>NC_139017.1:180859739-183332239 GCF_964374135.1 Grampus griseus | reverse complement strand
ACCCTAACCCTCTAACCCTAACCCTAACCCTAACCCTAACCCTAACCCTAACCCAACCCTAACCCTAACCCTAACCCTAACCCTAACCCTAACCCTAACCCCTAACCCTAACCCTCTAACCCCTAACCCTAACCCTCTAACCCTAACCCTCTAACCCTAACCCTAACCCTCTAACCCTAACCCTCTAACCCTCTAACCCTCTAACCCTAACCCTACCCTAACCCTAACCCTCTAACCCTAACCCTAACCGTAACCCTAACCCTAACCCTCTAACCCTAACCCTCTAACCCTATCCCTAACCCTACCCTACCCCTACCCCTAACCCTAACCTAACCCTAACCCCAACCCCAACCCTAACCCCTAACCCTACCCGTACCCTAACCCGTACCCTAACCCGTACCCTAACCCTAACCCGTACCCTAACCCTAACCTGTACCCTAACCCGTACCCTAACCCGTACCCGTACCCTAACCCGTACCCGTACCCTAACCCGTACCCTAACCCGTACCCTAATCCTAACCCGTACCCTAACCCTAACCCGTAGCCATACCCTAACCCATACCCTAACCCTAATCTGTACCCTAACCCTTCCCCTAACCCTATCCCCTGAGCTTCTGGTGCGTAAGAATTTATAATGTTAACCGCCTGTTACCTCACCATCAACCAGAGAATTCTGCACCAGCTGATCACATACCCTGCGACACCCCTCCTTAACTTGGCCTTTAAAATTGTTTTGCCGAACACCTTCAGGGAGTTTGGGGTTTTAGAGCACAAGCCACCTGGCCTCCTTGTATTGGCGCTTGTACAATTAAGGCTGCACCTTCCTTCACCACACCCGGTGTCAGTAGACTGGCTTTACTGCACTCGGGCAAGCGGACCCACGTTTTGTTCGGTAACACTGGGGTCTCCCAAGCTCCCACTCTCCTTGTGCCCCACTGTCACCTGCTCCTCCAGAGTCGTGTTGCAGCAAAAATAGAAATGAAGTTTTCCCTGCCCTGAGAACAAGGAAAACAAAGGGACCAGCGAACAGGCTAGAGAAGAAACATAACCTGGCCTGAAAGAGTTCATCACTCCTTGTTTTACTTTGTCACTCATTTGTAGTAACTAGATTTGTACTTTACAAAGCTAACCTTACTCCCTGACACTATGTAACTTACATTCGGCACCCATCACCCCTGACTCTGTGTGAGTTACATCCCCTGCCTCTCACTCCCTAACCTTATTATGTCCAGCACTTACATTCTATACGCCCCTCATAACAAATCACCCCCTATAGTTTTTGCATTTCAGAAACAAGGTCACCACCGATAAACCAGAGGCAAACGGACGCAATTACCAGACTGCCGGACCCCAATTACCGGGCGGCCTGATGCCAACTGTGACTGTTTTGAAATTATGCAAAGGAAAGGAGGAATGCAAGACCGTCACTACTTTGATCCTTATCCCATACCCCGGACTGCGAGAGCCCCACATATAAAATCTTCCCTGGTTCTCAAGGAGCGGGAGGGGGGGTGCCCAGTTCTTGAGGCACTAGCCGGCTGTGTCTTCCCTTCTGCCTGGCAGAAAAATGAAGCCATCTCTCTCTTCCTCCAAAACCCGTCTCCGTATTTCTGCTCAGCCTCGGTGCACAGGGAAGCCGAGATTTCAACAACAGTCTGTGGCCAGTTCCCACATTAATTCCCCTCTACGCCCACATCCCTGGCCCAAGCCCGATCTTGTGCCTGGTTCCTCCATCAGGCCTGACAAAGCTCCCTGCCCCACGGTGGGCCTCACATCCCACCCCAACGTGCTCTTTCTAAAGCATAAACGAAACTGACTCTCTCCCGCCTGTAATCCCCCAAATGTTTCCCCACTTCCACTAGGGTATCTGCCGGGAGAGACATCTGCCAAGGCCCTGAGAGTCCCCGGCATCCCCACTAGGCTGCTGGCTCCTGAGTGCCCTGACAATGAGCACCTCAGCAGGCCGGGAGACACGGCAGGAAACCCCAGAACTGCTCACCTCAGGACTGGGCCGGCACTGCCACGGCCTGATCAGAGACAGCAGAGAAGGGTTCCCCAGCTGGGACACAAACTCTGCACGAGTGGCCTCTCCTTGAGCCATTACATCACCTCGTGTGACTTGAGGGAAGGAAGGACCAAAGCACACTTGGTTCCCAAGGAGGATGGTATAGACTCAGTCACGTCCCCCCAAATTCACATGCTGAATCCCTAACCCCCAGGACCCCAGGACCTGGCTGTATTAGGAGATGGGATTTTTAAAGAGGTGATCACGGTAAAAATGAGGTCACTAGGGTGGGTCCTAATCCAATAGGATTGATGTCCTACAAGAAGAGATTAGGACACAGATAGGCACAGGGGGAGACCATGTGAGGACCTGGGGAGAAGATGGCTGTCTAAGCACCAAGGAGAGAGGCCTCAGCAGAAGCCAGTGTGCATACACCTTGATCTCTGACAGCATCCAGGACTGGGAGATAGGTCTGTTATCCAAGCTGCCCTGTCTGTGCTATTTGTTACGTCGGTGCTGAGCAGACTCACACGCAGCGTAGCTCAGGGCTCAGACTGGACAGAGCCCACTCTCCATCCCCCTGTATGTGAGTTACAGGAACCCCAGGAACTGAGGAGGGGGTCCCTGAGGAGAGGCACAAGATAGAAGCTGCTAGGCATTAACATGGCTGCATTCATGTTAAACGTGCCTGAACTACATTCACACGAGATGGTTTTGTCCTGTATGTACATTGGCACCTTCAGTCTGAACTGCAGATCTTTGGCTTCACCAGCTCCACTGACAGCATTAGCTTCCCTGCTGTGGACCGTCTCCTATAGGATTTCCAGAACCACAAAGCATCGAAGCTTCACAGGCCCCAGAGTCTGTGCACTACCGTCCAGGTGACCCTCACAGAAGGGCCGCACAGCTGCCCATCAGAACCCATTTCCCTTTTTCCTGTTCACAGCTACCCTGCACCTCCCAGCCTTCCCACCCCTTACAGATGGGGTGCAGTGTCTCATGTTAGCAAGGGGAAGGGGTGGAGGTGGTGAGGGCCTTGGCCAGCCTGCATCCTAGGATGGAGGGCATGATGCCCACCTGGTCACCCCACCCTGCTGGTTGGAGCCCTCACCTGGAAGCAGGGAGGAGAAGCAAGGGCGACAGAGCCTGGGACCTGACACCCATCTGCCCTGGACTCTCACAAGAAAGGGACAGAGACATCTTGAACTTCAGCCCAGTTTTGGGAGACACTTTGTTCCAGCAACAAACTTTGCCTTAAAGCCAAGGTGCTTTACAAACCCCTCCCCAGCTGTCACAGAAAGTCAGGCTTCATCTCATCACACTTTTCTCAAACCCCAGCTCATGCTGAGACCTCCTCTTAGGTGATGGTGCTTCAGAGCATCCCCTTTAAAAGATCCCTGGAGTTCAGCTCTCCCAGCCCTGCCTTCAGTTTAAGGAGGAACTTTCCTTGACAACCTTGACAAACCTGCTCAGTTGCCTTGACAACCAAGCTTTGCAATCTCCCAAGCTCTTCTCCTTCAAACATTCCTATTCTAGGCTTGATGAGCCTAAAGTGACAGTGCTGTCATCATGTGCCAGAAACCGATTCCCCCAAGCCCGTAGTTATTGGTTACATGATGCTATTGATGATGAGATCCCGGAAGAGCCAGCTTTGCAACATAACCACTTCTGGACTCGGCACTGGGTCCCTTTCCACGGACAGAGTGGAGTGACTGTTTCCACGGGCCCCGTGGTGGAAGAGCTCACCTAATGCAGCCAGGACTTCATCCTTTACAGGTGATTCCAGGGTCCTCATTCTCCCCAGACCACCACGGCCCCACGTTCACCACCTACATGGCTACTGTCTTTGCCAGTCCATACGGGACCTTGGTAATCTCCTAAAAGAGTGTTATTTTATACACAGGTAATGGGTTGAATGCTGGCCCCAAAACATGTGCCCCCCCCAGAACACGTGAACAGGACCATATCTGGGAAAAGGGTCTTTGTATATGTAGTTACGGATCTAGAGGTGAGGTCATCTTGGGTTAGGGTGACCCTCAATCCAACTGAGAGTCCTTATGAGAGACGAAAGAGGAGAAACACAGACATAGAGGAGAAACCACGTGAAGACAGAGACAGAGACGGGAGGGATGCAGCCACAAGCCTGGGGACGCCTGGAGACCCCACTAGCTGGAAAAGGCAGGAAGAACCCTATCCTGGAGCCTCTGGAGAGACTTCCGTCCTGCAACACCTTGATCTCAGATGTCTGGTCTCCAAGACTGGGGGAGGATGAATTCCTGTTGTTCTAAACCACCCAGCTTGTGGTCATTTTTTATAGAAGCCACAGAACAGTCACACAGACCCTGCTCTGTAGGATCCTGGAAGTGCGGGTCTCATTAAAGGCCGACAGAGGCTGGATTGCAGAACCCATAGAGTCAACAATGGGCCCCAGAAATCCTAAAGCAGTGGCTGGACACCAGAATGTTGAGGGGTCAGTCGACAGCCAATCCCTAAGGGTGCCGGCTGCACACAGCCTCCCCAGGTTTTTTCTTTTCCTTTTTTTTTTTTTTTTGCGGTACATGGGCCTCTCACTGTTGCAGCCTCTCCCGTTGCAGAGCACAGGCTCCGGACACACAGGCTCAGCAGCCATGGCTCACGGGCCCAGCCGCTCTGCAGCATATGGTATCCTCCCGGACCGGGTCACGAACCCGTGTCCCCGGCATCGGCAGGCGGACTCTCAACCACTGAGCCACCAGGGAAGCCCCCTCCCCAGGTTTTTACGCCTGTACCTGTTGGGGATAAGTATTTCCATCCTGATTCAGGACCTCTGAGGTCACCGTTCACGTTGCTAATTAAGAACCCACTAGTTACACAGATGAAAACCCTATCAGAACACTTGCCCCAGTGATAAACAATTCTGACCAACAGACGTGGGGAATCGTCTCCCATGCAGCCAGAAGCCCCCCGCTGCAAGGAGCGTTCTCATTGCAGGGCTGGGGGACGGTGCCGAGGCGTCTGTGAGTAAACGTGAGCTGAGCCCCAGGCCAGCTGCTGCTGAACTGTTCCCACCCTTCCCAGGTAAAACAGCTGAATGTGTGCAAAGACTTTAAAGCCTAGAGGAAAGGGCTTGGAGCCACCCCAGCCACAGCACGCCGGCCAAGTTGGTGCCTGCAGGCCAGCCAGGATGGTCCTGGTCCCGGGTGCTCTTCTGGAAGCTTTCCATTTCCCTGCCTGAGGAACCCCTCCTGTCCAGGCCCCCACTGCTTTTCTCCTTCCTCACCTCTGCCCGGGGAGAAATTCCAGCGGCAGGTATGGGTGACACATCCTCTTCTTTAGCAGGTGGCAGCCCGGCAACTCCTGCAGAAAGTCCAGCAGAGCCCCACTCACACCGGGCCACCCACAGAGCCGTGGGCCCTACTCCCTCCCACCAGCCCAGCCCCGAGACTGCTGATGGGGCAGAGAATATGGCGTCAGGCACAGCTGCAGGGGCTCTTGCTGCCTGGAGCGGTGTTTATATTGGTCTCAACCCAGGCACACCTGGGGAGGGCTGGCGGGCCAGGTCAGGCTGCCCAGGTCACCCAATCCTCGCCCCTCAGGGGCTCATAGCTGCAGAAAACGGGCCTTGCTGCACTGGCCAGGTCCAAGGAACAGGTGTGGGGTCCTGAGAGTCAGGATAGACACGGGGCTGCAGCCCTGCTTGTTTTCTAATCGTTTTCTCTGGTCCATGAGTGGGTGACAACTTCAAGACCCTCTCCTAATGAAAGGAACCCAGGAGTCAGGGAGAGGAGGGGTGGTGGGTGGAGACAGAGGCCTGGTGCCCCAGCTGCAGTGCAAGCCTCTGGAAGACCCGGTGGAAGGAGGCCGCACAGAGTGAAGCCCAGGGTCACAGACCTGTCGGAGCTGCTGTTTGTTAGTTCAGGTCCTGCTCTGAGGTGCTCAGGGTCAGCTCTGAGCGACAGGTGAGCTGGGGGTGCTCTGCAATGAGGGCTACATGCACGGTTCCTGTGTGCCCAGCCTTGCTGGGTGCCTGCCCAGGTGAGCTCCATACCTGGGGAGGTGCCTGGCCATGAGGGCCCCATGGGCTGCTGGGTGCCTGACCAGATGATCTCCGTATCCTGGGAGGGGCCTGACCACGAGAGCCCCGTGGGCTGCTGGGTTCCTGCCCAGGTGAGCTCCATATCCTGGGAGGGGCCTGGCCATGAGAGCCCTGTGTGCTGGGTGTAGGGCATGTGTATGAGCGCCCTCTCTGTGCAGCCGGCAGAGTTGCTTAGCAACTTCCCTGTGGGCAGTGCTGGGATGAAATGAGAACCGGGAGTTGCCACGGGCCCCCTGAACCCCTGTCCATCTAGAGTGATGAGGTGAGTAGGCGGGTGCTGGCCACTGTGCTGCATGAGGGAGGCCCCACGGGTACCTCTTGTGTCTTCCACCTGACACCACGGAGGCCTCCCCAGGACAGAGCAGACAGCCTGTCTGGGGCAGGTGGGAGCTCCTGGTGACGCTGCAGGGGACATGAGAGGGACGGACCAGGCAGGAGGGGGTGGGAGCCCAGGCAGAGCTATGGGGCTCGGGGCCGAGGGGGCCTTTCTGGGTCTGAGCTGAGAGTGGACGTGCAGGTGGTGCGTGTGATCCAGGAAAGCTGTCCTGGTGACGTGAGGCTGATCCTGCTTCAGTGACAAGCTTCCGGGTGATCCCAGAACAGCACAGTGAGACGGATCCTGTTAGAAGAAGGTAAGTGAATCCCCCCAAGGGGAGGCTCTGTGAGCTGGCCCCGGGAGGGGGTGAAGGGAACAGGCGTGGAAGCTGCGGGGAGTGGGCAGTCCCCCTGGGCGGGCGGCGGGTGCAGACCCCACTCCGTGTCCCACAGCTGTGCTTCCGGCTGGATTACCTGGCTTCTCGGAGCCTCAGCTTCCCGGTCTGCTCCTGGGGTGATGGTAGCATGGACTGACTAGTAATTTGCTCAGAACAGGGTAGCAAGGGGTCTAGTGGAAATTCCACAGAACACCGTCAGTATGGGAATCGCAGGCCCTGTTTCCCGCAGGTCTGTCTTCAGGATGGGGAGAGCAAAGCCGAGCAGACTTGTAGCAGAGCCTGGGGACGGGCTCCGTTTGGTGGGTCCCCCTGTTTCCTGAGTCTCGGAAGGGGCAGCTCCAGCGGGCAGTGGCAGGTTCACCCCACACCTGGGAGCATCCAGACCTCAAGGCCCAGCAGCCCCCGAGCCCTGTGTCTGGGCCCCCGGGAGGCAGACGGGACAGGCCAGCGTCCTCCTCAGCTCTCTTCCTGACCAGAACATTCGGGGTCCGGGCCGTCATTAGGGAGAAGCAGGGATGGGGGTGTCCCATGTGGGAACAGGACATGGAGCGGCTTGTGAACGTGAACATCCACACCGGGAATGTGGGTCGGTGGGACGCGGGCACCAGGAGGGGCAGGTGGTGGGCCTGAGGAAGCAGGGCGAGGCCGGGGTTCGGGGGGGGGGAGGTACAAGCTTCGCCTGTGCCGGGCCTCAGACTCCACGGGGCTTCCCTCCCCTGGTCACTGGGCAGGAGGGGCCGAGCAGCGTTGGTGGAGGGACCCCTCACATCCCCAGGCCCTAGCAGCATCAGCCCTCCAGGCTCTGGTCCGGGGAGCCTGAGGGGTGCAGGTCCAGCTGTGCCCACAGGGAGGCCTGGAGGGGTCGGGCGGGAAGCACGGGTGTGGTCTCGCCTGTGCAGAAGCTCCCAAGCCAGTGTCCAGTGGGAGCCCTCACCTCGCACGTGGGTTTCAAGTTCACAGCTCAGATCACCTTCTAGCCGTTTGGTTTGTTTTCTAGACACAAAGTCCTAATATCTCCTATGTCCCCTGCCCGTGAAAAGGCACATCTCACCTGGCACCAGGTGCTGCCTCTGGTCCCCCCTGACTGGACGCCCAGCAGCCAGTGTCACCACGTCACGACTGTCAGGGGGTGTCAGGCGTGGGGGGACGAGAGCACACAGTCCAGGCCCATGAGGCGCCGTGCCATCCACGGAGCCGGTGCTGTGGCTGTAGGTGTTCCCTCCCCCACCACGCGGGCAGAGACCACCGTCCCCTTACAGACTGTTACCAGGTGAAGTCATGTGGACCCTGCTCGGGCCCCAGCCTGCGAGGTGCTCTGCCTCAGCGGGGAAGGTTTCCTTTTCCCACGTGGGTTCAAGTAGGCAAATAACAGAACCAAAGCCGAGACCAACACAGCACAGGCTCTACTCAGTGGCCAAAGAATGGAGAAGCGGGAACTGAGTTCACAGATCACCTTCTCGCCCTCCTGGAGAGACAGGTTTAATTTTAAAGAGTAAAGACAAAGGGAGGAGGAGGGAGGCTAGTGATGGGATGAAGAAGCCTTCTGGGGAAGGGGCGGGGCTTCTTCCAAGGCGCTGGGGTACCACCTCCTTTTACCCGTTTCTGGTCCTTCATGTCCAGCCATGGCCGCCGGTGGGTGTGTCATTTAATATGCTGATGTAGTAAATTCAACATGTGACGAGACTCAGGGTAAGTTGGAGGTCACATTCGTTGCCATCTTGGTCCCAGCTGGGTCCATCTCTTTGTTTGTTTGTAGCTTCCTTTCTTATCTCTGGACCCCTTAACTTAAATACTTAGGGGAACTCCTGCTGAAGGTGGGGGTGCAGGACAGCCCTGTGAAAAGTGGGTACACGGGTCCTGAACAGAGCCTGGAGCAGCTCTGACAACAACAGGAGGCTGAGACGGGCGGCCAGTCTGACGCCCACACTGGGGCCTGTGGTCGACATGCAGAGGGGGTCAGCCGGGGGCACGTGTCAGGGAAGGTTCTCAGTGTTTACACAGAAGATGTGAACGTGGGCCCAGATGCACAGCTGCCTGCAGACGCTGCTACAGAAACCGCTGATTCTTTCTTGAGAAAACTGGTGGGCGGTCATTCAGGCAACAGGGCAAACAGCTTGCTCTGGAGGCTCTTGTGGGGAAGTGGGGACTTAGTAACAGGGGCTCAGCCTGCGTAACCCCAGAAGCCCTCCCAGGACAGCCCCAGAACCACTTCTGGAATGGCAAGGAGAAGTGGGTCTTCCACCTACTAGGCGTGGTGGAGAGGGCTGGGGTCTACAGGGCCGCCCTCACCTTCAGGGACTGGCTGGGAGGCTAACAGGACCCAACGTATGCTTGTGGCTTGTGTCCTCACAGGTGACATGGGTCACAGCATGCAGTAGGCATTACCTCGAGGCAAGTGCGCACGCTGAGCGTCTCGTTAGTGAAACAGCATGGTAGCATGCTTTCTCCTTGAGAAGGGTGACTTCAGGTACGAGGTCCTCGAAGAATTCTAAGCAGAGTGTTTTATCATGGCAGCTCAGACGAGGGCCATGACAAAGGGGGCCTGACGAGGGCCATGTCACATCAGACTAGCCAGAAATGTGGTCCTGAAGGCTATTCGTGGGCTATGGAAATGTAGCTCTCCTTAAGGAACGTGCAGTGTGTTGCCCATCACTCGGCATATGCTGAGGGCCTCCGAGGGACCGACCTATGGGCCTCGATGACGGTCAGCAGGCCCACAGGGGTCTGGAGGTACTCAGTGATCCTGGAAGGAAATGATGCACATCAGAGGGGCCTAGGAGTCCTGAAAAGGGTACTTCCTTTAAAATAAAGAGGAACAGCGACTCAGACCTCATGGAAACAGCTGCATGCCTCCCTTTCTGTACGGTTACTCAGGGCCTTTCCTCGAGGCAAGTACTCACGTTGCGTTTCCCTTTAGCAATAGAGCATGGCAGGCTGAGCTCCACCCCGGCCATAGAAGCACCCGCTTTAGATAGAGGAAACTCATTTTCTTCCCAGAACCAGGCCTACAGTGGCTAGTGGCCTGTCAACAGCAGTGAATTTCAGGTCCCTCAAGGCACCATGCATGGCGCTTTCAAAATGGGAAAGCAATGCTAGTTCCATCAGTGCCCCTTTTCCATGGGCACAAGCGGCATACATCCCTGTGGTTTCTAACAAGTCAAAAGGGACACAGGTTACCCAGTGTTTCCTTCCCCGTATCAACTCCTCGAAGCAGAGTGTTCTGCATCTACTTAACTGCCTCAACCAAGGTACGCTCTAGCTAGGCTTCCGGGCCTGTGGCTCTTCAAAAGCCGGCAGTGTTACATGAAGAACTGGGTTTTAGATGCAGTAGGAACGCAAGACGACTTTCTCCTGGAGGCAGGGTGACTTCAGGCAGGAGGTCCTACATGGAACGCGAAGCCGAGGGTTTCTCTCAGCGCAGCTCAGACTAGGGCCATGAGTCAGCCTTCCCCGGCATGTTGGACGTGCTAGACCAGTGTTGGTGACACTCTGGGAGAGCTGGGGATTTCAAGATGACCCAAGAAGGACTCCAGGGTGTTGCCCTACACACGGCATACACAGAGTGGCTGTGAAGGGCCACGGGCCTGGAAGTTGCTTAGCAGGCCCAGGGGGAAATGGGGCGACTCACTGTTCCTGCCGGGAGTAGGGTGCCCACGCTGGGCTCCTAGGTGTCCTGAAAAGTGTACTGCAGTTAGTTAAGATAATGCAGAGCAGCGGCTTCGGCCTCATGGAAACTGCTGTACGACTCGGCTTCTGCACGGAAATTCAGGGCCTTACCTTGAGGCAAGTGCTCATGCTGAGTGTCCCAGTTGTGATGCAGCATGGTAGAATGCTGAATTCCTCCTCGAGCAGAGTGAATTCAGGTACGAGGTCCTCGAAGAATTCTGAGCAGAGTGTTTTCCCATGACAGCTCAGACAGTGGCCATGACGAAGACTTCCATGGCAGGTCGGACTGGCCAGAAATGTGGCCCTGAAGGCTGTTCGAGGGCTATGGGAATGCAGCTCTCCTTAAGGAACGCGCAGTGTGCTGCCCATCACTCAGCATACGCAGGGGGACTCTGAGCGACCGACCTATGAGCCTCGATGTTGCTCAGCAGGCCCACAGCGGTCTGGAGGTACTCAGTGATCCTGGAGGGAAATGATGCACACCCGAGGGCCCTAGGAGTCCTAAAAAGGGTAGTTCCCCTAAAATACAGCAGAACAGCGGGTAAGACCTCATGGAAACAGCGGCACGCCTCCCTTTCTGCATGGATACTCAGGGCCATACCTCGAGGCAAGTACTCACATTGAATTTCCCTTTAGCTCTAGAGCATGGCAGGCTGAGCTCCACACCGGTCATAGAAGCACCTGGTTTAGATACAGGAAACTCATGTTCTTCTCATAGCCAGGCGTATAGTGGCTAGAGTCCTGTCCACAGCAGTGAATTTCACGTAGCTTTAAGGCAGCATGAATGGAGCTTTCACAATGGGAAAGCAAGGTTAGTTCCATCAGGACACCATTTCCATGAGCACACGCACCATACAACCCTGTGCTTTACAACAAGTCAAAAGAGACACAGGTTGCCAAGTGGTTCCTTCCCTGAATCAAATCAAATCCTCTAAGCAGGGTGTTCGGCATGTAGTGAACTGCCTCAACCAAGGTACGCCCTAGCTAGGCCTCCGGGGCTGTGCCTCTTCAAAAGCATGCCGTGTGACACAAAGAACTGGGCTTTCGTGGCAGTCAGAACGCAAGCCGACTTTCTCCAGGAGGCAGGGTGACTTCAGGCAGGAGGTCCTAGATGGAAAGCGAAGCCGAGGGTGTTTCCCAGTGCAGCTCAGACTAGGCCAGTGAGTCAGACTTCCCCGGCACGTTGGACGTGCTAGAACAGTGTTTGTAAACCTATGAGAGTGCTGGGGATTTCAAGCTGTCCCAAGCAGCAGTGGAGTGTGTTGCCCTACGCTCGGCATACACAGAGTGGCTCCGAAGGGCAACGGGCATGGAAGTTATTTCGCAGGCCCACGGGGGCCTAGGGGTACTCAGTGTTCCTGCGGGGAATACGGTGCCCACGCGAGACTCCTAGGTGTCCTGAAAAGCGTACTGCCGTTAAGATAATGCAGAGTAGCAGCTACGGCCTTATGGAAACTGCTGCACACCTCCACTTCTGCTCGGCAATTCAGGGCCTTACCTTAAGGCAAGCACATCGCTGAGTATCCCGTTAGTGACACAGCATGGTAGGATGCTGAATTTCTCCTAGAGCAGAGTAACTTCAGGTATGAGGTCCTAGAAGAATTGTAAGCAGAATATATCCCCATGGAAGCTCCGATGACGGTCATGATGAAGAATTCTATGGCACATCGGACTAGCCAGAAATGTGGTCCTGAGGCTGTTCGAGGGCTTTGGAAATGTAGCTCTCCTTAAGGAACGTACAGTGTGTTGCCGATCGCTCGGCATACAGAGAGGGCCTCCAAGGGACCAACCTATGGGCCTAGATGTTGCTCAGCAGGAACACAGGGGTCTGGAGGTACTCAGTAGTCCAGGAGGGAAATGATGCATGCCCAAGGCACCTAGGAGTCCTGAAAAGGGTACTTCCTTTAAAATAAAGCAGAACGGCAACTAAGACCTCATGGAAACAGCTGCACGCCTCCCTTTCTGTACGGATACTCTAGGCCTTTCTTTGAGGCAGGTACTCACGTGGAGTTTCCGTTTAGCTCTAGAGCATGGCAGGCTGAGCTCTACACCGGCCATGGAAGCACCTGGTTTAGATAGAGGAAACTCATTTTCTTCCCAGAGCCAGGCCTATACTGGCTAGAGGCCTGTCAACAAAAGTGAATTTTAAGTAGCTTCAAGGCAGCATGAAAGGAGCTTTCAAAATGGGAAAGCAAGGCTAGTTCCGTCAGGCCACCATTTCCATGGGCACATGCAGCACACATCCTTGTGGTTTCTAAAAAGTCAAAAGAGACACACGTTACCCAGCGGTTGCTTCCCTGAATCAACTCCTCGAAGCAGGGTGTTCTGCATCTAGCGAACTGCCTCAACCAAGGTACGCCCTAGCTAGGCCTCGGGCCTGTGGCTCTTTAAAAGCCTGCAGCGTTACACGAAGACCTGGGCTTTAGTGGCAGTCAGAACGCAAGCCGACTTTCTGCTGGAGGGAGGGTGACTTCAGGCACGAGGTCCTAGATGGAATGCAAAGCCGAGGGATTTTCTCAGTGCAGCTCAGACTAGGGCAATGAGTCAGACTTCCCTGGCATGTTGGATTTTCTAGAACAGTGTTTGTGGAACTCTGGGAGTGCTGGGGATTTCAAGTTGTCCCATGAAGGAGGGCAGTGTGTTGCCCTATAATCGGCATACATAGCCTGGCTTTAGTGGCAGTCGGAACGCAAGCCGAGTTTCTCCTGGAGGCATGGTGACTTCAGGCAGGAGGTTCTAGATGGAATTCGAAGCCGAGGGTTTTTCTCAGTGCAGCTCAGACTAGGGCTATGAGTCAGCCTTCCAGGGCATGTTGGACGAGCTAGAACCGTGTTCGTGAACCTGTGAGAGTGCTGGGGATTTCAACCTGTCCCAGGAAGGAGTGCAGTGTGCTGCCCTGTACGTGGCATACACAGGGTGGCTCCAAAGGGCTACGGGCCTGCAAGTGGCTTAGCAGGCCCAGGGGGGGCCTGGGGCGACTCACTGTTCCTGCCGGGAACAGGGTGCCCACGTGAAACTCCTAGGTGTCCTGAAAAGCGTACTGCCGTTAAGATAATGCACAGCAGAGCTAAAGCCTCAGGGAAACTGCTGCACGCCTCCGCTTCTGCACGGAAATTCAAGGATTAACCTACAGGCAAGTGCTCACGCTGAGTGTCCCGTTAGTGACACAGCACGGTCGGATGGTGAATTTCTTCTCGATCAGAGAGATTTCAGGTACGAGGTCCTCGAAGAATTGTAAGCAGAATGCTTTCCCATGGCAGCTCCGACAATGGCCTTGACGAAGTCTTCCATGGCACGTCGGACTGGCAAGAAATACGGTCCTGAGGCTTTTTGAGGGCTCTGGAAATGTAGTTCTCCTTATGGAACATGCAGTGTGTTGCCCATAACCCGGCATACACAGAGGGCCTCCGAGGGACCGACCTATGGGCCTTGATGTTACTCAGCAGGCCCACAGGGGTCTGGAGCTACTCAGTGATCCTGGAGGGAAATGATGCACACCCGAGGGGCCTAGTAGTCCTGAAAAGGGTACTTCCTTTAAAATACAGCAGAACAGCGACTAAGACCTCATGGAAACAGCTGCATGCCTCCCTTTCTGTACGAATACTCAGGGACTTTCCTCAGGCAAGTACTCACGTTGCGTTTCCCTTTATATCTAGAGAATGGCAGGATGACCTCCACCCTGGCCATGGAAGCACCAAGTTTAGCTAGAGAAAACTTATTTTCTTCCCAGAGCCAGGCGTACAGTGGCTAGAGGCCAGTCAACAGCGGTGAATTTCAGGTCGCTTCAAGGCAGCACGAATGGAGCTTTCACAATGGGAAAGCAAGGCTAGATCCATCAGGCCCCCATTTCCATGGGCACACGCAGCATACATCCATGTGGTTTCTAACAAGTCAAAAGAGACACAGGTTACCCAGGGGTTCCTTCCCTGAATCAACTCCTCGAAGGAGGGTGTTCTGCATCTAGCCAACTGCCTCAACCAAAGTACGCCCTAGCTACGTCTCCGGGCCTGCGGCTCTTCATAGCCTGCAGTTTTACATGAAGAACTGGGCTTTGGTGGCATTCGGAACAAAAGCCGACTTTCTCCTGGAGGCAGGGTGACTTCAGGCAGGAGATCCTAGATGCAATGCAAAGCCGAGGGTTTTCTCAGTGTAACTCAGACTAAGGCAATGAATCCGACTTCAGCGTCATGTTGGACGTGCGAGAACAGTGTTCACGAAATTCTGGGAGTGCTGGGGATTTCATGCTGTCTCATGAAGGAGTGCAGTGTGTTGCCCTATACTCGGCATACACAGTGTGGCTCCGAAAGTGTACGGGCCTGGAAGTTGCTTAACTGGCCCAGTGGGGCCTGGAGGGACTCACTGTTGCTGCTGGGAATAGCGTGCCCACGCGAGGCTCCTAGGTGTCCTGAAAAGCGTACTGCCATTAAGATAATGTGGAGCAGTGTCTTTGGCGTCATGTAAACTCCTGCATGCCTTGGCTTCTGCACGGCAATTCAGGGCCTTACCTTGAGGCCAGTGCTCACACTGAGTGTCCCGTTAGCAACACAGCATAGTAGGATGGTGAATTTCTCCTCAAGTGGAGTGACTTCAAGTACGAGGTCCTGGAAGAATTGTAAGCAAAATGTTTTCCCATGGCAGCTCAGACCAGGGCCATGAAGAAGACTTCCATGGCACGTCCTACTGGCCAGAAATGTGGTCCTGAGGCTGTTCGAGGGCTCTGGAAATTTAGCTCTCCTGAAGAAACGTGCAGTGTGTTGCCCATCACTCGGCATACACAGAGAGCCTCCGAGGGACCAACGGACCGGCCTCGATGTTGCTCAGCAGGCCCACAGGGGTCTGGAGGTACTCAGTGACCCTGCAGGGAAAATGATGCACACCGGAGGGGCCTAGGAGTCCTGAAAAGGGTTCTTCCTTTAAAATACGGCAGAACCCCGATGAAGACCTCGTGGAAACAGCCGCATGCCTCCCTTTGTGCGTTGTCTACTCAGGGCCTTACCTCGAGGCAAGTACTCAAGTTGAGCTTCCCTTTACCTCTATAGCATGGCAGGCTGCACATATTAAAAGCAGCAAGGGAAAAACAACAAATGACACACAAGGGATCCCCATAAGGTTAACAGCTGATCTTTCAGAAGAAACTCTGCAAGCCAGAAGGGACTGGCAGGACATATTTAAAGTGATGAAGGAGAAAACACTACAACCAAGATTACTCTACCCAGCAAGGATCCCATTCAGATCTGATGGAGAAATTAAAACCTTTAGAGACAAGCAAAAGCTGAGAGAGTTCAGCACCACCAAACCAGCATTACAACAAATGCTAAAGGATCTTCTCTAAGCAAGAAACACAAGAGAAGGAAAAGACCTATAATAACACATCCAAAACAATGAACAAGATGGGAATAGGAACATACATATCGATAATTACCTTAAATGTAAATGGATTAAATGCTCCCACCAAAAGACACAGACTGGCTGAATGGATACAAAAACAAGACCCATATACATATGTGGTCTACAAGAGACCCACTTCAGACCTAGAGACACATACAGACTGAAAGTGAGGGGATGGAAAAAGATATGCCATGCAGATGGAAACCAAAAGAAAGCCGGAGCAGCAATTCTCATATCAGACAAAATAGACTTTAAAATAAAGACTAGAATTAGAAGAGACAGAGAAGGAAACTACATAACCATCAATGGATCAATCCAGGAGGACGGTATAACAACTGTAAATATTTATGCACCCAACATAGGAGCACCTCAATACATAAGGCAAATACTAACGGCCATAAAAGGGGATATCGACAGTAACACATTCATGGTAGGGGACTTCAACACCCCACTTTCACCAATGGACACGTCATCCAAAATGAAAGTAAATAAGGAAACACAAGCTTTAAATGATGATACATTAGACAAGAGGGACTTAATTGATATTTATAGGACATTCCATCCAAAAACAACAGAATACACATTTTTCTCAAGTGCTCACGGAACATTCTCCAGGATAGATCATATCTTGGGTCACAAATCAAGCCTCAGTAAATTTAAGAAAATTGAAATTGTATCAAGTATCTTTTCCGACCACAACGCTATGAGACTAGATATCAATTGCAGGAAAAGATCTGTAAAACATACAAACACGTGGAGGCTAAACCATACACTACTTAATAACGAAATGATCACTGAAGAAATCAAAGAGGAAATAAAAAAAATACCTAGAAACAAATGACAATGGAGACACGACGACCCAAAACCTATGGGATGCAGCAAAAGCAGTTCTAAGAGAGAAGTTTATAGCAATAAAATCCTACCTTAAGAAACAGGAAACATCTCGAAAACACAACCTAACCTTGCACCTAAAGAAATTAGAGGAAGAAGAACAAAAAACCTGCAAAGTTAGCAGAAGGAAAGAAATCATAAAGATCACATCAGAAATAAATGAAAAAGAAATGAAGGAAATGATACCAAAGGTCAATCAAACTAAAAGCTGGTTCCTTGAGAAAAGAAACAAAATTGATAACCCATTTGCCAGACTCATCAAGAAAAAAAGGGAGAAGACTCAAATCAATAGAATTAGAAATGAAAAAGGAGAAGTAACAACTGACACTGCAGAAATACAAAAGATCATGAGAGATCACTACAAGCAACTCTATGCCAATAAAATGGACAACCTGGAAGAAATGGACAAATTCGTAGCAATGCACAACCTGCCAAGACTGAATCAGGAAGAAATAGAAAATATGAACAGACCAATCACAAGCACTGAAATTGAAACTGTGATTAAAAATCTTCCAACAAACAAAAGCCCAGGACCAGATGGCTTCACAGGTGAATTCTATCAAACATTTAGAGAAGAGCTAACACCTATCCTTCTCAAACGCTTCCAAAATATAGCAGAGGGAGGAACACTCCCAAACTCATTCTACGAGGCCACCATCACCCTGATACCAAAACCAGAGAAGGATGCCACAAAGAAAGAAAACTACAGGCCAATATCACTGATGAACATAGATGCAAAAATCCTCAACAAAATACTAGCAAACAGAATCCAACAGCACATGAAAAGGATCATCATACACCATGATCAAAGAAAGAAAACTACAGGCCAATATCACTGATGAACATAGATGCAAAAATCCTCAACAAAATACTAGCAAACAGAATCCAACAGCACGTGAAAAGGATATCATACACCATGATCAAGTGGGGTTCATTCCAGGAACTCAAGGATTCTTCAATGTACGCGAATCAATCAACGTGATACACCACAGTAACAAACTGAAGGAGAAAAACCACATGGTCATCTCAGTAGAGGCAGAGAAAGCTTTCGACAAAATTCAGCACCCATTTATGATAAAAACCCTCCAGAAAGTAGCCATAGAGGGAACTTTCCTCAACAAAATAAAGGCCATATATGACAAACCCACAGCCAACATCGTTCTCCATGGTGAAAGACTGAAAGCATTTCCACTAAAATCAGGAACAAGACAAGGTTGCCCACTCTCACCACTCTTAGTCCACCTAGTTTTGGAAGTTTTAGCCACAGCAATCAGAGAAGAAAAGGAACTAAAAGGAATCCAAATCGGAAAAGAAGAAGTAAAGCTGTCACTGTTTGCAGATGACATGATACTATACATAGAGAATCCTAAAGAGGCCACCAGAAAACCACTATGGCTAATCAATGAAATTTGGTAAAGTAGCAGGATGCAAAATTAATGCACAGAAATCTCTGCCATTCCTATACACTAATGAGGAAAGCATCTGAAAGTGAAATCAAGAGAACACTCCCATTTACCATTGCAACAAGAATCAAACATCTAGGAATAAACCTACCCAAGGAGACAAAAGACCTGTATGAAGAAAATTATAAGACACTGATGAAAGAAATTAAGGACGATACAAAGAGATGGAGAGGTATACCATGTTCTTGGATTGGAAGAATCAACATTGTGAAAGTGATTCTACTACCCAAATCAAGCTACCTACTCAATGCAATCCCTATCAAACTACCACTGGCATTTTTCACAGAACTAGGACAAAAAATTTCACGATTTGTATGGAAACACAAAAGACCCCGGATACCCAAAGCAATCTTGAGAACGAAAAACGGAGCTGGAGGAATCAGGCTCCCTGACTTCAGAAAATACTACAAAGCTACAGTAATCAAGACAGTATGGTACTGGCACAAAAACAGAAATATAGATCAATGGAAGAGGATAGAAAGCCCAGAGATAAACCCCCGCATATATGGTCACCTTACCTTTGATAAAGGAGGCAGGAATGGACAGTGGAGAAAGGACAGCCTCTTCAATAAGTGATGCTGGGAAAACTGGACAGGTACGTGCAAAAGTATGAGATCACATCACTCCCTAACGCCATACACAAAAATAAGCTCAAAATGGATTAAAGACCTATTTAAGGCCAGAAACTGTCAAACTCTTAGAGGAAAACATAGGCAGAACACTGTATGACATAAATCACAGCAAGATCCTTTTTGACCCACCTGCTAGAGAAATGGAAATAAAAACAAAAATAAACAAATGAGACCTAATGAAACTGCAAAGCTTTTGCACAGCAAAGGAAAACATAAACAAGGTGAAAAGACAACCCTCAGAATGGGAGAAAATATTTCCAAATGAAGTAACTGACAAAGGATTCATCATCTCCAACATCTACGAGCAGCTCATGCAGCTCAATAACAACAACAAAAAAAAACAAACAACCCAATCCAAAAATGGGCAGAAGACCTAAATAGACACTTCTCCAAGGAAGATACACAGACTGCCAACAAACACATGAAAGAATGCTCAATGTCATTAATCGTTAGAGAAATGCAAATCAAAACTTGAATGAGACACCATCTCACACCAGTCAGAATGGCCATCACCAAAAACCCTAGAAACAATAAATGCTGGAGAGGGTGTAGAGAGAAGGGAACACTCTTGCACTGCTGGTGAGAATGGGAATTGGTACAGCCACTGTGGAGAACAGTACGGAGGTTCCTTAAAAAACTACAAATAGAACTACCACATGACCCAGCAATCCCACTACTGGGCATATACCCTGAGAAAACTGTAATTCAAAAAGAGTCATGTACCAAAATGTTCATTGCAGCTCTACTTACAATAGCCAGGAGATGCAAACAACCTAAGTGTCCATTATCGGATGTATGCATAAAGATGACGTGGCACATGTATACAATGGAATATTACTCAGCCATAAAAAGAAATGGAATTGAGGGATTTGTAATGAGGTGGATGGGCCTAGAGTCTGTCATACAGAGTGAAGTAAGTCAGAAGGAGAAAGACAGATACCGTATGTTGACAAATATATATGGAACTTAAGAAAAAGAAAATGTCATGAAGAACCTAGGGGTAAGAGAGGAATAAAGACACAGACCTACTAGAGAATGGACTTGGGGAGGGGGAAGGGTAAGCTGTGACAAAGTGAGAGAGTGACATGGACATATACACACTACCAAGCGTAAAACAGATAGCTAGTGGGAAGCAGCCGCATAGCACAGGGAGATCAGCTCGGTGCTTTGTGACCACCTAGAGGGGTGGGATAGGGAGGGTGGGTGGGAGGGAGACGCAAGAGGGAAGAGATATGGGAACATATGTATATGTATAACTGATTCACTTTGTTATAAAGCAGAAACTAACACACCACTGTAAAGCAATTATACTCCAATAAAGATGTAAAAAAAAAAAAAATTTATTCAACCTAAAGCCATCAACAAACAGTGCCAGGACTACTAGACACCAGTCTCCAAAGAATGACACCGGTCACCATCTACACTGCACATAGAACTAACTAACAGCGCACAGTATTCCACATTAAACCCTTTCTCTCCTGAGTCCCCTGAAGATGCACCCCACCCATCCAGCAGTCAGCTGCACAGGAGGATTCTCCACACTTGCTCATTTTTACCTCTTGTGGAGTCTCCTCACCAGTGGTTCCTCAGAAAACCCAGCTCCTGTCAGGGTGGACAATGCCTCATGGTCCAGAAACCTAAGCCCTGACAGGAGACAAAGCTCCTATCTGCTTGTCACAGAGCAAAGTCTGTGGGCAGGGTGCACCTGTGCCCCCAGGGTCACACAGGTGGGTTCGGCGCCCCCTGTGGGATGTGAGAAAAGTGCCGGGAGGGCCGCACTCACAAACCCAGAGGCCTCATCTGGGAGGCAGTTCTGCTGTATATACTAAGTTTGGAAATCCAAACTGAAATGGAGCCAAGTATCTCGCTGTATCTTCTCAAAACATGGTTAAGGAGCAATTAATTACAAACCATATGTAATGAAATGAATGTAGACACAAACTTTACGACTTAACCCAAAATTCACTCAAAATGCCCATAGACAAATTTAAATTACCAAACTATAAAAATCCTAGGAAAGAAAGGTAATCTACATGACTTTGGGTCTGGTGACCTTATTCAGAAAACTGGAAGACAAACCAGAAACTGCAAGAAACTATTCCCAAAACACATGTCTGATAAAGGATTTGTACTCAAATTATGCCAACAACGCCATTAAAATTTGGTAAAGGTTGAAACACACACCTGGCCCAAGAAGATAAACAGGCAGTAAATAAGCATACAAGAATAAACTCAAGATGCTGGTGGATGCACGTACAACCAGCTTCAGAAGACAGTTTGGCAGTTTTTTCCAAATCTAAAAAGTCTCACCTTAGGATCCAAGAAGTGTACCTCTTGTATTTAGACAACTGCTTTGAAAAACTGTGTTCAAACCAAAACTAGCATCAAGTAATGCACAGCAGCTCTATTCATAATGGCTAAAAACTTAAAGATATCAGGATGCCCTTCTGTAGATGTATTCATAAGCAAATTAGGGCACATCCATGTCAAGGGGAGCAGAATACACCACCCCAAAATATGCCCATTTGACAAAAGGATTACTTTGGACTGACTAATTTAAGAAACAGCAGACCCAGGAGAATCTTTCAAAACCAAGTAGAAAATGCCCTTGTAGGAGGTACATTTACATTTATTAAGGATATCTCCATTTGTAAGAGTATGTCCCTCTCTGGACCAGGAATTGAATGATGACTAAATATCAAGAAAAGTTTGTTGGGACTCCCCTACTGGTCCAGTGGTTAAGACTCCATGCTCCCAATCAGGGGACCAGGGTTCAATCCCTGGTCAGGGAACTAGATCCCGCATGCTGCAATTAAGAGCCCCCATGCCGCAACTCAAGATTCCACAGGCCGCAACTAAGACCCAGTGCAGCCAAATAAATAAATGTTTAAAAAATTAAAAAAAGCTTTTCAATGAAATAGACCTGGATGTAAATCTGTGTAACAACCATACCCTTGTTTACTGGGCTTTGACTAATAACATCCCTTAAATGGCTGCCTCCATTCCCTAACATCTTGCTTTTGTTCTGAAGATAGCATTTAAGGTAACGGCTTGGGCCATTTCAGGGAGTGACTCAGTTTTCCTGGGTATCTTTCAAGTATACAGGAGGTACGCATGGTATATATTAAACTTCTGGTTTTTTTCTCCAGTTCGTCTCTTTTTCATTACAAGGGGGATCTCAATAAAGAACATAGAAGTGTAGAGGGAAAATCATTTTTCCTCTCATATACATGCAGTGCAATACTATTCAGAGATATAAAGGAATGGACGACCATCAACCCGTGCAAAAAAAAAAAAAAAAATAGATGCACCTAACACTTACATTGCTAAGTGAAAGAATCCAGTCTGAACAGCTACACACTGTATGACCTCCTTTATATGACATTCTAGAAAAGGCAAAACTGACACGGTAAACAGTTTACGGAATATGTGGCTGAAATAGTCCATATGATACTTCAGTGGTGAATACCTGTCACTATGCATCTGGCTACACCCACAGATCTTTACAACCCAACAAGTAAGTTACAATCTATTCAAACTTAGCTACCTAGGATATGGGAGTGTCAAAGACTGCAATACAGAATGTAACAAAGAAGCTAACTGATTCAGAAATGTATGAAAAAACTCGCTGTTGGTAGTGGGACAAACGGGCTGACCTAAGTTAACTTTGGAAATGTACAGAATCTGTAGGCCAAAGACATAATGTGCCATACGTACACACACAGGGGACTCTATGTTCTTTCCCATGAGGGGCAGCAGCTAACAGTACTGAAACTACGATATCAGTCGTCAAATGGAACAAGCACTGAATGTAATAAATGACAAATGGTGGAAGCCAGGTTTCTTACCACTGGAGTTGGATGTTACAGTCAAACAAAGGGAGAAGGTTACAATATCCATGTCCCAACAGATCCGGTTGGAGATATCAGTATAAACTATCTTTAGCCTACACATAGTTCCACATGGAAATCTTTATAATTATGTGTATATGCACAGGCTGGGATACATGCATATATTTCGATGTACTGTCAGCTGAGCACAGTTAGCTCCCACATGTAAGTTTTTAATACCATTCTCTAATAAAACGAACAAGGGCTCTTTGAAGAAAGGGCTGATGCTAGGACTGAGACAGTAAATATATGAAGCAGGATAATCTTAAAATATCAGAAAGTTGGGCTTCCCTGGTGGCGCAGGGGTTGAGAGTCCGCCTGCCGATGCAGGAGACACGGGTTCGTGCCCCGGTCTGGGAAGATCCCACATGCCGCGGAGCGGCTGGGCCCGTGAGCCATGGCCGCTGAGCCTGCGCATCCGGAGCCTGTGCTCCACAACGGGAGAGGCCACAATAGTGAGAGGCCCGCATACAGCAAAAAAAAAAAAAAAAAATCAGAAAGTAAGGAAGTACCAAAAATTTTTAAAACCCACAAAAAAAAAATTATGTAAAATGAAAACAAGAGCAAATGGAAAAAGCTCTCAACAGCCAAAGCAAGAATGAACTAAGCAGTCTAATAATGTAGTGCTGGATTATAACCAAAAGTTTACAATAAATATTCACGTGTCCAAACTGGTAAAAATAAATTACAGAGTTTTTGATGAATGGTGTTAAATAGAAATCTCCTATGCAGAAAGCTTCTAAACAATGTATATAGCCACTCAGCTGTCCATCAAGGATGTGAAGCTAACCCCTCTCTCCTCAACTGTGGCTTCTGCATTATGACTGCCTCCTACATAAGACACACAGGATGGACATGGGAAAAAATTAACCTCACTGTGGGAAAACTTGACAAACACTACTTCAGCTAGGTGACCAAAATTAAGAATATAAGTGAGAAGTTCCCTTAAGAGCCTGTCCTCTTGATATAGAGTGAAGAGGAAGCACTTCACCTCTGTGGTCTGCTTTTTCAAAGCCACGTCTAACCACGACAAAACCACCAAGCAAATCCCAGCGCCCGGCAGTCTATACAATACCTGAGCAGCCCTCCTCCACGCTGTCAAGGTCATGGAAACAAGAAGAGTCTGAGCAACTGTCAGAGCCCAGAAGAGTCTAAACAGACATGATGACCGCATGTCCTCTCAGATCCTGGAACAAGGAAAGGTATAACAAAGGGAACGTGAATAGGGACTTCAGTTAATAGTAAAGTATGAGTATTTGTTCATTATTTGTCATGATTCTGTAGAAAATTAGACAGGAAAAATTAAACGTCAAATAAGAGAAACCTACTGTAACAAACTGGAAATCTAGAGGAAAAGGGGGATTTCTTTGTAAAAACACATTACCCAAATGGACCCTAAATTAAGGAAAACACAAAAAGGCCAATTAACCACTGAGGAACCTCTTCCCCTACTGGCTATCCTATCACTGTTCCAGGCTTTCCCTCTCCCGGGACAGGGAAGGAGCAGGGACAGAGCTGTTTGGCAGCTCTCCTAGTATATGACCCCACCCAGTGTCTTCACCTCCCACAGCCATGCCTACCCAGTGAGGACACCTGAGGAAGGGTCAGGGATTATTGACTCAGATGTATCAACCAGGACTTTTTCTTTTCCCAGCGACTGGACACACTTACGGAAGTAAAATAAATTAGTATTTATTGTAAGGGTAGAAATACATTAATACTTGCAAGTGGCAGGTTGAAGACTGGGTTTGGACCTGGCAGGTCCAGGGGCTCACACTGTCTCAGTGTGACCTTGCTTCTCTCCAAAACTTTGTCCCGCTCAGTGCCTTTGGGGGACCCCATTCACAGGCACAGGCTCTCTCACTGCCCTAGGGCCAACAGCAGTTCTACGCTGACAACCACTCACCATCCATTTTCTGGAACCACTCACCATCCAGTTTCTCCTTTTCTTGGATTCCAAGAAAGTCATGGTTTTAAATGCCTTTGATCTGGCTTGGGTTGCATTCTCATCCTTGACCCATCACCAGAAGATGGAAAATGGGACTGGCTAGATGTGGGTTGTAAACCCATCTTCGGGCTGGGTGGAACATGGGGTCATCCTTCTGCAACTGTTTGGACTGGAAGCAGGTGAGATATAATTCCCAAAGGAAAACTGAGGCCCTTGGGTCTGAGAACAGATGCTGGCTGGGATAAAGCAACAGATTCTATGTCAATGACAGCTCACTGCACAGCACAGAATCTGACACAAAAGAAAGAAAGGGATTCACTTAGGGTCAGGGGCTGCAGCAACTCATCCAGTGCTCTTACTGTCCCTCCCAAGACTGCAAGTTCTTTCACTTGCTGAAAAGTCAGGATCATTGGTGGTGGTAAACTCTAGTCTCTTTCCTTGTGCATCAGGTCCTCACATCTCAGAGGCTGGCCCAGAACAGCCCATGTGCCGTCAGAAGACACACAGACCTCATTCCTGCCCCTGAGAGGTGAGAGTCCTTGAGTTATGCCATCTCCCTGGCCATATTAATTGCCCATCCCTGAAAAACAATACTGCTCCTTTTCCAGTTTCTTCTCTTTCCTTTACTAAGAGGAAGAAACCAAATGCTAGGGTGGTAAGGAAACTCTTGTGCAATGAAGTAACGGGAGGCTCGAGAATTCTTCCATGCCATGGAACCCATAATCGGCAGGCTTTCCAGAGGCCACATGGATGCATATGGCTCTCCAAGACAATGGCAGTGGCAGTGTAAACCTCACACTGAGAGGTCCAGTTGCTCCCATATCTTTGATTCTTAATGAATATGCATGTCAAAAGTTTCTAACGACTGAAAGGACAGAGGATTGCAGGGCCATGGTCTGCTGTACGGGTGTTGTGTCAGGGCCACACTCCAATGTCTAGAGGATTATTACCTCTCTTGGCAGCCTATGAGGCCGTGAGCGGGAGGCCTTCTTCTCAGCCACATGCATGTTGGTAGTTGAAACTTCTCAAAGGAATGTCTACACTGCCCAGGTAGCTCTTGAATTGCCCGGCATCATGGTCAGCTCCGTCACTGTACATGAGGGCCTGACAATGCCCAGGCTGGACTGAGCTAGAGGACCACAGATGCCTGCCTGGATAGTCAGAGGTCGAGGGCTGTCCTGCCTGAGACTTGATCATCTATTCATGCCCACTCAGATGGGACAAAGGATGCCTCCAGTGCCAGGAGGGCCCCACCAGCCCTTAATAAGGCAGCATCTGGGGGCTGGCAGGTCACTGCACCCAGTCCTTTATAAATCCACACATGTCCACTGAGTGCCCTCCAGTCTGGGCTGTGCTGGAACCTGGGGCTGCCCAGGCAGAGTAGGGCCAGCATCACCCTTCCCAGGTAGGAGGGCAGAAGGAAACGATGCGTGACTTCTGACACCCTCCCCAATGCTTGACAGAGGTTGAGGTGGATAAGAAACAGTCTGAGACAAGAACAGACATTTCATTCTTCTCTCAGAGCCCAGGACTGGGCGAAGGGAGGCCAGAAAAACAGTTGTTGACCTCAGCTCCCTGACTCCTGTTTGACCCTGGGCAAGTCCTATCCATTCTGGAGGCTTCAGAGAGGAGAGGGGAGGACAATGAGGGCCAATTTGTGCTTAAACCTAACTCTAACCTTTACCCTAAGAACCCTAACCTCTAACCATAACCCCCTAACAACCCTAGCCCCAGACCCCTAGACCCTCGCCACTGACCCCTAAACTCTAATCCCTGACCCTTTAACCACAACCCTCTACCATACTCTCCAACAATGACCCATAACCCTAAACCGTGACCGCTGAACCCTGACACTGACTCAGCCCCAGGCCTAAAGCCTGGCCTAGTGGGTACCAAGAAAGGACCCTATGAACTCTCAAATAAACCAAGGAATTAAATCTTCCCGACCACGAATTTAGCGATGGTTTCTTAGATTTGACAGTAAAGCATAGGAAATGAAAGAAAAAAATACATTGGATTTCCTCAAAATTACAAACCTTTGTGCATCAAAAGAGGCTATCCAGAAAGTAAAATGAGAGCCCACAGAATGGAAGACAATATTGGCATATTATATATCTGATAAGACTCTTTACCTAGAATATACCCGGGACTTTTCCAACTCATCAACAAAAGACAAACAATACAATTTTTGAAATAGACAAATAACTTGCATGGACTGCTCTCCAGGCAAGACATACAAATGGTCAACAAGGACATGAAAAGATGTCAAACGTCAGGAGTCATGATGAAAATGCAAATTAAAGCCACAGTGTGATGCCCCTTCACACACACTAGAATAAAAATAAATTTTAAAATAAATTTTAAAATATGTAAATAAAAACAACAAATGTTGGCAACAATGCAGAGAAATTGGAACCCTTAAAAGTTACTTGTGGATATGTACAATGGTGCAGTCTGTGTGTACAAACCTTTAGCATTTACTCAAAAATATAAAATATAATTACCATGTGGTTCAACAACTCCACTCCTAGATATATACCAAAAAAATGGAAAACAGGCATTCAAACAAAAACTTGTACACCAATTATTCATAGCAGCACTGTTCACAATAGCCCAGGGTAGGAAAGATTTAAATGTCCATCAGCAGGTAAACGGATAAGCAAAATAAGGTAGATCCATAAGCTGCATTATTCTGTCATATAAAGGAATAAAGTAAGATTATACAGCCGCTGTGGAAAACTGTATGGTGGCTCCTCAGAAACATGGAAAATGTATGATCCCTTGATTCCACTCCAGGGTGTACACCCAGAATATTAGAAAGCAAGGACTGGAACAGATATCTGTACCCCATATTCATAGCAACATTATTCACAATAGCCAAAAGGTGGAAGCAACACAACACATCCTTCAACAGATGAATGGATAAGTACAGTGTAGTATATACGCAATGGAATATGATTCAACCTTTAAAACTAAGGTAATTCTCACACATGCTACAATGTGGATGAACCTTGAAGTCATTATGCTAAGTGAAACCAGCCAGACACAAAAGGACAAACGTTCTATGATTCCACTAGTATGAGGTATGCAGATAAGTCAAATCCAAAGACAAAGTAGAATAAGGTTGCCAGCGGTTGAGGGGAGTTAGTGTTTAATGGCTACGGTTTCACATGGGGAAAATAAAGTTCTGGAGATGGATGGTGAGGATATTTTTACAACAATGCGAATGTACTTAAGGCCACAGAACTGGATACTTACAAATGGTTGAAATGGGGCTTTCCTCATGGCACAGTGGTTAAGAATCCGCCTGCCAATTGCAGGGGACACAGGTTCAAGCGCTGGTCCTGGAACATCCTGCATGCCGCAGAGCAACTAAGCTCGTGAGCCACAGCTACTGAGCCCTCGTGCCACAACTACTGAAACCCGTGCGCCTAGAGCCCGTGCTCTGTAACAAGAGAAGCCACCGCAATGAGAAGCCTGCACACGGCAATGAAGAGTAGCCCCTGCTCACTGCAACTAGAGAAAGCCTGCGTGCAGCAACAAAGACCTGACACAGCCAAAAAATAGAAAATAAAATAAAATATTTTTTAAAAAGCTTTTTAAAAATGGTTTAAATGGTAAATGTTATGTGTTTTTAATCCCAATGGAAAAAATGAATGAAATAATGATCAATGCTACAATGCAGATAGTGAAAACATCCCAAGTGCAAGAAGCCATACAGAAAACCACCCAGATCATGCTCATCTTGTACACTTTCAATGCAGCAAGGTTTTTAAAGTGAGGAAAAGCCCCACTGATGGTTCCAAAAAGAGAAAACTGGATTCGAATGGAAAAATACATTTCCACAAAGCTGGGGCAGCTGGTGAAAGTTGAAGCGGGTCTGTGGATAGGATTATAATGTGGAAATCATAATTATTCCTCATTTTGGGGTTATGTGCTGGTTCCCTGGGAGAGTGGCCCTCCCAGTCTCACAGGGTAAAACTAACTGGAGTATTTTGTGAAGGTGGAAAACTTTATACTGCTATTTAAAGTCTTTTATACACTTGAAATTTACTAGAAAATAAAGTACTTATCAAAACAACCATGTCATACCATGTCAGAAATACAGACATCACACTCAGTTATAGAGGCCGAGCCCTACCCATATCCAGTTCACCCACAGTGGGGACGCTAATCACCCTTGTAGGAGTCTACATACTACAAGAGGCACCATGGGAAGATTATATTGGGAGCCACGATGTCTTGGGTGCTGTGGATGACATGGATGTAGATGAAACAGTGGGATTTCTGAATTCTAGTTTTCCACATTCAACCACCAAATAACTGTTACATCTAAAAAATGAATTCAGTAAAGCTGCAGGATACCAAAATAAAAAGAAAAATCAATGCACAAAAATCATTTGTGATTCTATACACTGATAATGAACCATCAGAAAAAGAATTAAAAAAAAAAAAATCCTGGGCTTCCCTGGTGGCACAGTGGTTGAGAGTCCACCTTCCAATGCAGGGGACATGGGTTCTTGTCCTGGTCCGGGAAGATCCCGCATGCCGTGGAGCAGCTGGGCCCGTGAGCCATGGCCACTGAGCCATGGTCACTGAGCCTGTGCATCCGGAGCCTGTGCTCCGCAACAGGAGAGGCCACAAGAGTGAGAGGCCCGCGTTCCGCAAAAAAAAAAAAATCCCACTTACAATTGCATCCAAAAAGATAACTAGGAGTAAATTTAACCAAGGACGTGAAGGACCTGCACACTGAAAACTGGAAGACACTGGTAAAGGAAACTGAACAGACAAAAATAAATGGAAAGATACCCTGTGCTCATGAGTAAAAAGAACACTGAGGGACTCTCCTGGTGGCGCAGTGGTTGAGAGTCCGCCTGCCGATGCAGGGGACACGGGTTCATGCCCCGGTCCGGGAAGATCCCACATGCCGCGGAGCGGCTGGGCCCGTGAGCCATGGCCGCTGAGCCTGCGCATCCGGAGTCTGTGCTCCGCAACGGGAGAGGCCACAACAGTGAGAGGCCTGCACACCGTAAAAACAAAATAAAATAAAAAAGAAAGAAAGAAAAAAACTACCCCAATATAACTTATAAATATGAATGTAAAAATCTATCACAAAATAATAGCAACATGAAACCAACAGAACTTTAAGTGGATAATGCCATAAGCAAGTATCTACACCAGAAGTTTCAGGTTGCTCAACATATTAAAAGTAAGCAATGTAATAAATCACAATAATATCGTATCAATTAATGCAGAAAAACTACAGTGAGAATCCAGTGTTATTTCATGACAGACCCTCAAGAAAGCAGGACTGAAAGGAAATTTGTTCAATATGGAAAAGCGTGGTACAAAAAGCCACAGCAAACATCACGCTCAATGCTGAAGACTGAAAGACTTACTCCTGAAATCAGGAGCAAGGCCAGGAAGCTGGCCTCCATCACCGTTACTCAGTGGTGACTGGAAGTTCTACCCAGACTCTTGAGGAAAAACTGAAAGGCATCCGTGGGTGAATGGAAAAATTACAACTGTGTCTCTTCACAGAACATAGGTCACATCATCTTAAATATAAAACTACCTATAATCAGCAAAGAAATTATTTGAGCTAATCAACTAATTAAGCAAAGTTATAGAACAAAATATCAATTCATGAAAATCTGTCTTATATGTATACACTAGCAAAAAATAATCTGAAAAAGAATTTATGAAAACAATTCCGTTTTAAATAATATCAACATCAACATTTAGGAGTATATTTAATCAAGGTACAAGACTTGTTTTATGTATGTAAAGTTGTATGTTTGAAATTACTGGAAAGTAAATTACTTTTCAAAACATCATGTATGTCAATAGCACGTCAGAAAAGCAGAGAAAACATCAAACTTCCATATAGAAGCCAAGCTTTACCCAGATCCAGTTCACCCAAAGTCCACATGTCATTTAGAGGCACTGGGGGAAGGTTATATTAGGAGCCACTGTCCTCCGTGCTGTGGACGACCTGGATACGGTAGAAACAGTGGGATTTTTGAATTCCAATTTTCCACTTCATTCCACAAAAAAGCTATTAGAACTAATAAATGAATTCAGTAAAGTTGCAAAATCAATACACAGAAATCAGTTGCATTTCTAAACACTAATAATGAACCATCAGAAAGAGAAAGAAGGCAACCCTATTTACAACTGCATCAAAAAGAACAAAATACCAAGGAATAAATTTAACCGAGGATGTGAAAGACCTGAAAACTTTAAGACACTGAAGAAGACACAAGTCGGTGGAGAGACACCCCGTGCTCATGGAATGCAAGAATTACTGTTGCTAAAATGCCCTTTCCACCCAAAGCGGTGCACACAGGGAAGGCAGGCCGTCCTGAAGCTCCTATGGTGTTTTTCACAGAAATGGAGCAAATCCTCCTAAGATGTGTGTGGAGCCACAAACGACCCCGAAGAGCCAAGGCGACCCTAGGAAAGGAGAACGGGCCGCAGGCATCTCCCTCCCTGACTTCACACTTCATCACGAAGCTACAGTCCCCAAACCAGCGCGGAACTGGCTCAAAACAGGCGCAGGGACCAGAGGAACAGGACGGAGAGCCAGAATTCAGCCCACACGGACGGGGTCAGTTAATTCATGACACAGGGACCAAGGACACACCACGGAGCACGACACTCCCCACAGTAAATGGTGCTGGGAAAACTGGACACCCCATAGCTCATGCTGGCTACCCTGCACACAAACCTGACCAAAAGCCCAGCTTTGCACACCGAGCCCTTCCTCGGTCACATGAAGACGGACCCCCTCGGCCGTCAGTCGCCCACAGGAAGCTTCTCCCCACTTTTCCTCACTGTCTCCTCAGCTTTCCCTCAGGCATCACCTGGGTCCTCAGGTAACCTGTTCCCTAGTCAGTGTGGACGCAGCCCCACTTTGTCCTGAAGCCGAAACCCCGGCGAGTCCTAAGGAGACCGAGCTCCTCTCAGCAGAGACGCTGAGCCGGGCGTCCCACCCGAAGCCCCCGCCCCCGCGCCGGAGGAGGCACAACTCATCTCAGCTGCGCTCACAATCGAGTCCGCAGGGAACGAGCATGCGCTGTGGGTCAGAGAGGGGAGCTTGGCGCCACCATGTGGTCAGTGCAGGAAGTGCAGGCAGCGCCTCCCTCACAGGTCACTGGAGACAGCGCGCCCTACTGACAGAACTGCTGAATCCATTAAACTGGAAATTCAAACTGAAGTGGAGTCTCTATCCCAAAAGTTTTCTAAAATTAGTTGAGGAACAATTAACTGGAAACCATTTGGAATGAAATGAATGTAGATGCAAACTTTACAACTTATACCAAATTCACTCAAAGTTATTCAGAGGCAAATTTTATTTTATAATTTATTTTTGGCTGCGTTGGGTCTTCGTTGCTGCACGTGGGCTTTCTCTAGTTGCATCGAGCGGGGCTACTCTTCGTTGTGGTGCACGGGTTTCTCATTGCAGTGGCTTCTCTTGCTGGGGAGCACAGGCTCTAGGCGCGCAGGCTTCAGTAGTTGCGCAGCGCAGGCTTAGTTGCTCTGCGGGATGTAGGATCTTCCCGGACCAGGGCTCGAGCCCATGTCCCCTGCATTGGCAGGCAGACTCTTAACCACTGCACCACCAGGGGAGTCCCCACAGACAAATTTTAAATACAAAACTATTCAAATTATAGAAGAAAATTGACATGAGCTTGGGTTTGCCCATGTAAATCATGAGCTTTGGAGTTTTAACACACAACACAAAAAGGCAATCTAAAAATGAAAACAAGCAATAACACGGACTTAATTAAAGATTTGTACTCTGTGAATGACCTTACTCAGAAAATCAAAAGGCAAGTCACAAACCAGGAGAAAAATATTTGCAAACACATATCTCATAAAGGTTTTGTCTCAAAACACAAATAACTCTAACACAAACAACCCAATTAAAATAGGGAAAGATCTGAATGGACACCTGGCCAAAGAAGATACACACACAGTACACAAAACTATGCCCAGGACTAGGGGGCAGAAAAACAATGGTCCAGCTCAACTCCCTGAGCCATTTGTGACTGTGGACTAGTCCTGTCCTTCATGGAGGTGTCAGAGACATGGAGAGAGAGGAAGGGGAAGAGGGCCAGTTATGCTTAAACCTAACTCTAACCCTGACCATTCCAGCCACTTTCATTTGACATGGTCTAAGAAGTCCTAGTCATAGTAATGAGATTTTAAAAAATAAAAATAAAAGGAATCTCATGGCAGAAGAAAAAGTAAAACTGTCACTGTTTGCAGATGACGTGGTACTCTATACAGAAAACCTTGAAGATGACACCCAAAACCAAATAGAACTCATCAGGAAACACAGTTAAGTTGCAGCATACAAAATTAATCTACAGAAATCGGTTGCATCTCTATACACTCACAATAAAATGTCAGAATGAGAAATTAAGAAAACAACCCCATAGACAATGACATTAACAAAGATAAAATGCCTGGGAATACATCTAACCGAGGAGGTAAAAGACCTATACTCAGAAAACTGGAAGGCATTGATGAAAGAAACTGAAGACGACACAAATGGAAAGACATACCATGCTCATGGATTAGAAGAATTCGTATTGTTAAAATGATTCCAGGGCTTCCCTCGTGGCGCAGTGGTTGAGAGTCCGCCTGTCGATGCAGGGGACACAGGTACGTGCCCCGGTCCGGGAAGATCCCACATGCCGCGGAGTGGCTGGGCCCGTGTGCCACGGCCGCTGAGCTTGCACGTCCGGAGCCTGTGCTCCGCAACGAAAGAGGCCACAACAGTGAGAGGCCCGCGTACAGCAAAAAAAAAAAAAAAAAAAAAAATGATTCCACACCCCAAGGCTATCTAGAGATTCAATGCCATTTCTAGAAAAATACCAATGGAATTTTTAGGTGAACTAGAACAAAGACATGAAGCCATAAGACTCCTAGAAGAAAACATAGGCAGTACACTCTTTGACATCAGTCTTAGCAATACTTTTTGGACCTGTCTCCTCAAGCAAGGGAAACAAAGGCAAAATAAAGCAATGGGACTCCATCAAACTGAAAAGTTTTTCAATGGCAAAGGAAACCATCCACAAAACAAAAAAGGCAGCCTACTGAATGTGAGAAATATTTACAAACAATATGTCTGGTAAGTGGTTCATACACAAAATAGACCAAGAACTCACTCACACAAGTTAGCCTCCAAAAAAACAAAAACCCAAATAAAAAATTGGCAGAAGACCAAACATGTTTCCAAAGAATATATACAGTTGACCAAAAGACACATGAAAAGATGGTCAGCATCACTCATCATCAGGGAAATGCACATCCAAACCACAGTGAGATTATCAGCTCACACCTCAAAGAATGGCTACCATCTAAAAGACAACAAATAACAAGTCTTGCTCAGGATGTGGAGAAAAGGGAACGCTCATGCACTTTTGTTGGGAATGTTCATTGGTACAACCACTATGGAAAACAGTATGGAGGTTCCTCAAGTAATTAAAAATAGACCTACCATATGATGCAGGAATTACACTTGGGGGTATCTTTCTGAAGGAAACCAAAACACAAATTCAGAAAGATATATGCAGCCTTATGTTCATGGCAGCTTTATTGGCAATAGTCAAGATGTGGAAGCCACCAAAGTGTCCATCAATAGACAATTGGATAAAGAAGTTTTCATGTATATGTATGAAAACTGGACACACACACACACACACACACACACACACACACTGGAATATTACTCAGCCATAAAAAGAATGAAATCTTATGGCAACATGAATGGACCTAGAGGGCATTATGCTAAGTGAGATGTAGCAGACAGAGAAAGACAATTACCTTACGATATCACTGATATGTAGAATCTACAAAACAAAACAAATGAACAAACACCACAAAACAGAAATGGACCCATAGATGCCAAGAACACGCTGGTGGCTGCCAGATGGGAGGGAGTGGAGGGATGAGTGCACTAGTTGAGAAAGATTGAGAAGTTCCAAATCCCAGTTATAAAACAAATGTCCTGGGGTGTGGTTTACAGCATAGGGAATAGCGTCCATAATCCTGTAATAACATTGTATGGTGACAAATTGTAACTAGACTTATCTTGGTGATCATTTTGTAGAGTATAAAAATATCAAGTCACTATGTTGTGTTCCAGAAAACTAATATATAATATTGCCTGTCAAGTATACACCAATTTTAAAAAAGAAGAAAAAATACTATCTTAAAAAGAGGAGGGGGAACTTCCCTGGTGGTGCAGTGGATAAGACTCTGCGCTCCCAATGCAGGGGGCCGGGGTTTGATCCCTGGTCAGGGAACTAGAACCCACATGCATGCCACAACTAAGAGTTCTCATGCCACAACTAAGAAGCCCACATGCTGCAACTAAGGAGCTCACGTGCTGCAACTAAGGAGCCCACCTGCTGCAACTAAAACCCGATGCAACCAAATATATAAGTAAATATTTTTTTTAAAAAAAGAGGGACTTCCCTGGTGGTCCAGTGGTTAAGACTCTGTGCTCCCAATGCAGGGGGCCTGGGTTCGATCCCTGGTCAGGGAACTAGAGCCCACATGCAGTAACTAAAAGATTCCGCGTGCTGTAACAAACACCCGGTGCAGCCAAATAAATAAATAAATATATTTTTTAAAAAGTGTTGGGGAGTTCCCTGGTGGTCCACTGGTTAGAACTCTGTGCTTTCACTACTGAGGGCGCAGGTTCAATCCCTGGTCAGGGAACTAAGATCCAGCAAGCTGCACGCTGCAGCCCCCAAAAAATTTTTTTTAATTAAAAATGTGTAAAAAAGAGTGTAGTGAGATAAAGAGCGGGCGTCAGATGAAACTTTGAAAGGATGCTGATTGAAAGGCCAAGTGCCTCCTGAAGTTTGACTCTCAAGTGGCCCAGGCAAATTGAGGACTTGAAGAGGAGGAGTCATGTGATGCTGCTGGAATGTTCATTTGTTTCTTTGCTTAAATGGGGTTTATTATTTTTTTAAAGAAGTTTTGAATTCACAGCAAAATTGGGCAGAGTACAGAGAGGTGCCACGTGCCCCCTGCTCTGCTGTTACTGCTCTCTCCATCCACCCCCTCCCTGCCACCCACACAGGTGCTCAGAGTTTCCCTCTCCCCAACTAGCCTATCAACATTCTGTGTGTTGGTCACTATCGCTGAATCTACATGGACACATCATGGTCATCAGAGTCCAGAGTTTACACTAGGGTTCACTCCTGGTGTTGTACATTCTATGGGTTTTGACAAATGTATCTCGCCATGAATGTATCACAATGAATAGTTTCACTGCCTTGAAAATCCTCTGTGCTTGAGCTGTTTATCATACCCCACCCCTTAACCCCGCCACAAACCCCTAGCAACCCACCCTTTCCGTGGTTCGCCTTTTCCCGAATGTCATAGGTAGTTGGTACCCTAAGCTGTGGCACCTTTCCAGACTGGCTTCTTTCAGTGAGTGACATGCAGTTAAGGTGCCCCACCTGTCGCCCCGTGGCTCCCTCTCTCTCTCATTTTTCTTTTCAGTGAGAAGAACGTTCTGCTGCATGGATGGAGCCCCGTCTATCTGTCCATTCACCTCCCGAAGGACATCTTGGTTGCTTCCAGGTTCTGGCAGTTATGAATAAAGCTGCCGTAAACGTCCAGAGGCAAGTTTCTGTGTAGACGGAAGCATTCGACTCGTTTAGGTCCATCAGTACCAAGGAGTTTGAGGGCTGGATCGTAGAGGAAGAATGCGTTTCATTTTGGAAGACGCAGCCCACGTTCACAGAGCTTCTGAAGATGGTCGCTGAGAGCTTGTCAGCATGCTGAGGAGTCAAGCCAAGGAAGGAGGTAGAATTCAAAGGTGCCGGCAGGGAAGATGTGGCCAAGATCGAACCTGACCTCCACCCTCTTAGAGCTGACGGCTGGTCCTGAGAATTAAATGGGCGTGAAACAGACTCACAGGACGGAACCATACACATTTATTTCCCACAAGTTTTACCTGACCCAGGGCGCCCTCTAAGGAAATGAAGAAAGACCCAGAGAAGTGGCGAAACCTAAATTTTTTTCTGTTGTGTTGAACACAGAGAGGCGATTGTGGAAAAGGACCTACACTATGTGGGGAGGCTAAGGAGGTTGAGAATTAGGTTGAACAAGGTCTGTTTGTACAGAATTCTCTCACTCTCCACTCTCTGCCCTTAACGATCGCAATGTCACTCTCCTTCCAGCAGAGGGAAGGCGTCTTCCTCTGGGGGTGGGGCGGGGGGACATGTTATCTGCTGCTTCCAGGAAGAAAGAGGAGAAGGCTCAGAACGCCCTTCTGCACCTGCTGTATTGTGGAGGGAGGAGGAGTTGTTTTTGCTTTGTTTTTTGAAGTGTCCGCAGCTCAAGACAATATTCTGGTTTCCTTTACATCTAAGTCCTTTACCTGGGGTTAGGCTTCTGACAAGAGGAGGGACACATGTTTCTGACATGACGGGCGGGGCAGGCAAGGAGGGATAAGATGGGTGCGGGCCTGTGCCTGTTCTCTTCTCATGTGTTGGGAAGATGATTCTGCTTGCCAAATGGGATCTAACTTCTCCATGAACGATCTAGCAAGATATCAGCTGAAAAGAGGAAGAGTAAAGGTCAGAGAAATACGGAGAAGATCGCTGACAGACGCTGGGGTCTCCTGAGCAGTGATTTCCTCGGAGGCGCATGCACATCTCTGGTCTCTGAACCACCGTGTTTAAGGCCGATTTGGTGTGTAGGCCATTTTCAATGTACGGTGGTACCATCAGGCCACTTCGGGGTACTGTCTCCGGCTCACCTGAGTGGTGCCGTCGTGCCCACATAAGACGGGGCTCACCCGGGGTTGGCATGGTGCCAGAGAAAGGGCGACAGCGGTGTGTCATTGAGCTTAAGGTATTTCTAAGAGAGTGGCTCTCTGGAGAGGTTGAGGTGGAAGGAGGCCAGCTGGATGTCTGTCTGCTTGTTTGTTGCGTATTGGGGGGAGGCGCGTGTGCTGTTTATTTTCTGGATGAGGCGAAAGAACTCTTCAAATGGAGGTGTTTGTACAAGGGGTCTGGCAGGATGGGAGGGTGGGGCTCGGTCCATGTGCCAAGATATCTAGAGAATCTATAGCGGCTCAGACTCAGGCCGTTTCTCATAAACAGGCAGGGAGAGGAGTTGGCTTTGTCATCACAAAGCTAACTAACACCACAGTAGTCACAACAGAAGGTTCCCAGAATGAACTAATTTGCAGGAGCCAACACACACAAACTGCAAAAGCATTCCTCATAACCAAGGCCGGAGAATACCTGTGGTCCAAAAACCTCCTGAAGATCAATGTTCTAAAAAGAGAGCAAACACATGCAATTCCACTGAGAGGCCGTGCATATGGCCAGTGTATGTGAGAGATGCTCAGCCTCTCAGATGAGGACACATGCAAACTAAACACTATGGAGACAGCTTTGGTCACCATCACACTGGCACGTTTCTAGTGTGGTGACCACCAGCCCAGGGGACAAAGTGAGGAAGAAGAGGCCCCAGCAGATCCCCTAGAGGGAAGAGTGACCAGACACTCCTCTCTGGGAGAACAGTGTGCAGGACCCATTAAAGTCCCACAGGTGTGACCCTTTACTAGCAGTGCTGATTCTTGGAGTCGATCCCACTACAATCCCTGCACCATTTTTCAAAGATGTCATTTCAAGGATACTCATCACAGCACTGGCTGAAACAGAAGGTGATTGGAAACAACACTAATGTTCATGGAGAGGGGGTGGGATCCATCAGTCCTGGTCCACACGGATGAATGGATGCTGTGCAGCTGGGAAAGTGGTTGCAGGGTCTCTACCTGAGGACAGGGGAAACTTCAGGGTGTATATGTGGGATGCATGTAAACCAACCGTCTGCACCCAGGATCCCATCTGTAAGACTGCATATATGTGAAATCAACATAGATGTAAATGAATCTGCTTGTGTGTGAGAGAGAGAGAGAGAGAGAGAGAGACAGAAGGAGAGACAGAGCCTGAGAGAGATGCACCAAGCCATCCATGACAGTCGCCTCTGGGGGTGGGGTTTGCAAAGCTCTTCTCTTCTCCCTTAGGTGATACTTCAATTTTTATAATGTGTGTATTACTTTAATAATTCTACAAAGATTAAAGTCGTATGTCGTGTGATCCATTTGTATTCATCTGTGGAGTAACTAAAGTACATTATTTGTTTTTTATTTTAAAATGATTTATTACAAGGACAATAAATACTTATGACAATAATGAATTCTAAAGGAATTAAGAATTAAGTAAATAACAAAGGCTTTTGGTGACTCAGTTCCAGGCCAGCTAGGTGGCAGTACACGGCAGGGTTGGGGCAAGTTTCTCCAGGAGGTTGTGTATGTTCTGAATCAGCATTCAGTAGAAGTGAGGAAAAAGGTGGATAAGACTTGTACACTGATCTGATGACATTGAGAAAACGCAAAAAGACTTGTACACTGAAAACAACAATAGCTTGTTAAAAAAATTAAGAAAAAATTCTAAATTTCTGGAAAATAACCCCATAGTCATGGGTCAGAAGGCTTAATTCTGTTAAGGTGGAGGTACTCCATGAATAGATCTAAAGAGTCAAAAAACCGCTATCAAAATCCCAGGTTATGTTTTGCAGAAATTGACAACCAATCTAAAATTCACGTGAAAAATGCAAGGGGCTCAAAATAGATCAAGGAATCTTGAAAAAGAAGAAAAAGTTGGAGGTATGGAGAGTCAGGCGGAACCCCACGATTGGTATAAAGACAATTTATACCTGAATATACTTGACATTCAACAGATACAGAAAAAAAGCCTTCTCGGAGTTCCCCTTATCTGAATGAAAGCAGAAACTTTTGAGAAATGACCACGGCCATAAATTCCTTCTTCAGGGTGGCTTCTATTCCCAGGAGAGAGACCAAAATAAACCTACCATAAATCCCTTCTGTGAGGTGTTTTATGACCCTGAAGAAGATGCAGAGAACACTCACGCACAGACAGACAAACACGACCACAAACTTTCTTATAACCCGTTGTATTCCAAAGAACCTGCTGTCTTTCCTGAAGAAACCCATCTGTTCTTCCCATAGAAGCCAATTCTCCCTCTCCCTTTCTGCTGTTAAGTTAGGTTTATAAGCTTTTACCTTTCACCATTTAACATGTCAGTTACTTTTTTGGTTGGCTCCTGGCTGTAGAAATAACCCTTTCCTCTGTTCACCTACTCTTTATTTCTTTGCGCTGTCTTTGGGCTGACTCTGGATCGTGGGAGCTGCTCTTTTTTCACCCTCTTTAGTGACATCTTGTCCATGGTTAAGCTTTGAAAAGGCTTATTGGGGGGTCCAGTGGGTAAGGGTCTGTGCTCCCAATACAGGGGGCCTGGGTTTGATCCCTGGTTGGGGAACTAGATCCTGCGTGCCGCAACTAAGAGTCCGCGTGCCGAAACTAAGACCTGGAGCAGCCAAAATTAATTAATTTTTTTAAAGGCTTATTGGGGCTTCCCTGGTGGCACAGTGGTTGAGAGTCCACCTGCCGATGCAGGGGACACGGGTTCGTGCCCCGGTCCGGGAAGATCCCACATGCCGTGGAGCGGCTGGGCCCGTGAGCCATGGCCGCTGAGCCTGCGCGTCCGGAGCCTGTGCTCCGCAACGGGAGAGGCCACAACAGTGAGATGCCTGCGTACCGCCAAAAAAAAAAAAAAAAAAAAAAAAAAGGGCTTATTGGTTTTGACTCACATTTGGAATAGGTATACCCTTGGAGACCCCCTGCAAGGAAGAAACAGGTTCAATACTGCCAGGAGAATTTGCCGGTTGTCCTGGCCAAACACCTGATAAAACAATATTTGCAAGGATTTTTTTTTTTTTAGGTTTTCACCTTAAAACAAAGATCGTATTGAAACCTCTCAGATGATCAAATTAAAAGAAATACAAAGGAGTATCATGGAGAGCCTAAGAACACTTCCTTAACAAAACAAAGAACAGAAATCAGATTTAGAGCAAAAGTTAAAGAGAATTCCCTGGCTGTCCAGTGGTTAAGACTTGGTGCTTTCACTGCCGTGAGCCTGGATTCAATCCCTGGTTGGGGAACTAAGATCCTGCAAGCCACATGGCGTGGCAAAATAAACCAAACCAAAACAAAACTTAAAATCCTTGTACACCATCAATCATCCCACCCATATATACACTGTGCTCATGCCATCCTCCAAATGGGCAGGTCAGCCTCTTGAAGTTATCATTGAGTAGGATATGCAATTCTTCAAAGAATTAAAAACAACGATCTGGGGCTTCCCTGGTGGCGCAGTGGTTAAGAATCTGCCTGCCAATGCAGGGGACACGGGTTCGAGCCCTGGTCCGGGAAGATCCCACATGCCGCGGAGCAGCGAAGCCCGTGTGGCACAACTACGGAGCCTGCACTCTAGAGCCCACGAGCCACAACTACTGGAGCCCACGTGCTGCAACTACTGAAGCCCGCGCGCCTAGAGCCCGTGCTCCACAACAAGAGAAGCCACCACGATGAGAAGCCCGCACACCACAACGAAGAGTAGCCCCCACTCGCCACAACTAGAGAAAGCCCATGCACAGCAGCAAAGACCCAACACAGCCAAAAATAAATAAATAAATTTATTTTTAAAAAAAACAACCCTCCGTGCTTTACTAATCTCACCTATACAGAAGCAGAAATGCAGCTCTAGGAGGAATTCAAAGCCCACACAACCTTCTTACGGATATCAAAGTCTCCACTTTCTTCTTATGTCTGGGCGTTGGGAAAAGAACTGTCCTACACTCTAGAAAGAAGAAACACTTAAATAGTAATTGCCCTACACCTCTGATAATAGGATACTGGCCCCAGAAGTTCTCCTTTAAGATGCTTCCATCCTTCCTCAGAACCTTCTGCCAGCAAGAGCTGTCCTCCTGGTCCTGAGAACTGAGTCTTTAAATGTGAACATCCAAGGAAATAACTCTAACTTGAGGGTGCCTTGCCTTTAATTGTGCTCCTTGCCTCCTGTCATAAAACATGAGACATTTCTTTCTTCACCTGATAAGTGCAATTACAATCTCCTCCCCACCACACCCCAAAAAAAGTCACAACACTTTCTTCCTTTGCATGCTCAGCCATTGAAAGTAGCTTAGACCACTAAAATCACTGCCTGAGGCTGGAAAGGAAAATGCAAACTGTAGACAAACTGGGTATTTTATCCACTCAGATTGGCTTTAAAAAACACCAAGATGGGCTTCCCTGGTGGCGCAGTGGTTGAGAGTCCACCTGCCGATGCAGGAGACGCGGGTTCGAGCCCTGGTCTGGGAAGATCCCACATGCCGCGGAGCGGCTGGGCCCGTGAGCCATGGCCGCTGAGCCTGCGCGTCCGGAGCCTGTGCTCCGCAACGGGAGAGGCCACAACAGTGAGCGGCCTGCATACCGCAAAAAAACAAAAACAAAAACAAACCAAAAAAAACACCAAGATGCACACATGGTATTTCCAAAAATTCCTCTGTCCAGAGTTTAGTCCACAGCCTCCATAAGATTACATATCAGGGCAAATCTGAATCTTAAAAATCTTCTCCACAAATATTAGTAAAAACCTTTAGCTCTCACTAAGCAAGTAATCTTTCTGTTCCACCCGCCAGAAACACAGTTCAGAGCCCACTATTTGACATAAACAGATAGTATTTTATTACTCAGATTTACTGACTCATGGCTAAAGCTTTGTAAAGACAGACACATCTCTTTGCATTTGTCTGTATGATTATGTGTGTCTTTTTTTTACAGGAGGGGGGATCCTCAATCAAGAACCTAGGAGGGTACGGGGAAAATTGGTTTTTCTCCCATACGCATACAGTAAAATACTATTCAGAAATAGAAAGGAAGAAACAAAAAACAAGGATGAATCTTACGTGTATACTGCTACGTGAATGGATTCAGTCTGAGGAGGCCACACACTGTATGACTCCATTTCTGTGGCATCCTGGAACAGGTAAATCAGAGATGGCAAACAGGTTATGGGGTGGGGCTGAAATATTCCCTGTGATACCTGAGTGAGAGATACCTGCCACTATGCATTAGTCTAAACTCATGGATTTTTACAACCCAACAAGTAAATCAAATATTCAAATGTAGTTATTCAGGATATGGGAGTGTCAGAGGGTGGAAGAGAGAATGTGCCAAAGAACCTGATTTAGAAACGTACGAAAGAAAACCCACTGTTGGTGGTGGAACGAAAGGTACTCGAGCTAGTTAGCTTTGGGAGGGAACGGAATCTGCAGCACAAGGGCGAACTGTGCCCGGCGCAAACACTGGACTCTGCAAGTTCTTTCCCAAGGTGGCAGCGGCTCATAATACTGAAACCACTGCATCTGCAATCCGAAGTGGAGCAAGCAGTGGATTCAATGAAGGACAAATGGCGGAAGCCAGGTTTCTTACCCTCGGGGCGGGACGTTACAGATAAGCAAAGGCCAATGGTTACAATACCCATGTGACAATGGATAGTTTACATTTCCTCAATTTTAAAAACTTTTGTGCATCAAAAGGTGCTATCCAGAAAGTGAAAACACAGCCCACAGAACGGAAAAAAGTATTTGCACAGGATATAGCTAACAAGAGACTTTTCTTCAGAACACATCAAGAACTTATACAAATCATCAACAAAAAGACAACCCAAATTTTAAAATGGAAAAGGACTTCAACAAGGACCAGACAAAAAATGCAAATGGTGAACAAGCACATAAAAAGATGTGTACCAAGAAAGAAAGAAACCCCCAAGACGGAATTATGTCAGAGGAAAGCAGGAGCCAATGGAAAGAGCTCTGACTCGCCAGAGCAGGAATGAACTGAGCAGGCATATACTGTACTGCTGGCTTCTAACCAAAAGCTTAAAATAACTACCCGAGTGGGCATCCACACCGGTTAAAATAAATAATTACACAGTGGAGGTTTCTTTTCCTCAGGAGCGCTGAATAGAAATCTCCTACGTGGAAGGGTTCCAAAGAGTTGCTGTAGATACTCAGCCATTCATTAAGGAGGCGGGGCTGACTCCCCTCTCCTGGAGTGTGCGGGCCGCATAGTAACTTCATCCCAAGGAAGACACACAGTACAGACTTGGGGAAAATCTGACAAACACTACCTGAGCCAGGAAGGCAAAGTTAACATGAACAGTGGTAAGTTGCCTTGATGTATGTTCCCGTGGTACAAAGTAATGAGATAGCACTTTACCCCTGTGATCTGCTTCCTCAAAACCCACGACCCCATTCTAATCACAAGAAAAACACCAGGTAAATCCCCACTCGGGACAGTCTGCATGGAGCCCGGCTAGTCCGCCTAGGCCACTGAGAGAAGGGCAGTGTCAGAAAAGGTCAGAGCCATGAACATACGAAAGTGACACTATGACGAAATGCCATGTGATAGCCTGGGTGGGATCCTAGGACAGAAAAAGGGAGAATGAAGGGAACCTGAATAAAATACGGATTTTAGTTCATAATAAGGTATCCATATTTGTTCATTAACTGTGACAATTCCGTAGAAAACTAGAATGAGAGGTGAAATTAAAAGTCAAATACGAACAAGCTATTGCATCACCCTGTAAATCTAGAATAAAAGGGTGATTTCCTAATAACACACAAATAAAATGAACCCTAAAATATGGAAAATACAAGCAGACCAATTAACCATGCTATGACCCTTTTTCCCAGCGAGCTCTCCTCTCATTGTTCTGGTGTTTCCCTCTCCTGGGACACAGAAGAAACAGACACAGAGTGGATTGGCAGCTCCCCTTAGATCTGACCCCACCCAGTATCTTCATCTCCCCCCGACACGCCCACCCAGTGAGGACATGGTGCCAGAGGGTGTCTCAGGGACCATTGGTCCTGACATCTCAGGACTTTTTTAATTACAAGGGTTTAGACACGCTTACTCAAGTAAAATAAATTAATATTATTTTTAAATGACAGAAATAACTTATTGCTTCCAAGAGACAAGTTGAGAGTGGGGTTGGAGGTATCAGGTCCAAGGGCTCACATTCTCATAGTGTGGCCTGGTCCCTCTCCAACCGTCAGTCCTGCTGAGGGCCTTGGGAGCCCCGTTCACAGGCGCTGTCTCCCTCACTGCATCTGCAGGATGACACACACTCGACGTGCCTTCTACTGGGAAGGGTTTCTCCCTCCCTAAGCCTCCATGCAAACACATTACTTTGAATGCCTTTGGCCTGGCTTGGGTCACATTCTCATCCTTGAACCAAACACAGCAGGCAGAGGACTGAAACTGGGATTGTCTAGACGAGGATCATACATTCATCTTCCAGGTGGGTGGAACATGGGTCAGCCCTCTGAAACTGTTTGGACTGGAAGCAGGTGAGATGTAGTTCCCAAAGGAAAGCTAGGTGCTGCACGTGGACATGAGGACAGATGCTGGCTCGGTGAAAGTATGAGATTCCACGTCACTGACAGCCCGCTGCACAGCACAGAATCTGAAGCCCAAGGTCGGAGAGGATTCACATAAGGTCAGGGCTGCGGCCACCCACCCGATGCTCTTGCTGTCCTCCCGCGACAGCAAGAAGTTCTTCCATTTGCTGAAAAACATGGCTGATGATGGTGGTAAATGAAAGGATCCTGTCTTGGGCACCAGGTACTTGTATTCTCTTCTATCCCATTCAGAAAATAGAAACAGTTCACATTCACATGGAATGGACAATATACATTTACTCTCTCACCTCTGTCAAAATATGGTCCAAAGAGATCTGACCATCATGGCATGCTGCAGAGCACAACACTGATCCATTTCATTGATGAAATTATGTTGATCAGATTAGATGGGTAAGAAGTGAATAGCTTGCTGGAGGTTTTGGTGGACACGTGACTAGAGCAACTTGATTCTTGGGTATTTATCCTAGAGAAATTAAAAACTTAGGTTCACTCAAAACCCTGTACACAAGTGTTCACAGCAGATTTGCTTATAATAGCCAAAAACAGGAAACTCAAATATCCTTCAATGGGTGAATAGATAAACTGTGGTATATCCATACAATAGAACACTGCCTAACAGTAAAAAGAAATAAATTATTGATACACGCAGCTACTTGGGTGGATCTCAGGACATTATGAGTCGTTACATGCTGTATAATCCATTAATATTCTCAAAGTGATAAAATCATGGTATTAGAGAACAGATCAGTAGTGGCCAGGGGTTAGGGCTGAGGGAAGGGTGTGACTATTAAGGAATAACATGAGATAGTTTCTTTGTGAAGTGGGAACATTTCTGTATCCTGATTGTGGTGATGTTTATTCAAATGCCCCTGATAGGGGCTTCCCTGGTTGCACAGTGGTTAAGAATCCACCTGCCAATGCAAGGGACACGGGTTTGAGCCCTGGTCCGGGAAGATCCCACATGCCACAGAGCAACTAATCCCGTGCACCACAACTGCTGAGCCTGCACTCTAGAGCCCACAAGCCACACTACTGAAGCCCACGAGCCACAACTACTGAAGCCCGCATGCCTAGAGCCTGTGCTCCGCAACAAGACAAGCCACTGCAATGAGAAGCCCATGCACCGCAACGAAGAGTAACCCCCACTAGCCACAACTAGAGAAAGCCTGCGTGCAGCAACGAAGACCCAGTGCAGCTAAAAATAATAAATAAATAATAAATTTATTTTTTAAAAAAACCTGAAAGAACTATACAACAAAGAGTGCATGTAAAAGCTGGCAAAGTCCAAATAAGTTCTGTAACTAAGTTAATAAAATCGTACAAAAATCAGTTTCCTTGATTTACCAGTATGCTATGACTATGTAAGATATTATCATTGGGTAAAGCTGAGTAGAGTACACAGGAAATTTCTGTGCTATTTTTGCAAGGTCTTTTGAGTGCAAACTTTTCAAAATCAAAAGTTATAATGAAAATTGAAACTCACTAGATCCACCTCACAGTCGTGGATCGGGGATTTCACAGGGCATGAACACCAGGAGGCAAGCGTTACTGGAGGCCATCTAGGGCTACCACACTCCCTAACAAGCATCTTGCACGTTTGATGCCGTCTCAGCATCCGCTTCCAGGTAACTCGTCCTGTGATGACCATGGTAAGTCTAGGGGTGGCTTTCTTTGTATTTATCATGCTTGGGGTTCCTCAGCTTCTTGGACTTGTGTATCGACATCTTTCATCAATTTTGGAAAATATTTCTTTCCCTGTTTCCTCTCCTCTCCTTTCAGGACTCTAATTATACCTAAGTTAGACTTTTCGATAATATCCAACAGGTCTTGGATGCCTGGTTAGTTTTATCCATTCCTTTTACTCTTTGTGCTTCAGTTTGGAGCTTCAGTTTGGATAATTTCTATTGACCTGTCTTCAATTTCATGGTTCCTTTTACCACTCTGCCCAGACAGACTGAATTAATTCTTCAATTTCAATACTGTATTTTTCAGATCTCAATCTTCCAGTTGGTTCTTTTTAGTTCCCATTTATGTGCTGAACTACACTATCTTTTCACCCACTTTTCTCCATCATTTCCTCTAAGTCCTTTACCACATTTATGATTCATTGTTTTTAAGTCCTTCTCTGCTGATTTCAACACATGAGTCATCTGTGGGTGTCCTTCTTGATTATGGGTCACCTTCTCCTGCTGCTTCATGTCTCAAAATTGATTTTGTATCCCAGACACTCTACAGTAGAGACAGAAAATGTTTCTCCCAGAAAGCGTTCACTATTTCCTCTGTCAGGCAACAAGGGTGAAGGGTGATCTCTTCCAATTAAACAGCATTAGGTCTGGGTTGATTCTTTAGTTTCACTTCACCTCTGGTTCAAAGGTGTTGATGGTGGGGTCAGGCCTCTGCATCCCACGGGACTTTGAGACACCGCAATGCTCAGAATGCCCAGTGCTGCTGTATACTTAACAGGAGCACCATGTGGGAAACTGGTGGGCCGGGAAGATGCACTCTACCCTCCAGATTCCCTTTTACCATGCCAGCCAACACAAACACATCAAAAATGTGCCTAGTTTGTCCTCATACCCGCAAAGTTTCCTTGCCCGTGACATACCGGCTCCTATGTCCCCAGACCCCAGAATTATTCCCGGGATAAAAGCAGCAGCCCAGTCTGCTTGCACTATAGTTTGTGGAAGAGAACTTACTTAAGAAAATTAATGTAACGGGCTTAGCACACAGCCTGGCACACAGTAAGCAATTATTCATTTTCACTACTACTGATGGTGTCCCCATGTGAAATTATGAGTTCCTGGAAGGAAGATGTAGTTATTTATTTCTCTTGAACATTCTGTGGGCCCAACGCGTTTCTGACAGTGGGTGAGAAGGTGTGAACTGACCGTGTGTGTAAATGTTACGTGGGGAAGAGACAAGGAACACTACGATCCTTGTGAGAACATGCTGATGCCCAGGCCTCAGGAGTTCACAGAGAGGAAATTTCACCACCTGCCACACTGGGCCTTCTGGTGCCCATTGTATAGGCAAGAAGAACTGAGGTTCCACGGGTGGGTTTTAGAAGAGCAGTGAAGCACCAGGCCAAGGAAGATAATATGCTTACCTATAGCAAAGACAAATGACTTTTAGGAAAGGGGAGGAAAGCCTCAGCTTACCTGGGACAAGGATGCCAGGAGCACAGCAGCATCCCTTCTGTGTTCCCTTCGTGGGTCCTGAGGAGGCCACAGGACAGAAGAGTGAGGTGTATCAATACTACCCCAAAACTCTCACAAAACTAACAAAACTAACCTAGAAATCCTCACACATCAGTTTGTGCGTCCCTGACATTCTCTAAAAAATGATAAATCAAAAATGTACCTAATAAATGTGGAATCTAGAAAAGTGGTACAGATGAACCCATTTGCAGGGCAGGAACAGAGACGCAGACGTAGAGAATGAACATGTGGACGCAGAGGGGGAAGGGGAAGGTGGGAAGAAGTGGGAGATTAGGATTGACATATATACGCTGCCATGTGTAAAATAGATAGCTAGTGGGAACCTGCTGTATGGCACAGGGAGCTCAGCTTGGTGCTCTGTGATGACCTAGATGGATGGGATTGGGGGGGAGGGAGGGAGGCACAAGTGGGAGGGGGTATATGTATACATACAGCTGATTCACTTCGCTGTACGGCAGAAACTAACACAACATTATAGAGCAATTATACTCCAATTTTAAAAAATGTATCTAAGACAATGAAGTAACAAATACACTTTTGTCTACTGGCTGGTCTCTCTATCAGGAAGTACCCACGTTAAAAGTCACAACATTAAGGTTGAAGCATGATTTTTCCATATTGTGAACTTAAGTTAATCCTAGTAGCAACCAAGAGCGACTGCAGGTTTCTGGAGCTCTTGGTGCGACACGCAAGTGTTCGCTCAACGTGGGAGTGGTGGAGAGTCAGGTATAAAGCAGTATATGCTAACAGCTGGGAATAGGAAATGAATGGTTTCATCAACTATTACCAGAGAAAGTGACAAAATAACAGATTTTTTATTAAGAGAGATTTAGAAGAAGATAAAATAATCATAGCAGAACTTAAAATAGCCTTCCACACTGTATTTCTTCATTGGTCTTTCTACTCAAACAGCTGTTTGAATATCTTTTCTGATTCCAAAATTGCAAGCAAAGCTTCAAATGCCAGGATGAAATTTACTGCCCTCAGAGAACTGTAACAGCTCCACTTTCTATCACATAAGTTATGAAAGGTCTAAATGTCTCACCTTTTCACAGGATAGTCATGGAGGCAAGTATTCAGCGCAGAAGAAATTTCCCTTTGCTTGTGCAACATTTTTCTCATGAAAAGTTTTGTTTATAAAGCTATTTTGAGTACTGTTCAAACGGAGTGAATTAAAACAAAAATCACATGTCACTTTACCCCTGTGCATGTACAAAGGTTGGCAAGGCAAGGGTGGGGCACGTGGAGGCCGGAGGAGTGTAAACCGGTGAAGCATTTTCTGGAGTGCAATCTGTCAGCACTTGGTACTGCTGAACACACGTGTCCCGTGACACAGCACTGCAGCTCCAGGCCGTTCCTGAAGAGACAAGGGTGCCCGTCGCAGCTTTACCTGGGAGCTGGAGGCTCCTTCCGGCCCATCACGGGGCAGGCAAGCTGGGCGGGGCAGGCGCCTACGCAGGACAGCTGCACTGTGCACATGTAACGTCGCACTGAGATTGCACTGAGCGAGAGGTGCAAGGTCTGCAGCCCAGTAACGTGCACAGAGACCAAAAGCACACACACACAAGCAGGGCATGAAGGATATGCACATAACCTAAGACATGTTCTCAACGCTTTCGCTCAGGGGTCTAAGATGCTGCGGAGACATTAGGGTAGGGAATGGAGAAGAAAATAAAATAAAAACCAGGGAGGAGGCTGGCACGCCCAGATGATTGCCAAAGAAAGGGAAGAAAAGGAGATTTCAGTTTTCAAATCCAGAGTCCTAGCTTCTGAAAAAAATCAAAAGATTTAGCGGCACTGGGCCCGTCGCCACACGGCAAGAATGCAAGGGTGCTACATAGCACGTCTGCTCTGCCATCCACTCTGTGCACCCAGGCCACCTCCCTCACTCCACACCACGAGTCCAGCCCTGCAGGCCCCTGGGGCCGCTGATGCTTGAGGACATGAGTTTTGATGCCACAAAGAACAAAAGTGGTCCTATACAGGGTGGGACTGGGAACCAAACAGGTGTGGGGACTGAGAGAAAGGGAGAAATTGTAGATAAGACCTGGATTTCTGCCTTAATCAGGTGGGCAGGTGAGCTGCTGCTGAGACAGTGGGTGCTGACACGGGGCAAGTTTCAGATGAAGAGCTTAAGTGCCATTTTGGTTACATTAGGTTTTAGGTGCCCGTTAAGGATCCTCAGAGCGCTGAGAATTCTGCTCTAAAGAGAGTCAATTAGACAGGGTTTCTTCTGGGGCCAAGAGAGGAGTTTAACTCTCCTCATGCTGAGGAAACCCCATTGTGCACTGATGCAACCTCTGTCCAGCTACGCCAGGCTGGGCACATCTATACTTGGGTGAAAAACTCACTGCCCAAGTGTCCCATAGGGTTCTGGATTTGCAGGATCAGAGTCTCCTGGGGGCACACAGCACTCCAGGTGCAGAAGGGGCCTGGAGGTTGAAGTGCATGGTGAGGAGTGTGGCGTAGGTGCTGAGGAAAAATGCCCGGGAGGAAGCTCCTACTTATGTGAGCCACGATGGCCCTTCCCAGGGCGCAGAAGCATGACGTTTAGTCGAGGGCACTGGATCCCAAGCAAGTCAAAGGAAGCAGATGCCACGAAGCCTCTGAGGTGGGGTCGTCCTGCCCAGTGGAATCCTCAACTCCCAGTCAAGATCTCCCTGGACCAGGATATTGAGAACTTCTCAGAGCACCACAAAGTTTGTAAAAAGAGAAGACATTGCCCCACCCAGAATCCGAGCAGGAACCTGTAGGTGTGATGTAGGGAAGCTCAGAGAACTGGGACCACAAGATCTCTGCCTAAGAGAGGGGTGCCGCCTCCAGGAGCGCAATCACAGGGAAAGTGTGTGTCTGACTCCAGTCTGGGACCCACGCAGCCTGAATGCTTGGCAGACGTGTGAGTGGAGGGTCTAGTGATGATGGGGCAGATGGGCAGAGAGTCCAAGCTAGTGGTGCGGATTCGGAGATGTGCACAGAGGTTCTCACTGAGGCTGGGTTCCGAGCGAGACCATCCAGAGAGGGTGCCGGGAGAGAAGAGGGTAGAGCACAGGACACAGACATTGGCGGGAAGAGAGAGAAGGGCCTCAGAGGAGAGAAGGGTCTCAGAGGAGCGGCAGCCAGGCAGCCAGAGGCCAAGGGCAGAGGACATTTCAGGAAGGAATTGGAGGTCCCATGAGCAAAGACAAATCCAAATGACTGGCAGAAAACCACACAACTTATCTCATTAAAAAACTGGGGGCTAACGGGGTTTCCCTGGTGGCGCAGTGGTTAAGAATCCGCCTGCCAACGCAGGAGACACGGGTTCGAGCCCTGGTCCGGGAAGATCCCACATGCCTTGGAGCAACTAAGCCCGTGCGCCACAACTACTGAGCCTGCGCTCTAGAGCCCGCGAACCACAACTACTGAAGCACACGTGCCTAGAACCCATGCTCCGCAACAAGAGAAGCCACTGCAACGAGAAGCCCACACACCGCAATGAAAAGTAGTCCCAGCTCGCGGCAATGAGAGAAAGCCCGAGCACAGCAACGAAGACCCAAAAATAAAATAAATTAATTAAAAAAAAATTTTGAAAGTATTACATCATTTTTTAAAAGGGGCAGCTAATACTCCTAATACATAAAGAGTTTTTAAAAATCGAAAAGAAAACAACGTAAAGCCCTTTAAAAAAAATAGGCAAAATACACAGACAGTCTGTTCCCAGAAAAGACAGCGAACAGCCCGTGAGCATAGAGAAAGATGCTCGATTCCACTAATAATAGAGAAATGCCCTTGAGCGTAGAAAAAGACGCTTGATTCCACTAATAATAGAGAGATGCCCTTGAACATAGAGAAAGATGCTTGACTCCACTAATAATAGAGAAATGCCCTTGAACATAGAGAAAGACGCTTGATTCCACTAATAATAGAGAAATGCCCGTGAACATAGAGAAAGATGCTCGATTCCACTAATAATAGAGAAATGCCCGTGAACATAGAGAAAGATGCTCGATTCCACTAATAATAGAGAAATGCCCGTGAACATAGGAAAAGCCGCTGGATTCCACTAATAATAGAGAAATGCCCATGAACATAGGAAAAGCCACTTGATTCCACTAATAATAGAGAAATGCCCATGAACATAGGAAAAGCCACTTGATTCCACTAATAATAGAGAAATGCCCTTGAGCATAGAAAAAGATGCTCGATTTCACTAATAATAGAGAAATGCCCTTGAACATAGAAAAAGATGCTTGATTTCACCAATAATAGAGAAATGCAAATCACATTACACTGACATCATGAATTAGTTCTCGTCTATCGAGGCGACAAAAATCCGGAATTCTGACGAAATGCTCCGCTGGAGAAGCTGTGGAAGAATATGGGCAAAGAGCGTGTTACCAGCTTCAGCGGCAGGGTCTGGGGAACGGGCGGCAGGTGCCACGTCCGGTGGCAAAGCTGAAAGAAGCAGCCCCTGGAGCAGCCCAGGAAACCGGCCAAGGGGGTGGTGAGGAAGGTGAGGCATTCCCGCAGAAACAGGAGGACGGGCAGAGGGAAGGCGAGGGGCTAAAAGGGAAGCCGCGGGGAAGGGCCCCTGCCACGGGGGGAATTCAGAAATCTGGCCAAGAAAGAAGCTGTTCCTTCTGCCCGAGGCAACGATGATCCTTAGCCCCACTCTTGTGTAAACATCTGGATTCCCTGCCATAACATCTGTTGCCACCTACAGCTAGAATGAAGTGTTGTCTCAAAACCTATTGTACACTTAAGAAACATACAGTGGCTCATCTTTTCTTTAGTTCTTCGCAGCCATTTCTACCTCATCTATGAGATCAGAGTAAACCCAGCCCAGAATGTGTGTTCTTCGGGTTCTGTTCTATCCTGAATTCTGTTCCACCTGGAATTAAACCAACTCATTTCAAATGGAAAAAAAACAAAGAGTATGTTATCAATGAGAAGAATTTGATTCCATCTAACAAAGTTATGGGTACATTGCCCGTTGACCTGGCAATCCCACTTCTAGGAATCTATCCTGAAGGTACACCTCCACAAGTCAAAATGTTATATGCCTGAGGTCTTCACTTAAAGCAATATTTGTAAAAGCAAAATATTAGAAACAACCCAAATGTCTCTCAGCAGGGAACTGGCTGAATAAACTGCAGTGCATCTGCATATGCAGAACTATGCACATAAAGAGCAGGAGGGGTGACTTCCCCGGTGGCGCAGTGGATAACACTCCACAGTCCCAATGCAGGTGGCCTGGGTTCGATCCCTGAAGAGGGAACTAGATCCCACATGCATGCCGCAACTAAGAGTTTGCATGCCACAATTAAGGAACCCACGTGCCGCAACTAAGAAGCCCTGGAGCCGCAACTAAAGAGCCCATGTACTGCAACTAAGATCCGGCACAACCAAATAAATAATGTTTTTTTGGTTAAAAAGGCAAGAGGAGGGTCCCCATGTGGAAGAGTGGAGGGCTCCCCAAAACACAAGCAGGGTGCTGGGCAGCCCACACAGTGTCTATTATCTGTGAAAAAAGAAAGTGAATGAGAAGGTCCGTGTGGGCATTTGCATAGTTTGCTTCCAAAATAAGGGTTCACCAGAAACTCACAAAACGTGCTGTGTTTGGGGAGGAGGCAGGTAGGGAACAAAGATTTCCAGGTCTTGCTGTTGGTCTGAGTTGTGAACCATGTAAGCAACCAGAAAACTGAACAAGACAGCAATAGCTGCTTAGAGACTTTAGAAAATGGGCACGGCAGGGCTGTAATCCCCGAGAGAAGGGAAATAAAACTGTGAGCCCTAAAGCCACCGCAGCTCCCTTCCTGGCCCTGGCCTCTGCTTGGGCCTCCCTTGCCGTGACCACCCAGACCTGCGGGGCATGGGGCAAGGACATTCCCTGCATCTTTACCAAGAAATCGAGTGTCTAGCAAATTTAACTTAAAAAAAAAAAAAAAGGTGTCTCTCAAATTTAATTGAGAGGCCAGGATACAATACATCAAATCAAGATAACCAGAAATACACACATGCCAAAGCAAAGCCAGTTTAAAGAGCGCAGCAGTTTAGTCAAAACTATAGAAATCTGTCTGCCTGGGAAAATAAATAATATGTAAGCAAAAGGGAAAAAAACCAAGTTTTATCTAGGAGAAACCTCACAGCGAAGAGCTGTCTCCTGTCACTAGTCAGCAGGCCCTAGACAATGAACCTCTTGTGGAAAGTGTGGCCCCGGGGGGTCACTCACAGGTCAGATCTCTGAACTTAGCTCCCACCATAGAACACTTTGGTCCTGTTTTTCTAGTCAGGAGGCACTATGATCTTAAAGCTTGTGTTCTCCCGCATCCACACCAAAATTCACATGTTGGAATCCTAATGCCCAATGTGATAATGTTAGAAGGTGGGGCCTTTGGGAGGTACTTAGGTCATAAGGGTGGAGCCTTCACGAATGGAATCAGTGCTCTTGTAGAAGAGACCCTACAGAGCTCCCTCACCCCTTCCACCATGTGAGGACACCAGGAGAAGGCACCAGCTAGAACAGGGAAGGCCCTCATCCAACTCGGCTGTCACCCTGATCCTGAAGGTCCAGCCTCCAGGACTGCTGTGTGCAAGCACCCCTTCCACGGTGTTTGGTTACAGCAGCCTGGACAGACTGAGACAGGAGGAGCACCGTAGGACGTTCTTCCTCCTTCGCTGCCTGTGTGTTGGCTCTAAGCCGTGTCTGCAGACTTGGAGTTGACACCAAGGCCTGTCCATTCTTGACCAGAGGAGGCAGAACCAGGAAGCCAGCTCTGAGCTCTAGTCTAAGCCCTGGGCAGTGACCAGAGGAGGCATGTCTGGGGCCTGGCATTGCAGGTTTCTCTCTTTGAGTGACTGGTCTTATGTATCTGCCCCTCGGTGGAAACCCATGGGGAAAGTAAGAAGTAGGAGTGAGGCAGCTCTAACTCCAGGCTAACGCTGCTCTGAGCACTTGCTGCAGCCAGGCCTTGTTCTTAAAGCTGACAACAGCAACCCTATGAGGTAGGTGCTGTTATTACACCCTGTCCACGGATGCAGAGACTGAGTCACAGAGGTGTTAACAGGCTTGCCCCAGGTCGCACAGCCAGGAGGCTGTTAAAGGGTCTCCCCGCTTCAGCCCTTGCCTCTCCAGAGTAGCCGAGTGATCCAGTTAGAAAAACGCCCAGTACTGTCACCCTTCTGCTCGAAACTTTCCAGTGGCTGCCCATCTCAGCCAGGGAAGATCCAAGAGCCCTCCAGCCCTCCATGCCCTGGCCCGTTTCCCACCCCCACCCTCACTCGCACCCCCCACGCTGCTGCCCTGCCTCATCCTCAGGGGTCTGCCCAGGTGTGCGCGGGCTCCCGTCATATCTGGGCCTCTGGTCCAACGCCAGCTCCTCCGCGGGCCTTCTCCGAGAACCCTATAAAATAATCCCCCACCCCTAGTCCCCTCCTCCCCCCCTCCCCTCCCTGGTGCACTTTCCTCCTTGGCACCGTCGCACTGGGGCTCATCCAGCGTTTTTTTTTTTTTTTTTGGCCTGCATTGGGTCTTCGTTGCTGCGTGCGGGCTTTCTCAAGTTGCGGCGAGCGGGGCTTCTCATTGTGGCGGCTCCTCTCTTGCTGCGGAGCACGGGCTCTAGGCGTGCGGGCTTCAGTAGCTGTGGCACACGTGGGCTCAGTAGTTGTGGCTCACAGGCTCTAGAGCACAGGCTCCATAGTTGGGGTGCACGGGCTTAGTTGCTCCGCGGCATGTGGGATCTTCCCGGACCAGGGCTCCAACCCGTGTCCCTTGCATTGGCAGGTGGATTCTTAACCAATGCGCCACCAGGGAAGTCCCTCATCCAGCTATTTGAGTGTTGCTGTCTGACTGACGAGTGTCCATCCCGCGAGGGCAGGGACGTTTTCGTGGCTGTTGCATCCCCAGCGCTCAGAGCACTACCAGGGACGCAGCAGTGGTCAAGTACTGTTGAATCAATGAATGACACGGTGCCGCGGGTATGCGGGCAGCGGTGTAGACCCGGGGGTGGGTAAATGCAGGCGGTGCCAAAAAGAACTTATGTCCCGAGGCGACTGACACGGTAAATGCTCCCACACCTGAAGGCGCAGAGATAGTGGGGCACGTGCGAGGGGCGCTCGGCCCACGCTGGGCGGGCGAAGAAGGCGGGAAGTCTGTTTCGTTGACGGGTACCTCGTTAGCCAAACCGAAAGGGCCCCCAAAGCAGAGCGTCGCCTAGGTTCTCGACTTCTCAGCAAAGGTGACTGAGCGGCGTGGACTACACTTCCCAGAAGGCTCAGCGCCGGCCGGAAAGGGTACGGACGACGCGGAAGGCGCGAGGTGTTCCGGGTCAAAGAGGGCCCCGATTCGGAGGGAGGGTTGCAGAGTGTCGCGAGAGAGAGGAGTCGGTGTTAAGTAAGGCTGAAAGTTTGCCCTGAGCAACGATCAATTTTTGACTTGAAGATGTTGGTGGAAGTTGGGGGGGGGGGGCAATCCTAGGAAGCACAGGTGGGGGGGGCATGCAAGTCATCGCTGCGGGCAGCTGGACTCGGCCCTTCCGGGGACCTCACGGAGACTGTGGGACACACCTCAGATTTGCACCCTGGCACTGTGGGGGGCGAGGGGGGCGGCGTTGTTCACTGACCTCCATCCATCTCTGTTAGAACGCTGCTTCCAGGGCATGAGTTCTCTGGCACTTTGGCCTGGGCGTGCACGTTCCTGCGACCAGAGAAAGCCCTGGGCACAGTGCAGCAGCTTGCGATAAAAAGCTGTAGGTGGGTGTGGAGGACAGGTGTGTGGGCTCCGACAGCATCTGCTCCAACATCCGTGTGGAGGTGTGAGTCCCTGTGAGAGGGAGGGCGAGAGGGGTGCACGTGGATAACGTGTACAGCTGTGAAACCAGATGAGATCGTCACAGAGAGGGCAGTGTAAAAAGAGAAGAAGCCCAAGGACAGAGCACCGGGACCTCCAGCTGTCAGAGGTCCAGTAAAGAAGGAAGAATCAGGAAAAGAGACTGAGAAGCCTCGATCAGGTAGGAGAACAGCAGGAGGTTGTGACATCCTTGAAACCCAGTGAAAAGCAGTGATCGGAGGAGAAGTGATCAACTTGACGGCAGATGGCATTTACCAGTGTAGAGGTCATTGATGACCTTAAACAACAGTTCTGGGGGGTTGGGATGGGGAAACTTGACTGGAAATGATTCATGGGTTTTAATAGCTGCTCTCATTCAAAACCTGTATTAGTCAGCTTCCTCTAGGTTATGTTGAGTGATAAACAAGGTCAAAAACCCAGCAACTTACAAATATCACTTCTCACTGCACCTGTCAGTGTCCAGTCAGGAGACAGAAACCACACTAGTAATTTAATATAAGGAGTTGTTGGCTAAGAGAGCTGGGTAATAATAAAAGGTAAAAGCCCCTGGTGTGTCTGGCCCTGGGTGCTTCGGCGGCCCAGATCTGTAGTCCTTTCCCTCTGCCCGCCCTGTGAGAGTGAGGCCCCCTGAGGAGGTGGCATAAACGGCGTCACCAACATAGGGCCACCCTCCCTCACACTATGTGTTCTGTGAGGGCCACCAATCACAGTTTTCTGTGTTCCACCCTTGGGTTAACAAACAAACAATATGGTTTGTTTTTTCTCTTCTAAATATAAAATACAATTCTAAAAGCACCTTCTCAAATGACACTAGGAGTGCTGAGACTGGCCAGCCTTCAAGGCCACGTCTGGAAGTCAGTAAGGGGGTGTGGGCCAGTGCCAACCCGGGGTCCTGAGCTGCATCCCCCATGGTTGTCACTGCCTGCATGGCGTCCAGGACAAACAAGTCCCTGCATCTCCCGGGCACAGCAGGGAGAGGCCAGGACTGTCTTCTCTGAGGGAAAAGCCCCGAGACTACCGAGACAAATGGTACCCAGGCCCACAAAGAGCATTCCATCTGCCCTCCCTGGCCTGGAGTCTCTGGAAGGGATCCCAGGGAAAAGAGCCACCTAGAAAACCCCTCCCTTCTCTCTAGGTGCGTGGGGTGGGGAGGGCCCTGTGTGAAAGGGGAGTATGCACAGGCAGCCGGGTCTGGGTGGGGTGAGGTGAAGGGAGAGTGGGCGTCTCCTGTGTGTGGTGGGCAGGGTCCATGTGGGCTGAGTGTTCTGGGAGGGTGAAGGGGATCCATACACCCGTGGAGGGTGCCGTGTGTGTGTAGCCATGTGTGCGAGGTCTCTGGGGGTCAGCATGTGTGACCAAATGAGGTGGCAGCCAGGTAGGCAGCTCTGTTTACTAAGAACTCTCGGTGCAAGGGTGTCCTCATGTATCCGGGGAAGAGGTCGGTCTTTGCATGCGACCCTGGGTTGGGGGAGTGCCCTGTGCGACGTGCTTGAACCGGGGAAGGAGCCTCGGGGACAGCTGTGACAGCAGGTTAGTTAGCAGACCCAGGAAAAGGACTTCCTGCCTGGGGCACCATGGAGAGCAGGTGGCAGATCCCCTGGGGGGATCCCCAGGGGCAGACGGCTCTGGTCTCTCCTGGCCCAGCGTCCAAGGCTGCTGCTGGGCAGAGCCCATGGGCTCCTGGGCTTCCTGCCTATCTCACCCTGAGAGCTGGCCACAGGGCCTCAGGCCTCATCCTAACTGAAGGACACTGCTCTGTCCAGGGGGCTCTGCTCCCCAGCCTGCACTACCCTAGAGGCTGTGCTCCCCTGTACCCCCTGGGGGACAACTGGGGTCAGGCCCCCAGAGGGGGAAGGGTGGGTTAGTGGGGGGCAGTTAGTAGCAGTTCCCTCTCACCTGAGTTCTGGGAAATCAGTCAAGGTTCAAGTCTCCTCCGCTGAAAGGCAAAGCTGGCTTGCAGGAAGTGGGGCGCACAGGCCCAGCGTGTGGGCTGCACTGTGTCACTCACCATATTTGTTTGCCAGGGCTGCCACCACAAATAGCACAGACTGGGTGGCTTAAACAACAGAAATTTATTTTCTCACAATTTTGGAGGCTGAAAGTCCGAAATCAAAGTGTCAGCAGGGTTGGTTCCTCCTGAGGCCTCTGTCCCTGGCATGGAGACGGCCGTCTTCTCCCCATGTCCTTACATGGTTGAGCCTCTGTGTGTGTCTGTGTCCTAATCTCTTCCTCTAATAAGGACACCGGTGCTTATTTATCTTTTCACAGTTCTGGAGCCTGGGAGCCCATTTCTGTTGTTGGGGCCACCCAGTCTTTCATGGCAGCCCAAGCCGAGTGACACGGTGGGAAACGGGGAACCCAGGAGAGCTGCACTAACCCCCGTCACCACTGTCAGGCCCAGGCCACCCTCTCAAGGAGGGTCCAGCAGTGAAGGTGTCTAGAAGGCGGGATGCCCGGTCAGGGGGATGGGTGACCCCTACCCACAGAGAGGCCTGTGGGAACACAGGTTGGGGGCAGCTTCATTTGGGACCGGCCAAGCCTGGGTGTCTCTGGGCTTCCAGATGTGGGGCTGGAGGCCTCAGGAAGGGCAGTGGGGGGAGGGGTCAGTCTGCGGCCATGGTGGGCTGTCAGCACAGCCTCCCGAAGAGCACCCCTCCACGTGCTTGTTCCAGGAAGGTCCCGCTGCACCTGCCAACAGGTCCGTAGGAGCGTGTCAGGGCCTGGTTTCTTCCCAGTGTTTGCCAGGACCGCTGGGCCATGGGCACACTGGACACTTGTTCAAAAGCAGGGGGGCCATAACTTAGAGCAAAAGGAGGAGGTGAGGAACAGTCACATGTGGGGTATGGATGTTTTGGCCCCTCCCCCCACCCCGGCTTCTCCTCCTGAATTAGCACAGTCTCTGGAAAGGCAGATTGAGCTCCTGCCGGCCCCACTCCTGGGCACTGAGCAGGGATGGGCCACCGTCTCAACAGAAGCCAGCCTGACGCCCACCCCCTCCCGCATCCTCTAACACCCTGAGTCCCAAGCCCCCTGCTCCTTCCCCCATTCCCCAGCATCTCCCTCCCCCCAACCCCGTCTGAGCCCCTCTTGTTTCCTAGCAGCGAGACACGGTGGTGGGGGGGGAAGGGAGAGAGTTAATAACCGCAGGGGAGGAGCAGGGAATGTGGCGAGAGAGCGTAGTACTCCCCCTTGGAGCTCTGGGCGAGAGCGCTGGGCTCATGAGCCAGTGAACAGGGTGCTAACTGCTCGCAGTAAATGAGCAAGAGACCAGCAGCAGCTCCTGCAACCGGCAAGGCAGGCTCAGAACCGGAAGCAGATACGGAAAAGCCCAGGCGAGGAAAGCGCTCTCACCTGGGGGCGGGGGCGCCCCGGCTGGGACCCCTGCGGCAGGTGCACGGCAGGTGCACTGCAGGCACCTCTCAGGAGCAGCCAGGCCTAACGCTGACTGTCCTGCTGGGGATCTGGGGAGCTGCGAGCTTCGGGCACTCCTGCCTTCACCAAGCCACACAGGAGCTGAGGCCTCGGCCATGAGTGTGGTCCTGGGGCCCGAGGTGTCCTTGGGGGCAGGATTGGAGCTCAGACACTTCTGGGGGCCTTCCAGATCCCCACTACATACGGCAGGGAATGTAGTTTTCTCCGAAAGAAGAAAGGTGAGTTTGGCCGCAGAGGAGCTGGGGAGAACAGAGAGGGGACATGGGGACAATGGGAGGGCGGCCTGGCATCTAGATAGCAGGTAACAGTTCGGTTAGAGGGTGAACACCAAGGGTGCTGCTTCATGGAAACTTTGGAGGCTCTGGGCACAAGCGCGATGCTTCAGGCCTGCGGGGTTACACGCCCTTCATGGCTCCACCGCAACCAGGACAGCTGTGCCTGCCACACTGCCGAGGTGCTGATGTGAACTGGAGGGGAGACCTGGGGAACTTACGGGAATATCTGGAAACTTTCAGTGGCAGGGCTCATGCTGGAGGAGCCCTTCATTCAAGAAAAGTCCCTGCCTGGTAACCCTCCTTCTCAAGGCCAGTCTTTTTCTCTGTATTTTCTCCATTCCATGAGCTGCCTTTTCATTTTGTTGATGGTTTCCTTTGATGTGCAGAAGCTTTTTAGTTTTTTTTTGAAGCTTTTTAGTTTGATGTAATCCCACTTGGTTTTTTTTTACATTTGTTGCCTTTGCTTTTGGTGTCAAATCCAAAAAATTATTGCCAAGATTGATGTCAAGGAGCTTACCACTCTATGTTTTCTTCTAGGAGCCTACATCTGGTCTTACATTCAAGTCTTTAATCCATATTGAGTCAATATTTGTGTATGGTGTAAGACAGTGGTCCAGTTTCACTCTTTCGCATGTGGCTGTCCATGTTTCCCAACACCATTATTGAAGAGATTGTCCTTTCCCCATTTTATACTCTTGGCTCCTTTGTCATAAATGAATTGACCGTATAGTCATGGGTTTACTTCTGTGCTCTCTGTTCTGTTTCATTGATCTATGTATCTGTTTTTATGCCAATACTATACTGTTTTGATTACTATAGTTTTGTAATATAGCTTGAAATCAGGGTGTGTGATACCTCCAGCTTTGTTCTTTCTCAAGATTGCTTTGGCAATTCAGTGTCTTTTGCATTTCTGTACAAATTTTAGGTTTTCTTTTTTTTTTTCTGTGAAAAATGTCATTCGAATTTTGATAGGGATTGAATTGAATCTGTAGATTGCATTGTAGATATATGCTGGACACTAAGGAGTTGAGAGTGAAGGAACATGCCACGTCTATGACTTCTGCTAACACAAGTTCATCTCCCTCCTCTAGATTGTCCTCCACCCCCACCCCCACATAAAGCTCCTCAATTCATCCTCAAGGTCCGGATCACAGCCCTCCTCAGAGACCCCGGGGCATGGCATTAGAAAGGGGTTCAGAGGCCCATGCTCTTTGGACACTGGCTCAGCCTCCAACTAGGCCCTGCACTAATTTTACATTCATGTATGTAAATGCATACTATTGTGAAGGGTCATATTTTTAGCTGGAAAAAATTTCTTAAAAAGTCAAAGACAGGGCTGAATACTGGGCTTGGGCAGGGGGAGCCAGAGCCAGAGGCCCAAGGAGAAGGATATCCCAGGCCTTTTCCTCTGCCAGTGAGGAAAGAACTGACACCAGAGGGCAGGGACAGACAGCGTCACAGGTGGCCAGGCCCCGGAAAGAGCTCGGATCCGAGCTGGACCCGGAATTTGGCCTAGTGAGGGGTGTCTCAGCGAGACACCTGTGGCTCTGGGCTAGACCGCTGCAGCCAGAGTTCCCCCGGCAGTGGGAATCACTGGGCCGCACAAAGGGGCTTGTGGGTGAGCACTGTGCCAGCCGCACAGGACGCAGTGATCCGTGCCCCTGATTTGAAGCAAGGCCTTCAACCCTGCTGAGCCTCAGCGACGCGCTGGGAAGAGCAGCAGGAGGGTGGGAGGGCACTGGGTCCCGCCTCTCTGAGCCCAGATTTCTCCTCCTCAGAGCCAGGGCCCGGAGGAGATGAGGGTGGAGGACCCTCCTCACATGCAAATCCATGAGGTCTGAAGAGGCCCTGCCACCCGGGATTTTGGTGAGGCTCCAGGGCCACCTGATACCCCCGCCCATCACCCTCCTTGTGTCGAGGAGATGCGCCCACATCAAGGCCCCTCCTTCTGCTCACCCTTTTAAGAAAACCCCAAGAAACAGGGGTCCTGGGGCTTGGGGTGCTAGGCCCATGTCCCTGCCTGCACCTGGGCCTTCCCTCCTCCAGAACCTAGATGACTGAGGTGCTGCTGCCTCCCACCCTCCCCGTACCCCTGTTCTGTCCCTCGATGCCCTGGGCTCCCGCATGCTGCTGCTGCGGGCAGGGGTCTCTGTCCATTACCTGCACCCAGAAGGCACCGCCCACCTGATTTCCCGGGTGGGAGCGGCGGGTCCTCCGCGCAGGCTCGCAGCGCCGCCACAAGGGGACGCTGCCCCCTTGAAATGCCGCGGAACTGTCCCTGGATTTGGGGCAGCCCTGCGAAAAGGAGTTCCAAAACACAGGCGCGCGGAATTAAGGGTGAGCAAACGGGAAGCTTTGACGGAAGCGACAAACATCATAAAAATGGCCAGGTTCCCAAAGTTCTGGTCTAGTTCTGGACCCCAAAGTTACATTAAAGAGGCTCATGTCCTGGGAAGTACCTGCCTATTGAAATTTGGTTCTGACATCTGCCCTAGTCCCCACTTCTGGGTGACCACATGTGGGACTCCAGCGCCACAGCGTGCAGGTTTGTGGCCTTTTGAGCTCATCTGGGGACGAGCCTATTTCCCAAGACACAGCCTTGTAGGGACAGCAAAGAATAAATAGGGGAGAAGAAGGCTTTGAAATCAGCAAATTCCTTCCCTAGTAAGAATCCACATGAGTGAGTCATCCAGCCTCTCTGAGGCTATTCTGTGATAGAGATAACAGTGCCTCCTGGAGGGGTCGTTGGGACCATCAGAGGCAATGATGCTGCTCCCACCCCACCCCCAGACAGCTGAGCCCTCTCCGTCCTCCACACCCCACTGGTACATTGCTGCCTTCTGAAACCACTGTCCAACTGAGAAAACAAATACATAAAACAAACAAACCAGGTACCACTCCACATCCACTAGAATGGCGATAATCTTTTTTAAAGGGGGGGGAAAAAAAAGCAAGTGTTGGGGAGGCTGCGCGGAAGTTGGAACCCTTGTGCGCTGCTGGTGGGGATGTAAAGTGGGGCAGTCACTGAGGAACAGTCTAGTCATTCCCCAGAGAGTTACACATAGCATTGCCATTCCACTCCTTGGCAATATGCCCAAGAGAACTGAAAATACACGTTTGAGCAAAATCTGGTCCACATATGCTCATAGCGTCATCCAAAAAGTAGAAACAACCCAAATGCCCATCAGCTGATGAATGGATACAAAAATTGTGGCATAGGGGACTTCCCTGGTGGCGCAGTGGATGGGACTCTGTGCTCCCAATGCGGGGGGCCCCGGTTCAATCCCTGGCCAGGGAATTAGAGCCCACACGCATGAGAGCCGCAGCTGAGAGATCGCATGCCACAACTAAGGAGCCCATGAGCCACAACCAGGGGGCCCACATGCTGCAACTAAAGAGCCCGCCTGCCACAACTAAGACCCCGCACAACCAAATAAATAAATAAATTTTTTTAATTGTGGCATATGTACCCAATGGAATATTATTCAGCCATAAACGAAATGAAGCACTGATGCAGGCCACAACATGATGAATCTTGAAAACATGCTGATGCAGGCTACAACATGGATGTATCTTGAAAACATGGAAGAAACCAGTCACAAAAGGTCACTTATTGTACGAGTCCATTTTATGAAATGTCCAGAAGAGGCAGCTCCATGGAGATGAAAATAGATGAGTGGTTGCCAGGGGTACAGGAGAGGATAACAGGGAATGACCGTGTAACGGGTGTGGGGTTTCCTCTTGGTGTGATGAAGATGGCTGGTGGCACAACACTGTGAATGCACTAAATGCCACCAAACTGTTCCCTTTAACATAATTAACTTTACATTATGTGAATTTAATCTCAATAAAATAAATAAGTAAACCAAGTCAGCATCACGTGCCTGGGGTAATGGGAGCCCAGCGACCCCCTGGGACGCCGGCCCACAGTCTGCTGCTCTGGGGCGAATGGTTCCCCCACCCCCACCTGCAGGCCCCCCCCCCATGCCCCTGCTGGCACCTTCCTCTCCACATCACCTGCCCTCACCCAGGCCCTCCACCTTCCTCCGGCTTCATGCCTCTCGTCTCCTGCTTCCTCCACCCCCCCAGGGGACCCATGACCACCCCAATTCCAAAACCCACACCCCAATGCCAGTGACCCAGCAGCAACCTTTGGGCCCATTCTTCCTCCTCTTTCACCAGCCTTGACCTGACCTGTCGGGCACTCCTGTCCTCAGCCTGAGGCTGGGCTTCCTCCTCCTGTCCAAGGCTGCCCTTGCTCCTTTGGGAAACTCCTCCTGCCTCTTCAACCACGGCCTCTAAAGCAGACCCTTGGCCTCTAACACACTCAGTCGCTCCCAAATTGAAGGAGGAGGCATCAGCTTTCCCTCCACTCTGCTCCTCTCTCTGGCACTCCTGGTCAGGCCTCTAGGCAGTGTAGCCCACGGGCAGACCTCTGCTCACCCTGTGCCCCGGGCCGCATCCCAGCTTCATGCCGGCCTTGCCGGCCCAGGAGGCAGCTCCAAGGAGCGCTTCCAGCACCGCGTTCCAGCGTCCCCATGGCCTTTCTCGGGCCGACGGCTCCCCTCCTCTCTAAGCCCCCTGCTGCTTCCTCTCACTCCTCCCGGCCTGTTCTCCGAGCTACCCTGGACGCCCCCTCTTCATCCACCTTGGGGCCGGGTGGGGGGGCAATGATAGCTACCTTGTATTCATCAGGGTGGGCAGACATCTGGGGACACATAACCCAGAATTGGAGCCTCACCCCACAGTCACTGAGGTCTTTTCTCACTCGACAAAGTTGTGTGGGATCCCCTGGGTGGCTCTCTACCTGACCTGAGGGAGCCAGGTTCTTCCACCTGGGATAGCTCCTTCCACGCTCCAGAGAAGGCGAGACCCCCAGGAAGGCACTGGAAACTCAGCCTCCACTCACCCTCTCACCCCAGCCACTCCTCACCTAAAATACAGAGGCCAGGAAGACAGTCGGGCTGCCTTCCTGCGGAACCCTACACTATGGGATGGGGACGGCGGGGTGGGGGGGCTCTGGGGGATCAGCGGCGCCTCTGTCACAACCTGCAGGCAGGTTGTCTCCCATTAGCTACGGACAGACAGCTCAGTGCCTCCTGGGTTTGCAGCCACCTCCCCGTTAAACACACTCACCCTACAGTTTTCTGCGCCCAGACACCCAGCCCCAAGTCTTGGGGAGCACAGGTTACAGGGCCACCGTGTGAAGAAGCTGGGCCCACAGAAACAACTCGGGGAGCCCCACTCTGTGACATCTGATCTTCCCCGTAGTAGGTGAAACCTAAGGTAAGTCCCAAGACTTTTCTGTCATTCTCCAGTAACTGAAGTCTTCTGTTCCTTAAGGTCATTTTTAAAAGTCTCATTTCAGTGATTAGAATGCCCAGTCCTGTGTGAGTGGTCAAGCCGGCCTCCCGCAGTGGGCAGAAGGGACTTGGCTCTGCATGCATTTTCCTCCGCCCCTGCAGGGTCAAGGAGGAGAGGGCGGGGTCGGGGGTCTCACCTGATTAAAGCTGCTGGAATCCACATTCTTTGGGCTCAGCGAGTGTTTGGGACTGACACTTCCTCCCCCTCCCCCCCAGGGATCCTTGCCTGCCAGCCCTCATCCTGAGCCCCAGGAGTCCCACAGTTACCTACCCGTGGGCCACATCGCCTCCGGCACAGTCCACCTGGGGAACCAAGAAGCCCCCAGTGTAGCGCTCTTTCCCAGACATTAAGAAATCTCGAACTCCCTCTGTCCTGACCAGCATGGCAGTGCAGACCCCAGCGTGGAGATCACCCAGAATCCCTGCACCCTCCCCTGCCCCGCCCACCAAGCTCAGTCTTGCCTTAGGGCTTCCCAGGGATCCTCTTTCTACCTGAAGGGGCTTCCCTCTGACCAAGACAGACATCCAGCCAAGAACTACCGCAGAAGCACTGAGCTTGTTAAAACCACTCTCTCTCAGTCCTCCACATAAGACTGTCTAGTGTTTTTCTTATTTATTAATTAGTCTATTTGTTCACTATCTGCCCCACCCCTAGTGGAATACAAGCTCCTGGCACCTAGCAGAGCTCTGCACACAGTAGGAGCTCAATAAAAACTTTTCATCAGTATATGGGGCCGTTAAAGCTGCATGGCAGCAGGCGTAGAACAAAACAAAAAGGTACAGATGGGAGTGCAGGGGATCCAACACTGAGGGTGAGAGTGTGGTTTAGATCCTGGGTTGCAGGGAGGGGTGGGTGGAGTCCTGGCAGCGCCTGACAAAGCGGTTTCCTGGCTGGTGAGGGTGGAAGCTGGAGTGTGAAGGTTACAGAGCAGGGGAGACTGTCAATCCTCTGCGAACAACTCTAGAAGTTTTGCTGAAACAGGAAAGAGACAGGTGTGGCTGAAAGGAAAGGTTTGTGCGTTGTGATGTGTGAGGCTGTGGGGCTGGGGAGAAGCAGCTGCAAAGGAAGAAGAGTCTGAATGTACGGAGGCGGGTGGCGCAGGTGGGGCTAGAGGGGGCCTTGGCCCTGAAGCAGGAAGCAGGACGCTGCTCATGTGGTTCTTGGTGACTGTGGCCAAGTCCTTGCCTGTCTGGTCCGCCATTTCCGCATCTGCACCCTGAGGCAACACAACGATTGTTAGCTTCACGACTTGCATGAACAGCACAGTGCCTAGCACACTAATAATACGGAAAATGTCATTGTCATTGGTATGTCATTGTCACCTCTGTGATGTCGGGAGGAAGGGCAGGAGGGCAGATGTGGCTGCAGAGAGCCTGGTGGCCGTGGGGCCGAGGCCGGGAGGGCTGGTTTCCTCAGTGACCCGGGAGGACCCAGCCGCGGGTCCCAGACCTGCAGCTCCCGGGACCGCCCACCGGGACCTCTGCCCCGGCGGCATAGCGGAGCCGGGGACACCCAGGCTCTGCGTGCCGGCCTCAGGCCCGGGTCCAGCCGAGTCGCCTGGCACCTGCGCGCCAGTCGGAGGGCCGGGGAGGGAAGGGTTAAGCCGCGCGGCCGGGTGGCTGTGGGGGGGCGGGGGGAGCCGCGGGCGCGTGGCCCCGATTGGCTGGGGCGCAGGCCCGGGGGCAGCTACGGGCGGACGGCCGCCCAGACTTCCCGGACGCGCCTGGCGCCTCCGCCGCGCCGCCGCCGGCGGCCTCTGGGGACGCGCGGCCGGCTGCCTGGGGACAGGTCCGCTCCCGCGCCGGCCCCCAGCTCCCGCCCCCGGCCTGTGGGCGGCGGGCACTGTCTCTCGAGGGGCTTGTCAACCGCAGTGACAGCGTCGCCGCCGGCGCCTCCCACGCGTGCCGCTAGGGCTGGTGCCCACCAGCCAGCCAGCGCCTCTCCCCGCTGCAGGGCTCAATGCGTCCTGAGGTCCAGCCGCGGAGCGACCTGCGGGTCCCGTGGAGCGGAGGGGGTCGCCCCTCTGTAGCCGATCGCTTTGGCTGACCGTACCTGGTGGGCGGGGGCGCCGGTTCTGTTAGTTCCCGCCCACTCCCAGACCCCAGACCCTCGCATCCCATAACAGACCGGGGTGAACCTGCTCCCTGGGCACCCGGTGGCTGCTACTAGCACCCTCCTGCCCCGCCGTCAGCCACCCGACCTGATGCGGAAAGCTCAGCTTCTCTGCACACCGGTGCGGAATGGAATCTCGGAGACAGAGTTTTGGGTAAAGTGGAAAAGGAGAGCTTTATTGCTTTGTCAGACAAAGGGGGACACAGTAGGCTCCTGCCTCAGAAAACTGTGTCCCCACCCGGGAGGATGTGATGAGGAGGTACTCATCAATACTCAGTACTTCAAGGGAGGGGTTGCTGACAAGATCAGGGTGTGTGCAGGGCTTGTACTCCCGTAATCTCATCTCCGCTGGTCGCTCTCCGAATCTTGAGGAGGAGCTTCTCGGGTCCCTCGAATCTCGCCTCAGGTGGTTTCCTGGCTGCTTCCCCCCTGATTGGCAACTGTTCGAATCCGCCCGTTGGAACCCAGGGAAGGTCATGGAGGCTGGAGTCTCGCCTACAAGAAATGGGAGACAAAAAAAAAAAAGAGGCCTCCATGCCCAGGAGCCTCACAGGGCCGCACTCGGTTTCACACTGTGGCCGAGGACCTTGGTGGTGGACGGGCAGGTGAGCACCCCCGCGCACACCCACCAGCAGCTGTTCAGACTAGAACCCTAACGGGAGCACCTGGAAGAGGCTCCAGAAAACCCAAAACTGGCCCCCAAGCGTTGAGATAGTCTCGGTTGTCATTTTGAAAAGTATAGATCTGCTTGCTCATGCCAGTGAGCTGAGCACTGTTGAAAAAGATATCAGTTCATAGAGAATTTCATCACAAATAAAAGATGGAGTTGAGGCTCCTGGGAAGGACTGTGGCAGTTTTCAGACAAAAGTTGCTCCGCGTTTTCCGGTCTGGACACTGGAGCAGCGCCCCTGCCCTGCCCCCCACGTAGGACCCCCTAGACCTCGACCCTGAATAGCACTGGGGGACACATCTGCCTGCCTGCCTGGGCTCCCACGGTGTCCTCTGCCTCCCCCACCCCAGCCCCACGCCGGCCTTGCCCACCAGGCTCTCTGTGGCTGCTCCCCACGCGTCCCCTCCTGGCTGCCTTCCCTTTATAGAAGGGCAGGAATCTCCTTCCAGCCTCCCTCTCCAACGGGAGGGAGGCAGTGAGGCAATCATCTGCCCCGCTCCTTCATCTATCACCCTGAACTGTGCTCCTTCATCTATCACCCTGAACTGTGTTTCACGATAGAATTACTCATCCTTGGCCAGTGATAAAGGAAATCAGCCCAGAGGCAACCACACCGGCTGGGGGTAGGGACGCCCCATTCAGGGTTTCTGGGCCTGGGTGTGGGAAACCCAGGTAAATTGTGTCTCTGTGTTAACACACAGCCCGGAAAGAGCCAAGTTAGTGGGTTTGTGTGACCTGATCTGTATTCTTGCTGGTAAGAAGACACACGCGTGTGATTCTGTGCGTGTGCTCTGAGCCAGCGTGTCAGCCCTGCAGAGTGATGATGGGGGTGGTTGGGGGCCGAGCCTTGGAGGGCGACCAGTGGGGATTCGGAATCCCGGCATGGTAGCCAGGTGGGTGCTGAACAAGGCCCCAGAGCAGAGAGGCTGCATCCCCAGGGGAAGCCACTGGAGGAATCAGAAAAGTGGGGTGAGCCACAGAATGGGGTGCTAAGGCAGACAGGAGGAGGGGCTGGTGTCTCGGAGCCCAGCCTGCTGCCGAGGCAGGGAAGCAGGCAGCTCATTGGCATACAGGCAGGATGACCGGCACGGCACCCCCTGCAGGTTCGTGCGTCACGTGAGCTCCTGGCCTTCCAAACAGCAGCCTGCAGACCTTCAGGCATCCAGAGCTCAGGCCGCTCTCAGCATCTTGCCCGACAGCAAGACGACGTCCAATGGCGCCTCTGGATCCTACTGGCTCCCCTGCTTTCTTCTGCTTTTAGCCCAGGAATCCCTGAGAAGTCCTTAGCTGATAATTAAGGGGGTAATGAATAATCAAAGTGATGAGCTCAGGAGCAAGCCTTGGCCCAGAGCAGCTGAGGGCTTGTTTGATTAAAGCACAGAGGATGTGGCCACAAGGCTATTCTGCCACCTGCCAGCTGTCACCTGTAACAGGAGGTAAAAAGAGCATCTACCTCATAGATGCTCTAAAGGCACCTGAGATTATGCTTGTGAAGCTTGTGAAATGCTGAGTCATTATGACACATATTTATTTCCAAGGCCTCCTGAGTGCCAGCTGCCCCCAGAACAGAGAGGAGACCCCTCTGGGGCCCCCAGTTCAGGTGGGAATATTGGATTCCTATGCAAGTCAGAGCCTGAGTTCTGGAAATGCAGGAACACATCCTCACAAGCTCAAGGGACAATGTCCTCATCTAACTGGAGAGATCCAGAAGGTTTCATGGAGGAAGTGGCGTTTGAAATCGGCATCAAAAGATGAGTAGGGAGCAGATGGAGGGGACTGGCGTCAAAGTGCTGTTCTGGGATGCGGGGGATCCCGCAGCTCCTGGGTTGCATCCTGCAGGGGCTCTGAGAGGTGGGTCTGCCCAGTCCAGGAGGTGGGTCGGAGCCTCTTCTCCAGCTCCCACACCAGGAAGGAGGGACCGTGTGAGCCGCCCACCTTGTCCCAGGTGTGCAACACTGTGCCTGGCGCAGAGGCAGGCTCAGTGCTAGTTGAACAAATCACGGAGAAACGATAATTGTGTGCTTGTCCTTCTGGCAGTGGGGCCGTGGAGTTAATGAGTCGGGAAATGACAGGCTGAACGCTCCAAGCAGCACCAGAGAGGCCAGCGGGGCAACAGCAGGGGCCTAGGGGGGCTGCCCGGCAAGGGAGGCCTGAGCCTCTAACAGGGGGCAAGTGCGGGGCAAGTGGCGGGGGCGGTGGAGGGGGGTTCCCACCTGAGATCCAGCCCGGGGCTGGAAGAAACGGCTGGGCGGGGTCTGTGGCATCTGTGCTGCTCAGGCACTGAGCTTCCCAAAGCCACCGACTCTGAGGACAGTGCCTCCCAAACGAGCACTGGGCTTCAAGCTCCCCTAGGGCTGCGTCGAAGCAGCACCCTCCCCACATCGGCCTCTGACTTGGGGTTCCCAGAGGCTCTAGCTTGCTGCTGGCTGTGTTGAAGGTGGGTGGCATTTTGAACTAGGCCCTTTTCCCAGGCTCTCTCTGGGAAAGTTTTACCTGCCACTTAAAGAATGCCTGGCTCCTTGAAGCCTGTGGGTCTCACCCGCCCCACAAACAGAAGAAACATAGCGCAGTTCAAGACCAAGATTCATACGGATGACACCCTCACTTCCCCTCCGCTTTGTCCACCATCCCCACCCTGCTCAGGAAGAGCCCATCCACCTGCAGAGCTAGGGGCCAAGGCCCAGGTCTGCCTGCAGGTCAGACGTCTGCCTCCTCTGGGTACCATGCCCCAGGCTGCTCCTGTGGCCAGAGGGCCAGCCCTAGAGAATCCTCCGCCAGCGCCCCATGTCAGCAGCACCCTGTCCTTGGAGCCCCTGGGCAGTGACAGGCTGAGATCTGAACCCACCTCTGTTTCAGACAGTGTCCACTCCAAGCCAAAGCCTGATGCCGCCAGCCCTGCCTGTGTCCCATGTGTGACATGTCTGTGTCCATGACCGAGGCTGCTGCTCACACAGTCTACAGAGTGTACTCGCAGGAGATAAGACGAACCAGGGGCTTTCCAAGATTAAATTTCTTCTCCCAGTGACTGTCAGCGGGGCACTGATGACAAAGCTTTCCCCACTGATGGATGGAACCCCGGTCCCGGGCCCACTGGGCTCTCCCCAGAGTGGACTCAGACTCCGTCCCAGCTCTCGCTGCTGCACGCATGGGGAGCACTTTCGCCTCTAATGTGCCGTGGCCCTCGCTCCCTGCTCCCATGCGCCCCTGGTCCCCATAGTAAAGCCACCAGCCGCCCTGGGCAGCAGGGATGGGCCTAAGGGCCTGGAGGTGGAAGTGGCCAACAGAGGACATGCTGGGGTGCTGCAGAGAGCACGTCTTCCAGGCCCTTGACCATGGAGCCCCCTCTGACGCCCCCTCCCTGGGATGGAGTTCAGGATGTCCCGCCTTTACCCCCGCTGTGGTGAACTGGCAAGTGATGGGGCTGAGAGTCTGCTGTGAGGCAGACCGTGGGGCCCAGAAAACGCCTGCCGAGGGACTTCCCTGGCGGCGCCATGGCTAAGACTCCGTGCTCCCAATGCAGGGGGCCCAGGTTCGATCCCTGGTCGGGGAACTAGATCCCGCATGCCACAAGGAAGATCCCGCACACAGAAACGAGGATCCCATGTGCCACAACTAAGACCCGGCGCAGCCAAATAAATAAATATTCTTTAAAAGAAAAAACGAAAATACCTGCTGAGAGCCTCCTCTATGCCTGGCCCTGTACCAGGTATGGGGCAACTTGTGAGCTCGTGGGACAGGCACTCTGACAAGACAGAGCAACCAGGCCTACTCTCCTGCCAGAACAACTCAAACACCAGGCAAAATACAGGAAACAATGGCCCTCGAGACAGCACATCAGATGTCAAGGGACGGGGAACCATGACGCCGAAGCATCGGGATGAGCCCTTGGGGTGAGCCCTCGGGTCCCCCAGCGCGCTGCCTCCGGGGTCTCCAGCTGTGGCGCAGACAGGGGACCCAGGAGGGCTCAGGGATGCCCCGGCGGGGAGACACGGAGCTGGGAGGCCCGGAAAGCCAAGGCGGCAAGAGTTCGCAGCACAGAGAGGAGAGAGCCCCAGAGTCTGCAGAGCACGGATCAGCCCGTGCGTGTGAGGATCGTGCCAGAGGCCAGGAGAGACCCACCAAGAAGGTTAAAGGGAGTCGGGTCCAGAGCTCACACGGGCTGTGAAAAGTGCGGGCTCGTTCCAACAGCCGGGCCAGAAGACCTGAAAATGGGGCAGAGGATCAAGTGGGTCTTGCCACAGTAAAATGGGACAGAATTGGCCCAAGACTAAAGGCTGCTCTGGCTCTCCCAGCAAAGCTTAAAAGCAAGACCTGAAGGGACCAAACTGCTACCAAGTAACTTCCTGGTGTCCGGTGCAAAGTGCAAGGATGTTTATGAAAATATTCAGCTCCCAACAAAACTCACAGTCCTGATTACCCAACCAAAAACCAAGAGGCACGCACGGAGGCAGGAGGATACAGCCCAGCAACAACTGGGATGAAAGCACGGGTGCTCCAGGACATGGAAACTTTTCCTACAACCGCATCCAGGTGTTCGCGAGGCCAGAGGACACACTGAATGTGTCTGGAGCAAAAATGAATGCTGCTGTGGGGTGGGGCTCAGAGCCAGACCCTGCGGAGGCCGGCGGCACACGTACCCCGCCCCACACAGGCCTGGGATGCCTGGCACAGACTAGGTGCTCAAGGCATATACTTTCATCTTGTTTAATTCTTACTCCCTTTTTACAGATTCAGGCTCAGAGAGGGTGAAGTTTGTCCCAGGGCCATGCAGCCAGTAAGTGGGGGGTGCAGCGGCCCGGGCATGTGGCCTTGGGCACTCTGCGCTGCACACCACTGACCCCCAGGTCTTGCCAACCTGGCGGGTTCAAGGTAGGCTTAGGGTAAGCAAGCCGGGACAGGGAAGCCCATCAGCGTTCAGGTCCAACATTAGCTGGCAGGAGAGAGGTGTCGGTGCCTGCGTCTGATCCTGCCACATTCTCCGTCCGGGACGGCTGGAGCCCAGAGCCCCCACCCCAACTTCAACCTGGCCTCAGCCTCGGCCTCCTCAACTTGGGGGTGGGAGCCCGGTCTGAGGGTGCTCATTTCTGTAATTCTGTAATTACCATAATTGCCTTAACCACCACTCAGGCTGGAGCACGCTGGGGTCTGTGGCCTCGGCGTTCAGCCCCCACGTCTGTGCACTTCAGTAGCTCCACCTGGGGGCACAGACGCACAGCCCAGGGGACAGCCCCGGGCCACCCCCCTCCCCCGGCTCCACCCCGCCGCGGCTCAGGGCACTTCCGTCAGACCAACCACGGATCTAGACTGTTTTCTCGCAGCCCGCCTGCCTGACCAGGAGCCCAGTGCTGGACACAGGAGGACAGGATGAGCCAGGGGGTGAGTGCCATGCCTGCAGGTACGCACACCTGGGACAGGTGCCTGCGCTGCGTCCCACCCAGGGAGGCACCACAGACGCACCTGGAAGAGGCCACACAAACCCAGACACCGATCCTTCCTTCGCCCTGGGTGGGGCATTGTGGGGAGGGGTGTGGGGGCCTCTGTTGTGCTGGTGATGGTGACCTCGGCACTGACCAGGCAAGTACCAGGGGCCAGGCGTGGGAGGCCGCTTCAGCAACCTCCAGTGATGGGGCTTCGCCGGCGGGGGCGGGGGGGGGGGCGCTGTGTTGAGGTCCAGAGCACAAGAGCAAAACCCCACAGCCCCGCCTGCTCCAGAGTCGGCCTTGGCACCAGCCGCAGACTCTAAGCCAAGGCCGAGGCTCCAGGGGTCCCGCCATTAAGGGAGGGAGGATGAGGGGCCCCCCAGAGTCTCCACAGCAAGCAGCAGCTGAGAGCCAGGCCCAGGCAGGCGGGGGGACTGCCGCCGGCTCCTGCCAGGCCCCTGGCAGCATGAGCGATGGCGGGCTGAGCGATAAGAAACTAATAATTTATGTTTCCAGCTCCCGCGGCCCAGGCGCCGAGGGAAGGCTGGGCCACAGCCTTCTGCTCCCCGAGCGGCCGCGATCCTTTATTGCACAAATTATTAACGACCAGAGAATGAATGACTCTGTAATCAGATCAGTGCTGCCAGCACTTTTCATTTTGTTTATTTGTATAAATTCTGAAGTCAGGGTCTAGCCTGAGCTCCAAAGCCAGCCTCACGCGGGCCAGTGCCCAGGCCCCCACCTGGCCAGAGGACACCCCTCCCTCACCCTCACCCTCACCCAGGACTCCAAGGGGGTATTGACAGAGCGGGTTGCGGAGGGGGCAGGGAGGGGGGCCTGAGCTGCAGCACGCCCACCGAAACCTCCTCAGACAATGGGTCCCGGGCCAGGGTCAGAACTCTGTCCTTCAACCCACCGTAGGGCCCTCTGCTACCTGTTCTCAGGGCCAGGGCCTTCCCCTGGCCCTAAGGGAGCCCCTCTGCGCCCCCTGTCCTCCTACTCCCCAGGTCCCTGCTCCAGGCCAGCCTCGCCGCCTCTGGCCCCAGCCCTGCGCCGCACTGCGTCAGCTTCTCCTGCCGCCCCCCGCGCCACCCCCCCCACCCGGCGGTGGCGTCGCCTGCCTCCTGGGCTGCTCTCTCTCCTGCCCTTCCCGTTCCTGCCCTGCCGCTCCCCGGGTGCAGGGGCTGCTGGAGGCTTTCTGCGGCAGCGCTGAGGAGTGAGCTGTCCACGGTCCTCTCGCGAGCCCACTTTTAATCTCATTGACCCCTCGTTATACTGCAGCACATAAACTCAGATGTGGAGAGCTTCTGTTCCATCATAAACTGGGCTGGCAGACTTCCGATCAACAAGATAAAGCTGTCTCCTGTGAGGCTGGGGGTTTTATTAGTCTTGGCCTCAGTGCTGCAGGCAGGGGAGGTGGGGTGGGGGACGGAGGTCTCTGGAATCCTCCCGCGCTGTTCAGAGGGGCCTGATGGTTCCTCCTGTTGTCATGGGCAGATCCCAGGGACACGGGCATCTCCTAGACCCCTATCCCCACGGCAGCAGAATGAGCAGCCACTGCTGGACCCCCAGGCTAGGCACCGGAAGGTCAAGAGGGAGACCCCATGTGCGCCTAGGCCTGGGTCGGTGTCTGCCTCTCCCCGTGGTGGGGCTTTGTGAGCCTGGACAGAGCCAGAGTGGGGTTCAGGGGTGGGGGAGGCAGCTGGACCTGCCTGGGCATCCTGAGGGCCAAAGGGCTGGAGGAGGGGCCCAGAGGGAGGGCGTTCAGGCCCCAGCTCCAGAGATATGGTGGCCTGGCACAGCTCTGTCTGCAGGTGCAGGTGCATCCCGCCGGGATCCCCAGAGATGGACATGGGGACGTCTTGGCATCTATGGGCCACCGTGTACCTGGGCTCCTACTGCCCACCCAGAATTGGGGGTGATGTCTGCTGACCTTGCCTGCCCCTCCCTGAAGGCCAGGTTCTTCTTCAAGAACTCAGTCTCGGGACTTCCCTGGTTGTCCAGTGGTTAAGAATCCACCTTCCAATGCAAGGGACGCAGGTTCAATACCTGGTTGGGGAACTAAGATCCCATATGCCATGGGGCAACTAAGCCCGTGCACTCTAGCGCCCGCACGCCACAACTAGAGAGAAGCCTGCATACCACAGCAAAAGATCCTACATGCCACAACGAAGAGCCTGCCTGCTGCAAGTAAGACCCAATGCAGCCAAATAAATAAATACATATTAAAAAAAAAAACACCTCAGTCTCTGCCAACACTCCCTTCCCCTGCTCCTAGCACTTCTGGACCAGCTTCTGGACCAGGCTGCCAGCACCACCTCTCATTGAAGCCACCCAAATCAGCACCCCCAAGGGGGCACCACCTGACCCTTGTAAGCCACCAGCACCCTGTTCCTCACCCACTCTGGGTTCAGTTTGGTTGGAGCACCTCTGAGCACCCGGGCCTGCCCACGGCTTTGGCAGCACAGCAGGAAACCTGTGGGACTAGGGTATGTGCTGCTGTTCTGGACACAGCGGGGCCCTAACAGGGGAGGAGGGTGATCCTGGGAGGCTTTTGGAGGAGGGGATGCTGCCGTGGGTCTTGAAGGTGAGTAGGGAGTAGCAGGGCCGATGTCACCACCAGGCACAGAGGGTATAGCACCTGGACCCCTGGTACTTTTAAGGATCACAAAAACATTTTTATTTTAATTTCCTTTAAAGTCAGAAGGAAAAAAGAATATAATAATAGTGAATAATGAATCTAGCATGGATTATATTAGTCTTTAATGGAGGAGGTGGCCCACAAAGGCAAAAGGTGGCATGCAAGTCGGAATGGGACCCTGGGTGGCTACAGAGTGGTAGTATTGGGAAGCGGGGCTCCTGGGCAGAGGAAACCACTCAGCTGTGCTCTGACATTGAGGGAGGGCAGGGAGACCAACAGCTGGGCCCTGGAGCAGAGGCAGGGCCTGGAGTGCAGGCAGCCTGGGCTGTTCCCCGAGCAGCCCAGAGAGCAGTGTGGCAGGACGTGCCCATCAGGCGCCGGACAAGCTGGGGCGGAGTCTGGGGTGTCATGGAAATAATGATGGGTGAGAGGGGCCAGGTAGGTCACCAGGAGGGAGAGGGATCTAGGCGGGAGCACAGATGAGGCTTGCCACTCGGCTAACGGGGAGGAGTCTAGGGTGGTCTCTGGGTGACTGAAAGCCAGACGGTGATGACAACACAGTGGTGGGAGAGGGGCTCCAGGGACTGTGAAGTGGGCACATATGGTGAGCTGTAGACTCTTTAGTATCTGGACTGAAGCTAGATCTGGGGTCATAATCTATAAAGGAAACCACAGAAGTACACAAGAAAGAGAAGAGCGCCTAGGGCGGAACCCACCCAACCATCATCCACTCAATCACCCGCCCATCCACCTATCCCTCCATCAGCCATCCACCCATCCATCATCCATCCACCCATCCACCCATCCCTCCATTAGCCATCCACCCATCCACTCATGTACGCATCCATCCATCCCTCCATCAGCCATCCACCCATCCACTCATATACGCATCCATCCATCCATCATCCACCCATCCAGCCAGCCAGCCAGCCCATGTTTAAGGAGTGGGTGAAGCAGAAGGATCGGGAAGGAAGGAATGAGTGAGAGAATGGGAGGCTGATCTGAGAGGAGGGTCTCGGGGCATGCGCCCACGAGCGGAGCTCATCTAATATACATTCACCAGCTAAAAGCAATAAGAAAAACCCCAATGTGTCAAGGCCAGCCTGCGGCAGAAACGGGAAGCAGAACGTCAGCCCGGAGCAGAAGCTGACAAGTTTGCTGAGGGCCGTGTTCCTGGCTGAAGGTGGGATGACCCAGCCCAAGTCCTAGGTTTGCCCTTTACCAGTTTTTTGGGTTTTTTGTTCTTTTTAAAAAAATATGTATTTATTTATTTTGGCTGCACCAGGTCCTAGGTGCGGCTCACGGGATCTTCGCTGCGGCATGTTTAGTTGTGGCATGCAGGCTTCTTAGTTGCAGCATGCAAACTCTTAGTCGCAGCATGCTTGAGGGATCTAGTTCCCCGACCAGAGACCGAACCCGGGCCCCCTGCATTGGGAGCACAGAGTCTTCCCCACGGGACCACCAGGGAAGTCCCCCTTTACCAGTTTTCAATCACCTGTCACATCTCTGAGGACTCAGGGGCTCAGGAACCCACACATTCCCACTGGATCTCAGACACAAAATTACTCAACTGCTGACACGGGGCAAACTCTCAGATTTTGACAGTGCCACCGAGTCCAGGCGAATGACCTGTCTGTTCTGGCAGGAGAGTCTGTTGGCATCTGCATGTACACAGAGCATCAAAAGTTGGGCTCCTCTGACCTGGCAGCACAGGAGAACCCCACACTTGGAGATGCCTGCACTCCTCTATAGAGAGGTGCAAATACCTCAAACCAGCCCCAGCCCTGCCAACTGCCTCTTCTCCTCCCACTTCTCAGTGGCCTCTGAGCAGTCTTCCCAGTTCCCCAGTCTGCAGGCGGGAAGCCCCCAGTGCCAACCTGGGACTTTGTTAAGTGCCCTGGGAAAAGTGTCAGGTTGTGGCCTTGGACACAGGCATGGAGCTGCTGCCCTCCCATGTCTGTGGTAGGTCTGGTCTGGCCTCTGCACACGGGCTCCACTCAGGGTCTCAGCTAGTACGAAGCTGTACCCTCCAGCCAACCCACTTCTGGGCGCCGTGCATAACTCCAGGGGCGTGCGCATCCCAGGGCTGCCCATTGTGACACCCCAGACATCAGCACAGAGGACTGGATGGCCTCGTGGAGAGCTCAGCAGGTCACACCCAAACCGCGCCCACAAAGACATCAAGGCGCCCCACAAGGATGTCACTGACTCAACCTGCCCTGGAGGGATAGGATCGTTGGCAATGGGAGTCCAAGACTTGGCCTTGGATGGGGTCCGTCTAAGTCCGTGACCTCAGAAGGCCAGGCTGGGCCAGAGTTGTGAGGATAAACAGTAAAACTCACTGTCCACCTCAGCTCTCCTCTTCTGAAAATCCCTGACGGACAAATCAGTGCTGACAAAGTGACCGTTGGCCCTCCAGGTGACCCTGTGGGCGGGACTGTGTTCAAGAGACTCAGACCACCCACCCCTCCTCCTGCTGCAGGCAGGTGCAGAGCACAGGTGGATGAGTTCCTAAAATATACAGCCAACTGTACGGTGAAGCCCTGTAAATTGTTGGGGTGCAGCTGCGGTTTGCGTGACGTTCTTCAGCAGCCCTGGCCGCACTTAATGGACGTGAGGTGGGCACCTGTGTGCAGGGGGGCGGGGGGCGGGGGTGATGTTCTGCGTTGTACACCCACGTGCATGGTCCCACTGTGTTGTGTGCCCATGTGCACTTTGCTATTCTGTGTCACGTGCTACGTGTACCCAGGCCACACTGGCACAAGGGCAAGTGCCCATGTGAGGAGCTCTACGTGTGTGCTGGGACCTGCACCTGCGCCGCTGCATCCCCACCATCTGTGTCAGGCTCTCCAGGGCTGCTTCTTAACAAGGAGCTCATTACCCAGGACAGAGTGGAGGCCATTTCCAGGTAACTGGCTGTTTTTCTTTATTTTGAGGTTCCACTCTGCTTCCCCTGTGCCTGAGTTCTGCCCTCTAAGGCCCCAGAGACCTTGTCACATGCTCGTGACCCCTCCATGTAGCACAGAGAAGGCACTTTGTGGGAGGAACATGAGGTCAGGAGGCCTCAGGTAGCCACAGCCTGTACCAGGGGTGCAGTATCTCGGAGACCCCGCCAAGGTCTGCATCTGCTTCTTCACACAGGAGCAGGTGCAAGCCCTTGCCCACTGCTGCTGGGTGGGATCCATCATGGGGCCTCTGTGCCACCCCCAGGTCACCGGCAGGGACCTCGGAACAGGCCACCACACCTGTCCCTGGACTCTGATCTCCCCCCTCAGTGTGGGCAACACCTGCCAACAATCAAGGGTGCCCACCCTGACCCCTGCCGGGAGGGTCTCCCAGGCTCCTGAGTCTTCTCTCTTGCTCTGGTGAAGAGGATGCCTGTGGCCAACTTCTTAAGAAGCTTCTCGGACAGCAGGGTATTCAGAGTCCTGCCTGGGCAGAAGCTCAGCGGGCAGGTGCTGGGGGAAGAGATGAGGCCAGGCTGGGCCGGGAGGGGCTGCGCTGGTGCAGTCCCTGCGGGCAGTCCTCAAACACTGACACGTGAGTGTGTCGGAGGACACACCAAAGCCCTGCTCACAGGGAGCTCACATTCGGCAGGAAGTCCAACATATAAATGGTCACTGCTGGGCCAGCCTGGACTCCCTGCACAGCCTGGGAGCCTTTCAGAGCTGGGCCTGGGGGCAGTGACTTCCGCCCCCAACCAGCACCTCAGCTCCAGCTTCCCTCGGCCTCGAGGGTCCCTGCCTGGATGTCCTCTCTTCTCCAACTTGCACCAGTGGCCTGGCAGAGAGCCCGCCTGAGCTCACTCTTCCACAGCCCCCTCCTGCTGCCCCCAGGGTCCCTGACTGGTGCCCTGTGGCTGAGGGCGGCACAGTGGTGTCTCTGGGGGCCCTGGAGGACTCTATTCCTTCCCTTTGCTTGGCCGCACTTTTGTGGGGAGCCCTCCAGCTTCTGCATCCTGAGACCATTTATAGAGGAAGCATGTAGGGTATGCCAGGCACCCTCACTGTACGGCCCATTTCACCCTGACTGCTCTGCTCCAAGCCAAAGGGGACCCCACAGGTTTTGAGGCCCTCTCTCACTTTCAGATGGGGAAACCAAGGTCACGATAAGGGCAGAGGGGGCTATGTCACACAGTGGCCGGCCAGGAGGACCCAAGTCTCAGGCCACTGCAGGGTCTGCTCTCTCCACCGCCTACTTCAGCCTCCCCAGCACAGCTCACGCCCAGGCAGGGCCACAGCACCGAGCAGGCTGCCCTGAGGCAGAGCCTGCTCTCTGCCCCCAGTGATGCCAGTAAGGGGGTATTTTCACTCCTAGGGAGGGACCAGGCATGCAGAGCCAGTGGCAGCCAAGAGTCCCACCCATGTGAGCAGACAACAGCTTCCTCTGTGCTGACGTCAGTGTACCCAGTGCACCCTGTGGTGTGTCGAGCACATGTGTGTCACTGCTCGTGTCTGGGGTCACTGCATCTGTCTGAGAAGGTGTGTATATGTCAGCATGTGTAACATAGCCTGTGACTATCATGGCATATGTAACCGACAATGTGTGCCCTGTGGGTGCCCCAAGTCTGGACACTAGGCCCTAACTCTTTGCTTCTTTAAATGGCATAAGTTAAGGTCAGGGAACAGACCAGCCTCAGAAACACCTCATTTCCTGAGGGAGAGGTGGCATGGCCTGCAGCCAGCTCACAGTTGGCCAAAAGCAAGGCATGTCCCAGCAGGGCAGCCCCTCCTGTGTCTGACCTGGATCCAAGAACAGACACATTCCTGGAGGCTCTGACCACTCTCGCAGGGGTGTCTGATGGAGCCCCAGCTAAAGTGCCACAAACCTCTGACCTCCCAGGCTAACCCTTCCTGGTGGAACAGTGCTACACACAAGACCCTTGCACCAGACAAGCTGTCTTGGACATGACAACTCTATCGATCTGGCATTCACGCTGCAGGCCCGTGTGTCTATGTGTGTTTTGTGCACAGGTCTTGGTGGTGTCTTCGATCTTGGCTGCCATGTTCAGTTAGCACACACACTGTCTGTGCATGTTTGTGGCTAGGATGTCAGCATCTGTGCCTCTGCACCTGTCCTGTGCGAGCAGCTTTGGGAGCTGCTGTGCATGTGTGTGGGTGTGAGCACACGTGTGGGCTGCTGTCTGTGTGCTTTGAGAAGGCATGCATGTGTTGGTTGCCGTGGGTGCTGTGTGGGCATGTGTGTGTGCACTGTGCCCACACCTGTGGGGCCCCTGTGATCCGTCCCTGCATGCCTTCCTGTGTCTGGGCAGGTCTCGGCCTGCACGCTCCCAGCCTTTCAGGCACCCGGGCTGAGCACAGGAAAATGGAGGCTGAGGGGGGCAGGCCCGGCCCTGCGACTGTGGCCTCAGGGACACACTGCTTTCCTCTGCATCTCTCTCTTCTTCCAACCCCACCTCTGGGTTTCTCTTCCTGGGGTTTTACCACATCTGGTGCTCAATAAATGATTGGTGAACGAATGGATGAGAAGGGGGCTCCAAGGGTGCGGTCTGGCGAGGAGGTAGGCGGGCACTCCAGGATGGGAGGAACCACCAGCTCTGGGCAGGCCGGGCAGCGCCAGAGGGGCGGTCAAGGCTGGCCGAGCCTGGGCTGGGGGCAGCAGGGTCTGTGGGCCGCCCCCGTGCTCCCCGGGGACGTCTCGGGTCACCGTCTGCACCGCCGGCCGCGCCGCCCCGCGGGTTATTTATGACCCCCTCTCCCTCCCTGGCGGCGGCGGCGGCGGCGGCGGCGGCGGCGGCGGCGGCGGCAGCCGGGGCGGCGGAGGGCCCCGCGCGGGGGGGACCGCGAGCAGCGATGGCGCCGCGGAGGCCGGCGGGCGGCCAGGGGCGGAGCTCCGCCGGCCGGAGGAGGGGCTGCAGCCACCGACCCGACCTGTGTTCTCCACGGGGCCTCCGAGCCTGAGGGCCGAGCAACGGTGATCCCAGCGCCAAAATTCTGTCCCTCTTCCCTCTGGTTCCAGTCTGCGGAGTACAGAGGAACGTGCGGGCTCAGGTGCCAGACCTGGACAGGCGGGAGGAAGTGAGCAGATGCTCCTGCGAAGAGTATAATGTCCAGGGGTGAGGATGCCTAGTCCCGTCAGCGTGGGAATGTCACTCTGAGCCCCGTGGGCAAAGGGCTCTATTTCCCAAGAACAGGGGGCAACATGTGTGTGGGGGGTGAACTGCCCTGGTCAGCCAAGACCCCGACAGCCCCTGGAGGGAGGTGTCCTTGGAGTCAGGGAGTGGCCCCAGAAGGAGAGAGCGTCCTGCAGAGAGCTCTGGGCCCAGTCACGGTCTTTTCAGGAGGGAATCCTGGTCCTCCAAAGAGGGCTGGAGCCAGATGGTGGCGTGGAGGTTAGGCTGGGTGAGCTAGGTCAGCCCCCACACCTTGCCAGCTGGACCCCTCCCCTGAAAGCCAGAGTTGGGGCCCCCCATGGCACTCCTTAACCATTGTGGGCCAGTGTGTGATGAAAGAGGCCAGGGGTGAGTGAGGGGTGGTCCAGCAGAAGGGACGGGAGGCCCCCCTCCTCAGGCTCAGGACAGAGGAGAGGCCTGGCCTGACAGCTGCCTGGTATCTTCTCACATCTAGAGATGTGCTTTGCCAACCTCCCCTCCCCAAACCGCAGTGTGAAGGTCAGGGGTTAGGAGGCCTAAGGCTCAACAGACAGGTGCAGGCAAACATTAGAAGAGATGGGTGGAGGCTGTCTTTTGGCAGCAGGGTCAGGGCTGTGGCCAAGCAGTGGGCACACAGGCCCACTTGGCCTCCAGCTGAGCCCTGATGGCCTCTCCACACTGAGCTATGACCACAGATTAACAAGAAGGCTCCTCCACGGGCCTTGGCTCTCAGGCGAGGACAGCCTCCTGCATCCATTTGACATGGAGGCATCGCACCTGAGAGCAAGACACAGGCTACAGAGGCTGGGTGTGGGGGGAGCTCCCTAGCTCTCACTCCTGGGGTCAGGTATGTGCAGGTGTCCAGGTTACAGAGAGGGCAATGGGGCCAAGGGTGGTGAAGTAAGGAGGGGGTCACTCACAGTCACACCCATCTTCCCACCTGCCCCTTAAACTCCCACAGACAGAGATACAAGGAGTAAAGGAGCAGAGGGTCCCAGACACATGCCTGGTCTGAGCCCAGACCTCACTCCCCAGGTTGGTCTTGGGGCTGGCTGGTACCTTAGCTGAGGATGAGGTGGGCAGCACGCATTAGCACACGAAAGCAGCGTGGTCTCCGGCAGTCGGCCACATGCCCAGGTGGTGCTGGCGTCTGGTAGGAGGGGCTGAAGGGGATTGTTCCCTCACTCCCAGCCCCTCCCTTGCAGAAGGTGCGAGCACTCCTATGACCCAGCTCAGCAGCCCCCCCCCCACCCAAGCCTGGTCAGGAAGATGCCCACATGGGTGCCCTACCAGGTGCATCTCAGAGGGGCACGGGCAGGGGTCTGGGAGCTGGCTTGGGATCAGAGGCTACTCTCTAGCTTGTCCAAAATGGCACACCAGAGAAATACAAGGTCTCGCCAGCTACTATCAAAACCACCGAGGTTCTCAGTGTCTCTTCCTAGTTATCCCACTGCGAGGCCACCATGCTGACCTGCAGGGAGGTGTGGGTTGATCCCAGGGGACAGCTGCCCTCATACCAGGCCTAGAGCAAGGCTGACCTCTCCCCCGAAGGCACGGAGGTGGACGTGGATGCGTAGGTCCCTCGTCCCCAGACTTGCACGTGGCAAGGAGCAGCAACGTGCTCCGCTGCACGGCCCCCTATTCAGCTGCCCCTCCCCCCCCATGTCCCCCACCCCTAACCCGGATTGGATCTAGCCCACTTTCTCGCCCCACCCTATGGCTCAGATACTGTCTGCCGTGGAGGCAGACAGCCTGGATTTGAAACGTCAGTACAGTTACTTGGCCTCTTTGTATCTCACCTTCCTCATCTGTAAAATGGGGATAATAAAGGAAAACTCGTGTTGGGATCATCAGGTGAACTAAGGTGTGTGAAGTGTATGGTGAGGGGGCAATGGTTGATGGAACTGTTATCGTTGTTATTCACACACCACGAACCCTCCCCAACACCTTTGCCGAGGCCACACAGCGCACACCCTGTAGAGCAGAGGAGACCACCCATGCCCTCCCCACTGATGCCCACCACCTACCCAGAGCTGCCGGCTCACACACACCCCCGCCAGGCAAGCGGCGATTCCGATCCCGGATCCGCTCCTTCGCAAGGAGCCAGAGTCCAGGACTCCGGCTGGGGCGCCCAAACAGTGACTCCCTCAGCACCTGGCGCGGTCCATGCGCGCCGCCTCTCGCTGGCATCCGTCCCCCGCACCACCCCCATCCCCCCCCACACACACCAGTCTCCTTTCCTCCTGTTCTCTCCCACTCGGGAATAGGGCAGAGGGTGCAGCCGGGGCCCGTCGGGTCCCCCCCGTGAGCCCAGTCGGCCGTCACGCACCCCCTGCCGGAGCCCGTGCCGCCCGCCCGCCGCGCCGGGGCCGTTTAAATGGGCCAAGTTGTGGCGGCGGCGGCGGCGGCGGCGGCGGCGGCGGCGCGAGTCTCCCAAGTCCCCGCCAGGCGGGCGCGCGCTGGAGTACGCGGGTGCGCGGCTGGGACGGCGGGGCGGGGGCCTGGGACCCTCCGGCGGGGCGGGGCACGCGGCCGGAGGCTCCACACCTCCTCACTGCCCGGCTCGGCCCGGCGGGCGCAGCAGCAAACCGGGCGCGGGGCCGCCCCGGGGGGCGCGGGCGCAGGTGGCCCAGCGCCCTGTGGAGCCCCAGGGTCCTGGAGCTGCGGCGCTGGGCAGGTCGATCGGGGATCGATACAGCTCCGGCAGCACCATGTCTCAGGCAGCAGAGGCCCCGCCAGCCAGCCGGGCAGCGGTCCGAGGTGGCCCGGCTGGGGCGCAGTAGCGGCGAGGACGGGTGCGCGGCCAGGAGCCCCCCAGGCCCCCGCCCTCGAGACCCAACTCCAGCCCGGGCCGGAACTAGTTGGGCCGGCTGCGGAGAGCCAGGCTGCAGGACCACCCGCCCACCATGCCGGCGGTCAAGAAGGAGCTACCCGGCCGCGAAGACCTCGCCCTGGCTCTGGCCACCTTCCACCCGACCCTGGCCGCGCTGCCACTGCCGCCGCTGCCCGGCTACCTGGCGCCACTGCCCGCCGCGGCCGCCCTGCCCCCGGCTGCCTCGCTACCAGCCGCGACCGCGGGCTACGAGGCGCTCTTGCCCCCGCCTCTCCGCGCCCCGCGCGCCTACCTGAGCCTGCACGAGGCCGCCCCGCACCTTCACCTGCCCAGAGACCCTCTGGCCCTCGAGCGCTTCTCGGCCACTGCGGCCGCGGCACCGGATTTCCAGCCGCTGCTGGACAACGGCGAGCCGTGCATCGAGGTGGAGTGCGGCGCCAACCGCGCGCTGCTCTACGTGCGCAAACTCTGCCAGGGCAGCAAGGGTCCGTCCATCCGCCACCGCGGCGAGTGGCTCACACCCAACGAGTTCCAGTTCGTCAGCGGCCGCGAGACGGCCAAGGACTGGAAGCGCAGCATCCGCCACAAAGGTGCGGCCGCCGTGGGGGCGCGGGCCTCTCCGGTCCCTCCCCTCTGCTCCCCGAGGACCCGTGGGTCCGGACCCCCCTCGTCCTGACACCTGGGAGACTCCATCTCTGCCTAGAGAGGGCGCTGCGACTCCGGGGCCACCGCAGAGACGCCCCCTTCCCCCAAGCACGGTCGCCTTGGTGGACCCAGGCAGAGCGCCCTCGGCCTCCGCGGTCCCCGCAGCGCTGGCCGCACGAGCCGGCGGCTCCTTCCGTCCGGAAGGTCTTTGCGGGATTCCTGGGCCTGAGGCTCACGGGGAAGTTTACGGGAACTCGGGAGAGCGGGCGGGAGGCCGACTGGGCGGGGTACTCCCCTGCGGGGTCGAGGAGCCACCGGTTCTGGCGGGAGTGGAGGGGCACACGTGAGGCGGCCGGGTGCGGACGCGCGCTGGTAAAGCGAAAGGCAAGGTGCAGGGGTGGCGCAGGCAGGTGGGGGGCGCGGGGGCGCGCGTCGGGGCGGGAGCGCGCGCGGAGCCGAGCGGCGGCGGGGCTGGGAGCAGCCGCTTGGGCTCCCGCAGGAGTCTGGCTCCGAGGGCGCGACGTGCGGGCGCCAGAGCGGGCATGCGGTGGGGGAGGCGGGGTGAGCGCCAGGCCGGGGGTAGGGGGTGGTTAGAAAGTTAGGGGCCCGGTCACGCTCGTCGACTTTGGGGCTCACGGCTCCACGAGGTCAAGCGCAGTCCCGGGTCCCGACCGCGCCGCTCACCTGCGCCGGGCCCGACCCTCCTCCGCCCGGCTCCGGGTTCCGGAGGACCGGCTTGGAGAGCGTGGAGCGCGGGAGGAGTGGCGCAGGGGGAGGGGAGAAGGCCGCCCTCCGTCAAGGGGGGGCGCTCACCGGATCTTGAGTTTCTGAGCTCTGCAGATCCCCGCGGCGTCCGCGAGGGTAGGGTGAGCCGCGAGGCCTGGCGGAGGGTTCGGAAGTTGGACGGAGGCGGGTGTTCATAGTCGTGGTAGGAGGGAACCTGGCCTTGACCCTGACAGCGCCCCGGAAGCGTGCCCGCGTGCCCGGCCCCACCTGTGCCCGCCCCGCTGCCTCACTGGTCCTGCCTCGGCTCTCCTCGCAGGGAAAAGTCTGAAGACGCTTATGTCCAAGGGGATCCTGCAGGTGCATCCTCCGATCTGCGACTGTCCAGGCTGTCGAATATCCTCCCCGGTGGTGAGATGCGGGAGAAAAGTTGGGGCTTCGGGGTCTTGTTTCTCCGCCGCGGAGCTTGTGCCTGTATTTTCTAGGATCAGTCCTAACTTCAACCCTGCCGATGGGCAGGAGGGAGCCCCCAGGGACTAAGAGAGGAGATGACTTTGGGTGGGAATCCCGGGGCACCAGAGCCCTCACCCCCTTGATGCAGGGCAGGGTCCTGCCTATCCTGGAACCTCTCCTTGGGAGTCTGGGAGCTGCTTCTCCTGAGGTCCTGGGGACAGCCCACGGTGTGAAGGATTCCTCCCTGGACAGTGTCACCTGACTGGGGCTTGGGGACTTTGCCTTGTCACAGGTCGGGAGGGGGTCACCATGTCAGCTGGCCCAGCCTGGGAGAGGGGCCAGTCCTAAGGGAATGCTTGTTCTGGGATGTGACAGTGTGACAGTGTCGGCTGGCCTGGATGTACATTCTGGGGTGGCCACAGGCTTGGATGTGAGTGACGTGCATCTCTGGGTGCCCAGGGCTGGAGCCCTACAGGGCAAGGTCCTAGATGTCCAGGAGTGTCCGGGGATACAACCCAGCTTGGGGCACAGGAGGTGCAGTGTGGGCCTTGGGTGTCAAGAGAACTGCAGCTGGGAGCTGGTGTGGGGCCTCCAACCCAGTGTAGACGTCTCTTGACCCCTCATTAGCCTAGGGGAGCAAGAGAGACGGGGCCTGTGCCTGCCCCTGAAGCACTGCCTTCCCCATCGCATGCCCTCCAGGCAGCAGTGGTTGGAGGGCGAACCTGAAAAGGAAATTTCTCCTTGAGGGGGACAGTTCGAGCCCCTGGGGGAGAGCCCATTAGGGCCATGGCTCCTGGCACCACTCGGTAGCCCCGCTGCCAGGAAGGCCTGAGAGGACCCTGCAGGCCGCCCTCAGCTTGTATACTTTGGACTGGCGGTAGGGTGGGGGAGGGGATGTCCTGGATTCCTCGTGGGCCCTGGGGGTGGGCAAGCTAGGAAGCCACACGCAGTCCTGTAAAGACACACAAGTTGGGCAGGGGAAGAGGACGCAGCTGAACCTCCCCACGTGCCCACCCCACACACTGTCTGGCATGAGCTCGCCATACTCACAGGCATGCCCGCCCACAGAGCCCCCCAGACAGAGCATGTACACAGGCAGCCCACCTTTGCCCGCTGCCACCATACCTGCCTGGGGCAGGAGGCTGAGCTCTCGCTCCCCTTCTCAAGCAGCTGGTGCCCAAGAGGACACCCTCCAGGCTGGTCTGGGTTTTCTGCCCGGGTGAGAGGAGCCCTGCCTCTCCCATCATCCCCTTTTGAAGGTCTCCCGTAGGAGGGGGGTGGGCAGGTGGCCTGAGCACAGCATCAGCCCCCTCTAGGACATTGCTTGCAGGGCTGCCTGCCTGTCAGGGGCTCCCAGGTCCCTGCCCTGCATGAGGGATGGCTCAGACCTGGGCCTGCCTCTTCTGAGCCCGGTCCCTCCCAGGCCCATCCCTGCACCCCTCCCTTAGGAAGGAAGGAGTCTCATGGACCCCCTTGTCTTTCCAGGCCCCACCTTTTCCACAGAGAGACTGTTTTCCCCTACTCCCCGTGGCCAGGTCCACAGGTATGTGCACACTGCACGGTCACAGAATATGGGTGTGCACACGGCGCAGGGCTCACGCAGCCGGCCTCCACACACCCACCCTCGCTGTCTGAGGAGCCAGTGCGTGGCTGGGGCAGGGGCTTAGCACCCAGTTCTTAAATCTCTGTGCTGAGCAGGGGTGAGCACTGAGGTCTCTGGTGTGTGTGGGGGAGGCATGTGAGTTCCCTGTCCTTGGCCAGGGTCAGCAGGGCTGCCCATCCTGGCCCCCCACCCTGGGGCCATCCCAGGCCACCCTAGCTGGTCTGGCCGCACCCCACGTGGCAGCCTTACTGCTCTGTTTCCCTCTCCCTTGTCCCACAGATGAGAAGCAGAGAGAAATGCATTTACTTTTTTCTTAAGAGAACAGCTTAATTAAAGCGGAAAGGCAGGAGAGGAGGTCCTTTTGCTTGGGCTACAGCAGGCTAGAGAAGGGCAGAGCCGAGGGGCCTTTGCAGCTGAGCACACTCCTGACAGGTCAGGGCTGTTGGGAACCCTCCCCCCAGAGCCTGGCCTGAAGAGGCTCGGGGCCCAGATGGGCAGTCACCCCCTCCCCCCCGCCACCCCGCCTCGCCCGAGCTCTGCTGTCGCTGGTGTAGCACCGAGCCAAGGCCAGGCCCCCTCGTCTTGCAGGCCTACCTCGGCTCCTTCCCCCCCACGCCACCCGTCCCCAGCACTGCCCAGTCCATCTTGCTGAGTGTGTGCTGCAGAGCCGACCATGGGGGGGCCTCCTGGGTGGATGTGTGAGGGCAGGTGTGGCAGAGACTGGCTCCCAGAGCCTGTCAGGGGCACTGCCCAAATCTGGGGCTGGGACGGGTCGTGTGGAGGTGAGGGTGGTCTGGGTCTGAAGAGAACCTTTCCTCTGGAGGGTAGCACTGTGGTGGCTGCACACCGCGGCCCTTCAGATCCAGGGCGACGCTGTGCGGGGAGGGGCGAGAGCCCCCTGGACACCTTCTTCCCCAAGCTCCTGCGTGTGTCCTGCGTGTGGCGGGGACACGTTGTCCTAGCAACAGGAGGGTGGGGTCCTAGGAGGCCTCGGTCACTGAAAAGATGAAAGAGAATTAGGTAAGCCCCAGGCCCCTGCCACCTCCCTGAACCAGTCACCTGTTATTAAATAAGAAAGAGCCCCCTGCCCACCAGACAATAGGAACTTTTTTTCCCTAGGGTGGCAGCGCCTGCAGGCACTGGCAGGTACCATACCGTGCGGGCCCGAGCACGAGCCACCGGCTGTGCGTGGGCTCTGAGCGCCTCTGTGGGGGCCCTGCGCGTGTGCCCCTGCTCCCCACTCACGTGGCGGTCGCAGGGCCGGGACAGGTGCGCCTCGTTGAAAAACTCCGAATCTTTTAGTTCCTAACCCAGGGGGCAGAGCCCCCCCCAGGGCCCGTGGGACAAAGGGTCTCAGCTGCCAGGTGACCTGTGAACCAAAGACCTGCAATTTGCCAGGGGTCAGCTTCAGCTCCCCCTGAGCTGGGCTCCATTTGGCACTAATCAGAAGGTGGGCTTGGCATGGGTGGGGGGTTCACGCAGAGTGTGAGGGGGGTTGCCAGGCAGACATGCAGGCAGAGGTAACTGCACGTTGAACGGTGACAGGACCCACAGCGTCCCGCGGGTACTCGCGGCCCCTCTGCGCTCCCTGGAGCTGGGAAAGCCGCGCTGGTCTCCAGCAGGCGAGTGCCTGTGGAGGGGCCTGGGCCGAGTGTGGAGCCCCGACAAGGCACTGCCACACCCCAGCCCCCCAGGGTGGAGTGGAAGGCAGTCTCTTCAGGGGTTCCTGGTGGAGGCCTTGCCCCCCTGCTCTTGTCTTGGCCTCTGGCCGGTTGTGACGGTCCTGGAGGCTGGAGGCCCCTCTGCTGTAGGCACCCAGGAAGCTGAGCGACCCGGTTTGTCCTAACCTTCCTCTCCCCACTCCCTGTCCAGAACCGGGGGCGGCTGGCAGACAAGAGGACAGTTGCCTTGCCCCCTGCCCGTGTCCTGAAGAAGGAGCTGACCCCCAGCTTCTCAGCCAGTAGTGACAGTGACAGGAGTGGCCCGGCCTGTGGGCAGCGGCTGGGCTTGAAGCAGGAGGACGACCCGCATGTCCGTATCATGAAAAGAAGGTGCTTCAAGGGCCAGGGTGGGAGGGCACGCGGGCTCTGGCAGGTGGCAGAACTGGGGTCTCCAGGCAGCGGAAGGCCACATCAGGCTTCGGGTGGGGGGCCTTTGCCCTGGGGATAGGGCCCCAGTTTAGCTTGCTGTGTCTCCGTGGACGCTGATAGCTGCCACGGCTGAAACAGAACCTGGACCCCCGGGGACATGCCACAGGATGGCTGCGAGCCCACCTTGCCCCCGCCTGGGGGCCGAGTGTCGGGCCAGGACTCGGTGGCATCGCCGGGGAGCAGGCATCACCAGCGGTCACGGCCAGAGCAGGCCACGGAGGGTAGTTGGCCGGGAGGCCCGGAGCCACTGGGTGTGAGGAAGGAAGGCATCTCTAGGAGGAGGGTCTGGCGGCACCGCAGCCAGGCGGGGAAAGGGGAGCTGGGCGGGCCCCACGCTCGCTCTCACCAGAGGTGCCACTCCCCCCGGCTCCTACTGTCCCTCCCAGGCTTGAGGCTACCCTTCCTGACCTCCCACCTTCTCCCCTCCTGACAGAGGCCCCTCCCTCTGTCCACTCACCCCTTTTTCCATCCTTCCATCCATCTGTAGGTCCATCATCTGTCTGTCCGGCGTGTCTTGTGCATCCCCAGAATTTTAGGCCCTTTCTCTTCCTGCTTGGTCTGTTTTTTTTTTTTTTTGAGGTACACGGGCCTCTCACTGTTGTGGCCTCTCCCGCTGCGGAGCACAGGCTCTGGACGCGCAGGCTCAGCAGCCATGGCTCACGGGCCCAGCCGCTCCGCGGCATGTGGGATCCTCCCAGACGGGGGCACGAACCCGTGTTCCCTGCATCGGCAGGCGGACTCTCAACCACCGCGCCACCAGGGAAGCCCCTTGCTTGGTCTTTTAACATGTTCCAGTTTCTCCTACCCTAACCCTAACCGTCCGGGCCACCCGAGACACACACCCCCTGCCGCCCCCACTCCTACCCGTGCTAAGGTGAAGCACCACGTGGGCCTCCCACTGCCCTCCATCAGCCCGAGGGCCTTTTCAGGGGTGCTGCTGGGATGAGAGCGTGGGCACAGGGCAGAGCTGCTTCCTTTCTTGCCCTCGCCTGCCTCCGCTGTGTGATGGTCGCTTTCAGGAGGCAGGTTGGCAGCAGCCGGGACCCAGGGGCCACCACTGGAGCCGACAGTGGCCATGGGGCTCATTCCCTGCCCGGAGCAGCTCTAGCAACTAGGAAGTTGGGTTCAGTCACACAAGTGACACGTGCAGAGGAAGCCACAGCCCCACCCCCAGCACAGCGTGGGGGCTGCTCTGGTTCCACTGCAACAAGAAGCAGAGACTCGGGCTCTCAATTCTGCCCTTCCCGATTCCTCTGTCTGGTGAGGCCAGGAGCTGGCTTCTGCCCCGTGAGCCTGTCCTGGCAGCAGCCGCCGGCCTGTTGAGGGTGCTCTGAGCCAGCCCAGTTCCCTTGAGGCTGGCGCTCCAGGGCAGACACAGGGTGTGCCCCACACACACACACACACACACACACACACGTCCTGCTGTCCCCGTGCCGAGTCCTGGAGGCCACACTGACCCTCTGCTTCTCTCTTTGCAGAGTCCACACCCACTGGGATGTGAACATCTCCTTCCGAGAGACGTCCTGCAGGTAGGGCCAGGCTGGGGCCAGGCTGCCCCCACATGCTGTGCATGCGCAGGACAGAGCCTTCTTGCTCCACGTCCCCTGGGTCTGCTTCTAAGTCTCTCCAGCTTCCCTCCCCTCCTCCTCTCCTTAGTCTGTCGTCTGTCCGTTGACTTGTGCCTAGGCTGTGACAGCAGCACGGCCGTGGGTGCTGGACTGCCCAACCCTGAAGCCAAAGTGCGCTCCCCCTCGCACATTGAAACCCATCTGCCCAGAGCTAAGGCCATGACCAGCCCCTCCCACCCTCCCAGAGAACCACTGGGATGTGAGAATGGTGATGTGTGAGTGGGGTCTTGAAGGATGCATAGGAGTTCACTAGGGAAAGGGGATGTCTGCAAAGACATGGAGGAGGGAGGGAAGGGGATGTGAGAAGGGAGGAGGGGAAGCTGGTAGGCCTGGCTCAACTGGATGCTAAAGGGCCTTAGATGCTGGGACTGTTGGCATTGTCCTTCAGGCAGTGGGGAGCCACTGAAAGTTCTTGAGCAGGGGAGTAACCAGTGTATGTTTTGACAAGGTCCTGCTGGAGGCCCCGCCCAGCAGGTTGGGGGTTTGCTCCAGTCCATGGTGATCCAGGCATGGTGGAAGCAGAGAGGCTGAGGGGGCTGCCAATCCAAGATGTAGTAAGGAGATAAAAATGAGGGAACCTGATGAGGAGGCTGGGGCGTGTTGGGGAGACCCAAGTCCCCCGTTTCAGAAGGGCAGGGGTGGATAGTCTGTGGGCAGAGCCCAGGCTGTGGTGCCTGTGATGTCTGCTCAGTGGGGTCAAGTCTTGGCCCAGCGCTTCCAGGGAAGGCCCAGGAAGGGCCCAACCGAGCAGGCAGTGGGCGTCCAGCACTGAGTGGCCCCACTTGCTGCCTGGCTTTGTGCCAGATGTGTTATTATTTATTTATTTATTTATTTATTTTTGCGTTGGGTCTTCGTTGCTGCGCGCAGGCTTTCTCTAGTTGTGGCGAGCGGGGACTACTCTTTGTTGCGGTGCATGGGTTTCTCATTGCGGTGGCTTCTTGTTGCAGAGCACGGGCTCTAGGCACGCGGGCTTCAGTAGTTGTGGCTCGCGGGCTCTAGAGCGCAGGCTCAGTAATTGTGGTGCACGGGCTCAGTTGCTCCGCGGCATGTGGAATCTTCCCGGACCAGGGCTCGAACCCGTGTCTCCTGCGTTGGCAGGCGGATTCTTAACCACTGTGCCACCAGGGAAGTCCCGGATGTGTTATTATTTACATTTCTGAGAATGTCTGGGTCCTGGAGCCAAATTACAATGAAAACATCTTTAAACTTATCTCCACCTCATTTTGAAGTTGCCCACTCAACTGATCATTTTTATGAACCGTCATGAACATTGACGACGTTTTATGAGCCTTTTACTTGGGAAGCTACATGATAAGTTTGTCAGCGAAGCCTGTAGGGAAATCCCAGGCTGCTCCTCCGCTGCCTGTAGCCCCCTGCTCACCCCACCTGGCCATGGGATGTGGGAGAGGGCCCAGGTGTCCAGACGCAGGGAGCCCCTAGCAAGAGGCCAGGCCCCAGTGTGAGGGTGCTCCTTCGGCCTGGCACAGGCGCTCAGAGCAGCAGGGCTGATTTTCTGGACTTTGCCAGAGGGGAGACTGAGGGGCTCAGCTAAGAGGACTTACAGCCCATCGGCCCCCCCGCCAGTCCCCCACTGCACACCCCGGCGTCTGGCCAGGGAGGGCTGGCAAGCACACGGCCCAGCAGCCTCACACTGCCCCCACCCCGGCTCTGTCTTTGTCTCCTCCTGGCTCCTTTTGGCCCTGTCCATGTGTCTTTCTGTCTCTAGTCTGCTGTCTGTACTTCAGGCTCTGTCCATCTGTTTGTCTGCTGTTGCCATCCTTTCTGTCGGTCCAGTAGCGCCTGTCCATGTCTGTCTGTCCACCTCCGTCTGTCTGGTCATCTGACTTCATCCATCGATCTTCATCTGTCTGTCTGTCCATCGGTTCCATCCGTCGGTCCATTCGTCCCCGTCCCTCTGTCTGCGTGACTGCAGTGAACCACCTGCCTGGTTGGAGCTCCCCATTAGGCCCCCTGCATCCTGGACAGCAGGCAGGAGATGTGGCCCCTGCCCTCCCGAGGCCCCTGAGCTGGCCCGGAGGTGGACAAGGGCTGGACAGCACAGCAGGCACTGGAGGAACCCGAGGGCCCCTCACGGGGAGACGGGATCTGAGGGTTCACACGTGTTCAGGCTGGCGTGTACAAAATTTGTTCACGGTTCTTTATATAAAGCCTGGCGTGAATGACACCAGGCTTTATGTAAAGTGAACGACGGAGTGACCACACAGGTTTCCTGGGGCCCATGGGGCAGACCCCCAAGGCAGGGAGCAGGGGTTTGGTGGGTGGACTGTGGCCTGTTTCCCACTAGGCTTCACCTCCCTGGGGCTGCAGCACCTCCCGTGCCTGAATGACCAACGAGTGAAAGCACTGTTGGCCACGGTGGTGGTGAGGGGGGCAGACCCAGTCCCTGCGTGGGGCTCTCGACTGAGGATTCATGGGGAGCAAACTGATGGGGCCTGACCCTACTCCTCAGTCTCTGGGGAGTTGGTCCCCCTCCTGCAGGAGTCCTAGGGACACCAGAAGGGGGTCCCCTCAAGGGAGAGCTCCGTGGCAGCAGCAGCCTCGCCACTAGGCACCCACCGCCCCTCCCTGGTGCTGAGGACAGCACTTCTCTCTTCCACCCCCCCCACCCCGCCCCGCCCCCGCATTGATGAGGATGATAGAGGGGGTGAGGATTGCTGCCAATTAATCCCATAAAGTACTTATTCCCACCCCACCTGCCCTCTTGTTTGCACGGCGGCGGGGGCCTTCTCGCCTCCAGGGAAAGGGGGTTGGGGGTGGGAGAGAGCCTGCATCAGGGTCTCCCAGAGGCTCTAGAGCCCAGCCCTGGAGGCTTCGGAGCTGAAACTGATCTGCTTAGGGGCCAGCTCTGGATTAGCGCGCTCCAGCCACCCAGGCTGGGGGGAGGGGTGCTGGGGGCTATTTAATGAGGTTTAGGGTTGGTTCCCAGGTCACTCAGTGGAGGCCCCCCTTGCAGTGGCCCAGACAGGAGGCTGCTCCGTTACAGGTGGGCTGGGGAGCGAGGGTGCTGGGGAGGGAGCGCTGGCGAGTCACAGGGTGGGCTGGGGAGCGAGGGTGCTGGGGAGGGAGCGCTGGGGTGTCACAGGGCGGGCTGGGGTCCGTCCCTGCTCCTCTTCTGTCGTATCCCAACTTCCTGCCACTCCTGGCTGCATCTGCAAGGTGGCGAGTGGCCCTTCCCTGTGCTAAAGGAGATGCTCTCAGAGCCCCAAGAGCAAACGGGTTGGGGGACCATTCCCTCCCTCTTTTCTCTGGGGTTCTGTGATACAGGCATTGAGCTGATTTGACAGTAAGAGAAATGAGGGAACAAAGTTAAATTTGTGTTCATCCCAGGGTTCTTGGCGGGGAACCCTGGAGAGAACAGAGTGTCCTGAGCACGGGCACACCGGGGACCGCGGTGCGCGTCTGTCTGTGTGTGTCTGCAGGCCTTGGTGAGTGTGCGTGCGCCCCTGTGTGTCCCTGGACACGCGCACACCTCATTGGCTGCAGACTTTGCTCTCAACCTCGGTTTCCTTATTTGAAGAAATCGAGAGTCCATGGGTGACTGCAAGTTTAGCACGTGCACAGGAATGAGTGCTGGGCCCCTCTGGCAGCCTACACCCCAGGAGCAGGCCCCCCGAGGCAGGAGGCAGGGACACCGTGGCCGGTCTCTCTGGAGAGAGCACTGCAGGACAGGGCCAGCCCTGCACTCCAGACAGACCCTCCCTGGGAGCAGCAGTGGGGTCTGAGGGCAAGGCCTCCACGTCCAGCCGACACTCGGCAGGAGCTGGTGGGCCCAGGTGGCGCCTGCGTGGGTCAGGGTGAGAGCCCACACCCACCAGGGAATGGAGATGCTCACAGCGCTCACACGCGAGCTCAGTCAGGAGCCCCACCGGGTCTCACCTTCCCCATCTGCTTCGCTGCAGCCAGGACAGCGACCTCCCCACCCTCATATCCAGCCTGCGTCGCAGCCGCCACCTCGTTATGCCCGAGCATCAGAGCCGCTGTGAATTCCAGAGAGGCAGCGTGGAGGTCGGCCTGGGAGCCGCAGGTGAGGGGCCAGGGCAGTGCCGGGGGTGGGGGGGTGGCGGGGGATGAGGACGGGGCTGCCGGAGCCAGGGCAGCTCAGCGAGAGCCTGGCCGCCCCACGGCCCTCCCTGCGTCTCTGCCCGTCGGCTCTGGGTGCCGCCACCGCCCCCAGCAGCCTTGGCGGGCAGCCAGGGAGGCCAGCGGAGGCGGCGGGAGGGGGCGAGGCCGGCTGTCCCCCGGGGCTCTGTGTGATGGTAATTGTGTTAATCCCGGCCAGCCGTGCAGACAGAAGGCGGAGGCGGTGGCTCCACCGTGGCTGCTGCTGCAGGGGGCTTGGAGCGGCGGAGGCCCCAGGGGCAGCGGAAGGCAGGACAGTCAGGGAGTGTAGGCCTCACGGAGGCTCCGAGGTGCACACCTGGGAGTGGCTCCCGGATGGGCAGGGACACGCTCTGCACGCGCGGAGTACCCACCGACCCCACAGAGCGAGGGGCCCCGAGAGGGAAGGGGGCCAAGCCCTGAGAGAAGGGGGACTGGGGCCTGGACCTCTGCAGGGGTGGGGCAGGAGTGTGCTGGCCCAGGAGCTCTGTCCCTGAGGAGGGGCGGCTCTTGGTGACAGCAGGAGCTCAGGGAGGGACAACTTGGGGACCCACGAGGCACCACTGCAGAGACTGTGCGGCATGGCTGAGCTGTGGCTGAAGGTGTGGGGGGGTGCTGAGAGGAGGTGGCAGGGGTCCCTTGCTGCCCTATGGACCAGGGCAAACCCGCGAAGTTCCCAGCAGTGGCTGCAGCTCTCAGGAAGGCTGGGCAGGGGATGGTCCACCGTCCTGGGACACCTGAGTACCCCCATCAGGGCCTCCAGGTGTGCCTGTGCCTAGGTAGGCCTCTGGGGGAGTGCTGCTTCTGGAGCCGTGTTGGGGGCGGAGCAGGCGGCTGATAAAATCGAATTGCCCCATCAATCGGGGGAGCCTCCGGAGCCCCACAGTGGTTGAGATATTCTGAGCCGCCAGGCCCCCTGCTGCCTGCACACGTGGAGTCCTCCCCATGGTGCGTGGCCTGAGTGCACGTGTGCGCCCCGGACCCGGCCAGAGGCCTGGGTATCCACTCACGCCCGTGTGACACGCGTGTGTCAGGGTGCCCTCACTCTTTGTGCTCAGGTGCAAGGCCCGCATATGAGCACTTCGGGGGTCCCACGTGGTCTGCATGAGGCACCACGTGTGTCCAGGTTTCGCCCGAGCCCTGCCCTCCTCTCGGGACTCCACTTCTCAGCGGCTCCCACGTCCTGCGGCCGGCCCCTGGGTGGAGGCCTTCGCCCGCCCTCACCTTCTCAGCCCCAGCAGCACGTGTCAGTCCTGTTCTTACCCGGGCGGGAAGGGTCGGGAGGAGAGGGCTTGGGGCGGCCCTGCAGACCTCTGGCGACCGTGTGTGTGTCTGCTTCTGGCTGCCCCGGGTGTGCCTGTGAGTAGATGTGGCCTCATGAGGGCCTGGTGAGCCCCAGACCCCCACGGCAGGAGCCCCCTGCGGCCATGGGCCTGGTTCTCACTGTGGGTCCCCCCCACAGTCAGGTGCTCCCCAGCACCTCTCCCAGGCAGAGAGGAGCCCCACCCCCAGCATGGAAAATGGGAAACAGATCGCAGGGAGGTGAGAGCCCTGGGTCGTTCTCTGGGTCCAGGAGGCGTGCGTACAGGGTGGGGTTCGGGCAGCAGGTGTGGACCCAGCCCAGACCCACCTTCCCGTCTGGCACAGCTGGACGCTGCAGCCCTGCTGGCCAGAGACCCTTTGGCTTCCCGAGGGGCCTTGTGCAGGTTGAGCACCCCCCCCCACCCATCCTGCTAGGTCACTGAGGTAGGACCCTTCGTCTGGGCGGTCCCTCGTCCCTCCCGGTGCAAGGCCTGGGGCTAGGCCCCTGGGCCCCGGCCAGTGGCAGGAGGTAGCCGAGATCAATAAGTTATTAGCACCATTCTGTCAGCTGTAAAGTGCAGATTGATCTGCACGCACTTCCCCACCTGATAAAAATGACAGATTAAAGGAATAAGGAGAAGGCGGGCCCCTCACCCACCCAGAGCCCCGTGAGGATGGAGAGGGGGCCAGGAGCACGGGGTCTGGACGGGAGGCCAGCACCGTGGTGGGTTAGGGTAGGTAACTGTGGTGGGTCCAGGAGACCGAGCCAATTGCTGAGCTGTTCCACAGAAACCTCCCAGGCCTTGGGCTCGGGAGAGAGCCTGGCGTCTGGGTGCAGGGGCTGGGATGGATGAGTATGGCTTGGATGTGGGACCTGAGAGAGGACTTCAGGATGGGGGTGGGGCTGGGGCGGGGCTTGGGCCACGTGAGCGGCTGTACGCAGTGGGTGAGGCTGCTTGGGGTGCCCTTGGGGGCTTAGCCCAGCCGGGCAGGTGGGCATGTGTGTGACAGGCCAGGCCAGGGTGGTGGCTCGGGCTTTCTGGGGGCAGTGAGGGATGTGGCCTGGGGGCAGGGGCCCAGGAAGAATGGGTGTGGCAGGTGTGCCGGGGTCTGTGGCCTCTAGGAAGAGCTTTGGGTACCCTGGCACGGGACTCTGCACTGCCGGTCCTCACCCGTACCCTAGGAGGAGAGGTTGGTTTCCAGTCAAATCAGGGTGCTGAGGAAGGCTCCTTACCCTGCAGAGGAGACTAGTCTGGCTGGTGCGGGCAGCATGGCACCTGTGGGGTCCCGAGTTGCTACCTGAGGCCGTAGCTGTGGATCTCCCATCGTATCTATGCACACACAGTCCAGAGCCCAGGGTCTGGACCGTCCCAGGCCCTCGCCCTGTCCCAGCCCCACATGAGGGACCCCAGGCTGGGCACGGCTTTAACCTGGCCAGGACCCACAGGCACCCCTGAGGAATGAGGGGTGTGGTTCCAGGCTGAGCTGGAGCTGGGCCGGGACTGAGGCCGGTATTGGGGTGGGCCTGGGCTGTTCCCGCCCTGGCCCCTACGAGCCCTGAGAGGCAGGGCGGGGTTCACTCTGCCCTCTCCCAGGTGACCTGTTGGGCAAGAGGCTGGGTCGCTCCCCCCACATCAGCGGTGACTGCCCTTCGGAGAAGAAAGCCCGAAGCAAGTCCCCTCAAGGTGTGAGCCCGACCCCCGGGGGGTGGAGGCACAGGCACTGGAGAGGAAGGGGGACAGCCCGGACCCTCTGCAGGGCAGGGTCAGCACAGCAGCAGTTTCTAAGAGGGGAGCCCCTTGCCTCTCCCCCTCGGCTGTATCTGAAGGGGAAGACCCCCTCTCCTGTGCTTGCCCAACACAGAGGGTCCATTGCTTCCGGAACTAGGGCCCGGCATGGCCCCCGAGGACCATTACCGCCGGCTGGTGTCCGCCCTGAGTGAGGCCGGCACCTTTGAGGACCCTCAGCGTCTCTACCACCTGGGCCTCCCCGGCCACGGTATGTAGCCCCTCCCCAGCATGAGAGCCCACCACGTGCACCGGACTCTCCCTGTCCCGAGAGGTCTCTGCTCACCCTGCAAAGAGGCCCTGGGGTCTCTGGCTGCTGACACCAAGGCTGGGATTGCATGCAGGTCTTTCGGCCCCTCAAACCTCGAAAACCCTTGTAGGTGGGCAATGAGGCCCACCTCCTCCTCCCCCTGCCCAAGCAGCGCTTGTTTGGGTGGATCTGGGGGAGTCCCCCCACAACAGGTCTCCCACAGACTCTCCCAGCTGGGCCTCGAATGGCCACTGTCACTTCACAGATGAGGAAGCTAAGTCTCGGGAGCCCACGCGAGAGTGGGAGGTGGGGGTTTCCCCAGGCCCAGCGCACGCAGGGCCCCGTGGCCCCTGGTCTGGACGGCTCCGTCTGGCGAGTGCCAGGTCCCTCCTCGGGGAGGCCAAGAGCGGGGCAGCAGTCAGCCCCTGAAAGTCCACTGTGGACGTCCGTCCAGAAGCAGGATGGGCGACGGTTCAGGTTTGGCCGCCCGGCCTTCACCAGTGCTCAGAAGGCGCTCCGGACACAGGCGCCATGCCCATCCCACCCGGCTCCCAGATGGGACGCTTGGAAGCCCCCCTGCCACCGCGAGGGCACAGTCCAGCACCCTGTCCAGCTGCACCCGGGCTTTGCAGACCCCAGTCCGGGGGCTGGGGCCGGGGGCTTGCCTTTTCTGGCTGGAACTGGGTGAGAGGGTGCTGGGAAAACGGGGCCGGATTTCCTCTCCTTACACAGGCACTGTCCCCCAGGGCAGTCAGGCACCGAGAGCCTGAATAATTCACCAAATGTTAATAATTTAAAAATCTTCCTTTTTAATTGCTTTCCCTGCCCTGCCTGGGGCCGGCTCCGCCGGCCTGCGCGGGGAGGGGCGATGGCCGCGGGGAGCGGCGCGGAGTCGGGCTGTCAATCAGGCCCCCGCCCGCCGCCCCCGCCCAGAGCCGACGGTAAATAACCCAGGCCGCGGGCGGGCGGGGGCGCGGGGCCCTGCCGGGATCGGGATCGATGCGGGCGGCCGCGCCGGCTGGGCTCGGCGGCCTGGCACCCGGCCCCGGGCAGGACCCACCTCCGCTTTTCGGGTAATTAATTTATAAACAGGCGGTGGCGGCGGAGCCTGCACAGTGGGGGGGCTACGGGGGGGGACTGTGAGGTCCGGCCCTGAACAGGACAGAGAGCCAGGGGTGGGGAGCAGAGTGCGTAGACCGCACAGTGGGCCCGGGTGTTACCTAGGAGGGGGTTGGAGACCCACCCCAACTCCTGGACAGGTCCCACTGCCCTCACTCTGGGGCCTTTGCACGACCCCTCCCCTCACGGGCTCTGCAGCCTTGCTCTCGGCAGTCTCTACTCTGGTTCCTGCACCACCAGACTCCCCTGCGTGAGACCTTTCCCTCTCTCCATCCCAACCACTTTCTTGTTTCTGACATCCCCATATCCCTTACAAATGCCCACTTGGCCCCCCTCCCAAGACCGGTGGGTGCCACCAGCGGGCCTTGCGCTGGGATGTCTGGTGTCGGCCCTGCCCCATGGCCTTCTGCTCGTCTTTCTGTCCCGGTGACGAACCAGCAGGGTCGGTGGGAGAATGTGCTCCGGGTCTGCGTGTCCTTGGCCAGTGTACTACAGGGTGTGGGGGACATGAGGGCCTGGTGGGGGCTGGCCTCTGGGTCACTGCTGCTGCTGCCCCCTCCTCAGATCTCCTGAGGGTCCGGCAGGAGGTGGCAGCGGCAGCCGCGAGGAGCCCCAGCGGCCTGGAGGTCCACCTGCCCTCATCCACAGCAGGTCAGCGTCGGAAGCAGGGCCTGGCTCAGCACCGAGACGTCACCGCCCCAGCTGGCGCCCCGTCCTTCTCAGAGAGGTATCGGGGTGCCTGCATTTCAGAGAGACCCCTACATTCCCTGTGCTTGTTTCGGCGCTACAGAGCTGCGGTTGGCAGACCTATCACCTGGTTTCTGCATGTGAGGTCCACAGCCCGCACTTCCCCTTCGCCGCTGTACAGCCGCAGGGTCCTGAGTGAACCGGGCACTGTGCTCGGGCCTCGGTTGGTGGCAGCCGGGCAGAGGCCCAGAACACTTCTGGGGTAGAATGTGTGGGGGTGACCATCTCTCTGGGTGGGGTGTGTTTCCACGGAGCAGCTGTGGGGCCCGCTGAATCCAGGTGCCCCTGAGACAGCTGAGGGCTTTGCTCCCCCAACAGGTAGGTGAGGGGGCTTGAGGCAGAGGAGGGGGGGCAGTGCAAGGTCTGGGAACCCCAAAGTCGGAGGAGAGCTGGGGGCGGGGAGAGCCCCCCAGCAGTACCGATTCAGACACCGGAGCCGCTAGCAGCACAGGCGAGGCCTCCGGGGCTTGTAGGGGCCGGAATACCCCAGGAGGGGGCTGGGGCGGAAGGACTTCGGAGGCTCCCCGCCCCTCCCGCCGGGAGGCCGCCCTCGCGCCCGCGCCCGCGAGTTTCTGGCTGCAGCCGCCGCCTCCCGGACCGCGGCTAACTGCGCCGCGTCCGCGCAGGGTCGGCTAGGGGCAGGGGCCGCGGGGGCGGGGGCCCCAGCGCGGTAATTACCGCCACAGTCGCCGCCGCCCGCCGGGCCAGCGCCTCCGCGCCGCCGCCGAGATTAATTGGCGCCGCCAGCGGGGGCGGAGGCGACCCGAGCCGCGGCGGGCGCACATCGACCGCCCGCAGGGCCGGCAATTAGCAGAGGCGGCCGGAGCGGGGGGCCGCGGGGGCGGGGGGCGGCAGTTCCGGGAAGAAGGGGGCGCGCGGGGAGGGGGCCCGAGGCTGCGGCTCGCGCGGCTCACCACCCTGCTGTCCACAGGGAGTTGTCGCAGCCGCCCCCCTTGCTGTCGCCCCAGAATGCCCCCCACATCGCCCTGGGCCCCCACCTCAGGCCCCCCTTTTTGGGGGTGCCCTCGGCACTGTGCCAGACCCCAGGTGAGGAGTAGGCTGGTGCGCGATTCTGTGCCCCGGAGGTTGGGGGGTGGGGTGGGGCTGTTGGTGCGGGGCCAGCCGGGTTCGTCTGTCACAGACCGCGTGTCCATCAGTGCTCCCGGCGAACCCGCCCCTCCCCCTATGGAAGCCAAGGACAGACCAGGGCGGGCTTGGGTGGCCCTGGACCACTCGGCCACCCGGCCTCGTGGTCTGTCCCCTTCCCACCAGGCTACGGCTTCCTGCCCCCTGCCCAGGCGGAGATGCTCGCCCGGCAGCAGGAGCTCCTGCGGAAGCAGAACCTGGCCCGGTAGGTGCTTCACCGGGGGGTGGGGCGGCGGGGCGGGAAGTGTCACTGCCGAGCTGGCTGATACTCTGCGGTCTGTCTCCACGGCCAGGCTGGAGATGTCAGCAGAGCTGCTGCGCCAGAAGGAGCTGGAGAGCGCGCACCGGCCGCAGCTGCTGGCACCCGAGGCCGCCCTGCGCCCACCCGACGGTGCCGAGGAGCTGCAGCGGCGCGGGGCTATGCTGGTGCTGAGACACAGCTCTGCGCCCCTGCTGGCCCTGCCTCCCCAGGGACCCCCGGGCCCCGGTCCCCCCACCCCGCCCCAGGAGCCTGCCCGCCGAGCTCCTCGGAAGGGGGGCCCCAGCCCTGCCTCAGCCCGGCCCAGTGAGCCCAAGGAGACCACAGGGGCTGGGCTCTGGGCACAAGACGGTTCTGAAGATGAGCCCCCCAAGGACTCAGACGGAGAGGACCCCGAGATGGTGGCTGCTGGGGGCCAGGGCCCAACTGGAGGGGCCAGCTCTGAGGGGAAGGGGCTTGCCTCAGGGTCCATGCTGCCCCCTCCACTGCCCCTGGGCTTGCCTTACACGGTCAGCCCCTACTTCCACACAGGTGGGCACCCCCGCCATGCCTTTAGATCCCTCCATGGGGTGGAAGGAGACCGTCCCCCATCCCCCACCCAGGGTCTCAGGGAGGGCGTCCACCGGGAGAAAGATCCCTTTCCGTCATCAGTCCAACATTTCTGAACAATTAGGGCGAGCAAAGGTCAGCAGACAGGGGTGGGAGCATAGGAAAGAGCTGGCCAGAGTCCTAGTAACACTCTACCCCCAACCCAGGCGCCACGGGGGGCCTCTTCATGGATGGGGAGGGTGCCACAGCGCCCGAGGATGTCAGCAAGTGGACAGTGGACGACGTCTGCAGCTTTGTGGGCGGCCTGTCCGGCTGCGGAGAATATGCACCGGTGAGGGGACCCGCCCAGGATGGTCTGAGCACCCCCGCTACCCAGTGCTGCTTCCCACCCCAAGTTTCTCCTCAAAGACTGCGGGGGTGGGGTATGCACCAGTGCCCCCAGTCAGTGCGTGCTGTCAGTGCTTCCGCCTCCAAGGTGGGACACGTGCCTAACACACAGGAGACTTTCATCTGACGCTTCTTCCTGCAACTGCGCCAGCCACTCCTCTTGGCTCCGCTTCCTCTGGAGAGCTTTGAGGCCACCCCAGGACGCACGGCCCTGGCACTCATGCCCTGACACTGTGCCCCCCACCCCCAGGTCTTCAGAGAACAGGGAATTGACGGGGAGACCCTGCCCCTGCTGACAGAGGAACATCTCCTGACCACCATGGGGCTGAAGCTGGGGCCTGCTCTCAAGATCCGGGCCCAGGTGAGCGCCTGCTGGGGGCAGTGGTCTCCAGACAACGGAGGGGCAGCACTGAGGCTCTGCGTGTGGCTGTACGGTGGCAGCCCCGCAGGCCCCATCCAGGCCCGTCTCTCCACAGGTGGCCAAGCGCCTGGGCCGAGTCTTCTACATGGCCAGCTTCCCCGTGGCTCTGCCGCTGCAGCCACCAACACTGCGGGCTCCCGAGAGGGAGCTCAACTCGGGGGAGCAGCCCCTGTCCCCAGCACCGGCCCCCTCGCCCTATGGGGGCGCGCAGCCCCCTGCCAGCCGAGCCTCACCCAAGCAGGAGAACGGAACCATGGCTCTGCTCCCAGGGCCCACGGACCCCTCCCAGCCTCTGTGCTGAGCTGGTGTGAGACCCCCCATCCTTCACTGCCGGCTGCTCCCCGGCAAAGGCCCCCAACCCCACAGCTTATCCTCCTTTCGGTTTGGGATGCAAAAACACAATTTTTAAAACGAAAACACATGATTTAAGAGGAAAAGAATGCGTTTCCAAAGACTCCGCGGGTGCCTGCAGGGCCTGGCGCAGACCGCGTGGGGACTGAACCCAGGCACGGGCCGGGGGTGCTGCACGCTGGGCGGCTGCGGACAAAGCAGACATGGAGAGGGCGCAGGCGCACCCCAGGCCCTGCAGCGTTGGCCGTGCGCACGGCGTGACCGCGTGCCAACGCCGGGCAGAGCCCCACTCCAGGTCGGCACCTTCATGGGGTAGGTGCGTCTCACCCGCCACCATAAGCTGCGGCAGGAGGCCAGCCCCACGGTGGTTTATGGCCGCCACTCCAAGACTTGGAACAGCACTTGGTCCTTTCTGGTCTCTTATGTTGTAAAAATAAAGCCCTATCCACCATCTACGCCCTGCGTGGGCACAGACCCCAGGGCCTCGGCTCAGCCGCAGCCGGGAAGCAGCACACCTGACTGCCTAGTGAGGTTGGGAACGCCATGCAGCAGCCCCCCACAAGGCTCCAGGCGGGCAGCCCTCAGTCGTCCTCGTCCTCGGAGAGCTCTAGATCCTGCAGCTCATCCTCCGGCCCCTGGGCCAGCCGCCACGGCTCCTGGGGGTCCGGCCCCGCCTCTGTGTCTGGGTTTCCATCTGCAGGGAGAGCGCACAGCTACATAAATTCTGCTTTATCAGGAAGAAGCCAGCCTGGGAGGTTACTCATCACTAATTAATCACAGCACTAATTAATTTATCGCTGCTGCTGTTGCTGGGGGCCAGAGCCAGCGGGGATGGAGCAGCTGGACCAGTGTGTGGGGGAGGGGGGAGGGCGTGGGCCCAGCTTAGAGCCGATGGCCCTGCCCACCCACCGGATCCCCCATGACAGTCTCGGTCCCCAGACAGACGGGCTCAAAAACCACGGCACCCCACGCTCTCAGGAACCACTTACCCTCTGAGCCGCTGACTTCCTCCACCCTCTGCCAAGCTCTTGGGGACCCAGGCGTCCCTGGGGACCAAGCACAAGAGCCCATGGGGGTGGACCCACCAGCAAACGCACAGAGGGGCAGCTAAGGCAGGACGGGGGCCGGGGCACAGCCCTGGACCCCACTTTCCCTTAGGTCTCCTCTGTTCAAGTGGGAGAGGACCCAGAACTGCCCTGAAAGGTGGTGGTGGGAGGGGGTGACACAAGGCCTGGGGGCCCCACCTCTCTCTGGGAAGTCGGGGGCGGCGTCGGCGTCAGCGTCCTCGGCGTCGACGTCCTCAGCGACGTCCAGATCAAAGAGGTCCTTGAATTCTGCTCTGTCCTCACTCTTCCTGTCCGCCACCTTGCGGCGCTTTACCTCTGGGAAGTTCAAATCTTCCAGCTGGAAGGACAGGGACCCAGAGCTGCAGGTGAGGGTGGGCTCTCAGGGCTGCCTGCCCACTGGCCACAGCCCAAACCACAGCCCAAGCCCAAGCCCGACTCACATTCCAGACCCAGTCCTGCACCCTCCTACCCCGTGAGGCCCTCCTCTAGCCTCCAGCCCCCACCCCCATGCAAGGACCCCACTTGGCCACTTTTGGGACACTTGGTCGGCATCACTGGGTAGGCTCCCTGGACAGCCGCCCTACCAGGCCAGTGAGGAGGCCGCTAAGTGACATCAAAGCTGCAGGCTCCAACCATGCTCCTTCCCTAATTTTCAGCCATCACTCCCAGAACAGATGGCCTGCCCATACTGACACCAGGACAGGGATGCAGACAGTCATGCGGCTTGGCACGAAGCTGTCCCCTCAGGTCACAACGTCACGTACCCACCGATCAGGCCCAGACCCAAAGACAGAGCTAGAGCTCTTCCTGTACCTCCCTGCTGGCCCTTCTGGTGTCCACAGGCTGGCCTAAGTGACAAGGTCAGCCCAGTACTCACTCCTCCAAAAGCCCCAGCCCGTCAGGCCTGAGGGGTAGCAGCCTCTGCCCCAGCACAGCCCTGGGGCCTCTCCACCTGAGGGTCATGGGAGAAGCCCCCAGACTCTCCCCGGTTCTGCCCGCCATCCGCCTCATCAGAGCATCGGCAGCGCCAGCACACGGTGCAGCTAGGGTGGCTGGGGGCAGCACCCACCGACCCCTGCTGACATCCTCCCAGCCGTGCCCACATCCCCAACAACCCACCACCACCATACCCGCTCTTTGCCACTGATCTCCAGCTGGATCTCACGGTCCCTCAGCTTCCGCCACTGGCTGTAGTACTTCGTGAGCGGGGTCCCCTCCTCCCGGGTTCGCTTCTCCCAGGCATCCTGTGCAGGGAGATCCAGGGTCATGTCCCACCCCGGGCAAAGCCCCAGACCTCAGCCACACACTGACCAGTGGCCCCCGGGCCCCGGCACCAGCCCCCAGCTGACCACTGCACGCTGGTCGGACACGCCGAAGGAGACCCTCTGGCGGAGCCTGCGGATGTGTTCTGCGTTCTCCTGCACCTTCTCGAGCAGCTGGCGCACCTGACGGCAGTAGTTGGCCACCTTGCACTCCCGGAGGAAGGATTTCAGCTGCAGAAGAAGGGGGGCTCAGCCTAGCCCCAGGCACAAGGCTACTCTGCACCCTGCAAGCGGTGACCACAGGCAGGCGGGGGCGGGTCATGGGTTCGTGTGTCTCAGAGCCCTGAGGGACACACCTGAGGTTGGGGGGAGCCCCAGTGCAAGTGTGTGGGGGGGCGGGGGGGGTTGGGTGACTCTATGGCCCAGCCCTTAGGGACCTGTGGGGGTCGAAGGGCTGACGGGAGGATGACCACCAACCCCGTGGGCCAGGCAGAGGGGTGGGCAGGGGCAGGATGGATCCACCCTCCAGGCCACATCCCGCCTGCTGCCTGTCTAAATAAAGTCGTGCTGGCACACGGCACACTCATTCGTTCCTGCACTTCTGTGAATTTTTTTGCACTTCTGCGGGCAAGTTGAGCGGATTGAGAAACGCCGTGATTGCAAAACCTAAAATATCTACCATCTGACTTTTCACCAAAAACGTTTGTTGACCCTCTTCTAGACCATGATCCCCAAGACTCAGAGAGAGGACGACGCACACACACCTATGTCTGAGCAACCCTGCCCCACTCACTACCAGGGCCAGACGGGCACAGGCCTCCCTGAAATGAGAAACCTAGGCTGAAAGTAAACGGATCTCCAAGGGGCTTCTGAGAGGAAAGACCCCCCCCATCCCACCCCGAATGTCACCTGAAGAAAAGCTGAGGTGGGCGGCCAGGGCTTCCTGTGACCCCCTAACGTCTCCTACCTCCTCACCTGGCCCAGGAGCACCTGGGAAAGCATGCAGTGAGACCAGCCCGACCCAGAGCCGGGGGCCGGTGCAGCCTGCTGAGCCCCAACACCCCCAGGAGCCCTCACGGCTGGTCCAGGCCCTGGGCTGTAGCACGTTAGAGCGGGGCTGACAGGTCCTGGGGTCCTCCTGACGCACCCGGGCCAGCGCCCTCCTCAGGCTCCCAGGCATGTACCCCAACACCACGGCCCCGGGGACCCAGCTGCCAGGTGATGCCAGCACAGAGACCCCAAGCTGACCAGGCCCTGCCACTGGCCCTGTGCGGCTGTGACAGGGCTGCCCTGCTCTGGCCCCACGCGAGGGGCGCCAGCCCGTCAGGAGGCGGTCTGGTCTGCTGAGGGGTTGGGCCCACGGAGGGACTCGGGCGGGGGGCAGCGGGCACACACCTGCAAGACAGCGGGCAGCGCCAGCTCGGGGAATGCAATGCTGTGGGCCTGACCGTGCAGGTACTCCAGGCTGAGGTCGTACAGCTGCTCCACCAGGCCATCCTGAGGCAGCGAGGGAGCGGACAGCGTCAGGGCAGAGGGGAGCTCAGACCTCGGAGCCACACTCGGGCTCAGGCTCATCAGGCTACCCAGCCCCGGGAGGCCCACAAGGTTCAAGCCTGCAGGGTAGCGGGCCTTCTCCCATCCACACTCGTCTACCTCCAGTCGCCCCGCACGCTGACCTCGGTGCCCCGTGACATCCTGCCGTGACCCCGCCCAGGGCGTTCCCGGACCCCTTTGGAGGCTGGGCTCACCCGGTACGCCTTCTCCTGCAGGTTGACCTTGGACAGCTTCAGGATCACAGCAAAGTTGATGGGCCTGGAGCTCATGCGCCCCGGCCTCCTGTTGAAGTCGACCTGCTGGAAAATCTGCCCCAAGGACCCGTCAGCCTAGCCTGCCCACCCCAGTACCCTGGGTCTCTGGACACCCATCTTGAGACCAAGGACAAGTGGCCAGACACAGTGCCAGCCCCACGGCCTCACAGACACCAGCCCCTCCCCGCACAGCTCCAGATCTCTGGTCCCCAAGGGAGTCCCTCTGCCCTAGAGCAGGGCCCTGGTCAATGGGGCAGGACCTGGCCACACCCTTACACACTGCTGCTGTCCCCCTCCTGAACCCGGGCCAGAAAAACATGAGAACCAGTGTCTGGAGACAAAGAAGGGTCCCTCCTGCACAGGGTCACCATCACTGCAATTTCCTCACCCACGATCGCATCCCCACAGCCTGGTCCCGGCCCTAGTGGACCTCTAGCCTTTGGACTGAAGCCTCTCCCTACCTAAGCTACGTGCACACGTATACACACGGATACACACGCACAGAGGCAGCAAAGGGAACACAGCTTTGGAATCAGACGGGGCTTTCAGCCCAGCTCCACCGCTCACTCTAATCTTGGGGAAACACCCAGATCGACCCAAGTCTGTGCCTTAAAATCAGCGCCCTCGGGCCAGCCCAGCAGAGCAGCCGTACTCACCTGCGGTGCCACTCTTGCCTATCGGGCAGGCACCGCACACAGTTAACACCCTCACAACCCGTGTGCTATGGGCAAAGAGCCAGCACTCAGGAGAGCTGCACCGAGTTGAGGAGTAGTCGGGCCACATGCGGCAGGAGGCGTCTTCCCTCCCGCACCCTCCGCCCCACCTCGAGCACCTGCTCACCTCAAGGATGAAGGGCAGCACCGGGATGAAGGTGCCTGTGCTCTCCGAGAGCAGTGTCAGGGTGCGCACGCAGTGCATGCGCAGCGGGTAGAAGCGGGCCGTGGGGACCAGCCTGGGGATGTGGGAAGGCGGGAGTGAGCAGAGACCCCAGACTCAGACACCCCCAAACCAGCCTCACCTGCCTGGCCCCGCTGCCTCTGAACTCTCCCCACCCACTGGGCTCCAACCTCAGGAGGGGCTCCTCCCCGGCAGGGTCAGCAGCCACACCAGCCTCAGACAGATAAAAGCAGGACAGAAGGCCCCCACCGAAGTCGCAGTTCTAAGGACCTGCCTCCTTGCTCAGTTACGGGGGCGGGCACCCCACCCCACCTGGCTAGCAACTCAATTTCATTTTAACACGTGAGACAGCAAAACTGTTCCTTCTTCTCCCTTCAGGAGAACAAGGATGCCCTCTGCTGGCCACATGTGGCTCCGCCCGTCTCTGCCCCCACAGACCAGCATGATATTCATAGGCAAACCAACCCCAGCCGTGCCTCGTCACTCCAAACCTGCTCTGTCCAAGACGTCCAGGCAGATAACCCCAAATGCCTTCAAACTGCACACAGTCCCCTCTACCCCGCGTCCCCAGAATGCACGTGTGTGCGGCATCCTGGACTAAGGTACCAGGTCACAGGCAACCAAGAGGCCCAGCTGACAACAATTCTGGGATACCGGGGACAAGGCCACGGACAGCCTCAGCCCAGACCTTCCTCAGGTGCTGCCAAGTCACAGACACCACACCTGGAGGCCCCAGCTGCCAGGGGCACTGGCCAGACCCTCTGTGAACAACCCTGGCCCTACCCTGACCTCCAGGACAGCCTCCTGTAACCTTCTCCCTGTGTAGCCCTGGCCCCACCTCCTTCGGCCCTCGGGGCAACCCCCCAGCCGCGACTCACTTGATGCAACCGATGACAACCTGGGACAGGGGGTAGATCAACGGCTGCAGAGCTTCACTGGGGCAGATGGTGCTGAGGGCGCGGCCCCACAGGTGGAGGCAGTGGACGAACTGCCAGCTGTACACGGACTGGCGCGTCTCCTGGGCAGAGCGCAGTCCCCCCGTCAGCCCCGCCCAGGTGAAGGGGTCCCCTGCACCTATGCCACAGCCCCCGCCAGCAAGGGCCCTGGCGCCTGCCGCCAAGTGGCTGAGCTGCCTCTCGCAGGAGGCCCCGCCCCCACCCACCTTCTTGCGCGTGGTCATGGCATTGCGGTGGTCGGGCCCCGCCCCCACCCACCTTCTTGCGCGTGGTCATGGCATCGCGGTGGTCGGGCCCCGCCCCCACCCACCTTCTTGCGCGTGGTCATGGCATCGCGGTGGTCGGGCCCCGCCCCCACCCACCTTCTTGCGCGTGGTCATGGCATCGCGGTGGTCGGGCCCCGCCCCCACCCACCTTCTTGCGCGTGGTCATGGCATCGCGGTGGTCGGGCCCCGCCCCCACCCACCTTCTTGCGCGTGGTCATGGCATCGCGGTGGTCGGGCCCCGCCCCCACCCACCTTCTTGCGCGTGGTCATGGCATCGCGGTGGTCGGGCCCCGCCCCCACCCACCTTCTTGCGCGTGGTCATGGCATCGCGGTGGTCGGGCCCCGCCCCCACCCACCTTCTTGCGCGTGGCCATGGCATTGCGGTGGTCGGGCCCCGCCCCCACCCACCTTCTTGCGCGTGGTCATGGCATTGCGGTGGTCGGGCCCCGCCCCCACCCACCTTCTTGCGCGTGGTCATGGCATTGCGGTGGTCGGGCCCCGCCCCCACCCACCTTCTTGCGCGTGGCCATGGCATTGCGGTGGTCGGGCCCCGCCCCCACCCACCTTCTTGCGCGTGGTCATGGCATTGCGGTGGTCGGGCCCCGCCCCCACCCACCTTCTTGCGCGTGGTCATGGCATTGCGCAGGTGGACGGGCCCCGCCCCCACCCACCTTCTTGCGCGTGGTCATGGCATTGCGCAGGTGGACGGGCCCCGCCCCCACCCACCTTCTTGCGCGTGGCCATGGCATTGCGGTGCTCGGGCCCCGCCCCCACCCACCTTCTTGCGCGTGGTCATGGCATTGCGGTGCTCGGGCCCCGCCCCCACCCACCTTCTTGCGCGTGGCCATGGCATTGCGGTGGTCGGGCCCCGCCCCCACCCACCTTCTTGCGCGTGGTCATGGCATTGCGGTGGTCGGGCCCCGCCCCCACCCACCTTCTTGCGCGTGGCCATGGCATTGCGGTGGTCGGGCCCCGCCCCCACCCACCTTCTTGCGCGTGGTCATGGCATTGCGGTGGTCGGGCCCCGCCCCCACCCACCTTCTTGCGCGTGGTCATGGCATTGCGCAGGTGGACGGGCCCCGCCCCCACCCACCTTCTTGCGCGTGGTCATGGCATTGCGCAGGTGGACGGGCCCCGCCCCCACCCACCTTCTTGCGCGTGGTCATGGCATTGCGCAGGTGGAGGGCGAGCTGGCGGGTGTAGAGGAACGCGTGCTGATAGGCGACGCCCGCATCCAGGGCCAGCAGCTCCGTCAGGGTCCGCTGCATGAAGCGGACGAGGGGCAGGGTGCTGGGGGAGGTGAACCTGCAGTTCCTCACATACGTGATGTACATTTGCTGCCGGGAACACCTTAGTCAGAGCCGCCTCTGAGCTCCCAGGGCCGCATGCCCCCACCACCCAGCTCCAAGCCCCTGCAGACACCCGGGCCTTTCCCTCAGAGCTCGCCTCAGCAGGAACCACGGCCCAGCCACGTGTGCCGCAGACCCCCCCGCCGCACGGCCCTGCTTCTCGAGGCCCCGCTGCTGCTCAGCCCACCGGCCCCGGGCAGAGTCTGCAGTGCCGAGGGGAAGGGTCTTACGGGAGGCCTAGACACCCAGGAAGGAGGGAGCTGCAGCATGAATAATCATGCGAAAGGGCAAGGGCCGTGGACGGACCAGAAGGAAAGGAGGCAGAGAAGCCCCAGCTGCCCGCCAGGCTGATGCAGGGCGCTTCTAGAGGGTTCTGTGCAGGGCAGGCCACCCCAGGCTTAGAGCCAGGCAGCAGGGTCCCCGTCCTTCTCCACGTCTGATGTCCTCGTCCACTGAGGGGAGAGCTGTGCAGGCCACTCCATGTGGAGCCCCAGGGGGACCAACGGCTCCTGTCCCCATGCCATCCCGTCCCCCACTTCTCTTGGAGAAAGCCATGACGAGGACCTGGGTCTGCCCAGGGTCACAGCACCCGCGAGAAACACCGACCACAAAGGCAGCCTGCCCAGCCCTCAGATCAAGACTTTCAACCCGGACCCTAACGGAAGAGCCGGGGGCACCGCTACCTTGAGGACGGGGCTCAGGAAGACGTCCTTCTTGTGCCGGCAGACCTTGATGAGCACCAGGAAGGCCAGCACACGCAGCGTCTCCTCACCCGTGCCCCACAGGACCACCATCCTCTGTGGAGGCGAGTTGTCACCGCCTGCCCCGGGCCCCCCACCCCCCACCCCGAGCCCGGACAGAGACAGTCCTTCCCACAGCACCCGCCCCCCCCGGGGAACTCCCCGAGTTAGGGCTCAATCGGGGAGGAGCGAAACCAAAGCACGTCACCCCTCCTGAAGGCCGTATGGTGAAAACTGACCTCTGCTGTCCAGCGCATGTATGCACGTGGGTGCCAGAAAGCTGCCCCCCGCCCCCCAGGGGAGCCCGTCCTCGCGTGACTGGGCTGTGCTGCCTCGAGTGTGCCCCAAAAACAGAACCCCATGGGGTGGCACAGATGCCCCCTGCACTCCAGCCGGCAGCTGGGCTGCCCTGAGGCCAACACACCTTGAGCAGCATGCGGCACTGCTTGGGGAAGGTCAGGTAGTAGGGCACGGAGCTGCTGACGTGCTGGAGGACGGCCGCCGCTACTGTCGTCTCTGCCACACAGGCCACCAGCTGGGGAAGCAGGAGAGGTCAGCGAGGCCCGGGATACGAGGAAGGATTGGACCGGTGGATGCGGCCAGGCCCCCATGTGACCCGGCAGGCCCCGCCCCCCAGGACTGCACCTGTGTGACGGAGCTCAGGTAAGCCTTGATGTCTAGCCGGAGCTTCCCCCACAGCGGGCTGCTGGATGGCTGCCGCACCCTGCAGGGAGACCGCGCCCTCCAGCTCAGACACGAGGCCACAAGGAGGGCACCAGGAGGCCACCAGGAGGCAGGGGTGTGCCGCAAGCCACGTCCCATCCAGGACACACACAGTGTCCAGGACTCAAGGGCACATGGGCCCTGTGGTGAGACACCCCGCCCCCCATCTTTCCCATGAGTTCAGGGACCTTTCCAGCTGCATAGACGCGAGAGACACACCAGGACTCTCTCAAGGATGGCCCACAGCTACACCTAAGGAGGGGTACCACCAAGCCCCAAGCCCCCCACAGGCCACCCCACCCGGCCAGAGGGCTGACCATCCTTCCTGTCTGAGCCCAGGGCCAGCCACTTCCCCCAGAGCCCCCAGACAGACCCCTGGCCTCCAGCTCCCCACACCTCTCAGGCAACCACACTCCGCAGTCCCAGGTCTGACCCAGGCATCGCCAACCAGCACAACAAGCTGTCTTCCTTTGGGCCACGTACAGTTTTTGTCGTTGTTGTTAGCCTTGCGGCTTACGGGATCTCAGTTCCCCGACCAGGGATTGAATCCGGGCCACGGCAGTGAAAGCACCGAATCCTAACCACTGGACCACCGGGGAACTCCCCAGGCCACATACGCTTTACAGAGATCAAGTCATTTACACCTTAATTTCAGCAGCAGTGACTGGTGCCTAGGAGGTTTCTCAAAGGCATCGCCTCTCAACACTTGCAGAACTCAGCACGTTAAGTGTCTGTTAACTTTGCTAACGTGTGCAAAAGAACCAAGGACAGGGGCCCCTGTTAGCCTCCCCATGGGCTGAGGCCAGCTGCTGGGCACCTGGAGCCACGACCCAGGCGGCGCTGCCGCTTCCTCCCAAGCCCGCTGTCCTCCATGGTGACCGCTCTCCCCACTGCAGCGGCCCCCACGGAAGCCCGCACCCAGCCAACGCCAGCACCACTGAGCGCTGCCTCTTTGCTGCCCACTCACTCACTGCCTGTGGCCCTCCACTCTCGCCAGCAGCCAGCTGCCCTGCCCCCTCAGGCAGCCACCCCTACGCGGCCGCATCAGTCCAGCCCCGACCATGCCCCCAGGCCCAGGTACTCCCAGCCCCGAGTCCCGGCCTCTTCCTCCTCCCCCGCCAGGTGGTCCCGGCGGACCTCTCCCTGGAGCTTCCTTCTCCCTCTGAGCAGTGTCGGGGTGAGTGTGACCCTCCAAGCCTTTCCTGCCTCCGGGTCACGTGGCCGCAAGCTCCTGGGAGCCCCAGTGGAGCCCGCAAGCTGCCAAATGCGGGCTGCTGCTCCGCCCCCTCTGGAAACCTTCCAGGGCCTTCGCTCAACTGACCTCTCACACGGAAGTCAAGGTCCTCGAGCCAGCATGGATGGGGCCCCTGCCTAGACACACACACTCGCACCAGCCAAAGAGCAAGGAGAGCGGACAAGACTTGACTTGTCCAAAGAGAAAAGAGAGAATCCTGACCAGGAAAGCCAGGGGAGCAAAGCCCAGCACACACTCTGTGGCCCTTGAGGAATTCTGGGCAGGAAGGAGGAAGGACAGGGCTACCCCCATAGGGCCCTGAGTGTCCAGCCTCTCCCAAGAGCCCCACAAAGAGCCTGGCTCTGTCCTCCACATCCCTCTGTGCCAGCTAGGCCTAGAATGGGCCCCTAGGTCCCAGAGCCCCTGCCTTCCCCAGTGCAGGGCCCGACCATGCCGCCCCATGCCATCCTCCTCCCTCTTACCTGCTACTGTCCTTCGGGGCTTTTCTAAAGAGCAGCTCCTGGAGACAGCCAAAGAGATCTCTGATGCAGAAAGTGACCAGAGCGTTGAACACTGCAACGAGGGAACCAGAGATGCCACTCTCAGGACACAAATTGGAACACAGAGACTGTATCCCTGGTCCCCTCACCCCAGCTCACCAGCACTGTCCGTGACCTGGAACTTGCTGGTCTCAGTGCCTTCCTGTTCTCCTTGGGCGGTGGCCACGGCTGCTCGAAACGCCTGCACAACTTCGTGGAATAGCTTTGGAGTGAGGTGCTGCTAAAAGGGCAGAAGGACCCAGAATGTTGGAGGAGCAGTCAGCTAGCTGGGGCTCCAGGAATCTGCTCTATGAGAGGAAGGCATCCTCGGCCACATCCTCAGACCAAGAGCAGAGGTGGGAGCAGCGTTACGGAGCCATGTGCAAGGAACAGAGAGTCCAGCATCCTCCTGGAAGGGCCACGAGGGAGGGGCGGAGGAGCCTGAATCTAAACAATGGCTAGCTCCAAGTGGTATCTGGAGTCCTCCCTTTCCGGCCTTTCTTTTCCCCGCAGAAACCACTGCAAGGCCCTAGCATGCAGGGAAAACTGCGAGATTCTCTCTCGTGCTGAACGGGATCAGAGGGGGCTCCTCCCACCTGCACTGCCCCAGGTAAGTGAAAGAAAGCAGGGGGACGGGAGCTGGGGCGGGGTCAGCGGCCCAGCCCAGGCCACTTCTCACCTTCGCCGCCTGCGTCCATCTCTCAACCGTGGCGAGCGTCACAGAGGCAGAGCCCCTCCTCCTCCCCATAGGCCCTCTGGGGGCCCCGTCCTCCTCATCTTCCTCCTCGCTCGCCTCCTGCACCAGACACAGAGGGCCCCACTGGACCAGATGCAGAGGCCACAAACACGCCCCCGCCCCCACCCAGCTGTGCACAGGCTCTCACCTCCAGCGCGTCGGGCAGGGAGTGGAGCTGCTCCTCCTCGCCCTCAGAGCTGTCCGAATCACTAAAGTTCAGCAGGCTCTGGTCATTCTCCTGCAGGAACTCGTAGAACTCAGGGTCTTTGTCCTTCAGTCGAGAGAGCTGGTCCTTGTGCTCAGACGCACGGCCCTTACGCCGGCTGAGAAGGTGGGGTCATCAAGTCTGACCGGCTGGCACAGCCAAGGCCAAGGGGGGAGGGGGGATCAGCCTTCCTGTCCTCCTCAGAGAACCTATGAGGCTTCCTCTGCTCCCTCCACAGCAGCTGCTAACAACCAAGGCAGGGAGCTTTCCAGAGAGCAAGTTTTCAGCAGATCTCTCTCTCCCCCAAACTCCGGACTCACACGTCCGGCAGCCTCTGCACACGTGTTTCAAACCCAAGGCGTGTTTCAAAACAACGCTGAACTTGCAGCTTCCCCCGAACTTACTCTGCCCACACGCTGCTCTACCTCAGCTGTCGCTAACTCCCCCTTTCCAGGTACTCACGTGAAAGGTAAACCCTCTCTGTCTCTCACACCCAGCGCGCACTCTGCCACGAGATCTCATCATCAATACTTCCAAAAGTCTCACGACTCCTCTCAAACCAGCATCATCTCTCAATTCACTTGTCCACTCCAGCCCCTTACAACCTGCTCTCAGCACAGCAACCGGATGGACCCATCCTGTTACATGTCACGCGACGTTACTTCACTACTCAAAACCCTAGGATAATTTCTAACTGTACTGAGACGCCATATAAACGGTCTACGAGATCCAGCCCCATCACCGTCTCTCCAGCTTCACCTCCTACTACTCTCCTCGCATTCCTGCCACAGCCATGCTGAACTCTGCGTAAGGCTCACTCCCAACTCAGGACCTTTGCTGTTCCTAATGCCTAAAACACCCAGACATTCTTCCCCTACTGCTGCAATTTACTCCCTCAGGTTTCATAAAACGGCCTTATCCACTCCACCTAACGCTGCCGCAGAAGCTCCCACCTATGCTCCCTATTCCTCCAGCTCCTTCTGCTTTTCCTTCCTGTCTGCAGCACTTATTTCTTCCACCGCCCTACACGCTGTAGTTTATCCAAGGCCGAGTAAGCTCTCCTGGACCAAAAATGAATACTATTCTCCAGCGTTTCCCAACACCGGGATGACTTGGCACAGAGCAGTCACTCCGTAAATACCGGACGGAAGAATAAACAAGTCGAAAGGTCTGGGGGAGAGATCAGAGGTCCCTAGGCCTCAGTCTTGAGGCCCCAGGAGTGGTCAGCACCCTTCCGGTGGGGCGGGCCAGGACGGTTAAGTGGGTTCTGCTTACACACGGCCCGTAGAAGACGCTCCACTCACCTGGCCAAGGGACTCCCACCTGGCCCATCCGGGCTCCGGGTCGCTCCGCGCGCCGCCCGCGTCTCCGCCTCTGGGGCTCCTTCGGGCTCCGAGTCGGACTCGGAATCAAAGCCCGAGGCCAGGAACTCGTCCACCGTCAGCTCCGCCAGGCGCCTGCGGGCCATGCCGTTGGAGTCATGACTCCCCGCCAGCCCGATGTGCCCCAGCCCGGCCGCCCCAGGAACACAGAGAGGTGCAAGGGAAGCCTCTCTGGATGCAAGCGCCCGCCGGGAGGCCTGATCGGAGCCTCAACTCACCGCTTGCGGGTCCACGCCGCCGCCATAACTGCAGGCCCGTAGCGTGCGCCCCACTTCCGGCCCCAGCAGGCCTTGCGCCAGGCGCACTTCCTGCAGGCAACCCCGCCCCTGGCCCCGCCCCGCCGCGCCCCGCCAGGTGGCTTTAAGGTTCTCCTACCTTGGCTGCGGCGGCATCCAGGCGGGAGGGCGCGTTCGGATCTCTTTTTGGGCGGGAGGCGCTCGGCCTCCCAGGGTGGCACGCGGGATGAAAGCTCCCTGCGCAGGCCTGGTTCAGTCACGGCTCCCGCTCGTTTCCGCTGAGGGACAGACTGCGGAGCTCCAGCACCCGGCAGGACTGCGTAGGGCGGAATCCCGCCATTCCGCTCACAAATCTGTGACGTTTACCAAAACAGGCACTAGTAACGACACCGACCTGGGGGAGGGCCGGGCCGGGCCGGGTCACCGTCGCCCAGCCCAGCCCACAGCACACACACCCCCGCCCCCTCCATGGGTTCCGTGAACACGTGCCTGTGAGGATGTCAATGCATTGACCACGGAAAAAATGCATGGGGGGAAACGTGTCAGAGAGAACTTCTATACAAAGAGCTCTTAGAAATCAATAATAAAAAGCCAACAATCTTTAGTAGAAAAAACAGACGAAAATAGAAATGGTGATGCTATAGATGAGCTGTTTGGGAATTGATAAATGACACTCTGATGAGGATCAGAACGATGAGAGCCGTTTCCACTTCACTGGACAGCCCCATAGCACCTGCGCTGGGGGAGCCAGAGGGGTGAGACAGCGGACAGACCCGAGCACTGTTACTGAAACCAGGTTGGCCAAATCTCCCTGAAAGAGGATGGCTGATATTTCAGTCCAGCGAGTCCTCTACTGGGAATTCAGCTACGAACACATCTGCCTAAGTACCCAGGCCGGCCCCGGCGGGGACAGCCACTTTTGCTCTGCCCTATCTGTGGAACAGCCTGCAGGTGCAAAGGCCCGGAGGCTGGAAGGTTGCCTTGGGGAAGGAAGGAGGTGGGGAAGCCAACCTATGCCCTCCCCTCCCCCCACTCGTCCTAATGGTGGAGGTCCGCCGGCCTGGACAGCCAGATCCCAAGACAGGGGACCCCACAGCGCCCAGGGCGTGCACCCCACCCCCCTCCCGCTCTGCAGCCAGCGTCCAGATCAAGGCCAGACGGCAAAGTGGCCTGCGTGGGGTTGGAGAGAGGAGGGCAGACGCGGCCCCCGGCTGGCTCAGGTCCCAGGGACATCACGTGGGGCCATTCGGCCCCCCAGGAGATGCGGGGCCCCGAAAGGGGAGAGGGGTGCTTCTTGAACGAGTTGAGGCGGGCGGAAGGTCCAGGAGGTTTCTTGGGGATAGGCGGCGGGCGGGGCCCGGGGGGCTTCCTGGAGGAGGAGGCGGGCGGAGCGCCGAAACATTGGGAGGATTCGCGCGCTACGCGGCGCCCCCGAAACCTCGGGGGAGCGCGGAAGGCGGAGCGGGCGGCGCCGAGAAACAGCGGCTGCGGGCAAGCGGCGGGAGCGAGGAACGCAGAGCCTGCCGCCACCGCCGAGCAGCCCTCCAGCCGTTCGGCGTCCGCTTGTCCGAGCGTCCTCCGCGGATCGGCGGCGGGCCGGCGGCCGAACCCATGCAGCCGCGCAGCGAGCGCCCGGCCGGCAGGACGCAAAGTCCAGAGCACGGCAGCCCGGGGCCCGCGCCCGAGGCGCCGCCGCCGCCGCCGCCGCCGCCGCAGCCGGCAGCGTGAGTGGGCCGGGGGCCTGGGGACCGTGACTGGCCAGGGCCGAGGAGGAGGGGGGAAGGAGGGAGGGAGGGGCGCGCCGACCCTGGCAGGCTGCCGGGAGGGGGCGACCTCGTGCCCCGCAGGCTCGGCCCTACCGCGGAGGGTCCAGGTCCCCTGCGTTACCCGCGCACACATTCGGCGCGGGGCAGGGCGTCCCGAGGAGTCTGCTCCCGGAGGCTCTGTCCCCTCCCACCGCCCTTGAATTCCGGCTGCGCCGTTCAAAGACTCGGGCGGCCTGTCTGAATGATGGGGGGTTGGCGGTCAAGAGAGGTCACACTTGCTGGTCGGTGTAGGGGTCTGCTTCAGAGCCACCGGTCAGTACGGACCGGTTTCACCTCGTGCACTTCCCTCATGCCCTGCCCGTGCCGAGAACACCGGACTCTGATGGGGGCACGGGAAGGGTTGCCAGCGATGGACAGAGAGCCTAGTCGCGAGGAGGGTCTAGAGAGCCGGGTTCTTCACGGAGGCCCCCGGGCGGAGGGAAGTGTGGTGCTTGATTTGAGCAGGGGTCGCGGCAGAGGAAGATGTACAGGTTCAATGACGGACCGGGGTCTGCCGTGGGATCCGACCTCACTCTGGTAGCAAGTTGGAGCAGAGTCTAGTTGGGCTCCCTGGATGCGAGGGAGCAGAGTGCGGTAGCGCCTGGAGAGCAGGGGAGGTCCCGAGGGGAGTGGGTCCTTGATGGAAACCTGGTTCGGGCTGCTGGGGGCGGGTGGCCTCCTGGGTGCCCAGGCCCTGCCCAGGGTCTCAGGGGTGGGTGAGCAGCTCCCTGCAGAGCACACCGTGACCAGGCACTGCCCACCTACAGCCCCGAGGCAGAGCGTGCCCGGCCCCGGCAGGCCCGGCCCACGGGCCCCATGGAGGGTGCAGTGCAGCTGCTGAGCCGCGAGGGCCACACCGTATCCCACAACTCCAAGCGGCACTACCACGATGCCTTCGTGGCCATGAGCCGCATGCGGCAGCGCGGGCTCCTGTGTGACATCGTCTTGCACGTGGCTGCTAAGGAGATCCGGGCACACAAGGTGGTGCTGGCCTCCTGCAGCCCCTACTTCCACGCCATGTTCACAAGCAAGTACTGCCCCATCGGGTCCGGGCACTTGGGGAACTCTGCAGCTCTTCCAAGGTGGGGACCAGCCTGACCTGCTGTCCCCACAGATGAGATGAGTGAGAGCCGTCAGACGCATGTGACGCTGCACGATATCGACCCTCAGGCCTTGGACCAGCTGGTGCAGTTTGCGTACACGGCCGAGATCGTGGTGGGGGAAGGCAACGTGCAGGTGAGGTTGCCTCACCTCTCATGTCCTGTACCGCTACCGTGCTTGTGCCTCTGCTCTCCCCACGCCCCCAGCATCCCCTGTACTGCTGCCACCCCTTCAGTCCTCACGTCCATTTCTCTGTCCCTGCTCCCCTGGCCCTCTCTCCCACCTTGCCCCATAGACTCTGCTCCCGGCCGCCAGCCTTCTGCAGCTGAATGGGGTCCGTGATGCCTGCTGCAAGTTCCTGCTGAGTCAGCTCGACCCCTCCAACTGTCTGGGCATCCGGGGCTTCGCCGACACACACTCGTGCAGTGACCTGCTCAAGGCGGCACACAGGTACGTGCTGCAGCACTTCGTGGACGTGGCCAAGACTGAGGAGTTCATGCTGTTGCCGCTGAAGCAGGTAACGTGGCAGCTGGAGCACAGCCTGGACCTTGACTCGGACCCCAACCCTGACCCAATTGCCAGACCCCAGTACCAGCCTTGGCCCCCCGGCCCCCATCATCTGGGCCCATAAGACCTGGTCTTTTGCCCCTTAGTCTTTATCTCCAGTCTCTGACTGACGTTCCAACCCCGCCAGCCATCCCCTGGGAACCCCCCACCCCCATTTTCTAACCCCACACAAGCTATCACCATTGATACCTGACACTCTCCTCTGCTGATTACACACCTGCCCACAGTCTCCCCTGCCTGGTTCCGTACTCCCAGGACTGCTCTGGAGCTAGGCCCCTGGGAACTGGGTCTGTGACTCCTGACCCTGCTTGGGTCTTCCTCATAGGAACACTGGGCCCCCTTGGACTCTCCCTCCCAGGCACCTTCAGGGCTCCATGGGTCCCCAAGCCCCTCCCCAGATCTCAGGTCTGAGGGTCCCCACCCCCAGGTGCTGGAACTGGTTTCTAGCGACAGCCTGAACGTGCCTTCAGAGGAGGACGTCTACCGTGCCGTCCTGAGTTGGGTCAAGCACGACGTGGATACCCGGAGGCAGCACGTTCCTCGGGTGAGGCCAGGCGCTGGGGGGCCTGCGGTGCGTGGGAGGGGATGCAGTGACTGAGGATCAGGCGTGCCTGGGCCCTTCTGTGTCCAGAGATCCCACAGGGGTGATGCAGGCATGTGTCTTGAGGAGGGTCCAGGACACATGAGCAGGCCCGACCATAGCAGGCGTGCTACCACACCCCAGCTGATGAAGTGTGTACGCCTGCCCCTGCTGAGCCGGGACTTCCTGCTGGGCCACGTGGACGCCGAGAGCCTGGTGCGGCACCACCCAGACTGCAAGGACCTACTCATTGAGGCCCTCAAGTTCCACCTGCTGCCCGAGCAGAGGGGCGTCCTGGGCAGCAGCCGCACCCGGCCCCGGCGCTGTGAGGGCGCTGGCCCTGTGCTCTTCGCTGTGGGTACGCCCACCCGTCCCGTCCGGTCCCCCATCCCTGCCCTACGCCCTGTGTCCCTACCCACAAGCCCAGCACAAGCCCCCCCACCCCGTGCCGAGGCCACCCTGCGCTCACCCCACACCTGCTCTTCCATCCACCGCGGTGTGACCTGCTCACCAGTCACTGGCCCCACTTGCCCTTGGAGCCTCCAGGCCCTCAGCCTCGGGCTGTGCTAGAGCCTCCTAGCCCACTGTGTCCCTGGCCCCTTGTCCTGCCCCATCACCTCCCCCTGCCTAGGTGGTGGCAGCCTGTTCGCCATCCACGGCGACTGTGAAGCGTACGACACACGCGCTGACCGCTGGCATGTGGTGGCCTCGATGTCCGCGCGCCGGGCCCGGGTGGGCGTGGCGGCAGTCGGGAACCGGCTGTATGCTGTGGGCGGGTAAGAGTGGGGGCTGGGCTCGGGTCAGGGGCTTGGCATGTGCCCACTGGGCCAACGCTGACCGGCAGCGAACCCCTCCCCTAGTTACGATGGGACTTCAGACCTGGCCACCGTAGAGTCCTACGACCCTGTGACCAACACCTGGCAGCCTGAGGTGTCCATGGGCACAAGGCGCAGCTGCCTGGGTGTGGCTGCCCTGCACGGGCTCCTGTATGCAGCCGGTGGCTACGATGGGGCCTCTTGCCTCAACAGGTAGTGGCTGGGGTCAGGGCCGGGTGGCCTTTCAGGGTTGGCTTAGCAGGTGTGGCTGCACCAGGACCGCAGAGGTCCTGCCTGAGGGGAACCAAGGGGGACCCTGCCTGAGTCAGGTCACCAGGGTCCCCTGTGCCTCTTCATCTGGGCTAGCCCAGTGGCCCCTTCTTTCCTCTCTGGCATCCTTCCCACCAGGCCAGGGGCTGGGCCCAGGTGGACACTCGCCCAGCATTATCCAGGTAGCCTGTGGCCTGTGTCCACCCAGCAGGCCCTGCTTCCTGCTCCAGTGGGACTCTGGGGTCAGCCTCCGTGACTGCCTAGCACAGAATTTTAGTCATTCCTCGGGGGAGGGCAGGTCGTGGGGCCGGGACTGCCTTTCTGCCACTGCTCAAGGTCAGCAGCCGTCCTGGTGTCTACAGTGCCGAGCGCTACGACCCCCTGACGGGAACATGGACGTCGATCGCCGCCATGAGCACCCGGAGGCGATATGTGCGCGTGGCCATGCTCGGTGGGTGACTGCTTTGCATAGCTCCCACCCCAGGGACCCCCGCACACAGCAGGTGCACCATGGGTGTGTTGACTCTCTGCAGATGGGAACCTGTATGCCGTGGGCGGTTATGACAGCTCGTCACACCTGGCCACCGTGGAGAAGTATGAGCCCCAGGTGCGAAACACCCCAATCACACATTCCCCTCCCCAGAGCTACTTCGGGCCATCACTCTCTGGCCACCCCCATCCCCCGGAGGGTCATCCCTTTACGTCCACCCTGTCCCACAGACATCCCACCCTGGACTAGAGTCCTGCACGTGGAGACGGAGGGAGGCTGGTAGTGGGTCTGCCCCCAGCCCGTCCCTCCACCGCAGGTGAGCTCCTGGACGCCCGTGGCCTCCATGCTGAGCCGGCGCAGCTCCGCGGGTGTGGCGGTGCTGGAGGGGGCCCTCTACGTGGCTGGTGGCAATGACGGCACCAGCTGCCTCAACTCTGTGGAGAGATACAGCCCCAAGGCGGGTGCCTGGGAGAGTGTGGCGCCCATGAACATCCGAAGGTGTGCTGGCCCCCACACCTGTCACCACCACAGCGGTCTGCACCCCCGACCCCGACAGATGTGTCCCAGGCTCTCACCCCTGCGCGGCGTGTGCCCCCACCTCCTTCCCAGGTCTCTCCCTCCAGGGCCCCGCCCCCACTGCTCCAAGGCTCCGCCCCCATCATGCCAAGGCCCCGCCTCACCGGCTCATTTCCCCCTCCCATCCGTCCCGCCCCCATGATACCTCCCAAGGCCCCGCCCCCTGAGGCTCCTCCTGTCTACCGCCCCAGACCCGGCCCTGCGCCCTCCTCACCCCCAGCCTCGCCCCTTACCTCTCCCTGTCCGCCCTGCCGGCAGGAGCACACACGACCTGGTGTCCATGGATGGCTGGCTGTACGCCGTAGGGGGCAACGATGGCAGTTCCAGCCTCAACTCCATTGAGAAGTACAACCCGAGGACCAACAAGTGGGTGGCCGCGTCCTGCATGTTCACGCGGCGCAGCAGCGTGGGCGTGGCAGTGCTCGAGCTGCTCAACTTCCCGCCGCCCTCTTCGCCCACGCTGTCCGTGTCGTCCACCAGCCTCTGACCCGTGGTGCGGCTGCGCAGAGACCCGCCCGCGGCCTCCCACGTGCCTTAAGCCCCCTGGGCCCAGCGCCTGCCTCCCCTGCGCGTGGGGCGGGGCTCGGCCCCCACCAGGAACGTCCGGGGCCGTCTGTCCAGTCTCCGCGCGTCTAGGCCGCGGCTTTCTGTGTTCCTTCCTCGGTGTTTGTTTGTGTGTGCCGTTTATCTATTCACTCGTTTATTTATTGACTGGTGGTGAGCAGGCTGCAGCTGCCAGTCTCTCCGTTTACTTTTAAAGTGTCCTGTCTCTGGGACCAGGCTGCCCTCCTGGGTGTCCTCCCACCGTGCTAGGGGCACTGGGGAGCGACAGGGTGGACACTGGCGTTGCCCGTGGGTAAGGGGCCAACTTGGACTCTCTAGACCTGGAGGGACCGAGGGGTGATGCAGAGCACTTATGGGGGGGGACTTTCTGAGCAGGTGCAGACCCCCAGCCTGAGCTGTGCACACCTCCTTGCTTCGCCCAGCCAGGCACACTCCCGGCGGGGGCGGGCACGAATCGGGCTTCCTTCCCGTGGCTGTGGTGTCATTTCTGGATCCTGCACTGAGCTGGGCACACGTGCACCGCAGGCCGCATACAGCAATATGAGCCCCTTGAACAATAAACACATTTCCTGGGCTCTGCGGGCCTGTGGCTGAGTGTCCATCTCTGTCTTCCAGGGTCCCGCCTGGGGTGACCAGGAGGGCCTGGGGTGGCTATGCGGCTGGGCCGAGATGCTGTGTTGGCACCTGGGGGCTTGGAGGCCGCACCATCACATCCAGGGGCAGGGCTGTGGTGGCCGGTGTGTTAACTCCTGGCTATGCGTGGCATTCCCCCTCACCATGGCTGTCCCAGGCGCACCTGGGAGGGTCATGACCTCCCTCCTGGATTCTGGTTAAGCCTTGGGGACCCTGACCTTGATCTGGGGTGAGGATTGGACTGAGGCAAGAGAGGAGGCTGCGGGAGGGTCCTGGCTTCCCCTGACCCAGTTGCAAATTCCTGCTTCAACAGCTGAGAGTCAGCACACAGCCCCCTGCAGTCACTGGTGACTCAGCAACAGGCATTTCGGTGGAAACAGGATGTGTGCTCACACGGTGGGGAGGTCTGGAAGGGGATGCCTGGGCTCACGGAGCTCCAGCTCTAGGCACCCCCAGTCTGATGCAATCACAGTCTGGCCTGTGGGCCCCCTCCTGTACAGACTGGGGACTCTTCACTGGGCGGTGAGAGGAGGGGAGCCTTCCCTGCCCCCCGCTGGCTGGCGTGTGTGGAGGACCCCGGGCAGGGAACTGAAAGGCTCAGCTCAGCCTCAGGTGGGGGCCAGGTCCCTCCCAGAAAGGCTCCGCCTCCCCGGCCCTTGGGTACAGGGCAGGCTGCCCCAGAGCCCCGCCCCAGGAGGTGGGGCAGGAGGCTCGGGACAGAGGGACCCAGACCTGTCGACCTGCTCTACTCGGGCCGGCTGCCACCGCTGCCCATGGGGAACAGCCACTGTGTCCCTCAGGCCCCTAGGAGGCTCCGAGCCTCCTTTTCCAGAAAGCCCTCGCTGAAGGGAAATAGGTGAGGCGGGGCCGGGTACAGCCGCGGCCACTCGGTCACAGGATCTCCCTCAATCTGCCTCGGGGGCCAGGCTGTGAGCACCCCTTCCCTTGTTCCCAGAGAGGACGGCGCCCGGAAGCTGGTCGGCCTGTTTGGCACCGAGGCCAGTCCGGATGGGGACACCACTGCCGACAAGATCTTCCGCTTCATCCCTGGAACGGTGAGCAGCCGGCCAGTGAGCCCTGGCTCGAGGGGGCGTGGCAGTGGTGGTCTGCGTGTGACCGCGCGTGTGTGTCCTGCCTGTGCTGGGCCCGGGGTCTTCCCCGTCGGACCAGGGGAGTCAAGTCCACGGCACAGGGAGGAAGTAGGTGCAGCCCTGCCCTGGGAAGCTCATCGGCCGAAAGTCTGAGCAGAGTGAAACTGAGGCCCGGCCCTGAGTCAGTGGGGCGGTGGGGCGGGGACTCCACGCCTCGCCACGTGCCAGCCCTGCCTGGGGGCCCTGGTGTCCGCCCCCCGCCCCGGGCCCGGGCCCAGGACGGCGTGTCTGGGCACGTTGGAGCTGGACGAGCACGCGTGTCTTGGCTGCTGCCGTGTGGGCACGGGTGTCAGGCTGGTGACAGGGCCATGAACCGCCACGCCCCCCTGTCACTCCGAGAGTTAGGGGCTTCGGGTGCACAGTGAGCCGGCCTCCCCCCTACCCTCGGCCCCGGTTTCTCCAAGGGGTGTCCCTTCAGTGTCCACCGCTGCCTCATCCCACAGCAGCCCCTGCGCCCCGCCCCCAGGCCCTGCCACAGGGACATGGCTCCCAAGCGCACGGCAGGCCACCCCGAGCTGAACGCCACCCCCAAGCCCCTGCCCAGCTGGCCGAGGGGGAGAGACACCCGCCCTTTAACCCAGCATGGCAAGGGGCGGGGCAAGGCTCTGCTGTGTGCAGAGGGCCTGGGGTGTGAGGGAAGTGACCCCCCAGGTCCTTGCCCCAGACACAGCTGCCCTGCGCCCCTCGGTCCTCACAACAGCTGGTGTGGGCTCCCAAGCCAGCTTCCCAAGTGTCCCCGTCGGGCTGTCCCCTCTCCTCCTCCCTGGGGTGTCCTGGGCTCCCTGTGGCCAAGTGCTGGCTTCAGAGACCAGGCTGCCTCAGAGAAGTGGACAGAGCACTTCCGACAAGTCCCAGGCGGCATCCCTCTGTGTGGCCGCATCTCACACCACAGCTCCCTCTGTCCAGGCCCCGCCTGGGCCGGGACATGGCAGCTGGAGAGGGGACCCGGCTTGCTGAACCTCTGGGAGTGGGGCCGGGGGAGGAGCCAGCGCTCCGCGAGCCCTGCCCGGGTGTGGGTTCTACACCCACACGAGAGCCTGCCCAGCCACGGCCCCAGGGCTGAGCCCAGGCCACAGGGCCAGCTGCGTGGCCCTTCCTGCGCTGTGGCCTGTTTTGCATGGGTCCCGTCCGGCATCATTCCCCGCACTGGGTGTGGGTGCAGGAGGCCCCACCCAAAGGCAGGGACGCCAGCACGCTGTGAGTCTGTCTGTTCACATTCCTGGGCTTGCCCAAGGGGTGCCTCAGCTTGGTCAGGGCGCAGCAGCCCCTGCCAGCTCCCCAGCACGCCCTGATCCCAGACCTCAGCCCCTCCAGCCCCAGGTCGGCGCCCGTCCCAATCTGACTCCATTCTGACAGTCAAGCCCCTGTTTATAGAGGAGTCTCTGTGTGCCAGGGTCAGCTGTTGGTGGGCGCTCACCCTCCCTGTCTTCAGCAGACAGACATGGAGCCCCCAGCACACTCCAGGCCCGTCCTAGGCCCTGGCCCAGCAACGGGCCCCATTCTCGTACCGTTCTCACCCCATGACCGAGCCAGGTGATAAAACAAAGAAGTAAAAGACAGAGTAAGCCACACATGGCCAGCGCTGAGCAGAAACGTACAGGAGGACCAATGCGCGGGGGTCAGTGAGGCTAAAATGTTGGAAGGGCACCCGGACAGGGGCTCACAGAGAAGGGGGTCTGAGCCAGGCTCTGGATGGGGTGAGAAGGGGCTGGGCTGAGTGGTCCGAGCTGAGTGGTCCAGGCAGAGGGGGCAGCAAGGCCGAGCTCCTGAGACAGGCACGTGCCTGATGTGAGGGGAGAGGACCGCTTGGTCATTGTCAGGACCTTGGCCTCCGCTGAGAGGGAGATTGGGCGCGGGTGGCAGTGTGCTGGTGGCTTGAAATGGGCTGTGACGGGAGTACTTACACCAGGGAAATTGGCAAATACTACAAATCAGCCCCCGTCTTTCTTGGTAGAACCAAGTTTTAAAATGTTAGTAGCCAACCCTGAGGTGTGGGAGGGATTCGAGTATCGTCTCACCTGGACACCTGAAAACCCTTCTGACCAACAAGTCTTGGGAGGTTGAATAACCAAAATGAGGGAACACGGTTAGGAAATAACGAAGCTAAGGTTGTATCTGCGTTGAACTGAAACCTCGACGACTCCAAGACTAGCGCACAGAGTTCTGTGACCAGCATGGAGGCTGTGTGTGTGTGTGCGTGTGCGTGTGTGTGTGTGTGTGTGTGTGTGTGTCTGTGTGTGTGTGCTGCGTTGTTTGCATGTGAAGAGGCTGTGAGTGTGGACAGGGTTCTGTACACACGTGTGATGCTGCGTGCGCCTTCTTAACCTGTGTATTGTGAGACTGGGGGCCAGGGCTGCTGGCCGCTGATCAGGCCCCCTCGCCTGAGCTCTGCCCCCACCCCAGAGCATCCCGAGCCTGGAGAGCCAGCAAGAAAACCTGGAGCAGCCTTTCCTGAGTGTGTTCAAGGCAGGGCAGCGGAGGGCGCCCGTGAGGAGCCTGGGCACGGTTGTGCACTACACCAAGGTCCAGCTGCGTTTCCAGCACAGCCAGGTGGGGGCCGGGCCGGGAGGGGCATGCTTGAGGGCCACCCCGGGGCCTGCCCCCAGCCCTCAGACCCTGGCCCCACTCTCCCCCAGGACATCAGCGATTGCTACCTGGAGCTCTTCCCCTCCCACCTCTACTTCCAGGCCCATGGTTCCGAAGGACTCATTTTCCAGGTGAGGGGACATGGGCAGCGGAGGAGCTGGGGGAGAGGGAGAGAGCAGCCCCTTGGGGGGCACGCGGCCCAGTCCTGCTGGGCCCAGTCCCCCAGCCCTTCCCTCCCGCTGTGCTCTGGCAGGGGCTGTTACCACTGATGGAGCTGAGTGTCTGCCCGCTCGAGGGATCCAGAGAGCATGCCTTCCAGATCACAGGTGCGCAGGGGCACGGGGGTGCTGCCTGTGCTGACCTGGCCCCCAGGAGGGCGAGAGCACTAAGGCTGCTCAGTGAACCTGGCCGTCGACCGGCCCCAGGACCCGGGCGGGGCTCGGAGCACGTTGAGGGGTCCTGGCCTTTCCTCCGATGGGCACACATGCGTCTGCCGGGCTGGGGCGGAGGGCAGTGGGTCGGGGGCCTCCAGAGCTGTGCGTGTGGTCATCAGTGGCTCCCCCCAACCCTTGAGGAGCCTTTCTTGTGGCCGCTGGCCTAGCCTACTCTGCCCCTCTCCCGCAGGCCCGCTGCCCGCCCCCCTTCTCGTGCTCTGCCCCAGCCAGGCCGAGCTGGACCGCTGGCTCTACCACCTGGAGAAGCAGATAGCCCTCGTGGGAGGGGTGCCGCGCCGCCACCCAGCACCGCCGCAGGTCAGTGCTGGGAACCCCACGCCCCTTTCCATCCCCACTCTCCTCCTGCCCTTGAACCCCCTCTCCCAGGGCCCCCCTGAGAACGAGCTCCCCTGGACTCTGCAGCGCAGGCTGACCCCGCTGCGGACGGCATCAGGGCTCCAGGTGGTGGGCACCGCCATCTGCGCCTCGAGGGTCAAGCTGCAGCATCTGCCCTCACAGGTGGGTGGGGGGCGCAGAGGTGGAGGAGGTGGAGGAGGTGGGGGAGGGGTGCAGGCGGCAGGTGGGGGCCCTGGGTGTGTGCCGGTGGAGCCCCTACTCTGCTCTGTGGCCCCTCACAGGAGCAGTGGGACCGGCTCCTGGTCCTGTACCCGACCTCCCTGGCCATATTCTCCGAGGAAGCAGATGGGCTTTGCTTTAAGGTGGGTCCCTCCCCACTGTGGACCCGCCCCAGGGACGCACCCTCTGCGTGGGGGTGGGAGGGGGCAGCAGCTCAGGAGGAACCTGTATTTCGGGGCCTGTTGGGACAGATAGCACTGGCCCCACCCACCCAGCCCGCTGCCCTGGTCAGTCTGGTCTTAGCCTGACGTGGGCAAGGAAGGTGGGTGCCCTGCCTCAGCATCCCGTGTCATCCTAGAGGGTCCTCAGGCACCAGCAGACCCATCACCTGGGGTGGGTGGTGTGGGGGCCCCTAGTGCCCCTAAAAGGGGCCTATACCTCTGAGCAGGCATCTTCCTGGTGCCTGAGGCCTATGCGTGTGCGTGTGCACGTGTGGGCCCGGGCGTGGGTGTGAAGGGCCTTCGGGGCCAGAGCGAGTGTCATGTGCATCAGGGTACTACATTCTACTCTGGGGGTGATCATGGCTTTCAGTCACTGAGAAACACACAGAGGGCTTTCTCGTAATCCCTTCCCACCCACCCCCATCTTAGCGGGTGGCCCAGGGGACCAGTCCCCGACCAGTCCTGTGTCGGCCACTGGCTGGCGAAGGCCCCACCTGGAGACCGGGGGTGAAGGCACCCCCCAAGGACAGATGGGGAGTGCCTGGCCTCCCACGGGGTGTCGGCCTTGGACCTGCCTTGCCCTCTGCCCGGCGTCCGAGTGCCCACCCAGCTCGGGAGGACAAGACGGGGCAGTGGGCACAAGGGTTGCTCCCCCTAACTAAGGCCTCGTCCCCCATGGATGCCCCGCAGGGGGAGCTCCCGCTCAGCGCCATCCACATCAACCTGAACGAGACGGAGAAACAGATCCGCTCTTTCCTGATCGAAGGTGGGCAGAGGCCAGGCCTGGGAGAGAGGGTGTGAGCCTAGCGCGCACCCAGCTCTGCACCGGGGCTTTGCAGGGGGCACCCTGCCCGCCAGGCCCCCTCATGGCATCTGTGTGCCAGGCCGTCTCATCAACACCATCCGTGTGGTGTGCGCCAGCTACGAGGATTATGGCCACTGGCTGCTCTGCCTGCAGTCGGCCTGCCGCGGGGACAGGACCTCCCCACTGCCCGGCCCCGAGAGCTTCCCGGGGCTGCGGGTGCCCCCACAGGTGAGGAGTCAGCAGGGGAGGTGCCGCTGGGCAGCGGTGAAACAGGAGGGTGGGCCTGGGCCCGGGGCGGTGGGGGGAGGGGCCCTGCCATCCGGCTCACCCTTACCCACCGCCGGCTGCCCAGGCTGTGGGCAGTGGCCGAGGCTCACTCTCCTCTGACGGACGGACCAGCTGGGACTCGGGGTGCCCAGCACACGCCTCCAACCATACCAGCCACTCCACGCCTGAGTCCACTGGAGGCTGCCCTGCCCGGCCCGCACCAGTGAGTATCTGGGGGGAAACGGGCAGAGGAAGGGGGCGGGGGACACTGCGGCGAGTTTGTGTTGGGGACACCACTGCAAGTAGGGCCCTAGTTCTTCAGGGGAGGGGACTCAGACCAGAGGGGCTCTGTGTAGTCTCAGAGGGGTATGTGGGAGAGGGCCCCGGGGAACATTCTGGAAGGCCCTTGGTCCCCACAGGAGCAAGCCAGCCCTGGCTGCACCAGCGTCGGTGGGCACAAGGCAAAGCTGAGACGGGCCGGCAGCAACCGATCACCCAGGAGCAAGGCCCAGGGCGAGGGGCCCGGCCCAGCCACCCCACTGCACCTGGACCTGACCAAGGTGGGCCCAGCACGCTGACCCCGGCTCCAGGCATGGCTCTCCCTCCCGCCCTCCATCTCCCCGGCCTCCTCGGTCCTGGAGCCACCCAGAGGCTTCTTGCACAGAGAAGGGAGGGCTTGGACACTTCCAGCTCCAGCGGTTCTGTCCTGTTTCTTGCCTGTAGTTGAGGCTGGAGGATGGCCCTGAGGCCCCAGACCATTCTCTGGAGACACCGCACTCCCCGCTCTACGCTGACCCCTACACACCACCTGCCACTTCCCGCCGCAGGGTCACAGACATCCAGGACCTGGACAAGGTCAGTCCCCTGCTGGGTGACAGAAAGAGCTGGACGTGGCCACAGCCTGAGGTTGAGAGGGTGCCTGAAGCCTGAGATCTGCTCAGGCTGCCACGGGAAGCTAAGGGGGTTTCTGGGGCAGGGGCCCCTCAGCTGCACGGAGGTCCCAGCCCAGGGCCTCAGTCACCAACGCTCTCCTGACAGTTCCTCAGTGCGATGCAGAGCTCACTCGGACCTGAGCCCTCGAGCCCATTCCCCTTTGGCCCCGTGTCCGTGCCTGTCTCTGACCCCAGCTCTGGATTCTCCGGCCCCCACTTGCTCTCCGAGAAGGGAGTCCCGCAGGCCCGAGCCTCTCAGCGGCATCGCGGGTCCATCAAGGGCCGGGGGTCCCGGCCCCCAGGCTCCCCTCAGCTTGTGAGTAGCAGCCCCCACCCCGGGCAAGGGGTTCTGCAGCGGGGGGTGGAGAGGAGACCGCCTGGGGCCTCCTGGGACCCTGAGGGAGCAGGAGAGACGGAAACGGGGGAAGGGAGGATGGGCGGAGACCAAGGACGGGAGCAGCGGCAGTAAGGGGGTGGGGGCAAGAGGAAAGGTGGGGGTGGGGTCCGGCAGGTCCCTGAGCTGGCCGCCAAGCCGGTCCGAGGGCCCATCCCTCAGACTTGTCGTTGGGGTCCCCAGGTCTCTCCTGCGAGGGAAGTTGCGCCCGAGCCCCCGCCACCTCCCCCAGGTGAGTGAGGGCCCTGCCTTTTCCTGGGAAAGCTCTGGGTGTTGCTTCCTGAAAGCACATGCACCTCTGCCCTCCCCACCAGACGGCCGCCCCCCAAGGAGCTCCAACAGTGCCCGGGACAAAGCTCTGTCACCTTCCCACCAGCGGTGGCCTCGAGGAGCAGCTGAGGCTGAAGGCGGGCTCGTGCAGTGGATCTGATGGCCACCAGGAGGCTGCTTCTCGGGACCACCTGCCTGCATCGACCCTGCAGGAGGGGCTGAAGCAGGACCTGGGGCTTTTTAGTGGGGCCACAGGCACCCAGTATCGAGTCAGGGTCTGACCCCAGCAGGTGGAGGGGGCCTCCAGAACCCTGAGTTACCCTGGGCTCTTGAGGGGTCAGGAGGGCCTCATCCTCAGGACACCTTGGCCAAGGTGACTGGACGCCCAGAGGGGCCAAACCCCGGCCTGCCTCTCAGGGAAGGAATGAGGGAGGGGACTCGGGGTAGGGGCTTCAGCTGGGAGAGGGGGGGATGGCACAGGTGTAAAGGTCAGAGGGCTGAGAAGGTCAGTTAGCGAGAGTCAGAGTATGTGAGGCCAGAGGGCACAGGGTCTGAGACATCACAAGCAGGAGGCAGGAAGGTGGCCTGGGCGCGTGTGAGCGTGAAGGTCGGGAGAAACCGGCAAGAGACTAAACAAGAAAGAAAGAGATTTTATTGGTGCCGTGTGTCCACGCGTTCTGTCCTGAGCAGCAGGAGTCTCCTGCGTCCTGGGGACCCTGTATGTGCTGCCTCGTAGCTGGACGCCCCCCCAGCGCCTAGTCTGGCAGCCCCCTTGCTCCACTACTGCCCGCACCCTGTCCACCTTCCTGTGTCACCTCCGGCTCCTGTCAGCTCTGGGCGAACCCAGGTGTCCCGTCCCTCCACCTGATACCCTTGCCTTCTGCCTCTGCACCTCCTCCAGGGCTCCCCAGAGGAGGGGCTCCAGGCTCTGCCCTACAGACCCCCAGCCTGCAGGGCCCCTCTGGGTACCTGCTCAGCATCTCGGGCGGGAGCCGAGGAGGCCTTGACCACAGACCCCTGGGGTTCAGGGGTTAGAGAGGCCTCAGAGGCCTCCAGCGGCCCAGCCCACTTATAAACAGGGCAGAGGGTCCCTGGGACGCCAGCCCCCAGCCTCAAGGCCCTCTGCCCAGATCTCCAGCTGGGGCCTCGCTGCTGCTCTGAAGCCCCATCATGCCCCTCCCTCCAACAGGATAACCACATAGGATTAGGACTCCAGTTAACTCTGGCTTCAGATAAACCACAAATAATTCCTTAGCATAAGTAGGTCTCAAACTACTCCAGTTTCGATGGACACCTTGTGTTTTTTGTTGCTAATCTGGCACCTTACTAACGCCCAGCTCCCTGCTTGGCCTACCCTCCCAGCCTTCCAGAATCTCCCCACTCCCAAGTGTGGAACACAGCCTCGGCCTCGGCCACTGGCTGGACCCTCGGGTGGAGTCCAAGAGAGCCAGGACCAAGGACGCAGGCTCCTTCCTAGACGCCGCAGAACGCAAGGGTCAAAGGGCGAGGCCTGAGGGCAGCACCTCATCCTGAGCACCTGTGGACATTTCCTCATCCTGCGTCTTCCTGGGCGGAGCCTGGGTCTTAGGAGCTGGGGCTGCGGCGGCCCCGCCCCACCTGCCAGCGGAAGTACCGGATGGCGGAGATGGTGCCGATGTTGGCCAGCAGAACTGCAGGAGAAGTACGAGACCTCCTGAGTGCCGGCTCCATTCCGGCCCGGTCCCCACCCTCCATCCACACGGCGGGGTTCTCAAAGGATGGGAGGAGGCCAGCGGGGCGAGAGTGGGTCAGCAACGCAGGAGACCCGTCAGGAGAGACACCTGCGCCTCCCCACGTGCCCCTCACCCCTGCTGGCCCAGCAGCTGGGACACTACCACTGCCCCTCCCTTTGGCTTCTAGACACCAGACCCCCGCCCCCCGGGCCCACAAACCTGTTTTCCAGGCATCTGGGGCATGCAGGTCTGATGTTCTCACAGCCCAGGTAGCGAAGGCTACAAACACCAGGCACATGTCATTCTGGCTGAAGGTAAACGAGGTGAGGGGACCCCGGAGTACCCCTAGGAAAGAGAAGCATGTCCTGAGCTCCTGCCGTTGTCCCACTCAGACGCACCTGCCCTGGGACATGTCTCTCCTGGCCATGTCTGTCCTGAGACATGTCTGTCTTGAGTCACATCCTCCCCGTGATACAGGATAGCGTGTGGCATAGTTGAGTCAGGCTGACTTGGGTGAGTACGTCTGGAGCACAGTTTCCTGGTTTGTAAAATACCGTCCAGGGGGAATGCGAGCCTGCTCTGGCAGGCGGCATGGCCTGAGCTGGAGCTGCCCCAACGCCTGCCTGCTACAGGCTGGGGGCAGGCACTGCTGTTACCTGGGCCTGAACACAGGGCGACAGTCAGTGTGGAGCCAAAGCCCTGCTCGACTGGGGCTGCCCCACCTGGACCGGGTCCTGGGGTGGCCAGGAGCTGGTCCTTCCTGCCCAGATCATCCCTGAGGGCCCCCACCAGCTCGCAACCCAGGGTCCTGGCTTGCCCCTCCCCAGTGGCCCTCTTGGCCCAACTCCCTGGACAGTGTGTACCCAGGTCCTGGACAGGCCATGGGGTCCCCGCAACACACACCTGCTTGCCTGATGGCCGGGGCAAGCTGCTTCGCTGAGGCTGGGCTGGGCCCTGGTGGGGTGCCGGTCCCCACGTCCCAGGGGACTGACCTGGGGGGCTCCGTGGCCTGCATCTGGAGAAGCACAGCCGGCCCCAGCATGCCCCCTGACACGTCCTCCCCGAGGAAGTGTTCGTAGGCCTCGGGGATGGAGATGGGTGTGGGATCTCCTGGTGGAGGGGCCGGCACAGGCTCAGCCTGGAGGGGTGGGGCCTGGGAGTGGCCTTCCTGGTGCCTCGACCTCTGGGTTTGGCCATCTTGGAAGAAGAACTCGCACATGTCCGGCCACTGGACTTCGGCCAGAGCCTGGCTAGCCTCTGCTTCCTCCTCAGTGTCTTCATCCTCTTCCTCGATGGTGTCACAAAGGAAGAACTCATAGGCTTCTGGGAGGGTCACCGCAAAGGAGCAGCTGCGCCCAGGCCCCGCTGAGGCAGAGGGGGCAGGGGGAGGCAGGTGCTTCGGGATCCGAGGCTGGGGGGTCCGGGGCCCAACTGCCACAGTGTCCCAGGCTCCAGATGCCCTGCGGCCCCCAGCTGCTGCCCTGGGGGCTGTGGCTGGGAAGGCTGGGCCTGAGGCCTCTCCTGACCCTGGCTCCTCGGGGCTGGGCACAGCCATGGAGAACCGCACTTTCTTCTTCTTGGGGGCTTGGATAGGGCCTAGCGGGGGCTCCCCAGTGCGGTGTCCAGGGGCACCTGCTGAGGGCTCCCCTCTGAGCTTCTGTCGGCCCCCCTCTGGAGACCGAATAGGGCTCAAACCCAGCTTGGCCACTGGGGCAACCTCCAGCTCCGCCACGTCAGGCCCAGCCTCGGGGATGGGAGCAGGTGTAGACACACCCACATCAGACCCAGCCTCAGAAACCAGGTGAGGCAGAGCTGTACGGGGAATAGCCTTCGAGACAGGCATAGATGAACCCACCTCCAGCTGGACCCCTGGACCTGGCACAAGCAGGTCCACATCCAGTCTAGGCTCGGAGGCAGGTGTAGACAGAGGCTCATCGGGCTGAGGCTCGGAGGTGGGTGTGGACAAAGCCACGTCTGGCTTAGCCATTGTGACACCTGCAGAAGCCTCCAGGTCAAGCGTGGATGTAGTGCGTGGCTCAGTTCTGAGGGTCATTCCGATTAGGTCTGTACCCTGCTCAGTGGTAGGGACAGATGTAGACAGATCCACACCTGGCCCTCGCCTGGCCCCCTGCTCAGGGGCTTCTGGAGACTCTGGCCCCAGCTCGATCTGCCCAGCTCCTGCTGTCTGCCCTGTGGTCCCCACCCGGAGGCCCTTCCCCCTGGACCCAGCCAGGCCAAGGCCGTCCTCGGCCCCGGCCTCAGTGAGCAGTAGGGAGCCCAGCTGGGTGGGAGCAGGGCCTGGGTCACCCAAGCGCCCACCCGCCTTGGTGCCTGCAGCCCGCCTCTTCTTTTGGCTGGGGCTGCGCAGCGGGGCTCCAGGGCTGCCAGGGGGCCTCTGGGGGGCAGCGCTGCAGCCGGTGGAATCGGGGCTCCGAGCGGGCTCACCCGTGAGAGTAGGGGCAAGACCCCGGGGGGCTGCCCCCTGCAGAAGCCTCTCCCTCTCGCCTCTGGAAGACACTGGCCCCGGGAGGGATGAGCCCTGGACCAGAGGGGCAGCACCAGGGCTGAGGGACGGCTGAACTTCTGGCCGCACGGACACGCTGGGCGTCTGCTGACCGGCCTCCGGGGCCAGCACGGGCTCACACCAAGACCTGCTGACCAGCTGCCGGGCGGGTACCTTCTCCCCCTCAGAGCCAGGCCGGTCACTCCCCCTGGGAGCCAGCTGCCCCTCAGGAAGGGGCAGGGGCCCTGGGGGGCTGCTGCCACTGCTGTCCCTTTGGTCAGTGTCACTGGACAAGAGCTCATGCCCAGAGGCCAGGCCGGCCCGCGGGAGGCCACACTCTGCGGCAGCGGCTGAAAACTCAGCCCGGTCCTGGCCGCTCAGCTGGACGCTGCACTGGAAGCTCTCCATTCTGGGTCAGCAGAGGCACGTGAACCACAGACCAGGCTCTTCATGGGCCCAGGCCCGGGGCCCTGGCCGGCACACACTGCCCACACCCCACCTGCCCCCTGGCTGCTCCCTGGCTCAGGGGCCAGCACTCCATCTCCGTCCTGAAAGAAAGCAGAACAAACAGAATCCAGAGGGAAGCTGTGCTGATCTCAAACCTGATGGCTTCCTGGAGCTAGAACATCCGAAACCCACCTTCCGTGCTCCCAAACTGACTGCAAATGATAACGTTACAGTGACGTATTGCTGCAGTCCTGCATTCAGGTTAGTGAAGTTCACTAAAGAATAGGGTTCCTCATGTTTGAGTTTTCATCCCCAGGAGGAGCTTTCCTCCACAACGTTATGCATTTTCTGTCCAGCTGGGTCAGCCTCCAGCTTTCCTGCAGAGGTGTTGGTACCGAGGCCAACTCTATATACCAAAGCCCATTTCAAGGACCACCCACCAGGGCTCAGTTTACCTGGGCGACAGTCAGCGCCGGACTATCCCAACATGCCTCAGAGGAGCCGCAGTGTCCAGCAGGTGACCAGTCTTTGGTGATGACCTTCCACCGGCCTTGGCTGGGACAGACTGCTGGGCTTCCTCTGAGCTTACCAAGGTCAAGCTAGTGCTGGCCAGAGCCCTCTCAGGGGTCATCAGGGCGAGCCTGGCTCTGCCCCTGCCTGGGCAGGAGGTCCCACAACAGAAATGAGCCTCCTGATTCCCACCAGCCCCCCCGGGGCCATCCTCAGTGTCTGTGCGCCTGACCAGATCTGCCCAGCCGGCAGAGGTCCCCTCCCCGCGTCTCAGTGAACTAAGGCAACCCTACCTGGCTGACACCCCCTAACCTCTCAGCCCCCTGCAGGGGGCTGCCCTTTGGGCCTTGGTCAGCTGCCACTGGACCCAGGGCGGTGGGAGGTCACTCTGGCCAGGCAAGTCCTGAGATGGAGGTGCCTTGAGACCAGGGCACTGCGGCTTCCTGACCCCGCTGCACCTCGTCCTCCCCTCTGGTCCTAGGGGAGGTCCCAGTGGGGGCTGTCTGCCTTGGGACCCCTTAGGGTGGGAATGAGGGGCTGACAGTACTGTACCTGGGACCCCACAGCCAGCCGGGGCAGCGGAGCTGGGCATCCAAGCTGCCTGTCCCAGAGCAGCATGGTGCAGGGCTCGCCACGCAGGCCCCACCCCCATTGCCCAAAATACCACAGCTCCGCAGTCACATGTCTCCTGCCAGGCGGCAGGGTACAGGCCACAAATAGATGGCATTTGAGGGGCTGCCAGCTACGTGAGGGACGCCTTCCTGGTCAGGGCAGATGCCAGTTAGAGAACGCTGACCAGCAGTCAGGCCCACAGGCCCTCCCTTTCCTAAGCTGAAGGCTACCCTGCTGCCCGTCCTGGCCGAAGGCTGCCCTTTCCTCTTCAAGTGGCCCCGCCCACTGTGAAAACTCAGCCCTCCCCACTCCTCCTGTCACCTCACCTGCCGGCAGCCCCCCAAGACCAGCACCTCTCCCGACCTAGGCTCCTGCAAGCAGGGCCCAAGGCGGGGGGGTGGCAGTGCAGTCTCTCTCTCCAGGAACAGGGGTCTGGTGCTGCCACCTGCAGGTCACCAGGAGGAGCCGGGCAGGAGGCATGGCCTCTGAGAACAGCCCCTTACAGGCATCACCCTGCCCAGTGCCCTGAGCACTTTTCCAAAATGTGTCCATCCTGAGAGGGATGCCAGGAGGATCCTCCTTCACAGTTGAGCTTGGTAAGGCACAGAGAGGGTGAGTGAGTTGTCCATAGCCACACAGCTAGTAAGTGGCAGAGTTGGGCCCCAAAGGCCCTGCTCAGAGCCATCCTGCCCTCGAGGCTGGTGTTGCCTATCCCCAGCCTGGTCATTGTGACACACACCCCTCCCGCTGGGGACAGAGGAGGGAGTAGGGGGGTTGGACAGCAAACATTGAAACTAACAGGTAAATAGGATCATTTCTGACAGCAACACATCTTAAGAAGGACCTAGAGTGGAGAGGAGGGTGGCCTCTGAGGAGGGTCCAGGGGATTGAGACTGGGCAGGTGGGGACCACGACAGCCGAGGCTTCGAGTGGAGGAGGCCGAGTCACCCCGGAAGAGCGAGGTCGGGTGATGTTCTCGGCCACCCTGGGTGGGCAAGCCTGGTCTGGGGTCTCTCCTCGCTGCCTCTGTGTGTTGGGAAAACCCAGGTTTCCCTCCTATGTCTCTCCTGTGAGTCTCCTTTACTGGTCGCCAAAAGTGTGTGTGTGTGGGGGGGGTGTCCCACGCCAGGCAATTCGGTGACACTAGCGGCGTGTCTGACAGGTTAACTCAATTCTGATAATATCTGGAGATGCTTAGGGGCTCAGTCCCACAGACTGCCCCCAACTTCAGACGCCAATGGCAAGGAGCAGGTCCCCAGGTCACCCACCACTTCTGTCCGACTTGGCTACAGATGTGAGCTTCCCACGACCCATTGCCCCTTGGATTAAATTAATTTGCCAGAGAACTCAGGGAGACATTCACTAACGCTCACCAGTTCATTATAAAAGGGTAGGATGAAGGATGCAGATGAGGGTCCAGGTTGGGAGATGGGCAGGGCTTCGTGGGAAGGAGCGTGGACGCAGCTCCACCCGCCTCCAGCGCTCGGCATTTTGTGGAGGCTTCTTCACACAGCCATGATCGATTTAACCCCATTTTCAGCCCCTCTCCTTTCTCAAGAGGATGGCGGCGGGGCTGAAAGTTCCACGCTTCTCATCAGGCTTGGTCTTTCCGGTGAGCAGCCCCCGCAGGAGCCTCATTAGAACAAAAGATGCTCCTGTGCTCTCAGCAGGAGATTTCCAGGTTCAGGCACTCTGCGCTGGAACGGGGCAGAGACCAGTACCCATGCTCTCTGCCTTCTAAGCCCACAGTCCTCCTCCCCGTCCCTCCTCAGGCTCTGGACTCGGTGGCTAAGGCTGTGTTGGCCAACTTCGCCGCTGAGGGCGGTCCACGTGTGGCCCGTGCATCGCCTTCCCGTGGGTGGGGATTTGGGTCATTTCCAGTTTGCAGCTATTCCCAGCGATGCTGTGAACATTCTGGAACATTTCTTTTGGCGGTCTTGGAGAGTTGTGGGGTCAGAGGTATTTGTCCAGCTCTAGAGGACCCTGCCCAACAGTTTTCCGGGGTGGCTGCGCCCACACTGCCTACGGCCTGTCACCGCCTGGCGCAGCACTTTCCTTAAGAATGAAGTTACTGGCCATTGTCATCTTCTTTTTAAATATTTATTTGGCTGCACCAGGTCTTTAGTTGCGGCAGTCAGGATCTTCGTTGCAGCGTGTGGGATCTAGTTCCCTGACCAGGGATCGAACCCCTGGACCCCTGCATTGGGAGCGCAGAGTCTTAACCGCTGGACCACCAAGGAAGTCCCCACTGGCATCTTCCTTTGTGAAGATGTGTGTCTCTTCAGTGCTTCTGCCTCTTTTCTATGCCTTTTTCTTATTGATCTGTAGGAGTTTGTTACCCATTCTGGGTAAAGATTCTGTTTTGAATATTTGTACTATGAATATCTCCCCCCCATCTCAACTTTTCAATCTCTTAACAGTGCCTTTTGATGAACAGAAGTTTTAAATTTTAACATAGTCCAAATTATCAACAATTTTCTTTATGCTTATCACTGTTTCTGTCTTTTTTTATTAATTAATTAATTATTCTTGGCCGCGTTGGGTCTTTGTTGCTGCGCGCGGGCTTTTCTCTAGCTGTGGTGAGCGGGGGCTACTCTTCGTTGCGGTGCGCGGGCTTCTCATTGCGGTGGCTTCTCTTGTTGCGGAGCACGGGCTCTAGAGCGCAGGCTCAGTAGTTGTGGCTCGTGGTCCCAGTTGCTCCACGGCATGTGGGATCTTCCGGGACCAGGGCTCGAACCCGTGTGCTCTGCACTGGCAGGTGGATTCTTAACCACTGAGCCACCAGGGAAGCCCTGCTTCTGTCTTTTTACAGAACTTTTTGCCTGCCCCAAAAAGTCATGAAGATTTCACCATGTCCTTCCACGTTTTTAGAACTTCATCGTTTTACCTTTCTCACTGGGACTACAACCCACATGGTACTGATTTTCGTGGATGGTGGGTGATGGGGGTCCTGTCACACCTTTTTGTTTCTGTGTGGACACCAGTTGGCCCAGCGCCACATCACGACTCCGTGGCGCACACGTGTGTGTCTGTCTGTCTACAGAGCCACAGCAGCAGAGCCCCCCCATGGACTTCCCAGACAGAGGAAGCTTGGAGGGTTTGGGGCAGGGGCTTTTCTACAGTTGCCATGGCTGCCCTGGAAGAAGGCAGTACAGGACCCGAGGGGAGGCTGTGGGGAGGGCGCGGTGCACCTGGTTCCTTCTGAAGAGCAGCTGTGGCTGGAGTTACCCGAGGCGTCCCCTCTCTCTCCTCGCCCCCCAGTCATGGGTCTCCTCGTGGGAAGGGCTCTGGAGCACACGGGCATCTGCGCGCTTCTGACCCAGCTCCGCGCTGGGGGCCTTAAGTCTCTGTGGAGGCTCGTGAGCGGGTGCAGACGGACGGGCTGGAGGAGCCGCCGGGGAGTGGCGTTGCCGGGCACGCGGCCTGCGGTACCGCCGGAAGCCACCAGCGGGCGAGCAGGCTCCACCGGAAGTTGGCAGAGCAGAGCCGTCGGCGCCTGGCTCTGCGAGGGCGGTGTGTTTGGGGGCGCCAGGGCCCCTTCCCGAAGCCACTTAGCCCGCTTTGAGCCCTTGACCCTGAGACATAAGCCCTCAAAAATAAGAGCCGACTTTCAACGAGCAGCTATTACACGCCCGGCAGTCTTAAATGCTTTACATAGATTACAGGCTTTTTACTTTTCATTTTTTAATAGTTTACTGATGTATAATTTAATATGATAAACTCCACATATTTAAAGTGTAAAGTTAGCTAAGTTTTGACATGTGTAGTCACCCGGGAAGCCATCGCCACACTCCCATCATCCCAAGGGTTCCTGTGCCCTTTCTGACGCCGCCTTCTGCCCAGGCAGCCACGTGGGCCTTCCTTCCCTTCTGTCACTGCAGTTGGGCGGCACCGTCCAGAACGTCATGTAGATGGGATCATACAGTAGGCACTCGTTGGTATAGTACAAAAGAGTGCAGCATGACTGTCTTCTGTCACTGAGCATAATTATTTTGAGATTCATCTATGCCACCGTGTATGCCAATAGTTATTTTCATAATTAATAAGTAGTGTCCCATTGTTGGACATGCCAAGATTTGTTTATCCATTCACCTGTTGATGGACATTTGGGGCTATGTTATAAACATCTGTGTTTAAGTCTTTGTGTGAACACGTGCTTGCATTTCTCTTGGGTAAACTGTTTTCCGGCGTGGTTACCATTTTTTCCTCCCCACCAGGAGTTCCTGAGAGTTCCAGTTGCTCCATGTCCACACCAGCACTAGGTCTGGTCAGACCTTTTTTTTTTTTTTTTTTAAGCAGAGGTCTTCTTAGAAGCCCATATGATTTAAATTTATTTATTTATGTATGGCTGTGTTGGGTCTTATTGTCTGTGTGAGGACTTTCTCTAGTTGTGGCAAGTGGGGGCCACTCTTCATCGCAGTGTGCGGGCCTCTCACTATTGCGGCCTCTCTTGTTGCGGAGCACAGGCTCCAGACGCGCAGGCTCAGTAGTTGTGCCTCACGGGCCCAATTGCTCCGCGGCATACGGGATCTTCCCAGACCAGGGCTCGAACCCGTGTCCCCTGCATTGGCAGGCAGATCCTCAATCACTGCGCCACCAGCAAAGCCCTGGTCAGACTTTTTAACTTTACCATTCTAGTAAATGGTTAGTACTGTCTCATTGTGGAGTTTTCTTCTTTTTTGTTTTTTTGCTTGCTTTTTTTTTTAAACGATTATTAAAGAGGGTATTTTATTTTATTTTATTTTATTTATTTATTTTTTTGCGGTACGCGGGCCTCTCACTGCTGTGGCCTCTCCCGTTGCGGAGCACAAGCTCCGGACGCACAGGCCCAGCGGCCATGGCTCACGGGCCCAGCCGCTCCACGGCACGCGGGACCTTCCCGGACCAGGGCATGAACCCGCGTCCCCTGCATCGGCAGGCGGACTCTCAACCACTGCACCACCAGGGAAGCCCCTTTATTTTATTTTTTAATTTTATTTATTTTTTTGGTTGTGCCAGGTCTTAGTTGTGGTAGGCGGGCTCCTTAGTTGCGGCTCACCAGCTCCCTAGTTGTGGCATGTGAACTCTTAGTTGCAGCATGCATATGGGATCTAGTTCCCTGACCAGGGATTGAACCCGGGCCCCCTGCATTGGGAGTGTGGAGTCTTCACCGCTGTGCCACCAGGGAAGTCCCTCATTGTGGTTTTAATTTGCATTTCCTTAATGACTAAAGTTGAGCATCTTTTCGTGTGTTTAAATGCATCCAGGAAATTCCCTGGTGGTCTAGTGGTTAGGACTTGGCGCCTTCACTGCCGAGGGCCTGGGTTTGATCCCTGGTCGGGGAACTGAGATCCCACAAGCCGCGTGGCAAAAAATTTTTTAATAAATATTTAAATTTAAATAAAAATTTAAATTTTTTTTAAATTTAAATTTAAAAATTTAAATAAAAAATTAAATTTTAAATAAAAAAATTTTAAATAAATAAATGCATCCATATATCTTCTTCCATGAAATAACTGATCAAATCTGCCCATTTTCGTCATTGGGTTACTTGTTTTCTTATTGTTGAGTCTTAAGAGTTCTTTATATATTCTTTACATAAGTTCTTCATCAGTTACGTGATATGAAATTATTTCCTTCTAGTCTGTGGCTCATCTTTTCATTTTCTGAACAATGTCTTTTGAAGGGCAGAAGTTCTTAATTTTGATGAATTCCAATTTATCCATTTTTTATCCATTTTTCTCTCATGGATTGTTCTTTTGGTTGTATGTAAGAAATCTTCGCCTAACCAAAGATCCCAAAGATTTTCTAAATTTTCTCCAAGAAGTGTTTTTTAGTTTTAGGTTTTGCATTTAGGTCTATGATCCATTTTGAGTTAATTTGTGTATATGGTGTAAAGACATGGTTCCAGATTATTTTATTTTTGTATGGATATCCAATAGTACCTATACCATTTGTTGAAAAGACTCTTCTTTCTCCACTGAATTGTCTTAGCACCTTTGTTGAAAGTCAGCTGACCATATAGGTATGGGTGGTTCTGTTTCTAGAATTCTAGGTTGATAGTTTCTACTTTCAGTAAAGACGTAGTTCCACTGTCTCCTCACACGCATTGTTTCTAACAAGAAACCAGCCATTGTTTGTCCTTGTTCCTCTGTATATATCATGTCTTTTTTTTCCAGAGGCTCTTAAAACCTTCTCTTTACTGCTGTTTTTATAGAGAAGGGGTTAACAGTTTTATTGATATATAATTTACACCCCATACAATTCACCCATTTAAATTAAATAGTTTTTAGTATAGTCAGAGTTGTGCAACCATCAATATAAACAAATTTAGAACATTTTCATCACCCCACAAGGATACCCCGTACCCCCATATGTAGTCATTCCCCATTCCCCTGGACCTCCACCCCAGCCATGGGCAACCGCTAATCTACTTTGTACCAATTTGCCTATTGTGGACATTTCATGTAAATGGACTCACACAATATGTGGCCTTTTGTGTCTGGCTTCTTTCACCTGGCATAATCTTTTCAAGGTTCATCCATGTCATAGCATGTATCAGTACTTCATTCCTTTTTGTTGCCAAAGAGTATTCCATTGTATGGATATAGCACATTTTATGTGTGTGTATGTATGTAAGATATGTAAATAATAAGATATGTAAATAAATTGTATGTATGTATTATTTATTTATCTTTTTGGCCATGCCGAGCAGCATGTGGGATTTTAGTTCTCCAACCAGGGTTTGAACCCACATCCCCTGCAATGAAAGCAGGGTGTCTTAACCACTTGACTGCCACAGAAGTTCCCTAGCCCATTTTTAAATTTATCCATTCATCAGTTGATGGAATTTGGGTTATTTCCCTTGGCTATTATGAATAATGCTGCTGTGAACATTTATGCACACATTTTTGTGTAGACATGTTTTCATTTCTCTTGAGTATGTACCTAGGAGTGGAATTGCTGGGTCATATGGTAATTCTACATTTAACCTTTTGAGGAACTTCCAAACAGTTTTCTAAAGTGGCTGCACCATTTTGCATCCCTATGAACAATGTATAAGTGCTCCAATTTCTCCACAAGCTCACCAATACTTTTTACCATCTGTCTTTTTAACTATAGCTACGCTAGGGGGTATGAAGTGGTATCTCATTGTGGTTTGATTTAAATTTCCCTGATGGTTGATGATGTCAGGCATCTTTTCGTGTGTTTATTGGCCATTTATATATCTTTGGAGAAATGTCTATTAAGATTTTTCTCCAATTTTTTAGTTGGGTTGTCTTATTATTGAGTTGAGAGAGTTATTTATACATTTTAAATACAAACCTCTTGTCAGTATGTTTTGCAAATATTTTCTCCCATTCTATGTGTCTTTCACTTTTTCGATAATCTCCTTTGAAGCCAAAAGTTTTAATTTTTATGAAGTCCAATTTATCTTTTTTTTTTTTTAACCTTTTGTCACTTTTGCTTTTGGAAGCATATCCAAGAAGGCTTTGTCTTCTGGACCTGACTTCAGGTCCTTCCTGACCCAAGGTCCTGAAGAACTACTCCTAGATTTTCTTCTAAGTGTTTTATAGTTTTAGCTCTTACACTTATGTGTATCATCCATTTTTAGTTAATTTTTCTGTATGGTGTGAGGAAGGGGTTCAACTTCATTCTTTTGCATATGGATATTCAGATGTCCCAGCACAATTTGTTGAAGAGACTGTTCTTTCTTCTACTGGATTGTCTTGGCATCCTGGTTGAAAACCAAGTGACTAAAAGTGAAGGCTTCTTTCTGAACTCTGAATTCTATTCCATCAATCAATATGTTCAACCTCATGCTGGTACCACACTGTCTTGATTATTGTAGCTTTGTAGTAACTTTTGGAATCAGGAAGTTTGAGTCCTCCAACTTTGTTCTTTTTCAAGATTGTTTTGGATATTCTGGGTCCCTTGGATTTCCATATGAATTTTGGGAGCAGCTTGTCAATTTCTGCAAACATGTTAACTGGAACTTTGAAGAGATTGTGTTGAATCTATAGATCAATTTGGGAAGTACTGTCACCTTAACAATGTTAAATCTTCCAATCCACGAATGTGGAATATCTTTCCATTTATTTAGGTCTTCTTCAATTTCTTTCAACAATATTGTATAGTTTTCAAAGTATAAGTTTTGTACTTCCTTTATTAAATTTATTCATAAATGTTTTAGTCTTTTTGATGTTATTATAAATTGAATAGATTTCTTATTTCATTTTCAGATTGTTTGTTGAAAACGTATAGAAATATAACTGATTTTAAAATATTGATCTTGTACCCTGCAACCTTGCTTAACTCATTCATTAGTTCTAACAGTTTTTCTTAGTGCATTCCATGGAATTCTCTCTATATAAGATCATGTCATTTGAACATAGATAGTTTTACCTCTTTTTTCCAATATGGATGCATTTTATTTCATTTTCTTGCCTAGTTGGCCTGGCTAGAACTTCCCACACCTTTTGCTTTTTGTTTGTTGGCTTTGGTTTTGTTTTTGTTTTGGCAGTTCTATAATTTTACTGGACAATCAGCAGATAGTTCTCATCCACATTAACTGTCTGTAGATTTTTGAAAGTGGTGACAGGTACACAGGTAACCAACGTATAGAGCTTGTTTGGTGAATCTTCATCTTCATTATGCCCACACCTCTGACTAGAAGTTGTGAGAGCAGAAATCATTTTTTTATTGCTGTGTTTTAGCAATTTGATTATGATGTTCCTTGATGCAATTTTCTTCAAACTTCTCGTGCTTGGGACTTCCCTGGTGGCGCAGTGGTTAAGACTCTGTGCTCCCAATGCAGGGTGCCTGGGTTCAATCCCTGGGAACTAGATCCCACATGCATGCCGCAACTAAGAGTTCACATGCCACAACTAAGGAGCCAGCGAGATGCAACTAAGGAGCTCACAAGCTGCAACTAAGGAGCCCACCTGCTGCAACTAAGACCCGGGGCAACCAAGTAAATAAATAAAAATAAATAAATAAATAAGCAAACTTCTTGCGCTTGCGTTTCCTTGAGCTTCTTGGATCTGTGGGTTTATCATTTATGTCAAGATTGTAGGGCTTCCCTGGTGGCACAGTGGTTAAAAGTCTGCCTGCTGATGCGGGGGACACGGGTTCGTGCCCCGGTCCTGGAAGATCCCACATGCCGCGGAGCGGCTGGGCCCGTGAGCCATGGCCACTGAGCCTGTGCATCTGGAGCCTGTGCTCCGCAACCGGAGAGGCCACAGCAGTGAGAGGCCCACGTACCGCAAAAAAAAAAAAAGATTGTAAAACTTCCAGTCATTATTTCTGCAAATGTTTCTCACCTTCCCCCCTCCTCTGAGACACCAATTACATGTATGTCAGGCCCTTGACGTTGACCACAGTTCACTAATGCTCTTTTTTCCCCCAGTCCCCACTTTCTAAATCTCTGTTTTATTTTCAATAGTTTTTATTTTTATGTTTGCAGTTTACTAATAGTTTTCTCTTCAATGTCTAATCTCTAGTCTGCATTACTCCCACCCAATGTATTTCTTACATCAGACATCATAATTTTGCAAAAGTTCAACTGGGGTTTTTGTACCTTCAATGTCTCCAAGACATTCAGTCTTTCTTCTAGCTTCTCAGTCATGTGAAGTGCAGCTATAACAACTGTTTTAATGTCCTTGTCTATCACCTGTGACATTTCTAGTGTGCTTTCAATTGATCGAACGTTCTCATTATGGGTCAGATCTTCCTGCTTCTCTGCATGCCTGGTAAACTTTTACTGGATGCCAGACATTGTGAATTTTAACCTGTTGGGTGCTGGGTATGTTTATGCTACTACAAACATTCCTGAGCTCTGTTCTGGGTGTGGCTGTTACTTGGAAGCAGTTTGACCCCTTCGGGTCTTGTTTGTAAACTTTGTTGGGCAGGCCTAGAGCAGTGCCTAACCTATGCTGATCATTCCTCACTGTTGGACAAGACCCTGCTGGGCACTCTGCCACCCGCCCTGTAGTTATGGCGTTTCCATTCTGGCTAGTGGAGACTGGAACTGTGTCTGGCCCTGTGTGAACTCAGGGGTTGCCACCTAATTCTTTGGGTGGTCCTTTCCCTGGCCTGGAGGAGTTTCCGCACAAGGATGTTCTAATCAGGTCTGAGAGGGAACCCCTGCAGCTCTCTGGAGTTCTGTCTCTGGCACCACCTCTCTTCCTTCTGACACCCTGTCCTGTGAACTCCAGCTGCATTGGCGCCCCGGACTGTCAGCTCCACCTCCCTAGCTCAGGGAGTCTCCCTGGCTTCCTGCCCTGCACCGTGGCCTGGAAACCGTCTGCAAGCAGTCAGCTGGGGCAGTGTAGGGCTCACTTCATTTCTTTTCCACTTCTCAGGGACCATTTTTTCCTTTTTGTTAAAGAGCTGGGCTTTTTTTTTTTTTTTTAACATGTATTTTTGGCTGTGTTTGGTCTTTGTTTCTGCGCGTGGGCTTTCTCCAGTTACGGCGAGCGGGGGCTACTCTTCGTTGAGGTGTGCAGGTGGTGCACACCTTCTCATTGCGGTGGCTTCTCTTGTTGCGGAGCACGGGCTCTAGGCACGTGGGCTTCAGTAGTTGTGGCTCGCAGGCTTCAGTAGTTGTGGCTCGCGGGCTTCAGTAGTTGTGGCTCACGGGCTTTAGAGCGCAGACCCAGTAGTTGTGGAGCACGGGCTTAGTTGCTCCGTGGCATGTGGGATCTTCCCGGACCAGGGCTCATACCCGTGTCCCCTGCATTGGCAGGTGGATTCTTTTTTTCTTTCTTTCTTTGTTTTTTTTTAAATTTATTTTGGCTGTGTTGGGTCTTCGTTTCTGTGCGAGGGCTTTCTCCAATTGCGGCAAGAGGGGGCCACTCTTCATCGCGGTGCACGGGCCTCTCACTGTCACGGCCTCTCCCGTTGCGAAGCACAGGCTCCAGACGCGCAGACTCAGTAGTTGTGGCTCACGGGCTCAGCTGCTCCGCGGCATGTGGGATCTTCCCGGACCAGGGCTCGAACCCGTGTCCCCTGCATTGGCAGGCAGATTCCCAACCACTGCACCACCAGGGAAGCCCCGGCAGGTGGATTCTTAACCACTGTGCCACCAGGGAAGCCCAGGGACCACTCTTTTTCATGCTGCAGTTTCATATATTTTAACCAGTTTTTTAATTGTTTTAGGCAGAAGGGTAAATCTGGTCCCTGCTACTCAGTCTTGGCTGGAAGCTGTCATAATGCAGATTATTTATTTTATTTAATCCTCTCAACCACCCAGCTCCACAGGCAGGTACTATTACTAATCCCGTTTTACACTTGAGATTTTGTGACACACAGTGACAACATGCAAGGTCACAGTGACAGCAGAGGTAGGGTTCAGTCCCGGACTGTGTCAGGCGCATCCCTGAACCACTGGTGGGGAGGTCGAGGCTGTCCTGCACAGGCGCCCCGCGTGGAATGTGGGGGCAGGGTGTGGACCTGCAGGTACTCCAAACACAGAGCAGACTGAAGAGGCCTGAGTCTCTGTGGGGAGGGCCCTGGCCGGCTCTGAGAGGCCTCTGTGTCCGACTCGATTTATTGACTGTGTCCTGACCATGAGATGGTGGGTCTCTGGCTCTGTGCGTTTGTTCTCCTCAGTTACCTGCCCAGGTGGAGACTAGTTCTGGTGGGCTGGTTACTGAGAGCCCAGAGGCAGCTGTGCTCCAGGAACAAGTGGTAACTGTCTCCCTTTCCCCTTCCCTCCTCCCGACTTCCCTCAAGGCCACATCACTGTTCCACGCCATGGCAGTGAAAGCTCGGAATCCTAACCACTAGGTCACCAAGTTTCTCAGCTACGTCTGAGAAACCTGCAGCAGCATCACAGCTGCACCGGTCACAGCTGCGGGCCCTGTCAGCACAGCCACCGAGCTCTAGGCACCCTTTGGGACTGGGACACTTGATGAAATAAAATTTATATTTTGGGAATTCCCTGGCGGTCCAGTGGTTAGACTCAGCACTCTCACTGCTGGGGCCCGGGTTCGATCCCTGGTCGGGGAACTAAGATCCTGCAAGCCTTGCAGCACGGGCCAAAAAAACCCCATATTTTACGGCAGGACAAGAGAAAATTAAACATAAGATTCTCTCCGTGTGTTTGTTTGCGCCTCCTCCTTCCCTGACCCGCCATGTGCATCTGCATCACACGCGAACCGGAGCTCCTCCAAGGGGGGGCGCCTGTTCCATCGGAAAGATCAATTTTTTTCTTCTGATGCCAGCAATGTAACTTCTTAAAGAATAGAGTCCCTGGGCTTCCCTGGTGGCTCAGTGGTTAAGAATCCACCTGCCAATGCAGGGGACACGGGTTCGAGCCCTGGTCCAGGAAGCACCCACATGCCGCGGAGCAACTAAGCACGTGCGCCCCAACTACTGAGCCTGCGCTCTAGAGCCCACGAGCCACAACTACTGAAGCCCGTGAGCCACAACTACTGAGCCTGCGCTCTAGAGCCCGCGAGCCACAACTACTGAAGCCCACGTGCCTAGAGACTGTGCTCTGCAACGAGAGAAGACACGACAATGAGAAGCCTGTGCACCGCAACGAAGAGTAGCCCCCGCTCGCGGCAACTAGAGAAAGCCCACACACGCAGCAACGAAGACCCGACGCAGCCCAAAATAAAAACAAATAAATTTATTAAAAAAAAAGAAAAGAAAGAAATGTATTCATCATGGACCCAGAGGCTGGTAGCAGCACAGGCAGGTTCCCGTGAGGACCTCTTCCAGGCGCGAAGCCTGCCTTCCGGCTGTGTCCTCACATGGCCGACAGAGTGGGCGAAAGCTCTCCCGTCTCGTCCCTCTGTAAGGGCACTAATCTCATTCCATGACCCCATCCCCTCCCAGAGGCCCCTCTTAAGGCCACCACCTTGGGGGGCAGGTTTCAACATATGAATTAGCAGGGAAGGGGGGTAGGAAGTAAGGGTTGTGGACACAAACATTTAGTCCATTGGACCTGGTCTCTGCTCTGAAAAGTCCGACCAAAGATTGCAGACTCCAAGTGGGTAGACCGGTCAGCTCAGTCCTGGGATGTTACCCTCACCTCTTAATTCAACAAAGCAAACTCCTAGGGACACAGAGAGAAGAAAGTCCCATGTACACACAGCCAGGTGATGCCCTGTCCCACCTGGCATTCCGTCCAGAGCCGGCCTCCCGATCCAAGTAGAGGAAGAAGCTTGGCCAGGTCTTGCCTAACACTTTTCTGACCTTAGGCTGGCAGCGGAAGCCCAAGCCCAGGGCCCCACAGGCCTGGGGCCTTGAGAGGCCATGAAAAAGGAGGGCCAGGAGCTGGGGATGCTCCGGCTGGAGCTTGGCCAGCCCCCGGCCCCTGCATGTGCGTGTATGGCCCAGGCCGTGGTCAGCTCATATGTTGGGGGGTGGGCGTAGGGGCCAGGAGAGGACAGAGTTGCCTCCCCACACCCAGAGCTCCTGAGCCCTACCCCACTGTGCTAGACAAGGCAAGGGGTGCTGGGGGGACCATGGGCGAGGGGAAGGGCGTGGCCTCTGGCCCACTCGTGGGTAAGGATGGGAAGGCAGGACGTGGGCCCCCACCTCCCCACACAGACATGGGGATTCCTTCTCTGAAGCGGGAGCCCAAAGCCACCAGATGGGTGTCAGGGTCAGGCAGTCCACCAGGAAGAGACACCTTTGAAGCAGAGCAGCCAGCTGCTTCTTGGTCACCATAGATACCAGGCTGCAAAAAGGGCTGACGTGCCCATTGAGGGCAGGCCAGTGTGGCCCTGGGGCAGGCTGGGTTCTGTGGGTCTCAGCACGGAGCATCTCCCGCACCTGTCCTTGTCTGAAGTCTGGGGGCCATGAATCCCCTACGCCATGCCCTGTCAGTTACCAGAACAGAATGGGCCCCTGCCCTGCCCAGAAGCCACAGGGATGGGCCTCGGCTGTCCCTGCACCCCCAGCTGGAGCTCACGGGGAAGCGACTTCCCGGCAGACATCAGGCCAACCCACTCTGCTCTTCACAGCTTCAATGGCTGTTTCCGGGTCCCGCCCCGCCTGACCTCTTCCACAACACCATCAAGTGGGCACGTGGTGGTGGCCCTGGGTGGCGGTGGGCACATTAGTTGTTTATTGCTATTGTTATTTATATTTATTTTAATTTTACATAAAACATTATTGTTATTTATAGCTGCATGACAAATTAACCTACAATTCAGCAGTTTAAAACAACAGACGTTTATTATGTCGCACAGTTTCTGAGGGATAGGAGTCAAGGAGCTGCTCAGCTGGGTGATTCTGGCTCTCAGTCTCTCAGGGTTGCCCTTGAGATGCCGGCAGTGGCTGGGGTCTCATCTGAAGGCTCGACAGGGCTGGAGGATCTGCTTCTAAACACCACACTCTGTTGGCCTCTCCATAGCAAAGAACAGCTGGCCTCCCTCAGAGTGGAGAATATGAGACAAAGAGGTAGGCCAGGATGCCCCTGCAACCTCGTCTTCTACAGGACCTTACTGGTCACGCAGGTCAACCTCAGTACATTCACAAGGCTGAATACCAGGTGGGGGCTCTTGGGGGCCTCCTTCCTTGCCCAAGGGTGCATCCTAGGATGGGTATGCCCCCCAGGGCTCCATGGAGCAGAGAGGAGCCAGGCACAGCTGCAGGACCCTCTGGGCTCAGCTTCTTCCTCGGGAAAAGGGAGCAGGCCCTGGAGCCAGGGCATGCCAGTGCGTGCCAGGGGAGAGGAAGAGGCTGCTGGGGCCTAGAGACACTCGGGCAACCGCAGGAGTTCTGGTGGGGGTGCTAAGGCCTCACCTCTCACAAGCCAGGGCTCCAAGCAGCCCCAGGCCCTGCCCCACCCCAAATTCCCAAGTGACTGGAGTTTCATGGGCCTGGCCAGGAGGACTTCTGTCACCATGAGGACTAATTCTTTCTCCATATTTCAAACACCTATGACTTGCTGTCATTGTCTGGTCCCCAAGCCCTGACCCCACAGGCGAGACAGAGGGGCCCAGTGTCACAGGGCTCCACAGGGCTGAGACACCCACAGAGGCAGGCAGATCACCTGACCTTGCACATGAATTCAGCAACCATTTATTGACCCTTGGTCCCTGCCAGGGTCCAACTGGGCTGGAAGGAGGCCACAGATGAATGAGGCTCCACCTGCCAGTGGAGGAGAAATGATCAGCAGGCCTTCTGGCCACACCCTCCCCCCAGGAGGAGGAAGTTCTGATTCCTCCCACACACCCCCAAAGGCCTGCAAGACAAAAGCCAAGCCCAAGGGGTGGAGGGGGACAGAGGAATTACCCAGAGCCCCTGTGAGGCATGGGAGGGGGCAGGAAACAGGCGGAGGAGGGGGGAGGGTGGCAGTAGGAAGAGCCCCTGGTGTGAGGGGGAGACCCCCCCCAACCCAGCTCTCCGCGGATGGCGCAGGTGTCCAGGCTGAGTGGGGAGAGGGGTGTGGCCTCCTCCCACAGACAAGGATACTGCGGAGGGGTGGCCTGGGGAGGGGCCCAGCCTCAGCCCCCGCTGTGCTCCCTCACACCCCCCTAATCTAACCAAGGGCGACACCCTCCGCAAACCTCCTGGCTCCTCCTTCATCCAAGCTAATTAACGAGGTCTGCATGGCCTGAGCCCGACCTGAGCGTCTTCCTGTTCCAGGCAGGTGCTGGGGACAGGAGTGAGTGACACAGACACGGCCCTGGCCTCCAGAGCCCTCGGAGCCTGGGGTGGCTGCCTCAGGTGGGAAAGTGGGGAGAGAATGGGGCGGGGCGGGGGTGAGTACAAAGGGATAGAGACAGGGAGGAGCTTGCCTGTCTGAGGAACAGTGTGGTTCCCTCTGAGCCTGAGAGGTCCCTGGAGGGCTAACAGGGTGCTCGGCACAAAGATCCCTTTGGCAATAGCGTCTTGAGAACAGATGGCCAGGAACAGGAAGTAAGGAAGTAAGGGATGGGCTTCCCTGGTGGCGCAGTGGATGAGAGTCCGCCTGCCGATGCAGGGGATGCGGGTTCGTGCCCCAGTCCGGGAAGATCCCACATGCCACGGAGCGGCTGGGCCCGTGAGCCATGGCCACGGGAGAGGCCACAACAGTGAGAGGCCGTGTACCGCAAAAAAAAAAAAAAAAAAAAGTTGTGGAAGTAAGGGAGGGGGCAAGGCCCTGGGACGGAGGTGGGGGGGTCTGGTCTGGCGCTGTCGTCACCCTCTCCCTGAAGAAGGGAGAGTGTGATGACCCAAGTTCCAGGTGACCTTCCCAGGCAGCCCTTCTCTCTCTGGCCACCAGGTGGGGTGCTCCCCCTACCCACGAACCCACCCACCCAGCTTCATATCCCAAAGCAACCCCCACCCCCCACCCCGGCCCACCCCTCCTGCACTGAGGCCCTCCCTGAGCAGTTCCCCTCCCCCAGCCAAGCTGAACTTCTGGCTTCTGAAATGGACCCTCTACAATTCTCCTGCTGGGAGGGCCTCCCAGGCTGGTCAGGAGCAACTGCCCCACAGTCCTGCTGGAGACCCGGCTCTCCCAGCCTCCCCAGGGCCTGTGTGCAGAGGGTGCGGCACCTGGCCTGCATGGCTGCAACTGTCCAGGACCACTGGCCTGGGCCCTGGACACTCAGGAAGACGCGCCAGGCAGCTAGAGGCCGGGGAGGAACTGGCTTGGTGGGACGTGGCAGGCCCTGCCGGGTGTGCACGGCTGAGTCCAGGAGGGCAGGTGAACCCTGCGCATGACACGGACACGGGAGCTGATGGGGCCACTGGAGGAGGGGCAGGCCAGCCCCGGCAGTGATTCACCCTCCTCCTCCGCGACGGTCCCTGGCCAGGCAGGCGGCCAACAACCATCAGGTGAACTTGGCTGTGGTTGGGAAACAGATCTTGCCTCAGCCTCAGCAGGGCTCAGGATGAGACACTGCAGTCCCAGCTGCGTGCCTTGGACCACCCCCTCACCGCACCCGGAGCACAGCCCCCAGCAGCAGCCTGGGGAGGCCTGGGACCACAGGACAGCGACTCTCGGGGTCGGGGGTGGGGGGCCATGCCCAACGCCGCCTAGGATCGCTGTATTGTAGGATGAACACACAGCCGGTGCTCAGGACGGATGCGTAGGCCGGACCAACGCCAGTTCCTTTGTACTGAAGTGGTACCTCCCCTCTCAGGGCAGGATGGGGCACACAGCAGGGCTGGGCTCTGGCAGGAGAAGAGCCCCAGCACCAAGTGCCCTTTGTCGGGCTGGCCCCCGTTCCCTGCCCCTGGGACTCAGATGCGCGCTCCTGCTGGCAGCCCTCTCCCGGGCAGACACTGGCCTGGGGCAGGCTCAACGCACGGGTGGGCACAGGCAGCTTTGTGCTCAGCCACAAGAAGGCAGGAGGTGGAACAGGCCAGAACCGAAGCTTCAGGGACAGTCAGCCCTCACCACAGCTCAGCACCAAGACAACAGTGTGAAAATACATGTCTCCACCTTCCAGGGTCCTCGCGAGTGAGAGTGGGAAACAACATGCCCAGTGATGCTGCGGGACCGCTTCCCAGCACGGAGAGACATTCTGGAAAAAGTGATGACTGGCCCCGTCCTGCCTGAGCCTCCCGAGGGACCTCTCACACACCCTCCCCCCCACTCCAAGGCGGGTCGCGGCTCCAGTGCAGTTAGATACAGGCAAACGCAAGGCCGGCCGAACGTCCGCGCCGGGCACCTGCGGGCCCAGGTGGGAGCAGAACCCCCGCGGCCCGCCCTGCCCGCTCGCTCGAAGACATCAGCCGACCCCGCTGCCGGGCCTCTGCCGGACTGGACCCTTCACGAAGACGACAAAACAAAGCTCCCGCCGCGGTCTCTGGAAATAAATATTTTCTGGCACAGTCTCAGCGGGTTCTGGGGCCGCGACCTCACCGCAGCCACGGCCTCCAGGGTGCGCCCCGGCCCTGAGCCGCGGCTCCGGGGGCGGCGAGGGGCTCCCCCGTCCGGCCCGGCAGGAAGGGCGGCGCCAAGACCGCCCTGGAGCGCGGCAAGGGGCAGGGGCCGTCGAAGGCTGGCGGCGGCGAGCGGCCCGCGTAAACCGCGGGCGCCAGAACTTCGGCGGCGGGGGCCGGTGGAAGCGGGCGGCGCAAGGGCCCCAGCCGGGCCAGGCAGGTCGCCAGATGGCCGAGCAGACGGGACCGCACGTCGGCCGGGACGCCCTCGCAGCCAGCCAGGAAGCGATTCACCTCGGCCAGACACTCGTGGAAGCCGGCGCGGTACTTGCCCAGGACTGCCGGGTCGGCGCGGAGGGCGGCTGCGGGGGCGGCAGGGGACAGGCGGTCGGGGCCCGCGGTGGCGGCGGCTCCGGCCCCAGAGCCCTCGCCGCCGACGCCCGCGCTCACCTGTCACCTGCACGCGCCGCAGGCTCTGCAGGTGCTTCACGGTCAGCTCCAGGATGTCCGCCTTCTCCAGCTTCGAGCGGCGGGAGCTCTGGGGGCGGGGCCGGTGTGGGCGGCTGGCAGCCCAGGAGAGCCGGGATTCCAGGCTCCCCGATCTCGCCCTCCCGCCCCCGACTCACCTCTTTCCTGAGGGCGTCCAGGAGGAGGCTCTGGAGCTGAGCGAGGCTCTCGTTGATGCGCGCTCGGCGCCGCTTCTCCATGACGGGCTTGGAGGACTGCGGGGCCGGCAGCGGCTGAGTCCCCCGGGCGTCAGCTCCCCTCTCCCCCCCGCTCCTGCCAACCGCGTCCGGCCGGGTCCCCACCTTCCGGTGCTCGGCCGCGCTCCGGGGCTGGTCCGGGGTCCGGCGGGCACCGGCCGGCGCTCCCGCCCGCGGCGAGGCCCTCAGCTTCCCCGGGGTGTCGGTAGGCATGGTGCGCCCCCGCGCCGCGCGGGGCCGAGGGCGGGCCGGACGCACGGCTTCCCGAGCCCCTCTCCCGCGGGTTCCAGGCTCCGGGACCGAGCGCGCGCTGCCAGCCGCCTGGCTATTTAAGGAAGCGCCGCCGCGGGGCGTGTGAATCCGGCTCCGCGTTCTTTCCCACACTCGCGCCAGCCAATGAGCCGCCGGCGCCGGGCAGCCCGCCCCCGGCCGCAGCCCCCGCCGGCTGTCAGTCACGCGTCCGCTCCCGGCCCACCGACCCCGCGGGCGACAAAGGCGAGCCGGGGCACCCCGCCCGCGCCCGCCTCTGGCGGCGCCGGGCCGAGGCGGGGAAGTCGCCGCGCCCGCTCCCCCGTTCCGAGCGGTGCGCCGGGAGGGGACCTCTCCGGGAGGGCGGAGGCGCGAGGCTCACCTTCCGGGCGAGCTGGGGCCGCGGGAAATCTGAAAGGAGAACTCGCGAGGGGAACCGGGTGAGGCGCCCCCGAGGAGCCGGCGAGCCTCGGCCCGCACGCCTCTGCTCTCCGCGGACCCAGCCGGGCCCTCGGGCCTCCGCGCGGCCTGCGAATCTGACCCCCGCCGGCTGCAGCACCTGCACGAGGCCCGTGACACAGTGGACGTGGAACACCAGCCACTGGGCAGGAGACAGGCTGGCCGGCCAAGGTCGTAGACAGGCAGAGTGGCATCACGGGACCAGTGAACGTGATGCCACAAGGCGGGCGGAGTGACGTCATCAGTCAGGCAGGATGACGTCATTGAACAGAATGTAAGGTGTCACTGGTCACGCTGGTGACGTCTCAGGGTTAAGGTCGATGATGACACAAGCCAGATGGGGTGATGTCATGGTCGCTGGTGATGTCACTCTCTTCCAGATTACCCAACAGTGAGCCAAGCACCAGCAAAGTAGGGCTCACAAAAAATGAGGGACACTTGTTAAAATTTTGTTTTTTAGTTCAAAGTGGCGTTGTGGGGAAAAAAGAGGGCTAAGCTTATTTTCGCGTTTGATGTTTTCATTCTGAATTCCCTTGCGCCAGCACTCTGGTCTTCTGAGTACTGAGGGTTCCAGCCCACTGTGGCCTGGCGGCCGTCTTGTCGGCATCGCACAGATGTCTCCTGAGGCCCACGGTAGACCCGGCCTGCCCTTGGGGCTGAGGAAGCGTCTCGCGGGTTCTAATCCGACGCGGGGGGCGACGGCAAACAAGCAATGTTATGTCGCAGTTGCCAGAGACAGAAAGAAATGGGTAGGTTGCTGGGGGAGAGGAAACCCCTCTTTCGACTGGGTGGTCCGGACGGCTTCTTTGCGGTGGGTTCCAGGAAAGAAGGCAGATCTGCAAGGTCCGGAGAGGAAGTGTCATGCCCAGGGTGGAAAGGGACCACAGGCCCGAGGGAGGAGGGGCAGGGGCAGGTGGGCGCGGGGCCTGGGAGAGTCGTGCTGGACTTTTCGGAGCAGCGGAGTGGGCCGACTGGCAGCTCGGAAGGGTCACCTCGGTCCTAGGCGTACCTAGTGGGTGGGGTCGCCGGCTGGCCCCTTACCCAACACCAGTTCCCGGGGTCCCAGCCCGGGGTCACGGTGTAGACGCCTTTTCTCCTTTCTGAGGCCAACCTAGTCTGGCCCTAGCCTCGCTCTCTGGAACCCCCCAATCCCACCCCCGGCGCGAAACCGACCTCTCAGCGGTCTGCGGGGGCGCCCGGGGCGGGGCGGGAGGCGGCTACACTGGGTGTGTCTGTGGGCTGTCGCCCCCGAGGCCAGGCCCCAGAGGCGCAGCCCCGGAGGAGCGTGTGGGGCGGGGAGCGTTGGGAAGCCGCGGGCGTCGGGCAGGAGCGGGCGGTGGGGACCCACCCAGAGCACAAAGCCCTGGGAGCGCTGACTGCCACGGCGCCGGGGTGGCTGGGACCAGCCCTGAGGGGGATGAGGCCGCGGGGGTCCTGGAGTCCCCACCCCGCCCCCATCCCCCCCGGCGGGCTGCGCGCAGGAGAGAAAGTCCGCGAGTGCCCCGCTGGGAAGCGTCGGCGGAGCCCCAGGCCGGCAGGCGGGGCGCTGGGACCCGGTCTGGGTGGGCTCGGCCCCCCACCCCCAGGAGACCACACAGGCAGGGGTTTCAGACCGCAAGGAGAGGCTCGAGGAGCCATGTTTGACCATGCTTTACCTGCTAGTGGTTAGACGGGTTCGCTTACCCTCCGGTACCTGTTTCCTCACCTGTAAAATGGGCTATCTTTTCATTTATCCCTGGGTTGTTGGGAAGATAAATGAGCTCCTATTCTGAAAACACGCAGCACATGTCAGCTTCAGTTGTTACTGCCTGGGGGAACAGACGCAGGCAGGGAGGAGCCACCTGGACTCACCTCGGCGATGTGCCCTTCTGCACCCTCTGCCCTCTGAGACGCCCCCTCCCCACCCAGGGTCTCCAGGGGCCTGTGTCTTGGCCTCCCAGCCCCAGCCCCAACAAGGAGACTTCACTAGCCCAGAACAAAGTGAGTTTCCCTGGGGTTGTCACCCACACCGTCTGTGTGGTCATGTCTCTGGGCCCTCCTACCTCTGGCCGTCCCCCCACCCCGCCTTTTACATCTGGGCTTGGATCTCTGGTAGGGCCACCGGGTCTCCTGGGGGTCGTAGGGGCTCCCTTGCTCTGGGCAAGGAGGGAGAGTCCTGGGCTGCAGTTGGGAAATAGTGCTGAGGAATACTGTGGAATATTGCATTTTCCAAAGATGGCTACAACAACATCTCCCACTCCAAATACCCTTATGGTGCACCTTGGTGAGATTTTGTGATGACATCGACCAGCAAAGACAGGGGCAGGGGTGAGATGTGAATTCTGAGGCTGGACCTTAAAAATGCCACACACGTTCACCTTGCTGTCTTGGGAAACCCGCTCTTGGAACCCGTTTGCCCCTCTGTGAGGAAGCCCAAACTGGCCCCATGGAGAGGCTCCCAAGGGGAGGCCATTGAGCCAGGAGCCCAGAAATCTCAGCTGCTGGACAGGTGATCCCAACCTGCTGCTTCAGAGCCCCCACCTCATGCCTTCCCAGCTGCTCCTGGGTGCTTTGTTCCAGCTCTTGATTCACAGAACAGGACAGTTGTTACTGTGATCTTTGGGGGTCATTTGTTACACAACAGTAGTAACTGGTATAACTAAGATGGCCCAAGCCCTGGATCTGTTCCTCCGCCCCTCCCCTCCCCCTCCCCCACCCCACTCCCCATCTTGTTCCTCCTTTTCTCCGGCAGGAAGAGAGGCGCCAGAGCCTGCAGGCCTGGCTGTGTCCAGCCCAAGCCCTGGATCTGGTCCTCCGCCCCTCCCCTCCCCCTCCCCCACCCCACTCCCCATCTTGTTCCTCCTTTTCTCCAGCAGGAAGCGATGCGCCGGAGCCTGCAGCCCTGGCTGTGTCCAGCTGACGATTTGAGTTGATTTTTGCAAGCCATCAAAGGCCAACTATTTGTCTTCCTAGATCCAGGCTTGAGTGGGCCAAGCCCCCGTTGGCTGGTGGTCCCAGGGGCATCTCCAGGGCCCACTGGTGGCCACCGGGTTTGGGGAGCAGGGGGCTGAGGCAGGAAAGTCAGTGGGGGAGTCTGTGTGGAAAGACGGGTGTATTTCCCAGGCCAGACACTGGGCTCCAGCCTTGGGTTGTGGGGGGAGGGATGGTCCTCTGCCTACCGTGACAGCGTTCCACACAACATCATTCAGACAGTGTCCCTTGGGGGTCTGCCACGTGCGATCTGTGAACACGTCCTTCCCAACCTCCAACATGGGGGTGGCACCTGCATTCCCACTCTGCCCCTCAGCATTCCACAGGCATATGAGCCCCAGAACATCAGAGACATCACAGACCACGCCCTCTGGCACCCCTTACCCTCCTGTTCCTTCCTCTTCTGCCAAGAGGCAACGGCCTGTGGACTCAGGCAGCCGGGACCAGAGTTGCCAAGTAACCAGGCTAGAACCATTGCAGGTCCTCTCCTGCAGCACGGGAGTTGGTCGCTGTGATGATAAAGTGGCAGAGGCCAGGGCTGGAGGAATCCAGCCTTCAGGCTAGAGATGAGGGAAGCAAATAGCCAGGACCCAGGCAGAAGCCAGGAGCACCAGGATGCCGACAACAAGCCTTGAGGTTCAAGGGCAGTCCCCACCCCTGTGACTGAGGGGGCGTCTTCCACCCTTACAGGTCATGAGACCAACGTACCTTCCCTCGGCCACCTGATGCCAGGTAGTGGGAGCATCCTCCCAACACCCAGTGCGTGACGGTACCTTCCCCGTGATCTGGGCGCCGTCAACATCTTTCTCCTGAATTGCGCGTTGACACCTCTCCACATTTGGGGAGCCATGTCCCCCAACTTCTGGGTGGTGACAGAATCTCCTTCCAACCCCTATCTGCCTGGCACGCTGCCTCCCTGTGGGCCCCCTGCCTCCCTGTGGGCCCCCGTGGGTGCTGCTTTTCTCTCCACTCTCCTTGGGCCGGCGCTCCTGGGGAGAGGTGAGCTTCCCTGTCCTTCCTGCTTGGCGCGTCCAGACCGGTGTCTTCTTCACCAAAAAAGCTCCAGCTTTGAAACCTCACTTTATTAACAGACCACCCCTTTCTTAACAGACCACACAGACTACAGTCGACCGAAACCTTCCTGAAGGGTTTACTCCTGGTTCCCTGTCACCTTCTCCAGACACTCCTGTCACAGTTTCTGGTGATTTCAAAATCCACACGGATGAGCCTCCAACTTTCTGGACTTCCTCGCCTCCATGGGGTGTCCTGGTGTAGCGTCAATAACTAAGCTCCGGATCCCAGGTGCTGGGTGTTGACTGTAGCTCTCAGTTTCCCACCCACCCTGGAGGCCCCACCCACCGGAAGCCCCGCCCACAGGGGCCAGGTCGGGGCTGGAGCCTGAGGCGGAAGGTCCAACGCCCTTCGGCTGCTGTTCCAACAGCGTCGCCTGGGGTCCTGCCTCCTCCCTCCACATCCCCATACCTTTCTCTCAGGTCCTGTCTCCCGCATGACCACTGGGATGTATACGCAGTAGCCTGGGCGAGAGGTGACTGTGCCCTGGACCAGGGTGCACAGGTGTACGTGGTGAGGACTGTGAACTTCTTGGGAGGGTTTCTTGCTGTTACTGCTGCTGTTTGATCATTGAAGGGCTTAAAAATAAAAGCAAGTGTGTTAAACATGATATAGATACTGTCTTAAAGGTTTAAGGAAGTTTAAGGTAGTTTGTAAATGAAACCAAATATTAACCAAAGACCCCTTTATAAGTGGCTGTTGTAATTTCATAAATAGGATATTCAGGCAGGTTTGTGACTAGAATTTATATATTTTGTGGTCATGTTATTAGGTGCATACAAATTTAAAATCTTTTTTTTTACCAATGAACTCAACCTTATATTGCTATGCAACCTTCTGTATCTAATAATGCTTTGACTGGCCCGAGGAAGGGGAACGCAATCAGACTCACAGGTTGCATCAGACCGAAACTTTCCAGACCACCCAGTTCCAGAAACTGACCTGGAGACTTTCAGGACCACCCGGTTCCAGGAACTGACCTGGGGACTTTCCACCCGGCCCAGCCTTCCCGCCTTTCGAGGGGCGGGACTAACGGTCCCCCAGGATACCCGAAAAGACCACCAAATAAGGAATAACCTGCGCCCTCCCGGATTCACCACACCCCTTTCCCTTCTTCCCCTATAAATTCTGCCCAAACCCTCGCCCGGGCGCGACTTCCCTGGCCCCTTTCACTGGGATCAGTGAACCTCGCCCGGGAGCGTTCCCAAATACAGCTTGCTTAAGCTCTCCTCTGTTTCTTGGTGCCGTTCCTTACAGTAAGATTTCTTTGTTAATCTGTTAATAAAATTGTTAATGTAGCCACATTGGCTTCCTTTTAGTTAACATTTACCTGGTAGGTTTATTTTCATCCTTTTACTTTCAGTTTCCCATATCCTTATATTTCAGATGATTCGTGTCTTCTGTAAGCCACATAAAATCAGATTATTTTTAACCAGGCTGACAACCCTGGTCATTTAGTCCCCCTGGATTTCAGACCTCTGCTCTGTAGAACTTTGAGGGAATCCATTTCTGTTGTTTTAAGCCACCAGTTTGTGGTGACTTAAAAGCCACCAAGACAGGGAGACACGTGCTTCCAGGTGCTATCACTTTGTCTGCCTAAAGCCTTTGTGTTTAGTTCCTCTTGTCAAAAGCAGGTGACAGGGCTTCCCTGGTGGCGCAGTGGTTGAGAGTCCGCCTGCAATGCAGGGGACACGGGTTCGTGCCCCGGTCTGGGAAGATCCCATACTGTGGATGGGCCCCTGAGCCATGGCCCCTGAGCCATGGCCGCTGAGCCTGCGCGTCCGGAGCCTGTGCTCTGCAACAGGAGCGGCCACAGCAGTGAGAGGCCCGTGTACCGCAAAAAAAAAAAAAAAAAAAAGCAGGTGACATTCAATGAAGTAACTAAAAGAAAATAAAGACTCTATTACTGTATGTCAGTATTAAGAAATTAGGAGACGTATGCCATGTTTTTGTTTTCTCTTTTTAAATTTTTAAATTTTTAATTTCTTTTTAAAAATTTTAAATTGTTGTATCTTTGCCATGTTTAATAATGGTCATCTGGGGACTTCCCTGGTGGTCCAGTGGTTAAGACTCCTAGCTCCCAATGCAGGGGGCATGGGTTCGATCCCTGGTCAGGAAACTAAGATCCCGCATGCCGCACCGCATGGCCAAAAACAAAAACAAAAAGAAAATAATGGTCATCTGAAGGAGATTGAGAGATTTTCACATTCTGTATTCTTTGTTATGTTTCTGGTTTTCTTTTTATAATACTAATATTATTTATGCAAGGAATGCGTCGAGATAGAAACTTAAAATAATATAAAGAAACAAGTTTTTAAACTTTTGTGCATGTTAACAACTTTGGTGCCATATGAGATTATTTTGGGGGAGGGGAGGTGGAATGATTAATTCATATGCAAAACAATTTGTTTTTTTCCAGTCTTTTACTTATTTAATTTTTTATTTATTTGATTTTTTTTTTTTTTTTTTTTTTGCGGTACGCGGGCCTCTCACTGTTGTGGCCTCTCCCGTTGCGGAGCACAGGCTCCGGACGCGCAGGTCCAGCGGCCATGGCTCACGGGCCCAGCCGCTCCGCGGCATGTGGGATCCTCCTGGACCGGGGCACGAACCCGTGTTCCCTGCATCGGCAGGCGGACTCTCAACCACTGCGCCACCAGGGAAGCCTTCTTTATTTGATTTTTAATGTATTTTAAAGTATTTATTTTTAAGTATTTATTTTAATTTTATTTATTTACTTACTTATTTATTTTTGCTGTGCCATGCAGCATGTGAGATCTTAATTCCCTGACCAGGGACTGAACCCATGCCCCCTGCAGTGGAAGCCTGAAGTACTAACCAGTGGACCACCAGGGAATTCCCTAAGTATTTATTTTTACTTTTAGCTAACATATGCCTGTGATATGCTGTTTGTGATAGTAAAAACTTGGGAATAACGTACATATTCAACAATATGGGACTGGTTAACTAAATTACACTGTATTCTATGATGGACTCATTATACTATGGGCAACATATACAGCCATGAAAACAACTTGCATGAAAGTATCTGTTCATATGGAAAAATGTCTGTGAGTTACTTGTGAATGAAGCACTTTAGAAAATGGTGAGAGCAGCATGCGGGTTTCTTTGTTTTCCGTTTTCTCTTACGGAGGTGAAGTCCCTGTGCCTTAACCACTTTGAGGGCTATAATTCAATGGCATTTAGTACATTTAGTGCAACCATCACCTCTATCTAGTTCCAAAGCATTTTATCATTCCCAAAGGAGGCCTTGTCTCCATGAAGCAGTCACTCCCATGCCCCCTGGCCCCCAGCCCCTGGCAATCACTTTTTTTTTTTTTTTTTTTTTTTTGCGGTACGCGGGCCTGTCACTGCTGTGGCCTCTCCCGTTGCGGAGCACAGGCTCCGGACGCGCAGGCTCAGCGGCCGTGGCTCATGGGCCCAGCTGCTCTGCGGCACGTGGGATCTTCCCGGACCGGGGCACAAACCCGTGTCCCCTGCATCGGCAGGCGGACTCTCAACCACTGCGCCACCAGGGAAGCCCTAATTATTTTCTTCTTTAACTTTTTTTTTGGCTGCGTTGGGTCGTTGTTGCTGCGCGCAGGCTTTCTCTCTAGTTGCGGCGAGCAGGGGCTACTCTTTGTTGCGGTGCGCGGGCTTCTCATTGTGGTGGCTCCTCTTGTTGCGGAGCACTGGCTCTAGGCACGTGGGCTCAGTAGTTGTGGTACACGGGCTTAGTTGCCCCTCGGCATGTGGGGTCTTCCCCGGAACAGGGCTCAACCCCATGTCCCCCGCATTGGCAGGTGGATTCTTAACCACTGCACCACCAGGGAAGTTCCTTGTGGACATTTCGTATCAGTAGAATCACACAATATGTGACTTTTTGTGTCTGGCTTCTTTCACTGAGCATCATGTTTTCAAGGTTCATTCACATTGTAGCCTGCGTCAGTGCTTCATTCCTTTTTATGGCTAATATTCCATTACAAGGATGGACCACACTTTGTCTATGCATCCACGTGCTGATGGTGTTTGCTCCCCCAGTTTCTACCATTCATCTCCTGTGAATAGAGCTACTGTTAACATTTGTGTGCAAGCATTTCTCTGAACACCTGTTTGGAGTTCTCTCGAGCATATCCCTAGGAGTGGAATTGCTGGGTCACGTGAAAATTCTGTTTAACCTTTTGAGGAATGACTAGACTGTTTTCCACAGTGACTTCACCATTTCACATTCCCATCAGCAATGTATGAGAGTTCCATTTTTTCTACATCTTCACCAACACTTGTTATTATTCCCTTTTTAATTATTATAGTTGTGCTAACAGGTGTGACATAGTATCTCACTGTGGTTTTCTTTTTTTTAATAAATTTATTTATTTATTTATTTATTTATCTTTGGCTGTGTTGGGTCTTGGTTGCTGCGCGTAGGCTTTCTCTAGTTGCGGCGAGCAGGGGCTACTCTTCGTTGCGGTGAGGGGGCTTCTATTGCAGTGGCTTCTCTTGTTGCGGAGCACGGGCTCTAGGCGCACAGGCTTCAGTAGTTGTGGCATGCAGGCTCAGCAGTTGTGGCTCACGGGCTCTAGAGCACAGGATCAGTAGTTGTGGCACACGGGCTTAGTTGCTCCGCGGCATGTGGGATCTTCCCGGACCAGGGCTTGAACCCGTGTCCCCTGCATTGACAGGTGGATTCTTAACCACCGCACCACCAGGGAAGTCCCTCACTGTGGTTTTGATGTGCATTTCCCTAGTGACCAATGATGTTGACCATCTTTTCATGTGGTTGTTGGCCATTTATATATTTTCTATTTTAAAATGTCTATTTAAGTCTTTTGCCCAACTTTTAACTGAGTTGTTTATCTTTTTGTTGTTGAGTTGTAAAAGTTCCTTATATATTATGGATACTAGACCCTTATCGGACATGTGATTTGCAAATATTTTCTACCATTTTGTGTATAGTTTTTTTTTTTCACTTTGTCAATAGTGTCCAGGAGTTCATTTTTGTAGAAAATAAGATACATATCTTTCATTGAAACAATGAGAACAGGGACTTCCGTGGTGGCGCAGTGGTTAAGAATCCGCCTGCCAATGCAGGGGACGCGGGTTCAACCCCTGGTCCGGGAAGATCCCACGTGTCGCGGAGCAAATAAGCCTGCATGCCGCAACTAGCCCGCACGCCTAGAGCCCGTGCTCCGCAACAAGAGAAGCCACTGCAATGAGAAGCCTACGCACAGCAACAAAGAGTAGCCCCCCCCACTGCAACTAGAGAAAGCCCGTGCACAACAACGAAGACCCAAGCAGCCATTAATTGATTGATTGATTGATTGATTGATTAATTAAAAAACAATCTGAACAAATATTGTCATAAACAAATGGAGGTTATCTCTGGGTAGTTTAGATTGTCACTATTTTATGTTATTTCTGAATTAACCCTGGCAATGATTTCCGAGTTTACTAATTTTGCAGATTGGTAAATGGAAAGTGAAAGTTTCCAATTGTTCGCTCATGTTATGATGTGTGTACGTCTTGCAAAGGACCCGAGGTGTTGGACATGCAGGGGGTTTCTGAACACACACCCCTGGAGGCGGGATGCTGTCACAGTCCCCAGGCCCCGCTGGCCAGGTGGAAAGCCCCAGCCCACCCCTGCCTCAGTTCCTTGTCATCGTCATTCTGTTTTGTTTCTGCTATTCACTCCAGGGCCCGCCTTGGGAAAAGGAAACCGAAACTGAAGCTGAATTCGGCTACTGTGTGGCTGGCTCCCCGACACCGCCCTCTGACGTGGTTGCTCAGGCTTTAAAAGGGCTGAGCTGCCACAGCTGGAGAAGAGCTGAGAGCGGAGAGGCAGCCAACCAGTGCTTGCAGAGGACCTGGCGCCAGGGCCCACAGCCATGGTGAGGCGGGTTAGACAAGTGGGGCAGGTGGGCTCGTACCCCTCCCCCGGTGGCATCTCCCAGGGGCGGAACACCTACATGTGCAAGGCAGGCAGAGCTGCTCAGAACCCCCAGGTTCTTAAGCATGAGGGGAGGGACAGGGCTCCTTCTGACAGCAGGGTCTGGGTCCTCAGAGGTGGGTTCTGCCCAGTGGGCAACCCTGAGATCCCTTGGGATCAGCACAGGGGGGCGTCTTAGCAGGTGAAGGGAGGCAACATGATGGTTGTGGGTGGTGACTATTCTAGAAACGCCCGCATGCACTCTCCAGCACCTGGCGTCCCCCTCCTGGTGGGAGGGGAGGCTGGAGAGGAGGGGGCAGCATCACGGGGTCTAGCAGCTTGCCCCACTGCCAGTGTCACGCGTGCAGTGCTCCCAGAACTGGTGCCAGGGTCTCTGAGCCTGTGTGATGCCCACAGGGTAGGAACCTGAAGGTGAAGATGCTCGGGGGCCAGGAGATCCTGGTGCCCCTGAGGGACTCCATGCTGTCATCCGAGCTGAAGCAGCAGATCACCCAGCAGATCGGCGTGCCCGCCTTCCAGCAGCTCCTGGTCCACCAGGACACTCGCAAGGTGCTGCAGGATGGGGTGCCCCTGGTCTGCCAGGGCCTGGGCCCCGACAGCACCGTCCTGCTGATGGTGCAGAGCTGCAAAGACCCCCTGAGCATCCTGGTGAGGAATAACAAGGGTCGCAGCAGCACCTACGTGGTCCGGCTGACGCAGAGGGTGGCCGAGCTCAAGCTGCAAGTGTGCCAAAAGGAGCACGTGCAAGCCGACCAGTTCTGGCTGAGCTTCGAGGGGAAGCCCATGGAGGACGCGCACCAGCTGGGGGAGTACGGCCTCACCACCATGTGCACCGTGTTCATGAATCTGCGCCTGCGGGGGGGCGGGGCAGGGCCAGGAGGGCCGCGGGGAGGGCGCCCCACTGAGCACCAGGAATACAGCTGTAGCACCCTCTGTAGCACCATTCTGCACCCTTCTGGTGAGATTGGGGGAGGGGTGGAGGAGGGAGTGGTAAGAGGGGACCCAGGGTCGCTGGGGGAATCAGCAGGCTAGGGTGGCCAAGTTAAGGGACAAGCCTAGTGGGATCAAAATGGTGACCTCCGCCTGCCCCCAGAGAAACTGAAGGTGTGTCCCCACATCTTTGGGAAATTAACTTCTAGAGAAATAAAAAGAGGCATATCTGCTGGAGCCTATCGCTGTCTTCACATTGAGCCATGGTCAGCCCCTGCCTGCACAACTGGTCCCCACTCCTCACATCTGGGTCAGCAGGTAGCACAGGGAGGGGAAGGCCTGGCGAGGTCCCAAAGGCCACAAGGCGAGTGTCCCTGGAGGCGGTGAGTCCGTAGGGCCTGCCTGGGCCGGTTGTGAGGGAGGCTTCCCCACACCAGCTGGGGTCTGGGGGCCTCTTGACCCTCCAGGAACCATCAGCCTACACTGTCCAGCCTGCATTGGTCTGGGGAAAAGTGGTGACAGGGCCTTGGGCACTCACATCACCATCAGGGCGAGCTGCTGAATCAGCAAATACGCCCTCCTTCAGGGTTCAGTTCATGAAGGGGCCACAGCCGGTCGGTGAGGGGGTACCTGGGCTAGGGGTTCCTCCCATCCACGTGGAGGAGTGTGCCCCAGATGGGGGCACCTAATTTGGCAAAACTACAGCCACTTGCACAGCGGATGCATTTTCTGTGCCAGTTTTCCACATGAGCCACTCGGGAGCCAGGCTGAGTCAGCCTTAGACACGGGGGGGTGCGGGGGCATAGAACGTACACCTCTCTGGGCCAAAGCCTACGACTCTGGGGACACTCAGTCCGCAGCCTTCAGGCTCTTCAGTGGCGTTTGGCTGCAGACCCAGAAGCCCCCTTTCTGGTCGTGGGGGTCCGTATCTGAGCTGGGGGACCCCCAGGTCTGGCTTGCCTGTGACAAATATGTGTAGACATGCAGGTGGGGGGGGGGAGGGCTCCTGGCTCCAACCTCATTTCCTGGGCCCCCAACCTCACCTCTTTGTCGTACTGTAACTTAACAAGTGTAAGCACACGCCCTCGGTGCCACCCTCCTTTCATGAACCCCCCCCACCAGGGTCTAGGCGACGTAGGGTCCCCCGAGGGGCCTCTGCTGCTGCTCACCCTTCATTGCCTCCAGCTCAGAGGTCCGTGGCTGGCGTGGGTGAGGGGATGTGCGGCAGACCCGGCCCTGGAGGGACAGAGGGATCTCCTCTCCCTCCCCACCCCCACCATCTTCAGCTAGGTCGGGGTCTAATCTGGACCCTCTGGGTTCTCGGTTTACCCGCCTGGACCCTGTGGGAATGTCTGGAGAAGCGCCTTGGGGGAGCTGGGGAGGGGGCGTGGCTGGCCGTCCACCGCAGACGCAATCGCCGCCTCGGACAGCAGGGGGAGCCCGCAGCCCTGCAGAGGGGCCGGAGCTGACCCGGGACCGGGAGGTGGGCGGGTCTGCGCTCCGTTGCGACCAATCGCCGCAGCCCCCGGCCCGCATTGGTCCCGGCAGGCCGGGGGTCCCGGGCCGGCCGAGCTTCCGTCCCCAGTTCCAGCGAGGGGCTGGGGTCCCCCGTCAGGTTCCTCCTGCCGGGGGAGGGGCACAGCCCTGCAGGGCTCGAGGGGCGGCGGGGCCCCGGATCTGGCAGCCCCTCCCCGCGGCCGGGGAGCCCCCGCCGCCCCAGCCCCGGCGCAGCCTGGAGCCCCTTGGAAGTCCCGTCACGTCGCTTCCAGATTATGCATTAACCCGATTTCAGCCGCATTTCCTGGCGGGGGTGGGGAACGTCCGCGCAGGCGGGGGAGGGGCGTCCGTGGGGGTGCGCCGCAGCAGGGAGAGCACCCTCGATCCCGCCCTGCCCCCGCCCCTCGGCCGGGCCAGGCCCATCACCCACATTGGCCCGACCCAGACTGGCCCTCTCCCTCCCCCAGCCAGGCCTCCGCCCGGCGCCGCCGTCCCGGCGCTTTGTTCGCGGCCGCCGCGGGTCGCAGGGCGCCGGGCGGGCCGGGGGCGGGCGCGGGCGGGCCGGGGCGGGGGGGGGGGGGGGAGGAGGGAAGGGGGTGGTGCTGCCCCCGGTCCCGCCCCCGGCCCGCCCCCGCGCCGCCCGCGCTCCCGCCGCCTCCCAGGAGCTGCGTCCCGTCCTGTCCAGTCCAGTCCCTGGCGCGGCCCGGCCCGTGAGCTTGCTCCGGCCGCCTTCCGCCGTCCTCCGCCCGCGCCATGGCCAGCCTGCGGCCGTCCGGCCAGGCTCCTCTGCAGCCACTGCTGCTGCTCCTGGTGGTGGCCGCGCGCGCCCTGCCCGGCGCCGACGGGACGTGCCCCGAACGCGCGCTGGAGAGGCGGGAGGAGGAGGCGAACGTGGTGCTCACCGGCACCGTGGAGGAGATCCTCAACGTGGACCCGGTGCAGCACACGTACTCGTGCAAGGTGGGCCCCCGCGTGACCCCCGGGACCCTGAGCCCCCTTCGGACCGTCCTGGAAGCCTGGGTTGGGGGCCTCTCCCCCGCGATCCCGGCCCCCTAGCCCGGAGGTCCTGCCATCGCGACGCCGGCCGCCCCGCTGAGACCCCCGCCCCGGGCCGTGGGAACGAGCCCCAGACGCTCCGCAGCGCCCGCGCCCGCTCCCTTGGCGACCGCCAACCCCCGCGTGGGGCGCCGGGTCTGGGAAAACTCGCGAGCGCTGGAGGGAAAGTTCTTGCGGTGCCGCTGCCATCCCGCCTCGCGGTGCCCAGGCCCCGGAGACCTGATCGTGTCTGCCCCTTCAACCCAAGCCCCCTCCCTTACTGGAAACAAGTGCGCCTCCCCCCAGGGAGAATGTTCCGCTACCGCACCCCCTACCCACCGGCCAAAGAAAAGGAACAGGGACGAGGGGAGGTGACGCTTTCTGCTTGGGGTGGAGGTGGGGTTTTGGCCTGTGGTCAGTGCTGTCGCTCCCCCCCAGAGGCGAGAAGGGGTGGTCAGGAGAGAGTGGAGGGGTGCACATCTTATCTCCCAACCCCAGGGCTCCTGGTGGGGCATGCTGCAGTGATGGGTTTGGGGGCCGGAGCAGAGAAGTGGGCGGGGCCGTTGCTGAGCCTCAAGTGTCGGGGTGCAGGGCAGGTGCCCCATCCTGCTCCTGAGAGACCTGAATCTCCCCCGGCCACAGGGAGGGAGAACTTGCCTGGCCTCTCCTTCAGTTGGATCTGGGAGCCCCCTGGGATAGGTCTAGTGGGGTTTTTCCCACAATCTGTTCCTAGGGAGGGCTCAAGGGACCCAGGGCCCTGCCCCCCTCTGGCCCCTAAAACCACCTCCCCGACCAGAAATCGGATCATTCCTCTTCCGTGGAGATGGGGAGGGGTGGCAGCTTCTTTCAGCCTGGCCTGTGCGGGCTACAGCTGGGATCCCCCGCCGGGCCCCCTCCCCTCCACCACCGCCAGGGCACTTTGCCAAGTCCCTGCAGGATTTTCCCGACTTCCTCCCCGCTGCTCCTGGGTGTGGCTGGGGTGAGGGGAGGCGATGAAAGCCACCCAGCCCTCCCCTGCTAGCTGTCGTCCTTCTAGAGCCTACTGTGTGTCTAGGGGTGGGGGGGCGGGAGTTGGCCAAGGCTCCCCCACCTCCCCATGGCCACTGGAGGGTGGAGGGAGTCCCTGCAGATTTCTCAGACCCGAGGCTCCCAGCAGGGGCAGGCAGGTGGACGGGCCACCATTGTCTTTCATTCCCCATTCTGGAAGTCCTGGCTCCCCAGAGCTCCCGAGGAAAGGGGTGTCTTCCCAGGTGCAGCATGCATGGGCACGTATCCCCATGGACCTTTTCCTTTAGGACCGCCTGTTCTGACTGCAGCCCTCCTCCCCCCACCCCCAGCAGGCCGTGGGCGTCCCAGGGCCTGGTTTGTCAGAGCACGTACCCTCAGGGCCCCAAGAGCAGAGTGGGGAGGGTGGGGCTGCCCTGTGCTGCCCAGGCTTGATTTTGAGGTTCACAGGCTGCCTTGACCGCACGCACTGTAGGAGCCTTGCAGGAGGAGGGCGTTTCACCTGCCGGGGGGCATGGTGTCTTTGCCCACCCACAGGGCTGCATGGAGCCCAGCTGGCCCAGAGCCCTGAGCTCAGAGCTCATCACCCTGAAACTTCATCATCCACCTTAGCTGTTCCTGGCTCTGCCCATACAGAATGGCCGGAACAGTGGGTGGGACGATAGGGAGAGTGGGGCACGGAAGGCAGGCACCCCAGCCGGCTGGGTCCCCTTCCCGTAACCAGCCTGAGCCGAGAAGGACGTTGTTGGAATTGGGGTGGCTGGGGGTTGGGGGGCTGCTTCTGTTTGCAGGCCAGGTGTCCTAGTGTGTGACACACACGGGTGGGCAGTGGCATCCATCGTGTGTGTGCCTCCCTGCAGCTTCCTCCTGGGGGGCTGACCCAAAGATCTCCACACATCTGCCCAGGGTTTGGGTCTATCTACTCTGGACATCTGGCCTGAGCAAGTGAGGTGGGAAGAGAGGAAGAAGCCCAGGTGTCAGCCTCTGCGGCCACCCCTCCCCAGTGGGAAGAGGACCACTGACACCTGCGCACCCCCCGTGTCCACCCCAGGTTCGGGTCTGGCGGTACTTGAAGGGCAAAGATGTGGTGGCCCAGGAGAGCCTGCTGGACGGAGGCAACAAGGTGGTGATTGGCGGCTTCGGAGACCCCCTCATCTGTGACAACCAGGTGTCCACTGGGGACACCAGGATCTTCTTTGTGAACCCAGCCCCGCCGTACCTGTGGCCGGCCCACAAGAATGAGCTGATGCTCAACTCCAGCCTCATGCGCATCACCCTGCGGAACCTGGAGGAGGTGGAACACTGCGTGGAAGGTGCGTGAAGGGGCAGAGCAGGGGAGGCACCGTGGGGGCAGGAGAGAGTTTGCTGGCGGCGAGAGCACTTGGCATCTCGTGGTGCAACCTCCTTTTCTGAGTCCCAGCTCCCTGGCTTCCCAGCCGTCTCAGCTCCAATCTCTGATATAAGCAGCGCTCCCCACCCTGGCCCTGGAGATGCCACCACTTTTTGTCTTGGAGCCAAGCGAGTCCCAGCCCTGCAAAGGGACAGGCCTCCTCTCTCTTCCCCTCCCCCTCCGTAGTTCTGCACGCCCCTTCCTGGAGTTCCCTGTTCTAGGAGAGAGGCTGGGACCAGGTGAATGAACATCAGTTGTTTGTGTTCTGCAGAAGCCCAAACATCTGTTTAGACAGGGCCCAGATGTTGAGCAAACCCGTTGGGGTGGGGCTTAAGGGTTGTGCTGGAGGTGGGGCTACCCCACCATGTGTTCCAAGAGGCCTGTCATTTCTGGGAGGGGCAGTTATGTGGAGTGGGCTGCTTCCAGAGTTTGAGTGGGTGTGGGATCCCCTCACAGAGGTACAGAACCTCTCCTTGTCTGCCCTCCCCATGCGTCCGTTCTGAATGGCCCAAGAGCATCCCTCCCTCACCCCAGCCTCCGAGAGGTGAGCAGGAATCACACGACCAGGGCTCACCCACCCACCTCAGCCCAGGCGAATCCCAGCTGGGGGCTGAGATCCATGGCTGAGGAACGTAGCAGGGAGAACATAGGAACTGCCTGTCGCCCTCACATCCTGTCTGTCCCCTCATGGCTGCCTGGGAAGGGATGTACCGGAGAGGGCGGAGAGAGGAGAGAATGCTTCCTCCCAGGGCAGTGGGAAGGGTCCTTGACTTCCTGTCCTGGGAAGGTGACCCTGTCCCTCTGATTTGCTCTGTTGGCCAGCAGGGAAGTTCCATCTTCCACCCAACTTACTGCTGTGGTGCTGGCTTGGCTTTTGCGGGGTCCTGGGTGGTGGACTGTGCAGGGCGAGGGGCAGGACCTGAAGTGGGGAGCCCTGTAGCATCCTGCGCGGCCTGTAGTCCATTGCTCCTGGGGCTGTGTCCAGGGTCCCAGCCTGCAACGTCATACAGCGAGGCCGGCGGGGCTGTGTCACTGGTCCCTTGCATCACCAGCTTAGCTGAGGAGGTCCCAGCATGGCCCTCCCACCAGGTGAGGACTGGAGACCCTGGCCCTGCTCTGGAAGCTTGTGGTCTAGGGAAGAGATGGGAGGGTGGCATGGAGATGGGGCAGGCTGTGGGGTGTGATGCCCAGTTTTGAAAGATGAGTTGGGGGCTAAGGAGAGGGTCAGGGCACAGAGAGCCGCCATTTCTGCAAGATCAAGAAGGCACATCACTAACTCTGCAGCTGGACGGGTCCAGCCTGAGGGTCCACGACTCGGTAACTGAGCCCTTCTGTGGGGTCAGAGGGCATGTGGCAGGAGGGCCACCCCAGGCAGAACAAGATTTGCCGTCTTGCCAGATCCTGCTCTACCCAGGCCAGGCCCTGGTTCCGGATACATCAGGCTGGGCAGAGGGACACCTGGAAAGGAGGGCCCACAGGGAGAGCTCCCAGCGAGACTTCACCTTCTGTGTGCCGGCTGCCCAGGATAGGGACCGGGCTAGGCCCCCAGCTCCAGTTGGGCCGGTGGGGGAGGGTGGTGCTGGGACCCGCAGGCCAGTGGGTAGCAATGGGGTGAGCACCCAGAAGGGGCCGAGGCCACCAGAGTCTTCTGGGGTGGGCCTGCCAGGAGGAGGGTCTTGGGGAAGGAGGTTCATGGAGAGAAAAGGAAAGGAAGTAGCCTTGACTGTAGCTTGGAGCCTTGTGGTAGAGCCAGGGTGGAGGGGAAGCCCCCAGGGAGGGGAGGGGCCCAGAGTGAGAAGCTTGCGGTCCACTGCAAGGGGCCAGGGAGCCCTGGAAGTTTTGAGCCCATGACACGGATCCCTTCTTTGGAAGCAAACCGGGGCACCTTGAGGAGCAGGGGCTGCGGGCAGGGTGGGTGCATCCCAGGGACCCCAGTTAGATGGGGGTGCCTCCCCCTTGAGCCTCCCGAAGGCCTGAGGCAAAAGGCCCCCTGGAGCTGGGGCCGGGCTTGGGGAAGAGACAGTCCTCTCCCCACCTGCCCCAGCAAGGTGCGGCTGGGAGGAGGGCCCGCCTTCCACTCTGTGGGAGATAAGGGCCTCAAACCCCACTCCAGGCTCTCCAGGGAGACAAGGCTTCACCCTAGTGGGGGGTTAGGGTTAGGGATGGACAGGGCTTGAACTAAGATGACCCCTCCCTGTCTGATTCTGACCCTGTTCTGTTCCTGGGAGCCCACAGCTGCCCCTGCCCCACAGGGCCCAGAGTGAAGGCCACTGATTTGTGGAGGTGACCCCAAGACCACCCAAGACCCCTGTCTCTAACACACCTCTCCCCGGCCCCCAAAAGGCCCACAGCCGCGAAGGTCAGGGGCACATCCTGCCAGGCCCACCTCCCTGGATGCCCCCAGCTCATCCCCACCTGGGCCCCAGCTCTACTGGGACTACCTTCCTCAGTTTCTCCCCCAGGGCCTGCAGGGTCTTCCTGGCTCTGGGCCCCTTCCCCAGCCTCCAGCCCCCAGGAAGCTCCTCCCCAATCCTCCGCCTGGGGAGCCACATTCCGAGCATAACTGAGACAGGTATGTGTCCCTCCCTCTGCGCCACCTGTGGGTGAGGGAGAGGATGCTCTGCTTCAGAGCAGCCTCTTCAGGAAGGAGCCCCTCGCCCCCTGCTTTGTCAGGGAAGTGGCCTGGCCTCTTCCAGTGCCAGCCGCCCGCGCACCATGAGCCTGCCCAGGCTGGAAGCTGAGCAGGCATCTCCTCCAGCCTTCAGCCACTTTGCCCTGGTCTGGGCAGCACCCATACACTCCCACCACCCTCCCCTCCCCCACCTTATGAAGACTGGTCCTGGGGCCCCCTGAAGCCCCTAGGAGGGATGCAGGCCTGGGGCCCTTCCCCAGGCCTTTCCCTGCCCACTAGGAGCCAGGAGCAGAGAAAGGAAGTGTTGTCTGCCCTCTCCAGGTCTGGCACAGGGACAGGGTCGGTGAGTCTGGCTGTGGCCCAGCTCAGCCCTGCCCAGCCCTGAAGCCCGGGGTCCTGGCGGCCATGGCCTAGCCTGGCCAGCCTGATTCCAGTGAGCACCCTCCCTCCCTTCCTCCCTGCCAGGCCAGCCTTCTAGGGCCTTTGGGAAGGCAGTCCTATGTAGCTCAGGCTGGAGAGGTGCTGGGTCCCGGGCCAGCCTGGCACTGGTGCAGGCGCTATGGCCTCGGAGCTGGATGTGGACTGCAGACACCCCCAGACAGGGACTGGCTCTCCCTGAAGCAGGGCGGGGGCAGGTAGAAGTCCAGAGGGAGTTTCCTGGGCGGGCTCCCTCTGCTGTCTGGCACTTAGCTTCTGTACCCCCAAGTCCTCTGAGCCTGTCCTACTCCCGCCACATTCCTCCCTGAGGTGGGAGGTGGCTGCTTCCTGTCCCTGTTTCCCTCTTCCAGACTGTAGGTTCTCACCCCACCCCTCCAGACCCGCCTAGCGCCCTCGGCCCCTCCCCCAGGCAGGCCCAGGCTGGAGGCTGCCCGCCCAGGCTTTCTCCTTCCTTCCAGCAGCCAGGGGTGGGGCATCAGCTCAGGTGGGGTGTGACCGCCCCCCCCACCCCGCCCGCCTGTCCTCTTCCCACCTGGGGGTCCGTGGTAGATAGTCAGCGCTAGAATGGACCTGTGCCGGCTTTGTCTTCCCCTGGGCCCACGGTGGGCTGGCTGGTGTCCTCCCTGGGGCAGCCCCAGGGGGCTTGGGTGGGGGGCTGCTCCTGAAACCAAAGGCCTTTGGATCCAGTCCCTTCACTGCGCCAGACTGAGCTAGTGGAAACAGCTCTTGGCTTTTTCCAGACCCCACCCCATCCCCCTGCTCCACACCCAGAGAACAGCCCTGGTCTCCATTCTCCCCTGCAGATTGGAAATGCAAAAAAAAAAGTTGTTTTGAAACTGTCCTCCCCTCTCCTGCTGTCTATACTGGCCTCCCCCAGGGTGCTGGACAGAGTGGATTCCGGTGGGGCCTGCCTGTGCCCTTACAGCATCTCTGGGGGTGCTGGGACCCACGTGCACAGAGGAGAAATTAGATTCACCTGGTCAGGGCTAGCTGGCCCAGGTGTGGGGCTACAGCCCCCTGCCCCGCCAGTCCTACAGGCTGAGGTGGGGGGAGTGTAGAGGGTGGCATGGGGCTGCCAGGTAAGGTTAGCAGGGGAGTGGGCCCAGACTTCAGGGCCGTGGATCTAGCCAGAGGTCACTCTCACCATCACCCTGCTACAGTCAGGCCAGCTCAGCCTCCTCCAGCCTGCTTTGCTTCCTTCCTAAATGGTTAATTCTCCCCAGCCCCCTGAGAAGCAAAGCCTGCCCCCACCCCCATCACCACAGGAAGGTGGAAAACAGCTGCAGAAACAGGCCTCTCTCCTGCCCCTGCACCTGCCCCAGCCCTTTGCCTCCACCTGCAGGCTCCAGGCCAACTGCCCTCCCTCCCCCCACAAGTTCTACCCTTGCCTAGAGGCCTGGGGCGGGGGGCGGGGGGGATGAAAGCTGGGCTCCGTCTCCTGTCCTGCTCTGCTGGCCCCAGCCGCCCCCCCACCATTGAGATAGGTGAACCATGGCTCCCCACACAGGCCCCCAAGGCCCAGCCGGGCTGGGGGCTGCAGGCACAATCACTGAAATAGCCCCAGTAACCCCTGACACCCCAGAGTCCCAGAGAGTGCCCGCCTCTCATTGAAGAGCAACAGGGATCTCAGAAATGAGACAGCACCCTAGTGACAAGCACTCTGGTGACACTGATGCAGCTCATCAGAGGGCACTGTGCCCCCACGGGCTACACTGGGGCTCAGGAGGGATCACGTTCCAGTCCCAGGCTGCGGCTGGGAGCCGGGCAGGGGTGACTAGGCCTCTGGTGGAGTTTCCAGTGGGGAGGGAAGCTCCCCTAGAAGGGGCCTCTCCCCCCAGAGCAGATCCTGAGAACTTCCTCTGAGGAAGGCCCCCTGCCAGGGGCTGCTTACAGCTGGACCTGGGAAGGGGAAGATGGCCCCTCCCACTCCCCTCCCCACCAGGGCATAGAGGCATGGGAGGGGCCGGCTCTGTGTCCTCCCAGGCAGCCTGCTGTTAACAGCTGTGTGACCTGCACGTGTGCCTGCAGCCTCAGGTGTACCAACCGGCACACGATTCTGATTGAAACCCCAGCTGGGCTGTGGTTCCTGCCACCCTTGGATCAGCCTGGGGAGGGGACCCTGCAGGTCCTCTGCCAGCAGGCTGGTAGCAGGCAACCTTGGCTTGTGTCCCTGGGGGCCTGGGAACAGGGCTCCAGCCCTCTGCCCTCATATGGCTCCCATCTCCTGCCTGCTGCCCCAGTGTCCAGCTATGCCCTCCTCCCACCCACCCCGTTCCCGGCCGAGGTCTGGGCCCCGCCTCCTGTGGGCTCTGCCTCTGGGTTTTTCAATGCCAGAGATGGAAGGACTGTGGTAGGGACAGGAAGAGTCTCTGGGGCCACTTGGATTCCCTGTCCCATCTCGTACCTGCCGGACCCTGAGTCTGGCACTGTTAGGGGTTAGGTGTGGCAAGTCAGGAGAGGCTGGTCTGCCTCTGGCCTGAGGTGGGCCTGAAGCTTCCCTGCCCCTCCCATTGGCAGCTACCTCTGGGCCGCCCCGCGCTGGCCCCGGCAGAAGCAGGCAGCCTGTCCCTCTGGCCACAGACGCGGGCTTCCCGTGTACATTAGGGCGAAATAAGAGCACAGCATCTGGGCCAGACTGTGGCCTGTCCCTGACCCACCAGTGGGGAGCAATGTACGTCCACTTCTCTCCCTGGAGGGGAGGCGGTGAGGGTCGCTAGGGTCCATTTGAGAATCCATCCGTGGGTTCCTTCCTCAGCCACCCGTCCACCACGGCCCAGCAGCAGATCCTCACAGGGCCGCTGGAAGGGCTGCCGCTGCCACCTGCACAGGGCCCTTCAAGGTTCTGGACGGGCTTTCCAAGGAGACCAGGTGTGGCTGTGTGTTGAGGAGCGAAGGCCAAGGGGGAAGGGTATTCCGGGCAGGAAAGGCAGCACAACAAGGTCTGAGATGCAGGGAACAGCAGGCAGTCCCTGTGGCTTGGCTGCGGGGTGGGACAAGGCAGCTGTGGGCGTGGTGCGGGCCAGAGAGCTACAGCCCACGGGCTGGAAGAGGGGGACCCTCCTCTCTGAGCAGGAGCCTTCCCACCTGACGCTGCGCCTTGGCTGCTGGTCCCGGTCACCCTCCCCCACGGGAGAAACTCCGCCTGCACCCTGGCTGCGTCTGCAATCTCCTGGTCTTCCGTCTTTGCGGCTCTCTCCTGTCTGGCCGGTCTCTCTGCCCCTTTGTCCCCTGACTTTCTGGTTCCAGTAGGTGTGTCTGTCTGTCACTCCTCTTCATCTTGACATCCAGCCGGTCAGTACCTCCAGGAAGCACCGTCCCGCAACTCAGACCGTTGTGCTGGACTGTGCATCCCTCACTGCCTGGCGTGGCCCTCAGCAGGACACAGGGTCTCCACTCACCAGGCACTGACCACACGTGGGTGCCACCCTGGCTCTTCCAGCTTTCTCTTTCCTCCCGGAGATGGGCAGGGCCTGGCCAAAAAGGTGGATTTGGGGCTGTCCTGGAGGGGAGGGACCGAAGGCATGGATCAGCTCCACCGCGGCCCCCTTTTCTGCAGGTGCCTACCGCCCCCCTCCTCTGTTCGTCTGGCGCCCCCTGGTGGCTTCAGTCTATGTCTTGGCAGGTGTCCAGGCCCTGGACTGGGCTCCCTCCTCCCAGCGTTCCCCAGGCCGGAGGACCTGCCCATGGCCCCTGTCGCCCTGAGGCCTCACCAGCCTGGCCCCTCCTGGCCTCCTGCAGCCTCCTGAGCCCGTTCTCCCCTGGGCCTCTGTAGTTGCCTCTGTCCGGAGGTGCAAACCCCTCTCCCCATCCTTCGGGTCTCTGTACAGATAACCCCCCCACCCCCACCCCCGACCCTCCGACCTCTAGTGCTCTCTCTGTCACAGGGTAACCCCCCAGGGTGCAGAAATCCGACCCGACTCGGGACACACCTCCTGCACTGCGCCTACCCCCGGAGGAGCTCAGACGGGCTGCTGAGGGAGGCTGGGCCCCGGGCAGGGTGAAGGCTGAGTAATGAGGGAGGAGGGAAGCCAGGGGTCAGCGGCCGCAGCTGCCGTCCAAGCCGCCAGCGGTCGCCACCCTACGAGCTGGCCCTGCTGAGCCCCGTCCCCAAACTCTCACTCAATCCCACCGCCCGGCGGCGCCGGCTAACCGGCAGAGTGTGGGCCCTGCCCGCGGGGCTGGTGGGTGGGCACACAGCCAGCGGACTCAAACCTGGGCGCCTCCCGGCCTCGGCCTCACCTGAGGCGGCGATCGGGGCCCGGGCTGGACGCCGCCTCCTTCCCAGCGGCGGGCCCGGGTCCAGCAGCGACGTCCCGCCGTGAAACGCCCATTGTCTGCTGAGGCCGAGGGGGAGGGGACGGCCGTAGCCTGAGACCAGACACCAGGAGGCCGGGGCTGGGGGAAGGGGCCGCCCTGCCCCGTCCTCTTCCCCTCCCCCACCGGGGCGGCCAGACACCTGTGACTCCGGGCCGCCTGGCGGCCGGCGCTCGACTGTTCGATGCGCTTCACACACAAGCGGGATACCCTTGAGGTCCCGGCGGTGGGGACAGGCGGACCGCGCGCTGCGCGGGACCAGCCGAGGCGCCGCCGGCCGCGAGGCCCGACATTAAAGGTGTGTGCGCACGCGCGGTGTGTGCTCGCCGCCGGGAGGGCGGTGCCGCCCCACCCCCACCCCCTCCTTTCCGGGGGAGCTGGGCCCGGCCCCTCCGGAGTGAGGGAGGGGTCATCTGCGTAAGAAAGGGGTCGGCGGGGGGCCAGTAGGTAGGACTTCCCATCCTCTCTAGACTCTATTCCCCATCTTCCTTCTCAGGGAAGCACCTGGAGGGGCGCAACCACACCGTGTACTTGGGGGCACGCCCAGTGTGTGCTGTGTGACTGAGGGGCAAGTTTTGCATTGCATGAGGGCGTGCAGTGTGTATGCACGCAGGTGAGTGTGTGACACCCAGTGCCTGTGCAGACTTGAGTGAGTGGGTGTACATGTATCTGCGTACGTGAGACCTGGGACATCGAGTGCGTGTGTACACATGTGAGCAGTAGCATGTTGCTGTGTGTAAACCCAGAGGGGGGCCGATTCTTGGCTCGGAGCACCCTCTGTTCCTGGGGTCTGAGCCTGCGTGGCCTGGTCAGGGCTGAATGATTTTGAGTCTGAAGATCCCAAAATAGCCCGGGTAGCCTGAGCTCCCCTCCCCCAGCTGGCTCTGAGGCCTCAATGGCCCTTTGTCTCTCTGAAGGCATCCAAGCCCTGTGGGGGCTCAGGCTCGGGCTGAGGCTGGGAGGGACCGGGCTGCATGCGGGTCCCCTTTCCCCAGGCCAGACCTGACAGGCCTTGCGCACCGCCACCACCACCACGTGAGCCCTAAGTCCAGCCCATTTGCTGGCAGAGTCCAGGGTCTCTGCCTGGGGGAGGCCTGCCCTGCCAGCACGGGCTCCCCCTGATCCCAGGGCTTGCCCCTCCCACACTCTGGTCCCCTTGCCTCCCCTCCTCCAGCAGGGCCCACCCATGATGTCCCAAGCTGCAGTGGCAGCAGCAGACAGGGCTCCTGTGCGGGTGTGTGCTCAGTGCGTACGTCTGTGGTTTAAACCCTGGCACTGTCTGTGGGCCCCTCCCTGAGTGGAGGGATTCCAACTGCAGTCCTGGGGGCTGCAGTGAGAAGTAAATGGGAAATGTGTCACTGCCTGGGCTCACCACACCAAGTTCTGGGCTGTGGGCCAAGCTCTGCCCGGAGGAGATAAAAAGTCAGACCCTGCCCTGGGTGCTCCAAGTCCGGGGCATTGCCACTCTCAGTGTGGTGTGGGCAGTGCCAGGGTGTGGTGAGGTGAGGTGAGGGGGTGGGAGGCTCCCCTGAGGAGACAGTGAGGCCAGCCAGGGGCAGGGTCTCCAGGTGGGCTGACAGATTGCTACTCTGTGTCCATCGCTGCCCGGGGTGGGGGTGACCACTTTGTGTATTGACTTTTCCTGCAAGGTTTCAGTAGACCCTCAGGTTCCAGGGCTCCAAGAGGTTTGAAGACCCCTGCTGTGGATGATTGGGGACCGGACAGGGTGGGCTGACCCTGTTAGGATTTGGTACTAGTGTGTCTGGGCGCAGGACTGAAAGGAGTCCAAGGAGATGGACCTGAAGAACTGGGTGCTGGCTGGCAGGTGCTTGACGAGCAGGGAGTGAGCGAGGTGTGTGTGGGAGGACTCCAGGGACATGTTTGTGAGGCAGCTGCACACGTGATGGGGAGGACGGGAGTCCCAGGTGGGCCGCGCGCCCTGGCCCGCTGTGACGTCAGGGTCTCGACGTTCCCGGAAGGCCTCTGGGGGGCGCTCCAGGCTTGCGGTCTGGACCTGGAGCCCCGCGACTATTTGCATAACGCTCATTTACATGGGACTCATTTGCATGATCCTGTCACCTCGCGGACGCGAGTTGGGGGTGTGCGGATGGTTTGAGGTGCTGCTGTCAGGTCCTAGGGAGGGGTGGCGCACCCTCTGAATTGAGCCCAGCCTACTCCCCACCTGTGTGTATGTACCTGGAGACGCTACCCCCACAGTGCCGGGGTCGCGCCAGCGGGGGCAGAGACATTGACACGCACACGCGGTAGCACGCAGACCGCAGCCCAGAAACCGGGTCCTTCGTGCAGGTCGATCCCCCCTGCGGGGACACAGACAGACCCTCGGACACTCCGCCGCGCCGCCGCTCACACGCACAGCCCAGCCCAGCCCAGCCCAGCCGGGTGGGAGCGGGAGGGGACCCTGTCCCGCCCACCTACTCGACCCCACTCCGCAGCCCCCCACCCCGACCTCACACGTGCCTTCTCTCCAGCGCCAGCCTCCGCTCCCCCTCATCTCCGGCCCCGACCCCAGCCCCCATCCCGACCTGCACCCTCCGCAGCCCCAGCGCCCCACCTCTGCGCCCTCCCCGGCCGCCGCGCCCTTCCAGCCCCGGTGCCCCCAGCCGACCCCCAGCGCCCGCAGCCTCTGCGTTGTCTTTTGTGCCGTCGCCCTCCCGTCCTCATCCGCCCGATGCTCCTTGCGGCGCGAGCCGCGACTCCCCGCGGACGCTGGGGTCCCCGGAGGCGTCTTCCTTTGTCTCAGCTCCCCGCCCTCCCTCCGCGGCGCCCCTCGCCCCTCACTCACCGCCTCGGCCCCGGCCTGGGCGCGGGGAGCGGGCGCGGCCCTCCGCGGCCGGCTCTTTCTTCTCTCTCTCCGGAGGCGCGCTCGCCCCTCCCGCTCGCAGCCGTCGCCGCTCCCGCCTCTGCCGGGGACCGAGCAGCCGGGACCCGCCGAGTCCCGGGCGAGGGGCCGCTCGCCGCCCTTCCCACTCGGACCGACTTCTCCTGGGCGGCCGCGCGGGCACGATCCGGGGCTGCGCGACTCCCCGAGGCTGGCTCCGGGAAGCCCGAGCCCCGCGGAGAGCTGCTGGCGCCTCCGGCCCAGGCCCTGGCCGGTGTGGACGGCAGGGGTGGTGCTGGCCCTCGGTTCCTCGTCCACCTCCCTCCGAGCCCAAACTTGGGATTTCGACTCCGGGAGAATTCTGCACACCTCCCTTTATGAGCCTCAAGGGCTGTGGAGGGGGCCTGGCGCCCCCCCACCCCCCAGCTGTGACTGGAGCTGAACTTTGAGAATATAGCTGCTGTCAACTGGCCCAGGGGTCCAAGAATGGGGCGAGTGGCACCGAAGAGGCCCAAGGGCACCCCGTGAGGACCCCCACGCCTCAAGAGTGGGGGCTGAGGATCCCGGGCCATGCCTCCACTGCCGCTGGAGCGGGACCCCCGGCAGCGGCGCGGGCTCTCCCTGCTGGTGCGATATTTCATGATCCCCTGTAACGTCTGCCTGATCCTCCTGGCCACCGCCACGCTCGGCTTCGCGGTGCTACTCTTCCTGAACAACTGTACGTCTGTGGGTGTGGCAGCCTCCTGGGCCCAGGTGACCCTGCCTGTCTGCTCGCTGAGGTCCCCTGCCTCAGCCACCAAAGATTAGGGGACAGGCAGGGTCACAGAGAGGCCACCAGCTGTGACGTGGCTCAGATGGGCCGCTGCATCTTCTGGGAACACCTGGGTCGTTCTCTGGATGCCTGGGCCCCCCGAAGGCTGTCTGTGGGCTGGGGGGGGGGGCAGGGGCCGGCCCACATCCTGAGCTGCAGAGACAACTTTCGTTGGGAGGGGGGTTGGGGGCAGCTGGCTACGCTGGGAATGGGGGCTTTGGCAGGACCTGGGGCTCATCTCGGGAATAGGTGGCTGCCCACACCCCTGCCACTGGGCCTCCCTGACAGGTGTCAGACCATGATGATACAGCCAGAGGGGCAGAGGAAAGCCAGGGAAGGGATGTGTGCAGGCAGGGGTGACCCCTCCAGGCTGGACAATGGGACAGGCTATGGAAGGACTGGCTCGGGCTGGGGAGTGGGGGCGGGGGTTGCCTGACTTGGAGATTTGTTTTTTTCCAGACAAACCTGGGACCCACTTCACGCCAGTGCCCCCAACGCCTCCGGATGGTGAGTGAGGGCTCAATTGGTGACAGACTGAGCTTGGCAATCTGTGCCTGGAGGGGCGGTGGCACTCTTGGTGGTCAGGGGGTCATTCTTGGGGCGTGTACATCAGACATGTAGCTGTGTCTGGAGCAGGAGGAGGCTGGATGAGGGAACCTGGATCCTTCCTGGGGAGTCCACAGTGGTGGACAGCAAAGGGAACCTGGGGTCCGCAGTCCCTGGGCCTGGCCCCACCTTGGCCTCAAAGTTGGGACTGACTTAGTGCTGGAGCCCACGGGTTGAGAGATGGGTCAGAAGATGTGTACAGAGGGCGTGGGGGGCCAGGGGCTCGGGGAGAGGGCCTCAGCAGGACCAGCAGCAGCTGTCTGAGGAGGGATGGGCGGGTCTGTTCCTGGACTGAGCAGGCTGGGCCTGGCCTCCTTGACCTGCTCTGTGGGCTGGGGCCCGGCCTCCCTGGGGGGCTGCTGTAATTAAGCTAATGTGAGCGGGGAAGAGAGGAAGCTGTCAGTGCCTCCGGAGGGCAGGGGAAAGGGGTGGCCTGGGGTCCTCTTGGGAGAGGGGGCTGCTCCCAGGTCTGCTTTCAGTGCCTGGGCCCCCTGCTGGGCAGGCACGGCCCAGGTCCCTGGAAGTACACAGAGGGCTGTCCATACATGGGATGAGCCATGGGAGGGCGCAGGTCTGCACTGGGCTGGGGGTTTGGGCCCAGGACTGAGCCTCTCATAGGCTGTGGACAAGAGGCCTGGAGCTGGCTGGATTTAAACACCTTCCTCTCTCCCAGCGTCCTCAGCCTTCTCTCCTCAAGCCCCAAGGCCTGCTGTGTCTCTTTTCCTTCACACATGCATTGGCGCGCCCCACAGCCTTCCACACGGGCCCCGCACCTGCCCTCGGATCCCATCACACATTTCGGGACAGCTACCCCACATGACCATCGTCATCCCTCCCAGGCGCACACACAGCACATTCTTGGTCACAGGCAGGGCTCAGGGCACGCGCTCCATCCTCCAACCTACCCAGGTCTGGGGAGAGAGTTAAATATACCCACTCCAACCGGCAGAGGCTATAAAAAGCCACCACCGCCTCCGGCATCGCACACTGTGAGGGAGCCTTGGGCAAGGAAGGAGTGAGGCTCCTTCAGGAGGGCAAGCATGGCAGAGCCCCAGAGGTGACGCTCAAGGGCCGGGAAGCTTGCAGGTCTCTGGGCGCTCCACCTGCGCTAAGGAGGGGCAGCCTGCATGATGAGGGTGCAAGTCTTGGAGGACGAGGAACCTACTGGTCATAGAGGAGTAGGTGTCCTTGGCCCAGGGGTCAGGACCTTGGGTGGTGTCCGGCTGGACCAGGGTGACCAGAGGGAGAGAGAGGCTTGAGCCCGAGGGGCAGTGCGGTGACCAGGTCCTCGGCCATGGGGTCAGGACCCTGGGAAAGACCTTGATCAGCAGGTCCAATTGAAGCCAGATAGAGCAGCCAGCCAGACGGGGCAAGTGCCCCTGGGTTTGGCCTGGGGGTCCCCAGGGCCTTGGGCAAGTGAGGGCTGAAAGTGAGAGGAAGTGCTAAGGGGAGAGAGAAGGAGACCGCGGGAGACGGAAAGTGAGGAGAGGGGCTATGAGTAGACAAAGTGTTGAACCAGGACAAGGGATGCCCCATATGCTAGCAGCTCTTACTGCTCTAGTCATCGCAGTGGCTGACCCCCCACCCGGCCCAGAGTGGAGTGCTGGGCCTCTCCAAGCCTTTGCAGGTATTGGCCCATTTAGCCTCACAACAACCCTGGAGGGTAGGTTCTATTGTCCCCATTCACTGGAGGAGATGCTGAGGTAGGGCGAGGCTGTAACTTGCCCACCGTCACTTGGCGGGTGAATGCAGGTGGGGCAGCCTGGCTCCAGGATCTGATGAAGCATCTGCGTGGGTGCCCAGATGAGGTCGGGGGAGGACGGTGGGGGGGGGGGTCTGCAGGGAGTTCAGCCTGGGGTATCCATGCTGGCCCCGCCCTTGCCTCCAGCCCCCGTTCACTCAGCCCGTGGGGGGTGGGGGCAGGGATTCCCAGACAGACTCGCGGGAGCCTGGGGTGGGCTGTTGCTATGGTGACAGCGCCAGCTGCCTGTGCTGCTCCAGACCCCTCGGAGTTGAGGCTGCTTCCTCCTGCCCCCCTGCCTGAGCCTGCTGGGAGGTGATGGGGGGCGCCCCCCGACCCCCATAACTTATTAATGATAAGTGGACCCAATTAAACATTTATTGCATCCAGACAGCCGCAGCCGGTAATGGGCCTGCCCCGCCTATGGGGGTGTCACCCTGGGTGGGAGTCCTGAGGAGTCAGCCTGCCCGCTGCCCTGACACTGTGCCCAGGAGGGCCTGTCCTGACGGCTCTGCAGCTCAGTGAGCGCGTGTGCGCTGGCGACGCTGCAAAGTTGAGAACTACAATGTTTAAAGAAGAAAACAGTCGGGTCCGCAGGGCCCGGTGTGCTAGGGTCCCTGAGGAGGTCATGCTGAGTGTGAGGTGGGGCAGCAGGGCCTGGGGAGGGGGTGGGGGCGGCGACATTTCCTGAGGTGGGAGCCCAGGAGGATAGGTGAGGAAGGATGAGGTGTGTGGGTACCCGCGGGGCCCTAGCGAGAGATTGCAGCTGGGAGGCCACGAGCCACAGCAGAGCACGGACCTGGGGGAGGCTGGCTGTGGGGACGTGGAAGGTGGGGGAGTGGGCAGACAAGAACCCAAGTGGGGACAGGCCTGAGGAGAGGGGAGGCCTCCAGAGAAGCAGGAAGGGGAAGAAGTGAAAAGAGAGGGGTGGGGGCCGGCAGGGCACTGGGTTCTGGGCCGAGGGTGGAGCATGTGACCTGACCTCAGATAACCCCACCCCCTGTCCTGCAGCTGTATGACCTCAGGCCGGTCCATGAAAGGCAGAGGAGCTGGTCCCTGGGGAGGTGGCAGGGGCCAGGTGTGGGCGGGGACACTGGAGCAGCTCCCAGGGAGGGGGCGGGGCGGTCCGGGGTTCTGAGGAGTAGGTCACAGTCGGAAGAGGGGCTTTGATTTTGAGGTGGGGATGCTGATTCCCTGTGATAGAGTCGGCCTGGGGGCTGTCTGTCTGTCCTCTGTGTGGGGAGTGGGTCAGGAGCAGATGCAATGCCCCTTCCACAGTTGCGGGGCTGAAGGGGGCGGGGGCAGAGAAGGCTCTGCGGGGGGAGGGAGGTTGTTGAGAGGGGGAGGGCACGAGGCCCTGGCTGTGATGGGCGCACCCGGGGTTCCTGTGAGCGCCAGTACGAACATGGGTGGGCACGCATGTGCATGTGTGACCGTCCGTGCAAGATCCTGGCAGGTGTGCGGACGTTGGACTGTGTGCATGATGACCGTGGGCCTGGAGGCGGCAGGGGCCGGGCCCCTACCCACCCCGTCGCGTCTTCCGCCCCACCCGCAGCGTGCCGAGGAATGCTGTGTGGCTTCGGCGCCGTCTGCGAGCCCAGCGCGGAGGAGCCGGGCCGAGCCTCCTGCGTGTGCAAGAAGAGCGCCTGCCCCAGCGTGGTGGCGCCCGTGTGCGGCTCGGATGCCTCCACCTACAGCAACGAGTGCGAGCTGCAGCGGGCGCAGTGCAGCCAGCAGAGGCGCATCCGCCTGCTGCGCCGGGGGCCCTGCGGTGAGTGCGGGGCGGGGCCTTGGTGAGGGGGATGCAGAGGGGCGGGGACTGTGGTGACGGGGGTGGGGCCTGCAGTTGGGGGGGCGCGGGGGCGGGGCTGGAGCGGGCCTGAGTGAGGAGGGATGAGGAGGGCGGGGCCTGCGGTGAGGGGGTGCGCGGAGGGCCGGCCGCCGGCCAGTGTGACCCCACCCTGCTCCGCCCACAGGGACCAGGGACCCCTGCTCCAATGTAACCTGCAGCTTTGGCAGCACCTGTGCGCGCTCCGCAGATGGACTGACAGCCACGTGCCTGTGCCCTGCCACGTGCCTCGGGGCCCCCGAGGGCCCCGTGTGTGGCAGCGACGGCACTGACTACCCCAGCGAGTGCCAGCTCTTGCGCCAAGCCTGCGCCCACCAGGAAAACGTGTTCAAGAAGTTCGACGGCCCTTGCGGTGAGCGCTACCCCTGCGCGTGTAGCATGACCTCAGTCAGTGTGTGCACACTGCGGCAGTGCCCTGACCTCCGCCTTCCCGCCCCCAGACCCCTGCCAGGGCGCCCTCAACGACCTGAGCCTCATCTGCCGTGTGGACCCACGCACGCGGCGCCCCGAGATGCTCCCGCGGCCAGAGAGCTGCCCTCCGAGGCAGGCGCCCGTGTGTGGGGATGATGGGGTTACCTACGGTAACGACTGCATCATGGGCCGAACCGGGGCCACCCGAGGCCTCCTCCTCCAGAAAGTGCGCTCTGGCCAGTGCCAGCCTCGAGGTGGGCGGCTCCTGGGGGAGGGCCCCGTCCTGGCACTCTGCATGACCCAGGGCCCCGCCTGTCCCCACCCTCCCCTGCATGCCTCATGGGTCGCCACTCATCACCTCGTGTGCCCGTGGGTCCCCTGCACATCCCAGCGTGGGGGCTGGCGTGGTACTCTGGCTCTTCTGATCTCCTTGCCCCCCCAGACCAGTGCCCAGAGGCGTGCAAGTTCAGTGCCGTGTGCCTGTCCCGCCGAGGCCGCCCCCGCTGTTCCTGCGACCGTGTCATCTGCGATGGGGCCTACAAACCCGTGTGCGCCCACGACGGGCACACATATGACAATGACTGCTGGCGCCAGCAGGCCGAGTGTCAGCAGCAGCGCAGCATCCCCGCCAAACGCCAGGGCCCGTGTGGTGAGCACCGTGGGTGGGCTCCGTGCTGCGAGCAGGCTGGGCCGGCAGTCCCCGCTGCCTGTCATCACATGCCATCTCCATCCTGAGTCATGCTTCTCCTCCCTGGGCTTGTGGGCGACAGCTGGTCACTCTGGGGAGCCTTGGCAGGGCTGCTGCCCGTCAGCGGGCTCTGGGGAGGTGGCATCTGTCAGGGACGTGCCTGCAGCACCTGGGAGGATGTGCGGCAGAGGCAGGGGTCCGTGGGCAGGCTCCCTGGGACCTGCCCGACAGCCCTCAAGTCCTCCGGGTGCCACACTCTTGGGACACACAGCCCCCTTAGAGGCAGCGTCTCAGTCGGGCTTCGAGGGACCAGGAATGGGCAGAGACAGCGCGTCCTGAGTGGACTGGGGCTCTGCCCACCTCTACCTCCGTCCCCGTCGGCCGGTCTGCCCATCTTTCTGGTCTCTCTTTCTGCGTCTGTTTCCTCTCCTCTGCTCTCCCTTCCCTCTTGGGTCCACCTCTTGTGTCTTCCAGCCTGACCTGCTGGCAGGATGAGGTACCGCGCCTGCCGCCAGGAGCCCACAGCCCGAGGTCTGCCCCCCGCGCGGCAGGGGGGGGTGGCTCGCTGCTGCCTGGCCTTGCGGTCCTCAGAGCAAGTGGACAGACACCTCCTCCCCCGTGTGGCCCTGGGTGTGGCTCTGGGTTGCAGACTCCTCCCCCCCCAGAGAGAGCACCCCCGCCCCCACGCATGGGTGTCCCAGGGCTGCTGGTGGTCAAGGGTCAGTGGCCTGGGTGGGCGGGTAAAGCTGGCCCTCCCACCAGCCCCTGAGACCAGTCCAGACGCTCCTGCGTCTAGAGGGCAGCCCCACCCCACACTCACGCCGGGACCTGGGGCCGTCTGAGTCTGTGTCCCTGCCCACGTGTGTCCGCGTCTGTCCCTTTCTCTGCTGTGTCCTGCGCATCCCGCCCTCCTCCTGGTCCACTCTTCCCACACCATCCCCACCCTGGGAGAGGGTCTGCTGCGTGGGGCTGGGGGCTTTGCGCGTCGCCTGGGAGAGCAGGTGGGGACCCTGCTGAGTGCCCACATTCTCCCCAGACCAGCCCCCGTCCCCGTGCCGCGGGGTGCAGTGTCCATTCGGGGCGATGTGTGCTGTGAAGAATGGGGAAGCCGAGTGTGCGTGTCAGCGAGCGTGTTCAGGCATCTACGATCCTGTGTGTGGCAGCGACGGCGTCACGTACGGCAGCACGTGCGAGCTGGAGGCTACGGCCTGCGCCCTTGGGCGGGAGATCCGGGTGGCTCGCCGAGGACCCTGTGGTCAGTGGTGGGTGAGTGGGTCTAGCTGGGGGGTGGCCGCCCTCGCCACTGTGGTGATGGAGCGTCCTCCCCAGACCGCTGTGGGCAGTGCCGCTTTGGAGCCCTGTGTGAGGCTGAGACCGGGCGCTGCGTGTGCCCCTCCGAGTGCGTGGCCTCGGCCCAGCCCGTGTGCGGCTCTGACGGGCGCACGTATGCCAGCGAGTGTGAGCTGCACGTGCACGCCTGCACACGCCAGATCAGCCTGCACGTGGCCTCGGCTGGACCCTGCCGTGAGTGGGGCTGGGGGCGCCTGGCGGGCTGTGGTCCCGTGGCCTTGGCTGGACCCTGCCGTGAGTGGGGCTGGGGGCGCCCGGCGGGCTGTGGTCCCGTGCCTCCTCCACCCAGTATCAGCTGACCCCCGCCCGGCCCCGCCTTCTGCAGAGACCTGCGGAGACACAGTGTGCGCCTTCGGGGCCGTGTGCTCGGCGGGGCGGTGCGTGTGTCCCCGGTGCGAGCGCCCTCCGCCCGGCCCCGTGTGTGGCAGCGACGGCGTGACCTACCGCAGTTCCTGCGAGCTCCGCGAGGCGGCCTGCCAGCAGCAGATGCAGATAGAGGAGGCCCGGGCGGGGCCGTGTGAGCAGGGTAGGTTCGGGGGCAGCTGGTGTGGGCTGCTGGGCGCCAGCCTCGGCCGGGACCCCGAGATGACCTGGCCTCCTCCCCACAGCCGAGTGCGGCTCGGGAGGCTCGGGCTCTGGAGAGCACGGTGAGTGTGGGCAGGAGCTGTGCCGGCAGCGAGGCGGCATCTGGGATGAGGACTCAGAGGACGGGCCGTGCGTCTGCGACTTCAGCTGCCAGAGCGTCCTGAGGAGCCCGGTGAGGCCCCCCCTCCCCTGACTCCCACTGGGCAGTGAGGCAGGAGCCGTGACCGCCCACACCTGCCCTGACACGCTTCCTGCAGGTGTGCGGCTCGGACGGGGTCACCTACCGCACCGAGTGTGAGCTGAAGAAGGCCAGGTGTGAATCGCGGCCAGAGCTGTACGTCGTGGCCCAGGGAGCCTGCAGTGGTGAGTGGGCGTGCGGGCGTGTCCGGCTGTGTGTGGGCACACATGTGCCTGTTCAAAGGTACGTGTGCCCACGGGTGTGAGGCTTGTGGGGGTCCATGTCTTGTTCGAAGTTGTTGCGTGTATGCTGTGGTGGGCGTGTGTGAACACGTGTATCGTGTTTGCAGTGTGTGCTGTTAGTGTATATCCGCATTTGTGCAGCTGTGGTGCGTGGACGTGTGTGCCTGCCAGTCAGCAAGTGTGCACTGAGCACCTACTGTGTGCAAGGGGGCATCAGTGAACCAGCGAGGCCCACCCTCCGGGCACTTTTTCTTCTGGGAGGAGACTGATGGTGACCGGCAATCGTTGTATCTTTGTGCACGCACAAGTGCTCCTGTGTGTGTCTGTGCGCGGGGGAATGTGGTGTACATGTGTGCCTGCCACCTGGCAGAGGCCTGCTAATCCGAGCGTGTGGCTCTGGTTGTATGTGTGTGCACGGGGCTTCACGTCCACGATCTGTGGGCGTTTCACATGTTGCTGGTACTCGGTGTGCAGACACGTCATTGTTCTCATGTGCGGTATGGGGTTCCCGCCTGTGACCCGAGCTGCAGACCCATGGGCCCTGGTGGGAGCCGGCATCTGGAGGGCTGAGTGGTGAGGGCGGGGGCGGTTGAGGCAGAGGGGCCGTGCCCAGGTGGAGCGTCTGGCCCTGCCTGGCATCTCAACCCCTGCCCCTCCCTGCAGCCCCCACCTTGGCCCCGCTGCTGCCTGCGGTTCCCCTGCACTGCGCTCAGAGCCCCTACGGCTGCTGCCTGGACAACATCACTGCTGCCCGGGGCGTGGGCCTGGCCGGCTGCCCTAGTGAGTACCCGAGCCTGGCCCTGACCCGCAGCCAGGCAGAGCCACGCAGCTGCGGTGACCCTGCCTTGCCCTGGCCTTGCAGGCTCGTGCCAGTGCAACCCCCACGGTTCCTACGGTGGCACCTGTGAACCGGCCACAGGCCAGTGCTCCTGCCGCCCGGGCGTGGGGGGCCTCAAGTGTGACCGCTGCGAGCCCGGCTTCTGGAACTTCCGTGGCATTGTCACCGATGGCCGGAGTGGCTGTACCCGTGAGTGACGGGGCCCACGATCGGTCCCCAGCTGAGCACTGCTGCCTGCCCACCCTGTCCCTGCTTTCCTCATCCCCCCTGGCAGGGGCTGGGCCAGGCCCTGGAGCCCGCGGGGAAGCCGGACACAGGTCTCAGCCTCTTCTCCTGCCTCCCAGCCTGCAGCTGTGACCCCCAGGGGGCCGTGCGGGACGACTGTGAACAGATGACCGGGCTGTGTTCCTGTAAGCCCGGGGTGGCCGGACCCAGGTGCGGGCAGTGTCCAGACGGCCATGCCCTGGGCCCTGCTGGCTGTGAGACAGGTGAGGGCCAGACCTGGCACTGCCCCTGGCCCCCTGTGCTGGGGATGAGGCCGTCATAGGGACGGGGTTTCCTGAGCCAGTGGGCTCTCCCGTGTCTGTGCCCCAGACTCCCCGGCACCCAAGACCTGTGCTGAGATGCCTTGTGAGTTCGGGGCGTCCTGCGTGGAGGAGGCTGGCTCCGCCCACTGCGTATGCCCAACACCTGCCTGTCCAGGGGCCAATGCTACCAAGGTGAGGGATGGGTAGTGTGGAGGGTGGAGGGGTGCGGAGGGGCCTCCCCCCAGCATCCGTGTCCTGTGCCCCAGGTCTGTGGGTCAGATGGAGTCACCTACGGCGACGAGTGCCAGCTGAGGACCATCGCCTGCCGCCAGGGCTTGGACATCTCTATCCAGAGCCTCGGCCCTTGCCAGGGTAAGGCCTCACCCACTGCCCCAGACTGACCAGGAAGGCCTGACCCTGCTCTGACCACCGGCCCCGCCACCTGGAATCTCCTCTCCTTACAGAAGACATCACTTCCGGCCCCCGTCCGACATCTGCCTCTGTGGCCCCCTCAGGGCTTGACCTGAGCAAGGTGCTGCTGCCTCCACCCGGCGCCCTCCCCCCGGCTCCCAGCAGCACCGCTCGACCCGCATCGCAACCTTGGACCACTGCCAGCGTCCCCAGGACCGCTGCAAGGCCTGTGCTGACCATGCCTCCCACGGCCCCCTCCCCGGCAGCCAGCCTCGCCACATCTGCCTTTGGCGAATCTGGCAGCGCCGATGGGAGCGGCGACGAGGAGCTGAGTGGTGACTTGGAGGCCAGTGCGGCTGGCTCAGGAGGTGAGCACAGGCTCCGGGACGTGGGGGCAGGGCCCAGGAGGGCTGCATCTGGGGCTGGGCTCAGACGGCACCTCCCCAGGACTCGAGCCCCCTGAGAGAGACAGCGCTGGGACCCCCGGGCCACCCATGGAGAGGGCGTCCTGCTACAACTCGCCTATGGGCTGCTGCTCAGATGGCAAGACACCCTCACTGGACGCAGAGGGCTCCAACTGTCCTGGTGAGTGGGTGGCCGGGGGCCTGGGTGGAGCGTGTGGAATGGCCTGGACACATCCAGAGATGCTGTCTCTCCTCCCGGCCGCAGGCCTGTCCAGCAGGTGGGCACCCAGGCTTTGTGATCTTCTGATTTTAGCACACATGTGCAAGCGGTCTTGGGGATTCAGTACATGCACACGTAACGTGTGTTCTCGGCCCCCGCACACGCGTGGGTGCCCAGGACCCCGTGGCTAACCTGTTTTTCCTGTGCAAGCCGGCCTGGGGCACTGCTCCGAGGAGTCTGTCTGGTAACCGATGCCAGCCCTGCCCCGGGGTCCGCACTAACCTCATGACCATCTGACTAACCGCCACCCGCCCTGCACCCCGCGTGGCTCACTGCTGGGGCCTGTGCCCATGGCTGGCCCAGAGGCCAGGCAGGTGCCGGGCAGGACCTCACTGCTCCCTCCCCCGCAGCCACCAAGGTGTTCCAGGGTGTGCTGGAGCTCGAGGGGGTCGAGGGGCAGGAGCTGTTCTACACGCCGGAGATGGCCGACCCCAAGTCCGAGCTGTTTGGGGAGACGGCCAGGAGCATCGAGAGCGCGGTAAGTGTGGGGCCGTGGCCAGGGTGGCAGCCCCTACCCAGCCACTGGCCTTTTTCCCAGGACAGACCCAGAGAAGCGCTGTGGGGGCGGAAGGAGGGCCCAACAGTCCAGCCTGGGCAGCTTCCCGGAGCCCTAACTCACTCTCCACCCGCAGCTGGATGATCTCTTCCGGAACTCGGACCTTAAGAAGGACTTTCGAAGTGTCCGCCTGCGGGACTTGGGGCCCGGCGACTCCGTCCGAGCCATCGTGGATGTGCACTTCGACCCCAGTGAGCCCCCACCCCAGGCCCTCCGGGAAGTGGGGGGCTGCCCTGGCCTCCACCATGCTCAGGGTCCCTCCTCCACCAGCCACAGCCTTCAGGGCACCCGATGTGTGCCAGGCCCTGGTCCGGCAGATCCAGGCATCCAGGCGCCGGTCACTGGGCGTGAGGCGGCCTCTGCAGGAACACGTGCGGTTCATGGACTTCGGTGAGAGCCTGGTCCGGCCGCCAGCCACAGCTTGTCCCCACCCTCCGTCCCCCACGCCGCGCACTGCGCTTGGGATCCCTGCTCCTTGCGGATCCTGACAGCTTCCCCTACCCCCAGACTGGTTTCCTGCGTTCTTCACGGGAGCCACCCCTGCTGCAGCCACGGCCAGAGCCACCACTGTGGCCCACCTGCCACCTTCAGCTGTGACCCCTCGGGCCCTCTATCCCAGTCACACAAGCCGGCCCGTCAGCAGGATCACAGTGCCCTTCACCGCGCGCCAACCCTCCACCCCTGCCCCTAGCCGTATGCCTGCACACCGGCCCTCGCCCCCAGGCATCCTGCAGCCCCCAAGGCCCTGTGACTCCCAGCCCTGCCTCCACGGGGGGACCTGCCAGGACCAGGGCTCAGGTGGAGACTTCACCTGCCGCTGCACAGCGGGCAGGGGGGGCGCTGTCTGCGAGCAGGGTAAGGTCATCCACGCGGGGGAGGGGCAGGGAGGCAGAGGGGGCCAGGTTGGGGAGGGCCGGGCCACCGGGAGTGGGGGGCCGGGCAGGGGGGCCAGGCTGGGGTGAGCGGCCGGTTGGACTCCCTGGCCCAGCGCTGGGGACAGGGTTGGGGGTTTCGGACCGGCAGGCAGAGCCCGGGCAGCCGGGTCCTCTGTGCCCTCCACTGCCCCTCCGTCTCCTGCAGCACCACGCCCCTCCGTGCCGGCCTTCGGGGGCCACTCCTTCCTGGCCTTCCCCACCCTCCGTGCCTACCACACCCTGCGTCTGGCGCTTGAATTCCGGGCGCTGGAGCCCCAGGGTCTGCTGCTGTATAACGGCAATGCCCGGGGCAAGGACTTCCTGGCACTGGCGCTGCTGGGGGGCCGCGTGCAGCTCAGGTGGGTGGCGGGCGGTTGGGGGGGTCAGGGCTGAGGGTGGGGGTTGGAGGGCAGGGCCAGCCCGTGGTCCTGGCTCCGTTTGGCTGTCCCAAGCGCCTGTTCCCGCCCCCCAGGTTCGACACAGGTTCGGGGCCCGCGGTGCTGACCAGCTCAGTGCCCGTGCAGCCCGGCCGGTGGCATCACCTGGAGCTGTCTCGGCACTGGCGCCAGGGCACTCTCTCGGTGGACGGTGAGACCCCTGTCCTGGGCCAGAGCCCCAGTGGCACTGACGGTCTCAACCTGGACATGGACCTTTTTGTGGGTGGCGTCCCGGAGGACCAGGCTTCCGTGTGAGCATGGAGGAGGGTGGTGTGGCCCCGACCGCAGACCCCCGACCTTGGCCCTGATCCCTGACTCTTGGGGTGGCATCCAGGAGGTCCAAGCTCCCTGTGGATAGCAAAGGAGTTGGAAGTGTGGGTGTGGACCACGGCTGTGACGCTGGCCTCAGCCCCAGCCCTTGACCGTGATCCTGATTCTGTCCTGATGCTGAGGACCAAGCTGCCGTGTCATCACCAGGGAGGGGCTGGGCTGGCCCTGACCCTCAGTCCCGACCCTTGACTCAGCCCAACCCGCCTCCTGATTCTGTGGGTTGACTGTCCATCCTGTGAGGACCAAAAGAGGGGTCGGGGACGGGTAGCAGCCCTGACTCACGACCCCGGCTGACTGAGGGACGCCAGTGGCACAGCTGGTTGTGAGAGAGGACAGACAGCTCTGGTCTCTGGCCTGTGGCCCCTGACCCTCTCATCTCGGTGGCAGGGTGCTCGAGCGGACCTCTGTCGGTGTCGGGCTTAGGGGCTGCATCCGCTTGCTGGACGTCAACAACCAGCAGCTGGAGCTGAGTGACTGGCAGGGGTCTGCGACCCGCAGCTCTGGAGTGGGCGAGTGCGGGGACCACCCCTGTGTGCCTAACCCCTGCCTCGGCGGGGCCCCGTGCCAGGCCCTGGAGGCCGGCATGTTCCACTGTCGGTGCCTACCCGGCCGCTTTGGTGAGGGCGGGCCCTGGGCCGGGTGCTGGGGGGACTTGTGTGTCTGTGCTTGGGACTCAGGCCTCCCGGGACCCCAACCTGCCTCCCTCCAGGCCCGACCTGTGCTGACGAGAAGGACCCTTGTCAGCCGAACCCCTGCCATGGGGCAGCCCCCTGCCGCGTGCTGCCCCAGGGCGAGGCCAAGTGCGAGTGCCCTCGGGGCCGGGAGGGCAGCCTCTGCCAGACAGGTGGGGACAGCGGTGCTCAGGGCAGGGAGGGCGGTGGGGGCTCGGGGGCTCCGGGGTCAGGGCCCGGCACCCTGTGTGATCGTCTCCTGCCCTCGCAGTCTCAGAGCGCGAGAACAGCCAGCCTTTCCTGGCCGACTTCAGGAGCTTCTCCTACCTGGAGCTGGAAGGCCTGCACACCTTTGAGCGGGACCTGGGGTCAGTTGGGCAGAGGGGTCGATGAGGGGAAGCGGCCCCCAACCCCATCCAGCCATGGGGTGAGGGGGCATCGAGACACCCCTGCCTGCCCTCATGTGACCCCAGGGAGAAGATGGCGCTGGAGGTGGTGTTCCTGGCCCGGGGTCCCAGCGGCCTGCTCCTCTACAACGGACAGAAGACAGACGGCAAGGGCGACTTCGTGTCGCTGGCACTTCACGACCGTGTCCTGGAGTTCCGCTACGACTTGGGCAAGGGGGCAGCGGTCATCAGGTGGGCCGCGCGGGGTGCAGGGGGCTGGCCTCAGGCCCCTGCCGGGCAGGCCGGCAGAACCCCAGTGCGCTCACGGCGCCCCACCCCCCCCCCCAGGAGCAAGGAGCCAGTGGCCCTGGGCGCCTGGACCAGGGTCTCTCTGGAGCGAAACGGACGCAAAGGAGCCATGCGGGTCAACGATGGGCCCCGTGTGCTGGGGGAGTCCCCGGTGAGCTGAGCGAGTGTCTCCAGGGCTGCCCCCCTGCTCGCCGCCGCCCTCCCCCTCCCGGGAGGCGCGCGGCCCCGCCCCATAGCCTGAGCTCACTGGACTGTTTTCTCTCCTCTGCCCTGGGCCTCTGTCTGTGTCTCCTCTCTGCTCTCACTGCTCCCTGGCCCTCGCTCTGCAACCCCACCCCGCTCGCTCTCCGCTCTCCGCTCTCCGCTCTCCGCTCTTCGGATGCCAGAAATCCCGCAAGGTACCGTCTCCTCTCATCCTGCCTCCTTCCTCTTCTGCCGCCTCCGCCCCTAGCGTAGCTCCGCCCCCACTAAGCCCGTGTGGCCGTGTCTGTGATGAACGCTGCTTCCAGCAGGCTGGAGGGCGCGGGGTGGGTCATCACCGCGGGCGGGCCCTGGTCTGGGGCTCGAGCTGTTCCTGCCCGGTGGGTGGGCTCCACACCCCTCAGCCCGCTGCACCTCCCCCCAGGTGCCGCACACCGTCCTCAACCTGAAGGAGCCGCTCTACGTGGGGGGGGCCCCTGACTTCAGCAAGCTGGCCCGGGCAGCCGCCGTGTCCTCTGGCCTGGATGGTGCTATCCAGCTGGTGCGTGGGGCGGGGGCGGCGCCCTGGCACAGTCTCGAGGAAGGGCCCATCCCAGAGGGGCTTCTGTCCTCCTGGGATGGGGGCCGCCCGGGCAGGCTGGACAGAGGCTCTCGCTCCCGTCCCCAGGTCTCCCTGAACGGCCGCCAGCTGCTGACCCGGGAGCACGTGGTGCGCGCGGTGGGTGTCTCGTCCTTTGCAGACCACCCTTGTACCCAGGCCGGGGGTCACCCTTGCCTCAACGGGGCCTCCTGTCTCCCTCGGGAGGCCTCCTACGAGTGCCTGTGTCCTGGGGGCTTCTCAGGGCTGCACTGCGAGAAGGGTGAGCGCTTCTGGCACAGGGCCAAGGCTGGACGGGGCGGGGGGAGCCTGCCCGAGACCGCACTCACCCCGCTGTCTCTCAGGCCTGATTGAGAAGTCGGCCGGGGACTTGGACACACTGGCCTTTGACGGACGGACCTACATCGAGTACCTCAACGCCGTGGCGGAGAGGTAGTGTGCCCTCCGGAGCCAGGCGCCCCTCCGCCCTCCGCTCTCTGGTCCTGTCTGCGCAGCTGCACAGGGCTAGCTGCGGGACCCTCCACTCCGGCCCCCGGCTCTGTGCCCACCTCCGCCCCTCCTCCACCCTCCTTCCTTCTCACTGTCTCTGTCTCTTTGATTCCAAGCGAACTGACCAATGAGATCCCAGCGTAAGTAGCTCCGCCTCCACCCTCACTGTCACCATCCTCTGCTCCCCACCCACCGGGCAGCACATCCCAAGGGTGGGCGAGGGCAGAACTTTCCATCCCCAGTGGAGGAGGACGGGGCTTCGGGGGAGCTGTTGGTGCTGCCGGGGCTCCGTTTCCCCGCTTGAAAGTGGGGAGCCGCCCCTTCCCAGATGCGTGGAATGCCCCCTGCAACTACTCCCCTCGCCGCGTGGCACCGGCACAGCGTGCGCGCGTGCGCACACTTGCAAACGTGCACATTCGTGCCCACGTGTCTGTGTGCATACACGAGCACGTGTGTCTCAGTGTGCACACGAGTCCATGTGCTCCCATGTGTGCGCACACCCACGTGTATGGGGGGCCATCCGGGGGTCTCTCCCGACCAGGGGCCCTCGGTCTTCGTTCCGTGTCGCCCGTGCCCCAGCTGTTTCCTCTGCACCTGGCCTGGGCCGTGCCTACCAGCTCTGTGTCTGCCCATGTGTGTTGCATGTGTCATGGCCAGGGCTCTGTGGTGGGTGGAGCCGACACCCCAGGGTCCTGTGTGTCTTCCGTGGATGCTTGCTCCGCCTGCCTTCCACTGGTGGAGACGGGGTGTGGGGAGGGGCTGCTGCTGGGTCCCGCCCCACCCCACACTACAGCCTGTCTGTGCCCCTGCTCACCTGCCTCCCTCTCTTCCTGCATCTAAGCCCTGAAACTCCGGATTCCAGGGCCCTTCCCAGGTGAGCAGCGGCCCCTGGCCCCTGCCGTCTGCCTGTTGCCTTCCCATCTCTCTGAGCATCTCTCTGCCGAGCTGTCCCTGTGTCTGTCCACCTCACTCCTCTGATTGCCCGTCTGGCCCCACCTCCCACCATCCATCTCTCGGCCCATCTGTCCCACTGGTGGTGTCCACCAGCTGCCCATCCAGCTGCCCCGGTGGCACCACTAGCCCTCATGGCCTCTGTAGTCATGCCCCTCACCTTCCTACCACCCCTACCCCATCCCCACCACCCTCCCAAGAGGTCCTGACCAGCCCTCTGCCCACCAGCGAGAAGGCGCTACAGAGCAACTACTTTGAGCTGAGCCTGCGCACCGAGGCCACGCAGGGGTTGGTGCTGTGGAGCGGCAAAGCCACAGAGCGGGCCGACTACATCGCACTGGCCATCGTGGACGGGCGCCTGCAACTGGCTTACGACCTGGGCTCCCAGCCCATGGTGCTGCGCTCCACCGTACCAGTCAGCACCAACCGCTGGTTGCGGGTCAGGGCACACAGGTCAGCAGGGAGCCTGGGGCCACCGAGAATAGCAGCGGGCGCTGCCTGGACTTGCCCGGCCAGGGCATGCCTGGCCACTCGTGGCTAGGGTAGGAGTTTGTTAGGGGGAGGAGGGCGAGGAGGGCTGGTGGCCCGACCTGAGGTCACTGCCAGCGCGGGAGGAGGGATGAGAGGGTACAGGAGAAGCAGTGATGGCCAGGGAACCCCTGATCTGAAAGGGGTTTCCCCGCTCTACCCAGACGCCGGCTGGGGACATGTCCCTCTGGTCTGAGCCTTGGCCGTCCCCTCCAGCAAAGCTTGACCCACAGGAGGTCCCCCTGCCCTTGGCCATCTCGTGCTCTCCTGGGGTCAGTGCCACTCCATCCTGGCCCCCAGGGGTGACACTTGGTGACGGTCCCCAGGGTGTGGTGTTGGGGCGAAAGGGATGGAGGGACCAGGACCTGGAGCCACCTGATGGCCTCACCCCACCCACCACGCCCCCAGGGAACAGAGGGAAGGCTCCCTTCAGGTGGGCAATGAGGCCCCTGTGACTGGTTCCTCCCCACTGGGTGCCACGCAGCTGGACACAGATGGAGCCCTGTGGTTGGGTGAGTGATTGGTGGGGGGGAAGCCAGGGGAGGGACAGCGAAGGGTCTCTGAGGGACAGGTCCCATCCCCTGGAGCTGACAACGAAGAGTGGCACCCGTGTCAGTGCTATCCAGGACAGCAGATGGGCTGGCTGGGGTGGGGCCCTCTCCCCTCCTGTCTTAGCCCCTGCTGTGCCCTGGGTGGTGTGGGGCCAGGAGGCTGGAGCTCGTCTGCTGGTCCCCTGGTCACCCCCGGGCACTGGCGGGCTGCAGGTAACTCACCTGGTCATTCAGATGCAGTGGGGCCCTCTGCCCGCCAGTGTCCGGCCTGCCTGTCACTGAGCCCGGTGACCTTTCCTCTGTCTTCCTGCAGGTGGCCTAGAGAAGCTGCCTGTGGGCCAGGCCCTGCCCAAGGCCTACGGCACGGGCTTCGTGGGCTGCCTGCGGGACGTGGTGGTGGGTCGGCGCCCGCTGAACCTGCTGGAGGATGCCGTCACCAAGCCGGACCTTCGGCCCTGTCCTGCCCCGTGAGCCACAATGCAGCCACGACCCACCCTGCTGTAATTATTTTCTATTTTTGTAAACTTGTTGCTTTTTTGATATGATTTTCTTGCCTATGTGTCAGCCGGAGGGACTGCTGGCCCGGCCTCCCTCCCGTCCAGGCAGGCGCGCTGCAGAGACAGACTTGGTGCCAAGGGACTCCAAGGGGTTGGGGGAGGAATGCTGCACATGGAGGGCTTGGCGCACTCAGCAGCCTTGGGACGTGCCCCTCTGCCTTGGGACACCGTGTCCTGGCCTCTCAGGCTGTGCCTTCCCCAAGTATCCACTCGTGCTGGCCCCTGTGTTCCCCAGCCTGTCGGAGGCCCCGCATACATACATTGCCCATGTTCCATCTGGCGAGGCCTGTGTCCCCAGAGCAGGTAGGCACTGTAGGGTTTAGGGTGCCCTTCCTCTGTGCAAGCCCCACGGGGCCTCTCTGGGTTCCCATCTGAGCCGCCCCTCCTCCCTGCCTATGCTGGGCGGGACCAGCCTCACCAGGGCCCGCCGAGCCCAGGCCTCCTGTGCCAGTCCTGTGAAACAATGTCACTGTTGACGCCATGCTGTGCCCCTCCCTCCAGCTGAGTCCACCTGTCCCAGGGCACTGGAGAGCAGAGGCCGGGCACAGGCCTGTTCAGGGCACCCTGGCCCGCAGCTGGCCCTGCCCATCCACCCAGCCACCCTGGACGTGGCTGTGTCCCCCCTCCTCCCCCCAAGGCCCCACGAGGAGCCCTGAGAGGGCGTGGGGCCACTTGTGATGTGGTGGATGTCACTGCCTGCCTGCCGGGGGGGGCCAGCATCCCCTCCTGAGGATGCACGTCCAGGCCTGGCCACCAACCGCAGAGTCTTTATGTACTGATTTTATTTGACAGCTGGGGTGGCAGGGCTGTTGTCTTTCCTGTCCTGGCCCGAGGGCAGCTGAGGACGCCGCACAGCAAAGCTGTCCAGTTGTGGTGTGCGGAGGGGTTGTCCTTATCCAGGAGTGACCGGGGGCGGGCTGGGCGTCTAGGCAACACCAAGGGGCAGGTGCGGGGTGGCAGAGACGGCTGCAAAGCCAGAGACGCCTTAAACTGCAATGTTAGGTCTCATCTGGTCCCGTCCCCCCCGGCCGCCCTCACCTGTCCTGGCGGGGGGTGGCAGCCCCTCCCCCAGCCCCTCCCCCAGCCCAGCCAGGCTGTCAGGCTCAGAGGCTGCAGGAGCCTCAGAAGTCCTGTTACTAACTCCAAGTTGTGTTTGTGTCAATCACCGTGAAATAAAGTCTGAACACTTGCAAGAGGTGCTTGCGTCTGTCCACACCAACACCACAGCGCTCAACCCCGCCTGGCCCTGCGCTCGCCCACCCGGCCAGTTCCTGTCCCGGGAGCTCCTCGCTGAGCTTCATGGTGGCATGCAGGCTTCAGGCTCTCTTAGGTGGCTCTGGATGGAGGAGGGGGTCCTGTGCTGGGGTGGGGGCTGCTTTTGGCGAGGAGACCCTGAGCGGCGAGTGCGCACACTGTTGTGCAAGGGGCTGGCCGGGTGGGCCCGTGAGGCCTGCACCCCAGGTCGCCTCCTTAGGGATGGCGGGCCTTGCGGGCAGGCTGCAGCCCCCGCCACGTGTGCATGTGTGTATGCGTCTGCACATGTATCAGCCTACGTCCGGGTGTCTGTGAGCACAGGATGGGAAGAGGGGCTGCGAGGAGAGCGGGCTGGCGGTACTAAGGGCAAGGAGGGCCTCTGGGGGAGCCAGGATGGGGTGGAGGTGAGGCCTGAGGGAAGGGGACCCTGGTGGGCCGGTGTGGGCTGGACACAGGGAGGGGGAGGCACTGACTGAGGAGCAGGGGCACCTGGGCAGGCCCCCTGCTGCGTCTGGAGTGGCTGGGTTGAGGGGCTGAGGCCGCCTGAGTGGAGTCCAGGAGGCCGTGGGCTACCAAGCAGAGGGGAAGCTGGGCTGAGGCCGGGCACGTGAGGGAGGGTGGGCTCGGCTGAGTGAGGGGAGAACAGACCCCCACGGTGGGGGGACCAGGAGAGGGTGCTCTGGGAGCTGATGCTTTCAGAAGGAGGGGCTCTCGGGGCAACCAGTGCTGAGGGTGCAGGACCCTCCAGGTTGCCAGGACGGTGAGGAAGGGGAAAAGCCAAGGAGGGCGAGGGGCACTCCAGCCTGCGCTCGGCACTGGTGGTGGTGATTTGGGATCAGGGCTTGCGAGCAGCAGAAGGTTCCAAGCTGGTGCTGTACCACTCCTGGAAAGGTGGGCGGGGGGGGGGGGCGGCGTGGCGCTGGGCAGGCCCTGACAGTCCTAACGGGATCCCCAGGTTAGGAGCCCAGGCGATTGGCCAGCGGGCCCTAGGGAAAGCCGGCCTGGTGGGGGCACTTGTAGCAGGAGCAAAGGCCCTGAGGTCAAGGGGGTGTCAGCATCACTTAGGAAGTGTGGCGACTAGGCGGGTGGCAGAGGTGGGGAGAAGGGGAGCCGGCAGCCCAAGCTAGGACGGCTAAGAGGGAAGAGCTGGTTATCACGTGGGCTCCCACCTCCGCCCCTCTGTGGTCCCCCTCCGGGACGCGGGGCCGGTGGGACCTGTTCCACCCGCTTCTCTAGCTCCGAGCCCCTCCACCCAGGGTGCGGGGAGTGCAGCCCCTCCTCCCCCAGGACGGAGGCGGAGCTCGAAAGGTTCTTGGAAGGAAAGCACCCAGAGGAACAGGACACATAATTAATCACTTAACGCGCCTCTCGGACCAGGGCCGCCTGGCGCCTTCGCCCTCCGAGCCCGTGATGTGGCGTGAGCCCCTCGTCCTGAAGCCCGGCGCCCTGGGGAACTGGTGCAACCTCCCAGTACCGTAGCGAGACCTGAGGGCGCGGCTCCTTTTAAGGGAGCTCGGGAGGGGCGGGACCTCTAAGGTGGGCGGAGCTCCGGTGGGCGGATCCTCGAGGTAGGCGGGGCCTCCTCCGTGCGGCCGGAGCACCCTGAGCCCAGCAGACATGACCTCGCGCAGGTGAGCCCGGCCTCCCGGTGGCCAGAAGCCGGGGCCCCACCACGTGCGGTTCCGGCCGATGGGCGGGGACAGGGGGTGCGGGCGAGATGCTCCCCGGGACGTCTCCTGCTCCCGACCGGTGGCGCTCAGGCCCGACCTTCTGACACCTGCCCCCTTCCACGCGTCCCGGGCCATCGAGGCCCAGCCTCACCCCTGCGGGTGGATAGGACTCTTTCCGATCGGGGGCTGGGTCTGGGTGGGGGTTCAGAGGTACCCTGACTCTAGGGAATGGATGGTGCTCTTGGGTGGCAGTGGCTGGAGCCTAGAGTGGGCAGCACGTGTCAGGTCAGTAACAGACCCTCTCTCACTCCCCTGGACTCCTTGCTTTGTTCCAGGCTCCCTTTGGGCCACCAGAGATGTGTTACACCTGGTGGGGCCCCCCGTTTCCCCAGTCCTGTAACTGGGGCCATCCTGGAGGCTCTGGTCTCCCCCTCTAGTTGTGGCCCCTTGACCTGCAAGGATCAGCCCTCCCTTGACAGGCTCATCCCCCACCCCGACCCGACCCTCCTAAGGACCAAGTTTAGGGGTGAGCTCCCTGGCAGGGGTGTGTGTGAGAGCCGGGACGGGGCTCAAGTCAAGCCAGCTTCTGGCCTCCATGAAGAGGGAAGACGGGACTTGCCTTTCCTGCCCTTTCCACCAGACCGCCCCCCTCCCCGGGTGTGCACACACTCCTGTGAGCTCAGACCCCAGCTGGATGTGGACATCTGTGGCGAGCCACAGTTGTGAGACGCCTGTCGCCACTTCCTGGCACATCCGGAACAGCCCCTCTGGGGTTTGGTGAGGCTGGAGGTCACAGGGAGGGTCGCCCTAAGACCCCGAGTGACTCCCTAGATCAGTGAGGGGGCTGGACAAGATCTGATCTGCGGGGCCAGGGCAGTGCGTCAGCGGTGAGGGCTCCAGAATCCCTACAAGGGGTGTGGTGAGCCTGGCACGGTGGCCTCCGGCAGGGTCGAGGGCCCTCTTAGGCTCGGGAATAGTGCAAGTGGGTTGGGTCTCCAGGAACCTGTCAGCCCCAGAGCCCTGCGATTCCCAGGTTTAACATCCAGCTGGAGCTCAGGCAGGAGGATGTTTTGGGCTCTGCTTGGAACCAACCCTCGGGCTCCACTGGCCTCACTCCTTCTTGTCCCCCAGGCAAGTTCTGGTGCTCAGAAAAGGTCATGTCCGCGTCATGTGCATGTGACCCTGGGCCAGCCTGGGAAAGCCCCGGTGCGGCTCTGCCTGCCCTCGCCAACCCTCCCTGCCCCGCCCTGTGATGGCCTTCTGGACGGTCCCTCCTCTGGCCCCCGGGTCCCTGCCCACGCCCCTATCGGGCCTGGGCAGGCCCAACCAAGTCCCAAGCGAAGCCCATCCCCCTACACCTGCCCCCACCCTGTGGCGCCTCCCCTTCGCCCTGTGGTTTGTGGGTCAACGGGCACCGTCATCGGCACCACTCGCCCCAGGACTCCGGTGCTGTGGGCAGGGCTGGGCGCAAGTCCTGCCTACTGCTGCTGCTTGATGTGTTGATATTGGTGCTCGGGAAGGAGCCGGGTCCTATGGGGAGCTGCTGAACACCCTCGAGCTCCCCTCTGTTCCAGATTGGAGAGGAAAGCGTGTCTCTGGTTAGTTCGGTTCTGCATAGACAGGACAGGCCTTGGTTGAGGTTCCTCTGGGACCAGGAGGGGCTGGGGGCAAGGAGATGGAGAAGAACACTGACTGTGCTCTGGGGTCCCCAGCCCTGGAGTCCCAGCCTGGGACCCTCCCCACTTGTCTGTATATCTCCCACCATCATGACAATGTCTTCCCTGCAGGTGTGTCCAGCCCCTGTACCGTGTGTGTAAGCGTGTCGACAGGCCATTCGTGGGTCTCCCAGGGTCCCAGGGTTGGAGCTGTACCATCCACAGCTGGGACACCAAGGCCACACAGCAAGCTGGACCAGACAGTGGCCAGTGGGTTCAGGCTGGGCTGTTCTCGGACTCCGGGGCACTGACTGGGCTCAGCTTGGCCTTGGCAGGCCCAGGCTGTTAGACCCATGGGGAGCCCAGCGTGCCCTGCCCACCTCACCTGCCCCTCTCCCAGGCCTGCCTGACCATGGGACCAGGGCAGAGCTGAGTCACCGACCTGCCACCGAGCAGGGAGCCCTTTGGCACAGAAGTGACCCTGGTGTGGAGACTGGAGACGGGACTGCAGCCTCCCCACCTCGTCCCGCCCCTCAGCCTGGGGCCGCCGGCTGCGCCAGCCTGCGGACACCTGGCTCCACCGCTAGGCCTGGTCGGGGGAGTGAGGCCTACCTTGGCCTGGGGTTGCAGCTGCTGTGGTGTGAGCTGCTGTGGCCTCTCAGGATACCCCACCCCTGGAGATTTCCACCCAATAGACCCGGGGCAGCTTTCGGGGAGGAGAGAGGGACGGAGAGTATGAGCGAGAGTCCCAGAAAGGACAAACAATATGCCCTTCACCTTGCTCTGTGGCTTTGATGCTGGGCCTCCACACTCTGCCCCTGGTCCCACACTCTGGGCATCGCCCATCTTGGACTGGCGTCTGAGGCTGCTGGGACTGGGGGAGGCGGCATCTGGGCACAGGATGTGGTTCAGCAGAGTGGGTGGCCCCAGGGTGGGGGGGGTCGGAGGCCTTCCTTTGGGTTCCAGTGTCCCCCACACACACACTGCCGCGTCTCTGACGGCACGAGCCCTTCGCCCTTTTCCTGGTGGCCTCGCCTGCTGTCCTGTGATTGGCCCCGGAGGTCATCATGTGGCAGCTCCTCCCCCTGGAAGCCTTCCCTGGCAGCTTCATCTGCTGAACCACTCGACCAAATAGCCCCCAGGTCCCACTCCTCTAGAGCCAGCGCGGGAGGGAGCTTGAGACCCCAGGCCCAGAAAGTGCCCAGGAAGCGCCTGGCTGGTGGTAGCCCTCCTTCCCCCGGGGCGAGCTGGATAGGCGCTCTGGGTGGCCCTGTGCAGGTCACCTGAGCTTCTGGGCCTCTCTGAACCAGTACATGGACCCTGGGGAGCCATGGAGGTCAGAACGGAGCCTGTCCTCCCCCGGGGCTCATGTCTGGTGATGAAGACACGGGGAGACAGGTAAACGCAGAAGCCTGTACGTGCCCGTCTGCTGTTGCAGGTGCCACACGTGGAAGGTGGGCCAGTGATGCAGCTGCAGCGTTGATGGCAGGGGCCGCGGGATGGTCAGGGAGGGCGCGTGAGCCGTGCCCCGTAGGGCCGGCTGGAGGCGGCCAGATGCGGAGTGACGTCAGTGAACAGAGACATGGCCAACAGGGGGAGGGGCTCTCTAGTGGGGGGTCCTTGAGGTGTGTGCGAGCGTCCTGAGAGCCACGCAGGACCACTGGCAAGGTTTAAACGGCTCTGATGTGCATTTTCTGAGAACCCCTCTGTCTGCCATGGCTCTGCTGAGGGTGAAGCATGAGGCCTGGAGACCTGGAGGCGATACTGCCGTCCAGGCAAGAGCCGGTGGGCACTGGTCCCAGGGCGGTGGGAGAAGTGGTTGGTTCTGGGGTGTTTGGAAGTCAGGATAAGAGGGCACAGCGTTGGGAGAGTGCTGGGGAGTTGAGGGCAAGGACCTGAGTGATGGGCGGGCGGTGACCCCCTTCACTGAGCGAGGACTGCATAGAACGGGGCCCTCTCAGGAGTTTCGAATTTTGCAAACGTTAAGATAGAGATGCTGTTACCTTTCAGACAGAGATACTGGAAAGAGTTGTGTCTATGAGCTTGAAGCTCAGAGCCCAGGTGGGGCTGGAGATGTAGACAGTGCGTGGACATGGAGACACGTGTAGGGCACAGGTGGTGGGGCTCCAGCACCGCGGGGTCAGAAGAAGGGAGAGGACCCAGGCCGGCTGAGGTGGGAAACCAGGGGAGTGTGGAGAACTCCCGTGTGGAGTACGTGCTTCTGGAAGGAGGCCTGACCACTGGCCCTGAGAGGCCGGGGGAGACCCTGAGAGCCCAGGGAAACAGGTCTGTGGTGACTCAGGCGAAGATGGGCAGTGTGGACCAGCACAGGCCACAACTTTCTGTGATGGTGGAAATATTTCTTTCCCACCCGCAGTCGACAGCCTCCAGTGGCCACACGTGGCTTTCAGCAGTGAAACGTGGCCACTGTGACCCAGGAACTGGGATTATGATTCTGCTGAATTTTAATCCATTCACTTGCACACCCCACACCTGCCATGGGCTGTGCGTCAGACAGCGCGATGTAGACTGAGCACAGTGGCTCCTTGGAGGGTTCAGGAAGGAGCTGACGGCAGGGACGAAGGGGCCCTGGAGAGGCAAGGGAGCGGCAGGAGGACTGGAGGAGGCGTGCAGGCCGGCTTTTACGCAAGAGATGTGATCTGATTCCCATTCCAGAAAGATCTCTGGGTCAACTGTGGGGCGGGGCAGGGTCTGCCCAGGGCACAGCAGCCCCACACCATTTGTGCCCGGGTTATGACTGCGAACAACTGGGCGGGGCCTGGGGGGGTCGCAAGGCAGCAGAGCTGGAGTTGGGGGCCCTGGTTTCCCACTGGATGCAGGATGGGGCAGGACTACCCCCAACACCGTGTGTCACCTGCACGGTGAACCAGGGACACACCTCTGAACCAGAGATCCCAAGCCCTTCCTGCAGTGACCTTTGGGAGACACAGTGTTGCCAATGGAAGGCCAGATACTGTGTCACAGTGTCCCTCTGGGGGATCGTGCAGGGACCCTGCTCTGAGACGCTCTGGGGCCACCGCACGAGTATGATTTAATCCCAGCGCCAGAAATTCCTGCCCTAATGGGGGAGACACACGGAGACAGAAGCCACCGGGGTAAAGTTAACAGCAGTCATGATCTCAGCCGTGGGCTCATGTGCAGTCCTGATGAGGTCCCCCTGCCCTGTCCCCCCATCTCGTGCGGGAGGCTGTGAAGGTCAGTCCCAGAGTGGCGGGGGTGGGGTTGAGTCCCTCTCAGCCTGGACCCCCAGCAGAACAGATGGTGACTCTCTGGGCTCGCCCAGCACCCACCACCCATTCATAGGTCGCTCACTTCTGAATTCAAGGATGTTTGTTAATGCCCAGGCTCTGTTTTCAACCCTGCCGTACACACTGCCCTTGTGGGGCTTAAAATCAAGGAGATAGACTACAAGCCAGTAAATATGTAGCATATGTCAAGAAGGTGCCAATACTGGGAAGAAAAATAAGGCAGGATAGGTGGCGCAGAGTGAGGGGAGAGGGTCCCCTGTCACTCGATGTGGGCCGGGAGCGGAGAACAGCTGGCGCAGAGGCCCTGAGGCGCACGGCCTGGTGGGGTGAGGGGCCGGGACTGGCAGGCGGCAACGGGGTGGGGGGCGCTCTCGGGGGTGACGGGCCTGTGGGCTGTGCTGTCGTTCCGGGGGTGCTGACCCAGTGACTGGCGTGCCATGCTGGGGTCCCTCGGGAGAGGGTGGTGGCCAGGACCGGGAGGGGCGGTGAAGGTGGGGGGGGGGGTGGGCCACCAGGGTCTGCTGCTGGGCTGTAAGGGGAGGAAGGGAGCCCTGGGTGGCCGTGGGGGGTCCCGAGTGCCTTCGGCTGAGCTGGGGCGCCCGGTGGGCGGTGGAAGAGACGGCCGAGGGCTTGAGCTGAGGTTCCTGCTGGTGTCCTTGTGGGGGCTCTGGAGGGGGTCTGCCCTCCCCACCTGCCACTGTGGTTCAGTGTCTGCCCACCTGTGTCCCCGGTCCCCCCCAACGCCCCCTCCTTCCCCACGGACCCCAGACCCTGTGGTCACGGCTCAAGGACGGTGGTGAGCGCAGGGCAGCCCCAGCAGGCATTGTGGGTGTGGTCAGGACTGCCCAGTGTTCCTGGCTCTCTCGTCACCAACTTGCTGTCCTCGTTCCAGGTGGTTTCATCCCAACACCGGCGGGGCTGAGGCGGAGCGGCTGCTCCTGTCCAAGGGCCGGCACGGGAGCTTCCTGGCAAGACCCAGCAAGAGCCGCCCGGGGGGCTTCACGCTGTCCGTCAGGTGGGTGGGTGGTGCTGCCGGGTGTGGACAGGCCCCGAGGTCCCGCAAGACTTCAAGGGGTCGGAACACCCTCAGCTGGGGGCACAGCTGTGGATCAGGCTCCCCAGTCCTTCCAGAGGGGGTGGGCAGTGAGGACCCTTGCTGGGGGCGAGATCTTGGGGGGGAGTCTGGCAATCCTGGCCAGGTGGCCTCTGGGCAGGAGGGGGCCACTTAGAGAGGCCTTCAGGGAGGGCTCCGTGAGGTGGGCTTCGGCAGGGCCTCCCTCCCACCCTCTGAGGGGCCTCAATGGCTGGGATCGTGCCCCCATCTCCTGGGGATGCCGCACACTGGGGGTCTCGCCGGAGCCCTGAAAGGGCCAATGTGTGGGGAGGATGGGCAGGAGGAGTCACGACCAGCAGAGTGGACAGCCGGATCCGTGTCCATCCACCCTGGGTGAGGCGGGTCAGTCTGGGGTCTGGGGAGGGGTCTGCCCAAAGGGCTCCAGATCCTTCCGGGTTTTCTACTAAACCTGGGCAGCAGGCGGGATGAGGTTAGCCCTCAGGATGGACCTCCCTCACCTTGGAGACACAGACATTCTCTCCTGGGCCTCCCAGGCCACACTGGGACACCTGGGGAAGCAGTCTCGGGGCCCCAGTCCCCCATCCTCTGGAGCCCCTGGGCAGGTGGTCTGGAATGAGGCAGAGTCTGTCCGGAGAGGCTGCCCCAGCCTCGGCCTCCAGGCCAAGGGAGAGTCAGGCCTGTGGTCGACAAGCCCGATCTTGGCTGCCCCATGGGCAGTGGGGGTGGGGTGCCCGCCATCCAGGGTGGGGCCCGGACACTGGCTGGACACGGGGAGCTGCAGAGGGGAGGGGCCTGGCCTTGGCCGTGCTGTTCGTGGCAGGGGGACAGCAGAGGCCGAGATCTCAGGGCAGGAAAACCCCAGGCACTGTTCGGGAAGCTGAGGGTGGTGATGGGAGCAGCAACCCCCAACGGCGGCTGGCGCACCGGCCCTTCCAGGCGCCACGACGAGGTGACCCACGTCAAGATCCAGAACACAGGCGACTACTATGACCTGTACGGAGGGGAGAAGTTCGCGACGCTGGCCGAGCTGGTGCAGCACTACACAGGCCAGCGCGGGGCGCTGCTCCGAGAGCGTGGCGGGGCCCCCGTGGAGCTCTGGCACCCGCTGAGCTGCCAGGACCCCACGTCGGAACGGTAGGCAGCTGGGTCTGCATCTAGCCAGGCTTCTGTGTCTGCTCAGGTGTGCGTGCGAGTGACCGAGGGGGCAGGGGCCGCTGGGCATGGCCTCTGGGTGTCCTCTGCCCCCAGGACTCAGGGTCAGGCTTGGGCACAACTGTGGCAAAGCTGAGGGAGCGTACTGCACCCCCTCCCCCGGGGTTCTGGCCTCGTTTCTTCCAGGTCCCAGGCACCAGCCACAGGGGTGAGTGCGGGGTGGGAGGGCTGCAGCCAGCCTGCCCCCTGCCTTCCTGGCTGGTGACTTGGGGAGAGCAGGTTCCCCCAGCCTCGGTTTCCCCATGTGCACTGCGGAGGTCTGAGCCAGCTGCATCTGCCGTGGAAGCAGGGTGCGGCTGGCCTGGGGAGACCATCCTGCTCCTCCTTGCTGAGGACGAGGCTGCCACCTGGTGGTCACCCTGGGGCACTGCAGGGCCCGCCTGTCCTGCCTCCTGCTGCTTTCCGGGTCGGAGGAGGGTCGGAGAGGTGGGCAGGGCTGACGGAGGCTGGCCTGGGTGCGGGTGCTGCCTGGGCCCCCGAGGTCTGGGTGGGTCTGTGCCTCTCTCGGTATCTGTGTCTCAGAGCCTTAGGCTACGTGTGGGTCTGTGTCCCTCACCTGGACAGGCTGGGGCCCCTGGTCTCACCTGTGCCGTTCTGGGCCAGGTGGTACCACGGGCACCTGTCTGGCAAGGAGGCCGAGAAGCTGCTGATGCAGAAGGGGCGTCCGGGCAGCTTCCTGGTTCGGGAGAGTCAGAGCAAACCTGGGGACTTCGTGCTGTCAGTGCTCACACAGCAGCTGGACAGGGCGGACCGCCAGGCACGCGTCACCCATGTCATGATACACTTCCAGGTAGGAGGCAGTGGCCGGGGTTGGGGGGTGACCCAGGGGAGGGGGCACCACCGGCCGCTCACTGCCGTCCCCACAGCCAGATGGGAAGTACGATGTGGGAGGCGGCGAGAGGTTTGACACCCTGGGAGATCTGGTGGAATGCTACAGGAAGAACCCTCTGGTGGAGAGGTCGGGGACCGTAGTGCACCTCCAGCAGGTATGCCCCTGGGCACCTGAACCTTGGGCTCTGAGTGGACTTCTCCACCTGGGGGGGCAAGGGATTCTGGCACAGCCCCACCCGGGAAAAAGGACACCAGGCTGGCGCCGGGTGGCCGAGGGCAAAGGTGTGGGCGCCGGGGCACTGTGGGGTCCGCTGGACCCTGCTAAGCTTGGACGTGGGCCTCTCCCTGCCAGCCCCTCAAGACCACGAGAATCAGCGCCACAAGCATTGAGAGCCGTGTGCGGGAGCTCAACGAGGCCATGGATGCCAGCGAGAAGGCCAAGCAGGGCTTCTGGGAGGAGTTCGAGGTGCCGGACTGCTGCCCGCTCCGCCCCGCCCCCCCCCGCCCCAACTCCCATCCTCTGGGGCTGTGGCAAGGGCCAGCAGAGGGGTGTGGGTCAGGGGGTGTGGGTGGGTGTTGAGGGCTCCCGGGAAGGGTTGGGGCCACGGGCTAAAGCCCCACTTCCCCCAGATGCTGCAGCAGCAGGAATGCCGGCTCCTGTATCCCCGGAAAGAGGGCCAGCGGCTGGAGAACAAGCCCAAGAACCGATACAAGAACATCCTCCCCTGTGAGGCCGGGGCCTGGGGCCACATGGGGGGGCCAGGGCTCCATTCACCACATTCAGGGGCCCATCTGGCAGAGGGGTCCTGGAGGGTGAAGGCAGGGGTCATTCCCCACCAGTGGTGTGATGCCCCCTCTTGCCCCTTCGTCCTTTGTCTCTGCTCACCACGGGTCAGCGGGCCAGGAAGTAGGTGGGGTCCACGAGCATCCCCTCTGCCCTGGAGACCTAAGCGGCATCTTCCCTTCCCAGTTGATACCACCCGTGTCATCCTGCGTGATGTGGAGGACAGCGCGCCTGGAGCCGACTACATCAACGCCAACTACATCAGGGTGAGTGTGCATGAGGTGTGGGTGGCCAGCTGCACGCGTGGCCCCGCGTGGATCAAACACCAGTCACCCCATCCCCCATAATAATGAGCCTGGAGCTCTGAAGTGATCTGTGGACCTTGGCAAGACAATAGATATTCAGGGGGATATTCAGGGTGCGGCAGTCCACAAGGGGTCCTCAGAGGGGTCCTCAGAGCCTGCTGGACAAAATATTGGTCCTAAGACCCTCCCACCCTCGGCGGACTGCGTGTGAGCCACTGGGCTACTTTGCATATCATTTGCATCAACTTGCATTGGTCCTCTGGCACTTTAATTCCTGGAAACAGCAGGCAGTTGACCCCACCTCCTTTCAGAGTGACCCAGAGGAGAAGCCAGGCCACGGACCAGGCAAGGTGTACATCGCCACCCAGGGCTGTCTGCCAACTACAGCAGCTGCCTTCTGGGCCATGGTGCACCAGGAGAACACGCGTGTCATCGTCATGACCACCAGAGAGGTGGAGCGAGGCCGGGTAGGGGCTCAGGCTCGTGTCCCTCCCCTCTGCCTGCCGCATGCCCCACTGGACCGGTGCTGGTGCTGGCCCAGCCTTGCTTCTTCAGTCTTAGGGATGCTGGGGGAGCAGGGAGGGCACTGAAGAGACCCCGTGTGTGTCCCACGGGGCAGAGGGGCAAGGGTGCTGGTGGTCTTCCAGTATGGCTGATGCCATGCCCCCACCCTCCCAGAACAAGTGTTTCCGATACTGGCCAGAGCTGCACGGCAGCCAAGCGTATGGCCGCCTGCGTGTGTGCAACGTTGCTGAGCACCAGGCCCAGGGCTATTGTGTGAGGGAGCTGCAGGTGTGGCGGGCAGACCAGGTGAGCCTGGAGGGCAACGAGACCTGTGGGGCCAGGGTCAGAGTGGTCGGGAAGTCCCCAGGTCTGCGCTGGGGTGAGGAGGCCCTGGGCTGGCCCTGGTGGCTTGCACGTCCCTCAATCCAGTGGGCACAGTCTTGGACTGGGCTCTGCTGGGCAGTGTTTCCAGTCGGGCACGTTCTCAGCCACAGTTGCCTGGCTCCAGGGCGGCCTCACACCCACATGCACCTCTCCCTCCAGCCCTCCCTGGGCCGTCTCAGCACCTTCGGCCTCCTTTGTACGCTGGTGGTGCCCATTCCTTTCCCAGGCACAGATCCCTCCTGGCCAGTTCCCTTTGTCTAAGCACCTGGGGGTCCTGCCAGCCTCTGCATTTGGCCTTTCCCAAATCGAATTCACTTCCCAGAAAGCTGCTCTCTCCCCCAGACCATCTTTCTTCCTTTCCCCAGGCACCTGAGCCTCCTGGGGCCATCTGGGGGGTCCCCCAAGCCCTGAATCCCATCTTTTCCTCCCACTCCCTCTTGCTCTGTCCGGGCCCCGCTGGTCACTCCTTCTGGCAAACCCCACCGCGCCACAGCCTGCCTCCTCCCGGTTCAGTCCCTGGGCCCCTCCCCACCGAGGGTCACAGCAGCGTCAGCCTCGACACTGCGCGGAGCGCCTGGGACCCGCCCAGACCCCCCGGCTGGCGCTCACCAGCCCGCCCTGCCCAGGAGGAGTCACCGCGCACAGTGGCGCACTGCCAGTACTTCGGCTGGCCGGACCACGGAGTCCCGGCCGAGCCCAGCGGCGTCCTTGGCTTCCTGGACGAGGTGAACCGGGCCCAGAGCGGCATGCCGGGGGCCGGACCCATGGTAGTGCACTGCAGGTGCGACCAGGGACGGGGCGGGGCCAGCGGCACAGGTGCCACCGGGGAAGGGGCCACGGCTTTGTCCCGTCAACTGGCCACAGGCCTCCTGGTCCGTCCCCACAGCGCCGGCATCGGACGCACCGGCACAATCATTGTGATTGACATCCTGGTGGACGTCATTCGCAGGCAGGGTGAGCCACCTCAGGCAGGCCCCGCCCCGCAATCGAGCCCCGCCCCCTCCCATCTAGCCCCGCCCCGGTACCGGCCCCTCCCCTTCCATCTAGCCCCGCCCTCCTGCAGTTGCCGGCCCCGCCTATTTCATCTGGCCCTCCCACCTCCTCCCTGCCTCACCGCCCCGCCCTGAGCTCGCTCGTCCCCAGGGCTGGACTGCGACATCGACGTCCCCAAGACGATCCAGCATGTGCGGCGGCAGCGCTCGGGGATGGTGCAGACCGAGGCGCAGTACAAGTTCGTGTACCTGGCGCTGCAGCGGTACATCCGGGGCGAGCAGCTACGCCTGCGCGAGCAGGTGGGGGCAGGGCCGGGCCGGGGCGGAACCTGCGGGGGCATCACCATGGTGACCAGCGGCCCCTCCCCTGAGCGCGAGTCGCCCGAGGAGCGCGACTCCCTGAAGGCGGGCGCCTCGCCCGCCGACCCCGGCTGTAGCCCCGGAACCGCGCCGTCCCGGGCGCCGGCGGCGTGAGTGGGGCGTCAGGGACCGGGGGTGGGGGTGGGGCGGAGTCCCGGCAGGGAGGCCTCGGGGGCGTGGCCCGGGCGTGGGGGCGGGGCCCGGGGCGAGGGGGCGGGATCGCAGGTGGCCCCCAGCCGAAGCCCGTCTCCGCCCGCAGCACCCCGGAGGCCTCCGGCCACGTGTACGAGAACCTGCTGCGCCTCTGGCCGTGAGGGCCCCGAGTGCGCGCGCCCCGATTGGGGCTGGAGCCGTGCGAGAAGGCGGGAGCCCAGCAAGGCCGGCCCTCGCGTTCCTCCAAAGGACTGTGTTTAGGATTGTGCAGACCGGCGCCCAGCCCAGAGCGTTGCGGGGTTGGGGGGCGGGGGTCCCGGGTCTGCCGCTCAGACCCTCCCTGACCAGGTCTGCACGTCCAGAAATGGTGAGGGAAGGTTAGGAGATCCGGTGTCCCTGCCCCTCCTGGAGGAGGGGAGGCAGGGCTGCAGGGCTGCGGTTTGTCTCAGTGTGGGAGGCCACCAGTGACCACCTGCACGGCGCAGTGACGATGTGTGACCTTTTGTGTGCCACACGTTTGAGTGTCAGCCTGTATGTGGAACACGAGTGACCAGCAAGTGAGTGCCAGTCCGTGGTCACCAGCGTTTGTGCCCCTCTCCCCTGCATCCTGCATGCTCCCCACCCCTTCCAAGCTGCTTCTCAGCCCTGCCCACAGCCGTGGTCTAGGATGTGGACCAGGCAGTGGCTCCGTCCCTGCCGTGTCCAGGCCTAGCCCAGACCGTCACGTTGCTGTCACGAGTGGACACGTGTTCGTTGAATGAGAGAATATGTGACGTGCTCGTGTGACCACGGAGACGAGGGCGAGGCTCCATGTGTGCCTGGCTGGTTTGTGATGGTGTGATGTCACTGGCCTGTGGTCCACGGCTGCACCCTCCCATCATGGATGTCCCTGTGGCTTTGTGGTCTCAGTAAAATGCCTTCTTCTCAGTTCTGCGTCTTTGTTGGGGCCTGGAGAAAGAGAGCATGTGGGTCCCCACGACTGGGCCCAGCTTCCCCAGGGTGTCCCTGAGCCAGAGGCCCAGCTGGTAAGAGCAGGAAATCCTGGGCTTTGGGGTGAGGGGTGAGGAGGCTGGACCTGTGCGAGCCAGACCGGCCTGGCCTCTCTGCCATGCCAAGCTGGCAGTGCAGGATTCCTGGGGCTGAGGGCAGAACCGGGTGGGGGAGGGGTGGGGGCTGGCAGGACTCCCGCCCGCCCTCGCGACACTCGCTTCACCAGCCAGGCCTGGCCCGGCCCGGGAAGGTCTGCTGGAGGAGCCTGAGGTCTGTGGGTCTTCAGAACACGCTGGTTGTCACCAGCCCCTCTTCCGTGCACACTTGGACTTCGGTTCCCGGGGGCCACGGGGTCCTGCGGCCCTCCAGTCAGGGCTCCAGGCGGGACTGTGGGGCCGTGACTTCTGGGGGAGGCGGCCTGGTGTGACCGTGGTGGGGGCTGGGGGGGAGGGCCCTGGACCAGGCCAAGGCCCCACAGCAGTCCCGCCTGCCTCAGGTGCCCCAGGCCCTCTCCATCTCCCTGGGAGAGCCTCACGGCCCCCGGGGGCAGCCAAGTCCAGAATCGCCGCAGCCCATTCACAGCCCAGAGGGGACAGCAGTCGGACGCCCTAGAACCTGCGGCCATCCACCCTAGGTGCTGCTGGGAGTGCAGTCCAGTGGGGGTGTCCTCTGGATGGAGGGTCTTTGCAGAAGGGGCAGACTGGGGGTTTTTCTGGAGGGAGGGGCTTAATGGTGCAGGAAAGAGGACACAGAGAGTGAGGACCCCTTACCAACTGCGAGTACAAAATAGTTTATTTAAAAATGTACAGTTCAGGAGGGTGGGCTGGGCTCCCCGCCGCTGCCCTCTGTCCCCCTGGCCACCCGAGGGAAGGGGCCAGCCCTGCCTGGGGAAGGGAGGAGCCGTGGGCGAAATGTGAAAATAAAAGAAAGATGGCGAGCCCGCTCCCTTTTCAGCAAGGGGCTGGTCTTGCGTGCGATTCACAGTGTGTATGGGGAAGGGGCCTCGCCAAGCTCTCTCCTGGACCTCGGTCTTCCCATCTGCAAGATGGAAGTTAGGGGGGCGGCCTCTGGGGCCCACAGGGATCTGGGATCTCTGGGAGCTCGGGGGACCATTTTGTCCACCCGACAGGAGCCAGCCCCAGAGAGCGGGGGCAGGTGTGCCGAACCGGGTGTGGGTTCCTCAGAGATCCCAGGGGGCTCCTCTGGGATCCCGGGGGTGGGGGCGGTAACCCTAGTTGTCAGCCAGGGACCCGAGCGAGAAGGTGGCGGCGGCGGGGGCAGTGGCAGGGGGTGGCCGGGGGAGGCAGTGCAGGCTCCCGGTCCTGAGCGCGCACTGCACGGGCCAGAGCACCACGCAGAAGAGTGCGAGCAGCAGCACGGCGATGAGTGCCGCGCGCCTCCAGTCCCTGCGGCGGGCCCAGCAGCGGGCCAGGCAGCCCGGACGGCGGGCAGGGGCCGGGGTGGGCACGGGTGCTGCGGGCGTGGCAGGCTTGCTCGGGCTCACGTCCACGTACACAAAGCCGGGCGCCGCAGGGCCAGGCGCAGAGGGTGGCGGGCGGCAGCACAGCTTGGTGCCCTCCAGCCACACGGGCTCCTCCCGCCGCAGGTGTGCTGGCATCCGAGCCTGCAGCTGGCGGCTGGTGTGCAGCGCGGGGGCCCCGGCAATGGGCACGGCTGTGGGCCGCCGGCAGAACGGGCAGGGCACGACCTCGCTACCCGGCTGGCCTGCGGGCCGGGCGGCTGCCATCCGCGCAAGGCACTCCAGGCAGAAGACGTGGGTGCAGGAGAGCTCCTTGGGTGTCCTGAAGATGTTGTCGTAGCCCGAGAAGCAGATGGAGCATTCCAGCGGGGAGGCCGTCTTCTCTGATCCAGGGCTGCCGGGGGACCTGGGGCTGCCGGCCGAGCCGCGGGACCTGGGCACTGTGGCGGTGGGGCTGCTCCTGCCGGCAGGCGGCAGGGCCGTGTGCCACACCTGCGGGCCTGATGACATGGTTCTGGGCTGTGGGACAAACAGAGACCCCTGTGAGTGACCTCGATTGCCCCTTTCCTGCAAGGTCTGTCTGTCGCTGTCTCCCCGTCCCTCTCTTGCATCACCCAGAGATTCCGGGAAGGACACTGCCCATCTGCAGGCACCCCCACCAAGTCCCACCTGTCCCTGGCTCAAGGTCTTTCTGCTCAAGTTGTAACCCTGCGCTCCCCAGCCCCTCACCTGCTGAGTCAGGGCTCAGCATCCTGGGGTGTCCCAGTCTGCCTGGGCCATGTGGACCACTGCTCTGTAGACCCCTCCCACCAGCCCTGGCCTACCTGGACGTGCCACTGGGCAGAAATAAAGGTGATGATGACGATGGCCCACAACAGTTACTATTTACATCGGGGCTCTGCCAGGGTGGGCCCTGGGCACATGACACAGAACAGCCACGGTGCAGAAGAGGCGGCTCGGAGGCTGGGGTGACAGCCAGCGGGGCCCAGGCTCTCACAGGAGGAGTGTGGCTCTGGGTCAGGTGAAGTGGGTTTGAACACAGGTCCCAGTGTGGGCGGCCGATTTGGTTGGCACGCACCCGATCTGCGGGCAGTTGTGTGAGGGTGGGTGCCAGGCCTGGCTGGGTGAGGGCTGGGACTCTGGATCTAGAGCCGGCCTGAGCTGGCTGCGCTGCGGGAGACTGGAGGGCCCGAGCAAGGGTGGTGGCCGTGGCCCGAGGAGGAGGTGTGTCCCCCAGCCACGGCCTGAACCTGCAGGGCTGCCTGGTGCCGGCCCTCAGGGCCTGGAAGTGACCCTCAGCCTGTGGCCAGGGGAGCGGGGGGCGGGGTGCTGGATGAGCCCCAGCCATCCTCCCTAGGCCGGCCCGCCACCTGGGAGCGTCACACCAGCCACAGCTGCCATCAGGAGGCAGTGGGATGTTCTCCCTCTTGCCTGCTGCCCCTTCACGGGGCCCAGGTCTCCTTCCCAGACAGCCACGTGGCTCCTGCTTGGAGGAGGGCGGGTAAGGGGCTGACTCGCCCTTCACCTTCACGACGGACAGAGGAGGCCAGGGCCTTGGGAAGACGCTGGCCACGTGACCCCATGGAGCCCAGGAGGCCCCCCAGGGGTGACCTGACCCTGACTTGCTGGTCAGTCCAGGAGGGATGGTGGGATGACTTCGCAGTGACGTGTCACGAAGGCTCAGGGGTTGCTGCCTCCTGCCGGTGACCGCCGTGAGTCACGGTGACATCACTGTGATGTCACCAGTGCCCCGGCATCGCAGCATGAAGCGTCATTACGTTTGGTGACAGCAGTTGCCACAGGCCAGGCGGCAGCCTCAGCAGGGTCTGGGGGTACTGCAGGCTGTCCTCCCCCAGCCAGTTCACCCCACATAACCGGTTCCTTGGCACGGAGGCCCCACCCCTCTGAGGAGGTGCCCCACCCTGAGCCCGTACAGGTGAGAGGTGAGTGCCAGCTGAGCCAGCCTTACCTGGTAGCTGGGGTCAGCGGGGCCCAGGCACGACCCTCTTGGCTGTCACGGCCAGGCTGCGGCCGCGAGGTCACTCGTCCTGGCAGCGCTGGGTCCTTCCCCTCCCGGCCTGGCTGCTGTTCCTCTCCAGGGCCGCCGGGGGGGGGCGGGGGGCCGGGAGGCGGGTGTGTGCACTCCTCCAGGTGTGGAGCGCTGTCTGAGGCGGGTGTGAGTTCTCTGGGCGTGGGCTCCCAGCAGGTGTATTTATACACTTGCTGGGATCATGCTGGCCGGGGGCGCGGCCCGCTTCCGGGATTGGCTGGCCTTCTGTCCTGTCCCTGGCAGGCTGGGCAGTCAGCCGAGGGCGGGGAGTCAGAAGTGAGAGGTCTGGGGTGGAGCCTGGGGTGGGGCTGGGGGTCGGTAGGGCTCTGTAGTCTGGGCAGGTCTGGGGAGGTGGCTGGATGCCTGGGTGAAACCTCTCCCCTACCCCCGTGGCCCCTGAGATGCCGGAGCAGCCCCTCCGGAAACAGATCTGCTCACCAACCCTGTTCCAGGTGGCTGCACCTGAGCTCCTGGGTGGGCCCCCCGGAGGGTCCCTGCCAGGAGCCCCCCACTCACGATCAGCTCACTGATATGCTCCCCGAGCAGCCCCTGCCGCTCGCCCCAACACCTGCCTCATCCGTGTGGCTGCCCACCCCAAACTTGGGCTTCTGCTGCCCCCGCCCATCCCTCCCCACCTACAGCCTTTGGGGGCCGGGAGGGAGCTCCCTGCTCTGGGTCCAGAGAGTGGGGTGAGGGGTCAGGGCTGGGAGCACCCAAGGGCTGAGCCAGGGGTGAGGGCGGGCCAGGCGCCGGGCTGGCCACACGAACTTGTTTCAGGGGAGCGTCTGCTGGGACACCTCAATTACACATGTAGGGCAGGGACTCCAAGGCAGCGCCCACCCAGCCAGGGGAGCTGGAAGTCTCCCGGGGGACGGGGAGCGGTTTCAGCCAGTAGGTACGGGGTCCCAGCAGACCACAGGGCCAGCCTGTGCAGAGGCCTGGCTGGAGGGCAGGATGCAGGGGGTGAGGGCTGGGCTGGAGGGGCCCGGGTCCTAGCCAGGGGCTCCCCCATCTGACACCTGATCCTGGCCCCAGGGTCACAGCAGGCTCTCCCCCACGCCCCGTGGCTTCCCTGCCCCCACCCCGCAGCCGTACGCAGCACACCTCAGTGTACACCTGATCTAGACTTGGGGCCCAGCCCTCCTGAGATGGGACCCCAGTCACGAGCCTGTGGGGAGGGGATGCTGGGCTTGGCGAGGCTGGGAGCAGCGGTCCACCCTGGTGGGGGACGGCCCACCTCATCCCCACCCACCGGGCAGGGGCCCCCTGACTCCTCAGCGGGTAGTCCAGGACCCCCGGAGGCTGCCCAGCCCCAGTAGCACTAGGAGGGGCACTGACAGCCAACAGAAGTCAGAGGTCAGCAAGAGGAAGACCCTCCCTCAGCGTTAGGAGGTGGGTGCCCAGAGCAGGCTGCCTGGGCCAGACCCCAGGAGGAGCCACAGCGGGCTGGGGGGGCAGCCAGGCCTGCAGCCACAAGGAGGCTGAGCTGTGGGGTGGCTGCAGGGGCGGAGGGGACCTGGGCTTAGGAAGGGGCTGGGGCTCCCGTGTGCTCCAGGAAGGGGGAGGAGCCTCAGCCAGGGGCTTGACGAGGGGGTGAGGAGTCTCTGTGAGGGGCGGGCCAGTCCGTGCGAGATGGGACTCGGGGTCGGTCACATGCTGCCTCCAGGAGGCATCCTCGGTTCTCTGAGAACACCTTCCCAAGGCCTCCTGGGAACCTCCGGGCTCCTCAGTGGACAGTCAGTGCCCAGAGGCAAGGGGACAGGAACACCTGAGGGATATGCCATCTGCGGTGGTGGCCAGGGCTCACCGCACGGGATCTCAGCACATTTGGGGCCCACCTGGTCCCCACACACCTGCTTGCTCTCCACATTCACGAGGGAAGAGCAGCTGCTCCAGGTGTGAGCGTGGGCTTCGCCTGAGTGGGTGAGCTGTTCACCAACCCAACCCGGCTAGGTGTGCGAGCGCACGTGTGCAGGTGTCTGCGTGCGCGTGCAGGTGTGTGCACGCGTGAGGGGAGCACGGCGGCCGGCACGTGACCCTGGGGCTGGGACTCACTTGCCGGACCGGGCAGAGAACGAGGCCCACGGCGACCGCCCCTGTCCAGTTGCGGCTCTCAGATGTGGGGTCCCGGAGTCCTCAGGACACCTGAGAGTCCTGGGCTGGACACAGAAGCTGTCCTTGGCCAGAGGGGCAGGAGAGAGGCCTGCCCCCCAAGGGGTGGGGTGAGGACCAGCTTCAGATCCCTGAGGGCTGCCGGGGGCACATGAAATGGCCAGTGTGGGGAGAGGTCCCCACACGGGTGTAGAGTCTGGTGTCCCCCACAGGCCAGAGGCTGGGCTGAAGCCGGGGCTCGGGGGGCGCACTTGCGCCCGGCCCCCCCACCCCCACACACACTCTGGGCTCCCGACAGGCTTGGTGAGGCCCTCTGGCCATGAGGGGACTCCTCCGGTCCTGTCTCTCCAGCACCCAGCAGTGAGCTTGGTCCCCAAAGTCGGCCTGGCCTTGGAAGCCGGCTCCTACTGGGGCCCGGCGCCCAGGCCCCTGCCAGGCCCTCTGCCCTCGGGTCACCCCCTCAGGCCCTGCTCGCCCTGCCGTGCTGCCACCTCCCACCTCTGCAGTGGGTACGGCCTCTTGCTGACCTCTGACTTCTGACAGCTCTGGGTGCTCCTCCGGCGCTGAGTGAGCGGATGAATGGACCAGCGAGCTGCAGCGTGGCCCCCGGGCCGGGCTCACCTCCCGGGGCAGGGGTCCCCGTGGCGGTTGACACAGTGGGGCTGGGGGGACGACGGGCGCCCCACCTGCCTGCTTTGGCCCGAACTGATTAGCCCACAAATCGGCCTTATCTTGGCTTCTTATGTGAGGGCCTGGAGTCCGGGTGAGGAATGGGTGACGGAGAGAAACTGGGGAGGCGGCTGTGCGTGGTGCCCGGCCCAGACGCCCTGCACCTGCCAGCTGCCCCACCCCCATCTCGGGTGCCCCCCAACCCTGCCCACCGCTTTCTGGCCAGGATGCCCATCAGGGTCGCGGGCTCACGAGTCCAGTGATGCCCCCCCCAACTATTTGGGGGCCTGAGACAGTCGCACCCAGGCCCAGGGGTCTCCGGCGGCTGAGAGCCCAACGGGCCAGGCCACACAGGCCTGGGAAGTCAGGGGAAGCATCTCACGTGTGGGGACCAGAGGGCTGCAGGCTGAAATGCAGAGTTGAGTTTTGCTGCCAGGGATGAGGCAGGGCTGAGGCTGGGGGCTGCAGGCAAGGCAGGGGACAGGACATTAGAGAAGAGGGGCTCTAGGGGGCCCCGGGGAAGCCGAGGGTCATCTTGCGCCCACAGGAACCCCATGGGCGACCCACAGCCCCTTAAGGCTGTCAGCCTGGAGGCAGGAGGTTCCCGGGCAGCCGCCCCCCAGAACAGAGGGCAGAGCCTCCCCGCAGCCCTGGCTGTGCTGACACAGCACCCAGGGCCAAGCAGACGCCCCCCGGGTGCCCCGATGGCTGCAAACCTGACGGGGTGGGCCAGGCTCTCTGCCCTGCCCCAGCTGTGTCCTGGCGGCTCTGGCTGGGACGCCCGGGATGAAGCCCGCTGCCAGTCGGCAAAGGTCCCTCCGAGGGCCACCCACCCACGGGATCCCACCTCCCCAAGGTGCCGCCAGCCTGCACTCTGTACCCACGTGTAGCTTCCTCCTGGGGGCTGTGAGCCGGGCACCACGGTGACCTCCCCGAGAAGCCCCATGGGTGCCCTGGCCGCACGGGGGCCTGCAGTCACCTGTGACTGCATGTCCCCCATGGGCCCGGTCACTTTACAGAAAAGCCCCCCTGGGGGCACCCACACTCTTTCCCATCTCAGTCCTGACGGCTGGGGGCCACCAGGGACTCCTGCTCTCTGAGGCAGCTTGGGACAAGCCCCCTTCTCCCGAGGCTAAGATCCTGAGGGCTCCCTGCCCTCCCCAGTGCGAGGCAGGGCTCGGCAGCAAGGCTCCACCCCTGCTGAGGAGCTGGTGAACCTTGGGCCGGCGAGAAGGGCCTGAGTGGTTTATTGACGCTGATTTCAGGTGGCCGCCCCTCTCAGCTGCCGGTCAGTCATCGTTCATGTCCTGGCGACCGAGCTTGTGTCCATAAACCACAAACACCGCAGTGGGAATCCCAGTGCAGAAAGCAGGAGGCTGGCCACACAGGCCCTGCCGTGGGCCCCGCGGATGTGGACCAGACACCGGAGGAGAAAACGTCAGTCCCCGTGGAGGCTCTGGGGAGGCCAGGCAGCACCCTGCCCGTGCTCAGTGGGCACCCCGACGCTCCCTCATTTCCACAGGAACCCAGAGCCGTCCCTCCGCAACCGGCCGAGGCAGGGAACACGGGCTGCTGCCTCGGGGCAGGGGCAGCGGGACAGGACTGCTGGCCAGGGCGGCCCTCGGCAGGTCCAGCGAGACAACCAGTCCAGGCGGCAGTCACAGGTAAACGTGGCCCCGGGTTGACACGTCCCTGGGGGGTCTCGACCTCCAGCAGCTTCGGGCCAGTGTCCATCCCAAGGTGGATGAGGACCTCCAGTGCCCGGGGCCCAGGCGGGGTGCAGACGACGGCAGCGTGCCTCTTGGACTTCTATGCAAAGTGCTTTCTGCTTAAGCACAGGTAAGAGTCAGCAGGAGGCCAGGCGACTCACTCCCGCAGCGCCTGGAAGTGGGCAGCTGTGGCCATGCAGGACAGCCCTGCGGGCGCCTGAGCCCAGGGGCCGGTTTGCAGGCCCCAAACTGCCTGTGTGTGGATGCGGCCGGACCCCCCAAAGGCCTCGGCCTCACTGCTCTCAGAGGGGGTGCGGGGGGTCTGCCCACCATGGGCTCCAAGGTGGAGGGGCACCCGGGTCCTGCAGGTCGTCTCTCCCGAGGAGCCTGGACCCCACGCGGCCTGGTTCCCCGGCCCGGCTCAGGGCCAGAGGCTGGAGTCCTGCCCCGGGTCAGTCACGCTGAGCGGCTGTGTGCGCTGAGGAAGGCCTGCGGGCAGGCGGCTCTCACTCCACATCTGTGGCTAGAGAGGGACGAGCCAGGGCCGTGTGCAGGCCTGTCCTGAGGCCTCGCTGGGCAGCGCCCAGCCTTCGTGTGGGCCCCCCCTCAGCAGCACGCGGGGCTGTGGATGGGCCGCGGGATCAGACGTTGCTCACCCGGGCCTCCACGGAAGAGACGGCAGTGGGGCCCACGTCCCTGTCCGAGGGCCGCTCGCGCCGGACGTAGCGCGGCTTCCGCACTGAAACAGGGTCAGAGACAGGCGGGATCAGAGTGGGGCCTGGGGCGGCAGGGAGGGCCTGGGGTCGTGGGCCTCCCTGGGGCTCACGGGAGGGGGGCTGGAGCAGCCGCCAGGGAGGAAGCCCACCGGGCTCCAGCTCCCGGACACCTGGCGCCCCTCGGCCCGGGAGAGGGCCCGGCTCTCCCGAAACACAAAGGCACAGGTCATGTGATGCGCTGCAGGGTGGATGGTACCCCCCCCCCAACTACAAACGCATGTCCACACCCTAAGGCCCAGAACCTGCGGGTGCAACCTTACTTGGAAAAATGGTCTCTGCAGATGTGATTATCTGATGGGCCCTAAATCCAGCGACCAGTGGCCTCGGGAGAGGGAGGGAGACACAGAGGGGAGAAGCCAGCGGAAGATGCAGCAGCGGCTGGAGGGATGCGGCCCCAAAAGCCCAGGGACGCCTGGAGCCCCAGAGGCTGGGAGAGGCAGGAAGGACCCACCCCAGAGCCTCCGGAGGGAGCAGGTGGCCTCCAGAACCGTGAGAGAAGACATTTCTGTTCTCCCGAGCCCCCGGCCGCCCCAGGAGACTGACGCAGGCACCTTGTGCTTGGACATGGCGCTGCTTTGGAGAGATCAGACAAGTGTCTCACTGGACAGGGCAGATCTCGCCTTGACCGAGGGACTTCTCTGTCCCCAAGGAGGAGGATGTCCTCACCTGTCCCCACTCCAGACCTCCACACAGTGGCAGGAACACGGTCTGGGGAAGAGGCAGGTGGCCTGTGTGACGTGACCTCTGTGCTCACAGGGTCAACTGTGACACAGCTACTGCTCAGGAGGGACCACGGGAGGGCCCCGTGCCGGCCACTGGCTCCCTGCTCAGGCAGAGCTGGGACCTGGTGGAGGGCTGAGGGTGGCAGGGCTGACCCCTGACCCGTATTGGGAACACCCCGCCCCCCTCGACAGACACAGCATCTCAGGAATAAAAGGAAAAAGGCACGAAAGCTGTGGATGATGAAGAGGGGCTTGGCCAGCACCCCTGCAGCGGCCATGGGCCTGGCGTTTTGAAATTCCCACGAGAGACGAGGCATCCCGACAGGGCGAGGGACAGGAAAGCACTGACGCACCTGAGGACGGAGGTGGGGGAATCATCGCGGCCTTGAAAAGGGGAAAAGGCACAGTGAGAACTGGAGACGGGATGGCCCCCAGCCCAGACACACAGACACCCAGACGCACACACACGGGGCCTCAGCCCACCTATCAGGTACTTACAGCTTCGCCAGGCTGCAGGCTGGGGGCTGTAGAGGAGAGCACAGGTGTCACCTGGAGGCCACACAGCTGCCTCAGCCTGGGGGGCCCTCAGCCTGGGCGGGGGGCCCTCAGCCTCGGGACAGGGGTCTCTCAGTCTGGGAGGGACCCTCAGCCTCTGCTGCTGGGCCCTCAGCTTGGGCAGGGGTCCACAGGCCTGAGGTGGGGGTCCATCAGCCTGAGGGTTCCACAAGCCTGCAGAGGGTCCCTGGCTCCAGGCTCACTCCAGTCCCTCACTCCCGTGCCCAGCGGTGCCCTCAGCCTGCCCGGCCCCATCTCCCACCACACTCCGGCGGTGTCCCGCCAGCGCTCTGGGGCCAGCCGCCCCCACCCCCAGCTTCCCACCAGAGCAGACAAGCCGGCCTGCAGAGTGTCTGCCCCCGTCACCCTCCACACTGAGACCCCACGACGTCCACCCAGAGCACTCCCAGGGCGTGACCGCCCCTCTTATCCTCAGGCCCGAGAGCCACGTGACAACCCAGTCCCCTCCAGGGTGCCGCAGATGCGGCCTTGCACCGGACACCTGCATCTCGGCCCCAGCCCCGCTCCGTGCCCCCGGGCACACCCCGGCAGGAGGGGTACCTTTGTCTCTCCCATGGAAGACGTCAGGCAGCTTACTGGCACGCCTGAGGCAGAAGAATGCAGCCACGGAGAGGACGAGGCCCGAGCTGATGAGAAACGTCCCCAGGAAGAGGGAGGCTGCCACCTGGGGGCCCCCTGCAAGCGAGGCGAGGGCTGCCAGGGGTGCACACCTGGGCTCCCGCAGGGGCCAAGGCGTTCACACACAGGGGTGTGGGTCCCCCCTGCACTCGAACTGCCCAGGCCTCAGGTTCTCCGGGGCGTGGGCTGTCAAGACGTTCAGTGATCCTGGCCCCCGAGCCCCCCATCTCCTCCCTTGACACTCGGTGCAGACTCTGGGGCCCCCGTGGCCCTGGCGTGTGGATACACCCCACCTTGCCTCTCTGGAGCTGGTCAGCTGTCACCCGGGGTGGCCCTCCCAGCACCAAGATGCCTGCTGTCTTCACCTCCACAGGTCCAGGCGGGCCGGCGGGCGGATGCCCAGCTGGAGGCTCTGCGTTTAGGTGCCCGTGGGAAGCGCCTTTCTGACCCTGACACAGGCACAAGGCCGGCCACGCTAGAGCCTCAGGAGGGACGGGTTCCAGCTACACCACCCCAAACTTGCCAACTGGAAGCGGGCTCAACACTGGACTGCAGGGGCCTCATCTGCCACCCTCTGCTGCAAGGCCCAGGCCCACATCGCAAGAAGCTGGGGCTGTCTGGGCCCACCCTGCCCCAAACACTGCTGGTCGGCCCACGCCAGCACAAGGCCACTTGCTTCCGGTCCTGAGACTCGCAGGGAAGGCCTGAGCCGTTGGTCTAGGTCAACGTGTCCTCTGCTGAAGGACCAGGATCTGGGGGGTCATGACCCCCATCGCAACCCAGTCACCTCAGAAGAGGTGGCTACACCCTGGGGCAGGTCCCGCACCGTGACTGCAGTGGTCACTGGTGGCCTGGGCACCACACTCCCGCAGCCTGGCCACTCCCTGTGGCTCGGCCAGCGTCTCAGGTACGACAGGACGCCTCGCAGCAGGAACAGGCGGGGTACCAGGGCGTCTCCCGTGTCTGCACCTGAGGACCAGGTGGTATGGAGGGCATGTCTGCCTGCCTACAGCGTCTCAGTCCCCTCCAAGACCTATGTCCTAGAAGAGCCACCGGGGACGGTGCAAGGGGACTTCAGATGCCCTCCCACCTTGGAGAACTGCACATCCTGAGCTCCCAGGGACCAAGGGGCCGGGGGGCCTCTGAGCCAGGCAAAGGGTTAAGACATGCAGCCCATTCAGAGGCACATGGGGGTCCACGCCAAGCGACCCCAGCCGCACCCACCCTTTTGTTTATTTATTTTTTGCGGTACACGGGCCTCTCACTGTTGGCGGCCTCTCCCGTTGCGGAGCACAGGCTCCGGACGCGCAGGCTCAGCGGCCATGGCTCACGGGCCCAGCCGCTCCGCGGCATGTGGGATCTTCCCGGACCGGGGCACGAACCCGTGTCCCCTGCATCGGCAGGCGGACTCTCAACCACTGCACCACCAGGGAAGCCCAGCACCCACCCTTTTAAGTCAAGCCCAGCCCCTGACTTCAAAGCCGGCCGAGCTTCCATGCCGTCCGGGGTCCTGCTCCGTGACCAGGGCTGGGTCCCAGGGCTGGGTCCCGGTACAGAGCTCTTGTCTGGGGCGGAGCCTGCCCTTGACTGTGGACGTGGCCCTGCCGTGGCCAGCATCGGCGATTGGGTCTGCGCTGGGAATGGCTCTGATGGTGCCCTTGTGTCCCCCCGGGACTGGTCCGGTGAGCCGAGAGACTTACCAAAACTCGGCCGCCCAGGCATCCCCGTGCTCCTGTTCATGGGGAAGTGCGCGCCCCGGGCAGCGACTGCGGGGGAACAGACCAGTCAGTGCGGCTGGCTCCACAGGCCGCCCAGACCCACGTGAGGTCCTGGACCAGGCACAGGGGCCCCGCAGAGGACCCCTGGGGAGCCAGAGATGCAGCCCAAATGGGCCGGAAATGAGACATGGAGGTTGTCCTGGGGGGCAAGCGGACTCGGGGAGAGGGCTCCTGGGAGGTGTCCACCGAGGGACAGTGGCCCAGGTGTGGGGACAACAGCGAGAACTCCCACCCTTTCCTCCAGAACATGGAGGTGTGGACCCTTGGTGAGCAGCAGGCAGGGGGAGGGGCGGGGGGACATACAGCCTCTGCACTCGGAGCTGTTGTGAGTCCCGTTCCTGCAGCGGATGCAGCTGACGGTCCCGTCCTCGGCTCGGTGCCCGTAGCAGCCTGTGCCGGGAGACAGGAGGCTCGGCTCAAAGCAAGCCCACGCCAGCCGGCTGCCTTCGGGGAGCGCTATGCTTTGAGTTGTAAAACCACATTCATTCCAGGACGCTAGTTCACCCACTCTGGAGCTTGGATGGACTTCAGAACAAGAACCGCCTCCGCGGGAACCGCAGCCAGCCCTCTCTCGCACGGGCATTCCCACCGGCCCCTTGCCAGGCGCCTCGGAAAGGGCTGCAGAGGCCCGGATGGGGACCCGACACTGACAGGTGCCGAGTATACACGCTGGAGGGGACGAGAGGCGAGCCCCACCTCCCACATCCACCAGGGGCTGCAGCGCACTCCCACTCGGCCGCCACGAGGGACAAGGGGCGTCTGCGCCAGTGTGCTGCCGCCCGCCCCCCGCCCCCGGGCGGCCCAAGCACACTCGACCCGCGTTCCTGCCCTGCCCAACGCCGCGGCCAGCGGCCTCCCCACAGCCTGCGGCCCGACCTGGGGCTGGGAGCTGTCCAGCGCTGGCCAGCCGGCGGTCTGCAGGCAGTCCACCTGGCCCACTGCACCCTTTAAGGGCAGAGATTGCGTCTTACACCTTTATTTCTTCTCAACACCCCGGCACGTAGCACGGGCTGAGAGAACGTACTGGAGAAATATTGGTTGCAGGTGCTGGAGGCCGGCACAGACTTGACCAGCACGCAGTCTGCACACAAACGGGTCCCCTCAGAGGAAGGCCTTCCTGCTGTGACGCCAAGCAGATGGCAGGGTCTGAAGAGTGACGGGGGCGCACGGGCTGAGCGCGCCGTGCCAGGAGGCCACGTCAGACCCAACGTGGAATCATACAAGCATCAGGAACAGGCCTTCGTTTCTCGTAAGACCAGGGCTTCTCTTCTGAAGTAGTTGGGCTCTTTCCCTTCACTCGGCATTTCTTGGGAGGGGCTGACCTCTGGGGGGGCTGATCGAGGAGGCCTAGGAACATGGGGTCCTGGGTACAGACCTGTCGCCAAGGCAACGATTCTCCCGAGAGCTCCCTCCGCCAGCCCCAAGGTACCTGGGCTCCTTGGTGAAGCCGCCAGGGCTGCTGGCCACAAGGAGGCCCTGCGCTGTGTGTGCAGGAACAAAGCACAGCTGGGGGCCAGGCCCAGTAACCAGATCTAAGGAGCGAAGGCTGACTTTGCTGAGCCTTAAAGCCCCTTGAAAAGCAGCGCAGGGCCTGGCTCACTGGGTTCCCTGCCTTGCCCAGTGAGTAAGGAAGGTCACCGCCCGGCAGGACCAGGGACCTCAGGAAGAGAGGAGTTCACGCAAACCTAGAGGTACTGCAGGCAAAGTCTGGAGCTGAGTCCTTGGCTCGGCCTCCTGGACTCAAGAGGCCCTGGGAAAAGGCCAGCAAAGCAGACTTCAAAAGCGCCTGGTGGTCAGTCGCTGTTGTGGCTAAATTTCCTTCAACAATCAGGCCAAGTTTAGTGAGGCTAGGCTTATTTGTAAGACAGTTAGTGTCACTGTGACTCTTTGGTAGAAAGCGGGCTGGCTGCGGAGAGAAGTGACCTTTCAGTAGGAAACTCTGATCTGCCTGATGGAGCAGATTCCAGTCCTGACCCGGGCCTCGAGGCCCAGCCGCCTGTAAACTGGACCGGGTGCTGAAATCTCCCAGTCTCCCCCACTGTCTGGCTCTGACTCTCCATACTAACGTTTCCGCTTCTCTCCCACCCTTCTGACCTGGTATCACAAGGACCAGAACTGCCGTTTCCCAAAGCCCGGCAAACTGATGTGAACTTCAGGCAGTCACCTCGACAGGTTGCGGCAACGGCGGGCCACTGGGAAAGTTCCTGAGACTAGGGCTGCGTCGAGGGTCTCCACGCTGTCCCCGCCCCACCTACTGCCCACACACGGAGGTTTCACCGGTGGGAGCCCACCCACAATCCTCTTCCTGAGCTGAGTGTGACGGGACGGGCTGTCCCAGGACTGAGGGTCAGTGAGACACGGGAGCTGGTGCTCATCTGGTTCCTTTCTGCTCGTTCCATCTGTTTCCCCGCCCCTTTGCCGACCTCCTATCCCACAACTTCTAACCCAAATCTCTCCACAGCTACCAACTTGGCTTTTAATATGTGAAACTTTCTGAAGGTAAAGTCTCAAGTGGGGAGGAGACAAACCCCATATGGGAGCTGCCCCCCACCCCCCAACCGGGAGAAGACGGGAGTCGGGCGACCATGTTACAGTCATCCCCGTCTCCCTTCGGCTGCCCCAGTGTTTTAGCCACTTGCCCACAATCGCCTCCTTGTTCAACCTGATGTGTAAGCGCTGATTCTGCCACTTACTTGGGACTCCACTTCCTCCCATGTCCTGTAAAACCTGTACACGTTTCTGTACTTTGCTGCTCCTGTCTTATGTCAGCTTACCTCAGGGCAGCTGAAACTCCCTGCGAGGGAAGAGGCAGTCTTACCTGCCCCCACCCCGCAGGCCTGGAGCCACCGTGTCCTCCTGGGGTCCTGCCCCCACCTCCCAGGACGAGGCCCCATCACGCTCGCTGCCTCTGCCCACCCCTCCGGCCCCTCCTTCCCGAGGCCATCTAGGCTTGCTCATGCCAAAGCTCACCTGGGCCACACAGGTTAGTGCCTGGGCAGGTGGCGTTGGTGTCCACCACGTCCACACAACACTTGGGCTGCTGGCCCTAGAGGGGAGATAGTGGTGAGTTTCCAGACCCTGCGGCCGGGCAGCTTGTGCGGGCCAGGCCCAGGGCGATATCCGCAGAGGGGCTCCCGGCAAGCTCACCCCAGCACCTGGGGCTCTGGCCTCTTGTAGTCAGCGTCCGGTGACTGTGCCTCGCTGACCCAGAGCAAGGTGAGGACGCACGGCCACACCGCACAGACGCTCCCTGGGACAGCACTTGGTGTCCGGCGAGCGTTTGGTGACTGAACCAACAACCGAAGTGTTGGGCTGGGACCTGCCAGGGCACATTCCGTGGCACCTGGACTCCCAAAGGCAGGAATCCCTCAGGGGATCCCTTGGGGCCCACCCAGAGATTCTGTTGGGGGTGGGCTGGAGCAGCCTGGTGGGCAGGGGGTGGTCCTCTCCTCCACTGCCCGCCCACCCTCCCCTTGGGGCCTCCCTGCAGCCCCTCCTTTTCTCACGGGGGTCTCCTGGGTCATGGGTAGAGCCGCCACCTCTCGCCTTGTGGGCCACAGGTGGGCACAGGGCAGGCATTTCAACCGTGGAGTTATTTATATTAGTCGCCACTTGCAGCTGGTGGCTTTGAAAATCAAAAGACGAAGCTGCTAAGAAAGGAAGCACATATGTCTCTGGGCAGTGGTGAGACAGGAAGGCAACTCCAGGCCCCCTCGGCCTCCCTAGTGAGAGGCCTGTGCAGCCCTCACAGCGCGTCTGCCCGCGCTCCCGACCAAACAGCCCACATTCCTGGACGCTCCTGCGATGCTTCTGCAAGTCTACAGGCACCTCCATCGGGGGTCCAGCTCGGCCCCCACAGAGGAAAGGCCAGGTCCACGCGCAGGAGTGGGCGCTGCGGGCACTGCACTCACAGACCAGGCGGCGGCAGGGGCCTCGGGAGGCGTCCGGGCAGCTCCGCTCCGTGCGCTCAGCCCAGCCGAGCTGGTTTCCCAGGACTAGCACGCTGTGATTTGCAAGGGGCACCTCAGGGCGGCTGAGGAATGGTGGGCGCATCCTGGACTCCAGGGGGCCGAGGCCAAGCCCGAGGGGGAAGCCTGGCCGTCCTGTCCCACCCAACCCGGCAGGGGCAGAGTGGCTGGAAGGCTCACCATCCTGGAGGACGAGCAGCTGGGTGTGTGCACACATGGCCGGGCACCTCCAGAAACCACAGCCTGGCACACCTGTGGCACCGGCTTGGGAGAGCCATGACCTGGCCGAGTCTGAGCCTGAAGTGGGCGTCTCTGTCCGCCCCACTAGCTGTGGCCAGTGCCAGTGGGGGCAGCTCTGTGGAGACCCTATTTCAGCTCCAGAAAGAGGTCTAGTTGGGCAGAGGGAAAGGAGGTTCTAGCAGGCAGAGTGGAGCGGGTGCCAGGGGCGGGGCTGTGCATCTGCTGCCCGCCCAGAGGCACAGGCCCCTCTGACCCTGGCAGTGGGCACGGCCAGCATCTCGGGGGCCGGGACAAGGGTGGCACCTAGAGGTGGAAGGGCGAGCCCCTGGGTGAAGAGCCCACGAGCCACGTGCTGGGTGCTCACCGCACTTCCTGAGGATCTACTGGCAACTTCCACCAGGAGGCTGGCCAGGAGGACGGCGCGCTGGAGCGCCATGTCCCGGAGCTCAGGGTCTGCGAGAGAGAGGGGTGCCGTGTGGCCACAGGCGACGCCTGGCAGGGCAGGGCACCGGGCGGGGGCCAGGGCGCAGGATGCTTACCTGGCCCTCCTGGAGGCCGGCAGACCCTCGGTCCGGGGCCTGCAAATCGAGGTGGATAGGTGAGGCCGTGCTGCTGGCCAAGCGCAGCCAAACCACGCCCGGGGCTCGGGGTCCAACTGGACTTTTCGTCAGGAACCCCCACGGCTCGGCCCACCCGGATCAGGATCTGATGGACTCACTTCCTCCTCCGCCAGTTTCCCACCGTTCGCTGCTGCTTCCAGGAAGAAGGACTGAGCAGAGAGGGTCTGGGTGAGCCAGTCCTGCCCCAGAGCTCGGACGGCCCTCCCACCCGCCATCTCATCCTGTCCTCATAAGACCCGAATTCGATTTCCAGTATTTTCACCCAGAGACGGAATGGCAAGGGTGCCTCTGGGGCGGCCAGGCTGGTCAGGACCCCTTGGTCTTAACAGTTTTGTGCCGTTGGCCCTGTTGTCATCACGGGAGGGTGTGTGGAAAACACCCAGCTGGGGCACTAAAAGCCGTGACACAGGCAGTACTGGGTGCAGGTGCCTCTGGCGGGTGATGGATCCAGAGAGCAAACAGCCTGCAAGTAAACGTCCTAACGCTAAAACCACACGAAACGCGACAGCCCACGCGATTCAGCGCTCACGGTGCCACACTTCTAACGTAACCAGGGAAACACACCGGCCTGCACAACCCCGGAAGTAAATCGTGAGTCGGGTTTTTATTCTGAAAGGTGGGAACTACAATTATAATCTGTCCCAAACACATAAAAGTCACCTCTAAAAACACTTTTTTCTTAACAAAAACAGCTGCAGGGTGGAGCTGCGCGTGAGGGGGGCTGGTTCAGGTTCCACAGAGGGCGCGCTTGGGGCTGGGGGGCGAGAAGCCCCTCCGCCCACTGGCCCAGGGCCTGGGGGTCCCGGGCTGGGGTCTGTCCTGCCATTCGCTCTGTGCTGCCTTTAGTCCAGGCTGATGGAGCAGACGCCGCCCCCCACGTCAAGTCCCCCCATTAAAAACACCTGCTCTTGGGCTTCCCTGGTGGCGCAGTGGTTGGGAGTGCGCCTGCTGATGCAGGGGACACGGGTTCGTGCCCCGGTCCAGGAGGATCCCACATGCCGCGGAGCGGCTGGGCCCGTGAGCCGTGGCCGCTGAGCCTGCGCGTCCGGAGCCTGTGCTCCGCGACGGGAGAGGCCACAATGGTGAGAGGCCCGCGTACCGCAAAAACAAAAAGAACACCTGCTCTTTCCTGCGGCACCATCCCCTTTCTAGAATGTGAAATCCCCTCAGGTGGCAACTACTGGTGTCACAGCCGCATTGATACCTTTGATTCAGGAATCAGGTCTCAGTCGACACCTCTGTCTGCTACTCAGTGGACACGACTGAGTACGGTGTCCACACCGTGCGGCCCCTCCACGGCCCCCGCCTGCCCGGCCAAGCCCTGCCGCTGCATGTGGACGGTGTCTTCTGGAATTTCAGGAGAACGGACCACACTGTCCGCGCACCTTGTGTCGGGCTCCTGCCCTTCAGCATGGCCACAGCGATCTTCAGATTCCTCCATACTTTGCCCTCTCGCGGCTGAGTGGCATCCACTGCGAGGACACTTCCCTTGCCCGCTGCCTGCTGATGGCCATGTGGCTGTTTCCACATTTTGGTGGCTAACGCTGCTGGGGACGTTCTTGGGCCCGTTCCTGCACAGTCGCTTGCTTTCCTTCCTCTTGGGTAAATACTTGGAAGCACCAGGTCAAGGGGACTCTCTGGGAAGCTGCCCTGCTATTCTCGGGCAGCGGCTCCGTGTGCAGTGGCTGGCTCACCTGCTCTGGCCCTGCCAGCTAGTGGCCTCGCACCGGCGGCCGGGCAGCGGTTCTCCTGCTGTTCCAACCTGCGTTTCCCTGGTAACTAGCGACAGTCAGCACCTCTGTCCTGCTTGTCAGCCATTCACACATCTTACATCTCTCATAATGTGTCTGTTCACATCTTTGGGCCACGCTGTTCGGCTGGGCCATCTGTCTATTATTACGTGCTAACTCTTCATGTATTTTGTCAGATATATGTACTGTAAATATTTTCTCCCATTTTGTGACTTGTCTTTTCATTTTCTAACGGGTATCTTCAGAAGAGCAAATGTTTTCATTTTGGTAAAATCGAATGCATCCATTTTTTCTTTTATGGTTCTTGCTTTTTGCGTCCTAAGAAATCTCTGCCTTGACCTCAGGGTCATAAGGATTTCCTGTGTTTTCTTTGAGTTACTTTTGTGTCATGGTGTGAAGTAAAGATCAAGTTCATTTTTCTTCCCTATGTATATCCAGTTGTAGCACCATGTGTTAAAAAGGCTTTCCTTTTCATATTAAATTCTCTTGACATCCTTGTTGAAAATCAATTGTCTGTGTGTGGGTCTACTTCTGGACTTCCTATTCTGTTCCGTTCATCTGTGTGTCACCAGTACCACACAGTCTCAACTACTGAAGCTTTACAGAAAGTCTGAAGTCAGGCAGAGTGAAGCCCTGCTTTGTGTAATTGCTTTGGCAATTCCAGGTCACCTGCATTTCCATGTTTTAGAATCATCTTGTCAATTACTACAAAAAGCCTTCTGGAATCTTGACTGGGATAACTGACATTTTAACAATATTGAGTCTTCTAATCTACAAACATGCTCTCTCTCCATTTCTTCAAGTTGTCTTTGTTTATTTTTTAAAATATTTATTTGGCTGCGCCGGGTCTTAGTTGTGGCACGCGGGATCTTTTTTTAGTTGCGGCATGTGGGACGAGTTCCCTGACCAGGAATTGAACCCGGGCCCCCTGCACTGGGAGCACAGAGTCTTAGCCACTGGACCACCAGGGAAGTCCCTTCAAGTTGTCTTTAATTTCTCTCAGCAATGTTCTGTGGCTTTCAGTGAAGAGGCGCTCTTACACATCTTTTGTTAAACATATTACTAAATATTTTGTCTTTGGGTATTATTGTGAATATAATTAACTCTCTAATTTCTCTTTTCTTTCTTTTTTTTGAACAACACTTGAATGACCTTTAATGTGCTTAGAACAAATCACTTTACAAAAAGCACGAACACTTTTAAAAACATAACTTTGGGGACTTCCCTGGTGGCGCAGTAGTTAAGAATCTGCCTGCCAATGCAGGGGACACGGGTTCGAGCCCTGGTCTGGGAAGATCCCACATGCCGCGGAGCAACTAAGCCCGTGAGCCGCAACTGCTGAGCCCGCATGCTGCAACTACTGAAGCCCACACGCCTAGAGCCCGTGCTCTGCAACAAGAGAAGCCACCGCAGTAAGAAGCCCACGCATCACAACAAAGAGTAGCCCCTTCTCGCCGCAACTAGAGAAAGCCCACACGCAGCAATGAAGACCCAACACAGCCAAAAATAAACAAATTAATCTTTTTAAAAAGTAACTTTGGACACTACACAAATTAAAATAATAACAACGCAGTCGCACGGTCTGATCCTCTAAAGTGGACTTTAGGAATCTCTGAGCAATTTACTAGAATTCTAAATGTTCATCCAATGAGCCTAGGTATGTTTCTACAGATCTGAATGTTGCTCTGAGAACAGGTGCTCAAAGACGAGTTCCCTCTGTCAATCCCCACAGTTTTCCAAGGTCAAGTCACCTGTGAACCCATCTGCAACCTCACTCCTTAAAAGTGTCCTATGAAATAAACCAGCAGGAAGTACTGGGCAGAAACTGATTCCCAGGAGACATACAGATAAGCAAGTCAAACATGAAACATTCTATTTGAAAGAGATAAAAAGCAAAGAAAGATGCACCAATACACGTCGTTCAAGGAATAGAAGTTTCTACTAAAAGGCAGAAGTTGCACAGCAGCAGTTACGACTTTTAATGGTATTTTGTTACATGGGAAGACATATCCTGCCATATACCTTGCAGGGAAACTTTCAAGAGGGGTCATGCCTAATCTATCCCATAAACTTAAAAATGGCCAAATCTGAAACTCACCAAGCCATTTTGGAGACGGGGAGCAGGGCCACAGGCGTTAGGCGCCGGCGTTTATGGCCATCAGGAGTCAGCGTTTTATTCACTAGCCCCTGGCTGAAGCACTCTACCCTTTACTAAAGGACTTCATCCTCTTGCTAAAAACCCACGCCATCAAATGTCCCCCTGTTCTAACCACAAAGCGGTCTGCAACGTAAGCCACCTGCTCCTCTGTTTTCCTTGAGGCCAGATTATCACCGGCCAGGACTTCTGTATAAGGACCTTCCCCACGCTTGAAGTGGTAATTAAGTCAACCGCAGGCCAAGCTCTTTAACGTTTTCTCTGTCGGGATTACTTCTCTGCGCCTGCTCTGCACCTCTCGGGCTGGGCAGCCCCGGATGTGCTAACTGTCCTAACAGAGGTATGTCCACAGGGTAACCTGAGCCAATGCTGACTGTCATGGTGACGCGACATCAGAAAGTTTGAAAAGCAGAGTGGGAACTGCAAACCCACGTGAACGGTTCAGGTTAAAACGGTCAAGTTCAGAGTAATACTGGCAGACAGGGAGGAAAACAGCGTGCGAAAAGATGGTCTAATTCACCTGCGTGAGTCGATCACACTTGGTAAGGCGGTGGGACTAGAAGTGAAGAACGGAGAGGAACACTGAGGGGAAAGAGACCACAATGGAAAGCAACGGTAACTCAAGGTCAGAGGAACAGAAACACCTCAGTCTGTGCTCCTGCAAAATATTCACAGTGATCTTCCAACTCTCATGCTTAATAAGGTGTGTTGCCTCTGGAGTCCGTAGGAGGAAGTGGTGAAGGACGCAACATTTCAGAGGTTTTCCAGGGTAATTTCAAGCTCTGTAGCCCCAGCTCTCAGACAGCGGCAGTCTGATTCTACTATGTCTTGTCCTCCTCTTGAACTTTGTCCACGTGTCCCGCTTCTGGTGGTCCCTCCTCCTTCTTCCTTCAGCCTCCTCCTTCAGCGTGGCTGGTGCGGACCTCCGCCAGCCCCTCGCAGCAGCAGCGCCCCACCTCCACCGGCCCCTGCTGCCCGGGGACTGAGCCGTTCACTGGCTCGCAGTTCCCCCTTTCCAGACTCCCAGGGGCTGCGGTGCTCTAATTGCATTTCGTAACGGTTTGCTGTTAGTATACAAAAATACAAGTAAAATTTGCATATTAACCTTGAGTTCTGAGATTTTGCTAAATTCACTTAATAGTTCTAGCAGTTTTCACAGATTTCTTAGTGTCTTCTATAGAATCGTGTCCTATGCAAATAAACACAGCTGTACACTACTTTGCTTAGAAACTTGTTTCAGGGCACAGCAGCTGGTCTCTGGTAGAGAATATGCACTTAGAAGGAACTTGTGTTCTGCTTCTGATGGGTGTGGCTTCCACAAATATCAATCAGCTCAAGATGCTTGGGAGCACTGTTCAGATCCTCTGTCTTTACTGATTTCTTTAGGTCTTTTGTTCTAATAACTGGTGAGAGAAAGATGCTAAAATTGCCTACTATGATTGCTTATTACTCCCTTTATTGGGTGCATTCATAATTGATGTTTTCCTGATGAAACAACCTCTTTATTATTAGAATTTCCTCGTTCTCTTTAGTAATACTCCATATTGTGAATCTACCTTATCTGATATTAATATAGCCACTCCAGCCTTCTTACGCTATTTGTATACATACACATTTTGCATTCACTTATTTTCAACCTGTGTTTTTGATATTTAAAGTGAATCTCCCACAGACAGCATGTAGTAGGGTCTTGCTTATTTACGCATTCTGATAATCTCTACCTTTTAAGTGGAGAGTTTAGTCCATTAACATTTAATTTAATTAGCACTGTGGTTAGACTTAGGTCTACCATTTTATTATTTTTCTACTTGTTCCTTGGTTTTAATACATAAAAGACTTAATTTTTTTAGAGCAGTTTTGGGTTCACAGCTAAACTGAGCAGGAAGTAAGAGAATTCCCATACACCCCCTGCCCCCACACAAGCAGAGCCTCCCCCACTGTCAACATCCGGCCCCAGATAGGTACTCTGATGAACCTACACTGACACATCACCGTTGCCTCAAGTCCATATTTACATCAGGATCACTCTTGATGCTGGGCATTGGCAAATGTATAATGATGCTATGGTTGGATTTAAGGCTACCATTTTATTATTTGTTTTCTGCTGTCTCTCTGGTGTTTTATTTCTCTGTTCTCTCTTTCCTGTTTTCTCTTATATTATTTGAATATTTTTAAAAATCCCCTGTCAATTTATCTTTTGGTTCTTCAGTTATGAGTCTCTGCATTATTTTTACAGTTATTGCTCTAGGACTGCAACACACATCCCCACTGTTTCACAGCTTACTTAGAATCAATACTGCAGCACTTCATGTAAAGGCAGAACCTGCAGGTCCACAGATCCCCTTCACTGTTCCTTATGCTACAGTTATCATACGTATTTCATCTGTATGCATTACAAACCCAAGACATGTTCTGATTTTTTCTTTAAATACGTATTTTAAAGAAAACGTTCCCCCCAGATATTTACCCTTTTTGATGCTCATCACTCACTCATAAAGACCTGAGTTTCACTCTGGTATCATTTTCCTTCAGCCTGGAAAGACTTTCTTCAACATGTCTGGCAGTACACAGATGATGGCAACAAATTCCATCAGTCTTCCTTCTTCTGAAAACATCTGTATTTAACACACACTCCTGGAGGGTTGACTATCTTTCTTCCAGAACTTTATAGATGCAGCTCCACTTGCCTTCTGATGATAAGTTCCTAGTCTTTGTGATGCTGTGTGTACGTAGTCTTGTTTTTCTCTGGCTGCCGTCAAGATTTTTAAAGTTAATCTTAAAGTTTTCAGTAATTTGAAAATGATGTGCCTGTTTATGGTTTTAGTCATATTCATCCTGTTTGGGACTCACTGAGCTTCTGAAATCTATAAATTTACGTTTTTCACCGTATTTGGAAAGAGTCTGATCATTGTTGTCCAAGTACTTCTCCTGCCCCACTGTGTCTCTCGCCTCCCCTCTGGGCTCCACAGTTACCCTGCGTGAGACACTTCACACTGCCCCATGAGTCCCTAGGGCTCTTCATGCTTTTCCCTCAATCATTTCCCCAGTTTTTCTTCAGACCAGATGATTTCTACCAATTTGTCTTTGAAGTCGGACTACTTCCTGTCATTTCCATTCTATTATGCCCATTCAGTGAATTTTTTATTTCAGGTGTTTACTTTCCAGTTCTAAAGTTTCCAACTGGCTTGTTTTGAAAAATATTTTCTACTCCTCTACCGAGATTTCCTATGTTTTTGTTCATTATGAGTGTATTTTCCTTTACCTCACTGAACACAGTTACTAAGCCAGCTGTGAGGTGCTTGTTTGACTATCCAACACCTGGGTCATAACACGATTGGCGTCTGTTGACTGTCTTTTCCCTGAGGATGGTTCACATCCCCCTGGCTCTTTGTATGTTGAGTACTTTCAGATTGTAACATGTATGTTGCAAATGTTATGCTGTAGAGACTCTGAATTCCATTATATTGCTCTGAAGAGAGTTTATGGTTTTGCTTTAGCAGGCGATTAATCTCATTAGATTCAAACTGCAAACTGTGTTGCTGTTGATTTTGTGGGAAGCGGTGGCCTCGCTCTCACTCCAGGTGGCTTCTCCCCATGCCCTGTGTGTGTGCACGGTTCAAGGCTTGGACAGAAATCTGAGCAGAGTTTATTCGCAGAATTCCTCGTTCCAGGATTTCTCCCCAGCAGCTGTGGATACCAGCTCCTCCCCTTAGTCTAACGAGGAAGCGCACGGTCTTTCCACCCAGAGTTTTAGCCACCACACCACCCCTGCAGTGACTGTGCAGCCCTCAGAGGAAAGATGTGCAAACAAGAGACACACTGTGTGCCGGCCACGCCTCTAAGTCTAAGCTGCCCTCAGGATCTGCCTGCTGTCCCCCCTTCCAGAGTCCTCAGGTAGCTGCTTTTCTACCTTGTCCCGGGATGATGATTGCCATCTACGGGAGAGTCATTTGTTGGAGCTGATTCTTCTATGCCGGAAATGACTCCACTGCATGGCTTTTCTATTCAGAAACCCAATGGTAGGCACAGAGGTCACTTGGAGAGAACTGCAGTGCCACCAGAGCCTCGTCTCCACTGGGCAGGAGTCGGCCTCAGGGAAGCAAATGGGGATGGATGCTAAAACACTCTTCTCGGTTAACAACATGAATCCAGTTGCAAAAAGATAAATTTAAGATCATAAGTTAGGGCTTCCCTGGTGGCGCAGTGGTTGAGAGTCCGCCTGCCGATGCAGGGGACACGGGTTCGTGCCCCGGTCCGGGAGGATCCCACATGCCATGGAGCGGCTGGGCCCGTGAGCCATGGCCGCTGAGCCTGCGTGTCCGGAGCCTGTGCTCCGCAGCGGGAGAGGCCACAGCAGTGAGAGGCCCACGTACCGCAAAAAAAAAAAAAAAGATAAGTTATACTTAACATTATTTTAGTAGCCCTTTTCATCTCTAAAACGTTCCCCAAAGAATGAACAAATTAATAATCTGAGGTTTATTCTCCTATGAAAAGTAATTTCACACCTTAGAGGTTTGTCACATACACAGCTAGGGCTGGACTTTCATGCCCGTGTTGGTTTGCGAAGGATGAAAAAGTCTCTTTTTGCTGCAGATCCTGGATCTCCAAGGGATGTGAACCTGCTCACTGTGTAACAACAGCAAGAACAGCAATTATATAGCACTTGCTGTGTGCCAAGCACCACTCTGAGTTATTCATTCATATTAACTCATTTTACCCTCCTAGCAATGCCTATTATGGACCCCCTTTTTTTAAAATTAATTTATTTTATTTTATTATTTATTTTTGGCTGAGTTGGGTCTTCGTTGCTGCGCGCGGGCTTTCTCTAGTTGCGGCGAGAGGAGGCTACTCTTCGTTGCGGTGCGAGGGCTTCTCATTGTGGTGGCTTCTCTTGTTGCGGAGCACAGGCTGTAGGCACGTGGGCTTCAGTAGTTGTGGCACACAGGCTCAGTAGTTGTGGCTCACAGGCTCTAGAGCGCAGGCTCAGTAGTTGTGGCGCACGGGCTTAGTTGCTCCGCAGCATGTGGGGTCTTCCCGGACCAGGGCTCGAACCCGTGTCCCCTGCATCGGCAGGCGGACTCTCAACCACTGCGCCACCAGGGAAGTCCCTGGACCCCTTGTAAGAGGAGAAAGCAGGCTTGCACAAGATCACACAGCAAGCACATGGCACAGCGAGCACACGGCAGGGTGAGGACTGGCCAGGCCTGGCTCCAGAGCCTCTACTCACCCCCCACACTGACCTGGGGTCTGAGAGTTTTCTACAGGGGCCAGTGGGTACTGCTTGTTTTACAACGTTCGACTAATACATTTAGCGTGTCAAGCCAAGTACGGCGCAGTTCTACAGAAATTCTCTCCTTCTTTTTTTTTTGGCTGCACTGGGAGGCTTGTGGGATTTTAGCTCCCTGACCAGGGATTGAACCCGGGCCCTCGGCAGTGAGAGCTCAAAGGCCTAACCACTGGACCCAGAAATTCTCAATTTAGTAAACAAAGGCATCCAAGACTTTAACAATTAAATGTAATACACCTCTAACTATTTTTAAAGACTATTAGCTAAAGTAAAGATGAAAACTGTGTTGTAGAATTTTCTAGCACAAGAACTAAAATATATGCGGCCAAGAGCACCAGAAGTAGAAGGTGGTCACTGGGACCCTCTGTACTGTTTGTGAAGTATAGGATTAACTTTTAAGGTAGACCATGATAAATTAAACACACATATTTAATCTCTATAGGAACCACTATAAAATAACACAAAAGGGCAGAACTAAGAAGTCAATAAAGGACATAAAACAGAATTTTAAAAACTTGATTCACCAAAAAAAGAAAAAAGGGAGGAAAGGAGAAACAGAGAAACAGATGGAAAAATAGAAATCAAACATCAAGATGGTAGATTTAAACCCAAACACTCTAATAACCGCACTAAATGTAAACAGACTAAATACTCCATCAAAAAGCAGAGATTAGCATCACTAATCATTAGAGAAATGCAGCAAATATACTACTCCACACCCATGAGCATGGCTACTATCAAAAACACAGAAACAACTGGGACTTCGCTAGTGGTCCAGTAGCTAAGACTCCGTGCTCCCAATGCAGGGGGCCTGGGTTCGATCCCTGGTCAGGGAACTAGATCCCACATGCCACAACTAAGACCCAGCACAGCCAAATAAATAAAATAAATGAGTAAATATTTTAAAAAGAACCAACCCAGAAACAACGAACGTGGAGAAATTTGAACCCTTGTCTGCTGCTGGGGGAAACGTAAAGCGGTGCAGCATTACCATACGATTCAGCAATCCCACTTCTGATTATATACTCAGAAGAGCCAAAACAGGGTCTTTAGGAGATATTTGTACACCAGTGTCCACAGCAGCACTATTCACAACAGCCAAGAAAGAAAAAAGTGGAAGCAACCCAAATACCCATTGACCAATGAGTGAATAAGCAAAATGTGGTCCATCCATACAATGGAATGTTCTTCAGCCTTAAAAAGGAGGGATTCTGACACCTGCTACAACATGGGTGACATTATACTAAGTGAAATAAGCCAGGCACAAGAGGACAAATAATGTATGATTCCACTTACATGAGGTCCCCAGGGTCCTCAAATCCATAGAGACAAAAAGTAGGAGGGTGGGTGCCAGGGCTGGGAAGGGGACGGCAGTTAGCGTTTAATGGGGACAGAGTTTCAGTCTGAGAAGATGAGAAAGTTCCAGAGGCGGGTGGTGGTAAGTGTTGTACAACATCATAAATACACTTAATGCTACAGGCTATATATTATGAAATGGTTAAAATGGTAACTTTCATGTTATGTATATTTTACTACAATAAAAAAAATCTGGAAGAAATGAAATTACATAATGCCTATAAAGTGCCTCAATAAATGGTAGTTATTATAGTTATTTTTTTGAAAAGTAGAGACTGTCAGATTAGATAAAAAGCAAGACCAAATGATATGCACTTTATAACAGACAAGCTTTATACATAAAGACACAGAACACTGAAAGCACAGGATGGAAAAGATAGACTATGCAATTACTGAGTATAAGAACACTCACACAGATATACTGATAGCAGACAAAGTAGACTTCGATCTTTCACAACAATAACAGCGTAAATTCATCAGGAAGATAAACCAATCGTCTTGGATTGATCTGTATGCACTGAATAAAACCTTGCAAATACATGAAGTTGAGAGAACTAAAAGGAAAAAGACAAATCCACAAATGTGACTGGAAACTTGAATACCCCTCTTTCAATAACTGATTGAACAAGTAGACAAAAAAAAAAAAAGAGTAAGGATATAAAAGATTTGGGCAGGGCTTCCCTGGTGGCGCGGTGGTTGGGAGTCCGCCTACCGATGCAGGGGACGCGGGTTCGTGCCCTGGTCCGGGAAGATCCCACGTGCCACGAAGCGGCTGGGCCCGTGAGCCATGGCCGCTGAGCCTGCGCGTCCGGATCCTGTGCTCCGCAACGGGAGAGGCCACAACCATGAGAGGCCCGCGTACCGCCAAAAAAAAAAAAATTTGGGCAATATTTGACTCAACTGACAATTACAGAATATGACACTCAAAAAAAGTGTAATACACACTCTTCTTAAGTGCAAACAAAATATTCACTAACAAACCATATGTTTGACCATAAAACAAGTATCAACTAATTCAAAGGGTGAAAATCATACAGAGAATATTCTCTGACTAAATGGAATTCTATTAGAAATCAGTAACAAAAGATATTTAGAAAATCTCCAAATACTTGTAAATTAAACAACAGACTTCTAAATAACTCATGGATCAAACATAGGAAATTTTAAAATATTTTTAACAGAAAGATAAAGTGCGATCTATCAGATTTTGTGTAGGAAACTAAAGCAGCGCTTAGAAAAAAAATTATAGTTTTTAATGGTTGTATAAGAAATGAAGACAAGTGTGAAATCACTGATCTGTGCTTCCGTCTTAAGAAGACAGAAAAACGAGAGTGAATTCAACCGTATTAGGCAGATGAAAGGAAATAATTTGAATTAAGATGAAAGGAAAGAAATTGAATTAATATTTGTAAAACTTCCCACAAAGAAAACAGTGAACCCAGACAGCTTCACTAGTGAAGTCTACCAAAAAACTAAGGAAGAACTAATACCAATACTAAACCAAGTCCTTCAGAAAACAAAGGGGAAGGGAACCTGTCCTAGCTCGTTTATAAGGCCAGCAAGCAAGACTCAAACATAGGCCAGCATAACCCTGACAGAAATCCAGACAAGGACATTACGAGGGAAAAAATGCAGACTGACATCCCTCATGAATACAGACCCCAAACTCTAACAAAACATTAGCAAACTGCATCCAGTAAAACACAGAAAGGTGACAGAACACGCCCAAATGAGTTTCTTCCAGGAACATAAGATTGACTTAACGTAGGACTTCCCTGGTGGTCCAGTGGGGAAGAATCTGCCTTCCAACGCAGGGGACACAGATTCAATCCCTGGTTGGGGGACTAAGATCCCACGTGCCGCGGGGCAACTAAGACCCAGCGCAGCCAAAAATAAAATTTAAAAATAAATAAATAAACGTTTCTTTAAAACTCTTTGTAACTTCGGGGAAAAAAAAAAGATTGACCTAACATACAAAAACCAGTCAATGCAATCAACCACTTTAATAGATTAAAGAGGAAAAAAACCATGTCACCATTTCAGCAGACGCAAAACGAGCATTTGACAAAATTTCAGGCCCATTCACGATAACTCTCAGCAAACTGCAAACAGGAGACACCCTCAGCGTGAGGCAGGGCATCTCCAAAAACCCCACAGCTGATGCCATAGCAGCAGTGAAGAGGCCAAGGCCACCCAGCCTTAGCAGGTCTAGTCAACACTGTCCTGTGGCTCAAGCCAGTGACTACAGAAAACAAAGCAAAAGCCACAAGGTTAGAAAGAGGTGTGATCGCGCCTCTGTCCACACGGCATGGCTGTTCACATGGAAAATCCTAGGAAATCTTAAAAACCTACTCTAATTTGTAGGTGAAGTCAGCAATGTTACAAGAATATAAAGTCAATGTGCAAAAGCCACTGTCACTCCTATATACTAGCAACATGTAATTGGAAAATGAAACTTAAATATCATTCACAACGGCACTCAAAACAGTCTGTTCGTGGGGATCAACTTAATAAAAGATGTGTGAGACCTGTACACAGAAAAAGATAAAACTGCCGAGAGTTGTTCAAGGTCCACATAATGGAAAGACATACAATAATGGTACATATGTATCAACATGAACACACACACATATATGTGTGTATCTCCATTCATCCACGTGAATGGATTAGAGGACTCAATATTACTAAGATTAATTTCTCCCCAAATTGACCCAATATTTAAGATAATCACAATCAAAATTATAGGTTTTTTTTTTTTTTGAGGAACTGACAACCTGATTCTGAAATGTATATGAAAATACAAAGAACCTAGAATAGCCAGAGCAATTTTAAAAAGAAGAACAAGTGGGACTTCCCTGGTGGTCCAGTGGTTAAGACTCCAAGCTTCCAATGCAGGGGGTGCAGGTTCGATCCCTGGTCGGGGCACTAAGACCCCACATGCCACGGGGAGCGGCCAAAAAGTAAAAAAAAAATAAAATTAAAAAAATTAAAAAGAATAAAAGCACAAGCATGGAGGACTTACACTGCCATACCTGAAGACTTATTATAAAGTCACAAGACAGTGTGGATTGATGAACAGATAGACCAACGTAACAGAATAGAGAACCCAGAAATAGATCCTCACAAACACAGTCAAATGATTTTTGATAAGATGCCAAAGCAATTCAATGGAGAAAAGAAAGTTTTTTTCAAGAAATGGTGCTGGGACAGCTGGTTACTTACATGGAATAAAAAGTGAAACTACTAGACTCACATCACATGAAAAATTAATTAGAGATGGCTCACGGAGCTAAACACAAAACTGCATCTATAAACCTTCTACAAGCAACTACAGGAGACTATCTTAGGGGCTTTTGGTTAGGCAAAGACTTTTAAATAGGACACAGAAAGCATGAACCAAAAAAGAAACACAACTGATAAACTAAACTTCATCAATATTAAAAACTTCTGCTCATGAAAATACACCATTATGGTGGATATAAACTCCACGCATTTGCCAAAATCCATAGAATGATATATCACAGAGAGCAGACTTAATACATGCAAACAAATCAGCACCACCCACCAGAATGCCAGGGGTGGCAGGATGGAAAGCAGACTGTGACCACTGAATCTAACTGTATCAACGTGTGACACCAACACACTGAAGGGGACAGGAAGACAGTGTTTTGACTAGGAACGGTAAGACCAACGATAAGAAGAAACCAAGTATAAACATGGCACTCAAGGTGATAAATTTGTTTCTCAGAGTGGGGAGGTATATGGGAGAACAATTCTGAAACTGCTGTCTATGTACACTGGGGTGGGACAAATAAGAAAATGATGGTGATGGCAGTGAGAAGGTTACATATAAGCACTTTTCTAACAGACTACAGGTTACAGACACACAGGTGAACAGATACATAGTTACCTATCTGCTAAGAGGACTACAGGCAAGGACACCCCAGCAGCAACGCCCACACCCGCTGCCAGGTCCTCGTTTCTAAATCCCACTCTCCCATGAAACAAACCAGCGCTCCCCGGAGAACTGGGTGATTCTAGGGCTGAGGCGGGAACACAACAAGATGAAGGGAAGCTGGCGTGGCTGGCAGTGCAAGAAAGGAAGGAAGCGCTCACAAGGGGCGGGGGGTGGGAGGGGTGGGCAACGACAAGGTCCTGGCGGCCAAGGCTGGAACGAGGTGGGCAGCCAAACCGACAGCACGGAGCTGCGTCCCCACCAAAGTGCAGACGACACCCACACGTCCATCCTCCTTACGGGAGTCCAGACCACACGGTGGGTCTTCCCCAGAGCTTCGCTCCCACACCCGGGAGGGTGGGCTGCCCCTCTGAGTGGCTGCCAGAGAGACGGGAGGACAGGACAAGGAGCGACACTCCTTGGCAGATCCCCCCTGAGCCAGGTGACCAGGCCGACAGCCCCCGTGATGTCGTGCGGACGTCAGGTGCCCTGATGTGATGTCACGAGAGTGCCACCTCACCTCTGGGGTCTTCTTTCCATAAACCACAACCCCTGTCTAACCAGAAGAAAACACAGCAGACAGAGCCCAAATCAGGGACACGCTACAAAACACCTGAGTGGTCCTCCCCAAAACCGTCAAGGTCACGAAAAAGTAGCCTCCCAGATGGGACCCTGGGCAGAACGAGGACCCTGGGGCAGCGCGTGACCTGCAGCCTGGAGCGCGGGGAACAGTAACGGAGCACCGTCGTGTCCTAGTTTCCACAGTGTGCCTCGGTCTGCATCTTTCTGTTAACCTAAAACCACTCCAAAAGAGTTTAATTTTAAAAAGACGCTATTAATAATGCGAATAGGCAAGTCAAACAATGGGAGGTAATACTCTCTCTCTATATATATACATATATATATATCTCTGACATGGCTTGTATCCAGAAGACCTAGAGGAAATTACAACTTGATAATTTTTATAATTTTGTTTTATTCATTTATCTTTGGCTGCATTGGGTCTTCGTTGCTGCGCGTGGGCTTTCTCTAGTTGCGACGAGCGGGGGCTACTCTTCGTTGCGGTGTGCGGGCTTCTCATTGTGGTGGCTTCTCTTGAGGAGCACGGGCTCTAGGCTCGTGGGCTTCAGTAGTTATGGCACGCAGGCTCAGTAGTTGTGGCACATGGTCTTAGCTGCTCCGCGGCATGTGGGATCTTCCCAGACCAGGGATCGAACCCATGTCCCCTGCACTGGCAGGCGGGTTCTTTACCACTGTGCCACCAGGGAAGTCTCTACAACTTGATAATTTTTAAAAAGGCAGGGTGCTTTCCTGGTGGTCCAGTGGTTAAGAATTCACCTTCCAATGCATGGGAAGAGGGTTTGATCCCTGGTCGGGAAACTAAGATCCCACATGCTGCGGGGCAACTACTGAGCACATGGACCACAACTAGAAAGCCCGCGTGCTGCAACTACAGAGCCCATGTGCCATGGAGCCTGCGTGCCACAACTAGAGAGAAGCCCACGTGCCACAGCAGAGGATCCCGCATGCTGCAAGGAAGATCCCATGTGCCGCAACTGAGACACAGCCAAAAATAAATTTAAAAAATAAATATTTAAAAATTTTTAAAAATTAAAAAAGGCAAAAAACTTGATCAGATGCTTCGAGCGGGTGTCGCAGACGGACGCATGCCCAGCATCACTGCTCAAGGAGATGCAGATGGAAGACACTAGTGAACACCGCCCTGCCCACCAGGCCTCACATGGCAGTCTCACGCCCACAGAACACAAGTGCAAGAATGTGCATGACCCCATCACCCAAGACAATGCCAGGAACCCACCCAAGTGCCGTCCCAGGTCAGGCATTGCGCTGCGGACAGCCAGGGAGCTCCACAGACCATGGAGTCTAACACAGCACCATGAAGGAACGTGGCAGAAATCAGAACTATGCCGGCTCCTGGGGGGCAGGGCTGGGAAGGCTTACGAGGTCTCAGTCAGCCCAGGGCAGCTTAGACAGACACTGTTCCTCACAGAACCGGGGCGGGGAGGCCCAAGGTCCAGGTGCCGGCAGATCCGGTCTCTGGTGAGGGCCCTTCCCGGCCTGCAGACGGCCGCCTTCTCGCGGTCCTCCTGGCCTTGCCTGGTGTGTGAGCAGGGAGGGGGGTCTCTGTCTTCCTCTTGTTATCAGGGCACCGATCCCCTCATGGGCCCCCCTCACCCTGATCACCTCCCCAAGGCCCCACCTGCAGACAACATCACGCTGGGGCTTCGACACAAGGATTCGGGGGACACAACATGAGGGAACCTTTAGGGATGACAGAAATGTGCTCTATCATGCCAGTGTGCAAGTTACACAGCTATACATTTGTCAAAACTGGGCAAACTGAACCTATGCACTTCACTTATGTGGATTATATGTAATCACGAACTGAATAAATGCAATTCATTTTCTATTTCGAAAATCTTATTGGAGCCAAAAATCTAAGGAATTGGGTCCAAAAATTTCTACAAGGTAATGAAAAGTTTGGTGAGAATTTAAATTATACCATGTGTTCTTTCATGACTCTCATTTATCCTTAGAAGCACTGGTTTCAAAGAAGTCACTGTGATTCTGAACAAGTAACACGTCAGGTAACGGCGGGGGGCGGGGGGCGGAATTATTCAGGTCCCTCAATAGCTGTTGGGTGCTGGGCCAGAAAACCACATAAACAGCTCTCCGACTGGAGGCCCTGCCCGGGTGACCACGGCAGGGGGCGGACGCGATCTTCCAGCCTTGCGGGCAGCTGTGGCTGGAGAGGGGAGAGGGACAGGTGGTCACCAACTTCACAGTTCACGTGTGCTGCCCTTTCCTTCTCCCACCGTCGAGCACAACGCAGGAGGGCCCGCGGCATCTCCAGAGCCTCCGTGCGGGTACCTCCAGTCAGCCTCTCGGCGAGCAAAGGGCGCCAACGGGCAATATGAGAACCGCGGACCTTCTCATTCTGCTGCTTCCCATTCTGAAAATCCCCCCACGCTCAAGGAAGATCAGCGCAGTGAACGATCTGACCGACGTAAAGGACACACTCCCGGCTGCTGACACTTACGGCTCGGGGGCCTCAAAAGCCCCGAGACGGAGCTGCCGGTTGGACCCTTGGAGCCCACCTGGGGGGGTCCTTGGCCTTGGGGACGCGGGATTCCCAGTGCTGTGGTGACCAGAGGTCGTTCTTCAAGTGAATTACGCGACAAGTCACAGCTTACCTCGAGGCACAGGGCGATGCAGGGAGGGGCGGGCGGCGCCCTAGGGGTGCGGGGCTGAGCACCCTCGAGCCGCGGCTGCCCTGCCTTTGGGAGGAGCGCCCAGGGCCAGGTGGGGTGAGCGTGAGCCAGGAAGAGAAACTTTCCGGAAAACCCAGGTTTGATCTCCTTCTAGGAGCTCCTGAGATCACCGTGGCCGTTCAGACTCTGGCTAACACAGCCTGCTGCGGAGGCGCGGGGAGGAGCAGAGAAGCACGGGGCCCAGCTCTGCCCCCGGCCCCGCAGGGGCCCGGGAAACAGGACAAAAGGGCCACCCTGGCGCTCGGGCACCGAGGAGCTGCGTTGGCTCGAACGCTGCTCCTTGAAACGCTGTGATACGCGCGTCCGAACCCCGGTCTCAATTAAACCGAAACTAAAGCGTCAATTAAATCGTCCTGGTGACGACGCACACAGACCCTGCTGGACCACACTGGACACTGTGGGGGCGATATCCACCTGCGCGGCCGGGGCGGCGGGGGGCGCGGAGGAGCAGGGCGGCCGGACCCCGCGCCCTCCGCCCCGCCCCGCCCCGCCATTACCGCCCGGCCCGGGGTCCGCACCCCGAGGGTAGCCCCCCGCCCTCTCCCCGCGCGCCCGCCCCCGGCCCCTCACTCACCCCCGCGCCCTTCGGGTTCCTCTTTCGTACCCCCCGCCCTCCAGGCGGTCGCCCTGCGCCCCCTGGGACTTGTAGTCTCTCTGCAGCCCGAGCCTGGGTACCAGGGAGCGTGGCTCCCAGCCCAAAACTACACCTCCCGGCGGTCCACGCGAGAGCCCGCCCCTGCCATGTAGGTGCCAGGCCAGGGTTCTCGCGACATCTGCAAGCGCGCGCGGAGCGGCCTGGGAAGTGTAGTCTAGGGCCCTGAATAGGGCAGCGGAAGCGACGGGAGGCCTGTGCTGGCCGGGCGGACAGCTGTTCGTGGACGGTCGGCGAGGCTGCCCGTCGGTGTCCGGCGGGGCAGCGATTCCGGAGACAGCACGGGGTTACACAGCCGCGTCCCGGAGGGCGGCGCCGCGCTGCGAACAGGGTTCCGGCTGCGCCTCTGGAATCGGCCTGGGGGCCGCTCCCGGCGCCCGGGGGCCCGGCCCGCGCTCGGGCGCGGTGGACGGGGGGGGGGGGCCGGGAAAAGGCCTCTGTGGGGTTTGCATCCTCTGTGCGCGGTTCCCCAGGAAGGACGCTGTTCCTGGACTGCCCCTCGCCCAGCTCTGCCACTTTCGGGACCTCAGGCGGAGCCCTTCTCACGGGGTGGGGTCGGGGTACGTGGGATCCCCGGGTCCTGGTCCGCACCAAGGCTGCCTCTGGGGAAGGCTGTGACGAGGAGCTTGGAGAAAAGAGAGTAAGACCGACCACCCCCCTTGTCGTGCTTTCTGTGCCGTTGGGCGGGGGCCGACTTTCCTTAAGGGCGGCTACTCGGAGAGCGGTGTCTGGGCCGGTGGGTCTGAGCAGAGAGGCCTGCATCGGAACGGGCACCCACGCCGAAGACTGCAGTCCGCATGGACGCCTGTAACACGGGCTTTTCGCGTCTCTCCCAAACTTCCTCATTCAGTATGAAGAGGGGTGGCTGGGAAAGACGCGTGGTCTCGGGTTTCTTTGAACTGGTGAAGCTGGTCGGACTGGTGGTTCTTTCCACGAAAGCTCCCACCCCGTGGCCTTGTGGTGCCTCCCAGGCGCTGGGAATGCTCCCCAGTCAGTCCCAAAGACCATGGGGTCTAGGTGACAGGACTGTTGGCGTCCCAGGCTGGTTTGTCCCGACAGGATGACACCGGAGGACGTCCGCCTTGTGGTCTCAGGCTCTGCCTCTGCTCTGTGTCCTGCACGCTCCTCGCTTCTCAACACGTGGGGTCGCATGTGTGCGATCAAAGGGCCAGGACCCCGTCGGCCTCGGTGGGGGCATCGGAGTGAGAGTCGGGGCAGGTTAGGGTCGGGGTCTACAGTGTACGGAGTGCTGTAGGACAGCTGGCACCAGCCTACGCCTGGCCCCTGGACTCCCAGTTGGCTTCTGCACCAGCTGGCCATCCGGCCCGAATTCCACGGGTTCTCTTCCCCTTGGGAGCTGCCTCAGGACGTTCATCCCAAGTTTGAATGTCCAGAGTTTTCAACAGAAATAAAGCATCTTGCGGTGTGAGGCTACTCTCCAAGTAAGAGAACTGGGGCAGAAGGACAAGTCGCATTTGTGTCTTCTCTTCCCAAGGACAGCGGTAGCTGAGTTTCTTTAGTTGGAGGCGGGGGCTTGATCCCAGGGTGGCCCTCGGGGGCCTCCGTGGGAGGAGCTGATGTCGGCTCCAAGAGCGATCTCGTGGCACTGCTTTTCTGTCTGTTAGAGATGTGGCGGGGGGGGGGGGGGGGACTCTAGGCGTGCAGGCTTCAGTAGTTGTGGCTCACGGGCTGTAGAGCGCAGGCTCAGTAGTTGTGGCACACCGGCTTAGTTGCTCCGCGGCATGTGGGATCTTCCTGGACCAGGGCTCGAACCCGTGTCCCATGCATTGGCAGGCGGATTCTTAACCACTGCGCCACCAGGGAAGCCCAATGGTGTGACTCTTGATGGCGATGTTAAAGTCTCTCAAGGACGAAATTGTGCCTGGGAATGTGACAGCTCTCGTGGGCCCGTGCGGTCGGGAGGAACCTGCACGGTTCCTGCACTGGGATGTTTGAGAAACATCCTTGGGCAGCAGAGCAGCATCTCTGCCGCCTAGGGGCCCCGCACCCGCCCGCCGTGCCTGTTGCAGAATCATTGCTCCGTTGGACTTTAGTCCACTTCCACTTTCTTGGTGGTTTTCTGAAGGCAGGGGAAACAGTGTTCTTCGCCGCCTGCTTCAGCCCCACGTGCCCCTAAGGTCAGGCCATCCGTTAATAACAGATCATTTACTATCAAGGGGTGACCTTCTCGCTCCGGCGATTCTCAGTCCTGTCAAATGTGGGTTTCCTGAAAATGCCGCCAAAGAAGTCTGCAGACGGACAAAGCACGTGCGTTCTCGACTGGCTCCCTGCAGAGTCCGCATCGGCGGCTGGAGTCTGGGTCAGGGCGGGCGTGCGGTGGGGAGGACGCTTGCTTCGGATCGGGCGAGGGTCCCCAGGCCGGGGGCACAGCAAGGCGAGGGATCTGAGGCATCTTTTCGTGGGGTCCATTGAAAGCCTCGTGTTTACATTTTTTCCCCCTAAAGTTTCTGAAATGAACAATAAAATGATCTGCAACTTTTATCTTTCCTTGTAGGAGTTTCTTGAAGGCTCCTGTAACCCGCTGTCCCCTCGACACCTCTGCTTGGAAGTGTCATCCATACTTCACACCCATGGGCCCAAAGGGAACCCCCATCTCACTAAGCTGAGGAAGTTTCTTCTGCTTCTACTTGGTTTTTCTGTTTGTTTGGTTTTGGTTTTGTTTTTAACCGGGAATGGATGTTGGGTTTTGTCAAAAGCTTTTTTAAAAATTTGTTGAGAGGGCTTCCCTGCTGGCGCAGTGGTTGAGAGTCCGCCTGCCGATGCAGGGGACACGGGTTTGTGCCCCGGTCCGGGAAGATCCCACGTGCCGCGGAGCCGCTGGGCCCGTGAGCCATGGCTGCTGAGCCTGCGCGTCCGGAGCCTGTGCTCCGCAACGGGAGAGGCCACAACAGTGAGAGGCCCGCGTACCGCAAAAAAAAAAAATCTATTGAGAAGAGTCCGTTCATGTGGTGAATTATATTGATTCTCTACTGTTAAACCAACCTTATGTTCCATCTGGTCATGATGTGTTACCCTTTCTATATATTGCTGTGTCAATTTGCTAAGGTTCTCCAAGTTAAGAATTAATTTGCTAAGAATTTTTGCATCTGTGTTGCAAGGGACACCGGCCTGTGGTTTTCCTGTAAGGCCTTTGTTTGTTATCAGGGTCATGTTGGCCTCAGAAGGGTTAGGGTTAGCCTCCTCTTGAATTTTCCGGACCAAGTAGCAGAGAATTGGTCTTGACTCTTCCTTAAATGTGTGGTAGACTTTTTACCAGTGAAGCCGTCTGGGCCTGGAATTCTCTTTGTGAGAAGGTTTTTAACCGTCATTTCAATTTCTTTAGCGAAGTTATCTACTTACGTGTGAGCAGGCTTTGGCGATCTTCGGCTGGTTGCCAGATGTGAACTGACCTTGGTGCTGGGCATTTTGTATTCCATCAGTATTTGAGCTTTGTTCTGGGATGCGCAAAAGTTACTTGGAAAGAGTTTGACCCTTTTGGATCTTTCTTTTGAGCTTTGTGAGGAGATTCTGGGCAGCATTCACTGTTCCTCACTCCTGAGGCCAGCCCATCTGAGAGCCCTCGCAGCCCCCGCGGGTCCGAGTGTGCACGAGTGCTCGCCTGCGCCTGCCCACCCTGCCTGCCCCTCTGCGGCTCCGTCCTGGGCACTCCAGCCGCACTGGGCCCTCTGGGCCATCAGCTCCATCTCCTGATTCGGGGGGCCCTGGGCCCCGCATCTTGGGGGTCACTGTCCTTGGTCACCCGATGTCCACTACCTTGTGGGCGGTCGTCTCCTGGATCTTGCCTGGGTTTTAGCTGGTTGGGGGAGGGGTGATCGGCCCAGTGACGCCATCTGGCTACGAGCAGAAGTCTGTTTCTGTTTTTGTTTTTATCTCCAGCTCCACCCTTTCCTTCCAAACTCCCAGTTCCTGCTCCTCAGAGAAAACAGCCCTCTGAGTGTGTGTTGTGGTTCCCCGCCTCCCCAGCAATACACGTGAAAGTTATGCTGGCTTCCTGGGTCAGCTTCCAGTGTTAGCTGTCAGGTGTTTGCTCTGGGCAGCGCCGTGTTGGACTCGCCCCCAGCGCCCCCCCGCACAGGCCTGTCTCCCGGCAGTGGCATCCAGGGCCATGTCGTCAGTGGTGTGGAGTGTCAGGGCTCAGCCAGCTCCCTGAGTGCCAGCCCCTGCTCTGTAAGGCGGGCAGGGGCTTACCTGGCCCCCTCCAAGGGCAGGGAGAGGCCTGGCAAGGCGTGGGGAGCAGTGGGGGGCAGGGGCGGGACACATCATGGACGTGAGGAAGAGTCTGTGTCAGGTGAGTGGCTGCTGGGCGGTGGCACCGTATGGTCCAGACGAGGCTGAGAGAGCTGTTCTGGGGCCTTCTGAGGATCCCCAAGAGCTGCACAGCCCCAGTTCCATCAGGTTGGTGGGGAGTATGAGGACGTCTCTTAGGAGCCCATCCGGTTGAAGAATTTCCAGGCTAAGATGGAAAATAAATTTACTGTCTTGAGGACCACAGAAATGCCAAATCCCTTAGAGCAGTCCCGTGGGGGGGAGGCCCCCTGCAGGCCACAGGGAGCAACGTGGGAAGCAGGCCGGCTGCCAGCAAAACCTGCCAGGGTCAGCGCCTGGAGTGAGTCAGCGTCCCGCAGAAATCTCCGCGGTCGAGGTTTCCGCCTGGGCCTGTGTGCAGACTTTCCCTGAGTGGGGATTTCCCAGCTGAGGGTGGGGGGGTTGATTCACTGTGGGGAGGGCTAGGAGAAACAAAAAGTCAGGCGCTGATATTTGTGTGTGTTGAAGTGGAATCAGTACATGTTTCGTGTTTGTCGTGCATCTCCTGTTGAGGTGGTGAGCTTTGCCACCAAATCATCGTTCAGGGGAGGACATTATTTACACTTGTTGCTTTAAGATGAAATCCTACTAAACTGATATAAGTAAGTGTTGAAAATTTCAGAGAAGTTTTGGAATAACCTGCAATAAGTTTAATTAAGCTAGGTATCTCGCAGTTATATACCTCCAGGTATCTGGAGGATTTTGTTGATTCAGATAAAGTTGAAAAGGAAATAGAATGTCGGGAATTCCCGAGCAGTCCAGTGGTTAGGACTCAGCATTTTCACTGCCGGGGCCCAGCTTCAGTACCTGGCCGGGGAGCTAAGATCCCACAAGCCAAGTGGCGAGGCCAAAAACAAAGAAAAACAAATAGAATGTATTACCTTTGTAAATAGTTTAAAATATTAGAAGGTGGGCAAGAGACATGAAGAGACATTTCATTGAACAAGGTCTACAGATGGCAGGTAAGCGGATGTAAAGATGCTCAGCATCATTTGCCATCAGGGAAACGCAAGATAAAACCACGTGAGGGGCTTCCCTTCCCTGGTGGCGCAGCGGTTGGGAGTCCGTCTGCAGATGCAGGGGACGTGGGTTCGTGCCCCGGTCCAGGAGGATCCCACATGCCGCGGAGCGGCTGGGCCCGTGAGCCATGGCCGCTGAACCTGCACGTCCGGAGCCTGTGCTCCGCAGCGGGAGAGGCCACAACAGTGAGAGGCCCGCGTACCGCAAAAAAACACACAAAAAACAAAAAACCACATGAGGTACCACCACTCACCCATCAGAATGGCTAAAATTAAAAATAGTGACAACACCGAGTGCTGTCGAGGCTGCAGAGGACCCGGATCACTGTTGCATTGCTGGTGGGGGGTGAAAGGGAACGGGCCCTGGGAGGCTGTCTGACAGTTTCTCATAAACTGAACATCACCTACCGCATATGCTGGCAGTGGCACTCCTGGGCATTTATTCCAGAGAGATGAAAACTGATGTCCACAGCGGCTTTGTTTGTAAAACCCAAACCTGGCAACCACCCAGGTGTCCCAGGTGGCAGAGCGGGTCAGCCAGCTGTGGGGCACCACCTGCACCAGGGGGGCTGCGGGCATTGGCTGGGTGAAAAAAAGCCAGTCTCAAAAGCACCCTTATTCCTGAAATGACAGAGTTATGGAGGTGGAGAACAGACGACAGTGGGTGGGGGCAGCTGGAAGGCTCCTGCGGGGGCCACTCTGCACCTGACTGCGGGGTGTTCCCGGGATCACACATGGGACCAGATGACAACTAAGCACACGGTGAGCAACGCCACGGTTTTGGGAAGACGTTCCCGTCGGGGAAACGGGGTAGCTTCTCTGCCCCCGTCTGGACTTGGCCGTCTCAGGGTCTTTGTTTCTGTCCCGTCTCCTGAAACCCGGTGGCCTTTCTCATGCTCAGCTTTTCCTGTAAGATGGCTGCTCAGACAAAGGGTTCCCAGCCCCTCCACATCCTGCCGCTGCAGAAAGGGGGGACCCTCTGGCTGTGCCAGGGTCGCCCAGAGCGCCTGTGGGCATTTCTGTTGCGTCAACCCAGGAAGGAGGTACCCCGGGCGCCCAGGGAGCAGGCGTGTCCAGGCTCGCCTCCCACTGCTTCCCGCTCCTGGAAGGGCGGGGCAGGCAATTATCCGCTCTGCACTGGGTTCCCTGGGGGCTGCCCTCCCCCGCCCCCACGGTAAGAGAGTGTTCTCTGCAGGTACTCAGAAGGTGATGTGACCTGGGCGGGCATGGGCAGGCTCAGGACCCCCAGCCCCACGGAGCCCCTCGGGCCTGTCCCCCACTCCCCACGCCCGCTGGGCACCTGCACAGCCCAGGGAAGAGCAGGTGAAGGTCCTTAGCTCTTCCCAAGCAGAGCTTCCCAAGCTCTTATGCTCTTTCAAGCATAAACTCTTCCTTATGCCGGGGGAGGTCAATCATCAGCTAATTCATTGCCCGCAATTAGAAGGCGGCCTTAATTGCTCTTTACAACCCTAACCCCCGCCCGGCCCTCCCCAACCTGGCCGGTTTCCCCGGGTTGTGGGCTGCCTGCAAATGTCACGCAGACCTTTGGGTGGGGCTGTCATCTGAAGAGCAGCAGGAAGCCGTGCCGGGTGCCCAGACACTCCACCCGGAGCTTACATTCCAGGGTCCTCACCGCCTGGGGACTGTGTAGTCACCGGTCACCTGGTGAAGGGCTGGGTGGGGACAGCACCTTGGGGGTGCCGGCTTCCAGGACGCCGTGCTTGCCAAGCGGACCTCTGGACCCCACGTGCACCTCGCTCACGGCTGAAAGACCAAGAGCACGTTTAACCTTTGCTGGAATCTTCTCAGAGCTCCAGGGACACAGCCCAGCAGGGAGGCCAGTCCCCTGCTTGTCGTTAGCAAACCTCTGAGCTGGGCTGGGATGACCTGGGTCTGGCTGTCTCTGGGGCTCAACCATCCCTGGCTGGGGCCCTGGGGATGGCGCGTTCCCAAGCCAGCCTGCAGGTGGCGCCCTTGTGCAGCAGGCGGCGGCCAGCGCCTCAGCTGCCCCAGGCCCTCGGATGGCAGGGAGCCAGCCTGGGCCTGGACCCTTTCCTGGAGGCGCAGAAATGTGTGTGTGGGTGTGCTCCTGGGCTGGCACTGAAGCCCCGTTCCCTGGGGGAGAAGAAGGGGACCCCGCCTCGACCAGCGCCACCCAGTGCCTCCCTGTTCCAGGAACCCGAAGACCCCCCACCCATGGCTGCCTGGGGTCCCCAAAACTGGGAGCAGCGCTGGGACAGCCCCAGCAAACTCGGGCTCTCAGGCCTGCCCAGCACACAGGTCCCCGCCCAGCACACAGGTCCCCGCCCTCATTTTCTGTGTCGTCCCTGGGACTTGGAGGGGCTGTTCCTTCCCCTGCAGCCGTGTTCCTGTACCTCATCTCAGACCTCAGACCCCCCCCCCTTCCATCCGATCACACAGCCCCTCGTCCTCGCCATGGGAGGGTCCCGGTCGGTTCCTGGGCCTGGACGCTGGGACCCCCAGTGGCACACCTCCTCCCTGACCCACACCCAGGCTGCCCCCACCCACCGAAGCCCGCGTGGCCACAGCCACCCATTCACCCAGACACGCGAGTCAGGGTCTCCAGAAAGAGACGAGCAGGACGCACATGGACAGACAGAGATTCATTATGAGGGCGGGCATGGAGGCCGAGAGCCCCGGGGTGTGCAGTCGGCCAGCTGGAGGCCCCGAGAGCGCGGGGTCGCTCTGGGCCAGAGGCTGGAGGCATCCCCTTAGTGGGGAGGACCGGCCTCCTTGTTCCATTCAGGCCCTTGACGTATCAGACAAGGCCCACCCTCACAGGAGGGCCATCTGCTTTCCTCTGCCCACCGATTGTGTTAATCTCATGGAAAAACGCCTGGGACGAGGTCTGGACGCATACCTGGGCTCCCCGTGGCCCAGCCAAGCTGACACTAAATCAGCCCAGACCCTGGCTTGCTGTGGGGACTTGGGACTGCGTCGGAGCTGCTGCAAAGAGTGACAAACGCATAAGATGAGTGCACACATGTGCCCGTGAAAAGCAGATTGAATGCTTGGAAAGCCTGGTGGAGGACACGTGTCCCCACGATTCCCAGGATGGCAGGAACCGCCGCAGGGCCGGCTGCGCGCGGCCTGGCGTTCCTAGGAGTTAGGTTGACTCCAAATATGTATCTTTTCAAAGCTCCTCCCACTTTATAGTCTTAACCGACCAACCGCCAGCCCATCAGCAAAACAGCAAACGCCCACAAGGGACAAGCGGCTCCCAGGACACAAACCAGATGCACTGATCCTGACCAGTGCCCCGGGATCCCACGGCCCCGAGCAGCCCTCCCCTCCGACTCCCGACTCACTGCTCAGTGGACGCAGTGTGAGGAAGAGGGAGGCGGCACGCCCAGGGCTGGTCATCAGGCGGCTGCGGCCACCCTCGCAGACAGCGGCGGGACCCTCCCCGTGGAGCCTTGTGCCACACCAGCCACTCTGGGTTCCCAGCCACAGAAAGGCAGAGACGCTGCTGTTTCCAGGCACCGTGCTGGGGCCACCTGTTACGCAGCAGCACCTGACTGACGCGGGGTTGGTCTGGAAGTGCCTTTTCCTGCCTCGTCCCCCGTTGCTCAGGACCAGCCACGTCCTGGCTGACCTCTGGGTGGACAGAGCCTTCCCTTGCACCTCGCATTCCCAGGATTTCCCCTGCCTCTGTCCTCCTCGGTCCCTGGGCTGGCCTTTGCCCCGGGCCAGGGTCAGCTCTGCCTTCCCATCTGGACAGGGTGGCTGGGAATGCGGCCGGGCCAGCATCCCCACGCCCCCCGGGCCCTCCAGGGCGGCCACGGGGGCCTCCGCCTTTCAGCCCATGTAACACTTAACCCTGAGCACCAAGCCCCGCCCTGGGCAAATATTTATCTGGCAATTAAGGGCTCACCGGGACGAAGGCCACGGAAGGTTCTCACAGCCGCAGAGGCACAGGAGTAAACCGCAGTGGCCGGCTGGCGGGGAGGAGAGGGGTCATCGGCGTGGGGGCCCGGGCCGTGGGAGGCGAGCTGGCTGCACCTGGGGGACTTCGGGCCACTCCACAGCAACGCCCCACCCAGCAGGAGGCCACGCTTGAAGGGCTTTGGACGTCCATCCCCAGTGCAGGGGGCGTGGGCAGCCCGCACAGGACGCGTCCCAGTGCCCGGCCGCAGTGTACTGAGGCCCCAGTAGCGGGACCGGAAGCGCCTGTACCCTGCGGGGGCCGAGGCCTGGAGACACGCCCGAAGGTCGCAGAGCTCCCAGCCTGGGGGTGGAACGGTGCCCTTGCCCTGGAGCTCGGGTACAGCAGTGGGACTGCTGCAGGCCGCTCCTGACGGCACCACCTCCAGCCCTTGCTCACCGTGGAGGGGCCATGGTGGGTATGGCGTGTCCTGCAGGGGCCTCAGCCGGGCAGGCTCGAAGGCCAGGAAGGGGGCTGTGGCCTGTCTCTCCCGACCGCAGCGGCAGCGTGGGCAGGGCTGGGCCCAGAGCTGGCTTCCGCCTGGATTCCAGCCAGGACACCTCCTGCCCAGGCCCTCGGGGGGCCCTGGAGGGAGAAGCTGGCGGGGGCTGTGTCCTCGGTCTAGCCTCGGTCCCCTCACCGACCCCCAGGAATCTCCTGGGCAGGTGCAGGTGCCACCCAGGCAGACCCCGTTCCCCTCTGCTCTCTGGGCGCTGGGCCTGCGGTCAGGTGCACAGAGGGGCCACACACCACAGAGCCCGGTCCACATGGAGCTGAGCCATCCAGGGAGTGATGGGCCTTGTCCCAGTCAAGGGCTGGCCGCCAGCTGAAAGAGAGCCCCAGGGTCCCAGGCAGAGACGTGAAGCATGGCCGTGGCAGATCGTGGCGGCCTCAGCCCCCGGGGCATGAGCACACGCGTGCAGCTGGTGAGGATGGACAGCAAGGGGGCGGTGGGAGGGGAGGAGGGGGACACAGGCCGGGGGCCGGGGAGGCCCCACAGTTCTGACTGGGGAAAGCCCCTCTCCGGCCACCCTGGAGTGCTGGCCTGCAGCGTGGTCCCAGTGTCCCCGGGGAGCAACACCAAAGGGGCCACAGTGCCTGGCCTTCCACGTGGCCCAGGATGTGGCCAGCCTGCAGAGCCTGGGGCCGGTTCTCCACCTACTTCTGCCTGGATCTGGGAGGAGCCGGGAGGCCGCCCTGTGGCTCATCTGCAGAGTGGACGTGAGCCGGGGACACCAGTGGGGCAGTCACCTACCAGGCCACTGGCTCTCTGAGCTCATCCCTGGAATTCTGATCAGAAACAGGCAGCAGGGCGCTCACCCAGTGCCCCCAAAACCAACTTGTTATGCACAGATAATACAGGCCGACCTCTGTGGGTTCCGTTCCAGACCACCCAACATGGCGAACGTCACAATAAAGTGAATCACGTGTTTGCTTTCCCAGAGCATATAAGTTATATTTACACTGCACTGTAGTTTATTAAGTGTGCAATAGCACTATGTCTAAGAGAACCAACGTGCACACCTTAATTTAAGAATACTTTATTGCTAAGAAATGCTGTCATCTGACAACGCAGCGTTGCCACACGCCTTCAATTTGTGAAACACAGTGTCCGCGAAATGCAGTGACGGCCACAGTGTGCCGACATTAGGCTGTGCGGCTACCACGCCGCGCCAGGGAGGCGTCATAAGGCAAAGTGAGAAGGTACGACGTGGCCTTGGATGGAACGAGCGTGATTGGGTTTTTAACCCAGTATTTATTTCCTTGGATTTACCTACATCAGTGCATAGGAAAACGTTTGTAAGGCAGCGTACGGAGATGCCAGCGCCTTCCGTGTGGGGTGGCGCTGCTGGCGGCTCCTTCCCACAGTCCAGCGCATCTTCCCGCTGTTGGGGGTCGTGGTCATGGTTCCAGCACCGTGGCCTCCCTCCCACCCTCCCTGGCCTGGACCTGCTGGGCACCCCCACACTCAGACCTGCGTCCGGGCAGCGGGGCCCCTCCTGGTCTTCGTCTGCTGCTGCCACTTGTCACTCCTTCCCGCGTGAGGGCACCTCATCCTTCGCCAGCTCCCGTACACGCGTGGTTTCCCCGCAGATCTGATACCGCACGCTCCACCAGCGGTCCTTCCAGTTCCTGCTCCCCCGGACATAAATTTCCCCCAAACTGGGTGAAAGGAGCAAGCACACCCCCCAAGCTCCTGCATCTGCACCCCTTGGGTTTGTGCTCTTCACCTGTTTCTCTGGTGGTGCCCTGGCTCCCCCAGCAATGTTACGAGTCTGAACCAAATTCACCTCTCGATGCTGTTTCTCATGTTTCTCTGATTCTTGGTGCTAGATGCTTGCCTAAGCACAGCTTCCTGGAGGTGATTCCCTTGTGAAAAGATGTTACCTTGAGGCCAGAGGATTCTAATGTGTCAGTTCTTCAAATATCTTTTTTTTTTTTTTTTTTTGGCCGAACCACATGCCTTGTGGGATCTTAGTTCCCCAACCGGGGATTGAACCCGCGCCCCCTGCAGTGGGAGCAAGGAGCGCTAAACACTGGACCGCCAGGGAATTCCCTCAAATATCTTATATGTTGGGACAGTAAGCTCTTTTCCTGTCATGTTTTCCATTGGAAATGATGAGACGTGTTCCTTCTTCCCTGCATATGATGATTTGTCTTCTGATATGCTGTCTCTACTCCCCTTGCCTGGATTCTCTGTCTGAGAACTGCGTGAGCATCTTAAATGCCAGTAGAATTCACGTCCTACAAGCTAACACCTGAGTCCCTGTGAGGACTCCACCAATGGTCCCTCTAGCTCCAAAGGGGCCTCAGGATGCAGCCGGATGTCAGGGAAGGGACCTGCCCACTGTGTCCGCTGCTGGACCCCGGCGCCCAGCACAGAGAATGTGGGCAGCAGGCAGTCTTCCTCGTGTTTGGAAGCTTGGTGCTCAGTGTGCTGCGTCTTGGGCCACCCCTGACTCCTGTGCATTGCACACCTTCCCACAGATGAGCAAAGGCTAAGGGAGGTCAGGGCTGAGGAAGGTCAAGCAGCACTGTGAGGTGTGCCCTGCTGTGCGGACTTGCAGTGAAGGGGCTTGCAGGGTTTGTCTCTTAACATCAAGATCCTCTCTGTAACTAATGAAGTGCAACAGTGTGGTAAAACTAGTACATCATGACCAAATGGGCTTGTAACAGGGATTCAATAGACTAAAGGAGAAAGTGTGCTTACCTTATTTGATCCAGAAAACCTTGAAATAAATTTCAAAACCTAATTGTGATTTTTAAAATCACCTTTTAAAAAACTTGCATTAAAAGTGAAGTTCAGAAAAAAAAAAAAAAAGTGAAGTTCGGGACTTCCCTGGTGGTCCAGCAGTTAAGACTCCACGCTCCCAATGCAGGAGGCCCGGGTTTGATCCCTGGTCAGGGAACTAGATTGCACGCGCTGCAACTAAGACCCGGCGGAGCCAAATAAATTTAAAAACAAATAAATGAATAAATAAAGTGAAGTTCACTAACACGATAAAGTTCACACATCAAAACATCATAGCAAACTTTACACTAACTGGAGAAACTTCCAATGCATCCTCTTTAAGATCTGGATGAGGTCAAGGGTGCGCCCATATAGTGGATACTGCCTAACATAGGACTGGAGATCATGGCCAACATGATAAAGAAAGAAAAATAAATGAGGCATATGATTATAAGAAAAGATAAAAAATCAATATTAGTTGCAGAAGATACAATCATCTATCTAGAAAAAACAGTAGAACAGATGGGAAAACTTTAGAATAAGAGTCCAATAAGATTGCTGAATAAATGACCAATCTACAAAAAATCAATAGTATTGATTAGAACATTAGGCTGAGTGAGATAAACCAGTCACAAAGGGACAAACAATTATGATTACACTCATATGAGGTCCCTGGAGGAGTGAAACTCGAAGACTGGAAGTAGGAGGGTGGGTACCAAAGGCTGGGGGAGGGGGGGGAGTGAGTTTTTAGTGGAGACAGAGTTTCAATTTGGGAAGATGAAAAGGTTCTGGAGGTGGATGGTGGTGACGGTTGCATAACAACGTGAACGTACTTAATATCCCTGAGCTGTGCACTTAAAAATGGTTAAATAGTAAATTTTATGTTAGGTGTATTTTATCAAAATAAAAAAACAATAGTATAGGAATGAAGCCAGACAAGTGGCAAAAGTTGCACGTTGTATGAGTCCATTTCTATGAAATACCCAAAATAGGCAACTCCGTAGAAACAGAAAGCAGACTGGAGGTTGCCAAGGAGAACAGGGAGTCACTGTGTAACGGGTGCGGGGTTCCCTTGCAGCGGTGACGGTGTTAAGCAGCTGCATGTAGAGGGGGTGCGGTTGCACAACATTGTGAATGTGCTGACGGCCACTGGAACGTACGCTTTAAAATGGTTAACTTTATGTCATGTAAATTGCACCTCAATTTTTTTTAATGAAAAAATCAATAATATTGCTCTATACCAGCAATAACCCATTAGGAGAAAGAGAATTCACAATAGCAAGGAAGAAAATAGAGTATCTAGGAATCAACTCAGGCAAGAATATACACAACCTGAATGGAGAGAACTGTAAACTGAGGTAAAGGCTGCGGGTGCTGATCTGGGTCAGTGGAGAGGTCTTCTGCCTTCCTGGGCGCAAGAGCAACGTTACACAGACATTGCCTCTTCCTAATTAATCTGTAAGGTCCATGCGATCCTAGTCAAAATTACAGTTGGAGTTTCACAGGGACTAGACAAATTTACTCTAAAATTCATGAGAGAAAAAGTCGTGAATAATGAGGTAAACATTTAAAAAAAGAGGGAAGAGGAGAGCTAGCTCTTCCAGATGTTGGGGCACATGGCAAGGTGACAGTTACACAAACCAGGCAGAAACGACATGTAGGCAGAGGGACGGGACGGGTTGCAGGCACAGACCTTACAGTCATGTGTGTTTAGTGTGCGATGACAGGGCCAGATGGAGTAACCGGGATGGGGATGGGAAGCAGGCTTACGGTATAGAGCACGTGCAAGACAGGTGGTCCAGGGAGAACCCATCAGTGACACCCGGTGGCCTGGGAGAGACGGGGAAGGAGGCCTTAGACACAACCTCAAACTCACGAACCCTCGGGCAAACAAGGGATGCATTTGATTATAAAAACCAGGATTTCTGATCAATGGATAGGCAGAACTGGAGAAGATCATTGAATGTGCCCATCCATAGGGACTGTTATCTGGGATATACAAGGAACTCTGCAATTTAACAGGAAAGGAGAGGAATCCTAGCAAAAAAGTGAGAAAATGATCATGTTTCAGAAGACCTCGTGTGGGGACACCTTCAAGCCCATTAGCAGTTAGAGAAACACACGTGAGTCGCGAGGAGGGGCCGTCTCACCATCAGCCTGCCTGACATGGAGCGCTGGAGTGTGTGCGGGCATGGGGCCCATGGGTGAGTGTAGACAGGGTGGGCAGGTGTGGGGGGGCAGCCCGGCTGGGGATGTGGCCAGCTGGGTGAGGGCATCCCCAGAGAGCTGTATGGGGGTGGCAGGCATGTATGGGGGGGCAGCCTGAGGAGGGCAACTCACAGGTTCTGGAAGCTCAGGGCTACACAGGTGCCTCCTGAAATCCGATGCTGAGTGAATGGGGGGATGGGAGGAATGTGGGGTCAGCAGTGCCGGCACCCAAAACAACCAGTGCAGCCCGTGGGGAGCCCCCTACAGGCAGGATGGGGCGGGGGGGGGCGGGACCGGCACCCCTCGTCTGAGGTCGGAAGGACCGAAGCCCTCTTGCCCGAGGAGCCCCAGCCACGCGCACCCGACCGGCTGCACCGGCGGTCAGGGGTCCTGGCCGTGCGGCCTTGCCCAGGTCCCCTCTTTCCTCACTGCCCCCTGGGTGACCACCACATCAGCAGGCAGGCCCTGAAGGGCCTCCCCGGCACGTGTGTCCCTGGGGTTTATTCCCAGCATGGGCCTGTGGTTGCCCAATGCACCCTCCTGATTGCCCGCTGTCCCTGAGTAGAGCCTGCGGTGTGCAGGGGTCACACGCTACCGGAGGAATGTGGGGACCCCAGTCGGGCGGGGTGGCGGGAGCCCCTCTCCTGCCCCACCTTCCCAGGCCCCTCGTGTCTGGCCTCCCTGCTCACCTCATCTCTGGCTGCTGCACGGGAGCCTCACCCCCAGCCCCCCACCAAGCTCAGCCTCCAACGTGCAGGGCTCCCTAGGGCGGGTCCTGGGGCTCTGAGCCCAGGGCCCACGTGGCGGCGCAGAGCTGGGCCGCCTGGAACCCCGTCCTCTGGTGCTGGTGATCCCGTGTCCTGGGGAGTCCAGTGCCCTCCCTCACGGGGTCAGTGGGCCTTGCCTGGGCCACCTTGAGCATCAGTCACTCCTGTCCCAGAGCTGGAGAAAATCGAGGTCTTTTTAAAGGAAAGCCCTGGTCTCCCAGCTCACTGTGTGAAGGCCATCCTGGGGGGCAGGGGGGCGGCCAGACTGCCCCACCCCCGTCGTGGCCACAGGGCCCACAGGAGCTCGAGCGGCCCCTGCCACGTGCTGCTGCAGGGCCACGGGTCCAATCTTGGACGCGCACAGAGCTAACCCCGGGCTGGAAGCGGGCGTGCAGGGTGCAGGGGTGGCACGGCTCGGCTCCAGCAGTTTGAAATATGAGGCTGTTGGAAGAAATCACAGAACCGGTGCGGGTTTAGAGGCCAGGGAGGTGGGCGCTGCGGGCGGGAGAGCTGCCGCCAAGGCGGCTTCGCGTCCAGAGAATGAGGCGAGACCGGCCGGCTGCTCGCCTGGGCGCCAGTAGGCTCCCCGAGCCCTGTAGCCACTTCTTCCCTTCTTCCTTCTCTTTTTTAGCCAAGGCAGGCTTCCCTGTTTTTGTTGAGGGCTTTGCTCCTGAGCGAAAGCCCCCTGGCATCCTGTGTAGACAGGCACTGCACACAACCTTGGTTTTCTCCCAGGCAGAAGTTAAAAATTATTCAAGGCAGAATTCCTGGGCTGTGTTGCAGAGGCCGGTTGTACCAGGCAAAGGCTTCCACCGCATCCCCCGGCCAGGCCGCGATAAGGCAGCCGGGGAGCCAGCCTCGGCGACACCGCCCGCCGCCCTCGTGGGGACCAGGTAGGACTGCGGCTCCCAGGCAAGCGCTGGGGAGAGCTTGTCTCGTGGGGTCTGTGGTTCCCCCATGGCTTCTGAGCATAGCTGGCTCGAAACATCCCTTCCCCCCAACTCTAAAGCTTTTCCTTCTGAGCGGCCGTCCAGCCCTCGGTCTCTGAGGTGTCCCGGTGGGGCCACTGGGGACGTCCCAGCGGTGAGCGCAGGGGCCATGCCCTGGGCCGGGGGTGCCTGTGGGGAAAGTGGGGGTCTCTGGGAGAGCTTTTCTCGGCTGGAGGGGTTTTCCAGAGAGCCGTCTGTCTCTGCTGTTTGTTGGGCGATGGGGTGGGGATCGTGCCCTCTGAACACATTTGGGGGAGGTGGAAATAGCCGGGCAGGCTGGAGCTCCCCAGCGGGCCACGGGGGACGTTCCGCCCCACTTGAGGAGATCCCTGGGATCCCCCAGGAGACGTTGGGGACCTCGATGACGTTTGTGGGTGTTTTCGAGCTTCCAGTGGGCAAAGGTGACTGTTAAGGCCCGAAACTGTTCCCGGGGCCTGCCTTTAACCAGCCACCTCTGAGAACAGCCGGAATCCAGGGCCCAGTAGGAAGGGGGCAGGTCTGAGACACCTGAATTTACATGACGGTGGCCAGAGGCTCTTGCTAGGGAACCAGATTTATTCCACTTAACGAGATGCTGTGTCTGTGAATCACCCCAGAGGACTGGAATTCGGAACTGGCTAGATTTCCTTCATCAAAGCTGAAATTCAGTCCCGCACTGGGTGTCCCGGTAACAAGAGGGCACAAAAGAAATAAAACGTGGGCCTAAGACCCGGGACCGCTCCACCACAGCGCTCGCCCCGGGGGTCTCCTGGCAGGATGCGGTGGACGCAACGGCACCTGACTGGGAAGGTGGACTCGGGGTGGAGGTGCTGGACCCCACGTGGCCTCATGATGGGAAAACCCAGAGAAACGCTCTGTCCCAGCAGAATATCAACTGTCAGAGAAGAGACGGGGAACGTGGCGAGGTCGGGGATGCAGAAGAATCAGGCAAGGTGATGAGAGACACTACCCAGAAAACACAGCGAAAGCAGACAGGTCCACAGCCGAGTTTGATTACAGGTCCTTCCAGCATTATGGAAACAGTTCCCAGGCCGCAGAGCGGGGGTAGGGCACCAGATGAGTTTTAATTTCATTTTTGTCAAAGTTATACCTGCATGTGGTTTAAGAGTCAAGCATTTCTGCAAGATTCGGACAAATGTCCCCGCCACCCACCCAGCCGGCCACAGGGGCCACCGTTTCTGCCCCCCAGATAATTCCTGCACTCTACCAGCATCTGTGCGACAGCATGATTGAATGACAACTTCTTGGGGTTTCAGATTTAGGTATTGTCTATTGAATTCACCCCAGGGAAGTTGGGTTTATTTCTTCTTAGTTCTTCTTCCCCTCTCCCCCACATACTCGGGTCTCCCTGTTTTTCCAAAGGAATGACGTTATCATTTTAGTTCGCTCTGAATTCAGCGGTTAGATTTCTGTTCCCACCAGGCCTGTGACAGGCCGTGGTTACTGTTCCAATCAGAACATGTGTTGTTTTCAACACATGTTGAAACATGTGTTGAACACATGATGTTAATCATCGCCTTCCTTTTTCATACTTGCTGAGTTTTCTCTGCACTCACGACTAATTCATCCTCAGACTCTCGCCAGTGGCTTAAGTTCAAACACATGGGTATTTCTGAAGTGGTCCGTCCAGGAGCCTCCACCCTTTGCCCGTGGTGGCCCATCCTCCTGGGTCTGCATCAGGGCTGCTCCCTCCACCCCTGAGATCTCCCCTGGCCTTCACCCAGAAGATTCCCTTTGCTTCTCCTGGTTGGATTTTCCTGGCCCCCACACCCTCCTTTTTCACGGTTCACTCCTGCCCTGGTGGAGCACGTCCTTGCTGAGCAAGGGCGTCTGGCAGACATGTGGCTTTCGATGCCCTGTCCCTCCCCTGACGTGGAGGCGCGTTGCTGGGTGTAGAGCTCCAGCCCAGAACCACGTCCCTCCAAAGTGGGACCCCAGCTTCTGATTTACCTGCTGCTGTGGGTAAATTCAACCCCACTTTAATTCCTGATCTGCTGTGTGAAACTGGTTTGTCTTTTCTTTTTATTTTATTTATTTATTATTTTATGGCTGCGTTGGGTCTTCGTTGCTGCCCACGGGCTTTCTCTCTAGTTGCAGCGGCAGGGGCTACTCTTGGTTGTGATGCGGGGGCTTCTCATTGTGGTGGCTTCTCTTGTTACGTGGGCTCTAGTAGTTGTGGCATGTGGGCTCAGCCGTTGTGGCTCGCGGGCTCTAGAGCACAGGCTCAGTAGTTGTGGCGCACGGACTTCGCTGCTCCGCAGCATGTGGGATCTTCCTGGACCAGGGCTTGAACCAGTGTCCCCTGCATTAGCAGGCGGGTTCTTAACCACTGTGCCACCAGGGAAGTCCTGACTTGTCTTTTCTTCCTGGAAGTTTCGGGGCTTCTTTTTGTCTCTGGTGTCCTGACAGTTCGTGCAAATGACCTTCGTGTGGGTTCCCTTTCATCCTCTGCCAGGTGCCCCATGGCTCCGCCAGTCTGGAAATTCTTGTTCTTTATTTCCAGGAAATTTTCTTTAATTATTAATTTTAAATTTGTTTCCTGGCTTCTGTTTTCTCCGTTCCCTCTTTCATGGTAAATATCACTGAGACGTGGGACCTCATAGGTGGGACCCAGGGACCCGATCTCCTTTTCTGGGTCTTTCAGCTTTACTTTACAACTCCTTTATTGAGGTTCATGTTTGAATATTTATTGCTAAAGCATTAAATATTTCTCCGTGATCACAATACTGCCTCTCATGTCTTTGAGGAGATCAATAATGGTTGCGTGGGGTTTTTTAAGTCTTCTTCTCCCTGTACAGACTCTGCCTGGAGAACTGCAGTAAATAGATTTTTCCCCTATTTCCTGACAGTCACACTTACTATATCAAAGTTAAAACTTGAACATAGCAAAATAATCCATAAGCAAAGTCAGCAGACAAATCATCAATTTGAGAAAATATTTTAATGCATATGACACATGGTTAAAATAAATATTATATTAAGAACTTATAAACTGTCAAGAAAAAGACAAGAAACTCTGTGGAAAAATGGGTGAAGGCTGTGAGTGGGCGATTCACTGAGCAAATCCAGGAGCTGTTAGACTTGGGAACGTCCAGATTCGCTGGCGTCAGGGAAGCGAGAATCACGGACACCGGGTCAGTGTCCAGGGAGCAGAGCCTGGGACGGGCTCCTTGTGTGAGAGGCGTGTGGAGAGGGGTCTCGGGAGACGGCCTCAGGGAGCAGGGAGCAGGCCAATCTACCCCACCTCAGTATGGGTCACTGCCCCAAGGGTGACCTCCCAGGAGGCCTCAGAGAACCCTGGGCAGCAGGGGCCGTGCACCTGCCAGAGGAGGCCTGGGGAGGGCCCCCGGCTTCTTCAGAGGTGAGATGTTGCCGGGGATGCGTCACACTGGCAAAAATGAAAAAGCAAAAGCACGTATCACTGGAGGGGCCAGAGTATGGGCAGCTGGCTCTCACTTGTTGTAGAAGAGCTCAGGGCTAGGCCGTCTGGTCGCCATCACACAATTAGAAGCATCTGCAAGTCCCGACTCTGGGGGATGCCCTCAAGGACACCAAGCAGGGGGGCTCCTGCGGCATCTCATGGCCTCTCTTGGGGTGGTGGGTGCAGAGCAAGCGCCGGGTGTGCAGTTGGCCTGGGGCTGCCGTAACAAAGTCCCACAGACACGGAGCTCATACAATAGAAGTTGATTTCCGCCCAGTCCTGGAGGCTGCAAGTCTGCGATCAGGGCTCTGGGGAGGCCGCTCTCCTCTGAGTGCAGAGGGCTGTCTCCACATGTCCTCCCGGGGTCTGCGTCCTGATCTCCTCTTCTTATAGGGGCACCAGTCAGATTGGATCAGAGCTCACCTCATTGGCCTCGTTTTACCTTAATCCCCTCTGTAAAGGCCCCATCTCCAAACAGCCACATTCCGAGGTTCTAGGGGTCAGAGTTTCAACATATGAATCTGGGGAAACACAGCTCAGCACAACAGGGGGTTAGTGTGCAGCCCCTCCAAGGAGGGGAGGCGTCCAGGTGACCTGGAGGTGTCAAGACACGGGTGAGAAGTGGGACGTTTATACAACCCGTCGTTCTTGCAAAGGCCCCAGTAAAACTCCATAGTTACATAAGCATACGCTGCTGGTCACACGCGCTCGCGTTCTACGTGTAAGTATCGAGTTTTGTGCACAAGGACAAAACACAGAGGAAAGCGAGCTGGAGTGACACCTGGGGACTCGGGACATTGGTAGAGGGAGGGGGCAGTACGGGTCACCCACACGGTCACGTGAAATGATTTAGGCACACGTGTCTCTGCGAAGAACAAATACATTAAAATGCCTTCTACAGGAAGAGAGAGGGTACATGCATGGGTGACCGAGGTGGGGGCCCTGGTCTGTGGGTGGAGTCCCGGTGGGGGTTGGTCTGTGCGTGGGGTCCCGGTGGGGGTCCTGGTCTGGCTGTGGGTCCCGGTGGGGGCCATGGTCTGTCTGTGGGGTCCCAGTGGGGGCCCTGGTCTGTCTGTGGGGGCCCGGTGGGGGCCCTGGTCAGTCTGTGGGTTCCCGGTGGGGGCCCTGGTCTCTCCGTTGGGTCCCCGTGGGGGCCCTGGTCTGTCTGTGGGGTCCCGGTAATGGCCCTAGTGTGTTTGTGGGGTCCCAGTGGGGGCCATTTGGTGTGTGGGGTCCCAGTGGTGGCCCTAGTCTCTTCGTGGGGTCCCAGCGGTGGCCCTGGTCTGTCTGTGGGGTCCCAGTGGGGGCTGGTCTGTGTGTGGGGTCCCGGTGGGGTTCCTGGTCTTCGGTGGGATCCCGGTGGGGAACCTGGGCTGTCTCTGGGGTCCCGGGGGGGGCCCTGGTCAGTCTGTGGGGTCCCGGTGGCAGCCCTGGTCTATCCGTGGGTTCCCGGTTGTGACCCTGGTCTGTCTGTGGGGTCCCGGTGAGGGTTGGTCTGTCTATGGGGTCTCGGTGGGCACTGGTCTGTCTGTGGGGTCCCAGTGGGGGCCCTGGTCTGTACTTTGGGTCCCTGCAGGGGCCCTGGTCTCTCCGTGGCGTCCAGGTGGGGGCCCTGGAGTGTTCGTGGGTTCCTGGTGGGGGCCCAGGTCTGTCTGTGGGTTCCCGGTGGGGGCCCTGGTCTGTCCGTGGCGTCCCGGTGGGGGAGCTGGACTGTCCGTGGTGTCCCAGTGGGAGCTCTGGTCTGTCTGTGGCGTCCCAGTGAGGGCTGTGTTCAGTGTGTGGGATCCCAGTGTGGGCCCTGGTCTGTCCGTGGGGTCCCAGTTGTGGCCCTGGTCTGTCTGTGGGGTCCCGGTGGGGGTTGGTCTGTCTGTGGGGTCTCGGTGGGCACTGGTCTGTCCGTAGGGGCCTTGATCTGTCCGTGGTGTCCTGGTGGGGGCCCTAGCTGTCTCTGGGGTCTCGGTTAGGGTCCTGGTCTGTCAGTGGGGTCCCGGTGGAGGCTCTGTTCTGTCTGTGGCTTCCCTGTGGGGACTGGCCTGTCTGTGGGGTCCCGCTGGGGGCTGGTCTGTGTGTGGGGTCACGGTGAGGGCCTTGGTCTGTCTGTGGGATCCTTGTTGGGTCCGTGCTCTGTCTGTGGGTTCCCTGTGGGGACTGGCCTGCCTGTGGGGTCCCGCTGGGGGTTGGTCTGTGTGTGGGGTCCTGTTTGGGGCCTTGGTATGTCTGCTGGGTCCCGGTGGGAGCCATGGACTCTCTGTGGGGTCCTATTGGGGATTGACCCGTCTGTGAGGTCCCGTTAGGGGCTGGTCTGTCTGTGGGTTCCTGGTGCGGGCCCTGGTCTGTCTGTGGGGTCCTGGTGGGTGTCCTGGTCTGTCCATTTGGCTCTCTGATCTGTCCGTTGGGTCCCTGAGGGGGCCCTGGTTGGTCCGTGGGGTCCCAGTGGGGGCCCTGGTCTGTCCCTGCTGTCCCAGTGGGGGCCCTGGACTGTCCTTGGGGTCCCGGTTGTGGCCCTTGTCTGTCCATGGGATCCCAGTGGGGGCCCTGGAGTGTCCGTGGGGTCCCGGTGGGGGCCCTGGTCTGTCTGTGGGGTCACAGTGGGGGCGCTGGTCTGTCTGTGGGTTCCCGGTGGGGGCCCAGGTCTGTCTGTGGGGTCCTGGTGTGGGCACTGGTCTGTCTGTGGGGTCCTGGTGTGGGTTCGTCTGTCTGTGGGGTCTTGGTGGGCACTGGTCTGTCCGTAGGGTCCCGGTGGGGGCCTTGGTCTGTCCGTGGTGTCCTGGTGGGGACCCTGGCTGTCTGTGGGGTCTTGGTTAGGGCCCTGGTCTGTCAGTAGGGTTCCAGTCGTGGCCCTAGTGTGTTTGTGGGGTCCCACTGAGGGCTGTTCCATGTGTGGGGTCCCTTGGAGGCCCTGTTCTATTGGTGGGGTCCCAATGGGGGCCCAGTTCTGTCTGTGGTGTCCTGGTGGGGGCCCTGGTTTATCCGTGGAAACTTTGTGGGGACTAACCTGTCTGTGATGTCCCATTGGGGGCTGGTATGTCTGTGGAGTCCCGGCGGGGGCCCTGGTCGGTCAGTGGGGTCCCGGTCAGGGCCCTGGTTTGCATGTGGGGTCCCGGTGGGAGTCCTGGTCTCTCCGTGGGGACCCACGGGGTCCCTGATCTGTCTGTGGGGTCCCTGTAGGGACTGGTCTGTCTGTGGGGTCCAAGTGGGGACCCACGTCTGTCTGTGGAGTCCCGGTGGGGGCCCTGGTCTATCCATTGGGTCATGGTGGGGTTCCTGGTCTTCCGTGGGATCCCGGTGGGAGCCCTGGTCTGTCCGTTGGGTCACGGTGGGGGGCCTGGTCTGTCTGTGGGGTCCCCGTGGGGACTGGCCTGTCTGTGGAGTCCCGTTGGGGGCTGGTCTGTGTGTGGGGTACAGGTGGGGGTCATGGTCCGTCTGTGGGGTCCCATGTGGGGCCTTGGTATGTCTGTTGGGTCCTGGTGGGAACCATGGACTCTCTGTGGGGTCCCGTTGGGGACTGACCTGTCTGTGGGGTACCGGTGGTATCCCAGGTCTGTCTGTGGGGTCCCCGTGGGGATCCTGGTGTCTCCCTGGGGTCCTGGTGGGGGCTGGTCTGTCCTTGAGGTCCCGGTACGGGCTGCTCAGTCTGCAGAGTCTCGGCGGGGTCTGTGGTCTGTCTGTTGGCTCCCAGTGGGGGATCGTGTGTCTTGGCTGTGGGTTCCCTCACCTGTGAGAAACGAGGGGTCGGGAGGGCTGACGTCTTCTCTCCGTCCTGAGAGAGGCCTGGTGTGAACCGCACGGGGCCTCCGTCTCACCGCCCACCGCCCGCTCCCCTTCCAGGGCCACGGTGGGCACCCACCACCCCTCAGGCTGGCTCCCCCTCCCTCCCCACCCATCCCCCTCCACCAAAACCAGGACACCCCGGCAAACCATTCCTCACGTCCTGTTAACACCAGTAACACCGGAGGGGCCGCTGGGCTCCCCAGGACAGTCACACGTGGTCCCCAGCAGGCAAGGTGACCTCGAGGGAGCAAGGGTCCCCGGCACTGCGCCCCACACGGGCAGGCAGGCTTCGGGCCATGGAGGTGCCTATAGGACCCCAGGTCCTCCGTGGGCGGGGCGCGAGCATCTCCCAGTGCCCTGCTGAGCAGGTGTCCACACCGTGGCCACACAGAGCCCCCGGAGGAAGCAGCTACACCAGGGGCCTGCAGCAGGACCCACGTTTGTGTGGGCAGAGCTGTCCCCCAGGAAAGGGGCTGAGGTGGGGGTCCACTGCAGCCCTCGGCCTGTGGCGGGGGAGGGGCCAGCCGCGCTCTGAGAATCGGGGGTGGGGGGCCGGAGACGCCGGGTGGAGGGGTGGCCCTGGAGGGCTCTGGGCTGAGTGTCTGGGGGGCGGTGAGTGGAGGACTGCAGGGCTGCTGGCGGGGCCGCTGGCTGGGGTGTTGGGCGGCTGCGGCCACCTGGCAGAGAAGGGTGAGCTCAGCCGTGGTCTCACTGGGAAGGCTGTGTGGAGGGGCTGCTGCGGCCTGGGGGGCTGGGGCCTGGGGGGACGGTCAGCCTGAAGCCTCAGAAGCAACGCCTGAGCTCCAGGCCTCACTGAGCAGGGTTTCTCCCTAGAGGCGGCTTTGGTCACGCCCAAGGACAGAGCACGGGGTGCGGGCCGCAGCTCTCGGGATGCAGCTCGACCCCGGGGCTCCTGGCAGCACGGGGTGGGGGGGAGGCTGCTGGGTAAGCACCCCAACCTGCCCCAAGGTGGAATGGAAACACAGAACTTTGGACAGCTCTGACGTAAGCAGACAGACGCCCACCTTCCACAGCAGGTTGGGGGTGGCGCCGGGGCTCTGGTCCCCCGGGGTCCCCACCCGGGCAAGGCCTGTGGGAAGAAAGGAGAGGGTCCTTCTTCTGGTGGGACGCATGCAGTCCCGCCTTCCTTTGCCCGGTGGATCGGAGCGCAGGTGCAGATCTGCAAACAAAGGTGCGGGTCGGTAGGCCAGGCCGGCTTAATCCTTCCCTGGGGTGGGGCAGAGCAGGCGGGGCAGAGGCCAGCGGGGCCAGCGGTGCTTTGCCCTGGGTGCCCGGCCACGCGCCCTCAGTGGGGATAGTGGAGTTGCACCCGAGCCCCAGCTGAGCAGCTGTCAGCCACCCCCACCCCGGCCCACCCCAGTGGTCCTGCCAGCGAACAATGCCCAAATGCGGGGGGAGCCAGCGCCCCGGCAGTGGCCTCCCTGTGGGGAGCGCCCCTCCCAGGGTAGGGAGGGCGCGGCTGGGCGGGGAGCTTTGTGTAAGGAAACCCGAGCCCAGCCAGGTGCCCAGGTGCCCAGGTGCGGGGGCAGGGCTGGGTCTCCGCTCAGGCTCCGGTCGGCGCGCGCGCAGGAGGGGTGGGAGGGGAGGGGACTTCCGAGCGGCCGAGGTTCCCCCCAACCCCTGCGAGGCCCCCTCCATTGAGCGCAGCCCCGCACCCGTGAACTGCAGGGGGCTTGGAGCAGGGCAAGCCAACATTTGCTCCTCGGGGACCATCCTTTTGGCCCCATCACCAAGTCAATCTCGGAGAGGGATCTCAGGAGAGGTCAAACCTTTAGGTTGAAGGGGCTTTGCTGGTGGAGTGTCCTGGCTCCGCCTCCACCCCCCTTCCTCAACCCTCTGTGGATCCTGGGGCCCTCTCACAGGCCCTGGGCCCCCCAGCCCTCTCCAGTGTCCAGAGCCGTGGGTCCTGCTGGGACCTTGGCAGGGTCCCAGGCGCACGGGACACCCTGAGCCTGACTGTAGGAGCATCCCCCTGGGGGTCTGGGGACCCCTCCAGCCCCACGTGGCCCACCCCCGGGGTGTAGCACAGCCACTGGGCCCAGGTTCAAACCACTGTGACCCGGGGAGGTCCAGACTCTACTGTCACAGGAGTCAAGGGAAGCCTTTGGGACGAGTGGCCGCAGGCATTAGTGGGAAGGGGGTGGGGTCTCCTGAGGCTCTCGGTGCCCTCTGGGCTCAGCCCACACCCCCAGGGCGTCAGGGCCCCCTCCTCCTGTCCCTTCCCAGGGCGTGTGTGTGTGTGTGTGTGTGTGTGTGTGTGTGTGTGTGTGGAGTCCTCGCTGCCCTCTGGGCTCAGCCCACATCCCCAGGGCGTCAGGGGCCCCTCCTCCTGTCCCTTCCCCGTGACTCTGCCTGCTTCCTCCTCTGGGTTCCGGACGCTCCCCATCCACACACACGCGTCGCTCACACACCCACAATCCCACATTCCCCGTGCACAGCCTCGTGCACACACGCACACAGAGGAGTGTGCAACTGCGGCTGGTGGCCGGGTGACAGCGCGCTGCAGACGCTCCCGGCCCCATCCTGGGTGCCCGTCTCATTCAGCCCTCAGGACCAGGGACTGGGCAGCCCCACTGAAGCCTCGCAGAGAGAGAGGTCTCACCAGGATGGGGCTCTTGTGTGCTCTTGGCCGGGCCAGGCGGCTGTCCTCACCCCAGGCTCCACCTGACTTAAGCCACCAGCTCCTTCCATCCTCCACCTTCTCCAGAAACAGGGCACGACCCCTCCAGCCCCACCCCAGGTCGACCCCTTCAGGAAACGCTCCCTGACTGTTTCCTACCTTCCATCACACGCTGGACATTCGGCAACTCGTCCACTCCTGACGGCAGTGAGAAGGACAGAGCAGAGGACTCAGAGGACGAGGGAGGGGCGGGGGAGGGACGTGCTGGCCGCAGGTCTGGAGCCGGACAGCTGCCGCCCCTCGCTCGCCGGGGCTCCTGGGCAGTGTAGCGCACCCGCTTTTCCAGGAAGCTGAGTTTAAACTTGTGCTCCTTAAAGGCAGCGTCCTTTGTCCTAAGACCGCGTGCCCCCCCCCCCCCACTTACTGCTGTGAACATGTTTGCTCTGTAAGACGTGGGCTGGGAGATGGTGGCATTTGTCAATGTCCTTTTCATCAGATTAAATACGTGCTGGTCCCCAAAGTCCAGGACAGCGGGGCTGGGGCTGCGCCTTTGAGGGGAGGACAGAACAGCAGGCCAAAAGCTGGGCTCCAGTGTGACTGGACGGACAGATGGACGGACAGATGGACGGTCCAGGGGCGGCCCTGCCTGGGGCCTGGCGGTCGGCAAGCCTACTCGCTACCCAGCTGTTCTCACGGGCGTGTCCAGCTTTGGGGCAGCACCGTCCTGAGTGTGGGCGGCCATGGGGAGGGCCGTCCTGGGGAGGCTGCGTCCTAGAGCTCAGGGCGCCTGGTGGCAGCGCGATCTAAGACAGCAGGAGTCAGCACTTCCAGTTCAGACGCTTTGCTTTTCCATAGAGCTGTGCTCTGTTTCTATGCACCAACCTGTGGAACAATAAAAGGCCTTTGGCCGAACCCAAATACTCTGGGCTTTCAGGACGTGAACCCCCTTCACGTAGGGCTGCTTTTTGCTTCCGGCTCTGGCCCTCAGCTGGGATCTGCTTTGGAAAAGACAAAAGGCAGAGGAAGGGGTGGGAGGAGGAGTGCGGACTGCGCGGAAACGAGGCGCCTCAGTGCCTCTGGGTCTGTTCTTTCTTCTCTCCCCCCCCACACCGCCGTTTACCACCCCCCTTCTTCCTGCATGAAATCCCACACCCTGTGGGTCTGTTTCCGGTCTCTGCTGGGGCCACTGGCCTGTCCTCCTGGACTCGGGCGAATGCTCCCACACTGCCTTTCCCTCCAGGCTTGTCTCGGCGGGTTCTGCCACCCACCCCCGCGCACCCCCCTACCTCCGCGCTGGCCTCGGGTCCTTCCTGGTGCCGCAAGCTCCTCCCGGAAGCGTCTCATGCAGCCCCAGCTCAGCACCCCGCCCTCCCCGCAGCACCCACTCCCAGGCCAGGGCATTCCCAAAGCCTCCCACCCTGGTAGACCCCTGCCCAAGGCCCCAGGGCCTAAGCTGGTCTCTGGGGACCCCTGAGGAAAACTCACTTTGCAAACAGGATAGGAACACAGAGGCTTGTTCCAGGTGGACCCCCCGCTGCCCGGCACCTCTGATGGGTCGCGGTCAAAGCCACGACCCCGAACACCACACATCCACTTCTCCTTGGCCATCACGCTCGAACACCCGAGGGGGTTGCCTCAGGGACACCCCCGCGTGTACCTGCCCTCATGAGCCTCCCTGAGCTGACACACTTGTGTCACACACCTGTGTGCATTCCAGGCCTGAGCGCCGTCAACCCAGAATCGGACCAGGACCATGGAACCCCAGACGAGCCCCTCAGAGGTGCTCTCTGTGTCCATCCACGGGACACTGGGGCCCAAGTGCCCTCCTGTGTATACCCACACCTGCCACCGAAGACCCCGGGGTGACCAGATGCGAGAAATAGGTTGATTCCCCAAGGGGTCTGGGGCAGCAGCCAGGGGTGAGAGCCCATCCCTCAGAGGGCAGGACAGGTGACTCAGACCCCTTCCATGGATGTGTGATGACGGGAGTGGGGGCCACGTACTCCCTGGGGGGGCACAGGGGTGCAGCCTCTCCCCCCCTGCGGGGGCTCTCTCCTCATGGGGTGCTAGACCCCCCGAGAGGCAGGACCCCCGCCTCTGACCGTGAGGATGGAGGGCAGCCAGAGTGAAGGTGGGCTGGGAGCTGCCCTCTCTCTGGCCCACCCCCCGCCACTCTCAGGAAATGAGGTGCAGTGTCCGGCGCCCACAAAGAGGACCTAGGTGCCCCTGGCTGTGGTCGCAGTGGCTTCTCCCTGACAAGGCAAAGCCCGGGGCCAGGCTCCGCCGGGGGGGCTGGGGGCGCAGCCACCCCACTCGGGGGAGGCTCTGGGAGTCTGTAGGGTGAGACCTGAGGGGGGGAGGCTCCCGGGGGGAGGCACAGCCATGTGGGGAAGGATGGGACAGGACAGAGTCCTGGGGTGACTCGTGTCATCTCGCAGACACAGGGACCCTCCTGGGCCGTTGGCGAGCTGGGAGGAGGGGTGGAGAATCCCCGGATGGACTTTTCCCCTGAAAGACCTGGAGCCCGGATGGAATCCAGCAGCTGAAAGTTGAACCGTGTCTCGAAGCCCCTTCCCAGTCACCTTGTGCAGCCAACGGCAGGAGCAGGGCTGTGGAGCCGGCTGCACTTTTAGATTTTGTGAGCGTTTTGCCCACAAGGTGTAACATTGTCCTGAAGTCCACGCTGCCGGCCAGCCTTCCCGCTGACCCCAGTGCAGTTTTATCAGCAGCTCGCGGGTCCCCATGCCTCGCTGCGGCATTTCACGGGGGCGATAACAGTGCTCCCATGGTTCTGGAGCCGGTGGGGCCACACTGGGCCCCCAGCACAGACCAGCAGGCCTGTTCTCTGCAGCCCGGTTGCCCCTGACGATGTTACTTTGGCATCCAGCCCCGCCCTGCCCGGACAGGAGCCCTGTGGCACCAGGCTCCAGGGGCAGCCCCCATGGGCCAGTAAACAACCAGACCGAGTGGGTGGAGGGTCTTCCAGAGGCTCCTGCATCCCTGGGCCCTGGCCCAGCCCTGACCCAAGGCTGGGGGCACCGTGGATGCTGGCAGAAACAGGTGGGGCCGCAGAGGACGTAAGGAGCCGCGCTGGCTCGGGGTGTGAAGGCCCATGCGCCTGGGTCCCCGAGGTGTGGCGCGAGGCAGGGCCCTGCGCTGCCCCTCAGACTGCGCCTGGACCTCAGGGAGGGGGCAGCGTCCACTGCCAGCGAGGACTTGGGGCACCACCCAACCCACCTGCTCCTTCGGGCCGGGCAGGACACGGGCTCATCGCCAACATCAAAGCAGGCCCAGCTTCTCCCTCCAACTGCACCTTCCCCCCTGCCCCCCGAAGGCCTCCATGTCCAGAGCTGAGCGCCGGCACGTCCCCTCCCCCGGCCTGCCTCTTCCTGCGGCCCCCACCCGTGCAGTTCTCCCAAACAGCTCTCACCATGTCCACCCCCCAGCCCCCAGCCCTGCTTCCGTGGGCCAAGCGTCCCGCCCTATCCGAAGGGGCCCTTCCCACACCCTCTCATCACTCGCTGCACCCACGGGGGTCTCTCCACTGGGCCCTCGGACCCCAGCGCCCCGCTCACCCCCCAGGCCTGGCCTCCCGGGCTGCAGCCCGCAGGGCACCCCACTACCTGCCGCTCACTGCCCCTCAGGGTCATCTGTGCTACTCCCCACAGCGCGGCCGCGGCCTCAGGAGCACAGGACCCCGGCTGCCCCACGGGGGGACCCCACCCTCCCACGGCTTCTGTTGGGTTTGCCCCTGGTCCCCAGGCCCCACCTGTGCCCGCCCCTCCCGGCAGCACCTCAGCTCCCACGGCTGACTGACTGTGGCTGCAGGAAACACGATCCGGCAGCCTCTTCCTCATGTGGTCAGGCCCAAGCCATCCCTCGGGGTGAACGCCATGCTCCTCCGAGGGAGCCCCACTGGGCCTGTTCAGGGGCCTCCTGGGGACCCCACTCTCCCACCCCATCGTCTTTAACCCCCCCACCTTAGAGGCCCTGCCAACTCCTGCCCCCTCTCGGCCTCCCTCCCGTCAGTCTCCTCCCTCCGGCTGCTCAGCCCGCACCCTCTCCAAGGTCACAGTGACCTTCCTCCCCCTCCTGGCCTGGCCCCAGCTTCCTCCCCTGGCCCCCGCTTGGTGCTGTCCTCAGATGCTGCCAGGCCCCTCCACCTCCCCCCACCTCCCCGCCGGGGCCATCTCTGCCTCCCCCCACCCCCCGTAACGTTGCTGGCCTGTTCTGGCCAGGGCTGTCCCTTCCCCAGCTCCTACGTCCCAGACCCGGGCCCACCAGCGATGCTCAAATCCGGCGCTAGAGTTCCTGAGTGTCTCGGAGCAGGCCAGACCCAGACCTAGTACGGCCAGGCTCCTGTGCTCCATTCCCCTGGCCCCCCGGCCCCCCAGCCCCCATCTCCCTGTCCCCCCCACCCTGCCACCACCCATCCCCTCCAGACCCCTGGCCGTAGTTTTAAGCAGAGTCGCATCCACCAGGGAAGCAGGCTCGGTAGCCTTGGTCCTTGTCATCAGACCTCTCAGCATCTTTCTTAAAATATCAACTAACAGATTCTTTCCCAACTGCTGTCCGCACGTTTGGGGTCCCAGCTTTTGGTGCCCCTCCCCGTGTCCAGCGAGGGGTCTGGGCTCTCATGTCCAGGGGAGTGGACTCCGCACCAATTAGCTCTGATACCCGTGAATCTCATGGGAGCTGGTCCTCCAGCCACCAACACCTTGGGGTCAGCTGGCCGGCCTTGCAGGCCACACCTGGGTTCCAGGCCCATAGACCCGCTTCCTGCCCTGGCCCCAGCTGAACTGCCTCACCATCACCTCGCACTTACTTGCCCAAAGCTGGGACCTTGCTTCCCCCAGCCCTGCCCGCTCCCCCCTCTGTCGCCCCACCGGCCCCATCCACGCGGGGACCCCTCGCTCTCAGGGCGCCCTGCAGACCCCACCGCGGCCCTCGCAGGCTCCTCTGCTGCCTGTGGGCGTCAGGGCCCAGACCATGAACAAGCGGCAGGTGGGTGGATGCCACGTCGCCTGCCGTCTGGCCCAAAGGGCAGGCGGCCGTCTCCTGCTGGAGCCTTCGACAGCATGGGGCAGGGGAGAGGGACCAAACTGAACTGTGGGCACGTGGGGTCCATTGATGGGGACGGGACGTGTCCAGACCACGAGTCCAGGAAACGGAGGCACCGTGGTGGTTCCCAGGCTGGAGGGCTACCTGGTGGGTTTTCCTTAGGGTTCTGGAACTAGATGCAGGTGGTGGCTGCACAGCACGGCGAACACACTAAATGCCACAGAACCGTCCACTCTAAAGTTGTTCATTTTATGTGAATTTCACCTCAATTAAAAAAACAAACTCCCTTGCGAAACACGCCCCCACCCAATCCCATCAGACTAGGGCCGCGGGGGCTGCATGGGTACCTCCCCACGACTCACCCCGCGGCGGCTGCCCCCCACCGTCTCTGTTTCAGGGACCCCCTGAATGAGCCCTGGGCTCAGAAGGCCACCTTTGCCCTGGAAACAGGGCAGCCAGTCTTCCCTCCCGTGCATCTCCCAAACAAACCCGCTCGGTGCCAGGGGTGCGGCCCCAGAGCACGATTAGACTCCAGTAAGTGGAAAAATAGGGCTGTAATTTTTCTTGAGCCCCATCCCCCGAGGCGGCCCCAGGCATCTCAGTGACACTTCCCTGCCTTTGGAGACCAATTACCCAGGCGGAGGGGACGAGCGGGCCCAGTGGCCTTGTTAACTCACTGCCCCCGTGGGAGGGGGCCCAGCGAGGGTGGCTGGTCCAGGGCCCGGGGCAGCTCAGCGGGGCCCCAAGGACCTGCAGGTACAGAAGGAGCCTGGCTGCGCCCGGGCCCCCCGGTGGGCTCAGGCCCTGCCAGCAGGAGCTGAGGACGGGCTCTCCCCAGAGGCTGAAGGTGACCGGCAGAGCCCTCCCCACCGTGGCAACAGCCCAGCTGGTGCCTGTCTTTCCTGGTGACTGGGTTGCATCAGACAGGCTGCCCCACAAGGGCCCTGGCAGCCCCTGAGGCCGGGGATGCGCCCCGCCCAGCACACGCAGGCCCCCGGGCCCAGGCCAGAGCTGCCTGGGCTTCCAGGGCTGTGAGGGCCCCCACCTCGCGGGCTGGGCTCGGCCTCCCTCGGGATCGCCATAGCGGCCCCTCCTCCCCTGCTGCCGCCCAAGCTGCTAAATTCGGGGCTTCTGGACGGTTCCCCCTCTGTCCTCTGTGAGGCAGCCGCTCAAACTCGCTCAGGGCCAGGGCCAAGCTATGGGCTGCTTCCGGAACAACTTCCCCCGCGGCCACTGACCCCTTAGAGACCTCTCAAACTTCCCGTAGCCGGACCCAGCGTCCAGGGCCCAGAAGCAGAAGGAGCCCAGGGTCTCACTCCCCGTCACCAGCCCCCGCCCAGTGGCACCGCCCTCCTGGTGGCACGGCCCAGGGTCTGGCTCTGACGGACCCGCTCTGTCCCCCTCCAGGCAGAAGGGGCCACAGACGGGCATTTGTGGGCAGAGGTGGCGTGGCTCCAGGACCCTCCCCTGGCTCAGGGCAGCTGCTCCCCAAAGGGCGCCCAGAAAGTTGAAGGTGGCCTCACCCCACTGCAGACGTGGCTCTCTGCCCTCCCTCCTCCCTGGAGGTCACTCCACCGACCCCATGCCCCTTCTACGCCAGCTGCCAGCACCCCCGCCCCCAGGGCCACACCTGACTCTGACTCAGGGCACAGGCTGAGGCTCTGTCCATCTAGTCTCTCCCCCTGCACTGTCCATTCTGCCCCTAAGAGGAGACCCCGTAGAATAGGGCCCTGCAGGGAGAACAGGGCAGAAACAGCCAAGGGGCCACCGGGGAACGGAAAAGAGGGGTCCCCAGGTGGGACCCCAAAGAAGGGATGGAGGACGGGGGGCTGCACAACCCAGAATGATCCCCTTGCTGACCCTGCCTGACCCCTCCTTGACCTTCTTGCTGACCTCACTGACCTTCAACCCGACCCCCTCCTGATCTTCTTGCTGACCTCACTGACCTTCACCCCGACCCCCCTCCTGACCCTCTTGCTGACCTCACCTGACCTCCCCCTCCTTCCTCTGACCAGGATTTCCGAGCCCTCACTTCCCGCCGGCGCTGGAGACAGTGGGCTCGCAGGGCCTGCAGCCTGCTGGGGGTAGGGAGCTAACAGGGAGAGAGAAGGGGACCCTCCCAGAGGAAGGGCAGCGTGTCCACCGTCCAGGAAATCCCCCAGAAGGCTATGGCTGAGGTGGGACGAGGGTCGGGTAGAGCTAGACGGAGCGGGCAGTGGGGCCTGAGCTGCGAACGGTGGGCACTCAGGGCTCTGACTGCCGCTCGAGAGGGTGGGTCAGGGTGAGAGGGGAGAGTCTGCACTGCAGGCAGCCACGTGGGCTGAGCCAGGCAAGGATCAGAGGTTGGACGCCAAGGAGGCTGCAGACCCCTGCGGGCACAGCTGGGGAGCTCCTGGGCCAGCACCAGTCCAGACGGGGGTCCTGCTGGCCCGGGACCCCATTCAGAGCAGTGAGGGGACGAGGGAGAAGATGTCCCCTAGGAGCCCATCACCCTCCCTGCTGTCTGGGGGCTGGTGGGCAAGCTCCCCCGTCATCAGTCCACCCTGGTTGAGGAGCCCCCACCCTCTCCCCTGAATCTGGGAATCTTCATGCGAATTAGATGCTAATGGTGGCTGCAGCTGATGATTTGGGACGCAAATCAGAACCACCTGCACAAAGGCTGCTGCCCATCCTGCTGGCCTGGGTGTGGCCGCCCGGTCCCCGTGAGGGGTGGAGAGCAGAGCGGAGTGGGGCGGTGGGAGAAGGGGCAGGGTGCGCCCCTCTCAGGCTCCCCAGGAGGCAAAGTCGCCCCTGTGGGTGGTGGGGCCACTGGAATGTGGGCGCCAGGAGGGGCAAGCGTCCCTCACGATCCAGGGCCCTTCCCGGGTGCCCACCCCATCCCTGCCCGCCTCAGAGGGGGACTCTCTCCTGCCCCTGCCTGCCCTGTGGGGCCAGAGCCGGGAAGGCCAGCCTGTGGGAGAGGCCGGAAGTCCAAGGCCACTTTTTTTTTTTTTTTTTTTTAGCGGTACGCGGGCTTCTCACTGCTGTGGCCTCTCCTGTTGCGGAGCACAGGCTCTGGACGCGCAGACCCAGCGGCCATGGCTCACGGGCCCAGCCGCTCCGCGGCATGTGGGATCTTCCCGGACCGGGGCACGAACCCATGTCCCCTGCATCGGCAGGCAGACTCCCAACCACTGAGCCACAAGGGAAGCCCCAAGGCCACTTTTAAGTAAAGCCAGCCCTAGTGGAAATTCGGCCTTGGACGCTTCGCTGTCGCTTCACCTCCTTGTGGGGAAACACCAAGACCGTCCCTGGCACCTGGCGCCAGTGGGGGAGGGGCGCAGAGACCCACCCTCCCATCCCCTCTGCTCCGGCCCGGAGCTGGGCCTGCGCAGCCTTGCGTGTCCCCTCCAAGTGGTGGGAACTCCGGCGTCACTCACTCACTCAGCCATCACCTGCCCACCCATGGGGGCAGCCGCGCCCAGGCGCCTGGTTAGCTGTGAATGAGGCCAGACCCACGTCCCACGGGGCACATAACTGACGAACGCCGTCTGGGTGCGGCTGCCGGGTGGGGTGCGGGCCGGGCTCCAGGCAGCAGGTGCCGAGGCTCACTGAGACGTCACGTGGGGCAAAGACGCCCAGGGTGGGCGTGAGGGGCCACGGGGGGTGGGCGCTGGCGGGGGGCAGGGGCCGGTGTGTCTCGACTCCGCTGAGCCGGCGGCTTGCAAGGGCAGATGCAGGGGCAGCCGGGGCCGTGGCGCTGGCCCAGGAGAGACGGCAGCAGTCAGAGCGGACGGTGCTGGGGCCGGGGCGCCGTAAAGGCACAGCCAGCCCTCCCAGGGCTGGGGCGGCGAGTCCAGGAAGCTCAGTGTCTATCAGACACGGCAGAGGCAGAGGACGCGGGGTGGGGCGATGGGACCTCCTGGGCTCAGCGGCTGTGTTTTGGGGGGGTCCTTGTTCATCGGACAAAGACACAAGTGTCAGGGGTGAGGGGTGTCCGGCTAGCAACTCTCTCTCGAATGTCCTAGAAGAAAGAAACGGTATTTGCTGTGGGCTGTGCCCCCCGAATCCTTGTGTCGAAGCCCTGACCCCCAGCGTGATGTTGTCTGCAGGTGGGGCCTCAGGGAGGTGATCAGGGTGAGGGGGGCGCATGAGGGGATCGGTGCCCTGATAACAAGAGGAAGACAGAGACCCCCCTCGCTGCTCACACACCAAGGCAAGGCCAGGAGGACCGCAAGAAGGCGGCCGTCTGCAGGCCAGGAAGGGCCCTCACCAGAGACCGGATCTGCCGGCACCCGGACCTTGGGCCTCCCAGCCCCGGTTCTGTGAGGAACAGTGTCTGTCTACACTGCCCGGGCTGTGGCCATTGGCTACAGTCACCCAAGCTGACTGATTTGTATTGTACTTGCCACTTTTCTGTAAGTTTGGAGTTATTTCTAAATAAAAAGGGTAAAAATGCCAGGAAGGAAAGACTGAACAAAACAAGACCCCAAACAGTGCTGGGCCCTCCCCGGGGCTCAGCAGGCCTGGGCCCGGTGGGGTGGGGAGGTGGGGCGGCGGGGAGCTGCAGGGAGCTCTGAGGTCACCGTCGCCCAGGTAAGGCGTCAGGACCCTTGGCAGGAAGCAGGGAGTGAGAGGCCACCACTGACACCATCCAGGAATTAAGACCGCGTGGCCGCGAAGACGCAACGTTCAGTCTGGGCTAAAGGCATCCAGAGATCCGGGGGCGGGCGTGACCCGAGGGCCCCAGAAGCCGAATGGGGTGGGGGAGGGAGGCCCAGGCAGGAGAGGGCCTTGGCGACGGGGGGGCCGGGCTGCCATGTTGGGGGGTCAGGCTGCGGGTGGCCAGGGAGTCTGGGGCTCCGTGTGAAAGGATAAAGACGTTGGTTTGGGGGCTGCAGTGGCCCCTAGGCTGTGAGAAGGGCACCTGGCACTCCCCCACCTGGAACAAGGACGAGGCCTGGGGCCTGGTCTGAGATCCCGAAGGAGGCCAAGCGATGCCTGACGGCTGGCGATGGAGCTGGGGCTGCAGGGGCAACCCCCCACCCCCGCTGCTCCAGGCCCTGCTGAATGGTGGAGAAACAGGGGCCTCAGTGGATCTGTCGAGTGGGAGGGCTGTGGCCCTTCTCCAGAGGGCTCCTGCAGGGCCGGCAGAGGGACATCGGCGGAGGCCTGGGGCTCCCCAGCCAGGCCACCCCTGGGTCTGAGACCCCTGTTGCACCCGGCAGATGGGGGTCGCTTTCAGTGCCAGCCCCTGGGGAGGGGCTGAGCGGAAAGGGCCACCCCTCCTTTCTTGAGTGCTGGGCTTGGGACTGACACCCATGGAAGTGGGCTCTCTGGGAGACAGTGACGTTCGGAATCTCTGGCTTTGGCCGCGGGTGGGGCAGCTGGGGCTGAGCTTCCGGTCTCCTGAGGCAAGGGCGTGACCTCAGGCTGGCCACACCCGATGGGCAGCGAATGCAGGTGCCCAGGTCATTCCAGCCCCAGCGCCAAGGGCCCCACTGCCCCCAGGCTCTTTGTTTCTTCCTGGGGTCTGCTGAGTCACTGGGCCTGCCGCCGCTCTGAGGGCTGGACCCCAGGCCAGGGTGGGCCAAGCGTGGGCCCCGCAGGCCAGGAGAGGGCAGGCGGCTGCCTGCCAGGGTCCTGGCATCAGCCTGAAGCCACTCAGTGCTGGCAGGGCAGACTCGAGCCGTGCCTGTCCCCCCAGGGCCCTGCGCGGCCGTCACCACCCTGCGCAGTCAGGGCCAGAGGAGCCGGAAGGAGGCGTCACTGAGGGCCCAGCAGCCCCTCAGCCTGGCTCTGCTTGGGGCCCTCAGTGCCCGGGGCCTGCTGGACACAGCCTTGCCAATGAGAGGCCTCTGGTAGAGGCGGATCTCCCACCTGGCCAGCCAAGCCAGCAGGCAGTTAGAAACAGGGGCCAAGCAGAGAGGAGGCTGGGAAGGGCTGGACGTCACGAGGCTGGGGTCAGCTGGTCTTACCAGCCGCGGGGTCGGGCCCCACCCCGCCAGGGCCCCGCCCCAGCCTCTCTGGCCTGGGGGCTCCTAGGGGTCCTGAGCTGTGGGGCTATGGGGGAGGTGGGTAGGACGCCCCTTGCCACCCCGCCAGCGGGTCCAGACAAGGCCCCAGCTCTGTGGTCAGCTCTCCCAGGACAAAAGGGCCACCCGCAGGCCCTCAGACCCTGGGCCAGGCTTTGCTCGGAGCCTCTGGGCGAGGGGTGCGTGGGAGCCCGTAGGCAGCTGTCCGCATCAGGCCTCGTCTCCAGAGTCCCCTCTGGACCTCCCAGAGGTCAGAGGTGAGAGGAGGCATGCAGGGACCAGGCGGCTGCAGGGGCAGCACTGCCCGTGGAGTTTGCCTGAGTCATTTCCCTCTGTGCCGAGGTTGCCCTGCCAGAGCCCACCCTGCAGCTCTGCTTCTGGCCGGAGCCCCTCAAATGGATGCCTGTGAACCCCTGTGGCCCAGGAGCATTGGCATGCGGCTCTTACTAAGTGCCCACGGCCCTGAGGTCCCTGCACATCCTTGGACGGGCCCTTGGTTTGGTGTGCAGGTGCCCTGGTCCAGATCCTCATAGCTCACGGTGTGTTGGAGGATGGGGCCTGTGGCACCTGGGGTGGGTCCCGGCCCGTCTGCTCCACCGGAATCTGTAGGCAACACCTGTGCGCTCAGCCTGACACCTGGGGCCCCCGGCTGAAGGGCCTCCCGGCTCCCCAAATCTGTCCCCTCCAGGGCCTGCTCCCAGGGCTGGCCCTCCTGCCTGGCCAGCTTTATTTCCAATAGTTTCAGATGTGCAGAGCCATTGCAAATTCCCGTAGGCCTACAGCCAGCTTTCCCCACTGTCAGTGTCACAGTGATCCCACGTAGGCACGTTTCCACGAGCTCGAGCCCCACCTCACTCGGGTTTCCTCAGTTTCCCCTCGTGTCCTCGTCACATCCTGGACCCCACATGACATTCAGTCGTCACGTGTCCTCGGGCTCCTCTGGCAGCGACAGGCCTCAGATGCCTTTGGTTTTTGTGACCTTCGCCGTGTGCAGGAGTGCTGGCCAGGTGTGGGTCGACTGCCCCTCTGTTGTTGGGGTTTGTCTCATGTTTTTCTCACACTTCGACTGGGGTCAGGGCCTTGGGGAGGAGCCACGGAGGCGCTGCCCTTCTCATCACATCACGTCGGGGCACCTGCTCTCACATCACCAGGTGACGTGGCCTCGCTCACCCGGCTGAGGTTTCTCCACCAGCGGAACGTTTTTATTGCCTTATATTTTAATTTCAAATATTTCTGAACTCCACAGTTCTGGGTCCTCCCTAGCTGTAGACCCCAACAGGGTATACCTGCTCCCTCCATCCCCACAGCACCAGAACCCCACCCACTGGCTCCCAGGGTGCCTTGGTCTCAGGTGGCCGAGTCGGACAGAGGCTCTACGAGCAGAGTGGCCAGCTGCTGACAAGCTGGTCAGGGAGGTCCAAGGGGCTGACCACTGGATTGGGCCCCTAGCGGCCTCTGGGGGCCTCAATACGTCTAAGAATAATGGACGCAGGGCTTCGGACTTCTGGCCCAGCGTTTTCTGGACACGGTGACCAGGTGTGTCCCTCAGGGAGACAGGCCTTGAGACGACACAGATGCTTCCAGGTCTCAGGAACAGGGGGTCAAGGTCAAGGCCGAATCCGGGTGCGGGAGCATGCCACAGCATTGGCACGGCCTGCAGGTGTTGCCACCAGGCCCTGCCTGAGCGCTGGGGTCTGAGAGCGTGGCCCAGGGCGGGGAGGCGGGGACGAGGCGGCCAGGACACGTCCAGGAGGGCCAGAGAGAAGTCCCAGCACTGGGCTAACCCTAACCCCGCCCGTGGGCACCACCAGGCCCCCAGGGCAGCTCGGTGCAGCTGAGGAGGGACCTGCAGTGAGAGTGGGCCGAGCTTCCTGGCTTGAACCCTCTCGCCCTGAGCTGGGGGCGGCCAACCCTTGGGCCAGGTGGGAGGAGCTGAGGCCAGAAGGGGTGGAGAGATCAAAAGGCCGGTGAAAGAGGGTCCCCTCTCTGTGCAGCAGTTAATTATGGCAGGGCCCAACCTCCTGCACCAGGCCCAGGCTGTGCTCAACTGTCAGCACAGTGGGAGGGAGCGGCCTGGGCAAGGAGACACCTGGCCCCGCAGATCAGGGGCAGGAAGCGACCGGAGAGCAGGTCTAGGGGTGCAGGCGCTGCAGCCCCACCCCCACCCTGGAACACAGCGGCCCCTGCACGGCCTTCCTGCCAAGGTGGGAGGGGGTCTCTGCTGCATCAGACAGCTCAGTGTGGGCAGGGGTGGCAACGGGTGCCCCTGAAGAGAGAGAGCGGGTGCCCCACGGGGAGAGCCCTTTTCCTGGGCAGAACCTCCAAGTCCGAACCCCAAACACCAGGGTCCTGCCCTACTGGACCTGTGACTAGACCATTCTCCCAGTTTCCTGACACGAAGCTGCCTGTCATCTAGGGCAGTGTCAACTGCAGTGGCCAAAGGCAAAATTAGCCACGGCCCCTCCCCAGTCCAGGGCAACACGCTTGACTCGGTGGAGGGCCAAGGACGGGTGAGCGACAGAGCTTGTCCCCCGCCATGGGGGGTGCTGACCCCAGGGACAGCCGCCCAAGCAGGCCCATGTGGGGCTAACAGGCAGCCCCAGCGTCTAGCCACACCTGCCCCGGGTGTTTGCTCTGCTTGCAAGGAGGTGGGCCTGAGGAGCCTGCAGAAAACTCGGCCTGTGCAGAGGAGACATGGCCTGTCCCAACTGGAAGTGCAGGGACCGGTGAGGCGACTCGGAGCTTGTGTCCCCGAGGAGCCCGGAGCTGGCTGAGAGCTAAGTCCAAGGCTGGGGCGGGATGTGGGGGGGCAGGGGGCGCTCCAGGGCCCTCCCCCTGCCCCAGCACTGTCCCAGCAGGAAGACCATCCCTTGGCACCAAAGCCTGGCTTCCAGGCCGAGGCTGAGCGCTGCGGGGTGTGGAGAGCCTGCGCCCAGAAGGCCACCATGCCGGAAGTAGCCGGGAGCCACAGAACAATGGCCCTTTGTCTCGCCTGCCCCGCCCAGGGAGGCCTCAGCCCCAGGCAGGGCTGAGGGGCTGGGGGTTAGCTCACCACGAGCTCTACCACCAGCCTGACTGTGTCTCCAAGTGTGTGGGGGGGGCTTTTGGCACCCCTCCCTGTTCGGGCCTCCCTGTCCCTGGAGAGCCTGTCTCGCTGGCCCCGCACCCTCCTGCTGCCATGACAACATCTGCACCCAGCAGGTGGGCTGGGCTGGAACATTTGTCTGGTGGCCACCGGTTTCTCTAGTGATCCTGGCACCCGCTGGGCTGGGATGACATGGGTCTGCTGTGCTGTGGGGACAGCCCCACGCTGACCCTTCAGGGCTTGAGTGCCTGCCTCTCCCCAGCCAGTAGGACCAGCACACCTCTCCCCTTGGAGGAGGCCAGAGGCCCCGCCCCGCTGACCCCCTTGACCACATCTATCCTTGCAGGGTCAGGGTGCTGCCTCAGAGGGACCAGGGCCTCTGCACAGGGCAGGAGCCAGGTCCTGCTGCAGCCACAGCTGCTCCGCTAGGAGTGACCCCCCCAGCTCAGGGCCTCGAGGTGGCCATCATCAGAGCTCAGAGGCGCCAGAGCGTCCTTGTACCCAGCCTGGGCTGGCAGGGGCTGCCTGCAACGACTATAGGGGCAAAGGGAAGATCTCAACTGACCATTTGTTGGAAACCAAGGGGTGGGACGCATGCAAACCCTGCCAAGGCCCCCTCGGTCATCCCTCCGGCACAGGGCCCAGCCTTGCTCTGGCTCATTTTTCTTGTACTCGAGACTTAGGCAGAACAGGCAAGGAGAGTGCTGAGTGGTCACTGCAAGGGCAGGGGTGGGCGGTCAGCCAGACCAGAATCGTCCTCTTCAAAGTGATGCACCAGAGGAGACCGTCAAAATGGCTTTCGCGGGCTTCCCTGGTGGCGCAGTGGTTGAGGGTCCGCCTGCCGATGCAGGGGACACGGGTTCGTGCCCCGGTCCGGGAGGATCCCACAGGCCGCGGAGCAGCTGGGCCCGTGAGCCATGGCTGCTGAGCCTGCGCGTCCGGAGCCTGTGCTCCGCAACGGGAGAGGCCACAACAGTGAGAGGCCCGCGTACCGCAAAAAAAAAAAAAAAAAAAATGGCTTTTGCTTCCTGGGGGCACTCACTCCCAGGCCACGCTGCACATGGGCAAAGCTCAGATGCTTCCTGAACTTTCTGACCCTGGGCTAAGAGCAGGCAGCTTTGGTCAGCTGGGGTGGCCTCCCGCTGGGACCTCAAGTTTCCCGAAATAATTGTCTATGACAGGGGGGTCTCCCTTGCCCCAGGGCGGCTGCCTGGTAGAGCAGCCTTGAGAAAACTCCCACAGAAAACCGTGTGGTCTTTTAACTCTGAGTGAGACAGACACAGACTGTGCCCTGGTGTCTCTGAGTCTGCGTGGAGCATCTGAACTGGTGGGAAAGTGTCCCCACCTGGTGACAACAGGATCAGAGCCACAGGCAGCCCACGCCGGCCAAAAACTCAGAGGAGGTTTACTTCTGCCTCAGGCCAGGCGATCAGTCAGTCGGCCCCTCGGCCGCCCCCCTTCCAGGGGCGGGGCTCCTCCCGCATCCGTCCCCCTTTCTGGCAGAGCTGAGCAGGGCCCCTTTGGTCCCCACCGCGTCCCGGCCCTTGGGGCTCAGTGGCCACTGGCCACGGCTCCCTCTGGTGGCCCCTCGTCCTTCTGGGAGCTTCTGAAGTCTGGCAACACTGCGCCCATCAGCCCCAGCCTGACATCTCTGGGCTAAGCCCCGTGGTTCAGATGCGTGCCCCTGCTCCCGCCGGCCCAGGCAGCGCGAGGGGGGTAGGGTGTGAGCCTGAGGAGGGGGTCAGCGCCAGCAGCCCCTCTTCCACTCCCAGCCAATGGCAATGCCTCAGGCTCCCCGCAATGTGGCCCCCACCGGAGGCCTGTGCCCTGCCCCACCCCCACACAAATGCGGACACCTGAGTGGGCATCGGGGTGGGTGGGCGTCCTAACAATCCCAAGGAGGGGCTGGGGGCTGGAGGGTTGGGTTAGGGTTAGAGGTCACCGATGCTCCCAGGACTGGCTGCCAGATGCCCTGTCCCTCTCCAGGGGCTCGCGGCGGATTTCTGGTTCCCCCACCGTGACCACAGTGATCCAGGCCCACGGAGGCTCCTGGGGGCCGTACCCTCCTCTGGGTCCCCCGTGTGGTGGGCACGGCGCCCCCTGCAGTTGTGCGGCTGCACCCCCTGGAGATTTCTGCAGCGGTGACTCAGCCGTCTGGCCTCGTCCATCCTTGGAGGACAGCCTCTGGGTCACAGAGCCCAGCTCCCAGGGTGGAGTAAGGCCAAGTGCCGGGAGCCCAGGGACAGCCCTTGACGCTGTGAGTTTCCAGCACAGCCGCCGGGATCGTTACGGAAAGTAGTTGGGCCTTTGGGATCTCTCTGCTGCTCGGGCTAATTACTGGGATCACAGTTGTTTCATTACAGGCCCTTTTGTCAGGGGCAGGGAACAAGCATGAAATCCTCAGGATGTGTCCTGCTGGACTGGGGCCCTGTCCCTCCCACCCTGTGGCCACGGGCCCCCAGGCCCTTCCAAACCCCATCACAAAACCTTGCATCCCTAGTCCAGGAATTCCAAAATGGGGGTCCCAGGGGCTGCCAAGGCCTCGGTCGCCAGGCAGGCCCCCAACCCTGCAGCAGGGCCGCCTTCCCAGCAGCCTGGCTCCCGCAGCGCGTGGGTCAGTGTGGCGCACGGCCTGATTTGGGGGCCACCTGCCCATAGGGGCGGGGCTGGGGGCCTCGAGCTGAGGGGTCAGGTCCAGCCTCTGCCCTTTGTCAACGGGAGGCCGCAGCCCCAAGGGGCAGGGGCGTCGCTGGGGCCACCGGGCGGAAAGCAGGGGTGCAGGGCGTGACCCCCTTCCACTCCCTGCCTGGTCCAGCGAGGCCGTGCCCAGCACCTGGACAGGAGCTGCTGCCGGCTGTCCTGGCCAGTGGCTCACACGCTCCACTGCAGCCCCTGAAGACGCTCCCTGCCCTGGTTTTTGTTCAACCTGGCCCGGCGGGCGGGCGAGTCGGGCGAGGCGGGGGCAGGAATGTGTGCAGGCCCGGCGCCCGCCCTGCCGCTGCGTCACTAGTTGCCTCCCTCCCGGCCTATGGGAGCCCGGGGGACACACCTGTCGGCCGCCAGGAGTGGAGATTGGTCGGGCCCAGAGCAGACACCTGCGTGGGGAGGGGGGAGGCCCTACATGTAAGGCGAGCCGGGGCCTCGCTGCCTCTTCCCTGCCCTGCCCCGCACCACCTCCATTGTTCCCAGTCGCTCTCAGAACTTTCCCCAAAGGCCCGGCCAGCCGTCCACTGCACACGCGTGGACCTCGGGTTCCTTTGTGCGGAGCCTCCGAAGAGGGCGGCGGGCCGCGGGTCTCCCCAGGCAGCAGGCGTCCCACCTTGGCTGTGGGCAGGTCGGGCCGAAGCCAGACCTGGGCGCCCAGGCCACGGACCAGGGGCTGACAGGTACTCGGGGCGACCAGCACCAAGGCTTCCCTGGCGTCCGCGCAGAGGCCCGGTGGGTCCCAGGTGCAGGGACGGGGCTGGGCTCGGGCCGAAGGCAGGGGTGGGAGCGGCCTCCCACCCTCGTCCTCCAGGCCCAGATCCTGTCGGGGCAGGTCAGTGCGGGAGGTGGAGGTGGGGGAGCCTGAGGGCGCCACCCTGGGCCGAGGGCCTCCCCCGGCACCAGCACTGTGGGCCCCTGCGCCGCCCACCCAGGGAGGATGAGGGTGAGCGACGGTGGCAGTGGCCCATCGGGCCGCAGCGTCCGGCGGGGCCAGGGCTCGGGGAACGTGGGCCCCGGGGCCGGGTGCGCCGGGGATGCAGGGCGTGGAGCCGCCCCGCGGCCCAGGGCGGTCAGGGTGCACAGGCCACGTCCGCAGCGCCAGCACCGGCCGGTGGGGGTCTTCCCGCCCGGCCAGAGGGCAGACTGGGCTTGCCAGCTGCGGGTTCCCGCCTTCCGCCCGCCACAGGACGTTCTGGAAAGCCCTCTCCCGGGTCGGCCACTGAAGTCCCGGTGCTGAGGCGTCTCTTCGCCCGCAGCCGGCTGCTGGGAAGGCCTGAGACGCGGGGGCTCTGGCCGTGGGTCTCCGTGCGTCTGCTCCCGGGCAGGGCTCGGTTTCGCCAGTGGCCACGCTGGTGCCGGCCGGAGCGCGGGCCGGAGCCGGTCTGGCCCGGATTCGCGCTCTTCCTCACCTGCCCCCGTCTGAGGAGGTGCAGGCTGGCCCCCGCCCACGACTCGGTGACCGGGGTCAGGTCCAAAGTCTGTTCTAAAGATCCTCCACCTAAGCTCGAAATAGCAGCCTCTGCAGCAGCCACGCGAGCACCGTCCCGGAAGGGCGGCCGCGCTGCCCCGGCCGAGCACACCCAGCCCTGAGCGAGGTGGCGCGCGAGCTGCTCTCCCAGCCCAGTCGTTGGCTTTCTTCCGCAGTTTTGAAGCTTAGGAGATGATAACCTCGATGTGACAGAAGGCTAGCTCTCTCTGAGGCATAATATAGGGTTCATTGTTCCTGATGAACGAAGCTTCTAGGGCGGAAGGACAGGCTGTTTTAATTAATCCACTGGGAGCATTTTAGGCCTTTTTAGGCTGAGCATCTAGAAAATAGGTCGGTTTGGTTTTCTTTTACTTTTGTCTAGTAACTCAGATGAAATGCTTCAAAGTTAGAGCCATTGGCAGCACGCTGAATTGGGCAAAAGGAGTTCTGCATTTCTGAAAACGCAAAGCGCCATAAAATATGGACGCAGCCCACTGTGCCTTTGCAGACGCGTTGGTCATCTGCAAATACCTTCTTTGCAAAATCTGTCTGGTGAACTTAGGAGACGGCAAAACAGCCCGTGGAAGCCGCCAGCCTCCGGAGGAGCCTGCTCTGGCCTCCGGTGTGGGGAGGGCGCCCCGAAGGGCCGAGGCGGGGAATGGCGGCCTGGCCTCAGACGCGCCCCAGCGTCGCCTGCTCCGCGCACAGGGGTTGGGTTTCTGTGCTTTGTTCTCTGTGCGGCCTCACCATTGATTAAGGCCCGTCGGGCAGGTTAACCAGCCTGTTGGTTTTTCATGCTGGGATCGTGTTCCCCACCCCACCCTGTCCTGTGCAGGTGGGTCCTGCTGGGCCGGGCAGGCTGGGCACCCTCCAGGTGGGCTGTTTGCTCTCCAGACAGGAGATGCTCTGATTTCTCGATGTCCCCACCCGAGCCTGGTGGGAATGGTGATGGTTAACCAGACCCCGCACCCAGGGGCCACACGCTGGCTTCACTCCTGCCAACAACTGGCTAAGAAAGCACCGTTGGGGGCACTCAGAAACAGGCTACATTTATTTTCACTTTTCATCTCAGCCAGTGAGACTCGCCAGCCTGCCCCAAGCCACACGGCCGCCCAGGCCCTTGACCCACATGTGAGCTGTGCTGGGGCCCGGCTGGGCCTTGGTCTTTCCTCGTGTATGTACAGGTTCTGGGTTCAGGAGGAGAGTGGGATTCTGTCCTGGGGCTTAAGAGGGAACACTCCGCTGCCCACCAGCCCCAGGTCTCTGCCTCCTAGGGGAGAACATAAGAGCCGATACGCTGGCGGGCAGCGGACAGCGGGACTGGCCTGTCCACCTGGCTTGCAGCTGGGCTGGCCGGGGCCTGTGGGGTCTCCCGGGCCCTCGGGGCTCCCCAAGTAGGGCTGGCACGGTGGGCTGGCTACAAGGAGGGATGCTGGGCCCCTGTCCCAACCCTGTAGCCTGGCAGCCAGGAGTGGAGCTGAAACTGAACTCAGCTCTGAAAGTGAAGTCTAAATTGTTTCACTTAGCTCAGAAAAAAGCGAATTGACTTTACGGGTCTGAAGGATGGACACTGAAAGGCAAGGTTGAGCCAGGAGGGGCCAGAGGGGCAAAGGCCTGGATCCCGGCCATGGGCACCACTCTCGGAGCCTGGACGTGGTCACCTGGAGGGTCCGGGCGCCTATGAAGCCCACTCCCCATGCGTGTCCCCCAAGGCCAGGCCTAAGTCAGGTCAGGCCCTGTGAGAAATGTCGCCTGTTCCCGAGCATGAAGCCAGAGAACCGGCTGGACCTGGCTGAGGCCCGGGGCTGGGTGGACGCAGTCTTTGTGGTGGTCGGTCTGGCAGCCTCGGGTCGGGGGGATCAGCACAGGGCCCAGGCCCCCTCCCTGCAGCCTCTGCGTGTGGAAGGTGCCAGAAACCTTGAGAAGCTGCCCTGGCCAGCTCTCCAGGCCTGCGCGCCGCCTGCACGGGGACAGTCCCCCAGGGCAGGGGGCCGGGGGCCTGGCAGCTCCCTGCAGGGGCCCCCGGTGTGGACCCTGAGAAGGGCAGGGCCCCACCTGTCCTGGGGTGACTGCGCGATTGGCTTGGCCGCCGCAGGCACCTGGGGGTTGTTGCCCTGTATTCTGCCTTTGGGGGCTGCTGTCCCACCTGCTCTGGGGCCGGACCCCAGACCAGTGGGCACACAAGCCACAGTGACCGCCAGGTGCAGTCTGGCCCGGGCTACCCCTCTTGCACCCCTCCTGCAGGCCCAGCACCTCCTCGCCCGCCCCTGGACCTCACAGCCAGCAGCAGTCAGGACCCCAGGGCCACACAACAGTGGGGCGCTGGGGACAGGCTGCTCGGTGAGAGGTGGGGGCCCTGGGCCCTGGGAACACCATCCTGCTTGCTGGTCCCAAAGCTCGTCCACGCTTCTGCCAAGGGCGGGAGGGTGGGCACTGGAGACCGTGCTGGGGCTGCACTCGAGAGACAGAGCCTCATACACACTCGTGCTCACCCAGGACCCCGGGGCTGGGCCTGTCCCTGCATCGGCTCAGCGGGAGGGTCCCGCTCTGCTCCCGCCCCTAGGCCCTGGGCTCCTGTGGGCAAGACACCCTGCCCCCCACAGGCGCCCACCCCATGCCCGGAGCTGGTGGCCCCACTGGGCCGGCCAGGGCTGGCTGGGCAGGGGGTCACCCTGTGGTCCTGGCCTCCGGAGGCTTCTAGGCGCTGCAGCCCCGCCTCCCCCCGGGCTGACCCCCCACACATGGCGCCTGCCTGGCACTGTGGCCTCAGGGCACACACTTGCTCCAGCCCCGGCCATTCCGGGCCCCTCCCCACCTCAGTGCCCTAAGACGCCGTGGCTCCACCCCAGGCTGCTGGGCGCCCCTCCATCAAGTCCCCTCTTCACCCCAGACGGGCGGCCCCCAGACCCCATTCGGGACGGCCATCGCCATCTTACTGGGCAGCATTGGATGGTGCCTGGTCTCTAATACTGCCTGGTAATGATGACGGTGGGGCCCTGCTCGCAGCGACGGGGCCGCCCTCCCCCAGCCTGGTCCCGGGCCCCGACCTCTCCCCACGCAGGCCCCACGCCAGCCACAGCCCCTGACACCCACAGTCAGCTCACCCACCCTGTCCTGTCCCAGTGGCTGCCGGGGGGGGGGGCTCTAAGGCAGAAAGTTAGCTTCGGGCAGGCCCCGTCCCCAGGCCCGGACGTGTCTGCGCCCCTTCTCAGCCTCCAGAATCAAAGGCTTCCTGCAGCTGCACCGAGTGCCCCGCCCCCAGTGATCCGGGATTAGGATGCTCGGGTTCCGGGCCCTGCCCATGGCGCCCAAGCAGGTGCTGCCACCACCCCTGGCAGGTGTGGGCCGAGTGGAGCGGCGACGAAGGCCTGGGCCCGGGTGGGTGGGCCGCTTCACAGGCCAGCAACACCTCCGGCCTCGGTCCCGGGTCCGCGGCCCCAGGTGCCCTTGGCTCTGGGAAAACAGGGAGCAGCACGCAGGCCTCCCTGCCTGCACCTGGGCCCTACCTGCGGGCTGTGGGGCGCCCACGTCCGTCCCGCGTCCTCGGGCCGAGGCACACCTGGGCCTCTGTGGACATCTTACCGGACAGTGCTGGATTTCTCGGCTCGACTCTAACACTGTCTGGTAACGATGTTCAAAGGTGACCCACCACCTGCCGGGAAGTGGCCCGAGGACACGCGGTCCTGAGCTCCTGGACTCCAGAGCTGGGCCGAGCCCCGGGCCAGCTGGGGGACGGGCAGACGGCCTGTCTCAGCTCTGCAGCCCGGCCCAACCAGGGAGGCCTCTGCCGACCGCTGCGGGGCCGGTTCTGCCACATCGGGGCCCTCGGTGCTCCCCAAGGGACTCGGGAGGCTAGGGCCTGAGAAGGGCCGCCAGCCTGCAGGCAGGCTCCTGTGCATCCGCCGTGGCTGGGCCTGGGTTCTCCCCACGGAGTGGCCGGCGGCCTGTCAGCAGCCACACAGAGAAACGCGCCTCTGGCTGGAACAGGGCTGGCAGCAGGCAGCCCCCACTTTCCCTTCCCGGGCCCTCCCGTCCACCACACAGGGTCAGATGTCCACTACGGCTGTCCAGGGCACCCCAGCTCACCGCTGGAAGGCGGCCTGCCCTTAGAGGTCCCAGTCAGCTGGGGCCGTGGGCGGTCATCCCTCTTACTCCTTCGGTCCACTGGGGACGTGGGGGGGACAAGGGTGTGTCCGGGTGCCTGGAGCAGTGGACGTTCTGTGCTGCTCTCCCCGCCCCCAGCCCCCGCAGTGTCGTAGGCGAGACTGGGAACATTGTCCCAAACCATCAAGGCCGGGATGGTCTTTTGTTTTATCTTTTTGATCTGAAGCCAGGACACCAGCCCCCAGACCTGCTGGCATAGGCACAGGGGTGACCCTTCTGCCCTGGGCCCAGTGGCTCTCCCACAGGAGGAGGCTCTGCCCCTGGCCCGGCTGTTACTCATTAACCGGCCGAGGGCCGTTCCGAAAGCTGCGAGGGCGCCGCAGCCACCTTGACCCGGGACCGAGAGCAGGGACGCCAGGCTGCTCCCCAGCTGCGCCCACAAACACGTGTTTGGGCTGCTGCCCAGACGGGGTCTGCAGGAAAGCCCTCCTTGGAGCAGCCCTGGGCCAGGCCACCAGGGCTCTGGGGCCGCTCCACGGACTAGGAAGCTCTGGGGGTCCTGCCACTGAGCCCTCCCACTTCCTCACGGTGCGGTGAGACAGGTGGTAGGGGAAGCCCCAGGCAGCTCTGGGGGTCCTGCCGCTGAGCCCTCCCACTTCCTCACGGTGCAGCGGGACAGGTGGTAGGGGAAGCCCCAGGCGGCTCTGGGGGTCCTGCCGCTGAACCCTCCTACTTCCTCACGGTGCGGCGGGACAGGTGGTAGGGGAAGCCCCAGGCGGCTCTGGGGGTCCTGCCGCTGAGCCTTCCCACTTCCTCACGGTGTGGCGGGACAGGTGGCAGGGGAAGCCCCAGGCGGCTCTGGGGGTCCTGCCGCTGAGCCCTCCCACTTCCTCACGGTGCGGTGAGACAGGTGGTAGGGGAAGCCCCAGGCCCTCCCAGAAGGGCCGCCGATGAGCCTGCCTGCACCAAAGCCTGCCGATGGGTGTCTTACCAGACACGGTTAGATCTGCTCCTTCTGTCTAATACTGTCTGGTAATGCCGTCCATCCACGGCCTGATCGCCACCGGAGGAGGGGCTGCTCACCGGATGCCTGGTGGAGGGGAGGCCGGGGTCCGTGGGTCCCAGCAGTGGGCCTGAGCCGGCTGTACACTCCTGCCCAGGCGCAAGCCCTCGTGTGCCCCCAGGGCACAGGCCACGCCTGACCACCCACAGCCCCCGTGTCCCTGACTGGGGGAGCCCTGTGACGCCCCACAGGGGATTTCTGTCGCAGACACAACAGACTGTTGGTGTTATAGTGGGGGGGCTCCACGGGCGGTGGGCCCCACGCTGAAGGCTGGCGAGCAGTTGGTGCAGCCCCCGTGCTGCTGGCACTGCCACTGGGCCGCAGGCAGCCGCATCCCTGGAGCCCCCAGGAGCCTCTCCAGGAAGGTACCCTCATCCCTTGCCACCCCACACCCACACCAGGCAGGGGCGGCGGGTAAGGGGGACAGGACAGAAGCAGCCCTGGCCCCAAACCCCCAGCCCAGGCCGTGGAAGGGTGCCCGTGGCTGGCAGTGCCCAAGAGACGCCCCAGGATGCCCTCTCCCCAACCCCAGGTGGCACCAGAACCCTGGAGGGTGCTAGGTGTGGAGACCCCACAGGTGAGACCCCTCTTCTTCCTTCCCCTGGGTCCCCACAGGACCGACTCGGGACCTGGGCGGTCGGGGGACTCTCCAGGTGCCGGGCCAGGCTGTCACCCATGCACGCTGGGCAGAAGGCCTGGCAGCCCCTGCCCGCTCCCTTCTACCCACAGAGGCTCAGCAAGACGTCCTCTGTCTACAGCTGCCTCCCAAACCAAACTTCCGGATGCCGGTCCCACCCCTGGCCTCGTGGGACCAGCCCCTTCTTCCCCTGAGAATTCCAAGGAGGTCCTAGGGTCCCAACCCACGGCTTCGCAAAGGCCTGCCTGATGCCTCCGACCCAGGGCTCCGCAGCCACAGCCAGGGCGGAGGGGACCGTCCCTCCTCCCTCCTCCCCGCCTTCCCTCCGTCCTCAGCACCCACTCTTTCCTGAGCGCCCTCTGGGAGCCGGTGCAGTTCCAGACACTGGGGGTTGGGGGGGGATGTCCCTGAGAGGGGGGTCACAGGCAGCAAGGAGGCTCCGCGCAGGACGAGTCAGCTGCAGGGGCTGCCGGTGCTGCAGAAGCCAGGGCAGTAGAGGTGGCAGCAGGGTGGGGGTGGGGTAAGGGCGGCCCAGAAAGGTCTCTCTGAGCAGGTGGCCAAGCGGGAACCATGCAGGAGCCCAGCAGAGGGGCCCAGAGGCCGCACGGGGGCCGGTGAGGAGAGCTTCCTGTTCCAGCCCTGGCAAAGGCACCAACTCCCCGTGGGGAGCCAGGGCCTGAGCTGCCTGGGAGACCCGCACCACAGCTGCAGGAGGGGTGCTGGGCCTTTACCCAGCAGGGCTGGACCGCCCCGTCTGCCTCCAGGCACTGGGGCCAAGCCCAGCCAAGCCCGGTGGCACCCGGGGAGAGGCATCCGCCCTGCGGGGCGGCCGGTTAATGATTGGCTGCCTTGTTCGGGGTTGTAGATGCCACTGATGGCCCAGTCCCAGGCCGTCGCGGGAAGGGCTGCCCCGGGCTGGCGCCCACACCAGTGTTTCGGGTTATACGGCAGCTTTTGAGTTTGAGCTCTCGCTGTCACCACGTGGGCAGGGGGCCGCCTCCCCAGAACCCACGGGGAGTCATAGGGCAGCAGGGTGGTGGGCTGGCCCAGCTCCTAGGGGTCTGGGCCTCTAGAAGGGATGGGGAGTGGGGCATGGGCTCCGGGGGAGGACGACCTGGGGGTTCTGAAACTCTGTGCTCAGGCCAAGGGGAAGACAAGTGGCCTGCAGGTGACCAGGGGATCCACTGCCCGCCCCGGGTGCTGCACCCAGCAGGCCCAGGCAGGGGGCCACCAGCTCCCGAGGTCAGGCTGCCTGCCCCTCAGTCCAGGACTTGGCTGGAGGAGCTCTCCGCCCCTCCAGAGTAACCGACAGCTACCCTCGGGCAAAGGGGTGTCAGACCACAGTGCAGCAGAACGGAGCCCTGCAGGCCCCCAACACCTGGTGCAGGCAGGCACGCAGGTGGGAGTGCGTCAGCCTCTGAGCGGGGTCAGGGAGGCCTCCCCACAGTGGGGAATGCCACCCGGGACCCTTAAAGTGAGGGGGCGCTTAAGGGGTGCATTAATTTTCTGGGGCAGCCACAGCAAATTACACAAACTCGGTGGCTTGAAACAACGGAAATGTATTCTCTCACGGTTCTGGAGGCCACCTGCTCCCTCCGGAGGCTCTGGGGCGGGTCCTTCCTGCCTCTCTCAGCCTCTGGGGCTCCAGGCGTCCGGGAGCTTGTGGCCGCATCCTTCCGGCCGCTGCCGCATCTTCAGTTGGCTTCTCCCCTCTGTGTCTCCTCCGCTCTCCCTCCCTCTCCCGAGGCCACTGGTCGCTGGATTTAGGGCCCATCAGATAATCACATCTGCAAAGACGATTTTTCCAAGTAAGGTCACACGGCACTTTCTGGGCCTTAGGACGTGGACACACACGGCACGGGGACCACCATCCACCCTACAAGAAGCAAGTGAAGGCTCCCTAAGGAGAGACACCCTGGTGACCCATGCAAGGCTCTGGAGGACAGAGGCAGGGGGCCATGCAGGGCAGCCAGCGGCCCTCCCACACGCCCTGGCCTCCCAGACCTGGGCGTGAGCTCCTCTCAGCCCCTTGCGGAGGCACGGGTTTGCTGAGCGCCCACTTTCTGTTCTGTAAAGAGGCCGTGGTAAGGGGAGATGAAATAACACAGGTAAAGCACACTGAGCACACAAACATAATGGGTCAGGCCTGGGGGCCTGGCACAGATCTGGGGATCCTGAGAAGGCTCGGGAATGTCCCGGGAGGACGGAGGACCCAGGTGGGGGCGGTGCCCATGCCACCCCTCCTCCAGCCTTGGCCGCTGCCCCTGGTGCCCGGCCTCCTGCCCTTCCCCATCCACCTGCTCCCCTCTGGGCCACTGGGTCATGGTTGCTAGGAGACAGTTGCTTGGTCACCACTGTTGTTTCCCTGGCACAGGGCTCACACCACCTTGTCGGGCAGGCAAGAGGGGCAAGCGGGCCACCAGCGGGGGTCCTGGCTGGCCCTGAGGGCTGGGGCCTACCGTCCCTTGCCCCGCCCAGCCCCCTGGCCCCAGGAGCCCTGTGGGTCGTCTCGGGACTCTGCCCAGGAGCGTGAGGGAGGCGAGCGAGGGGAGCGGACGGGTGCCTGGCTGGGCAGAGACCCCCAGGCCAGGCTGAGCAGGGCAGGCCTCCGGGCGTGGCGGCCCCTCAGGACCAGCTCCTTTGCTCAGGACCAGGTCTGTCTCCCAGGACCGACCCCCAGAAGGGACGGCCTCCTAAAGTCTGCGGGGACCCACGTCCCCCCAGACAGCTCAGCCCTGGCCAGAAGGCACCAGCCTGACGAGCAACGAGAGCACCTCCTGAGCCCCGCGTCCCCAGACATGTATTTGGAGGACGGACCTGGCAGGACACGGGTGTCACCTCGTTTTCCTGGATGTTTCCTTCAGGTTCACGAGGGTCTTCCATTCATCACACCGGAGCGCCATTTCCCGCCAGACTTTTTACCTGACCAGGTAAAAAGTTTATTTAAAAATTCGTTATAAAGTTGTTTCCACCGACCCCTCCCTGCAGTCCTCGCGGAGGGCCTGGTGCCGTCACCCCCCCACCCCCGGGCAGGGCCACTGCAACCCGAGCTCCACCACCATTGATAACGGCTCGGGAACACCTTTCAGCACAAAGCTTGCTATTTAGAATTAGTCCGTCAGAGAGACTCTGAGAAAGGCAATTGCTCGGCAAAGGCTCTGACCCCTGACCCCGCCCGCAGCCCCGCAGGCCACCATGTCCTGCAGCCCGGGGCACCCGCACCGCGTCCACCACACGCGTGCACGCCCAGAGTAAGGATTCTTTTTCTTAATTTCTGTTAACTTGAATGACAAGAAATAGTCATTCATGGCCTGTTTAATTCTTCGTGGAAGAAATAAGATATCAGAGTTAAGACAGGCAAACAGAGGCACAGGCTTACAAAGCTTGCTCTGAAATCCGGCAACTCCGTGCCCACCTCCCGGCTCCCGTTTCCGGGAGCGCTCGCTGCTGGGTCCGGGTTACCCCGCAGAAGTTACCCTTTGCTGGGCTGTGGGGGCCGGGGCTCCCTCCCACCCCCCACATTCACGCTGTAACCCCCAGTAACGCTCCTTGCAGGCGGGTCACTGCCCTGCTCGGCACCGGCCTGGCCCTCTCCGGCCTCACCGTCGTCACACAGGCCCTCCTCCAACATGGGTGACCAGGCAGCTGTGTGCATGTGTCACACAGGCCACTGGTACTCCCAGCCCACTCTGCAGGTGGGGAAACCAAGGCACAGAGCTGATCCACACCACAGCCCCAGCTTCCTTTCCCAGGTCCGGCTCAACTGGGGAATTCCCTGAGGGGGTCTGAAGACCTCCCACCACGCTGGGCGGCTCACAGGAGCCTTGCCTCCGGCTCTGAGGTGTCTCGGCCCGCTGGGTGCCTTTCCTTCTTTACGCCCCCCTTTCCAGCACACTTCCTCGCCTTGAGCTTCTCACGAGGCTGTGCTGCGTATTTCCATGAGCTCGTCCACCTTGTCTGTCCCTTTGTTCTAACCGTCCAGCCCTGCCCCGCGTATTCCCAGGGCTGCGTCCCCTGCCTCGGGCTCCGCCACCACCCCCACCGCCCGGCCTCTCCTCGCAGGGCCCTGTTTCTCTGTCTCTGGGCGTCAACCTGTCGCTCACACCTGGGGGCCTCCATCAGATGTCTGTTGACTCAGTGGCCGCTCACGTGGGAGTGCTGGGGCAGAGTACTGACCGTCATCCTCCTTGGGGGCCCCCATCCCCAGCAAGGTGCGGGTCTCCCAGGCAACGCGGAGACCCACGCGCACACGCACGTGCGCACCCTCCCCGTGCTCAGCAGGCTCCTATCCCCCCCCCGCCCCCCCCCCCCCCCCCGCAGTCATGCTGGGCGGGGTCCAGCCGCCACAGAGGAGCCCTCCCGTTCTGGGTGGGGCAGGGCTGGGGAGGAGACGCTTGGCAGGGGGGTGAGAGCCTCCCCGCGCCCCGCCCCGCACCCAGGCCCTGTAACCACGTTGACAGCTGTTCCCAGTTTACCCTCTTCTGTCCTAAGTGGGGACAAAGGTCTTGGCCAGCATCTCTTGGGTGACCGGCTGGTTTGTTTGCAAAGCGACTGTCCTCTTTGGAGGGCAAGCTGCCAGCCCCTGGTATGCAAACGCAGGAGCCCCTCTCTGCCTGCCAGCTCCCAGGGTACTGGCCTTTCCACTGCTTGTGTTTCTTCAATCTTTCGGAAAATCCTAGCCTCCCAAGCAGCCCCCAAACTGGGAAGGACCTGTCAAGGAATGGCTAAAACTCCCTAAAATGTTCCCGAGTTAGCCACACAGGAAAGGAGCCCTAGGGAGGCATCATCCTCAGGGTGGGGCCTCCTCATGGCCCTGTCCTGACTCTGGGAGGGGACTGCTCAGGGCTGCCGCCCCCCAACCCCGCAGGCCTGACAGCAGCCCTCCTAACAGCCGGCAGGGAGGCCAAGCGCAGAGATGCCGACACCAGATGGACAGTCCCTGCAGGCCCCACAGTCACCACAGAGACGGGAGCCACCCACAAGAGGAAGCCCAAATCCAGGACGCTGGGCAGCACCCCTCCCCGGGCAGGGCGGGCCTGACTGCGTGCCCAGTTCAAGGGCTAGGACCACGGGCCGCCCAAAGGGCCCGCAGAGGGGTGGGGGCCACGTCTTCCCAGAGGTGCCCACTCACCAGTGCCCCAGCGCCTGCGGCCCGCAGCCGCACCCACTTCCTCCACTGCCAGGGACCACCTCCTCGGACCCAGGTTGGCACAAAGAGAGGCAAGCGGTCAAGGATGGCAGGGGTCCGGCGGAGCCGCCCCTGGGCACCAGGTGTATGCAGCCAGGGCCTCCCCAGGGACAGGCACCCCATCCCCAGGAAGGCCTTCTCACGGGGGGACCACACAGCCATGCCCGGGGAGAGGGGCCAGCAGGAGGCCATGTGCTGGGTGTGGGATCTGGGCCAGCCGAGTAGGGCAGAGGACAGCAGAGTCGGGGTCTGAACAGGCGGAGAGGGGTCTCCCTTGACTGCTGTGGGCCACCCATGACGTCATGATGGACATTGTGACCCCCGCCCTCTGGGCACGTCCCTGCGTCACATCTGCCCCTAGCTCCAGCCTCACACCTCAGTCTCTGCCCCACACAAAGCCCCTGCCGTTGGTAAGGAGGGACCCTGCCCCCTTTCTCCTAGGAGGCCCTCTGATTGGGCCTGAGGCTGGGCTGAGATGGGCCGAGACGGCTGGGGGGACTGCACAGGGGTTCCAGTCAGATTCTGAGTGGACGCCCCCTGTCTGACCCCACCTTGTTCACAGGCTGGGCCCATGAGAGATCAATGGGGAGCCACCGAGAGGAGGGGCTCCTACGTCAGCTAAGCCAGCTGGACCAAGACGCAGATGGGCTCGGGCAGGGCCCAGGGAGGGGCAGAAAAGCCACCAGCTGGGCCAGAGCCTCTGACCACCCACTCTGCCCGCAGAGCTGGACGATGCTGACACTGCCAGGCCCCGGGCCGCCCTCCTGGAGAAGCACCCGCTGGAGGGGGAGAAGCAGCGGCCCGGCACCGGGCAGGGCCCCTTCTTCTACATCGGAGGCACCAACGGGGCCGCAATGTGAGTGGGGCCTCAGGCTGGGTCCAGCCCCACCGCCTGCAGGCCCCGGCCCAGCCTCGCTCCGCGGCCCACAACCCCGCGGCCCCCAGGTCACCGCCGCCCCTCGCCCCTGCAGAATCAGCTCCTATTGCAAAAGCAAGGGCTGGCAGCGCATCCAGGACAGCCGGCGGGAAGACTACAAGCTCAAGTGGTGCGAGGTCAAGTGCAGGGACACCTACTGCAGCTTCCGGGAAGGTAGGGGCGGGGCCAGGCTCAGCGGGCGGCCCTCCACGCGCGCATGCGCGGTCGCACGCTGCCCGGGCTCTGTCGCGCCAGGTGAGCAGCTGCTGTACCAGCTCCCCAACAGCCAGCTCCTTACCACCAAGATCGGGCTTCTCAGCGCCCTGAGGGAGCACGCGCGTGTCCTCAGCAAGACCAGCAAGCTGGCCCCCTGCGCACAGGCCAAGTGAGGATGCCCTGGCCCCCCACCGCGGCGGCGCACCCCGCACCCGACGCGTCAATCGCTGCTCCTGACCGCCCTCCACCAAGTCGGTCCGCCTACCCGCCTTCCCACTGACCCAGCCGCGTACCACCCATCTGTCTCCACCCCCAATACCGGCCACCATTCCAGCCACCCAGCCCACGGCCCCCCAGCGGTCCTCACACGCTCACCACAGAGCCGCCCACTGGTGTCCTGCATTCAGTCACCACTGCCTACCACACCCACTGCCGTCCACTGCACACCCATTCCTGCCCCTTGGCCCGCCCCTCCCCCCGGAGCCGTGCCCGACCCACTCGATGTGCCCACTCCTCTTCCACTCACTTGCCCGGCCATTCACACGTCTGCCCGCCCATCCAAACAGCCACCTACCATCTGCCTCCCTCGTCCACCCCCCACCAGGCAGGCAGCCACCCACCCACTACCTGGTCATCCACGACACCACCCAATTCTGTCAGCAGTTCTGGTCCAACCCCCTCCAGGCATCCGTCTACCCACCAGACCACTTGCCCATCCACCTACTTCCATCCAAAATCCACTTATCCACACACCACCAGTCTACCGCCAAGCCCCCACCCACTCCCCACCTCTCGACGCCCCCATCCATTCTCCACACACTGAGCAGCCACTCAGGCCAGGTCCTGTGTCCTCCTGGGGTACAGATCTGGAAAGGACACGACACCCGCCCCAGAAGAGCTCATGTGGAGCAGCTCAGGACACCTTGGGCCACAGAGGTAGATTCCCCCAGCCATTCTGCCCTCAACTGAAGGATGGCCTGGTGCTCGGTGAAAGGGGTTACAGGGCATCCCAGGACAGGGGATCCATGCTGACCGCTCATTGCATGCTGGGCACTGTCCTGGCCTGGAGACCCAGCTCTGAACTGACCACTCCCGAAGGCCCGAGAGCAGCAGGGGGAAGAGCAGGGAGGTGGGAGGGGTTGGGAGGTGGGTGAGGCAGCCTGCAGAGAAGCCAGGTGTGCAGAGCCGGAAAAGCGTGCTCCTGGCCAGGGAACAGAAGGTGCAAAGGTTCTGCAGAGGAAAGAGCTGGGGGCCGGGGGTGGGGGTGTGTTTCAGAGGAAACCAAAGAGGGCAGGAGTGCCTGGAGCCCAGCGCAGCTTCCTAGCAGACACTCTCCCTCCAGCCTACCCCAGGTCAGACCCCCAGAATGGCTGACCAAGCTGGGGGAGGGGGACAACCCTCCCAGTGTCTTCCCCACCTCCCTGCTTCCCCAGCGTCCTGAAAATGGAAGACTTTTTCCCAGAGACCTACCGTCTGGACATCAGGGACGAGAGAGAGGCTTTCTTTACCCTCTTTGATGGTGAGAGGCCCCTGGACGCCAGGCCCGCTCTGGGGAGACCGGTGCAGGGCTGGACCAAGGTGGGAGCGAGATTAGGGCGGGGCCAAGGCCCTGGCGAGGCCGAGGTGGGGCGTGGTCAGGGAGTGGAAGGGTGGAGCCAGGGTGGGTGAGGTCAGGGCTGGGGCTGAGTAGATGCTGGGTGGGGGGGGGGGTCATGGCCGGACCTTAGTGGAGGCCAAAGCCTGCAGGGGCGGGGCCGTGGCTGGGAGCGGTCAGGGCGGGGCGGGGCGGGGCGGGGCTGGGGCCAAGGCGGGGCGAGGCAGGGATGGGCGGGGCGAGGCAGGCTCCCTGGCTCGGGTAGCTCTCTCCGCAGAAACCCAGATGTGGATCTGCAAGCCCACCGCCTCCAACCAGGGCAAAGGCATCTTTCTGCTCCGGAACCAGGAGGAAGTCGCCGCCCTCCAAGCCAAGACCCAGAGCATCGAGGACGACCCCATCTACCGCAAGATGCCCTTCCGGGCGCCTCAGGCGCGGGTCGTGCAGAGGTTTTGCGCGTGGGCACCCCGAGGGGCGTTGGCCAGGTGGGGCTGACCCAGGCCCGCTGGTGCCTGTGAGGCTCGTGGGCGTCGCGGGGCCCACAGAGGAGTCCTTGGCGGTGGAAGGCTGCGGTGCTCCCAGCTGGGCCCCTGTGTAGCCAGAAGAGGTGGGGTTTTCACATCCAGTCAGGATCTCAGAGGATATACCCTCCCCCCCCCCAAACACAGGAGGCTCCTGGATGGTGTGGGGCAGGGAGGGCTTGGTCAGCTTGTGCCCCAGCCTGGGTCCTGCACCCTCTGACCTGCAGGGAGCCCGGCTTCTCCCCCATCCCCCACGCATCCAGCTGCAGCCTTCAGGCCCACAGGCAGAGCCGACCACCCCGCCTTGCTCCCTCTGCCTCTGGGAGGGGTCCAGACCCTCAGCCTCACACCAGGGGGCACAGTCGAGCCTGAGAAAGGTCCCTTCGGACTTGCCTATCTGCCAGTGTGGACCTCACTCCTGCCGCAACTGCTGTCTGCCACCCCAAGCAGCTGCTCCCAGCCGCTGGGTCTCTAGACCTACAGCTCTCTCCACTGGGATGTCCCCTCCCTGCCTCTCCAAAGCCACCTGCCCTTCAAGGCCCAAGGTCACCCCTCCCTCCTTCTCCAGGCAGTCTTCCCAGCCCATAGGGCCCAGTCTGCTTCTGCCTCCCAGGCTTCTAGCGAGGGCTGCGCCCTGGGGTGCCCCAGACACACACCAGTGGGCTGAGCTCTAGGGGCCAGGCCCTCCTTCCCAATTCCCTGATGTGTTCAGGCTCGGAAATGTCCCCTGACCAGTGGACACTGCGCCCAGCCAGGGTAGGGGACCCACAGCTCACACCTGAGACAGGTAGCAGGGGTGCTGAGGAACAGGCAGGCCCAGGTGGGGGCACGGGCCAGACTAACCACGCCTCCCCAGGTACATCCAGAACCCGCTGCTGCTGGATGGGAAGAAGTTCGACGTGCGCTCCTACCTGCTCATCGCCTGCACCATGCCCTACATGGTCTTCTTCGGCCACGGCTACGCTCGCCTCACCCTCGGCCTTTATGATCCCCATTCCAGCGACCTCTGTGGCCATTTAACCAACCAGGTAAATGCCCCACACAGGTGAGGGCCCTCCCTGCAGCCTTGGACAAAAATCACTGCTCAAGAATGGGAAAAGAATCCAACTGTAGACATGGCCCAAACCCCGAGGTGGCCTGGGCTGCCCCTGCCTGCAGCCAGCACTGCCTCTCACCTTCAGCCTCCGCTGGGCATCCTGGTGAACAGACTGAGAGCCGTGGCCCCGACCCCCAGCTCAGCTCCCTCTGGGTGTGGGTCAGGCCCAGCAGGGGTGGGGGCCAAGGGCAAGGGCCTCCGTGAGGACCTCAGTTCAGGGATGCTGTGGGCAGAGGTCTCTGTGGAAGGGTCTCAAAGGGAGGTGTCTGGGCAGTGGCCCTCCAGGAGGATCTGGGGGTACTTCTCAGGGGCAGGAGGTGCTGGGGCAGGGGCTCGGTGTCCCGAAGGAGCGGGACCCCTGTGGGGTCTCTGGTGGCCGCGTCGGGGTGAGGCTCTTGTCAGGGCCCCCCGTGGGGGCCGGGCCTCCAGGCGCTGCCCTGCCTCCCAGTCCATGCAGAAGAAGAGCCCCCTGTACCTGCTGCTCAAGGACGACACGGTGTGGAGCATGGAGCACCTTAACCGCCACATCAACGACAAGTTCCGCGAGGCCAAGCGCCTCCCCCGGGACTGGGTCTTCACCACCTTTGCGGTGCGTGCGCGCCCCGCCCACACGGCGTTGGGAGGGGCCCGGGGTCGGGACGTCAGTCCCTGGGTGGGGCTGCCGTTGGGCGTGCGCGCAGCGGCGGGTTCCAGGGACCCTCTCCTCTCCCTCTTTCTGAAACAGATCACTCACACGACACAAAAGTCACTCTGTAAAGTACAGCTCAGTGGTTTTTGGTGGATTCTCAGAGTTGCAGGATGGTCACCACTCTAATTCCAGAACACAGTCACCTCCGCAGAAAGAAACTCGGTACCCACTGCCCTTCCCAGCCCCTGGCAACTGCTAATCCACTTCCCGTCCCCATGCATTTCCCTGTTCTGGACATTTCATGTCAATGGAATCACATGATATGTGGGTTTTCCTGGCTTCTTTCACTGAGCATAACATTTTCAAGATTCCCTTCGTTTCTTTTTATGACTGAAAACTATTTCATTGTATAAATGGACCACGATTTATTTGGATAAACATTCGTCAGTTGATAGACGTTTGGGTTGTTTTTACTTTTTGTCTATTATGAGTAATGCTGCTATGAATATTCATGAACAGATGTTTTCAGTTCTCTTGGGTATAGGTCTAGGAAGGGAACTGCATGGTCGTAGGGTAACTCATGTTGAACTTTTTGAGGAACTGCCAAACCATTTTCCACAGTGGCTACAAGGTTTCCCATTCCCACCAGCAATGTATGATGGTTCCAATTTCTCTATATCCTTGCCAACACTTGGTATTTTTCTTTTTTTGTTTAATAGTCATCCAGTGGGTGTAAAGTGGTATCTCATTGTGGAGTTGATTTGCATTTTCCTAATGATAATGATATTGAGCATCTTTTTACGTATTTGTCGGCCATTTTTGTATCTTCTTTAGAAAAACTTCTGTTTAGATCCTTTGTTCACTCTTCCTTCTTAGGCTGTAGAGCTCTTTATATATTCTGAATGCTAGACCCTTATCAGATGTGTGATTTGCAAATATTTTCTCCCATTCTGTGATTTCTCTTTTCACTTTCTTGATAATGTCCTTTGTTTGTTTTGTTTTGTTTTGTTTTGGCCGGGCCCCTCAGCTTGAGGGGTCTTAGTTCCCCGACCAGGGATTGAACCCCCTGCAATGGAAGTGCAGAGTCCTAACCACTGGACTGCCAGGGAATTCCCCATAATGTCCTTTTTTGCATAGATTTTTATGAAGTCCAATTTATTGATTTTCTTCTTTGGTTATTCATGCTTTGATGTCATATCTAAGAATCCATTGCCATTTCCAAGGCTGTAAAGATTTACATCTATGTTTTCTTCTAAACGTTTTATAGTTTTAGCTCGTTTTGAGTTAGTTACTGTGTAACGGTGGGAGGTAAGGGTCCAACTTCAGCTTTCTGCATGTGGCTCTCCTGTTGTCCCAGGACCATTTGTCAGAGAGACTGTTCTTGGCGCACTTTTGAAAATCAATTGACCAGCTATGTATGTGTTTCTCCCTGGACTCTCAATTCTATTTCATTGGTGTGTATGTCTATCCTTAAGCCAGCGCCACGCCGTTTCGGTTGCTGTAGCTTCATTCTCTTAATGTGCTGTATTACAGAAATTGATTATCAGGTGTTGAATCACCCTTGCATTTCCGGGATAAATCTCACGCAGGTGTAGCATATTGTCCTTTAAATATGCTGCTGGACTGGGTTTTAGTACTTCACTGAGGATTTATGTGTCTACCCTCATAAGTAATATGGTCCACAGCATTATTTGCTTGTATGTCTGTCTGATTTTGGACATGTTCCTTCTCTTCTATTTTTGGAGAGTGTGTGAAGAGTTAGTGTTAATTCTTTAAATATATTTGGAAGGATTCACCAGTGAGGCTACCTTATTGTGGACTTTTCCTTTGTGGGAAGAATTGTTATTTTTTTAATTATTACTAACTCAACCTTTATTTGTTAGAGGTTATTCAGATTATCTATTCCTTCCTGGGTCAGACTTATTAGTTTGTCTTTCTAAGAATTTCTCCACTTCTCCTAAGTTGTCTAATTTGTTTCGAATACAGGTACTCATGGTATTTTATGAACAATTGTAATCGTTTTCATAATCATTTTCATCTCTATGTAAGTCTTTCTTTCTTGATTTTAGTAATTTGAGTCTTTTCTCCCCTTTATCTTGTTCAATTTAGCTAAAGGTTTGTCAGTTTTGTTGATCTTTTCAAAGAGCCAGCTTTTGGTTTCATTGATTTTCTCTGTTGCTTTCTATTCTCTATTCCATTAATATCCACTCTAATCTTTATTATTTCCCTCCTTCTTGCTTTGGGTTTAGTTTTGTTTTGGTGTGGTTTGGGTTTTTTGTTCATTTTTTGTTTTTGTTTGTTTGTTTGTTTTTCTTCTAGTTTCTTAAGGTTGAAGTTTGGGTTATTGATTTGATTTGAGATCTTTCTTCCTGTTTAATGTAGGTGTTTACAGCCATAAATTTCCCTGTGAGCACTGCTTTCACTGCATCCCATAAGATTTTGTGTGTTCTGTTTTCATTTGTTGCATGTGTGTTAATTTCCACATATTTGTGAATGTTCTAATTTTCTTTCTCTTATTGATTTCTAATTTCATTCCATTGTGGTCAGAAAACATACTTTGTATGATTTCAACCCTTTAAAAAGTATTGGGGGCTTCCCTGGTGGCGCAGTGATTGAGAGTCCGCCTGCCAATGCAGGGGACACAAGTTCGTGCCCCGGTCCAGGAAGATCCCACGTGCCGCGGAGCAGCTGGGCCCGTGAGCCATGGCTGCTGAGCCTGAGCGTCTGGAGCCTGTGGTCCACAATGGGAGAGGCCACAAGAGTGAGAGGACCACATACTGCAAAAAAAAAAAAAAAAGTATTGAAACTTGTTTTATGTTCTAACACATTGTCTATCCTGAAAAATGTTCCACACACACTTGAAAAGAATGTATATTCTACTGTTGGGTGGAGTGTTCTATAGATGTCTTTTAGGTCTAGTTGGTTTATAGTGTTGTTCAAGTCTTCTATTTACTTGTTGATCTTCTGTCTAGTTGTTCTATCATTGAAAATGGGATACTGAAGTCTCCAACTATTATTACTGAATTGTCTATTTCTCCTTTCAATTCTGTCAGTTTTTGCTTCATACATTTTTAGGCTCTGTTGTTAAGTATATGTATGTTTATGATTATTACATATTCTTGACTTATTAGAAAATGTCCTCTTTTTTCTTAATGTCCTCAATTTTTGTCTTAAACTCTATTTTATCTGCTATCAGTATAGATATTCTAGCTCTCTTTTGGTTACTGTTTGCCTGATATATATATATTTTTAATTTTATTTATTTATTTATTTTTGGCTGTGTTTGGTCTTGGTTGCTGTGCACGGGCTTTCTCTAGTTGCGGCGAGCGGGGGCTACTCTTCGTTGCCGTGCACAGGCTTCTCATTGCAGTGGCTTCTCTTGTTGCAGAGCATGGGCTCTAGGCACGTGGGCTTCGGTAGTCATGGCATGCAGGCTCAGTAGTTGTGGCTCAGGGGCTCTAGAGCTCAGGCTCAGTAGTTGTGGTGCATAAGTTTAGTTGCTCCGCGGCTTGTGAGATCTTGCCAGACCAGGGCTTGAGCCTGTGTCCCCTGCATTAGCAGGCAGATTCTTAACCACTGTGCCACCAGGGAAGCCCTGATATATCTTTTTTTTATCCTTTTACTTTCAACCTATCTGTGTCTTTGAATCTCAAGTGAGTCTCATAGATAGTGTATGGGGGGGAGGGGAATGCATCCTGACAATCTCTTTTAATTGGAAAGCTTACTCCATTTATATTTAATATAATTACTGATAAGTTAGGATTTACATCTTCTATTTTGCTATTTCTTTTTTTTTGAATTTTATGTATTTTTTTATACAGCAGGTTCTTATTAGTTATCCATTTTATACATATTAGTGTATACATGTCAATCCCAATCTCCCAATTCATCACACCACCACCCCCCCCCCCCCGCCACTTTCCCCCCTTGGTGTCCATACGTTTGTTCTCTACATCTGTGTCTTTATTTCTGCCCTGCAAACCAGTTCATCTGTATCATTTTTCTAGGTGCCACATATATGCGTTAATATACAATATTTATTTTTCTCTTTCTGACTTACTTCACTCTGTATGACACACTGTAGGTCCATTCACCTCACTACAAATACTCAATTTCATGTCTTTTTACGGCTGAGTAATATTCCATTGTATATATGTGCCACATCGTCTTTATCCGTTCATCTGTTGATGGACATTTCCATGGTTTTTAATGAGAACTGGTTGTTGGTCGTATCGAGGAGCCTTTATGATGAGTCGCTTCTCTGTGCTGATTTCAACATCGTCTGCTTGTCTTTGGAAAGTTTGCTTATGCTGTGGTGGATCTTTTTGAGTTTATCCTCCTTGCAGCTCACTGGCCTTCCTGAACGTGTAGATTACTTTTCATCAAATTTGAGAAGTCCCACTGCCATTATTTCTTTAGATATTCTTCCTGACTCTTCCTCTGCCCTCTTTCTGGATCTCCTTATGCATTTTGGTCTGCTTGACGGTGTCCCACGGGTCTCTGTAGCTTTATTTTTCTTCATTCCTTTGACTTTCTGTTCCTTAGACTAGATAATATCAATTGATCTATCTTTGAACAACTCCAATGGACTGTTGAACCCCTGTAGTGATTTTTTATTTCAGTTCCTATAATTTTCAACTCCAGAATTTCTATTCAGCTCCCTTTTATAATTTCTATCTCTTCACTGGCATTCTCTATTTGGTAAGACATTGTTCTTGTATTTTCCTTTAGTTCAAGTGAGGTCTGCCATGGAACCATCAGACACATCACAACAAATGACTCCAGTTCTTTGCCAGACAGGTCTGTTCTGCTATCTCCAGTACCAAGAACACAGGCTTTTTTCAAGGCACTGAGCTGGGATGCCAGGGATAAAGTCAGGGCAAGTTAAAATGCTACAAAGCTTGCTGTTCTTACCAAGATTTAAGATTTTACTTGAGTAAACACTCTTCACGTTGCTGGACGCCTTTGGTTAATTTCCAGCATTTTGAGAAGGTTAATTCTGACAAATTTGGCCAGTTTGGGCTGTTTTTATGTTGCCTCTCTTGAACCTGCTCAGCAAAGCTTCTCCCTGTTGTTTCGCTGAAATGCTCACTGGAGTGACCTCTATGCTGTCAAACCCAGGGGTCAGTCCAGCCCTCTTCTCCCTGACCTGTCAGCCAACTTTGGACACAGCTCCTCACTCCCCATGGCTTCCAGGACCTCGTCCACCCCCCCTCCGCCCCCTGTGCTGGCCCCTTGGCTCCGCACTGCTGCTCAGGAGGCCCAGGGCTCAGCCTGGCTCTACTCTTTATCTGCTGTACCCACTGATATCTACTCTTTGTCTTTATCAGACATCGCCTGAGTTTAAATTCCATCTATGTGCTCAAGACCCCACATTGAAACATCCGGCCCTGACCCCTCCCCTGAACTTGAACCCTGGCTCCCAGCACCCCATCTGTAGGCTCACAGATGTCTCAGACTCCATGGGCCTCCTCTCCTTCTCCGCTGATGCGGGCTCCATCCTCCAGAGCCTCAGACCAGATACCTAGGGATAACCCTGCATTCCTCTTTTCACAGCTCACCATCCTTTCATCAATCAACCAGGCTGGCTCTACCCCAGCACAGACCCAGCATCCATTCCACCACCTCGGCTTACACAAGCCACCCATATTTCTCACTGGATCTTTGCAATGGGGCCCTTCAGTCTCTCTCAGCATAGCAGCCAGAGGACCCTATTAGAGCACGGGTCAGATATGCCCTCCTATGCTCCACCCTCCAACAGCTCTGACCTCAGGGTGAAAGGCAAGGTCTTCCCATGTCCCCGAGATGTGACTGGTGCCACTCTGGTCTCATCTCCCACTGCCCTCCTAGCTCACTCGAGCCACAGCAGCCTCACTCTGTTCCTCCAACACCTTGGGCGTGCTCCCATTTACAGCCTTTGCTCTACCCAGGTGTCCCATCCCCACCCCACAGCTCTCCCTTTCAGTCTTCACCCATTGCTCACTCTCTGGCCCACCCAGATCAGACGCCTTTCCACACCACCCAGAACGCCCCACCTCTCGCCCTGCTTCATCTTCTCCATCAGCATGTATGGCTTCATGTGCTGTGCAGAGTGCATAACGATTTACACATCACAACTGTCGTCTCTCTCTCCTACGAGTGAGCTGCTCAAGGGCAGAGACTCCTCGTAAGCTCTCTCTACTCTCGACCCCAGTACCTGCCACGCAATAGGAGGTCCACACGTTTGTGAAATGAGTAAAATGAGAGTGAAGGAGTTTCTGGCTGTGAGCCTGTGACCCTGAGAATGTGAAAGTGCAGGCACTGGTGGGAGCGCAGGTGAGGGGTGGGAATGTGGCTGTTCAGGCCTGGAGGGTGTAATCAGGGCCCACAGGTGACATCCTGTCTCCACCCCCCCCCCCACCCTACCCACAGAAGCGGATGCAGCAGATCATGGCCCACTGCTTCCTGTCTGTCAAATCCAAGCTCAAGTGCAAGCTGGGCTACTTTGACCTCATTGGTTGTGACTTCTTGATTGATGAAAACTTCAAGGTGCTGCTGAGGCGTCCCGGGGTGGGGTGGGGTGGGCGGGGCCCAGCATGCAGGTGCAGGAGGCAGGGGCCCTCTGTGCACACCCTGACCACTCAGGCGGGCCCCTGGAGCAGGCAGTTATGCACCCTCCCTAGCCCTGGGGGTGGTGTGTCCACAAGGCTTCGCTCTTCCTGCAGCTGGGGCAGCCCCCAAGGCCAGACTCTCAGACCCTCAGAGTCTTAGCCCCTTGGGCAAATGGGGGAGTGAGGTCATGGGAAAGAAGTGACCTGCCCGGTCACCGGGCTTAATGGGGACCAGGGCCTCAGCCTCCTGCTGGCCAAGTGGTAGGGAGGGAGGTATGCTGAGCAGTGTTGGGCCCAGGTGTGGCTGCTGGAGATGAACTCCAACCCTGCCCTGCACACCAACTGTGAAGTCCTGAAAGAGGTGATTCCAGGCGTGGTCACGGAGACTCTGGGTGAGGCCCCTACCCAGCCCCCAGGACCCTCAAACCGACCCCTCTGCCTGCCCAACCTCTCCCCAAGTTCAGACATCCACAAACCTAGCTCTCCAGCCCCCGAAAGGCTGCATGGCAACCCCACCCTCTGCTCAGGCCCCCACCTCCCAGTCAAGGTGATGCCCGCCCACGCCTCACCCCAACCCCTGGCCCATCCCTCAGCCCCGTAAACTCCAGCCCCTGGAACGCCATGCCGGGGAGGCTGGGTGCCCGCCCCTCCCTTCCCCCCACGCCTCCCCCGCCCCAGCCGGGCTCACCCCCAGCTCCTCCCCAGACCTGGCACTCGAGACCTTCCAGAAGAGGCTGCGCGGCCAGAAGATGCTGCCGCTGCTGTCCCAGCGCCACTTCGTGCTCCTGCACAACGGCGAGGCAGACCTGTGGCCGCGCCCCGGGAGCTCCCGCAGCGTCCCCCGCCCGCCGTCGTCGCCGCCCGCCGCGTCCCCCGCTCTCCGCGCCGCCGGCAGGCCGGGCGCGCGCAGGCCCGCACCACGCCGGGGCCCCAGCGGCGCGCCCGGGCGGCCCTGCTCCGCACAGTGGCGCCCCCGGCCTCCGACCCCCGGCCCCGACGGCGCCCAGGGCGGGGACCCCGAGGCCCCGGGCGGCGGGGAGCCGGCGCGGGAGCCTTCCCCGGGGTCGTCGGAGGAGGAGCGCAAGAACGCGGGCCACCGGCGCCCTCGCGGGGGCCTATAAAAGCTGCTTTTTTTGTTACAAACGCGACCTCTGCAGCTGGTCCACGGGTTCCCCGCACACCGGGCCCCGAGACCCCCTCCAGCAGCCTCCCTGCGCCCCGTGAGCCGCTACTCCACTGCTGGGGCCCGTCCCTGGGGGGACACGAGGGTCGAGGGATGGGGGTGTCTGCCCGGCAGGAAAGGGAGATGAGGCCCCCCGTGCCCCTGACTCTGCCCACCGTGGGCTGCTTCCAGTTCCTGGGCCCCCTCACCTACGGCCCTCGTCCACCCGCCCTGCAATCTCACAACCCACCTGACCTCTACTGCCTGGGTCGGTGGTCCCCAGGAAAGGCGCCCAGTGTCCCCCAGTCAAGGGTCTAGAGCCTCACGGACCCCTCTCGATTCCCATAGGAAGGCTTCCTCACACCCAACATGTTCCTCCGAGCTGCGGTCCCCGCCCTGCCCAGGCTCAGCTCCTTTCTGGGCCTTCGGAGCACCAGCGCCCTGAGCTCTCCTCCACCTGCGGCGCCCGGACTCTACAGCAGGCAGAGACCTGCAGAGGCCGGGAGGACCCAGGCTGTGGGTGACCGGCATATGGTCGTGGCAGGACAGCGCCCTGAGGGAAGTGCCGAGCCAGCAGGTCCCTGTGTGCCCTGTGTGCCCAGCCTCAAGGCTACTAGGAGATTCAGGGCCTCTCATGTGTCCACACCCCTGCCACCAAGCGTCCTGGGGCAGCCATAATCCCCTCTCCACCATGGCCTTCCCCACCCCCCCCCAGTCCAGACCCCAGGGTCTGGGCAGCCCCATCCCTAGGCCCACCCTAGCTGTCACACCGTCCCCCTGCCCTCACCTCTCCAAACGGTCACCGCCAAGCCACATGCCCTCCTCCTGCCCTGCACACCCTCGCTCAGTACCTCAGCGGGCTCCACCAAGGGGGGAGGGGCCGCCGGGACCCCTGCTGTGCCCTGCATTGGCGTGCTGGTGGGACCCGAGGGGCACCCACCTGTCCTCCCCCGCTGCCCCCCCACTCCTTTCCCAGGGATGCAACAGCCACAGCACCGCTAGAGGGCGGTGGGCACTGACCGCCGAGCCTCCGGCCAGCCCACTGGAGGTATGCAGCCAGGGAGCCAGGGAGCCAGGGAGAGAAGAGCCAGATGGAAAGCGGGGCTCAGAGAGGTAGAGTCAGTCCTCCCAGGTCACAGAGCCAGTGAGGGGCCCAGGCCAGGGCTCACCTGCCTTGTCACTCACAGCCCACCCACCCTCCCACCACCACTGCACCCCGTCGTCGTCCTGCTGCTGTGGCCCAGAGTGTGGGGTCCCCAGGGCAGGAGCACACTTGTCACTGGGTAACTGGGGTCTGGGAACCCTGAGTCCCCTCCCAGTACGTCTGGTGGTCTCTCCATGAGGGGTCAAGCCCAGCACTGCGTCCTCTGCAGCCTGCTGGCCAGCTCTGTGTCTGAAGACCCATCTCCATCAGGGAGAGGTGGCCTCCTGGGTGGGCAGAGCACACCCAGGTCTTTGTAAAACCCACGCCTGTGTCTTCGGGGTCAGGACCACTTTCCTTGCTGGTATCCAGGACACTACACAGCCATGTCACCTCGGGGTCACCCCCTTAACTCGCCCAAGGGGCCTCTAGACCCCATGTCTCATCTCTGAGGCCTCTCCCACCCCCTCCTCACATCCTGCCCACGGGGCCTCTGCCCACGCTGTCCTGTGGCTCACGATGTGGCCCGTGGTGGCAGCAGTGCTGCTCCAGGACCTTCCAGCTCTCCTCCAGCCTCGGCGGGACTGTTCCCCTGCTGGTCAGGGCGGTGTCTACGGAGGCGACCCGATCCTCAGGGAGCAGCTGTCCCTGCCGCCTCCATCATCCCTAGGCCCTGAGTGCGTGCAATGGCCCACAGGGACCGTGGTGGGCTAAGAAGTGCATGTCCTGACTGGACCTCCGCCCCTGGGCTCCCCCAAAGCCCTGGACTGTCTGCTGCTCTTGGGCGCCTGGTTACCCCAAGAGCCTGGAGTTCAATAAATGAGGTTTCCTTGCTACTCATTCACCCCAGGGGCGACGGCCACACCCTCACACCCCCATCTGGATCCTCTCCTGCCCCACCCAGCCCCCCATCGGGCTCCAAAGTGTCCTTGCCAGAACTGTGCGGGCTGCCAGGGAGAGGCGGGCAGGGAGCTGAGTCTGGAGCGCTGTCGGCTGTGGGGCACCTGGGCATCTGGAGGTAGAAGGTGCCCCGACATGCAAATGATGTGCTGGGCCCCCTGCAGCAGCTCGAGGAGCAGCCTCAGCAGAGGGGAGGCGGGGGGAAGCGGGGGGGGGAGGGGGCACTCCTAGTGCCTGGGACGGGGCTGCCCAGCACTGCAGCTGGAGCTCGTAATCCTAGGCGAGAGCTGAGGACCTCTGCCTCCCCTCCCCCTTGTCTGCCTGCTTGGACCCAGCACCACCCAGGGACCCCCACCATCCCTGCAGCCCCCACTGGAGGCCCTCACCCTGGCAGCCACTGGGGCCTCCCTCAGCGCCTGGCAGTCAGGGTTCTGCCCTGGCCAAAGAGCCCACGGAGCCCTGAGGACTCAGAGGACCCCCCTCACACCCCTCTTCCCTGGAACGCGTCTCCAAAAAGAGGGGTCTGGAGCAGCCATGGCCCGAATCACTGTCTCTGGAAAGCACCTCAGCCCCAAAGCGTCCTGCGAAGATGTCTGCCTCTCCACCTACGTGTGGCTACTTCTTGGTGGGAAGGGGGCGTCCAAGGCCCTGCAAACCACAGCGGGGTGGGAGCTCAGCCCAGCTGCTGGAGGAGTGGCCCTGCTGCTGAAACCGTGGCGGGGGAGCCGGGGAGGAGTGATGGCCCAGGTCCTGGTCAGGGCCCTTGAGTGGCCAGACTTAGCACCATGGACCTATCTGATCGATGGGTTCGCATCCCAGCACCAGGGGGCAGCCAGGGACCACCTGCCCTTGGAAGGCCCCCTGAAGCTGCCCTAGGACTGGGGCTGGGAGCGGCTGGCAACCAGTTCTGCTAGGGTGGGTTCCCTCCCTATGCCCCTCAGGGGTCTCTCGGTCCGCTTGCGGAGGGGCCGTGCCTCACAGTGGCTGAGTCCAGGTCTCAGTAGAGGGAGGGTCAGGGGCCTTTTCCAGCCAGGTGAGGCGGTGTGGCTGCGGCGGAAGCACTTCTGGGAACAGAGGACGGCCTCTAGGCCCTTATCTGAGGCTGAACTGACACTGGATTCCGACCCCAGGGGGAGGAGTTGTGGTTTTCCGGAGCAGCTGGAGGGCCCCTCTGGTTGGTGTAAGGCCAACTGGCCCGAGGCAGGGGAACGCAATCAGATTCCCAGGTGGTATCAGACCGAAATTCTCCGGACCACCCAGTTCCAGGAACTGACCTGGGGACTTTGAACCCAGCCCAGCCTTCCCGCCTTTCGAGGGGCGGGACTAACGGTCCCCCAGGATACCCGAAAAGACCACCAAATAAGGAATACCCTGCGTCCTCCCGGATTCACCACACCCCTCTCCCTTCTTCCCCTATAAAATCTTGCCCGACCCTCGCCTGGGCGCGACTTCTCTGGCCCCTTTCTCTCGGACCAGCGAACCTCGCCCAGGAGCGCTCCCTAATCTCTGGACCAGTGCACCTCGCCCAGGAGCGCTCCCTAATCTCTCGGACCAGTGCACCTCGCCCGGGAGCGCTCCCTAATACAGCTCACTTGAAGCTTTCCTCTGTTTCGCGGTGCCGTTTGTTAAGATCCGACCTTACAGCTGGGGGGGGGGGTGGTTTCCCGGGGGAAACAGAGAGGGGTGTGGAGCTGGCGTGGGCAGAGTCTCATCTTGGGGTCCCTCTTGGGCTTGGTGACCCAGGTGGGCACATATCTGCCCCCATTCCAGGAAGCTGGCCTGAGTGGGGGTGGGGAGCCCCTCACAGCACCAGCACCCTCCGTCCCCCACGCGCCGGCACCCTTGAGTCCCCTGCGCCTCCTGCCGCCCTGGGGGGTCTCCCTCTTCCCAGCCTGGACTTGCTCAGGCCACCCGACCAAAGTGCCTGGTGGCAGCCTGTGCACGCTGGGCCTGGGTGCCCCAGCAGAGCCTCCAGCCTTGGCCCTGAAGCCAGCCCCTCCCTGCTCTGTGGGACCCCAGCTGGGGAGGGAGGTGAGTCCAGCAGGAAGGGAGAGGGGAGGGAGCAGATGCAGCGGCGGTGACCAGGGTCCGGGCAGGCCTGGTGGGGCAGAGGCCTCTCTGCTGACAGCAGGCCAGCGTGGAGGGAGGTGGCGGCTCCGGTGGCAGTGGCTCCGCGGAGCCCTTCCGAAGCGCTGAGCTCCCTGGGCAGAACCCCCTCCCGGCCCCCCATGAGCCTGGCCTCACTCTCCCAATCCCTCCACTGGGCTGGGCGAGTCCCAGCGTCCCCGCCCCTCCGCGGGGCAGGAATCCCCCGCCCGCTCGCCTCACCCCACTGCCCCCGCTGCCCCGCACTGACGTTCAGGGAGCTTGTCCCACGCAGGCCGCCCGCGAGGACTTTCCGCGCTGCATCAGCAGAACGCACTCGACACCTGACTCACAGCCTCAGCAAGGGGCTGGGCCAGGGCTGGGGACCCCTTTCCTATACGTGGGAGTGGGGCAGTCAAGGGACCCAGAGGTGTGTGGGGGAGGGGTTGACAGGACAGGAGATCTGGCCTGAGGACAGAGGGGCCAAGGGGTGTGGCAGGCAGGTCCCAGAACACCTGGCTGTCTCCCCTGAGGTCGCTCACTTGGCCCCAGGGGCTGCCCAGAGCCAGGAGCCGAGGGGCTGAGGGAGGGGTCCTTCCCCTGTGGGTGGTCCCAGAGAACCCCCCACCCCCCACCTCCTTCCAGGGGTGGAAGTGGGCAGTGCCCCATGCGGTGGGGGGTGGAGGGCGATGCAGAACCCTCTCTCCTCCACCTGCCTTTTGTGAGCTGGGCCCACCTGCCCACTGGGACTGGGTCGGGGTCAAGGGGCTCTCCTGGGCAGCGTGCAGGTGGGAGGGGAGGGCATGGTAGGTGGGGGAGGTGCTGTGCTAGAGCACTGAGCCACAGACAGACAGGTGGCCAGGTGTGCTGGCACCTGGAGAGTGCAGCTGCTGAGACTGCCTGCCACGCCCTGGATGCCACAGAGCCCTGTCAGGAGGCTGAAAAACTACTGCTCGCCTCTGCTGGGCAGGACCCCAGGACCGCCCCGAGGGACCCGTGAGGTGACGGAGGCCAGTAGGAGGGCTTGGAGAGAGGGCGGGACCAGGCCATTCTGAGGCTGTCCACATCCTCCAGGAAGTGTTGGGTATAGAAACTGACCTTGCCCCGGATTGGGGACCCCAGTGACGCAAGGGCCGGCGCCCCATGGGCCAGCAGGATGTGCGGCCAGCCCGGAACCAGAAGCCGGAGCAGCGGTGGCCCAGAGACCAGACACACACCAAGGAACCCAGTGTCCCAACAAGTGCCAGGCAGGCCACTGGAGGACAAGTGTTGGACGGGGCAGCCCAGCGGCACAGAGGGCAGGTGTGCAGCACAGCAGGTCGCCCCGTGGTCTCGGCTGTGGGCTTGTGTCTAGGACTGGAATGGCCCTAGCTTCTACCCCACCCCCCCCCCCACCTAGGCTGGGAGGGGGCTGTGAGAACTGGCGGGGGAGACCCCGGAGCCTGTCCCCTCCCCACTCCCAGCACACGGCCACTCAGGCCACCGGACAAGCGTTTATTGAGTGCCGCCTGCAGCCAGGTCCTGTGCCCATGGCCTCCTGTCCTGGGAACCAAGGAGCCACGGGCCCCACCCCAGCGGGGCCAGCAAGAGAGGCAGGCAGCCACGGTGCGCCTCTGTACCCCTGGGGTTCAGCCACAGCTGCCTCCTCTCCTGCGTGATCCGGAGCACTGGTCACTGTCACCATCCCCCACCTGTTTCCGCCATTGAGGGGAGCAGGGCCGGGCCCAGAGCCGGGGCCCCACGGCAGGGCGCAGAGCCCTTGCTCCTGCGGGCCAGCCTGCGCCAGCTCCGGGAGGGTCTGGCACGGGCGCTCCGGGCCTCAAACCCACAGGTCCTCCAGGCGGCCCTTGTTCTCCGACAGTGGCTCGCCCCACTCCTCCTCGGGGAGCTGGCAGCTGCAGGCGTCCTCGGGCGGGGGTGGCGGGGCCTCTAGGAGTAGCTGCGTCTCTGCAGAGGGGCTGCGGTTAGCAGGCAGGCAGGGGCCCCCCTCCCCGTCCCCAGGGCACAACTGACCTGGGGGCCGTGCTCTCTGCCTCCTCAGTTGCCAGACGTGCAGGCTGAGTTGGGCCACGGTCAGGGCCAGGATGCAGGCGGCCAGGCCGAGGACGGCGGTCAGCAGGCCACGCGGCTCCGTGGGTGGCAGCCCTGGGCTGCACACGGCATCGTGCGTCTTGTTCCCGGGGAACACAGTGGGAAACCCAAGCTTGGAGCAGCTGGGACGCACAGACGCAGAGCCCTCGGTCAGCCCTCGGCCACCTGAGCAGCCCCTCAGCAAGGCTGCTGCCCTCCGAGCCGTTGTGGGGGGGGCGGTCACTGCACCAGAAGGGACAGCAGAGGCACCACCCTCGAGCCCACCTGGACCACCCGGCCACTGGAAGTCCCCACCAGGACTCACTCTGCCCAAGGTTTGCAGCGGCCCTCACGGCCCCCAGAGAAGGTCCCCGCGGCACAGTCGAAGCACTCGAAGCCGAAGTTGAACTTCCCTGGAGACAGAGGGACAGACGGACACAGGCTGCAAGGGCAGCTGGTGTGGCCGAGGTGAGACCCCCACCTCATCTGTTTGACAGGGGCCCCAGGTGGCCACAGGACCAGGACCTGGGATAAATCAGGTCCCCCAGGTGCCCCTTTCCAGGGCAGGCCATGACTCTGGGCTCAGTGGAGGGTCCCTGATGGGGATATGGGGGAGGGGAGGGACCTGCCTGCAGAGGCTAGAGTGTATGTGGTGGGAGGAAGGGGTGGAAGCCGAGGCCACGCAAGAGCTAGGCTGGGCCTTCGCTCGGTCCGGAGGCCGGAAGGCGGGAGACCGGGGAGGGTCCCGGAGAGAGGGGTGAGGCTCTGCCCCAGCTGCCTCTAGGCCCGGCGCCATCCAACCTCACACAGCCCCCCCTCCGCCCTCACTCTCCCGGCCCACATGTGCTCAGCCAGGCGCCCCCGCATCGGGTCAGGGTGAGTGCAGGACCTGGGCGTAGTCAGAGCCAGGGCCTAAGGGCCAGACAGCCTCTGGATACCCCCACTGTTCCTCACAACCAGCGCTTAGGGGCATCGTCTCTGGATGGAGAAGCTCAGGCCAAGAGAGAGAAGGAAAGGCTCCCAGAGCCACACCAACAGGAGGCACTGTGACCCCAATGTGGGCTGAGATGCTAAAGCCAGAGAGCGCCCCCCTACCCCGCCAGGGTGCTGCAAGACCCCCAGTGCTGGCGCCCACCTGCCCGGAGGACGTGTCCGTGCCCACCACTTGCGAGCTTCCTTGCACACCTGGCCTGCCCGGGCCACCCCCACCTGCCACTTACCTACAGGCCACGCCCCCTGGCCAGGCGGACAGGAGTAGTACTTGCAGCTCTTACACTGGGGGTCTCCACAGTGGAACTCAGGCTGGATACACTGGCAGTCCGGCTCGGGACAGACCCCCTCAGCTGGCAGGGGGCAAGCAGCCCTCTCAGCAGCTGGGCCGAGCCGCCCTCCCCTGGACGCCCCCCTCCTGGCCCTCCAGGGAAGTGGGGGTGGCAGGGCAGCCCCAGCGGGCAGCACACCTGTCTGGGAGCCAGGACCCTGGCTCGGCCCAGCTGTGTCCCTCCCTCCTGGGCGCCCAGCTCCTCCACTCACCAGGCCTGGCTGCATCCCCCAACCGTCCCAAGCTGCTCCCACCCAGGGTGGCCATGACTCGGCATGTGACCCTGAGCCGTTCCTTCCTGGGAGACCTACTCCCCCTCCCCTGTCTGGGTCCTGCACTGCCCTCAGCTGCCAGGACCCTTGAGGCAGCCTGCCCGTCCCTCCCTGACCGCCGTCCATGGCTCCGCCGCACTGAGACCTGGACTCTCAGAGCCCCCTTCCCACTCCCCAGGTCCTGGCAGGGGGACACTCTGGGTGTTTTCCCTGCAATATCTGTCCCCAAACTGACCCATTTCACCTGCCCCTCACCCATAGATGCAGGTCTGAGGCAGGGAGCTGGGAGAAAGAGGGGTGCAACCCCAAACTGGGCAAGAAGTGGCCTGAGTGATGGCCAAGGGCTCACTCCCCACTCGGAAGGAACGGGGACAGCCCTCCTCCACCTTGGGACGTCAGACCTGCCTTGGGGAAGGCTCCTACACTCCTTGCCCCCGCCCACCCCCCACCCCCCAGGCCACTGGCCCGGTCTGGGCGGCTTCCGCCTCCCCGGATTGCGCTGGGATCAGGGCTCTGGACTCGGAAAACTACGGGGGGACGGGGCGCAGCGCTCTGCCCTCCGCGCAGGGGCTCCCGGCCCGCCTTACCTGGGGTGCACGAGCGGCAGCAGCGCGCGCTGGTCCCCGTCCCATGCAGATGGCGGCCGGGGCCGCAGCTCAGACCCCCGGGGGGTTGCTGGGCCAGGCCCAGCGCGCAGAGCAGCGCGACGCCGCACAGGGCCACTCGCGCGACCCTCACCCCCATGGCACCCGCGGCACCCATGGCCGCGCGCGGCTCCGCGGTTTTAGGAGGCCGGCCCCTTCCGAACACGCCCAGACCCCGCCCCGCAGGCCGCCCCGCCTCTGCCACTCCCCAAGGGGTCCCGAGGAATTGTTCCCATGGGGGACCCCCCAAGACTCTGCGACTCGGAATCCAGGGCATGGGCAGAGGTTTGGGGCAGTGAGACTGCTCTGGGGATTTCAGCAGTGGGCACGTGTTGTCACGTCTGTCCAAAGCACAGGACGCACCGCACGGAGGGACCCTGGTGTCAACTAGGGACTCTGGGTGACATGACCTGTCAGTGCAGGTTCGTCGTGTGTAACAACTGCACACTCCTCGGGGATATTTATGGGGGGTAGGCTTCCCCTCACTGTTGCCGTGAACCTAAAACTGCTATAAAAGATAAGTTCTTTTTTTAAAAACTTCAAGGGATGGGACTTCCCTGGTGGTCCAGTGGTTGGGACTCTGCGCTTTCACTGCCAGGGGCCCGGGTTCGATCCCTGGTCAGGGAACTGAGATCTGGCATGCCCACAGGGACCCCAAGGGAGAAGAGAAGGTCCCATCACAGGCTGCAGAGCACCTGACCACGGACGAGGGGGCATGCGGGAGACCCACATGGGGGGTGACCTTGGGGGATTCCTAAGTGATCATGCCCTTTGGCCCAGGCATTCTTATCCGGAAACTAAATATGACCCAAATGTGTGTGCCTTGTCGGGGGAAACACCGCGTATACCCAGTCACATCCTTGGGGGGGGGCGGGGGGAGGGGGTCAGAAATGTTTTCTATGTAAAACTTGTGGCCTCCGGGCCTGAAGGAACTGGAGTGTGCGTGGGCACCGGATGCGGGGTGGCAGACAGTGCCCTGAGTCATTGGGGTGGGGTGCGCCCCCAACAAGGGTGGACTCAGCAGGGACCATTCCTGGCTGAGCCCCCTCCCCACCTCCAGCTTCTTCAGGGGGACTCCACGGGCTTTTAAAGATCTTCTCTGACGCCCAAAGCAGGTGGGATGAGACACTTCGTCCTCTGTGAAGCCTCCAGACCCCACACCCCACACCTACCAGAAGTCCTCGAATCCCAGCACTGAGCAGCCTCAGAACCCATCCAGGGGTCAGGACAAGCCCCCTGCACCCCGCCTTTCTGGAGATTAGAACAAGCTCCCCCCCACCCCGCCCCAAATTGGCCAACGGGGCCTGGCTGGGCTCTTGACATGCAAGCCCCCCATAGCCACACACACACTTGTGGGCTGCAGCCTCGCTGATGCCTGCTGGGAAGAGCTGGCTAGGAGAGGCCAGGGCATTGATTGAACCCTGACGCTGGGGGAAGAGGGGGCTGCCCAGGCTGCAACTCTGCTGGGCAGATGTCAACCCAGATCTCCCCACACAAATCCAGTCATCCTGGAGGATGTGGAAGGCCGGCCCCGACGGAGCTCTTGAGCCACAGAGAGCCTCCAACTCACCGTGAGACTGTCTCTTGTCTGTCTGAGCCTCAGTTTCCCCACCTGGCACCAAAGGGCTTGGGGGCCCGGCCTCCCCCAGGAAGCCTCCCCAGATTTCTCAGCCCTCCAGTTGAGGCTTGGTACAGGGGCAGCGGGTGGAGACCTCTGGGAACGCTGCAGGGGTGGGCAGTGGGGTGCCAGGAATGTGATTCTGGTGGCGCCCACCGGCTGGAGGTGTGTTGCCGGCTGTGACCTGGTGACCTGGGCAGACCCAGAAGACTTGGTTTGAGACCCTCTGAGACCTGCAGCTGCCGCCTCGCCTGATGGGGCATCTGTCCTTTTCAGAGGAAAATGACAGGGATTAGCAGTTTTGTGACTCAACTATCGTTTTCAAGTCCCAGGATGCGCAGGGCCCTCCTCAGAGAAGCAGCTGGGCCCTGCAGGAGAGGGAGGGGTCTCCAGGACAGCTCTGGCTGCTAGGGGGTAAGGTGAGGCCACCCTGTCTGAGGACCCCCCAGGCCTCGGCTCAGCTCCTAGATGGGGAGGAGGGTCTGAGCCATCCCGGGACCCCAGGGAAAGGTCAGGAGTGGAGAACTCAGCAGTCCTGGCCCTTCTGCCCATGTTCAAGGCCTGAGCAGTCCGGTCTGTACCAGGACGGCATCACCCCAATTCTGGTAAGCGCCTGAGAAGATATGATAAATCCCCTACAAATGACATTTGTCTGACAAGATCGTATCTGTTGGCCCTTCTGGAAGCTGGGCCAGCCCATCAGGCACCAGGGGGCAGCTGTCTGCCCGAGGGGGGCTGCCACCCGCAGCAGCAGGAAACCAGAGGCAGGGCTGTGTGTAACAAGAGGCAAAAGCGCCGTCGGGGTTGGGGGCCTGCGCCTGCTCTCCTGTCCCTGAGGCTCCGGAAGGCCCCTCCCACACAGGCACTGGGTTACCGCGAGCTTCTGTAACCGGGCGCTGCGGGGGAGATGGTTTCTATCTGCTCGCGGTATTTTCCTATCCTCTTTGAGCAGCTCGTCACATTTTTCATCATTTGTCTCAGCTCACACAAGTGACGCGCGTCCAGGGGGCAGAGGGTCCCAAGCAGAGTCCAGGGGTTAACCTGGAGGGCTGTGGGGCAGGATGGGGAGCCAGGTGGGGCCCTGGAGCAGGGAGGAGCCAGGGTGGGTGCCTGTGGGCCCCCCGGGGGGTGGGGGGAGCTCTGGCGGGGTTTCACACGGGAGGGGCGGTTGTCAGCAGAGACAGGAGTGGAGAGCGTGCTTAGCGGCAGCAACCGAGGAAAGTGAAGGTGACCAACCTCCTTCCACCCACCCGTCAGCTGTTCAGAGGTGGAGCCACCAGGCTGGGGGCAAGGTGGGGGGCTCGCAGCTGGGAAGTCTGGGGAGGAAGCCCACGACCTTCGACCTTCCATTCCCCAAGGATCTGGCCCCTCCCCCAGGCCCCTTCATCAGGTCCCTTAGCTTCTCTGCACAGCCTGCACACTGCCCAGGGACCACAGGCCCCAGGCCAGTGGTGCCTGTTTGCTGCCCGTTTCCAGGGCAGAGAGGACGTATTGTGTTCACTGCTGCAACCCGAGATCTTTCCAAGAACACGTGGATGGTTCGGTCTCCCCTTTGCCCCCGGGAGGTCCAAGGGACCAGCCAGGGTTCAGAGGTTTGAGGAGAGGTGGGAGGGCCTCCAGGGCAGCTCTGCGGAGAAAGCCAGCCTGAGAAACTGGGGGGCGGGGGGGGGGCAGCACACGTGTCAGGGGCGGACCTTTGGCCGCCGTGAGGGCACTGGCCTGTGGGATGATGCCCAGTCCTGGCCCACAGGTGGGTGAAGGGAGGTAGCAGGCTGGGAGCTCAGAGGTGTGCATCTTTGCCAGGTCCACCGGTGGGGGGCCTCGGGCTGTCGCATTTCTCTGCTCCCACCTCCCACCCCCACCCCACGCCTGACCCCCTGCCCAGCACCTCGGTGGTCTTTTATTTCAGTTAGTAGTAGCTCTTAAATCTATCAGAAACCCCGAGGGTGCAAACTATGGGCTGCCTATGGGCTGTGGAGCGTTTCCTCGCTGGCCCACGGCTCCGGCGCTTAGATGAGCCGTTTAACCCGCCCACCTCGCCTGCGCGGAGGGGCGCTGTGGGGGGGGAGGGGTGGCGGGCCACAGCCCACGGCTCAGCCCGGTGTCCCCAGGGCGGGCTCGGCCCCAAGTCTGAGCAGCTGCCAGAGCAGGGGCTGCCCCCAGTGCCAGCCAGCGGGCCTGTCCGACCACTCGGCCTCGTACAGCCCACTCTGGTGCCCACGGACGCTTGGGTTCCCACCTGGGAACCTTTTCACATAAAGCTGCACATTCTGTTCGCGCCCAGGGTGGACGAAAGGTCAGCCCAGTCAGAAGCCTCCAGTTTCCCTGAGGGACTCGGGGGCCCTGCAGGCATCAGTGGGGGTCCCAGGGTCACCACACACTCAGGTCTAACAGGGCGTGGGGCTTGAGAAGAAACAGACGCTCGTGCCCTCTCCTGGGAGGGGCCCCAGAGACCCTGAGGGGTTGTCCTAAAACCCCCTTTGGGACCAGGGCCTCCTCAGGGCTCCCTCCCACCCAGCAGCCCCTGCCAGGCCCTCCCAAGTAGCCCCAGAGTGGGTGCGTGGGGTCCACCGGGCCGGGCTAGCATCGCGCTTGCCAGGCAGGGTCGCGGCTCCCCAGAGTGGGTGCGTGGGGTCCACCGGGCCGGGCTAGCATCGCGCTTGCCAGGCAGGGCTCGCGGCTCCCCAGAGTGGGTGCGTGGGGTCCACCGGGCCGGGCTAGCATCGCGCTTGCCAGGCAGGGTCGCGGCTCCCCAGAGTGGGTGCGTGGGGTCCACCGGGCCGGGCTAGCAACGCGCTTGCCAGGCAGGGCTCGCGGCTCCCCAGAGTGGGTGCGTGGGGTCCACCGGGCCGGGCTAGCATCGCGCTTGCCAGGCAGGGTCGCGGCTCCCCAGAGTGGGTGCGTGGGGTCCACCGGGCCGGGCTAGCATCGCGCTTGCCAGGCAGGGCCCGCGGCTCCCCAGAGTGGGTGCGTGGGGTCCGTCGGGCCGGGCTAGCATCGCGCTTGCCAGGCAGGGCTCGCGGCTCCCCATGCGCTTATTTTGGCTGCCACGCTCCCCAGAGGCGCTGGGAGGTGCCCAGCGAGCAGGACAGCAGCCCCAGGTCTCTGAGGGAGCCAGGGGAGCCCCTACCCCACAGCCAGCCCCCGTGTGTGCAGCCCTCAGACCACTGGTGCCCAGTCAGAGGCCCACATTTGCCAACGTCGTTTATTGGGGCCACCCTGGGTGGGGAGTACGCACAGCATACATAGCAGGGCCCAGGGTGCCAGCCCAGGAGCGCCTAAAACGGCACAGGGCGGGGGGACAGGGCGCCAGGGTCCGGGGGTGACGGGTGGGACGGCCTGCGTCTGGGGGCCCCGGCCTGCGGAGGGGTGCCGGCTTCTACGCCAGTGGACGTTGCTCAGATCTTGGCCAGGCTGGAGTTGGCATCGGCATGCTCCTCTTGGATGGGGGTCCGGAAGCTGTTTGCCCCTGCGGAGGAGGAAGGGGTGAGGGGTGGGGGGCGGGAGGCGGGCGGGGTCCCAGCCTCCCGCAGGCAGCGCGCTCTGGGGCCCACCGAGAACACTCACCGGGGGGCTTGGGGGCGTTGGGCGTCGGCCTCCAGGCCCTGTGGTGCAGGAGCAAGGCCAGCGCGGCAGCCACGGGGCCAAGCAGGCCCAGGCCCAGGCCCAGGCCCAGGACAGCGGCCAGCTCAGGGCCTGCGGGGAGGCAGGGCCCGCTGGGGTGGGGTCCACCAGGGAAGGAGTCCACCGCAGGAGGGCCGCACCCGGCCAGCGGGCAGCTCCACCCACCCTCCCCGCCACCCCACCCCCCTTGGGTTGGGGGAGGGCCAGGCCCCCTTACCCTTGGGGGGCTCTGCGTGGGGCGTGGAGGGCCCCTGTGAGGCCCTCGGCCAGGTAGTGGTGGGCTGAGCAGGGGTGGACCGGGCTGCGGGGCCCTGGGTCTCCCAGGCGGGTGTGAGTCGAGGGCTCCTGTCCTCACAGACAGCGTCCGAGCTGTTGCTGGCCGCCTGCAGTGTTCGCTTTCCTAATGAGGTGCAGCTGAGCGGGGCAGGGGTGTTGATCAGGCCAGAATGTCCCCCACCCCACTCGTCCCCCACCAGTGGGACGGGCCGAGAACTGGGGCAGGACCAGGGAGATGTGAGGGGTGACAGGGGTCCACAGCAGGTCACTCAGGCAGCATCAGAGTCCAGCCCAAAGGCGGCGAGGAGAGAGGCCAAGGTCCCTGCCACCCCCCAGGAGCCTGGGCCTCCCCCGGCCTCCCCCCCCTTCTCAGCCTGCTTCCCACACCCGCTCCCCTGACCTGTTCCCGCCTGCACCCTGCCTGCTCTTTTCCTGCCCCCACCAGTTCAGCTCAACAAGGACGGGGGCCTCTCAGCTGTGAATGAGTGAGGGTCTCACACCCTCCCGGGCTGGGCTGGGGTCTCACGGCCTCCCCGCTCCAGCCCAGCAGGAAGGTCAGTGGGAGGAGGCTGGGTCAGGGCCGAGCAGGGGTCGTGGGGGCGGGGCAGGGACCAACGTCGGGGGGGTGGGGGTGCTAACATGGGGGGGAAGGGGTCACGGGGTGCCGGGCCCCGGAGCTCCCAGCCAGCAGCTTCCTACTCCCAGACCTGACCCCTGGCTCCCAGACCCCAGGCCACCCAAACCGTCCAGCCCCAGGGACACTCACTTGGTCCAGGGCTGGCAGGCCTGGTCGTTGCCCGGGGAGAAGTGTCCTGGTGGGCACGGGGCACAGTCTGCAACAGAGTCAGCAGGCTCTGCCCATCTGCCACCCCTGGGGGGCCCAGACGCTCACCCCCCCAGGGCCTCCAGCAGCCCCTCTCTGCCTACATGCCATCCACTGGCCACGACCTGGGAGCCCCCCAGCCCCTGTCTTGGCCTGACCTGCCTGGGGGAGAGGGCACTCAGCCAAGCCTGGGGTCGGGGTGCTGAGGGGAGGTGACAGCGTGTGAGGGACATGCTCCTTCCACATGGTTCCAGAGGCACCCCTCACCAACTCCACGCTTGTAGCCATAGCCGTCCTGGGGCTGGGTGCCCGGCCTGCAGCCGCAGACCGTGTCTCTCGTGGGTGTGCATCTCTGCTTGGGCTCGCTCCCACTTCCTGGGGGTCGGGTAGGGTGGGCGCAGTCAGTGGGGAGGCCAGAGACACAGAGCAGGCTGGGGGACCGAGGCTGAGGGTCTGCAGCTATCTCCCCAGGGCCAGCTGCCCCCTTGCAGCTGGGTGGCCTCTGGTCCTCTCCCATCCCCAGATGCCATGTCCCTCTTGGCCACACAGCCCCAGGGGTCATCCCGTGGCAGCTCTGCCCGCTCTTCCCACCCCTCCTCCAGCCTGCTCAGGACCCTCTGTGGTCCTTGACTCTGGGTCTCACCCACTCAGCCTCTGGGAGGGGGAGGAGCCCCGTGGGTGGCCTCAGCTGACTGTGGTACTCTGGGGCAGGGGAGGGCAGGCCCCGGCGTGGTCTGGAGTTTGCTCCGAGGCCCCGTGTGAAGTGGGTACCAGCGGGGCCGGGGCGCCTGGCGGTGCTCACTCTGGTTGCACTGTGTGCAGGGCTTGCAGGCCTCGTAGTTGACTGCCTCGTTGTAGAAGCCGGGCTCACACGGACGGCACACCGTGTCCCGGGCGTGGTTGCAGCGGCTCTCCATCCCATAACCTGCCACGGGAGGCCGGGCTCAGAGCTCCCCACAGCCTGGCCTTCCCCACAGCAGCCCCCGACCGCCTCTGGCTGGCCCACCATCCCATCCCAGGCGTGGCTCCAGGTCACCCGCTTGCCCTAAGTCCACTCGCCCCACGGTGCCTCACCACGTGACCCCATCTGTAGGTCCCTGTGTCCCCTGACCCCGTCTCCTCATCCTGGGTCCCTGTAGGCACCCCTCCCCCACTCCACGTCCAGGCCACTCACCTGGCTGGCACTCCTTACAGCACCTGCTGCCACTGGGGTAGGTGTCCCCAACACAGTTGAGCTGGGCCGCAGCGCCCAGCGCGAGCCCCAGGAGCAGGAAGGCCGAGCCCGGCGCCCTGGGTGGCTGGGCTCCCACGCGCATTCTCGGCTGCTCTCAGCCCCACAGCTCGGGAGTCTGGGGTTTTTCCTTGCAGGATGTGGCTATAAGGGCTGCGGGGGAGGGGTGGGGAGGGCAGGAGGAGGGGACCAGGAGGAAGGAGGCCCCAGGAAGCACTGGAAGGCAGCCTGTGTCCCGGTCCTGGGCTTCTCTTCTGCCCTGGGCGCCAAGGCCCCCAACCCTGCGATAACGGCCGTGGGCCTCAGGCTCGGCCCAGCCAGCAGCTGCAGTGTGCAGATCCGGGGCCTGAGTGAGGACCCGCAGCCCCCTGACCCCTGCCAGGGCCACCAGGCCAGGTCCTCCAGCCCAGCCGGTCTGCACTGACCCCTCCCCCTGGACCCCTCCTACTCCTGTCTCACAGGAAACTGGAGCCCCTTCCGCCAGGCATCCTGGCTGTCCCCCTGCCCTGCCCAGCCTGGCCAAGCTGCCCAGACCGGGGTGGTCTTGGGATCCCTCCACCTGGCTCACTCCTCCTGGGCGCCCCCCTCTCTGCAGGGCAGAGCCCTGAAGAGGAGCGGGGGGCCCACCCTGAGGCCAGTCCTCACCCCTGCCCCACAAAAGGGTGCCCGGAGCACATGGGCGAGCCAGGGCAGCACACTGGGTCAGGCATCAGGTGCAGGGGGAGGGCTGGTGGTGTCCAGGGCTCCAGAGCATGGTCACTGGCCCAAGTGTCCAAAACTAGCTCAGACCAATGCCAGCAGCGCTGGTGGGTCAGATGCCGCATGACCAGTGCCCACAGTGGGTGCGCAAGCACGTGAGGGTGTGTGCTGGTGTGAGAGGGAGAGAGCAGCTGAGCGTCCTTGAACACAGCAGGCATCTGAATCCACGTTAGTGCCCTAAACCCACACGTGGAAGCTTGATCCCCGTGCAGCTGTACTGGGAGACCGGGGCCTCTCAGGAGGCCATAAAGGCTGGGTGGGGTCACAGGGTGGGCCTGATCCAGTGTGACTGGTGTCCCTACAAGAGGAAGAGGGCAGGGCACAGACACGAACAGGGCACGACCACGTGAGGACACAGGGAGGAAAAAGGCCTCAGGAAACACCAACGCTGCCCACTCCTCGGTCTCTGGACATCCAGCCTCCAGGACTAGCAGAGGGTAAACGTCTGTGCTGCAAGCCACCTGAGCAGACCGAACACGTGCTGCTGGGCAAGCCCTGCCTGGTGCCCTGGGGGTGGCGTGTGCCTGGGAGCGTGCACCAGCCGTGTGTGCAGCACGCGTGTGTGGCGCTGGCTCCACATGCCGGGATGTGTGCTCCCATGAGCACCTGGGCATGTGCCTGGGGCGGGGTGTCCCGTGAAGACAGACTCTCCGCTCTGCCCCCTGGCCGGGCAGGGGCTATCTCCCTAAAAACTCTGGAGGCCATGCCAGGCTCTCCCTGCGCCACACCCACCCCAGGTTTAGGGTGTTCCTGCAGCACCACTGGGACAGGAAAGAGAGCTCCCGTGTCCTCAGGACAGGTGGGGAGGGCCTTTGTACCGGCCCCCCGTGGGGCACGAGGGAGGAGCACAGGTGCCCATGCACACACATGCACACGTGCACGCACACACGTGTGTACATGCTCCCTCTCATGCAAAGCTCTGATCCTGGCGGCCCAAGGCAGGGAGGCCGTATGGCTTTGGTGCTTTTAAATCTGAACCACGAGACAGGATTATCTGCTTAATGGTTAACCTGAAGCTTTGGCGGGGGGGGGGGGGGGGGGTGCAGGCCTCCCGCAGTGGCTGGAAACCCCCCACCTCCTGGGGGCACAGGTAGGATGTGGGGCTCCCTGCCCACCTGCGGGAAATTCCGCCAGCCAGCTCCGCCTGCGGGCAGGGGCCACCGCAGGGTCGTCGCCCTCAGCCTCCAAAGAGAGGGAGGGTCCATGGGGGAGGGGCAGGGCTCCAGGCAGCCTGCTGTGCACACTTGTGTGTGCGTGTGTTGTGCCCCGTCTCCCACTGACAGTGAGAAAAACTATTTTAAGACAAACCATAGCTGCCGAGGTGGAGGTAACTCGGGGTCTGGCGGGCAGCACCCCATGCCTTATGGGGGCCATGGCAGGGGAGGCCGCCCGCCCCCTGCCCAAGGCCCCGACTCTGGGCAGCGCACCGGGGCCCGGCCCGCACCTCTGTCCCAGCGTCCCACCTGCTGGTGGTCACCCACCCACACGGCCAGAGCCACGGGCCCCGCCCTCCCACCCCGCCTTCTGGTCGCAGTTCTGAAAAGCCTTTCCTCTTGTTTGTCTGGAAACCGGCCCAGATTCTGCGGCGGCCCCTCCCCGGCCCCTCCCCACGCTGCTCGGAAGCAGGTCACGTGGGCAGCTCAGGGCAGCCTCTCTGCCCACCTGGCCTGAGCCTCCAACCCCAGCAGGGCCTTCAAAGGCCCGTGCGGACCCCCTGGCCGGGTGAGCCGTCCACCGAGGCACCATGGGCCACGGCTCAGGGCTCTGAGGGGGGCCCGGCGGGGGGCCAGGTTCGTGGGTATGTAGAGTGGAGACCCTCCCTTGTCACTTAACTCTCACTGCCCACACCCCCCCAGCCCGCACCCCAGCCAAGCCAGCGGGCGTGCCAACCCTGGGGGAAGGGCCCAGTGTGGTGGTGGGACCGCAGCCGGGGGGACCAGGTCTCACCCCTCCCGCCAGAGGCTCCTGACTCCCCAGGTCGCCCCTCCCTGCCCCCCCCCCGCCCCAGGCCAGGACTCTGGGTGGCTCTTGGGGACTCCCCCAGCTCTCTGCCCCCAGCCCCGCGCCCTGGGGGCCCAGGGCTCGTCCTCAGAGCCCCCTCCACCCCAAACTCCCATTTCCTCCCAGCCCGTCCCAGGTGGCCTCACCCAAGCCTGGACTCCAGCTCCTGACTTTAAATCTGCAGCCCAGATCCCCAACTCCCGCCCTGCAGACGGCCCCTCCCTGTCCCCCACCAGGACACCGTCCCGCCTGGCGGCCCCGTGTCATCCTCCCCCATGTCGCAGGTGACCACCGGCGCTAGCAAGCCCCTGCTCTAACCAAACCGCCCACCGCAAAGCTTCAAGTGGAAGCCGCCTGGCCACAGACATCCGAAGTCGTCTACGTGTTTTTTTTCCCACCAAAAAAATGAAGCTGGGAGAAAAAGGAAACTATATTTCAAAGTAAATTAATGTGATTCCTGTCACCAGTATTAGCGTTTCCTCGGAGACTGAACGCCACAGGGCCGGCGGCTCTCACGGCCCCTTCCCGACCCCCCAGCCGCCGGCTGCTGGTTTCCAGCAAAGCCTTCATCTTTCAGTTTTCAAGGAAACGGCGGGAGCTGCGTATTTCCCACGGTGTGGCCAGCCCGCAGGCCCTGATGTGGCCGGTGCCTCTGGCAGAAGGGCTCCAGTTCTCGGAAGCGAGAAGCAGTGGGTACGCGGGAATCGCGGGAATCGAGGCGCCGCGGGACGGACGGGACGGGGCGGGGCGGGGAGGGGTGGGCGCGGCGGCTCAGAACTCCTCGTGCACGCTGCGGGCGTAGTCCACCAGCTTGCTGCCCGTGAAGAACTCGCTGTACTTGAGCACCTCCTCGGGCTCCAGGCAGTGGTTCTGGTTCTCGTCGGCAACGGCGATCATCTGCTTGGCCTCGTTGAGGGCGCTGAACTCGTTCATGGGGTCCATGTAGTCCTGCAAGGGCCCCGGCTCAGCCCCGCCACAGCCCATGCCGCCCCAGGCCAGAGGCATCTCCTCACGTTCAGCCCGCATCCGGCCACGCAGCCGAGACCCCCCGCCCGGAGGACGCCCCATGCAGGCTGGCACCCCTGCCTCAGCGGGGCTGTGACACCACAACCAGCTCCAGGAGGTGAGGTCTTGCTGGAAATACTCCGTGAGCTAGTGGGACAGAAGCTGCGGGGCAGGGAGGTGGGAATGTTCTAGAACGTTCTGGAAGGTGGGTGCCAGGCCGGAAGTGGCTCAGGGACAGGCAGCCTGCACCGGCATGGGTAGCTCCACGCCCACGGAAGGGCAGGACAGGGGGAAGGCTGGCCCTGGAGCGGGGCACACGCACACGGACCGGCTTGGCCGCCGGGGCGGCAGTGCTGAGGGGAAGGAGCTCCTGAACCGGGGGTCCCGCCGCTATCAGCAGGGATCAGAGAGCTCCGGCTAAAATGAAATGACTCATGCAGCAATGGGGAAAAACAAGCCCCACGCAGCACCTACACGCGACACCAGTGAAGACACTCCCGAGGCAGGAAGCGGGTCCAGCGGCGCGCAGCCTTCCCGCCCCAGCGTCCGGCCAGGCCGACCCCGCTGCCCGGAGCAGCGGGCCCCACACCCACCTCCAGCTCCGCCGCGGTCACGATCCCGTCGCGGTTGGCATCGATCAGCTCCTCGAACTCTCTCTTCCTGTCTCGCACCCAGCCGTCGTCCACGTCCTGGCCCTGCTGGTTCTCCACGGTGCCCACGGGCAGAGAGATGAACTCGGACAGCGAGAGCTTCTTGTCACCATCCTGGTCTGCGGGACACGGGGGCAGACGTCAAGACTCCAGCGGGCGCGGGACCACTGAGGCCACTCCGGAGAAAACTCAACTGACGGGGCTTTGCTGCCAGGTTTTCAGTTTGTGTGGTTTCGGCCTGACCCCAAACAGCGGCCGTACAGCCCCCGCGGGCCACCCAGCCCAGAACCGGCCCGTGCTGACCTCTGCGGCTGGGCCTCACCCAGGTCCCGGATGATCTCCTTGACCATGAACTGCAGCATGCCGCGGCTGTGCTCAGGGTGCAGGAACGACAGGAACTCGCTCTCCGTCAGCAGCAGGTCCGGGGGCGGGTTGTCCGCCTGATACCAGCGGTCTTTGAGGTTCTCCAGGACTTCCTGTGCTGAGAGAGAGAGGCGCATCCGTGAGGACCCACGCACACGGGACCCCTGCACGCATCCAGAAAGTTCCGAGACACGCAGCCCGAGTGCAGGGGGGGCCAGCTCAGGATGTGGTGGCACGCGGGGCCAAGGGCCTGGCCCTCGGAGGGGTCCTCAGCCCCCTGGGGCGCAGATACACAGACGCCCCAAGATGCAGGTGCAGACCCTCAACCGAAACAGACCCCCCCCCCCACCCCGGACACAGACCCCCTTAGACACAGCCCCACCCCCGCTCGTTCCCGGGAAGCGGGCCGCCGGCTCTGTGGGAACAAAGGCACGACTTGCTTCCCTTCCGTCTCCGCCCGTGCACTGTCCCGGGCAGGGCTCTGAGGGAAAACTCAGTTTCCAGGTATGACTCACGCGTCCCCTGTGCGATCCCCGCTACCCCTGCCACTGTGGGAAGGCCCGGCGAGGGGCCCTGGGGCCGGTGGTCGGTGACGGGCTGGGTGTCCAGCCAGGGAGCGGGGAGAAGCCGGCGCAGCATCCGCACCCTCACCCGGGGCCCAACTCCAGCTTCCGGCTGGGAACAGGGACGCCGGGCCCGGCCCGGTCGCGACGGGGAGAACCCCACACAACGCCTGTGGCCTCACACCTCGTGCCTTCTGACAGAAGGACAGAAGAGCCGTGGCAACTACAGGATCGCCCACTGCCTACCTGCCCGGCCACGGGGACAGGAGTGGTGGGACGGGCATGGGCTTGCCTTGCCGTGTCTACCCAGAGCCTGCGAACGCGACTTGATCTGGGAAAAAGGTCTTGGCAGGTGAAATTAGTAAAGGTTCTTGAGATGAGACCACCTGGGATTCAGGTGGGCCCTAAGCCCCGGTGTCCTTGTGTAAGAGGAGATGAGATTGGAGAGCAGTGGCCACAAGCAGGGACGCTGGCAGCACCAGAAGCTGGAGGCGGCCTGGAGGGACCCCGTCTGCAGCACAGGGGACGGCGGCCCTGGGGGGCCACGTGAGCTCAGCCCCCCCCACGCTCTCCCTCCTCTGGGACCCTCGACAGCCGCTTTTCATTTCTGATCCCCCAGAGCTGCTCACCCCCCTCCCCCGCCCCGACTCATGAACACACGGGAGTGAGGTGAGGGCTGGGCGGATGGAGATACCATGAGCTCTAGATCCAGGAAGAACACGTCCTGACCCCACACACACCCAAGGGAAAGGGCGCTGAGGACAGACAAGCAGGCACAGACGGCCAGCAGCTACCCAGGAGCCAGTGCTAAATGTCCAGTGCTGGCAGGAGGAGGACAGGGGCCCCCCGGACACCTCTAAAGGACACCTTCGGGGGACGGTCTGAACCCAGGACAAACAGTGGAAACACAAAATGGAGACAAACATAAATGGCCAACAACCATTTCAGGAAGAAAATAACATCCTATTTACAGGCTTTAAAAAACAGCAGAGGGGCTTCCCTGGTGGCACAGTGGTGAAGAATCCGCCTGCCAATGCAGAGGACACGGGTTCGAGCCCAGGTCCGGGGAGATCCCAAGTGTCGCGGAGCAGCTAAGCCCGTGCACCACAACTACTGAGCCTGCGCTCTAAAGCCCGCGAGCCACAACTACTGAGCGCACGTGCCACAACTACTGAAGCCCGTGTGCCTAGAGCCCATGCTCCGCAACAAGAGAAGCCACTGCAATGGGAAGCCCGTGCACCACAACGAAGAGTAGCCCCTGCTCGCTGCAACTAGAGAAAGCCCGTGCGTAGCAATGAAGACCCAACGCAGCCAAAAATAATAAATTAAATAAATAAAAACCAGCAGAACCAAAATCCTGGGTGACACCACACAAACTAGGAAGGAGGCCTCTATACTGCCCAGAACAGAGTAAAATGGTCTTGACTTAGACGGTCAACGATGGACTGAGAAGAAAAAAGTAAAGCTGTAAGATACAAAACCCCTGCCCACAATGGGCAGCCCCCATGGGCACACCTGGAAAGCTGGGTGCCCCATTCACACCTGTCAGGCCACCAGATAGGGTCATGTGACTGCTGAGAAAAGGAAAGTGGGGTCTCTAAATCCCACACTAGCAGAGGGAAAGATGAAAGGAAAAAAAAGAAATATCAATAGAAACAGAAATGAGCTTAACCCATCTATTACCAAGAAATTCAGGCTGGCTCACGATATAAAGCTAACCTCTACGTAGCCCATAAAAAACAAAACGCTTTGGAAAAACCAAGTCTCAAGGGCGGTTCACAGGTGAATTCTACCAAACATGTGGGAAGGAGGCCATACCAATCTCCACAATCTCTTCCAGAGGAGAGAGACAGAGTGAACACTTCCTAACTCATCCTCTGAGTCCTAACACTAAAAGCAGAAAGGACACAAGAAAACTACAGACTGATGTCTCGCATGAATATAGACACAAAAACATTCAACAAATTATTAGCAGGGGCTTCCCTGGCTGCGCAGTGGTTGAGAGTCCGCCTGCCGATGCAGGGGACACGGGTTCGTGTCCTGGCCGCTGAGCCTGCGCGTCTGGAGCCTGTGCTCCACAACGGGAGAGGCCACAGCAGTGAGAGGCCCGCGTACCACCACCACCACCACCACCACCACCACCACCACCACAACAAAAAAAACAAAAAAAAACATATATATACATTAGCAGATCAAATCCAACAACATACAAAAACAATTACACGTTACAACCAAGTGCGGTTTATCCCACGTAGGCAAGGTTGGTTCAACGTCTGAAATTCAACTGATATTCACATCAACAGGCTAATGAAAAGAAATCACGTGGTCGTATCAATAGATGCAAAAAAGCATCTGACAAAATCCAACACCCATTCATGACGAAAACTCTCGGCACGCTAGGAACAGAGGGGCCTCGTCCCCTTGATATAGAATACCCACTAAAATACCCACTAGAATACCCACTAAAAACCCACGGCTAAGATCACAGTGGCGGGAAAGCCGAAGCTTTTCCGCCAAACTCAGATGAAAGCAAGGGCGGCCCTTCCCACCACGGCTCTTCAACGTCGCACGGCAAGTCCAGCTGCTGCACTAAGACAAGAAAAGGAATGAAAGAGACACTGATTGGGAAGAGGAAATAAACCGTTTTTGTTCAACGATGTCACGACCGCCTACGTAGAAAACCCGAAAGAATCGACAAGAAACTCCTGGAGCCACTCAGCAAGCACAGCAAGGCTACAGGAGGGAAGGCTGCCATACAGAAGCCAATGGCTTCCCTGCACCACAGCAGGGAACAAGCGAAACTCGGAACTAAAAACTAAAGAGCACACGCAGAAACAAGGCGCAGAGCGCAACCTGATGGCAGACGAGAGTCCAGTGCCAAAAACACCAACCCTGACAGAGAACCGTGGCGCCCACAGCACGTCTACACACATAACAGTAACGAACATCCCTGGACCAAAGAACACAGCGCCAGCCGTCACAAAGCAGACGCGGGAAGGGCCACAGACACCAGCAGGAGGCCATGACGCAACCCTGACGGCCAGGTGCACGTGAGACAAACAGGGTAGCATCACAGGCACAGAGACGTCCCAGTAAAAATCCGGCACTCACGTGTCCATCAAGAGAAAACGACACACTGGATGACAATGGCAGGGACGACCTGCCCAGTAGAGACCGAACAGGAGAACACAGGAAGCACACGGCGCTCTGACAAAGCCCCCAACAAGCTGAACTCGACACCCGGCTGCGAACGAACCCCCGGGAGGGACGGGATGGCACAGAGCTGGAGACAGTAACCAGTGAAGGTCACGAGAACTCTTCAGTGGTGCTTCAGAACTCAGCTAAAAGGCGTCAAATTTTGTACCAGGGAGACGGGTTTTTAAAGGAACGTCTCTGAAAAGCTAAGGGGAGAGCCGGCTGGGACTGCGGCCTCCAGGCACCGCAGGCAGGAGCCCCCCCGGCCTTGCCGACTCCCGGGGTCGGACCTCATCTGGCACTGAGAACCTGTCCCAGCCGAGACCCGCTTCCGGTGCTTCCGCCACCTCCTCCCCGGAGCTCAAGCCCACCTGAGGCCGCCGGCTGCACCTACCCACCCAAGGCACCTGGGGGATCCTGGGGGCTCTGCCTAGTGGCCCCGTGGGAGCACTCGGCTGTGGCCACACCCGCCTCGCCCCCTTCCCTCCCGGCATCTGTGCTGTCACGCGCGCCACGCTGGCCACGGGAGGCCGAGCCCTTACTCTCTTCGTCGATGTTCAGGTCCCACTTATTCTTTATCTTATCAGCAACTTCTCTCTCATCATGGCCTTTGCTTGCCAAAAACTTCACCTTGTACTCATCCCATGACACATGGCCTGAAAGAGCAAGACAGCTTGTTAGAAGGTTTAACAACGAACGCTTTTTTTTTTTTTTTTGCCCGCGCCGTGGGGCACGTGGGATCTTAGTTCCCCGACCAGGGATCGAACCCGAGCCCCTTGCATTGGAAGTGAGGAGTCTTAACCACTGGACCGCCAGGGGCGTCCCAACACTGAACGTTTTAAAAAGATGTATCTAGTTACTTTAAGCCATCAATCCAAAATCCTGGTGCTAAGGGCATCTGTAGAGGCAGGGGCAGCAAAACACGGCTCCAAGCTTCACGACAGAGCCTAGCCCCGTGGTCCCCGCCTGCACGGCAAGCTGGCATCTGTCTCCCTGGCAGCACCTGCAGACCCCTCCTGCCTCTCACCTCCTCGTTCCTGGGCCCTCGGCCTGGAGCCCCGCCCCCGCACACACCTCCAGGCACTGCCCTCCGCCAGCAGCCTCAGGCCACCAGGGTCAGGGCGAGGTTGGCTGTACCGTCACCGTCGGGGTCCACGGCTCGGAAGTGCGCCTTGCTCTCCGCGATGGCCTCCTGGAAGTGCTCGGCCGTCTTCTCCATGATCCAGCGCTGCATCTCCTTGGCACTGATCCTTCTGTCGGTGTTCAAATCCACCCTGCAGGCCCACGAGACGTGTCAGGCGAGGCCTCCAGCACCCCGACAGACGGGTGTACGGACAGAAGGATGGCCACAGGCGTTCTGCAGGCAGCCACAAAACCACCACGAACAGCAACACATCCCACCCAACGGTGACGCAGGAGAAGTCGGGGGGATGTGGGGGACACAGTGGGGGAATCAGGGAGGACGCTGGGCAGTGTCACTACCCCATCCGTTTCGGGACCACAGCGAGGGGAACAAGTCTCCCCCCTGCCGCAGGACGGGGTCCACAGACCCACACACCTGGGACTCACGAGGAGTCCCTGGTAACAGGGCTGGAGCTCAGACACTGGAGCACAGTCGTGTCTACTCGCACAAACACAGCCAGCGAGACAAAGAAACAGCTGTAGGTGCAAGTGTGCCGGCAGCTGTACACTCTGCACACACTCACGTGCATATGTGGGTGTGTGCATGGCTAGTGCACACCAGTGGACATGGGTCAGAACACACGTGTATGCACGGGCTGGCACACACACACATAGGAAAGGACTACAGGCAAGGACACCCCAGCAGCAACGCCCACACCCGCTGCCAGGTCCTCGTTTCTAAATCCCACTCTCCCATGAAACAAACCAGCGCTCCCCAGAGAACTGGGTGATTCTAGGGCTGAGGTGGGAACACAACAAGATGAAGGGAAGCTGGCGTGGCTGGCAGTGCAAGAAAGGAAGGAAGCGCTCACAAGGGGCGGGGGGTGGGAGGGATGGGCAACGACAAGGTCCTGGCGGCCAAGGCTGGAACGCGGTGGGCAGCCAAACCGACAGCGCGGAGCTGCGTCCCCACCAAAGTGCAGACGACACCCACACGTCCATCCTCCTTACGGGAGTCCAGACCACACGGTGGGTCTTCCCCAGAGCTTCGCTCCCACCCCCGGGAGGGTGGGCTGCCCCTCTGAGTGGCTGCCAGAGAGACGGGAGGACAGGACAAGGAGTGACACTCCTTGGCAGATCTCCCCTGAGCCAGGTGACCAGGCCGACAGCCCCCGTGATGTCGTGCGGACGTCAGGTGCCCTGATGTGATGTCACGAGAGTGCCACCTCACCTCTGGGGTCTTCTTTCCATAAACCACAACCCCTATCTAACCAGAAGAAAACACAGCAGACAAAGCCCAAATCAGGGACACGCTACAAAACACCTGAGTGGTCCTCCCCAAAACCGTCAAGGTCACAAAAAAGTAGCCTCCCAGATGGGACCCCGGGCAGAACGAGGACCCTGGGGCAGCGCGTGACCTGCAGCCTGGAGCGCGGGGAACAGTAACGGAGCACCGTCGTGTCCTAGTTTCCACAGTGTGCCTCGGTCTGCATATTTCTGTAAACCTAAAACCACTCCAGAATAAAAACCTCACTTGAGAGGTGCTACGCAACCTAGGTCTTGAGGCTACGTGTTTGATCTGCCCCGGGCAGGGTGCAGGGGAGGCAACAGCAGCTGCAGGGGGCCCCACAGGGCCCACGGTGGCACCTCCAAGTGGGACGGCTCTGGGGGGGGCTCCGACTGAGAAGGTGAACACGGGCTAGACGCTCCCCGATGACAAACCTGTTAGACACGGGACGTATAAGGAAGACACGTGACATGGGCGGATGCAGCCGCGCAGCTGCAACGGCCCCAGGAGCCCGGTTTTCTGCGTTTCCCGGTGATCTGCTCTCTGCACCTGAACCCCACTCCCACTCCCAGAGCAGCTGCGAGGGAGGCTCTGTCGCCACTCCTCCCCACTCCGGGGGTCCCCTCGGCCTGGTGCACGCGGCTGCCCTGCTGATCCCTGGAAGAAGCCACGTGCCCTGTGGCCCCGCTCACAGCTTCCTTCCCGGCTTCACGAGACAGTGAGGTCTGGGCGCCGGACAAGGTTTCGGTCACTTCAGCCGCTGACAACGATCAGTTCCTCAAACTGAAGAGGGCACATCCAGGGGGCCAGGCGGCCGGCTAGGCGCCTCGGGGGGCCGCCGCCCCGCCCCTGGTCCCCCACTTCACCAACGGGGATGCTGCCAGAGCTGGTCCCCCGGCCGCGTGACCCCTGTGTGCATGCACAGCCCCCCACGAGAGAGTCAGTCTCCTTTCTGGAATCAAGAGCCACCCATCGTGCATCCTGGCACATGACCCTGGCGGCCACCGTATCGCCAGTACCGAGCCTGAGACCTGCCAGGCCGGCGCTGAGGCAGAGCCCCGGACCAGCCCATGGCCTGCGGGCGCCTAACCCACAATGCGTGCAGAGAGCAGACCCATCGGGCCCGCCTGGTGTCCCCGGGCCAAACCCCTCCCCCTCCCCACCACCTGCCCCATGGGCCCTGTCCGCCCATCACCTCAACCTGTCGTGGCTCCAGGCCAGCAGAACAGTACAGCCCCGTCCGCACACGCTCACTGGAGCGCTGATGGCGGCGCGGAGCCGACGGCCAACCGTGCCCGGCAGCAGCTCCGCGCCCACGGGCCCTGCCTCTAACTGGCACTGCGACCAGTCCCAAGGGCAGCAGGGTGCTGGCGCCTCTGCCCCACGCAGCCCTCCCCACGCCCTCTGAGCCCCCGCCGGACACAGGGCGCAGCTCAGGGCTGCCGCCTCGCGGCTCCCACGCTGCCAACTTCCCAGGAGCTCGTGTTACAGCACCACCTCCACAGCACGTCACCGAGGGGGGCCTCGTCACCTCGGCGCCGCGCAGAGCCAGGACTGGACCAACAGGGAGGCCGAGGCCAGCCCCCCACGCCCCCCCACAGGCCCCAGCAGCACCTACTTGGAGAAGATGGCCATCAGCTTCCTCCGGCTCCTCCGGGGCTCCGCGTCCTGTTCAAAGCCGTCCGTGTCCTTGCCCAGGAAGACCTCCTGGTGGAAATCCCTGTTGAGGTGCCCATCCATCTCTAGCTTCACCCCGTTCAGGTGGTCCGGAGGCAGGATCTCGTTTTCCTCCCTGCTACCCACTCTCTCCCGAGCGGACGTGTGGTTGGCGGGCCGGGCGGACGCGTCCATCAGAAGGACAGCCCCCAGGAGCCAGAGGCAGCGAGGGGCCAGGCCACAGAGGGGAGCCTGCCTGGAGGTCATGGCTGTCGGGGTCTGCGCTGCAGGATGGCCTGCGAGTGTGGCCGGGAGCTGGGGAAGGGGGGTGGCAGGTGAGGAGGTGGTGATCACAGCCCGCCTACCACCCAGGGCAACGCGGGAGGCCCCACAGCCAGCACAGCTGCCTGCGGCCAGCAGCCTGAGGCTGCCCGGTCCCAGCCAGCACTTAATGGTCCACGAAGAGGGTGCAGAGCCATGAGATGATGGAGCCCCAGCAAACACTTCTCTAAAGAGACGTTTACTTTGTAACACGAAATAGAAGTCCTTGGTTTCCAGGACCTACGCTGGGCATCCTGTTTTCTCCTTCTTCCACTCCCCCCTCCAACTACGATGAGGTGGCCCTGCCTCAAGGTACGCCCTGCACCGCTAACCCTGCCCCTTCTCCAGGCCCACCGAGCTGCCCCCAGCACGGCTGTCCTTGGAGGCTGGCCCCAGAGTCACCGTAACTCACTCTCCAGATGCCGGCTCAGCGCTCACGAGCTCCGGGACCTTGACGAAGGCACCTGCCCGCCTCAGCTTCGGCCTCCCCGCCCCAAGGCTTTGTGAGGGCCTGGTGCCAGCGAAGCCCAAACCCACCGGGCAGGGCACCACCCCTCCCCCTCCCTACCTCCACGACCCTTGTGCACACACATGTACACACGTAAACGCAGCGTGTACACACACACACACAAGTGCACTCATGCACATACACGAATGCACACACATACACAGGCACGCATCCACACGTACGCCCACGTGTGCTCACACACACACAGACACAGGCATCCTTGCTCACGTTCACACACGAACACCGAGAAGGCCAGAGTACCCAGGAAGTCTGTGACCCTGGGCGTGCCCGGGCTTGGCGGTGAAGGAACAAGGCCACCCTCTGTCCACGTCAGGGACCCCAGGGCCACAGGCGCTCACACCCAGCACTCGGCCACCCGGCCTCTCCCACATCTGCTGCCCACCCCGGGCCGCCTGCCTTCCCGCCCCCACGGCTCCTCCTCCAGGCCCCCCCCCACTTCCCCACTGCGCTCCTCAGGACCTTCTTGCCCTTAACGTGTTCCTCTTGGAGCTTGTCCACCCAGCAAACGCCTGCCGGCCCTCCCAGGTGCCGCGGAGGCCCCCCTCCAGCAGGTCTGACAGGGAGCAGCGGAGGGAAGCCCCCCAGGCCAGGGTGGTGTCCAAGGTGAGGCACAAGGGGTTCGAACCACGGTGCCCTCCATCAGGCCAAGCAGGCACCTGTGCTGGCTGGCAGCGCAGCCCAAGGCCAGGGCCACAGGCCCTCCCCGGCTGGCAGACGCCACCACTTGCTTCTCTGATGCCTCTTCTGTACCCTGCGCGCTCCTGACCAACGCCTCCCCTGGCACGGGGACACCTCAGTCGGTCTGACAAGGACAGGGTAAAGGGACAAAGCAGGTGACTAAACAGTTAATCCCACTAAGGGCTCATCCATGAAGGAGAACGTGTGGGAGACCCCTGTAAGTTAATGATCACTCTAGAAAGCAGGTTTGCTTAACCACAAAACCAAGCAGGCTTGCTTAGCAACAAACCACGCAACATAAGCACAAGACATGCCCCGGGACGATAAAATGGGGGAATGAGACCCACATCCTGCCCGCTAAGGTCAGTAAGTTAATGGTTCCTAAGACACGCTCCTCTGCGCAAGCTAAAAACAAAAATATAAGGACAAGGTGGCGCTACACTGAAGCCTGAGATGATTTCCCATATTTTAGTATGTGTTACCGCCTTTCTGCTCATTTCCACTGCGCCATGACAGTCCCAGTTTGACCGCGTAGGGACAAGAAAACTCCCCCGCCCGACAAGGAGGAGGAACTGGTGATGGAAGGGTGACGTCTACTCAAGAATGAGAAAGAAGGTGGTCTTCTCCCCTGCCCACTTTCCTTCCGCTATAAAAACGTAGCTTAGTTCTCAGGGCAGAGCTCCCCGCCTGCCCGCTTGTATCTCTCACAGGCGTCCTACAGTAATAAACTCTTTCCTTACCTGTCACTCTGCTGCTCAGTGAATTTTTTCTGCGCCGAGACAGAAGACCCTTCGCTCTACTATCACCCGAGACGCGTTCCGTCGGTTTCAGGTCCTCTGGGCCCAGGCGCTATCTGGACCCCTGGACGAGATCCTGCTCTCCCAGCTCAGCTGGCTCATTCCTTGGAGGCGCAACTCTCACGGAAGGGCCGCCTTACGTCCCTCCTTCCGTGTCTGTGAGGGCCTGCACCCTCCCCACACCCACGAGAACCCACCAGCTGTGCTCTCTGCGTGGTCACCGTCCCCTGAACCACATTTACTGGAACTTCCACTTGTCCCTCTCTGAGGGCACCGCCCCAGCACCCATCACACTGTCCACACAGAAGGCCTTTCTGCTCTGCCACGATGCATATATTCCCCAAGCCCACGAGCAAACCAAGACAACTTCCTCCTGGCCTTAACGCCACTCTGCTGACTGGTGGCCATAAACACCGAAAAGACTGGACTTTTCTGGGAAGAGCAGTCAATCCCACATTCTGCTTGATAGGCAGTACAGGGAATGTTATTTACATGATATTTTGCACAAAGAGTAACCCCCAAATAACCGTGTAGGCATCAGAAGGTCGGGCACTTCCTCCCCTCCATGCACAACGTTTCTGTACCGTGGTGAGCACAGGAGTCAGCCGCTCACTTCCCGCCCCAGGGGAAGAGATTTCAGAGCAGGGTCAGCCCCACTGACTGGGGGACCCATCCCGGACTCCTGGACAGCCCTGGTGCCCGCTCTGGTGAAACTAGTAAGAACAGCGTCGTTAAAACGCAAACACTTTTTCTAAACGCTCCGTCCTCGGCTTCAGGAGTCGCACACGGCGTTGGCAACGACTGCCCCGGGCCGAGCCGGGTGGCCCGGGCCTCACCCGGACTTCGGACCCTCCCCACCCCCCGAACGGCGGGGCCGCGGCCGCCGACCCGGCTCCACCGACCCCCGACTCCGGCATCCGAGGGGCCGGGCCGGCAGCAGATGCCGGCCGCCCGAGGCCCCGTCGGCCTGCGGCGCGCCGCCTTCCCGCCGCCCCGAGGCCGGGAAGGGGCTGTCACGTCCTGGGACCCTCACTCACCGGCCTCCCTCGCCGCACCCAGGATCCACCCAGCGCGACCCGAGCGCCTGCGACGCCTCCAACGGGCCACCTCTTAGGCCGCGGCCATCACTCTTCCGGGAAGAGGCGGGTCGCAGGGCGGTGCGACCTCCCCGCGCCGATGCCGGCGCCGCCATCTTTCCCCCGGGCGGAAGCGGCCTCACCGCCCTCCCGGGCGGCCAATGAGGAGCGTACGCGGGTCCACGTAGCCCGACGGCGCGGTCCGCGGCGCTCCCCGCGCCATGAAGCTGCTGCGGCGCGCGTGGCGGCACCGAACGGCGCTGGGCCTGAGCGCCCTGGCGCTGGGCGGCGCTGCGCTGCTCTACCTGGCGCGCTGCAGGGCGCCCGTCGACCCCGCCGCGCCCGCGCCCTTCGGCCCCGCGCGCGCCGCCGCTTTTCTGGCCGTACTGGTGGCTAGCGCGCCGCGGGCGGCCGAGCGGCGCAGCGTGGTCCGCAGCACATGGCTGGCGGCGCGGCGTGGCGGCCCCGGGGACGTGTGGGCGCGCTTCGCCGTGGGCACCGGCGGGTTGGGCGCCGACGAGCGGCGCGCCCTGGAGCGCGAACAGGCACGGCACGGCGACCTGCTGCTGCTGCCCGCGCTGCGTGATGCGTACGAGAACCTCACGGCCAAGGTGTTGGCCATGCTGGCCTGGCTGGACGAGCATGTGGCCTTCGAGTTCGTGCTCAAGGCAGACGACGACTCGTTCGCGCGTCTGGACGCGCTGCTGGCCGAGCTGCGCGCCCGCGACCCCGCGCGCCGCCGCCGCCTCTACTGGGGCTTCTTCTCGGGCCGCGGCCGCGTCCGGCCCGGGGGCCGCTGGCGCGAGGCCGCCTGGCAGCTCTGCGACTACTACCTGCCCTACGCGCTGGGCGGCGGGTACGTGCTCTCGGCCGACCTCGTGCGCTACCTGCGCCTCAGCCGCGAGTACCTGCGCGCCTGGCACAGCGAGGACGTGTCGTTGGGCGCTTGGCTGGCGCCGGTGGACGTGCAGCGCGAGCACGACCCGCGCTTCGACACCGAGTACAAGTCCCGCGGCTGCAACAACCAGTACCTGGTGACGCACAAGCAGAGCCTGGAGGACATGCTAGAGAAGCACCGGACGCTGGCACGCGAGGGCCGCCTGTGCAAGCGGGAGGTGCAGCTGCGCCTGTCTTACGTCTACGACTGGTCGGCGCCACCCTCGCAGTGCTGCCAGAGGAAGGAGGGCATCCCCTGACCGCCCCGAGCAGGGCTGGGACGCCCGGCTCCAGACCCTGCGCAGCCATTCTGCCGCTCGTGGTGGTGTGTGGAGGCTGGACCGAGTCACTGGGGGCCGCCCGCCTGCCTTCCACTGGTGAAGCTGACAGCTTCTGGCTGGTCGTTAGCATGAGGCCGGCCCTCGAGAGGACCCAGTTTACCTGGTGACCATGGGCCAGATGCCAGGCAGCAGTGGACACCTCCTAAGCCCCGGCTCTGCTAAGCACCCGTACAGCCTACCCGAGGGCATCTTGTTCTGCGTCTGCGGCCAGCATCCTGTCAGACAGAAATGTCCCGTCCCTGGATTTTAGCGTTTTGCCTGGACGTGGGCGAGTCCGCAGGCGGCCCCGCGGGGCCTGAGCACACACTGTCCTCTCCCAGGCCGGCACCAAGGAGCCAGAGGATGGAGCTGACAGGCCTTGCAGGACATGACCCCAAAGAAAAATGCCCCACCCCCCAGGGCTGGGGACAATGTCGTGTCCTGCCTCCACTGTACTGACCATCCACCTGCACCTGCTGAGGGCTGTGGCCGCTGTCAGCTGGGCCCTGGCACTTGGAGACTCGCCATGTGATGCAACCCAACAGCTTTTATAGAAGTTACTGTTGCTTTATGCGGTTAGGTCACCTCTTGCGTCTCCTGCTGGTAACCCTTGTCACATGTACGTCTAGGGTTTAACCTCGTTTTATGTGAGTCAGCTTTCGTGGTATTTTGGTCTGTGTGTTTGTCTGGAGTGAATTCGTGGTACGTGTAATTCAGAGCTTGCCTGCTATTTATTTATAAATTTTGTGAATTTGCGAAGATAAGCGTTTGAGTTGAGAGTTGGGGGGGTCTCATATGTTTTGGTATTCAAGAGAGGATTTTTCTACGAGAACTTGGAATTTGTGGGTTAACCAGTTTTTCCAACTTGAGTTGTAGACGCATTGCTGCTTAAGAGTTGAGACATGGAAGAGCTCATCCACCTCTCTTCTGTTTACACGGAAGGCGACCCCACTGTCTCTCTCTAAAAACACTTTTCTTTAAGGCTTCCTCTCGGCCGCCCAGGGCAAGTGTTTCTGGAAGCATTGACGAGGTTTCCCAAAATCTGTCTTGAGACAGCCTTGCTATGGCATGTCCCCTTGGGGACAGCAGGAGTTCGTGGCACCCTTGCACGTCCCCAGAAGGTTGGGGCTTCCTCTTTTCCCCGTTAAATGTGAAAAGTGAGCACTGTGGTCATTGCAGAAGTCAAATAAAGTGGCTCCCGGGAAACGGGGAGCCCTTCTCAGGCTGGGGGTGTGAGAACTCTGCACTTTCTGTCTGGGTCCGGGCTGTGCTGCCACCTGCCTGCAGCCCAGGCTCTGGGGCACTAGGAACAGGAGGGCACAAGTCTCTGACTCACCTGTTTCCTGCCATTCCCGAGCCCTCAGGCTGTGCATTTTAGGAGCGGTATCTTGGCCCAGGTGGCTTCCACATCAGACGGCTCTCTCTCGTGGCTTCTGGAGGCTGGGGCCTGTGACGGGGTGCCGGCGTGGTCGGGTTCTGTCAAGGCCCTCGTTCTGGTGTGCAGAGGGCCACCTTCCTGCTGTGCTGTGGTGGGGGAGCCAGGGCGAGCTCTCTGCTGTCCCTTCGCAGCAGGGCATTAACCCCCTCATGGGCCCCGGACCCTGATCCAGACGCCACTGCACCAGGGCGTTGGGGCCTCCGTCTGATTTGGGGGCACAGTCAGTCCACGGCGACAGGTTTGGTTATTTTTGTCTAAAGGGAGAAGAATATCAAGAACTCTCAGGGCCTCCCCGGTGGCGCAGGGGCTGCGAGTCCGCCTGCCGGTGCAGGGGACGCGGGTTCGAGCCCCGGGCCGGGAGGATCCCACGTGCCGCGGAGCGGCTGGGCCCGTGAGCCATGGCCGCTGAGCCTGCGCGTCCAGAGCCTGTGCTCCGCAACGGGAGAGGCCACAACAGTGAGAGGTCCGCGTACCGCAAAAAAAAAAAAAAAAAAAGTTGAATTTTGGGAAACAGAATTGTTTCAGTTGTTATCCTGATGCCTAAAGGTAAAATAATAAAGTTAAAATGAATACCAATCAAGAAAACACCCAGGGCCTCCCCGGTGGCGCAGGGGCTGCGAGTCCGCCTGCCAGTGCAGGGGACGCGGGTTCGAGCCCCGGGCCGGGAGGATCCCACGTGCCGCGGAGCGGCTGGGCCCGTGAGCCATGGCCGCTGAGCCTGCGCGTCCAGAGCCTGTGCTCCGCAACGGGAGAGGCCACAACAGTGAGAGGTCCGCGTACCGCAAAAAAAAAAAAAAAAAAAGTTGAATTTTGGGAAACAGAATTGTTTCAGTTGTTATCCTGATGCCTAAAGGTAAAATAATAAAGTTAAAATGAATACCAATCAAGAAAACACCCAGGGCCTCCCCGGTGGCGCAGGGGCTGCGAGTCCGCCTGCCGGTGCAGGGGACGCGGGTTCGAGCCCCGGGCCGGGAGGATCCCACGTGCCGCGGAGCGGCTGGGCCCGTGAGCCATGGCCGCTGAGCCTGCGCGTCCAGAGCCTGTGCTCCGCAACGGGAGAGGCCACAACAGTGAGAGGTCCGCGTACCGCAAAAAAAAAAAAAAAAAAAGTTGAATTTTGGGAAACAGAATTGTTTCAGTTGTTATCCTGATGCCTAAAGGTAAAATAATAAAGTTAAAATGAATACCAATCAAGAAAACACCCAGGGCCTCCCCGGTGGCGCAGGGGCTGCGAGTCCGCCTGCCAGTGCAGGGGACGCGGGTTCGAGCCCCGGGCCGGGAGGATCCCACGTGCCGCGGAGCGGCTGGGCCCGTGAGCCATGGCCGCTGAGCCTGCGCGTCCAGAGCCTGTGCTCCGCAACGGGAGAGGCCACAACAGTGAGAGGTCCGCGTACCGCAAAAAAAAAAAAAAAAAAGTTGAATTTTGGGAAACAGAATTGTTTCAGTTGTTATCCTGATGCCTAAAGGTAAAATAATAAAGTTAAAATGAATACCAATCAAGAAAACACCCAGGGCCTCCCCGGTGGCGCAGGGGCTGCGAGTCCGCCTGCCGGTGCAGGGGACGCGGGTTCGAGCCCCGGGCCGGGAGGATCCCACGTGCCGCGGAGCGGCTGGGCCCGTGAGCCATGGCCGCTGAGCCTGCGCGTCCAGAGCCTGTGCTCCGCAACGGGAGAGGCCACAACAGTGAGAGGTCCGCGTACCGCAAAAAAAAAAAAAAAAAAGTTGAATTTTGGGAAACAGAATTGTTTCAGTTGTTATCCTGATGCCTAAAGGTAAAATAATAAAGTTAAAATGAATACCAATCAAGAAAACACCCAGGGCCTCCCCGGTGGCGCAGGGGCTGCGAGTCCGCCTGCCAGTGCAGGGGACGCGGGTTCGAGCCCCGGGCCGGGAGGATCCCACGTGCCGCGGAGCGGCTGGGCCCGTGAGCCATGGCCGCTGAGCCTGCGCGTCCAGAGCCTGTGCTCCGCAACGGGAGAGGCCACAACAGTGAGAGGTCCGCGTACCGCAAAAAAAAAAAAAAAAAAAGTTGAATTTTGGGAAACAGAATTGTTTCAGTTGTTATCCTGATGCCTAAAGGTAAAATAATAAAGTTAAAATGAATACCAATCAAGAAAACACCCAGGGCCTCCCCGGTGGCGCAGGGGCTGCGAGTCCGCCTGCCAGTGCAGGGGACGCGGGTTCGAGCCCCGGGCCGGGAGGATCCCACGTGCCGCGGAGCGGCTGGGCCCGTGAGCCATGGCCGCTGAGCCTGCGCGTCCAGAGCCTGTGCTCCGCAACGGGAGAGGCCACAACAGTGAGAGGTCCGCGTACCGCAAAAAAAAAAAAAAAAAAAAGTTGAATTTTGGGAAACAGAATTGTTTCAGTTGTTATCCTGATGCCTAAAGGTAAAATAATAAAGTTAAAATGAATACCAATCAAGAAAACACCCAGGGCCTCCCCGGTGGCGCAGGGGCTGCGAGTCCGCCTGCCAGTGCAGGGGACGCGGGTTCGAGCCCCGGTCCGGGAGGATCCCACGTGCCGCGGAGCGGCTAAGTAAGCCCGTGCGCCACAACTCCCGAGCCTGCGCTCTAGGGCCTGCGAGCCACAGCTACTGAGACGGCGTGCCACAGCTACTGAGGCCCGCATGCCTAGTTAGGGCTTCCCTGGTGGCGCAGGGGCTGCGAGTCCGCCTGCCAGTGCAGGGGACGCGGGTTCGAGCCCCGGTCCGGGAGGATCCCACGTGCCGCGGAGCCGCTAAGTAAGCCCGTGCGCCCCAACTCCCGAGCCTGCGCTCTAGGGCCTGCGAGCCACAGCTACTGAAGCCCGCGTGCCTAGAGCCCGTGCTGTGCAGCAAGAGAAGCCACCGCAATGAGAAGCCCGCGCACCGCAACGAAGAGCAGCCCCCGCTCGCCGCAACGAGGAAAAAGCCCGTGCGCAGCAACGAAGACCCAAGGCGGCCATAAATAAATAAATAAATAAATAAAAAGTCTGGGTCTCAGTCCATAAAGGAGGGGGTAGTCTTATGGTTGGTGACCTGACCACAATTCTCCTGCCTTGAGAAGGCAGAGGCTGGACAGCAGAGGCCCCAACCTCTGACCTGGCTCTGATTATGAGGTGTGGTGAGCCTTGCGCCAGGACTGACTGCGTGGCTGAAGGTTTGGGGACACCAGGGTGAGCTGGATGGGGCCCTGCCCTCCACTGGGTGAGTGCTGAGGGATGCTGACTGGCTGGGATGATGGTCCTGGGATGTCTCGTCTGAACCCCGGGATTATCGGAGGAATTGGTGGGCACACATGTCCATTTCTCAGAACAGGATAAGGTGCCTAGAGTGATGGGAAGACCTGCGGAGGCTCACATGGCCAGGGCAGAGCCGCTGGACCCTCAGATCCCTCCCGGGCACCGACGTCCAAGCCCCCCTGGTAAGAACTCTAAAATTCCAGGCGCCTGTCTTGGGGGTGGGGCACCGTGAGCTTTAGCGAACCACGTGAAAATGCCAGTATGCAACCAGTTTTGACCCACAGACGTGGGAATCTCATACTGTTCAACCCAAAACACTAAATTCCAACACATCACACACAGCCTGGGCTGACGGTGCCCGTCCACACTGTGGTTGAGGAGATGTCAGACAGCATGTTGGAGCTGAAGGCCAGGATCCCTTCCTAGAGGGACCCACAGCCACCCCATCTGTGGTCCTGGAGCCCGTGCACGGGCCACACGTGGGCGTCACGGAGCCCAGCCTGCCACCGGCCTGGAGGAGTCTGCCCTCCAGCCTCTGCCTCTCTGCTCCTGCCCTGTCCGCTTCGGCGGGTTCTCCTGGCCGGGCGGGTGCCAAGCCTTCACCCTCCCTGCCGGCTGGCACCATCCCCTGCATGCGGACCGGCCACGGCGCCCCCTCCCAGGCAGCCCTCCCGGTCTGCACCTCCCATGAAGTCCACGCCATCTGGGCATGGGTGCCCTGTGGACCAGGGGCCGAGCCCAGGCTGTCCCGGGTTCAGGAGGCAACAGGTCCTTAGGAGATGGGAAGTCGGACCACCAAACGGGCTTTTCTGGGGGAATTTAGGGTACAGGACACCTCAAGTGGTGAACAGCCCATGGGGACCCAAAACTCAAAGTTTAAGTTAAAAATACGATACGCTATCACTAATTAATAAAATAGAGAAACGTGGGACCCAAGAACCTAGAGGACACAGTGCCTGCCAGGAAGGCCCAGGCACGGGGGGTGGTCTGTGGCACTGCACTGCTGGGGTCGCCACACGGCCACAGGTGGGCCCTCTCCAGACCTCCAAATCCTGGGTCCACCTGGTGTGGCTGAGTTAGCAGGACCAGTGACGCAGTGGAGGCCAGGGGTTCACCCAGGACACATGGCTGCCAGAAGAGACCCTAGGACAGAAAGGGGCTGAGGCTCCCCTCAAGTGAGCCCAGAGGTGCGCCTGCCCTTGGTGCTGGGGCTTCCCGGCCTCCGGACCCTACAGTGCAGGCTGGTGTGCAATTTGGAGCTGGGAAGAGATAGTGGCCCAGCTGTCCCCTTGTCCCTATGTGCTCAGCCAGCCCCTGACTCATCCCAGGGGGTGGTGGCGTCCTCCCTTCCCTGCCCACCCCCCAGTGTCGCTGTATATACCAGGTTTAGCCAGTAAGTTCTGGCCTCGGGAATGTCCTCCAGGCTCATGTGCACATGATAAAAATAGAAACATTCAGGGCTTCCCTAGTGGCGCAGTGGTTGAGGGTCCGCCTGCCGATGCAGGGGACATGGGTTCGTGCCCCGGTCAGGGAGGATCCCACATGGCCCGCGTACCAAAAAAAAGAACAGAAACATTCAGATTCAAAGACCCCTGGTGTTTGAAGTGCCGTAACCCTGGGGGTTCTATGCCGAAAGCCCCTTGCTGGGTCTGGGAGGGAGACATGGGGAGGGGGAGATGCAGGAGCCCCCAAGATGCTGGCCCTACTTCACCACCTCCAAACCAGCCACTGAGCAGTGGGGCTGCTGGGGGCCCGCGGGGAACCCCAGAGATGCCCAGCCTGGCAGTTGGGGCAGGAAGAGCCAGCAACGGGGCTTCCCGGGCAGCCCAGCGTGTAGGACTCCGTGCTGCCACTGCAGGGGCACGGGCTCCACCCCCGGACAGGGAAGTAAGACCCCACAAAACGTGCGGCACAGCCAAAAAGTAAACTAAATAGATGAGAGAGAGAGAGAGATAGAAGCCAGCAGGGCACCGGGGGCCCTGCAGCCGCTGCCCCCGTCACCTCCCCTCACTCAGGCTGCTCTCCGGGGCCCCTGGCTGCAGTCTCCTCTGCCCTCCACGCCAGGCTCACTCCTTCCCTGAGCCTCCACCAGCCCTTGCTCACGGCAACATCCCTTCCTTGTCCTCGGGGAGGCCCGTCCAGATCACCTGCCGACAGCTCCCCCGGCCTCGCGCTTCCCCCGGCCTTCACCTGTGTACCTGGCTGTCCCGGGGTCTGTGCTGCCCCAGGAGTGAGACCGACCCGGGAAACAGGAGCCCCTTGCCTGCCGCCTGCTGGGCCCAACTGCTCGGAAGACGCCTCCCGGGAGGCAGAGCTGGCGCTGCTGGGTGCCCGGAAGCCATGGCTCAGGCTCAGCCAGCCCCGCGTCCTCCGGATGGGCCTGGGCGGCTGCCTCAGGATACGAAGTGCTGCTGCGTGTGGGTCCTCCTAGGACGTGGCCCCATCCCCTCGGACCTTCTCCGTCCACCCACCTGCCTGGGTGGGGCCCATATTTAGCTGTGGTCAAGGTTCTCAGGGGCCGGCTACGGGCTGTGCTGTGTCCCCCAGAAGACGTGTCAGGTCCCAGCCGCCAGGACCTGCAAGTGTGCCCTGATTGGGAAGTAGGGTCTTTGCAGGTGTAACTAAGGTGAGCACAGCAGGTGCAGCCCTACTGTAGTATCACTGTGTTCTCGTAGGAAGAGGAAGCAGAGACCCAGGAAGGAGGAGGCCCTGTGCCAACGGGCAGAGTCCGGAGCGATGCAGCTGCCAGCCCAGAAGTGCCCCGGTGGCCGGCCCGAGGCCCAGAGGAGACCGGCAGGGGTTCCACCCAGAGTCGCAGAGTCTGCTGAGCCCTGGATTTCAGCCGCAGGCCCCAGACTGTGGGAGACCCCGTTTCCCTGTGGACAAGCACAGCTCCGACGCCACCTGCCCGGTCCTCCCAACTCTGGGTGCTGGGCGGGCGCCTGCCGGGGCATTCCAGAGCCCTCAGCCACTGGCTGAGCCCAGCCTCCGCCACGTCCCAGGGCTCAGCACAGACCCTGCCACCTGGGGGCAGGCCCGCAGTGGCCGTGCCAGGATCCCCGCAGCCTGTGCCTCACCTGCCTGGCCCCACGTTCCCTCCATCCATCGGGCCCCCCGCGCCCCTGTGGACTGGGTCTCAGCCCCGTATCCGCAGGGTCTCACGGGGGCGGCCAGCCCTCTTCTCGGTCCCCCTGCCCCAGGCACCCTGTCCACATCGTGAGACCACTGACCCTTGCCATTCAGGGCCCCACGGAGCCCACAGCAGCTGCCGCAGACAGGCCTAAAGCAGGCCAGCTGCCCGGCCCCCAGTGGGGTCCCCCTCCGGAGCAACTTGAGAACCCCAAGGTCAAGGTCACATCCAGCCGTTCCTTGGTGCTTGCGCTCTGGTTCCAGGGGCTTGACGAAGGGCACGGGCTGTTCTTCCTTGTTATAAACACGCTCTGGGCTGAGCCGACATCTTTCTCCCACCATGAGTCCAGGGAGGCGGTGAAAGGCCGCCCCGCCCACCTGTCCAGGCCCCCAGGCCTGGGTCTCCCCTGTGGTCACCGTCCCCACAGCCTTGGGAGCTGGAAGAAGACCTCTCACCTGTCACCTGGCCTCTGCGGGCGCCCCCCAGGCCCCACCCCTCGTTTCCGCCCCCCCCAACCCCACCCCATCTGTGGATGGTGCTACTGGCTCCCCACCCCTCCCCAGCACTCCCCCCTTCAGACCTCACGGCCTCACACAGAGGCAGCACTGCCCACCACGGCCACACTGCGGCCAGGCGACCCCTCCGACGGCGCCGACCGCTTCAGGGATCCCCCAGAGCAAACGGCAACCGGCCACCCCACGCGTCCCCAGGGTCCCTCCTCGGCTGGGGGTCCCGGGGACCCACCCCACCCTTCCTCCCCAAGGACCCTGAGCCTCCCTTGCCACGGGGCCCTGGATGGGTGATGAGAGGAGAGCAGGAGGGGAGTGGAAGGCGGCCAGCCTCAGTCCTCTGCTCGGGCCACAGTGACCAGCAAGACCCTCAGTGTGACCTTGTGGACATCCCGCAGACCGTGGCTGCAGCACCGGCTCTGCCCAGGGCCCGGGTCTGGTGGGAGTCACAGGGGAGGCCAGTGGCCAACGGCCGAGTCTCCACTGATACCCCTCCCGGCTCCTGGAGCCCCAGAACAGGACGCGAGGAATGAGTGACATCAGGAAAGGTGAGCAGTTCCTGTGACGCTGGGGCAAGGCCTGACCCCACTCTGGATGTCAGCCTCAGTCGGCCGGGTCAGCAGACAGGGCAGAGGTACGGCCCCCGGCCCAAGCACCAGCAGGCACCCCGGGTCCAGCCAACGCCACCCGACTGACGAGGTCTGCCCAGGAGATGGAAGTGGGGGCCTGGGGGGAACCTAGGAGGTGGTAGGGTCACGGGTCTCTACAGAGGGGTTTCCACTGGAGCCTAGAGATGGCAGCTACCCGAGAGCACACCCCCCGCCCTGGGAAGGGGGCTCTGGTGGCCAGGTGGGCAGCTGGACCCTGGACCTTAGGAGGTCTGGGCAGTGGGGACAAGGGTGTTAGCAGGGGGCCGACTCTGACCTGGCCACTCAGCAGGACATCAAGGACCCTCCCACCATACAATGCCCTGGGCTCACAGCTGGTACCCCATGGCCGCTGGCCCCAGGTCATGCCTGCTAGCCGGCCAGCAGGGTCCACCGGGCAGGGCCCAGCTGGCCACGGTGCTGGGTGACGCTCAGGGCTGGGGAGGAGCCAGGAGCCAGGGTGGCCATGGGGACCGGACAGAGGTTGACTCTGTCCTCTAAACACCGAACCTCCACGGCCCTGCCAGCGGGACAGGCGCCCAGGGAGGGCCCTCGTCCAGCTCCCACTTCCCACTAACCCAGGGCCTGACCCGGCCCAGTGACCCGAGAAGGAAAAACCCCAGCCCCGGCCCCTCCCTCCTTTGGCATCTGAGGGTCTCGGCGGCCCAGCCCCCGAGGGGGCCCGGCACCCCCGGCTACAGCCGCCCACCCCGTCCCGCGCAGAGTGCCGGGCGGATGGCCAGAGCCAGGCTCGAGCCCGGCCAGCAGTGCTGGGTCACCGTGTCCAGCCCTCTGACTGTGTTCCCAGACGGACCCCAGCCTGCGCCTCCGGCCCCAGAGGCGAGAGCGGGCAGCCTCCACAGTGAAGGCCAGGCCGATCCCGCGGCGGGGCCTGGTGCGGGCGGCAGGGCGGCAGGGCGGCGGGGCGGCGGGGCAGCAGCAGGGGTTGCTTCTGGAGACGCTTCGCTTCAGAGGCGGAGTTCTGCCCGTGATGCCCCTTCCTGTTCAGTCCCATTCTCACACGCCCGGGTCCCACCAGCCGCCCGGAGGGGCTGCGGGCACAGGTGGCCATCTCTCCTGGCCTGGCCACTGCCCCACTGCCCCAGGTGTGCGTGTGACGCCAGCTGTTGCAACACCAATGTCATCGCACCAGAGGAGCCCATGAGTCACTGCCCCATAGCAGGGCTGCACCCAAATCCTCCCGAACAAAGGCCCTTGGTCCCCAGGGCCCTGGCCCCCGCCAGGCCTGCCCGCGTGCACCACAAGACACTCCGGCAGACGCACCGAGGGGCAGGCGCGCTGATGGCGGCACACACAGGCACCGGTGTGGGAGTTGCCAATACCCAGGCGGGCTCCCCAGCCTGTGTCCACCCAGCTCCAGGGCTGGGCCGGGGGAGGCCCCAGGCTGCTGGAGGCGTCAGCTCCTGGGTGAGCTCAGGCACCCCGGGCTGGAGACCCAGCACCTCGATGACCTGGGTCAGGGCCCCGAGGTCATGCAGGGCTTGGAGTGGCCTGAACACGGAGCCCAGAGGGCACGCTGGCCGAGCCCAGTGAGCGAGCGAGGGCCCCCCCGGGTGCAGCCAGGTCCCAGGTCAGAGCGCTGAGTGCAGGCTGGAGGCCTCGGATGAGATAAGGCTCCCTGCTGCCCGCAAGGAGCTTCTGCGCCAGGACAGGGGCCGGGAGCCCCTCTCCCCTCCCCCATCACCCAGAGTCCCCGGCCGTCCGGTGAGTCCAGCTCCAGGCCCTGGGCAGTGGCCCTTCCCCGCCCGGCACCCATGGCCGTGCGGCCACCAGCCCAACTGCCCAGCACGAAAGCCCCCCTGGCTGGACCAGTGCCGAGGACCCTGAGCATGGCTGTTCCTGAGCTCAGGGACCGGCCAGCCAGGGTCTCCAGCCGCCGAGGCCTGGACACCTGCTCTGTATCCACTCCCGAGGGTCCTGGTGATTCGGCTCTGCCGAGAAAGCCCAGGCAGGCCGCAGGGCGGAGAGAGAGGGCACTCAGAGACCCCCACGCGGCATCCAGACACCAGGGACCATGGGAGGCTCCACCTGGACCACAGGGCAGGGCGGAGCTCCCAGAGTCACCACCGCAGCCACCACTGGGGCACGCGGGGTCAGCACGGCGGGCCCAGGTTCGTGCAGACCCAGGGAGAGGTGCACAGCCACACAGAGGACACGTCCACCCAGGTCCCAACGGGCCCGCTGCACTCCCCACACCCACACCCCCTCGGGCCATTTTGGGTCCTTGGCCCAGGTCACAGGAGTCAGAGGGTCTGGGCTGGCTAAGGACAGGGGCCCCGGTGGGGAGAGGCAGCCCAAGGGGCCCTTGGAGCAGATCCCTGCGCCCAGCCCAGGCCTAGCCTGAGGGGACGAAGTCACACCGAGCTGGGCACCGGCCACAGACGGCTGCAAAAGGCTGCAGCGGGCCGGCGTGTCCTGGCCACACCCTGAGGGCCTCCCCCTCCCCAGAGCCCCAGCCCAGGCCAGGTGGGCAGCCTGTCCTGCTGGCCTCACCCCTACCCTGTCCCATCCGCAGCCCACAGAGGGGACCAGGGGCCACCCCTGCCCCTGCCAGCTCCTGCGGGGCGGAGTGGGGGGAAGGGAGGGGGCTGGCAGCTGCGCCCGGACCTGAGAGAACTTCAGACTGCCCTGAGCCAGAGACCCACATTCTTGTCTGCACTGAAACTGGACAGCAGGCCGAGGGTGCTGACCTGGCTCTGGCCCAACTTGGACACACCTGCCCCCAGCACCCCAGGGCTGCCTCAGCCTCGGGGCCGGGAGGGGCAGTCAGCAGCAGCCCGGCTGTGGCCGGGGACCAGGGCTTGGGAAGCCAGGGCTGGAGTGCTCCCAGGAGGAAGCGTCCTCCCTCGCGGGAGCCCCCAGCACAGCAAGTCCTCAGGCCCGGCTGCAGGCAGAAGGGTCAGCCAGAGGTTCTGGGAACTGAGCCTAGAAGGGCCAACGGGGTCAGCCCAGCACCTGCCGCTGCTTCAGAGCAGGGCTCGGAGTCAGGACTCAAGCTGAGGCCGCCAGCGCTGTGCTGGCCACCTCAAAGCCCAGCTCCAAACCCAGAGTCCAGGACAGGGAAAAGCCCGTCCCCAGGCCCCCAACCCGGAACCCCCGGTGAGCCCGAGGGGCAAGAGCTGCTACAACCCACCCCAGGAGCCCCTGCTCAGACCGGGTGGGTGTGACTGTGAGGGCCCAGGGCCCAGGGAGCTTAGCAAACACCCCAGTTTGGGTCCAGCTTCAGGAGATGACGGGGCCGAGAGAAAATGCTGCTGCTGGGTCCAGGGCGGGGCCTTTGGGGCCTCACCCTGCACTGGCCGCTTGTCCGCACTGGGAGCACAGCCTGCGTCTTTGAGGGCCACCCCAGCTCGTGCCCCTGGACCCGCCAATAGCAGCCACTGCCGCCCACCCCAGCCCCCCATGTCTTTGCTCCAGCTCTCCCAGCGCCAGGGCCCAGCTGGACATGGCACATTCCAAGGGAATTAGAGCTAAGTGGTTAATGACCTCCCATTAGGGGCAGAAACCGGGAGGAAGAAGAGACAGACGGGAAGCGTGGAGTCGGGCGCCGGGCGCGGGCCCTCCGGCCCTGGCCACCTGCCCGCAGAAGCCCTGGGCGGCCGGCTTGTCCGTCCTCTCCATCTCTCTTCTCCTCATCTCCTGTCTCCCGTCTGTCGCCCCAGCAGGGCCTGGCCCCAACCTCTGTCATCACAGCCCCTGGCAGGTCTGGGTGAGGTGAGACCTGCCCCCTCCCGGGCCGGGGGTAGGGTGGGGGGACCGGCCAGTGTTGAAGGACAGTCAGGAGAGCCCCGGGGGCGGGGGGGGGGGTCTGGTCCCACCAGTCACCGCCTCAGTGAGCCCTGTACATGGGTGGGAACACAGACTGGTGCCTGCGGCCAAGCTGGGCTCCATACAGCAGTGTCAGGAGGCCTGGGCTCCTCGGCCCACACAGGACCTCGGTGCCGGGGGTGTGGGGGGCGGCCCGCAGCCTCCCCCGACCTCCCAACAGAGACCCCAGTGCGCCACTCACGCCTCCCCCTTGCAGGCGGCGGGAACATCCCTCTCAGGCCAGGCCGGCGGCGCCATGAAGCCGAGAACCGCCCCCAGACCCGGGGCCCCTGATGCCACCCGGGGGAGCGGGGAGAGAGGTGGGGACGGGTCAGTGGCCACGCCCGCCGCTGCACGCACTGGTGCCCTCCCGGCACCAGTGCTTTCCTGCCTCATTACCCAGCGGGCTGCAGGGAGGGTCTGGCGGAGCGGCTGGTAACCCACCCCACTCCCCACGCCAACCCGAGCTGGCAGACGGACGCCCGAGCCCCTGCCCTTCCCTGCTCAGCCTTGGAGACGGGTCTCCGGGCCCCCCTGCGGCGGAGCTGATCCCCCACCCCCAAGCCCCAGTCATGGGCGGAGGGGCCAGGTGCGGCCGCCCACCCAGGGCCCAGGTGCCAACCAGCAATGGTATCTCGGCAGCTCTGTAAAGACCCGGACGTCCACAACCAATTTACATTCTTCCGTCTGAGCTTGAGTGGTGCGGGCAGGGGCCGAATCCACAGGACCCACAGGCAGGGCCTCAGCCGCCTGTCCAGGCCACTCTGACCCTGTCGCCGGGGGGGGGGGGGGCAGCCGCCAAGGAGAAGGTGGTGAGAAGTAAGGTCCCTGGGGGAATGAGGGACGCTGAGGACACCCGGGCCGCGGGGACATCGTCCGCGTCTGGAGGGTGTGAGGCCAGCACACCTGTCTGCTCCCCACCAGCCCCACGGGGGGCCCCGCCTCGCCCTCTGCTCCCCGACACGCACTGTGCCACTCACCAGCCTCGAGGTCTCCCAGGCCCTGTGAGTGCCCACGGGCTGCTACCCTCTGAGGCTGGACCGGCCCTGGGCAGGCGGAGGGGTGGTCCCAGGCCATGGGCAGGGCCAAGCGGTGCCTGAACAGACACCTGTCCTTGTCATCGAGGTAAACGTGGCCCCTGGCAGGCACAGGGGCCGTGGGGAACGCACCCCAGCTGCCAGGGTGCTCGGCCGGAAGCTCCACCTCCAGGGCCAAGCCCGCGCCCGCACGCATGGGTGTCCTGAGGCCACTCCACGGCTGCTGCTGCCCCCGCCCTCCCCCACCCCTGCCCCTACAACGCCGCAGCGACCAGGCGACAGGAAGGGCTGGGGGCTCTTTATTGCTGTGACCCCAGGTTTACCGGAGGGCAGCGGGGTGAGGGTTGCGGCAGCTGCCCCGCGGCCCGTTGGCCCCTCACGTGCCCAGGAGCAGGCCGGAGAAGCTGGAGCTGCTCTGGACGGTGAGGGCTGCGCCGGAGCCATTGTCCACAAAGACGGAGGTGTACTGTCCCGCCTGCAGACACCCACAGTGGACGTTACCACCCACAGGGCCCGGCTGCCGGCCAGGCGACACCCGGCCCGGGCAGCTTGGAGGCCCAGGACTGCCCCCCGCCCCCGCACTGCCCCACCGACCCCCGGCCTCACCTGCAGCTGCAGCAGCCCCTGCACGTGCACCGTGAAGACCCTGCCGCCGCTCTCCAGGCCGGAGATGGCCTCCAGGGACCTGGACGCGGGGCCGCAGGGGTGAGGGCACAGTGGCCGTGGGGTGGGGTGGGGTGGGGTGGGCCCCCCGCCCCCCCGCTGGCGCCCAGAGACTCGCATGCTCCCGCCCCGGTGCTCACTGCAGTTCTCTGTGTTCAGGGAAGCCCCCCTCTGTGGGCAAGATGGTCCCCGTGCCCCTCAGGACGCCCCCACGACCCCCAGGAGGGCCCACTCACGTGTGGCGATGGCACAGGGACTCGATGCAGACCAGCACACGCACTGTGTCCCGGGCCCGCAGCCGGGCCCTGCCCTGCAGCTCCCTGGGGTCTGCGGAGACAGGCCAGGTCTGCAGCACCTTCAGGGAGGACGGAGCAGGGGGGGCAGGGGCTGGGGGGCTTCGGGGCACACTGCGGGTTGGGGAGGGTGGGCGTGAGGACCCGTCCAGCCCCCAAGGGAGTCAGGGTGCGAGCAGGAGATGCCTCTGCAATAGGACCCAGGCCTGGGGCACACCCGGAAGGCCAGCCCCCACGCCCCACATGCACCCTGGCCCGGCCCCGCTCACCCACGTGCAGGCTAGCAAAGAACTGGAAGATGGCGGTGACCGGGGCCGTGAACCGACCGGAGGCCAGGCTCAGGCCAGACCCCCGCAGGAAGGCGCCCTGGGCAGCGGGCTGAAAGGACAGCAGGGGGGTGCGGGCTACAGAGTCTGGACCCTCACCTTCCACACCCAGCCTGGCGGAGGCGCCTGAGACCAACAGCCCCCAGCCCAAAGAGGCCCCAGGTGGGCAAGGCAGAGGGCTGACCCGTGCATCTGCACCCACCCAGGCCTCTGGGCACAGATCGGGGCCCCAAGGACCTCCAGAGGGGAGGGTGTGCCTGCCCCTGACCACCCCGGACCCCACCGCGAGCCTCGGCGGGGCGTGCGTGGGCCCGGGGTCGCCCGGCCCTGCTGGGGCCTGAGCACCCACGGTGGAAGCCCCCAGGCTGCCCCCCATGCCCACTCACGGCCTGGAAGCCCTGCAGCTCCACCAGCGTCCTCTTGTCCACCAGCACCGGGGCCTTCAGCCGACAGTGGAAGGCCTCGGACACCAGCCACCTCCCCGCCCCCTCGGGCAGCGGGGGGCCCAGCGGCGCTGAGGACCGACGCTCGGTAGCCTCTGTGGGGACAGGGTGGAGGGGCGGCTCGGCTCAGCTTGGGGTACCCCCAGGGTGACCTCCTGAGCCTCGGGAGAAGAGTGGGCGGGGGGTGCCTACCCTTCAGCATCCCCTGAAACTCCCGGAGCACAGCCTCCTGGGTCACTTCCGCACCGGGGGGTCCTGGGGGGCCAGGGGGGCCTCGCTGTGGGGGAGCAGGAGAAAATGAGGATAGCTGTGGGACCCACAGCCATCCCCATCCTGGGCTTAGACCCCGGGGCTCACCGACTTCTTGTCCTGGCCTCGGCACCGTTTCTTTGAGGCCCCGTCATCGGGGCGCCGGACGAAGTTCAGCCATGTCATGTGGGCATCTGTGAACTCAGGCCCTGAGGCCTCAGGCAGCTGAAGGGTCAGAGGACAGGGCTAGAGTGCTGACCATCAGGCCCCACTGCCCCCTGGGCAGACACAAGGAAGATGGCAACGGGGCACCACAGGCCACCCCCAGGACTCAGGCCAGGGCCTGACGTCCAGGAGCCTCGGGTCTGCTGCTGTGTTGCAGCAACCGTTCCCAAGCAGACGGGCACACCCGTGTGCACACGGGGCCGGGCCCCACATGTCCTGACAGGGGCCCAGCCCCGGCTGAGAAAGGCAGTGGTGGGCAGGAGTGAGTTCTCCAGAGCCGTGTGAGGCTGGGGGCAGTGGGCAAGGTCCCACTCTGTGCTGGGCATCGGGTGTGCCAGCTGGCAGCCCAGGATCGGACCCTGCAAGCCCCCCTCCTACGCCCAGTTTCTGCAGCAGGGCAGCAGGAGAGGCAGGGGCACGCCCAGCCCCAACGTCAGAGAACGCGACAGCGTGCCAGGGGAGGGGCATGTGCCAGGAGCTCGGTCCCTCTCTGCGTCCAGGTCTGTGTGCCGGCCTCACACAGAGGTCCCTGAAGTGGCCAGGAGCGCAGCAGACTCTGGTGTGGCAGGAGAGAGCCACTGCCACGAGGCCAGTGGAGCCCTGGCTACTCCCGGAGAGCCGTCCAGGCAGGCACGAAGAGGGGTCCTGGCCAAGGTCTGGTCCAGCGGTCAGCCTCCAGCGCCAAACACGACGAAGGCCCAGGCTCCCAGGGCAGGCCCTTACCCTGGGGAGCTGGGAGGGGCCCGCCAGGGAAGGGAGAGGAGCCAGGAACTTCCGAACGTTCCGGGTCCTCACTTCTGCTGTCCGCCTGTTCCTCTGGCCGCCTCAGACCCGAGCCATGTTGGAGGACCCGGGGTGGGCAGGTGGGGGAGGAGCCCAGCCCCAGCAGGAAGAGCAGGGCTCCTGACGCCTGGGGAGGGCCGTCTTGTGGCAGGGGTGGCGTGGCCAGGGACACCCCCCTATCTGCCCCCAGACTGCCCTGCCCTGGCTCTGGAGGGGCAGGCCGGGCAGGAACTGTCCCCAAGGACACCTCCCCCAGGAGCCTGGTTCAAGAGTTTGCGTGCCTCTGCCCCAGAACCTGCTGGCAGCCCACTCCCCTGGCAGCAGGGCCCGAGGCGGACTCTCTCCTCGGCCTACCCAGCTGGAAAACGGCGCCTCCGGCTCCAATGGGGCTGCGTGGGCCGAGAGCAGCCGGGGTGGCCGCCACGGAGACGCCCTCGGGAGGCGGGAGGCCAGGATCAAAGGCTCGAGGGCTGGCAGGGGGCCTGGCCCAGCAACTGCCGCTTCACTCCAGCGGCCACCAGGCCTGCGCTGCTGGGGTCAGCTCTAAGATCCCTTCGGGGAGCCCCAGCCCAAGAGGGTGGAACCCTAGGGCTGAGGCAGGTACAAGAAGCTCCTCTCAGAGGGCCGGGGGCCTCCCAGGCCTGGAGCACGTCCCATGCCAGAGGCCGTAAGGGGTGCTGGCTGCCCAGCAGCGCGTCAGGCAGAGGCTAGCCTTGGCCTCACTGGCGGCGGGAGTTGGGGCACCCCGGGTTGCAGCAGGGGCTCTGAACTGGCTGCCCAAAGCACCTCCCCAATTTGCAGTCACACCAAATGGCAGCAGGTTGCTCAGGGCATGATGGTCCCTGGGGCTTCAAAGGGTTCAATGTAGCCCACTGGGAAGCCCCTCCACGCCCCCACCCCTCCCCAGGCCCAGAGAGGGTCCTCGAGGCCCGCCCGATCCACACTGCTGTGGCTGCTGCCCAAAGCCCCCCCCCCACCCAGACGGGGAGGGGAGGCCTGGAGAGTCCAGCGGGCAGAGCCTGCAGCTGGGAGGAAGGCGCCCACGTGCGCCCAGACCCTGCATACCTTGGGGAAGCCCAGTAGCCCCTCGCTGCTGGACGTGGTGGCGTTGGGGGCTGCGGGGTGCTGGCCGGGCTTCCGTGGCCTCTTGGGCTCCCGCCGGGCCCTCACGCCCCCAAGGAGCGTGAGCTGTGGCCAGAGGAGGGCCGCGGCGGCCGCCCAGACCCAGCGCATGTTGGCTGCCGGGTCGGCTGCAGCGGCTCAGTGATGTGAGCCCAGGTGCCTGAAGGCACTCAGAGCCCCGGCGCGGGAGCACAGCCCCGAGGGCTGCCCGGCCACCACTGGTGCATGTCTGCGCGGGATGAGCCTGGCTAGCAAGGGAAGCGGGAGGACACACCCCTGTCCCCACAGGTTCCCTCGTGAGCAGTGCCCTTGCCGCCCGCGCTGCCGCCAAATAAACCCTCCCCTCCTCCCCAGAGCTGGCGGACCCCAAGGGGGAGGGCTCACGGGTGGCCCGGGGCAATGATGGGGGCGGAACCCACACTGCTACCGCCCGAGGGGCGAGGCGGCCTCCACCCCGGCCCCTTCAGGGCGGGGCCCTGAAGCCACGGGCGGGACGCACTCCATCACAGCCCCTCAGCCGCCTCCTGCGGCCTCTCTCCTCACCACCTCTCCCGGATCCTGACCCCTCTGGCTCCGCTGCAGGGCCCCCACCCTAGGGTCCTGGTGCTGCCACAGGCACTGGCCCCGCTCCCGGGAAGGGCAGGGTCTGGAAGCAGGACAGCCAACCCACCGGGCTCCCAGGCTGTCCCAGCCTTGGTGGCCTGGGGTGAGCGGGGCCAGCAGGGGAGACTGGCTGGCCTCGGAGGAAACGCATGGCACATGGCTGCCCAGACCCCTTCTGCCCCCCCCCCGGGGCCCAGGGCCCACCCTTACTGAGGGGCTGCCCTCAGCTCAGCCGGGCCCCTCGGGCTCTCCAGTCCCCAGGACTGTCCCCCCAGCAGCTGTGCACAGCCAGACGAGCCAGCAGCAGAGGAGAGCAAGTGACAGTGGGCGGGTCCCCGGGGGAGCTGGGGCCCTTCCTCACCTCTGGGCTGCAGGCAGCAAGACGGCTGTAGCCAGGGGGCACCCACAGGCTCCAGTGGAGGCCCGGGTGGAGGCTCGATGCTTAAGGCAGGACCCCCACGGCCAGCCACCCCTCGGCTGGTGCAGCCTGGGGCTACAGGCCGTCAGAGCTGTGGCTGGCCGTCAAGGACCTGCTGCCTGCAGCCCAGCCTTGAGGAAGGTGGCACGGCTCACTACCCTGGAGGGCAGCACAGGAGACCCTCATGACACCCCCCCCCCCCGCAACTGGCAGACTCCAGCAGGAACAACGGGGAAGGAGACCCCGGCCCCAGGCCATGTCCACAGTCGGCAGCTACAGGCAGACCCGCCCCAGACACAAGCTGGGGGGGACAACGTGAGGAGCATCTGCCCGAGGACACCTGGCCCCTCCCTCCTGGCTCAGGTGGAGGTGGTCACCTCCCAGGACGGCAGCGGCCAGCCCCAGTGACTCCTGAACTCACTGTGGGGGTCGAGTGTCCGGCTGCTGAGCCCAGGTCTCGAGGAGGTCATGGTACAGAAGCCTCCGCTGCGCCATCCCCGCTGGGACCCTCCACGTGACCTGCGGCCAACAGCCAGCCAGGGGGCTGCCAGACAGACCCCTCCTGTCCCAGGCTGGGCACCTGTGTCCCGCTGGCCTGGGCCACGTGGACATGGCAGTTGCGCCAGGCTCCGGCACCAGCCCGTGGGTCCTGTGGGTCCCAGCTCCCCCAGTGAGGCTGGACCAAAGGGAGCCTGCTCGAGGCATCCACGCCTCCCAGCCACAGCCACCGGCTGCCCGCGGGGAGGCTCAGGCCAGCTGCCCGCGACCCGACCATGGACACACCGCCTCCACAGGGGAGGACGGGACCTCGGAGCCCCGGCACAGCCCTCAGCAGGCCGTCTGCCCGCCGCCCGGGGGGAGCCGCAACAGCCTCAGACTGAGACCTCCGAGCTGCGCCTGCCAGGTGACACCCCAAACCTGGGCCTGGGAGAACCTTCTGAGGGAGAGACACAGGCCCAACAGGACAAGGTCATCTTTTATTCGGGGGTCACATCAGACAGCAAACCGCCACGGGTGCCAGGGGGAGCCTCTGTACAGCACAGATCTGCTCCCACCGCTGACTGAAGTTTTTAAAAGTTTGAGATTTCACACACACAAAAGAAAAAACACTTGTCAAGTAATTTCTATTTCCCAAATGTTCCTCCTCCGAAGAACCTCAGGAAACGCGGTGCGTCTGGAAGGGGCACCAACCTCCACAGACGCACCCTCGGGCCAGCAGTGGACGGAGGGAGGCCTGGCAAAGCCGCACCCGTCGGGGTCCGGGCCCAGCAGCACAGCACCACCCCGCCACCGGGGTCCACCGTGGGTCGCAGGACACCCAGCTGCCCGCGGGCTACCCAGTGCTGGGCGGAGAGGAACTTGTGGTATACAGACCCCAAGAGCACAAAATTTAGGAACAAAGACAAAATGAAAGACTCTTTTTCACAAGAGCGGGTTGAATACACACAAGCAGTAAATCAAAGAGCAATTTTAAATAAATTGATCAAAAAACAAAGAACGTGAAAGATGCACCAGCGCCGGGCTGCACGCGGCCTCCCTGCCGGCCTCTGGAGCGAGGCCACAGGGTGTCGCGCGGTGGCGCCCGGACACGGCGCCTTCCAAACACCGTGCAGGATGTCATTAGCAGAGACGAGAACAGGGAGACGTCGGCGATCCAGGAGGCGCAGGCCCCAGGTCTGAGACGGCGCCCACCGGCGCTGCCCCTGAACCCGGGTGTCCTTCCCGGGCGGCCAGCCTCTAAGAACTGGCCACGGATCCGCTGTGAAAGGGAATGTGTGAGCCTGTCTCCAGGGCAAACCAAAGAGCTGGACCACGTGTGCGGGAAGCCCCACGTGTGCAGAGCCTGTCCGGCGGGTGGGACCCAGGGGCCCGCTGGGGGGGGTCTCCTCCTTCCATTAGCGCAGCCAGTGGGAGCCCGCAGGAAGCCATGGGGGTGAGAGAAAGCCGGCAGCGCGACCGCGCAGGACGCACAGCTCAGCCCCGGTGACAGCCTGTGGTCAGAAAGGAAGCAGATTCTCAACTTCAGCAAAACAGAGCACACGTGCTTTTTCCCAGGAGGAACCTGCTTCATTCTAAGTAAACACAAATGCCAAAGCCCAATCCCCTGACCCACCCATGGCTGTCCCCGGCCAGCGGGCCCCGGGCCACCCTGCCAGGCCCCCAGCCACCCTGCCAGGCCCCCGGCACTGCCTGCCGAGTCAGAGCTCCACACTAAGAACGCACGCAGAGTGTTGGATAGGCATCAAGTTTTATATTTTTAAGTGACCAAATCTAATAAAATGAAAAACAGATTACTAAAATAGATCCAAAAGACAATACAGGAGATAAGCTATAAAACCAAAGCGTGAGGCCCTCTCGTGGACATGGAGCCTCCCAGCCCCCAACAGACGCCAGGGCAGAATGGGGGCTGGGAGTCTCACGTCTCCAAATCCAACTACACACTTTGGTTTGTGTTTTCCTTTTGAAGGTTTTTAAAAAGCTAACCCCAGGAGTCAGGCAGGCCCGCCCAGTGCTCGGCGGCACGTCCAGCCAGCCCACGTCGAGCTCGGGCCCAGCGTCCCTCGTTTCCGACCACCTCTGCTGGTCGTGGCGGCGGCTCACTCCTGCGCTATGCTTCTCAGCACGTACTTGACCGTGTAGGCGAAGGCTGCAAACCCAACTATAACAAACAAGTTCGCCAGGGCACCGCCCAGGAGTCCGTGGTGCCGGTTGGCCTGCTGGAGCCCCGCGAGGTGCGGCCCAGCGCCCGGCGCGTGCCCATTGAGGAGCGGAAGCCCGTTCTGGCCGTGGTGCGTCTCCCCGTCTGGAACCACGTCTGGTAAGGGGAGAGCCTGGGGTCTGCTACTGAGTTCGTCTTGTGCTCTCTGTTTTTGCTTAATTTCCTAAGACAAAAACAGCAAGAAACAAGGGTTGGTTGAAACAAGCCAGCTCCTTCAGGGCTAGGGAGGGGACCGCGGTCTACTACAGAGACCCTGCAGGGTCGGCGGGCAACGGCTGCACGTTTCGTCCTGACAACTGCCCTCGGAGGCAGTGCCGCTGCGAATCCTGTTCAACAGACGTGGAGGTCACATGACTTGCCAAATCCGCCAAGCCTACGCCTCACGAGCTAGGACCGAGCCAGGTCCGAGCTACTCTGAACCACCAGGGCCCCGACTTGCGTGTGGCTCAGCCTCCCGTTCATGGCCAGGTTGTCTGCTCTGGCACCAAGACCAGCAAGCATCCCTGCCCCTCACCCCTGGCCCCCCAGGACCTCGACAGGCCCAGCGGCCTTCCCCCGACTTCTCCCCGTCTCCAACCCACCATCCAACCCCCAGACCCCGGAGGAGAGGGTCAGGTCTTTGCACCTAAACACCCCCCCACTCCCGGTCTGCAGTACAGGAGCACATGTTCTCTGTGGAAAGTATTGAATCAAAGTGTCCCTGACACGGGGAAAGCAAAACTAATGGCCAACTTTCACTTTCTTACCTCCACGACTTCGGGAAACAATTCACAAAACACTTTGTCTTTTAAATTAAACACTAAACTTTGTGCAGCCAGTTGTCTTTTCTAGGAAGAGAAAAGAAGAAATATCAGCCCGAAGGTTAATTTCAATTCTTTCACATCTAAACACACACTGACAGACAGTCGAGGGCTGCTGTCTTCTTGGTGTGGAAAGGACTCCACAAGCACGCTCCTCGTGACAAGCTGACGTGTGGTCTCCGAAGGCTGTTCACCTTCCTGCATCATCCACTGATGATGCTAGACCTGACCCCTACTTACAACGGGAGAGAAATGAAAGCCCGGTATCAAGGAGTCGCTGTCCTGACTGGGTACAGCAGCTGTGGAGACCAACCGCACTGCCCCCCTCCCGCCCCCAGCTCACTGTGAAGTCCGAAGTCTCAATGCTGCCCAGGGTGGGGCCCTTCTCCACCATGAAGCTCAGGAGCCCCGTCAGGATGGTGGAGACGGACCAGGCCGGGTTCCACGTGTCTGGGTGGAAATCCGTGATGGAAAGACACAGCCTGAAGAAAGGGACCCAGTCAGCGGGGTGCACACTCCTCAGGACCCCAGTCCCACTTCAGAAGCACCCTGGACGCCTTACCTTGTGTTGCACTTAAATCTTCCATTAGGAGTTATCATATAAATACTAGGAGGTTTAAAAGGAAATTCTCTGGGAAAAATTAGTTTTCCATGATAATAGCCACCTGTATCAGAACAGAGAAGGAGCCTTGTCATTGTTCAGAGCGCCGACAGGCCCTCACTGCCCTCAGGGTCCCGGCCCGGCCCAGCTAGGTGTCCCCACCCGCTACCCACCAGCCGACCATCCCTGGAACACACACATCTCACTGGGGCTCACGACCACCAACCTAGGGGGGGGCCCTTACCCCCACTGCCGACTACACGTCCCTCCTCCACCCTCGCGTGCCCCCCTCCCCGAGAGCAGAGCATCAGGACAGAACCTCCAGGCTCCTCGCTGGCCCCACGTCCACCCCCGCGAGTGGCAGCTCTTCCGGTCCCCTCACTGCTGCCCCACCTGCCTCTCCTCCACCAGACCACACCCAGCAGCAGGCAAACGCACCATCATTTCCCCCCCTTAAAAACAAGTAAACAACAAAACTCTGACCCCCCCCCCCCCCCCCGCTCCCCTCCAAGCCCTGCCAGATGCTCCGCCTCCTTTATGTAAAATTCCTGACCTTGAAGTCACCAGACATCCCCGCTGGGCCACGTGACCCCATCTCAGGCCTCACAACCGTTCCTCAAGGCCCAACCCGAGCCTGGCATCCTCCCGGCACCTCCAGACCCTCCCCCACTCCAGACCTGCGTACTGACCGTCCCGGCAACACTGCCCCAGACGGGTACAAGATGGAATTCCTGCTTCTTCCCTCAAGCAGCAGCTCCGTCCTCTTAGTTATTCAGACTAAACTCTGGGGGTCCCCTGCTCCCGTATCACACCTACTCCATCAGCAAATCCCAGCAGCCCCACCTTCCCACAGATGCAGCCCCCAAAGCTTGGAGTGACCTCACCGGACCCCTGGCTTCCATCCCTGCCCACCCAGCTCCAGGTCCCACCATCCCGTCCCCACTGGAGGCCTCACCCCCTTGCTCTCAGGGTGGCACCTGGGAGCCTGTTGGAAATGCAGAGCCTTGGGCCCACCCACACCGGCGGGGCAGAACGTGAGTTTCACAGGATTCCCAGAGACGTGTGCGTGTCTGTGCATGTGTGCGTGTACAGCGAGGCTTGGGGTAGCTGCCCTGTCCTCCCACTGGAACTCCCAGCTGTCCCCCCAGCCCTGCAGGTCTCCGCTCCAGCACCCCACCAGGGCAAGGCCTCCCACCGCCTTGTACGGCTGCAGCATCCCAGCTACCTGGTGTGCTCTCACTTCCACTCTCACTGTCGGGGGTGGAGGGGTGACTGAGACCAGTGTCACCTGCGAGGACAGCTCGGCACACAGAAAAGCCCACCAGCAAGGGACTAACTCTAGAAGCGACGCTGAAGCACACCTGCAACCCACAAGTACTGAGAAAAGCCCAAATGGAAAAAGCGCAGGAGATGGGAACAGGCGCTCGGCCCAGAGAAGACCATGGTGGCGCGGTCGTGACGGGAAGCAGCGGGCTCACACCACAGGAACACTGTCCGTCTCGTTCAGTCGGGGGCGGGGGGTGGGGGGTGGCGACCCCGCCTGGCTGATCCAGAGGGGACCCGTCGGCACCCCCCGCCAGTCCCCAGAGGGAAGGGCTCCAGGCGCGGCCGAGCACAGCGAGGGGCTCAGGCAGAGCCATGAGCAGGGTCCACGGTGGCGGGGCCTGCAGTTCTCCTTGCACCCAGGCGCACACTCCCAACCTCAGAGGGTCCGTCCCGGGCCGGGAGGTGCATCCGAGGGCGTGAAAGGCCCCTGGGCCTCTCCTCCGGCTTCATTCCAAGTGTCCACAGGCACTGAGCCCCGGGACAGACAGACAAGACTGTGAGCACCGGGCCGGGAGGAGGCCTAGGAGAACCGCGCCTGGAACCCCAGGCACCTCCGGCCCCGCCCCGCTGACAGAGAAGCTGTGCGGGGCGATCCCTGGGCCCTGCTCCACCCCGGGACCCGCCCCGGCCACACCATCCGGTCCACACAAAGACACCGCAGAGTCTCAGAACGAGGCACGGTGACTCCCCCAGTTTTATGATTTTAAAAAACTATGTTAGCTATTCTAGGTCCTTCGCCTTTCCATAAGTTTTAGAAGCAGTTTTTGAATAAGCCTGTGCTCACCTACAAAAACCTGTTAGGGTTTTAATGGGATGCTGTAAAACCTCTAGACACAGATCAACACTCGTGTACTACCGGGAAGCCCACCGGAACTGTGAAACTAGTGTCACAGTTTTGGCACCGGCAGAGCCCAGAGCAAGGACCAGGTCAGCGGGCAACCGACACGGAGCCAGACAGACGTGGACGTGGGAGGGAAGGGTCAGAGCATCCGGAAGTCAGAGGAGCAAAGGAGGAGGGAGCCAGAGTCCACACAGGCCCAGACCCTGAGGCCTGAGAGCCATCCACCAGATGCGGCAATTCTGAGGGTCCCTCCGAGACCCTGATGGGAACAGAGTCAGCAGAGGATGGCACTGCAGACAGCAGAGCCCTGAGCTGAGGAGGGGACAGGCATCAGGAGAGGGCACAACAGCAGGTGCTGAGGGGAGAAGGGCAGCGTGTGGGCGGGGTGCAGCGGAGGAGGGGGAGGGCAGCAGGAAAAGCTTTGGTCTCCGAAGGAAAGCTTTACAAGGAGGATGAGGACTTTCCCAGCCTTTAGACCGGGAACAACAGGGACACACAGGAGAACAGATGGGGCAAATGAGAGGAAAAGTGACAAGGTTGGGTCTGGAAAAGGAGAGCCTTTCATCCAGCTCAGAGGGGCTGGGTGGGCGGGGGTCTCCTGCAGTCCCAGCCACCACACCGCTCGCTCGGGGCTGCCCTCTCCTCTCCCTGCCACCTCTACCCTCTGCCCAGGTGTCAGCCTCACTTACGCCACCAACAGTTCTGGCTGGTCCTGGGCTCAGTGTGTGGGGGGCTCTCATCACACAATTAGTAAGCAATGTTCTCTACTGTACGTTAAACACTCAAACCACAAAGAATAAGAAAACTCTGAAACCAGGCCTAACCCTACTCGCGAGAGAACACTGCTCGTTCTCGGTGTCTGTCCAAGTTCGCTAAAAACGTATCGTGTGTTTCGTAAGCGTCTTAACATGAGCTGTGCAAGCTGTTCTGCAGCCTGTCTTCCGCCCTTTCTCCTGGAACCCCCACGCAAGGCCATCGCCGAGCCCGTTACCCTGTGGTCATGACACATCCACCCTATAGATACGCTTCTGCACACTGTTTCCCTAGGGCAGGTCATCCCCCAACAGGGATTCCTGGGCCACAAGAGTCCCACGAGGCTAGTGGCTTGTCTTCCCAACTACCCACAACACTCCTGGGCGTCCCGAGCACCCACACTTCCTCCCCAGTAGCACGGGTCCTCTAGTGGCATCGAATGCACAAGCCCCAGGAGGAAGACCCAAGTGTGCTGCTCCGGCCACCCGAAATCAGGACCCAGGGACTAGAGTGCCCACCTGGCCACAGCTCTGTCCCAGGCTCCACCACCCGGAGGCTGGCGCCACGCTCCCCTCGGGCCCCTGGAGGCTCACTGACTGACAGCTCCGAGATCTGTCTGCAAACACCAGAGGATGCTGGGTAGCACCACCTGACCACGGCAGGCCCTGCAGCCCCCTACACCTCAGGGTCCTACCCGCACAGGGGCCCGCCCCTCAGCTCAGAGGACTCGGCACAGAGTGAGCACTCAGGAAATGACCCTTCTTTCCTTCAACAATACACATGTTAGTCTTACTCTTCCCCCGTCTGTTCTCTCAGCTCTGATCCCACTGACGTCAGAGGCTGGGTAAATTCGATACTCACAGCAGCCCCTGAAGACGGAGGTACATGGGCAAAACCAAACCGAGCAAACCCCTCTATGACTTGTAGGAAACCAGAAGGGGCTCCACACGCGTGCGGTCTACCTCACGCACATCCAAACCAGAAACAGTGTTATTTACAAATAGGTGTTTCTCAGGCAAGGGCAGCTCTGAACACAGACGCCGCCACTTGTTCCTCTAACTCAGGGCAAAGACTTACCTTCGTAGGGAGTCATCTCAGGGCCTCGGACCACATAGTGCCTGAGGGAGGGAAGAAAATGAGTTGGCTTTGGGGACGGCAAGTTCTCCAAAGTCTGAGTCACTCCAAGGCCAGGATTTTTAGCGCCCACCCGCAACTAGACGTTCACAGACGCTCAGTAGGGGAGCTGAAGGGTGAACCCGACCAGCTACCCAGCTCCCAGCTCTGCAGCTTCTCCAGCTGCTGGCACGTTAGCCGCTCTGTAACGGGATCAGAGAGGCTGTGTCTCCCAAGTTTTCCACAGAGTACTTCTGTATCCACAACACAATATGCAAAAAGCTAATCCTCTCTAACCGTCAACCGACGATTTAAAAATTAACTTCACGGGCTTCCCTGGTGGCGCAGTGGTTGAGAGTCCGCCTGCCGATGCACGGGACGCGGGTTCGTGCCCCAGTCCGGGAAGATCCCACATGCCGCGGAGCGGCTAGGCCCGTGAGCCACGGCCGCTGAGCCTGCGCGTCCGGAGCCTGTGCTCCGCAACGGGAGAGGCCACAACAGTGAGAGGCCCGCGTATCGCAAAAAAAAAAAAAAATTAACTTCACAATTTATTCTTGAGACGTACCTGAAATCTGGTATTTTTCAGCATGCCCAAATATCACGCAGTAGCTAACCCGGGAACAGCTGGAGACACGCAGAGGCTGGGTCCCCGGCCCTGACGTCCTGGAAGAACCAGACTCGACCTCAGAGCAGCTGCCCTCCAGCAGGAGGGACAGGGACAGCCCGTGACTGTCACCAAAGTCCTCACACGCAGAGAGCCTCAGTCCAGGAGCACCAGCCGCCATGGACTCTGCTCTCCACGTGAATAAACGAGGCTTCATCTCTACGTCAAGAAGCATTTGAACTTATGATTTTTTTTTTTTTTTTTTGGCCGCACCTCTCAGCTAGTGGGATCTTAGCGCCCCGATGAAGGGCTGAAACCTGGGCCCTCAGCAGTGAGAGCGCAGAGTCCCAACCACTGGACCGCCAGGAAAGTCCCTGAGCTAATGAATCTTCAAAGAAGACAGAGAGGCACAAAGAAGAAAGTAGACCTAACCAAAAATACCACACCAGACACACTGAGCACAGGTCAGTAACCGCCCCTTCGGGCGCTGCTTCCCACCAGGACGCTGCGACAACCCCTACCCCCTGCTGCCTGATAACGTCTGACTCAAAAAATACTGTCGTCCCGTGTCAGCAGACCAGGAACACACCAAGGAACGTGGCCTTAATTTGTTACTGCTCCCAATTCCTGTGCCCAATCTGAGGACACCGGGAAGGGCCGGTGAGCAGCGCTCTGAGAGCGCCCAGCAGCCCTGGGGCAGCAGAGCAAGGAAGGCTTGGAGGACAGGCATCTTCCAGAAAAACACGCTCTTCTCCCAGCTGAAGCAACAGACACCCACAGCTGAGCAGAAGAGCCCACGCAGCAGGCCTGACACTGCTGTCCTCAGCCAGCGTCTGGGAACTGGATTCCAAGGGGTTCTCATCACCCCAATGCATCTCAACTATTTGTGCAGAAAACGTACTTAATGCTGAAGGGAAGCCTGCTGTCCTGCTGGGAGTCTGGAACACTGGCGGGTACCAGGCAGAGCTGCCCGTGACCCACCCCACTGAAATCCCTGGTGCTCAGTCCCGAAAGGCTTTCCCTGGTGGATACACCTCACAGGGCTTGCCACAGCTGGCCACAGGGGAGGGGAAGCTTGTGTCCGGTCTCCAACGGACTCTGCCCTGCGCCTCTTCCTTTGCAGCGGGTCCTCCTAACGAATGATGGAGCGTAGGACCCGACTCGACTCACGTGCAGCAGGGGCCCACACAATGAGGATGTTCCCCTAGACTGCCATGGGACCCATCTGTCCACCTGCCAACTACGTCCTGGGGGCCACGCTTGGTTTTTGTCGTCTGGGGGCAGGGAGAGCTCTGCTGCGACACTGATGCCTCCCCCACATGCCAAGGCCAGTCTCCCCCTGAGACCCTCTGCCCCACCTGCCGGCGCTGGCCCTTCTCTGCGAGCCAAGGGAGGAACGCAGACCCAGAATCCTCGAACACCTGTCCAACTTGGAAAATGCTTTTTAACTCAGATCTCTTTTCTCTGAATTTCAAAAAAATTCTTCAGTATTTGTTAAGAACAAAACATAACAAGGAGAAAACCCTCCTTGCTATTTCCGCCCTACGCTTTGTCTCTCACAAAATCACCAGCAAACCTGGTAGGAGCAGCTCTTCTACAACACGGCGACCATCACTATGAAATGCACGTTCCCGAAACACAGAGCTGGAGCATCAGGACCCGCCCCCCGTCACCAACTCGCCAAAGTACGACAGGGCGCCTCACAGCACCAAGAAGCAAAGAGCAGAGAAGGAGAGCCTAAACGCGCAGCTCCGCCAACAGCCGTGCGGCCTGCAGGCCCCAAAGCCTCGCCCAGGAAGGGCCCTCTCTCTGGCCCCAGCACGCAGGGGCCAAGGACAGCCCACCACACCCCCAGCTGCTGCCCATCGTGAAGACACCCGGGCAGCGTCCACAGGCCTCACAGTCCACTCACACCTGCCAAGGGCACAGGAGCCCCTTCCCCGCGCCAAGACGGCCCATCCGGCCCACACAGCCCAGCCCGAGAAGCTGGGTGACGGGTGGTGTGGGCGAAGGAGGATGCAGAGCCTTACCACTCAAGGATGTTGGAAGGGAGGGGCTCGGCACAGATGTAAGGCACGGGGTCTTTCTTAATCCGGAGGTAGTCCTGCTTCAGGCGCTGCGTCGCTGTTGTGGGTGCTCTCTTAGCGCTGTTGCTGCTCATCTGTGGAAGACAAAGGTCTATGCTGACGAGGACAGAGGTGTTCCCTGCCGCCCTCCCTACAGGCAGCCCCCGCCACCCAGAGTCAAGGCTCATGGGCCGCGCTGACTTGCCTGAGCCCTCAGACACCCGCGGGCCTCGCGGAGTCCCCTTTCCTGTCTGCCCGCTAGGATCTTCGCTGACACGACATCGTCAGACAGAAAGGTTAAGAAAAACCCTGCAGCCACACTCCTGTTTTCAAAGAACCTCCACGGGGAGAGAGAGCTCTATCTGCAAGGGTCGCGGGAGGAGGCCCTGACCGCCTGCCACGCGAGCATCTCCCCAGTGCCGTGCTGGGCGGTGCCACTCCCCCGCCACGGCCCACTGACGCCCGCTGTTAAACATTTTCCAGCACACCTACCACTGGCCACAGGTGGGTGGGAGCAACAGAGGAGCAGAGAAAGAGCCTCTTTTTGGGACTGGAGAGAGAGACGGGGACCCCAGAGAGACTCAGGAAGCGGCAGCTGGACAGGCAGAGATACGGAAGTGTCCTGCATCCAGGACACACCACTGGGTCACCGCGGCAGGAGCCAAACACAGTGAACAGCGGCCGATGAGGCCAACCAGGGATGCGAGGCCAGGCCATCAAGCGGTGCCCACAGAGATTTTAGGCCCAAACCTTAAGGCACATCAGATCTTCTGTTAGAAAGGTCACTCTGGTGGCCCAGCAGAGGATGGATGCGACACCATGGGACATACAGGATGGCACAGGACAGCACTGAAGGCTGGGGACAGGGAAGGAGGGAGCAGGCACCATTCAAGGCAAGAGACCTGAGGGGGCCCTGGGACACCTCAGCTCTGCCCCAGAGGCGGGAGGGCAGGATGGGGACGCGCAAGACAGGGCTCCCCACTCTCACGGGCACCACGACGGCTCCAGCTCGATCCACTTAACCTACCAGAATTTCTCACAACGTAAGGTGCAAAAGCAAAAAAGTTCTACTGCTAAAAATAAAGCGCGAAAGCCACTGGTGTAAAACATGGTGGAGACAGAGAACACACCAGGGTGTGCAGCTCAGGATGGACAGGAGTGTCCAGGCTAGAGGAGAGGCCAACTGGATGGGGGGCAGTGAGGGAGGAGTCACTCTGCCCGAGTTCCCAACCTGTCCCGCCCACAGTGGCCAGGATCTCCACCTGCAGCCAGCCACTCCCCGCACCGGGCCGGCCCCGCCTCACCTCAGCCCGGGGCCTCTGCATGCCCCTTCCCTCCCATCAGCCTCTGCCCACGTCGCTGCACCAGAGGCCATGGACTCCTGCCCAGTGGGATCCTCCTCAGAGTAGCCTCCCCACCAGACGACGACCAGGGCTTGCTGTCTCGCTCCGCACCCCCGGGGTACCCGCAGTGGTCCCGCCACACGCATCACAGCGCAGCCCTGCTTCCTACTCTGGGGCCCCTAAACCTCGGATCCCCATTCACCCCCACTCTCCCCAGCCCCACCACACACCCCTGATGCAGGGCCCGCTGCTCTGCCCGTCAGAGACCTCGAGACTTCCGCCCAGCCTCCCGGCTCGCAGTCTCCCTCCATTTCAGTCCATCCTGTTCGCTGAGGTCGGATGACCCTTCTCATCGCACAATTCTGATCGCAGCCCTTCAGGAGGCACCCAGAACTAAGCAAATAAACGTCAACACCTCCACCACCTGCCAAGAGCTCTCCGGAGCAGCCCCAGACCGCCCTCTAGCACCCGACTCCCAGGGCCCCCGACATGGCCTGAGCCGACCCCGTCCTCATCCCAGCCACACGGCCCCTTCCCGCTCCAGCCTCTACTGGCAGACAACTCGCCGAGGCCCTGGTCAAGCGCCTCCATGCCACCCAGCTCCGCTCCGCACAGGTGCCCGCCAGGCCCCCGCAGACACCACTGGCTGGTGTGCCCTCGCAGGTGGCTAGACCAGCCTGGGGGGAGCACTCCGTCCACAGCACCGCCCCAAAGGCCGGAGAAGCCAAGGGGACCAGGGCGATGTGTAGTGACAAACACAGCGACAGTCCAAAAGTAGGGCCACCACCCAGGACTCGTTTCCTTTAACTGCTCGCCGTAAAGTTAACTCTGCCGACACAAACCAGCTCACTGGGTAATTCAGATACAGCCGTGCGGGCCTCAGTCAAGCGGCCAGCTGGGTGCTTCACAGAGGGTAGCGCACGGCCACAGAAAATAAATAAAACAGATCCTGCCCGCCTGGGCACAAATGGACTTTTCTCTCGCTTTTGCTTCCAAAGCCGACTTACAATCCAGCTACCGGGTCCCTCAAAGGAAAGGGCTCCCTCTGCGCAGCGGCCTCAGGCCCCTCCGGGTGACTTCCGGTGAGCCGGCCTCTCCCAATCCGCCCGTGCGCACAGACCAGGCGCCTCCACAGGCCATGAAGCGCTCCTCAAGGGCCCTTCAGGCCACGTCCCCACGGAGAGAGCATGTAAGGCGTGTCACACTGAAGGAAACAAGGCGCAGACGTTCAAAACAGAACAGAACAAGAAACAGGGCCCGTGCACAAAACCGCAGGGCAGAGAAGCTGAAGGCGGGCAGCCCGAGGCAACGGGGGACAGACGTGCCGCCCGCCCCTTTCTCCCGCTCGGCGGCTGAGTGCTCCAGTGACTGTGCGGCACGAGACCTTGGCCTGACCCGCCAGAGGGCACGTGACACACCCGTGCCCGGGACTCGCACGGAATTCTCTCCCTTCACCAGCAGGGTTGCTTCACAGGCCGGACGGAGGCCCGGGGCTGATGGGGGCCGCCCCGCCGCCACTCCCGCACCTGCCAGAGATCGGCGCGGCCAAAGTGTGCGGATGACTGAGCGCCAGTTCTAGGTGCCGAGATCCAACGGTGCCTGCAGACACGCGGGACCTTTCAATCAAGCGAGACCCTTAAGTTCCTCTCCGCGAAAACGAGCCTACACCGAGGGCCTCGCACCTCCAAAGAACAGAGCCGCGACCACCGCCCTCACTAGCTCCGCTCGCCGCCCCCTCCACCGGCTGGGGCCTGACCTCTCTAAGTGTTTCATGCCTGGGCCCGCGTGCGGTCGGGAATGGATGGGAACTAAACATAGACCAACTAAGTGGTACTAACTGGAAAAGGGGCGAGACGCTTACACATGGCCAGACGAGAGAGCGGGCGTGCACAGGCGAGGAGCCGGCCCAGGGCCCACTCCGGCCGCCCGGCGTGGAGCGTCCCACTCTGACCGCCCGGATTTTCTCTCAGTTACCACCCCAAGGGCGTCAACCAGGCACGCTCACTGCTGGGGGGACATAAGGGGCGGTCTGGAGTCCTAACTGCTCGGGGATGAAGCGGCGGCGGGCTGGACGGCAGTCACCCCATCCCAACACGGATTCCCAGAGCAGTTTACGAACCAAGCTCTACGCCGGCCCGTCCTGACGGCAGCCGTAAGTGTGCCACTAACGGGACGCCTTTCCGTGGGACGCCAACCGTGTAACCACCCGAATCCCCAAGCTAGCCGGAGGGAGAAAGAGCCGGCCCGGAGCCCCGGACGCCCCGCCGTAACCGAAATCGGGTTCCACGCACGGAAGCTCCAGGTCGGGCCCCGCGAGCGCGGACGGGGCGGGGATGGGCCGTGCGGAGGCCCCGCGCCCCCCCGCCCGCCGCTCGGGCCGGCTCCGGCGCGGCGGACGCGCGGCCGAGGCCCCGGCACAGGCCCGCGGCGCGTACTCACCTCTCCCCGTCGCCGCGCGTGGGCCGCCGCCGCGCTCAGGCTCGCCGTGCTCGAGGCCAGAGCAGGGAGCGAGAGAGTGGGGCCCGCGACGCAGAGCTGCACCGCGCCAGGACCGAGCCCACCCCGACCGCCGCCGCCGCCGCCTCCGCCTCTGCTTCCAAGATGGCCGTTCGCGGGGCGGGGTTATCCACGCTTCCGGTTCCGGGGCGCGGTTAGCCGGGGGGCGACCTCTCTAGGCGGCCGGGCGGACGTCGCCTGCGTCTCGCAGCCGCCACCCGCCCCAGGAAGCGGAAACAGTAAGCGCATGGGCAGTGGCTTGCAGCCTCGCGGGGCGGGGCCCGAGCCCTTCTGCACGTCTGGTCTGACAGCTGCGGCCCTCCGGTTGATCCTTCAGCCGCAACGCTGTCCGGCTGGCGGCCCCGGGGAGAGTCAGCAGCCGCAGCGGACCGGGGTCCCCCACCGAGCACGTTCCCCTCCTTAGGAACCCCGGCCTTCCGCGGGAAGACAGGTTCTGTTAAGAGGGTGACCCCCGCGGTGCCGGCGTGAGCCCCGCCCGACTTCTCTGGGACGCCGACCCTCCCGCCGGCCCCCTTTCAAAGGATCGGCCCAGTGCGGACTGGGGGGCCCAGTTCTTGTGCCCATTTAGCAGGAGAGCGCGGGAGGCACTCTGCGTCCCCGGGCCTCAGTGACCGAACCACCTGGGGCCCTGAGAATCGAGTCCTGGGTGGCCTTGTGTGGCTGCGGTAACGCGTGGGACCCGGAGCCCCGCCAGAACCTGTGCCAGGTGGGGTCCGCCGTGGGAAGCCTGCCCAGCCCCTGCCCAGGGGGAGAGCTGTCCTCATAAAAAGTGTTGCACTGTTTCCCGACCGAATTTTCCACCCAGCCCATCAACAGGGTCATTATGCACCGTGGATGCCGCACTGAGGCTGGCTTTCCGCTCCCACGGCCCCCTCCCTGGCCCTGGGGGAGGGGGAGGGAGAGCAGGGCGGTGGGGCGGCCAGGGAAGGCCCCGGGGAGCAGAGGGTGCTGCCACTGGGACAGCATCAAGACAGCCCTGACCACGGGGCCTGGAGGTGTCATGTGCACCTCACATCTGCCTTGGGGAACACTGGGGGGCACGTGAGGATGGCACACAGGTGGGGTTCTGGAAAAGGGAGGGCTGGGCAGCTGGGCAGGCCGACACACTACCCTTCCTGGTGAGTGGGGCTGGGGGTGCCCACACAGGCTGTGCCATTGCCGGCTCGGCTGTGAGGCTGGTGGTGCTCGTCAGCCAGGACCCATCTGGAGGGGCCGTCGCTGGGCAGAGCACAGGGCTCCGTGCAGCAGAGCTGCAGTTCAGACCCCAAGTTCTCACCCCTGACCACGACCCTGACTGCCTCTCGGAATAGACCACCGGTCAACGGGGTAACTGACCACGTGGCGATTGACGGTGGACTCCAAGCCCTGACGGGTGTAGCCGTGGCCACTGGCAGAGGGCGGGAGGGCGGCCATGCTCGCCCCCGAGTCTGGCCCACCCAGGGCGCCTCAGGCAGGATCTGAGCGGCCACTGCAGGGCTGGCCCCTGACCCAGGGCAGAAGCAGAAGGAGTGCCCGTCGTCCCTCGGCCCAGCACCAGGCGAGTCGGCCCGTGGGAAGCCAGCCTGCTACGTCTCTGGCCCCCAGTGTCCCCCGGTGCTGGCCCGCCCTCCTCCTGGGGAGGCTGACAGTCCCCAGGCCCCACCTCCTGCTGCCACGCTCAGGAAATAGCTCAGCCTGCCCTTCACTCCCCCGCCTTCCCCCCCACCCGGGCTCTGCCATCCCCACACAGGGTGGGCCCAGCTGTTTCTAGCTCACGGAGAGTTCTACAAGGGAGGCCACCCTGAGGCGCCAGAGTGTTTCAAACGCAGGTGTGGGGCAGACCCACGGCCGGACCCTGAGCCCCACACGGGCAGCGTCACGCACTCTGCCCACCGCAGCCAGCCGGAGCCCCCTCTGTGGTGGCAGGAGCCCCTGCCTGCCACTGCGGTCAATGCCTGGGGGATGGAGAGTTTCTGCAGTTGCACCGAGGAGGCCCCTTACCCTCCGGCGGGCATGGACTCCAGATGGGCCAGCTCCAGGGCGGGGAGGATGCCCCTACCTGCCCACCCCCCCAGGAATCCCACACACACGTGCAGAGCCCATGAGCTCAGACTTCACGTCTGTTGCACTGGAATTCCCCCAGGGCCAACCCTGAGCTGTCCCTGAGGGTGGAGGTGGAGCCCAGGCACCCGCAGTCTGCAGGGCAGCCCCGGCCTGCAAAGGGACGCCTTGGTGCCTCTAGGCCCAGCCTCGGTGAAGGCCACCACTTGAAGGCTAGGGCCAGCCGTCCTTCTGGGGAGAGGGCGGGGGACGGGGGCCCTCCGCCTTTCCCTTCTCTAATCCTTTCAACATACAGCCGTCAAGGGAGCTGGGGAAGCCCTGTCCCGCCCCCAGACACCACCTACTGCTCCTCCAGGGACTGGAGGGGCCTGGTGAGGCAGGCGAGGGCACGGGCCCAGAAGGGAGGAGGGGGCTGCTGGCCTCACTGCCACTGGACGCAGTCTCTGTGTCTCTGCCCTCCCAAAGGCAGGCTCTGGGGTGGCCGCCTCAGGAGGAGGAAGGAGGGGCTCTGACACTGGCCCAGTGACATCAGTTGGTCTCACCTCTGAGCCTCGAGGAAACTCAATCCCACTTTGTACCTGAGGAAACGGGCTCAGAGAGGTTGAGCAACTTGGGCAATGTCATACAGTCGATGAGTGGCAAAGCTGTGATTCGCACTCACGCCCAGATGAGTCCAGGGCCAGCTCTTCCCCAAGCGTGACTTCCCTCTCCCAGAGGTCTCCTGTGGCCATCTGCCTCCTTCCAAAGCCACGAGGCTGGTGACCTCACGCCTCCTCAGAGCCAAGGCCCCACCAGAAGGGCCTGGTGGAGGTGGGGGCTTCCTCCCTCATCTCAGCCCGGGTCCTCAGCACCGATTTGGGGTGGGGTGTCAGGAACCCAGAGCCTGTGTGGGGAGGGGCAGAGGGCCTGAGTCGACCCCTCAAGCCTGGGACCAGGCTGAAGGTCCGGTCACTTGGGATGACGAGGCCTCTGGGTCATCCTAGAGCCATGTTGGGTCCCCCGGCCTGTCACCCTGGGGCTGTCCTGCCTCCAGCACACTGGCTGGCCTCATGCAACCGCACTGAGGCCGAGGGTTTCAGCAACCGAGATGGTGTGTCCCTAGGGTGTGGTGCTGTCTTCGTGGGTGGTGCGTGGTCTTAGTATCTCCTGGGAGGCTGAGCTGTGGGCGCCATCTCCCACCTGGGCCCCAGCTCCTTCCCACAGTCCCCGCCTGTCCCAGGGGCTGGGCAGCCAGCCCTGGCAGACCCCTGTGTTCTGGGAATGAAGGCCCCTGCCCAGCGACCCTTGGCCACAAACACTTGTGGTCAGAGGCCTGGCAGGTGGAGGCGAGCAGGCATCCTTGCAGGCCAGGCTGGAGGAGAGTGGACAGGGTAGGGGGCATGCAGGGTCTGCTGCTGCGGGGTCCCTCCTAGCCCTCCAGAAACCTCGGGCCCCTCACCCCAGCCAGGGCCAGGGCCCCAAGCCTGGCGCAAGGAACCGGGGCAGGAAAGCTTCCCACCGGGGAAAGACGCCAGTGCCTGCAGCCAAAGGCTTCCCCTTCCAGGACCAGAGCAGGTGTGACTGCCCCCAGCCGGGTCCCTCCCCACCGCCACGTCCCACGCCCAGCCTGTTATAAATAGGAGGCTGCCTGGCCAGCGTTGGGCCACGGCTGCTTTGTCACCTGCTAGAACCGCCAGCAGCACCACCACTGTCGCAGCCACCCAGCACGGGAGGTTGGAGACACCCACACAGGGAGGCTCCAGCCTCAAGGTCCCAGGGGTGCCTGAGGTGGCCTGTGGCCGGGGCAGTTGGGGCAGGCCATCTCTCCGGGTCTCCCCTGCCTGAAGTGGAGGGGCCACATCCCACGTGAGAGGGCAGGGGCTCCTGTCCACACCTTCATCACGCCACCCTCACTGACAGAGGGCTTGCTGTGTGTGAGAGGAGTGTGTGTTCGTGCAAGTGTGTGTGTGTGCGTGTGCTGCGTGAAGGGGCCATGCACCCCTGCTCCTGCCGCAGCTGAGGCGTCAGGGACCCGCGGTGCCCACACTCACCCCAGCGCATCCGCCCCAGTGGCAGGACCCTGCTCCCCGTCTCAGGAAGCCCTGGAGGTGCCTGGGTCTCCAGAGCCACCCTCCTCCTGCTCCAGCTGGGGCGGGAGGCGGCCGGTACGGAGTCCCAAAGAACCTTCTGGAGCCCCTTTTGCCTCGCCAGTATCACAGGGCTGAGGATCCTGCCTTCCCTGTGAGGGCTCAGTGTGATCACGGGACACACGTGTGGGCAGCGCTCTGTCCCGTGTGGGACGCGCCATCAGCACCCCATGCTGGCATGTGCCCCTGGCCAGGCCACCTCCACAAACCCGAGGCCTGGGCCCCACACAGCTGGCTGGTGCTAGGGTGCCAGCACGTGCCAGCTGAATGCACCAGGCCCTTCCTCTGGCTCAGCGCCCTCCCCAAGCGCCAGCCCAGGCCCCATTGGCTGGAGGGGCCAGAACTCAGGGGGCTGCACCCCAAGTGTGAGAGGCCTGACGATTCAGACCAAGATGGGGACATTGTGGGAAGTCCACAGTAGGCCCGGGCAGTGACTCAGTGCGTGTCCTGGACCGGCAGGCCTGACCTGGTCAGGGCTCCACGGCCCTGCACACTGGGGGACCTGGGTCCCGGGACGCTGGAGCCTCCGGGTGGGAATGGGGGCCAGGCAGGCCTCGGGTCCACCTCCTTGCGGCCCTCAGATCCCCACCACGTCTGGCCCATCAGCCTGCTGCCTACTTTTCCGGAAGCCCGAGGCCCACGAATGGACCATCCCTGGGGACTCAGCTCGGTGGACAACTCCCCACCCCAGGCCAGCAGCGCCCACCGGTCTACAGGCCTGACCCTTGGCCCAGATGTGGCCAGACCTGCCTGGCTCCATCGGCCCCAGTCAAAGTGGCCATGCTGGCCGCTGAGGGTTGGTGGAGGCCGTGGAGGCCCAGAGTCCCGTCAATCCTCAGCACTGGGCTCTAGGCCCACCCTGAGCAGGTCACCTGGCTGCCCCTCACCAGAGGCCCCTGGCCCACTTGGCAGATGGCAGCAGAGACCCACCCAGCCTCGAGCCTGCCTGCAAACAAGGCCAGGCGTGGCCTGAACACCATGTCCCCTGCTGTCCCTGCCCCACCGCCCAGGCTCAGCTCTGGCCATGACAAGACACACCCGCGGAGGCCGCCTGGTGCCCTGCCGGTCATCACAGGGGAGGGCCGCAGCGTCGGTCCCAAGTATGGACCAGCTTCTGATGGGGCCTCTCTTGGGCATCAGCAGGCCGGGCTGGGCCACTGGAGGCTGAGGGATGCGACGGTCCCGGGAGTTCCCAGGGACAGAGAATGGAAGTCGATGGCATGGCCCCGGGTGGGGACACCTGGGTGGGGTCAGACCGGACGGTGGGCTGGGACCCCACTGAGGCTCGCTTCTGGGATTCAGGCTGGAGCCATGGCCCAAGCAACTGGTGGGGGGCCGGGGACCCGAACGTGCCCCCAGCTGCCGCCATCGCCACCACCGCCCCCGCCCGAGGAGGAGCGTGGGGAGAGGCTGGTGGAGCTGCGCGCCTCGTTGAGGGAGCTGGTCGCCACCTTCTGCACCAACGGCACCATCCACGGCGCCATCCGCCTTGTGTGCTCCAGCCAGAACCGCCTCAAGACTGCATCCTGGGGGCTGCGGCTCGCGCGGGCCCTGGGCGTGCTCTGCTGGCAGCTCGGACTCCTCTTCAGGCAGTACTGGCGCTACCCGGTCATCATGACGGTGTCCGTACACTCGGAGCGCGGCACAGCGCAAGCTCTTCCTGTCAGTCACCCTGTGCGACATGAACCCGCACCGGTGAGGGCTGCAGCCAGCTTGGGGCCCTCCCCACGTGCTGTCACAGCGGGAGCCCCCATCGTGGACCACTTGCCTTCCCCAGCCCTGAGCCTTCCCCAGCCCTGAGCCCCGGGAGCGGGCTAAAGGGCGAGAGCCAGCGGAATCCTGGTGTGACCACTGCCACCCGGAGGGACGCTGAGGCGCTGGGCAGCCCGGGGAGGGGGAGGGGAGGGTGGCAGGGGACTTTCCAGAAGGGCAGGCCCCCCGAGAAAGGAGCAGGGCAACACTCCAAAGACAGGGAGGGGCCGTGAACGAGCCAGAGGGTGGCGGGGTCCACGGTGGGCGGGGCAGGCAGGCCGGGGATCTGACTTCCCTCTGCAGCCCCGGCTCCCGAACCCCCTCCTAGGCTTCTGAGGACGGCGGGGGATGGGGGCCGCTCTGCTCTCCGTGACACCCAGGTCAGTGCCGTGGGGACCGGCGTGGCTCTCCCCGCAGTGTGCGTGGCTGTCGTGGGGACTCGGGGCCTGGCTCTGGCTCTGCTGCCCCCCACCCTGGCCCTGCCCCCAGGCCACACCCAGCCCGCCGCCCCCTGTGGGCGCTGGACAACTTTGCCCGGCAGAACATCTACTCCCTGTGTGGGTTCAACTTCAGCGACAGCGTGGACGCCCCAGGGGCCAAGGCCCCGGGCCCCGAGCCCACCTTCCAGCTGGACCGCGGGATCCACCTCCAAGGCTGAGCCCCCTGGGGGGCCAGAACAGAGTGGGCTGCAAACTGGTGAGTGTCCCAGCCCTGGGAGGTCTGCATGGGACGGGGCAGGTTGGAGCCCCACGCTGACCCCATGCCGCCCAGTGTAACAGCGCCGGAGGCGACTGCACCCAGCAGGCCTACTCCTCCGGCGTGGTGGCCGCCCGGGAGTGGTACCGCTTGCACCGCGTGAACGTTCTGGGCCTGCTGCCCACGAGGACGGCCACCACAGCCGCGGCAGACACTGTCTTCTCCTGCCGCTACGACGGCCAGGACCGCCAGGCCCAGTGAGTGCAGGCGGGTGGCTGCTCGCCCCGCCACGCCCCATGCAGTGGTCTGCCGGCCCCACGGCTCCCTCCAGAGATAAGGCAGCTGTGGTCCCCTCCCTGCAACCCCGGGGCTGCACACAACAGGGTGATGGGTCAGGGGTATGTGCGGGTCTGAGCGTGGCCCCTGGTTCCAGACGCTTCCAGGCCTCGCACCACCCCAGCTACGGCAGCTGCTACACCTTCAACGGTGTCTGGGCCGCGCAGCACCCTGGCATCACCCACGCTGAGTGCCAGCCTGGGCTGGGTGTGGGCGGGGTGTCCAGGCCGGCCTGGCCTCACCCCCGGCCTCCCCCAGGGGTCAGCCTGGCCCTCGGGGCGAAGCAGCAGGATCATCTTCTTCTGCTGCCCACGGAGGCCGGCATCAAAGTCGTGATCCGCACGCGTGAGCACACGCCCTTCCTGGAGCACCGGGGGCCTTCAGCATCGGCCAGGGACTGAGACCACCTCCGAGAGGTGGGCCGCCCAGCCTCAAGGCTCCTGGCCTCCGTGCCCAAACCTGAACCACACCCCCTCCCCCAGGACAAGGTGCACCGGCTCGGGAGCCCCCGTGGGCACTGCACAGACAGCACGGGGGGCGTGGACGTGCAGCTGCTGTACACCGCCTCCTGCACCAGGCAGGTGAGGCGGGGCCTGGGGGGCATGAAGGAGGGGGGAGGGGCCCAGGGAGGGGGTTGGGGAGTGGGGGGGCTAAGGCAAGGAGTGGGAGCTGGGGGGCGGACAGGCCAGTGGGAGGAAGGTGGGCGGGCGGCAGGCCCGGAAGAGGGGCGGCGGTCCTGGACCCACAGCCCCAGTCCCCGCTGTTCCCCCAGGCCTGCCTGGTCCCCTGCTTCCAGCCGCTGATGGTGGAGACCCGCTCCTGCGGCTGCTGCTTCTACCCCCTGCCTACGGGGCCAGCACTGCAGCTCCGTGCGGCACCCGGCCTGGGGTAGCCCCCCCACTCTGCCGGCCTGCATGGGCTGTGGGGGGCAGAGTCCCAGGCTGCCCCGTCAAGGGCAGACCTCCCCACCGCCCCGGGCCATTCCTAGCAGGCTCACCCATGACCCCCTCCCCAGGTCACTGCTTCCGCCGCCTCTGCAAGGACCTGGAGACCCACCGGCTTCCCTGCGCCTCCCGCTGCCCCCGGCCTTGCAGGGGAGTGGGGAGTGCCGGGGTGGGGTCCGCCCGGAGGCACCTCGCAGGGATGTGACGGGGTCTGTCTCTCCCAGGGAGTCTTCGTGCAAGCTCTCCGCTGGGACCTCCAGCTGGCCTTCCTCCAAGTCAGCCGTGAGTCCCGGAAGCGGGGTGAGGCCTCAGGGGCAGGGAGCCCTCCCCGGACTGACCTGTGTCCCCGAGGCCCTGCCCTCACACTGCCCCACAGCGCCCGGGGAGGAGCCGCAGCCAGTGAGCCTTGTGTGTGCAGGGCGGGCCAGGCCCCCGGAGCCCGAGCCCCAGGTGGGTGCAGCCCCCTCCTGCTGAGGTCATGTCCTGGCGCCCCCCCTGCCATCCTCGCCCTTCCGCGCCCCCAGGGACGGCCCCGCCCCTCTCGCCTGTGCCCCGCCCCAGGAGCAACCTGGCCAAGGTGAACATCTTCTCTCAGGAGCTCAGCTACCGCACGGTGGACGAGGACACCCGTCTACTCGGCAGCCACCGGGCCGATGAGCGGGGGTGGGGCAGGGCTGGCGCCCGGGGCCGCCGCTCACCGCCCGCAACACCCATATGTGCCACAGCTGCTTTCAGTCACGGGCAGCCTCTGGAGCCCGTGGTTCGGCTCTTGTGTCCTCTCAGTCGTGGAGATGCTGGAGCTGCTGCTGGACGCTGCGGCCCTCGCCCTGCTGCTGTGCTGCCGCCAGCTCCACGGGGCTCGGGGCCAGCCCAGGGCAGCCACGGGGATGCCCGCTCCGAGCCAGAGGCCGGCTGGTGGCCGGGTAGCTGCAGGCATGACGTCGAACGCCCGGGGGCCCAGCTCCACCTCCCATGATGTTGCAGGGGCTCCGGCAGGGGTCTTGGCTGGAGGTCAGCCCGGTGTGGGCCCCGGAAACTCCTGACACCTGAACCAGCCTGCGAGTGGCCTGACCCTGGGAGCTGTGGCAGCAGTGGGCTCTCCCGGCTGCCCAGGGCCGGCCAGTCCCGCCCCACAGGCCCCCCCCACCCCCGGCCAGCCGAGCCAAACCCGGGGCCCAAGAAGCAGCGGCACCAGAGCCCGAGGGCGGGCAGGCGCCAGGCGCTAGCACACAGGGCCTTCTTGGCGCAGCTGCCTGCCGGGCAGTGACCTCACAGGTCTCGGGGAGGCCTGGGGCAGGGGGCAGGGGAGCGTCCCCACCACTCGGGAGCCTCGCGTTCAGGGCGTGACGGAGCATCTCCCGTATGCAGGAGTGTGCACGCGTGCATGAGGTAGGGGGGCGCCCCAAGGGAGTGTGTTTGTCTGGTGTCAGCGTCATACATCCACATGTTTCCGAGCATCAACACGTCTGTCTACACCTCCGTGCAGGTGTGTGCAGGCATCGGGCAGAGCCCCCCTCGCTCAGGGCCAGTGGGAGAAAGGGCAGGATGAGGCCTGGGCACTCAGTGACCTGGGCCCGCTTTGCAGTAAAATGGATGATTCTACCTGGTGGCTGTAGTGTGTCCTGCCGTGCGCCCCCCCCCACTCCCCCCACCCCCGCAGCGAGCTGAAGACCTCAGACCACACCCCCACACCCTCAGTCACGGACACGGTGGGAGCTGGGGAACGGGAGGGCGTGGGGCCAGAGCTTGCCCAGGGGACAAGGCCAGGGCCAGAGCACCCTCGCCAGTTGGTGTCCATCCCAGAGGAGAGCAGAGGGCCAGGGAATGGGGTATCAGGAGTTGGTTTTAATCAAAGCAGCCCGGGCTTCCACGAGGCCGCCAGCAGGGGCACTGGGCTCTGCCTTACTACATGCTTTGGGGGCACGACTGGTACTGTCCCACGCAGGGCCTCCCCTTGGGGAAAGCAGGGGACGCAGAGACCGCCCCCCCCCCCCCGTCCCCAGCCAAGACAGAGCGGAGTGAGGTGGGCGAGGCGAGGGAGCAGGTGCAGGCGGCCGTTTATTAACTGTGATCTGGAACGGAGGCGGGTCCCGCCAGCCAGCCGAGGCCGCAGCAAAGGCCCTGATGCAGGCAGTGGGGCGGGAGGCGGGGGCAGAGCTCAAGCAGGGAGAGAGGAAGGCATTGATTCTGCTCTCTAGGGGTCACAGCCAGCAGGAGAGGGAGCTGGGAGCCCAGTCCGCACCCACCTTGCTGCCCATGGGGCCTCCCTGGGCAGTCTTTGCATAGTGAGCAACCAACTGGCCTAGGCCTGGCCGAGGGCCCGAGTTGGGGAGAGGCCCAGCCGGTGCCCCAGGGCTCTGGGAAGGGGAATGCAGAAGGCCTCAGAGGGCCCTGGGGAGTGAGCCGAGGCCCCATGGGTCTAGCCGGAGGTGGTGGTGGGGGAAGGCTGGCGAGGGGGCAGGGCTGAGCTGCAGGCGCCTCCCCTAGCAGCAGGCAGAGCTGGGGGTCAAAGTGGTCCTTGAGTCCAGAGAAAAGATGTGAGACAAAGTGAGAAGGAGATCATTGTAGAAAACCCCTCAGTCCGTGACAAAGGATGTCGGATGCAGGGGTGGGAAGAGCCACACCCCTGCCACCCGCTGTGGGAAAAGGGGGGGATGGGTGGGGCTACGGGCACGAGGGCCTGCATGGCCAGCCACGCGGCCTCGGGACATCCGCACCCAGCCAGGGCTAAGGCCCCAGGCCAGAGCCCCCCGAGCACCCAAGAAGCCCAGCCTGGATGCTGGGGTCGCTAAGTGAGGTACGCGGGTTGATTCCCTGGATGGGCGGCCCCTTCTGCCCTCGCCACGTGCTGGTGGCCAGCCACCAGCCCCAGGGCCTAGTGGAGGGGTTCTGGGGATGTGGGAGGGCCCCTACTAGCAGGTCAGTGTTCTTGGGCAGTAAAGTGGGGGCACAAGGTGACACAGGCCCTGAGGGCAGAGTGGGGCACCAAGCGGCATGGGCCCCAGGGATAGAGGGGCATGAGGTGACACGGGCCTGGGGGAGCAGAGAGGGGCACGAGGTGATGTGGGGCCTTGAGAGTGGTTTGTGACACGAGCCAACCCAGGCCCCCTAGGGAGGGGTCACCCGAAGACACAGGGTCCCTGGGTGGGGTGATGCAGCACCTCCCAGGGGAGACATGGAGCTTCAGAAGACTCAGTGCTGGGGTCCTGCTCCGGGCCGTGGGGGTCAGGGCAGCTCCGAGGGGGGCAGAGCAGGCAGCAGGGCTCCAGGAGCTCCGGGGCTCTCAGGAAATGGGCCGGTGGGGGTCCCGCCAAGGCCCTGCCACCCTAGCTCTCATCCAGGTGGAGGCTGATGAACTCCTGGATGCACCTGCGGTACTGGAGCTCGGTGGGGCTGCTGCCAGCCAGGGGCCCCGGCTGGCCAGCAGGCGCCTCGGCCTCACGCATCTCCTCGGCCATGCGCGCCAGACGGAGACTGGAGGAGGGAGGGCCACGTGAGGCGCTTCCACCCGCCGCCCGCTTCCCGCCGCCCGGCCCCCGCCGCCCCCGTGCTGTGCTCACAGCGTGACGATGTCTGCATTCGCCTCCTGCACCGCAATGCTCAGTGGGTCCTGCTGCGTGTGGTCCAAGGCATGCTGGTCCGCCCCCCGCTTCAAGAACAGGCAGACCTGGCTGAGGGCGGAGGAGCAAGTCGGGGCGGGCCCTGGGCAGGTCCTGGCAGGCGACTCGGGTCCACGGGGGGCAAGGGGGGGTGGGGAAGGGGAGGGTGGGCGAGGAGGGGGCAGGGGCGCGGCCCACCCACGACTTACCCGGTGCGGCCCAGGAGCGTGGCATGGTGCAGGGGCGCCCGACCCCGGCTGTCTCTTTGGTTCACATCCGCTCCGTTTTGCAGGAGGAATTCACAGATGATCAAGGAACCCTGGGGGGTGGGTGGGGGGTGGGTTCAAACCAAGCGGACCAACAGAAATGGTCCCTTACAGGGCCCCTGTCCCCCCACCCCCTACCCCCTACCCCCCAACCCCCCCACTATGCCTCCCTGGGCGCCCCAGCAGGACGAAGCCCGGTCCTCAGCAGAGGGCAAGGGCCCCGCGTGCGCGCCGTGGAAGGGTGCAAACCCGCGCCCACTTACCCCCAGCACGGCCTGCACCAGCGGCGTCTTGCCCTCGTCCTCCGCGTCAGCCCAGTTGACCTCGGCTCCTTGCGCCAGAGCCGCGGCCAGTGCAGGGAGGTCTCTAGTGCGCGCCGCTCGATGCGCCAGTAGCCCGGGGTGCAGCTCGCGCACGTCCGCCAGGCCCCAGGCCTCCGCCTCTCCATCTGCCTCGCCGCTGGACTCCTCCGACTCGGCACCCTCTGCGAGGAGGGGGCGGTCAGGGCCGTTGACCTGGCCCGCGGTGGGGGACAGGTGGCACGGGACTGGGGAGCTGCACACCCACCCTCCTCAGTGACGCGGTCCACCACGGAGCCCACGCCGAAGGCCAGGACATCCGAGCTGCCGTCGGAGCTGCCCCCTAAGCCGCTGTCGCTGCTCAGACCTGCAGGGTCCGCAAGCAGAGGAGGTCCTGAGCGCTTCTGCCTGCTCCCACAGCCCTGCGGGAAGGCTGGCACCCTACCCACCCTCCGGGGGATGCTGCGGGGTGAGGGAGAGGGGAGTCTTGCCCAGGATGGGAGGAAAGGGGAGAGAATCAAGTAACAGCTTGAGAGAGCCAGGATCGCCCGTCCCCCAGGAGCACAGCCACAGGTGGAAGTCCGCCCTCTCAGGTCAGCCCTAGCTGTGGCCAGTGCGGGCTGGGCGGTCACCGCCCAGAGGTGGGGTCTTTGCCAAGCCCCAGACACAGCCCCAGGCCACAGCGAGCGAACTTGGCCCTGCTCACCCAAGGGCAGCCCTCACAGATGAAACCAGGCTGAGGGATGGTGAGACAGTGCCCTCTGCTGCCTGAGGGGACCTCCGTCACCCCAGCAGCCTGGCCAGTTCTTGGCCCCAACCTACGCCTCTGCCCACACGCCCCAGGCCAGTGGGTGCTGACAGACGGTTAACGGGGTGAGCCCTGACTTGTAGCGTTTGCACCCCCAACTCCAGCAGGGGTTGGGGAAGATGCACACAACTCTCTCAGGATCTGGTCCCGCCCCCAGCAGCCACGTGCACACGTGCATGGGCACACGCACACGCAGGTACACACGTATGCACGTGCACTCACAGGCGTGCACCTGTGTGCACAGTCACGCCCTTACACGCACATTCCTGTGTGCCCACGTCACTCCTGAGGGTCATGGCCCCAGCCTCCAAGCCAGTGGCCAAATTACCCCCGGCCCCTCAAGATACTGTCCCAGCCTCAGCCCTGCTTGACCTCCAAACTCTCCCCATCCCCAGACCAGCCCCTCCTGCAAGGAAAGCCCGTCCCTCCGGTCCCTGAGCGAGTGGCCGAGGCTGTCCCGCACTCATCCACCCTCCAGGCGAGCGTGCCTGGCTCCTGCCCTGCTACCCCTGCTGAGCGGGGGTGTGGGTGGGGGGGGTGGGCAGCAGGGGACTTACTGCGTGGACCGGCTGCAGCAGCCCCCGCGTCGAAGTAGGAGAAGAGGGAGTCCAGCTCATCCGGGCAGAAGAGGGAGTCCCTGCGGAACCTGGGCTCTGTGGAGCCTGCAGGGCGGGAACCAGGCTGCGGTGGGAGGTGGGCAGAGCTTGGGGTGCCCGTGAGCCCTGCCCCCCTCCTACCATCCCCCCACACCCCGGCCTCCCTGGGATCCAGAGTCTGGAGGCTCACGCCCTGCCCAGGCCTGTGAGCTGGGGCGCACCTGCCAGACCCTCCCACCTGCGCACAGAGCAGCCACAGAGGGCGGGACGGGCTCCATCCGGATCTTGCTGCGGCGGGTGGTGCGGGCACGGGGGGAGCTGTGGTGGCGTGGGCACTTCTGCGCCCGCCAGCGCCGTGGGGCCTCCCGGGCCGGTGCCGAGGGCGGCTTCCGCACGAACTTCTTTTCCACGTATTTGTCCTTGATCCAAACCTCCTTGTCCTGCCTGGACCAGGACTGGACGTGAGGCTGCACTCGTGGGCCGGGGGTCCCCTGGCCCTGCCCAGGCTGCCCCCCACCTCACCTGGGGCTGCTGGCCGTGGGCTTCCTGCTGCCTGGCCCTGCGCACTGGGCCTCGTAGATCTGGTTCACAGTGCTGTTTCCCAGCTCACACATCAGCTGGCAGGAGAGGGTGGTGTGGGCATCAGCCCAGCTCACTGAACGCCCCCCAGGCTTGCAGACCTGGCTCCCGCCCCCGACCCGCTGCCCCCAGCCATCCAGAGGCCTGTGACGGCCCCCCACACCTTCAGCAGCTCCGGTTCCCACGAGTCCAGGGTCAGGGACCGCACCTTGGAACAGTGGACGCCCAGGCTCCTGGATGGCGAGGCGGGGGGAGGGGGAGTCAGGGCACGCCTTGGCCCCCGCACCCCACCTGGCCACCCCGTGGTCCCACCTGTGGATGCCCGAGCACTCGATGCAGAGCAGCACGCCCAGGTTGATGCTGGCCCAGCGCGGGTCCGGCCGCCCGCAGTCGCCGCACTGGCTGTTCCCCGCCACGTGCTGCATGCGCTGCAGCACGCTCTCGCCCTTGACGCTGCGTTCCCGAGAGTCCGTGGCAGAGTCGATGCTGCTTGTGGACGGGGACGCCGTGCGGTCCAGCCTCTGGAGACAGGGTGAGGGGTCGCTCAGCCCCATGGGAGCTCCAGCCCCAGTCTCCCCAGCGGGGCCCCTCCTCCTCCCCAGACGCAGGTGCTGGCACAGGCCAAGGCCCCTGAGGCCCGAGCCCGCGCCCGCATGTGTGCACACACGCTCACGTGCGCGTACACACGATGCACACGCCTGCTCGCGTGCGGCCTGCGGGAGCTGTGCGCGCGTGTGCAGAGCGCTGGAGGGCCCACCTCGCGGTAGCAGCTGTCGGGGCTCTCCCGGTAGGCGGACGCGATGCTGGCTTGCACAGCCTGAACCCACGCCTGCCGCAGCTTCTCCGAGTCGGCCTGCAGCATGCAGCTCCTGCGGGGAAGGGCCGTCAGGCCGCGCGGGCAGGGGCTCCCTCCGCGCCCGCCCTGGGCCGGGCCTCCTCACTTGGTGGGCGACACGACCTCAAAGCAGAACCTGCGCTCGACGTCCTCACAGGGCTTCACGGAGCAGAGCCGGAGGTCGTCCACCACCACGGTCAGCACGTCCTGCGGGCGGCACCGCCGTGGCCCTCGCACTCAGTGCCCAGCCCTGCCCCGCACCGACCGCCCATCCACTGCTCTGCTCAAGAGACGCCGACCGCCTGAGACTTGAGTGGCCTCTGTCCCTGGCCACTCGGGCTTTGGTGCCTGTCAGCACCCTCAGCCCTGTGACGCCCCCCACCGATCGCCCACCCCAAGGCCTGGTGGGGAGGCCCCGGTCGTTGCTGCCTGGGCCCAGCGCACCTTGAGCTTCTTCTGGTAGACCAGCTGGCTGTTCTGGATGGAGAACCAGCGCCTGGGCAGGGGGATGGGCCAGGAGGGGTCAGGCCGGGCCGGCCCCCATGCCTGCCCCTCACCCCCTGAGGAAGGGCCCTCCCTTACCGGTTCCATGTCTTGAAGGCGTTGCTGGCCCTCTTGAAGAGGTAGCCCTCCATCACCACACCACTGGGAGCGTCCACATCAAACTCCACCTTGGGCTCATCGTAGGAGAAGTCCTGGGGGTGGTCGGAGCCCAGCCCCCAGTGAGCACCCACCCGCGGCTGCGGGGACACTGCCGCCCTCTCGGGCTGCCCCAGAGGCGAGGTGGGGGGGGCGTCTTCACAGCCGCTTCCTGACCCAAAACCCCGTGGGGGCAGATGCCTCCCGTCACAGCTGGGGGCCCGGAGAGCTCCAGCCCCCACCCCCCAGCCTGGCAGAGCAGCAGGCTCTGGGATCAGGAAGGAAGCTGTCCCCCATTCATGTCGCCAGCTGGGCTCCCCGACCAGCCTGACAGAGCTCCATTCACGCGGGCTGGGGAGACACTGAGCGTTGTCCTGGGCGTCCGGCAGTGGGAGAGGAGGCCCAGCCACCTGCTCCCCTGGCTGAGTGGGGGCGGGAGGGGACAGCTGCAGCTGCTCCCGAAGGGGACGAAGGGGACGAAGGGGACGCGGTCCCAGCTCAGCCACCTCCGCTGGAGCGGGCCGCGCGTCGGGAGCTGCGCCGGGGCCGTGGAGGTGTCCTTGGTGCTGAAACGCCGCGGGGCGGGAAGGGCAGAGGCCCTGCCCACCGGGGGCCCCCTCCCCCCGGGGTGGGCGCCCACTCACCTGCAGCAGCGTCTGAGGGCGAGAGCAGGAGAGGTGGGAGGAAGGAGAGAGCCAGTGAGTGAAGCCCTGCCCCCTCCCTGACGGCTGGGGACTGTCAGCTCCTGCCCCGCAGCCCGTCTCTGCCCCCGGCCGCGCCCGGCCAGCTGTGGCCGCAGTAGGATCCCCGTCCCAGCTGCAGCCCCAGCGTCTGTGGGCTGAGGGGGCTGGCGCTGGCATCTAAGTGACCGTTCCACTGTGCTGAGACCCTGAGGGTGGGGACCCCCGCCTCTGACTGCAGTTCAAAGATCAGAGTCAGCCTGGGGAGGGACGGGGCACGTGTCTGTGCGCTGGGCCCCCCAGGTCCTCGCGTGGAGCGGGGTGAGGGGCAGTGGACCCGGAGCCCCTCGGGGGGGCGGCCAGGGCTGCAGGGCCTCACCCGCTGCTGGATGGCGGCGTGCTTGCGCTCCATCTCCCGCTTTTCCACTGCCGAGTCGATCACCAGCTGGTCCAGCTGTGGGGAAGGGCACAGAGAGGGATGTGGACCCCCTCCCCTGACAAGCCGGCCCCAGGGCCCCCTCCCCGCAGGCTCACCTCAGCCGCCAGCTTCTTCATGTAGGGGTCCAGCTGGTGCAGCAGGCTGTAGCCCTGCTGGAAGAAGCTGTACTGGGCGTGCATGAAGGACAGCATCTGGGGGGTGGGGCGGGGCACGCAGGTGAGGCCCCGCCCCCCAGGGGCAGTGGCCGGGGCCCCAGCTTTTGCACCCGCACCCAGCACGCCTGCGGCACGTGCCTATTCTTGAGGGCAACCCCTCTCCCTCATCCAGCACTCACAGAATCCAAAATCTCAAACTTCTTCTTGGCCTGGAGAACGTTGATCTGCCAGGGGAGGAGTGAACAGGTGAAGGGGTGTCAGGGCCAAGGTCGGACCAAGACCTGGACCTTGCCACACTGTCCACTCAGGGTGCTGTGGTCCCCCAAGACCTCCAGCTCATCTTCAGCTCCCTGAACTGGTGCCCATCCATCCTCTTGTGGTCGCAGTTCAGGACACTGGGTCCCTCCCATAGGCAAAAGCCACAAATTCTCTCCCTTGCTTCAAGTCCCTCCAAGCCCTGCCTCAGCAAGGCCTTCGAGGCCTCCACCCCCTGCAGCCTGGCTTGTCCCTAGCCCAACCCCACCTCGGGCCTTTGCGTGGGCATCCGCCCCCCATGTCCGTTCCCAAGCATCTCAAGTTTTCTCAAGCCAGAGGGGCCCCTCCAGACAGCAGCTCCCTGTCTGCAGGGACACGGGAACACCCAGGGGCTGACCTGGAGCACGTAGTCCAGCGCCAGGTGGCGGAAGCACTTCCGGGCGAGGACCAGGGCACCCGCGGCCTCCTCCGCCTCATGCGGCCGGTGCCTCGGGGCCTGCGCGTTCCTCGCCAGGGACAGCTCCATGTCCTCCCGGACCCTGTCGAACTGCTTCTTAGTCTCCTTGAACTTGCGCACGTCTCTGGAGGCCGGTGGGCGTCAGGTCAGGGGGTCCGAGGAGGGGTGCACGTGGGGTCTCCCACCTCTAGGGAACGCTCTCCCTGCTCCCAGCCCCTCTGTGCCCCGAGCCTCCAGCCCCGCTGCCCCACCCCCTAGCCACCGCTGGCTGCCTCTTCCTTCTCAGGCCCCTCCCCCTCACTCCCGGGATTGGTCCAGCCTGGGGGGACCCCCAGCCTCACCCCGCTCCGGACTCTCCACTCTGGGGGTTCCCCAGCTGTACACACAGCACTGAGCTGAGACCCCTGCCAAGGCCCCTGGACCCTCCCAGATCAAGCGTAGCTGCGTCTGCTCCCCCTTCCAGCGTGGGTGTCACCCTGACACCTCCCGGGGCCGGGAGAGGCCAGGCCTCCCTCGGGGCCACTCACTCTTTGACGAAGTTGTGGAGCTGCTGCCGCACAGACCTCTGGGCCTGGTCAAACAGGATCTGGGGGCAAAGGAGGGTATGGGTGTCAGGCGTCTGTCCCCACATGACCCCAGAGGCCAGGCCCCAGGCCCCTCAGGTGAGAACCAGGGAAAGGCCCGTCCAGCCCCACCCTCACAGAGCCGGACTCGCAGGGTCACGGGCCCCCAGGCCTGGGTCGGCGGCCAGAGGCGACAGCTGTGACCACCTGCCCGTCCCCCCCACCTGGCTCTCAGCCAGACTAGAAGCCAACGCTGTCCCAGATGGACCCCCTCTTATGGTCCACCCCACATCAGCCCAGACAGGGCAGGCGCACACAGAATCCCGAGGGACACCCATAGCTGCCCGGCATTGGGAGGCCACCTGGGGGATGCCCAGCCCTGCAGTAAGAGGGATGGAGATGCAGCCGGAGCTCCCGAGTAATCTGGCCCGGGGGTAGGGTGGGGCCTCCCTGCAGCATTGGCCGGACCCAAAATCAGACCCCAGAGAGAGCTGGGGCCTAACCAGGAACAGACAGACAGACACACGGGGCAGGACGGCAAGCCATCCGGCGCTGGTTTATTTCTGAACTTCCCCTACAGGGGATGGGCCCCTTGTTTAGTCTGGGGCTCTGGTTTCCAGGCCACGGTCTGACCACCCACGTGTGCCTCGGTCTGTTCTGTGTGTCCACAGTGGGGGCCGAGGGGCTCGAGGGGCTCACACAGACCAGTCTGGGTAGCAGCGGGGTTGGGAGTCATCCGGTAGCTGTGGGGTCAGCCAGGGAGATGCTTTCGTTGCCTGGCCCATGACCCCTGCCGGGTGGCCCTGGATGACCCTCTAAGGCCTTGCCCACCCCAAGCCCCCGCTGCCCTCAGCCCCGGGCAGGGTCGAGGTGCCTCCCGGCTGGCGGTCTGGCCCTCACCTGGGACACAGCATTGTCTCGGCGATGTGCCACCCCCCACCCCCACCCCCGGCAGGAGCAGAAACGTGGCCTCCCCCACCGCCCGCCCCTGCCAGCTCAGCTCAAGCGCGCGGAGCCAGCCCAGAGCCTTCCAGGCTGGGCGGGGCCTGCAGGGAGCCCGCAGGGGTGGGGGCGGGGGCCGCCTGGGATGGGGGTGGATGGGACGACAGATCAAGAAGCCGCCGGGTGGGTGGGCCCTGCCCTATCCTCCCCTCCGCCCCCCCATCGCCCCCACCCGGCCAGGGCTCACCATGTGGTAGGTGACCATCTCCTGCAGGCTGTCTCCGAACCTCTGCAAACATTCCTGGGGGCAGGGTGGGTGGGTGGGGGAAGACCCTTGCTCAGATGGGATGGCTGTGCCCCAGTGTCCGGCACCTCCCGCCCACAGGCCGCAGCCCAGCGCAGACGCCCACCTGCTCCCAGGGACAGGGCACCCTGAGGGGCTGTCTGCCCTCGCCCGCCCCTGACTAGAGGTCAGAGGTCAGCTGCCCCCTCACCGAGATGACGGTGTCGCCCTGGCACTGCTGGGACAGGTCGCGGACGCCACTCACGAAGAGCCTGTTGGTGGTGACGTAGGCCTTGCCAGCCTCGATCACGCCGCTGCACAGCTTCACCAGCTGCGGACAGGACGACGGATGGGGCAACCCTCACGCCACCAAGAGGCCAGGACACACGGGCAGGCACCCAGACAGGGCAGCCGGAATTCAGCTCAGGGTCGGGTCCGTCAGTGCCCAGGACACAGCTGCCCCCGAGCAGCCCCGGGCGGGAAGGGAAGGCCACTGCCCGCCCGCCCGCCCACCCTCCTGAGCCCACCTGGCACTGGGGGACAGCTTGGCATGCCCCAGGCCTCGGCTCCAGGGTGGGAGGTGGGAGGGAAGCCAGGAGCAGGGAACCCAGGGCCGGGGGGGGCGTGTGGTCCTGGACAAGGGTCAACAGAACCCAGCCAGCGAGGGGCTCAGGGGTGCCACCCCTCCTTCCTCCCTCTGGCTTTGAAGCCTGTGCCCTTGGCCCCTAACCCAGGCACTCGGAGGCACAGCCCCCGGCAGCTGCCCCCGCCCCCCGCCAAGGTCCCCCACCCTGCTTGGCTTGGCGGGAGGAGACCCGGCAGACACAGGTGTGTGTGGGATGTACACCCCGGTATGGGTGTGACAGGCCGGTGATGGACAGGCCCACGTGCTGTGCACACGCATACTCGCGTTCACACTGGTGGCCATGGGTGAACTGGGCCAGGGCCGCGTGGGGGACAGGGAGAGTAGCCGCGGGCCCTCCGTGTGCCCCCAGGCCCCCCTCACCTTGTCCAGTTTGGCCTCGATCTCAACCACGTCCGTTTCCACCTCGTCGATAGTTGCCCTGCGACAGGGACAGGGTGGCTGGAGACCCACCTGCAGCGAGCCTCCCCCACTGACTCAGCTCGGCCTCGTCTCCCAGGCACCTCCCCAAAGGGGTCAGCAGTGGGAAGGGGCTACTCTGCCGATGGCCACTGGCTCCTGCAGGCCCACCTGCCTCCACACGCCCCTCAGACAGACCAGGAGGTGGAGGGTGGCGGTGAGGGGGGATGGAAGAGGGAGGGGGAGAGGGGGCAGGACTGGGACCGTGACTCCAGAGCCGCAGAGCCACCAGGGCCCACTGCCACCCCAGGCACATAGAGGCCCAGTTGGCTGTGACGCCCCCATCTGGGGTCTGTGGACGGGCGGGGGTGGGGGAAAAGGGGTGGTCAGACAGGTCCCTAGCACAGAGGGAGCGGCCGGGGTCCCGTGGAGGTGCACATGCAGGGCCTCGCTGGTCACCCCCCCCCCGGCCCAGCCCCTGTACCTCTCCAGGTCTCAGGGTTGACCCCGAACCCCTTCTGGACCCCCCCCCCCACCCCTCAGCTTCTGCTGCAGCCCACCCCGGCCTGGGGCTGGCAGGCCCCGGGGCAGACCTGTCTCAGCAGCTCTGCGGCCCCGAGAGATGCCTGCAGAGGCGTGCCCCTACCTCCTGCCTGCTCCCCAAGCTCAGAATACCAGGTAGGCCTCGTCTGCCTGGCAGGAGCAGTGGGCCAGACCCCGGAGGAGCCCACTCCCACGGGCGCGGCCTGCCAATGGGGCTGCCTTGGGGAGGGAAGAGTTAACGTCTGACATCACCAGAGAAGCCAGTGGACGGAGAATCCCGGAAGGCAAGGCGAGAGGCAGATGGATCAGGCACGTGACAACCCCCAACACTCCGGGAACAGGAAATAGGGAAATAGGGCCAGGATCCTGCCCTCCCCGCCCCACTCAGCTGGCGAGCTGGGCCCATCTGGCCTCCGGGGGACCAGGGACAACAGGGAAGGAGCTCCGGCCAGGGCCAGGGCAGGGCGAGGCAGAGGAGGCGGTCCAGGTCTAGCGGCCCGTCGCTGGCCCCTCGCTGCCCCCCAGCTGGCAGAGGAGGGGCGTGTTCCAGGCTTTCCCAGGCCTGGGGGGAGGGACTTAGTCCCTCACGCGGGGTGCAGCTCGGGACGCCCTCAATTAGGAGGTATGGGGTGAGTGCCAGGCTGCCCCGTCAGGACCCTTGGACCGTCCCACCACCCTCCTCCTCTCTGAGCAGCCCCTATCCCTTCCCCATGGGCTGAGGGGCGTCTGAGTTCCAGAGAAGGAAGGGGTCAGAGGGGACATCCGCTTGGACCGGTGGTGGCCCACGGCCTGCAGGTGCCCCCGCCTGAGACTGCAGGACCCTGACGGCTGCTGTAGCCTCCCCTCCCCCTCCCCCTCCGAGGGTCCCAGGGCAGGGAAGGACCACCCACCCAGAAGAGGGGGATGAGGCTCAGCCGCCCCAACTGCCCTGGCCAGCTGCGTGGAGAGCTGTCACCCTTGGGCTGGGATGGGGGGTTTGTCCCTAGAGAGCTGGTGAGGGTGGGATGCACCAGAGGCTGACAAGTGTGCTCATGGAGACAAGGTGGGCGCTCAGCAGACAGTCCGTCCCGGGGGCCCCACGCCCCTCAGGTCTCTCCTCCCCACCCCCATGGACCAAGGCCTCCTCTCCTGCTCTCCCTCCAGGATTTCCTCAACAGCTTGGATGCTGGGGAAGAGGGTGAGGCCAGCTCCCCCACCAGAGCCATGACTCAGCGCCTGAAGCCCCACCCCGGGGAGGGGGCACCGAAAACAAGGGGTGAGCGGCACCTCGCCGGTCTGAGAGAGTCTGGACCCCTCCAGCCACGTGCATCCCGGGGCTGTGGGGCTTCCCCAGGCCAAGAGCACGTAGGCAGGGTCCCCCTTCCCAGGGCTGGGGCTCCCATCGCTGACCACACTCTCCTGCCTGGCCCCGCCCTAACCCCCTGCCCCCAGGCTGGCCTCCAGGAAGTCCAGGTTACATCCTCAGCGGCACTGACAAGGGGACCCCAGAAAAGCCTCAAAAGCCATCACATCTCAGCCCAACCAAAACCCACCCAGTGCAGCTTCTGTGGCCCAAGGTCGGGGGATCTCCTTGGACCCCAGCCCGGTCTCGGCTGGGCACTCTCCAAGGAAGCATGGCAAAGCCCAGGCGCTGCTGCACCCACTGCCGCACCGTGGGTGCCACCAGCGAGCAGGCTGGTGTGGGAGGGAAGGCCTGGAGGTGAACGGGGTGCCAGCGGCCCTGATCCAACCGGGCAAGCTGGGCCTGGGCCCCTCCGCGACGGGAGGGGGAGCACGAGGCTCCGCAGCCGGGGGCCAGGGTGATGCTGCGGTGCTTCGGCCAGGACCAGGCCCCCTGCTGCGGCCCTGGCTACACCTCCGCCCGCCGCCTGGGCCGTGCTGGGGGCCCAGGATCACGGGTGCCGAGTCGCTTACACCCCTCCCTCAAGCAGTCAGGAACAGAAGATGGGAGAACACAGAGGGTGGCCCTCAGCACTCTGCCCGGGGCCTGGGGCCACTCTCTGGTCCGACCCCTACCCCTCATCCAGCCTTTCTTGGCCTTTGTTGCTGACCCCTTGTGTGGCGGTTGGGCAAGGGGCTGGCTCTAGGGAGTCGGGGGTAAGGGTACTGATGCTGAGGCCCTCCAGACACCCACACACAGGCCCTCTGGCTAACACACCCCAAAGACCCAGCGCACGCGCGTGCACACTCGCGCACGGCCAAGTGCGTGTGTGCAGAGGCGTGGCAGATATGCACACGTGCCATCAAACACGCATGCACGCAGCAGCGCAACGCACACGCAAAAGGGTGCACTCGCGGATACCGTGTATAGACACGCAGCCCGTGCTGAGATGCACACAGGAAGAAACTAACGTATGCTTAGTGCCTAAACTCACACTTTTATGACACACACCCACTATGCATCTGTATTCACACCCAGAGGTGACACATGCACACGTGTGCGTGCACCGAGCACTAGTCTGGACGCACGCATCAAGCAGCCAGTCCAGGGGTGCACAGCTCACCCACACATTCACGTCCAAGGTCTGGCACCTCAAGGGAGGGTGCAGAGGAGCAGAACTCACACGTGTGCACCCGAGCACGAGCACAAGCATGAGCACCTGACACACGGGAGGTGCCCCGTTAAAGCAGATGCGCGCGCACCATGAACGTGTTCACACGGATAAGCCCGCCTGCACTCCCAGGAAGGACTAAAAGCACAAACCCAGGGCCGGCCACAGCGCAGACCTCCACCAGTCCCTGGAACCCAGTCTGCTCTGGTAGCGCCCACCCTGCCAGGTGCCTAGGTCACCCCTGCCAAGCAGCCGCCCGAGGCCCTAACCGAGGCTCCAGCTGCCTGCCCCCTTGACTGCTCTGGGCACGAGGACCAAGACAGATTCCATGGGCAGACGCCCCACGCACGCAAACGACCCTGGCCACAGCCGGGCTGCAGCGCCCGGCTAGGTCTCAGCCCTGTGCAGGTGGCCAGCACGAAGGTGCAGACACAAAGCGGGGCGGACACTCCCACGGAGAGGTGGCCGCGCCGGCGGCCGCCCCGCCCCACGCGCGCACCCTCCGCGCGCGGCGACCAGCACAAGGGGCATCTTTTGTTCCGGGCTCTCGGGCCGGGGCGCTGCGGGCTTTGTACAAGACGTGTCCTCCTGCTCTCGCCTCTGGCCCCGGCGCCGGGCACAAAGGTGGCACCGGCGCCCCCGCCCGCGCCCATCCCCCGGCGGCCCCGGGTGCCCCGAGGGGCGGCGACCCCGCGGATCACAAAGGGCCGCGCCGCGCCCCGGGGGCGCACCTGAAGCGCGGCGAGTCCTTGATACACTCCTCGAACTCCACCGTCATGGCTGCGGCGGCGCGAGGCGCTCACTGGCACGAGGACCGCGGCGCCCCGAGCGGCATCCCCTGCCGGCCCGCCCGCCTGCGCCGCGCCGCGCCGCGCCGCGCCGCGCCGCGCCGCGCTCGGCGCCCGCCCGCCCCGGAACGAGGCCGCCGCGCCACCGCCCCGCCCCGCCTGTCACCGCTGGGGAGCGTCGCCAAAGTCCGCCGCCCGCGCGCGCCGCCCGCTGTCACCGCCGGGGAGCGTCGCCAAAGTCCGCCGCCCGCGCGCGCCGCCCGCTGTCACCGCCGGGGAGCGTCGCCAAACGCCCCGACGTCCCGCCCCCTTCGTCCGGGCAGGCGGTCGGAAGTGTGGGTGGGCCCAGCAACAGCCGCGGGAGCCGTCGGGCCCCGCGCGTTCCAGCGATCCGGCCGTTAGGCAACCCGGGGAATTGGCAACAAGCGCTCGGCCGGACTGCGGCGGGAGGATGGGGTTGGGGGCCAGTGTGTGGCCGGCGGAACGTGAGAGTCTGCGTGGGGCTGTCTCCCCTGGGTCGGCACTTTGCACCCGCTCCCTAAGTCTGCCCCGCCTCCGCCCCCGCCCTGGGCGGCCAACCGCGGCTGCCTGGGCGGGGCGAAAGCACAGGCGCAGGCGCGGGATTGGCCCGGGGGCGTGACCAGGCTGGGTTCGCGGGCGCGCGCGGGCGCAGCCCCACGTGCCGTCCCAGTCCGCCTGCCGCTCCGCGGGGTCCGGTTCCGCCTGGCCCTCCGCCTGCCCCAATGCCGGGTCCGGCCTGGCCATGGGCGCGGGCTCAGTGCGGGCGCGCTACCTCGTGTACTTCCAGTACTTGGGCACGGACTTTAAGTACGTCATCTAGGCCTCCCACCCGTGCCCGCAACCCCCTCATGTAGCTCGGCCCCGCGGGAAGCACCCGAGCTCGAGCCAGAGAGCAGCCGACGGCCGGCGCCCGAGGGGTTGGAGGGATTTAAGTTTAGGGCCCACACCTCCGGCCTCGGGCCCCGGCCTCCCGGGCATGGAACGGCCGCCTTTGGCCGCATAAGATGGGACGGGCGGGGTCCGGGGCGGGGCGGCCTCGCGCGCTAACCTCCGCCCGCCCTGCCCACAGCGGGGTCGCGGCAGTCAGGGGCGCCCAGCACGCCATCGGAGTCCAGAACTACCTGGAGGTGAGCTCCGCCGGCCCTCGCCAGGGAGGGGTGAGGGAGGAGGGCGACCCGGGGGTGGGGCAGATGGGAGCCCCGCCCGCGGCCGCTGTGCGCTCCCCGCCCCCCTCAGGAGGCCGCAGAGCGGCTGAACTCGGTGGTGCCGGTAAAGTTCACTATCTCCAGCCGCACGGATGCTGGGGTCCATGCCCTGAGCAACGCGGCGCACCTGGACGTCCAGCGCCGCTCAGGCCGGCCCCCCTTCTCCCCTGAAGTCCTGACGCAAGCCCTCAACACCCACCTGAGGCACCCGGCCATCCGGTGAGCACCTCTCTGCTCTCCCGGAACTCGTCCATTGTGGTGGAGGCGGGAGGTGAAGAAGGACTCTGTATCTGGACAGGACTCCTTGGGGGTGATGGCAGAGATGCCAGGGTGTCACATGGACAGGGCAGGGGGTCATTCCTGGCCTCGTTCCCACAGGGTACTGCAGGCCTTCCGTGTGCCCAGCCACTTCCATGCCCGCCACGCAGCCACGTCCAGGACCTACCTGTACCGTCTGGCTACTGGCTGCCACAGGCCTGACCAGCTGCCCGTGTTTGAACGAAACCGGTGCTGGGCGCTTCGGGCTGAGTGAGTGGGTGTGAAAGTGACCCTGAGGGGTTTGCCAGGCTCGCCTGGCCGGCCATTCGCTCCTGACCACTCACCTGGCTCCCTGCAGCTGCTTGGACGTCGCTGCCATGCGGGAGGCCGCCCAGCACCTCCTGGGGACACACGATTTCAGGGCCTTCCAGTCGGCTGGCAGCCCGGCCACCAGCCCGGTGCGCACCCTGCGCCGAGCCTCCGTGTCCCCCGACCCTGCCAGCAGCCCCTTTGTCCTCCCCGAGGAGAGCAGGTGAGAAGGGCAGCCTACACTCTGGTCTGGAGGCTGCAAAGGCTGGATTTAGCTCCAGCACCTTCCCTGGTGCTGCACTGGGGGCTCCCTGGGCACCCGTCCAGCCTTGGGGGAGAAGGAGGTGCCAGTCAGCCAAGTGGTGTGGCCCCAACACCCGTGAGCCTGCAGCTGTGCCCTCCCCTGGGCTAGGGTCCTGCCAGGCTGGGGGGCAGAGGGCAGAGAAGGCTGCCTAACCTGCCAGAGCTCACTGCCTCATGGATGGATCCCGGCGGTCGGTGAAAAGACTCCACTGGGGGAGAAGCACCAAGCCAGTGGTTCGTTCGGGCCCAGGCTGGCAGGGGGTTGGTTCCACTGCCCCCAGCACTGTCCCAGGGGCCTCTGGCCAGACCGCAGCTACTGACTTCCAGAGCCTTCCCACTTGGGCCCAGCACTGAAGGGAGGAGGGACTTTGCACAGCCAGCTTCCAAGCCTCCGACTCCTGCTGGAGAGCCCAAGCCCCAGGGCTTGAGTCCCTGGGAGAGAAGCTGGCCGCTCCACCTCCTTCGCAGCCCCCGAGCCCAAGGCCTCCTCCTGCAGCCAAGACCCTGGAGGCGCTGCTGTCCCCGCTCACAAGCAGCAGTCCTCTGGCTTTAGTCTCCCTTCCGCCAGTTTCATTTACAAGGGGTTGGGGGGGAGTAGGTGGGGGCCCCTGGGGTGGGACGCGGGGACGCCACACTGGAGGGTTGAGGCTGCCCTAAGGTCCAGACCTCATGGGCACCTGTGTCCCCAGGCGGTTGCGGTTCTGGAGCCTGGAGTTTGAGAGCCAGTCCTTCCTATACAGACAGGTGGGCTGTGTCCTGGGGCCCTGCCGGGGGTGGGGCCTGGGGCTCGGGCAGCTGCAGCACTCTTCACCTTGGGTCACAGGTGCGGAGAATGACATCTGTGCTGGTGGCCGTGGGGCTGGGGGCTTTGATGCCTGCTCAGGTGAAGATGATTCTGGAGAGCCAGGACCCCCTGGGCAGGCACCAGAGCCGTGTGGCTCCCGCCCACGGCTTGTTCCTGAAGGCGGTGCTCTACGAGGCCTTCGGTAAGAGGCGGCATGGAGCGGTCCCTGCTTGTACCCCGTTGACTGACGGACCCCTCCCAAGGCTGAGTCCTTGCCGTGGGAGGGGCTCTCAGTGGCAATGCTGTCCCAGCAGCTGGGACTCCAGCCTGTGGCCAAGAGGAAAGCCAGAGCCCAGCAGCCCAAGCCCCAGCCTGGCCCTGTGGGGAGGGAGGCTGAGAGAGCGTTCTAGAAGGCAGCAGAGGGTAGAGAGGGGCTTGAACTCTGGGGCGAAGGCAGGGGGCTCTGCAGTCCTGCTGAAGGCTCTGGCCTGGCCCCTGCAGAGACTGTCACGCCCCCAGGATGACCTGGGGTCTGTTCACAGGTCCTGCCTCTATGTGCCCTCAGAGTCCACAGCACAGAGGTCACACGTGACCCGACACGCAGCAAGGTCAGGGCAGCCGTAGCACACTAGGCCCAGCTGCTGGACGCTGCCCAGCTCTGTACACCACGGTGCATCACACAGGGACCACGGCAGGCCCCACGCCTGTCAGCCTGGACCTGCCACAAGTCCCCGCCTGCCCCGGGTGGGCTGCCAGAAGTGGGGTGTAGGAGACAGGCGCAAGCACCGGAAAACGAGACACCCAAACAGCCTGTGGTTGTTTTTACTGGAAATCAACACCCCGGGAGCCCCCCCCCCCCATCTCCTGGGAGCCCAGGAGCAGAAATAAAAGGTGAAAAGCCCCCCAGGTCCGTTTCTTTCTTCGGCCAAAAGCAGCCACTCGGGCAGGGGCGTGGTGGCACTGTGGTCTCTGCACAGATGAGGGTCGTAGCCAGCTGTGGGCTCCACATCCGAGGACACAGGGAAGACCCAGGGTGCACACAGTCCTGGCGGCGGGGCCTCAGCTGGCCTGGGGCAGGCCCTTCTTGAGCAGAGACGTGAGGTAGCTTCCCAGCTCCTCGTCCTGCAGCCACAGGCAAGAGGGGCCATTGGTCCCGGTGAGGCAGCCCAGGGCGACTGGGTGACCCCACCAGTCCCGCACCTTACCTGGTAGGTCCAGGAGACCAGCAGCACCTTGGTGCCTGGGTCCTCTGAGTGGGCAGCGGCCTGAATGAGGATGGACTCCACGGTCACGGAGCCGTCAGGAAGGTGTTGCACGCAGTGGTCCTTGAGGACGCTGCGGGGAGGCACAGTGAGCCCCTGCCTGGCGCCCCCGCTGGCGCCCCGCCCCCCAGGTCCGGAAGGCGCGGCCGCAGCGTCTACCTCTTCAGGTGGCTGTACACGCGCACGGCTGTCTCCTGCTCTTTGCGCGTGTCGTGCAGGTGCACACGGCAGGTAAAGCGCAGCTGGTGCTCGGCCAGGCCCAGCTCCTTGAGGGCCTGCTCTGAGGACACGAGCCGGAAGTTCTGTGGGGCAAGGGCAGGTCAGGGACGGCGAGGGCGGACCCCACCGCCCCCAGTGATGGCTGGCACTCACACTGTCCTTCATGATCAGGGTGCCATGCAAGAGCCGGGGCTTCTTGGAGTCAGGGAGCAGCCCTGTGGGGCAGGGGCAGCGGTCAGAGCTGTCAGTGGGGCCACCTGCCCAGCAGCTGCCCCGCCCCCGCTCAATGGGCCCTGCCGCTCACCCTGTGCCATCTCCCGCTTCAGCAGCCCCAGTGAGATGCCCACGGGGATGCTGGGGCTCGTGGGCAGTGTCACCGTCTCGCCGTTGGCCGGCATGTAGCAGTTGACCCCTGGGCCGGGGTGTGGAGAGAACCTTAGTCCAGACTGGCGGGCCCTGCCTGCACCGACCCAGCCCGCATACCCTCCGTGTCACCCAGCCCGCCCTGGCCTGGGCTGCCTACGGAATTCCTGCTCAATCTTCTGCTTCAGAAACTCCATCTTCTTGGCCTCGCCGTGCACCAAGAGCACGTTCTCCGGCTCCGCCTGACCCACCAGCTGCATGATGCCCTTGGCGTCCGCGTGGGCGCTGAAGGACATGTACTCCACCTGCATCTTGACCTCCAGCTGCGGCATCACGGCAGGCAAGCCATCAGCACAGGTGGTGGCTCCCAGGGCCGCGGCCCCCCCCCCCCCCGCCACAAGAGGGTCCACAGAGCTGGTGAGAGAGGGTGAGGACTCACCACCTGCCGCCCCTCCATCTCCAGCTTGCGCTGCCCGCTGAGGATCTTGTGGCCCACGGTGCCCTGCACGCAGTAGCCGGGCATGATGACCTGCAGGAGGGAGGGATGGACGAGCAGCTCCCCTGCACCTCCTGCCTCCTACCTCAGGGCTTCCTCCCGGGATGTTCTCCCACCCGCCCCTCTGCCCACCTGAACCCAAACCCTTGGTGGAGGCCCCTCCCCCTTCCAGGGCCCACTGCAGACCCAGGCAGGCTCAGGGGTCTCAGCACAAGCCCGCCCAGGCCTGACCCCCATGATGGCTACTTGGGAAGCCGGGGGCTTTCTTGCCTGGTGCAGACAGGCCAAGACACAGCAAGAGTCTGAGCCTGGGTCAGACACCGATGCCCAGGGTACCAAGCTGCCGCCTCCTCCTGACAGCAACAGTGTCCCCCCAGCCAGGGGGAGCCCCTGCCCCTCAACCTCGCCAGCCCTCCAGGGAACCGGCCCTGGGGCCCAGACCCCTCACCATGTTCTTCTCGTTCCCTGCCCACTTCCTGAAGATCTGTAGGGACTGGCCGGCATGCAGCATCCCTGGTGTGGCAAACACGACCTTCGGGGCAGGTGTGGGACAGTCAGGGCATCAGATGCCCCCCTGCCCTCAGCCTTCTGACCGCTGGTCTTCCCGGCACAGAGGCGCCCCGCTCCCCTGCGCGACTTGCCGGCAGGGCCCCGGCCCAGCAGAACCCCACCCCAGCCGGCAATGGGCCGCACCATGGGACCCGGGCTGTCGGCAAACGCCCGATCGAAGGCCTTGATGTGCTTGAACTCAAACATGTTCCTCTGCACAAAGGTCTTCCGGATCTTCTGGTTGGTCCAGGGGATGAAGAGCTTGTAGTAGTGGTTGGCCTTCTCCGTCAGGCCCGTGGAGAAGTAGATGGGGGCCTTCAGGTCCATGCGCTCCCTGTGGAGGACGGGGCTGGTGGGGAGGCTGCAGGGGCAGGGCTGGCCTGCAGCCCCCATGTGCCCTCAGCCTGGGTTGGGTCCAGTGCCAGGAAGGGCGCTCCCCGCCCTCTCTCACCCCACGGCCAGCAGGGCCGGGCCTCCAGAAACCGTTGTGGCCACACCTACCAGAAGGTCTCGAGCAGGATGCAGAGCTCCTGAGCACGGCCCAGCGCAAACACGGGGATCAGCACCTGCAGGTGGGGTGGGGGTGGGGATGGGAGGCCAGCTCGGGAGGAACCCCTGGCCGCGCCGCCTGGCCACCGAGCCCACAGCTGTGCAGAGGCCAACAGTTGCTCCTGTGGCCACCTTCTCAGGAGACCAGCCCTGCCAGCAGCTCTGATGGCCGGAGGCCCCATGCAGACTGCCGGCAGCCCCCCCCATTCTGTCCCAGCACAGCCTGTCCCAAAGTGACCATGGTGGACACTCTGGCCAGCCCTGCATTGGGATCTGAGTCACGAGGAGTAGGTGAGCCCCACTAAAGGGTCTTCGGGGGAATCTGTCTTCCCAGTGCTGAGCAAACCTTCCTCTCTCTGTGCCCAGAACACAGCACCCCTGTCCCTGACCGCATGCCAGGTCAGCCGAAAGACCCATGTAGCATGGCCAGAGGCACACAGCCAGCCCCACCTGGGGCACCCGCTGCCCACCAGCTACCTTCCCGCCACGATCCACGGTCTCATGGACCTTCTTTAGGAAGTCTCGCTCCCGGCAGCGCTTCGAGTCTCGGATGGTGGTGGCGTACGTGGATTCTGTGATCAGGAGGTTGGGCCGGCATTTGTCAATCCAGGCAGCTCTAGAACACAGGTGGGTGTGGCCAGAGGTGGACAGGCCACACAGTGGCAAGGCTGTACACAGCCATGGCCCTCCTGGACCATCTAGCAGGCAGCCTGCCTCCTCTGCACAGGCAGCACTTGAGGGGACAGAACATCCAGGGACAATGACATGCAGACTGCTCGGGAACCCAGCACACCCCTCAGGGACCCTGTCCCCCGGGGGGACCCGCCCAATAGGATGAAACAAACGTACTGGCCTACTTACCCCAAATGCCGGTCTGGGGTCATGTTATAATCCCCCTAGCAAAGAATGTGGCAATGAGGAGGGTGCCTCCTTCCTCTGCCTGGCCAGCCAGCCCTTCCTGTGCCCCAAGTGCTTCCACTGACCGTGTAGACCACAGACTCTGAGCCCACTTTAATCTGGAACATGGCCGCCCCCAGCACGTGGCCCGCATAGTAAGCCTTGATTTCCAGCTCATCGTCCACCTACAGAGAAGAGGGCTGACCTCAGGTCTGCTGGCTGTGCCGGGCAGAGGGCAGAGGGGCAGGGAGGTGGAGCCTGGGGCAGTAGTGGGCGCAAGTTGATGACATCATTCTAGCCTTTCATCATCCCTGTTTTTTCATACACGACATCCAGTTCTCAATCAAAAGCAGACACAAGGGCTTCCCTGGTGGCGCAGTGGTTGAGAGTCCGCCTGCCAACGCAGGGGACACTGGTTCGTGCCCCGGTCCGGGAGGATACCACGTGCCGTGGAGCAGCTGGGCCCGTGAGCCATGGCCACTGAGCCTGCACGTCCGGAGCCTGTGCTCCGCAACAGGAGAAGCCACAACAGTGAGAGGCCCACGTACCGCCAAAAAAAAAAAAAAAAAAAAAAAAGCAGACACAAGAGATGAGACAATAGGGCCAGAAAGAAGAGGAACAACAGTCCAGAGAAACAGATTCAGGGCTCCTGGAGTTTTCAGACACAGGCTTTAAAAGGATTGTGATTAAAATATTCAGAGAGAGAAAAAATTAAGAATGTTGGCAAAAAACTAGAAACTATTAAAAACAGTGGAAATTGTAAAACCAGGAACTATAATAACCCAAGTTAAGGATTCAAAAGAGCCATACTATCCCAGGTAATCTACATATTCAATGTAATCCTTATCAAAACACCAGTGGCATTTTTCACAAAACTCAAACAAATAATTTTAAAATTTGTGTGGAAACACAAAAGACGCCAAATAGCCACAAGAATCCTAACAAAGAACAGAGCTGAAAGAATCACACTCCCTGACTTTATACTACAAAGCTGCAGTCATCAAAACTGCATGGTAAAGAAAATCGGAGCTGGAGCAATCAGGCTCCCTAACTTCAGAGTACACTACAAAGCTCCAGGAATCAAAAATGGTACTGGCACAAAAACAGAAATATAGATCAATGGAACAGGACAGAAAGCCCAGGAATAAATCCATGCATCTACGGTCAATTAATCTATGACAAAAGAGGCAAGAATATACAATGGAGAAAAGACAGTCTCTTCAATAAATAGTGCTGGGAAAACTGGACAGCTACATATAAAAGAATGAAATTAGAACATTCTCTAACACCATACACGAAAATAAACTCAAAATGGATTAAAGACCTAAATGTAAGACCAAATACTATAAAATTCCTAGAAGAAAACATAGGCAGAACACTCTGACATAAATAGCAACAGTATTTTTTTTGGATCCACCTCCTACAGTAATGGAAATAAAAACAAAAAAATAGAACCTAATTAAATTAAAAGCTTTTGCACAGGGACTTCCCTGGTGGCACAGTGGTTAAGACTCCGTGCTCCCAACGCAGGGGAACCGGCTTCGATCCCTGGTCAGGGAACTAGATCCCCCACACATGCCACAACTAAGAGTTCACACACCACGACTATAAACAGACATACAGATGGCCAAGAGGCACATGAAAAGACGCTCAACACCACTAATTAATACAGAAATGCAGGGACTTCTCTGATGGCACAGTGGTTAAGAATCCGAGCTCCCAATGCAGGGGGCCTGGGTTCGATCCCTGATCAGGGAACTAGACCCCACATGCATGCTGCAACTAACAGTTTGCATGCCACAACTAAGGAGCCCACAGGCCACAACTAAGGAGCACATGTGCTGCAACTAAGGAGCAGGCGAGCCACATCTAAGGAGCCCACTGGCCACGACTAAGACCAGGTACAACCAAATAAATAAATAAATAAATAAATAAAATATACTTTTTTAAAAACAGAGAAATGCAAATCAATACTATAATGAGGGGCGCTTCTCTGGTGGCTCAGTGGTTAAGAATCCGCCTGCCAATGCAGGGGACACGGGTTCGAGCCCTGGTCCAGGAAGATCCCACATGCCGTGGGGCAACTAAGCCCATGCGCCACAACTACTGAGCCTGCGCTCTAGAGCCCGTGAGCCACAACTACTGAGCCCACGTGCCAAAACTACTGAAACCCATGTGCCTAGAGCCCGTGCTCCACAACGAGAAGCCATGGTAATGAAAGGCCTGCGCACCTCAATGAAAAGTAGCCCCCACTCGCCACAACTAGAGAAAACCCGTGCGCAGCAATGAAAACCCAAAGCAGCCAAAAATAAAATAAATAAATAAGTTTAAAACAATTAAAAATAAAAACAATGAGGTACCACCTCACACTGGTCAAAATGGTCATCTACAAATAATAAACGTTGGAGAGGATGTGGAGAAAAGGGAACCGTCCTACACTGTTGGTGGGAATGTAAAATGGTGCAGCCACTTCGGAGAACAACATGGAGATTCCTCAAAAAACTAAAAATAGAGTTGCCATATAATCCTGCAACCCTACTCCTGGGCATATATCCGGAGAAAACCATTATTCGAAAAGATAAATAGACCCCAACGTTCACTGCAGTGCTATTTACGATAGCCAAGATATGGAAGCAACCTAAATGCCCATCAACAAATGAATGGATAAACAAGATGTTGGTACAAGGACTTCCCTGGTGGTCCAGTGGTTAAGGATCCACCTGCCAATGCAGGGGACATGGGTTCGATCCCTGGTCCAGGAAGATCCCACATGCCGCAGAGCAACTTAAGCCCATGCGCCACAACTACTGAGCCTGCGAGCCACAGCTACTGAGCCCACGTGCCTAGAGCCTGTGCTCCGTAACAAGAGAAGCCCCTGCAATGAGAAGCCCACGCACCGCACTGAAGAGTAGCCCAACTCACCACAACTGGGAAAAACCCGCATGGAGCAACAAAGACCCAGTGCAGCTGGGGCGAGGGAGGGAGAAAAAGGGACTTCCCTGGCGGTCCAGTGGTTAAGACTTCACCTTCCAGTGCAGGGGGTGCGGGTTTGATCCCTGGTCGGGGAGCTAAGATCCCACATGCCTCGTGGCTAAAGAACCAAAAACCGTAAAAAACAGAAGCAATATTGTAACAAATTCAATAAAGACCTTAAAAATGGTCCACGTCAAAAAAAAAAATCTTAAAAAATAAAAAGGAAGCTGTGGTACACATATACAATGGAATACTACTCAGCCATTAAAAAAAATGAAATCTTGCCATTTACAGCAACATGGATGGACTTGGAGGGTATTATGCTAAGTGAAATAAGTCAGACAGAAAGACAAATACTGTATGATATCACTTATATGTGAAATCTAAAAAATACAACAAACTAGTGAATGTAACAAAAAGGAAACAGAATCACAGACGTAGAGAACAAACTACAAGTGGTGAGAAGGAAGAGAGGAAAGGCAAGACAGAGGTGGGGGAGTAAGAGATACAAGCTATTACACACAATATAAGCTACGAGGATATACTGTACTACAGGGAAGATAGCCAATATTTTATAGTTACTATAAATGGAGCATAACCTTTGAAACCTGTGAATCACTATGTCGTCCACCTATAATATATAATATTGTAAATCAATTATATATCAATTAAAAAATTTCAGCAAATTTAACAACCACTTACATATAACCAAAAAGAGACTTAATGAACTAAAATATCTCGTAGAGACTATCCAGCATGAAGCACAGAAAGATAAAAGGACGATGAAGGCTCTGGAGAAGCAAGACCTACATTCAGCCGGGAGAGAGCAATGGGCAGACCCAGAGGCCTCAAACCTGAGCAGGCGCAACAGGACGAGAACAGGTGGGGCCAGCATAGCATCCCTCCAAAGTCCACAGGAAAGGACATAATCCCACAAGCAGCCAAAGAAAAGATTCTCTTCCAAACAGCAGATGGGAAGACACATTCAAAATACTGATAGTAAATGCTGCCCCAGAATTCCAAACCTAAGGGGAAAAGTCTTCAACATTTGCAGACAAATAAAAGTTGAGAGCATTCATCACCAGCAGACCCACAATGGTGTTCTTCATCCCAAATACAAAGTGAAGAACACAGGCAGTAGAGGGGAACAGTGGGAAAGGCAAACAGAGACGGCGCCCGGCAAATCTGACCTTACCAGCATCAGCGGTGAGGTCCCAGGGGTCTCGCACGCTGAGGGAATTAAAATACGTGGAAACAAGAGCCAGTGAGTCAAGGGAGGAGTAAATGCATTTGAGGTGCTCTGAGCCTCTTGCACCGTCCCGGAAAGAGGCAGAAGTTCCAAGTACCTTAGAGCTCTGTTGTCATGGATGTGTTTTGTAATCTCTACCACTACAAAAATTATAAAACAATATTTAATTACTTACCAAATAAGAGGAGAAATAGAGTTTTTAAAAGTCAATCCAGAAAAAGGCAATAAAGGAAATAAAGCATAGAACAGGCAGCACAAATAAGCAGCAAACGGTAGGAGGATACAGCTAAATCCCAAACTATTACCCGTACAGTCCAAACCCTCCACCTACAGGACCGGCTATCAGGCTGGATTAAACCCAAACTACTTAAAACATGATGCAGAAAGAAAGTACAAAGATGGGAAAGGATGCCCCGTGCAAACGCTAACTAAAGGTGGGGGAGGGGGAACGGTGACCCGTTCACCAGAAAGGTGGACTCAAAGGTAAGAGCGTTCTTGAGGAGAAATGCACTACTTCATCTTGACAAAAGGTTCAACCAGGATAAGACGACCCCAAATGCTAGACACGTGGTAACAAGCAAAACCCAGACTCTGAGGAAAAGCAGACAACTCCGCGAGCCGCGGGATAAATTTCTCCACATCTGGTATCACTTTCCTGCCTCCTCGCTGGCCCGCGGACAACTGCCACTGAGCCACAGCCCACACTCCGGTCGGCGTCCCGCCCAGCCTGCCCCCCCGCCTCAGCCCCGGCGTGCTCAGGTGGCACAGGTGCCCTCTCCCGCCTCTTCAGTGCGCTCAGGCAGCGCCGGGGAGCAGCAGAGGCCCTGCCAAGTGCTGCATCCGCCTCCAGGCAGCTCCCCGCCGGCAACACAGCGGGGTGGGGGTGGGGGGCCTGACCTGCACCGTCTGGTGGAGGTGGACGGCCACCACCTTCTTCATACAGTCCTTGATCATCTGGGACGTGAAGAAGTTGGCCTCACCCTTCTTGTCCACGGCAATCTTGCGGTAGTCCTCCAGCAGGATGGGGCAGATCGCCTGGGTGGGCTGGGTCATGTAGATGGGCCCGTCGTAGCCCACCATCTCGCTGAAGTAGGGGAGCGCCCCGCAGTGGTCCAGGTGGAAGTGGCTGGGGAAGCAACACGGGTCAGCCTGGAGGGCCCTCCGCACCTCCCCACGGGGGCTACCGTCCCCCCTCCCTCGCTCGCTGAGGGCCTGCCGTGCACGCCTCAGACACCCCGCCCTGAGAGCCGCAAAGCAAGAGGGAGCGAAGGGGCCGGAGCGCAGTCGCCCTGGGGCTCAGCGCCCCAGCGTCTAGCGGCGCCACCAGCACGCAGTCACTCTGGGGTCAGCCTAATGCTCCAGGAAGGAACAAGGAGGGGCTCAGGGGGACGCGTATCAAAAGTCGCCACTTGCGTGGGTGGGCGGGTCCTGGGGAAGGCACCCACCTGATGATCACGCAGTCCAGGAAGTCAGTCAGCCGGCCGCCGCGGGTGATGTAAGAAAAGTCGGGGAAGCGCCTCTGTGGGGTAGGGGAAGGGTCAGGATGCCACCGGGGCTCGGGAGCCAGTGGGGCAGCTGGGGCTGCAGGCACGGCCCCCGGGGCTTAGGGTGCAGCTGAGCCTGACCCCCACATCCCCACCCCGCAGGCCCACCGAGACCGCCAACTGCTCAGAGCCTCGGAGCGTCCAGGAAGCGGGTCAGCTGCCCAGCTGGTACCTGAGCCGGGAGCCCCGATCTGGTACAGACCGGCCCCGCGCAAGTGCCCCACCTTGCCCCCTCTGTGGGTCAGAGCCTGAGACGCCGAGGCCCGGGCCCACGGTTGGTGATGCCAAAGAGCAGGCTGGGTGGCGGCCGCCCACCCAAGGGACTCACGTCGTCGCTGAAGCCCATGTGCATCCCGCAGTCCAGCATGACGTTCTTGCCCGCAATGGAGACCAGGATGCAGCTTCGGCCCACGTCCTGGCCAGCCCCTGCACGGGTGGACGGGTGAGAGGTGCTACCACGCTCCTCTCCCCGAAACTGCCCCTGCGAGGATGGCCCCAGCCCCAAGGCCAAGGTCCAGCCGCCTGCTGCAGACCCCTACAGGACCCTCTGGGCCCCTGGCCCTGCAGAACCCTCTGTGGCTGCTGTGTGGACAAGGTGTGAGGTGAGAAGCATTGCCACCTCTGCACATGGGCAAGGGAAACGCACAGGGAGGGGACAAAGCACCAAGGCCACCTTGGACCCTTCCCCATGATGCCTCCAGCCTCGGGCCCTGCCACTCACCTCTCAAAGCAGTGGCCCACAGGCTTGAGGCCAGGAGCTGAGTAAGGGGTGCTGGCCTGTGGTCCCAGCACTCAAGAGAGGCAGGCCAGGGCTCCTTGGGGCCTCACCACCCCTCCCAAAACCTTAGCTGGGGCCACATCCGAGCTGTGACCACCAGGCACCTCCTGGTGGTGCCACTGCAGAGGGACACTGCGTGGCTTTAGCCCAGCCACGGGGAAACATGGCCCTAGCTGTCCAGCAATGACCAAATAGAGTGGCCACAGTACAGACGCCCCACCGCTGGGCCCCCTCAGGTACCCCCAGCCCAGACCATAACCCGAATCTCATCCACAGTGCTGACCTCCAAGCCCTGCCCAGATGCTCCAGGCCCAACGGGGCATATCCCGGCCACCTCATACGGCCATCTGTCACCTCCTCTAGGGTCTGGGCACCCAGAAGGAAAGGGACACAGCCTCACAAGGCCCGATGACAGCAAATGACCTATTTTTCATCTTGGATCCTACAAGCCTCCCTCTGCAAGGAACCTTCTGAACCTTCTGTTAGCACCACACACACCAGGGTGACCAGGCCACCGCCCAAAGTGGGCCGCGGCTGGTCCTCAAGAAGCTTCAGTCACCTGTGGCAACGGCAGGTGAGAGCAGCCACGAGCTTCACCTGTGAGCCTCAGGCAGCCCAGCCACAGACAGTGGCCTCGAAGTCTCTCACAGGCCTGCTCCCCCACCAGGATGTGAGCTCCCTGAGGGCAGGGTCTCAGCCTGCTTCCTATCGCACCTCCAGCCCCAAGCCATGCCCCGCTCAGAGGCACTGCAGACATGTGTGGGAGGGAGAAGGGCCACCCCTCTTCACGGACGAGGATGTGAAGTCCCAGAAGTCACGGGATCCGCCCACGGCACATGGCTCCTGAGCATGGGACCAGGGACAGTTTTCCAGACTCCGGAGCTCAGCTCTGAGGCACTGGCCGCCTGCTCCCAACAGGAACACCCACAACAATCCCAGGAAGCAGACAGTGGCCCGAACTGGGCAGGCGAAGTGGGGACAGAGCCTGGGACACACAGGAGGGTGGGAAGAAAACAAGGAGACATGTGGCCGCAGGGAGTTTAGGTTCCAGGTGGGGTGTGTGTGTGTGTGTGTGTGTGTGTGTGTGTGTGTCCGAGAACACGGACAATAATCACCTAGACAAACTTGCATTCGGGGAGATCAGCACCTCAGGAAAAAGTAAGGCAGGGAAGGGCACACAAACTTCCAGCCCTGCCTGAGAAGACGAATTCCGAGCAGGGTGGAGAGGGACAGCTGGGATGAGAGGGGCAGCTGTGCAAAGGCCCTGTGGTGGGAGAGACCAAGGGGGTCATGAGGCAGAAACTGGCAAAGGCAGATGGTGACACAGAAGTAGTTCTGCTCTGATGGTGCTGCGGCTGAGTGACTTTGGGGGCACACCCAGGTGCAGATTTGGGGTAAAAGAAGCAGTAAGAAGATAGGATCATTCAAGAATGAGCGGTGACAGAACAACTAAGCCCGTGAGCCACAACTACTGAGCCCGTGTGCCACAACTACTGAAGCCCGCATGCCTAGAGCCCATGCTCCGCAACAAGAGAAGCCACCACAATGAAAAGCCCGCGCACTAAAACCAAGAGTAGACACTGCTCGCCACAACGAGAGAAAACCCGTGCCCATCAATGAAGACCCAACGCAGCCAAATAAATAATAAATAAATCTTAAAAAAAAAAAAAGAATGAGTGGTGAGAAAGGGGTCACCTGAGAAAGGGTCAGGCTGGAAGGATCCTGCAAAGGCCCCTGGAGAAGAACCAGGCGTGGGGAGAGCGTGGGGCTGAAGCAGCCAGAGGGGACCCGGAGCCAACAACTAGGAGAGGCCGTGGGGGTGACGACACCTTTGGTGGGGTAGGATGTGCGCTGTGACCCAGCAGGCCAGGGTCAGGAGTGTTCACTGCAGCTGTCAACAGCTCAGTGTCCACGCTGGGGGCTGGGTGGGCTATTTTGAGGAGAGCTCACCACAAAAGAAAGGATGTGGAGCTGCGGGGGACATCCCTAGGAGAAGATGCTTCCAACACACGGCCAGGGCAGGGGGCAGGTTCCCGAAAAGCCCCTGGCACGTGTGCACGGAGACCCCAGCTGTTTCTGATTCTGAGTGATCTTTCCTCCTTCACACTGTTCTGTACTGCTTGAGTCTTTAAACTGTGCACTTACATCTTTTGCAAAAAGCAAAGTTTTGAGGCTTGTTTTGTTTTGTTTTGTTTTTTAACGCTGCGGCGGTCAAGTAAAACAAGGGCTGACTTGGGGTGGACCGCAGACGGGTAAACGGGTAAACGGGTAAACGGAGGCTGCAGGGAAGCGGGACGCGAGACAGATGGAGGAGGTGGAAGGGCAGGAAGTGGCGAGGATGCAGAAGCAGAAGAAAGGCGCCCTAAGCACCGGTGCCGGGCAGGGGGCCGCGCGGCAAGGACGACACGTCCCGGGGTCCCCGGCCCTCCGAGCCTCCCACCGGCCTTTTCGGGCGCTCCTCCCGCGCCGCGCCGCGCCGCACCGCGCCGCACTCACCCAGGGGCGTGACCCTGATCTCGGGCATCCTGTCGGGCGCGCTCAGCGAGCCGGCGGGACCAATACTGCCTCACGAAACCCAGGCGCCTGCGTCCCGGACTCCGCCATGCGCGTCCGACTCGCGGCGACGCACTGCGCAAGCGCAACCCCAGAGGCGCCAGCTTCCGGCGCGCCCGACGGAAACTCGGACCCGCGCATCGGACCTTCTGATTGGGCGGCCGGCAGCCAATCCCGGGCGGTGGGTCAGTGGCCGGGGGCGGGGCCGCGGCCTCCACTGCGGCTGCGCGGGGCAGGTGAGGGGCGGCGTTGCAGGTGAGCCGGACGCGGTGGGATCGAGCTGGCGCTGAGGAAACCCACCCCAACCGAACCGGGCGTGGGAGGGGGCGGCCGAGGACCCGACTCCCGCGCTGGCCCGGACCCCGGGCCCCTGAGCCATCCCTGGGCCTCAGCTGGAGCAGGACCCACCCGAGCCCCGGATCCCACCTCGGCGCCACCCGGAGCCCCCTTAGCAGGCGAGACTGGGGCTGTGGTGCCGGAGGGTTGCCCCCTTTTTCCTGGGGTCCTTCAGCTTGCTGTCAGCCACAGGGCTGCGGTGCTCAGGCCGGCCTCAGGACGAGCCCTGACCTTGGGGCCGTGCACTGCCCCTGGGGGAGCCTTGGCGGTGCCCTGCATCACCTTCCCAGAGCTGGCAGGCTGCCCGCCCCCGGCCGCGCCGCCCCTGCCCTTCCTGTTTTTTCCAAGCTCTGAAAGGCTGCTGGCACCTCCTGTTGGCTGCTGGCTCAGGTTCTGGGCAGGAAGGCCAGGCCCACAGGATGTCTGGTGACCAGGAAGGTAGCCCTGAGGGCCTCAGAGGCCATCTGCTCGGTGGACAGAAGACTGAGGGCCTGAGAGAGGGGAGGGGTGTTCTAGAAACCTCCGGAGTGTTATCTTCCTGAGTCCAGGCCCGGCTGTCCCCCACACCTGAAGACAGGGTGAGCTCACCTCTGGGCACTCCACCCAGTGCCAGGCATGCGGCCAAGCCGTGGGGCCTGCAGGGCCTCAGCAGCACCTACTGGGCCCCATCAGATGCTCCCAGCAGCCTGGGTGGTGGGCAGGGGAGGGTGTGCGGGCCCATTTTCCCCAAAGATGTGGGACAGGATCTTAGAACAGTGCACGATTTGCCCGCACAGTGGAAGGCAGACCCTGCCCAGGCACACCAGTGTGCTCTCCTGGCTGAGCTCTCACCACACACCTCGGGCGACCGGGCTCCCACAGTGCTCCCAGCACCAAGAGCACAGGAACCCCCATGCCCAAAGGGGTGAGAGCTTGTCCTGGACATGAGGTGAGACACAGCTCAGTCCCCAGGGCCTGTCAGAGCCACACCGCAGTGCAGGCCCCAGGCACCCAGGGAGGCAGGGGCTGAGGTGCCCAGCGACACCCACTAACGCTTGGGCACTTGGGTGTTTGTGGAGTGACTATATGAATGCTAGAATCCAGAGCAGGCCTCTGGCCTGGGGCACTTCTGGACTCCCTGGGGCTGGGGGAGGGCCTGTGGCTGTCTTCAGAGCGTGAGAAAACCTGTGTGTGCTCCAGCTGCCCTTCTGTGTGCGACGGGTACAGTTACAGTAGGAGTGAGAAGACTGGTGTCTGTCCATCTGTCGGCAAATGCTGACCCCGCAGCCTCTGCTCTGTGTGTTGCGATGCAGCTTCAAGCAAGGAAGGGCGTGGCCCTCCAGCCTCAGCCCACAGTCTGTCTCTCCACGGTGCTTATCCTTTTACCTACTGTGTTGAACTTCCTGTCTTTGCTATTATCACACACACACACACCTGCCACTAGGATGTTGCCTCAGCGGGGCCAGGCTGTCGGTCTCACTCACAGTGCACTGGAATGGGTGCCTGGCTCTGGGTGGGGACTCAGCAAATACTTCTCCAGTTAGTAGGAACAGACATACACTCAAGAGAGACAGACTATAAACCAGCAAGGAAACCTGAGCAGAGACGCCTCCCGCGAGTGAGACGTGGCAGTGGTTTGACAAGCCTGAGCGTCGGGGGGCCGTGCTAAGAGCCGGGCCAGGCCTGTGTGTCTGCGAGTGTGTGACCCGAGCAGAGCGAGGTGGGCTCCTGGGGAGGAGGGGCTGGCCTGGGAATGGGGGTTATTGTGGGCTTTCACTGGGGAGCAGCAGTAGCCCAGCTGTTTCTTTCCAGCTGCCCCTGCCCCCCCTCCCCGAAATAATGACCCAAGGAGGGAGCCTCCTCACCAGGAGACAACCCACAGCCTGACTCCCGGTGTGTTTCAGTTCCTGTTGAAATGGATGACTTGGAGTCAGAGTTTAATCTGAAAGTTGTCCTGCTCAGTTTCAAGCAGTGTCTCAACGAGAAGGAAGAGGTGCTGTTGGACCACTACCTCGCCAGCTGGAGGGGGCTGGTCAGGTGCGTGCGAGGGCCTTTCCTGGCCACGTGTCCCACTGCGTCCCGCTGGCACTCGTAGTCACCTGCCGGCCCGGTGCTGGTCGGCTGTCCTCACTAGCGGCCCAGAAGGTGGGGGTGCTCTCCCCCGCACCCCAGCTGAGCGCCCGCCTCCCTCGCGCAGGTTCCTGAACAGCCTGGGCACCATCTTCTCGTTCATCTCCAAGGATGTGGTGGCGAAGCTGCAGATCATGGAGCAGCTGTGCGGGGGCCCCCAGCAGGAGCACTATAGCACCCTGCAGGCCATGGTGGCCTACGAGGTGGGCAGCCAGCTGGTGGACCTGGAGAGGCGCTCCCGCCACCCCGACTCGGGCTGCCGCACGGTGCTGCGGCTGCACCGCGCCCTGCACTGGCTGCAGCTCTTCCTGGAGGGCATCCGCACCAGCCCTGAGGACGCGCGCACTGCCGCGCTCTGCACTGACTCTTACAATGCCTCGCTGGCCGCCTACCACCCTTGGATCATCCGCCGCGCCGTTACCGTGGCCTTCTGTGCACTGCCCACACGCAAGGTCTTCCTGGAGACCATGAACGTGGGGTCCCCCGAGCAGGCCGTGGAGATGCTGGGCGAGGCCCTGCCCTTCATCGAACGCGTCTACGACATCTCCCAGAGGCTGTACGCCGAGCACGCCCTGCTGGACCTACCCTAGGGGCTGGCAGGCCCAGGTGGGGTGGGCTTCCCCTAATCCAGAGCTGGGTGGGGGCAGCCGGGACCTATCAGTCCCACCGTGGAACTTTCTGGGTCCCCCTGTGAGCTGAGCTCGTCGGGAGCCATTCAGAGCATCCAGCCGCTGCAGACAGGCTTCGCGGAGAAGGCAGACGCCGGCCGTCTGCTCCACGCCCGGCCTCTCCTTTGCCTGGGCATCTCATCTTTACCCCCAGCTAAGGTACACTCATGTCCAGTCAGGCCCTTCCCGGGTGGATGAAGTGCAGGAAGCAGTCAGTGGGGGTCAGGATTAGTGTTCATGGAAAAGCTGCCCCTGCCGGGGAGTCGTGGGGCGCAGGACGCAGGGTCTGCCCAGCTGGGCTGCCTTGGGCCCCTCTGTAACGGCTGGCTGTCCCCAGGACAGGGAGGAAGTCCTGGGCAGGGGTCAGCACTGCAGGCTGTCCCCCCGCCCCTCGCCTCCTCAGCCAGGGGCCCACGTGTCCTCAGCAGTGACAGCAGGACCTGAAGCCCCGAGGGAAGGACTGCCCTGCTGCCACCGCCCTGCACACGTGTCAGCCGCTGCCTGTGGCCTAGAGTCTGCACAGCACAGCCTGAGAACCCCCAGGATCCCAGGACTCCTCTGGGCCAGTGCTGGCTTCTCCCTCTCCAGCATCCAGCGAGATGCTGTGCTCCCTCTTCCCTGCCCCTTACTGCTCCATCCCCGTGGAGCTCAGGAGTCCCAGGATGACATAGCACAAGGGAGGGGGCCTCGACCGCTTTGCCTCAGTGACAGGCTGGCAGGTGGCCACACCCATCCCAGCCATCACCCAGTGCTTGGGGGCCTGGCCCCACCCACTGCCTCTTCACTGTGAGGCCAGGACCTCAGGTGCCAAGGGGACATTATTCACCGTGCAGCAAACGTACATAAGTGCAAGCTTTCAGGTACCCTTAGAAGCTGTAATACGGGTGATGGCTTTTCCAAAATAAATAAACTGCACTTAGCAGAACTGCTGCTCTCCAGGACGGGGGTGTCGGGTGTGCCAGGTACCTGCTCCCAGGCAGTCAGGGCTGTGTCAACCACAGGGACGTGAGGTATGCCCCGGCCAGTGCTGGGGTCCTGCCCATCTCTGTGCAAGCTTTAGCCCTGCTGAACCCCATCTGTTGCCAAGGTCCACATTATCCCCACTTTAAAGGTGAAAAAACTGAGTCACAGAATCACCTAAGTGGCTGAGTTGGAAACGCAGGTCTGAGGCCAGCCACACACCGTGTAGAGAGAAGAAAATTTGCCTGGACTGCAGCCAGTGGAGGGGGGTGCTCACGCCATGGCAGTGGCCTGGACAGAAGGAGGATGCCTGTCAGGGAGGGTCCTCTCAGACGCTGCCCCAAAGCCAGCACTGAATAGCAGTGCCCAACACAAGCCACCTCCAAGTCCCCACACCCAGCGGGGACCAGAGCCTGGTGTGCCTGCAAAGGCCAGTGACTGGGGGAACAGCCTGGGATTCCCCCGGGCCAGACAGTGAGGGCTGCACGTGTGTGCACGTGTGCATGCAATGGTGCAGGTGCAGGCCCTGTGCATGCGTGTAGCGTGTGTGCTGTGCCATGTGTGCGTGCCCCACAGGGCAGTGGAGACAGGCAAGGACTGGATCCCTAGACCACGTCCCATAAATGTCTGCCGGGCCCCACCGCCATACCCCAAGGCCATCGCTAGCCTCCCCCAGCTCCTCTGGGTGCCTGCAGCCTGGTGTCAGTGAGGCCCCCAGCCCCAGACTGGGGGAGACGGGTCCTCAGGCACCCAGAGGCTAAGTGGGAGCTGCTGGCCTGGCCCCCAGGCCCCCGGCACACCCTGGGGCTGACCTGGCTGCAGCAGCCCGCTTGGTTACAGCATTTCCTCCCTCGCTTGCATGCCGCTCCTCGGGCCCAGCTGTGAGCCTGGCCCGTGCAGGCAGGGCCCAGGCCAGTGTGAGCACGGCCAGCCACGGGGCCCCGCAGCTTCTAGGCCTTAGACCCTCAAGGTGCACTGTCCCCAGGCAGGCCGAGAGCCCACGGCCTCCCCCTCGGGACCCTCCCCACCCTAGCCACGGGGTGGGAGTGGGCCATCCGGCCATCCACTGTCCTCCTGGCTGGCCTGCAGGGCTGTGGGACGCACCCCCCCAGGCTGCCCCTGGGCCTGCCAAGGGAGCCACCCCTGCAGTCTCCCACCCCGACTGCCGACAGTGCCTCCCCAGGGCTGGAGGGAGTGTTTCTGTGCCCACTCCCTGGGGCATTGGCACCTCCAAGCCTGTCTCACAGGCAGCCGGAGAATCCAGGCCCCTCTGGCAGACGGGTACAGGGTGACCCCTCTCCAGGAATAGGTGGGTGCCAGGGGCTTGGGCACAGGCAGGTAGCAAGGTCACAGTCAGCGGCTGCCCAAAGCCTGCCTGCCCGGGTCACTGTCAGCCAGAGAGCCTAGTGGTGGCATCAGGATGAATCCAATGTGAGCACACCTGTGGGGCCCAGGAGATGGAGGACATCTCCAGGGCCCCGAGCTGGCAGGTGAGGACAGGCAAGCGCTTTGCTAAACAAATCCTCTGCCCCTCCACGCCCCGACTCCCCATATCTGGCGCCCCGGTCAGTCTGCCCACTTGCCGTCCCTGCTGGAAGCTGCCACCTGCCATGCCAGGCCTGGCTCTCCTGGGCCTCGCGGCTGTCCTGGGCGTCAGGGCAGGGGCCCCGCTGTGCCTGTCCCGGCAGCTCAGCTGGCCAGGGGACTACGTGCTGGGGGGCTCTGTCCCCCTGGGCTCAGCTGAGGATGCTCTCGTCCCCTGGGCTGCTCTGGGCGCTGGCCACGACGATGGCCATGGAGGAGGTCAACAGCGGGTCCACCCTGATCCCCGGGGCTGCGCCTGGGCTACAACTTCTTCAACACGTGCTGGGAGCCTGTGGTCGCCGCGAAGCCCAGCTTGGTGTTCATGGCCAAGGCCGGCAGCTGCAGCGTCGCCGCCTACTGCGATTATATGCAGTACCAGCCCCACGTGCTGGCCGTCATCGGGCCCCACTCCTTCGAGGTCGCCCTGGTCACCAGCTTCTTCCTCATGCCGCACGTGCACCCCCCAGCCCGCGTCCCCCCTCCTGCCCGCCTCGGGAGCCCCTGCGTCAGGAGCTGCCTTGGACCCGCAGGTCAGCTACGGCGCCAGCACAGACTGGCTGAGCAGCCGCGAGACGTTCCCGTCCTTCCTCCACACGGTGCCCAGCGACCGCGTGCAGGTGGCGGCCGTGGTGGAGCTGCTGAGGGAGCTGCACTGGAGCTGGGTGGCCGCCGTGGGCAGCGAAGACGAGTACAGCTGGCAGGGCCTGTGCCTCTTCTCTGGCCTGGACGACGCCAAGGGCACTTGAATCGCGCGCGAGGGCTGGGTGCCGCTGCCCAGAGCCGGCAGCCCGCGGCTGGGCTCCGTGCAGGGCCTGCCACGCCGGGTGAACCAGAGCAGCGTGCAGGTGGTGAGGTGTTCTCCTCTGCCCGCACTGCCCGCACCCTCTTCAGCTACAGCATCCGCTACAGGCTCTCGCCCAAGATGTGGGTGGCCAGCGAGGCCTGGCTGCCCTCAAACCTGGTCATGACGCTGCCCAGCATGGACCGGGTGGGTACCGTGCTCGGCGTCCCGCGTCAGGGCGCCCAGATGCCCGAGTTCCCGTCCTACGTGCAGACGTGCCTGGCCCTGGCCGCGGACCCCGCCTACTGCGCCTCGCTGGACGCAGGGCAGCCAGGCCTGGAGGAGCACATGGTGGGGCCGTGCTGCCCTCAGTGTGACTGCATCACCCTGGAGAACGTGACTGACGGGCTGCTGCACCGCCAGACCTTCGCGCCTTCGCAGCTGTGTACGGCGTGGCCCAGGCGCTCCACAACACGCTGCTCTGCGACACCTCGGGCTGCCCTGTGCGGGAGCCCGTGCGGCCCTGGCAGGTGAGGGCACGGGAGCTGTGCCACCAGCGCCACCAGGGAGGAGGGACAGTGGGAGCAGGTCTGGGCTGGGGGGGCTGGGGGGGCTCCCCGCCCCCCCGTCCCCCCCCCCCCCGCCAGCACCCGGAGAACACGCACAACCTGAGCCTGCGGTTTGACACCAACGGGAACGTGGACGTGAATCATGACCAGAAGCTGTGGGTACGGTGGGACCGGACGCCCACACTGCGTACCGTGGGCACCTTCAATGGCAGCCTGCAGCTCTGGCACTCCCAGGTGAGGTGGCACACGCAGGGAAACCAGGTGAGCGCCAGCCCTGCCTGAGGGAGCGGGGCGGCCCCCAGGGCTCAGGCAGCTGCAGCCAGCCGTGCGGAGCCTGAGCCCCGGGGCCCGTGCCAGGAGCCCGTGCCCGGAGCCCGTGCCCCAGTGCTCACGGCAGTGCAAGGAGGGCCAGGTGCACCGCGTTAAGGGCTTCCACTCCTGCTGTTACGACGGTACCGACTGCAAAGCAGGCAGCTACCAGCGCAACCCAGGTGAGCCCTCCGAGAGCCGTGGCAGGGGCGAGGCTGGGGGAAGCCGACGGCCCCCAGCACCCCCCTCTCCTCCCCCTGCCCTCTGCAGCAAGTGTGACCAGGACCACAGGTCCCCGGACTGGAGCACCGGTGCCTCCCCCGCCGGCCCAAGTTCCTGGGGCTGCTTCTGCTCTGGCCCTGGCTCTGGGCCTGGTGCTGGCAGCCCTGGGACTCTTCATCTGGCGCCGGCACAGCCCATGGTTCGGGCCTCGGGTGGGGGGCCACAGGCCTGCTCTGCCTGGGCCTCGTCTGCCTCAGCGTCCTCCTGTTTCCCGGCCGGCCCAGCCCTGCCAGCTGCCTGGCCCAGCCGCCGCTGCACCACCTCCTGCTCACCAGCTGCTGGAGCACGCCCTTCCTGCAGGCGGCTGAGATCTTCGTGGGGTCAGAGCTGCAGCCGAGCTGGGCAGACCGGCTCTGCAGCCGCCTGTGGGCTGCTGGCTGGTATCTTCCCGCCGGAGGTGCCGACAGGCTGGCAAGTGCTGCCCACGGAGGCGCTGGTGCACTGCCACGTGCGCTCCTGGGTCAGCTTCGGCCTGGTGAACGCCACGCTGGCTTTCCTCTGCTTCCTGGGCACCTTCCCGGTAAAGAGCTGGCCCGGGGGCTACAACGGTGCCCGCGGCCTGACCTCTGCCATGCTGGCCTACTTCATCACCTGGGTCTCCTTCGTCCCCCTTTGCCGACGTGCACACGGTCTCCCAGCCTGCCGTGCAGGTGGGCGCCATCCTCTTCTGTGTGCTGGGCATCCTGGGCACCTCCCACCTGCCTAAGTGCTACCTGCTGCTGTGGCGGCCGGACCTCAACACCCCTGAGTTCTTCCTGGGAGGGGGCCCTGGCGATGCCAGAGGGCGAGGCAGCAGTGGGGGCGGGGAGGAGACTCAGGGAGAAAACAAGCGACCCCTGACCCAGTGACCTCACCCCAGTGAACTCATACCTAATCAAGGTGCCCCCAGACCAAGTCCCTATGCAGCAACCTAGACTGTGCCCCAACTCCGCTGTGACTCCCCAGCCCTACATTCTGCTGACCTTGACCCCACAGTGACCTCCAGAGTGCATAAGGGGCCTCAGCTCCGTGGGATCTCAACCCCTGGGGCCCCAGAGGCAGGCTCTGTCCCTGCCCCAGCCAAGCCCTGGCCTGCACAGGTGACCCAGTGCCACTGTTCCAGACAGAGGCCCATGGAGGCTTCCTCGGGGCCCCCCGTAGCCCAGGCTGAGCGCACAGGAAAGCCCCCAGCCAAACCATGTGAAGGCAAAGCTGGATAGCACTTGCCTGGCTGGGCCCAGCCTGGGCCCCCCCCCCCCCAGCATCCTGTCCAAGCATCGTAGGAGTGGGAGGTTGGCGGGTGGGTGGGGATTTCTTGACCCCTCTGCAGGGGTGTGTGCCTGACTGTGGGCCGCACTGCAGGGCAGAGACCCGCTCAGGAAGGAGGGGGCACCCAGCTTCCTTCTCTCCCTGGCCAGCGAGCCAGTAGAATGTGGCCAGTCCCCTCCAGCACCGCGGACAGAGCCCGGCCAGGGTCGGGGATCAGACCCAAGGCCAGCACCAGCCGCAAGGACGACCCACCCCACCCCACCCTCCACCCCCCGCACCCCCCACCGGAGCCAGGAGCCAGCGCCACAGACAGAAGACCGCCCGCCAGGACTGCTGCGGCCAGGGCCTTGTCGCTGGGTCCTGGGTCCTGGGTCAGCTCTCGGACGGACCCTGGGGAAGCTGACCCGGCCCCTGCACCCCAATCTCCTAAAGTGGTTAAAAAGAGACAGATCACACGTCGGTCCCATAAAATTAAATGCTTTTTAGTGTTTAAAATAGCATTTACACAGAAGCAGCTCTATTAACTACCTGGACGACGCTCCAGCTCCGCACAGTATCTACAGTGCAGACGTGTGCAGGCCAGCGACGCTGGACGGAGGGAGCAGCGTGCGTGCGTGCGTGCGTGCGTGCGTGGGCGGCCACCCCAGGACCGCGGGGAGGGGCGAACTGGCCACGCCCTCTGCCCCAGACCCCGCCCCGGCAGCAGCTGTGTGCATCTGTGGCCCTTGCCCTCAGTGTCACCTTCCCTCTCCTGCCATCTCCCCCTCACCGTCCTCCCGCACACCTTCAGACACACCGTGTGTCCCTGCGGGGTGGGGGTGAACACATGAAACTCTGCTCCAGTGGCTGGGAGTGGGGGACAGCTGACTTGGCCGCCACCCCGTGGAGCACACAGGCCAGGCAATAAATAAATAAATTAGATCCCTACCCTGGGCAGCCAGAGAGAGGCCTCGGGGCTAGGACCCTACCCCCGAGAGGGCCCCCCACCCCGGCCTGGGCAGGATGGGGGGTGGGGCCTGTGAACCGGGTGAAGAGGGGGGCCCAGGCCTAGCGGCCACCTCTCAGCTCAACCTGAGGCCCCGTGCACAGCACTGTGGGCGAGTGCGGGTCCCTGAGGCACACGCCAAGGCGGGCAGGTCAGACCTGCCTGAGCACAGGGAGATGGAGGCCCCCCCACCGGGGTCTGCACAGACACAGCTGCTCTGGCCAGGAGGACGGGCTGCCATCCAGGTTACGGTGGCCTGGGCTACCCTCAGCCCCTCTCCTCCAGCCTGCTGCCACTCTGGCCAGGCCCAGACCCCATGGCACGAAGCACAGGCTGGTCTGACCCAGGAAGGCCACGAAGGCCACACAAGCTCCAGGTGCAGCCCCTCCTGCAGGGGCAGCAGGAGCACTGGCTGGAAGCAGTGGCCAGGCCGGAAGCACTCTCTCCTTGGTCACATGATATCGACAAAGAACTCACAGGGGTTCCCCATGGCCTTCTGGAAGGACTGGCGGCTGCCTGTCAGCTCTGGGGGGACAGCGGCCAGCTCCCGGACAGGCGGCCCCCCAGGCGGCCCGCCCACCACCGAGTACGCCTTTGTCAGGGGGTGCAGCGGGGGGAGCCCTGGGGCGGCGGCCGAGGCCTGGCTGCGCGGGCTGCTGCCACGGCTGAGCTGGCCAGCAGGACGCTCCCGCCAGCCGCCGCTGCCCACCCCGCTTGGCACTGTGTGGTCCGACTCGCTGCCACTGCCCCCAGCTCCAGCCGACCGGCTCTCCTTCTCGCGCCCCAGGGCCCGACGGCTGCTCCCGCCAGCGCTCCGGGTGGACCCACTGCTTTTGCTTCCTGGGGTCAAGAAGGGGGGAGAGGAATGCGACGGTCAGTGCCGGGCCTTGACTCTTCCAAGATGGCCGGCCATCGCGAGGACAACCAGGGGCAGAGCCTGGTGGTCCTGAGCCGGGGTGCAGGTGGAGGGGGGAGCCATGCAGACACAAGGGCTGGGCCGGCCCCGCCCAGGGAAGCAAGAGCAGCTGCAGCAGGCCGGGGGGGGGGGGGCGCGGGGGGGCAGTGGCAGACAGGCAGGGACACCAGGGCCAGCTCAGTGCCCCCACTCCTCACCCCAGTGCCTGGACCGAGGGCCTGGTCTTGCAGCTGAGAAACCGAGGCCCAGAGAAGGCCGTGTGTGCTTGGCGCACCTGCCGGCCATCTTGGGCTCCCCACCCAAGACCCGCCTTTCGTCTGACCCTGGAGCCCTGGCTGGCCACTCGGCTCAGCCCCTCCTGGGCTCAGGAAGTGTCGGGAACCTGAAGACGCCCACTGGCTGGGGATGTGCCGGGAGGGACGCCGGGCAGGACCCTGGCTTACCGGCCCCGAGGGTCCGTTCCGCTAGTCCTTCAGTCTAAGGCTTGCCCAGCACAAAGCAAGGGATAGATGAGTTACAGAGCAGGCCCGGCTGGGCACCCACACCCTGCTACCAGGGTGTGACCCCACCGGCTGGGCCTGTCCAGGGTCCACAGGTGCCCAACACGGCTTCCCCTCAGACACCACTATCCTCCGATCCACTCTCCTGTCTCCCCGTCCCTTTCTGGGTCCACCGGGCCAGCCACCAGACCTCTCCCCAGACGCTGGGGGCACGGGCCCATGGACCTCACTGACCCCACTCAGCCTCGGGACACTTCCAACAGGTCCCCTCCTCAGGGACACCCCAAGCTTCCCGCTCAGCTGCCCCACACATCCCAGCATCGGGCTGGGCCGTCTATGAAACTGTCACCTCCTGCTGCAGGTGGAAGGCGGAAGTCTCTGTCCTCCACTGTGTCCTGGGGTCCCCATGCCACTCCCCCACCCGGGCCACCACACCCCGACGCCCCCATCCTTCCCACACCACCTCTGGCCTCTGCCACGGCTGGAGCACCGGCCCCCACACGCAAGCCCTGAAGCCTCCGGGTTCTTCTCTCTGGCCCCCCTTCGACCACTCGCCCCTTCTAGAAGGAGCCACCCAGGGCCCAAGCACAGAGCGGATGGGAGCACACAGGGTGGAGGAACCGGCACACAGGGCAGAGCTAGGCGGTGGGGAAGGTGTGGCGGCCGGGCGGGAGGCCCTCACCTTCACTCTGCTGACTGCCAGCACTGCCGCTGCCGTAGCCGAAGCCGGGGTCCTGGTACGCGGGCGGGAAGCAGGGCGGGGGCCCCGGGTACTGGTAGGGGTAGCCCTGCCCCAGGGGCCAGGGGGCGGCCGGGTGGGGCAGCGGGGCCAGCGTGTCCTGATCCGAGGCCCCGCTGGAGCCGCTGTTGAGGTTCAGCGCCGCGAAGTCTGCGAAGGGGTAGGCGGGGGTGAGGGGGGCGGGGTTGGCGTGGGCGGGCCCTCTGGGGACCCCGCCCCGCAGCCCCTACTCACTGCTGCACAGGTCCCCGAAGACGTAGTAGCACTGCTCGGAGAAGGTGATCTTGTTCACCGTGTGCCGCAGGAAGCCGCGCTTCAGCATGCTGCTGGCGTACCTGCGCGCCTCCCGCCGCTCACGGAAGCCCTCCAGGTGCGTGTACAGCCAGTCCACCACGTCCGCCCCTGGTGTGGTGGGCGGCCGTCAGGCAGGGGCCCGGGGCCGCCCCGCCCCGCCCCCTCTGCTGGCCGTGGGACCCTCACCAATGACGGCGTTGGCGATGGTGATCTTGAGCCACATGCGGTCGCGGATCTCCAGGCCTGAGTCCGGCAGCTGCATGACCCGGACGACAGCGCCCATGTCACTCTTCACCGTCAGCGGCACCTCCTCCAGCTCTGCAAGGCACGGCCTCCTCCTCAGCCCGAGTGGCTGACAGACGGGGCGGGGGTCAGAATGGACCCCAGGCCCCACCTGCCGCACCCCCTCAGAGACCAGACTCTGCTGGCCCAGTGACTGGGGGGTCCAGCCCCACTGCTTGACAGCTCCGAGGGTCAGGGAGCCGGCACATGGGGGTGGGTGGGGGCTGGACCTTCGTCTCCTACCCTGCAGGCGCTTCATCAGAATCTGGGATCCAACCAGGACGAGGAACCCACGGGCGGGCGGAGATCGGGCCTCTTCAACCCCCTCCCCCGCGAGCTCGGGGCTATTAGTCATGTTAGTGGCAGGAAAGCCAGGTGAGGGCCCTGCTCAGACAGCCGCCCCTCCCCGCCCCGCCCCGCCCCGGCCCGCAGGCAGACCCCTGGGCTGGCCGGGCCCCTCCAGGCATCTTCCACCTCCACCAGAGGCTGGGAGGAGGGCGGAGCCCTGTGGGCGCTGCATCTGACTGCCGGAGCCTGGCATGGGCTGGGCCTCGGGTGCAACCGACCATCCCCATCCGGGGCGCCGCGGCCAGGCCCTCGCCTGGGGCCTCAGTTCCCTGGTCTCGTGAGCCACCACTTACGCGGAGCGCCGGGCACCGAGCTGGTTAGTGAGGAGGTGCTGGTGCGCGTGACGGCGCTGGAGCAGGGGCTCGTACCGTAGCGGGGCAGGGCTCCGGTCAGCGCCGCCGTGTGCGACAGCCAGGCGGCCGGGTCAATGGGCCGAACGGGGTCAGCTGGGCGGCCACCGCGCGGCAACAGACGGACGGACGGACGGCGGGAGAGAGAGCAGAGCACAGGGGCGCAGAGGAGAGAGGACCTTCAGGCCGCGCTGGGCACCCCCCGCCCCCGCCCCGCTGGCCCCGTAGGGTCACTCACCCCTCGGGATGGTGAAGTAGCTGCGGGGCGTCGGGTCCCAGCACTTGGCCACAGTGAGGCTGATGGGCCTGCGGGGAGGGCGGGTCACACGGCGAGGCCCCGGGGGGACCCCCCCCAACTCTCAGCCCCTGCCCCGCCCGCCCCGCGCCTCACCCTGTCTGGGACACGATCTCCCGCAGGACCCGCACCGCGTCGTCGTTGCTCATGTTCTCAAAGTTGACGTCGTTCACCTGGGGACGAGGGGTCAGCGGGGTGGGTGCAGGTGCCGGCCCCCCGGCCCCCCAGTGGCTCCCCCGGCCCCGCACCTGCAGCAGCATGTCACCCGGCTCGATGCGGCCGTCGGCAGCCACGGCGCCGCCCTTCATGATGGAGCCGATGTAGATGCCGCCGTCGCCCCGGTCATTGCTCTGGCCCACGATGCTGATGCCCAGGAAGTGGTGCCTCTCTGCAGAGAGGGGGGGTGAGCAGGTGCCCCCCACCCGAGGACCCCGTGCCAGGCCCGAGGACCTGCCCCGCCGAGGCCTCACCCATGTTGAGCGTGACGGTGATGATATTCAGGGACATGGTGGAGTCCGTGATGCTGCTGAAAGAGGAGGCCTGCGGGGGGCGCCAGGTGAGGGGCTGCGGGTGGGACCGCGGCTGGGACCCACCTGCCCGCTCGGGCCTCCACACCTACCCGGTCTGTCTGCCGCAGGCGCTGCTTCCGCCGCCGGCGCTTGTGCTTCCGGATGAGCCGGGAGGAGGTGCTCTGCTCCGTGGAGCTGCTCAGCCTGGCGGGGTCGGGGCGTGGGGGGTGGGGGTGGGGGGTGGGGGCGGTCGGCTCAGAGTCAGGGCCTGGCCACCCCTCCCCCACGCGGCAGAGGAAACTGAGGCCAGAGGGGCGGGGGCGGGGCAGACCTGGGGAAAGCCGCCCCCCCAAGACAGCGAGCCACCAGCAGGGCCCCCTGCCCACACGTGCACATGCACGCGGACACACCCTGCGCACACGCCCCGCCCCGCCTCGCACCCCAGCCCTCGCCCACCGGCTGGTGTTGTCGTCCTCCTCCGAGTCGATGAAGCTGCTGGACTCAAGTTCACTGCTCAGCACGGTGGACGCGCTGTCGGGGGGCAGCCCTAGGTCCCGCCGCCGGTCCCCCCTTGGGTGCCCGTTGGTCCGGGCGGCTATGGGGACAGCAGGGAGGGGGGCTGGCTGTGGGGTCCCCTGGAGGTCACGGGCGGCCCTGCAGCCTAGAGCACCTGTTGACCTGGGAGCTGGCAGGGTGACCGCTGGGTTGCTGGGGGGGGCCACTAGGGTCCTGGAACCTCTGCCAAGGGACCCCCGCTGGACAGGGCAGTACGTGGGGGTCAGCAGGGGCTTGGGGCGCCCATGGGGTCCCGGGGAGGTCAAGGGTGTGGCCTCGTTACCCTCCTCGCGGTTCCGGCGTCGGGCTCGCTCCCGCCGGTGGCTGACCAGGGACTCCGTGCCGGTCTCGTTGTCCATCCCATCTCGGCTGCCGGCCACATTCGGGCTGTGCCGACAAGGGGGGCTGGGCTGGGGCGGCCGGGCCACTCATGCCTCGAACGCCCTCTCAGCTCCTCTGCTGCCCTCGTCTGGTGGGACCCCGACTCCAGCAGGGGCCCCCATCCACCCGCCGGCCCACTCCAGGCCTCTCCGCCCGCCCCTCCTCTGCTGACCAGCGCCTACTGACCGTGGGTCCCTGCTCAGGGACCTGCCCCTCCCCACCCCTAAGAGGCCTGGCAGGACACAGGCCCCTCAGAACCAGTGGGCTCAGCGCCACCCCTCAGAGTCCTTACTGGAAGGAGGGGGGCCGGGAGTCCCCGATGCCGCCTGTCCGCTCGAGAGGCGGAGGCAGGTCTGCGTGGCCGTCAGTGCCCTGAGACCCTGCATCCGAGTGTGTGCCCTCAGCCAGGACCAGCTGCGGAGGAGAGCAGGGCTCAGGGACCGGCTTCCAGGCAAGCCTTGGCAGGGCACCGGGGCACAGGTGACCAGCCTCCTCCACTCCCACCAGCCCAGGGCCCTCTGCCAGCACCCCGTGGACTCACCCAGGAGACCACGCGGCCGTTGAAGCAGGGCAGCCTAGCATTGTCGTCGGAGATCTCCTCCTTCACAACCCTGCAGGCAGATGCAGCCGTGAGGCCACTGCAGTGGGGCCTGCTCCCAGCACTGGGCTCTGGACGAGGGCCCCAGCTCGTCTGGGGTGCAGGCCACACGGGGCGTCCAGCCACACGCCCAGATGTCAGCCTGTGCGGATGCCCACACCTGGCACCTCCCTTCCCAGGAACCTTTACCACCCTTCCAAGGGCCCCTTCCAGGGCCCAGGTCCAAGGGGACCCAGACACTCCCAGCACCAAGGGTCACTGCCTGGACGGCCCTAAAATGCGAGTATCTGCCTTGCTTTGCGCCTCTGTGCCCCCCCGGCCTGTGCATGGTGAGGGCAGAGCCCACCCTGCCAGCCTAGAACAGGGCCTGGTTCACAGCAGGCCTCAGCACAGATGCGGGCAGGTCGAGAGGGCACAACACACAGACCGACACGCACACACTCCAAGGGCAGGCGGCCGCCCCCCGGCCCATCGGCCCAGCCAGGGAGACAAAAACAGACCCCCACTCAATGGCACCAGCCCAACTCGAGACCTGGAAGGGTAGCCAAGCTCAGGGCCAGCTGGGGCCACAGAGAAGCCTCAGGCCCTGGAGGGCAGCGAGTGCCACCAGCCATACCACTGCCCAGCGGCTAGCCCTGGCCTATCCCTTAATGCCGCCCCCAGTCAGGGGGGCTTGGGGTGGGGTGGGAGAGGCAGGTCGCCAAGGGCCCGGCAATGCTAACTGGGAAGGAGGCCAATGACCCTGGGGCCAGAAACTGGTTGGAGAGGTCCAGGTGTCAGGTTCAAAAGGGTGAGGAGGGCAGCAGGGGAAGGGCCACGGGGCAGGGCGGGCAGTGCTGTGGCCCAGACACATCCCACACTGCGGCCTCCCCGGGGAGGCCCGGAGAGCAGGGCAGGCAGGGCGGGGCCTGTGGCAGGAGGTGCCCCGAGGCCCTGCCCCCTGGAGGCCAGCCCTGCCCAGCGTGGCAGGTTCCTACACTTGGGCTTGGGCCCAGTGCAGAAACAGGAGCCGGGAGACCAGGCGGGAAGCGGCCTTGTGGCCCGCTGGGCACAGACACCGCGACTCGGCTAGTCCTTGGCAGCAACAGGTGGCACAGGACGCTCCCATCCAGAGAGCAAGGCTCCAGTCCACCCCACCCACCAGGAGAGGGCCCAAGACCTCAGGGCAGAGTGGACAGAGGAGACGGGCCAGCTGGGGAGGGAGGGGGCACCCCGCCAGGGTCCTTCGGTGACCCCCCCGTTCTGTGCCTGTGTGGCATCCCAGGGCCAGCCACACAGGTACAGATGAGATGGACAGAACAAGGGACAGAAAGAGTCATTTCTCAGGACACCCCCTCTCCCCAGTGAGGAGCAGACACTGTGTTTGTGGCCCCCACTCACACATCACAGTCCAGCAGAGCTGAGCTCTGGGGAGGCCGAGACCCAGCCCAAGATTTAGTCAAGGAGGCCACACAGAAGTTCGTCACCCCAGGAAGACCTGCGGTGGCCTGGGGACACTTGTGGTTCTGCCAGCTGCAGCCAACAGACGGGGCTGCAGCAAGCCCTCCCGGGGGCCCAGCAGGCCCCAAGCACCGTCTCTGAGCGACTGCGGTGACAGAGACATGGGAGGGACCTGGCTCCCACTTCACAGCCCCAGTGGCCCGGCCGGCGGCCTCCCCTGCCGCCCCCCCGCCCCCGCCCTCGCCCTTTCTGACTTACACCACGGGGCCTGCCTGGCTCCCCCAGAGGTGGACACCCCAGGCAGGGGGGCCCAGGGGCATGCTGAGTGCCCACACAGCCAGAGCCTCCAGGTGACCGCCGCCCGGGGCTGCCTGAGGCCCCCATGTAGCCCACCCACACACGAACGCCCCTCCCAGGGCCCAGAGGCGCTGCTTCCCTGGCCCTCTCCAGCCTGCGAAACACATACCTTGCAGCCTGCACTACGGAGCATCCTGCCCTCCACCGGGCGTTGGGGCGCTGAGGGGCAGCTAGGCCGGGACAGCAGGGAGGGAGGGGCAGGTGCCCCAGCCCCCAGGACAAAGGGCACAGGGGCACACGCTGCCCACCCCCGGCGATGACCAGGGATAGGGACGAGGTCGGGGGTGGGGTTGGGGGAGGCCTTGGCCAAGCCTGGGGAAATGCCCCCCACACAACCCCAGGGCTCCCCTGAGGTCTGAGAGTAGACCTCAGGAGCAGTGGTCAGTGAAGACACTGAACCTTGTGGTGGCCACCCAGGGGCACCCCCATTGGCATCTTGCCCACAACCTCAGGATTCCTGGCGAAATCCCAGTTACCCTAGAACTTGGGCTGCCCAGCCCCGCCCGCTACCCCTGCAGACTCGCCCCGCCAAGGAATCTGCTCAGAGCGGGGCCCTTGGAGCTGAGCCAGGGGCCCAGGGGGACCCCTGGGCTCCCAGAGGCCCAGTGGGATGGCCCCAACTATGTCCCCAGAGGCACAGTGTTCCCCCATGGGTCGGGGTCCTCAGCTCCCCCAGAGCCTTCCTCTGTCCCCTCACTGCCTCCTGCCCAGGCCCAGGCTCTGCAGGCCTCGGGGTGAGTGGATCCAAGTCCTCCAAGCCCTGCCACAAGCTCCGGGGGGTGACCCATCTAGACTCTCCCAACACCACTAGGGGCACTGACTCCAGATGGTGGGCAGAGTGGGAGCTCGGGCAGCCTGCGCCAGGCCAAGCACAGCCCCCCACTGCACCCCCCAGGGCCCACAGACAGATGGCCCCACAGACCAGAGCTCCTGGCGCAGAGATGCAGGGGCCAGGGCCACTGCCAAGTCCAGCCAGGCCTGGAATCGGCAAGGCAGCCCTGGCAGCAGAAACCTGTGAGCCAGACACCCTCACCCTCTGCCACTCAGCCCAAAGGCTGGGCCCAGACGTCTCCCTGCACTGCCGCTCACCAAACCCAATGCCTGGCACTTCCAGGCCAGCCGAGCACAAGCCCAGAGACCCTCCCCAGCTTCGCTGGGACACAAGAGCTGTGACCTGCATGGGAAAAGTGGGAGGTGGGTGCAGGACTCGCCACCCACTTGGCCAAAGATGCCCGTGGGGAGTGGGACCCGGCCCAGAGCATGGGGCGGTGGCCACACCTTAGACTTAGTAAGGGAAGGGGTTCCCTTCCTGGCCAGCCGTGGCCAGGAACAGAGGCCCCAGGAACTCAGGGCCCAGCCCACAGTGGGCTGAGGGGTTAGGGCAGGAAGCCCAGGCTCACAAGGTGCCCTCACAGTCCCCAATCTGAGGCCACCCCTCTTATGAGGGGGCTGCTGCCCCAGCCCAGCCAGGACCTGCCCCCACTTTCCCCAACCTCCAGCTACATCCACTAGGTATCTAGGGTGAGCTTCCAGCTCTCATTTATACTAAAGTGTGAGTGACTATTCAGCCCCTCCCAGAGGAAATTTATTACACTGAGTAAATGATTCTACAGAATAAATAAAACTTGGAGCTCTGTAGGTAGACCTCAGGGGAGGGGAGGAAGAGGCAGATCCTCTCCAAGAGTCCCTGAGGCCAACAGGCCACAAACCAGAGGTCTCGGGGGTGGGGAATAAGGTGAGCCTCCCCTGCTCTGTCTGCCCATTTCGCCTTCCAGAGTCACCCGAATCCCTCCCCGTCCCAGCCCAGCCTACTAGCCCGGTCTTGTTCTCTCCCCCCTCATCCCAGTCATGCTGAGACAACCTGAAGAACTCCTACTTGTGCTTCAAGACCCAGATCTGCCTGCCCACTGACCTCCTAGGCCAGGGCACCCATGGGTCCTGCAAATCCTCCAGCAGGCCCAGCCTCTGCTGGGAGTGCACCTTGATGGGGGCAGGGGTCTCTGCAGCTCAGCAGCTACCAGACGGAGGACCAGGGTCAGGGCCCTCAGGATGCACCCCAGATCATGGTCCAAGGGCAGCAACCTAGGGGGTTGGGCACACACTGTGCCTCACATTCCCTGCAGGCTTTGGTTTGTGACAGAGCATGTGTGACTTCAGTAATTTTTGTTGAAATAATAAACTACGTTAAAAACAAAAGCACCCTTTCACATACCCAGTGCTCACAGTCAAAGCACAGCAGACCCAGAGCAGTGAGACTGTAGGAGATCACCCAACGAGGGCTGGCTCCCCAAATCAATGCCCTACCAGGGGAGCCCAGCCTGGGGGTGGCTCCTAACACGAGCCCGGCAGGGCTGCAGGCTGCCAAGAGCACATGCCCCCTTCTCTGCCTCTCCCTGGTGCTGGGGAGGCATGAGAGTCCAGCTGCCCACATGTCCCTCAGGCCTTCCTGAGAGCCACAAAGTAGCCTCAGCTTGACCTGACCTGGGCCTGCCCAAGGCCCATGCAAACCACAGAATCCAGGAAATGGCTCAATGTCAAAGTTCCGAGACGCAGCCACAGACAAGGACACGGGCTGCCTGAGGGCACCCAGGCACACCTGCTCCGCGCACGAGGCCTCTGGGTGCCCCCCCCCGCCCCCGCCCCAGCACCGCTGAGCAGGGGACTCAGGTTACCCGTGGCTGTGCCGGGTCAGGCCTCAAGCGGACAGCCAGCCTCCAGCTCACCGCTCACCGTTCCAGAGGCCCAGCCCAGCACAAGCGGGAAGTCCCCACGGCCAGAACAGCCACCACTAAGGGCAGACATGCGGACGCTGACACAGAAGCTGCCCCGAGTCAGCAGTTGGCCTGGGCCGCTCCCAGGAACCCAAGTGCCATGTGGCTCATTAGGGACAGAAGCCCTGTGGCCAGCAACCCCGGGGCAGGGGTGGGTGGAATAAAGCCCCACATTGCCCAGTGACCCTTGACCTCTGCCCTGTCCCGAGGGCCCGGGAGAAGGGGGTCAGGAGGAGGCTATCCTGAGCCTCCAGAAACGTCTGCAGACCCCAGCAGACAGATCTGTGCCCCTGTCCCAGATCACCTCATTTCCCCCATGCTAACTAGGGAACCCACTGGGTGGCCGGCACCCTGTCCCCACCCCCACCCCTCCCCTCCCAACACTCGGACACTCCTCTGATCCCAAGCCCCATGAATCGCAAGCTCTCCAGGCCATCCCTAAGCATCTGACCTCCACATAAGGGGGGCAAAGGACCCTGAGCCTGACAGGTGCCAAGGTGGTATTTTCGAGGTCGACCTGGACTACAGACCTCCACCACAAGTCACACTCAGGACAGGACCCAGGGCAGGTGGAGAAGCCAGGACCCTCGCCTGCCCACCGTCCAGAGCTCTCAGGCTCCTGGGCAGGCAGTCAGGGGCCCAGGCGTCCCCTGCTCAGGGCACAGACAGGTGGGACACACCGCACCGGGGCGCGCAGGCAAGGGGAGGCACCGCCCGGGTCACAGCCCCAGGATCTGCCCTGCCTGGCGCAGACAGGTGCCCACACGCGCGCCCGCGCACAGGCCCTGTGGCCCACTGACCCGAAGTCCTGGTCCATGGACTTGAAAAAGAATTTGTAGGCGTGCACGGGCCGGTTGCTGAGCACGTTCTTGAAGTCGGCCAGCGTGACGCGCTCGGGCGCCACGGGCAGCTTGACCAGGTACGGCGTCTCCTCCTCGTCCATGTGATAGATGATCTTGGTCTCCGCCATGGCGCGGCGCTAAGGCCCGGCCCGGGCCTTGGACGCGGGCGCTTCCCCGCCGCCGGCCCGCGCCCCGCCCGCGCGCCGCTCCCGGCCCAGCCGCGACCAGGCCCCCGCGCCCCCGCCCGGCCGCTCCGGCCCCGCCCGCCCTGCCGGCCTTAGCTCCGGCCCCGGCCCCGCACACACCACGGCTGCTGCCCCGCCGCCCGCGGCCACCCATGCGCCCCCGGCCCGGGACGCAGGCAGGGAGGGCGCGAAGCCCGCCGCGTCCGTGCGCCCCGCCGCCGCCCCCTCGGGCCGCGCGTTAAAGGGACGGCGGGCCCTGCTGCGCGCGGCCGTGGGGGGCGCCAGAGAGCGGCGGGCCTGACGTCACCGGGCTGCCCGCGGCAAGGGGCGGGGCTGCGCACGCGCGGGCGCGGCGAGGGCGGGGCCTCCCTGCCGGCGTCCAGGCCGGGAAGCCGTGGCGCGTGCGTCCCGCGGCCGCCGCGTGCACAGGCCGGCAGCCTTCGGCTCCCGGCTCTCGGCCCTTGGGCGGCCGGGGCGCGCCCCGCGGGGAGGAGGTGGGTGGGGGCCCTCAGGAAGCTCTGCACCCGGCCTGGAGCCCTCGGAGGGGTTCCGCGCGGCCAGGCTCCGGTCCTCCTCCTCTTAAGAGTCCGAAGGCGCCGTGGTCACATCGGCGGGGTGCGGGGGAACCGCGGGAAACAGAATTGTGTCCGGGCCGGAGCCGAGGACAGTCGGTCACATTGCGCCCCCGCGCCAGCTCCGAGCTGGCGCGCCCTCTACCGAGTCACACGGGGGCTCCGAGAAACACGGGCCAAGGGAATGCCGGTGCCCCCGTGGACGAGGGAATGCAAGTGTGAGCACGTGTATGTGATGCTCAGGCGACGGCGGGGTCAGCGCGGGCAGGTGTGCGCACGCAGGGGCACGGTGCTTCTGGCAGCAGGTGTAGGGATTCTTTTCCCGGCCGCTCTCCATCGAACCTGCCTGGGGTCCTCCTGCCTGGGGTCAAGGGAGACGCGGAGCAGCGCCCCTCCGGCTGTGAAGGGTCCAGCCCAATGGGGAGAGCGGCTCTCCCTACCCCCCACCCAAGGAGGAAAACTTGAGGCCACTAGAAGGAGGCCCACGCTGGCAAGAGTGAGAAGGGAGAGGCCCTAGGATGCGGCCTGAGAGTTATGCCGGTGGGCGGCACATGCTGCTCTGAGGCCCGTCCCCAGCGCCCCGCCTTGAAGCTGGCTGGAGCTGAGACTCTCCCATCTGTCGGGTCACGACCATCCTCACGCAGTGGGCCAGCACAAGAGGAGACCTCATTAGTCCATCACTGACTGGAGGAGCTAGAGTTTGGCCATAAGTCCCTGAGTCCAGGCCGGGGACCACCCCCAGGTGAGCCTAGGCAGGGGTCCTGACCTCCACTCCCCTGGGCTCTGTGAGGTGGGCACCCGCTCAGCCAAGCCTGGGCCTTCTCCCCTCGGGGCTCAGTTTCCCCAGGCAGGACTGCCTTAGAGGAAGGGTCCGCCATGGCTCTCTTCTGGGTGCTCAGGGTTAGGGAGGAAGACCCTGAGAGCTCACCGGGGGACCAGATCCCCCAGGCCAGGCACAAATGGCTGCCAGTCACACAGATGCAGGGGCTCTGATGCCTCAGCTGCACTCCTGCCCCTCAGCCCAAGCCACAGGACAGAGGCTGGTAGCCAGAAGCCAATCCCGGGACTGATGCTCATGTGGTCGGGCTGGGGCCCTGCAAGGGGCCTGAGTCTGTGGCCAGAAGAGTCCTGACAGGAAGGGCCTTGTCCAGTGGCATGGGGCCACTGGGGCCGGGGGTCACTGGGCTGGGGGGAGTCACAGCTCCGTGCCCCAGCCTCCCTCCTGTTGCCACTGTGGGGTCCTTGTGGGGGTGTGACGAGAGAGCAGCTATTTTGAGTTACTGCCCAGGTGTTTCACTGTATGACTGTCCTGCTTACACCCAGAGCCTGGACATTCAGATGAGGACCAACGCTCAGGACTCCCACCCCAAGTTCCTGCCTTGCTTTTCCTGGGCACCTTTTAAAATAACCACTCAGAGCTGAGCCCATGAAAGTCAGTGACTGCTGCTGCAACCACCTTACAAGTTCTAGGTGCTTGCTACCCTGCTGGCCATCTCCTGGTCACTGGTGACCTGGATGGAGGACTGCCCTTCCCCTGGCTCCCTGAGCACACACACCGCCACCCAGTGCGCGCACGCGCACACACACACACCCAGCGCACACGCACACACACCTAGCACACACACACACCCAGCACACGCACACACACACACACACCCCACCCAGCGCACACGCGTGAACAAACACACACCCAGCGCACACACACACACCTAGCACACACACCCCCACCTAGCGTGCGCGCACACACACCCAGCGCACACACACACACCTAGCACACACACCCCCACCCAGCGCGCGCGCGCACACACACACACCCAGCACACACACACACGCCCAGCGCGCACACCCACCCACCCAGCGTGCACACACACACACACACACCCAGCACACAGACACCCCCGCCCCCCCAGGATCTGTAAGGAACACATTTCGTGCGTGACTCTTTGTGTGAGGGCTTGAAACTGGGCCTTCATCAAAATGACCCCGGGGTTTTCACCTCCTCCAGGTACGAGCTCGGATGCAGAGGGAGCCCCCTGTGGGCCACCCCCCCCACCCCGTGTGGGTGGCTCGTGCTTCCTCATTCGGAAGGTCATGATCTCAGCCCATCGCTCTGGGTTTTCCAACTTAGGGTGACAGTCGCCCCTCCTGCCCCCTGCTGTCCCTGAGGGCCTTGGAGGATGGGGTCAGGGTTGGAGAAACAGGCTTCTTCCTACCGCGGCTCCCTTCCCTCCCCCTCCTGTCCTGCTGGCACCCCTCTGAGGGCGCTCCCGCTAGCTCCCGCTACCTGCTTCCTCCCCCTTTTTCCTCACTCGTTGAGCCCATCCTGGCATCTGCTTCTCTTCTCAGAGGACTGAACTGATACAGTCTGCCCTCTGTCCTCGCGTCCAGTAAGCCCTTGGAAGAGGATCTGAAACTGCTTCACAGCCAGGAGCAAGTGCACACAATCAGCTCCGACGCTGCCCTTCTCAGGACACCCAGACCCAGACTTCCCACCCAGAGGAATGGGTGATGACAGTAGGACTCCAGATGAAGGAGAACACTTGGGGGTCCCCAAGGGCCAGACTCTGCCCCCCGGGGAGATGGACGGGAGCTGTGGAGGCACAGCTGGGGCCAAGTCTAAAATCAGATGTGGTCTTTATTGAGATGATAGCGATTCCCCAGGATGAGCAAATATGGGGTGTCAGGAGTGGCAGCACCAGCCACTCTAAGACCATCCTCACCGCCCCCCCCCCCCCCCCCCCGTCCTCAGCCAAAACGCAGTCCAATGAGGCCTCAGCCTGGACTCCAGCCCAAGGAGGGGCCGAGGGAAGGGAGTCAGGCTCGGAAGTCACATGGAGCCTAGTGACTGTCAAGGCAGCTTGCTGGAAACAGGGCCGAAGCAGGGTGGGAAGCAGAGAGGGGGCCCCAGGAGGCCGGAGGCAGCGCAGAGGGACACTAGCCCCGGGCCTGGAGTGCGCGGTCCTCGGGTTACCATGAAGAGCCCAAGACATCCTGGCAGCGAAACTCGGGGTGCCGTCGAGGGGAGCTGGCAGGCAGCTCCCCTAAGGAAAGGGCAAGGAAGGGGTGGGAGTGCCAGGCCTGAGGCTGACCCCAGCTCCAAGGATCCCCACTGAGCCCCCTCACGGCCCTCTCCCTGCAGAGGTGGGGCTCCCAGCCCCCAGTGGGCAGAGGCCAGGAGAGCCTGAGAGACTGGAGAACATCAGCGGGGTCGTGGCCATGCGAGGAGGGAAGAGCACCGGCCGAGGGCTGCGGAAGGGGCCCGGCTGCAGTGCCGGCAGAGTCCTAAGGAGCCCACGATCGCAAATGAGGATCAGGTGGCCCCCAAGAGGGGTCTGGAGGCAGCCTCACCCTGCACCAGTCCAGGCCAAGTTCCAGGACAGCGGGACCAGCCGCTGGAAGGGGGGCCAGGCGAGCTGCATGGGGGTCAGGAAGAGTCTTCCGAGGTGGACAGACAAGAGCTGGCAGAGCTGCTGGCCCAGCCAGGAGCCCGGGGTCGCCTTATTTGCAGTACTCCTTCCTGAACTCTGGAAGCCAAGGGGACAGGCGGGTGTCTGCCCTCTGCCCCTCTGCTGCGGGGGAAACAGGGCAGACTACCATCAGGGCTGCCCAGGGACTTCGGGGGCACTGAAGCGGCAGGGGACTCCTGCCCGCAGGGCTGGCTGGTGCCTTGGGGCTCTGAGTGGGTGGCAAGGGATACAGCCCAGCTCTGAGATGGGCAGGGGTCTCCCCCCGCACCTCAGCTCACCTTTGTCCAAGTCGATGCTCTTGGCGGGCAGGGGGCTGTGGGACAGCTCAACCCTCTCCTTCAGGAGGTTGTTTTTGTAACCTGATGCAGGGAGAGAGCAGGGTGAGGTCTCAGAGACGTGCCTCCCTCACCCCAGGCCTGGGCGCCACAGTCTGTCCCTTTGGTCTCCCTCACCTAGTCGGATGTCCTCCCTCCTGTAAAGAGGCTGGTCGCCGGCAGCCACAGCAAACTCCACCATGTTCACGTCCTTCCTGGAAGCGGGAGGGTGGTGGGAGGTTAGAGCGGTGGGCAGGTCTGCCTGGTCCCCGGGAGAGCCGGAAGGGGCACTCACCCCTTGGACTTGGACTTCTTGTCGGAGTATTCGTAGCCTGGGGAGGGAGAGTCGTGTTGGGAGCAGCCTCCCCCTTCCCCAGCGCCCCCCCCCCCAGCCCACAGGAACCCTCGCAGCCCAGGCAACGAGGCTCATGGGGCCCTCTGCTCGGACCACTGCGCCCCAAGTCCCGCCTCCGGCCGGGAAAGGCTTCCCAGTGCTGGCCTCAGCCCCGGCGTCGCGAGTCCCCCCCCACCCCCCGCTCACCTCCGCGGCGGCGCTGTCGGGTGGCCAGGATGACCGTGATGAGCAGCAGAATGAAGAGCAGCAGCGTGGCCAGCACGTAGCCCAGCTGCTGGAAGAAGTGGGCCCGGCCCTCGGGGACGATGACGTTGATGACGCTGCGGCCGCGCGTCAGCGTGGGGTCTGCGGGGGCCGGGCGGGGACCGTGTCAGGGAGCGCGCAGCGCGCCTACCCGGGCCGGCCTCAGCCCGCGGGGCCCTCCCCCCGCAACGCTGGAGTCCCTGATTTGGGGCCGGAGGGGGCCACAGACGTGCCTCCTGCACCTGGGCCGGGCGCGCCGCTGTGGCTGGAACCGTTGCCCGGCGAGTCCCGCGGGGGCGGCCGGGCGGCGGGCTCGGTGACCTTCAGGTGGAAGACGCGGCGCTCGTGCAGGCCGCAGTAGTGGTGGTGCAGGTGGCAGGAGTAGGTGCCCTCGTCTGCCGGCTCCAGCGGGTCGATGCGCAGCGAGAAGTCACCGCGCGCAAAGGCGTCCGCCCCCACCGCCACGCGCTCCCGCAGGAAGGGCGGCCCGTAGGCGCGGCGCTCGCCCGACGCGTACAGGTCGAGCAGGCGGTCCGCGCGGTCGTGCGGCACCCCGGGCGGCTGCCGGTCCCAGTGCACCACCTGCTGCGCCTCCTCCAGGTGCCGGTCGGTCCACACGTGCGCGCGGTTCACGCACGTCAGCAACGCGGGCGCGCCGCGCTCCACCGCCAGCACCTCCTTCTCGCCGTCCCAGTGCGCGCCGGCGGCCCGGGCTGGGGGAGCGAGGCCGGTCAGGGACCCCGGGCCGGGAGGGTGCCCGGAGGGAGCGGGGCGGGGGGTGGGGGCAGGAGTGGGAGAGCACAGGCCGGGAGTGGGACACACTCACGGTCGTCGGTGACCTCGAGGCGCACGGCCAGGCTCTCGTAGAGGTGGCAGTAATGGTGGTGCAGGTTACAGGTGTACAGCCCCTCGTCTGTGTCCTCCACCGCTACGCACCGGGGGAACCCAGCAATGAGCTCCGCGGCCTCGCCCGCGCCCCCGCCCGCGCCCCCGCAGCCCCGCCCCCTCTCGGTCCCTCGGGCCGTACCGCGGATGAGCAGCGAGAAGTTGCCGTCCTGGAAGGCGGTGGGGGTCAGCAGCAGGCGGCCGCTGTCGCGCGGCTCGTACACGCGCTGCTCGCCCGCCGAGTACATGTCCACGAGTCGGCGCGCGGAGCCGCCGGCCGGGCCGCCGCTGAGGTCCCAGTGGACCACGCGCTGGCGGTCGTGCAGCCGGTCTTGCGTCCACACCATGCGCGGGCTCTGACAGCGCAGCACCGCCCGGGCGCCGGCTGCCCAGCTCACTGCAGACTCGGACACCACGGAGCTGCCGGGGGTCGCGGGCCCGGCTGGCCCTGGTGGAGAGGGGAAGTGACCGCGGGAGGGGTGAGACCCAAGGGGACAGATACAGGATGGGGCTAGCAAGGGTTCCCAGGGGAGGGTGGTCACTAACCTGAGGACAGAAGGACAGAAGAGCCTGGAAGGAGAGGAAGCAAGAGTCATACTGTGGAGGGGTCACCCACCCGAACCGGCCCCCACTTGGCTCCCTGGGCCCCTTCGGTAGTCCTTGCTGAGGTGGGTGCTAGTGACACCCTCTTAACAGGTGGAGGTAAATCCAGAGAAGCCGGGAGGGCAGAGGCGGGGGTCTCCTTCCCCCCCACCTCTCCCAGGCCCCCGCTTAATCCTCATGGCCATCTGCCCAGGCTGCGGGTGAGTGGTGGGGCCAGGCCAGCTCTGTATGTGTGCCTGTCACCAAGCGCCACATTCAGGAATGGTGGCCACCCTAAACATCACTGCAGCAAGGCCACAAGAGTACCAGCGCCTGACACCTTGGGCTGGTTTGCAGGGCTTCTGCACGTGCATATCCGGAGTGGCACCTGCCCGGGGGCCATGCCTCACAAGCCCGCCCTCCAGGGTCCTCAGACGGCTGGCGCCCCACCCAGGAGCCCCCTCGGCCTTCCCGAAGGGCAGAGGTCTGAAGCACGAGAAGGCTGGAAGTGGGGAGTGACCCCACCATCTGCCACCCCACACGCCAAATTCCTGCTCCAGAGATGTGGCCCGGTGCCCAGCCGGATGGAGGAATGTGCCGGGTCAGCAGGCCAGCCCGGCAGGGGTGGGGTGGGGGGGGGTGAGCTCCGGGGCCTGGGAGCAGACCCTGCGAGCCCCCCCCAGTCCCCCACCCACTCCCCTCCTGACAACAGAGAAGCACAGGCCTGAGGGGCGTCCCAGAGAAGTCGGGGGGCGCCAGGGAGCCCAGGAGGAGCCCCCGCCTTGGCCTCCCTCCCTGCCCGGCCCGTCTCCAGCGTCCAGTGAGGGGAAGTTCTGTGGGACCTGACGTGAGGCCTCACCACCTCCACGTCCTGGGGGCCTTCTCGTGGTGAGCAGCTCCCTCTGAGGCCCCCAGACCCACCCCTTCCCAGCTGAGGCACCCCCCCCCCAACCCTGGGCTCGGGCTCAGACCCACCAGCGGCTCCCGCCCCCCGACCCCGCCCCCACACCCGAACTCACTCTGCAGAAGCACAAGTTTCCAGAGCAGGACCCGGGCCCGCAGCTCCATGGCGCCTGCCTGGCCCGCCTGGCCCGCCGGCGCTTTGTCTTACTCAGGCTCTAACTCTCCAGAAAAACAGCCCGGCCCCCTCCCCCTCCCCCTCCCCTCCCCAGCACCCGCTGTGACATCAGAGCAGACCGCCCCCTCCGCTCCTGCCCGGCCCCTTGGCCTCCCCGCCTTCCCCCGGTCCTTGGTCCTTGGCCGGCCTGGTGGGAGGTGTCAGGCCTTGGCCACTGTGTTCCCAAGGGTGAGGGGAGTCACTCTGGCTTGGGTCCTGGAGAAGGTGGCAGTAGCCCAGCCCAGAAGGGGCAGGGGGGCCTGAGGGTATGGCCCCAGATGCCTCGTGGGTGTCTGTGACATGCATACAGAGCCCTTCTGGGGCCACTGCAGGTCTGGGGTTCTGGGGGGAGTATCTCCTCACCAGCATCTCTGTAAGTGAACACTGGCCAAGGCATCCCCCCACTGCAGGAGAGCAGAAAGGCATCCTGGGTCTGACCCCAAGGACCCCAGGCTGCCAGACCACCAGGTCTTCCCGTTGGCCCTGTGGTGACCCTTCGCCTCTGGGGGCTGCGTTTCCTCAACTGTGAGGTGGGGATAAGAGTCGCACGGGCCCTAGGGAGGTAGGGGGGCCCCTTCCGGAGAGCATGATGGGCACTGCTGTTCATCAGTCATCTTCAGCCAGCCAGGGGGATGAGGGGTGAGGCCCCTGAGAGCTGAGCGGGGAGCCGGGTGACCCCCTGTCCTGGTGCCCCCACCCCATCTGCCCACCATCAAGAGCAGAAACACCACCCAGACCCGGGTACGGTGCTCCCAGGATCACCCCCCACCCCTCCCAGAGGGGAGGAAATGAAGTGGGGTATGGGAGCCTTCCCAACAGAAGGCACAAATTTGAAGCTCTGGGAGAACTTACAGAGTCACGTAAACAAATGTGAAATAACAGAGCATGCACTGTGTACCAACCCACTCTTTCTAGTTAAGCAAACCTCAAACAAAAGAAAAGAAAAAAATCCACCGAACGACCACAAAAACCCACGGTGCATTTTTGGACTGCCCATTTGGACTGAATTATGGTCACAGGCCCAGGCCCTGTTGGGCTGGAGTCTCTCTTGAACGCTGCCCTGGTCCCCAAGTCCTCAGACAAGCAAGGAGCCCAGCCCAGCCAGACTCTTGGGCTCCGGGCAAGGGGAGGAGGCTGCTGCTACTGCAGCAAGAGGGAATGAGGGCTGACAACAGGTAGGACCCACTGGGAGGACACAGGGCTGTGAGGACGCCCCACCCCCAACCTAACGGACCCATTTCCTCAGCAGGATCCAGACCCTGGGAGGCGGAGCCCCCTTTCCAAACTGGAATCAGGACTTGTCTCCGCACCCCACCCCCAGCTCCTCAAGGGCCTTTCATTCTGGATAAACAAGCCCTGCCTGGCTGGCCTTGAGGCCTGGCCTCTCCTCCTGTTTTTCTAACTGGTTTATATTAGCACTGGTGGCCTCCTTCCCAGCCCTCCTCCCTCCTCTGCGCCCCCGCCCTTGTCTGTCTCTCTCCATCGGCCTCGACCGCTCTATTGCTCCATCTCAGGCCTCTGTTCCTGCCTCTGGCTGCCAGGCTGTCTCTCCTCCATAGAGGGAAGATGTCCAGGCAGGGCTGGAGGGAGGCAGAGACGGCCCAGGTCCGGCCCCTCAGTCTGGAAGGGGAGCAGGGTCAGCTCCCAGCGCTGAGCTAGGAGCCTGGAAGCACCCGGGCCACACCCTAACTCCCTGCAGAGCCCTCCCTCTCTCAGCCCTGCGTGGAGGTCGGTGGATTCCTGGCAACGCAGATCCAGCCCTCGGCTCAGCCCCAGTACAGAAGTCTGAAGGAGGAAGCACACTCCTGGCACCACTGGGCAAGGATGGACAGGGCAGGGGAAGGCTACAAACCCCTCCTCCCTGCCCCATCCTGTTCTCTCTGCTTGAGCCCACCTCCCCAGTCCTTGGCAGGAAATAGCCGCAGATGAGAACAGAGGCCCAGGAGAGAACAGACCGGAACTAAACGGCTGCAACATCACCATGGTCCTCCTGAGCTCCAGCCCAGCCCCAGCCAGACCAGAGCCCTGGACCCACGTCCCCCTCCTAGGAGTCCAGGCCAGACAAGGCGGGTCAGCCAGCGAGCCCCACTGAGACAGACTCAGACTCTGGCTCCAATCCTGGGGACCCGGACATTCCAGGCAGCCAGGATCACTGGGAGGAGAAACCACAGGCACTCAGAGGCACAAGCAGACACACAGACACGTGTTCACACACGCTGTCATTCAGCAAACGCTGCGCACCTACTGTGTGCCAGGCACTGGGACTCAGCACCGCACCGGCTGCCAAGCTCCTGCCCTCTTGTAGCTGTTAGAGGGCAGACAGCCTGCAGACCCAGCTGCTGATGAATGAGGGCATTTTAAACATGGCGAGATTAACGCAGGTAAGGGGCTCCCTCAGCCAGACCAACCAGGACAGCCCCTCGGGGACCCACACCCACAAGTGAATAGCTAGGCTGGGGCCCAGGAAGCTGCCTGCCGGGTAGGGGAGAGCGTGCTGGGCTCTCACGTGAAGTACGATGAGGCCTAAGGGGGTTTACATGCGGGAGAGATGTGGTCTGATGATGCAGGAAACGCCAAGATGGTTAGTTTAGACCTGTCAGGATTTACACGAACACATCAGGGAAATGGACAGAGTTCTGAGATGCTCCCCAGGGCACCCAGCCCGTTTCCTCCCCCAGAGTGTGACCAACCTTGGCGGGATAGCCCTTCGCACCCACGTGACAGACGTGACTGCAAGTTGCTCCCTGAGGCAGAGTATGCATCTCAGCCGGACAAAAAGCCTCAGCTTCTCTGCCTGCTGGGCTGTGAAAGGGCCCATGGGGTTGACCCAAGTGCAAAACCCTGAGGCCCCAGCCACCCCCCCACCCCCCCACCCCCGCAAGAAGAAAATGGATCTCAGTCCTACAACCGCAAGGAATGGATTATGCCACCCACCAGATTAGCCTGGAAGAGGACCCCAGGTGAGGACACAGCCCTGCCGACACAGGTTTCCCCTGGTGAGACCCTGGGCCGAGCTCCCAGCAAACTCACACCCAGACGCGTGCCCCACGCAGCCGTGCGGCAACGAACATGCCGAGGGAAGCTGCTGAATTCGCGTTGGTTTTTGATGCAGTAACAGGAGACAAATAGGACTGTCTCCCTGAGCAAAGCAGGGGCAGGACTTAAAAGGACAAAAGCACAGGTCTCAGGGATGGTGTCTTGTTAGGGACTGGCTTGTGGGCAGGTCGCTGAGCAGCAGGGTCCCTGGGGTGTCCTTGGGAGCTGCGCTGACCCATCATCAGACAAGGTGAGGCCAGAGCGTGGGGCCGTGTCACAGGCCACGGCACTCGCCATGTCCCCCTCACGCTGCTTTTGTGCTCATTCTGACCAGGTCTCGTACAAGCACCAGGTTACTTGTGAGTGTGTTGGTCCTTCTTCTGGGGACCTGGTGGCCTGCCCGGTGCCGGGGCTCACCCCGTGAGGCAGGGGCTCTGCAGGCCCCATGTCCGAAGAGCCGGGTGTCCCGTGGAGGCTCTCTTCTCCTTCCGGTGGAGACCACAGGTCAGACAGAGGCTGGGAGATCATCAATCCACTGAGACACTGATTCGAAAATACAGACGAGAAAATCTGGAAATATAGATCCATTATTTCATGGGCCAGCCAACCCTTTTATCTTGAGAAAACGTCAGGGAGCCAAGATCAAGGATTTTAGCGGTCGTGGTCAAACCCACATCAGTGGTTTCCTGCGTGGCATTAACAGGGTTCAGGCACCCCTCATTGTACTGCACTTCGCAGACTGTGCCCTTTTTACAAACTGAAGTTTTGGGGTGACCCTCTGTCAGGCAAGTCTATCAGTGCCATTTTCCCAACAGCGTTTGCTCACTTCATGTCTGTGTCACACTTTGGTAGTTCTCACATTATTTCAAACCTTCCACCAGCAAAAAATTCTGACTCGCTGAAGCCTCAGATGATGGTTAGCATTTCTTAGAGACAAAGTAGTGTTAAATTAAGGCATGTAAAATTTAAAAAAAAATATATGGGACTTCCCTGGTAGTGCAGTGGTTAAGAATCCACCTGCCAACGCAGGGGACACGGGTTCGATCCCTGGTCTGGGAAGATCCCACATGCCGTGGAGCAACTAAGCCCGTGCGCCACAACTACTGAGCCTGCGTGCCACAACTGTTGAAGCCCGCGCGCCTAGAGCCTGAACTCTGCAACAAGAGAAGCCACCGCAATGAGAAGCCCGTGCACCGCAACGAAGAGTAGCCCCCACTTGCCGCAACTAGAGAAAGCCCACACGCAGCAACGAAGACCCAACGCAGCCAAAAATAAACAAATTTTTTAAAAAATTAAGGCATGTACGTTTTTTAGACATAATGCTATGGCACACTTAATAGCCTACACTTTAAACATAACTTTTATATGCGCTGGGAAACCAAAAGGTTTGTGTGCCTCGCGTGCCTGCGGTGGCCCGAACCGAGCCCGCAGCGCCTCTGACGCCTGCCTGCATCCCGTTTGGCTCGTTCTGTTCGTGAAGGTGCAGGGACGCCGGCCGGATTGTATGGGTCATAGACTCGAACCATGACCTCAGGCTCCGAGGTTGGCCATTGTATATTCTTCTCTCCCATCACGCCAGAAGTGTTTCCTTACCGCCCTTATCGATTCATCAGTTTTGCAGCCAGGAATCAAGGACCACAGACCTGACTCCTAGCAGATTTCACCCGTGGTGCCTCTCACTGCGGGAGTTAACAAAGTTACAGAGTCCCCAGGTCCAGCTGGTTGCTGGCGCCTTGGGAAGGCCAGGGCTGACAAGCTTAGAGCAGCCACCAGGCTGGCTTCCTGGGGGCCGCGAGCGCTGCTTCCACGTGGACGGGCGCCCTGGGTCCCTGGCACCTCACCAAGGAGATTTACCTTTAAATGCGATGCTTCCAGAAAGGGAGCCCCTTCACCACGGGTTCTGGTGACAGCGAGGCTCCCTTCAGCAGCTCTGCTTTATGAAGAGGGGCTCGAGCTCCCCACAGAGGGTGTGGGGGAAGCCACGGGAGGGAGGGAGGGTGGTCCGTGGTGTCCTGCCTGCAACACAGTCCCTCAGCCACCCCGAAGCCTTGACCTGGCCTCCCTGCGGCCCTCGGCATGGCCACCAACGCCCCTCGGCCCTGCAGCCTGGAGGGCTCCCACCTCCCCTGCCCGCCCAGCCTGCCAGCCCAAGGACTCCTCTGCTGTCGGGGTTAGGGGGGTGGGAGGAGTGGGGGTGAACCTACCACCAGACTCCCCGAGCTTCCTGGTCCCGACTGGACCCAGGGCCACCCCTCGGGCACCGTCCTGAGTGGTTCCCTTCTATCACTTCCTACAGAATTTTCAGTTTATCTGAAGAATCACTGGCTTCACATCTGTATTAAGAGTTTCTTGTGGTATTTTGTCCTGAACTCTGAGGGCCAGTTGAATGAGATACATTTACAGACACTCCATTACAGCCTGTGCTGTCTCATGCCCACACCACCCCAGCGAGACACGTCCAACTCCTCTGCCTGTCCTGTGGACTCGGGCCGGACTGCAAGTTCCGGGTCATCTGCTTCTGGTGCACAGGGGCCCCCGGCCCTGACCTGGCCCCTGGGGACAGTGTGGCAAGTGTCGGCCTGTCTAGTGAGGCTGTTTCCTGTCGCATCAACAGTCAGGGACCCCGGAGACGGCCCCCGGGACACCACCACTGCCACCCGGCTGCACAGCATGTCCAAAAGCCAGAGAGCGGAATCTCTTTTAAGGTGTCACGTACTTCCCCAGGATTCAGTCACGAGAGTGTGTTTACCTCATAGAGCCTTCCGACCTGCAGGTACTGGCGGGGAGGGCCTCACAACACAGCAATCAGAGCCATCCTCGCCGCACACGCGAACGTGGCAGCTTCCCACCAACGCGAGATCGCAAAGTTGCTCCAACACAGTCAGAACAACGTTCCTTTTGTGTATAAATGGTCTGACTTTCCCGTATTACGGGCTTCGTAAACAGGGGGGCTTCCAAACTTGCGAAGAGGTGGTTAGATACAGTAGTGATAAATATGTTCCATCGTCTGCACTGCTCTTCATTTTATCCAAGGGAGGAGGCCTTTGTGTTGCCACTGGCGGTCTGGGGGAACCCCAAAGACAGGTGAGGTTGAAGACACATGGCCAGTTTTTCCAAGCCTGGATCTCAGGCCTGGGTTTGGGGCAGGCACGTCGTCACTGTTGGCCACACACAAGACATGATGATCACGTTGGCTAGAGTTTTAACCAATCCGGGTGACAGCATCTAAAACGAGCACAGCACTGAATGATTACTGGCCGCGTTCGCCATCTTAGAAACAAGGACCATCTGGTCAAACAGAGTCAAGTCGTGGTGGGAACCTGAGGGGAGAAGGGCCCAAATGGGCATAAGCCTGGGGGACAGAAATGCACTCCCTGACCCAGCAGAGGAAACAACAGCTTTGCTTTTTGTTTAGAATATGCTGTGCATGTAAAAGACAACTCTTTTTCTCTTTACTATATACTATATGCGCTTCCTCCACTTAACGATATTGATGTGCCTCTCCATGAATGTTTATTGTGAGCACACAGATATTGATAGTTATCGACAGATTTAAACGGAGAGCTTTACATTACGCAGCTGTACATCACACAACGTATGTTGTAACTTCACCATCCAAATTAGACGTAATTTGGACAAAGAAGGGCTCTTTTTAGATAGTAACACACTATTTCTGTAATCGCTCTCTTTGTGAATTTCACTATCTTTAGAAACGCTCCAGGTATCTGCTGCGTAACAAGCACCTTAAAACCACAACCCGGGGGCAGGGATGAAGAGGTGGTGCACAGGGGGTCTTTCAGAGCAACGAGACTGTTCTGTATGATCCCCCAGTAGGGGGATTCACGGCACTATGCGTTTATCAAAATCCAATGAACTGCATGGCACAAAGAGGGAATCTTAATGTGTGAAAAGTCTAAACAACTCATTTAGGTGGTCAGGTAATCAGAATGTGGCCAAGAAATCTGGCTGACTCACAAACGGGGCAACACCACTGAAGGGGTGTGAAGTACCAACCTGAGGGCCTCGGGAGTCAGCAGAGCCTGTGACTGAAGGCAGAGGGGCCTGTGCGCAGCACCGTGCTGGAGCTGACACGAGTGTTTCCCACCGGCTGGGGTTTATCAGCTCTGATACTGCCGCAGGGGACGTGGACCAGGTTATGGAAAAGCAAGAGAGGGGCTGGAATGACCCGCGAGGTCAGGATCACAGTTGGAGACACTGCTGTGAACATGAGTTCACAGCTCGAACCTGTGTCCCGTCGTGGCGCAACACAAATAAAGGTGGACGCCTGTGGCAGCGGTTTTAGGTGTGTGGATGCGTGGTCGGCTCTGTCATCTGAGAAGGCCCAGCAGCAGTGAGCACACCCAGCTCCAGATCAAAATGGTTTCTAAGACCATTTCCCACACAAGGAACCCGGGCTCCTTGGAGAAATGGCGGGTCTTAGGGTGCGGGAGGGAACACGAGATAAGCCTGGAGTGCCGAAAAGGAAGGAAGTGCTAAAAAGTGAATGATGGGGGCTTCCCTGGTGGCGCAGTGGTTAAGAACCTGCCTGCCAATGCAGGGGACATGGGTTCAAGCCCTGGCCCCGGGAAGATCCCACATACCATGGAGCAACTAAGCCCGTGAGCCACAACTACTGAGCGTGCGCTCTAGAGCTCACGTGCCTAGAGCCCACGCTCCGCAGCAAAGCCACCGCAATGAGAAACCCACGCACCTCAACAAAGAGTAGCCCCCGCTCACCGCAAATAGAAACTAGAAAGCCCGCGTGCAGCAACGAAGACCCGACGCAACCAAAAATAAATAAATAAAATTGAGTCTTTAAAAAAAAAAATTACCTGGACTTTTTCTAATACTAGTTGTTAAACTCCACATTTTCCAGCCCAACATTTAAACAATATTAACGTTTATATGACATAGTCTCCTTGGCAATATTTGCTCTCTGCCAGAATTCACACCTCTCTGCTTGTTATCCAACGATGACCAATTGTCCCAGGTTAATTTTTTAGCTGTGGATTCTGCAAGAAAATGACTTTTTTTTTTTAAAGCATTAGAAGTTCAATTCCTTTTTTCTTTCTGGAAATCTAACGTTCTCTATTTTAAATCTATGAAAGCATGCATTAGTCTATTTAAGCCATCAGCATGGGAGCTTTATAATCAATATACATTATTTTGGTTTCCAGGAAGCCAGGAAGTTATACTAAAATGCTCAGAGAATGTGCCCAGTCATACGGCCCAAGAACCTAATAGAATCTCAGCCGAGACCCTGGGACTTGGGCCTCTGTATCCTCCATGGCTGCCCAGTGGACGGGTCTCAACACGCTTCGTGTGCCTCAGCCCAGTGTGGACGGGTCTCAACACGCTTCGTGTGCTTTAGCCCTCATATTGTCCCATCTTTGGCCAGTGAAGCCCTTTGCACCCTCCTGGCGCCTCCCGTGGCCTCTGACATGAAGAGACACGGCAGGTTCTCATGCACTTCCTGCCACAGGTCTGGCGTTAGGGTTTCCAGGTAAACATCGCACAGGACATACTGAGAAATTATTTGTTGCTTATCTGAAATTCAAATTTAACTAGGGGCCTGTATTTTTATTTGCTGAAGTTGGCAACCTTACCAGGAACTAGCCATGTCTCCAAAGAGTCCTGGCTCCCACCAGAAGTGGGGGAGGGCACTTAGAGCCACTTCTGGGGGTCTTGGTTGGTAGACCTCACTCTCAAACATAAGCACACAGCCAAGTGCCACCAGAGGAAGCCCACTGATGTGGGAAACAGAGGCCAAAGGCAACAGAGGAACGCACTGGGCAGAAACAGAAGCTAGACTTGGCCGTGGGGGGCAGAGAAAATACGCAGCATTAACATCCCCACGAGGAGACGCCGCCACACCCGTGAGACACACAGGGCGCCGCTAAAACGCCCAAAAGTCAAGTCTCTTAGAAATTAAGACGGTAACAGAAATGAAAGAAATTCATTAAACGGATTAGAAGAAAATGTTGAATATGCCAACGAGATAAAATATAGAAGAGAAAGTCATCCAAACAGGCGTTTCATAAAAAGAGAAGAAACAGAGTGGAAGAAATGATAACAAAACGGTTCGAGAAAACGTCCCCAAACTGAATCCCAGAAGGTTAGGAGTTTCCAGATTGAAATGGGCTCCTGTGGGGGCAAAAACAGATCCACACCAAAGTATATATGTCACTGGGAGTGTCTCCACCAGTGAAGGAAAAGAGGAGCTTCAAGAGAGAAAATCACAAAGGCTCTGGACTCAAATTGGGTTCAATTTTCTCAAGAGCAACACTGGGAACCAGAAGACAACAGAGTGACACCTATGGGGTTTTATAGGAAATAATTTCCAACCTAGAATTCCATATCCAGCCAAACTGTGAACCAAGAAACAGGACCCAATAAAGATTCCGCAGATTTGCAAGGTTTCAAAATTTTCTCTTGTGTTTCTTTCCGCAGGAGACTGGAAGATGTGCTCTTTCAAAGTAAGGTAAGGAAAAAAGGAAAAAAAAGTAAAAAATGAAGAAAAAAAAAAAGGGAAGGAAAAGGGAAGATGAGGGATCAGGGGAGCAGAGAGTCTGAGAGAATCCCCAGGGTGAAAGCTGGGCCTAGATGTGATGGGCAAACAGCCAGCTGGACAGGTGAGAAATCCAGGAAGAGACTTCACTCTGAGATGAATGAACCTCAGCTGTTTCTGGGAGTTGGGCTGAGAAGTTGGTGTTGAAATTGTGATGAGGGTACAGAAAACTAAAGCAACTGAAAAGAAAGAAAAAAAAACAACACAATTACTGATTCCAGGGAAAACAAAAACTCACAGGGAAGGAAAAGCAGTGACAGTGTCTCCACGTGAACAGACACTCACGTCCCCCAACTCACAGGCCACCGAGTCAGAGGAGGGGCAGTGAGGAGGGGCAGCACATGACATCCACGAGGAAAACAAAATGTAGTGCCACGACAGGGGACACAGGTTCGAGCCCTGGTCTGGGAAGATTCCCACATGCCGTGGAGCAGCTAGGCCCATGTGCCACAACTACTGAGCCTGCGCTCTAGAGCCCGTGAGCCACAACTACTGAGCCCATGAGCCACCACTACTGAGCCCGCACGCTACAATTACTGAGGCCCGCGTGCCTAGAGCCTGTGCTCCGCAACAAGAGAAGCCACCACAATGAGAAGCCCACACACAACGAAGAGTAGCCCCCGCTTTCCGCAACTAGAGAAGGCCCGCACACAACAACTAAGACCCAATGCAGCCAAAAGTAAATAAACAAATTTATTTTTTTAAAAATTAAGTTTTGGAGTCAAACAGAGCTGAATCATGGCTTCGCAGCCATGTGGGCAAGTTCATCTCTGTACTTAAGGGTCCTCCCTTATCGAACAAGGTTCATTATAGATTTGTTGTGAGGTAAGTCCTGTGAAGAACCTAGCACAATGCCTGTGGTGGAAAGAATCACTCAAACATGTCAATTACTAATAGTTTAAAAACATAATTCTTATTCTACAATCTATCTCTGATGCACCTTTTCTCAGAAAGCCATTCTAGGAGGTACTCTGTAAAAACAAGGAAGTAAACCACACGGCAGGAAAACACGGCATTCCAGAAACAGAGGCTCCAGCTGATGAGGCCAAGGGTATCCCAGGGAGACCCTGCTGGTACCATCAAGGGCCCAGGGCGGCCCAGACAGGGCGCCAGGAGGGCGGCTCCACCTGAACAAGTCACTTGAGGAGCTGAACGGAAGTGAGTTTTTAAATTCCGCCAGCAAGTTTGGAGCTGAGTTAGTGATACATAGAAAAACGTGCAAAAGAAAAAACAAGACTGGAGGATAAAGAGCTGAATGAGAAAGGAGACACAAGCTTGCTGAGCTGTGGGGCCATTTAAACTGTGGCAGACTACACCGGGAGGAGGCCGAGGCCAGCAGAGGAGCTGAAGCTGCTGCCCTGGCGCAGGCTCGGGGTGGGTGAGGTGAGGTGAGGCAGGAGCTGACAACCCCACACTGAGCCACGTACAATCCTAACTGGCCGGCAAATCAACAAACAAGAATTCAACTGTAAATACAAAGTAACAAAACCAACAGGAATAAGCAAAGCGAACAGGCTCCTCGTGACGGGGAGAGGGTACCCTTGCCCGGATTCACAGGGAAGCTCAGGTCTGAGCCCCAGAGGACCTGGGGGTGACTCACCCACCCTGTTCACGTGAGGGCTTTGGTGTTCCAAGGCCTTGGGGACTCCAGGATAGACCCCCAGTCTTGGTGGCCTCTGGGGGTCTATCCTCTGGGGGCCAGGTCCACTCGGCAGGACTCCAGGCTGAATCAGTATCCTCCCCTGCACCTCAGATCACCTACACTGGGGTGGTGAGGGTGTGGGGTGCCAGGTCACGGGGCAGTCACCCCTGTCCTGTGCTCCCAAATTCACTGGGTCAATCTACACTCCACACAACACAGGCAGGATGAATGCTGGCGACCTGGCTCACCCCGATCGTGAGTCTTGGCCACGGCTCAGAGGCTCCCACGGAGGTGTCACAACTCCCACCCGCCTGCAGGTTGAGGCCGTCCCTCCTCTTGGCCTCAGGGGCCCTGAGAGCCCCGCCGCTGCACAGCTGAAGCAAGGGGGCTGCCGGCCTGGTGCTGCCCCACCTGAGTCTGCGGTGCTTCCCTCCCTACTCAGCCGGGAAGGATCCTCAAAATACACAGAGGCCGCCCACACCCCACACAGAGAACTCCAATTTGGGAGGTGGCAGTCTCAGCTGGGGTGAACTCGAGCCCCAGCCCTGCTGCTCGGCTGACGTGTGACCCGCAGGTCAGGTGAGGGACCCAATGCCACGGCTCAGTCTGCTCATCCAAAAATGGTCCAGCAGTGCCCTGTGAGGCTGAGAACAGCACTAGACAGAATCCGACAGGGAGCAGGGGCTGTCGCCCCCTGGCCCCCACCCTCAGGCTAACTCCAGACCCAGGTCTGGACTCCTCTGCCCCATCCTGGGGCTGCAGCTCAAGAGCCCCTCAGCGGCTTTTTCCAAAATTCAGACCCGGAGAGGAATGTTCCCTGCCTCCTCTGTCCCCCCAGGTTCCAGCATCCTTCCAGGCAAGTTCAGCAGGCCATGGCCAGGCCAGGGGAGTGAGGCCAACCTCTGCCCACGCGGAGGCCCTCCATCGCCCTCGCCAGCCTGCAGGCTCCTCGGACGGCGGGGAGCACAGCTATTTGCATGCAGTTTGGGGGCGCACACGTATGTGCGTGTCTGACTGGGGCAGGGCCCCAGCCAGCCCCTCCCAGGGCCCAGCGTCCAGCCTCACATCCTCCCGCAGGGCTTGAGCCCCGCCTGGCTCCCTCTTTGGCCCACTGTGTGGGCAGGAACGCCCAGGCCAGGAGACACTGGCCGTGCCCCAGGCATGGAAGAGCACAGGGACAAGGGGCGGCGGCTGAGCTCACCGAGGTGCCTCCACACTGGGTCCAAAAGGCAGATCCCCAGTCAGTGCCCAAGACCACCCCCATCGGCTCAAGCCCTCGCTGGGGCCCTCCTCTGGCTGAACCCAAGCCCTAGGCACTGCTACGGGCTAAGCGCAGACCACAGGCCAGAACCACATCACACAGCACGGGCCCTCCCTCTGCGCCCCACCTCAGGGGGTGCCCAGGGCTAGAACAGGAGCCGCGGGGAGGAGCTGCGGGAGGATGGAGGCCCCGTCGGGAGGTGGGGAGAGGCCTCTGGTGCTCCGGGGGGAGCTAGAGTAAAAATAAAACCCCCAAACCACCTCCTGAGATCATGCTTGGGGCCCAGGGCACCCAAGCCACAGGCAGGATGAGGTCTGCACACACGAGCTGGGGCAGGGAGAGGGCTGCCAAGGTGCAGGGCCTGCAGGGCAGGGGAAGGGACAGGGACTGGGGAGACAGAGCAGGGCTGGGCCAGCTCAGGAGCTGACCCGACAGGATCGGTGACCTCAGGAACAGGGGCCTCGACCATGGTACCACTGATGTCCGGGGCTACCTGCTCTTGGGCAGGGGCTGCCCTGTGCACTGTAGGGCGTTTCACAGCATCCCCGGCCTCCACCAACTGTGACCCCCACTGGGACAACCCAAACTGCCTCCAGATGTGGCCGAATGCCCACTTAAGAACCACTGTTGTGAAGGAATGGTGAGGCCGCGTGGCTTGGAACCACTGGGCAGCCTGCCTTCTGGGGGCGCCCCAGCTGGCACCCACCTCACGGTGGAGGTGGCTGGAGCAGGTGACCCGGGTGCCAGGGCCCTGCGGCGCTCTGCCAGCTGGCAGCCTCCAGGCGTCTGGGTCTGCACCCCCCTGCACAGGTCGGCCAGTTGTATCCCCAGCACTCATGGCCCCAGCTGAGCTTTGTCTCCAGACTCAGCCAGGGAAGGGTGGGGTGAGCCACGGGGCAGCTCCCACACGGGGGCTGGAAGAAACACCGGGAGCAGCTGCTCAGCGGCCGTGGGCGTCAGCCAAGGGCGTCACTGGCAGGCCAAGGCCCTGCTGGGAGGCCTGGTGGAGCTGGGGCCGGACTTGGCACCAAGAGAGCATGGTAATTCCACCCGAGGGAGGCTCCACTGCTGAGGCCCAGACCCTGGCCCTGGGGCCCCTGCCCCACCCACAGTTGAGGAAACTGAGACCCAGGAAGGATGCCCGTGTCCTGGTCCTCAGCCGGGACCCCAAGGGCTGCCAGGAGCCTAATCATTGCCCCCTAGTGGCCACCCATAGAAGCAGTCCTGTGCCCTCAAGGGCCTCTAGTCTCCTCCAGGTCAGGGTCAGCTTCACGCTTCTCACGCCCACTCTATGAGCCCATCTCCCCGATGGACAGGGACTCAGACAGGCCCCACGGTTAGACGCCTGCTTACCCGGCTGGCAGGCACGCACAGGACAGGGGCCCACCTGGCTCACTGAAGCATCGGGGTCGTCTGTTCCCTTCCAGGAGAAATGCTGGGAAGCCCGCGTCCAAGCACACCCCCTGCCCCCAGATCTGCTAAACCCGCAGGGAACCCTACCCAGGCCACAGACGCATCTCTGACAAAACACGAGGAGACCGCACCGCCCTGGTGTGAAGCGGGACGGGGGCAACAGCAACAGAACTGTGCCCCTCGCAGACGCCACTCCGGGGCTCAGGAGAGACGTACCCACCTTTCCCTCCTTGAACCCAGTATCAGGAGCAGGGCAGACGCTGAGGATGAGGACGAGCCTCACCTGCACTCACGGACTCTGACCAGGCTCCTCCGCCTGCAGTCCAGCCCCCCAAGCCTGGATACAGAGGCCCAGGGGCCCCTCACTATTAGCGATAACACGTTCCCCTCCATGCAGGAGAAATCTGAAATTTCTGAGGACCACTAGCTCACACTAAGGCTCTACGCTTCCCCAGCTCCATAAACGGCACCCCTTCCTCAGCCAGCCCAACCCTGAACCTTCCAGAGTGGGCCATCCCTTCCTGGTGAGCCCTTCGCCACCCCCCTTCAGGGCCCCAGAAAGTGGCAGAGGCCCAGGAGCTCACAGCAGGCCACGGGTCCCCAGCTGCAGCTGAGCAGGGGACTGCACTTGAGGCCCAGGTGGCAGGGTCTGAAGGACCCCACCCATCATCTCTGAGGTTCTTTCCTGCCTCCCCTCCCCGTCTCCCCAGTGAGGCCCTCTCTGCCCCCTCAACTGTGCGGCTCCAGCTGCACGCATGTGTTTTTTCCAGTGAGTAGGTCTCACAGCACCACACGACGCACAGTTGGTTGAACCTGGCACCACAGAGGAGCGCTGACTATGAGCTCTGCTCGGGTTTTTCGACTGCACAGAGAGTCAACCGTGTATCCTAATCACATCAGCACCTCCATCGGGGCACTCCCTAACCTCCAAGCTGGTCCCCTTGGCACAGTTCCCATCTGCGTGCTCCTCAGGGGCAGGGCTGGGACTCTGCTCAGCTGTCCCCACGGCACCAGTTCGTGAAAAGCCAGGCTGTCACTCCTGCAGCCCTGGCACCAGGACAAGGGCCAGCTCGGGGAAGGGACCGCCAATCTGCCACCCAGGGCCCTTGTGTCTCTTGTAACAGCAGACGCTGGTGCCAGCCTCAACCCCAAGACAGCTCACCCCAGGCAGAAGAGGGTCCAGGCCAGCAAGGACGACTAAGTTCTCTGAATATTTATTACAATGGGTCATCAGCAGTAACAGGGCTGGGGGAGGGACACACGAGACTCATTTGCCCTTCAGGTAGATCTTGGGGGTCTGCCAGCCTGCGGGGGCTTCCTTCAGGCCCGCCTTCAGCCAGATGCGCCTCAGGTCTCTCTCGAACCTTATCTGCGAGGGCAGAGAGAGGGACCACCAACAGGTCTGCGGCACAGCCACGCACCTCAACCACCCTGCCCAGCTCTGGACCGAGGGCCCACGCTCACCTGCTTCCGTCTCAGGCGTCCCTCCCTGACTTTCCGCCGCAGGAACCGGGTCCTCTTGACCAGCTTGCGGTACTTGTGATGATTCATCTTCCGCCGGCGGATCTTGAGCACGTTTTTGCACTGTATCTGGGGTGCGTCCCAGACGTCCTTACCCCCCTGCTCGAACCCTTCCCCCACCTGGCTGGGCGGACACTCATAGACTTGGGCTGGAGACACAATCTCTGGGGCCCCAGCGTCCAGTCTGGGCAGGAGGTAGCGAACGGTCAGCCAGTTCTCCAGGGGGCTGACACACATCTTCCTGGGGACCAGCATCTCCTCAAGCTCCATGTGGACCCGCCGGTCAGGGAGGGGGGCAACCCCACTTGGGCCTATTGGTTGCATGCTGTAACGAGGCCTGCAGGCATGCCTGCCCAACACCCCGCAGACAGGCCAAGGCCCACTGCAACCTGCAGGAGACAAGATGGCACAGTTAGTTACTGCTCGTGGGGCTACACGACCTACGCACGGCCACCGGGTCTGGGGAGCAGAACCTCCTGAAGCCCTGCTGACATTCTCAGGCCCAGACTTCCCCTCTGTGAAATCTGGACGTTTACGAGGTAGTTTGTGGCCGGGCCCCGCCTCCAGCTGGTGAGGCACAGCAGCGGGGGGAACTGAGCTGCTGACCACATTCCTAACCCAGGTGCGCCTCCCGCCCATCTGCCCCCACGGGGCCTCTCACCTGCCCGGGGAACAGCCCTGAGCAGCTGGGAAGTCAGGCGCACCATGAACATGGTCTGTGCTTGGCGGCGGCCCCAGGCACTCAGCCGAGCTGGAACACAGGTGCACGCCTAGGTCACTCCGGGGACTCCGGTCTCGCCCTGATTCCCGCACCCCGTCTCCCTCACCACCCTATCCCACCACGAGAACGCTGCTTCGAGCACGGCTCCCTCCCTCAAACCCTCCGCCGCTCCCCAGCTGCGCGACTCTGGGCAGGTACTGACTCCCTGAACCTAGTTTTACCCCGAGGCGCCCACCGCGCGGGTGGTGTGGACGCTCGGGTCTTAGGCCCCGAGCCCCAGCCAGCCGCGGTCGCCTCCGCCGTCCCTGGAGCCCACACGCCGCAGCCTCACGCCGACTCTTCCCAAACGCAACCGGTAGTCTCAGCTGGCCATTCCGCCGCCGCGCTAAGGCACTTCCGGTCCGTACCTAAACTGGCCCCCAGCCCGCGTGGGCCGCCCGCTGGTTCCTACGGCCAGCGGCCCCTAGCGCCCCACGGCGCCCCGCTCCGCGTCGGTGCAGGTCCCACCCGGCCCAGAAAGCGACGGTTTCCGGCCGGAGGAACCGCCCCCCGCGCCCCGCCCCAGCTCCTCCCACGGCTCGCCGGCTCCGCCTGTCCCTTGAGGATGCTAGAAAACTACATTTCCCACAACCCCGGGGGGGCCCCTCTGCGCCTGCGTGGCCCAAACTCCCGTCGCCCCCCCCAAAGGGTCAGGGGCCCGCTGTCCCGGGAGGCCGGAAGTGGCGTTTCGGGACTGCGGAAGGGACGTTATCCCGTCGACGGAAATAGGGTTTGCAGGGGCGACGGAAGTGGCCCGAGATACTGGGGCTGCTGGGGCCGGAGGGGAAGAACCGGAGCTGCCGGGTCTGCGGGGCGTGGCCTCCACCCCCGAGCCCTCCTCCCGAGGATGGGAGGGAAGCTGGCAGACAGGTGACGGCGGCTTGGCCCGGGCTTCTGCAGCCCGGACGCCAGGAGTGCCGTGCCGGGCGTTGGGGGCAGAGTCGGGGCGCCGTCAGGAAGGACTCGGGGGTCTTGGACCCGCCGCCCCATCCCTTTGGCTTGCAGCCTCCTCTCTCTGCCAGTCTGGATAAGCAGAGGAGGCCCCGCGTCTAACGCTTTTTGCATAGGTGGAGCTTTTTCCTTCCTCAAAGCAAACAAGCTCCCATCCTGTGCCCATGGGAAGTTTTTGTCCGAAAACCAAAAGAAGCCTCCGTGGAGCATGGTGTTTGGCTAAGACCCAGCGTTGCTCCTCAGGGTAGGGGGCTCCGAGGGCACCACTTCACCCATCTAGGCCAGAAAGGCTCCGTTGTCCTCGCTGAGGTTGGCTAGGATGGCAGGATCTCAAGAATGGACGTGCGGGGGCTCCTGCTGGCACTGGGATGTGGGGAGTCTCATTGGCTCTACTGGGAGGCTTGCTTGCTTCCAGTGAGTCTTAGGCAGGAAATGGCCAGGCCTGGACACCCCCAGGCCCCAACCTGGCTAAGCGGGGAGTGGACGATAGGCCAGTAGGAAGGCAGAAACCGTAGGCTCCCGGCCCAGCTCCGTAACTGAGTCACCAGAGGACACCCTTCTGCCCAAGGGACTGCTTCCGGTTCCCAGGTCGGAAGGTCTCTGAACACGTCCTGGAGCCCACCCCTCCCTCCAGCTGCACGGCCTCCCCAGGCTTTTGTGGTTTGATCATAAGAGTGAGCCACCTGCACCCTGGGCACTGACCCTGCCGCTTTCACACCTTGGCTGTACTGACTTCAAGCACCTTTCTCCAGGCCCACTGGCTCCAGGAAGGCCACGCCTTCCACCCACACAGCAGTGCTGGTCTGGGGAGAGCCAACACGGGGCACAGGACAGGCCCAACAGCCCTCGATCTGCACAGAGCACACGCAGCACCCAGAGACAGGCCCCACACCCATCCTGCTCACCTTCACCACCAACCTGTCTACTCGCCCGCCACCCACTCTGACGGAGGACCCCACCGGGGTGATGCTCCTTTGGGGTCCTTGTTCCTGGCTGCTGCCAGCCTGACAAAACCTGACAAAAGCGCATTACAAACCAATGTCCCTCAGGCACTAGGGAACTCCAGACCATTATGTTCTTTTCAAACCCTCCCTCTACCCCACCAGCAGCAGACAGCTCAGACTCCTCACAAACCCTCACAGAAGAGCAGGTGCACAAAAACTCAATACAAAACCCAACGCTTTAATGAGATGAGAGACGGCAGCACAGACGTACCAGTAGAACAGGTACTGCCAGCTGTGCACGGGAGCAAGCAAGCACGTTGACAAACCACAAACCCTTTAACGTTCCAAATATCCTGAGTAGAGAGAATTGTGTTTATTTAACCACATAAAATGCATATATAGGAAACTTCTCTATTTAGGAGCTGGTGGCCTGCACTCAGCATTGCACAGATAAAAATATACGACTTTCAACACAGATCTAAATACCTTCACATTTTAAAAATCAGAATTCTCTACACAAGTTTTAAGCTGACAGAATTCAAGTTCTGAGTTTTCGTATATAGCTTTAACTTGTATTAAACATGTTTATTTACAACGTGGACAGAGTGAGGGGCTGTTAAGGCCATTTTCTCATAGTGAAACATTGCAAAATACGTACATAAGTACAACCTAATATAGGCAAAGGTTCGAAAAGTCATTTTCTTGGTTTAACGTAATTGAGTATCGGTATGGAAGTGAAGAGACAGCCTGTCGTAGCACCAAGCCACGCCACTGGGACGTGCGCACCCCGCCTTTGCAACCAGCAGGGCTGCTGCTGAGGCGGGCGGGGTGAGCTGGGCCCGGGCCACACTAAAGGGCGGCTTGCTGGCCTCTCCATTCCATCTCCAAATTCATCACACAGTCCCGAGTCAACAACCATTTCCAGAAAGAGTCACGCCCCAGGGCCAGTGGCCGAGGTGGGCATGCCGAGGGCCGAAGGGCAGACCTTCAGGGAGCCTGCCCTCACCTCCGGTGCCTGCTGTGCCCGGGGTGGTCCCGCTCATAGCGATGGCCCGCTCGCTCGTAAGAGCGAGAACGCTCCCGTCGCTGGTCTCTACAGTAATGACTTTTCTTCTTGTATTTTCCAGAATTATCCGCCCGTTCCCGTGAGCGGCTCCGAGAGCGGGAGGAGCTCCGGCTCTGAGACTTGTGTGGCTTCTGGGCAGAGTACTTGCAGTCCTTGGACCTCCGGTAGCTCCTTACTTTGGAGCCTTTGTAGGGAGCGCCCCGATGGGCCTGTCTGGGTGGGGAGTCACTCCGGCTCCGTGAGCGGCTCTGTGACTTGGACCCGCCAGATGTAGAGCCGCTGTCGCTTTTCCTGTGAAGGAGACCACTGGGTGGATGACCGCCCACCCCGCCCACCTCTGGGTCAGGAGCAACTGTCCTGAGGAGAGGCCACACCACCTCCCAGGGAAGACACCCACCCTGCCAGGTGCAGCCCCAAGCGCCCCGAGCGGCACACACCTTCTCTTAGGAGAAGCGGATGGCGACGGGGACCTGGAATAACTCTGCTCGTGACTCCCACTCCGACTTCGAGCCCCTCGCCCCCTCGGCAAGCTGAGAACAGGGCGGAGAGCAGAGTTTCAGACCCCACGTCTTTGCAGCCAACCCCAGCGGCCCGTTGGGGCACGCGGACACTCACCCGTTCACCGGGCTGTCGGCCTTGGCTCTCTTCACGCCCTCCACTTTCCTCCGGGCATTCTTCACAGAGAGTGGGGAAGGTTTGTCTCCTTGGCCTTCCTTGGGGGATTCCGCTAGAATCAAGTATGAGAAGTTACAACCCGACAGCTGTTCTGCTGAGAAACGGGTCAGCCAAGCAAGGTGGGGCCTCTCCCGCAGGACTGCCGCTGCCGACCGTGACTCCCTGCTCCCCGCCGGGCTTGGAACCACCAGACGCAGGAAGGTCACCCGTCCCGCTCCTCCAGGACCGGGGAAAGGCGTCACACCTAACTCTAGAATATGACAACATGATCTACTGCTCCAGATTTATGAGATTTTCATTAAAGACAAACTATTTAGCTAGACTGGGTGAACAGCCATTTCAGGAGCCTGTCCATACCCCTTCCTACTGAAAACAGAAACACAGACGTCCTAGGAGCCCCCCAGAGTGCTCAGACTAGCTGTAGACGTGATTCTAAGAGAAATCGGGAGGAGAGGGCCACCCCTGAGAGGAGCACACGCGCGCCCTGACGCTCACCCGGCTTGGGGGCAGGTGAGAACCGCGACGTGCTGTCCAGCACCTGGGTGCCGCCAGGCAACAGGCCCTTGGCTTGTGCCTTTGCCTCGTCAAGGGCGTACCTGCGCTTCTCCACTTCACCTTCCAGGTGGGTCAGGTCAACCTAGAAAAGCCAGAGTGCAGGATTCAGACCAGATGCTTTCAGTCAAACACAGAGGAACACGTGACGTGAAAAGACACAAAACCTTTTTCCGAGTATATAGCTGCAGAATTTTTAAGCAGATTTCTTGAATTTCTTCTTCAGTTGCTCCAAACAAAAGAAACCAATGGGGACGATTGGGCAAAGGGATCTGTAAACACAAAAAAGTAATAACCGTTATACTTTTTTTTCATTGCCGACAAGATTCTCCGGGCAATAAAAACAAGCCTGCCAGTCACCAGCAAGTAGGCTTTTTACTGGCTCCAATGAGCATAATTTGAAGCACAGTATGTAGAAGTTCACTGGGGTCGGTGAATCCCCCGGGGTGGCCCAGCACTGACCTCCAGTGTCCGGGCAGCAAGATAGATGCAGGCACAGGCGATGCTCTCAGGCTGGAACCTCACAAAAACGTCTGTGCGAAGGCTGTCATTCATGTAGTTCCTGAAAAGCAGATGCAGGAAGAATTGCAACGCCCGTGGCAATGCCCACACCACCTGTCTGCACTGTCTAAGTCAAGTCACTGCTCCACTAAGTAAGTCTACTGCCAGGACTTAGAGCTAGACAGTCCTGTGAATCTCACAAGTTCATGGAGAAACGTTCTAGCTGCTTCTTCTGAATACACGACAGGAAGACAGGGAAATAACTGAAAAAATTTTTTAAAGCTGGCTGAATGTCAGACAATATGTGTTGCTATGAAAGAGAACCGACTTTAACTTTACTTTTCCCTCTCAACCTTTGGCCTGCTCTCATGCAAAACACAGTGCCTCAGAAAGATGTCTACTGTGGCAGTTCAACGTATCTGATTAAGGAAACCTAAATGCTCAAAATCCATGGTGCAGAGAAACATGCAAACTCAAATGAACGGGCTCAGCACAAAGCCTGCGAGGGCCTTTCTGAGACAAGTCGTCCTCTTGCACTCCTTTTCCGGGGAGAGGTGCTCACGGCGTGGCTTCTTCCACACGGGGAGTCCACTTGAAAAGGGGGGAAAACGCCCTTGGGTGTATGGGAACATCATGCAGAGGGCTCAGTGCCCCAAGGGAAATCCTCTTCTCAGGCTTATCAAAGAACCGTTTCCAAACTGTCCCATTTCAACAAGGAGTCTTAAAATGAACATTCATAAAATCACATAAAAGCATCAAAATACTACAAGTTTCATCACAATCAGGACATTTAAAAAACTTTATCACATTTTAGAAGATATAAAAATACAAAACATTTGCATTTTTAAAAAAAATTAAAGAGTTTTGACATTGGCTACATTTTCAACATTTTCATTTAGATATATTTCTCTAAGATTTAATAGACCAAAAATCAGATCTCACCTTAACCTTATCAACATTGCAAAAACAAAAGACTAATTTCACAAGAAAACAGTTGCACAGGTCAGGTATTTAGTGCTCGTAACATCCCCCCATGGTACCAGGCTCCATCCAGAGGGGAGCCAAGTTGTGCTGGGGTCTGACTGATGCACCCCCCACCCTGGTTATCTCTGCCCGAAATCCTGGAGAAGGTGACCTACAAACCCACGGAGAAATTCCTCAGTGATAAATTCTCCGTCTGCCCACTAGCAGCACCTGGCTCTGAAGCTCTTGCTCCAGGCACCCAGAGGGGACCAAGGAAAAGCCTGTGTGATGGAGCCAAGGCCACATGTCCCGAGAGTTGCAAGTAAACGGTTCAAACATTTGATAAACATAACCGTCAGTAACTTTTTTGGTTCTAATAAGAAAAACTTTAGCATTCAGATAGTGATAATATTATTAAACCGTTTACTCTTAGGTCCTAAAAAAATACAAATGAAGTCCTCAAAACATATACTTAAACTTAAGTGCTATTTTTGAAATAAGTCACAATATAAAAAGTGTCCATGGAATGATTTAAAGATGCACACCTTTTACTAGACTGTGTCAACACTTAGTGCTGAAAGAGCAACTCTAGGACTTTCAGAAATAAAAACACCATCCCACACTTGTCTGAACTCCCACCAGCCAGTTTTCACAGCTTCCCATTTTTTTTAAAGAGAAAGGTACTGCATCTTTATTGCACAGGTAGAGCAGTTTCAAATGGACAAAATTCATGTCAAGACAGTTATCAACTCTAATCAATACAATTACCAAGCACGACAGAGGATTAACAAGAAGCACAATCGTCAGAGAACCACAGCAGCAGTGGGCCAGCACTAGACTATCGTGCGCATACCACCATCTAGAGCCAGCCTTCGGCGGAGAGCCTGCACTGGATTGGCTGAGGACGGCCGCTGTCCCTGCACCGAAGCGCTTGGACAGGAGAGGAGAAGTCTTAGTCACTTACCCTCAGAGGCTACCCTTTGATTGAAAGAGTACAGAAAAGAAAAGTCAAAATAGGTTCTCCATTAGACACAGCACAGCACCAGACAATTCAGGCAGCAAAAATATGACCCTTACACACTTCACTCTGTGGGAAAGCACCCAGCTCTGAACTGTTACTTCAGGCTTCACTTCTAGCAAATGCATTGTTAAAATCAGTCCCCAGATTGTAGGAAGGCTTTACACCCCCTCTTCCTCCCATAGGATTCCCTTGACCGAGGCAGTCAGAAGCAAGTTCACGGTACCGTGAACCTCTAAGTCCACATTACCGTGAACCTCTAAGTCCACACTGGCAGCTGAGGGAAAGACCCCTATGTGCCAAGTCCATAGCCCCCAAAGGGCAGCCCAGTGACTGCTCTCCTCCAGGGGCAGGGCGGGTATGGGCCACCTTACCGTTCCACCAGTGCCTGATATCTGGGGAGTCTGGCTGGAATTTACATGGCAGGAACACTGGGCACTCAGACAACTCCAGCCCACAACCAAGTCATGGGACCGACTACCCACTGCCCAAGTGCCTCAAATCAACAAACTCCTGCACTGCCCTGGCTGGTCTCATAAAACAAGGAAGGCCAACTCACCATGAGGTCTGGACCAGGTGTCGGTTACGCTCACACTCTAACACCTGAAGGTACATAACGATTATCTGGAAGATATGGGTCAGGCAATTATTATCAAGCACCTTGAGAACCCAGAATTCAGATCTTGAGGGCATCCATGCAGCAAATAAGGGCCTCGTCCTAGATCCCAGGGGTGGCTCCCGGTCGCACGCCCCGTGCACAGCTCAGCTGGAGGGGAGCTCTTGCCGACGCGCCCGCTCCCTGCTTCTGCAGCCAGGTGCCACGAACGCGCGTGAGAACCTAGCTGCACCCAAGTCTGTCTCGGCCGGAACAGGGCTGATGCTCATTCTCGTCTTCGACACACTTTCCACCAGTGAGATTAGCCTGCCCTGAACATTGCTGTACCCCAGTCACCAACGTATACAAAACGTGGTGTGAAAATACTTTCAGCAAATGAAGAAAAAGCTCTTAAACGTGTGGTGAGTAATCTACCGAGATTCTGAACTAATACCAAGAGAAGATATGAGGAAACCCCGAGTAAAAAAAGGATGGAAACAGAGATGAAAATAGCACTCTTCACGTTTGAGTGTAACATAGAAGATATACATGGTATCGTATGCTCAACTGATACACAGTGCAAAATAGCTTTCGTTCATCTCCAAATAAAGGGTTCAGAATTCTTCCAATTCCCCAATAAAAGAAAATAAAGTTATTACTAAAGCAGCTTTAGAAAAACAGCTGTTGAGAAAGAAAAAGTAAACTGACAGATTTCATTTTTACAAGTTCATCACCATTTTTGAAAGCTCAAACTTAAAAGATGCAATTTCCAAAACTTTTAGAAACATACTATTAAGATAAACATGATACAAGAAGACTAATAAGAAAACAGTTATTTTCCAATTATAGATAAAAACTGGAAAACCAAATGAGGGACACATTTAATCCTTTTCAGTTTCCAATCTAGGTGAGAATGAAGCAATGACTCTGGTGGACTCATGTGGCAGCTGGGCCTCATACCCACCTTGTGAGGGTGCTTCACATGGACGCAGAAACCCAACTCTTTGAGAACTCGCCTTTCTGCCTTGATAATTTGGTTCTTTAAGTTAACATAATCTTGATCCAACAGTAGAGGCACAGGTTTTCTACAAATACAAAGCACACGATCTGCATAAGGCTCAAATAAAACAAAGCCTATCAAATCCCACGGGTTACCCCCAAACAATGACAATCTAAACACGATACAGAGTCAGGAAGTTTGCTTCCTGTAACTAACAAAACCACAGTTTTCCTCAAACCCCAGCGCTGACCTACTCACCCCGCCTCAATGACCCTCTCCCTGTTTTCTTTACGGATGATAAACGCCGCCTGAACAGAGTGGAGGGTCTCACGATCTCATGGCCCAAGGACTACATGCCATCCATCCGCCTCAAGATACAAGCAAATGTATTGAGGATGAAGGGGAAACCAAAACACCAACAGAAGCATGGCATTTAAACAGCCAAGGCTGCATTTTAAAAAGGCCCTCCATTAGCTGGAGCGTTGGAAAGCCTGGGCCAAGGATGCTTCTAAATATCCTGCGACGCACAGGACGGTCCCCACAGCAAAGAATCATCCAGCCCAAAACGCAGACAGTGCTGAGGTTGAGAACCCAGTTCTAGAGCATTCAGGCTGACGTGGGCAAACCACGAAACGAAGGCCACAGCCAAACTACAGCCACAGCGCCCTGTCCTCCTGACTGCGGTTCCTTCACTGATTAAACAGCATCTGTTGGGTACACCCACCCACCCCCGCCACAGGCGCCACACCTCCTCCTGGGCACAGGTTTAAAACCTCATCCCCTAAACCTTGTTTCAGAAACGTTAATGTAACGGAATAACCGTGAAAACAGAGACGGATACGTACGACAGGTCTGATAAAAACTCACTTTTTCTCTCTCAGGTGTCGAAGGCGATGAAACACATTGATGACGTCCCGTATCCGTCTTGGAGCCTCTTCTATCTTGGAGGCCAAGTGAACACAGGCCATTGACACGTGCTGAAACGTAAGCGATGCAACACAGAGATGTTTGTTCCAAGGACGACAGTCTCCAACAGCTGAAGAACGGCGGTTAAGAGCCGTGCACCCTGAGAAAAAGGCCACTTGGAAAAACCCTCTGCAGTACAGGGGGCTTCCCAAAGCCCCAAGTACAGCGCTGCAATTGGGAGACAAGTACTCGTTCCTCTGAGCAACGGGCAACGCAGCAAACCCAGGTTTCCTGTCAACACGTTTCTGAGGGAAAGAAAGGCGGGAGGAAGCCTCACCTCCATGGAGTGCTTCACAAAGGACTTGGTGTAGAAAAACCGCTGGAACAACACCTGCCCGGTAGCCATGGCAACCTGCACAAGAGAAAGATTCCAGCCTTTCCAAAACCCAATTCAAAGCCCTCCAAGTTAAATTACTAGGTTCACGAGACTCCTAACAAGAAGTCAAAAACAAATGCTTCCGCGTCCACAAAGGCTCTTCGCGTTCCGCTGCCTCGCCTCCCTCATCACCTCCGGTGGGCGGCAGCGGGGACTCCCTGGGCCTGGGTCGGCCGGTGGGCCCGGGGCCAGGTGAGAATAAGGAGCGGGGTCGGGGTCCGAAGAGGGGATCGGCGCTGCGCCCGGGTGCCGGGCGGGGACACGGAGTGGGCTCCGGATAAGGCCCCCCCGCCAACAAAGGGGCCGGCAGCCTTCCCGGCGCCAGCGCGGCGGTTACCTCGGCCCGAGGCTCGCGGCCGCTCCCTCACCTGCGGCAGGCGGAGCAGGATGCCGGCCGCCTGGATGAGCTCGCAGCCCACCACGCGGAGGTCGGTCTCCGTGTCAGTGTCGAGGCCACTCGACATGGACGGCGTGAAGCGGAGCTTGTCGTCCGGCAGGAGGCAGTTCTCCAGAGTGATGAGCACCCCGGAGTACAGCCGGTCCCCAATTAGCACCCCCTGCGACCCCGGAGCTGCGCCCCCGGAGGCCGGCGTGCCGGCCGCTGCCGCGGGGGCCGCCGGTCCCGGAGCCCCGGCCCCGGCCGTCGCCGTCGCCGTCGCCATTTTGCGCCGCCGACTCCCTCTTGGGCTCCTTCCCGACAGGGCGGCTCCCCGAGACGCACTACGGCCGCGACCGCCCCGCCCCGCCCTGCCGCGTGCCATTGGTTCGACCGGCAGGCCACCCGGCGCTCCCTTGCTGCGATTGGCTTAGCCGCCTGTCCGTCAGCGGCGCGGCGGACGCCGGAACCCGGCGCGGGCGGGAGCGGGCTTGTTACCCAGGAGGCCCTGCGGCGCCGGGCTAGACCGCGGTCTCGGCCACGACCCGGAAGCACTAGTCGGAGGTGCCAGCCCCGGGCGTGTTTCATGGGCTAACCGCCCCGGTCCGGCCGTGCAGTCCGTGCAAAGACCCGGGAGCTCTCTAGGTTCCCACCGCAGCCCCAGGCTCCTTAGGGGTCCGGCGGGTGCTGAGGGGGGCTTGGGGGGCCCGGGGGCGACCCCGCGTGGGCAGGGCCAGGCGGGACGTCCCCTGCCCCCAGGACCCGCGCGGCGGGGCCGGGGGGCGGCTCTCCTTCGGCCTGGATTGCGTCCTTCGGGCATGTGGTCCAGGGCTTGAATGGAGCTGTCGGAGTTTTCCGAGGCCCCCGACCTGAAAGGATGGGCGCACGCGCTAGTAAGTTGTGCCCTAGCCCACACACAGCAGCAACGAGATGCTGTTTCCCTGAGTTAATTTGTGGCCGCCGGCGCGGTCAATTACTCTCTAGCCTTTACTGAGTCCAGGTCTTGGGATACAGGTATTAACGCCAGATTCCCAAAGTTCTCGCCTTCAGAGCTGAGTCCAGAAAGGAGAGAGAAGGTAGCTGTAAACGTTTAATTCGATGTTTCTACAAAGCCACAGCAGCTACAAAGTTGCAAGAGGCATGAGTTCCCCCAGGTTTGGGAGGAAAGGAGCCAGGTTGGGATGCTCCGGGGGCCATGGGAAGGGGCTTGGGGACTTTATCCTGCCAACAGCGGGGAGCCATCCAGGGGTTTGACCCTCCGTTTCCTCATCTGTTGTATCAGGCGCTCTCGGGATTAGTGAGCGCCAGCTTCTGGTGGTTTTTACGTCAGCTGACAGCAGTGTTGCTCTCGCCTCAGCTGCGACAGCATCTGAGTTATCTAGTTATCCGTTGCTGAACAGTTATCCGAAACTTTCACCAGGACCAGTGAAAGAACCTGTGTGAGGATGATGGGAAAGCAAGACTGGGTGAGGGGGAGCTTGGGGTGGGGGGCAGGTTGGAGAGGAGACTGCAGGGTAGGAGCCTCGGTGGGGGCAGGTTCAAACACTTGGGAGCTGCCATGATTGCACCCAACTCAAACCTGCCCAAACCCAGTGGTGCCATTGACTTCACTCCTGCTGAGACTCGATCCTGCAGCTCAGACCTGTGCGAACTAAGCGCCAGTGTCCTGTCTTCACCTCTGTGGGCAACGTGGCTACAGTGCCCCACCTCCCCTACCCCAGCCGGCAGCTCAGGGAGCTTTCCTCTCTGCGGGCCACAGCAGCACACTCCAGGAAACAACTTGTTTCTTGTGGGCCCTGTCTGGGCTGCCTGTGCATCCCCTAACAGTGACTGGCCAGAGGAAAGGGAAAAACTGATGGCTCTAGACAGTCAGGGCCAGACTCTGGAGCTGGGGACACGGCCACAGCACAAAGGGAAACCTGGTTCTGTGGCCAGGGCAGGGGTGCCAGGAACAGCCCACAGTTGTCTGCCACGTTCCCACCTGCCTTTATCAAGATGAACGAAGAGAAGGCAGCTCCTTCACAGCAGTGCATCTTGCACAGAACTTGGTCCGCCACACCAGAGAGCTCTTTGTATCCTCCACCCTGTTGTTTTCAATATGAACCATTTTCTGACAAGGTGCGTAGTCAGGTGCTGCACTCAGCATGGCAGAACAGGACTCAGGCACCTGCCCCCGAGTGCTTGGTCCAGTGGCCATGTTTGGACACAGCGACAAGGGCCAGGAGGAGGGGCCTCTTAAGAAGCCAGAGCAGTAATTGCAGCTGGAAGAGATGTTCACCCGCGTGAGGATGGAGGAAAGTGGGCAGAGTGAAAAGATTTGACCGGCTCTGTACTGAGCTGGAGATGGGTGTTGTCTGAGGGGGGTGACTTCCAGGGCAGGGCTGGCAAAGGGTGGGGGACGGCATCGCCACAGGGCCCAGCATGGGGGTTCGGAGTGCGGTCAGGCGGGCATTGCCAGGTAAACGCAGGGGTCATCAGCAAGCAGACAGCGACTGCTCTGGTGGGCCTGAAGAGCTCTCCTAGAGCAGAGCGTGTGCGGGAGGGGAAGGAGGGCAGTCCTGGAGGGAAGGGAGCGCATGGTCCTCCAGGGCAAGGGCTGTGTCCCTTGGACTTGGGGACCAGGAGACGGCTTTGGTGAGAGCTATCAGGGCGTGGCAGAGCTGCTCACAGACCCAGTGACAGGAGGCCAGAGCTGGAAGGGGCTCAGAATGCAGACGAGGCTCCTGGAGAAGGCCAAGGGAGGGCCCTGTTCCTGAGCAGGAGGGGCACACAAGTTCCATTCCAGCCCAAGAGGAGGGTGGACACCTCTGCGTGGAAGCGGTCAGAGGGGGAGGACAGGGCTGTAAGGGAAGTAGGGCTGGTAGACCTGTTGTGAGGCGGCCCCTGTCAGAGATTTCTGGGCTTGACTCCGGAACTAATGAAGTCAGCTATTTGGGGGAGGGGCCGAGACCCTTACATTAAGGCTCCCCAGGTGATTTGATGGTCACCCTGCCTGCGGGGGCTAAGGCGAGCCCAGGACCCGGACAGCCACCCTGCCTGCTGGTCTGGGGAGTGAGGGAAACCAGCTAGTGCTCAGTGGCTGAAGAGCTGCGCCAGGGAGTCCCTGCTGGAAACCCAAGGAGGGGAAGGGGGAGGTCAAGCAACAGCAGGGCCTGCTGCCACCCCCCAGCCTGCAGGAGGATCTAGGGTTCCTAGGGGAAGCCTTGCCCTAATTACCACCCAGCACACGGGCACTCAGGCAGGGCCGACCCAAGGTGTTTGTGCCAAAGAACACAAATATTTTATTTACACAATCCATGTGAGATTTCTGAACCTGTGCCAAAAGAGGCAGATAGGGCTTTTTCTCTCAGGCCTGTTACTGAAATGTAAATTAACACAAATGCAAGTCAAACTTACTCATTGTTGACAAATAACTCTTAGTCCCTATTTTAGTATAATCATCACATGGGGGAAGAAAAAAACTTTTCCTAAGATGCTCAGCCTCAAAGGGCAGTCAGTGGGTGTCAGCATCCCCCTCAGAGGTGCTGTGCCACCCTGGAAAAAATGCCTTCGGGCTCCTTCCCATCCCCCAAGGCAGCAGCAAATCCTTCCTGTCGCCTCCTTTTGGCCAAAGCAGCCAAAGATTTAAAAGTCTTTGGTTCGTAGATGGCTAGATCTGCAAGTACTTTCCTGTTGAGCTCCACCTGGCACTGGGAAGAAAATTAGAGCCTGTATCAGCATCAGAAATGCATTTCAGTGAAACACAGGAAGACTTGGAACACGGCTAAGCACCCTGTGATTTGAATCACCTTAGCACACACCACTTGAGCCCCAGTGGGGGAGAGGGAGTGGTGAGTCCTGTTCAAGCAGGACGCGGGAGGAGAAGGGGGGCGGGGGGCAGGGGGGGAAACCAAGGGCTGTCAGCCAGACTTCTGGCCTGGGGTACCCTTTAAGGCAGATGGGAAGAGGAAACCACAATTTCCATTTCACAAACGATGAAAAATAAGACACAGAAAAGGTGTGTGAGGCACAAGCAGAGGAATTAAGATCAAAACCGGGCGCTCATTACATGAGAGAGCCAAAGTCCTCTATCGAGTGAAGCAACAGAAAATGGAGGGACAGTGCCAGTGAGTCTGGGGTGCAGAAAGAAGAGGGGATGGTCTCCTGACATTAAAGGCAGCTGTGCAGGAGAAGTCAGTCCTGTTCTACCACCTGGGACCCCTGTGCTGTGGGCAGAGTCCCTCTCCTTTTGAGCCTAGTTCCCCATCAGTAAAACAGAGGTGTCGCACCTACACTTACCCTGAGGATCTTTGTAAAGTGCCAGACACAGGGCCTGGCACAAGGACCCATTCCCCCTAGCTTTTCAAGTAAAAACGTAAATGCACACAAAAGCAGAGGGAATACCATACTCACCAGAGGCAAGTGACCAAGATTCTGTGGCACATGCTTGCTTTATTCCCTCCAAGATGTTTCCCTCCTTTTTGACTACAATTCAACTTGATCTGCTACCTCACCAGAATTCATTCAGTGTAAAAGCTTTGAAATTAAACTTTAAAGTTAAAACCAAGTTTTTCTACCTTTTTCTCTTGACGGGGAAACACCAGGGCTTATGTCTTGGTGCCACATACCCTATTACCAATTCTGCTACCAGCGGGGCAGCGGCAGAGCCAGTGTGGTGCGTCCCCGAACCCACCAGAACCCCACTCCAAGAACAAAAGCAATGTTGGGCTGCTAACATTCCACTGCCCACGCTGCTGGACCACGGCAACTGGACGGGTTATGAAGACGTTTAACGTCTCGGCAGGACCACATCCTCGACCATACCTTAATCAAGTTGAGGATGAATGCTGGGTACTTCAGGCCGTGTTCCTGGGAAGCAGCTGTAACTCGACTGATCCAGAGCTGAAATGAGAAACACTGAGATGCTTAAGAACCAGCTGTATGTTACATCCACACCTCTCAACGAAGGTTGTCACTGGACTAAAAGGGTTTTTTTGTAAGAGCTAATACAAAAAGTCAGTGTCCTATTCAGGCTGAAGTATAAAGAACAATGAGCAAAAGCTGGTGCTCTTTATCCAAATGCCCGCTGTAAAGCATTAACTCCACACACATCTTTAGGCGCCGAGGGAGGATACAAAGATGAGCAAGAGATTCTGGGGCAGACACAGCTCCGGGCGTAGCAAGGGTCCAGGTCGAAGCTTCAAGGAGGTGAAGGCCTGGAGGGGAGGAGGCAGGGGCCTCGAGAAGGGCCAGAATGGCGGGGCAGCGGCGTCCGCTCCAGGCGCAGCGAGAGATCTGAGCGCTGCAGGGAAGCCGGGCTGGGGAAGTTCTGCGTGCATCTGTCCAACAGGTTCCATGTGAGGCTGCCACGCCGGACCCGCTGCCACCCTCGCGCCCCCGACACCCGCACACCGCATCGGGCCCAGCCGGTGCCAACGGGGCTGCGCGCGAACCGCGTGCACAGGAGCGGCTCGCCGGGCGCGGTGCACCTGCGGCCGCGAGGCCCCGCGGGTTCGGGAGGGCTGGGGCAGCGGGGCGAGGCCGAGCGGGCCGCGCTTACCGTCCGCAGGTTCCTCTTCTTCAGCCTGCGGGCTCGGGTGCACTGCACGAACGCTCGCGTCACAGCCCTGACGGCCAGCCGGTAGCACCGATTCTTCCTCCCCCGGAAGTGCTGATCAAGAAACGGGAGAGGAGGCGGTCGGCGGGACCCGCGCGCGCCGGGCCAGGCGGGGGCGCGGGGCGCACGGCACACTCACCCGCGCGTGCTTCAGCACCTCCTGGACCCGCCAGTAGCGGTCAGTGATGCGATTCCGCAGCCAGAGCTGCGCCGTGAGGAAGACCATGGCGCCCGCAGCCCGCGCCTCTGCTCACCAAGGTGAGCGTCGCACCTCCGCCGCCACCCCTCCCCAGCGATTCCGGGTCAGCTCTTCCCTCACCCAGGGGAACTTCCGGGTCTCTGCGCGTGCGCTCTGGGTCCGCGCCGCTATCCCTCTCCTGTGCGCATGCTCGAGCTCAGGGGGCGGTGCCGGGGCTGGGCAGGGCCTAGGCGGTGGAGGAAAGGATCCCGCCCCCCCCGCGCCCCCCCCACCCCCGGCAGCTGGAGGGCGGACAGCCGAGCGTGGCGTCCGGTGGAGCGGAGAAGCGCTGCCTCCCACCGAGGGGCCTGGTCCTCTTTACGCCGCGGAGCTGTGCACTTTATTTTTTTAATGAAGTTATTTATTTATTTAGGCTGCACTGGGTCTTTGTTGCGGTGCGTGGGCTTCTCGTTGAGGTGGTTTTTCTTGTTACGGAGCACGGGCTCTAGGCGCATGGGCTTCAGTAGTTGTGGCACGTGGGCTCAGTAGTTGTGGCTCACGGGCTCTAGAGCGCAGGCTCAGTAGTTGTGGCGCACGTGCTTAGTTGCTCCGCAGCATGTGGGATCTTCCCGGACCAGGGCTCGACCCCGTGTCCCCTGCATTGGCAGGCGTATTCTTAACCACTGTGCCACCAAGGAAGCCCTCCGTAAATGTTTATAAGCACATTATTGGGGTATTCTTCTGGTCCATTTGAAAGGAAGTTGGAGACAGCTAAATACTTCACTGTGTTTCCTAAGAACAAGGACATTCTCTTACAAATCCCAGCGCAAGGATCAAAATCAGGAAATTCAACATTAATGCAATACTGCTGTCAGGTCCACAGTCTGCATTCCAGTTCTGTCCCATGTTGTTACCGCTGTTTTCCCTGTCCAGGATCATGCACTGCGTGGAGTTCTTCTGTCTAACTTTCAGAGTTAATGTGGAACAGCCCCTCAGCCTTTCTTTGCCTTTCTTGACCTTGGCGCTCTTAAAGAGTACAGGCTGCTTACCTTGTAGAGTGCCTCTCAGTTTGAGTTTGATGTTTCCTCGTGATGAGAATCAGGTTGCACATTTGCAGCAGAATACTTCAGAGACTATTGTGTCCTTCTCGGTGCATGGCAGCAGGAGGCCGTGATGGCAGCTTGTCCCAACACGGGTGATGTCAGCTTTGACCATTTGGTTACAGTATTGTTTGCCAGGTTTCTCCACCGCATTTACGTTTGAACTAATACATAGTTTGTAGTGAAATACTTTGGGAGTCATCACAGGCTCCCCTGTCAGCAGATGTTGAGGTAGAAGCACGTGCGACGGGCCAGGTCGCTGAGGCATCTGCGAACAACACCGTACACCACATTTGGTCTACACTCTGTGAAAGGGAGCCACTGGGGGACTGCGCAGGAGAGTGAATAGGATTATGGCTACTATTCTGAGAACAGCCCCTTGGGAGTCAAGGGATCAGGCGAGAAGAACAGTTAGGCTGGGGGCTGGCCTGGTTACGGCAGCATTCCAGGCAAGGCTGACAGTGGCCTGGACATGGTGGATGCAGCGGGGGAGGTGAGAGGCAGTCGGGCTGTGGGTGTGCTCTGAGGTCGAGCCCGCAGGCTGTGCTGGAGGCTGGCTAGAGGTCCATCCTGCAGCTTTAAAAACCACCCCGGGGGCTTCCCTGGTGGCGCAGTGGTTGAGAGTCCGCCTGCCGATGCAGGGGACGCGGGTTCGTGCCCCGGTCCGGGAAGATCCCACATGCTGCGGAGCGGCTGGGCCCGTGAGCCATGGCTGCTGAGCCTGCACGTCTGGAGCCTGTGCTCCACAACGGGAGAGGCCACAACAGTGAGAAGCCCGCGTATCGCCAAAAAAAAAAAAAAAAAAAAAAACCACCCCGGGACTTCCCTGGTGGTCCAGTGGTTCAGACTCCACGCTTCCACTGCAGAGGACTCGGGTTTGATCCCTGGCTGGGGAACTAAGATCCCGCAGGTCCCACAGGCCACTCGGCGCGCCCCCAAAAAACCAAAAACAAAACAAAGAAAACCCACCCTTACTCTGAGGACTCCAGAGATGTCACTCCAGGCCTCATCTTTGCCCCATTTTCGTCTCCTGTGCATCTGCTCTCCCATCCGTCCCTTCACCTCGGGCCCAGGCCCCGCCAGGAGTCATTGTTATGTCTCCCTTTCCCTGTCCCTCCCCACATCCAACCATCAGCAGGTCCAGAGGGCTGTGCCCACAGAACTGTCCCAATTCTGCCTGTTTCTCCCGCCCCCACTGCTATGCCGCCACTGTCTCACTGGTCTCCCGGGTTTCCTCCTCCCAGTTACAGTTCACTCTGCACTTGCAGGCCCCGTGAGCCAGAAAGACCATGTCACGTGAGCTCACGCTCCCCAAAGGCTTCCGTTGTCTTGGGGGTAAAATCCAAGTGCTCCCAGGGTCCCCGGACAGAGTCGCTAATTTAGCAAGACGGCTCTCACTTTCAAAAGGTGAAATCTGTCCTCTAAAGCTGTTCTTCCAGAAAAATCTAAGGACATTGATTTTCTATGAGGATGCAGGTGTGGACAATCAGAGACAACTGTCACTCTGTATCTGTCGCACTGCAGGGCTTTTAATTTACAGAGATGGCTGAGTGATGACAGGGAGAGGCTAAAGCTACTGAAAGCAGGTTTGTTTTTTTTTTTTTTTTTTTTTGGCTGCGTTGGGTCTTCGTTGCCACGCACGGGGGCTCTCTCTAGTTGTGGCAAGCGGGGCCTGCTCTTCGTTGCGGTGCACGGGCCTCTCATTGCAGTGGCTTCTCTTGTTGCGGAGCACGGGCTCTAGGTGCGTGGGTTCAGTAGTTGTGGCGCATGGGCTTCAGTAGTTGTGGCTTGCAGGCTCTAGAGTGCAGCCTCAGTAGTTGTGGCGCACAAGCTTAGTTGCTCCACGGCATGTGGGATCTTCCCGGACCAGGGCTCAAAGCTGTGTCCCCTGCATTGGGAGGTGGAGTCCTAACCATTGCACCACCAGGGAAGCTCCTGAAAGCAGATTTTTATGCCTTACATTTCCTGAGGGGAGGGCACACCACGCCCCACAGGGACACAGGCAGAAACAGCAGTTTCGATCAGGTGGTAAGAGCAGGGGCCCGGGGAAGGCTCAGGCCTTTATTGGGGTTCCCGCAGGAAAGGCAGGGCAGCGCAGGGAAACAGCTTCTGATTGGTTTGTTTGATAATCCAGTGGGCCTTGGTGCACAGAGGCAGGCCTGGCCCTGGGTGACTTCGGGCAGGGGGATGTCAGCTGGGCACGTGAGAGAAGGCAGCCGTTCAGGGCATGGGTCGGGACAGCAGGGGAGAGGAGGACAACTGGCCCTGTCATTAGTGAGTGGGTGCCGAGAGACAAATACTGAATCTAAGGAAACACAGTAAGCGGGCCGGTGTGCCCGGGGGGAGCACAGAGGCTGGCACCCCGCTGGGGGCGCACGAACAGGAGCCCATCGGGTTTTGGTCAGTTCTGTGGCCAGGACTCAGTCTCTCCGCCAAAGAGCGTGCACAGGGCTGAAGCTACAGGGCTGACGTGGCCCTGGGAGTCTGGAATGGTTCCAGGTCAGCCACACGCTTCTTGCTCGGGCTCCAGCCACCGCTTCCTTCTTCTCCAGGAACCTCTGGGGTGTTCTCCCGTGCACCCTGGCAGGCGGCCTCAGACCAGCAGAGAGGAGCCTGCACGCCCTGAAGGCCGTGGAAGCCTGCAGCCTCTGGTCCTGCTCTGGCCCTGCAGCCCTGGGGCCCATGGGGCACCTCCTGCTCCCCACAGACGGCAGGCCCCAGATCCTGGGCCACCTCCCCCCACTGTGTCCTCTGGGTGGGGCTGGCCCCCCGGCTCAGCAAAAGCTCTGCGGTGGAGCCATGGCCGCGTTCCACGGCAAGATGCAGGGGGGTCACGTGGAGCCAGCCAGCAGCGTCGACCTTCGCGCCCCTGGCCAGGAGGTGGCCGGCGACCTCCATGTGGCCTCCCCGGGCAGCGTGGTGCAGGGGGGTAAGGCCCAACGTGTCCCGAGCATCCACGTCTGCTCCCCAGGCGGCCAGCAGTTGGACGGCGAGCAGATGTCCACCGGCAGCAGCCCTGTGGAGTGCAGAGCGGCCATGCCTGTCCTTGCGGCTTGAGTCGGCCCCGTGCTCAAGCAGCACCTCCATGTCCTAGAAGAGGAGGGGGCGGGGCAGGGCTGGCCTGGGCGGGCCACACGGTGCTCAGCTGCCCTCAGCGCCCCTTTCTCCACACTGCTTCCTTGTTGGGTGCCGCCTATGGCACCTGCTGGGGCTCTACTTGGAGACCCCACTTGCCCCCTAATGGTCCTGAGCCGCCCGGGGCCTGGCTGGACTCTGGCCCGTGGCCAGTGCCCAATAAATATTTGGTGCTGCCGGCCCAGCGCCCTCCCTGGGCTTCCAAGAGCTGGTTACCAAGGGGAGTGACGTCAGGGCGGCACTCAGGGCCCTGGGGCCGGGCCCCTCCCCACCACCCACACGATCACGCGGGGCCCGGGCCGAGACGTACCTGCCGGCGGCCCAGGTCGGCAGCGACACCCAGCGCCGTGGCCCCCGTGCCGTCCCGGGCGTCCACCCGCGCCCCGTGCGTCAGGAGGAGGCGCAGCACTGCCGACTGCCCGGCCACGGCCGCCACGAGCAGGGCGCCGTCCAGGCCCGCGCCACCGCCTGCTGCCAGCAGCTCGAGCACCGGCAGCCGGCCGCCCGCGGCCGCCCAGTGCGTCGCCATCCAGCCGTGTGCGTCCGCCGCCGCGGGGCCCGGGCCCGGTGCGTCCAGCAGGCGCCTGGCCAGCAGCGTGCGGCCCAGCGCGGCGGCCCAGTGCAGTGGCGTGAGGCCGGCCCCACAGCGCACGTTCGCTGACGCCCCGCGCTGTAGGAGTAGCTCGGCCACCCGCGAGGGCCCGTGCCAGGCGGCCTCGTGCAGCGGCGTGCGCCCCACGCGGTCTGCAGCTACGGCCCGGGCCCCGCGCTGCAGCAGGAGACGCACCAGCGGCACGTGGCCGCGCAGCACGGCCAGATGCAGCGGGGTCCTGCCCGCGCGATCCCTGCGGGGCGGGGAGGGCAGCACGGGCGAGGGCGGGGCACGGGGAAGAGACCTGCTACCTTTGCCCAGGAGGGAACCCTCTCCACCCCGCAAGGGACCGCTGCCTCCATCTCCCACTGAAGGGACACCAGCCACCATCCCTACCCCCAGCCCCGTGGAGTACCCGGTCCTAACCCTGGGCTCACCTCTCCTCCACACTGGCCCCTTGCCGCAGTAGCTGAGTCACCAGGCCCACGTGACCCTTCCACACGGCCTGCAGCAGGCGCCCCCAGGCCTGTGGGGCGCTGGGCCCCTCTGTCCCAGCTCCTGGGGCCTCCTCGGAGCCCAGCTCCAACCACCGCAGTTCCTGCTCTGCCCCTGCCTCTGTCAGGTCCTGCTCCCGGGGCTCAGAGACCCTAGAGTCCATCTGGAAAGAACAGGAATCCAGCATGGTTGCTGGAGGCCCAGGCTGGACCCAGCCCACTGTCCCCAGGCCGACACGGACCCCTTATCTCCCCAGGGGAACCTGGCTACCACTTAGCCTTCTGACGGCCTTGGCTCTCAGTTACCCCCAAAGCGAGCCCACCCAGGGGCTCCGTCCTCCGTCTGGGGGTCCTCTACATACCGTCCCGGCCCAGCCACAGCCTGGTGGCCCTTTCATGACACTCCCCCTGAAGGCACAGAGGTGGGGTATCTGCTCCCAGAAGGTGGAAGGCTGGAGCTGCAGTTGTGCGGTGGCGGTGGGGCCTCCCGGGGGCCGGGCTAAGGGCCAGTTCTCCACCTGTTTACCCAGCAACTTAAGGGGGAGGCCCTGCCTGCGGGCCACAGCCCCTGTCCCAGCAGCCGTCAGCCCCTGGCAACTGTCAGGGCCTCTGGCTTGTCCTCCCTCCCGGGAGACAAAGACCAGGCAGGTAGGAACTTGCCCGTGGACCACAGCTCCTCGAGGAGCACAGCCTTTGATGTGCCACGACTCGCCCCCAGGAGACACCCACACACCTTCCCCTGGGTCCCCCGCTCAAGCCCTGCCCGCCAGCCCCACTCCTGTACCTGCTGGCTAAGACCAGGCTGGGGTGGTGGGCAGGGTGAGGTAGGACCCTTCCCCCCACCCAGATGCCGCATGAGGACAGAAGGTTCTCCAGGGACACCAGGCAGGCAACCTGGACCAAGGGGTGGGATAGGAAGCCCCCTGAGAGGAGACTGAGGCAGGTCTCCAGGGGCTGTGAAGGGGCAGAGCCCCAGGCAGTTGAAGGAGGGAGCCAGGCAGAGGGAGGACTGATCGGAGACGGGCTACATCTGGACGGTGGACGTGGTGCTGCAGGAAGCCCTCAGTAAGGCCTCCAGGTTGGTCACCGTGGCTCTGGGGCCCTGGGGCAGGGTGGGCCGGGTGGGTGGCAGGCCCTGAAGGTGCCTTCCCATCCCCCAATCCCTGGGTGAGGCCACCCGTCCAGAGCCCAGACGGGAGAAGGACGTGGGGCAGCCTCTGCAGCCTTGTCCCTCCAGCGCCTCTCATGATGGCTCACCAAGAGGCAGCACGGCTTTGGGGTGGTGGCTCCTACCCCAGCCCCTCCCCAGCTTCCGGAGATGGACGAGGTGTCCTCAGGGCCCTGCCCTCCGGAGAGGCAGCCCTTCCAGGTGCCAGATCCAATGGGTGGGTCTCCAGGCGAGGAGCTGAGAGGCCCCGTCCCACTCCCCAGCCACACGGGTCCCACCCTGTATGCCACGGTCACTCCTCCTCTAGAATGAGAGCTTCGTGAGAGCATGTCGCACAGGCCGGCAGATTCGTCCCGTAAGGAGCAAGGTGTTCTGGGTGGATGCAGACAGTTTACTGGTTAAGCAGCCGGCAAAGGCCAGAAAAGCAAGGGTGTCAGCCCTCTGCACTCTGTCCCCACAGGATGACCCAGGAAGACGCTGAAAGGAGCAGGGCCAGATGACAGGGGCACGAGGACACGGGGTGGGAGGGGACCCCGTTGCTGAGGAGCAGCCTCTGTGCTGCAGCCGCGCCCTGGGGGCCCCGTGCACCGTCCTGTACCTCAGAGCCACGGAAGCTAGAAACTGCTTCCTGGTGGCCTCCCCACAGGCAGAAGGCAGTGAGAGTGGGCCGTGGGGCCTGTCCCCCCGGCTTCTGCCATGGCCTGGGCACTGCAGCTTGCTCAGTGACCTGCAAAGAGCTGTCCCGCTACAGGCAGAGGCCTCTGTTGGCCTCCCTCCGCGTTGAATCCACAGGCATCCATCGTGCCTGGCGCACAGCGGGAGCTCAACGGAGTGCTTGTTTAGTGAGTGAATGAATGAGTGGAGGACCTGGGGGAGAGGGTGGGGCTTAGAAAGGAGATGAGTCCAATACACTTGCTGTCTGAACTCTCTTTTTTGCCCCAACTTCACTATCAGAATAAATAAACAGCTACCGTGAAATCTTCACACGCGTGTGCCAGTGCAAGCAGTTCAATTGCACACATGCTGGGCAGCAGGGCTTGGCGTGTATTGCAGGGGGCCTCAGCAGCTGTCCTGGCCGGCGTGTCTCCAACCGCGTCCCTTGAACAAGCTGTGCATGTCGCTGTCATCGTCCCACATCCCTACGTGTCTGAGGGGTGCTGGTGAGCTTGAGAGGCCTGGAAAACGTTGGAAGAAAAGTTGGAAGGGATGAGGTGGACTGTAGGGGGAGGGAAAGAGAAACATTGCATCTGGTGCCACCCGGCCTCCTTCATCCAGCTCCCAGACAACCTACTCAGTGGTTTAAGTGTCAGCTAGTAATGTCAGTGGTGTTTATTTATTTGTTATTATTTTTCAAATAATTTTATTTATTGATTTATTTTGGCTGCGCCGGTTCTTAGTTGCAGCATGTGGGATCTTTAGTTGAGGCATGCAGGCTTCTTAGTTGCAGCATGTGAACTCTTAGTTGTGGCATGCATGCAGGAGCTAGTTCCCCGACCAGGGATCAAACCCAGGCCCCCTGCATTGGGAGCACAGAGGCTTACCCACTGGACCACTAGGGAAGTCCCTGTACGTGGTGTTTAAAACACTGTATGTCGTGCACGGAAACCCCGGGAGGCTGTTAGGTGCTAAGAGTATTTTGGTAATATTTGGAGAAATTAGTTGGGGTTTTCAGAGGGGCTGGGAATGCTTCCTCCCTGCTTACTTGAAATCACAGAATACACACTCCCCCTGTTTTCAGGATGGATTGGATTCTGACACAAAGGATACCTGTAATGGTAGCTGCCATTATTGAGCACCTACTGTGTGCTGAGTTCCACATTAAGCATTTCACATACGTTACCCACGTGCCCTCTCAACAGCCCTGCAGTGTGGGCACCCAGCATCTTCTGGGGCTGTTCTGATGCTGAGAGGGGCCAGGTTTGGGGATGAGGGAACCAGAGGGGGCGAGGTCAGATGTTGACCTTCCCGTGGCAGCTACGGATGGGGCAGTTGCCAGAGTTGAGACTGATGAAATGAAACCATTGTTGCAGGGTCTGGAAGTGGGGAGAGGGCGGGACCTGGGGTGAGGACGGCCCAGTGCTGAGCTCTCAGGACAGCTGTGCAGGCTCCGACCAGAGCACGCAGGGGCTGGCGGGGGAGACTGGGCAGGGCTGGAGCTGTAGTAACCTGGCAGAGAGAGGGTCAGCCTGGCAGCGAGGACCTGAGGCTCAGGTGTGACCCTGGAGACTGATGGTCAGGGCCGGACCTACCTGGACCAGGGCCCTGCCCTCCAGCTGAGTCCACTATCTGGTTGCTGGGGTCTGGGTGGAGGTCTGACCTGGCAACCTAGGGTTAAAAGGTTGCTAATCTGACCTGGGCGGGGGGCGGAGGATGGGCATCAGTCTTGCCACGTGACCACCACTGTGAGCCCACCAGGCCCACTGCCAAGAGAGCATGAGTGAGCAGGAGAGGGAGACAGAGGAGGAGGAGGGAGGAGGCGCTTCAGACACAGCACCCATGCTGCCCCGAAGGCTTCCTGACCGCCAGGCCTCAGACCTGATGTCCCCAGGGTGGGCAGGCCTGGCTGCCCAAGGCCTGGGGGTCCTGCTGCTGCTGGGTCGGGCCCTGGCTGGGCTCGTGCTCCATCTGCTGCTGCCCGCAGCCGTGTTCCTGCTGCTGCTGCTGCCCGCAGCCACCACTGTGTACCTGGGATTCCTGTGCCACTCAAGGGTGAGCTGCGCCGTCCACGGGTGCGGGGCTGAGGGACTGTCTGGGGTCCTCGGGGAGTGCAGGTCCCTGGAGGCACGTGTGCCCCTCCCTGAAGAGCTCCTTCTCCTGCCAAGCCCCCCCACCCCACTGGCCACAGCAAAAGAAGGGCTTTTGTTTGCCACCCAAGGGGAAGGCTCTCTCCCCTCCCCTGAGGCCTCTCAGCCTTGTACCAGGAGCCGCCAGGGCCTGGACAGCTGGGCAGGGTGGGAAGAGGAGGAGGGTTCCAGGAAGAGAAGATAAAGATATTGTCAGATTTAACCAGTCCACAGTCCCCATCCTCCCAGCCTCCCCCAACACACAGCCCCCCTGAAGACCCCTCCTCCCCTGGGATGGGTTTCCCCACGTATGGAAGGGGTTATGGCTTGGTCTGGGATAGGGAGGGTATTGGCAGATGGGCCCCTTTCTGCCCATCTGGGGAAGGGGGGGCCGGGGGAAGGGGGCCGAACGCTGGGCCGCAGTAGACAAGGTGGCGCCAGATGGCAACACCCCAGGGTAGGGCCTCGGGGTCAGCTGCCAACTTAGGAAAGGGCCATGGGAGAGCAGAGAGAGCTATTCTCTGAGCCTCCCCTCAAGGGGCTCCTACTCGGGCCATTTACCGCCTGGGTCTCCATCTCCCATCCTCGGCTGAGAAATGCCTGCCTCACAGCCAGCCCCAGCCCCCCCACCCACCCCCGACACCGGCTCTGCCAGACCTCAGGCCCCGCTGTCTCCTCTCCCGGCCCCGCCCCGGTCCCCCGGCTCTCAGGCCCCGCCCCAATCCCTCTGCCCCCCCCCGGCCCCGCCCCGGAATTGAGGCCCCGCCCTCTCCCGGTCCTTTTGTCACCAGGCCCCGCCCCGGTCCATCTGCACCGGCTCCCCCCCGCCCCCGGCCAACTCACAGCCGAAGCGGGGCTTAGCTCCCGCCCCGTCCACCTGCTGCCAGGCCCCGTCTCGGAACTGAGGCCCCACAGCCCCGCCTGACCGTCCGCCCCGCCCTCAGGTCCACCCGGCGCCCCGCCCTGCGTGCCGCGCGCTGCTGTCCGACCGCGGCTCCGCGGCGCTCATCGTGTCGGGATTCCTCTCGCTGCCTCCGCTGCTGGTGCTCGCCTCGGCCGCCCGCTCCCGCCTGGCCCGACGCCTCCGCTCGCTGCTGCCACCCCCGACCTGGAGTCCCGGACCCTGCCGCCACCCCGACGGGGAGGAGCAGCTCTAAGCCTGGGTGTGATCCCAGAGGCCTCTCCAAATCCCGGAGGCCCCCGAACTCCCCCCGTGTCCCCCATCGCTGGCTCCAGGCTGGTGAGCTCAGGGTCTGCGTCCAGGTCCCGGCCGTGAAATCCCGTGCGTGCCGCGCGGCCCCGTGCGCAGTGCTCCGAGGGGCCGCGAGGTGGCACCGGACTCCTCCGGACCGGGACGGCCCTTCCCCACCCTCACCGGCCTCCGCAGTCCCCGCAGCCGCCGAGGGGCTGGGACGCCCCCAGAGAACAGGGAGATGGCTCTCGGAGAAGGGGCGCGTGGCCAGGCTCGGAGAGAGGCGGCCTTCCTGGCTTCTGCCACTGTGGCTGTCCTGGGCTCCTGTGCCCCGACAACGGGCAGTCCCTGCGGGCCCCCTGTCTGGTCCGGCAGCGGCCTCCAGCGAGTCCCAGAGGTGGGGAGACTTCCACGCTCCACGGTTCCAGAACTTCAGCGGCCAGAGCACTAGGTCATGCAGGGCTCAGCCCGAGACCAGGGTCAGCGTTTAGAGTGAGGGCTCTGTCTGTTCTCTCTGGATAATTTTAAGATCTTTTCCGTCTTTTGCTTTCTGTGCTTTTAAGCATGTTTGTGGTTGTGGCTATGTTCGTATTTATCCCCTTGGCACACACGGTGTGTCCCGTTTCTACAGATTCACATCTTTCAGCAGTTCTGGAGAATTCTCAACCATTATTTCTTCAATTCTGTCCCATTCATTCTCCACATTTTCTCCTGGGAAACACCCATTACGTGAATGCTTCCCATTGTGCTTTCACCACTCATGTCAGTTCAGCTCTCTTCTGTGTTTTCCATCTCCTTGTCTCCCAGTGCTGCGTTCTGGGCAATTTCCTCATCTCCCTCTTTGAGTTCACTAAGCACTAGCTGAGTCTAATCTGCTGATTATCACATCCATTTAACTTAAATTATTATGTCGCCCTATCTAAAAGTTATACTACTCACTTCTTATTCAAATCTGATGATTTTGATGATCTCTTGGTGCATATGCTCGTGATTTGGGTTCCAGCTTCGACTTCTGGAACGTTTCACACATAGTTGTTTCTTTTTTTTTCTTTTAATTATTTATTTTTTGGCAGTGCCCTGCGGCATGCGACATCTTAGCTCCTCAACCAGGGATCAAACCCTCACCCCCTGCATTGGGAGCGTGGAGTCTTAACCGCTGGACCGCCAGGGAAGCCACACACATAGTTATTTTACAGACTGTACCTAACAACTGCACTCCCTTTGCCTTTGGGGGCCTAAATCTGTTATTCGTTGCGTCTGCTGACTCAGTAACAGCATAATGTTGCTTTGAATGTTTGTACTTGTTAAGCATCAGCGCACACCTGTGAACATTCTGCGGCCACGTCCCTCCACAGAGGATGCCCTTGTGAGCCGTGACCAACCTGGGCCCCCGTTAGGGTCCTGGTTAGTACCCCGCTGTGCAGGGCACCCCCACTGTGGCCCTGATGCACTGTGGCTCCATCCCTGCGTTCAGGGGATTCTCTGCTTTCCCATTTGTTTCCGTTCATCATCCTGGGTTTCTGTTCCCTATTCTGTTTATTTATACACTTCTTTCTAGCGTTTCCTGGAGGGGAGGGGGCTTGGAAGATATCTACTGCCTTGTAAGCCCAGCAGTGTATTAAAAATGTGTTTGTTGTGGGCTTCCCTGGTGGTGCAATGGTTGAGAGTCCGCCTGCCGATGCAGGGGACACGGGTTCGTGCCCCGGTCCGGGAAGATCCCACACGCCGCGGAGCGGCTGGGCCCGTGAGCCATGGCCGCTGAGCCTGCGCGTCCGGAGCCTGTGCTCCGCAACGGGAGAGGCCACAACAGTGAGAGGCCCACGTACCGCAAAAAAAAAAAAAAAAAAAAAGTTTGTTGTAATTCGTCCAGAATCTAGTAATAGCTGGAAGGCCCTGGAAAGGATCTAGCGCACCATGTGGCCAGCAGGGCTCCACCTGTGACCAGGAGGTCAGGGCCCAGACGTGCCCAAGGATCAGCGCTCAGGGCTCACTCGTGGCTTGAACAGGGCCCGAAGTGGGGCTGATTCAGGTCCAGCAGGAGTCCTTGGGGTTTTCCTATTGTCTGTGGCCGGTCAGATGGGGGCCCAGCTGGCTGCCCCGTGCCCGAGGAGAGCTTCCCCGGTCCGAAGCCGCCTTCCTTCCCCTCCCGTCTAGGGTTGGGCAAGCTCTGGCCAGGCGTCAGAGGACTCTCCTGAGGATCCGCCTGGCCCTGGAGTCATCAAAACAACAGCTGGGCCTGGTGGGGGCGGGGAGGCCACCATGGGGAGCTCAGCTGCTGAGCCCACTGGTTCCTAAGGTGTGTCCCGGCTTCCCAGGCCTGCCCAAGCCCCACGTGGCCTCCAGCTGGCCCCGGGACAGTCTGCCTCAGCTCCAGCTCTTCCCACCCACTCACAAAAGGAATACTTGTGGGAGGCTGTGGAAGGTTGACAGAGGAGCCTAGGGGTCTGCTGTAGGGGGCCAGCCATCAGGGAGGACGGTAAAGTGGAGGGTAGAGGCCCTGAGCTACTGGGTGGGTCAGAGGTGACCTCCACTTCGGGCAAAAATTTCTCTTTCTGCAAGTACCCAGGCCCCTGCCCCAAAAGAGCGTGCCTGGCCATGGGGGTGCACGTGCACGCGCGTGCCTGTGTGTGTGTGTGCGCGCGTGTGCATCGTGTGTGGGTGTACATGTGTGTGCATGTGAGGGCGTGCCTGCATCCCCTCTGTCTGCCGGCCCTCACACACCTGGGGGGGGCACTGTCCAGACCCCACAGGTGTAGAGTCTGGGCTTCGCAAGGTTCCCTGATCTGCCCAAGGCCACTTATTGATTCACAAAGCATTTCCTAGCAGCCCAGGTGTCTGCAGGCACACTCTGAGTGGTGAGCAGCTAGGCAGGGCTAGGAGAGCTGGCCCGTTCTGTCCCCATGGTCTGTACCCCAGGTGTGAGCCCGGCCCCACCCAGGCATGTGGGCCAGGCAAGGGGTGCTGGGCAGAAACTGAGCTGTGCTGGGTGGGCTGGGGAGGAACAGGCAGAGCCAGCCCTGTGCTGACTCTGGGGACTGAGGCCCCTCCCCTTGCCCCATGGTCCCACCCCCACCCCGGGGACTCCCCCCAACCAAGGTGCTGACACAGTTCTGTCCCTCCCTGCTCTCTCTTTCCCTATGTAAGCCTGCCTGAACCCTGCTTGGGGCTAGGACAGGGCATGAGGGTCACCTCCCTGTTACAGAAGGTTCCAGCACAGGGAACCCAAACTAGGGAGGGGTCCCCCCTCGGGAAGGGCACCACTGTTCAGTTCCCTGCACAGGCTGAAAACCAGGAGCACCTGCTGCCTGCCTGCCTTTCTGCCTCCCAGCTGTGCCCTTGGGCCTCTACTTCTTCGAGGCCTGGCATCAGTCCCCATCCTGCCCCTAGGCCCTCGCCTCCCCCATGAAGCCTGCCCCTGCCCTTTATGCCTCCCAGGCATCCTTGCTGCCCTCACATACACTGGCAGGCCCCCACCCCAGGGCTCTGGTACTTCCTCTAGCTCCTGCCCCCTGGTCTGACACGACCCCACCCTCCAAGGGGAAGATAAGTAGACATGCATCTTTGCAAACTCACCGCTCCCCATCCTCGTTCTAGCCCGGCAGGGCTGGGAGGACAGGGGCTCTGCCCAGTGCCTGCACGTCCCCAGTGCAGAGCCTGTTGTGTGGCTGGGCCCAGCACACAGATAACTGATGAATGCAGATGGGGTGGCACCCACCCCCGTACCCAGGCTGCCCACCCCATCAGCTGTCTTCCCTGCCACCCTGGGTGTTGTTGGCTGAAGGACTGGGCAGGGGTCGTCTCTGGGGCCGCAAGGGGCAGGCCCGGGCCCCTAGGGAACGAGACGATGGGACCACCAGACCCCCAGGACTGGCCCTCAGGCCCTGGCACGTCCCTGACCACAAACAGGCAAGTGGAGCCTAGAAGAATGTGTGGGTGGGTGTCGGCCGGGGCCTCTGGGCCCTGCCGCTCTCGGCCACCCCTTCCCTCTGCTCCTGTGACTGTTGCGTGCAGTCAGGGGGCCTCGGGCTCGCCCACGCTACCCTCCAGGCCCACAGCAGCCGACCCCCACTTCTGGTTTCTGTGTTCCCAGCTGTGTGTGTGTGGGTGCCTGTGTAAGATACAACTGACACGAAAACCAGCATCACAGGCATCTCTGCGGGGCAGGGTGGGGCCGAGCCACTCTGCCTCTCGGACTCTCAGCTGGGGTCAGGGGTGGGGTCAGAGGCCCCGGGAGCTGCCCTTTTCCCAGGGGTCAACATGACCACAGTGAGCTGGGGACAAAAGGCCCTTCTTCTCTGCAGAGGCCTGGACGGTGTGGAGGAGGGCGCGTTCCTGCAGACCGGCGGGGAGCAGGGGCGGTGCCTTGGAGAGCAAACGTTGTCCCTGGGTTTTGTGGAGCCCTGTCCACCTGCCTGTGAACCGACAGGCCGGGTGTGCCAGCTCTGGGAAGTGATGCTTGGGGACTCCCGGACTGGGCCAAGGCCACAGGCTGCTCCCTCCTCCTGGTCCCCAGAACACAGGGCCAGGCAGGGGCTGGTCCCGGGGGAGGGAGGGGGCTGGGGCCAGGGCCGGATGTGTGCAGGACGCCTTCGTCCTTCTCTGCCCCCCCTGCCCCCAGGCCTGTCTTGCTTCAGAAAGGATGTTTCCCGGTCATTATATTTGTGCTTCCTCTGGCGTCTGTCTCAAGCCCAGCCCTGGCCCTGACCACTACACCCCTGGCTGACCCCTGTGTTCTCTGGGGACCCTCCATCTGCCCATGTCTCACCTCGGGGGGGGGGGTGAGGAGACTCACCGTGATGCTGGCAGCAGGGGGTGGTGTGGCCGGCTGAGCCACAGAGCAGATCAGGGGACTGAGGAGGGCAGAGCTGACCTGGTGGGGATGGGGTGGTCTCAGTTTGCGGGGGTCAGGCCAGAGCTCAGCACGAGCATCAGGTGGCCAAGGCAGGTGGCCGAGCTTGGCCAAGGCTAGGGAGAGGCCCTGGCTGACCACTCCCAAGGCCAGGCCCCCGTCCCTTCTCCCTCTGACGGAGAGGCTGGAGGGAGGAGGACGCCTGCTTCCTCGAGGGCTTGAGTCATGGCCAAGAAGAGTGGCTCAGTTTTTCCAGAAGGCCCCGTCAGCCCAGCAGCACAGCCGAGGTGTGACAGTGGGCCCACCGCTGGGCAGGAGTGGGGACCCACAGGGCAGATCCGGTGCTGCCCGCTTCCTGCTGGTGGGCGCCCATCGAGCTAGAACAGGAGCCAGGCCGTGTGGGCCGTCTGCACCTGGGTCAGCTCCCCGCGGGGCCCCTGGCTCTCCTCCAGCTGCCTCCGCTCACAGCCCCACCTCCGCAGCAGCCCTGCTCAGCTTCGAGTGCCGGAGGGCTGGGGGCCAGGCACGGTCCCTCTGGGTGGTACACCCTGAACTTTGGGGGTTCGAGCCCATTGCCGCCCCCCCGGGGCCCAGGCGGAAGCACCAGGCAGTTTCTGGTCCCAGCCGAGGCCTGAGGTCTGTGGAGCTGAGCCAGCCCCAGCACTGCCAAGATTCCCGGCGGGGGGGTGGGGGGTGGGACGGCGGGGACACAGTTCTTGCTTGTTCCTGCCCCAGCTCCTCAGGCTTAGCTGAGCTGCTTCCTTTTTTAGGCAAAGTCAGAGCTCCAGTCTGTCTCCCAGCCTGGCGTCTCACCTGCCAGAGGGAGGAAGGAAAACCATTGAGTCCCATCCGTCCTCCCTGCTGGGCATCCTCCTGGGGAGGGGGGAAAGGGAGGGGACATCCTGGCAGAGATGGCCCTGCCTCCTCCCCGTGGGGGACCTGTGCCCCCCACCCAGCTGCACAGAGAGGAGTGGCTGGGAGAGGGTGGGGGTGACCCCACAGGAAGGCATCTTAGGAGGGAGGGGGGCAGGGCTCTCCTGGACCTCACTCCTGCCCACGGGACACTGCCCCATCTCGCCTAAGGGCAAGGAATCTGCCCTGGGGGCACTGAGTGTCCCTCAGGATGTCCCCTGCAGCCAACCACCTCTGCTCTGGTCTAGCCAGGATCCCAGATGCGCGGCTCCTGGTCACAGTGGAGGGTTTCCCCAGTGGGTTGCTTGGGGGGGTTCTGTCCTCATTCCTGGAGTTTGGCCTCAGCCCTGGGCCCCTCATTGGGCAGGGCCCATGGGGACAGCGGTATGCCCAGCATGATCACACTGGACAGGCCTGAACCAGCCATCCTCAGCTCCTATGCCTCTTCCTCTAAGAAGCCAGGTGAGGTGTCCCCCCAGAAGCTCCCCTTGAAGGTCTCAGGCTTCTTTCCTCTCCCGACGCCCTGTCTCCTTTCTAAGTTCCACCCTCCTAATCTCTGTTGGTCATTCCTTGGAGGAACATGTCACAGCTCCCATACACCTGCCCCTCCCCAGTCTCTGTGGCCAGAGCCTGGGACTTGTTGGGGGGACGTTGTTTTTGGTGTCACCCACACACTCTCATACCCCCTGGGGCTCTCTTGGGCTTGGCTTCAGGGACTCCCAACACTGCGGAGCCAAGGGCAGCGGGCCTAGGGATGACCCAGCTTGGAGGCTCCCTGCTCGGCTCCTGGCTGGGGGCTGGGGGCAGGGGGTAGGGGACAGGGCTGACTCCAAGGCCTTACAGCCGGAAAGGGAGACCGCAGTGTCTGTGTGTGCGTGCCGCCCGCGTGTTCCTCGGCGGCATCCCGGTGAGTGCCGCGTGTCGCCGCACGTTTGGGCCCTTTGTGCGCGCGCCTCCCCGGAGCCGGTGCTCCTCCGCACGCGGGGTAGCGCGCGCGCCAGGGCGGGACCTCGGGGCGGGGCCGCGGTGGGCGGGGGCTCCCGGGGGCGGGCTCCGGGGGCGGGGCCCGGGTCCGACCCGCTCGGCCGCGCGCCCCGCAGCTCAGGAGCGAGCGAGCCACGAGCGGAGGCAGAGCGTGGCCGTCCCGTCGCGCGCGATGCTGCCCTGGACGGTGCTCGGCCTGGCCCTGAGCCTGCGGCTGGCGCGGAGCGGCGCGGAGCGTGGTGAGTGCGGCGGGCGGCCAGGCCGGACTCAGGTCCCAGCGCCCCGCCCCCCCCACCATGTCCGCACCGAGCCACGCTCTCCTTCCGCGGCTGTAGGGCGGGGGCAGCTGGCAGGGAACCACACCCACCTGCGGCGCGGGCCCCGCCGGCAACTCCGCGGGATCTTGGGGCCTGGACGGGGAGGGGGAGGGGCCTGTCGGGGAGGCTTGTCCCTGCCTCAGTTTCCCTTTCCTTGGAGTGACCATTAATAGAGGGATGGTGAGAGGGTTGGCGTCGCCCCACTGGGTTGGGGGAAACTGAGGCCGCAAGGCCGGGACCAGAACCGAGACACCCCAGGCCGCTGTCTGCTCATGACACAGTGGCGAAGGGCCCCATCTGCCCCCCGGGGTGCCGGGAGGAAGGGGGAGGCCTTGGAGGGGCATATAGGGCCCTCGGGCTGCTGCAGCAGGTACCCTGCTTCCTGGGTCCAGGTGGAGCAGAGGATGGGGGCCAGGGGAGGGGTGACATCATCTGTAAGTGGGGTCAGGACTCCAACCAGGACTCCGGGCTGTGGGAGGGGCTGCAGTCAGCGCTCTGTTCCCCCCATGCCTCCACCTCTGCCCCCAGTCTCCCCAGCTGCCTCTGTGCCCCCACCGCACGCCCCACCGGTTGCTTTACCTGGAGGCTGAGCGGTGTAGGCTGCTTCTTGAAAGCCAAGCCCTGCTGGCCCAGACCCATCCACCCACCATTCCTGGGGGCTGGGCTGGGTCCAGCCCGCGCAGAGTCTGCTGAAGACAGGGAGGGTGTGGGGCTTGGAGGGGTCAGCTCTCCTTTGCAGACAAGACAGGAGCCCAGGGGGTGCCCCAGGCATGCGGCCAGGATGCAGAGTTGGAACTGCTGAGAGTGTGGACCCCTCTTGGCTTAGGGCCCCTCTCCCCCGGGTGCCACCCCAGGACGTTTGGGGTGTGGCTGAGCAGGCTTTCAGGGCTTCCTTGGGTGAGGGCAAGCGCCGGCTTAGGGAAGGCTCAGGCCCTGGGGGTTCTGACCTGGGTGTGCGGCTGTCTGGGGGCCACCACCTGGGGCTGAACCCTTCCCTCTCCCCCAGGCCCCCCGGCATCTGCCCCCCAGGGGGACCTGCTGTTTCTGTTGGACAGCTCGGCCAGCGTGTCTCATTATGAGTTTTCCCGAGTTCGGGAGTTTTTGGGGCGGCTGGCGGCCCTGCTGCCCCTGGGCCCTGGGGCCCTGCGTGCCAGCCTGGTGCACGTGGGCAGTCGGCCGCACACCGAGTTCCCCTTCGGCCAGCACAGCTCAGGCTCGGCCACCCAGGACGCCATACGCGCTGCAGCCCAGCGCATGGGTGACACCAACACTGGCCTGGCGCTGGCATATGCCAAGGAGCAGCTGTTTGCCAAGGCGGCGGGGGCCCGGCCGGGGGTGCCCAAGGTGCTGGTGTGGGTGACAGACGGCGGCTCCAGCGACCCCGTGGGGCCCCCCATGCAGGAGCTGAAGGACCTGGGCGTCACCGTCTTCGTCGTCAGCACTGGCCGCGGCAACCTCCTGGAGCTGTCGGCCGCCGCCTCGGCCCCCGCTGAGAAGCATCTGCACTTTGTGGATGTGGATGACCTGCACATCATCACCCAGGCGCTGAGGGGCTCCATTCTTGGTAGGTGGGAGGAGGCGGAGCCCGGGGAGCCCCAGCGGGGAACTCAGGAAGAGGGCCAGGTGAGCCTCCAGGAGGACCTCACATGCCTGGAGCAGAGGCCAGGGCTGCAGGGACAGGGGTGCACACGTGGCTTCTCCAGGGACACACTCCAGCCGTTCACCCCAGGTGCCCCCCAACCTGGGCTGAGGCGGGACAGAGGGGCAGGCTTGAGTAAACACCTCCAGGTGGGGCTCTCTGCTGGAGAGTGGGGGACTTGGTGTGGGCTGAGGGACTCAGGTGCTGCATCTGGTGGAATGTGTCTACCTGGAGAGGAAGTGTAGGAGGTTCCAAGCCTGGAGACTCTGCAGAGGGGCCCACCAAGCCTGGAGGGAGGGGGAGGGCCAGGTCAGGAAGGGCCGAGACTGCCCCCCAAGAGCTAGGGGCGAGGGCAGCCGCGGAGGGGTTGGAGTGGGACTGCACTGCAGGCGGTTGTGGGGATTGCTGGAGAGGAGGCCGGACCTTGGAGGGCCCGCTGTGGGGGCTAGCAGCTCCCCTCCGAGTTTCTTGTGGAACGCCCTGACCCAGCTAAACCTGGTGGGAGAGGGAGCTGGTGTTGAAGGGCCTGGCCACTGGCAAGGTTGGCTGTAGCCACTGAAAAATGCCAGCGGCCCCAGGGTCCTCCCAAGTCTCCACCTGTGGTTAATCGTCCACCTGAAACCGGAAGGGGTTGAACTGTGGGTTGGAGGGAGGTAGAGTGTCCTTCCGAAGATTTACTCCAGGACACCTGGCCCTGGTGGCCCCTGGATCAACCACTGTGGCTGAGCCTGGAGGCGACAGCAGGAGAAAGGGCAAGCAGCTGGACAGGAAAAACCCAAGGCTGCAGGGCAGTGAGGCAGTAGGGCGGGGGCTCCTGGGAGTGGGGGCAGGGTCTGAGTGTGGGGGATGGGCGAGGGACGTGCCAGCCGGGCAGCTGCACACCCAGCATTAAAGAAGGCAGCATGGGGTCCCGAAGGGCTTAACCCTGTCCCGACATTTATCAGCTTCACCCCCCCTGCACCGTCACTCAGACGGCCCTGTGGTGCTCGGCATCAAAGCCCAGGAGTAACACACGTTTGGGGGTCCCACCCTGGAGTGCTCCCAACACACTCTCCTGGGGACTGGACGCCGGCAGCACCCGAAACTCCAGGTCCAGCTGCTCCTGGGGTTGTCACATCTCTCCTGCACCTCGGGGCATTCTCCAGTGGCTCCCCGTCTCTTGGCTGTACCGTGGGCCCCGTTTTCCTTGACTGTTCGGAGCTGAGCTGACCCCGGACTCTGTGCTGGTCACTCAGGCTGGATGGGGGGCTGGTCCTCTGTTCTCTGACATCGTGACATCAGTTTGGATCCTGCCACCTTTGAGGGGCCCTTGTCCAGGCCACTGGACTGGGTGGGAGGTGGCTGCTATACCTCCGCACTGGTTTGAGCCTGGAGCTGAGGCCAGGAGGGAAGCTCCTGACGGGGCAAAGTAGGGGGCTGGCTGCACTTATGTCCTTCTGCGGATCCTTAGCATCTGGTGGGTGTGGCCGGGGCTGGCCTGGCGCCCCGCGCCCTGCTCCCCGCCTCTGGGTGTCTTCCGGGAGTCAACAGTCAGTGCCCCAGGGTCCGCTGCGAGGAGGCATCTCTGTTCTCTGCCCTGTCCCCCCGCAGACGCGATGTGGCCGCATCAGCTCCGTGCCTCCGAGGTCACGTCCAGCGGCTTCCGTCTGGCCTGGCCGCCCCTACTGACCGCCGACTCGGGCTACTACCTTTTGGAGCTGGCGCCCAGCGCCGAGCCGGGAACGGCGCGCCGCCAGCAGCTGCCAGGGAACGCCACGGGCTGGGCCTGGGCCGGCCTGGACCCTGACACGGACTACGACGTGGCGCTGGTGCCGGAGTCCAACGTGCGGCTCCTGAGGCCACAGCACCTGCGGGTGCGCACTCTGCCGGGTGAGGCGGGACGCGGGGCCGGGCGGGCTGGGGGTGCCGGCGCGGCCGGGCAGGGCGCGGGGCCGGGCGGCGCGGCCCCCTCCCAGCTCACAGGCACTTCCCCCGCAGAGGAGACCGGGCCGGAGCGCATCGTCATCTCGCACGCCAGGCCGCGCAGCCTGCGTGTGAGCTGGGCCCCGGCGCTGGGCCCGGCCGCCGCGCTCGGCTACCACGTTCAGGTCGGGCCCCTGCGGGGTGGCGCGGCGCAGATCTTGGAGGTGCCCGCGGGCCGGAACAGCACCACGCTGCAGGGCCTGGCGCCGGGCACCGCCTACCTGGTGACCGTGACGGCGGCTTTCCGCTCCGGCCGCGAGAGGGCGCTGTCGGCCAAGGCCTGCACGCCCGATGGCGAGCGCAGCCGCGCCCCGCGCCCCCAGTCGCCGGGCGCTGGGGGCCGGGAGCCGTGAGCAGGCCGCGCCCGAGCACCCGAGGGCGCCCTTCTCCCGAGCTCGGTGGGTCTTGCCCCAGGGGTGGGATGCTGGCCGGCCTTTGTCCCGCGGGACCCCCACGCAAGAGGGCGCCCTGCTCCGGCGTCGGCCCTCCAGGACGCGGCCTCGCCTGACCCTCCGCGGCAGCTCTGGCAGCGGCGCGTGCTCTCGCGACTCCCTCCCCTGCCCGGCCCAGAGCTTGGGCAGGATTTAGCGGGGAGATAGACAAGGAGTCAGGGTCCCGTTGAGAACGTGAGGCCCGAGACGGCTCTGGGCCCAGGACCACAGGGCGCCGGGGCGGCCGGACCTCACACTTGTATTAAGGGCCACACCCTCTGGTGGCAAAGGCTAGCATTTGTTTGAAGGAGCTTGGTCTCCGTGGCAGCTCCGAGTCCCCTCCAGCCACTCAGGTCCTGGATGGGAAAGGAAGGAGGTGGCTCTGGCCAGGTCCTCAGAGGCTTCCTGGAGGGCGCAGGGTCTGGGAAAGGGGAGGGGAAGTGCTGGGAGTTGATCGTGTGGTCAGCAGCTGGGTGGCTGGAGGGACAGTCTTCACCGGCATGCTCAGCCGGCTTGGGGGAAGTGCTTGCGGGGAACAGTGGCCCTTCCTGCCTACCCAGGACCCCACTGGGCCCAGCCACAGCCACTGGGACGCAGATGGCGCCTTTTGGGAGGAATGGGACAGGAGCTTGGCATTTGGGACCCTGGAGACGGGCGAGCTTGTTCTTGCGGGACCCCAAGGCTGGAACTTGCAGGGAGCTTTCCCTGCTTCTGGCTGGAGGGCCTCCGGGCAGGGGCAGGGACAAGCAAGTTTCCCCTGGGTGCTGCACCCCAGCCATTCTCTGCAGGGCCTTCTGACCCCACCTCCTGTCACTGCTCTTATCCTGGGGCCACCAGGCAAGTCCCAAGGGCAGGCAGTGCTGCGCTCCCTCAGCCCCACCCCGCACCTCCTCCTCCGCCTGTGTTGACTCGGTGCTCACTTTGCCTCTTCCCCACTAACACCCCAGACTTTAAAATACAGTAAATCAGATGTAAACTTAGTCCTGCAGTCTCCTGAGAGTGTATTCCTTGTCAAAACACGCCAGCCCCATAAAAGGTTGCAAGTTAAAAAAAACGTCTTGGGTGGAGGACGGTTGGTACCCCGGCTGGTGCTGGAGAAGAGGAGGGCGGAGCCTCCCCCTCCCAGTGCTGGAACTCAGGCCACTGTGCCCCCTGCGGCCGCCCTGTGCATCTCCTCTTCAGAGAGCGCAGGCCCCGTTTCTGAGGGCATTGCTGGGACCTGGGCCTGATCCATCCCTGATGGGCAGAATTCCCCCTGTGGAGGCCTGCATCCCCCACTCCAATCCCCTGGGTGCTCGCGGGTCACAGCCCACGGGGCACCCAGAGAGGCACCCCCTTTCACGCTGCGCCCCTGAGCCCAGCTTGCAGCGCACCGTGCGGGCGGCAGGAGAAAAAGCAGGAGGTGCTGGCGGAGCGTTTCCTAGTGGCTCAGTCACGCTAAAGACAAGTTGAGCTGTGAGCTCCTGCCCCCCAAACATGCCTCCAACCCCGAGAGGAGGCAGAGCAGCTGGAAGACGCACGCCCCCACCCCCTGGAAGAGGCTCCAGCCTCGCCTCCTCTCTGCTGGACGCTGAAGCCCAGAGAGAGGAGCCCCAAATCTACCTCCAGGCCAAGGAACGCCCCTCCTGGAAGCCCTTGTCTCGGAAGTGCCGCCCTTGCATCATCCCAGGCAGTTCTTAAAGGTCGTGGAGTCTGGGCCACGTCTGGAAAGAGTCTCCCGGAAACAGCTTTGTCCCGGTCTCCACCCCTTCCCTCTACATCCCCTGACTCGCAGGCCCTGGCTCCGTGGTCCACTCTGGGTCTGGGGCCCAGGCTGAGGCCTGCAGGGACTTACACGTGCCACTTCCTAAGGCAACTATGAGCTTCTGGAAGCACGTGAAAGTCAGAAAGGGCCGTGCAAGAGTTTATGATCCACATGGCAGCCCAGGTCCATGCAGCAGGAGTGGGCCAGGCAGGGGAGGATCCTGCTGCTTCTAGGGGACCCCAAAGGGAGGCTCCTCTGGTGATGCTGGGCGGGCACAGTTCTCACACTCACGAAGGTTGCTGCTGCTTCCTAACTTGAAGAGGAGAAGCTAAGGATTTCCCCAAGGCTGCATGTCACACTCATCCCGTGTGGGCTCTTCCCTTGCAGCCCAGGGCTTGCCCGACGGCAGGAAGCTGCGAGGGCCAGGTAATGGACAAAGGCTGTCTGTGAGAAGGCCAGATGGCTGCTGGGTCTGGATCAGGCCTCTGGAGGTGGGTGTCCAGAAGTGGGTGGTGCAGCCACTGGTAGCTCCCTGGAGCACCAGCTGTTACCATGGCGACAGAAAGAAATGGTGTCGGGCTGCTGTGTGAGACGTGTGTCCTCACAGCCTCCTGCTGTGGTGAGGGGGCAGCTCAGGAAGCTTGAGGCTGACAGCTGTGTGTCTGTGCTTTTCTTCTGGGATGAAAAATTTTCTTCCAACATCCATTAAAAAAAATGCCAGTGGAAGTCATAGCTCCCCCTAGAGGTGAGTGTGGTGAGGAGGGGCCCCCGGGAGACCCTCCCCCGCAGGTCCCAGTCCTTGGGTGGGAGGTGGAGAGGGCAGGGTGTGCTTCTGGCTGCCGGCCACCGGCAGGGGGCTCCCAGGCCGGAGCCCTTCTTGGGAAGGGAGAGGGCTGAGGTCTCCCAGGCAGGGGCAGGGTGGGGCAGGCGGGAACCCTGTTCACTGACATGTTCTCACCAGGAGTTAAAACTCCTGCCACTCATTGCTTATGTTTCAGAAGTGTCTGTGAATGCACCCATGACAATCATATCGTCCTAGCCACAGACACTAAAGCCTCGCAGGAAGGACAGGCCCCCGTGCCCACCAGGTGTGTGCACAAGCACAGGGAGAGCAGTGGGTGGCCAGCGGCTTGCCTGAGCCCCTGACCATAGTGTCCACGGGAGCGGAGGCCACAACCACCCGGCTCTGGTGCCGCACGTGGGGTGCACAGCACTTACTAGGGGAGGGGGTGAGAGCCACGAGCTTCTCAACTTGCTGTGGGCCTGGGGTCCTGGCCAGCTCCCAGTCCTGCTTTTTCGCCAGGGCCAGCCCCTACTGGACGTGAGGGCACTGGAGGCCGGTCCCAAAGGTGCCACTCCCAGCCCCTCCCAGACGACCCCGGGGCTCCATCAGTGCCACAGGGCTTGAGCGACTTGCTTCTAAGGTCTGTCCAGACTATGCAGCTGACCCTGCTCTTCTCCTGGGAAGGCAGAGGTCCCAGCTCAGCCCTTCAAGGGGCAGGCCAACGCTCACGGCATGTCTCCTGTCCTCAGGGTGGTGGCCAGGCAGCTGAGCCCCTGTGCTGAGGGTCCCCCCACCTCGCGTGCCTCTGGGGATGGCCTGGCTGTGCTGGCCTTCTGCTGGGTGGGCCTGTCGGTCCAGCTGGTGGGGAGGTGCGGTGCGGCTCCAGGGGGGAGGAGAGAGCCGCCTGCTCGCCAAGAGCAAACACAATGCGGGGGAAAATGAGGCCCTGAGGGCTCCGTGCTCCCTCCCCTCTAGCCTCTTCACCCTGGAGCCAGGAGGGGAGGGGCTGCAGGGGCCCTAGGAGAGGGCTTCGGTGGGTAGGGTGGGGACCAGCAGCCGGAGGCCCTGCCCTGGGGGCTCGGGCCCAGGGGGACCAGGCCGAGCCAGCAGCTTTTCTTTCGGCTGGACTGGGGCGCATGAGCTGGGGCTCCAGAGACCGGAACCAGTAGGTCCTTTTGGAGCCTGAAGAGAGAATGGGAGCGGAAGGGCCCCAGCTGGGTGAGGGAGAGAGATCAGCCCCTGAAGGCCCAACTGTCCTAGGAGAGCAAGACCGAAGAGTGATGCTGGGGGGCTCCAGACTCAAGTGGAGAGGCTTCTGTCCCTGGGAGACACTGGGCAGCTTGGGCAGCTGGCGCTGCAGCCTCAGTGCTGGGAAGTCCTGGGGCCTCACGGAAGGCCCCAGCTCCCCAAGGGTCTGGCCAGATGCAGGGGACTCAGGAACCACACCTGCTGCCCAGGCTCTGGGGGCAGAGTCCTCTGCACTGGGCCTGGGTGGGGACCACTCTGCTCCTGCTGGCCTGGGCTCTCGGGGGCAGCTGTGTCCCCTCACCCTGGGCTCAAGGTCAGGCTGGAGGCCAAGCTGTCCACCTGCACCTTTAACTTCTGCAGTCTCTCCTCCAGGTCTTCAAAGCTTGAGGACTCCTTCAGAGAAAAAAAAACGTCCTGTGGGGAGGGGGGATGTTGGGGGAATCCCGTCAGCAAAACAGCGCAGCATGGGCGGCTGAGAACCCCACGTTTGTCAATTAAACATGAACACGGGGCTTCCCTGGTGGCGCAGTGGTTGAGAGTCCGCCTGCCGATGCAGGGGACGCGGGTTCGTGCCCCGGTCCGGGAAGATCCCACGTGCCATGGAGCGGCTGGGCCCGTGAGCCATGGCCGCTGAGCCTGCACGTCCGGAGCCTGTGCTCTGAAACGGGAGAGGCCACAACAGTGAGAGGTCCGCGTACCGCAAAAAAAAAAAAAAGAACAAAACATGAACACGTCAGGTAGAAAGCATCATCCTAATTCCCTTGTATTAACTTAGTGTCTTTAGGAAAGCGGTGTCTGTCCTGCCTAGTGGCTTCCACCTAAGACTTTAAGTGACAAACACAAGCGGACCGGACATTCTGTGGGCCCATTGGAAACCGGAAAGTGTGAGCAGCACCGCTGTGACGAGGGAACCCGGAAGGAACCCCTCCATCAAAGGGGGGGCGGTGCAAGCACCTAAATCTTAAGATTTCTGTTTTTTAAGCCAAGTTAAAGGAAACTGACTTTTTTGTGAAACTGACTTTAAAATTTATTTATTTATTTGTTTGACTGCCCTGGGTCTTAGTTGCAGCGTGTGGGATCTTTTGTTTGTTCGTTTTAGTTGCAGCGTGCGGAATCTTTAGTTGCGGCATGTGCGATCTTTATTTTTAAATAATTTTTATTATTATTACTTTTTAATTTTTTGTTATTTTTTAATTTATTGTGGCTGCGCTGGGTCTTCGTTGCAGCATGCGGGCTCTGTGTTGCGGCATGCAGGCTCAGTAGTTGGGGTGTGTAGGATCTTAGTTCCCCGACCAGGGATCCAACCCAGGCCCCCTGCATTGGGAGCATGGAGTCTTAACTGCTGGACCATCAGGCAAGTCCCTGACACTGACTTTTTAAACGCAGAACTTTATTTTCAATTATTCCTTGTCATACAAAAGTACACAAGCTTTCCAAATGCTGGCCTGTGGATGGAGCTAGAGAGTTGCCTGTGACCCAGGACCTCACTTCTCTTACCCATTTCTTCTTTACCCAGCAAAGCCAGCCCGGAGTTCTATTGGTTGTATGGTTTGTAGCTGATCTGTAGAGACCTTGATGATGGCCAATGAGGGACATCTTTGGTTTTTCTCTTGATTTGGGGAAACGAAACAAACAACAAACCCCAGACAGAATTATCTTAGAATTTTTTTGTTCCTATTTTTCTTCAGGCTTAAGATTAAGACTGTTTCAATCTAGTGGAGAAACTCCGTATAATACTGGGAACTCAACAAATTCCATCAGGGAAAGAACGCAGGGGCAACTTGGATATTGGCCCAAGAAGCAAACTCTGCTAACTTTGGACACTGGGTTCTAGAGCAACGCTGGCCTCTGTCCATCCTTGTCTCTCTCTGCCCCAGGCGGTCCAGCCTGCACCTGGGTCCCTGAAGCAGGCACGTGGCCTCTGGGGGTTCCCAAGGAGAAACCTCACCAGGCAGAGACCAGAGCCAGGACCCCTGGGCCTTGAGGAGCTCTCCTTCCGCGACGGCGCCCTCTGTGGGGCCTCGGGGGCTCTGCCGTCCCATACTTCTGGGGTTGCAGAGCTCTGTCCCCTCCCTTGGGAGCCACTTTACCTACAACCACGGACCGCTGAGTTTTGTTGTGACGCCGAAGAGGAGGCTCGGGAGAGCCCTTCATTCTACTGACGGTTGCGGGAGATTGGCCGGGGCCGCGCTTCCGCTCTTCCATCATCTCCGTAGCACTGACTGTATGCGCTAGCACCGAGACCCACTAAGCACCGGGCCGGCTTGCCCCGCGCCGGACACGCCCGGCCCGTAGGGCGGTTCGCCCTGCGCTGGACACGGCCAGCCCGTGCTCCGCTGTCCGAGGGGGCCGCTCAGCCCGCGGCGCCGGCGCCTGCTCTCGGGCCCGGTCCCCAGACCCCCGACCCCGCGCCCGCCTCGGGCGGGGTCCTCCCCCGCCTATCGGCCGCCTCCCACACTCTTCCTCTCGTAGGCCTCTCCCTCCGTCGGGACGCCGCGCATCAAGTGGCCTCGGCTCCAGCACTGGCCTCTCTGCGGCCCCGGGGGCCGGAACTCTGTGGGCGCCCATAGCAACGGGGCCAGTGTCGTTGCCACGCGGAAATGACGAACCCAAGGGCGCGCACGCGCCCAGACCCTCAATTTCGTTCCTGACCAACCCCGGTCACCTGGCACCTCGCCCCGCCCCCTGACGGCCTACCCGCCCCCCCCACCGAGCCAGCTCCTGCAATCGCTGCAGCGATGCCGTGACGTCACGGTCCTCGCAGCCAATCCGAGGGCCGCGCGGGGGGGGACATGGACCTCACGCGCATCCGTCGCCCTGGAGGAAGGGCCGCCGCCGCGCCTGCGCAGTCTCTGCCGCCGGCTCGCGGCGCGTGGACCGTGCTCTGCGTCGCGCGCGTCCGAACGGCTACAGGTTCCGGCGGCGGCGCGTGGAGCTCGCGAGCCATGTCGTGGCTCTTCGGCATCAAGGGCCCCAAGGGCGAAGGCGCGGGGCCGCCGCTTCCGCTGCCGCCCGTGCAGCCCGGGGCCGAGGGCGGCGGGGACCGCGGCGCGGGGGACCGGACTGGGCCCAAGGACAAATGGAGCAACTTCGACCCGACGGGCCTGGAGCGCGCGGCCAAGGCGGCACGCGAGCTGGAGCACTCGCGTGAGTGCGGGGGTTGGGCGCGGGGAGGGCGGCCGGGCGGCGGGCTCGGGGGCACGGTGGCCCTTAGTGGTCTGAGGGATCGAGCGGCGAGTGGCCGTCGGGGGGAAACCGGTCTCCAGCGGTAAGCCAGCCGGAGCCACCCTGCGTGCAGGGAGGTTCGGGATCCCCTGATCCTCTGGCATCTTCCCAGTTGCCACGCGTCCTTCAAGTGGGGAAACCGGTGCCGAGGGGACTCAGAGGGTACAGGCAGCAGCTGGCAGGGCTGCACCCTGGTCTTCAGTTACCGCCTCTTGCCGTCTCCACGTGGAACGGCCAAGGGTGGCCTGGTAGGGGATCTGTCCGTGGTGGTTGCTTGGCAGTTTTCCGCTTAAGAAGGGAAACGTGTTTGAGGGGCGTTGGTCTTAAGGGAAATAAAGCAGATTTGCATTTATCATTGGAAAAAGGTAGCGTTCAGGTAGGCGAGGTCTATAAAGCAACAGATCAAGCAGCCCTGGGCCAGTTGATGACCTTCCTGACCCAGGCCCTCAAGACAGCAGCGGTGAGTGTACCTTCGCTTAGCCCATGGGATTTTTCATAACCTTCTTTTTTCTTGTGGCTTTAACAGTTTGTGTCCAAATCAAGATTAAGGGTCTGGAATATAGCACATGCTGAGTAGGTAATAGCTGGAAGAATACAGTAGCTCTTAAACTTTTAAGCAGAGGTGCTCTATTCTCAAAGAAGACTTTATGGAGCAGTCTTGTTGTGAGCAGAGGTGAGCACAGTCTTCCTGTCTGAGGAGGGGGTGGCCTGGCACTTTGTGGCTCAGTCCCCGCCTTCCCGCTGGGGCCACGAGAACATCCTGGGCAAAGGTCTCCAGCCTTTCTGGTTCTCAGATCCTGGGAGGGACATTCAAAACAGAACAGCCTGTTTCCTTAGGCCTAGCTGGAACACGTCCCTCTTCAGAGTGGGTGTTAAGTATATTAGATGTATTAGGTTTGCAAGATAATTTCAGTTATCACTTGATGACTGAAGAGAGGCTTGCAGAGGAGCTTGAGAGACAACGGTTGGGCTTCAAGAAACCTCAGCTGATGACAGACTTCTGACACGAGACCTAATACTTTAGGTTTGCTGGGGGGGCTGGCCCATTCACCGTGCCCAGAATTTCAAAGTTTGCCTCCTTTTGAAATGTGAAGGCCGACTCTTGGCCTCTGAAACCCACACAGTTGTACGTACAGGCTGGTGGGAATAGCCTTGGTGTGTCTGCGGGTAGCAGCGACTTCCTGTCTGCTCCTGCCTGTGAATTGCTCCCAGGTCTCCTGCACTGGCTGCCCCAGAGCTCTTGCCCCAGGACATTCTCCACCTGGGTCCCCAGAGCCTTGGCCTCTGCTCCCCCATTTCCCCAGCAAGCAGCATCTCCTGCAGAGTCCCTAGCTACCACCACCTAGAGGCATGGTCCACCCCACTGGCGTCCACATCCAGTGATACTGTCTCAAGTGTGGACTCTACTTCATTTCTGTTCCTGCCATCCTTCCTGGCTTTTCTGCTGGCCGATGGGGGAGGTTTCACCCTGGGCTGCCGCCCCTTCTGTCCCCATACCCTCCTTCCCAGGGTGCCTGAGCCCCTTCTGTCCTTAGCCCCTCTGCAGGCCTGTTGTCTGGAGATGCTCCCAGTTCACAGCCAGAGTGCCTGCCCTGGTTGGCCTATACCCGCTCTTGTTCACCTCACTGCTCTCTCCACGCAAACCAGAGACGTCCCCAGCTGCTTCTTACAGCCTGACCACTGTCTGTGTCTTTCGGGGCCCAGCCTGATGCTACCCAGTTCCCCAGGTTTCCCAGGCCCTCCTTGGACGCCAGAGCAGCACATTGGCCTTGAGCTGTGTGCTCCACGCACGTACAGGGTGCCTGCCTGTGGTGGGTGCAGTTAATGTGGCGGCTCGCACATCTCGGTGTAGGACGTCTTCGAGGTGACAGTCATCGTCGTCAGCACTGAGGTCGTAGCTTGTGATGGGGGGCTCGCGGGTTCCTGTGCTGAGCGATTTCCGTGCTTTCTCCACCTCACTCCACGGGTCGGGGGAGGGAGCGCCCTGCTCCATTGGCAGGCAAGGTGCTCGGAGCAGTCAGCCTACCTGTCAAAGGTCACGGCGCGAGTAAGCAGGCCAGCTGCAGGTCCTCCCCATACTCTGAAGCCAAACCACGAGCCCCAGCCTACCTCAGCCCTAGAGCTTCCACCACGTGCCAAACACGTGCTTGGAGCCAGCGAGCCCCAGGGGTTACGCTGTAGTCAGTGATGCAGGTGCTGCAGCTTGGGGTCCTGGGGTCTGCTGCTTACCTTGAAGGCCTCAAAAAATAAGACAGATTGTGGTGGGGGGGGAGAAGGGTGGACGTGTGGGCAGCAACCTGGGAGCGTGGTAGCATCAGGGAGGTGGGCTCATGGGGTCCCAACCTTCCCTCCGTGCTTTTATGTGTTAGAAAGTTTTTGTAGTGAAGCGTGGCGCACAGGAGAACTCTGTCATCGCGGATCTATTAGAGAGGCCCGACGTGCAGGCGTTTTCAGCAAGGAGAGCACCGGATACCCACATATTTCCACATGTGAATTCCGCTGATGAAGAGAATACACCTGGAAGTTGTCAATCACACACATACGTGTTTCTAACATGTGGCCTGTGAAGAGCTGTCAGCCTATGTGCATCGGCTTCTTTCTGGGTTTTGGGGTTTTTTTTTTAACATTTATTTATTTGGCTGCACCAGGTCTTAGTTGCGGCATGCGAACTCGTAGTTGTGACATGTACGATCTAGTTCCCTGACCAGGGACCTAGACCCCTGCACTGGGAGCACAGAGTCTTAGCCACTGGACCACCAGGGAAGTCCTTTCCTTCTGGTTTAATCCTTGTTTGCCCCTTACGTTCTTACCTGCCTGTGCTTGCCTGTCTGTGAATCAGTAACAGGTATCAGAGGCCCAGGAAAAATGTTCGCACTGGAAAAATAAAGGACGTTCTAGCCACAGGCTTGCTTTTTGTTTAATGGGGAAACGACCACCATGTTGACCCTCCTGCTGTCAACAGGCGGGCAGGGGACAGCCTCTCTGATGGAACCCTTTGGTCTGGGGGCAGACCGCGCACACACGCTTTCCGCTGGGGATGGAGCATACACAGGTGGCCCTTGGAGGGAGGGGTGGCTGAGCAGGTCCGACCAGGGTGGCCACGCGTGCGCTCAGGTCGAGGTGGGCTGTGGTGTCCCTGAGCAGCCCCTGGCACTTGTGAACACTCGCCCGGTGTCCTGATGCCCACACACCTGCCCCCGCTGCAGGACACGCCAAGGAGGCGCTGAGTCTGGCACAGATGCAGGAGCAGACGCTTCAGCTGGAACATCAGGCCAAGCTCAAGGTGAGTGTGGGTGTGGTGCTGGCAGAGGTGGGCTGCAGCCCCGAGGCTGAGGGGCCCCCGGACAGACAGAACATGGGCGGTGGGTGCAGCTCCTCCCTCTAGGATTTGAGGGAAGCGGGGATCAAAGACAGGTGTGTGGCCTGAGTTTTGTACAGAACTATCTGGAAGGGCAGATGTGGGTGAGGAGTCTGGTCTCCCCGAGGGGGGACTCCTGCCGTCACTCTGAGCACGTAGTGAGCGAGCGTAGGAAAGGCACAGGCTCTACCCTCCACCACGGGCTGTTGTAAAGCGAATCAGAAAGCAGGCACGTGGCATAAGCGCAGCGGAAACGGTGTAGGGGGCTGGGGGAGTGACAGGCGCCCCAGGAGACCGTCTGGCTGCTTTGGGGCCTGGCCCTGTCCGTTTTCCTGGCTTCTCTCTGCTTGTGGGTCTGGGTCCTCCTGGGCCTAGGTGAGGCTACAGCTGAGCACCCACAGGCCTGTGGGGTGCAGACCAGGCTGCATCCCTGCCCAGGCGCTGCACAGGCTGTCCGGCTCTTTGGAGCCCACGCAGGGGAGGGGCGTCGGGGCGGGAGGCCTGGCCAGGCCCTGGGCTCAGGGCGGCTGGTGTGTCGCGCAGGAGTATGAGGCCGCCGTGGAGCAGCTGAAGGGCGAGCAGGTCCGGGTGCAGGCTGAGGAGCGGAGGAAGACCCTGAGTGAGGAGACGCGGCAGCACCAGGCCGTAAGGCGGCGGGGGTGGGGCATGCGGGGCGCTCCTCGGGCCCCACGCCCGCCGAGTCCCACCCTGGACCATGGCTTCTGTGCCCGGGCCGTGTGCACACCACCCTTTCCCTCCCTAGAGGGCCCAGTACCAGGATAAGCTGTCCCGGCAGCGCTATGAGGACCAGCTGAAGCAGCAGGTGAACTCTGCCCAGCCGCCTGTCTTCCCTGAGGGCGTGGGCATCCCTTGGGGCGGGTGGGGGCCAGAGCCTGGGGTCTGCCCGGCAGTAACCACTACCTTGGAGGGGTGGGGATCTGCCCGCACCGCCCCAAGGGTCTCCCGGGTGGGACCCTGACTGATGGGTCTGTGGGGGGCATTCAAACGGGTCTGTGGGGGGGCATTCAAACGGGTCTGTGGGGGGGCATTCAAACGTCGAGCCTGTTGTGGGCGTTTTAGTTTTTAAATTAAACAGTCCAGCAAAAAGCCTGTTTTGTGAGGACAGCTATGGGTCAGGGCTGCTCTGAGGCCGAGCTAGGCTGGGGGCCGCGGCTCCTGCCTCGGGCCGTGCAGCCTGCAGGCCTCAAGGCGACCATCCCCTGGGGTCGGAGCCCCTGGGGCGATGGGGACATCTCTGAGGCCAGAGCAGCTAACCTGTTGGTGTGATGTTGACCGTTTCCTAAACTCGAAGCCCTTCCCTCTCCCTTGTGGCTCCTTTTCAGCAACTTCTCAACGAGGAGAACTTACGGAAGCAGGAGGAGTCCGTGCAGAAGCAGGAGGCCCTGCGGCGAGGTAGGGCCCTGGCCTGGGAGCTCACGGGCCAAGGGCCACGGGCCTTGCTTCAGGCCCTGTGCTTCCCAAGCAGCGTGAAGCAGCGGGCGCAGAGACCCTTGGGAGAGGGGGGTGGGGGGGTACCCGGGGGGTACCCTGCGCTTGCGCTTCATCCTGGGTCGGGGGGCCTCGGGCTGAGCGCTGCTCCCCGCTCTCCCTGGGCAGCCACCGTGGAGCGGGAGATGGAGCTTCGGCACAAGAACGAGATGCTGCGGGTGGAGGCCGAGGCGCGTGCCCGGGCCAAGGCTGAGCGCGACAATGCTGACATCACCCGCGAGCAGATCCGCCTGAAGGCTGCTGAGCAGCGCCAGACCATCCTGGAGTCCATCAGGTGAGGCCGTGCCCAGCGGGCATCCTCTCGCCCCTTCCCCTGAGCAGGCACCCCACTACTCCCCTGGCCGGTCCTTCTGCGGTGACCTTTGGGGCTGACCTTGGAGCCTGGGCTAGGCGCACAGGCACAGCCCGATTCCTTCCCAGTCATGCCACTGCTTCCCCTGCAGGACGGCTGGCACCGTGTTTGGTGAAGGATTCCAGGCCTTTGTGACAGACTGGGACAAAGTGACAGCCACGGTAAACAACGCTGCCGTTTTCCTTGCGGTCTGTGTCACGTGTCGGGGTCTCTGCTGGCTGTGAGAGGCGCCTGGCGCTCTGAGCGTTCACAGACCTACGGCTGAGGCAGTCGCTGCCCCCGCGCCCCCCACTGCCACTGGAAAGCCACAAGTGACGCAGCCTTTGTGTTTGGGGCGCTCGGAACAGCTCAGTGTTGGCCCTGGTGGGGCTGGGAGGAGGGTGTGGGAGGGGTGCCAGGCGTCCGTTTTATCTCCACACCAGTGCCTGCCCTTTGGAAAGGTACTGGTGGGGCCCGGCTGAGACTCAGGGAGCTGGTGGGGGAGCCCCTCTTTTCTGCCGGGGATGGGGTGGGCGCCACCTGCCTCCCCTGCCCTGTTCCAGGTGGCTGGGCTGACGCTGCTGGCCGTCGGCATCTATTCCGCCAAGAACGCCACGTCGGCCATAGGGCGCTACGTGGAGACGCGGCTGGGGAAGCCGTCCCTGGTGCGGGAGACCTCTCGAATCACGGTGCTGGAGCTGCTGAGGCACCCTGTGCAGGTGACCGCGGGCCTCCTGGGTCCGTGTGGCCTTACGGCCGAGTCGCACACGTGACCCCTTTTCCCCTTTTTACCCAATACTGCCCTGTTCCCCTGCTCACAGATTTGCATTTGGCTCTCTTTCCTGACGCTATTCCTCTGGCCCTGTGGCGTCAGCACTGGTGGCACCCTCACGCCAGTCTGCTCCGTCCCTCTGTGGGTCTGTGGGCATGACCGTCCCCCTGGGTGGACTGGAGCTTGTATACAAACTTCTGGGGCTCCAGCAAGCCATCTACCCGTAAGATAAGTCGCTGGAAGCAGCCCTGTGTCGGCTGCCTTCCTCGAGGGGAGCCAGGCTTCCTGCCTGGCCTGGGTGCTGTGCACCCACGGGCAGTGCTGTGGGCTGTCGCTAGAGGTCAGTGTCGCCGACAGTCTCCCCTGCCAGCCTTCTCCAGGACAGCTGGTAACGCGTGTTCTGGGGTGGCTGCACCATGGGCGCCGCCGTTGACCCTGATACCCCCCCGCGCCCCGCAGGTCAGCAGGCGGCTCCTCAGTAAGCCTCAGGACGCATTGGAGGGCGTCGTCCTCAGCGTAAGTGGGGCTGCCTGTCCCTGGGACCTTCCTGCCCGGGCGGGGCTGCTCGGCCTTCCTGGAGTCCGGTTTACTGGCTGAGCCCCAGCCAGGGAGAGGCGGCCTCTCGCACTGACCCAGGCACTCAGGAGGGATGGACTCAGCGGCAGAGCGTCCCCAAACCTCGTGTCCCCTGGCAGCCCAGCCTGGAGGCTCGTGTGCGGGACATCGCCATTGCCACGAGGAACACCAGGAAGAACAGGAGTGTGTACCGGAACATCCTGATGTATGGGCCACCTGGGACGGGCAAGACACTGTTTGCCAAGGTGAGGGCACAGTAGCTGGGGGTTGTAGAGTCTCACCTACCAGGGAGAGGTGCCGTGGGCACATGGGAGGCGGCCCCTGCCCAGCTCTTCCAGGAAGGGCGTCTCCCCACACGCGGTCTGGTCCCCAGCGACCGGGGCGGTGGGCTGGAGGGCAGACGGAGCAGGCGTTAAAGTGCCTTTCCCACCCAGAAACTCGCGCTGCACTCAGGCATGGACTACGCCATCATGACGGGTGGGGATGTGGCCCCCATGGGGCGGGACGGCGTGACCGCCATGCACAAGGTCTTTGACTGGGCCAACACCAGCCGGCGAGGGTGAGCTGGGTGCCTCCTGGGTGGCCCTGGGGCTCCTGCTGGGAAGGGGGGTTGGTGACTTTCCCCACAGCCTGTCCCCAAGGTCCGGGAGCCTCTTGGTCCCAGAGACTTTGTTTTATTTTATTTTTGGCTGCGTTAGGTCTTCGTTGTTGCGCGTGGGCTTTCTCTAGTTGCGGCGAGTGGGGGCTACTCTTCGTTGTGGTGTGCAGGCTTCTCATTGTGGTGGCTTCTCTTGTTGCGGAGCACGGGCTCTAGGCGCGTGGGCTTCAGTAGTTGTGGCATGCAGGCTCAGTAGTTGCGGTGCACGGCCTCAGTAGTTGTGGCTCGTGGGCTGTAGGGTGCAGGCTCAGTAGTTGTTGCTCACGGGCTCAGTAGTTGTGGCTCACGGTCTCTAGAGCGCAGGCTCGGTAGTTGTGGTGCACGGGCTTAGTTGCTCCTCGGCATGTGGGATCTTCCCAGACCAGGGCTTGAACCTGTGTCCCCTGCATTGGCTGGCAGATTCTTTTCTTTCCTTTTTTCCTTTTTCTTTAAATCTTACTTATTTATGTATTTATTTTTGGTTGCATTGGGTTTGGGTTAGGGTTAGGGTTAGGGTTGCTGCGTGCGGGCTTACTCTAGTTGCAGTGAGCGGGGGCTACTCTTCATTGCGGTGTGCGGGCTTCTCATTGTGGTGGCTTCTCTTGTTGCGGAGCACGGGCTCTAGGTGCGTGGGCTTCAGTAGTTGTGGCACGTGGGCTCAGTAGTTGTGGCTCATGGGCTCTAGAGCACAGGCTCAGTAGTTGTGGCACACGGGCTTAGTTGCTCCGCGGCATGTGGGATCTTCCCGGACCAGGTCCTGAACCCGTGTCCCCTGCATCGGCAGGCGGATTCTTAACCACTGCGCCACCAGAGAGGCCCAGTCCTGGAGACTTTAAACCGTTTAAGACAAGGGGTCACCAGCCTATTTTTAGTTACTTTCTCGTGACACTGGTACTTCACATGCCCCCGTCTGCGGCCAAGGTCTGGGTACCGGTGGGGACAGTGCAAAGTTTGGGGTTCCCGCGGGGCCGTGCCCTGCCTGCCTCACGTGGCCCTGCCCTTGCAGCCTCCTGCTCTTCGTGGACGAAGCAGATGCCTTTCTCAGGAAGCGAGCGACTGTGAGTTTCTGGAGGCCGCCCTCTGGCCTGGGGAGCGGGCAGGGCGGGCGGGGCGCTGGCGGGGTGGGCGGCCTGGGCCGCCGTGTCTGCACTTCCTGGGAAGGGCACCGGGAACCTGCTCCTCAGCTGAGCTTTCTTCATCCATTTTATTTGAAAAGTGGAAGTTCAGCGTCTTTGGAGTCAAGCTTCAGCCTTCGAACTTAGATTCATTCTGTCGTGGGCGAGCGGGGGCTCCGCCTTTCTGCGGAGCCTTTCCTTAGCGCCCCCGTGGCTGCTTATAGAACTCCGGCGTGCGGACCTGACGCCGGACTTTTGTCTCTGCAGGAGAAGATCAGCGAGGACCTCAGGGCCACCCTGAACGCGTTCCTGCACCGGACAGGCCAGCACAGCAGCAAGTGAGGAGAGCCCGTGTGCGGGGCCCGTGGCACTGACTCAGCTCACGTGGCTGCTGTGGGGCGGCCGCCCGAGCAGGCTCACGCCTGACCCACGTGGCCGGACGCAGTGGGACGGCCCGTTGGGCGCCGTGGGGCGTCTGTGGAGCTGCGGAAACAATGTGCTGGGGTCTCTGAGGCAGAGCCGAGGGGCACAGGCTCGTCCACAGGCCACTGCCCTTGGCTCAGGCCCTGGGCATTTCCAGCTGCCCATGAGATGCATTGTCAGGGGCTCACCCCACAGCCAGGGGCCCCAGGTCGCAGGTTGCCCTAGGATTGGGCTGGCCCTTCTGGGCCCCCTAATCCTGCTCCTCCAGGTGGGTGAGGTCCCTCCAGCCCCCTGCCTGCTGGTGGCATCTAGCCCTGCCGGTCAGCCAACGTGGCTACCACGCCAGACTCACTAGCCTTGCCCGCTGCAGCTGCTGCCGGTGGAGACCCTACCCCCACTGAGACCCCCAGGGGCGTGTCGAGTTCCTGCTGAGTTGGCACGTCTGCTTAGCTGAGCCCCAGGCTTCAAGACCCCAGCACTTGGTGTGGGAGGGGCAGGGATCTGTCTCAGACCTGGGTCCCCGTCCCTCCTGCACACAGGGAGGCTTCCATGGCTGGGCCACCAGTTGGGGAGAGGCATGAGCTGGGGCAAGACAGGGAGGGATGGGAGGCAGAGGGCAGCGCCGGTGCGGCAGGGTCTCGCGTGTGAGGACGCCGCACGGCGGGTTCTGCTGGCCCCGAGCCCTGAGCTCCCGCCGTGTGCCGGCTGCAGGTTCATGCTGGTCCTGGCCACCAACCAGCCCGAGCAGCTGGACTGGGCCATCAACGACCGCATCGGCGAGATGGTCGGCTTCGAGCTGCCGCGGCGAGAGGCGCGGGAGCGCCTGGTGAGGCTGTATTTTGACAAGTATGTTCTTAAACCAGCCACAGAAGGAAAGCAGTAAGTGTCCCCGCCACCACGGCCGCTCCCCGCCCGTGCCCCTGCCCCTGGGTTTCACGTGTGGGGTCATGATCGCCCATCACTGGAGGCCCTGCTGCCCCGTCCCGCCTTTGAAACGCTCAGATCCAGGCCACAGTCAGGCCCTGGCAGTGGCGGGCTGTGCCGGCCCACTTCTGGCCTCGCTGAGCCTCCCTCTGGGGCCCCTCCCCAGCACACGGCGGGGCCCACCAGGCCGGGGGTGCCCTCCCTGCTCGTCCAGGCCCTCTCTCACTGTTGTCGGGAGCGTTCCAGATAAGCCAGCGCTGGTCTATTTGTAACCCTCTCCGGGGACCAGATCTCAGCCCCACCGACCTGGTTCCCGCCTGGCGCTGCTGAGCCGTCTTCTGTTCTGCGGCGGGCTTTGCCTGCCCCTGCCACCCGTCTGACAGCTGCCCCCAAGCTCTCTTATCTGGGTCTCTTTTTCCTTTTGCCCCTGGCTGGCCCCAGTCCCCCACCTCCCCACCCTGCTCCAGCTCCCGATGGCGCATCCTAGCCCAGCTGCAGCCTGGACACTGCGTGCAGCCTGAGGTTCTGAGCACTTTTTCACAGGAGTCTGAGCGGGCTCTCTTGGGCCTTCAGCCAGGCCTGACTGGGCCTGGCATCCGCCTGCGGGGGCGGGATTAGGAGCTCCGCTGCTGTCTGAGTGCTGGGCGGGGTCCCTGCCCCCAGGCAGGCGGTGGAGCTGGGAACAGGCCCCCGGAGCTCCTCCGTTCTCCCACATCCTGAACGGCCCCACGGCCGCCCCTAAGCCCAGCATGTGCCCCACCCAGGCCCCGTCTTGGGCTCCACGAGGAAGGGACATTTGCCCAGCAGGGTAGGAAGGTGGAACAGCCAGACCTGGCCCCAGCAGTGGACGTTGGGCAGGGGGTAGCTCATTAAAGTGAGGGGGTCGGACATGTCCCGCCTGGGGTTTCCCAGCACAGGCTCCTGCTGTCCGTCTGTGTGGGAGCCTGGGTCCCTCACGGGCCTCTGCTCTGGCCCGGGTCCTGTGGGCGCCCAGGCATCACTTGGGAATTCTTTACCAGGCGCTTGAAGCTGGCCCAGTTTGACTACGGGAAGAAGTGCTCAGAGATCGCACAGCTGACAGAGGGCATGTCGGGCCGGGAGATCTCCCAGCTTGCTGTGGCGTGGCAGGTGAGCTGGGGATGCGCCCCGCAGGCCAGAGCCCGACCGAGCCAGGGACCCTCAGAGTTGTCGAAAGGTGACTGGGCTGGCACCTGCACCTCCCCCCCACCAGGGTGTTTCTGAGTGATTTTCTGCACAGACGTGACATGATGCCCTCCCTTCCCGCCACCACCCTCTGCCCCCCGCAGCAGGGAGGATGGGCCAGGGCCGTCCGTGGCTTCGCGCGTTATGGTCCTTCCCAGTGTCATTCTGGCCCAGGTCAGGCGTGGCCCTCTCAAATCAGCAGCGTGTCCGGTGGTCATCAAGCTCAGGGTCTTAGGAACCTGGGCTTTGTCCCAGGCTGGGGCCCAGGACAGTTGGCACAGCAAACTGCAGACGGGTGGAGGGTCCGGGGGACACTGCCTGGGCCAGGGATGGAGCATGCCCGAGGGCGCAGAATGTGAGGAGCCAGGAGGCGACTGACCTCATAAGGAGTCGGGCGTTGCCTTCCCAGCCCCTAGAGGCAGACTGCTGCTTTCGGGACTGTCTGCGGGGGCGTGAAGGCCTCAGGCGTTCTGGCTTTTTGGATGGGTTTGCTGAGTCCTGAGGGCCTGAGGACAGCTGGACCACGGGAGGTGATTCCATCTTCACCTTGTGGCTCAGGGCACACAGGCCAGAGTGGCCCTTGTCATTCCCAATAGCCAGGCTTTCATCTGAAACATCCCAGCAGTGGTTCCACGGGTGCCCAGGGCAGGGAAGCCCACTGACTCCCGGGAGCCTTGGGTGCAGCCATTCAGAACAAGTTTCCCCATGGTCCTTGCCAGGTGGAGGGTGCTGAGTGGCTCATGTGTGTGGCCACGTGACAACCTGGCCACTGTTAACTTAGCACGAATGCTACGTAGACATCTGCTTGGATTTGAACATCCTTGCCCAGATACACAGGGGGGCTGTATTAGTCAGAATGAACTAGGTCATGCTGCTGTAACGGACAGCCCCAGATTGCAAACTCTGTCCTCATGTGAGTCACAGGGTGCCCTGCTCCAGGCTGGCCTCACTCAGGAACCAGGCCTCACGAGGTTGGCTGTTTCCACGACCAACAGAGTGGCGAACAGGGTGTCTTAGCCTGGGTGGCCGTGACAAAATGCCACAGCCAGGCGCTTGAACAGACATTCATCTCATGGTTCTGGAGGCTGGAGGTCCCAAATCAGGATGCCAGTGAGGGGGGTTCCAATGCAGGTCCGCTTCCTGGCTGCCTTCCAGCCACTTTCTTGCTGTGTGCTTGTGCAGAGCCCTTGAGAGTATCTTCGTACAAGGACGCCAGTCCTGTAGGATCAGGGCCCCACCCTTAGGACCTCGCCCAACCTGAATCGCTTCCTTAGAAGCCCCATCTCCATGTGCAGCCACACTGGGGGTCAGGGCTTCAGCGTGAACTGGGGGGCGACAAAGGCTCAGTCCCAGTGGCGCCCAGTCCCAGTGGTGGGGAGCGCCCTGGCGCACCTCCCCTCCCCCGCCCTGCCCTGCCCTCCCTGCTCGTTGGGGAACCAGGGGACAGGCCTGTGTGTGCCTGCGTGTGGGGAGCTGAGGATAGTGGCCCCCGCACGCGCATGTGAGGGTGAGCGTTTGCGTGTGGAGGCCCAGAGCCCGTGGCTGCGCTCCCTGTGTGTCCAGCCCCTGGGCAGCCAGGCCCTGGGCACGTCTGCTAGTCCCCACCCCCACCCCCTGTGAGAGAGGGCCAGAATGCCTTGGGGGTCCCACCGTCTGGGACAGGACATGTCAGTGTGTCCCCTTGGAGTTTCTCCCCTGTGGCCCCAGGTGCACGGGGCTGGGCCACTGTGGTGGCTCCTGCCCACCCTCCTCCCTCCAGGCTGAGCAGCCGGGGACCTGTGCACCTGCTCCCCGAAGCCCACCTGCTGGTGTCGCATGGACCCCGCTGCAGCTGCCACCCCCGTGCGATGGTTTTGTCAGTGCAGGTCCGTGCTTCTCACCCTGCAGCTACCTATCATGGGGACCTACTGTTTTTTTTTTTAAACATAAAACTCATTATTTTAACTTTTTTTTTTTTTTTTTGCGGTACGCGGGCCTCTCACTGTTGTGGCCTCTCCCGTTGCGGAGCACAGGCTCCGGACGCGCAGGCTCAGCGGCCATGGCGCACTGGCCCTGCCGCTCCGCGGCATGTGGGATCTTCCCGGACCGGGGCACGATCCCGTGTCCCCTGCATCGGCAGGCAGACTCTCAACCACTGCGCCACCAGGGAAGCCCTGGTTTCTGTTTTTTGGTAGTGGCCATCCTGATGGGTGTGAGGTGGTGTCTCGCTGTGCTGTTGACTTGCGCTCCCTGATGATCAGTGATGCTGAGCATCTTGTCGTGAGCCTGTTGGCCATGCGTGTGACTTCCTCTGAGAAAGGTCTGTTCGAGTCCTTTGACCTTTTTTTAACTGGGTTGTTTGAGGTTTTCTTGTTGAATTGTAGGGGTTCTTTATGTATTCTGGATATTAACTTTGTCTCAGATAGTAGTTTGCAAACATTTTCCTCTTTTCTGCGGGTTGCCTTTTTTACTCTGTTGATAGTGTCCTTTGAAGCACAAAAGTTTTTAATTTTGATGAAGTCCAATATTTTTTTTTTTTTCTTTTGTCAGCTGCTTTTACTGTCATAGCCAGCAAGTCATTGCTAAATACAATGTCTGGAAGCTTCTCCCATCTGTTTTTATCTATGAGGTTTATAGTTTGAGGTCTTAGGGTTAGATCTCTGATCCATTTAGAGTTGATTTTTGTATATAGGGTACAACTTTGTTCTTCTGTATATGAATATCCAGTTTTCCCAGCGCCACTTGTTGAAAAGACTGTCGTTTCCATTCAGTGATCTCAGCATCCTTGTTGGAGGTCACTTGACCATATGTGAGGGTTTATTTCTGGGCTCTTTGTTCTATTCCACTGGCCTGTGTCTGTCTTAGTGCCAGTACCACACTGTCTTGATCACTGTAGCTTTGTAGTAGATTTTAAAACCGGGATATGGGAGACTTCCAACATATTCTTATTGAAGATTGTTCTGGCTGCTTGGGGCCCCGTGAGATTGCATATGAATTTTGGGGTGGATTTTTTGTGTGTTAATTTCTGCAAAAAACATCATTGAAATTTTGATAGGGATTGCATTGAATCTGTAAATTGCGTTGGGTAGTACTGACCTCATAACAACGTTGTCTTCCAATGCATGAACGCAGATATTTTTCTGTGTTTTCATGTCCTTAATTCTAGCAAAATCCAGTGTACAAGGCTTTCACCTTCTTAGGTAAGGTAATTCCTAAGTATTTTATTCTTTTCGATGGTGGTGTAAATAGAATTGTTTCCTTAATTACTTTGCCAATTACTCCGTGTCCCTGTGTAGAGACGCAGGTGACCTTGTGCATTACTTCCGTGTCTAACAACTTTGCTGAATTTATTGCTTCGGATTTACCATGTATGATAAGATCACGTCACCTGCAGACAGTTAATTTTACTTCTTCCTTTCCAGTCTGGATGCCTTTTCTTTTTTCTGCCTGATTGATCTGTCTACAATCTCTAGTGCTCTGTTGACTAGAAGTGGTGAAAACGGGCATCCTTGCCTTGATCCTGATCTCAGAGGAAAAGCTTTCAGTCTCTCACCACTGAGACGACGTTTGCTGATGTTTTCTTATCTGGCTTTTATCAGGATGAGGAAATTTCCTCGTATTCCTAGTTTATTGTTTGTTTGGCTGTGCTGCACGGCTTGCGGGATCTTAGTTCCCTGACCAGGGATCGTGCCTGGGCCCTCGGCAGTGAAAGTGTGGAGTCCTAACCCCTGGCCTGCCAGGGAATTCCCCCTCATTTATTGTTTTCATCAAGAAAGGGTGTTGATTTTTGCCAAATGTTTTCCTGTATTAATTGAGACAATCAAGTGCTTTTTGTCCTTCATTCTCTTAATTACTTACCTAGGTTGATTTTTCCCTAGGTGAACCATCCTTGCACTCCAGGGAAAAAAAGCCCACGTGGTTGCGGTGTATAATCCTTTCAATACGCTACCGAGTTTGGTTGTTAGTATTTCATTGAGCGTTTTGCATCAGTTTTCACAGAGGGTCTGGTTCTGTGTGGTGTTTTGTCTGGTTTTGGTATCAGGGTGATGCTGACCTCAGAGTGAGTAGGAAGTGTTTCTTCCTCTCCAGTGCTTGGAAGAGTTTGAGAAGGATGGGTGTTAGCTCTCCTTTAAGCTTTTTTTCAGTGAATTTTTTTTGTTTTTGAATAATTCCAGGTTCACAGAAAAGTCGCAAGGCTAGCACAGCTCCCTCCACACTGGCCGTCTCACCACATCCCTCAATTCCACCTCAGACGTGATCTCTCCCAGAACCCACCCAAATGCCCATGACATTCAGTCCTCCTGTCTCGGGCTTCTCTGGGCTGTGACAGTTCTCAGGCGTCCCTTGTTTCTGACGATTCCGGCAGTTTTGAGGAGTCCTGTAGGACGTCCCTCGTTGGGTCTGTCTGATGGCTTTCTCATGAGTGGAATGGGATTGTGGGTTTTTGGAGGAAACCAGAGGTGAGGGCCCCTTCTGGTCACATCGTATCAGGGGGCACCAGACATCCACACGACATCACAGGGATGTTGGCCTGGATCCCCTGGTGTCCGTGGTGCCCAGCTGGCTTCTCCGTGGTAAAGTCGCTGCACACCCTCTACCTGCCCCTCCCCATCAGGGACCCCCTCTGGCTGCCACCCCACCTCAGCTGCTTTGCAGAACTCGGGCTCCTTGCAGGAGGCCTCAGGGACGGCCCTTCCCTCTGCAGCTTCAGCCAGGCGCTGAGAACAGCCGTGTGGGGAGCAAAGTGACTGGTCATCTCGGATGGTGGGAACTTGCTCCCTGTGTCCTGCGTGGGCTGAGGCTCCTAGGGACCTAGAGAGAAACAGCTGGACTGGCTTGGGCTCCCTGCTCAGTGGACACTTGAGTGCACATGTCAGAGCCACAGCTGGGTGACAGGAAGCAGCTGGGGCCCGGGGTCACCCAGGAGGCACGCAGCCTGGCCAGAGGAGACCTGCCTTGGCAGCTGAAGTGCTGTGGCCCACGCTGGGGCCCGGTGAGCCGAACTGTGGTCACCCCGCCCACGTGCACGGCCCGGGAACCTGGGCATCGCGGGTGCAGAGCGCCGCCGGCAGCCCGGACCACGACAGCCTGCGGTTCTGGGAGGACCGTCTGCAGACAGTGGGGCCCCGAGCGCTCTGCGTGGAGGGCAGTTTGGCCCCGGGGGCTCTGCCTCTCCTGGTGTCTGCGTGGCCTGTGGTGGTTCTGTTGGCTGCTCGTTGGCCCCGAGCCCTGCTGTCCACGGGGCAGGGCCCTCCGGTCTGCGGTTGAGGGCTGGGTTGCCCCCTGACAGTGGGCCTCTGGGTTTCTTTTCTTCGAAAGCCACTGAGAAAGCCAGTGGAGCAGCCAGCACTGGCACCAGCCGGGGGCGCGGGCAGGGCCCCGGGTTTTGCAGGGATGGCAGCTGCTCTGGGCTGCAGGGTCGCCTGCGAGCACGTGTGTGCTGCCGCATGTCGGCGTGCGCCTCATGCTGAGCGGCCAGGCCCCTCCTGCAGCTGAGCGCAGGCCCGGGAGAGCAGCCCACGCTTTGCCCCACCTGCCCCTGCCCCAGAGGAGTTGGGTTCTGGGCGGCGAGTGCAGCAAGGATGGGGCTGGCCAGGCTGCCTTGTCCCTGGGTCAGGCCTGGCCTACACGGGTGAGTGGTGACTGGTGGGCCCTGAGGAGCCTCAGGCTGAGGCCCTTCCCCCACGCGGGCAGCCCCTGTGCTGCCCTGCCTCAGTGCTCTCTTCCCCTGCCAGGCCATGGCGTATGCCTCTGAGGATGGGGTCCTCACCGAGGCCATGATGGACGCCCGGGTCCAGGATGCCATCCAGCAGCACAAGCAGAAGATGCAGTGGCTGAAGGCAGAGGGGAGCCGGCCCCTGCTCCCAAGTTCACAGGCCGAGTGAGCCGGGCCTGGACACCTGCAGCACGCTGACCAGGTGCCCCAGCTCCCAGCGGACGTGGTGACACCACACAGCCGCCCCCCTCCCGGCGTGTGTAACCTTCCTCTGGTCAGGCCCAGGGCGGCAGGGCAGCATTAAAGGCCTCTGCTCAGGACCAGCTGTGCGGTGCAGCCTTGAGGTGGGGTTGGTTCCCCTGACCCCGCAGCCGCCCCCAGGACACTCCTGGGAGACATGTCCCTCCAAGCCCGGCCCAGACGGGGAGCAGGCACTGTCCGCCATGCCCGGGGCAGCGGCCAAGCTGGCAGCACAGCGTCCCAGGCAGATGCTGGCTGCTGCAGCAGTGACCAGCAGTAGGGGGCCCGGCCAAGGACCTGACCTTGCCCAGTCCCTCCCAGGGCCAGACCCGAGCCCATGATGAGCAGAGCTGACCTCTGTGCAGCCCAGCTGTCCTCGGGAGGGCAGTGCCCTTGAGGTCTGTGAACCCATAAAGCCGGGTGCCAAGAACCAGCCCAGCGACCCGCGATGGCCAAGGATGTGTGGAGCGGGGGGACTGCCAGCCCACAGAAGGCGAAGTTCTCCCGGATTGGAATTGGGGGTCTTTTTATCCAGAATCTAATAAAAACTGACAGATACGTCTCAGTGTCTGTCTCATGGCTGATGTGCGGATCCCTGGGGCAGAGGCAAAAAGAAGAGGCAGAGGCTGGAGCTTTCTAGAGAATTTACTGACCAGCAGGGGTGGGAGTCACAGTGAGGCGCCCGACCCGGGCTGCCGCCGCGGGGCTCAGAAGCCTTATTGCTGGGCCCGGGCCTCCCCCGGACCCCTGCCCGCGCCCCCACTGCGGGCCGCGGGCGCACACGCCTCATGCACGTGCCCCCGTGTGCAGACGTGGGCGCACCCGGCTCCCGGCCGTGCTCGCCTCCGGCAGAACTGGCTCCGGCTCCGGAAACCAGACGGACGGACGGAGAGACAGACGCGGGCGCACAGGAAGCCGCCGGTTTCCAGCGGCGGACGTGGTCCTGGGCTGGGCGGGCGGTCCCACCCGCGCCCCCGGTGCCGCTGTCCCCGCGCCCCCGCCCCGGCCCCACCCCGACCCCCTTTATAAAAAGAAGAGGAGACAGCACCTTCCGCCGGACGCGCCCGACGGCCGCGGGCGCCCTGGCCCGGGCCGGCCGTCCAGTCCCGTGAGCGTGGGCGCGGTGGCCGGCGGCCCCGCGAGTCCTGCGCGCGGCTCAGAGGTGCCGCGGGCTCGGGTGACCGTTGTGGTAGAGTTTCTGCTTCACATGCACCATGTTCCCGGCCGCCTCCTCGAACGGCCTGTGTGGCCGCCGGCCCAGCTCCCGCAGGCTGCACAGCTTGGGCAGCCAGGTCCACGAGCCGTCTGCGGGGCGGGGGGCGCGGTCAGGGCGTGGGCTGGTGGGCGGGGCCGGGAGTGGGCATGGCGTGGGCGTGGGAGAGGGCGTGGCCCCGGCGCGGACGAGGCTGTCTCCGGGTCCCCGCGCCGCGCACTCACCGTAGCGCCGGCCCGCCCTCCAGGCGCGCACGGCGCAGTGCAGGACGCCGTCCATCCACACCAGGAACCAGCTGATGCAGAAGCCGAGCAGCAGCCCCAGCATGAGGTCGATCTCCTGCTTGGTGACGTTGTCTGTCACGAAGTAGTTCTCGGAGGCGTCCACCACAGACTGGTCCCCGTCGTACGGGATCACGTAGTGGACGTGGTGCCTGGGGGCGGCAGGGCGGGCTGGCACCTGTCCCGCGGGGCGGGCAAGCTGCACCCGTTTGCCTGCAGGGGTCTTTGAAGCAGACCTTGTGGGGTGCTGAGGTCGGGAGGGGCCAGCGCACTCGCCCAGGACCCGGGTCACCAGGTGGGAGGCTGCCCGCAGGATGGGAGTGTGCGAGGTCATAAGTCAGCGTGAAGTCCAGTGGCTGGCCTCCACGCATCACCCTCGTCCCTCTGCCCAGCCCGGGGCTCAGAGGCAACCCTGACACGGTGACAGGAGCACAGCGCAGGTGGAGAAGGCGTACCGGGGCGAGGGCCCAGGCGGGGTGCCCCCGCCCAGTGACAGGGTCACAGCCCGCCCGTGGGCCTGTGCCCAGAGGCCCCCACTGGCTCCTGGGGCACTGCCCCTCTGGCCTCTCCCTCCCACCCTGCAGTCACTCCGCCCTTTCCTCAGCTTCCCCTCCAAGGAAAGCCGTGTGGGATGAGCCCTGCCTTGGGCCTCTGGTCTTCCTTTTGCCCCTCTGTCCCTTGCAGGAACCTCCCCTGTCCCAGTTCTCTGTGCTTGAGGCCCGGGGGCACCCCCTTAACCGTGCCCCACACAGATCCCAGGTCCTGGGACAGACCCTGGACCATGGTCTGTCCCCTGCATCCCAGCACCCACTGAGGCCTGGGCCGTTCCCCTCAGCCTCCCCTCCCTTGACAATCCAGGCGGAGGCCACACTGAACCCTCCTCACAAGGCTCCCTCTAGCCTCAGGCCTGCCTGGATCCTCTCTTCCTCCAGGAAGCCCTTTGGGCCCCACGATCCCGGGTTGGGTGGCCCTGCCCAGAGACCAGTACCCAGGGCAACAGACTCTGGGCTCCACGCCCCCCCACCACCGACAGGAGGGCCGGGGAGAAGAAGCTGCAGGACCTGGGTGCCCGAGGCGTGTGGGGTCCGTGCACCCTGAGCCCCCAGTCACCCTGGGGCCCCTCCTTCCCCGAAGTGCAGGAGCCACCTTGGGGTGCGCCTGCCTGGCTCCCCTCCTACCGAGCCCCTCAGCTGGCTTCTCCAACTCTCCACCCCCAGCACGTCCCCGCGGCACCCCACGTCTGCTCTGAGCTCCAGCTGCCTGCATGGCGTCTCCACGTGGGATCTACAGACACCTCAAATTTGCACCTAAAAATAGCTCCTCCCTCCCCAACCTGCTTCTCCCCATCTTCCCTCGGTTACATGTCGACACCTCTGCCTGGTCTCCAGCTGAGATGGGTCCCCGTCCCCCCCTCGCAACTGAACATGAGCCACCCTCCCCGGCCCCCCAGGGACCTCCTCACAAACGGAAACCCCCCAGGACATCCCTGACCCCAGGCCCCTGTTGCCCGTCCATCACCGACATCCCTGTGCCAGTGGGGGCCACACAGTGCTTTCCACCCCGTGGAGACAGCAGCGGGCAGGCCCCATGTTACCCCCCTCCCGCTCCCCTGGGGACTCCTGGAGCCCATCCGGCTCAGCTTGTCCAGAGTAGGTGGGGCCTCAGCCACCACGGCCCCTTGAGCAGGGACCACCACACCTGGGTTAGTTGGAGAGGACTGCCTGACACATGGTGGCGGCCGTAGCCCATGTGGCCACAGCTCGCCAATGGCCCTCATCAGTCATCAATAGGGTGGAGAACCCTTGCTGAGCGCCGGAATGCGTAGCGGCAGAGGACGCCCTTCGTCACCCAGGCCAGGCCCCCAGCAGCTGGTAACACTGAGCGTCGCCGCCATCTCCTGCCCTCCTGCCTTCCCGACCCCGACAGGGAGGGTCTTCCTCGGGACCACGACTTCCTACCCCTGGACAGGGCAGGAAACTTGAAGATGGAGTCACCGAGGAAGCCAGAAACGCCCCTGCAAGTAGGACAAGGCCAGGGCCCCGACTGCCCCGGGGGTGGGGGGTGGGGGGGACCTCCAGGGGGTCAAAGGTCATGACCTGTGCCCCCATCGCTGTCCTAGCACCTGCCGCTCTTCCCCTGCTCCTTGCCCTCCTCCTTCCTCCAAGTCAGGCAGGCCCCGGGGTGGGGGGGGGCAGGTGGGGGCTCAGGTCACCCACGTGCACACGTATTTCCGTGATGTGTACATACATGTGTCCTGCCTGGGCCACGCATGTTGCATGTGTCTACCTGAGGTCGGACGCATGTTGTGTATACACGCCGGCCACATGCACAGGACATGGCGTGTATACCATGGACTCGGCCCATGAGCTCCACATGTGTGCATGTGCACGCTCGCCCGGGCACGAGCGCGGTGCGTGCCACATGGAGATGCACATGCACTGGGCTTTGCGCACAGCCATCCTCTCTGTGGGCACTGTGGCATATGCACGGGTGTGCACCCACAGACACAGCCTGCTGGCACGCACGTTTCACAGCATTTACACACGTGTCCTCTGTATAAAATTCTCCGCATCGGCATGTAGAAGGCACACGAGTGTGCGTGCGCCTTCTCTGCAAACGGGGTGTACACACAAGTAGAGTCCGTTGTGGCAACATGTGTACATGGTTCGTACACAGAGGCCTGATATGCCAGACTGCACCCTGCAGACATTCACTGTGCCCACAGGGTGCACGTGGGTGCTGTATATTGTGTTACACACATGTACTGCGCATACACATGCATGTTGTCAATATACAAGAATACTTTGTACACGGAATTTACACATCCTTATGCAGCGATGTGTACAAAGCACACATACATGGACACATACACACACGGAAACACTCTACGCCTACAGCAGGCGTGGCTCTCGTGTTGTCTGTGTCTAAGCTGTGCACTCAGGCCTCGCTGTGGCTTGCACTCCATGGGCACTTGTTTTACACAATCCACGTGTACTCTGGACACTACATATGACCCATACACATCCCCGGAGCAAATACACTCTGAAAACACACCCTGTCTGCCCAAAAGGGCCTCAGTGTGAGGTCTTAGGCACACATGTGCAGGTCACACTGCAACAGCCCTGCACGGAAAATGGGCCTCACTAATGTTTAGGGAGCTGAACCCTGGGCCGGTGGCGGGCACACCTCCGGTCTCCGGGAGGGTCTCAGGACCCCCGCTCACACCCCCAGGCTGGGTCGGCCCAGGGAGCGTGGAGCTGACCTCCTGCCGCTCCTTGGCCTTGGGCCGTGCGCACCAGGCAGGAACACGCGGATCTCCGCGAGGGTGTGGCCACCCAGCCAGCACTCCGGATGATTCCTGGCCAACACTCGTGAGGGCCGTTTACACGCCCATCTCCATCTGCCCTGCTGCCCATGTTCTGCTTCGACACCCGGTCTGCACACACAGGCATGTAGCATGCTTAGTGAGGCATGAAACTGTCCTCTCACACACCCCTCGCCCAGTACGTGTGCACACGTCCCTGGAGCAGCAGCACAGGGCAGGGTCAAGAGCACGAGTTCCCTGCCGGCCGCATGGCCCTGGGCAAGTCTGTCTGCTCAGCCTCTGTCCGCTCTCTCGGGGGCCCCAGCGTGCGTGGGGCTGAGGGGCTGCTGCGTGTGCGCACATGTATATGCACAGACGGTACACACATGCGCGTCTCATGAGAAGATGTTTATTTCGTACATGGACATACAAACATGCATGGCCAGGAAGACTCCATCACTACATGTGCACAGAATGGGGGGGGGTCACAAAGTGGGTGTAGGGACCTGGGCTCTCCCCTCTCTCTGTGTGACCTTGAGCAGACTCCACCCCCGGCCTCAGTTCCTCCCGTGGACAGCGAGGGGGTTGGGCCAGATGCCCCTCAAGGTAGGCCCTGCCCACCTTGACCTTCTGCTCTTCCCCCTAGCTGGCTCCCAGGAAATTTCATGGACACAGCTCAGGGCCCAGGGAGGAGGATGGTGTCCTCTGTGGGCATAGCCGTGCGCAGGATCCCTCCCGGGACACCAGGCTGGGCTGCTGCTCTCCTGGTCTCCACGCCCCGGGCCAGGAGGCCCTGGACCCGTTCTGCCCGTCACCCGCGGGCCCTTTCTCTAAAGGCAATTTGGGAGGGGGTCCTACTGCCTCGGGCATGCTCCCCACTCCCGGAACACCTCTGTGCCACGGAAGCTGGCCGGTCCTTCCCCCACCCGGCCTGGCGCCAGCCTCAGCAGCCCCCACCGGCCTGGCCCAGCTGGGCCTTGCAGCCCGGCCTGCATGGCGCTCGCTGGAGCCCCAGTGGGCCCCACCTCCACCCCACATGTGTGATCACGCGTGTGCCCCTCTGGGCGCAGACTCACCGGCCACAGTTGCAGTGGCAGACGCGGTCCTCGCCCCGCAGGTGCGGGAGGATGTAGTTGTGGAATCGGTCCAGCAGCGCGTTCATGTCCATCAAGCACGCGATGGCCTGGAAGAGCCCATGACCGGTCAGCGCCGAGGAGCGAGAGGCTGGGCCGGCGCCCCCCGGCGGGGGCCGACGCGCTGGGGATGGGGGAGCGCAGGCCGCCCGGGCCGGTAAACAAGCCGCGGGAGGGGGAGGCGGCGCGCGGGCGCGGAGGCGGGAGCGGGTGCGGGGAGCGGGCGCGCGGGAAGCCCCTCCGCTCACCATCACGATCGACGCCCCCAGAATCATGAAGATCATGGTGTTGGCGCTCATGGACATCGGGCGGGGCCGGGCCGGGCCGGAGCGCCGCCCCCCGGCCCCGGCGCCCCCCCGGCCCCGGCCCGATGCTGAGCCCCCGCCGCCTCTGCAGAGGTCAGCCCGCCGCGCACCCACCGCCGCCGGCCGGGGAGGAGGCGCGGGGCCGGCGCGGGGCAGGGGACGCGGCGCTCCCGGGGTCCTCGGCCGCCCGGCCCGCGCGCTCGCCGCGCCCGCCGCGCTCCGCTCCGCCCTCGGCTCTGCCTCCCGCTCTGCGCGCGGCGCGGCTCCGGCCCCCTCCCCCCGCGGCCTCCCCCGCGCCCGCCTCCCGGGAGGAACCTCGCCGCCCGCGGCCGCTCGCCCCCGCGACGCCGGCCGGACCCCTCCCCGGGGGCCGCAGGGCCCGCTCGCCCCCATCTGGCCAGTGCCGGCCCTGGCTGCCTGCCCAGTGCCCCTGGACCACGGGCCGCGTCCCGTCCCGACCCGCCGAGGCGATCCCGGAGAGGCCCCGGGCTTCCTTCCGCTCTCCTCCTCCCCACTTCTCAGCTGGAGGCCCCTCCTCCCCGCCCGCCCGGGGTCGCCGGGTGAGGGGCTGCGGGCAGACTGGTCAGCACCCAGCCTCCTCCGGCAAGAGGCTGCCTTTAGCGGAGGGGCCGCAGGGTCCCTGCCAGGGAGGTCACTCCGGAGCCATGGCCACATGGCACAAGGATGGGGCCCAACAAAGGCTAAAGGATCCCTTACTGCGGGGGCAGGGCCAGCCTCAGCCCCGGCTCTCCTCAGGGGTGGGCCACGAAGCTCAGAGGCCCGCGTCGTAGCCCTGATGTGGCTGCCCCATGTTGCTGGGGGCTGGGGAGGGGTCATTGAGCCAGCCCACCATCCACAGGCAGGGGGACAGCACTGCCCACAGAGGAGTCCCCGGAACACCTCTGTGCCACGGAGACCAGGAGGGGTCACCAGGCAAGAGCGGTCCCCGCCCAGGGAGCAGGTGCCACATCCCTCCAGAGTCCCCGTGGACGGGAGGCCCTCGGGGTGGTGCTAGAGAGCTCAGCTTGACCCACAGGCCCGGACTGCCGTCTGAGGACCCTGACGGGAGGTCCAGGCCAGGCAGGGTACTCTGGATGAAGCCAGGACGACCAGCAACATCTACTGATGAGACAATGGCAGGTTCTTTCCCAAAAAGTACAGCCTGTTGCTTTATTCAGGGATTTGTACATTGCAGCCAGTTAGGGGAGACGGGAAAGGGGTGCTCAGTGAGAGGCAGATGGCTGGGGGGAAATGTGCTATCAACCGTTTTTTTCTTTTTTGGTTAAAGAAAAAAAACTATAATCAATATCCCACTCATAAGTAAAAGTGGGATGGGAAACACTTGATTGTAATCTGGCATTTATGTATATCTTCTCATTTCATATGTACAGTTTATTTGGGCACTGCTACCGTCCGTCCATCGGCAGAATACCTAAAGGTAAAAACAAATATCAGGAAGGAAGAAGTATTAACAAAAGGAAGCTCAGCAAGGTGGCTCCAGGCGGGCGGGGGCCATCAGTAGAAGCAGACGGTGTGCAGGAAGGTCCTGCCGCTCTTCTCCTCAAACTCCTGCAGCAGCTCGTCAATCTCGTTCTCCATGTCCTCCGTGTGCTGGATCTGGAGCCAGAGGAGAGCCGCCCTGAGCCGCCCGCGCCCAACAGGCAGCCCCACCCCGCCCCGGCCTGGTGCCGCCCGTGCGTGTGGGGCGGGGCGGAGGGGAGCCCGACAGGGACGGGACACGGAGCGGCTGCAGCAGGGCGGGTGGCCTCAGATGCCACACATACGCGCACTGCAGACGCTCGCCGCCTGCACTGCCCCCACCCTGAAAATGAGCAGACCCGACCCAGACAGTACCGTCGCGGGCCCGGTCAGCCAGCAAGGAAGCCCAGGGGCCGTCCCGTGCACTGTAGCGGGTTAAGCAGCGCCTGTGGCCCCCACCCGCCAGCTGCCACTAGCGTCTCTCCCGGCTGTGAGGCCCACCGTGTGTGCGGTGAGATGTCCCCTGGTGGAGAACCACCGCCCTGGAAGGAGGCGGCCCTGCCAGGGGACAGCCCCAGGGTGGTCCGGGGCCAGCTCCTCAGCCCGCCTGTCCTGGCAGGGGCTGGCCTGCGGCCGAGGCCCCTCGCTGCCCCCCGTCTCGGCCTGTGAGCAGTGCCTCTCCTCTGCAAGCTCTCGCCAGCCCGACCCAAGTGGCTGTCACGTGTGCTATTTCTGGGACGTGTCAGCCCCTTCAGCCCTGTCTTTTGCCTGATGGCCAGACCATGGGAACAACTGCTGGAGCTTCAGCAGCCACCCTGGACCATGAGACACCTTGGGAACAGAAGCTGTGCCGGGCAAAGTAACAAGAGAGCAGGGGCCTGGGCCCCTCACACAGCAAACCCGTCCAGGCCTGCCTGTCTCCAGACTTCTTGGTTAAGCCTCGTTTTCTTCACTTTTCTATCACTCACAGTTAGTTGGCCTAAATGCAGAAGCCACAGGCCAAAGATATGACCAGACATACGAGTTGGGTCGGTCCTTTTGTCCCATCTAAGAGGAAATGTTTGGCTCTGAGCACAGCTGCACAGTGGCTGCAAAAGCTCTTGGGGTTTCCTGTACAAGGGAAGATGCCCAGGGCCACTCGGGGAGGGCTGGACGTCTGGAATGAGAAGTGCGGGGGCAGAGAGGACCAGAGCCCTTTGATGCCATCTCTGGGGGCTCCCGGGCTCCTCTAGCTGTTTGGGGTCTTGGCAGGGGGCCTAAGTCCTGGGAGCCATCTCCACAGAAGCCAGACCCCGGCAGGTCACTCACCCCTGCAATCAACCTAAAACGCTCAAAGGTGCATTCTTTAGCCAGAGCTGACTCGGTGACTCTCACCTGTGGGCACCTCTGCATTTATGGGTTTTAACGTTTGGCAGTAAGCGGACCGTGAACCGAGCGGTGTGCTCGTCACGTTCATGCTGAAGCCCTTGTGTGCACGACGCAGGCCCGCCCAGGGCCCGATACTCACGCACTGGCAGAGCTCACAGATGAGGAACGCCCCCAGGGTGGCCTCTTCGTGGTTGTCCTGGATGTCCACGTTGATCACATGCACAGGCTGGCACGTCTCCTGCTCCCTAGAATTCAGATCTGACCGTGACAAGAGGACGGAAGTCAGAGGCCTCAGAACAGAGCGCAGGAGGCTGTGCGCTGCCCAGCCTTCCTTCGGGGATGCAGTTAAGGACCAACATCAGAGCATCTGACCAGGCCGAGCACTCCCCCCCCACCCCCAACCCCGGGAGGAGCCTCACGCCAAATACGGCTGGGACCGCAGGAAAGCTCGCGCTCATGAAGCTGGACCCCAGGCCACCTGGTCACACCTGCCAAATCCAGCCTGTCCCGCGGGACAGCAGCTGACAGCACCCTCACTTACAAAGCACCAGGCCCTAGTCCCTCTGCACCACACGTGCTCTTGCTGCGCCACAAAGGCCCTGAACCCGCACCGTGCTGTTGGCTGGCACAGGTGGTTTTGCCCTGGTGAACACGGTCAGCCCCAAGGCCACCATCTCCTGCCCCCACCCCCTCCCAGGGCCCACACAGGTCAGGGGCCCTCTGTCCACCTCTCCGTGGCCTTGCCCCATTTCCCCCGCCTGCCGGAGCCCACAGACGCACCGGGAACCCTTCTCCAGCCCTGGGCCAGGAACAGACACCACGCACAGGACGGCCCGGCTGCCTCAGAGGCGCTGGACGCACAGCAGGACAGAGGGCACGGCACAGGGCCTGGCGCTGCAGCTGTTGCGCTTACCTTCCACCACCTGGTCGTACACCCGCTCTTCACAGGTGAGGATCAGATCAAACAGATCTTTGCAGTTCTGGAACCTTTCTGGCCGGGGCTTGATCCTCTTATTTCTGTCCAGCATGTGTAAAATGCCATTCTGCGTGTAGCTGAGTGCCCGAGTTAAGGAACTCTGGATAAAGGCCCCGCTCCCCCCCAGCATCCGCGTAGGCGCAGCCACCCGCCCCCCCCCCCGCCCCCAGCAGGAGCATCAGGGCGACGGAGGCACGTGGGGGCAGGCTGGGCCGCAATCCCCCATCCCGCAGGAGACAAGTCAGGTGAGAGTGCTCGCCCCCAGCCCAGCCTACTGGCTGCCCTTGGACCCACACCTCTCCAGAAAGCAGACCTAGTGTCTGCAGCCTTCTCCCAGGTCCGTGTTTCCCCAACCAGGGATTGAAGCTGCACCCCCTGCAGTGGAAGCTCAGAGTCTTAACCACTGGGCCGCCAGGAAGTCACTGATGGCCTTTTCCGTCCTGCAGAGTCTTGGCAAACGCTCATGCTGAACCCAAGCCCTTTGGCAAAGACAAAGCTAACCTGGAAACCCAATCCCAAGCCTAGCTCAGCATGGCAGTGAGAGAATCCGGAAGCCCACCCAAGAGAGGACACGAAGAGCGTCCAGGAGGGAGAAGCCTTGGTGAACTGAGGGCAGAGTGAGGGGAGCCCAGGCCCAGGACCTGGAAGGGCCGAGTCCCTCGGAGCTCGGATGGGCCACACAGGTCCCGCAGTCAAGGTCTGTGCCAAGCAGGTGGCCCTGAGCTGGAAGTGCCTCCTCTGGGACCCTCCAGACAGGATCCCACCCCCACCCCCACCCCCGATGGCTGTGTCCTCGGCCCCAGGAGAGGGCTCACTGCCCCAAGGACGAAGCCCGTGGTCTCTAAGGGTCGTTCTGGATAGTTTGAAACAAGCATGTTGTCCACTCTACTCGGACACAGATGGGCTGATTTAGGAACTCTGAGGGATACATTTACTGTCTTTCCCAGATTTTAAGTTATGAGAGTTTATTTCAATGAGCTCGTATTACTCAAAATACATTTCCTACCTTCTTGGATGGTGAAAACGGCTTTTAAAATACATTTAATTAAGAGTTTTCACTTGAAAAGACACTTGACTGTTAGCTGTGGGGCGTTTTTGGTTCTTGCCATTTTTTAGACAAGCGTAATAACCACGGCCACCTCATGCTGGCCTGCGCCCCCGGGCTGGCCCTGCCGCCTCCTGGCTGCCCACTCGCTGCTACATCTAGGTCTTCCTCCCCAGAACCTGGTCCTTCGGACACCTGGCATCTACGTCCAGCAGAAAGACACAGGCCAGGGAGGCCCCACGTGGTGCAGGGCTGGTGGTGGAGGCTCCCTGCACTCCCACAGTGGCTCCAAGACCGGCCACCCAGACAGCCCGGCTTCAGGTGACACCAAGGCTCACGGTGACGGCTCCCTCAGAGGGGAGGCCACCAGGTGCTCGGGGGGCTCCTCAGGGTCCCCAGCAGTCTTGCAAAGCCCCTTCCTTCTTTCCTTGACCCTCAGTTATGCACAAAGATGATGTAACAAATGAAAGTCAGCTGCACATAACTGAGGACAAAAGGCCTAGTTCAGAGATCAAAGCCTCACCTTCATCAGTGTAACAAGGAAGGAGTAACAGGGACCTTTTGAGACTATTTTCTAGCAAATCCCGGATACGCAGGGCCCAGGCCGTGGCAGGCAGGACCAAGGACAGCGCATGCTGGGTGCGGGTGTGGGTCCTTGAGGATGAAACGACGAAACACTGGATTCCCAGGGACCTGCCTGAACTCCCGCCTCACACCAGGGTGAGACAGGAAAAGTGGGGATCAAGATGGCGACAGCTGTCTGCCACCAAGACAAAGCCTTCCTTAGGGCCTGGCTTCTGAGGGAAGGCCCACGCTCTGTGCACGGAGGGAGGGAGGGAGGGAGGCAGGGGGCGTGCTCACCCCACGGAGGCTGGGATGCTGCAGACTCAGGGGCCGAGCACTCCTAGCTGAGCCACGACCTGCAGGGGCCAAGGCAGCAGGGCCCTGGCCACTCGAGGCATCTGCACCGAACCCACCAAGGCCAAGCCCGTGGACCAGAGCTGCAAGGGAGCCGGGCAGCCAGGACCACCCCCTGGGGCCCTGCCAGGTGGGAAGGACACGTTAGGCCCCTAGAACCACTCCCACCCCACATGGGTGCTCCCCCAGCCAACAGCGACCTTGGGCCCAGAGGCAGCGGCAGGCCTGGCTGACCACAGTGGGTAAAGGGCCAGCCGACCTGCCGAGGCAGGAAGCCTCCTTTAGGGAGGGAGAGCTGGCTGGGGCCTCCCTTTGAGCTCACACGCTTGTCAGAAATAAACCCCCCAGGCGGGGAAAGCTAGCTCAAGAGCCCAACCCAGGCGGACGGAGGCCGAGGTGGGTGCAGGCAGAGAACACGGTGTCTGGGCCCCTGCCCCTGCCCCACGTCTCCTGGGCTGCGGCTGTGCGCCCCAGCTCACGCCTGGAGCCGCTGCACCTTCAGAGGGTGGGTCTCCCCCTCTCACCTGGGACAGATGAAGGGCGGCGTGGGCACCTCCTCTGTGGTGCAGATCCGCAGCTCCTCAAGAGTGGGGGCCCCAGAAAGACGAGAGGTTCTGTCTGCTGCCACAGGAAGTACGACAACAAAGGATCATTCTGAAACACTCTGGGGTCCTACCCATCAAACGATGCAGACCCTGTCAGCGGAGAGCACGTGCTCTCGAAACTGCTACATGAGCACCGGCAAGCCTGCTGGAGCGACCCCGCGGGGGGCACTCAGATTCAGGATGGGCCCAGGGACTGTCCTGAGGGGAACACGGCAGGCACAGGGGGCTTGTGTCCAAAGTTCAAGGGCAAAAGGCAAACATACCGGCGGGTCTGAGATGCACCCAAAGGGACCACAGACCGGCTTTGAGCCAGGACCTGGGCCTGGAGGCTGCCCGTCCGGAATGGCAGAACCTGCTCTGACCCAGGTGCCCGAGGGCTCCAGTCTGTTCTAGTTCAAGGCAACTTCTCAGATGTGAGGTTTAGCCCCCAACCACGAGTTCATCCTACATACGTGTGCTCAGCACGGAAAACAGGTTCAGCTGAACGCTTCTGTCTCAACAGTGATGCTGAGAGATACGGGCCTGACAGTGCGTCCGGCAGACGTGACTTCTGGGCGCCCGAGGCAACGCCTTCCCGAGCCCTCGGAGCGCAAGCACATCATTCCTCCTGCTGCCCCAGCCCAGCCATGTGGGGGGATTCGGCGAGGATGCGGCTCTGCTTCCCATCGGACAAGGAGGGCCCGGGAGGTGGGCAGAGGGGGCCAGGCCGGCACAGAGCAGGCCCCGGTGCGCGGAGCCCATGCTGGGAACCTGGGGTCAAAGCAGAGATGCCCCCTGTGAAGGCAGGTGGCTGAGGGCAGAGGCTGGGGCCAGACCAGTGAGGAGACGGATGGGCCGATTCCAGGGCAGGGGTGAGGCGCCGACAGAACCCACATACGGGGTCAGACGCTCCCTCGGAGGTTTAACAGTGGAGCCCACGCCCCCATGTCCCCTCCCAGCCCAGGGCCCAGGTCTCTGCTGAGGACCGGCCAGGCTCCCGCTCCCCCAGGGACAGAAGTACTTCCCTTCCCAGGGTCGGAAGTGACACACCTCAGCCTGGTCGCCCACAAACATCACCCAGCGCACGTGATGGAGACAAACCTGGGAAGAGACAGCCTCGGAACACCGAGAACAGAAGCAGGATCTCCAGGTGGAGTCAGAACCCCGAGGAAGTGGGCGAGGGGGCCAGGGGCAGTGCCAGCCGAGCCCTGTCGGGAAGGCGCTTCCGGCAAGTGGCCTCCCAGGCCCGCCGGCCGCCACCACCTGTGTTCTCTCCCAACAGCCAGGCCCGGGAGCCCAGCTCTGCCCCCGCACTGGGGCTCTGGGAATGGAGTGGGCAGGGGGCAGCTCGGGCAGGCCCTGGCTGGACCGTTGCGGTGTGTGCTTCACCGAGAGAGGATGCCCTCGTCCGAGCTGTTCCTCGGATGCTGACCAAACGGAGCCCAGGGACTTTCAGCATCAGCACCTCTGCCCCCCAACGTCACCAGGCGTTTCCCGCCTCGAGGCTTAGCCCGGGGTGTGAACCCAAATCCCACGGCTGGAGCTGGCCAAGTGGGCTGTGCCCCAGAACACGCTCATCCCAGGCATCCTCCAACCTAATTCTACCTCCAGTACTGAGCTTGATCCAACTGAAACAGAAGATGCAAAACCCCTCACACAGGGGCCCAAGTGCCTCTGGGGGAAGGTCCTCAAAGACAAGGACCAGCCCCCCGCTGGCCTGGACGGGTGACCACTGGCCAGCCACGGGCAAGAGCTGGGGCTTCCGCAAACCCACTGGGCCGAGCACAGCACCAAGGTAAGCAGGACCTCGTGCCTCTGGAAGCCCACGGTGACCTCCCAACTCCAAATCCAGGAGTCTGGACCCTTGCTCAGCGGCCCTGCGCTCTTCTCTGCTGGATTCAAGAATCCACTCAGAGCCCTGCCCACCTGTGGGGCTTCCCTCTGGGGTGCCCGTCCCAGGGGAGGGGGAGGCAGCCAGGAGCTCCCTCCCTACACATGAAGCCTCCTGGGCACTGAGTGGATGTGCAGCTCTGCAGGGAAATGGGCCACCCCATCTTGGGAACAATTTAATCATTTTGCTCAAATTTTAGCCTCACTACCTAACGACAACCTCGCCACCTTCATTTCAGATGGGCACCAACCGCGGCTGCACGGGTCCAGCCCTCACCCATGCCTTCCCTGTGCCGCCAACAGTCTGCTGTCACAATACCCCCAGGGTTTTGTGTCAGAGCCATTAGCCTCATAGGCCTCGTGAAAAGCACAAGCCCAAGAAGCACAGTCACTGGCCACTGGGGGAGGCAGGACGGGTGACAACCTCGTGTCTGTGAAACGGCCACATCCCCAGACAGAAAACTTAAGAACAAACTGGGTGCCTCAGACACACGTGCTGCACAAAGGACGCCCTGGAGGACAGCGCAGGGAGCCACGGGATGCATAACTGGGCCGTTTTTTGGAACAGGTGTCACGTAGAAAAAGAATGATGAAAATTAGAAAAACAAACCTCTTGAGCAGCATGTGCAGAGAGGGTGCTCCAAACGGCCTGAGGCCCGCAGGGACCAGAAGCCTCTGTCTCGTGAGCCGCCCGTGGGGCCGGGGCCGGGGCCGGGGCCGGGCGAGCAGGGCCACAGGCAGCCAGGAAAGGGCAGGACAAACCGAAGCAGAGGAGCGACTACAACTCCCCAGACTGCAACCAGGCAGCGAGGTCGCTTCGGTCGGGCCAAAGTCAGCAAAAAATGAATTGGGAAGTAGCAAATACGTTTCATCCGTAATCGTGTTCTACACACACTAGTCACAGGCCCAGCTTCCAGAGCACGTCCCGGTCGTGTGGAGCCCCCCGGAGGGCAGCTGCCATCCCCCCACCCGCCGCCAAGAACACAGCCTGGACCGGAAGGCGAGGAACACTCACCCGTCTGATCGACCAGGGCCCCTCCACCAGCCCTCCCGGGACGGGCGCAGCATCCTAGGGGCTCTGCTCGCCCGGCCTCTTCTGCACGGGGCCTGGGGCCCGGGAGGCAAGAACCCGCCATCCCTCTTCTTCAAAGGAAACACTCCCTGCACAATGGTGTTAGAAACAAAACAAAACAAAACAGTGACGGCCAGAAAGCAGACTCTGCAACCCTCCAGTCCAATGTCTCCTCCTCAGAAACCCGACCTCAGAAGCCGCCTTAAGTCAGCCTGAAGGGGACAGATGGCAGAGACAGACAACACCGTCTAACCAGGTGCGGCTTTAGCAGACTTTAAATAATACAAGTAGGGCTTCCCTGGTGGCGCAGTGGTTGAGAGTCCACCTGCCGATGCAGGGGACACAGGTTTGAGCCCTGGTCCAGGAAGATCCTGCATGCCGTGGAGCAACTAAGCCCGTGCGCCACAACTACTGAAGCCTGCGCTCTAGAGCCTGCGAACCACAACTACTGAGCCCGTGTGCTACAACTACTGAAGCCTGCGTGCCTAGAGCCCGTGCTCCACGACAAGAGAAGCCACCGCAATGAGAAGCCCGCGCACCGCAACGAAGAGTAGCCCCTGCTCGCTGCAACCAGAGAAAGCCTGCGTGCAGCAACGAAGACCCAATGCAGCCAAAAATAATAAATAAATTTATTTTTAAAAATAAATAAAAGTGGTAGACCACTTGTCCAAATAGGGTAAAATGCTACATTTATTTAAATTTAAGAGGAAGCTCAAGAAAATATTTTTTTAATAAATTGGCTGAATAAAAATGCAATGGGAAAAATATCTTTAGTCTTAGTGTTTTGTTTCAAATAGACACGTACCTACCCTCCAGCTGTGTGACATCATAAAAATTTTGATCTCAAAACAAAAGAGAAAACCTGAGTCCTAGGCTGGAGCATTTTACTTACTTTTTGAGAAAAAACCCTCAGATCATGAATTAGTCTGCAAATACCAAATCACTTCTACATAAATGGTTCAAAACAGACTAAATCCCAAACATCACAGGGCGGCGGGGGGTGGGGAGGGTGCGGTGGGGGAACAACATGGTGATGCTCTAGGTGCCGATCTCCTGGCCGCCTACCGCCCACCTCCAAGCAGTGCCCGAGATCCACCCCAAACACTGTGAGTTCAAGGAAAAATAAAATGACCCCCACCCTCACTGAAATTCCACTTACTGAGTGATTTAAGCAGGAACAGCACCAAGCCCAGGGTGGCCACCGACCCAGATGTCCCTGGATGACCCCCCGTGCTCCCTGCCGAGCCCTGGCCAAGCCTGGCGTTCTCGAGACCACGCAGTTTGCACAAGAAACCAAACCGTCTGGCTAAGATGGAGGGAGGGTGGGGGGCTGGCCCAAGAGGCCAGTGGTCATTGCAAACCAACCCACCTGTGCCCAGCAGGGTTCCCCGTGGGGACCCGCGGGAGCAGCCAGGGTCGAGAGGCCTCTGAGAAACACAGCAGAGGAAGGAAGGGCCGCAAGCCTCCCAGGCAGGAAGCAGCCGAGAGAAGGAGCGCTGCCGAGTGTCCCCAGCTACCTGGGACACACCAAGGGCTGCCCGACATGGCCTGGCAGAGCCTGTCCTGACAGACTGTCCGTTCTTATTCTGGTGGTCATGGTGACGCCCTGCCTGTCCTGATGGGGCTGGGGTGGGGTGGCTGTGCTCCTGCACACGAGCCAGGGAAAGGCCGACGGCGGAGTTCAGGAGCTTACAGGTGACGCCCACGCACCAGGGAGATGCTCCACGAAGTGTCCGCGGAGATGGTGCTTTGGGGCCAGATTCCTCGAGCCCAACCGCGTGCCAGGGAGAGGCCCTGCCCTCAGACACGGACGTGCGACCCAGACCCTCCCTGAAGGCCCCCATGACAGTGCTTCTCTAGTTTCCAGGATGTGTGTCCCCAAAGACGCCCTGCTCAAGTCCCTCGCTTTAGAGGATGGCATCAGGAAGGTGCAGGTTCACGTGTGAACGGGGCATCTCGGGGGCAGGAGCCTGGGGCACCTAATGGCGACGCAGCTTGGGCACAAGGCCGCTGGTGTACGCACTCCTTCAGTCTCCATCCACATGAGGAGCGGTCAGTGCCGAGGTGGACATGGCTGGACCCCGTCAGGGTTCAGGGCCAGGGGGAAAGCCGTACCCACGCGCTGCTGGCACCTAGACCCACACCCGCCCACGGCAAGGCCCGCCCAGCCCACTCCCACACCTCCTCAGAAGCCCTGCCCTGAGGTGGGGGGGAGGGCATTCCTGATGCCCACCTGGCCCCCGACCTCGGAGCTGACACAGCTCACCCGGATTCCCACCGGCCGGCCAGCCCTCCAACACTGGCCACAGGCCACGGCCACCTCAAATTCAGACTCCAGACACATGCCAGGTGCCAACGGGAGGGGGCCAGAGCTGACTACTGCTCCCCCCCGCCAAGGAACCCTGACAACCCCTCACCTGTTATGGATGGAGACACCCTCCCCTCCAAGGCACCCAGTCTGTGTTTTCACGGCAAAGCAGCATGGATGCAAGAGGTCTCCCTCGAGCCACGGGGCTGGGGCAGCACAGGGGCCCAACTGCAGCCCCCCATGGCTCTGAATCGGGCCCCTTCCTCCCTGGAGCCAGGGGGCGAAGCCAGGGCAAGAGCAGGCCGGTAGGCGGGCGGGTGGTGCTGCAGCTGCTGTGCGTGGTCACGAGAACACTCAGCCACCAGCCGTGGGAGCGGCGTCCTCAGCACACCTGGGTATGAGCAAGGCTGACAGCAAAGAGCTTTAGGCTTGAAATACTCTCAAAGGGTTGTGGCGACTGCTGGGACCCTCGAACATGAAGAGCCGATGCACCACAAGCTGTCACGAGGCCCCACCGCTCCTGAGGCTGGCGGCGGGAGCTCTGGCGTGGTCTGCAATGGCCTCGCCACCCCGGTCCCCAGTCAAAGTGAACCCACCAACGCGGGCTGCGGCGTCACCCACCGGCTACACACTGCGTCTGCACCCCACCTGCTGCAGGCTGTGGGGACCCCGACCTGCCTTGCTGTCGCCTCAGGAGGGACCCCGCAGCCACCTCGGGCAGCCAGCTGCTCGACTCGGGGCAATGCCTGTCAGACATGCAAGCTTCTCTTCCGGCCACATGTGAAGTACCTGAAGGCCTTAACTTTTATTTTAAGCCTGAGTGCTTTTCTAAAATCCAAAAGCTTAAGCATCAGTAAAACTAGATCAGAGTTTCCCTGGGAACCAGTGTCTGGCTTAGGAACACACTCATGTGTTAAACAGACACTGTTTTCAGTAACCACTTGAAATCACAGCTGCCAACCAGGGTGAAATGAGATGGGGTCAGATAGGCGAGCTCACGCCAGGCACGCACGGGGCCAGTGAGGGTGACCAGGGACCGCCCACGACGGGGGTCAGGCAGGACACGCTGAAGGTGGGAGCCCAAGGGGCTTGGACTTGAAGTGCAGGAAGTGTCCTCAGGGCAGGGCCGGGCAGCCACCCCATGCCACCGAACGCAGCAAGAGAAGGCGAGGAGGGTCTGACGAGACCCCAAGAACAAGGTTCTGGAAAAGCCCAGGGGCCTTGAGCAGGACGGAGCTGCTGTGTCCACTAACCTCGTACCCAGGATGGAGGCCCGGAGGCTGTGGGATTTATACTCTTAGAAATTACATTTATTATTACCTTTTACTCCAAGACAACAAAAATTACACAGTGGAGAAGTGAGTATACACATAAATTAACCTAAGGCCTAAAAGACAATGAAATTGAGAAACTGAAAATGAATAAACAAATAGTTAAAAAACAATCTAACCCCAGAGGTATTTAATTACAAAAGAGCCACAGGAGAAAGAGGGAAAGTATGCGAGATACAAGTTCAACACGCAGCCGCCACTTACAGGGTAAAGTCAGGATCTGGGCGAGTGTTAGTTATATCTGCACTGAAACTCACTGTTTGGGGAGCAATTGGTCACATGTATTAAAAATCACATGAACTATATTTAGAGCTACACATTCACTTGCTTTTTAAGACAAGTGGTTTTGTAACTCACAAAGCAATTATCCAAAACCAAGGAAACATAGCTCTCCTGGAGCCGTGAGGACACTGCCAGCCTCATCTTTCCTGGCGGCCCCTCCTCCGTGACTGGGCCCAGGGACCCTGTTCCTTAGGTCACAGATTGGCCAGTCTTACATTTAGAAGAAAATGACTTATCTTCCCCCAAAAGTGCGCCAAGTAGGCTGAGGTTCAGCTGCAGATTCTGCTCAACTGATGCTGGAGAGCCCGGGAGGAAGCTCAGGTGTGGAAAGTGGCTCAGGCAGAAAATGGAAAGATCTGGAAGCCTCTACCAACTTGACACAGGAGGTACACTACAGCCCCCAAACGGAACACCAAGTTTGAAGCTGCTCTGTATTCAAAAGGACTCCAAGGCAAAGGGATGAAAAAACTTAAGGTCCACGGGAACATTTACACATAAAAGAGGACAGCTCAACGACAACGACAAAAGGACAGCTCAACTTCGGACGTTAGGCAGAAGCTAGCTCCTAAAGACCCGTGCTGTACGACCTGTGGATCAGAAACGTCCAGAAGAGGCAGAGCCACAGGCGGGGACTGGGCCAGCAGCTGCCAGGGGGCTTCCTGGGGGGAAACATCCTACAGTCTGCTGAGCGCACAGCCCCGTGGACCCGCGAAGCCGTGCACTTGAAGCAGGTAGATCGTCTCATAGTCAAGGACAGCTCCCGCCTTAGAGGCGTCCGAAGAGAAGACCCTCTTACATGCCCGGGGAGGGTCAGGTGAACCCAGATTTCCTGCACTATCGTTGAGAGTTCCCACAGGGGGAGGGAAACGTAAACCTCACCAGGCTGTCTAGCTCCTCACAGGGCTGGGCGACATCAGGCAGGTGCTCTGCGGCCACACCTGTCACCGCAGGACCGAGGCCGCAGCCTCTCAACCCAACCCACTCCTGCTTGTGGCGAGAAAACCAAAAGCAAAACCCCTATTTACAGCCAAATAATGAACAAATAAACTGCCTGGCTACTAACGACTACAGACCAGAACCCACTGAGGGCTCGAGAACCACAGGGTCCCAGGCCCCAGCCCACAGGGCAGAGCGGTGCCCAGGCAAAGCCCGCAGACGTCTCCAGGGCCCATCTGTGCCTGCCAGCCACTTGGCCTCAACTCCCCGGCTCTGCCCAACAAGGGGCATCTTCTCTTCCCTGAAAACTCAAACGTTTGCTGCATGTCGTTTTGCCCTCGGGTCCCATCTTGCAATATTTCCTAGCTCTGCACTGTGAGCTGCAAAAGCCACGTCTGCAAACGCCCAGGTGTTCTATGCTACAGATTCAGGTTTTGACCTCGTCTGCCGTGTCCTGAGCACGTGGGGAAACGCGGGGCTCCCTGCCCCACACCTGATCACCAACCCTGCCCAAGTTGGCAAGGCCTCCGGCCCCCCACCCCCTGGCATCCTGCCAGCGTCCCAGTGGACTCCCCGTCCCCCACTGCCGGCAGACGCTCCTCTGTTACTGGCCAAGGGCTGACTCAGGCAGAGCTGAGCATAGTGCCAGACACAGCCTTGTTTTGCCCCTTCCCACCCCACCCAGAAGGTAGAAATCCCACCCAAGTGAAGCCAGCAAAGCGACAAGGCTCCCTCCCAGAGGCTCGTGAAGGGCAGCCAACGTGGGGGGGGTCTACGGAGGCAACTCCCCTACACGGGGCCCGGACAGCAGGCACAACCATCCCCTGGACTGGATGCTGCTGGGGAGACCACAGGCCTGTACAGTCACCCCGAGAGGAGAGTCTGAGTTCTGAGAGGCTGGGCTCTGCCCCTTCGTTTAGAGCCACCAGGGACACGCACAAAATCCCTCCAGATTTGGTCTACAATGTGTAAATGCTGCCCATTCCCAGAAGTAGCTCTGATGTGAAAGACCTAACTTACAATAATTAAGGGAGTACAGACTAAGTGCATTACCTGTTGTCGTTTCTCTTGTTGAGTTTAAGTCTTTAAAAAACGAATGGTGCTAACTGAACAATAATCTTAAAAAATACTGGGTTGGCCAAAAAGTTCTTTCCAGTTTTTCTGTAACATCTTACCCTACAGAAAAGCCCAAAGAAATTTCTGGCCAACTCACTAGATGGGGTCTCAAGTTAAGCTTATCAACAGAGAGTTTTCAGTGCAAGAACCAAAAGCCTGGAGTTGGATCACAGCTTTCCCAGGGGAGCGGCCGTGGCTGGCGCCTCTCCACAAGGTTAGGACGGCTCTCACCACACGGCACCGCCACGCGGAGCCCAGGACACGGCTGGCGTCTCCCCGGTAGTATGCAGAGCTGTTCCTAATGTGGTCTGCGCCTTCTGAGAAAGGAGTGTGTGCGCAAGGTGCGCTGCAGGGTCTCTTGGGGCTCCCACACCCCCGGGAGGGCCTTGGGACTGCATGGGGCAGCGGGGGGTGCTGGTTCTGGTGGGCGTGAGTCCTGGACCCCCAGCATCAGTGCCCGGCTGGGGCACTGACGAGAAATACCTGCATTTCTGCCCCAACGCCCCCACCCGACGTTTTCCCTTGCAGCTGGGGAGGAGCGGGCACGGGGTGGAGCGTGCAGCAACCACCAGCGTCCAGTGCGTTTTGCTGGAATGACCTCCGGGGCCCCTCGCAGCTAAGTAATCTATAGGTGTACAGAGAACATTCGTAGTTTATTCACAATTGCAAGAACGCCGAAGTGAAGGAAGCTTTCCACCCGGTGTCTATACTCCTCTCGCTTGGGATGTGTCTGGTCTCCATCCTGAGAACCACCGTCACTCATGGTAACATGAGGTGTCCCAGGAATTTAAAGCAGCCCGGGGTGACCGTGAAGTGTCTGGTCAAAACCCAGCCAGCAAGGATGATCTTAATATCCACAGCCTGGGGTCACATTCACACAAATCTGGCTTTAAAATACCTTCCTTTCCCGTGAGTCTTAGGAAGCAGACAAAGTCTGTTTTGTCTCTTCCTGAAAGGAAGTCAAGTCCTCTCAAATTCCCTGCTTCTAACATGCTTCCTTCGGCACCCAATGTGGCCCTCTCATGAGCTGACCCTCCAGAAAGAGCACCAGAGTGTGAGGCAGCCGCCCGTGAACCAGTGCACACCCACGCCCACACCTACCTGCAGTGTGCAAAGCCACGGATGGCGGGGTCCCACCTTCCTCACCTAAGCTGCTCTAATACTGTATCACAACCTTCCCCGACTGTGTCCACGTGGACTGCAGCCCACGGCCCCGAGTGGCTCCAACCTCTGGACGGTCCCGTGAGCACCAGAACAGAAACCCAGTGACCCCGCACACCTCAAATGGGCCGCCGCGTCCCCTGCCTCACAGGTGCCCCTGAGTGGTGCCCACAGGTGACACCTGTCAGAGACAAGCACACAGGGTTAAAGGGCAACCACTGGGATGCAGTTCTTTGTCTTTCCTAAGGAGATCGTTGTACATCTGGTCATATGTGGTTTTGAAATCATAAACGTTTGGCTTGTCGGGTGCTGGTCCTGGAAGCTTCACATGAGTTCCTGTTCCAAAGGACCGGACACTGAATCCTCGTTTGCTGAAAGACACAAAACGACAGAGAATCACAGTTGGACTAAATGAGACACAATATGCTAAAAAGGAAAATGAAATGGGAAATGGACTATATGAACAATTTTGTTGGTCTCAAAGAACACGTTTCTCAATTCTTAACTCTAAGTATTTTATTTGCAAATTTAAAAAAATCCTGTAGCACGTTACACAAAAGCTAGGTGAAGCCAATCCCAACAGGAGACAAAGGATCCTGGAACGTAGGGGAACGAGGTGGATGTCTGTGATGGCCACAGGATAGACACGTGGTAGAGGGAAGATTTCACCTAGAACGTCTTGTCATCTGACTCCTGTCCTGGTCTCTAGAACGAAACCATTTGTCCAGGTTTCCAGCTGCCGTGATGCAGGCTTCCCAGGACCAAGAATAGAGTTTCCGGAGCCCCGGAGCAGAGGGACACTCCCCCGGCCTCCTACCTCGAGGCGCCAGCTGCGAGGGCCAGAGATAAGGGAATGGCTGAGTGTCTCCTAATAAACTGAGGGAACCTTCTTGACAGGCAGCGTCCACGAGCCACAGTCGCACCCTAAGCAAGAAAGGTCATCGCACACACTGCGGCCCCAACGCCATCCTCACTCAGACCCCAGCTGCAGACCCCATGTTCCTTCAAACTCACAAGCGGTGAAAGCCAACACTGGGAGTGTTCAAAGCGTCTACGTGAAACGGCCTTCTCATCCTAACCTCGTGTTTATACATCACTAAAACGTCCGTGTGGAAGCATCCCTGCCTGCCAACTCGGGAGCAGGCCCCAGGCCCACCAGCCCCGACGTTCTCCTCACGGCCCCGCAGGCTCTGAGGCGGCCGCGGTCACTGTCTCAAGCTTTTTTGTACATTTTATTGCAGCTCAGGGGTGTCTGGCCACATCTGGAGGCCCACGGAGGAGCGAACGTGTCCATGCACACATGTCCCAGCACGTGGGGAAGCCCAGGTCTGCAGGCGCCACTCCCCCAATCCCTCGTGGGCACCGATGCCTCTCTGCTGAAAGGCGGACAAATAAGGGAGGAAACCTCACTCGGCCCCCAGCGCCTGTGGAGCGAGACCCGTGGTCTCTCCCAGCAGACACAGCACTTCTAGAAGCCCAGCCCGAGAGTCACTGTCCCTCCCACAAAAGACAGGAAGGACCCACAGGTCACTTGCTGTCACTGTGAGAACGGGGAGGGACGCGAAGAGCGCAGCCACTGCGCCTGGTGCGACAGAGCCTCACAGACACACGTTTTTAAAGCACTTCTCATCCGGTTTGGGTCAAACACCTTGCCTGAGTCCTCTGAAGCTGGTAATGTCCCTCTGTCCCTGGAAGGCCCGAGCTGTGCCCTCAACCAGGCCCCAGAGGTCACTGTGATGGAGAACACGGGGGACAACAGGCACGACTGAGGAGTGAATGGGGCCATGGCCACCTGAGCTGTAAATGGACAACAACCAACCCAGCCCCAGTTTACGTGCAGCTCCGGGCCCCGGCGACACGGAGGCTGGGATGCAAGGGCCCAGCCACGCGGGCACCTCCACCCACAGGCTCCAGCAGGTGCCCAACAGACCACGTCACCCAACCCGTTTCCTCACCAGGTCAGGTACGTACAATAAAAGAAATGTTCTCTGTCAAAGGACCAACAAGGCAGGGATGAAGGCCCCCTTGACAACAGCCGCGCGGGGGTCACACTCTCCCAAGACAGTGACCGGGAACAGGTCACGGCCACGGGCGCCATGGGAACACACAGCAGTGGGCCACGCTTGTCTTGCTGGCTTCATGATTTGCCACTACTCCACAAGAACTGCCCGAAACAGAGAGCTTATCCTCATAGTGCCAAGCCCCTCACCCCAAAAATACCCTGGAGGGAGCAGGTCCTTGAGAGAGGAACGTGTGCTATGGAAAAACACTAACCCACAGAAGCAAGGTCCCTGAGGGCTTGGAGCTGAGTCCAGTCCCTGCAGAGGGAGCCCAAGGTGTGACCCTGCCCGGAAGCGACACAGTGACTGCGTGAATCCAACTGCTCAACACGCTCCTGGGGCCACCCCGGGCCTGTCTCCAAAGGCCACGTATCTGTTCACAAGATCTTGGGAGAAAGGCCTGTCTTCTGGTGGATGCTTTAAAACAAGCCATTTGAAACCAAACAATGAGTGAGTTAAGTGTGTGAGAGAGAGTGCCTTTACGGGTCAGAATGCGAAACCACGCTGAGACCACCTTTCTCAGCTAGCTACCCAAGAAGCCTGCTCCAAAAGGGGTCCCAAAAATCATTTGGGGGAACCGTGGGAAAAACAAAACGCTTCCCAACAAAAATAAGTGAAAGATTCATTTAGACACAGTTCCTCCATCACTTTTTAAAAAAAAAATCAGTATTTCTACATCTCAGTCATCCCTTTGAGATACTTACTCATAATTAAAGAACTTATTTACATGAGCCCAACTCTTAAACCTAAGTTCAAATTTATTAAAATGAGCCCAAGCACAACTACTCTTGAAATACATTAATGAAATATATACTGAATAAGTCTTAATTTAGCCAGGCAGCAGCAAAGGAGACTGTTAAATCCCCAATGGCTAAAGTTTTAAGACTGAAAAACCACCACCACTTCTACTGGTGGCAGGTTAGCCATTCCATTTTTGATCCAATGATATTTTCTGGAGCTTACTATATGTGCTGGGGATTCAGCAGTGATTGAAACAGACCTAAATCCCTCTCCTCAGATGCTCTGGGAGTGGGAACAAAGTAGGTAACCCTCCAGGACACAGGACGGGGGAAGCGCAGAGATGGCAAAGCTGTGGGGCTGGGGGTGATGGGAAACAGGGTGCCTGGGGGCTCCCAACACATCCTGCACCCCGTAATGCAGGCCCCAGACAGGACCCCAAGGTGTTCCTGGGGTTGGCGTAGGGCATGTGTGCCACTGAAAAACTGCCCATAGGGTTCCCAAGAGGCCCTAGGTGGAGAGGTCCCAGCACAGGGTCTCACATGCCCCTGACTCCTGCCGGGGCAGCGAGCCTGAACTGCCCGGGTGGACAATCTCCTTCCCTTACCTCCTGTCACAACAGGGACTGAGGCGTGCGCTAGGTGTCCAAGTGAAACACTGTCCATATCCCTAAAAATAGATCACCCCAAAGATAACCTGGGCCCATTTTCCACACGGCTGATCCCTAACAGGGCTTCTAAGAGGATGCCTGCTAGGTCTCTGAAAGGCTGGGTGAGGTCTCTCCTACTAGAAACCGTCGGGGGAGGGGGGCCGCAGCTGCCCTCTCCTCACTGCCCTCCCTAACTGCCTGAAATGTTACTCAAGCATATTTAAAAATAAAATGAAACCCCAAAAGAGGAATTTACTGGCAGAAGAATTTAAACTGCACACACAAAATGAAACCCAGTTTGTTCTTCCCCCAACAAAATGGTCACAAGTGGCAAAAAGGCTAGTTAACAACAGAAGCCCTGTTTCTTCTAAGCTCATGCAACTGACAAAACAGCCCATCTTGTGTGTGACTATGTACAGTGACGATGTGTTTCTCACATAAAAGGACTGAGCGCTGTAAAAATATTGCTGACCACCGAAAGGCTTTGTCTCAGGGGCCAATTATTTTGTATGTTAAACAAATCTTCCAGACAAGTATTTATCAAACTTGTCTTTATAGGTATCAAAAATCTATCAGAAAAATATAGAAATTATGTTACACATTAAGATACAGAAATGTTAAGTTATAGAAAAGATTACACTATCATAAAAAACATTGGGGCTTCCCTGGTGGCACAGCGGTTGAGAGTCCGCCTGCCGATGCAGGGGACACAGGTTCGTGTCCTAGTCCGGGAGGATCCCACATGCCGCGGAGCGGCTGGGCCTGTGAGCCATGGCTGCTGAGCCTGCGCGTCTGGAGCCTGTGCTCTGCAACGGGAGAGGCCACAGCAGTGAGAGGCCCGCGTACCGCAAAAAAAAAAAAAAAAAAAAGTTGAATTTTGGGAAACAGAATTGTTTCAGTTGTTATCCTGATGCCTAAAGGTAAAATAATAAAGTTAAAATGAATACCAATCAAGAAAACACCCAGGGCTTCCCTGGTGGCGCAGTGGTTGAGAGTCCGCCTGCCGATGCAGAGAACACAGGTTCGTGCCCCGGTCCGGGAAGATCCCACATGCCGCGGAGCGGCTGGGCCCGTGAGCCATGGCCGCTGAGACTGCGCGTCCGGAGCCTGTGCTCTGCAACGGGAGAGGCCACAACAGTGAGAGGCCCGCGTACCGCAAAAAAAAAAAAAAGAAAACACCCAAATTTACAGTATGGGTTATGCCATTTTTTTTCTATTTTCTATAGTGTGGTTATTAACCTAATTCAAAGCATTATTGTGGCTAAGACTGAAATCCTAGACCACTGCAAACCTTCTGAAAGTAGGACCTGTCTCTGAGTAGGACACAAGATGCTTACGAGCATAAGTCAGCTTTACTACAGGTAAAATCGCCCACTGCTTAATCAGCCGTTTCTAGCTACACAATGACCTCATGCTTACCCAACACAGATCAACTGCTCAAGCACCATCACACTATAACGCCTGCCTGCAGTTTCACTGTGGTATAGCCACAAGCTGGGAAGATCAACTTCCTGAAATGTTAATATTCCAGTAAAGTTGATGTCACCCCTAGTAAAACGTCAGCCTAAGCACTTCCCAATGTTTTCTAGGGTTTATTTTATTCTCACCCTCCCATAGGTCAAGAAGAAAACAAAAGGCCTCTCAGCATGAGATCACCACGCATGGAGCTTGTCAAACGTGCCACTTTGTTTAGCGCCCAAGAGAGCTCCTGCTTAGATGTCCCTGCTCCAGGCCAGCTCTTCCTCGACCCTGGCTTCTCGAAGGCCAGCTTGCTCTGCCGGCCACTGTCGGCCTCCCCAGGGTGCAGGGCCAGCAGAGTAGGGCCTCAAGATCTGGTACTTCAGCTGTTCCAGTCCCAGCACTGCCCTAAGCGCTACTAACCATGGTGAACCCGCTCAACTATCTTCCCTGGGTTCGACCTGTTCTCACCTACGGAAGGTTGGAGATGATGATCCTTAAGGCAGGGGAAAATGTTTTAGCTGCTGGAACTGATACCATGCTTGGTCTACCCAGTTTCGTCTCAATGTTCACATCCAAACAGAAATCTACCTTCTTCCAACCAAGCCTTCTGGTCTTAGTTCTGCCTCCTGAAGACAAAAAGCAAAAAAACAATGCAGAGTCCCTTAAAATCTATGATGGCAAACGTGTCCCCTGTAGGCACCTCTTCTAACCTTATACACACAATTTCAAATCTTCCACCTCCCCAGATAGTTTCCAGTTTACCTTCCTCAAGTGTACCCAGAAACAAAGTATCAAAAATGCAGCCAAAGGGGCCGCAGGGGATAGCGGACAATCCCTCCCTGGTTTAGAACAAGAGGCTTCTGGAAGTGTATTCAAGACAAGGGGAGAGTTTAGCACCGTCTGGGAGAGTGCTGTGTCAAGCCGCCTGGGCTCACTCAGATCCTGTGTTCAGATCCCAGCAGCCCTGAGACTCAGTCCCCTCTGGGAGAGGCTGTCTGAGTACCTCCATCCCAGTGTGGCTAGAGTCCACATACTCTACTCATGACATTAAGACTTGAGCGCCCCACCCCAAATCGGAGAATCACAGGACCTCAGCTGACTGTCGCACTCCCCGCAGCCTAGATCCTCCTCCAGCCCGCGTTCTATCCCATCAGTTCTGTCACTCATCCGTCAGCACTGGAGCCCCTTGTAGCCAGATCCTTGCTGTCACTCATGAGCTGGGGCTTCTTGCTCTGGGTATTATCTCCTCACCTGTGTACGTGTGCACATCCTAAGAGTTGTGAGGACGAAATCAGATGGCATTTGCAAAGCACCTGGCACAGAGGAGCTCAAGAGACTGATTCTAACCTTTTTTCTTCCACATCTACAGCCTCTCTGCTCATCTTCCCAAAATCAAACTGCCCAGGAAATTATGATTGAAAACAGTAATTTAGAGAAGTCTTTCTTTAAAATCTGTTTTGAACTGCTACGATTAAAAACAGCTTCCAGGGCTTCCCTGGTGGCGCAGTGGTTGAGAGTCCGCCTGCCGATGCAGGGGACACGGGTTCATGCCCCAGTCCGGGAAGATCCCACATGCCGCAGAGCGGCTAGGCCCGTGAGCCATGGCCGCTGAGCCTGCGCGTCCGGAGCCTGTGCTCCGCAATGGGAGAGGCCACAGCAGTGAGAGGCCCGCGTACAGCAAAAAAAAAAAAAAAAAAAACCAGCTTCCAAAAATCAGCAGGCCCCTTGACCTCTAACACAGAGTCTGGAACAAAAAAATAAATTAATTGGTTCCAAAGGGACACCTTAATCCACAGAGTACAAAGAACAGGAGGCTCTGTGGAAATAAACATAGTCTTCCTGCACCCCTTAAAAAACCTGAATGGCTCCAGGACTAGTATTTCAAACAATTTAGTCTCAAAAGATCAAAAAAGATCACCCCAGGGAACATTATGACTAGCTCTAGAAAACGCCAACATTTATTAACACTTGTATTTGACTTCTCAGAAAAATACAGCCTGAGCAGATTTTCAAGGGGGCAAAAATAAAATTGGGTTTCACTAATAAATGACCTAGCGTGCATGCTTGATCAACTACATTCCTTATGATAGTTCATTTCAGAAGTTTTCCTATGCATAGTTTTATTTAGTTGTAACCAAACTGCATACACAATTTTCTTGTTTTCACTTATACATTTCTTTTTTTGGCCATGCCCTGCAGCATGTGGGATCTTAGTTCCCCCACCAGGAATTGAACCTGTGCCCCCTGCATTGGGAGCTCGGAGTCTTAACCACTGGACCGCAAGGGAAGCCCCTCATGGTACCTTTTTTTTGTTTTTGTTTTTTTTTGCGGTACGTGGGCCTCTCACTGTTGTGGTCTCTCCCAACGCGGAGCACAGGCTCTGGACGCGCAGGCTCAGCGGCCATGGCTCACGGGCCTAGCCGCTCTGCGGCATGTGGGATCTTCCCGGACTGGGGCATGAACCCGTGTCCCCTGCATCGGCAGGCGGACTCTCAACCACTGTGCCACCAGGGAAGCCCTATCGTACCATTTTTTAAAATTTATTTATTTATTTAATCGTACCATTTTTAAATGCTTTTCACAATCATCTTCAAGACCTAAGTCTCTAAATCTTTTATAAGCTCTACTAGTTGTAACAAAAACCATCATATAAATTTCTTAAACATCCTTTTAAACCCTGTAAGTTATCGAAAGAGATAAAGCCATAAATAATTTTCAAAAGTGAAAACGACACAAAAAGTTGTTCAATCTCAACAGCAATTTTAAAACTAAAGGGCGAGATACTTTTGCCCCAGCAGCATGAAAAGATATAAATAATGCCCATATTGTGAGGAAATGGGAATTCTATAAACAGGTACTTTTCTGGAAGGCAGTTTGGCAGAATGTATGAAAATGTAAAATATGCCTACTTTTTGACTCAGCAATTTATGCCAAGGAAATAACTAGAAAAGTGTACAAAGATACTTAAAATGGCACAAGAATGTGGACATCATAAAACTGAAAACCAACCACCTGTTACGGGGAGTGGTTACCAAAGTGACTGCTGCACAGGATTGCTCTGAGTACTGGCTCATGGTTTTGTAACCACTGCTATTACTCAACATGAATAGATATGTTCAAATCCAATGTATAAAAATAAAAGCAGAAATGAATATTGAAATCAAACTATGTTCACGTTCTGTGGAGAGATTACCTAACAGTGCTCTGGCCTCCCTTCAGTGTGTGTCCGGATGCCTGCAAGAACATCCAGAAAGAAGAGTGTACCCCAAAATGGTACCGTGATCCTTATCTTCTTCATCTTCTATATTTTCTACAGCGAGGATTTTTTGCAACAAGCAAATACTATCATTTTAACAAAGGAAAACACCCCCCAAATATAAGCATTTTAGAAATTAAAGATTCACGTCTAAAATAACTTCACATTCATGGTACAAATAATGTATGTTACCCTAAACTTACCTCCTTTTGCCCTCATTCTGAATCTACTTTTCTCATGAGTAAATTTGAAAAATAGTAAAATGGGTAAAAGTACACAAGCATTCCTACTTGGTGATTATTTGGGGGCTCTTCTGCACCCTCATTTCCGCAGGAGACCCAAGGCTGTGCCAGTTACTTTGAACTAAGCAAGGGCTTAAATCTTGCTGGTGACTGTCTCAGGGCTATCAGATAGGCAAGACTTTGGAACTGATTTACTAACAAAGTTGCTACAGGAAATTTAAAAACATTTCCTTTTGTAAGATTTCACCCCAACTTTGTTATGCAGATAGAGAAGAGCTTAAATAAAGGATCACCAGCCAGAACCAGCAGAATGAGGTGGTTTCCAGATCACTTGTCATTCTAATTAAAGACATTAAATTTTATTTTCCTTGAATAATTTTCCTGGAGCGTGAACCTTGCAATCTTTTCCTTAAAGTTACCACTTTTAGTGACTCTGAACAGATAAATGCAGTTTGGGGATCAGATCCAGCACACTGTAATTCTTGCACTTTTCCAATTTTAAAACAACTTTACAGTTTAAAAAATTCTAGTTTAGAAACGAACTCCACATTGGTTTGTAAGGTTCGAAGCATATCACACTAGACCAAAAAACAACATTAACTGAATACTGCAGACAGTGTGGTAGATGTTAGGAAGAATTAAACTCATAACTAGCAGATCGTGGACACCTGGTGCGTCCAGCTTCATTAAAAACGAGGGGCGAGGGAGAATTCTGATTTCCCCAGGAGAGTCAAAGCTGACTGCCGTAGTAGGAGAAGCAGCGAGGCATGGTTGTCCTGTAATGTCCACATAAGAAAACTTCAGAAGAAACGGCAGTTTCAACTTTTACTATCAAAGTTGACATGTACACCAAACTTTAACTGTAATGCAAGGTGTCAATTTCACATTCTGTAAAGTGATTTTGAACGAAAAAAAATTTATCAAACGGGAATAAAATTTTATTAAACATATACAACACCGGCGTCACAAAAGGGGAGTTAGCACTGAAACGTGAAACCAAACTCACGTGTGGTTCAGAAATTATCGACTGGAGATTTTCCAAGGGAGGAGAAAGGATTTTTTTGCATGAGACTTGAAAAATGTAGATAGAAGCAAATACACAAATGCATGAAATTAAAATAGGCCATTTCCGTGTTTTTACGACTTGTTCTATCCTGAGATCCTGTCGCGCAAGTTTTCCATATTTGATAAAAAGGCGACACGCCCTGGACACAACCGGCCTATCCTCTCGTGGACCCTAACCTTCGTCTTGCAACTTACCGCCTCACTGCTGAGCATTTTACAGAGACCATGATTTTCAGATACACAGACGTGCGTACGAAGTAGACGCGAACAGCATCAGCCTTTCAGGTTTACTAGCAGTTTGAGGTTTCAGCGACCCGGAAACATTTCGGCTCAGAATGTGAATTTTTCGCGACGCTAAGCACACGTGGGGGACCGCGCGGCGGACCGAGTTTTGTCGATTCCTCGCTGCGCTCGGCCCTGTAGCCAACGAGCCTGGAGGCGGCGAGGCCTCTCGGCCGTCCTTCGGGGGCCGCCGCGCACCGCCCGCCTGGGAACCTGGGCCGCCCAGCACGGGTCAGGGAGAACCGGGGCCGGGAACCGCGGCCGCCGCCACACAGCACGGGCCGGGAGCCGGAACCGCCCAGCACGGGCCGGTCGGCCGGAGGGACGGCCGGTCGGCCGGCGTCCGCGGGGCGCGCTGGGCCAGGGCGGATGCCCCAACTACCTGAGGATGTTGTGCGCCTCCATGCTCCGGTTCTGGTTGCTCGAGCACACCACCGCCACCCGCAGCGGCGATGACGGCATGGCGGCGGCCGCACGGTCCGCGACTCCCGCCTCGGGACTCCCACCCAGCCGCGCCGCTTCCGCGCGAGCAAGATGGCGGCCCCGGCGCCCGGAAGTCATTACGCGAAGCGGCGGCGCCGGCGACGTAGCGCGTCAGGACGCGCGGCGCTGGCGTGTGTACGGCGTCCCAGCGGCTTCCCAGCGCCGGCCCAGAGAGCTGGACCGCGGGCCGTGGGAGGCCCAGCTCCCCGGGCGCCAGACCGGCCAGCGAGCGCGCCGCTGCTTCGGGCGCGAGCGCCGAGGACGGCGCTTGGCACGGAAGCCTCCTGGCGCCCTGCGTTGGCGTCCTGACGTCACAAGCCCCCGCCGCCGTCGCCGCTAGTGACGCGCAAGGCGTCGCGCCGGCTCCTGTGACGTCACGCGCGCCGTCGCCGTCGCCTGGAGTGACGTGAGAGGCGCCGCGGCCCCTGGGGCGGGCGTTGGAGGTGACTGGTCGTGCCCGGCGTCTCCAGGTACCGATCTGCGCGCTCCGTCCACCCCGGTTGTTTTCGCACCTGCCGCCCGAGCCGGCGATCCTCCCTCGCCCGCTCTCCGCTCGCCCTCAGCCAGTCCCCGAGATCCTCCATGTCGCTCCTTGCGCGCCTCCACCGCTGTAGGCCGAGCCCCCGCGCCCCTCCTGGGACGACTGCCACGGCCTCTTACCGGCCTCCCGTCCCCAAGCTCGCGCAGACGCCAGCGCGTGGCTGTCCTCTGAAAGCCCTGGGAAGTTTGACATTTAAGTGATGTTGTGAAAGTATTTGAAGAGATGATTAGAGAGGAGGCGTAAGGAGGTGTGAAGAAACCTCTCGGGTTGGGAGAGCAAATTGACTTAGATCCTTGGGTTGGTTTGGAGGCGCTGCGGGCGTGAGGTTTGGGGTCATGATATGACAGTGAAACTAATCAACCCGGTTTGGTTGTTCTCCAGCCACGTCCGGCCGCTTGGAGTGGCCAAATGAACTGATGTTTTGATCTGGGAGCGCAGCAAAGGGAGGGGGCAAGGGAATGGCGATTCTCCGCCGTGGATCCAGAAATGATGAGACATGAAGGGACATGAAGGGGTGGCGGCAGTGGAAAGGTACTGTGTGCTCTGGATTGGAGATCCCAGTGGAAGAAATGTCACTAGAGCCAAACGGTGGTAGAGCAGGATACTTGAAACAGGGTGTGGAGGGGGCCGCCTTTTGAATACCTATAGGCTAAGCGTGACCACAGGCAAGGGCAGAAGAGAGTCTTCCTGTTGGAGAGGGAGAAACTCAGAAGCCAGGGCAGTGAGAGCCCACCCTCACTGATGTCCTACCATTGCTCCTGATGTTTTCACAGAGAAAAAAGCTGAGAACCAGACGCTCAGAATACTTAAGGACCCTCGCGCGCAGTGTATGGGAGGGACAGTGCGTGACTGCAAGAAGGAAGCATTTACTTGGAAGGACCTGGGGGTTGAGGGATGAATGAGGACGAATGAGGGCATCTTCCCCCGCTCCCCGCACTCTGCTCTGTATGTATTTGAATATATGCAGAACATAAATCCAGGAAGACATACACTGAAATTTGGCAGTGGGAAAGACGGCATTTATTTTAATTTATTTATTTTATTTATTTATTTTTGGCTGTGTTAGGTCTTCGTTGCTGCACGCGGGCTGCGGGCTTTCTCCAGTTTTGGCGAGCAGGGGCTACGTTTCATTGCGGTGCATGGGCTTCTCATTGCGGTGGCTTCTCTTGTTGCGGAGCACGGGCTCTAGAGCACAGGCTCAGTAGTTGTGGCGCACGGGCTTCGTTGCTCCGCGGCATGTGGGATCTTCCCGGACCAGGGCTCGAACCCGTGTTCCCTGCATTGGCAGGCAGACCCTCAACCACTGCACCACCAGGGACGCCCCGGAAAGAGGGCATTTATGGGTGGTAGGGTTAACAGTGCTTTGAATGCCCGTTATACTTTTTTGAATTCCTTAACTTTGTATTTTATGATGAACATGTATTTTCTCTTACCCCCACCACAAATAATAGCGCTGTTTACATTTTGAAAGGAAGGCCCCCTCCATGGCTTCCCCAGTATGTGCTCCTGAATTCAAAGACATTATGGTCTGACGGTACCGGTGCAATACCGAGCTCTCCTACCTCACCTCTCCCTGCTTCTTGTTTAGAACTTAAGGGAGCACCAGCTGGAAACTGTCCCATGCCTTTCTTACCTCTGCGTACGCCACCCCCATACCTCAAGTCGTAGTCCAGGCACTGAGATTCAGATAGATGTCACCAGGCTCAAGAAAGCTTACCTGCGTCCTCCTCTTCTCCTGCTGGCCTTTCTCTGCTCCCAGTACCACCCTCAACTTAACTCTTATGGTTCTGAACACTGTTAGCATTCTGTGCATCTCTACCCCACTGCATTCATAGACTGTGAGCTCCAAAGGGCTAGGGACTCCACTTCCAGCCCAGATGGCTTTTTTGCCTTATGTGTGGTGCATTTAGAAATGTTCCTCTAGAGGCACTCACTGAGTACTCGTCGGGCAGGTACATGAGGGAGAAGGTGCCCAGGTGGTTGTCAGAGCCCTCTGTGCACTGTCTGTGCTTATGCTACCAGCATCTGATGAACTTTATACTTTCATCATGATGTGGGAACCCCAAGCTGAAATATAACTAGCCTTGGGAACTTCCCTGGTGGCGCAGTGGTTGAGAATCCGCCTGCCAGTGCAGGGGACACGGGTTCGAGCCCTGGTCCGAGAAGATCCCTCATGCCTCAGAGCAAATAAGCCCGTGCGCTACAACTACTGAGCCTGCGAGCCACAGCTACTTGTAAGGCCAACTGGCCCGAGGCAGGGGAACGCAATCAGACTCACAGGATGCATCAGACCGAAACTTTCCGGACCACCCAGTTCCAGAAACTGACCTGGAGACTTTCCGGACCACCCAGTTCCAGTGGGGATTTTCCATCCGGCCCAGCCTTCCCGCCATTCGAGGGGCGGGACTAACGGTCCCAAGACTGATGCAACCGGCACCGGATATTGCCACGATACCCGAAGAGACCACCAAATAAGGAATAACCTGCGCCCTCCCGGATTCACCACACCCCTTTCCCTTCTTCCCCTATAAATTCTTACCAAACCCTCGCCGGGCGCGACTTCTCTGGCCCCTTTCTCTGGGACCAGTGAACCTCGCCCGGGAGCGTTCCCAAATAAAGCTTGTTTAAGCTCTCCTCCGTTTCTTGGTGCCGTTCCTTATACTGAGCTGACGCGCCATAACTACTGAAGCCCAGGTGCCTAAAGCCCGTGCTCCACAACAAGAGAAGCCACCGCTATGAGAAGCCTGCGCACCACAACGAAGAGTAGCCCCCGCTCCCCGCAGCTAGAGAAAGACCGCGCGCAGCAACAAAGACCCAACGCAGCCAATAAATAAATAAATTAATTAATTAAATTTATTTTAAAAAAATAGCAACAAGATAGTATTTATCACCTTCAAAAGTTTCTTCATACCCCTTTGTAATTCCTTCCTGCACTCCCCTCCACCCGACCCCCCATCTCACCGGGTGACCACTGAGCTGCTTCCTGTTGTATAGATTAGTTTGTAATTTTCAGAATCTTATATAAATGGAATCATAGAGTACTTTTTTGGGGGGGGTTCGGGGGGGTCTTGTTTCTGTCACTCAGCATAATCATTTTGAGATTCACCCATAATGTTGCATGTATAAATAGTTCATTTCTGTTGCTGAGAAGTATGCCATTATATGGATATACCCCATTTTGTTTATCCATTAACCTGTTGATAGACATTTGGGTTGTTTCCAGCTTCTAGCTATTACAAATAAGGCTGCTGTGAACATGCATGAATGAGTCTGTTTTTTTTTTTTGGCTGCGTTGGGTCTTCATTGCTGTGCGTGGGCTTTCCCTAGTTGTGGCGAGCGGGGGCTACTTTTCGTTGTGGTGCACAGGCTTCTCGTTGCGGTGGCTTCTTTTGTTGCGGAGCACGGGCTCTAGGCATGCAGGCTTCAGTAGTTATGGCTCACGGGCTCAGTACTTGTGGCTCTCGGGCTCTAGAGTGCAGGCTCAGTAGTTGTGGCGTACGCGCTTAGTTGCTTCACAGCATGTGGGATCTTCCCGGACCAGGGCTTGAACCCGTGTCCCCTGCATTGGCAGGGGGATTCTTAACCACTGCGCCACCAGGGAAGTCCCCACGAATGAGTCTTTGTATGGACGTATTGTTTCATTTCTCTTGGCTTAATGCTTGGGTGTAGGATGATTGGATCATAAGTTTAGATGTACGTTTAACTTTTTAAGAGACTGCTGCTAAACTGTTTACAAAGCGATGTAATATTTTTTTCCTTCATATTTTCTTGGCTGTGCCACGCCACACGTGGGATCTTAGTTCCCCGACCAGGGATCGAACCTGCGCCCCTTGCATTGGAAGCATGGAGTCTTACTGCCAAGGAAGTCCCGTAGATGCACTATTTTACATTCCCATGAGCAGTGTTCCAGGTTCTCCACATCCTTGCCAGCATTTGATGTGATTAGTCTTTTCAGTTTTAGACATTTTTAGACGAGGTACCTCATGGTATCTCAGTGTGTGTATTTACCTAGTGACTAATGAAATGGAGCATAATTTCGGGTGCTTATTTGCCGTCACTATGTCTTCTTTGCTGAGATGTCCAAATCATTTGTGCATTTATCATTGTGTTGTTATTAAGTTTATGTATATATATTCCAGATATGTGATATGTAGATATTTTCTCCCTGTGGTTCGTCTTGTTCTCCCATCAATGTCTTTCGAAGGACAAAAGTTCTTAAGTTTGATAAAGTACAATTTACCAACTTGTTCTCTTATACATTGCACTAAAATATCTGATATGAAAAATATACTGGATGGGTTTAATGGTAGATTAGACGTTGAAGAAGAGAAGGTTAGTGAAATTGAAGACATATAAATAAAAAGTATAAATGAAACAGAAAAGCGAAACAAAATGAAAGAGAAAAAATAAACAGAGCATCAGGTTGTGGGGCAACCTCCAGCAGCTGATACGTGTAATCGGTGCCCCGGGGGTGGGTTTGCACTCTGGCTGGTTGTCAGAGACACTGCTCCTGGCCCTGCTTGAACTCTGAGGAGTCTTGCCTGTAATCCTGTTTGTTGGCTCCTTTCTTGGCCTGGTGATTCCCTCACACACACACTAGTCAGTCCTAAGCTATAGATCTTCACATCCTCTTTCTTATTCTGTGTTCTGCCCCCCAAACTCCAGCCATCTTGGCCTCCCTGGCCTCCCAGATCCATCCACTTAACTCAGGACAATACTGGGCTCTGTCTGAGTCCCTCCTCCTCGCTCTGCATCCTGAAAATCCTCCAGACAGTAAGCTGGAGCAGCCACAGGACTCAATTCGTTTCTTTCCTTTCTCTCAGAGGTCATGGCCCTTCATTGCATTACAGCCAATGTATTTGGAACTGTTGTTTCACATATTTTGTATGATTTTTTAGTTGTTTCAGGTGAAAGGGTAATTCTGGTCCCTGTTACTTCATCTTGGCTGGAATCAGAAGTCTCACTAAGTCCATTTTAAAGGAGTGAAATGTGGGACTTCCCTGGTGGTCCAGTGGGTAAGACTCTGTGCTCCTAATGCAGGGGGCCCAGGTTCAATCCCTGGTCAGGGAACTAGATCCTGCATGCCGCAACCAAGGGGTCCGCATGCCACAACTAAAAAAAAAGATCCCGCATGCCACAACGAAGATCCTGCATACTGCAACTAAGACCTGGTGCAGCCTAAATAAATAAATACATAAATAAATATTTTTAATATACATATAAATTTAAAGAGAGTGCAATGTAGAAACTCACCCTACAGATGTTAAGGTTATAATAATAAAGATAATATGGTACCACTGTACGAAAAGACAAACAGACCAATAGAATACAATAGCCCAGAAATAGACCCACGCACCTGGAAAAGGATGGATTGTTTCTGCAGACTGGATTGGGGAAATCGGCTCAGTGTGCTGATATAAAAAGTTGGATCCCTACCTCACACCATATACAATGTGACCTCTAGACAATTAAATATGAAAAGTAAAGTCATAAAGCCAGTCGAAAAAAATATTCTCATGGGGAATATTTATGTATTATCTGGGTGTGCAAGGATTGCTTAAGACCAAAAAAAAATGCATACAACATATAGGGAAAAAAAGATAGGTCTGATGATGTCATCAAAATTAAGGATTTGTTTTCAACAAGGGACACTGTTAACAATGTTCACAGTATAGGAGAAAATACTTGCAACATCTAGACAGTCAAAGGGGGGCTTCCCTGGTGGCGCAGTGATTAAGAATCCGCCTGCCAGTGCAGGGGACATGGATTTGAGTCCCGGTCTGGGAAGATCCCATATGCTGCGGGTCAACTAAGCCTGTGCGCCACAACTACTGAGCCCGCACTCTAGAGCCTGTGCGCCACAACTACTGAGCCCACGTGCCTAGAACCCGTGCTCCACAGCAAGAGAAGCCACTGCAACGAGAAGCCCACACACCACAATGAAGAGTAGCCCCCACTAGCCGCAACTAGAGAAAGCCCGTGCACAGCAATGAAGACCCAGCGCAGCCATAAATTAATTAGTTAAAAAATAAATAGTCAAAGGTATGTATCTAGAAGTGTGCTGTTCAGTACAGCCCCACTAAATATATACGGCTATTTGAACTTACGTTTAAATTAATGAAAACTTAAGATGTGGTTTCTTGGTTATACTAGTCACATTTCAAGTCCCCAAATAGCCACAATGACTAGTAGATACTGACTAGACTAGTGACTACTGTGAATCGTGTTCCTCAAAAGAATATGTTGATACCCTAACCCCTGGGACCTGTGGATGTGCCCTTATTTGAAAATAGGGGTCTTTGCAGATGGAATAAAATTAAGTTATAATGGATTAGGGGACTTCCCTGGTGGTGCAGTGGTTAGGACTCCGTGCTCCCAATGCAGGGGGCCCGGGTTTGATCCCTGGTCAGGGAACTAGATCCCACATGCATGCCGCAACTAAGAGTTCACATGCCACAACTAAGGAGCTGGTGAGCCACAACTAAGACCTGGTGTAACCAAATAAATAGATAACTAAATAAAATACTTTAAAATTATAATGGATTAGAGTGGGCAATAATACAGTGAGTGGTGTCTTTATAAGAGAAAGGAGATGGAAATTCAGACACAGAGGCTCAGAGGAGACAGACAGACAGGAGGAGGCCATAACAGGGGCGTCCTTGGAAATTGGAGTGATGTGTCCGCTAGCCAGGGAGCCCCAAAGATTGCCGGCCACACCAGACACTGGAGAGAGGCGTGAAACGGGCGTGAAACGTTCCCTCAGAGCCTCCAGAAGGAGCCACCCCTGGCAACACCTTGATTTCGGACCTCCAGCCTCCAGAACCATGAGAGAATAAATTTCTGTTGTTCTAAGACACCCAGTTTGTGGTTTTGTTATAGCAGCCCCAGGAAACTAATACAGCACAGATAACATTTTCCTAATTTCAGAAAGTCCTGTTGGACAGCACTATTTGTGGACCTCTTGAAAATCAAGAGGAAAAAGCCACAGCAATGGGAAAATGTACAAAAATTATGAATAAGCAGTTATTCAGCAGGGAAATTCAAATGGCTACTAGGAATAGTAAGTGGTGTGCAGCCTCTCCAGTGATCAGAAGAAAGCAAATTAAAATCACATCCAGTTACTGCTACACAGCCAACAGATGGGCAAAGGCTACGAAACTGAACAATACACAGTGTTTGTGAGAAGTTGTGGAAGTAGAAACCTACCTGCCCTGCTGGCGGGAGTGCTGACTGCTTTGGCCGTTAAGGACAAACTGATAATATTGGTGGTTAGGTACACACACCCCTAAGATCCATTGCCCCTCACCTAGAGAAATCCTCACAGGGGTCCCTGAGGAATGTGGATGGGCATTTTCATGGCGACACTGTGATTAGCATTGCAGTTACCCGTGTACCCTCAGGGCTGAGGACAAGTCAGCCTGGTGGACACACACTAGAAATTGCATGCAATGAACAGAAACAATTAAAAATCTGTGCATTCTGCAACATGGATAAATCTCAAAGACACGGTGTTGAGTAAAAATTAAAAACAAGCCCAGCAGCACAGCATCAGAGTGGTTGCCATGAGGGAAGAAGGGAACGGCATGGGGAGAATCTGTCGCGCTGGGATCCAAATTGAGCAGGACAGAGACACGTGGGACAAAGGAAGGAGACAGTCCAGATAAAAGTGGGGGAGGGGAAGGAAAGGCAGATCCCAGACGTGTGAGGCCACGTAATCAACGCAGTGGTTAACAGCAGAGCTGGGAAGTTCTGAACGCTATCCCAGCCCACCCACTCCCCACCTAAGAGCGAGGGAAACCCAGCTTCGTTACATGTGGCCAAGGGGACAGAGCAGCGAGTGACTCCCACCCAGACTCTCCATAAGAAAAAGAGAAGTGTGCTGACATCCCTGTAGGTAGAGAAGACAAGCCAGAAAGGCATGCCCCCAAAATAAGTAGACATTTTAACTGAATATTTCATCATAAGCTAAACAGAGTTAGGAAAACGAAAGTTATGAAAGAACACCCTGCATCAGAAATGGAGGGAACATTTTACTGAGGTCATTAGAAAAAATGAAAGTTTGAAAAGACAGCCGATACAGCATAGAAATGAAATAACAGATCTCTAAAGGAGGGGGGATATCTGGGGGGACCTTGAAAGAAAGAGGCAGTGTGTGTGTGGCCCTTGGGCTCCTGACTTCAGAAGGTGCAGCCTGACCCCACCCTGGGATGTGGACGCTTCCTCCCCTCTTGGCCGGCGCTTGCTGGGGTCACGCTTCCAGTCCCCAGAGAGATGCGGCTGGAGGAGGCTCTGGGTGTCAGGGACCCAGGACTCTCTAGACTCAGGCTGAAGGGGCCAAACTGCCCATCCCCTGGGCCAGGGTCTCCAGCAGCTCCCTGGCTGTCCCTGTAGACCAGCTCCAACAGCCCAGTCCCCCAATCCTGAGATCACCAGGGAAACGCCAGCCCCACAGCCCTGCCCCAGTGGAGAAATGTTTCCTCCATTGCACCTCATGCTGCCTGCGCGTTTGTGTGTCCGCCCCCACCCCCTGGCTTAGCGGCCCCTGGGAGTGTGAGGTCCTCACGAGCCAGCGCTGATGAAACCAGCTTCTCCTCGGAGGCCGGAGGCCTGAATGTCCGGGGGACCTGGGGAGTTAGCAGCTGCCCTGGGGGCCGTGGGGAGGGGCCTGAGCAGGCCGGCCGGCCTGCATCTTACCTCCGGTGTCACTGCTGGGCCCCCAGAGCCTGCCACACAGGGCATTGGGCATGCGTCCACAGAATGACCATGAATCCCTCCTGCTGGCTGAGTGAGGAACACAAGCTGTGGGTCAGCTTTGGGGAGTGAGCAGGGAGTGTGCTTGGTGGTGGAATTTCAAGGACCTCAGGATTCTGAGCAGGGTCAGGCTAGGGATGCAGCCGTGGGCAGGGGTTGTCTCGGCCTGGATGCGCATCAAGTCGTGGCACAGACAGGACCAAGCACGGACCACTTACGCTTCTCCGCCTGGCTGATCTCACATAAGCCTCCACACAAGCCTCTGAGTTAGGTCCGATGACTGTTTCCACTTCACAGACAAGGAGACTGAGGCATTGAAAGGGTGCATGGCTCTTGAAAGCAGGGCCAGGCTGACAGCCCAGGCAACCCTTCAGTGTTTTAGAATCAGAGCAGTTCTTTCTACTCCACGTCAGAAAATCATAAGCTTAAGGAAGTTACCTTCAGGCACCACGAGAAAGACGAAGTCTTGACTGGGGGACAAGGCATCCGGACCCCCACCTCCAGGGCACAGGGAAGCCGCACGTCTACCCGCCAGCCACGAGTCAGAGAGAGAGCGCGACCGGGGGGGGGGCCTCCTCGAGGACGTGGTGGGGATGGAGGACTGGGGGCTCGTAGGGGAGGAGCCTGGGTGTCCCCGCGCCCCCAGAATGGAAGGGCCACCTGGGGAAGCAGTTTTCAGGGGTGGCAACGGTTCAGGAGCAGAAGTGCTCCTCGTGGACACCAGCTCCATGCCGTCTCCAGGCCAGGGCTCCCCCACTGGACCCTGCTGGGCTGGACCCTGGGCCTCCAAGAAGCCCTTGAAGAGAGCCCTGAAGAGGCATCTCTGGAGCAGAGGACTGCGGGTCAGTGCTGACCAGCCTCGAGAATCGGCGGGTAGGACAGGCCTGTGGCTCTAGCTGGCGTGAGCCCAGTCAGGGCCACGGACAGGGCCCCAAATCAGGTGCACGGCTGGGGGAAGGGCCCAGGGCAGGCCTCCAAGAACTTCACAGTGGCCGGTTGTGAACCCAGCTGCACACAGGAGCTAGAGGATGGACAGCAGGGCACCAGGGCCTGGGACCAGGGCTGCCAGCCCCACCCTTGTGGAAGACACCTGAGCGCCTGTCACGGGTGGCCTAGAGCTGCAAGAGGAAAAGGTCCCCCAGGGAGCCAGGCTGGAGGGATTGAAACCCCTTCCACTCCTGCTGGCTGTCTAGACACTTCACTGCACTCCGCCCCCTTGGCGGGAGGGGGGATGAGTCACTCCTCAGAGCATGGCCCACCCCCAGCTGTTTGCCCCTCAGGGTCACAGCCGGCTCCAGGATCTCAAGGACAGCCTAGCCCAGGTGCGGGAGGCCCAGTAGGGAATGCAGGGGGTGACACAGTATGCGCCACACACAGGGGCCCCAGGTCCGTCCTCTGGCCCCCACCCGCCCAGCTCTAGCACCGCGTGGGGATGCCCGGGCCGGGGAGGGGCCCCTTCTGGAGCCGCCTCACTGCTGCCTGTCACAGCTCAAGCGGGTCATTCCTGAAGCGGGGCTATTTCCAACTGCGGCAGGTGCCACTCCCCAGCCCCGCCCCGCAGAGCAGGCCCCGGAGAAGATGCTTGTCCAAGCTCTGAGGGTGGACAGGCCAGCTGAGAGACACCCTGCCTGTTCCTCTGCCACAAGCCCCAAGGGCAGGGTGCCTGTGCTCCCGGCCTGGGCTAACCCCACGTGACCTGCAAAGGGTCCAGGGCCAACCACTGGGCTGACGCCTGAGGAGCTGGGAAAAAGGGGTTCAACTCTCCCCCTCCCCCTTCTCTCCCCCCTCCCAAATAAGTACACAAGACGGTGGTTTGGGTCTAAGAATGATGGACATTTAGACACTGGCGCCAGGCTCACGCCTCACCAGTGCCACGCCAGGGGCGGGCAGAGCAAAGACAGAGAGGTAGGGAGTGGGCGCTGCAGGGGCACCAGCCAGGCTGCTGGTGTGAGGGTCGCTGGTGGCTGCTGGGGGAGGGGGAGTTCGCCACAGTGACTCCAGATGTGTCGGGTCCAGGACAGCCACAGTCGGGGGCTCACGCAGAGCCGGGCGAGCCATGCTTCGCCCCTCCCAGCGCCCAGCATCGTCAGGTGGCTGGCACAGGAGGGAACCTCGGCCAAGATGCTCAGGTCTGCCCGGAGAGGGGCAAGGCCAGCCTTCAGTCCACGGCGAGCGGGTGGGAGGGCAGGGGGCAGCACCCAGCCAGATCCGGGGCAGCTGGCCACTGGCTCGGGGATGGGGTGGCGTGGTGCTGTCCGTCATGCCGTGGTTGAGGCTTGGGGTCCAGATCACAGTGGAAGGTCCAGCTGGGCAAGTTGGCATCTAACCTTCACCCTCTGCATACGGCACTGCGCTTTCAGACCCCCAGTCCCCATGGAAAGTCCTCACCAGACACACAAAAGGAAGGGGAGGGAGCCCAGCCCTGGTGAACTGCCAGCTCCCCCCGAGGTCAGGGGACACTCACCCCCGGAAACAACAGCTGGACGCTGGGCCGCCTGCCGAGCTAAGTCATGGCTCCCAACTTGTCAAATGCCCACACAGGGAAACACCGCAGGACGCTTCTTACCCAAACTGGATGCTCCTGCAAAGCTTGAAGGGAGGGTCCCCAGGGGGGCTCTGGCCAGAAGCACGCACAAGCTGCCAGCATCGGGGCCACAGACCCTCTTGGACAGCACTGGAAGGGTGGCTGGCTCCCGCAGTGGGCCCGAGATACTAAGGCACGAACTACCTAAGCCCATTGGGGTGGGGCGGGGAGAGGACAGGCTCCAAGTGGCCCCCTTGAGTCGGAAAAGCACACAGTGACCAAGCCATAACGACAGCCTGGTTTTTTCCAACTCGTCACAGGCTGGAGGCGCAGGGTGTCGGCCCGGGGGTGCCAATGGCTCTTGCGAAGAGGGTCTCTGTGCTCTGACGGTTCCCCCCAAGGGCTCTGGAGAGCGGGGAGAGCCCTGCACGCGGTTGGCATCTCCACTCAGGCCCAAGGGCCAGTCCCGAGCTGGAGTTTGGGAGGCGGCTGCTCAGCTGGAAAGGTCGTGCGGTGATTCCAAGGCTCTGGGAAGGGCCGGCCGGTGCCCCATCTATCTCCAGCAGGCCCTGCGTGGAGATCCTCAGAATGGAGCGAGAGCGGGGAGGGGAGAGCGGGCCAAGGGCCTGGGGCCTCCCGCACCCTAGTCGGGCAGGCAGAGCCCGGTCTGGCGGGCGCCTCGCACTTCAGGGCTGCCGGCGCAGGCCCGGGCGCCCGAAGGCCGGGTGCATGAGGTTCTCCGTGATGTAGGCCACGAGTAGGCAGATAACCACGAGCATGACGCAGATGGAGCCGCCCACCGCCGTCATGGCCACAACGATCTCCCGCATGCCGGCCGGCTCGGCGGCGAACTCCACGCACTCGGCGGACGCGGCAGGCTCCGGGACGACGGCGGGCTCCGAGGCGACGGCGGGCTCGGCGCGCAGCGGCAGCGACTGCAAGCACAGGCGGTAGCGCACGCCGTCGTGCACGTCGGGCAGCAGGTAGTCGCGGCAGGAGGCGCCGAGCAGCACGCGCTCGCACGGGAAGCGCGTGTAGGCGCCGCGCCACGAGCAGTTGAGCGCGAAGGCGCGCACGCGGCGCGCCTCGGCCGGCGCCAGGCGCCACTGCAGTAGCACGCTGCGGTTGCGCAGGACGCTGGCGCGCAGCGAGCGGCCGGCCGAGGCGTGCGCCGCGCAGGCGGGCGCCTGGCAGCGGAAGCCGCGCGCCGGGCTGCGAAAGCACAGGCGCCCGCCGCCCGCCTCGGGGCCCTCGGGCAGCACCTTGTAGGGGCACCAGGGCGCGTCTGCCGACGGCTCCCAGCCCGGCGGCGTCGGGGCGGCCGCGGCGCAGGGCGGCGGCGCGCAGGCGGCCAGCAGCAGCAGCAGCAGCAGCAGCAGCAGAGCGCGCATCCTGCGGCTGGGCCGGGCGGCGGCGGGGCGCGGGCTCGGGGGCGCACGGGCGCGGGCAGTGGGTCACGCCGGCCGCGCCGCCGCTCCCCGCGCTCGCCCGGCTCGCCGCGCCCTCCGCCGCCGCCCGCTCCGACCCGCCCCCGCGCCCCGTGCGCGCTCGGACCCGGCGCGGCGGCGGAGGCGGGGCCACCCCCGCCCCGCCCCCCTTAACCCTCGCCGGGCCGCGGCCCCCCCGGAGGGCGGATCTCGAAGGAGAGGGGGTGGCCGCGCGGGTCGGCAGGGGCCCGGCGCCGCCGGGGCGGCTGTGCCCCTCGGCCTCTCGCCGTGTGAGCGCCCTTCGGAGCCCTGCCTTTTCCCCTCCCCTGCCAGGCTTTTTCCGGGCTTTCCAGTGGTCCGCGGCGGGCTGGGGTCTCGAGTCGTGGCACCCGGGGGCAGCTTCGCGACTCTCCTTGGCCACACCTGGCAAGGATGCCGTGCCTCCAGATGGTGGGGAGCAGCGGCCTGGAGCGAGCGCGCGCGGCTCCACGCCGCCCCATCCCACACCCGCGGTGGGGACCGGCAAAGAAAGGGTACCATCTGCCGTGACCTGGAGGGGGTGAGGACGGAAACTCCTCCGCCCTCAGGGCTTCTGCTCATTTAGAAGTGGACAGCGCCGACCTGGGAGGGGCGCCAGAGAGATGAGACTTCCTCTGCTGAAAACTATTCACTCCGCACCAAAGAGGCAGCTACAGGGTGGACCACTCTCGGCTCTAATTAATCCTTCCCCCGCCTCCCCGCAGATATGGCCCTGGGGCAGCCCTCCGGATCGCCCGGGAAGAGGGCCAAGGCTGGACGAAGGGAACAGCCCCGCCACAAGCCCACCTGGTGCAGCGGGTGGGCATCACTACCCGGGGAAGGAGGGACACATACCTTCCCCCACTCCGGTGTCCAGGAGGTCTGAGACCGTAGGCCTTCCATCCCCTCCAGCCTAACCGTCCCGTGCTCAAGACGCCTCTCCAGGGCCGGGGGACACGCAGCCAGGCCTGCCTGACAGGACTGGATGTGGAGTAGCACACCACGTGCAGGGAGCACACCTCTGAGCCCTGGGCAGGGAGGCGAGGAGGGGTCCCTGGCAACTGTCCTGTGGACTGTAGTTTCCCGGCAGCCACTTCCAGGTGCTGTTCTCATCTGGGGGAGAGAGAGGAGGGACTAGGTGGGCTGCAACACTCACTGAGTCCTTGGTCCCCATACACCCATCCAAGGAGCACCCCACCTCCACCCCCGCCTCACTATTTCCTGGTCATTCCCCCAAATTCCAGGTCAGCACCAGATCGCAAGCCCTCTACCAGAGCCTGAAGCCAAGGGTCAGCACACCGGCCAGAAGACCCTGCCCCCAACACCAGGCCTCTGCAGCTCCCTGAGACCCCGAGCAGGGTCTCCCCAGGCCGCTGCACCTAGTGGGGGAGGCCTGGGGGCAAAGGTTTGGAGAGAGGCACCCCTGGCCCTGCCCCTGCCTTCTACCCCCTCCCCCGGCAGGGAGGGCCCTGGGCTCAGACTCCTGCCCAGCTTTGTGGGGGACTCAGGGGGCAGAAAGTGACAGTGATCCAGGGACCCCGCGTCCTCACCCCGAGCTCCCTGGGGCCTCGACCAGCTTTCTCACACCAGTTTCCCGGGGAAGCTGAGGTCGCTGCGGCCGCTCTGCCCGAGGGGTAGGGATGGGACAGTGGTCAGAGGGTACCATGCTCTACGGTGGCCCAGGTCTCCACTGCCAGGTCTTCTGGGCCAGAGAGCAGCCAGGTGACCATTCCACCTGCCCACTCCAGAGAGGAGCTGGGCAGAAACGGGACTGTTCAGAGCTTTTGCAGCTGGTGGCGGGTAAGGGAGAGAATCCAGTTAGATCCAGCCTGAGGCCTCCCTGCGGAGCCTGATACCCATGCCCTTAGCCTGTTCTGGGGCTGGGGGCTCACCAGCCTGAGCTCTTCCTGGTCTGGCAGCTCCTGGCTAGGAGGAAGGGCCAGGCATGGCGTTGCCAGCTTTGCTGCTCCCCCACCTGGGCATTTTCTCTGTGCAGGGCATCTTTGGGCAAAGAGCAGGGGAGGGGAGGGGGAGGGCTGTGCCCTACGTGTCCCTGTGCAGGATCTGCTGAGCTGCCGCAGGATTGGGGAGGGCAGATGTGAGAAAGCTCTGCTTCCCAGCTGAGGGTTCTGGGCTGGTGAAGCAAACTGTCCCCAGAGATCACGGGGGACCCCCACCCTTCACCCCACATCAGGCCCCATACCCACCTCTGCAGCTGCCCCTGCCAGTGGCCAGCGGGGTCGCCGTCTGTTGTCCTCCGAAGGCCCAGTACCAGGGCTTAGCTCTGTGGAGGGGCTGGAGCTCCCTCTGCCACCAGCCACAGCCTCTGAGGAAGGTGGATGGATCCTGGGCCCCTTCCCCTGGCCCCATAGAGACAGCCCATCTCAGATCCTGGACCTACCAGCCCTGAGATCCCCTAGCCAGAACCCCCGACAGCTCCCTGCCCAGAAGTAGGAGCTAATGGGGTTTGCAGGAGCATCTGGGGCTGCTGTCGCTCCTGCCCCATTAGGGAAGGTGAGGGGGAAGTCAAGGTCAGTGCCCACCTTCCCCAGGGAGCCGAGCGTGGCACGAGTGGCCTCCCTCCCACCGGAAAGGGCACGTGGGCAAGACCTCAAAGACCAGATGGCCCACCTTTAAGCTGCTGCCCACCCACCAGGGTAGCTCCCTCACTGCGCAGAGACCCTCCTGGCTGGAGCCAGCTTCCTAGGCAATTGCACTGGAAACCAGAGGATGGAGCCCCGGCTGTGCAGACACGGAAGCCAGTGCTGGGCACAGCCAGGCTGGAGTGAAGACAGGGGAGGGGCAGCAGACAGAGAGGGACCAACACGTGAGGTGAAGGCAAACCCAGTGCCCCCACTCCCCACACCACGTCGCGGGCGGGTGGCACCTCCCTGCCCCACGCTTGTCCTGACTCCCAGTGCTAGCGCCTCCATTTCCCTTTGGGGGTCTCTATTCTCTGCTCTCAGGCTGTGGGGCTTTGGGTGGGCTCACCCACCTCGCCCAGGGGCTGCTGGAGCACCCAGGCCTGGCCAGTCAGACCGTCCCCTTGGCCTCAAGGCCTTTGCCGAAGCTTACGGGAAAGTGTGGTTGCTCTACTGGCAGAAGTAGACGTCCAGCTGCTGATCGAAAGGTATCTCAGGGGAAGAGCTGGTCTGAGAATGAAGCCATCCCCTGAGGGAGGCAAGAAACCTGCCAGAAGGACTTCCCTGGTGGTGCTGTGGTTAAGAATCCGCCTTCCGATGCAGGGCACGCGGATTCGATCCCTGGTCGGGAAACTAAGATCCCACGTGCCACGGGGCAACTAAGCCTGCACACCGCAACTACTAAGCCTGCGAGCCACAACTAGAGAGAAGCCGACGCACCGCAACGGAAGATCCCGCATGCCGCAACTAAGACCCAACGCAGCCAAATAAATAAATAAATATAAAATTTTTTTTAAAAAAAGGAAAAAAAGAAACCTGCCAGAGTATTTGCACCAAGTGTCTGGATCCAACATTGCCTGAAGCAAGCCCGCCCCTGGACTTCAAAGGCACAGGGGCCAGGAAAGCCCCTCTGTGCAGACACTGGGACACCAGCTGTCTGACCATTGCAACTCAGAGGCCCACCCAGCGCGTGGCCTGCCGGCCCCGCTGACCTTGCCAACTCCACCTCCCACCCCTCCACCCTGACCCCTTCCCTTTCCTAGAACCCCCAGGTCACTCCCTCTGCCTGACATCCCCTCCCTGAAGACCTGAGCATCTTCCCCCAGCCCCACCCGCCCCCCACCCTGGCTGGGGTCCAGAGGCCCGCCCCCTTCCCCAGCTGTGGACTGTGGACACAGACTGAACCCCAGGGCTCAGCTTCCTGCAAGGGGCCAGCAAGGTGAGGCAGAGACCACAAGGAAGGAGAAACCATTTCTGTGCAACGAAAACGTGGTTCCCCGGGTCTCCTGTTGGGTGAGCAAGCGGGCACTCGACGTTGGGAGGTCCAGCTGCGGCTGGCCCTGAGCATGGGGCGGGCAAGGAGGGGAGAGGCCTCCATCCAGCTCCCGCAGGCCCGGCTAGGACACACTTCCCTGTCTGAAGGGCCACTTTCCGGAGGTCACCAGCTGTGTGGTTATTTCCTGGACGTTTTCTTTAAATCCCTTTACAGGAAACATCATATCACAACCACAAATAAAAGAAAAGTCAATGTCAGACGGTGTTGGCTTCTGGGCTTCCTGCTTGGAGGCTTCAGACTGACTGTCAAAGTGTGTCCGCAGAAGCCTCCATGGCCTTCACCCTCTCCAAACCCTGCCTGCCGCCCGAGCCCAGCAGGCTGCTGGCCGCCTCCGGCATCCCTGTAGCCCCCCCCCCCGACTCGGGGAGGGGGCGTACAGGTGACTTCACCCAGGTGGCATCTCACTGGCGAGGGTCCGGGCTCCAGGACCTGTGGGAAATGGTTCCGCCCAGCAGGGGAGGTTGGACCAGCCTGAAGCGACAACAGCAACTTCCAGGGAACCCCCTGCCTCCAGACAAGGTGATCCCCCCAGCCCATCTGGGCTGGGAGAAAGAAGCTGGTGTTGGGCCGCTCGGACCCTGAGCACGGAGGTTACGGGGACACGTGGGTGACCACTGTGTGGGTTGTTTGAAAAGGAGAGGCTTCGGGGCGGCAGCTCGTCCTCGGCCCCTCCCGGCGGCCTTGGCGTTCACGGTGTCCTCAGGGGCCAGGAACCACCCCCTCTGCTGCCTTTGCGTCTCCGGCTGCCGAGGGTCCTCTCTTCCCGCAGGCCAGCCTTGCTCACACCCCAGAGGACCAGGCGGTTTGGGGGGGCGGCCGGACATCCGGGGAAGGGGGCCTTTTCGGGGCACAGCGCTCCCCTCTTGGCGGAGCTGGGCTCTGAGAAGCGGGTCGTCAAGCTCAGGTTGGTCCCTGTGGGGCTGCGTTTCTCACCTGCGGGACCTGGAGTTGCCTCCAGCCACTGGCTGGACGGCTCGGCCCGCTATGTGGCCTCAGGGCTCCAGTGCCCCATCCCCGGTAGGTGAAGCTGAGGGGGGCGACGCGCACCCCATGCCCTGTGAGGGGAGGGAGAGCAGAGGGGACACCAGAGAGAGACTGCCTGGGTGCCTGGGTGCCCCAGGCCCCCCTCCCAGTGCACGCTGAGAGCCTTCATACAACTCACTGCCTGCTTTGCATCTGCAGTGAGGCGGCCGGGGCAGAGGGGACAGGTGGGCACCCAGCCCCCACTGTTTTCCTGCCCAGACATCCCTGCTTCTCTGCTCCCTGAGGACAGAGATGCCCTGGGCGTTTGCAGGCATGTCCCCAGGGCAGAGTGGGCAGGAGGCTGGCATCTGTTTTCTCACCTGCAGACTCAGGAGAGGAAGGTCCTTGTCTCCAGGGCCCCGCCAGGGATCTGCCTGTGCAGCTCGGAGCTCAGGGTGGCTGGCTTCTCCGGGCCCCCAGCAGCTCTGTCAGAGTACAGCATGCTGTGGGCCGTAAGGGGCAGACCCTGTGCCCGAGGCTCCCAGGACACGCAGGACAGGACCTGGCCTGGGACCTGGCTCCCTTCCCTCCCTAGTATAGATGAGCCAGGAACCAGTAGTACCAGGGGACAGCAGTTGGGCCCAAAGGGACGCCTGACAATGAGCTGGGCAGCAGGCAGGGGCAGAAACTGAGGCTCGGGGGTCCACGAGGCTGGGACACGGGGCAGGTCCCAGCCGGGGGTCTTCCCTGTGGAGGGACCTACAGGGCTGTCGGTGGGTCCCTCCCTCCCTTCCCGCCCTCCTCACAGTACAGATCAGCACAGGCCTCGGCAACATGATAGCTTTTGCTGAAAATGCATTGAATTGAGCAAAAAAAAGTGGTGAGCAGAGAGTAGAATCTGCTGTGTTGTTTCCAAGGGCCGGAGAGGAGGCCCATGTGTGAGGTCACTCAGATCCCCTCTGGCCCGTTTCTGCTTTTGTACAGATGCCCTCATGTCGCCAGTGGTGGCCAAGGGCCTCAAGAAGGCTGGATGAGGGCTGGGCCTTGCTGATCAGCCTGGGCTCAGGGCATCTGCAGCTCTGCTGGCCCTCATCAGCCCAGCCCCTGCCCACCTCGTCTCAGGCCACTTTACTGACTGAAAGCTGCCCAGACGCCCTAGGAAATTGCCCGTCTTGTTTACGTTTTCACATGTATCAGCATAAAAATGTCCACAGTCCTCTCATTCCCACTGCATATGTAATCATCTTCTTTTTCATTCTTAACGTGGAAGAAAAATGTATCGCTCACCACGCCCCATTTGTGTTTAGAAAGGGTCAATTTTGCCCTTCCCTAATCTCTGCAGGCCTCTCTTTCTGGAAGGTGAACCGGGGCGTTCCAGCCTCCTGCCCTGCTTAGTTCCCAGCTGCTGGGGGAGATGGATCCGGAGGGACAGTGACAGGGCGTCTCAGGAGCCCCTGCTCTGCTGTGTCCTCAGAAATTCGGGCTCTGGGAATGTACACGTCTCTCCTCTCCAATTAGTGTGGAGAATGGGGATAAACTTCCCCTGTTCTCCTTCCAATGCTATAAGGCTGCCCCCGGGCCTGCAATTGGCACAAAGGGGCCTCCTCTGACCCCTGGACTTCCAAGAGTAGACCCGTCTACCCCCACATCCAGCCTCCTGATTGGGTCTTTGCCCTGATAACACTGAATTGACATCTCTCAGTGTGATGAGTCTGCGTGGTCTTCATGGGCATCCCCCACGCTGCTCTGTGGCCAGGGCCAAAAAGGTGACAGTGCAGCCCTCAACCTTATCTTCACTCTTGCAAAATAGACCTTGGCTTCAGGTGTGGCTTGAGGAGCAAGTGAATATGCCGGTAGAGGGCTGACCTGTTTTTATTAAAAAATTAATTTATTTATTTTTGGCTGCATTGGGTCTTCGTTGCCGTGCGCGGGCTTTCTCTAGTTGTGGCGAGCGGGAGCTACTCTTCGTTGCGGTGCGCGGGCTTCCCACTGCGGTGGCTTCTCTTGTTGCGGAGCACGGGCTCTAGGCACATGGGCCTCAGTAGTCGTGGCACATGGGCTTAGTTGCTCCGTAGCATGTGGGAGCTTCCCGGACGAGGGCTCGAACCCGTGTCCCTTGCACTGGCAGGCAGATTCTTAACCACTGCACCACCAGGGAAGTCCCTGACCTGTTTATTTATTTATTTATTTATTTATTTTTGGCTGCATTGGATCTCCATTGCTGCACATGGGCTTTCTCAAGTTGTGGCCAGCGGAGGCTACTCTTTGTTGTGGTGCATGGGCTTCTCATTGCGGTGGCTTCTTTTGTTGCGGAGAACGGGCTCTAGGCACGCGGGCTTCAGTAGTTGTGGCACGTGGGCTCAGTAGTTGTGGCTCGTGGGCTCTAGAGCGCAGGCTCAGTAGTTGTGGTGCACGGGCTTCGTTCCTCTGCGGCATGTGGGATCTTCCCGGACCAGGGCTTGAACCCGTGACCCCTGCATTGACAGGCAGATTCTTAACCACTGCAGCACCAGGGAAGCCCCCTGACCTGTTGGTTTTGATGAGCGTATGAACCTCGTATTACGTGATGCAGAAGAAATTCATTCGAAAACAAAGTCAAGGAAACAACAGGGTGGATCACGCTAGAAGCTGATGATATCACTGCTCCAAAGTGTCTCCAACCAGAACTTAGCAGCGAAGGGAGAAATTGTCGGGAAGGCCACACAGTTTTTTTAGGTGTCTGAAACATTGATTCATATTGTTCATTTTATTGCTGCATAGTTGATTTGCAATATTATATTAGTTTCAGGTGTACAACATAGCGATTCAACGTTTTTATAGATTATACTCCACATAAAGTTATTACCAGGACTTCCCTGGTGGTCCAGTGGGTAAGACTCCACATTCCACACTCCCAATGCAGGGGGCGCAGGTTTCATCCCTGGTCAGGGAACTAGATCCCACATGCCGCAACTAAGAGTTCGCATGCTGCAACTAAAGATCCCACGTGCTGCAACTAAGACCTGGCACAGCCAAATAAGTAAATAAATAAATATATTTTTTAAAATTAAATAAAGTTATTACTAAATAATGGCTATATTTCCCTGTGCTAAACAGTAAATCCTTGTTGCTTATCTATTTTATACATAGGAGTTTGCATCTGTTAATCCCATACCCCTATCTTGTCCTTCTCCCTCTCCTCTTCCCACTGGTAACCATTAGTTTGTTCTCGTATATGTGAGTCTGATTTCATTTTGTTATATTCACTAGTTTGTTTTATTTTTAAGATTCCACATGTAGGGAATTCCCTGGTGGTCCAATGGTTAGGACTTGCCACTTTCACTGCCAGGGCCTGGGTTCGATCCCTGGTGGGGGAACTAAGATCCCGCAAGACGCGTGGTGTGGCCAAAAAACAGATTCCACATATAAGTGATAACATACAGTATTTATCTTTTCCTGTCTGACTTATTTCACTAAGCATAATAATCTCTAGGTCCATCCATGTTGTTGCAAATGGCAGAATTTCAGTCGTTTTTATGGCTGAGTAATATTCCATTGTGTATATATACCACATCTTCTTTATCCATTCCTCTGGCAATGGATACTTAGGTTTGAAACATTTATTCATCTTGTTTTGATCACCCGTATGTCAGATGACAACAAATGCTGTGGGATTTTAAAAAATCAAAAAACAAAACTAATAAGTCAACATCTCTCTTTTCAGAAGGGCACCTGTGCAATTTCTTTGTGAAGCCAGAAGAAAGCTCTGGAATTCCTTCTTCTTCCTTTGTGCAAAAAGTTATGCTAAATCTCATAATTTTGTTGGTTGCCTCACTTGGAGTCGAAAGTCAATTTCCTTTCACACTGATGTGCTGTTTTTTCTTGAAATCATTATCGTTAACATTACTCTCCCAGGACACACTTCTGTGTTGGCTCGGGCTGTCTGTTCTGTTCACTCTGTGTCCCCAGCTCCTTCTTCTGTAAACCTGCAGCCACGCCGGCTACACAGGCAGAATCCAGTCACTTGTGACGTAGTTATTTTAAAGTGTTGGGCCCGCTGGGTTGGGAGAAATGGGAAAGAATACAGAATGCCCCCCGCACCCCCTCAGCCACGCTAAGCCCAGCAGTGTCCTCAGCTGCACCCCTCCCCCACCGGCAGCTGACCACGCCCCCTCCTCCCGCCCACCCCTCCCTGCCTGGCCCCCGTCCCTGCCCACCTCCCCTCCAAGCGGCACGTCCTGGGGCTCGGCCCCCTCTTATGCTCCCGGTTTTTCTGCATTTGGGGTTGCTGTTTCCCTCCTGACCTTTCTCTCAGCTCGGTCATGCATTCAAAATGACGCTTTCTGTATTTTACATCGTTTTCCATTCCAAAATCCAAACGATTTTCCTTCGTTTCATTGAGAAGGCCTTTCGAGTGATAGAAAACACCTCGTTGCTGAAAATGAGGCTCTTCCTTCCTAATCGTTGATTTATTTTTGTCAGGGGCCGACCTGGCTATAACTCGCTATAACAGTGTGTTGGGTGAACCGGCTCCCTCCTGCCCCAGCCCCAGGCCCCGCCGTGGTCCGCGGCTCTGGTTCCCTGCACAGGCAGCTTCGCGCCCCGGAGGATGGGGCTGTACCCGCCCCCCGCGTTCACAGTGGCAGCCTAGTAAATGCTCCCCCTCTGGCCTGAGGGGTGCACGTGGAGGTTGTGTGGCAGCGCCCGTGGATGGAGAACCAGCCTTGGGTTCGGCGTCTAGCGTCTTCAGCAACCGCCGGCATCGCCGGGGAGGGGCGCCTTCCTCCGGCACCTGCAGGAGCCCCGGCCCAGTGCCTCCAGGCGCGTCCGGAAGGGGGCGCGCGGCTGCGGCCCGGCGGGCCTGGCGGCACCTCCACCTGCCGGCCGCGAGGTGAACTGCTGCCCCGCGGACCCCGCGCTTCCAGCGTCCGGGAGGTGTCGGGGTCCTGGCCTAAAGAAGTACACGAGTGAAGTAAGTCAGAAAGAAAAGGACAAATACCGTATGCTAACACATATATAGGGAATTTAAGAAAAAGAAAACGTCATGAAGAACCTAGGGGTAAGACAGGAATAAAGACACAGACCTACTGGAGAACGGACTTGAGGATATGGGGAGGGGGAAGGGCGAGCTGTGACAGGGCGAGAGAGAGGCATGGACATATACACACTACCAAACCTAAGGTAGAGAGCTAGTGGGAAGCAGCCGCATGGCACAGGGAGATCGGCTCCGTGCTTTGTGACCGCCTGGAGGGGTGGGATAGGGAGGGTGGGAGGGAGGGAGACGCAAGAGGGAAGAGAGATGGGAACATATGTACATGTATAACTGATTCACTTTGTTATAAAGCAGAAAGTAACACACCACTGTAAAGCAATTATACCCCAATAAAGATGTTAAAAAAAAAAAAAAAAGAAGTACACGGACTGTCACCTTTTTAACCTCCTCTTTTTCCGTCCCTTTATGTCCTGGACCCGTGTTCTCTCCGTCTTCCCAATGTGTGTTGCTCAGCCTTTCGTCTATAATGTAAGTTGCACATAGCTCTCCCAGATTGGGGCCTTCTGGCCTTGCATGTGAGGCAAAAATTCTTGATTTTTACGTGGAAAAACTAGCACCCTTTATTTATCAGCTCTGGCTTTGGGGTCATGTTGACAAAAATCTTCCCAGGCCTGAGGTTAAGGAGGGATTCTCCTTTGGTTCCCCCAGTCCTTCCATGGTTCTGTTTATTCTGTGTCTAATTTTGGTCAAACTGGGACTTGCTCCGGATTCAGCTGCATTCCTCACATGGTCCCCTTTCCCCGGGGACTTATGAGCCGCTCTGTGCATGAGAGTTCCACAGGATGTCCTGCTCTGTTCCGCTCTCAGACTGCCCCACCCCGTTCTAATTATCCAGGTCTGGATACGCTCTACCCGCCGCTAAGGCGAGTAACCCTTCAGGACTTTCACTTTCCAGAAGTCTTCTGGGTGGTCTTGCTTGTTTTTAAAATTTATTTTATTCAAGTACAGTTTATTGACAATGTTGTGTTAATTTTTTCTTTCTTTCTTTTTGGCCACACCGTTTGGCATGCCTGCGGGATCTTAGTTCCCAGTCCAGAGATCGAACCCACGCCCCCTGCAGAGGAAGCTCAGAGTCTTATGGTTTTCTAAGTAAGGAGCCTCCATTTTTAGAGTACAGTTGGATGAATCTCGACGAATGGGCAGCTGCACCACCCACCTCCCACAGAGCCCTGGCACGCCCTCCCTGCCCACTCCACTCGCTGGAGCCTTGCCTGTTCTTGGACTTCACGCGAATGGAATCGTACTGTCCATCCTCCTCTGTGTCGGGCTTGTTCACTCAGCGTAAGGATGTCCAGACCCTTCAGCTGTTCTCTGCCTTGTATCACCGGGCAGCACCCCGCCGCACAGCTGTGAGTCATCCCAGGCTGCATGCCCGGCAGGGTTGGCCAGTCTTGGATGAGCCGCTTGTTACCAATGTGCACGTTCAGGTTTGTGTGGCTGTGTATCTTCATCTTAGGTGAAGACTTGGGTGTGGTGGAATTTACGGGGCATGGGGTAAGGAATATGATTGACCCTGCCACGTCTGCCAGATCATATTCCTCGGTGGCTGTTTTATAGTTTATATATTTTATATTTCTGCCGGCAAGGTGTGAAACCTCTAGTTGCTCCTGGCCAACATCCTGGCCAACACTAGGTATTTTCAGTCTCTTTAAAGCTCGTGAGTGGGTAGTGATATCCCATTGTGTGTGTGCAACTTTTTATTTTGAAATACTTTAAGATTTCAGAAAAGTTGAAAAATTAGTACAGAGAGTTCCCATATACCCTCCATCCAGGTCCTCCTAATGTTCACAACTAACACAGCCTTAGAACAATTCTGAAAAGCAGGCAGCTACCTTTGACACAACACTAGTAACTATAGGACTTATTCAGATGTTGGCCACTTTCCCACTATGCCTTTGCCCCCGGACCCACGTTGTGTTTGGTTGTCATGGCTCCTTTGTCCACCCCCGTCAGTGCTGGGTCTTCAGTGTTTGCCTGTTTACTGTGACCTTGACACTTTTGCAGGGCATCGGTCAGCTCTTTTGTTGAATGCCCCTGAATTTGGACGTGTCTGATGTTTTTTCTGGATTAGAATGAAGTCATACATTTTGGCAAGAGGCGATGTGTCCTCCGGCATTGTATCGGGGACAACACGGCATCCATCTGTCTCATGGCCAGTGACGTTAACCTTGATGCCAGGGTAAGGTGCATTTCTCCATGGTAAAGTCACTGTTTTTCTCTTAGTAATCAATAAATATCTAGCGGGGAGATTCTGAAAACATCCTCTTTCTCATCACACACCCTCAACACTAATTTCAGCATCTACCCATGGGTCTCGCCTACAGTGATCACTGTGGTGTTTGTCTAATGGTGTTTTCAATTTCTCTCATTCCTTCCATATTTATTAGTTAGAGTTTTTCAGTTAAGGAAGAGCTGTGCCTTCTCTCCCATTTACTTATTTATTCAATTATTTATATCAGTATAGAATCTTAGATATTTAACTTATTCTATGGGTTATAGTCCTGTATTATCATTATTTATTTTGTTGCTCAAATTGTCCAAGCTCGGCCTTTGGGAACTATTTCAATCAGCCCCTGTGTCCTTTTAACATACCTCCATTGGGGCTTCCCTGGTGGCGTAGTGGTTAAGAATCCACCTGCCAATGTTGGGGACACGGGTTCGAGCCCTGGTCGGGGAAGATCCCACGTGCCACGGAGCAACTAAGCCCGTGCACCACAACTACTGAGCCCGTGTGCCACAACTACTGAGCCCGTGCGCCTAGAGCCCGTGCTCCACAACAAGAGAAGCAACCGCAATGAGAAGCCCGTGCACCGCAAAGAAAAGTAGCCCCCGCTCGCCACAACTAGAGAAAGCCCACGCACAGCAACGAAGACCCAACGTGGCCAAAAATAAAATAAATAAATTTATTTTAAAAAACCCTCCGTTATTTATTGTTAATTTAGGTGAAATTCACAGGACATAAAATTAACCATTTTAATGTGTATGATTCAGTGGTGTTTCGCACATTCACAATGACGTCTGACACCACCAGTAACTAGCTCACAAATGTCATCTCCCCAAAAGGAGACCCCCACCCATTAGCAGTTTCCAGTTGCTCTCCCTCTAGGCCCCTGGATTTATCCGTTCTAGATATTTCATTTCATATACATGGAATCATCAATATGTAATACTTTGTGTCTGGCTCTTTCACTCAGACTAATGTGTTAGAGTTTCCTTCTTGGTGTGGCCTGTGTCAGGGCTGCATCCCTATGTGGCTGAATAATACTCCACTGGATAGACGGACCACACTTCGATTATCCTTCATCTGTTGATGGGCATTTGGGTTGCTTCTACCTTTTGGCTCTCGTGAGTAGTGCTGCCGCGAACACGTGTGCTCAAGTATTTGTTTGAGTGCCTGTTTTCAACTATTTCCCTAAGAGTGGGATTGCTGGTCATTCTATGTTTAACTATTTGAGGAAGAGCCAAACTGTTTGCCGCATCAAGCGCACCATGTTACCTTCCCACCAGCAATGGGTGAGGGTACCAATTTCTGCAAATCCTCACCAATACTCGTTATTATTAGTTTTTTTAAAGTCCTGTATAGTTATCCTAGTAGGTGTGAACTGGTGCCTCGTTGTGGTTTTGATTTGCGTTTCTGTAATTACTAATGACGTTGAGCATCGTTTCATGTGCTGTTGGCCATCTGTATGTGCTCTTTGGAAAAGTATCTATTCACCCAGTCTAGTCCTCTGTGCATTTTTTAGTTGGGTTGTTTGTCTTTCTGTTAGGTAAGAGTTCTGTATATATTCTGATTAGCAGACCTTTATCAGATACATGATTTGTAAATATTTCCTCCCATTCTGTTGGTCGTCTCTTCACTTTTTGGATAATATCCTTTAATGCACAAAAGCTTTTTTAAAAATATTTAATTTAATTAATTTGTTTTTTTGGCGTCTCTGCCCGGCATGTGGGATTTTAGTTCCCTGACCGGGATCGGACCCAAGACCCCTGCAGTGGAAGCTCGGAGTCCTAACCACTGGACCGCCAGGGAATTTCCAAATGCACAAAAGCTTTTAATTTTGATGAAGTCCAATTTACCAGTTTTTTTCTTTTATTGATCATTCTTTTGGTATCCTATTTGAGAATCCATTTTCAAATTCAAGGTCATATCTACACACTGCTATATTTAAAATGGATAACCAACATGGACCTACTGTATAGCACAGGGAATTCTCAATATTATATAACAACCTAAATTGGAGAAGAATTTGAAAAAGAATATACATGTATATGTATAACTGAATCACTTTGCTGTACATCTGAAACTAACGCAACATTGTTAATCAACTATACTCCAGGATAAAATAAAAACTTTTGGGGCGGCAGGGAGGCTCAAGAGGAAGGGACTCTATGTATACATACAGCTGATTCACTGTGTTCTGCAGCAGACACTAACACAACATTGTAAAGCAGTTATGCTCCAATTAAAAAAAAGGTCACACACTAAGAATATCTACATGTCTGCATTTAGGAGTTCTTTTAAGGTTTTTTAAAAAATTTAATTTTAATTTTATTTTTGGCTGCGTTGGGTCTTCATTGCTGTGCGCGGGCTTTCTCTAGCTGCAGCGAGCAGGGCCTACTCTTTGTTGCGGTGCGTGGGCTTCTCATTGTGGTGGCTTCTCTTGTTGCAGAGCATTGTCTCTAGGCGCACGGGCTCCAGTAATTGTGGCACACGGGCTTCATTAGTTGTGGCTCGCAGGCTGTAGAGCGCAGGCTCAGTAGTTGTGGTGCACGGGCTTAGTTGCTCTGCAGCATGTGGGATCTTCCTGGACCAGGGCTGGAACCTGTGTCCCCTGCATTGGCAGGGGGATTCTTAACCACTGCGCTACCAGCAAAGTCCCTGCATTTAGTATTTTTAATATAAATAAAATAGTTATTCTGAAAAAACCCAGAAAGTTTTAAAAAATAATAGAAAAAAATTCAAGATCGTGAAGACTTACCCTGTATTCTCTTCTAAAGAGTTTTATAGTGTTAGGTCTTACATTTAGGCCGTTGATCTATTTTAATTTTGTAGGTGGTGTGATGGTGGAGGTCCAGCTTCATTCTTTTGCATGTGGCTACCCAGTTTGCTGAAGAGGAAGTTTTTTCCCCATTGAATGGTCCTGGCACCCTTGTTGAAAACCAATTTGCCATAGATATATGGATTTTTTTCCAGACTCCTGGTCCTACCCCATTGATCTCTATGTCTGTTCTATGCTGTAACCACACTTTTTTTGTTGTTTGTTTTTCTCTCTCTCTTTTTATTTTTAAATTATTTTTTATTTTTGGCTGTGTTGGGTCTCCGTTGCTGCGTGCGGGCTTTCTCTAGTTTCAGTGAGTGGGGGCTGCTCTTCATTGCTGTGTGTGGGCTTCTTGTTACGGTGGCTTCTCTTGTTGCGGAGCACGGGCTCTAGGCACACGGGCTCAATAGTTGTGGCTCGTGGGCTCAGTAGTTGTGGTGCATGGGCTTAGTTACTCCGCGGCATGTGAGATCTTCCTGGACCAGGGCTTGAACCCGTGTCCCCTGCATTGGCTGGTGGATTCTTAACCACTGGGCCACCAGGGAAGTCCCACAATGTTTTGATCATGATAACTTTGTAAGTTTTGAGATCAGGAAGTATGTCTTCCAACTTTTTTTTTTCAATATTGTTTTGGCTATTCAGAGCCCCTTGAGATAACATGTGAATTTTAGGGTCAGCTTTTCCATTTCTGCAAAAAAAGATGTGGGAATCTTAATAGGGATTCCCTTGAGTCCGTAGACAGCTTTGGGTAGTACTGCCTCCTTACCAATATTAAGCCTTTCAATTCAAGATGGATGGATGGATGTCTTCCCATTTATTTAGGTCTTCTTTAATTGCTTTCCACAGTAATATGTAGTTTCTGGTCTTTCATCTCTTTGGTAAAATTTGTTCCTAGGTATTTATTTTTTTTGGATGCTATTGTAAATGGAATTGTGTTCTTAATTTCCTTTTCAGATTGTTCATTGCTAGTGTGTAGAAATAGAACCAATTTTTTAAATAGTATTTATTTATTTATTTAGTTTCTGTCTGTGTTGGGTCTTCATTGCTGCGTGTGGGCTTTCTCTAGTTGCGGCGAGTGGGGGCTACTCTTCGTTGTGGTGCGTGGGCTTCTCATTGTGGTGGCTTCTTTTGTTGCGAAGCACGGGCTCTAGGCACGTGGGCTTCAGTAGTTGTGGCTTGTGGGCTCTAGAGCGCAGGCTCAGTAGTTGTGGCGCACAGGCTTAGTTGCTCCGCGGCATGTAGGATCTTCCCGGATCAGGGCTCGAACCCGTTTCCCCTGCATTGGCAGGCGGATTCTTAACAACTGCACCACCAGGGAAGCCCCTATAACCAATTTTTCTGTGTTGATCTTGTATCCTGCAATTTGTTAAATATGGTTATTAGCTGTGGTCATTATGGGAGATTTCTTTAGGATTTTCTATATATAAGATCAAGTCACCTGTGAATACGGGTAGTTTTACTTCTGCCTTTCCCATTTAGATGCCCTTTCTTTCTTTCTTTCTTTTTCTAACTGCTTTGGCTAGAATTTCCAGTACAATGTAGAATAGAAGTGGTGAAAGTATAGTTTACCTGTCTGTATTCATGTTTTAAGTTTTACTACAAAGAACAAGGAAAGGACATCTGAAAGGCCACTGACTGTTCAGAAAAGTTGGAAAATTATTGGAAAGGTGACAGAGAAAGCAAAAATACTCTATCATGGGACAGAGAGAAACGTGTCATTGTGATTTTTATTAAATCTATAAACATCTGTTTAATAAAAATTACAATGACACGTTTCTCTCTGTCCCTATTTTATTTGTGTCCTCTTTTGTAAAAGTCTTACATTTATGTATATTAAGAGTACAAAATATTATTATTTTTGATATAAAGAGTTAAGAGACAAGATAAATCCCTGTATCACAAAACAAAAAGAAACATCATGAAAGTATGTTATATGTTTAGCACACATATTGTTTGTTTAATTAGTCCTACTGTTATTACTAATGCCATGTTAGTCATTGTTATTTTGTTTAAAAATAGCATTTATGTAACAGAAAAGTAAATAACACAGAAGAACATATAGTTTCAAAAAGCCCTGTTTCTCATTTTTTATGTTAAAGTAACAACAGTTGTTAGGGGACTTCCCTGGTAGTCCAGTGGGTAAGACTCCCAATGCAGGGGGCCCAGGTTCGATCCCTGGTCGGGGAACTAGATTCCGCATGCATGCCGCAACTAAGAGTTCTCATGCCACAACTAAGAAGTCCACATGCCGCAACTAAAAGATCGTGCATGCTGCAACTAAGACCTGGTGCAGCCAAAATAAATAAATAAATAAATATTTTTAAAAAGTAACAACGGGTGTTATACTATGTTGTGTAATTGTTTATTACATAGGGTGTTTCTCACACATGCTGTTTTATGTACTGTGCACAGTAGTAAACGTCGGCAGTGCTGTGTCTCTGGCTGGATGGCTAAAGGTTGGTCGGGAGCAAGCCTCAAAGGCACCGCCGCTGGGGGAGCAGAGATCTCGGCAGGTGTGTTTCTCTCTGACCCGAGGGTGGACACGCAGGGGGCCCTGAGAGAGGATCAGGAGAGAAGATGGGAGGGTTAGCCGGGGAGCCCCACAAGGCTTGGGACAGAGAGCAGTGCCCTCATCTAGGGACCATGGCCTGAGCAGGTCACAACTGGTGCCTCACACTCCAGGGTGCCTGCCCCTCCCTGGTAGGCAGGGTTCGCCCACCGCCCGCTTCTGTTTCTGGAAGGAAGAGGCCCAGGCTTCACTCAAGGGGAGAAATGGAAGAGTCCCAGAAGAAACAGAAAAGACGGTCCGCTCTGGAAGGTGGAGGATTCTCCAGCTCCCTTGGGAGGCCTCTGGAGGGGTCCAGGTTCGCAGCGCTTCCACCAGCTTCCGAGGGCGGAGACGCTAGGTCTCCCTGATCTCTGAGTAACTCCACCTCGGGCTGACCTGGGTCCTCTGCAGCAGCTGGACCAACAAGTTCTGGCCAAGGGGACACCAGCCGGTGGGGCGGCCCTCCTCCCTCTCCCTCCCGGGCTCACAGGTGGGACCTGAGCCTGGGCAGGAGCCCCCGTCGAGGAAGTCGGAGCCGTCAAGGAGAGTCAGGCGGGTCCCTGAGTCCTGGGGACCCTGCATCCAGCCCTAGACCACCTCTACTAAAGGGGGAAATGTCCTCTGCCCTTTTTAAAAAAATATTTATTTATTTATTTGGTTGCACCAGGTCTTAGTTTGGGAAGGCGGGCTCCTTAGTTGTGGCATGAGAACTCTTTGTTGCAGCATGCACGTGGGATCTAGTTCCCTCTTCAGGGATCGAACCCAGGCCCCCTGCATTGGGAGTATGGAGTCTTATCTACTGCGCCACCAGGGAAGTCCCCCATCCTCTGCCTTTTCAAGCCACTTTTATTTAGAGGTGTCCCGACACTCTCAGTTGAGCTGGATCCCAGCTGGTACGGCGGCCCCCCTGACGAAGGCTCCAGAGACAGCAGGGAGTGGGGAGACCAACGCAGACAGAGGAGAGGGACCTGGATGAAAGGGGTCAGTGCAGAAAGCAGAAGACAGGCCTTTAGAAATCTGTAATTGAACTAAAATGAGAAAAAAAGCTGCACTTAGGAAAGAGTACTATCTATGAGGAGAATCAGAAAAAAACAACACGAACTCAGGTAAATAACCCAGCCATTCTCCACGTCTGTGTGGACACTGACCCGTGTCCTACAATTTAACTAAATTTTTTAAAACCAAATGAACTAAAAGGCTTTATTGACATCACAGTATATTCGAGAATCATTTTAAGAGCATTACAGCTGAAAGAGAATGGCATGTTTACCGTCTTGTCATGCACTATTTTTTTGGAAAAAAAATAGAAAGTAATACAAAGAAATCCTATTAAGTAACTTGGAGCAGCATTTGGAAAAAGTACACCTATTTACAGATTTTTAAAAAATATGGTTTTACCTACATAGTCACAATGTGCCTCTATAATGAGACAAGCCCTTAAAGCTCATGGGATTTTGTAAACATCGTGGCATTCTCACCACGTCATTTCTCAGCATTTTCCATGGGGAGGGTTGATCATCGTGCATGGGACTGATCCCATCAAGGTTTCCACACAGCTCGTCAATTCGCCCCCATCCGGACCCCTTCTGCGCTGGACCATTGGTCCATTTGTCCCTCCAGCATCTGTCCCGCTCCATGTGCCTCAAGGAAACCTGTGATTTCCTGCTTTTTCTCTTTCAAGGCCGCTTGCCTTACCTCCTCAAACCTCTGACCCTTGCTCTAGACAGCTTGCTCTCACTGTACAAATAATAAATGTTGGAGAGGGTGTGGAGAAAAGGGACCCTCTGACGCTGTTGCGGGGAATGAAAGTTAGTGTGACCACTGTGGGAAACAGTATGGAGGTGCCTCAGAAAACTAAAAATAGAACTACCAACAATCCCACTCCTGGACATCTATCCAAAGAAAACTCTAATCCAAAAACATACATGCACCACTATGTTCATAGCAGCACTATTCACAATAGCCGAGACGTGAAAACAGCCTAATGTCCATCAACAAATGAATGGATAAAGAAGACATGGTACATGTGTACAACGGAATATTACTCAACCACAAAAAAGAATGAAATAATGCCGTTTGCAGCAACATAGATAGACCTAGAGATTATCATACTAAGCAAAGTAAGTCAGAGGAAAAACAAATACCATATGATATCACTTATATGTGGATTCTAAAATATGGCACAAATGAACTTATCTATGAAACAGAAACAGACCCACAGACACAGAGAACGGACCTGTGGTTGCCAACGGGGAGGGGATTGGGGGAGGGGTGGAGTGGGAGGTTGGGATTAGCAGATGAAACCTATTATATACAGGGTGCATAAGCCACAAGGTCCTGCTGTGGAGCACAGGGAACTATATTCACTCTCCTGTGATAAACCCTAATGGAAAAGAATATTGAAAAAAGAATGCATATATAGATATAAAACTGAATCACTTTGCTGTACAGCAGAAATTAACAAAACATTGGAAATCAACTACACTTCAATTTTTGAAAATGTAAAAAAGTAGGCAATTTGCTCTTGAAACCGGGAGGGGGTGTCCCTGTAGGCTCCAGGGCACAGAAGCCTTTTTTTGTCCCCGGTTTCTTGTAGGCAAGACTCCAGTCCATGACCTTCCCTGGGTTCCAAAGGGCGGATTCGAACAGTTCCTAATCAGGGGGGAAGCAGCCAGGAAACCACCTGAGGCGAGATTCGAGGGACCCGAGAAGCCCCTCAAGATTCGGAGAGCGACCAGCTGAGATGAGATTACGGGAGTACAAGCCCTGCACACACCCTGATCTTGTCAGCAACCCCTTCCTTGAAGTACTGAGTATTGATGGGTACCGCCTCATCAAATCGTCCCGGGTGGGGACACATAGTTTTTCAAGGCAAGTGTCCCCCTGTGCCTGGCAGAGCAATAAAGCTATTCTTTTTCTACTTCACCCGAAACTCTGTCTCCGAGATTCCATTTGGCACCGATGCACAGAGGCTGAGCTTTCGGCATCACTCTCGATTTTCATTCTGTGAGAGTAACCTCTCCTACTGTGTCCAGCTTTAGTGGTTGAGGATCTTCTCCTATTCTGCCTCATTTTCCTCTTAGGAGATGACAGTGTGGCGGCTGCCGGCATTAGAACCGCGCGCAGAACTGGGGGTGCCCAGCTGGTCCTGCGGGAACCACCGCCCCAGGGCTGCCTCACCTACTTCTTGTCTGTTTCTCTCTTTCTTTTCTTTAAATTTATTCATTTATTTATTTATTTTTGGCTGCGTTGGGTCTTCGTTGCTGCACACGGGCTTTCCCTAGTTGCAGCGAGCGGGGGCTACTCTTCGTTGTGGTGCGCAGGCTTCTCATTTTCACCACTTTATTATAAAAGGCTGTAACTCCGGGATGGCCAAATGGAAGAGGCGTGTAGGGCAAGGTGTGTGGCAGAGGGCATGGAGCTCCCTGCTCTCTCGGAGCACAACGCTCTTCCTGCATGTTCACCAACCCAGAAGCGCTCCCAGCCCCATCCTTTTGGGTTTTTATGGGCATGACTGACTAAATTATTGGCCAGTGGTGATTGAGCTCAATATCCAGCCCCTCCCCGCTCCCCAGAGGTCAGAGGGTGAGGTTGAGTCCCAACCCTCTAATCACTTGGTTGGTTCCCCTGGCAACCAGCCCCCACTCCTAGGAGCTTTCCAAAGACCACCTTGTTAACATAAACTCAAGTGTGATTGAAAGAGTCTTGATATGAATATCAAAATGCACCTTTATGACTTTTTACTTTAATAGACAGAATTATTATTTGTAGTATTTACACACATAGTCTTCCATGGTAATGTTAAAGTTACCATTTTCTTCAAATGCCCCTCAAAATAACACACTTTGCCTTCCTAAGTGAATCTTGGACAAGGAAATTCAGTGAAAGTGATCTACTTACGACTGTGTCCCATGTCTCTCTCTCTCTTTTTTTTTTTAACATCTTTATTGGAGTATAATTGCTTTACAATGGTGGGTTCGTTTTTGCTGTATAACAAAGTGAATCAGCTATATGTGTACATATATCCCCATATCTCCTCCTTCTTGCGTCTCCTTTATGACTCTTCTGACTTAGCAAATTCAAGGGCTTTAGGAGCTCTGTGCCAGAAGCTAGGGACAAAGACCAAAGGTTTATTTCTTGTTATAAATCACAATATCAAAGAGCTTAACTAACGAAAAGAAGGGATGGAAGGTAAATTTAGGAATATTTACCAGAAAAAGAGGTAAACACTAGGTGAGAGAAGAAAATTAGAGGTCCAATCAGAATGTGAGTAACAGGAATTTCATCAAGAGATAACACAGAATATGGAAGAGCCTTGTTCTTTACAAAGTTCCAAAACTAAGGACATGAGCCCGTAGGATGGAGAGAACCACTGTGTGCACAGTCCAATGAGCAAGGCCCACATCAAGGTATATTGTTGTGTCAGTTGAGAACACCAAGGATAAAGAGAAGATCCTAAAAGCTTTCAGAGAGAACAAACAGATCACACACAAATGGACAGGAATCAGAATGGCTTTGGACTTTTTAACAGCAGCCCTGGAAGCTGGGAGCTAAAAACTATGAATTGAAAAGTTTTGAAGGAAAAGTATCTCCAATCTAGAATTCTGTATATATCCTACCATTAGAGATGAGAGTAGAATAAACGCATTTCAGACACACACCCTTCCCAGGAAGCTACTAGTGGACTGACTTCAGCAAAATTAGAGAGTAAACTACAAAGGGGTTCCAGGAAACAGGGAATCAACACAGGAAAAAGGCAACAAGTCACGGGGATGACAGCAGAGGAAAGGTCAAGACAGCAGAGCTGTGCGGTGGGTTGAGAAAGCCATCAGTCTGGAGGGAACACGGGCCAGGGGGCTCTGGGAGAGGGGCCTCCAGGAATTAAACAGCTCTAAGGTGTTTGAGCCTTTGCAAAATGTTATTGATAGGCAAGTGGCAAAGAAAACTAGCCACGTAAAAATCTAGGCACAAGAGAAATACTAGGTAAGTAAGAAGGAAAAAAAATGCGGTACAAGATGGAGGCGTGGTTTTACACCGTCACCCGCAAATAGTCGTGAAAATGTGGGGGTGGGGCGGGCGGGGAGTTGCTTGGAAAGCCTGCTTCCTCCCTTACTTCGGGAAGTCCATAGAAATGTCTATATTTAATATATCAAAAACTAGCAGTCTCTGGTTGAGAAACGTGGAGGTTTCTGCCAGAGGAAAAGCTACAAGGGTTGGAAGTATTTGCCCCTGGAGAGACTGGCACGGGACCGCTGTTGTTCACTACGTCTTCAGTTCTGCGTGAATAAAAAACCATGCACTGGCGTGACTTTGATTTTATTTAAAAAACTTAAAAAAAAATTTTTTTTATACAGCAGGTTCTTATTAGTTATGTATTTTATACATATCAGTGTATACATGTCAATCCCCATCTCCCAATTCATCCCACCACCACCCCCGCCACTTTCCCCCCTTGGTGTCCATATGTTTTTTCTCTACATCTGTGTCTCTATTTCTGTCCTGCAAACTGGTTCACCTGTACCATTTTTCTAGGTTCCACATATATGCGTTAATATACAATATTTGTTTTTCTCTTTCTGACTTACTTCACTCTGTATGACAGTCTCTAGATCCATCCACGTCCCTACAAATGACCCAACCTCGCTCCTGTTTATGGCTGAGTAATAGTCCATTGTATATATGTGCCACATCTTCTTTATCCATTCGTCTGTCCATGGGCATTTAGGTTACTTCCATGACCTGGCTATTGTAAATAGTGCTGCAATGTACATTGGAGTGCATGTGTCTTTTTTTTTTTTTTTTTGCCGTACGCGGGCCTCTCACTGCTGCGGCCTCTCCCGTCGCGGAGCACAGGCTCCGGACGCGCAGGTCCAGCGGCCATGGCTCACGGGCCCAGCCGCTCCGCGGCATGTGGGATCTTCCCGGACCGGGGCACGAACCCGCGCCCCCTGCATCGGCAGGCGGACCCCCAACCACTGCGCCACCAGGGAAGCCCGCATGTGTCTTTTTGAATTACGTGACTTCGATTATAAAATAACTCAAGTCAAAAGGAGTTGGCTGTAACAACCCGGCCTAGCGGGTCTCCACGGCAACCGAACGCGTCTCCGAACTCAGCGGCGCCACGTAGGGTAGGGCAAGGGTGACGCACTTCCGCCTCAGGCCCCGCCAGGCAAGGCCGCCTGGTTCGCGCATTCCGCGCCCGCGCGTGCGCAGTCTTCGGTAGCCCGGGCGGCTCTGGGTGGCAGTGTACCCGCGCCCTCCGGGCCGCGGCCCCGGGTGGTGAGAGGCCCTAGAGTCGCCACAGCCTGCAGTCCGCATCCCTCTGACGACGTGCGCACACGCTGTCAGACGCGAGCCCATCCCCAGTCATGCGACGAACAGCCGACCCGAACCCTTCCCGGGAAAGCAGAGCTGGAGGCCCCCCTCTCCCAATCAGGGCGGGACTGGAGCCGTAGCTCACGCCCTCGCCCCCGTTACGTCACGGCGCTGTCTGCCCTCCTGGGAGTTGTGGTTCGGACCCGCCCCCCGGCCACGGTCTTAGCGGGCTGCGGACTACAAGTCCCGGCAGGCCTCGCGGCGGCCCCAGAGCCCCGAGCGCCGGGGGCTTCGGGCGGCCTTGGCCGGTGGGCTCTGGTGCTGCGCGGCGAGGCGGGGCGGCCTGGCTGGTTGGCTGACTCTGAGCAGCCTAGCTCGCTGGCCGGCCGCCGCACACACTGAGGCCGCAGTCGGCCGGCTGACAGACTCGGCTCTCTTCAGGCCCCCGGAGCCCCCACGCGAAGCAGGCGGGACGCAAACTTCGGGGCAAGTGGAGGGGTAGACAAGGGCACCAGGGCCGGGGACTGGCAGCGGCGGGGGCCCGGGGCGGCTTCCTGAGGAAGGTGACGAATGACAGGGGCGGGGCGGACCCCAGGGAGTGAGGGGGGAGTCAGTTTCGGGGCGGGCGCCCGGCCCAGCCTGTCCAGCCCCGCCCCCCCCGCAGGCCAGCTGCTCGAGTCCAAGGCTCAGCCCGGGGCCTTGCCGTTCGCCAGCCCTGCGACCCCATCCCCGGCGGCCCCAGACCCCAGGGAGCCCTGCAGGGCAGGAGCCAGGCCCCTGGGGCAGCTCTGGGGTCGTGGTCGTGGGCCCGGGAATGAGCCTGTGGACAGCGGGCGTGTAGATTGTGCGTCTTGGCATGTCCCCGCCGCCGCAGGGTCGGATGGCACAGGGCTTGCGCTGAAGCTCAGCAAGGCTCGAGGCCAGTCCGCAAGTCTCCAGACATCAGGGCTGCAGCCCACCAGTCTCTGGGCGGGCGGGGGGCGTCGGAACAGCTGGACAGGTGAGCTCTTGAGGGGCTCGGATTCTGTCTGATGCTATGTCAGAGGGTCTTTGCTTGTTTTTGAGCGTGTCTCTGGAGTGGTGGGGTGGTAGATAATCCTGCCTCTCCCTCTGAGCTCAGAGCCAATAGAGGCAATAAGCAAAGGTGCCAGACAGGGTCCTGGGGGGCCCAGCGGGGCTGGGGATGAGGCAGCGTGAGAGTGGGAGCCCTGGCAAAGCTGGTCCTTCCTGGCAGGTGCCCTCGTCTTGCCTTCTCACTTTGGCCTGTTGCTGCAGGTGCAACAAGTATCTGAAGGTTGTGCTCCCGTCCAAGATTGGCCCTGTGCAGTGGCTGGGTCGTGACACCGCAGTCTGCAGGGTGCCTGAGGGCTTCCATCTGGGTGGCCAAGATTTGGGTGATGACCTCCCTCTACTTCCTTCGGGCCTTCCCCCAGCTGGTGTGTTTGTACTGGGCCAAGTCGGGTCTCAGGGCTTCACCTGGTCTCTGAGGGGCCAGACTCCCTGGGCACCCAGGATGGCCACCTCTGCCTTAGCCAGAGCTGCCGCATGACCGGAGACTGTGAGTCACCAAGTCTTGCCAGTTGACTGTGCCACACATGGTGTGGATTTAAACAGCATCACCAGCCCAGCCGGAGGTGCCGGGGAAGGAGTGGCAGCCTCTGGTCGTGAGCAGTCAGCACACAACTTTATTCTTCTCAATAAAGGCAGTTTGCCAGCTCGCTAGCTAAATGGGATTTCATCTTTGCGGCTTGTTGAAGTTTATCCGATGAAATTGTCCAAATAGGGCAAACACCTTATTTCTCTACTGTCCCAATGTGTGCTTTAGAAATAGTTCTGCATTCCAAGAGACGCAAGTTTCTTGTGAAAAGAGAAACTAGTAAACCAACAGAGCAGATCCAGGTGTCCACCTGTTTGGTTGCGATGGTAAATACTAAAAGTAAAACTGCCTTTTAAAAACCATGTTTCCCCAGACTTGCTGGCTGGCTACCTGTTTGGTTTGCTGTGTTCTGTGTCGGCAGTCGCTTCTAGTTTCCAACAGGAAATCTTGGTGTCTGAGCAAACCCGTGACCCACGAAAGAGCAGCTAAGCATCCGGGATGCTGACGAGAGGCTGATGTGTGCTGTAAGGTAAGTGCCGACTGCTCGCACCTGGAGCGCTTCAGGGTAAACCGTCATAGTGTCGGCCTCGGGGGGTTCCGGTGCCAGCCAGGGGTGGGCTGTGAGCTCTGAGGAAGACGTTAAAGTACGGCGTTTCTGGCAAAGGAAGAAGAAGGAAGAATTCTTTGGGTGAATTTCGCACTGAAACGGGGGTCCCCTTCCTCCCTAGCCCCTCAGGGTTTCTTCGCTGCCCCCCTGCTCCTGACCCCGATCCATTCCTCGCTGGCCACCCCCTCTCCTCACACCCGGGTGGCACCTTCCGAGGTGAGGTAGTGACCCCTGACACTGGGCAGGCCGGGGACCTGAGGTCACACAGAGCACGAGCGGCCATCTGCTGGGCCCTGGTGAAAACAGTGACAAAGACCAAGCACGTGGTGGGAGGAAAGTGGCAGAGAGGCCTGGAAAGCCACCTGGCCTGCTTGACAAGGGTCCTGCTATGCTGTGCCCAAGCGCTGAGGCCCGGGAGCCAGTAGGGCGAGCAGGGAGGCGTCTCTGGGGGCCCTGCTCAGGCCCCAGGCCGGGTGACGCCAGGCTGGGCACGGGTGCTGCGGCTGAGGGCCAGCCCCGGGCCCCCCAGGGCTGGAGCGTGGAGGGGAGGTGGAGAGGCTCCCAGGCTGTGGGTGCCGCAGGGCGGGCTGCTCCTGTCTTCTCACCGTCCTCCTCAAGGGCCACTGGTCTGCGTGGGAGGAAGCCCGAGACTCAGCGAGTCCTTTTGGCTCTGTCCCCTGTGGGCCTGTGGGCTCCCGGGAGGGGCATCCTTGGGGAGCAGGGAGGCTGCTGGCCAGCACTGGAGAGCTGTCTGACTGTGCTCAAATAGGGGTGTGAAGGCAGCAGGTGCTGGTCAGAGGTGCTTCTCGCGACAGGCTGGACTTCCCTGGTGCCCCGGGGGAGCCACTGCTGGCTGGGACTTGGTCCTGTTTTCCCACAGGCCCTGCTGGGCGTCCTCCACCCTCTGTTTGCTCTCTGACCATTCCCCTGAGGGCAGAGCCAGGCACTGGGCACACCTGATATCCTGCTCAGGGGGTCCGCTCCCCGTCCCCTGTCTTGATGGAGATGGTTCTGCAGCCTGTGACCGGTGGGTCTGTAGGCTGCCAAGAGGGTGGGGGTGACAGCTGGCCCGGCAGGCGGAGGGGCTGGGCTCACAGGCAGAAGGCGTGCCACTGGCTGCAGAAGGGCCACAGTGCCGGCTCGTGGGACTGGCGTCCTTTCCTGCCCCTTTATCGCAGCGTAGGGCCAGTTTCTGGCCCTGCAGATGGCCTGCCCCTTGCTAGCAGGGGTCTCTCGTTGGGCCTGTCTCCCCACACTTGTTTGGGTCTGTGGTTGCCTGGAACGAGGTCGAGTCTGACTGGCTCAACAGGCGCGCCTGGGAAGGGCGAGAGGCAGCTCAGCACTGCCCACGGGCCACGACCAATTCTGGAGGCTCCCGGCGGGGAGGAGGGCTTGTGCCATCTGGCTGAGGTTGGCAGCCTGACCATGACAGGGCCTGTGCCCTAAGCGGCAGCGCCACCACTAAGCCACTGGGCCACTGGCTCAGGCTGTGCTGCTCTGCCTGAGTCAGACACGTGTGGCATCTGCTGACGGAGAGACACCAAGCAGGAGGCCAAGGCCACACGTGAAACGGCCCGCCCTGCGAGGTGGCGGCCCACAGGCCCTCAGCCCTCGTCTGGGGCTCGCTGGCAGTGAAGAGCCACGGGCATTCTCGTGTGGCCTTCTTGCTGTGGCAGGAAGGACGGCGAAGCCCTGGTGCCCCATCTTTGCAGGGGCCAGAGACCACAGAGGGGAGGGTGGCTGGAGGGCGGCAGGAGATGGAGGTGGCATGGCCCCGGGGGGGGGTCAGCCGGCCAGGTGAATGAGCAGCGAGTGGTTTCCCTGAGGAGATTGGCCACCGGGTTGGGAAGGCACGTCCTTTTAGATCGTCCACCTGCGTCTGGAAGCCCTGGCGGTCTTGGGAGGGGTGAGGCAGGAGCGGTCACAGACGCCTGCCCGGGAGGCAGGGGGACTTGCAGAAGCCGAGCTGGCTGAGCAGTTCATGCTGCTGAGAATCTGAGGGTCCTTCACTTGGACCCTAGGCTGGGCATTGACCAGGAGCCTCGCCCTGTGGGCAGTGCCCCTCCCCTGCACACCCTGTGCTGGCGCAGACCTCAAGGTGGGGCTGGACAGACGGTGGCCGTCAGATGACCTGTGGGCTCAGGCCTGGGATTCTGAGTTTTGGGCTGGGGGGGGCGGGGTCCAGGTGGAGGGGTGACGTGTGGTTTTCTTGTTGCTGGCTAAGCTCTGGGCTGGCCTGGTGGCCTGTGGCTTCACTGGGCCACTGGGCGCTAACAGGAACCAGCTGCACCCCAGCCAGCCTCAAGGTCTCCCTCTGGCATCCCAGGAGCTCTGCAGTGGGACTGCTGGGGGCCCCAGGCTAGCGTCTCCCCAGCCTCGGGGTCCCGATGCTGCCTGAGAGCCCGCTCCACTGCAGAGGCTCAGTCTCCAGAGATGGAGCGGCGACTGCCCCCTCCAGTCCTGGAGCCCTGAGCCCTCTCCCGCATCAGGTCCTGTTGATTTAACATCTCAGGCGTTGTCCACATCCATTCATGTCGTAAAAAAATTTATTGAGGAATCACATATACAGGGAGGCCCAGGTCATAAGTGATCCAAGTTAGCAAAGTGAACACGCGTATAATTGGCACCCAGATCAGGAAGTAGCATGTTCCCCTGGGCCCAAGTCCCCCGTGACCGCCTCCGCTGCTGTCTCCCTGACTCTGGTGCCCTGGATTTGTCTGTCCCATTTGTGAACTTTCTATTGGTGGAATCAGGCTCGTGGCTTCTTTCCTTGAATACACGTCTGTGAGCTTTGCTGTGTGTAGTGCAGTGGTTTGTGCTTTCTTGGAGGTAACTCACGTGTCACGACCCAGTTCACCCTTGAGCACTCGGGGCGGGCGCTGCTGTGAACAGTGCCACCTCCGTCAGGGCCTGCCTGGGGTGGCCGGCCGACGCTTCTCGGAGAAGGACCACGCAGCACTGCCCACTGGGCTGTGGGTGGCAGCAGACCCTGTGTGTGTTAGCTGCTGGGGGCACCTGTTCCAGCGTTTTCCTGTTTTCTCTTGGGTTATCTGCTTTGTGCATGAGATCTGCAGGCCCTCCTTCCACACTCCAGGTACAGGGCCTTTGTGGCTGGCGTACGTGTTGCTGCCTCTCCAGGCTTAAGTGCCGTCCAGCTTCTCAGTTGGCTACACAAAGAAAGTCTGCTTTCTTCGGGAAGTTTTATTGTCTTACCTTTCATGTTGATGTGTGCAATCCTGGCGGCCCCCTGTACGCCAGCCACCCAGAACCGAATCTGCTAGTGCGGGCAGACCCTCCTCTCAGCCGGGTCTTGTCCCCTGGTTCCCTGGGGACCTGCAGTCCTGTCACCAGGATGTCCCCCACACTTCTGCTCCAGCTCCCCACAGCGGCTGGCAGGCCCTTTTCAAAGAGGTGTCCCACCCTCCCTCCAGGACGGGCCCACCTCTGCTTTTGCAGCTGGTCTCCCGTGCTGCTGGCGGGTGGCCACGTGGGCCCCCTTTGGTCTCTACTGCACAGGCCCCCCTCCAGCCCCAGGGCATTCCCCGTGTTCCACCCCACCCCCGTTCCCATCCATCTCTCCCTGGAAGCCCTCTCAGAACTGGTGCAAGCCCGTGTGGCCTTCTCGATGTGGCCTGAGGGTGCCCTCTGCCCGCAGGTCTCCCACCATGGAGCCAGACCCCCAGGCGGGCGTGCAGGTGGGCATGCGCGTGGTACGCGGCGTGGACTGGAAGTGGGGCCAGCAGGACGGCGGCGAGGGCGGCGTGGGCACGGTGGTGGAGCTCGGCCGCCACGGCAGCCCTTCGACCCCCGACCGCACGGTGGTCGTGCAGTGGGACCACGGCACGCGCACCAACTACCGCGCGGGCTACCAGGGCGCGCATGACCTGCTGCTCTACGACAACGCCCAGATCGGTGCGCGGGCCCCGGGGGCGGGGCTGGAGGGGGCGGGGCCGGGCAGAGGGGGGGGCCGCGCGGCGCCCCCTGACGCTGCCCGCCCGCAGGCGTCCGCCACCCCAACATTATCTGCGACTGCTGCAAGAAGCACGGGCTGCGGGGCATGCGCTGGAAGTGCCGCGTCTGCTTCGACTACGATCTCTGCACGCAGTGCTACATGCACAACAAGCACGACGTGGCCCACGCCTTCGAGCGCTACGAGACGGCCCACTCGCGCCCGTGAGTTCCCCTGCCGACCCCGGTGTGGGCGCGGACTCTGACATCCGAGCGGCCTTGGTCCCCGAGGACTGGAGCTGCCTCCCGCTGGCCACTCCCCAGGGTACAGGTCGAGTCCTTCCTGAGCCATTTCCTGGAGGAGTGGCCAGGGTCGTGGTCATGCCGGGGGGCCTGGGCATTGACACCAGTCCCTACTCCCTGCGGAAGGCAACCGTGTCCACCGGGCAGGTCTGCGCAGATGGGTGCTGTGAATGGGGCCTTCTCCGGTGTCCCGGGCCCCTCCTAGAGCCAGGCTCCCCAGTGGTCCCCCAGTGCCGCCGTGGCCGGGGCGCTGAGGGTGGCCTGCCTGGAGTGTGCTGCCGGCGTCCGCACCTGTGGAGGTGCTGTTGGCCTGGCTGGCAGGCTCCCTTGCTGTGGTCGGGGTGGGGGGACCAGGCCGGGGAGGAGTCCACTGGGCTGCGTGGGTGCCCAGAGGTGCACCCCTGTTCCCTGCACTGTTGCCCTCGCCTCCTTGACACCCCCCACACACGGAGGGGAGGGGTGTGCTCCACGTCCCAGCCGCCCCTGGCCAATGTGGGAACCAGGATCAGCTGTCCGGGCGCCTCAGGCCAAGCCGGCCCTGCTCACTCCTCTGCTTCCCACGTGCTGAGCTTCCCTGGGCCAGGCCGTGCGCTGAGCTCTGGGGTCAGCTCTAACGGGAGGTAGCAGGTCTGGCGTGAGCGCACGTAGAGGGGGTGTGGTGAGGGTGGGCCTGGGGTGCCCTTCTCGCCTGACATCGTGAAAGGTCCCCCAGGGACTTCCCTGGCAGTCCGGTGGTTAGGACTCTGCATTCTCACTGCCGAGGGTGCGGGTTCAATCCCTGGTCGGGGAATTAAGATCCCACAAACTGCACGGCGTGGCCAAATTGAAAAAAAAAAAAGAAAGGTCTCCTGGAGGGACCTGGGCCGCAGCCCCACTCTAGGCCCAGAGTGTGGAGGGCATTGACCTGTGGGACCAGTTGCTCCGGGGGGAGGGAGAGCTGGGCCTGGGAGCTGGCGGCGCCCCATCCTTTAGATTCCAGGGCTGGGAGTGGAGGAGCAAGGCTGGCAGAGCCGGTCGCCTGCTCTGTTGCACGGTTGCTTCCATGGTCTGGGACCCACTCTTTCTCTCGTAGGGTCACGCTGAGTCCCCGCCAGGGCCTCCCAAGGATCCCGTTAAGGGGCATCTTCCAGGGAGCGAAGGTGGTTCGGGGCCCCGACTGGGAGTGGGGTTCGCAGGATGGTGAGTGGGGTCCAGGGTGGGAAGGTGGGGGCTGGGCTGCCACTGGCCATGGCTCATCCCCGTGGCGCAGGCTTAGTCTGCTGGTGGGGCCACTGTCTCCCAGGAGGGGAAGGGAAGCCGGGCCGAGTGGTGGACATCCGTGGCTGGGATGTGGAGACGGGCCGGAGTGTGGCCAGCGTGACATGGGCCGACGGCACCACCAACGTGTACCGCGTGGGCCACAAGGGCAAGGTGGACCTCAAGTGTGTGGGCGAGGCAGCTGGCGGCTTCTACTACAGGGAGCATCTCCCGAGGCTCGGTATGGGCGGGCCCCACTGACACCCACCCGGTTGCTCTCTGTCCTGGCTGAGCCTCAGTGGCAGCCCTGCGCCAAGGGTGGCCTGTGAAGTCACTGAGGGGAGGGGAGGGGTGGGGGCGGAGGGACCCTTGTGAGCTGGGCCTGCCACCTCGTTCCCAGGCAAGCCTGCAGAGCTGCAGCGCAGGGTGAGTGCTGACGGCCAGCCCTTCCAGCACGGGGACAAGGTCAAGTGTCTGCTGGATGCAGACATCCTGAGGGACATGCAGGAAGGCCACGGCGGATGGAACCCCCGGATGGCCAAGGTGAGCCGCCCCACCTGCCAAATCCCCATGCCCCCCCCTCCCCACATCCTCTGGACCCCCGCCCTCGTGCTCCACCTGGCCACAGCCTCCGTGACCCGCCGCAGTGTATCGGACAGATGGGCACCGTACACCGCATCACGGACCGTGGGGACGTGCGTGTGCAGTTCAGCCACAAGACCCGCTGGACCTTCCACCCTGGGGCTCTCACCAAGGTGCATGGGGGGCCGGGCTGAGCCCCTCTGCTCACTTCCGTACCCCCTTCAACGTGCTGGCTTGGCCCTGGGAGTGCCTCCCTCGGGCCCTGAAGGAAGAGGGGAGGGCATGGTGGGGTCCAGAGGGGACTAGGTCCAAGGAGAGGGGACCCTGGTGTGAGGCACGGGGGTGGGGGCCATGGGGAGCTGTTGGAAGCCGGGGCAGCAGGTCAGGCGCGAACATCTGTTCTGAGGGCCAGAGGGGCCTCTGCAGCCTCACAGGCAGGAGGTGGCGGGTTGGGGTACTTTCTTAGGAGGGCGGGGTGGGTGTGGTGAGAGCTGTCTGGGAAGCAGTATCCCTTGGATGAGGGATGGAGGGGGTGGGGGGCAGCGGCGTGTCCAGTGATGGCACCTGGGCGGGGGCAGCGCCAGCACTCGGCTCTGGGACTGCTGGGGCACATCTGCCTTCAAGGATGGGGGATGGTGGGGTCATAGGACAGGTGGTTTGTAGAGTGATCTCTGTACCCACGAGGGCACGGGTGAGGAGTGAGTTGCTAGGAAAGGTTTGGGGGTGGGGGAGATGCAGCCCTGACCCCCTCTGTGCTGTTCCGGCCTGGCCCCTGGTCATCCTGTGGGCCCCCCTCCCCCGAGCCAGGCTAGTCTGGTCTTGGCTGTGCTGCCCGCTCCCCGTCAGTGTGCAGGGACAGGCCCACCCTGGCCTGCACACCCCCCCCCCCACGCTGGCTTCTGTCCCGTCTAGATGTTGATGTCCACTGCCTCTCTGGCTGTCACCCGCATGGCTCTGAGGCTAGGCCAGCAAGGGCTGCCCTGGTGACCTGTTGCCCTTATCGGGCCAGACCCTCCGGCTGTGCTTTCGGGCAGGGGCTGGGGTCCTGTCCAGGCCTGTCCTGTGGAGCTGGGTGGGGGTGCTCTCCTGCTCTATGACCCCAGGCAGCCACACCTGCCGGGGGCCCCTCACATGCTTCTCTGTCACTCAGCACAACTCCTGCTCGGTGGGTGACGTTGTGCGGGTCATTGATGACCTCGACATGGTGAAGCGGCTGCAGGCCGGGCATGGCGAGTGGACAGATGACATGGCCCCCGTGAGTCCCTCAGCCCTGCCTCCCCACCCCCAGCTCCCTCGCCCCTGGGAGGCCCACCTGAGACCCCGCCCTCTCCCCACCCAGGCTCTGGGCCACATCGGGAGAGTACTGAAGGTTTTCGGAGATGGAAACTTGGGTGTGCTGGTCAGCGGTAAGCTGTGGACCTTCAGCCCCTCCTGCCTGGTGGCCTACCGCCCTGAGGAGGACGCCAACCTGGACGTGGCCGAGCGCGCCCGGGAGAACAAAAGTGAGGGCATCCAGCGCGGGCGGCTGGTGGGGGGCGGGGCCGCCCCTGGCCACCACCGAACCTCAGCCCTGCCCTCCCCAGGCTCCCTGAGTGTTGTCCTGGACAAGCTTCGAGCCCAGAAGAGTGACCTGGAGCACCCGGGGAGGCTGGTGGTGGAGGTGGCCCTGGGCAACGTGGCCCGGGCTCTGGACCTACTACGGCGGCACCCGGAGCAGGCAAGTTCCTGAGACCAGCCCCCGCCGCCCCCACCCCCGTCCCGGCCCCACCAGCCCCAGCGGGAGGGGCGGGGCCGGGGGCTAACTCTCTGCCCTCCCGGCAGGTGGACACCAAGAACCATGGCAGGACCGCCCTGCAGGTGGCTGCCTACCTAGGCCAGGTGGAGCTGGTGCGGCTGCTGCTGCAGGCTCGGGCGGGCGTGGACCTGCCGGACGACGAGGGCAGCACGGCGCTGCACTACGCGGCGCTGGGGTGAGGCCTGGCCGGGGCGCGGGGGGCCGGGCCTGCAGGTCCAGCCAGTGGGCACAGCGCCCCTCCTGCTTCCTCTCCCGCCAGGAACCAGCCCGAGGCCGCCCGGGTGCTCCTGAGCTGGGGTTGCGGGGCCAACACTCTTAACGGCACCCGGAGCTCGGCGCTGCACGTGGCCGTGCAGAGGGGCTTCCTGGAGGTGGTGAGGGTCCTCTGTGAGTGCGGCTGTGACGTCAACCTGCCCGTGAGTGCTGGGTCCCCTGGCCCTATCCCTGGGGTCAAGGAGGCAGTGGCCAAGATCTTCTTGCCAAGTGATCACTGGCCCACCACCGGCAGGACGCCCATGCTGACACGCCCCTGCACTGTGCCATCTCGGCGGGCACTGGCGCCAGCGGCATCGTGGAGGTCCTCACCGAGGTGCCGGGCATCGACGTCACTGCCACGAACAGCCAAGGCTTCACCCTGCTGCACCATGCGTCCCTCAAAGGCCACACACTGTGAGTTTGGGGTGGACGCATAGCCAGCAGCCAGGTCCTGCGGTGCTGCCGGGCCACTCTGGGGTCGCCCCTGACCCCAGACGCGTCTCCCTGCTCCCGCAGAGCCGTCAGAAGGATTCTGGTGCGGGCCCGGCAGCTGGTGGACGCCAAGAAGGAGGATGGGTTCACAGCGCTGCACCTGGCTGCCCTGAACGACCACAGGGAGGTGGCCCAGGTTCTCATCCGAGAGGTGTGGACGCAGGGTCCTGGGCGGGCCCGGGGACCGGGGTGTCAGGGCCCACCAGGGTCCCTGGGCTGAGCCTGTACCCCACCCCCACCCCCCAGGGCCATTGTGACGTGAATGTTCGCAACCGTAAGCTCCAGTCCCCGCTGCACCTGGCTGTGCAGCAGGCCCACGTGGGGCTGGTGCCGCTGCTGGTGGACGCTGGCTGCAGCGTCAATGCCGAGGACGAGGAGGGGGACACAGCTCTGCATGTGGCACTGCAGCGTCACCAGCTGCTGCCCCTGGCGACTGATGGGGCCGGGGGGGACCCAGGGGCCTTGCAGCTGCTGTCAAGGGTGAGGAAGCGTGACTCTGGGTGCTTGAGAGGTGGGCCGTGGCACCTGGCTGCAGGCCCCTGGGTCCACTGCCCACCTCCACCTTCGGGGACAGCCCTGACCAGGCCCTCTCAGGGTGGGACAGCCCGGGCCGCAGTGGTTTGCAGGCGGTGTCTTCTGCGACCCCAGTCACCGCCGTGTGGCCAGTGTTCCTGAGATTCTGTGCTTCAGACCAGCCTGGGAAAGGGGGTGGGGTGCCGTATGGGCGGGGGTCGTGTGTCAGGCCCCGGGCTCCTCTGCCGGCAGGGGCCTTTACCCGCCTGCCTCTGGCGGCTCCGGGGGTCTCGGGCGGGGCCCAGGTCTCTGAAGCCCGGTGCCAGCCCGGCGCCCTCCAGGCCAGTGTTCCCAGGCGCCCACCCTCACGTCGTCTGTCCTGCCACCCAGCTACAGGCCTCGGGCCTTCCGGGCAGCACGGAGCTGACGGCGGGCGCAGCGGTCGCCTGCTTCTTGGCGCTGGAGGGCGCCGACCTGAGCTATGCCAACCACCGCGGCCGGAGCCCGCTGGACCTGGCAGCTGAGGGCCGCCTGCTCAAAGCCCTGCAGGGCTGTGCCCAGCGCTTCCGGTGAGCAGGCGGGGCCGGGGGCCGGGGGCGGGCCGCCCGCAGCCCTGGGCCCTTTCAAGCCCCTTCTGCCCACGCAGGGAGCGGCAGGCTGGCGGCGGCGGGGGCGCGGCCCAGGGCCCAAGGCTGGCGCTCGGTGCCCCCAACACTGTTACCAACCTGCACGTCACTGCGCCGTCCGGGCCCGAGGCCGCTGAGTGCCTAGTGTGTTCGGAGCTGGCGCTGTTGGTGCTGTTCTCGCCTTGCCAGCACCGCACGGTGTGTGAGGGTGAGTGCAGGGGGCAGGGGCGGGGCGGGGGTGCGGCGACCGGGCTGGGGGGCCTCGCTCAGCCGTGCGCTCCCCCGCAGAGTGCGCCCGCAGGATGAAGAAGTGCATCAGGTGCCAGGCGGTCATCGTCAAGAAGCTGCGCCCAGGTGGGGCTCGGCGCCCCCCCCCGCCCCCCCCCCCGTGTGGGCCGCTGCACGTCGCCCCGCGGTTCACGGCTCCGTCCCCTGTCGTGGCCCACGCTCCTACCCCCGGTTCTCCCCCAAGCCCCGGGCCTCCACAGCCCCTGCCTCTGACCGGGACCCATTCCCGCAGACGGCACGGAGGTGGTCAGCGCCGCCCCCGCCCCCGGCCCACCGCGGCAGCTGGTGGAGGAGCTGCAGAGCCGCTACCGGCAGATGGAGGAGCGCATCACCTGCCCCATCTGCATCGACAGCCACATCCGCCTCGTGTTCCAGTGCGGTCACGGCGCCTGCGCGCCCTGCGGCGCTGCGCTCAGCGCCTGCCCCATCTGCCGCCAGCCCATCCGCGACCGCATCCAGATCTTCGTGTAGCCCGCGCCCCCTGCCTCGTCCGGGGCCACGCCCCGCGACCGCCTTCGCAAGCCCCTACTCTGTATTTTATAAAAAGATTAATGGACTTTGCGCCTGGTTGCCTGCCTGGGGCAGGGCCGTGGGTCCCCCACCCCGGACCATCCCGACCTGGCCTCTTCCGCCGTTGGCCCGGCGCTGGGCTTTGCGCTTCGGCCAGAGGCCCCGCCTGGCCCCTCCCGACCTGCGTGTCCTGCTCTTCTTCCCAGGACTCACGGGTCCAGAGTCCTGCCAGGATCCCGGTCTCTGGGCCAGAAAGGATGGGGCTCGGGCTCGCGGTGTCGTCCAAGAACACTGGTTGGACCGAAACCCCAGCAGCGCCTCCTCCCTGCGCCTGGGGCGGGCTGTGGAGACGGCAGGCTTTGGCCAAAGCAGAACCCGGCCTCGTGGCGGGCTGTGCAGTCCTGGCTAAGCGGGGAGTTGGGCGAGGCCTCCGATTCGAGCCAGAAGCCCCGGCAGGGTTTCAGGACCACTGAGTGTGGGAGGTGGAACGCGGACCTGGGGAGTAGGGCAGAGCACAGGACAGAGACGGTCGGTGTGTCGGCGCAAGCGTTTAGCCATGGGGGAGGCGGGCACTGCCCTGGTCTGGGCCCTGCGGCCGGGCGCTTTCCAAGAACCACCGAAGTGCTCCCCCGGAGCCTCAAGGCTGCCAGCCAGCCACTTGGCGCTGACCCCGCTGGCCCGGCGCGCCACTGTCACTCTGGGCTCAAGGCCTGGGTGGAGAACAGGGAGGGCCAGACCCCCTCCCCTCCCCGCCCCCGCGCCTCCTCTGACTCGGCCCAGCCCCCACCCCATCTCCCCTCCCCCCGGCCGCTCCGCCCCGGCGGGAGGCCCGTCCCACCCAGGATCCTGGTTCCCCAAGCCCAGAGGCGCCCTCGCCTACATCCCGCCTGGCTTAGCTCCTTAGTCAGGCATGACCTGAAAGTCGTCCCGTCGAGTCTCCCGCCCCCATGACACCCGGTGCCCCAGCCCCAACCCAGGACCGTTCAGACTTCGGCCCTGCGCGCGCTCGGCAGGCAGCGCCTGGTGGGGATTCCTGCGGCGCCCCCCCCCGCGCTCCCCCGCCCCTCGTGCGCTGTCCCTGTCGCCCTCCATGGGTCCTTCCGCTGGCCCCTGCAGGTCCTCCTCCCTCCTGGCACCCCAAGCCTTGCTCCGCAGGCGCCTCCTTCTCCCTCTTCCTCAGCCCGGTACTCACTTGCCACGTCCCCTCCCGTCGCATCCCTCCCCTCTCGTGGGGTCCCTGTCAGCCAGCGCCTGCAGGGGACTTGTCCCGAGCTGGCCGGGATGCAGGTCCCACTGCCGGGTCTCATCCGGTGCCCAGGGGCACTCCGTTTGGGAGAGAAGCTGCCAGGTCAGTCCACTCTCAGCGAGTCTGGGGACCCGGCTGACCACTCCTGCCTAAGCCCAAGCCCCCGGTGTCCGTCCCTTCCCTGGCGTCCAGGGCCCTCCTCGCAACACCACCCCCACCCCCGCCAAGTGACCCCGCCCAGTTGGCCCTGCCCAGGCCACCGCCACCGACCCACAGGCCCGGGTCCCCGCACCCCAGGCTGGAGGTGTCGGGGGTGCTCCCGACAGCAGGCGGCCAGCTGGTTCCCTTCGGGGCAGCCGCGCGCGCCCTCCCCCTCAGGGCTGTAACCCGAGCCGCCGCCGCGCTGCCCCGCCGCCTGAGCCCCGACAGCGATTCCGCAGGCGCCATGGGCCGCGGGGCCTGCGTCCCCTCAGCGGCGTCGGGGGCCCACGACCGGGCCCGCCTTCTCGGAGCCGTGCTGGGCGCGCTGTGCCTCCTCCCCACGCTCGTGCTGCTGGCCCGGCCGGGGGCCCTGGGGAACCGGCCCGTGGCGAGCGCAGCGCAGGTGAGAGGGCGCGGGAGCGGGCGAGTCGGCCCCGCCTGACCGTCCGGGCCTGAGTCGGCGAGTCCGCGTCCGTTGAAGGGGGGGTGGGGGGGTAGCATCTGCCGGCAGCTCCGCCCACTCCGACCTGGCCTGTTTTTTTTAGCAACGTTTTTCTTTCTGGCTGTTAAGTAGCCCTGGCTCGGGGTGGAAAACCAGAAAATGCCAAAAGACAAAGGAGTCCCTCCCTGGAGAGAGCGCCAGCGCTCCCTGGAGCGCGCGCCCTCCCATCCTTCGAGGTCCATTTCCTCGCGGCTTGGGGACAGTCCCTGCTGCCTCCCCACGGGGCACTTGCTTCCCTCGAAGGGAGACGCTGTGCCCCCGACCGCGGGTGTGCTCACCACCCCAAGCCTTGGCCCGCCGCACCCCCCAGCGCCCCGCAGACGCCGCTACACGCTGACCCCGACCCGGCTGCACTGGGACCACTTCAACCTCACATACAGGTGCGACCCTGGCCCTGGGGGGGGGGGGCGGTGCTGCCTGGCTGCCACCCCTGACCATGACTCCCACCCCAGGATCCTCTCTTTCCCGAGGAACCTGCTCAGCCCCAGAGAGACCCGGCGGGGCCTGGCCGCCGCCTTCCGCATGTGGAGTGACGTGTCCCCCTTCAGCTTCCGCGAGGTGGCCCCTGAGCAGCCCAGCGACCTCCGCATAGGTGGGCGCCGTGCCCCCAGTCCCCGCCCCGCCCCAAGGCCCCCTTTCAGCCCCGTGCTCCTGCAGGCTTCTACCCGGTCAACCACACGGACTGCCTGGTCTCCCCGACGCACCACTGCTTCGACGGCCCCACGGGCGAGCTGGCCCACGCCTTCTTCCCCCCGCACGGCGGCATCCACTTTGACGACAGCGAGTACTGGGTCCTGGGCCCCACACGCTACAGCTGGAAGAAAGGTGACGCCGGCCTGGCCTCCCGTGGGGCCCTCGCACCACGGGCGGGCACAGCGGGAGGGCTTTGGGGGTGTCATGGCTGGGATTTGGGATCAGGGAGGCGGGCAGGGGCAGGCTGGGAGGAGGTCGTAAGCCTGGGTTCCGGGAGCCCTGAAGCCCCTCCCCCCACACCGCTGGAGCCCGAGCTGGAGCTGCATTCCTGGGGGCCAGCTCACCACCTCGCCAGCCTGGAACACGCTTATCTTCCCACGGCTGCCCGAGGGAGGCTCCCGGCACTGCAGCAGCTGTTCGGGCCTCGGGGGCAAGGCCGGCGGGCGGGCGGGGGGGTGGGGGGCGGCGGAGGGCTGGGCCGGGTCCCGGGCGCTGACCGGCGGGGCCCGCAGGCGTGTGGCTCACCGACCTGGTGCACGTGGCGGCCCACGAGATCGGCCACGCGCTGGGCCTGATGCACTCGCAGCACGGCCGGGCGCTCATGCACCTCAACGCCACGCTGCGTGGCTGGAAGGCGCTGTCGCAGGACGAGCTGTGGGGGTTGCACCGGCTCTACGGTGAGTGCGGGACCGGGCCGGGCGGGGCCAGGGGCCGGGGCGGGCGGGCCCTGAGTCCAGGCTGCCCCCCTGCAGGCTGCCTGGACCGGCTGTTCGTGTGCGCGTCCTGGGCGCGGAGGGGTTTCTGCGACGCCCGCCAGAGGCTCATGAAGAGGCTGTGTCCCAGCAGCTGCGACTTCTGCTACGGTGAGCTTGGGTGTCAGGCACCGGCCTGCCTCTGGCCAGGGCGCCAGGTACTGATGTGGCCTCCGCCCCCCCCCCACCCTGTATGAGCAGAGTTCCCCTTCCCCACGGTGGCTGCCACCGCACCACCCCCCAGGACCAAAACCCGGCTGGTGCCCGAGGGCAGGAATGTGACCTTCCGCTGCGGCCAGAAGATCCTCCACAAGAAAGGCAAAGTGTAGTGAGTGACCCTGCCTGGGCGCCCGAGGGTGGGCGGGGGACTCGGGACCCTGCCCAGCCCTCCGCCCTCCCCGCAGCTGGTACAAGGACCAGGAGCCCCTGGAGTTCTCCTACCCCGGCTACCTGGCGCTGGGCGACGCGCACCTGAGCATCATCGCCAACGCCATCAACGAGGGCACCTACACGTGCGTGGTGCGCCGGCGGCAGCACGTGCTCAGCACCTACTCCTGGCGCGTCCGCCTGCGGAGCTGAAGGCCGCCCGCAGGGCTGAGGATGCCGATAAAGCAGTTTCTCGCTCACGTCTCCTGGCCCTTTCTTGGGAGGGTGGGCGGCCAGTCTTGGCCCACGGGGTGCGGAGCCTGCAGCCGGTTCCTTGCAGGGAGGATGCCGTCCACAGAGACAGACCGAGACGGGCTTCTCCAGGCCAGGCCTGGAACAGTGGGTAACGCGAGGCCCAGGCGCCAGCAGCATCACCAGGGCCAGCGCACTGAGCCAGTGGGGCCGGGGGTCTTGCGTGGGCTCAGGGCTGGGAAGGGGGTGGGCCCTGTGGCTGCAAGGCCTCCCTGAAGGGAGTAGGGTGAGCGCGGGCAGCGTGTGTGTGTCGGGGAGGCTGGCGGTGCCCGCAGGAGGAACTAGCTCGGTGCAGCTGGGGGCCCCGGGCAGTGACAAGTCCCCTTCTGCCCAAGCGCCACTGTGTCCAGCCAGACCAGTAGCTGGAGGACTCGCGGGCTGCAAAGAGCTGAGCCCACGGAGACTGCCTTTCCCCTCCTCCCTCCCTGAGTGTAGGGGCTGGGGCTCCCCCCGCACCCCGGGGAGGCCCAGGACCCAGCACAGGACCAGCCCCTTAAAGAAGGAAATGCCAGACCTTTTCTCCAAGAATATTTTACTACATCTTAAAACACGTAACCACCTTGTACAAAAACCCGCTGTGGCTGCGAGCTCGCACGCCTGGCTCTGGGGCCCTGGGTGAGAGGCAGGAAGGTGCTGGAGCAGCAGCCTGAAGATTAAGAAGTACCAAACCCCCCGCAGCTCTGTTCCCAGTCGTGGCCAGCACCCGACTGGGGTGGCCGCCGGTGGTCACCGTGGCTGAGTGTGTGTGTGTGGGTGTACGGATGCCCGCCCTCTCCTCGCAGGGCAAGTCCGATACATCTGAAAAAACACAGCCTTTCGTCCCACGGCAAGGAAAACGTGATTTAATTCTACAAATTTACAAACCAAGGTAAAGTGAAAACATGGAAAACCCCACGAGGCCAGCAGCCAGTCCTAGACTTGAGGTCGCGTCCACGGCAGCCCCGTGGCAGTGGCGGCACCTGATCAGGGCAGGACGGGGGTCTGGACCCAGACGTCGCCTCCAGTGTCTGCCGCTGTCCCAGCTGGGCCTCAGCGGTTGGCGCTCCCCAAGGTGGGTCCGGGGTCAGCTCTGAGCCTCAGAACTTGAGGCTGAAGCCTGGGCCCGCGGCCGAGGCCCCCTGGTTCGTGGTTGTGAGGTGGAAGCCCGTCTCCTTCAGGTCGTCGTCACCCTGTGGATACAGCGGCTTCGTGGGGCCCCAGCCGGGCCAACCCCGCCTTGGCGACCCCGCTCCTCCCACCAGCCCGCCCCTCACCAGCTGGCTGTAGCCCAGGCCTCCCTCTGGGGGCCGGGGGCTGGTGCCCCGCTTCACCCTCTGCTGTTCGCTCTTGGCGGGCCATGTGGGGAACATGGAGGGGTCGATGGGGAGGGGTGTCTCGCGGAAATACTCGTGCTTGAGGCCATCCTCTGCGCTGACCCTCCGTCCAGGGAAGTAGGTCAGAAACCTGGGAGAACAAGGCACTTGGCAGGGGCGGGGCTGGGCGGGGAGGAGGCGGGCTGAGGGTGGGGTGCAGGGAGGGACGCACTTGTTCATGAGGTCGAAGCCCTGGTCTGAGAGCAGAGCCCCGAAGCGCTTGCGGAGGTTGTTATACGGGTACTCGGTGAAGGTCATCTTCTTGACTGCGGGGAGGTCATTGTAGCCGGGCCAGATTTTCTCACTGGGGGTCCCCAGGTCCTGAAACAGGGCGGCGTCTCAAATAGCCGGGCCCTGCAGGGAAGGGTCACCTGGCCCGGGCGCCTGCACACGTCCCCAGGGGCACCCACCTTGAACACTTTGTTGATTTGATCGATTTCCGACTTCCCAGGGAACAGTGGCTTCTGAGTCAGCAGCTCCCCAAAGATGCAGCCCACCGACCACATGTCCACGGCCGTGGAGTACTCCTGGGGGTCAGGAAGCACTCAGGGGGCTGGCGGGTCAGGGCGCCCAGGGCACGCTCCTGCACACCCACACTCACCTTGGCGCCAAGCAGCAGCTCGGGGGCACGGTACCACAAGGTCACGACCACCGGGGTGTAGGCCTTCAGAGGGGACCCATACTCCCGCGCCAGCCCGAAGTCCCCCACCTGTGAGGACAGAGGGCGGGCTGTGGGCGGCTCCATGCCTGGGAGCGGGCCGCTCCCCGAGCCACCCGCAGGGCTCACCTTGAGGATGCCGGCATGGCTCAGCAGCAGGTTGGACGTCTTGAGGTCTCGGTGCAGGATCCAGTTGTCGTGCAGGTGCTTCACTCCACGCAGCAGCTGGATCATCAGGGTCTTCACCTCTCCTGGATGGCGACAGGTCAGCACGCGGCTGGTGCCCCGGGTCTTCGGCTGCCTCAGCAGCCACCAAGCTTCCCGGCACCCGGGCGCTCACACACACGCAGCGCGACAGGGTCAGAGTCCAGGTCAGCACTCCCGCCCCGGGCGACCTGAGCGCAGCACGTCCCTCAGGGGGACCTGGGCGTAGGGCCCTACCCGGCAGGAAGGGCTGCTTCATGGTCTCCATGAGGCTCTTGAGGTCGTGCTCCACGTAGTTCATCACGATGTAGATCTTGTCCATGTTGCTGCCCACGACGATTTCCTAGGAAACGACAGCAGGTCCCATGGCCCGGGGGTCCCAGGCTGGCCCTGCCGCCGCCAGCTCTCCCAAGAGACCTGAAATCCCGGGGCCCAGACGCTGGGTGACAACAGGGATCTCCTAAGTGCGACGGCCACCGGGGTGTAGCACTTGGGGGCCCCGCGGGGCAGAGGCGCGTGGCCGGCGGCCTCACCCTGACGGTGACGATGTTGGGATGCTGCGCCTTGAGGATGGTGTTGATCTCCCTCAGCGATGTGATCGGGAAGCCTTCCTTCTCTTTCTCCATCTTTAGCCGCTTCAGAGCCACGATTTCATCTGAAAAGAAAGCAACGGGAAGACCCAACGTTGAGCAAACGTTCTTCCACCCACACATTCTTCCTGTTTCATCGCTGTTCCCCCACGATCACGGGACATGGCCAACCGGCCTCCCCCAGGTGCTCAGAGCCTCGACTGCTGCTCTGAGGCCCCGCCAAGGGTGCACGCCTGCCTGAGGCTGCAAGCAAGCAACACAGAGCCTCACGGTCAGGCCGACTTCTGGCCTCTGAAGGCGCCGAGGGGCCAGCTGCTCAGGTGCAGCAGTCAGATGAGGCAAGGCTGAGGCCCAGCACCGGGGGGGGCGACGACCAGGATAGTAGGAACCTATACCCAGCGACCCTGACACTGAAGGTGCCGGCGCTCCGCGGTGCTGGCCGGCACTCTGGGCCACCCGGGCCATGCGCCACACCACCCCTTCCCTTTGGGGGCATCCTGGGACTCGCCCCACCTGTTTTCTTGTCCTTCGCTCTGTACACCACCCCGTAAGTGCCTTCTTCAATCCTGTTCAGGCACTGGAATTCCTCCACACTCCGACAGCCCTGAGAGGAAGCCAGCATGAGGGCGCGGCAGCGGGGCCACACCCCAGAGGGAAGCCCCGCCAGACAGACGTGTCAGGAGGGCCCGCAGGGCGCGTGGGCAGAGGCCCGGGAACGCTCTCCTCGCTTCAGTGAGCACGTGCCCCTTTATCCAAAAGCCAGCCCTTGCCAACCCCCCACCCCGCCACCTCCAGCCTCCTCATTCTCAGATGAGGCTGGGACAGGAGTGGCCCTGTGCACTGCACCCCCAGCTGGCGCAGGAAACCCCCAGGAGCTGGGGCGGCACTTGGCGCTGGGCCACTGGCCTTGGGGCGCCCGGAGCACCTGAGGCCGCTCACCCTCTGGAGACCTGCCCTCTCCAACCCCCTCCCTCCAGCATCGGTGTTACCGACTTTTCCCAACAGAAAACCTGGGCTGACTCATAGCACTGCCCTCCGACCCCTGCACAGCGACCGGGCGAGGGGAGCAGGTGCCCACTCCGCCCAGGCCGAGGCAGAAGTGACCGCAGAGCTGACCGCCTGCCAGGCTGCCGCCCCCTCCACATGGGGCCCCTGGCGGGCGTCCTGGCTGCGGACACAGGAACTGTCCCCCACCCCCCAAGACTGCTGGACAAGAGGCTGGACCATGATCAGGGGCACGTGAGAGGCCAGTGGCCGGGCCCGCCCACTGACAGACACCCACAGCAGGGACCCAGCTTCTGCTCTCAGCAACCGGCCCCGTCCACAAGCAGCAAGGCAGAGCCAGGCCTGGGGCGGGGAGGGCACCTGACCTGCAGGGCTGGCAGGTACTTGGGCAGCTCCTGTTTGAGCTCGATGGGTGACAGGGCTGGGGAGTCGGGCACGAAGTCCCCCTCGGTGAGGGCGCTGCTCTGGGGGGTGCCCTCGCCCACCTCCTCTTCCCCCTCTTCGCTCTCTCCAGAATCGCGGTCAAATCGTGACTCTGGAACTTCAAAAGTTCAACCCAATTACGAACCAAGAACAAGCAAGTGTGGCTACCCCACCCGTTCTGGGAGGGGACAGCGAGTGCAGAAAGAAGCCATATTGAGAGCCCCGGGGGGCTGGGCACAGGCTGTGCGTCCCACCGCCCTGGACAGAGGGCACTGTGTCTTGGACCCACTGGCCGGGCTGGGACCACTGTGAACCACTGGCCGGTCGCGAGCCACAAGGCCCGCCTAAAACTTGCGGCCACTGGCCAGAGGGCTTGGCCTGGCTGCCTGCGGAGGCCATGCAGCCCCTGGTCAGCAACGGCCCTGTGGTCGGAGTCGAACTGGCGTTTCCCAGCCTCCCCTGATGTCCAAGCCCATTACTCTCAGGATGGCGCTCACTCAGCACTGTCCCTTCTAAGGGACGCGGGCCCCCACGGGCCCAAGCGGCCAAGTGCAGGGTGCTGGGGGAAGCAGCTCCCCGCGAGCCAGCTGGGTCCTGGGACGCACCAGCCAGGCGCTCCCTGTAGCTCCCGGGGCACGATGTGCCTCTGGGAAAGGATATTTCTTAGGTCGCTGCCCCGCTCACGACTCAAACGTGAGTCAGCACCCAGGTCAGGGGCAGACGAGGCGGCGGCGAAGCACCACTCGGGGGGCCTCTCACCAACCAAGACGTGGTTTTCATTCTCTCGCTCCTCCTCTTCACTCATTTCTTCTTCACTCACTTCCTCTGTAACGGAAACAGGTGTCACCTCAGACCCTCCACAAGCAGAAACGCGGTCCGCGTTGGCCGACAAGGAAGCAAGGGCGCCCTATGTCGTCGACTCGGGAGCCTCATGTAAGTCCCAGACAGCCAGGCGTTTCCCATCTGGATACATTTTTACTGACGTTTCACATCACCCACCTGCAGCTGCTACGCTCTTACGGAGTTAAACCGCGCGCGCGCGTGCAGGCGGGGCGTGCGCGTGTGCGCGCGGGGCAGGGAGTGCGTGCGCGCTCACCGGCTGACTGTCCGGATGCGTCCTCGGAGTTGCTTCCGGTCTCCTCCTCCTCCTCCTCCTCCTCCCCCTCCGACTCTTCGCTGCTGCTCCCCTCCTCCTCCTCCTCCTCCTCCTCTTCTTCCTCTTCCTCCTCCTCCTCGGAACCGGACCCTGACTCCGCTTCAGGAAGGAAACAGCCAGCAGTGAGCTTCGGCCCCGGGGGGCCACGGACCTGGGCGGGGCCGGGCACGCCGCTACCTGACGAGGACTCCGCTGAGCTGGTCCTCCTCTCGCTGCCGCTGATGTCCTGCAGGTCGGACAGCAGGTCTCTCTCTTCCACTTTCTCTTCTTTTACTTATGGAACAAACCATCGAAGGTGAATGTGGGAAAACGTCTGAAACTAACAAGATTCGATGGCGCTTCTCACACGAAGACTAACTTCGGTTTGTATGGGAAACAGCTCACCCAGATACCCGGGAGGAAGACGACTCTTCAAAAGACCAGTAACAAACGTCTGTGCTGATAAACTTATTTCGTACACAGTCCCTCTCACCCACCACGGAAGCGTTTAGCGCATCGTGATGTGAAGCAGCAGCTTTCTGTGCTCAGACGCCCCTCGCAAAGACCGCCACACGCTGGCCCTGCGAGCGCTGTGCAGCCTCACCTGGCTTTCGGCTGTCCCCGAGCTCAAACCTCTCTCGAGGCGGCCGGAGTGGGCTCCGACTCCAGTGGCTGGGTTTCACCTTGTCGCCATAGTCCTCTCTCGCTGTCCGGTGATGTGCAGACACTAGGCACGAGAACAGAAAGGAGGTGGTGCCGGCAGCCCCCTTTCCCACGGCACACACGCCCCCACCCCCACACAGCAACGGGATGGAGCACAGGAAACGACCAGAGGACCCAGGTGGGCTTTCTAGACTGCTCTCTATTGGTCAAAAGGCAGGGGCCAGAACCCACCTCTCCAGCCTGGGCCTGACCCCCCGTGAGTGGACCCCAGACACAGCTGTCTGGGGCAGACGGCCCACATCCCCGGAGCCGCAGGGTCGTCCGGCCCCGCCCCTCGCCCCACCTCCCCGCCGGGCCCCGCCCTCGCCCCACCTTCCCGCCGGGCCTCCCGCTCCTTGCGTCGCTCCTCGGCCCGCCGCTCCCGCTCCTTCTGCTCCCTCTGCTCCTTCTGCTGCTCCCGCATCTTGCGCTCCCGTTCTCGCTTCCTTTCTAGCTGCTCGAGACGGTCCCTGGAACCAGCACACGCCACATTTTCACCCCGAAACAGGCAGTTCTCCTTTTTGCCCCCAGTGCTTTTGCTCGCGTTTATAAACCACTTCTCTGGGCCGTTCAACCCTCAGAGAGCTTTTTAAAAAGCAGAACACACACGCATGCGCGTCCTGGGAACCTCGATCCTAAAGCGTCACACGGAAGGAAGTGCCGGTACAAGGAGGTAACAACAACTGCCTGGGGCAGAAACCCCACTGGCTCCAGAACATTCTGCTCGCCAGCTCTACCGAGATCGCCAAGAGGATTTCCCTCCGTGCACACAATGTAAATCCACCTCTACCAGAAGCCAAGTCGTTCTGGGCCCCCAAGGGCTGGGAGAGCCCATCTGAGGAAAGGCGGGGGAGCCACAGACCTGGGCCGGACGCCCTGCGGATCCTGGGGCCAGCTGTCGTGTGGGGGTCAGGAAGTATCGGTGACCAGTGACCGAAACACGGGGGGTCGGCGGCACCGGACGCCAAAGAGTTAGAACTCATCAGTCTGTTAACCCTCAGGTCCCTACAGGGTTAAGTCCAAATACAACTTTAAAAGCGAACACGTTAAACAAAAAAGGCAGCATTATACACACAGAAATGAGCACAAGCAAAAAACGGTGAGCGCGCAGCCAGGGCCGGCAGTGCTTTCCACACAGTCAGACGTCACCACCGGAGGGGCCGGACCACGGCTACTGGGCTCCACGCACTGTCTTATAAATGCCAGTGAATCCAAACTACCCCCAGATAAAAGCGGAAGGAGACTTCCCTGGCGGCCCGGTGGTTAGGGCGCCGCACTTCCAGTGCAGGGAGTGCGGTTTCGGTTTCATGCCGCGCAGTATGGCAGAACAAACACAGAAAGTGGAGGTATAACTTACATATAGAATTCAACCAGCGAGCTCAGTTTCTCTGAACACATCCCTGGAATCGGGCAACCATCACAAGCCGGCTTCAGGACACTCCCAGCACCCACGGATCGTACCGCCTGTGGCCCCCCCCGCCTCCCAAGCCTGCTTCTCCCTGCTCTGCATTTCCCAACGTTTCTTCGGCTTGCTTCGGGATGAGTTTGCTTTTTTTCTGGTTTCTTTGGGTAGAAGGTTAGGTTACTGATCCGAAACTTCCTTTTCTGCTTCCCGGTTTAGCTGCTTACAGCTGAAAACACTTCACTCCAAGCACAGCTGGAGCCGCATCCCTAGGTTCTGACACACTGTCTTTGCTCTCGTTCAAAATATTTTCAGGGAATTCCCTGGTGGTCCAGTGGTTAGGACTTGGCGCTTCCACCGCTGGGGCCTGGGTTTGATCCCTAGTCAGGGTACTAAGACCCTACAAGCTTCGAGTCGCGACCAAAAAAAAAAAAGTTCAAAATATTTTGTTTTTCCTTACAATTTTTTCTTCGGGCCATGGGTTTTTCACAAACGGGTTGTTAGATTCCCAACATTTGAGGATTTCCCCAGGTTTCGTTCTGTTGCTTTTTTTTTAATAGAAATTTATTTTTGGCTGTGTTGGGTCTTTGTTGCTGCGTGCAGGCTTTCTCTAGTTGCAGTGCGCGGGGGCTGCTCTTTGTTGCGGTGCGCGGGCTTCTCATTGTGGTGGCTTCTCTTGTTGCGGAGCACGGGCTCTAGGCACGTAGGCTTCCGCAGTTGTGGCTCACGGGCTCAGCAGTTGTGGCTCACGGGCTCTAGAGCGCAGGCTCAGTAGCTGTGGCACACGGGCTTAGTTGCTCCGCAGCATGTGGGATATTCCTGGACCAGGGCTCAAACCCGTGTCCCCTGCATTGGCAGGTGGATTCTTAACCCCTGCGCCACCAGGGAAGCCCTGTTGCTGACTTCTAATTGAATTCTTCTGTGATAAGAGGGCATACTTTGTATGGCCTCAATTCTTTTAAATTTCAGACTTGTTCCACGGCCTTCCACGGCCTGGCACACGGTCTCTGTTGAAAACTCATCCCAGGAGCTCTTGGGGCAATCCATGTCCCGCGGCTGTGGCTGCAGTGCTGTGTCCACCTGTCCCCCAGCCTCTGTTCACCTGGCAAGGCCTTTATTTGCCCCTCACTTCTGAGGCTGGCTGTGCTGGATACAGAATTCCGGGCTGGCCGGGTTCCTGCCTGTGGCCCCCCGGTTTCTGATGAGAAGCACCCCGCTTGCTGTTGCCCTTCATGAATTTCTCACTAACTTCCCCAGTCTGGCTGTGACTTTGTACTTATCCTACCTAGCGCTCACTGAGTTTCTCGGATGTGTAGATAAAACGGTTTTCATCAAATCTGGGAAGCACTCAAGTCATTATTTAAAAGCCGCCTCTGTGCCCCCCCTTCCCTCCCACACGCCGCACGTGTGCTGGTACACTGGATGCTGTCCCACAGATCTTGAGATTGAAGATCCTTTCCTCTCTGTCTTCAGAAGGCGTGAAGTCTGTTGCTCCGTCTTCAGGTTCCTTGCTTCCAAGTCTTCGCCAAATCTGGAAACGCTGTCTACTGTGTCTTTCTTCCTTAATACGGGGTCAAACCTTCTTACGTCTTTGTATGTCTCAAAACTTCTTGTTGAAAACTGGACATTCTAGGTAACATCTTGCAACTACCCTGCGCTCGAATTTTTCCTCCCAGTTGTTGCTGTTTAGTAAGCCGCTGGGCTAATGACCCTGTGAACTCTTGTCTCCCTTGTACAATGTGGCCACTGCTGCATTTTTCCATGTGCTCCTCTTTATTTTCAAGCTTGGCTTCCTTGGTGTCACCACCGTGTCTGCACAGCTGTGTGACTGGACCACACTGGACAGAGCACAGGGCTTAGCAAACGTGAGTGTGTCATGTGCCAGCAGCCAGGACACTGAAGGCTCTGCTGGCCTCACAGTGGCCTTAGACACCAACCTCCCAGCTGCACCTCTCACACTCCCTGAGTCCTGAGAACGAAGGCTCTCCTCACACCTGCTGTACCTGCCCTCTGTTCAGCCCTGGCTGCTGGGAATGTCAGCACCTTCCAGCCTGCTACTTCCCTTCCGTGAAGCAGCGCAGCTCTCAAGCTCTCTCTGGAAATGACTGCAGGACCCAGAGGTGGCCCTAGGACTCACACCTGGGCCACGCAGAACAGATCTGGGGTGAACAGATGCTCTCTCCTGGAACTCTAAGCCCGCACAGAGGCACCTGGAGACGAACGCCCAGGAGTCTGGTATCCCAGCTCCTGGGCCATTTCAAGGCCTTTGGGATTGCCTTTGTCACTTCTCCTTTTGTTTCTTGTTTGGAAGAACCAGAGTCTATTTCTGCTGCGACCCCAGACAACCCTAAGCAACACATCTTGTTGGTCTTCCTGGACAAGGCCCCTTGGAACAGAGCTGGTGCAGAGCAGGCGCTCCGCACACACCTGCCGAGTGAGCAGACGGGGAATCGCCCACACCCCAGGCCTCCCCGCACTGACTCTGTCTCAGGACTCATGTGCAGGGACTGGCTACCCCCAGAGTGGCTCCACCCGGGCCTGGACAGCAGCCCTCGCCCTCCTCTCCGGGGGCGTCGGGCTCGGGTGTGGACAGCCGCTCCCCTCCTCCAGCCACCTGCCACCCCTCCCTCCTCTCTCTCCTTCCCCTACGGCTGTATGTCCAGCCCAAACCTTCGCTCCTCGTCTCTTGATTCCTCTTGGACCCCCAGCTCCGTCCAGCAGCACCCCTCCCTGCAGGCCCGTGTCACAGGCGGGCGCAGAGGCACCGCCCACCCAGGCCGCCAGCCTCACCTCTCCCTCCGGGAGTGCTCGCGCGCCAGCTCCCTCCGCTTCTGTCGCTCCCACTCCCGCCGGGCCTTATCCTGCTCTTCTCGGTGCCGTTTACGGCGCTCGTGCTCTCTCTCCTTCTCCTTCACTCTGGCATGCTTCCCTAGTGGCAAACAGGATGTGTCATACCAAGAAACTTAACCTCCAGAAACTCAACTTGAAAATACCCAGTGAAGAAAAGAAAAAATATCTAATCATTGACTTGGAGAAACAATCATGACTTTCTGTTAAAAAAAAAAAAAAAGAAAGAAAAAAAAGAGGATGAAAATATAACACTCTATGCAGTAAGCCTCCAGTTAAGAAAAAACCAAAAATAATGTGATTATCACTGAATAGAACTGTGATCTCCATCTTTCTTTCTAATTTTCTGTATTAAATAAACTGTGATTAGACTGTATCAGTTTCACGATTTAAAAAGAAATCCCCACTTGTAAAGGATACGGGACGAAGCTTATCGCCTTTTAGTTTCTACACTGTTATACACCACGTAAGCCAACTGAGTTTAACAATGAGATTTATATCAGGCCCCAGGCCCAGTTTTCCCTACACCCCTAAGAAGCTCTTTAATACTGGTATGAAATAAAACCCATTATTTCAGTTTTATCAAGCATCTGTTTCTTAGTTAAAGCAATTTAGCATTGAAGACTGTGTTTTCCCTTGTTGAATTAAGACAATTCTGTAGGTAGACAAACTACCCCAGAACAATGCAATCAGGGGGAAACACACAGAAGAAAACATAGAAGGAAAACAATGTATCTATTCGGAATGATCTACAATAAATTTATGTTGTTAGCTAAAATTTTATTCTCTTCGCTTTCAACTGTGCTTTGGAGAAGGCAGTAGATCATGAAATAGGAACGAGACCGCATCTGAACACAATACAAAAGAAAACAAATGCTCTGTACCCCCTTCTGTGGAATGACTACGATGCCTACGTTTCTCTTTTCTCTTTTCATCTTTCCTGTGATGAGCTTTTTCTTTCCGAGACATTTGCTGGGGTGGTTTGATAGCCAAAGAATCATCTTCCTCTCCTCTGAAATAAGACACCACAGCATTACATCACGCCTGAGAAAGTAATGTGAGGAGCACCGGGGTATCGTGGAGTGTCTTCAACCCAGAGAGATGACGGGTTCAGAACAGACAGGTGAACCTCAACCATCAGCTAAAAGATGATGTTCATTATGAAACCTAAGCCCAAACTGTATATTAAATACAGATTCAGATGGAAAGTGTTAAGTGGGGAATCAATGTGAAACATGGAACAGAAAGGTCTCTCTGAGGAACTTTTAGGGTATTCGTGATCTTGGTCGTGGGGAGAGCTTACAGGTATATAACAACGTATCAAACCACACACCTGAAATCTGTGCAGTTTGTCATTCACACCATAATAAAGTTGTTAAAAAAGGTCCCACAATTTTAATCAAACTTAATGATCTCAAAAGGTCATTTAACAATATTTTCAACTGATTATATAACCAAAATCTTGGAAGAATTCACACCCTATGCCTTTTTGCCTTAATTTCTGGTTATGTTGTTTTTAACTGCTTGATGATGGACATGAGAAGAAACCAAGTGAGGAGAAAGCACAGCACGGGAAGAAACGTCAGAACATACAGACCTCGGCAGGACCGTTTCTGTACCAAGGCCTTGCTCCAAGTATCTTTCAGCAGCTACTTTGGTTTATTTGTAGATAATTTTAGACAGTAATTATACAAATCATCACAAACATACAGCAGAATTCTTTACATGTACCACGTGAATGGTGTTCACTTCACTGCAGAATGATCACAAAGAAAGGAACACACGCTCAGGCTTTTCCTAAGAAGAGGGGAGAGCTGGTAACTGACACCACACAAGAGTCATTTCAGTCTAGAGGTAAACCTCAGGTCATGACCTCAAACTTTCAAAATAACACTGAGAAGGGCCAGCCAGGACCACAGCCCCGTCATGGGCTCAGCCTGCCTCCTCAGGGGAGCGCACCTGCAGCCGCTGGGCTCCTCCAGCGCCACGGCCCTCTCACCTGTCCTCCATGGAGCCCTCTCTTCTATACGGCGAGTTCCTTATCGTTATCTCCATGCGGTGGTCCCTCAGCTCCCCCTCCTCCAGGGAATCCCGCTTGGAATCCCGGTCATCAGACTAAGAAGCAAGGAGAAAGCAATTTTCCTTACAGATAAGCCTATTTTTCATAATACTCAAACCTTGCCACTATCCGAAAACAAACTTTCATACACACTTTGAGTGGACCAATGTTATAAAATATAAAAAACTTTCATTCAAATCCCGTTGATTTTTCGTACAACTCTCTGTAACCCAGAACCTGAGAAATTTAACACCAGCGTATATGACAGGGGACATTAGACTCTGTGACAAGTCTGTTAGCTGTTTATATTAGCCATAACTGAGCCTTAAAGCATATTTTATACACCAAATACTTTACAGTATTTCAAAAAGTACTCATAAATACGTAAGAAAGATCTGCTGCTAAACTTATCAGAAGAGGAATGTCTTTCAATGCCCCTTATCAAATTACTAAAGTTTTCCTATGTTATTAGGCAAACCAAGAAAGGTGTAAAACAATAATACTAATTTCAAGGCAGCTTCCTACTATGCTAAAAATACTTGGAAATGGTGTCATAAACATAATGATGAAATGAGAAAAATAAGCCCAACCGCACTAGTGATTTTAGGTTCAAAATACTTTATTTTCCACGTGGCTGTGGTCATCTATATGCAGCTTTAGTATGTTATCGATCTGCTGTCAATGTAAACTGAGTATCTGAATGTTTTTGTTAATTTTTAGAATAGATTTTGGGCTCACCTGCGACATTTGGAAGTACAAAAGAACTTCACCGAAGAAGCGTTGTTCTAATGGAAAAATGAGGGCAAAGAAATTAAATCTCCTTTAAAAAAAACACTTACTTAAAAAACATGGCTTACATTTTTTAAGCGTTTTATCTCTGCTTTCTCCTCTTGTTCCTTCCGTCGTTTCTTTTCCTGAAGAATTTCATCTAAAGTTTTCACTTTCCAAGAGTCCTTTTCATCACCCATTTGAGTTAAAACACTGCAAAAAAGACGAAGAATTCAAACTGTGTCGGGACTCAGCAAACTGTGGTTTGATGCTATGCTGTTTCTGCACACTTGTGCCTTGCCACTTTTGAGCGCTTCAGTACAAATCTTTGTTAAGAGGGATGGGCTCTGCCAGAAATAAACCCACACACCTATGGTCAATTAATCTTCGACAAAAGAGGCAAGAATATACAATAGGAAAAAGACAGTCTCTTCAGCAAGCAGTGCTGGGAAAGCTGGGCAGCTGCATGTAAATCAATGAAGTTAGAACACACCCTCACACCATACACAGAAATAAACTCAAAATGGCTTAAAGCCTTAAACAGAAGACATGACACTCTAAACCTCCTAGAAGAGATCACAGGCAAAACATTCTCTGACATAAATGGCACCAGTGTTTTCTTAGGTCAGTCTCCCAAGGCAACAGAAATAAAGCAAAAATAAACAAATAGAACCTAATCAAACTTACAAGCTTTTACACAGCAAAGGAAACCGTAAACAAAACGAAAAGACAACCTACGGACTGGCTGAAAACATTTGCAAACGATGTGACTGACAGGGCTTAATTTGCAAAATATACAAACAGCTCATACAACTCAACAACAAAAAACCAAACAACCCAATTGAAAAAAGGACAGAGAGCTTCCCTAGTGGCGCAGTGGTTGAGAGTCCGCCTGCCGATGCAGGGGACACGAGTTCGTGCCCCGGTCCGGGAAGATCCCACATGCCGCAGAGTGGCTGGGCCCGTGAGCCATGGTCGCTGAGCCTGCGCATCCGGAGCCTGTGCTCCGCAACGGGAGAGGCCGCAACAGTGAGAGGCCCGCGTACCGCAAAAAACAAACAAACAAACAAAAAGGACAGAAGACCTAAATAGACGTTACTCCAAAGAAGAAAACAAATGGCCAACAGGCACATGTAAAGATGCTCAACATCGATAATTATTAGAGAAATGCAAATCAAAACTACAACAAGGTACCACCTCACACCCGTCAGAATGGCCATCAATAACAAATGCTAGAGAGGGTATGGAAAAAAGGGAAACGTCCTACACTGTTAGTAAGAATGTAAGTTGGCTTAGCCACTACGCAGAACAGTATGGAGGTTCCTCAGAAAACTAAAAATAGAACTACCATATGATCCAGCACTCCCACTCCTGGGCATATATCCAGGCAAAACTATAATTAAAAAGGATCCACACACCTCCTCCCCCATGTTCATAGCAGCACTATTTACACTAGCCAAGATATGGAAGCAACCTAAATATCCATTGACAGATGAATGGATAAAGATGTGGTACGTATATACAATGGACTATTACTCAGCCATAAAAAAGAATGAAATACATTTTCAAGGATGCTGCCTGGAGAGAGCAATGTGTTACTGAGACCATTTGGACTACATATGCGAATAAACCTGTTAAGGCCTCTATATAAACTTTCCAGATCCTGGTGGGCAGGTGTGGAGATCTACTCATCTTGTGGACACCCAAGACAAGCCTCTATTACCTCCTATTGGTAGAACCTATGCGGGCGCCAGATGGCAAAGCGGAGATGCAGTGAGCAGCCCCAGCTCCAGCACCCCAGAGTTTGGAAGGATGGGACTGGAACTGGAAGACAACTGCTCAAAGACCACCAGAGGACCCCATTAGGATGCAGAATGTTCTAGGATGCACAGAATTTATGGCTATCTTTGGGAAACCACAACTTTCAAAAGTCCACTTAATTAGAAAGACACTGCCACTATTGCCACTGACTCCAGGGCCATGCTGTATTTGCTCTGATCTGCCCCAGCAACACGGATGCCCAGGACCCTGCTTCTCAACATCCACAGGTAGAAACTGGACAATGGCATGTCTCTTTAATTCTGCTGCCAAAAAATCGGTTCCTGTGCCTGTAGAAATGGCAAAAATGCGCCCCCCCCCCCAAATGCAGTCTCTGCCTCACTTCCAGCCTTCAAATCTCACGTATGTGTATGTGACTGGCTGAATGTAAATCACACTGAGAACCCTAGTTTCATGGGAGTCTGGAAACCATGGTATTCAGCGTTCCACTCTCTGCCTTTCAGAAAGGCAAACTAGAAGAAGGGTGAAGTGGATATTGGGCACAGGTCTACTGTTTCAATCTCGATAACGATCCTTTACCAGGTGTTTTTTTTTTTTTTGCTGTACGCGGGCCTCTCACTGCCGTGGCCTCTCCCGTTGCGGAGCACAGGCTCCAGACGCGCAGGCTCAGCGGCCATGGCCCAGAGGCCCAGCCGCTCCACGGCATGTGGGATCCTCCCGGACCGGGGCATGAACCCACGTCCCCTGCGTCGGCAGGCGGACTCTCAACCACTGCGTCACCAGGGAAGCCCTACCAGGTGTTTTTTGAAAGGATTAAATGTGGTAATATGTGGAAGTGCCTATTTCAGTAGCTGCATGTAATAATACGCAATAATCGGGTTCACTTAAACCACTTATTCATAATTCAAGAATAAATTTTCCATGTCCAAATGCTATAGAATTAATATTCCAAACATGAATTCACTATCAATTTGTCCATGGGTACAGTTGGAAATACCTCTACTTGTCTGAGATTATAACTGTGTATAGAATTCACACCTTAAATTAACTGCTGTCCAGAATGGTAGCCACTAGCCACATGTAGCTATTGAGCACTTCAACTGTGGCCAGGCTGAATTAAGCTGCGCTTTAAGTATAAAATACACACTGGATTTCAAAGACTTTGTGTAAAAAATGTAAAATACCTCATTAATAATTTTACACTGATTATTACATGGTGAAATAGTAATATTTTAGAAATATTGGGTTAAATAAAATGTATTATTAAAATTAAAAAAAAAGAATGAAATAATGCCATTTGCAGCAACTTGGATGGACCTAGAGATTGTCATACTAAGTAAACTAAGTCAGAAAGAGAAAGACAAATACCGTGTGATATCACTTATATGTGGCATCTAAAATATGACACAAATGGGACTTCCCTGGCGGTCCAGTGGTTAAGACTCGGTGCTTTCACTGCTGGGGCCTGGGTTCAATCCCTGGTCAGGGAACTAAGATCCCAGAAGCCACGTGTGGCCGAAAAAAAAAAAAGAAGAGACACAAATGAACTTATCTAGAAAACAGAAAGAGTCACAGACATAGAAAACAGACTTGTGACTGTGGGGGGGGGGAGGGAAGGACTGGGAGTTTGGGGTCAGCAGAAGCAAACTATTATACACAGGACGGATAAACAACAAGGTCCTCCTGTAGAGCACAGGGCATTATATATACAATTTCCTGTGATAAACCCGTAACAGAAAAGAAGATAAAAAAAGAACGTATATACATGTATGACTGAACCACTTTGCTGATTTTAGAAAAACTGAAAAACTAGAAAGAAAGATTAAAAAAAAAAAAGTGATGGGCTCTGGAAAATGACCACTTGGATTCCAATTTCTTTGCTGTCATTCCTGTGCTGTCCAGGGCTAGTTACTTCATCTCAGCTTACCATTCCGTAAACGGTAAGAAAACCACCTATATGACAGTATCACTGGGGATTAAATGAGATCACCCAGGTAAAGCTCGTAGCTCAGTACCTGGCACTCGCCAAGCACTGTTTTTGCCGTCAGGAGGATTTATTAGAAAGACGACCTGGGGGCTTCCCTGATGGCACAGTGGTTAAGAATCCGCCTGCCAATGCAGGGGACACGGGTTCGGGCCCTGGTCCGGGAAGATCCCACATGCCGCGGAGCAACTAAGCCCGCGCACCACAACTACTGAGGCCGCGAGCTACAACTACTGAGTCCGTGTGCTGCAACTACTGAAGCCCGCGCGCCTAGAGACCCTGCTCCGCAACAAGAGAAGCCACCGCAGTGAGAAGACCGCGCACCGCAGAGCAGCCCCCGCTCGCTGCAATCAGAGAAAAGCCCGCGCGCAACAACGAAGGCCCAATACAGCCAAAAAATAAATTAATAAATAAATAAAATAAATTTTTTTTTTTAAAAAAAGGAAGACGACCTGGGCTGCGTGGGTCACTGGCCCATCGGACGGCTGCAGCCCCAGCACGGGATACGGGGAGGCCTGGGTGGTTGCTCCGAGGGCGCGCTCGGAGACCAGGCCGCGGGTTCCCGGTTCTTGGGGTTCAGTCGCGCTAGCTCGTGGTTCGGCCCGGCAGAAGTTGGCTCGGGGAGCTCCTGGGCCCGCCGCCTCCTCCACCCCGAGTTCCGCGCCGGGCGAGATGGCCGAAGAGTGTCGCCCGCCCCGGCCCACGCGCTCGAGGCCCGCCGGGATCCGAGAGTTTAGGTGAGCCGGCCGCGCCCCGCTCCGCCCCGCCCCGCCCCGCCCGGCCCGGCCCGCCGCCACTCACCCCTACGCCACCGCCGCCGGACCCGGAGCCTGAGAAGAAACTGCCCGGCGCGCGCCAGGAGCGTCGTCACTTCCTGCGTCGGCGCGGGCTGATGACGACGGAGGGCGGGCCCCATGGGCGGGCCCACCCCACCCATTCACCCCCACCCCCCCAACCCCCCTCCCCGCCGCCGACACTAGACCTGCGCAGAGTGCCGGGCGCGCGCTAGCGCGTTATTACGGGCCTCGGCGCCGACTGCTGACGACACCCGGGGTGCCGGGGCGGGGCGAGTCCCTGCTGGCAGCTCGGGTTCGTCGGAAGTCCGGCCCTGGCCTGGTCGGGTGCCCGGTGTTGCGCCCTTTCTCCCAGTCCCCGTGACCCCGACCCCGGCGGTGGCGCGGTGGACTCCGAATCTTGCCTACGGAAGACCTCCCGCCGGACCGGGGCGGGGAGAGCGGTTGCCACGGGGTTTTAAGCTGTGCTGAGGCGGGGGAGGGGGGCCCTCAAAGTCCGTGCACTCGCTCATCGTGAGGTGCGGCTTCTAACCTGTTGAGGCTCTCAGAATGAAGTTCTCTTCCCTGGCTCCAGTTACTCTGCGGACCTTGGTGGCCACAGAAAACTGGCAGTTCAACCTCGAGAACCTCAGGAAAGAGAACGGTAAACGAATACCCACATTCACTGGACCTGACATGGAAAATGTAGAAAAACGTGACAGGAAATGGGGGCACAGAAAGGGCGGTGGAATTGGAATTCTTTCTCTTCCCGGAAAGAAATGTTTACTTTCTGTATCCAAGCGCTTGTTTTGCTTCCTGAGTTTTTGGTGACAGGAAAAAACCAATTTTTTTTTACTCCCTTCACGCTGAAAAGGGGGGAAGGCAATAAGAACGCACCCTTGTTCATTTCAGTAGCGCGAACACTGGAGAGTTACACAAGGAAGAAAACAGTACACGCTGAACATTTATTTTACTTTCGCAGAACAAGAGTCCTAGATAGTTGCTACCATGGTGGCTTAACTGAGACAAAAATAACCAGGGGGCGTCCACAGGATTCACTGTACAGCATCGATGCATTACCATAGCAGAATTAGCAGTGACTCAGCTATTTAACCACCATTTTCTAGAAAGAATTCATCTCATCACATAAATACTGAAATAAGTGAAATAGAAATCACTACAGACATTTTGCACAATGTACTTTTAGTTCTCCGCAGTTTTGTTTGGTATAAAGCACATATAACTTGGTTCTGATATAGACAATTATTGATATAATTTTCAAGTTTTTCAGTGTGGGAAAGTCACTCTCACTGTGGCCCTCTGCAACGTGGTGCCCACAACACCGCCCTGGGCGGGTGCAGACGCTACTCACACATCTGCAGTCTAGAAATAGCACATCAGCTGAACGCCAGTTTTCCTCTGATGAGAACTGGAAAAAAAACCCAAAACACCAAAGACTTTGCCAATTAGAACAGTTTCCAACTCAGTTTGGACATCTAGGCATGGACCCAGTGGCCATCAAACTCAGAATCTCAGCCCTCAGGAGGAGAGGAGGAGATACTACAGAGACAGCGAACTGGAATGTTTTACACCCTGAGCTGCAGGGTGAGTACGCCAAGCGATGGTCAGCACAACCTCATGACTCTGCTCTCGGCCCCTCAGCCAGGATAGAGAAATAGGCAGACTCTTCAGGGGAGCTGGGACGTTCTTATTTATAAACTAAGAAAACAAAGAGGTCCCAACCAGGGCATGTACGTGTTTTGGAGAAAAACAGAGCCCTTAGCACAATGTTGGTCAAAGGCAGAAAGAGAGGAGAGTTTCTACCTGTAATAACATCTTTGTTTAATTTTTCCAACCCAGGGGAACAGTGAAAATACTTTCAGGCATCAGGAAGCACACCCCCTGGACAGATGTAAAAAGACATGTTGCATTTCTTTGATCCCCTCTGGCCCGTCTATAAATGACCGTCCATGGGACAGTCAGCGCCGCACAGGAGGGGAAGCCCACCAGTTTGGGGAAAGTACTTCAAGGGCTGGTGACGAGCATGGCTCCATATGGATGACATTCCTCGTGCAGCAATTTTTTACTGTTTGATTCACAAATTAAAGACACATTTTGGATTGTGCAAGAGTATTCTCAGCTTTCCAAGGCATATGATTTTAATGCTGATATGCAGGAAATTATGACTATCAGAATTCTTTTTTAAAAAAGCCTTTTTTATGCCACTCAGTAGTGGAAATTTCCTTGAAAGCCAGAGAAGTGTGGATCCTACATCTCTACGTATCAATGTAAGTAAGCAGATGACCAGATTCAGAAGCCTGGTTCAAGAGTTTGTTTACAAAGGCACGGATGACGACCAAAGACATAGGAGGAAGGGACCCAATGTAACACACAACACCCGGTGTCAACACTGGTACGAGCACACCTGCGATGGTTCAGTGAAAAGAACATACTAAAAAACCACTAAACAAAGTTAATTAAAAAACATGTCTGTACGGTTATTAAACAAATGCCATTGCCAGGCTGCGGAAACGCCCAACATGTGGACGACTTAAGGGTGGGGATGCAGACAGAATGCAGCTGCAGCACATGTTTTGTGGTCTCCCACCCGGGATGAGGAGAAGTCTCAAAAGCAGCTTTGCTAGAAACTGCCTCATTTACTAATAATTTAGGAAAATCTTTCTTGGTCCTAATATCTAGAAAATCAAAACAGGATGAGAGTGGAGGGAGGGGCACGTCCACAGGAGGCAGGGACCCAGGTCCCTAACAACACTCGGACACAGGCGGCTGGCACCTGATAACACTCAGATGACAGTCTGCCGTGGGCAACCACAGATGCACCCCTTCTGTTCACGTCTCCCCATCAGCCGTGGGCACAGTGGCCACAGTCTGAGGGCAGAGGCAGCAGCCCCAGGGAAACGGTGCTTTCTCGCTGGTCCTCACAGATCAGTGCACCAGCCGCCACCCCAGCTACCGCCAAAGAATCCTCTTTAGTTTGGTTTTGGGGGGAAGCAGAAAAAGAGGAAAGGGATGAAACCTGGGAAAGTCACACGAGCAACCCCTGCACAGCGAAGGTGCGTGTGACCCGCCGTCCTCTGGAGCAGGAGGTCAGCTTCGTAAAAAGGTTGTTTGTAGTTTAAAAGGCCTCATTTTAATCCATCATCATTACAAGATTTTTAAAGTTAGCGGAACTTAATGAGATATAGTTATTGCTCTTTGTTTCCAAGAGATCTGCTCTCCAGGAGGGGCTCTTTTATATTTTCCAGCTGAGAAGCCAACTGGAAAACCAGAGAAGCAATCAGGGAGCCCAGGCCCCGAACAGCTGGGAATGCTGCCTGAGACTCAGGGAACGATTTGTGCCTTCGGGTGGCTCTGTCCGCAGGCTGGCTGGAGATGGCCAGGTGGCCAGCCCGCGGCCCCGAGTAGGGCTGCACCTGACAAGCCCCAGAGCTCTAGCCTGGTGGGAGGGAGGGGGCTGCGTCCCGATCAGAAATCCCAACGGGCTGCGAGGCAAGAGGTGAAGCGAGGGGTGGCGCCTCAGCCCACCACAGGCCTCAAACACCTGGCTGGCTGTCCGTCTGTCTGCTCTGGAGGAGGCGGGCCGGGCCAGGCCGTGGGTCCGACTGTGGTTTACCTGGCATACACGATGCGTTCCATAAGCCACCTATGCCTGTGTTTCCTTTTAAAAACCTACACTGTCATTTTAAACGCAGCATAACAAAAACAGTAAATATTCCACACTCGTCCTGCTCATCATTCACGAGGGAAAATCCTAAAAGCCTCGTTGATGAGACAAGGCAAGGCTCCTGACCAGTTGAGTGGGGACGGGTGCTCCCCAGGGGCGCTCCGAACAGCCTGCCTCTCACCCAGGGGAGCAGAAGGGACAGAAGCCCCCTCCCTGAGCCAAACACCGCGGGGGGCTGCCCGCAGCCTCGGGCTGGAAACCACGTCTGGGCCTCTGGGGAGCCCCGGCCGCAGGTGAGGGCTGGACCTTCAGGTGAGGAGCTCGGCGCAGCAGGCACGGAAAGGGGTGGGGCCGCCTTCGCTCCGTGAGTGACCTTCCCTAAGTGGTGCTGATGCGGGCAGCTCGGCCTCGGGCAGGAGGGCGGGACGCCGGGGCCGGACACTCCATCCTCAGGAGCAGGGAATGCCGGTCTCTGCACCCCAGCTGTCCCCTCTCCGCTCAGTGCCCCGATGCCGTGGCCTCCGTGTCTGGGCAGCGGACAGACTCCCTGACAGCCGAGGAGCCGGACGTACCTCGGGTGGCCGCCGACGGCTGGCGTGGGGAAGCGGGTTCTCTCCGCCGGCTACAAGTGGGGAGGGCAGCCGCCGGCACCTGGCTGCAGCCCCGGCTTCACAGCTGTCCCCAGTGGTCGTCACCCACAGAGGAATCGGGGCCTGGCCTGGCTGCAGGGGGTGCGCAGAGGCCGCCAGGAGGAGGTTGTCACGTGGCTCGGCAACGGCTCAGTGGCAGCTGTGGTCTGTGCCCCAGGGGCTGACATCTGGGACCCCGATTCGAGCTCCCACAGCTCTGACCGAACATCCCAGGAAAGAGCGGGAAAGGCTGCCCACCCGCACCTCCCACACCCGGACTGTGACCCGTGGAGCCAGAGGCCCCACGCCTGCCATCCAGGGAGCAGGAGAGGCGAAGGGGGTCCCCCACTGGCAAGGAGCGGCATGGTGCGCTGCGCCCCTGAGGCTCCGGGGCTCAGTGGTGTGGCCGGGGGTCCGGGGGGAGCAGCGGCTCAGGGCTGCTGTCTGGGGACTGGCTGGTGGCCGCAGCCAGGCTCTGCATGGCCTCCCGCTGCTGCTGCTTGGCCTTGTTGTAGAGCAGGACTCCTGCTGTCACCAGCACGGTGCCCACGGCTGACAGGCTGGTGACCCTGTTGCCGAAAACGATGACGCTGAGCCAGACGGACAGGGCGTGCTTGACGGTGCTGGCGACACTGCGGGAGAGGACAGCGGGGACGTCGGCGGGGGCCGAAGGCGTCTCCGCTAACCCCACTCTTTCATGCTGGGGTCCTTCCTACTAGGAAAAAGGTCACCGAGAAGTAGCGACACTTCCAACAAAAAGCCGAGTCCCATCTTCACACTCAGCGTTTTGCCTTATTTTGCTTCGTCCTTTTTTTGACGGAAATATTTCTAAGTACATTATAGCTATCGTGACATTTGACCCCTCACTACTGCAGCGTGCTCTCCACAGAACGAGGAAGGTTCCTCTGAGAGCGCCTGAGAGAACCGATCATTAGAGAGAGTATCTGGGAAGTGACACAGCCCTGCTCAGCCACTGCTGGGACCTCATGAAGATAAAGTGAACACGACAGGGCTTGTCTCCTGGGCTGCCATTGAGAACAATTTAAACTTAATTTTTGTACTTTTCTACCTAAAGCTATTTTCTTTAAAAAGAACTGGTTTGGGGACTGTCCTCGTGGTCCAGTGGTTAAGACTCCGCACTTCCAATGCAGGGGGCCCAGGTTTGGTCCCTGGTCGGGGAACTAGATCCCATATCCCGTACAGCAGCCAAAAAAAATTTTTTTAATAAAATAAAAAGAACTGGTCTTCTGTTTTCTGCCTTTTTTGAACCGTCAACTAACAATCACTGAAAAACAAAGTTTCAGGGGTATGTGGATATAATTCCTGGCCCTAAATGGAAACAGGACCGTGTGACAGACTGTGACAGCGAGAGCTTCAGGAGACCTCAGCAATCAGCAGGCAGCTCCCCTCCAGGACTCGGGCAGAGGGTGCGTGCACCCCGGGAGGCCCCAGCGCAGCGACGCACCTGCTGCCATCACTCCTGGGTACAATTCCGCTCTCCAGTGACAGTTCTGAAGTTAAAGGACAAAGGCCCGTTGGCTTCTACGACAACTTGACGGGCAGACCCGCTGACATCACTGCATGGATTTCCAGGCCTGCTGGCAACCTCAGCGGACTCCTTTCTATTTGTTACTGAAAATGCTCCGGTGTCAAATCACGCTTTCGCTTTCGCTAAGTCCGCCCAGTTACAGAGAAGAAGCCTGTGAGACCTGAGCTCAGTGCTAAGTTACCAGCAGGGAGCCGATGGCCACGTGTGGCTGCTCGTGTGAACTGATTAAAGTTAGAGAAATGTCAGACGTTGGTTCCTCGTGGCACTTGGCACGCCCCAGGCGCTCAGCAGCACACGTGGCCTGCGGCTCCCACCCTGGGCGGCCCAGAAGCGGGACAATCCGTCATCCCGGGAGATTCCACGGACAGTGCTGTTTCGGGCAGAAGTACACTCACACCACTCCAAGGATTTCTGCTTCTGCACAAAATCCCAGTGGGGATTCCCCTAAAGATCTGTTTCACAGACTTTCCTGTTCACGTTTCAAACGGCACCAATACAGAACGGCCTAGTAATTACGACCTGTGACCACAGCGATCGCTACATTTGTGATTCCACAACCACGAACACCTCTTATAAAACGTCTAGATGGCAAGCGTTCCCCTCTGCACGTGACCTGGAGGCACCTCACCTCTTGGGAGGTGCGGTCCTTACCTGAAGGTCACGGGAGAGATCCTCCCCATGAGGGCGTAGGCTGTGACGCTCTGCAGGTGGAAGAGGACGCCGTCCGCCAGCAGCAGAAGCAGCACGTCCTGGCTGTAGCGGAAGCTCCTCGCGTTCCTCCCGATCACCGGCAAGTCCTGCGCCAGAGCCAGAGGGACGCCCGCGGTGCTGACACCCAGACCCCAGCCCAGGGGCCAGCGCAACGCTGGAGCCCAGCCGTAGGACAGGACAGCCCAGTTCCACGTGTGTTAAAAAGAGAGGTGTGCGTAGACGCGCACCTGTGCTTCTGTAGGACCGACGGGATCCCACGACACGCGTGAGCACAGGAGCGTGTTTGTGCCCACGCAGACACGTCTGGGAAGCAGCTCCACCAGGAGCGGGCCTGGGAGGGGCTGGGGGACATACTGCTCTCTGTTTCATAAGCTTCTGCCCTGGGACTTGTTCAACAGTGGTCACAATGTTTTTAAATAACAGTAGTAATAAAAAACAAGTGCAGGGGGACTTCCCTGGTGGCGCAGTGGTTAAGAATCCGCCTGCCAATGCAGGGGACACGGGTTCGAGCCCTGGTCCAGGAAGATCCCACATGCCGCAGAGCAACTAAGTCCGTGTGCCACAACTACTGAGCCTGTGCTCTAGAGCCCGCAAGCCACAACTACTGAGCCCGTGTGCCACAACTACTGAGCCCACGTGCCGCAACTACTGAAGCCCACGCGCCTAGAGCCCGTGCTCCACAACAAGAGAAGCCACTGCAATGAGAAGCCCACGCACCACAACGAAGAGTGGCCCCTGCTCGCCACAACTAGAGAAAGCCCATGTGCAGCAACGAAGACCCAACACAGCCAAAAATAAATAAACAAATAAATTTAAAAAAAAAACAAGTGCAGGAATTCACTGGCGGTCCAGTGGTTAAAACTCAGCGCTTTCACTGCCGTGGCCCGGGTGCAATCCCTGGCCGGGGAACTAACATCCCACAAGCCCTGAGGTGCAGCCAAAAAACAACAGAAAAGTGCACCTAAAAACGCTCACAGCAACGTTTCCGGGAACCGCTGGCTGAGGTTTGGCCCCCGTGGGCACCGGACCCACATAGGACCCGCACGGGTTTGCTCCGCTCGGTCCCCCCCCCACCCCCCTGGGCGCGTGGCGGCCTCTGTATTCAGCACGCCCGGCGCCCGGGGCTCGCCCTGACCTGGGAAGGCACCAGGGCTGGACTCACCATGAAGAAGATCCAGGCCGGGACGAGCATGGCCACGGCTGCTGCACTGGTGTAGAACTGCAGCTCCGCGGCCCTGCGGGGACAGGCGCCTGATCCTCTCCCCGCCTCACCCCCGCCCTCGCCCTCCGCGGAACCAGGGTGCCCCAGTTTATTTATCTCCTCCCAGATGATAACGGACGGCCGGGCCTGACAGGCGACCCACCGGCCACGGGACAGTGACAGGCAGCCTCAAACGAGTCGGCCAGGGGCAGTTGGAAACAGGTGGGGTTTTCTCCCAAGTTTCAACGAGGTTCTTTTAAAGGCACCATGAAATGGGAGGGGTCAGGGCACAGGGTGGTCTGGTCTCCATGGAGCAGTGACACTTACGAGAACCTATATTTGTCCCCGCTGAGGAGCTTTTTGGAGAAAACGTTCTGCAAACTAGAATAAAGAAAAGAAGAGGTTACGAGAGGTCAGATGGTACCTCACACGGCCGAAGCGCCCTGTCCTCCAGAAACAGGGACACACGGCAGCTCCTTGGGGATGGCCCTGGCGTCTGCTGTGAGCCGGGCTGAGCTGCCCCTTTCACAGATGGGTAACCTGAGGTCTCAGAGGCTGAGGACATGCCTGAGGTTACCCAGCTCTGCTCGGCAGCGGCCACGGAACAGACAGTGTGAGCACAGGAAGACCCTGGGAAAAAAACAGAGACAAAACTGCTGGCCGGGAAGGCCCGCCGTGGCCAATGGGAAGACCAGACAGCGTCCAGCTTCCCTGGAGCCAGAGGGCTCAGCATTCTGAAGAACGACGCTGCTCCCTGGACGCTGGGTGCACAGCAGCTCTGGCCAAGGGGGCTTAAACCAGAGCAACAAGCCTGCTGCACAGGTTTACAGGCCCTGTCCCCCCCCGGGGGTTTACGCTGCAGGCCCGTCAGAAACCTAGAGGGAAAGCCGTGTGAAGATGTTTCCTGCAGATCTAAGTCACGAGGTCTGCAGCGTCTGCAGGTGAGCGAGGAGGCTTCTGGAGACCATCCTGTGCTCGGAGTTAACAGGCGATATGCAAACTACGACGTGAGCTGGACTGTGTTTCTGGGAAAGGCTGAAGGAAACACAGCAAAGTGTGAGAAATGAAATGAAAGGTGATTTTTCATTTTTCAGCTGTATTATTCAAATTCAAACCCTCCAGATGGGCCTGTTTCTCTTTGGAAGTAATGGCAACAAGAAACCCTTGGAAACCGTGTTGCTGCTGTTTCCTCTCTTTTCTCAGAAGTGGTGACGCTGAGACAGCAGGCTGTGCAGAGGTGTCAGCAAGACGGCTCAGCCGCCACTGGGGTGTGACATCTATCCCCCGTCCTGCGGGACACGGAACCCCACGCGGCACGGGACTCACCAGTCCATGATGTTGGTGGACAAGGCGGCCGAAAACCCCAGGAAGTTGAAGCTCATCTCAGTGGCCGTGCACAGCGCCAGGCCGCCCATGACAGGGATGAGCGAGAGGTTGACCAGCAGCCCTGCGGAGCGACAGCACACAGGGGCCGGGCTGCAGCGCCCCCCAGCGGGCCGGGCTACCCCCCACCCCGCCCCAGGAGTGCTCTGCACACTCACTTTGTTTGATTCTTCTCGCTGGACGGAAAATATAGCACATGCCTCCTGTCACCCGCTCCAGAGCCAGGTGCCAGGGGCACGGCAGCCAGAGCCACCAGCTCCAAGCCCTGTTCCCTGCACCCCACCCCCTGACCCCGAACCCTCATCTGCAAAACGAGTTGGGTGAAGGGTGGTCTCCAGGGAAGGCTGGGAGAGGAGGGAGGCCCCAGACCCTCAGAGTGTCCAGCGCTCCAGCCTTCGTTCTGAAATCTAACCAACAGCCTTGACGTGAAGGTAAGGCTAAGACCACTCGGTGCAACAGAAAATCACGTCACTCTGCACACAGGGCATCCAGCTTCATGTGGTACCGCTGCTTTGATTTCAGACACAGCATTCCATTTATCTTGAAATTCAAAGCAGATGAGGGGACTAGCCTCTCGTGTTCAGCAAAAAGGAGCAGAGATGCAGCCCTCAGATGACCGTAGCCCCCACCCCCGCCGAGGACAGCGCTGTCCACACAGCAAACCCACAGGCCCACGTGGCCTGAGGCTGAGAGCATCACCACAGAAGGAGGCCTCTGCTGGATGGCGGACCTCACGCAGGGGCCATGGCTGGGAGGCCGTCCAGGGGCCAGGCGCCTTCGTGGACTCGGGGCTCTGCCGGGGCTGACCCACAGGGCGTCACTCCTCTGGGGACCCCAAACCTTGGGGTCCCTCAAGTCCTGGCACCTTCATCATTCTCCAACGCCTCCCCAACAGACTTTTTTTTGCTAAATTTTATCAAGATTTCCTAATTGTTCTCAGCAAGACAGCTGGTTTTCTACACACGTACCCACCGCAGCTGGAGCCCAAAGTGTGATGCTTTTAAGGCCCTTGAGATAAATCCTTTCTGCATGGTGAAGCTTGATGTGCGGTCAGGCTGTTTCCTGCCGAGTACGATTTTAGGAATCGCTTTTACACTTTGATCTGATGCTGTTTTACCATCACCTAAGCGTTTGTGCGGCTCCAAGGGCACGTCTGCGAGAAGCCTGGCTGCGCCCCGTCCGTCCCCATCCTCCTCTCTCCCTGAGGCAGGTGCCGCCTTGTTTTACCTTTTTGTCATTTTACTAGTTGAAGCAAGCACGTGTCTCCCTCTGTGAGCGCCCCCCACCCCCGGGGTCAAACACGACGTGTCACGTCCACGAGTCTGCACTCTGCTTGTCTTCACGGAACCACACTCTCTAAACGGTTGGCGGGAAAGTCCGGGACGTGTGCAGCTGGCAGCGCGTGCCCGCAGCCCAGGTTGGAAATTTGTAACAAGTCCCCTCTGCTGAGCTTTGGGGAGCCACAGTGGAGGGCAGGAGGGGGTGCGGAGGAGGGGCCGGGGCGCCTGGCAGATTCCTGGGACAGAAATGGCACCGAGGTTACCTGCCTGTCACTCCTTCACCCAGCTCCTACCATCCCGGGCCTCTGAGGCTAAGAAACGACAAGGAGGGAAGTGGAGGGAGCTGAGCTCCAGGGTGACGTGGGTGGGAGCGGCCCCCGGAGGAGCTGGCACGCCCGGGCGTTGGAGGCTGCTCACCGGTGTGCTCCCCCAGGACGGTCCGGGACAGGATCACAGTGAAGATGGGGGCCGAGCTCTTCACCGTCTCAGCAAAGGACACCGCCACATTTTTCAGGCTGACCAGACCCAAAACCACTGTTGCAAACCTAAGACAGTCAACAGCGTCACAGGGATGAGTTGGTGCCTCTGCAGCCACGGGGCAGACCTGGTAGGAGCCCAGAGGGTGTGCGCGTCTGCCCCGCCCCCGCCCGGCCCCCTCCCTCCCAGGATCACCTGATGGTAACAGTCAGCCAGGGGGAAGTGTTTTACGTGTAAAAAACTCAGTCCCTCAACCAGGAACGTTAGCTGCTTACCTCATGAGACCCACGAACAACATGGTCATGATGAAGTTGGGAGGGTAAGAAAGCCGGGTTTTGTGCTGATACAAACAGCAGGGAACAAATATTTTAACACAGCCGATGAGCGTGGTTGACAGCATCTGCACGGCCCCTGGAGGAGGAGACGGGGGGGGGGGGGGCGGGGGGCGCCAGCTGAGCAGAGGGGCTCCGCCCCGCCGGGAGCTCCATCCCGCCGCCAGCGCCCGGTGGGGTACCTAGCATGCTGGGCTCCCCTTCCAGAAGGGACAGGATGTACTTGTTGAGAAACAGGGTGCAGAAGCTGAAGAAGAACCAGAGTGTGAGGTAGATGAGGGCGCGGGCACCCCACATGCCCAGGTCCGCCTCGATGACGGTTGTCTCGGTGACGGTGACCGTGAGCACCTGCTCGTCGGGGCCACCTTCGCTCTGGCCAAATGCGATCTTCTCACTCCGGTGGCCAAACACGGGGCCCCAGGCCAGGAGCGGCCGTCCCCCCGGCTTCTCACCGGGGCCCGGAGCCAGCTCTGCCAGGGCCGCGGGCTTAGCGGATGCCGACATCTCAGGGGCGGCGGGCAGCGCAGGGCAGGGACGCGGGGACGGAGGCAGCGGCCATGCAGGTGGCACTGGGCGGGGCGCGGGCTGGAGTGGGAAGGAAAGGACGGCGTTGCGTGAGCGGCTAAGGTCCTGCCGAGTTTAATCACCCACTTAGAGTTTTCAAGACGCAAACTCGGGGTCCTGGCCTTGTTTCCAGCCCCAAAGGAGCGGGCGCCCCGACAGCTCGGACTTGTCTTCCAATAAGTTTCTGAGACCAAAGCCTTTACCAGCCTCCGTTCCCTCCTCACACACCTGACCCTCCAGCCGATCCCGCCGGAACTCCTTCTACAGTACCTGCCAACCCCTGCCTCTTCCAGCCCCGCCCCACCCCCAGGGCACCCCGCACCCCCCAAGCACCGGCCCAGCCTCGCGCTCATCCTCCAGGCTGCCCTCCCGCAGCTCGGCTGAGGCCTGGGCTCTCCGCCCCCACCCCGGAAGCTGTCACAAGTGCTCTGCACCTTCCCACCCACCCTGGGACCAACCAGAGCCGCTGAGGAAGGGGCCCCCTCGCCCGGAGCTCTTCCCACCAGGCTGGCTCTCCCACGCCCTCACCCAACTTCTTAATATTTCATCCAGTGTTCTGAGTTGTCCTTTGTGGGAGGGTTGACCTGCCCCGTCAGAGACTCTGAGTTTCTGTCCCTCCATCGGGTTTTGAGTTCCAACCCCTGCGTTCTTCGAGTTCTATTTGTTACCGTTTCAAACTGGCCTGTTTCTCTCAACTTTCGATTCCTTCTTTGCATCCTCTCTTTCACGGTCCAACAGTTCATCACCCAAGCCCTGACAGTATGACCCTCAGCCTCTCAGCGGGTCAGCGGCCCGCTGGCTCGAGGGGGCTGTTCGCGTGCACAGATCCTCGGCCAGGGGACCTCCTCCTGGGCTTGAGGGCGGGCGGGCCTTGGAGCGGGCATGGGCACTGCCTCTGCAGGTGCCCAGGAGAGGGTGATCCTCCCTCAACAGACCCACACCTGCTTGGCGCTCAGGCCTGTGGCCACGACTTCTCAAGAAAGACCCCTCACTCCCTCAGATCACAGGCGAAGTCCGACCCGGTCTCTCCCGTTTGCTGGTGGGTGAGCGCTTCAAGTTCCGGCCCTTCTTTTTTTTAATTTATTTTTTTGGCCACGCCACGCAGCTTGTGGGATCTTAGTTCCCCGACCAGGGATTGAATGCGTGCCCTTGGTGGTGAAAGCGCTGAGTCCTAACCACTGGACCGCCAGGGAAATCCCAGTTCTGGCTTTAAGCAGCATCCCAGTGACACCACCTGCCCAGCTCAGGAGCCCTGGCCACTCCTCCTCAGTGACACCAAACCGCAGTTCCCAGCCCCCTGCCCCCACCTCTAGGCAGCCAAGCTGGCTGCCTATGTCCTCGTCCCTCCGATGCTGACATTCGGGGGGCGCCCGTCGTGCTTTAACCTAACTTCCAGGCATGCGTGACCCAGACGGACTTGTGACTCCCTGATCCCACCTGAAGCCAGGCTCCTGGCTGAGCAGCCCCCCAGCTCCCCGTGTCCACCCAGTGCTCTCGGTCACCCCACAAGCTCAGCAGCACCAGGTCCCGGTGGGCACCCAGGCCTGACATGCACCCCGACCCTCGGGACACCAGGGCAGCTCCCCAAACGCACCCCAGACCACGACGAATGCACGTGGTCCTCCCGTGGGCCCCCACTGCCCCCGCGATACACACGAGCCCTTCGAGCCCTCTGGGTGCTGACGGGGCCAGATCTCCGCTAACGCCCCGTCCTCCTTCCTCTTCCCAGCCCGGTCCCGCCGTCCTCTCTGGGCCACACCCTGCTGGAAGCTGCACCTCCGTGGGCTGGACCGGCTGTGGCCCAGCGGGGGTATGGGGAGCCCGTGCTGCCCCCCAGCTGGGAACAGGGGCGCAGCTGCGGGTGGACGGAAAACACAGGAACAAAGCCCGTGTGTAGCTCGGGATCCCCGAGAGCAGAGAGATGGCGCCCCACCCCCGGGCCCCTGGCTGACCCCGTCTGGATGCCCAGCCCTGCAGCCGGGCCCCCCCCAGGGCACAGCTCCCACTGGCCGCGGGGGCTCTGCCTCTCAAGGGAGCCCCCGTCAGGCCCACTGATGGCGCCAAGCCCCTCTCTTCAGGGCCCCAGACCCGGTGTTTGTCACACAAGCCCCGACGCCACCACTGAGGCCCCAAAAGCAAACCTGTTGGCGAGGTGACGCTCCAGAAGCCCCCGGGGAGGGTCCCATCGCCCTTCCTCTCTCTCGTCACAAAACGAGGCTGGAGGCAAGGTGCAGGCGCTTCCCCCGACTCTCTCCACTCGGTTTCCGTCTGGGAAACGCACAGCTTCCCAGGCAGCACCGCCAGCCGGGCCTCCGCCTCCTTCTCTGCAGCTCAAGGAGCTCTGGCCCGACGCCAGAGCTCCGCTGCTGAGCCCCAAGGCCCTGGGGCGCCCGCTCTCCTTCCTCAACAAGAAGCTGCTTTGAAACAAAGACGGGTCCGTGCAGTTCCACAGCTGCCGCTCACCTGGTGACGGTGTGGTATTTCACTGGATGAACAAGCCACAAGGGACTCATCCCCACTGCTGACCACACCGGGCCCCAGACCGTCCACCACGTCCGTCCTGTGCAGGTCGTTCCTTGTGTTTCTGCTGGGTCTGCGCCCACGGGGCACCCACGACCCCCGAGGTCATCGTGCTGGGCTGTACCCTTACCCGCCCTGGAGGTTCTGCCCCATCTGCCCCGAGGGTGGAGGGTGTTGGCGGCCTCTGAAGAAGCAGAATCCATCACACACACACACCCCCGCCCACCCAGCACACGAGGCTCCAGTGCCTCCCGACTGTCCCAGGCTGAAAGCAGGTGGCAGCACAGACGCAAACAGATTCAGACCGAAACGGTGGGGATGGACCTTTCAGGAGTCACCGCAAGTGACAGGGAACGTAAGAAAGAGTCAGCAGAGCCCGTGGCCGGGATGGCACGGGGACAGAGCGTCCGTCAGATGGGGTCAACGCGGCACTTTTTTGCCAGCAGCAAAACAAAAGCCAAACAGAACCTAGGCGCCTGTCGACAGGGACGCAGATGGCAGCGGGTGGGGATGGACGCCCACAGCGGGCAGAGGGAAGCCGCATACGGGCGATGGGTGATGGGCAAACCTTACAGCCGTCGGAAATGCTGAGGCCGAGTCGCGGAAGGAGACACACGACACAGCGCCACCAGTGCACTCAAGTGTGTCCAGACACAACATGTCATTAGAAATAAAAGCACAGAAAGTGCTGTTAAGAGCAAAGAACTGGGAACTCAAGCTGGGGGCGGGGGGGGGGGTCTGGGTTGGGCCGCAAGGACAGGGGACGCAAGCGGGCAAGCATGGCGGGCGTCGCGCTGTTTTCTAGGCCGTTCCGAAAGCTGAGGATTTATACATGAAAAAGAGCCAGGCAGCACCTGGGGAGACAGATGCCTGTTCAGACCAGAGCCTCCCGGACCGTCTGCCCTTGGTGACCTGGTCTCAGGTGGCGCCAGGAGCTTTCTGTGTCCTGCCGCAGGTTCCGGACTGGAAGGCAGCAGGCGCTCCATCACAGACCAGCACTGCTGTCCACTGCGTCCAGAGCAGGGCCCAGGGAGCCCAGGACGGATGCTCAGGCTCCCTCCAGCGCGTGACCTCTTCCTGACCATCGACAGTCCACAAGCAGCCCACCCAGCCTGGTGACCGAGGACGCGACAGCCAAGGGACAGGCAGACCCCCCCGCTTTCGCGTGCAGCAGGAGGGGTCGGCAGCCTCCGTGTGTGTAGTTTCCGGAAGGAGTCCAAATGCCTCTGGAGTCAGAACAAGGGCTTTGAAAGTCTTAAAAAGTGAAATCACGGGACTTCGCTGGCGGCCCACTGGTTGGGACTCTGCGCTCTCACCGCAGTGGCCCGGGGTGCAATCCCTCGTCGGGGAGCTAAGATCCCGCAAGCCGCGTGGCCCAGCCCCCAACAAACAAACAGATGAAATCAGCTTGGGAATGGACGGTCCTGTCTTGCTCCTTCTCGACAAGACTCCCCAAGTCACACCAGGGTTCCTAGTTGTTTGCTTGCTTTTGCTTCGTCAGGCGATGGGGGTCTGAGGCCTGGAGGGCTCCTCCAGCGGCTCCGGGGGTGGGGCCGGGGGGCTGGAATAAGGAGGGGCCACTACAGAGAAGCGGCGGAGACCAGGCAGTGAACGAGGCCCCTGGGCTGTGATGGAGGCCGAGGTGGCAGGGAAAGCAGAGACCAGGGCGGGTGGCCCTCCAGGCCGGACGCCAGAAGACCCTTCTCTGGGGAATTCAACAGGCACGGGACAGACCTTGAGGACAGAAATCAGGGCCCCAAGGAGAGGCCTTGACGGAGAAAGCAGCTGAGCAGCCCCGAGCTTCTGGGCACCCTTCAGTGCCCTGGGAGCTGAGCCAAGGCAGGAGACGGGGCAGGGGGAGCCGAGTGCCCACCGGCAAGCAGGACGTGCTGCTTTGAAAGTCACCAGAACAGGGTCCCTGGGGATCAAGACCAGGGTGGCAGAAGTGGAAATCTCACCAGGGGCGCCGGGCTCCCAAGAAGATCCGACTCAGGACAGGACTTGACGTGGAGGCTCCGAAGGCCCCCAGAAGCACACGGGGAGCTCGAGGTGGCGGGCATCAAGGATGCAGCCACCAACGTGACCGGGGGTCCTGCTTCTGGACACAGTCCACAAGGGCCAAAGCGGCCCCATCCACAGCCCAGCCACCAGAAGGAGAGGCAAGGCGCCTGGGGAAAAGCTTCCACGACTCAGCCTGAGGACAGGTGAGGATCAAAGATCAGAGACCACCTGGCCCGCAGGCTGCCAGTGGGGGAGAAGCAGCCTCCTGGCTGCTCCAGGAGGGACAGATGGACAGGATGCAGTCGTGCAGACAAACAGACAAAGAAACTGTCAGGAATAAATCAGCGGGATGAAAACATGGCAAGACTAGAGAGGAAACGTCCCACTGCTGAATGAAACTACGGTGTCCTCCGACTATTTCCCTGCGAGGTGTTAACTGGTGACCAGGGTCAATCACAACTTTACCCCCCGGAGAAACGAGCGGATGCCCCTCCACGGAGCCACCAAAGTGGGAACCACCAGGAACGAGACAGAGACACCATGTCTCCCTGACCTGAGGCGCTGAACCCGGCACCGCTGCAGTTTCCCTGCCACAGGTGCAGATCTGACAGTGAGAAAACGCAGGCGTCGAAAGCCGAGGAGAGGAGGATGGACGGCAGAGGCTGAACACCAGGCCAGGGGCTGCAGACCATTACAGCATCCACAACGCGCAGATCCTGCCAACGCCACGCACCTTTTCAACATTCACGCCCTCTGGAACCAAAAATGATCAAATCAATGACAACTCTAAAACCAAAAATCTCTAACGTGCAATACAGACAGAACTACCCGAACCAAGCCACCACTCGGGTGAACAACGTCATCCCACTGAAGAGCGAAGGACAGGAAGCCGGCCAGTAACTGGGCCAGCGGCACGGAGAACACGCGCAGGCTCCAGATGACACCCCAGGCAGGCGAGGTGCGGCAGACAAGGGTGTGCGCTGCGGGGAAGGAGGGGTGGCCGCAGGACGCCTGTGCAGGCCGCTGCCCCCCCCCCCCCGCCCCGGGAGGCCTGGAGGCAGGGACGCCCCCAGCAGCACAGCCGGCTCCTAAGCCTCATTCTCTGCTGGGCTGAACCAGCCTCCTTGGAGGAACGGCTGATGCCAGGGCTGGGGCAGGAACTGGGCCAGAAGGAGAGGGAGGGCTCCTAGGGTGATGGGGACTTATCAGAAGGACACAGGGGCCAGCGTGAGGGATGCAGTTTGAGAGAGAAAGTAAATAATAGCAAAGGGTTAGAAGCCACACATCCACCACGATCACTAAACGGGAAAAGGAGAAAGCACTTCCTTCTGTTACAAAGTCAGATGACTGATGCAATTAGAAAATCTCCGTTTGGCGACCATGCCCATGATCACACTAACAATCGACTCGGGCTGGGTGAAAATTTAGAAATAACAGAATATTTAGTCTCAAAGTGTATCCCTACAAGGTACGTGTTAGTAACAAAGGGCACTCGATGGAGGTCCAAAGGGGAGAAGACAGGAAACTTCCTTGAAGAAGGAGGAGAAGGGGGAGGCGCCTATCCAGATAGGAGGATTCCAGGTCACGTGCCGTATCGGTGCAGAAACAAGTAAACAAATTGGAACGGAGGCCCAGAGACTCCGCACAAGCAGAATTCTGGTCCAAGACAGAGTGGGGCTGTGGCTCGTTGGAGAAGGGAGGCCACTGTCGCTGATGCTAGGATGGCCGTTATCCACACCAGAGAAAACAAACTGGACCCTGATCTCACAATTCTAGACAAATAACGATTAGCAACACCCACAGAGCACTTCCTAGGAAGCAGGTAGGGTCTGACCGAGCATCTCACACATATTAACTCAATGAATCTTCACAGCAACCCTTGCGGAGGGACGCTGTCACCCGTGTGAGACACGTGAAGTGGGGAAACGGCCTCTGGCCACAGTTCAGGGCTTGAACCTGCGCAGCCTGTCTGTGAAATGCAGCTGTGTAAACCCTTACGTTTAGAGGAGAATGTAAGAGAATATATTCCTGATCCTGGTATAGGAAAAGAGTGTCTTTTTTTTTCTGCCCGCACCACACAGCTTGCAGGATCTCAGTTCCCCGACCAGGGATTGAACCCGGGCCCAGCAGTGAAAGCGCTGAGTCCTGACCACTGGACCAGCAGCGAACTCCTGAAAAAGAATATCTTAAACCAATGCCCATAAAGGAAAATATAAATAAAACAGACTGTGTTGGCTAAACTAAGAGCTTCTGTGCCATCGAAACGCACTATAACGTATTGTAACACGAACACACTAAATGACAAAGCGACAACCTGGAGGAGGCAGTTAGGACGTGACAAAGGAGAGGGAACGGATTCCTACAACTTAATAGGAAATGTGGGCAAAAGCACCAGCGCAGGAGAGCGTTTCCAAACGGCCGATAAGCACGAGAGAGGATGCTTATCAGCCCTCCAGCGCCGTGTAACGCGGCACCGCACACCCGGCGGCACAGAGCAATGACACACCTACGACCCCGCAAGCTTCTGTGGTCGGGACTCTGGCAGCAGCTGTGCTGGGCAGTTGGCCGTCACGATGGCAGGAGGGGCCGAGGCCTCACCCGAAGGCCGGGGCGCCTGCTTCCAAGCCCACACGCGCAACCCCCGGCCAGCTGTTGGGGGAAGACCCCTCCGCGGGGCCGCCCGCAGCCGGCACCTGGCCTGCATTGGAACGGCTGAGAGAAAGCGCCCGAGGAGGCCCGAGTCTTTTTGTAACCTCGTCCCCTTCTCGTTTGCTGGTTTGCTGTTCGGAGCTCATTAGAAGGCCGGCCTCGAGGGGAGGGGCTACAGAAGGTGAGAATGCGGGGAGGGAGGCAAGGTCACGTCCAACCACGGGGGTCGACCTCACCAGCGGTCAGGGAGCTGGACACACCACCCACCCCCACTGCCAAAAACCATCAGGTCTGACAACACCCAGAGCTGCTGGAAGGTGTGGATCCAGAGGCCCCCAGACACGGCTACGGGGCGGCTGGTACGAGCACTTGCGCAAATGGCGTGGCAGCCTCTTGAGAGCTACGCGCCTGCGCACCCTACACATCAGCACTTCCACTCTCGAGGTTCCCCCAGGGAAGTCCTGCGAGAGCGTCCAGAGTGGGAGTGCCCGTCATGACGGCTGGGAAGTGCGACCGGCCACCCATCGGAGAATGAACGTGTGCTGTAGACGTGGCCCAGGAGTGAGGACGAGACACGTCCTGCAGTAGCCACGGCTGACGGCCGGCCAGGCCCTCTCTGCCCGGATGGTGGGCGGGCACGTGACCGCAGCACTTACCACTGGTTACCGGCCGCAGCGCCGATCCTGAGCAGAAGGCCCGCTCCTGGCTGCGGCGAAGCCCCGCGCGGCTGCGCTGGGCATCGCACATGGAGGCCGGCAGCGGCCAGGTGTCAGCGGCCCAGAGCCCAGCAGGTGTGGCTCACCCAGCCCCGCGGAGACCCCAGCTGCCCTCCCCAGCTCCGGCTCGTGTTTCCACCGCCCGTTCTTCTTTCTCAGGCCCCGTGACTCCAGGTGCCTCCACGAGAAGCAATTCTCATCCTGCGAAAGACCGAAGGTCAGCGGCCCCAATCTGACAACGAAAAACTGACCCCACCTTCCAGGTCGGCCTGGAAACAGGGCGGACAGGGCTGAACGCAGGGCTCGTGGGGCACTGCTCCCCGCCCAGGCCCTTGGTGACAAAGGTCTGAATTATTGCCCTCTCAGATTATAGCACAAATAACAAGAACCGAAACGTAGCCTTTTCCACCCAGCACGGAGTAGGTGGCTCACGAGGCCAGGGTTGACTCTTAACTTTACTCCTGCCTAGAGCTGTCTTCAGAAGAGGGTTCACACGTGGGACTGAAAGGAAACCAGGTCAGCGACACGTAGCGAGAAGCACACCTGTGACACTTCCGTCACGTGCAGGCGCTGAGCCCCCTCTCCCACGGCCTGAACGGCCCAGCCTCCGCCAGCCCTGCAGCGAGGGCTCACGACCCACGGGGAGGGTGCCTGGTTCTGAAACGGGGGGGGGGGGGCAGGACCACCACGGCACATTCTCCACCGAAGGGAAGTTTGCGTGGAGGTTAGCGAAAATGAAGATGTCAACTTTCCCATCCAGTTCCGTAGACCCTTAAATTCTAGGGCCTGTCAGCCTGGGGTCAAGAGTCCCTGTTCTCCAACAAACAACTCAAGATGCTCTCAAATGCCTAGTGAGGAAGTCTAGGTTGGTTCAAATTGTCAGCAGGGCAGTTTAGACAAAATATACTTAAAGTCTACAAATTTTATACACTAATTCAGAAATTCCACCTCCAGGGATTTATCCTAAAGAAATAATCCAACAAAGGCCCAAGACTGTACATACAAGGATGTTAAAAAGCTTTGTTTTTAAGACTAAGAAGCTGACACTAGCCAAGTGTCAGATAAGAAATTTGTAACAAACCCTGTCACATAATGGGACACTGTAGCCCTGCAAGTGTTGACAAAAATAGATTTGTCATAGATTAAGTGAGAGCAGAGTTACAAGCCCTCTGCACAGTATGTTCCCGTTTAAAAAGTACAAATGGTTCAGAAGCACACAGGCGAAGTCACCAACTGTGGCCCGCTCTGGGAGCAGAATCTCAGGTCCTTTACATTTCGTTTGCGTTTGGGCTCCCCTTCATTTTCTAATTTATGTGCACTGAACATGGATTTCTTAACAACAAGGACCTGTATATAGCACAGGGAACTACAATCAATATCTTGTAATAACCTGTAATGGAAGGGAAAAGAATCTGAAAAAGAATGTGTGTGTATAACTGAATCACTGCTGTACACCAGAAACTAACACAACATTGTAAATCAACTGTACTTCAATTTAAAAAAAAAACTTTAAAAAGAAAATGGACTTCTGTAATGTAAAAACTTTCCTATTCCCTCCCTTAATGTTCCTTTTCATGCTGTTTAATATTGTTTTATTCTGCTTTACAATGTTACTTACAAGTTTAAAGATTTTTGGTAAAGTACATTGCACTCTACTAAAAAACAAAGAACTTTAAGCCACTAAACAAAGAGTCTGCCTCTAAATAGCTTTTTTTTTTCCTCTCTTTTTTATACAGCAGCAGTAGGTGAGCAAGGTCCTCAAGGCTTCAGAAGATGAGCTTGGGGCGGTGGGGCGGGGGCACTGCCTGTACCCCACAGGCCCCGTAAAACCCGCTACAGGAAAGTCACCTGAGGACTACAGTGAAGTCTTAGCTCTGGGCCTGACTGGGAGTTTCCCACTCCAATCTACAAAGTAACAGTCCGCTAGGACCAGCGCCCGGCAGGATGTAGGCATTATATAATTTCCAGTTTTCTAAAATCCTGCATAGAAAGACACCAACTGCAATGAATTTGCGGGCGATCGCGCCCTTTGGTTCCGGATCGGACGGAGCATCTTTACCCGGTTCTTTCGGAAGCGGTTGCACCTGCCGCTCGGAGGCCATGCCCCACTTCGGGGGGGCATCGGCGGGAGGGGGGGCTAAAACGCAAGGACACCCGACCCTGTGCCCCCCCATCCCGCCTCTGACAGCCCACCCCCACGACCCGGGCGCGGCTCCCCCCACCCGCTCCGGAGACCCCAAAGCCCCGCCGCACCTGTGCCCAGCCGCCCCGCCTCAGGCGCCGTGCGGACCCGGGACGGGAACGCGGCGCCGGCCGTGGAGGCCTGGGGTCCGAGCGGACACCTGCGAGGTGGGGCGGGAACTCCATGCGGTGGACGCTGAAGGAGCGGACCGGTCGTGAAGGCGCGAGGGACTGTGCCCCCCGGCGGCGTCGGACGCCCAGGCGCGCGCGTGCCAAGGCCCTGGGGTGGCTCAGCGGCCGCGCCCGCAGAGGGTCCTGGGCCGGGGAAGGGAGGTGGCTAGTGGGGGGAACTTCGGCCCAGACGCAAAGGGCGACCCCCGCAGGCGACCCACCCCGCCAGCTTAATTCAGCGCTTCACCCACCGAGAAGTCCCCGGGCTAGACGCCGCGCGGGCCCCGCAGCCTCGGGGACATGCACCGGGACCCGCAGCCGCATCCGGGCGGAGTTTCAGCGCGCCGGGGCGAAGGACGCGGTCACCCGGGGCCCCGTCGCCCCCGCCTCCACACGGCGACCCGCCCACGTCTCGGCGACTGCGGCTCCCCGAGCGAAAGCCTGCGGGTCGGGCCCGGTGGGCGGGCCCCAAACAGACCCCCCCCCCACCCCGATCCCTGCGGGCGGTGGGGCGGGGACGGGGGCGGGGCGAAGCGGGGCGGAAGTGCCGCTACCGGCCCCGGAAGCCATGAGCTAGAAGTGACGCGCCGGAAACCAGCCACGGCTCCCCGCCGGCCCGCGGGACTCGTTCCGCTTTGTCCTGAGCGTCTGGGCTTCTCTGCCGCCGCTGCTGAGCCGGTGGAGGGGCCACGCTACTGGTTGATTCTCCCCCGCTGTCGTCCCCTTGGCACCCTCTTGGCCGTAGCACTTCAGCCCAGGCGGGGGTGGTGATCCTGGGTGACGGCGACCCCCATCGTCATCCCCTTGGCACCCTTCGGGCTGTACCACTTCAGCCCAGGCGGGGGTGGGGCGAAGGCGATCCCCGCGGCCTTGGTACCTTCCGGGCCGTACCACCTCGGCTGGCGCCCCTCGCGGTTTTCCCCCTTGACACCTTCCGGGCTGTACCACCTCCGCCCAGATGGGGGGGGGGAGCGATGGCGCCCCCTCGCGATATCCTCTGGCGTACCACTTCAGCCCAGACGGCGACCCCCTCCGTCCTCCCCTTGGTACCTTCCGGGCCGTACCACCGCGGCCCAGGAGGGGCGACCAGTTCGTGGACCTGTAAGTCCCTAAGGGGCCGCCCTCCGAGTTTTGGTTTCAAGGGACAGAAATTCCAGCCTCAACACGCCTCCTTTAGAAGAGGAAAGATAGAGGGAGTGTCTGTCTTCCCAGCATCCTAGCATCAGAGGAGCTCTAGGGGCACCTGGACCCCGAGGCCACGCCCCTGGAGAGGGCGCTGATTGGCCAAGCTGTGTGGAGCTCCGCCTGGGGGCGTGACCTCGGCCCAGGTGAGCGGCGGGCTGCGCTGGGATGGTCGCAACTGCTGCGGAGCACCTGCCCAGACCGGTTCTCCTCCCCGCTTACTTTTTAACATGATTTTAAGGGGCAAGGGTACAGCTAATGGGCTTTTTTTTTTTTGTATATGTATCTCCTCCCGCTTCTCTTTCAACGTCAGATTCACATATTATCTGTCTTTTTATGGTGATTTAATTATCGGGAGAGAGGAAATCTCAGAATGTTAGTGTTGTTTTCTTTTTTAAATTGAAGTATAGTTGGTGTGCAATGTTATGTTACAGGTGTGCAATATAATGATTCACAATTTTTAAAGGTTATGCTCCATTTATAGTTCCTATAAAATATAGCCTATATTCCCTGTGCTGTGCAATATGTCCTTGTAGCTTATTTTATTATTTATTTTCTGTTTTTTAAAAAAAATTTTAATTTAATTTTTTATACAGCAGATTCTTATTAGTCATCAATTTTATACACATCAGTGTATACATGTCAATCCCAATCGCCCAATTCATCAACCCCCACCCCCACCCCACCGCCCCTTTCCCCCCTTGGTGTCCATACGTTTGTTCTCCACATCTCTGTCTCAATTTCTGCCCTGCAAACCGGTTCATCTGTACCATTTTTCTAGGTTCCACATATATGCATTAATATATGATATCTGTTTTTCTCTTTCTGACTTACTTCACTCTGTATGACAGACTCTAGGTCCATCCACCTCACTACAAATGAGTCAATTTCGTTTCTTTTTATGGCTAATATTCCATTGTATATATGTGCCACATCTTCTTTATCCATTCATCTGTCGATGGACCCTTAGGTTGCTTCCATGTCCTGGCTATTGTAAATAGAGCTGCAATGAACATTGCGGTACATGACTCTTTTTGAATTATGGGTTTCTCTGGATATATGCCCAGCAGTGGGATTGCTAGGTCATATGGTAATTCTATTTTTAGTTTTTTAAGGAACCTCCATACTGTTCTCCATAGTGGCTGTATCAATTTACATTCCCACCAACAGCGCAAGAGGGTTCCCTTTTCTCCACACCCTCTCCAGCATTTGCTGTTTGTAGATTTTCTGATGATGCCCATTCTGACCGGTGTGAGGTGATATTTTCAGGAGCAAGGGTACAGCTAATGGGCTCTGCTTAAAGCCTACTTTTTGGTCAAACTTTCACATATTTTTCTTCACATTATTTTAATAATTTTGTTTTTTATTTTTATTATTTTTTATTTTTGGCTGCGTTGGGTCTTCATTGCTGCGCGCGGACTTTCTCTAGTTGCGGCGAGCAGGGGCTACTCTTCGTTGTGGTGCGTGGGCTTCTCATTGCGATGGCTGCTCTTGCGCGCGGGCTTCAGTAGTTGTGGCACACGGGCTCAGTAGTTGTGGCTCGCGGGCTTAGTTGCTCCGCGGCATGTGGGATCTTCCCGAACCAAGGCTCAAACCAGGGAAGTCCCTCTTCACATTATTTTAAAATTAATAAAATTTCTCCTTTAGGTCTTGGCCAGAGGGTCAGTTAATTAATGGTGGTGTCTGCCCACCCCTGGGCGCGCACAGGTGGGGCTGGGGCCGCGAACTGCAGTTCAGGGCTCAGTGAGTTACTTGTGGTGATCAGTGAGTTAGTTACTTGTAGTCAAGAATTTCAAAAGGAAATGTATAAAAAGTATCCAAAACTTTATAGCAGGGCTTCCCTGGTGGCACAGTGGTTAAGAATCCACCTGCCAATGCAGGGGACACGGGTTTGAGCCCTGGTCCAGGAAGATCCCACAGGCCGAGGAGCAACTAAGCCCGTGCGCCACAACTACCGAGCCTGCACTCTAGAGCCCGCGAGCTGCAACTACGGAAGCCCGCGAGCTACAACTACTGAAGCCCGCGCGCCTAGAACCCATGCTTCGCGACAAGAGAAGCCACTGCAGTGAGAAGCCCGCGCACCCCAATGAAGAATAGCCCCCGCTCGCCACAACTAGAGAAAGCCCACACGCAGCAACGAAGACCCAACGCAGCCAAAAATAAATACATAAAATAAATAAATTTAAAAAAAACCTTTATAGCAGAATCTTTCTTGCATTTTATCTGAGACAGTGCGTTTTTAAATTCTGAAATGATGTCAGGGGAACCTAGGCACCTTCCCCTCCTGGACCAGGCACCCCAGCATGGAGGACAGTTCGACCCAGGCCTCCAGCCACTGCCCGAGGAAGGCTTTGCTCCATGGTCACACTCCCAGAGTTTGTATCCTGCCCTTTTTTCTTTGTCCTGCTAACAGTTGTTCACCAAAAACAATAAAACAGCCAGTTATTTTACCAGCAAAACGGGTTGATTTGGCAGCAGCAAAGAAGTGAAGTTCAGGACAGGCAGCTACGGTGAACCACAAGCAAGTCTGGTGAAGCAGAGGAGAAGGGCAAGTTGTTATAAACAGTCTACTGGAGGAACTGGGTGGTGGCTTTTCATTGGCTGAGAGGCCGCCAGGAGGGGGACATCGTCCTTCCTCCTGCTGGTGGCAGTGAAGTATCTGCTTCTGGCCGCAGGTGCAAGGGACTCTCTGCCTGCTGGGATCTGTGTTGAGGCCCAGGGGCACCTGCCTGAGAGCTTACCCTTCTGGCCTCCCGACTGCATTATAGTTGAGGTTCCCCTTTGTTAATTTTCACATAAGTCTTCTCTAAACACTGCAGGAGACACTGCTGCAGGTAGCGAGTCGTTTCACCGCTGGGCCGTGTCTGACTTCCAGTATCAGGGAAGGGGTCTGAGTGGTTTTACCTGCATTTGCTGGAGTTTCCACTTCTTCCTTTGACTGGATTCCAAGAAGCAGAATTTGGGGTTGAAAGACTTTAGACCGGCCAGGATTCTTCACACCCTTGTCAGCTTCAAATGTGACCATTTCAGCCTCTTTGCTGATTTGCACATTAGACACAAACTTGTTAGGAAGCGGCTCTCATGAAGGAGCCCCACGCCGGCCAGCCTGCCTCTCCTCGTGGCATCTGCCGGCCTCTCCCAGTCCAGCCCCCCGCCCCAGCCCCCTTCTCACAGGCTCAGTCTGCATCTGGGCCATGGTCTGACGTGATGGCTGCAGTCAGGTGGGTTGGTGACTTGCGGGCCTGGAGGAGCCCAAGTTCCCAGGGGACGGTGAGGACAGCAGGAGGTGTGGACCTGGGCCTGGGAGCCCACAAGGCCCAGAGCACGGGGTCCCGGGAGGAATTGTGGGGGAGCCCCCCCTTGTCCCTCCAGCCGCACCGCCAAAATCGCCAGGAAGCACTGACCCGCACGATGCTGCTTCCTAGGCGCCTGGCCTCCTGATAGCAGCCCCTCGCTGGGCCGGGGGTGCCTCTGGGCCCACGTTCTGAGGGCTCCACGTTAAGCCCCAGGGGTTCTCTTTCTTTTAAACAATCACCATTTGTTAGGCCTCACCACCTCGGGGTGCTCTTGGGCGCCCTTGCTTACCCCCTGTAATTAGCTTGCTCTGGGAGGAAGGCGGGCGGAGTGGTCAGTGCTGGGGGCGCCGTTGGAGCTGCCAGGGCAGGAGAGGGGACGGGGGCTTCAGGCCGGCAGCCCATGTGGGCCCCTGGGCACCCAAGGCATCGGGAGCTGAGTCTGCTCCAGGCTTCTCGGGGGTGGGGGGGACCCGTTATTCGGTCCACTGGGAAGGGATTTCGCAGATGTAATTACGGTCCTGAGCGTGTGGCCTTCAGCCCCATCCAGGGGGCAGTGCCCGGAGGAGGGGAGCCTCACCAGCAGGTGAGGCCGGTGGGGTCTGCCTGGGCCTGGCCCCTCCAAACTCAGCCCTGGCCCACCCAGCAGGGCCCCTGGCCATCCCCAGGTCACTGGGCTGTGGAGTCGAGGCCTCTGGTTCCTTCCCGAGTGTCCTTCCCAGGCTCTGGGTCCAGCCGGGATGCCCACAGCCTGGGACGGCCAAGCAGCCTTTCTGGACGCTGCCCCTGGTCCCGTGGGTGATGTCTACTCACCTGTCATCCTGGCCATCACCTCAGCAGGCTGCCCCGGGGGGCCAGAACCCCGTCCAGTGCGAGGGCTGTGCCCGAAGGTCCCTCAGTGAGACCCACTCGGGGTGGGGCAGCAGCAGCCGCTAAGGCCTCTGGGACTTGCCCACTGAGCAGCAGATGAGGAAACAGGGAGTCTGCAGCCAAAGTCGCTCAGGTTCGCGACACCTGGGCCCGAGCCCAGGCCTGTCCCCAAACCAGAGATGTGCAACCTCCCTGGCTGCCCTTTGGGTACCCCTCCACACACGCTGTGGCGTGACCCCTGCCTCCCACCCCCACTTTAGCCTGACCTTGGGGCTCAGCCTCTGGACTCCACGGGCCGGGGGCACTGGCAGAGCAGGGAGGGCACCTAAAACCTCTTCCCCCTGGGGCTGGGGCCAAAGGTCATGCAAGCAAAACCACAGGGCTGGGGAGCCGCCCCCTTGCTGCTTCAGGCCAGCGTCTGGGAGAGTCCAGGGCACCCACGGGCCTCACCGAGCTCCCAGGAAGCCGGCTGAGGTCAGGCCGTGCCTCTGTCCCCGTGGCTGCCTGTCCTGAGCTTCTGGGGGCAGGAGGCCCTCCCCGCAGGGTGCGGGGCGCAGACCAACCCCGTCCCCGCTGTCCTCCGCGGGCTTCACCCGCTCCTCGGCCTGGCCCACACTGACCTCACCTCTTCCACCAAATCCTCAGCGTTTCCAGATTCTGAGGTGGCCCAAGCTGTGGCCTGGACCTTTCTGGGGTGAAATGTGCCGGCACTGGCCAACCCCGCCCCCTGTGGTGACTCGAGTTCATGGTCCCCCCCCCCCGCACCCCCCATCCTCTGGGCTTCTCCAACAGGCCTCCACCCACCGCGCCACTTGGCCTCCATCTCCACAACTGCTCTCACCCCCAGCTGGCCCCCCAGGCAGACTTCCCAGGTCCTGGTACTCAGTGGCTCCCAGGTGTGGGAACCTCAGCAGGACAGGCCCCGGCCACCACGGGGCAGGAACTGCTGGATGCGGAGCCTGACCTGAGAGAGAGGGGAGGCCAGCTGGGTGGGCGCCCAGCACTGAGGCCTTGGGTGAGGTCTGGCCCCGGCGCTGCTCAGACACAGGCCAGGAAAGGCCAGAAGAGGTTTCCAAGGCCACCGCCCTGAAGACCAGAAGCTTCGAGGGACCTCAGGCCTGGCCCACAGAAATGCCCCACCGGCCAGGTCAGGAGACGTCTTGGGTCCCCCGTCCTGTGGCCTCTGGGACCTGGGCTCCGCATCCCCTTCAATGTGCTCCACAAAGCCCAGAAGATCAAGGTTCAGGGGTCAACACCCTTTGCCAAGGAGCGCGATCCTGCGGGCAGTGTCTCTGTCCACGGTGAGCCTGCCCCTCTGGCCCAGAGACCCCAGCTGGCCGGGCTGACTCCTGCCCTCAAGTAGACAGACACTCTGTTCCTGGAGCAACAGGGCCTAGCTTGGGGTCCGTGCACGGCCGCTTCGAGTTTGGAGAGCCTCAGGCCCCGGCAGCGCCCCCGCCCTGCCCCGCCGCCCGTGCAACTGACTGCGGTCACGGGCACCTCCCAGCGGACACGCCGCCCACCCAGCCCCACAGCGGAGGGACAGCAGATGCCTTCCAGCCGCCAAGACGCCTGGGCAGGAAGAGGCCGCGCCCACGCATCCGCCTAGATCCCGACAGGAGGGCGGGGGCCACTCCGCTGCCCGGGCGTCCACCGTGTCTGCCCGCGGTGGCCTCGCAGCAGTGCTTGCAGGGACGCTCGTCCCATCTCTTGCCAGGCTCCAGCCCACAAGGCTGTGTCCGCAGCACCTGCTCTGGCTCCTGGAAGAGCCTGGCCCCGCCTCTGCCCAGGCCTGGGAGGGAGGGAGGGAGGGAGACCCAGAGCCGGAGCGGGCGGCAGGGGAGGAGGGAGGCGGGAGCTCCAGGCCGGGGCACGCGCCCCACCGGCCTCTGCAGGGCACCCTCGGCCCAGGCCTTGGGCTCCTCCCTGCAGGACCGGCCCTGAAGCCTGACCCCAGAGCACTCGGGACAGGACGTGACTGGGGTGTGGGGGGGACTGCTGGAGCGCAACCCACTACCTATGGGTGGGCCAAGGGCAGGCTCAGCGCATCTGGGCTCCCCAAGCCTGGTCCACCCTCCTCAGCATCTTGGTGTTGGTTACAAAGAACTAAGTTAAGTTGTCACTCGACCCAACTTTTTAAACAAGCCTGTTTATTGAAAGAATCTGAAAATAGTAATAAGGCTTTCAACATTTAACAAATTTTCAAGATATTAACAATATGAAACATTAAGAATTGATTTCAAAAACCCAAAGTTTCCTAGTTCATTCCCTGTCACGCTTCAGGACTTGGTCTACACTGGCTCTGTTGTCTGAACGAGTAACCTACGTTCTGAATGCTACTCTTTTCTGGGCCTAAAGCTGGGAGTGTCGCCCCCTCAGCCCATGGGAGGCCGAGCGGGCTGCCCACTGCGCCCGAACTCGCGGGCAGAGGGTGGGAACCGACCTCCGTGCCCAGCACCGGCTGAGCTGCCCACACAGGCACGCGAGGCAACAGCACTTGATACACACACGGACAGTGGCCACGGTGCTCAGGCCGCAGGGCCCGCCCTGGAGACCCTGGATGCCCTTCCATCAGCCCGTGACCCTCCAAGCGGGCAAAGCACAGCGGCCCCCGGCCCCTGTCCCTCCAGAAGGAAGTCCAAGAAATGACGGGCCCCCATCCCTTCTGTTCTGGCCAATTTAACAGGAGAAAACGCAACCCAGAGAGAAAACAGTTACTCAAAAATAGGAAGCCCATTAGGCGACAGTAAGCGGGGCCAGGGCCACACGCCCCCCGCGAGCCACTGCTCCCACCAGACTCCAGGCGGCCCCAGCCCCAGGCAGCCAGCGGTGGAGGCGCGGGGGCTGGAGCGACGGGCACGCCCTCGAAGCCAGGCCCCCGGGGAGAAGCAAGAGCAGCTTCAACACCTCCCGGCCCGCCAAGCGCCAGGCGCTCTGAGCAAGTCGCCCAGCTCTCCGGACAGTCGCGCGGGCTGCACAGGATGGTCCCACTTCACAGCACAAACTCCCTTCTCGCCGAATTCTCAAAGTGTACACAACAAAATCTGTACGCAAGCACTTTCAGAATAAAAGAATCTCTAAAAAGTAGACACAGAATCGAGAACACCTTCCAGGGTGGGGAGGTGCGTCCCTGCTTCCCGAGGAATGTGTGCGGTCTGAACCCTCGCCCCGCCAGTGCCCGTCACCCTGAAGCGGGGGAGGAGACCGGGGCCTGGGGACCCATCTGTCCTGGCAGCCGACCTGCTCTCGGCAGAAGCGTCCCCCGAGTGGCTTCAGGGGAAGTCGTGGGAGCTGAAGGATTTTTGGCCGTGAGACATTTATTTTCAAGACCATAGGATAGACCCATTCATTCTGATCCCCTCTGAATCTCAGTAGACTGATTTATGGAAGTTTCCTCACAAGGAACTACAAGGAGCCCACCAGGCTCGGCCGTCCCTGCCTGGGGCCGGGCTCTGTCCACACGCAGGGTGAGTGCGCCTGGGCTGACCTCAGAGCTCCCGGTCTGCTCACTTGTTTAGAAATGCAGAAAAGTCAGATTTAAAACGTTAAAAACAGCTGATCTGGTCGACAAAAGGCAGATTGCAGGCCCTTCCTCTGGCCAGACACGTGGTGCGGCACCTGCCACTGGCGCTGGGCCCGTGGTGCTCACAACGTGCTCAGGTCCGCCTGTCCCGAGTGCAGACGGCAGGACCGCAGGCCTGGTTCCCCGCCCCATCCTCCTCGTGCGCGTCCTCCTCGTCCTCCGCGAAGTGGGCTTGCTTCTTCCGCACGTTCCAGTGCAGACACTGTGCCAGGCTCTCAAACCAGTCGCTCACGGGGTCGCGGACACAGATGGAGGGGAGCGGGTAGCGAGAGGTAGTGATGCTGACGCTGAAGCAGGAGAGACGCACCGTGGCCCCTCCTAGAACCGCCGAGCGCACGGCCCGCCCCCCCAGGGCAAGACCCCTCCCTGGTCTGGCTGGGGACCACCTCAGCTCTGCTCACACCACCTGCTGCAAAGCCTGGCCCCAGGTCCTACGGTGCCACTTTCCGGTCTGGTACTGAGAACAGCCAGGAACTGGGGGCTCAGTGGTGCTCTTGTGCCCCCCAGGACAGAACCACGGACCCCCTCGACGTACCCAGGTCCAGAGGGACCCCAAGGAGCAGGGTGGCGGAAGGATAAGCAGTGGGAACGGCTGGCAGGGCGCCGTCACCCCAGGCACAGGTCCACGACACGATCTCTCGAGAACCAGGGATGGGCCCTCAGCCCACCTGCCCCACCCGCTGCAGCCCCGTGGCCCACACACCTGTCTCCGTGGCGGACCTCCTGTCTCTTTCGTCCATCGAAGGACACCCACACAGTGTTCCTTGCTTCCGGTGACAGCATGATCTGACGGGTCAAGCAGGACAGGTGTGGGCTACCTGAGCGCAGCCGAGCGCCGTGGACCCTACCCCGGGGGGACAGCACCGGCCGGGAGGAACCTCACGGGCGCCCCCAATGCCCACCACGTGCCAAGGTCAGTTCCAGGCTGTGAAAACATTAACTTGCGTCGTGCTGACCCCAGCCCCAGGGGCCTGGCTCTAGCATCGCCCCCCACCCCCCACCCCCCGCATCTCTCTGCGTCCAGCAAACGCAGCCCCACCCACCAGGGCTCACATCAGGGACTCACTGGTCTGGGGGTGGCCTGCAGTGGGGGGCAAGGGGCAGGGGAAGAAGAGTGGACGTGGAAGGGCAGCAGGGCCAGTCAGACGCCAGGACACGCCGTGGGGGACACGCCGGGCAGCGGCCGTTCCTCACCTGTGGGCCCCCCTCCCCTCCAGCAAGGCCTGTCCCCACCCACTCAGGCTGAGAGCCCACCTGAAGGGCTGGCCCGGCTCTCAGCACCACCCCCGCCAACCGGACCCCTGGGGCACTGGCCACACGATGGAGGCCAGGGTGGATACAGCCCCTCCGGCACCCAGCAAGGCAGGAGGTCAGCACTGCAGGCCCCGCACCGGCTCCAGCCGACAAGGGCAGCGGGGGTGGGGTGGGGGTGGGCTCCGACCTTCAGCTCGACCCCTGCAGGAACCACGATGGGCCGGAAGGACAGCGAGTGGGGGCAGATGGGCGTGATCATGATGGCTGGCACGTTGGGGTGGATCATGGAGGCCCCGGCGGCGGCTGCGTACGCTGTGCTGCCCGTTGGGGTGGAGACGATCACGCCTGCGGGACAGGCTGAGGGTCACGGTCAAGCGCCCGCCCCCACCCCACGTGCAGCCCCCAGGCGGGCCTGACGCCCACCTACCGTCGCCCTGCACCGTGGTGATGAGGTGCCCATCCAGGTAGACGTCCACGTTGGACAGGTATGAGGATGGGCCTCTGTCTATCACCACCTCGTTTAAGACCTGTGGGTGAGGTCACCGCAAGCTGAGGGGGCCGGGCAGCACCGAGCTGCTCCTGGGCTCCCTGGAAGGTCCCGAGGACAGGGCTGGGGGTGTCCAGACCAAAGCTGCCACCCTGTACCCCCTGCCCGAGGGCGAGGCCCTGAGCCCTGTGGGGGACAGACCCACAGACCTGGTACTGCATGACCTGCTTCCCGACCTCTGCGTCCAGGGCTGCGGCCAGCACCCCGTTCTCGCTGATCCCGTTGGGGACGGCCACCTTCTTCCCTCGGAGCTCCTTCACAACCCTGACCTTCAGCCGGCTCCGGAGAACAACAGCTGCGTTCCCTGGGGGCCAGCAGGGGTCACACCCAGGGAGGTCAGCAGGGATGGGGGCGGTGGTACTGCAGGAAGAGAGACCCTCCCATCGACCAGGGACCCCCCTTTCTTCTCCCAAATGGAGGGCAACACCCTGTGCTTCTGTGAAAATCAATTCACTCCTACTCGACACGTATGGTAGCCTAAAGCCGTGATCAGCTCAAACTTCTCACTGTTAAGAAAAAACGTCTGACTCGTTCAAAATTTAGAATTCTCTGAATCCCGAAACACTCAAGTGTTGCTCTTTGCATTGTTAAAAAAGCCCCCAAATCCCATAAGATGATCCCATGTTCAGAACTGCTCGTGGGTTCTGGAACATTCTGACTCACCCTGTATCACCTGAGTAACTTGGGACTGAAAGTTCTCGAAGTTGAAGGGGGTCAGGAAGCCCAGGGAGCCCAGGTGGAACGCCATGACCGGAGGCACGCTGCCCTGTGAGCCAATGAGGCAAGTCACTCAGCTGGCCAGTGCACTCGAAAGCCACCCGAGCCGTCCCCAGCCCGGAGCGACCCGCACCCCGACTACCCCTGGGAGGGGCGGGCACGGGAGTGCAGGGTCGGCGCCCGGCGTGGTCGGTGGGGCTGCCGTGCTGCAGTGGGGCAGGGCTCCTTGGGGTGACGGCACTCGGCCCGCGAGGAGTCAGGGAGGCCAGGGGAAGAGCGTTGTGGGCAGCTGACGAGAAACGGAGGCGGCGGGACGGACCAGCCCACTGGCCATGGCAGACAGGAGGGAGCGGCGGGGAGACCTCGACAGAGCCGCTGGAGAGGAGTGGGGGCAGCCAGGGGCAGAGGGCCTAGGATGGGACTCGGGGACCCTAACGGGGCGGCACTGCAGCCCCCCGCATGCTGCTTCCGCTGAGGCGGGAGGGGCAGGCGGGTGAGGAGGGGCTCCCACAGTGGGAGGTGGGGAAGAATGGGCAGCTCTGAGGAGGCGGGACAGCCCCAGGACCCTTGCCCTCGTCCTCTGCCGGCCACGAACGCTGCGGCCTTCCAGCCTCAGCGGGTTCACACCGTCGGATGTGAGGCCCCAGGCCCCGCCGGGCCCTACCCTCCTGCCCTGCTGGCCGTTCTGCCCACTTCCAGGCCGCTCTCTGGAGGCCACATCTGACCTTCTAACACACCTCGGCCTGGTCACTCCAGGAGCCCTGCCTTGAGGAGCGTGAGGGTGGGCTCCCGGGCAGACCCTGGCGGTCTGCGGCCTCCACAGGGCTCCCCCGACCCCCCGGACACTCGGCCTGCAGCCGCTGCCCTCACCTGCCCCGGACGCTCATCCACCAACTCGGCCCCACATGCCGGCTCCTCCGGGGGATGCCCCGCCCCCAGGCCATGCCCCGCCCCCAGCCCCACCCTCAGGCCCCCCCTTCTGGTGCACCCGCACCTCGAGGTGCATGGAAACGCCTGGCCTGTCACAGTGTCTAGCACCGGACAGCAGATGCAGCACTTGGTATCGTTTGCAAACTTGCTGTGTCGCTGCCTCCCCTCGCCATCCTCAGGCGGCATCTGGGGGCCTCACCTGGAAGAGCGACGAGGCGTACAGTAGGGTCCCGTCTCCTCCCAGGCAAATGATGAGATCAATCTGGTTGGAGATGTCATCGTAATCTAGAAAAACAAGGCAGACACAGAAGAGCCGTCAAACACCCCCGATGCTGCCAGGCACGGCCACATGGGCGAGGCCCCACGGGACAACTCGCCTTCTCTGAAGGTGCAGAACTTCCTCTTCACTGGCCCAAAGCGGTCATCACTCACGATGGCGGGGTCCTCCAGAACCTTCTTCTCCACGTACACGATCATGTTGTTTTCCTGGAAGGGACATGGGCGAGTCAGCCCTGCCGGTAAGAGCCAGGCCAGGGCGGGCCGGTCTTCACGGAGCCTCCTTCCTGCCTTGCTTGGCCTTGTACGATGCTGGGTGGGGGGTGGGCGGCAGCAGCTCTGTCTCGGTGACAAAGCGCGGCCGCTTTCTCACTTCACACGCTGCTGAGCTGCTGGAGGCTCGGTGACGCTGGGTTACAGAGCCTCCTGACTCGAGCAGCCCCAGGATCAGAGCCCTGGAGCCCCAGGCGGGAGCCGGCCTGACCCCAGCCCCGCGGCCACCCCGCTCACCTCCATCAGGTACACGCAGAGCTCCTTGAAGGGCTGGAGCAGGCTGGCGTCCCGGATCTTCTTGATGACGAGGACGCTCTTTGGGGACTTGTTCCACGTCAGCCGCTGGCTGGCAGGGTCCTGGATGTGCCTTTGAGGGGAGACGAGCGTTCGCACTGGCCCTGGGCCGTCCCCGGAGTGTGTCTCCTGCGCCAGCGCGGCCGGTCCCCGAGCCGGAGGGGCGCTCAGGGCCCTCAGCGCGGTGTCCCCCCTCTGGCTGCCCGACTGCACCCCTGCCCGCGGCTCCTCTGGAACAAGGCTCACTCGGGGACCTGCTGTGGAGGAAACCCCACACGCACCCGGACCCAGACAGACGGGGACTCTGTCCTGGGGGACCCAGGCCTCCTGCTGACTCGCAAGAGGGGCACAGCCCCACGTCCACACCACTGTGTGAGCAACTCAGGTGACCGTAACTTTCACAGTTAAAAGCCACCTGGTTTTAAAGTCAATGGCAGGATGTGGGGCAGGGAGACGGCTCTAGAGATTTCAGCAGTGGGCACGTGTTGTCACGTCTGTCCAAAGCACAGGACGCACCGCACGGAGGGACCCTGGCGTCAACTAGGGAATGTGGGTGACACGATGTGTCAGTACAGGTTCGTCGTGTGTAACAGGTGCACCCTCTGCGAGGATGTCGATGAAGGGCTGGCTGGGGGGGGCGGGGGGGGCATGAGAAATCTCTGTACCTTCTCCTCACTTCTGCTGCGAACCTAAACCTAAACCTGCTCAAATAATAAAAGCAAAATCCAAAAAAAGTCAGCTGGGCCTGCCTGCCAACAACAGCTCTGCAAGTTCTGTGGCGCTCGGCCTTGGCCCCTAGCGCTGGGGGGCTGGCACGGTCCGCGGGCAGCAGATCCTCCCTGAGGGGCGGAGGTCCCGAGGCCGAGCCCTGCCAGGACTCCGACCGCTGTGGGCACCCGGCAGGCGCCCGCCCGGCCTGGCAGCACACCCCTCCGCCTGTTGGGAAACAGTCCTGAAGGCTGCAGGCAGTGACTTCCCTTCTGACGCAAGTTCCCCAATCAAGACAACTGCTCCAGGTCACACCCTGTGGCTGCGGCCGCCCTGAAAACCTGACGACCCCAACAGCAACTCTCCAAACCGTGACGTGAACCATGAAAAGAGCAGTGGGTCCCTGGCCCCAGGCTGGGACTGACTATCACTCACCCTTTCCAGGCGTTTCTGCGAGGGCAGGGGTCACTCATGACCTCCTCTGCCAGGGTCTCCACCAGCCCGGGTCACACGCGCGGCTCAGCGGAGGGCGGCGCTTGGTGCCCAGCATCTCGGTCACGCTTGACTGACAGCAGGAGTGCCATGCAAACCACCTCCCCCAGACTCCCCAAATGTGCAACTGCACCACAACCCTGATTTCTGTACCCTCAAAACTGAAAGCAAAACATACTGTAACTTGTTAAAGGTTGTATAAAACAACAAGTCAAGAGAACTTCCTAAAATGAAAAATCAAACCAAACGAACTGTATTTGATCTTCTTACTGTTCACACCATCCTCTTGTCCAATCGCCTTTAACAGCAAAGAGGCCAGACCTCAGACGCCTGCTCTTCAGAGGCTGGGCGCCAAGTTCTGACGCCCTGGGCGGCAGGATGGGCCCCGTCCAGCCGCAGACGACAGCGCTGGGCTGCGGAACCGGCTTGGCCCGTGGGAGGGGCCCGCAGGTGGAGGGGCGGGCACTCGCGGGCCTCCTGCCACTCCACCTGGCCCTGGGGCCTGGAGGGAGGGCAGGCGGGTCAGCAGAAGTCTGCCTGGCTGCCCAGGTGGATGATGAAGCCCCCCCTCCACTGACCAGGTGGGCCGGACTCACGGCCCTTCAAGACCCGAGACTCAGCCGCGCCCAGCCAGAGCCACCACAGCGCCATCGGCTCGTCTCGGGTACCAACTGGTCACTTCCTGTTGGATCACTGCAAAGAGCGGTGCTGGCCCCTCCCTGGCACAGAGGCTCTGGGGGCTGGACGGGAGGCAGGGATGCCTGACAGCTCAGCGGGGGACCCATCTGAGCCCTGTCTCAAAAGCCAAAGGCGTCAGATGTTGGCAATTCCACATGTTTCAACATAACAGAAAATACACATTCATGGTGAGGTCTGAGAGAAGGAAGTAGGAAGTGCATGTCTTGCAGTCAACTCCTCTAAGTATGTTCCTTTTCAGCATCAGGGGAAGTCAGGTCAGCACGTAATCCCTGCCCCACCAGCCACGGTGTTGGGAGCGCCAGGGACAAGATGGAGAGTGGAGTCCTGTCCTCCCAGGGCAGGACTGTGCTGGACGCAGGGCCTCGGAGACGCTTCTGCAGCACCTGCCGCTCTGCTCGGAGCACCCCTCCCCACGATCCCACCTGACCTCGGGGAGCAGCTCAGATGCCATCCCGAGACCCCACCCGAGGTTCACGAGGCCAAAACACACACACACCTGTGACATGGGCTGGGAGCAGCTGACAGCCAATTAAGCCTGGATAGCCAGAGGCCACCCAGGGCGGCACTTATGCTGAGCCATGAGTGACGAGGAGGGAGCGGCACTGCCAAGACCAGGGAGGGCAGGGAGGGGTCCCCGGGCAGCGGTAAAAGGTCAAGGCAGGGCAGTCTGGGGCAGTGCACACAGCAGGGCGTGGGGCGCCTGGGGGGCTGGTTACCAGTGTGGATGCTGTGCGAAGTGCAAACGTGGGGCACTGGGGGGTGGGCGCCGCAGGTGGGCAGGACCTGCCCGCGTCCAGCAGCAGCGACTAGAGAGCCAGGGCAGCACCTGGACGGTAGAGGCACTGACACCAGTTACCCCAGTACCCAGGCCGCCCTTGGGTCACCAGGGTCCACAAAGCACAGCAGCCCCCGGGGGCCCGGCACCGTCTGCCCACTGGGCCAGTGCTGAGAACGGGGAGACAGCTGCAGGGAGCAAGGCCCCCTGACGGTGAGTCGCAGAAGCCCACCTGGGCCCTTGGTCTGACCCCCCCCAGAAGGTGAACCCGCCATGGCTCCCCAGAAGAAGGGGGCACAGACGGCCCACTCGGTGGTGAGCCCACCGCCAGGCACAGTGGCAGGGCCGACCTGGAATTCTGCTGTTTCAACACGAAGGTCTTGTGGCCACGAAGCCGTTCGAGTGTTTTCTCCCCTAGGACACACTCAACACAGAGCAAAGCAGCAAAGCTTTCCCCTCTTTGGAACCATCCAGCACCTGGAGGAGGTGCTGGACGGGTAGAGACGGGAGCTGGGTTCAAGTGTCCAGTGAAACAGCCCGAACTGCTTCGCTTCTAAATAGCTTCTCAGCCAGCACCGCACGGCCAGGGGCCCCCAAGCTGCACTGCCCTCAGGCTGTCGCTAAAATACAGAGCTTACATAAAAAAAAGAAAAGGAAAAAAAAAAATTGTGCCCGCAAGTCAGGGTATCTCTCAAACAAGTAAACTCAGCTTTTCAAAAATGCCAACTGACATCTCTGCATTTCAATAATAATTAAGAGAAACATATTTGACCCACCAAATGCATTAGCATGAAATACATTATTTTTCTCTCCTAGAGTTTTTCCTGTAAAAAGCAAATTAACTCTAAACACGAGTCGAGGCCCCTCCGACCCACTGCGCCCACGGAGCAGGCCGCACCCACTCTCGCCCCGAGCGAGTCGGAGACGGCGCCGCATGGCCTCCTGGGGCCTCAGAAGCCGCCCGACACACTCACTGCCCCCCGAGCCAGAACCTCCCACAGTCCAGTGGCCCCTGGACAACAGCCCTGTGGAGCCTCCCAGAAGACTCACATGATGGTCTGGGGGTTCTGCAGCACGCAGGCCTTTGGTCCAAAAGTGGTCACTGGGCACGGCCCGTGTAGCGAGCGGGTCCTCCTGTGGGGAGAGGCACAGGGCAGGGGCCGTCAGTCGGCTGAAAGGCACACACGTGTAGACAAGGCACAGACTGTGTTAAACTCTCCAAAATATTTTTAATCCAAATGATGTAAACTCCGTCATCTGCCCAGCACCGATGTGACAGTCCTGGAAGACCCTGCCCTGATCCCGAGCTCTGGCTGGAAGGCTACATGCTGTCCGTGTAGCCATTAGAGGGGGCACACTTAGAAATACTCCTTAGAACAAGGACCCCAAACCAGTGCAGGTGCCCAGGCCCCACCCCAGAACAAGGGGATTCAACCCAGGGGAAGGGCCTGGGAATCTGAATTCTTGACTGGGCAAGTCTATTTGAAGACGAGCTTTTGGGCCTATACTTGGGAATCAAGACTTCAGAAACGATCCCCAAGTTATCCAGATTAAGATTCTAACAAAAATACTCATTCTGAGTTGTGCTCTCAATAAAAACAGGCAGTACTTGAGTGACCCAACATTTCCAATAACTGAAAAGTGACTCACAGGGCACTGTGGCCACGGAGGCCACCTCTGACCCGCTGCCACCACACCAGGTTCAACGCCCTTTCGGGCATGACACCCCACAGAGCCAGCAGCCAAGGCCGCCCGCCCGGAGACACACCCCCTGCAGTGCCAGGGACACCAGAACGGGAGGACAACACGACTCTGCACAGAAGCTTCTGCTGGGAGCTGGCCGCCCGCTGCCCAGCAGGCGAGGGTGCCGTCCACCGGGCCCCCTGCATCTGCGGCAGTGCTGGCTCGGGCAGCTCCTCCCAAGACCCCGGGTGGCGTTCACGGCTCTGAGGCTGGCACTGCCGCAGCCCGCCCGGCCTGCCCAGTGCCGCTGACGGCACACGGGCCCCACCCACGCGCCTCAACCTTGCGCAGCGTGTGGGCACGGTGGGTGGGGGTGCCCTCTGGGAGCTGTGGCAGCAAGCGCGCCCACCCCTCGTGTGTCTGAGCGCCCACGCAGGCCCAGAGGAGGCCTGGTACCTGAACTCGCGGGTGCTGGCCAGGGCAGGCGCGGCCGACAGGCTGCGGGACTTGGCGCGGCCCCGGATGGGGTGGCCCAGGCCCCAGTCCTCGTCACCATGGCACGCGGAGCAGCGGTAGGAGGCCGCCTCTGCACGCAGCTCCGCACTCCCGCTGACTGTTTCTTGTTCCATTTCTGTAGTCGATGGACGAGGAGGACTTCGGCCCGAAAACCGCGGAGGCCTTGATTTAATAAAATACAGTAAATATCTGTGTACAGAACAACGTATACACACACCGACACCCGCCCTGTCGGGAAAAATGACTCATGTCCAACTTACCAAAGGACTTGGCAAATAGTCTATTTCCATCCCAAAGATATTTAAGAACTCGGGAATCTACCTGTGGTTTTTAGTGAATCCAGAAGAGGTAGGGGTCTACCAAGCTGCGGTGTGGCCACGTGCCAAGGGGTGCACGCTTTCATGGGAGAGCAGTCACCATCGTGCAGTCTTAAATGCCTCTCGGCCCAGAAAATCTGGCTAAATATGCTTGATAAGACCACCAGCAGGCACCCACTGAACTCCACGTCCTGTAAACAGCCTGCGCTTTAATCCAGTGCCAATGAAACACTGGCCAAAACCGACGTACTTGGTCCTCAAAGAAAAGTTCAACTTCCAAATACTAGTAAAGATAGGCACCCTCATCTTCTAACCACAACATAGTAAAGCAGGAAAAGATGGAAGCAGAGGGCTTCCCTGGTGGCTCAGTGGTTGGGAGTCCGCCTGCCGATGCAGGGGACACGGGTTCGTGCCCCAGTCCGGGAAGATCCCACATGCCGCGGAGCGGCTGGGCCCGTGAGCCATGGCCGCTGAGCCTGCGCGTCCGGAGCCTGTGCTCCGCAACGGGAGAGGCCACAACAGTGAGAGGCCTACGTACCAAAAAAAAAAAAAAAAAAGATTGAAGCAGAAACAAAACAACAGTCCTCCACCTACTGGGGAATGTTTGAATTTTCTCCTAACCAACTGAGGGCTCAAAAGAGGTATCAAAACAACCGTGACGGTGGATCGAAAAGGTAAGCATGAACCCAAAGTCCATGCCCCCCACTGAGCTGTGCTGAAATCCTTGGGAATTAGGAGTCATGAGCTGAGGCCTAAGTCAATGAAGCTAGAAAAGGAATAAAACAAGCCTCAGAAAGGCAGAAGAGGTGACAAAAATACAGGCAGAAATCAGTAGGTTGAAAAGTAGAAAAAGAAGAGCAGAGCTTGGAGAAAAGCAACAATAAATAAGCCAGTTTAGACAAGGGATGAAAAGAACTACACTCACTGAAAAACTTGGACCAAAGGTCATTTTCTAAGAGAACTGCTGACTAATGGAAGAGCTTCGGCTGTGCCACGCGCTGCTGGGGCCTCAGGACCTGCCTGTCCTCGGGAAGCAGAGGGAGAGCGGGACACCTCGCTCAGAAAGACCCAGCAGGGTAGCCTGCCAACGGCTCACGTCACCTCTTGAACAAGCAAGGGAAACAGGGCCATCGCGGCAGGGACCACGACAGAGACCACGATGCAGATGCCAGCACCAGAAGGGACAACGTGGGGTGACGGCACGAAGGGCAGAAAGAAAGTTTAAGGACTCCAGAAAAGCCTGGGGCCTCTACGATAAGGTCAAAGGTGACAGGGTCCCTGCATCTCCCACCTCCACCTGCCACACCTGACTTTGACCAAAGGCATCAGTAGTTTTAAAAAGCTCCTGAGAGGGCTTCCCTGGTGGCGCAGTGGTTGGGAGTCCGCCTGCCAGTGCAGGGGACACGGGTTCGTGCCCTGGTCCGGGAAGATCCCACATGCCGCGGAGCGGCTGGGCCTGTGTGTGCACCCCAGCTACTGAGCCTGCGCTCCGCAACAAGAGAAGCCACCTCAAGGAGAAACCCACGCACCCCAACAAAGAGTAGTCCCCGCTCACTGCAACTAGAGAAAGCCCGTGTGCAGCAACGAAGACCCAACGCAGCCTAAATAAATAAATAAGTAAGAAGACAAGGCTGTGCGTCCCTCTATCTGTGCAAGAAGGAAGTGCAGGCCAGGGAGGCCAGGGTTACAGCTGCAGGAATGTGGACACTTAGCCCAGACCAGGACGACCAGGGAGCGGCAGAACCCGCACCGACCCGGCCAGGCCCTGTCGCGGCACTCGACTCAAACTGCCTGACTTACCCTCGCGAGGAGCCGTGCAGGGAGGGTCCAGGGGACCGAAGTCCAAGGTGACACAGCTGGCATCTGGGCCAGCACTCCTAAGCTCCTCATGCCTGACCACAGTGGACACAGACGACGGGACCCAAAAGGGAGGCCCAGGGCACGAGCTGGCCCAGGGTCCCGGGAGGGGAGAGGACCCTGCAGACCCCACTCCTCGTCTTCTGGAAACCATGCCTCTGACTTAGCCCCTCCTAAATTAAAATAAGCTTCTATCAGGGCATACCCCAGTTTCCAGTAGCACGAAAGATCAACAGACAATCATTATAGGCAATAATGCCAAGCCTCTGGCCAAACAAAACTTGAAGACCACTATCCTGGCACGGCACCAGCTGCAAGAGGCTGAAAGCTGCTTGCAAGGAAGGCCTGCCCTAAAACCTACCGGGCCTGCAGCCTGTGCTGGGCAGGTGACGCTGTAATCCTAGGAGGCTGTGGAAGACTCTATCATCCCGGGAAGGTACAGAAATGACTACCTAGTAAGATCACTATAACCCTGAGAAGATACGGATAAGAAGGTAACTAAATCCTATGATGCTGAAATGTTCAAAAAGCTTAAAATTCATTTTCTAATCACTGGATTTTTACATATTTTGTTTGATATTATGGGCAACATACCCAAAGGAAGAAATCATTCAACGTAATTCTCATTTAAATGGTTGAGATGAATTTCTATTTGTAAATAACAATGTTACAAATGATAAAAGTTAGTGACTTCCCCCATCCCCACAACCTCCACCTACAAGGCAGAGCAGGGGTCTTCTGAGCTGCACATTACCCAGGGCCCAAACCACTCCCAACAAGCCCTCAACCACTCCTGGGACAACTGCTGAAATTTAATTTACTCTACAGCTAAATACGCAGGTGATGCCATGTCAAGCTTCTACTTGTAGTTTAAGAATTACAGTACTCTGAGTCTTGGGGTAATACTTTGTGTTATCTGACACATGCTTAATGGGGACACAACATATAATGTTTAGAAAGAACAGATCAATCGCCAAGTGGGGCTTATTCCAGGAATGCAAAGCCTGCTCAATGAATGTAATCCATCGTTTCATCAGGCTGATCACATCAACTGATGCACAAAAAAGCACTGGACAAAATTCAACACCCGTTTATGGTAAAAATTCTCAGCAATTATGAATAAAGGGTAACTTCCTCAACTCGATAAAGAGCATCTAGAAAAAACCTACCGCTAACATTAACCTGATGGTGAAAAAATAAGACTGGGAACCAACTACTCTTCATCAGCACTGTACTGCAAGTCTGAGCCCGGGCAACGAGGCAAAAAAGGTAGAGACTGAAATTAAAGACACTATCATCCACAGTCACCTAAAAAGTACTTAGATGCAATCTAACGAAACATGTAGAGGACTTGTATGCTGAACATATTTTAAAAACCCTGATGAAAGAGACCAAAGAACACTAAATAAACTGAGAGACACCCTTGATTATGGATTAGAAGACTCAACATAGTAAATATGTCAGTTCTCCCAAAACTCATCTATAGGTTTAATGCAATTTCTATAAAAATCTCAGCAAGATTTTTTTGTAGATATGGACAAGCTTATTCTAAAACATATATGGAAAGGCAAAGGTGCTAGAATAGCTAAGACATGTTTTAAAAAGGATAGGGACTTCCCTGGTGGTTAAGAATCTGCCTGCCAGTGCAGGGGACACGGGTTTGAGCCCTGGTCCAGGATGATCCCACATGCTGCAGAGCAACTAAGCCTGTGTGCCACAACTACTGAGCCTGCGCTCTAGAGCCCGCATGCCACAACTACTGAAGCCTGCGCACCTAGAGCCCGTGCTCTGCAACAAGAGAAGCCACTGCAATGAGAAGCCCGCGTACCGCAAGGAAGAGTAGCCCCCGCTCGCCGCACTAGAGAAAAGCTCACGTGCAGCAACGAAGACCCAACACAGCCAAAACTAATAAAATAAAAAAGTAAAAAGAAGGGTAAAGGAAGACGAGTCCACTCTCTGACTTAAGACTCTACAGCTATGCCAATCAAGACTGTGTCGCTGGCGCAGGCAGACACAGGCCAACAGAACAAGTACACTCAACTGATTTCTGACAAACGCACACAAGCAATTCAGTGAAGGAAAGAGAATCTTTTCAGCAGATGGTGCTGGAGTCATTCTACATCCACAGGCAAGAAAGTAAACCTCAGCCTAACCTTCACATCTGAAACAAAAATTAACTCAAAATGGATCAAAATGGATTACGTTAAATATCAAACATAAACTATAAAACTTTTATAATAAAACACAGGAGAAGGAATTCCCTGGTGGTCCAGTGGTTACGAGTCCGCACTTTCACTGCCAAGGGCAGCGGTTCGCTCCCTGGTTGGGGGGAACTAAGGTCCCGCAAGCTGTGCGGTGTGGCCAAAAATAAAGAAGTAAAACACAGGAGGAAGTCTTGGGGACCTAGGGCGAAAGAGAATTTTTTTTGTACATGATATAAAAAGTACAGTTCATAAAAAATAAAAAAAATTGATAAACTGGCTTCATTAAAATTAGAAACTTGCTCTGTGGAAGGCCCTGTTAAAAGGGTATAAAAAACAAACAAGCTACAGATGGGGAGGAAATATTTTCAAACTAGATATCCAACAGAGGATTCGTATCTATAAAATATAAAGAAATCTCAAAATGTCTGGTAAAAAACCAGATAATCCGATTAGAAAATGGGCAAAAGAGAGGAACGGACCACAGGGGGTGCGCCCGGGGTAAATGAGCACGCGAAAAGACACTCCACATCACGAGCAGTTAGGAATCAAAACCACAATGAGATGTCACTGCACACTGGTCAGAAAGGCTAAATAACTCAAAGCTGGAGAGGCTGCAGAGAGACACCCACTCACACGTCACCGTGGGAACACGGAAGGCTCAGACGCTCTGGAAAAGCCTGACAGTTTCTTATAAAAGCGAAATATGCAGCCCAGCAACTGCACCTGGGCATTTATCCCAGAGAAATACCTGATGTTCACATACAACCTGCACATGAACGTTCACAGCAGCTTTTTTTGCGACAGCCAAACATTGCAGACAGCCCAAGTGTCCCCCAGCTGGTGAGCAGACCCAGCGACCAGAGGGAGCAGACACTGACACTGCAACAGGCTGGGTGACCCCAGGGCCCTCTGTGGGGCGAAGAAGGACAATCCCATATGGCCACATGATAAACGTTCCTATTTACACAACTTTCTTTCTTTTTTTTGTTTTTGGCCACATCACGCAGCATGCGGGGTCTTAGTTCCCAGACTGGGAGCTTAGTCCCCCTGCAGTGGAAGCGTGGAGTCCTAACAACTGGACTGCCAGGGAAGACCCTTCCACAACTTCCCTGAAATGACAAAATGATGGCGCCGTGGACAGATCACTGGTTGCCAGGGAGTGCAAGGAGGCCTGGTGGGGCTCCCTGGCATGACGGTCAGCTCTGAGCCTGCACTGGCGGTGGTGGTTATGCAAACGTACACACTGGTGAAGGCTGAGTAAGGGGTGTAATGCAGTTAACAGTGTTTACATTAACGTGCTATCGATGAGGGGATAACACTGGGAAGCAGGGGAAAGGGTGCAGAAGTCTCTCTGCACTGTTTTTTACAACTTTCTGTGAGTCTATAGTTATTTCAGAGCAAACAGTTAATAAAAAGGGATAAGCCAATCAAAACCACAAAAGGCAAATGTATTCAAAAACTATTACAAATTATTTAGAAGCTGTTAATATTTATTTACAAAGAGTAGCTTGATGACTAAGTAATAAACTAACTTATAAAATAATCATATTGGGACTTCCCTGGTGGCACAGTGGTTAAGAATCCACCCACCAGTGCAGGGGACACGGGTTCGAGCCCTGGTCCAGGAAGATGACACATGCCGCAGAGCAACTAAGCCCTTGCGCCACAACTACTGAGTCTGCGCTCTAGAGCTTGCGAGCCACAACTACTGAAGTCCGTGCTCCACAACAAGAGAAGCCACCGCAATAAGAAGCCCGCGCACCGCAACAAAGAGTAGCCCCCGCTCGCCGCAACTAGAGAGCCTGCACACAGCAACGAAGACCCAACACAGCCAAAAATAAATAAAATTAAAAAAAAAATAATCATATTAAATATGAAAACCAGCTTTTGAGATTTATCTCCACAGTGTATTCTGTGACAATGGCAAATCATGACTCACACTTAATCCAAGTTTATTTGCTATTTTAACGTTTTCTTTTTTTTAAAATTTATTTATTTACTTATTTATTTATTTATGCTGGCTGTGTTGGGTCTTAATTTCTGTGCGAGGGCTTTCTCTAGCTGCGGAGAGTGGGGGCCACTCTTCATCGCGGTGCGCGGGCCTCTCACTGTCGCGGCCTCTCCTGCCGCGGAGCACAGGCTCCACACGCGCAGGCTCAGCGGCCACGGCTCACGGGTGCAGCCGCTCCGCGGCATGTGGGATCCTCCCAGACCAGGGCTCGAACCCGGGTCCCCTGCATTGGCAGGCAGACTCCCAACCACTTCGCCACCAGGGAAGCCCTATTTTAACGTTTTAAAAGGATGAAATTTTAACTCCATCCAAGCTCACTGAAGTTCCCGACAGCACAAATCTAATTTTTAAAAAACTTCTGCATTGGGAAGTTTTAATAGGAATAATGTGCTGGGGCACAATAACGAAGTATGCAGACATAAAGTAGTTCCCAAAGGGCTCCCCTGGTGGCGCAGGGGCTGCGAGTCCGCCTGCCGGTGCAGGGGACGCGGGTTCGTGCCCCGGTCCGGGAAGATCCCACATGCCGCGGAGCGGCTGCGCCCGTGAGCCATGGCCGCTGAGCCTGCGCGTCCGGAGCCTGTGCTCCGCAACGGGAGAGGCCACAACAGTGAGAGGCCCGCGTACCGCAAAAAAAAAAAAAAAAAAAAAAAAAAAAAAAAAAGTAGTTCCCAAAGAGGTGGGGGTGCCAGCCAGTAAAAGTCGTGCACACGAATATAAACACAATAGTGTGATGTCCGCTGCGAGCCCTCAACACATGCCTGTTGAAGTAATGACAAAGCAAAGCTCAGCACTCATCACGGAGAGGCACACTGCCCTCCTCCCGCCAGTAAGTGAAGCCCGTGCCGGCAAGGACATGGCAGAACTGGGCGCACACACTGGCAGAGCCCGGCCGCACAGGGACCCCAGGGGGCCCCAGGGTGGCGGCCCTCTTCGCGGGGCCGACGAGGAACACAGGCCTGTGCCGCTCTGGGCACCTGGCTCTGCTACACACAGCCCCCCAGCACCTCTTCACCAACTGTCTGCACACGCATCTGCCTGTTCCTACGCAACGAACTCGGCGCTGTGCAGTCACGGGTCAGGAGGCGGGCAGGCAGCACCAACCCCAGACGGCCCTGTGCCGGGGCCACGGCCGAAGAGAAGCCCGACCTGAGGGTGAAGCGGAGCCCCTAGGGCCCTATGGTCCTCCCCGCACCGAGTCCTCCGCCCGCCTTTTGTCTGTGGAAAACCTTGAGCCAAAGAATAGCTTTAATCAGAGAAACGAGAGAACACAGAAACAGAGGAAAACAGTCAAAGGAGACCAAATAATAATAGTGCAGTCATTAGGCAAAGTCAAGGACCTCTGTTCCCCCTTAAGGGCCACAGGTAATATTCGGAGCCCTCCCCTGGGAGCCGTCTTGTAGACACTGAAACCCCACCAGGTGGAAGAAGTGAACTACATGAGGACCAGGCGCTGGCCTCGAGGAAATGGAAACAAACCGACCCTGGAACTGAAGAGTAACTCTACCTAAAACATCGAGATGACGCTGGTCAGACCACCGATGACCAGCTTCATGATGACCGTCAGAGCTGACTGCATTGTTTCTGCACGTAGCCCCCTCCCTCTGTCTATAAAAGCTCTTGCCCCCTTTTTGGGCGGGGAGGAGGGCCCTTGGACAGGCATCTGCCCTCCCCGCCCCCCCCTTTGCTGGCCTCCGAAATAAAGCAACCTTTCCTTTCCTACCAACACCTGTCTCTAGTGAACTGGCTTTCAAGCGGCGAGCAGCCAGACCTGGGTTCGGTAAGAGATTTTGGCGCCCGACGGTGGGGCTGTGCCCTCGCAGCGTCTGGCCTCCCTGGGCCTCCCAGAGTAGAGCCACCGGCTACGTCAGACATGCCAGGATGAGCCGCGACCAGCCAGCTGCCTGTGGCTAGCCAGCCCCAAGGGGGATTTTAGGGGATGTTCCCAGCAGCTGCCGCAAACCATTTGTTTCGGGAATCCTCCCTGTTTCTCCCCTGCTGGGCACTGGCTGCCAACTTTCGCTTTTGGTTGGTGGAAATGAAACGTGCGTTTGGGACGAGCTGACCAGCTCCAAGGCCGGGTTAATTCCACTAGTGTGCACCCGGGCACCCTTCCCATTTGTGAGCACAAAGTGCTATCTGGGCATTTTGCCAGTTGATTCTGACGTCTGTCTACCGTTGAGGACCCTCTGTGTTGGGGAAGTGTTTGTTTGGGATTCCATACTGGTCATCCTTTGAAGAGGATTTGCGACAGATCTGTCTTTTGGTGTGTGAACATGTATCCCATCTACGTGATTGGTATCTTCGTTGTCTTATGTCAAATGGGAAATTCAGGCTCAATTCATTAAAAACAATTTTTTAGCTATGAAAGTATGACAAAGAAAAAGAAAGATGATTTTTTTCTAACCAACGTATGGCAACAGTATTCTTTAGACTCCGGAGAAAATTGGTTAAGATGAAACTTTTGAAATTCCCAAACTGATTCTTTTGCATACGCAGTTAGAGAAAGCTAGCTTGATAAAATACTGTTTTCAGAATTCTGACCCTGAGAGAACAAAAATATGCCTAGGAAAATACTGCAAGTTAACTCTTACTGTGTTCTTGAAATACAAACACAGCCCACTTTGCCTGAGACTTCAGCCTTGGGTTAATTAGTAAAACCTCAAGACAAATAAAAGGAGGGGGAAAAAAAGCCTTTTAAAATTGAGTGTAAATTTGACCATTCGGACTGTTATTCCTAAGCTGATAAGTTTAGTTGCAATGCCTAATTCATGAAATGTAAAAAGATGAAACAATGGAGACCTCTGTCTGGATGTATGTATGTCTCAATATGTCTTTGGCTTTGGTTAATTTGCAAAGAGCTCTATTTAATTGGCTTTAAGAGAAAAAGGAAGCACTTACAAATCAAACAAATCTCAATTCACCTACTTCCTGTCTTCTTGCCAAGACTAAAAGTAAAACGAAAGCTGTCTGGGTTTCTTTTTTATTTATTTGTTTATTTTTGGCTGTGTTGGGTCTTCGTTTCTGTGCGGGGGCTTTCTCTAGTTGCGGTAAGCAGGGGCCACTCTTCATCGCAGTGCGCAGACCTCTCACTATTGCGGCCTCTCTCGTTGCGGAGCACAGGCTCCAGACATGCAGGCTCAGTAGTTGTGGCTCACGGGCCTAGTTGCTCCGTGGCATGTGGGATCTTCCCGACCAGGGCTCGAACCCGTGTCCCCTGCATTGGCAGGCAGATTCTCAACCACTGCGCCACCAGGGAAGCACTATGTCTGGGTTTCTTAAACACACATCTTGTAACACATTAAAGAGAAATTGTGCTATGAAAAAGTGTATGTTTTTAGAGGTTATGGAATATGTTCTTAAGTTTGCCCATCAGAAAATACTGATATAACAAATAGTTCAATTACTTGTTTCTTGGTTTTGTTAAGGTTTTCAAGGGTTAAAAATTGTAATGTGTAAAAATGATAAGGGAAGCATTTCAGTGTGTAAAGCAAGTAGGATATGTGTTGTCGGAGAAGAAAAGTATAAAGAATGGAGATATTTTCGTTGAGGAAAAATGATGACAATAATTTTGTCTTACCGTTGGTTGGATGGGAAAAAAAGGACAAATTTGTATGGATCCAAAAAGTGATAAAATGTTTGTGAAAAAGTAACTTTGAGAAAAGAATTTTGTATGTTGTTAGGATTAAGATTAGACTAAATTTAATTACGTAAATGAATTTTGTTATTAACAGTAAACTGATACAAGACTAAATTTTGTTTTCTCTCTCTGTTAAGAGAAAAATATTTTTTCTAAACTAATTAGGATTATTTGGTATGTTAAATTATATGGAAAACATTTGATAACTTTCAGACCTTACTGTTGAGCTGAGTAAGAAATTAAAAAATTCTGATGGAAAGCTGTTTTGTTTCTAACCATACTTTTGACCCCGATGTTCAGGATGGAAAAAATTGTCCAGTGAAGTTGTCACAGAGTATAACCACTCATGATGTGTATGCTGGCTCTAAGTTTACTGCTGAAAGCACATGTACAATGTCTGTGTGAGAACTGGATACAAATGATAAGATGTATGGCCATAAAGCGTTTCCCGATTAACATACCTCTGAGCCTGTTCATGATATCTGATTCGTTTTCCCCCAACGTGGACAACTAGGCAAATATATAAACAAAAAGAGGCCTAGCACCGAGGGACATGAATGGACCCAGAGCAGGCATCTGAGCCACTCTGGCTACGTTGGAAAAATATATTGACCATCAATGCTTTCTATGGAAAGAGTTACAATTAAAAGGGGAAAATGATGGAGGAAATTTTCACATACTGAGGTATGTATGGGGAAGTCATTCTGGCTTACACAGGATTTCATCTGAACTTTAGGCTAACCAAAACAGCCTGTTTATGGCCTATTAAACATACACTGCACATCTGCTTTAACTATTAAGAAACAATACATTCAGAGACTAATATGAAGATGCATTTTGATTATTATCTTCATTGTAAAATGTCTACCAATTTTCAAATGCTTGTCCAGGTACTATGACAAAGTCATCAAGGAGAGAGGTAATGTTCTCATAATACAGAATATTGATGGTAAGCACAGAGCTTGAAGTTATTTCCAATTCTGTGTCCATTCCCCAAATTAGGCAGGACTATGCCCCACTTCAGCAAGAAGTAGCCAAGAGGGGTCATTGCCCCATTCCCTCAAACACTTGGGGAAAACTGAAACAGAAATGGAACTAAACCCGAGCTCCCCTGCCAAGTTGATAACTAACCTCTCTACCCAAAACCTTATTCCCCTTCCTGTTCCGTACCCGGCCCTCCCCAAGACTGAGGAGTACCAAAGGAAAGGGGGACTGAAACGGAGCAGGACGCTATGGTCCTTTCCCAACCCCCCGCCCGGCCCCTCCGTGTCCTCGGCCCGCCTTTTGTCTGTGGAAAACCTTGAGCCAAAGAATAGCTTTAATCAGAGAAGCGAGAGAACACAGAAACAGAGGAAAACAGTTAAAGGAGACCAAATAATAATAGTGCAGTCATTAGGCAAAGTCAAGGACCTCTGTTCCCTCTTAAGGGCCACAGGTAATATTCGGAGCCCTCCCCTGGGAGCCGTCTTGTAGACACTGTAACCCCACCAGGTGGAAGAAGTGAACTACATGAGGACCAGGCGCTGGCCTCGAGGAAATGGAAACAAACCGACCCTGGAACTGAAGAGTAACTCTACCTAAAACATCGAGATGACGCTGGTCAGACCACCGATGACCAGCTTCATGATGACCGTCAGAGCTGACTGCATTGTTTCTGCACGTAGCCCCCTCCCTCTGTCTATAAAAGCTCTTGCCCCCTTTTTGGGCGGGGAAGAGGGCCCTTGGACAGGCATCTGCCCTCCCCGCCCCCCCCTTTGCTGGCCTCCGAAATAAAGCAACCTTTCCTTACCTACCAACATCTATCTCTCGAGAATTGGCTTTCGAGCGGCGAGCAGCCAGACCTGGGTTCGGTAACAAGGGCAGCACCCCCGGTAAAGAACCGCCCGCCCCTTCGTCCTGCGGGTTACCGGGGCCTCCTCTCCAGCGCCCAGCGATCTCCCGGGGCGCCGCCGCCGAGCCCACCCCACGCCCACCTGCACGGCAGGCCCGGGAGCACCTGAAACCCGGGGCCGGCGTCCGCGCTACCGCACCTGCCTGTCCGGGTCCGCGGGTCCCCGCGGCAGAGCAAAGGTCACGGCCGGAGCCGAGCGCGTCGTCCAGCAGGAAGTGACGACCACCCGACTCAGGCCCGGCACCCTGTGGCGAGGCGGCCCCCACGAGGACCAGAGCGCGCCAGACGGGGAGGCAGTGACCAGGGGTTCCGGGGTGGTCGGGTGGGCGCTGGGCTCGGAGCGCAAACGCGCCTTCCGAGGATAAATAACGCGACGCGGACCCCTAACTGACCGCTCCGCGTGAGGGCCGGACCCGCCAAGCCGCCCCACAGCGCGGACGCGGGGGGCGAGGTCCGGCCGCCCGGACGCCTGCGCGGGCGCCCGGGGCAGGGGGCGGCCGGCCAGCGCCTCCCGGCTCCACACCCCGCGGTAGGCAGGGCAGCCCCCGTCCCCGCGACCCCCGCCCCGCCCCCACGACCCCACGACCCCACGACCGCGGGCGGCGGGCCGGGCCGAGGGGCCGCTCACTCACCGTTCGCTCGCCGGGCCGAGCCCGCGGGTCCCGCCGCCCCGCCGCCGCTCGCAGTCGCTAGCCGGTCCCCGGCGCCGCGGCCGCCCCCTGCCCCATGGCCACCCCCTGCCCCACGGCCACCCGGCCCGCGGCGCCGGCCCGCCTAGCATCAATGCCGCCACGCCGCCAGTGCGCACGCGCGCCCCCGCCTGCCGCGCGCATGCGCCTCCGGAGCCATACGCAAGCGCTCCGCGCCCGCCCCGCCCCGCGCGTGTGGGGCGGCCCGCAAGGACACCGGGCAGGGACTAGGGGCGGGACTGGGGGCGGAGTGGAGGCCTGGAGGGTGGGGCGGGGGGGGGCAAGGACGGGGGCCGTGCTGGGGGCCGCCGGGTGGGGAGGAGCGCCGGCCCCAGGAGGACCCCTGGTCCCCACTCACCACGCTGTGTCCCAAGCACGTTCGCTGGACCCGGGCCCCGCCCCGCCCCCATCCGCCATCGCTCCTCTACCCCGCGGGTCAGGTTGGCTGGCGGCGGCTGCCGCCAATGGTGACACCGACCGCCGCAGGCTCCGTAACTACCAGGGTGTGGCCCTGCTTAGAAGGAAAGTGTTTTCGGAACCAAAACTCGGTGTGAGCAGCTGCGACAGAACTGCGCCCCTCGGCTGCCGGCACAGCTGGAGGGAGCGGCCTGGCCCCGGCCCTCGTGGGCCTCGCCCACCCCAAGCAGCCCGGCGAGTCCTTGCACACCACCTGGACCTGAGGGGCCCTGGGCCGGGCGTCTCAAGTAGGGCCCCTCGAGGGTGACTTGCCAACACTGTTCTTCCTCCCTCCCCCCATCCCCTCACTGGAGGACCCAGAGAGGAGGGAGGAAGGGGGCCAAGGGGGAGCCGCGCCCCCGCGCCCCCATGTCCAGGCACGGTGGGTTCCCCCACGGCGTGCTGAATTGACGCGTTACCCACCACCACGGCATTGAATCAAGGGTCCCAGCGGTGTGCCTAGCTCCTGGGATGCGTCTGTGAATAAGCTGGTGCAGGGCCACTGTGGATGAGCCCGGTCGGCTGTCAGCTACTACTGTTCCTTCTCTACCCCAGGGCCTCCGGGACACAGCGCCTGGCTCGGGCCACGTGTGGACCGGAGCCCCCTGCGGCAGCCTGGTCTCTAGGTTTCTCCACCCCCATACCTGCCGCTCACAGTCTTCTCTGGCCGGGACTCCTCGCCCTGTGTTGAGAGACCTGGAACACAGCTGGGCACAGCAAAGGACACCTGTCACTGCTGTCCTGGGACCACTGGGCCATGGGGTTATCAAGGGTGAGTGGAAAGGGGGGCAAGGATGGCGGAAATTTGGGGGGATTTCTCAAGCTCCGTAACTTCCCCATCTGGTTATTTTGTAAAACCAACCGCTTCCCCAAAGTGACCCCCCCAGCCACACCCACAGAAGAGAAAAGCCTTTTGAGCTGTGTTTTTGGATATGAGCATTAACATAATACTACTAATGCTTGGCCAGGCCTCCCAAAAACCTTCTAGAGCAGGGACAGTCTGCAGAGAAGGCAGCTCCGGCCTGGTAACTAGCCAGGGTCACACAGCAGGCACCCTTCCTGTGCCCTTTCTAAAAGGAACTTGTGCAGGTGTGTGGCTGTAATCATGGCAGTCTGTCCATTCTGGACCTCAGGCAGGAGCACTTCCCCATTTCAGAAATGAGAAAACGGGGGCTGTGGCTTCCTCCATCAGAGCCTGTTGTGCAATCTCCCAGCAGGCCCTGGGCCCACTCCGGGGATTCTGGAGCCTCCCAGTCACACCCCGCAATCCATGAGGCCAGTGCTGGGAGGGGCACTTTAGGGCCTCCCAAAGGTTCCTAGAGGAGATCTTGCTTGGGCTGAGGGCTAAGGCTGAGCTGGAATGAGCTGGGCAGTGGTGGGGACAGGGAGGGGTCAGCAGCAGGGATGCAGGCGGGCGTGGGGGTGGGGGATGGGTGCCAGTCAGGCCAACGTGGGCAGTGAGCTGGGCAGACGATGCCGGGTCTGCTTCAGAGGGTCTGTGTTCAGGAAAGGCCAGAGGTGTAAACTTTCCCAGTGCCAGAGGTGCAGGACTCTCTTAATTTGGTATTTCTTTGTGTTCTTTTTCTTAAACATGGCTCCCCTACTGTTTAAGCTTTAGACCCCCCAGAACCTGGACTCCTACTCTTCCGAGGGCTGAAAGATGGGGGACCACAGAGGATGCAGTGGATAGGGCTGCCTCTCCAAAGCTGGACTCATTCAGGCAGGGCGGTGCCCTTGGATTTGGGGTGCAGGGTGTGGAAAGGGTTTTCCTCTTTGGGGTTCTGCTCCCAGCTCTTGGGGAAGTAGGCCTCAGCTGTGCCTGCTGGAGGGGAATGAGGTAGAGGGAGGCTTCCCAGCACCCAAAAAAGGAAGTGGCCAGGGGCCTGGGTGACAGGTGTGGCCGGGAGGCACCGAGGCTCCCTGTGGACAGGGAGTGTCTCAGGCTATCCAGACGCCACCTTCCCCAGTTCTGGCCTCCAGCCAGCATGCCCTGGACAAGTCCGGCCCCTTCTGTCCCACTTTTCCCAGCCCTCCCCAGGGGCCAGTGTCCGGAATCACGGACTTGGCAGTCTCCTGGTTGGGCTGGCTTTGGGATCGGGCAGCCCCTCTTCTTGCCGGGCCACTAAGTGCCAGGCGCACAGTACTGCAGGGAACAAACCCTCCAGGTGTTCGGGCGGGGGCACGGCCTGCTGAAATCCAGGAAGAGGGCTGCCAGAGGGTAGCTAGGCCGAGGGAACCTGGCGGGCGGCGGGAGCCTGGGCGGGGTGGGGGGGAGGGGGGTCTCTCAGAGCGAAGTCGTGAGCAGCCCTTCCCTGCTCTAGCACCTCACAGACGTGGGACTCGCCAAACTCTCACAAGGTGTCTAGGAGCAAGTGCTCTTGTTGCAGTTTCCACACGGGGAATCAGAGGCACAGAGAGGCCAAGTAACTGGCCCCAGATCACACCGGGAGGACGTGAAGGGGCAGAATTTGGCCGAACTCCAGGAGTGGGGAATGGTTGGGGGGAGACAAGCAGAGTGGTGTGGGTGGGGTGGCCTTTTCCTGCTCTCACACATTAGGAGGAAGAGGAACCGCTGGGGTGGGCAGGGGGGCGCCGAGGACCCCGCTGTGCGCTCCGTGTGAAGGGTCAGGCATCATGGGTGCTGGTGCCGGGTGGGGTGGACACCTCGAGTGGACGTGAACGCTGGGTGCTGGAAGAGGCGATGAGACCCAACATCGGGGTGCAGGTGACCCTAGAGCTCCCCGCAAGGCCCCAGTTCACGTCCAGCTGCCGAGGGTCTGGCGGAGCGTGGACATTGCACCTGCAACAGGTGTGCTCACCAGAGCCAGCTGCTACCTCAGACACTAGGGGCGGAGGCCAAAGGAAGGAAGGTGGAAGGGCAGGCACCCTGGAGGAGGGTGGGGCAAGGAGATCATCACTTCCCAGGTGCATCCAGGCCCAGGAGGCTGAGGGGTCCCAGGCTTCAAGCGTGAAATCAGAGGCTCACGCCGGGCAGCGCAGTGCGGAACGCGCTTCGCTTCGCACCACCGCCTGGCTGTCCTCTTAGTGCCCCCGGACACCTATTTTCAGTGACCACTTTGCTGAGAAGGTGGGAGGGCGGCCTCGAGGCCAGCAAGCAGAGGGGCTGAGTCTCAGCTCCCCTGGCCCCAGCTCAGAGGGCACCCAGTCTAGCCAGCCCTTGCTGAGGCTCCTGTGCCCACGCCATGCCCCTCTGAGGGTGGCCGACAGCAGATGTGTCCCTGTGCCAGGATAAAGGCTTGCTTCCTGACCCCAGGAGACCCTCCCTCCCAAGGACTCAGGCTGCCAGCCCAGGGAGCACCTTAGATGCTCTCTGGCATTTTGAGACAGCTGGCAGCGTTAAAACGTGCAAAGAGCAGATTTATTCCAGAGAGATGCGGGGGAGGAGGTTGAAACCGGGCGAACCCACTGTTCAGGCTGTCAACCGCCGGGAGGCCGCGCCCATGGTCCTTGTAGGAGAGACCCCTGCCATCGCGCCAGTCCCACCCACCCTTCCCCACGGGCAGGGCCAGGAGGACCGACTGCCTGTGTCTTCCTGACAATTGGAAAAGGGAGCTTCAGGAGGGAGTACTTCCCGCTGAGAGCAGTCTTCACTTACTTATGAATCTGACCCGTGGGAATTACCAAGTTACCTTTCATAACCTTACACAGAACACTTCGGACTAAAAGAAAATCACGTCCTTTAGCACGAAGGCACAGAAGGCAGGGCTGGGGTCCAGGGAAGCGGTGGAGTGAGAGGCTTCCTCACTGACGTGCAATGAAGTGTTTGCTTCTCGTGGGTGTGGGGCAGATGCTCATTTTTTCTTGCAAGATGCAGGTCTTTTCATTCGGACAAAGATGAAAACTGTTCTATCATCTGAAGGGAAGTATGTCTCTGGAGTAACGTCCTTAGTATCTTAGGGAGGGAAGAGTAGGGGAGGGCCACCAGTAGGGGCAGAGGCTCAGAGAGGAGAGAAAGGTCGGACAGCCACTCGGGAGACTCACGCTGCCGGGGAATGAGAGGACCACGGTCTGGCCACCAGACAGGGGGGCCAGGGCTGGTGGCATGCTGCTGCTCTGCAGGCCCATCTGAGGACCGGCCGCTCCTTTCATGGACTCTCTGTGAGGGGGACAAAAAATCACGTGGGCAGAAGAGGGGGCAGCCAGGGGAGGGCAGCTGCCCCCCAGACACCGAAACAGCCCCACAAATGAGCAGCCACGCCAAAATCCCTCATGTCAAACTGCTTTATTACATCTTAAATAACAGTACAGTGAATATAGGATCTATCTTGCATCCAGCTTCCTTGCAGTACACTGACTTTAAAATTAAATACAAAAGGTGAGGGACAGGGTGCAGAGAGCTCTACAGGGGTGCCGAGGGGGGTAGGGCCGGGGCGGGGGGGGGGTGCTTGTCCCACTCTTTGCGGGTCCAGGGCACAGGGCACACAGGATGGTGCAAACACAGGATGGAGAAGCCGCTGCTGCCTCTACGGGAGTGCTTGGTGCGGGGAGGAGGCCTGCGCCGTCCCAACGCCACTGCTCCACACTGGACGCGCACAAAACCAGGGACGTCTGCATGTTAGAAAAATGGTCTGCCTCGGTGCAAAAGGCTGGTTCCACGGGAGAGCCGGGCTGTGAGGAATCCACAAAGGGAGGCCGGGGTCTCCATTCCCTGTACCACCCCGCCCCACCCCCCAATTCCAACAGCAATCGTTTGGAACAGGACTTGTTTTTAAAGGAATAAAGAAAACAGTGAATATCCCGCTAGGTGAGTGTGCAGAGCCGCTGGCTGCACGGCTTCCGACGCGATGCGTGTGCACAGAGGAGCAATGGTTACAGCTTTAAAGAGGTTATTTCTGAAAAGAAAGAGAACATCTAAGGACTGAGTCCTATATGCACGTTTGAGCATTTCTACAGCATGCGATTCTAAGAGTAAACCCACCCGATATGGCAAACGATCAAATTTTTTAAAATTTAACTTAGAAAGTTTGAGATCATTATTTTCAAAACATTGATTTGTACATTGTTTCATACACAAATAACTGACTGACTATCCAAGCACAGGACGGGCACCTCGCTTGAGAGCAGAGGCTCCTGACGGTCAGGGTGGGGCACAGGGTAGTGTCGCGCTGTTGCTGTTGTATAAACTTCCCTCCAACTTCACAAGGAGACCCAGGGTGAGATTAAAAACTGAACTGAGAAGGTAGAGAGAGCGGGTTGGGGAGCAAAGGTGCCTAACTGGTGTTCACTGTTCGTCCACGGCGCGTGCTCTGTTCCTTGACTTCTCAGCATCACCCTTCTATGCCGTGTGTGCACACAACGATCATGTGACACGAGACGAAAAGTAAAAAAACTAGGGACTAAATTTACATCATTAACAATTCCAGAGAGGCTGCACTAGACCCTCTTTCTCTGTTTAACTACTGAACAGAAAGGAATATATTTTAAGAAGGAAATATGAATGTCTGCAAAATCCTGTTACAAACACAATCTGAAACTTAGAATCAATTACAAGGTGAAGTCCTCAACTTGTTCGCCATGAACAACACAAAACAGGATCACTGATCTAGAATTCAAAGAAACTAGTAGAAAAGTGTGTCTGCCTTACAATTACACTCAAGTTTACCTTCTGGTTAACATTTTTATTATAGTATTTCCTTTTAAATTCATTCAAGACAAAAAAAAAAAAAAAGAAAAACAAACAAAAAAAAGAAAAACAAAGACAATGGTCCCGGAAGGAATGCACGATTTGTTTTAGTTTACAGCACAGAGATTCTTCTCTTAATGGGAATTGTGCTCTTGGTTTCAGCAATAAGTGAAGGGAAAAGGTCTTGCCCTTTTGAAGTTCTGAGGGGTGCAGGGCATCCGCGTTAGTAGGGGTGGATTGGAAATGCTATCACTGTAACGCTCCAAGGTTGGAATGGTCTTCCAGTCACAGCGGCGTCCACCTGCTGCTTTAAACAGAGTTTAGAGAAACATGAAGAGAAACGGACACCCTGGTGCAGGTGCACAGTCAGTATGATGGGTGCACCCGCTCGCGGCTGAGGGCACAGGAAGTGCTCCAAGCTGACACCAATGCTCACGTGCCCACAAGTCTAGATCAACTACATCCAAATTAATCTTAGAAACCCCGACCCACAATGTCATACGTAGAGCTACAAGCAGGGAGGGCACGGGGCTGCTCCTTACCTGTTGGTGTTAGTTCCAGATCTTGAGGAAGCTGTCCCAGGACCCTGTTGCCACGGCCATCCCGTCGTCAGTCACCCCCAGGCAGCTGACGCGGTTGTCATGCCCGGCCAAGACCCCTGGGAGCAGATGACAGCACGGTCACCCCTGGATCCAGCCACTCCCTGAAGCAGACCCAGAAGCCCCCAAGGTTCAGTCCCTGCCAGGCCTCAGTGGTGAGGAAAGGGCACCAGGAAGGAGAGGAAGCCTGGTCAAGTGGAAACTAAACTGAAGCTCATGCCCACACTTGTCCAAGGCGAGGAAGGGTCAGCGTGCTCCTCTCCCATGGTGGACGTGCCCACGGCAGCGGGAGGGATTCACACAGAAGGAAAACACACTGGAGAATCTGGCAACGTGTCTGTTATCAAGACACGTGGATAACAGCATGACAACAAGGAACACACACAACTGAAAGGCACTAACACACACACTGAACAACCTAGGGCCTCTTGCACTGACTCCTGAGCACTCCCGACGGTAAAATGCTTAAATAAAAAATGGAACAGGGGGCTTCCCTGGTGGCGCAGTGGTTAAGAATCTGCCTGCCAATGCAGGGGACACGGGTTCGAGCCCTGGTCCGGAAGATCCCACATGCCGCAGACCAACTAAGTCCGTGCACCGCACCCCCCGTCTTCAACACTGCAAGTTCTCGTCTTTTGCACAACCTGCGTTTTAATGCACTTGGGAAGGACACACCTCTCGCCTGCCTTTCACGTGTGAGCTCCAGTCTGTGCTTCCAACAGGCCCGATGGGAGGGGGGCCGTGAAGACCACGCGGCTGGCCCGTTCCTGCCCACCGTGTGCGGCCGAGAGCCCGCCGCCACTGGCCTGCCTCCCGTCCCCCTGCCGGGCCCACACGTCGCAGCTCGCGTCTCAGCCGGCCAGGCGCAGCCGCTGCCTACCTGCCCTGTCGGCCTTGAGGGCGTCCCAGACGTTGCAGTTGAAGTCATCGTACCCCGCGAGGAGGAGGCGCCCGCTCCTGGAGAAGGACACGGAGGTGATCCCGCAGATGATGTTGTCGTGGGAGTAAGTCACGAGCTCCTGATCTGCACGGAGGTCGAACAGCCTGCAGGTAGCGTCGTCCGAGCCAGTGGCAAACGCATTGCCGTTTGGAAAGAACTGGAGAGAGAAAGCGAACCAAGATGATTTGCAAATGCACAGAAAGAACTACTGTGAACGTGAACTGCCGACAGCAGAGCGACTGCGGGCCCCGCACGGGGGTGGCGCAACGTGCTCGTCCTCCCCAGAGCCGGCTTCCCTCCCCATTCGGCCTCCCAAAGGAGCAGCGGGAGAGTGGCCACCACTGACGGGCTGGGCTCCCTGCAGGCTGCTGGCAGCCAGGCTGAACCCGAGGAGGACGTCTCCTCGCGAGACCGGGCCCGCCCGTCACGGTGCTGGGGACAAGGGCAGGCTCCCCCAACCGCCGCGCCCCGCGCGCCCCCGCAGAGCTGGGCCAAGGGGCTCAGCCGCGGCGCTGCCCGTCCCCTGATGGGGGAAGCCGCGTGATACAGTCACTGGTCACCCCAAGGCCGGGAGATACGCCAGGCCTCAGCAAGGACAGATCAAGTCACAGCTAAGTCTCCCACAGGGAGTTTTTTTCAATTTGACTGTATCTGCATAGAAAAGAGAGACCATCTAATTCTGAAAACATCTTCAAATTTGACGATGCGGCCCGTGGCTCCAGAGAAGGACTCTAACTTGCTAACGGCCGGCGAAGGGCCCCCGACCCGCACCTCGGACCCCAACTCACACAGATGGCGTTGATGTCGGACTCGTGGCCGGTGAAGGTCTGCCGGCACATCCCTTCTCGCACGTCCCAGAGTTTGGCTGAAGCATCGCAAGCACCAGAGACAAACAGTCTGGTGTCCGGGGCGAGCGAAAGGCTCATGACGTCGCCGGTGTGTCCAGTGAACGTGGTCGTCTGCTGGCCGGTCTCAATGTCCCACAGGGCACTGGAGCAGAGCAATGACAGCGGTCACCCCACTTGCGCAGGAGACTAGTCCTGTGACAAACGGTCCTTCAAACCCCCCAGGACGGCAGTAAAAGTCTGCACTTAAGGCAACTCTAAAACCTGTAATCCGACTTTGTTTAGAAGGGTTTGTTACAAAGCAAACGAATAAACGCAATGAACAAACACAGTACAGATGAGCACACGCCCACGGGCTTTACGGTAACTGTGATTTCCACGTCAACTCAAACACCAACAAAAGAGGGAGCCCGAGTCCCTGTCAAGGAGGGATGCATGCGGCCCCCCGCGTGGGCTCAGTGAGGGGCAGCAGGAAGCTCCCGGCTGCCATCCCAGGCTGGACAGAAAACGCGCTCCCTGCTGCTGCCAGCTCCATGCCTTCCAGGGTCCCACGGGCTGGGACGAGGAGATGACGGCCCTTAACTGGGGTCACTCAGCGGTGGCAGAGCTAAGCTCGGGCCCACAGCCGTCTGCTTGGGTGGCTACACGGAGGGCAGTCAAAGGTGAGACACAGCAGCGCCGCGAGGACAGCGTGTGCTGTTTCTGTGCTTCACCCACAGAAGCAACGCCACCGGAAGCCTCGCAGAAAACCCGGCTCAGCCCAACCACCCAAATCCAAGCGTGCAGGGCCCCTTGCTAGGGCCTGAGGGATGACAGAAGGAAGCAAGACATTCCCAGGGTCTGAAGAACATCCCTCATGAATGAAAAAGCTTTCAAAAGTATCTTCTAATACAGAAATTCTTCCCCAACTGACAGTCCAGACAGACCATAAATCTTCGGTGAACCTCTGGACATACATAAAGGACACCTCAGGAAACAGGACCCAGCCGGGGCACCCCTGCCCACTGCGCGGCCCGCTGGCTCCTGACTACCACATGCCTCCAAGGACCAGAATAACCCACGAGGAGAGTGTAAGCCTAAAATGATTCAACTACCTAAAGATTTAAAAGGATATGCTTTGGTGCTTCGAGTGAAAACATTACAGAGGTTTACGTGGTCTATCCAAAAGTAAGGTGAAACTCTAAAAATTCATTAGTTTGATATAGTTCACGTGAAATTGTGACAAGTGACAAGTTTTTTAAAGCTGTGCTCGGAGTCCACAGTGAGGCGGTGCTCACCTTAGCGAGGGACTAAAGCACACCCACTCCCCCAAGTGCCACTAAAGACGGCCTGCAAAGGTAAAATCTGCGGGGGGGGAGAAAAGCGGGCATTTCATGCAAAACTGTAGTTTCAAAATCAGTTCTTTGCTGTTCAAAATCCAACTCTGAGCTTTCAGATCTGCACAGCGCACCACGAACCCACCCACCACTCACTGCCACGTGTGTCTGAAGCCGCCTGGCCATTTCCAGTTAAAATGGCCTAACTGAGAACTCCCCTGCGTCTCGAGCTACGGGCCAAAGCAAGCAGCATGAGGACAGGTGTGGCGCGCAAGTACTCACCAGGTGGTGTCTCCAGAGCTGGTAACAATCTGATTGTCATCCAGAAAACGGCAGCAGGACAGGTAACCTGGAAAACAGAGCCACACGATGGCCCCAGAATTCGAGCCCCCGACTCTATGATCTTATAAATGGAAGAACACGTTGGCAGAACAACTATGGCGGGAAGGTCCACAGCAAGGGAGACAAATACCTCGTCCACCACCCCCGGCCCCTGCCGTGTGTGCTGCGAAGAGGAAGAGAGCAGCACGGACAACACGCACTGCCGGGCAAGAGTCAGAGCCCCAGGCCCACAGGACTGGACTCCGGTGAGCACGGCGCCCCAAGAGGCTCGGGAGGCAAGTGCACCTGTCCGCCCCTGCCCTTTTGGACACGTCGGGAGGAGCAGGGACGGAGGGTCTGCAGGGGCCAGAGCCAGAGAGGAGGATGGGCGTGGGGGTCGGTTTGTTTTCTACGGGACAAGCGCTGCTTCTGTCTTAGTGTAGGTGACCCTGAGAACTGCACGTGCAAGGTAAGCACACCTGCCCCCAGAGGGCCCAGGGGATGGTGGCAGAGCAGCCCCTGCCCCCAGCAGGCCGGGCTCTTGCCAGGGAGAAGCATGCCTGCCAGGTCTTCCCAGGCCACACCAGAGCCACGTGTGACGCTGTGTGAATCAGTAAGATCAAAGACAAAATACAGAGAAGAGGCCCACTGAAGGCTGCTGATGTGGAAAGTATAAGAATATTGGGAAAATAAAGCACTTATCTAACATATTACTGTACTGTCTCCCATAGAAAAAACAGAGAGAGAACAATTTCAAAACAGCAACGACGTGCCTAGACAAGGACCTGTGGTCAAGTGCTCGCTGGAGGCCACGTCACGTCCACAGGACACCAGGGACCACACGGGCTCTCTTCCCGCTGAGTCTCAGCCTAAGTTCCGCTCCGAGAACAGCACTTACTTCCTGGCACACTCTCACCCTCGCTCAAGCCAGCCTTCTGGGAACCAGCCCTGGGACCCTCACACCCGCCATCACAGCACTAGCCTGTCTGACTTGGGATCCCAGCAGACAGGGAGGAGCGTCGTGGAGACGGCAGCACCGCCTGGTCTCACACAGGGCCATACAGGGGCACTCCTAGGTCAACAGCACAAAGAAACACGACCTCAAAGATGACCTCTGTCCCACCTTGTGCAGGCGGTGGTCCAGCCCAAGGGAGTCCACGAGCTTCCCGCCCCAAGGACCAGAGGCTGCCGGCTACAGCCTCGGCTCTCGAGCACTAGCAACCTGCTCTGGCCTCTTCAGGGCCTCGGATGGTCAGCACACGTCAGCTGGCTGACCCTCAGGGGCCAGGCAGGCTGTGGGAAATGACCAAATCTACAAAACCACACATGGTCCCTGGGGACCACAAATGCTGTGAAGACTCCAAGACACATGCAGATGAAGAGGAGGGGCGGGGCAGCACACACGGAGCCCGGCCTGGTCCTGGGGCGAGGGCGTCTCAGGGACCTGAGAGACTGCGTGTGGAGAGCACTGGGGTGGCTTTGGTGTTCGTTTTCTAACTTCCTGTAGTTTGAGCTTTCAAAATATACACAGCTGACCCTGAACAACATGGGGGCCGGGGGTGCCAGCCTCCTCGAGGCTGGAAATCTGCAGAGAACTTGGAGTCGGCCCTCGTGACGGCGCTTCCTCAGTCTCCTTGGGGACGCTGCCCACCCGGGCTCCTGTGTGCTGTATTTGGAGAAAAACCTCAGGCGTAAGTGCACCAGTACAGTTCAAACCTGTGTTGTTCAAGGGTCAACCCTATCCAAATACTACTTTTCATTAGACAAAGTCAGAGCTGCTGGCTCATAACTCACTTTTTTGGTCTCTGTATTTTGTACATCGAGGGAAAAAAACAATAACCAGGTGGATATTATATTTTTTACAAAAATCTTTTTTCCTCCCAGAAAGAAAAGGTGGAAACCAGCTTTTCTTTTTATATTTATTTATGTGGCTGTGCCGAGTCTTAGTTGCGGCACGCAGGATCTAGTTCCCTGACCAGGGGTCAAACCCAGGCCCCCTGCACTGGGAGCACGGAGTCTTAACCACTGGACCACCAGGGAAGTCCCGGAACCAGCTTTTAAATTAGGTTAACAAACAAGTACTGAGCATCAAGACTCAACAGCCCTGAGACGGGAGCTCACCAACCATGAACACCAGACCGTCCAGCCGGCGGGCTCGGCAGCTGACCCCACAAGCCCAGCGTCCCAGGAGGCCAGTGACGCCCCGTGTGCACGGGGACCATCAAGGGGCACCCGGGCTCCGGGGAAGCCTGTGGGGCCGTTCCGGCTGGGAGGTGGGCAGTGGCTTCAGAGTAGGCCCAATTCTCAGCGCAGCTGCTAACCTGCAGTGCATGTTCCCGTGAGCTGGCTCACGAGCCCCAGGCTTCCCAGAGGAACTGGGATCATTCTGGAGAATTATCGGGAGGAACGGAGCTGTCTGCACATTTCAGTTCTCAACGAACGGTGGCAGTTACTGTCTTTGCTTATATAAGAGCGAGCAAATTCCCTGAAGGGGCCGTGTCAGTGTGTGAGTGTCCTCAGCAGAAGGGTGGCTGGCCCAGTGGCGCTGCTGCCTTACGAAGGCCTCCAGAGGGGCAGGGAAAACAGACCCTGACAAAAGTGGGCACCAAGTGTGGAGGTGCCAGGCCTCACGGAGACAAGTGGCTGCGGGACACAGGTGCGCTGGGGACAGCCTGGCGCGGGGACGAGCTGGCAGCAGTCCAGAGGGGAGGAGGCTTGAAGTGAGGCAGGGCAGGCGCTCAGGTCAAGGACCCGTGGGAGGGAAGCGGGACGGTCTCATGACAGGGTGTCGCTGATGGGAACCTGGACCGGAGAGGCAGACAAGCTTACCTCCTCATCCAGAAGGCAGCTGAGCCAGACGGCAAAACCAAAGACCAACGTGCACAGACACGTGAGCCGCCGCGAGTGCTGCCCCAAACCAAACAGCGCGGCCAAGGGAACTCATCCCAAGAACACGGTTACGGCCTGAGAAGCCACTCCTCTGCAAGAACAGTATTTACAGCCACAACACGCGCACTAGTGACAAGCCGGGAACTGCTGCAATGACCGACGACAGGGACAAATCGGCGCACCTTACAACGGAACCCTCTCCACCTCTGCAGGACAACGCTGCAGTTCTGGATGGGATTAGAAGTTAAAAACACAGAAGAAGAAATGTTACTTTCCCAACTTTCTACGGTGAATCACGCTGGCAGTCTTAGCCCAGCCAGCACCTGGGGGAGGCGGGGGCACCTGGCTGGGTGGGGAGGGAAAGCCGCCGATCAGCTCGGAGGTGCACAGGGGAGCGGAGACCGGGAGCAGAGGGTGCGTTCTCTGAGCAGCTCCGTGAAAACGAAAGAGAGACAACGAAGTAACATGAAGGCCTGCGAGTGAGGAAACGCCACCCCAAAGAGACAAACCCAGAAACTGCTGATGCCAAAGGACAAGCACCCAGCAGCAGGCCGGGTGCATCCGTCCACCCGGAGGTTCACGTATCCTCTCAGGCTGAATGCAGGCACAGCCAGGACCCGTGGCCAGCCTGGGAGAGGGGGGCTCTTGCTGCTGGGGGGCTGAGCCGGCTGGAGGGAAGCCCAGAGGGTAGCTGAGCCGGCGGCGCAGTCCGTGAGGTCAGGAAGTGAGCAGTGGGATCTGAGTTTCCCAGACTGTGACCACAGAAAGCCTGAAACTGCTGTCACGTTAACTAACTGCCAAAGAACAGGGCGCCGCAGAGCAGCACAGTGTGGCCCGAAGCAGAACTGTGGGACACGTCTTTCCTCCCAGAGCGGGGCCTGCTGGCGCCTGTCAGGAAAGAAGCAACTAACAGGCCAGGGGGCCCGTCCACTGTGCTTTCACGTGCATTCAAGCCCCGGGTAGCATGGACAAATCATCCCTGAAAACGAAATTTTAGCCACCGCAAGGGCTTCTGGCAAGAGTACAAGGCAGTCATATCACCCCCAGGAAACCTCTGGCTAAATTCTTGACCATGGTGATCTCAGAAAGGGTAAATGTGTCTGCACTGCGATGGGAGGTTTAGGAAAGGAGAATGAGCTTTTAGGGTATTACTAATTTCTCAAATATACAATCTAATGCCTTTGTATTATTATTTTCACCAAGAGAGCACTCAGCAAGTTTTATTCTATACGTAATATATTCATAGCAACAGCAATAATGATAAATGTTCCGTCTCAATCGTTGTGAATTCATTCCATTAACCATTTCCAGAGGGCATCCTTTACTCCTTAAGATAGAAACTTAAAAGGCAAAACACCAGAATATAGAACGCCATCTGATGTTTGCTCTCTCAAGTATTGCTAGCGTTTCCAAAGCCTGGGTGGCCAACTCTAGAGAAGGAAGCTTCTGTTTGTTCCATATGGGCCCTTGTATTTTCTGGAAACAACAGCAACACAAAACTGACCACCAAGAGCCTCTCTCCTGAAACTGAGCGCAGAGGCTCGACTCCCGCCCTCACTCCATCAGACACCATCTGAGGGCTCAGGGAGACTGCTGAGAAGAGCACCAAGGTGGGTTTTCTGCGCAACTGAGTTTCTAAGACTCTACGGCAAAATGTCCCAACCATAGCTTAACAGAGAGCTCTCAACTTAAGGCTCAGGCCAGAGAGAGATGCCTGAGTGATGAGCACTAACGTCATCAGACGGAGGCTAAGAAGGACTGAGACAAGATGCAGACCGCACATCCTCAGATCTTGAACCCACTAACCATTCACACCTTTACCCCCGACTAAAGTGAGGCTATTTGAATTTACCAAGTTTTAACCTTTATTGATTTGAAGCTGAATTATGTATCATGTCTGAAGAAAGTCACAAATACTCTTAAGAGGCCAGATGTTTAAAAAAACACTATCACTCAACTCCCAAAGAAGTAAAATTTCATGATACATGAAGGAAACAAAATTTCGAAAACATTCTAATACTAGATTTATTTTTTTGTTTCAGCAAATAAAGTGTTAAAAAGGTTTAATTAAAAATGGAAGTCCATACACTGAATCTGATAATAAGGGATTGATAAACAGTAAGAATGTGTTTTTCAATGTGCTGCGAGTTCATCAACGCTATAAGCAAAGTGGTTTAGGAAGGGTGCTCACTGGACAGAACTCCCAGTTTACAAGGATGGGGCAGGCAGCCTAGGCTGGGTTCCGAGAAGCGGAGTTCCCACCCCCAGGAGCAACCTTCCCACAGAAACCACCACGAGCTCTGGACAAATATAAAAACAAAAACCTGAAAGCACTGGAAGCAGAAGCAGACAAACCGGAGGGGAGCCTGCACTTGGGAGAAGAGAAAGGCACTGGGTGAGCTTGTTTTTCAACAAGCTTGCTTGTCCTGTGCCTGAGGGCAGGCCCCCTCTTGCAGCCACATCTCAGACGCAGATCTATGGCCCAACCTTCTTGAACAGCCAGTAAATAGGGTTCTGGTCAACCACAACTGGAAAGTGCAAGAAGGAAACCTGGAAAGGAGAAAGCCGCAGAAGGCCCTAAAAATCACACACCTACTGCCCCAACATCTGTCCAAACCACACAGGCAGGACAGCTGCTCCCACACGGCTGTGTGGCTGCTCCCAACGGAACGAAATGGCAGGGCTTCAGGGGAACAGAGTCTGCACAAAGCCCAGGACACAAGTCAAAATCACTAGATGTACCAAGAAGCAGGAAAATGTCGCCCATATTCAAGAGGAAAGAGCCACCAAGACCAAACCTCAAGGGATTAGTTGCTGGAACTGGCAGGTAAGAATTTTAAAGCCAGCTCTTGGAACCCTGCCCAAGGATCCTAAATACGCTCGTCACAAATAAACAGGAAACGTCAGCAGGAAAATAAGAACGATTGTTTTAAAAAGCAAACGAATTCTAGAACTGAAAAACAGAACGTCTGGCACATACGGCTTGCTGGGTAGTCTTAACAACACACTGGAGGTGACAGAAGTCACGTGTACTGGAGGACAGCTCTGGGGAAGCGGGAGACGGAATAAACAAGAACAGAACCATGGGGACCTAAGAGACGATGCGAACATGCACCCACTGGAGTACAAAAAGACAGAGAACAAAGAACAGAAAATGGATTTCTAGTATTTCCCAAATTTAGTGAAAGACAAAACTTTACAAATTCAAGGTGCAAAAGCACAATAAACAAAGAAAGTCACTCCAAGGCACAGCACAAACTGTGAAAACAAAGAAAAATCTCAAGAGTGCTGGAAGAAAAGAATACCAACCCAGAATTAAATATATCCAGCAAAAACTTCTTCAAGAATGAAGCATAATCGACATTTTCAGATAAATGAAAACAGACAGAATTCACTGCTAGGAGACCTGCACTCACAGTAAGAAACGGTAAAGCAAGTTCATCAGGCTGAAGGGAACCCGAAAAAAGCTCACGTGTTCAGGACGTGATGGTAAAGATTTGAGTGAATTGGCGATTCAAACTTCTTCAAGTGGCTACGAACACTTAGAGGAAACAAACAGAACAATATACTGTGGGGCTTATAACACGTGGAGACGCAACGCCCACAAGAACTTCATAAAGAACGAGGAAGGGCAGAAAATGGGCATTTATGGCCACAAGATTCCTGTATTTCATTTAAATGGATACAGTACAACTCTGAGTGCACCGTGAAAAATTATGAATGTACACTGCAATCCCTACATAACCCTTTTTTGGAGGTAACCAGAAAAGCCAACAGATAAAACTAAAATAGAATTCTAAAACATCAAGTAACCCAAAAGAAGGCAGCAAAGGAGAGCACACCATAAAGCGAGAGAGCCAAATCCCACTGCACCCACACTGCATGAAACAGAACCCCATACTATTCGAAAGGCAGACACTTAGAGTGGATAAAAAGAAAGAACCAAGTGTGTGCTGTGTCTAAGGGACTCTGTTTATAAATACAGTTAAGTGGATGGGAAAAAATACACCATGCAAACAGTCGGACTAAGACGGCTGGAGCAGCTACGTTAACATCAGATACAGCCGACTTGCCAACACAGAAGGTTCTGAGAAAGAGGGTCACTTCATCAGGAACGTACGACAGTCATGAACATGCCTTCTACCAACAGCTGTGAACAGTGTCAAAGTCCTGCTTTGACGAACACGCTGAGAACCTGCCCCACAGCCTGGACTCCCAGGCGCGTGCGGCATGTCATCCTCAGACCACCCGCTCCACCGGAAGCAAGTCTCCATAAATGTGAAAAACTGAACTGGTACAGAACATCTTCTCTGAACATAATGGCATTTGATTGGAAACCAATAACAAGTTATCAAAAGGGTATTAAAAATATTTCCCACTGAATGATAATACAGTTAAAGCCACGCTTAGAGGGTAATTTATATTTGAAAAAGTAGGAAGATCTACGTTTCTACTTTAAGAAGATAGAAAGTTAAAGAAGGAAGCAACCCCAAAGCAAACAGGAGCCAAAATAACACACCACCCCCAACGCACAGAGCTGGCTACGTTCAAAAGCACTGAGCCTGAAGGACTCTGTTCTGCTTCCTGTGCAACAAGAATGCCAGTCATTATGAAGGATGCTAAGAGATCAGTAAGGGTGTCTCGATATGTGGATAAGTACGTGTGTGTGCGCACAGGGAGACACGTGCACGCTCGCGCATGTCTAGATTAGGAACCCTTCTGGAAACGCACTCAGGATGGAAGGAGGTTCAGAAGGAGGAACGCCTCGAACTGCGTCCAGCTGCTGCGGAGCGACCTACGTTCCCAAGATCCTTGACAACAGCCACTACAGCGACTTATATCCAAAGGCTTCTTACTGATAAAGGAATATCAAGGCCTGTGTTTGATTTCATTTTAAGAGTATATCTGGCCATTGATGTAGCCAATCTCATTAAATAATTGTTGAGAAGGGGTGAGTGTCCATAGCATGTAACTCATGCAAGGCACACAGCATATAAACTTTGAGGTTACTGATGAGAACATGTACCTGTATGTCCAGCCAGTTCACGGCTCACACGTACATTCCCTTCACGAGTTTTCAGATTGTAAATGGAGCAAATGTTATCCAGGCCACCGCAGGCCACATAGTTGCCAGAAGGGGCATATGCACATGTCATGACCCACGAGGAACGCAGAGGGATGGCATGAACCTAAATGACAAGACACACGTGATGCAAGCACGCTCAAGGTCAAAAACATTAACTACTGACATTTATGATCCTGCTTCTAGTCTTCAACTTTCACTGCACAGCAAAACAGTGGCCAAAATTATTCTGAAAATATTTTATATGTGTGGGCAGTCAGATAAAGTAATAATTTAATTAGAAATCCAGTGTTGCACACCAATTTAATGTAGGTTTGTTGTTTTTTTTTTGCGGTGCGCGGGTCTCTCACTGTTGCGGCCTCTCCCGTTGCGGACCACAGGCTCCGGACGCGCAGGCTCAGCGGCCGTGGCTCACGGGCCCAGCCGCTCCACGGCACGTGGGAGCTTCCCGGACCGGGGCACGACCCCGTGTCCCCTGCATCGGCAGGCGGACTCTCAACCACTGCGCCACCAGGGAAGCCCCTATGCAGTTTTATTTATTTATTTAGGCCACACCACGTAGCTTGTGGGATCTTAGTTTTCCAACCAGGGAGCGAACCCAGGCCCTCAGCAGTGAAAGTACTGAGTCCTAACACTGGACTGCCAGGGAATTCCCAAATGTAGAGTTTTAATAAAGTCATAACTTACAGTTAGGTAGGCACTTAAGTAATGGCAACATAGCCTCTGAATCACAATTATATAGTAAAAGGAAAACATTTCACTGGCTTGTCAAAATGGCTATAAAATTCACTCCAAAAATAAAGCATTTTTAGTGCAGTAATCAAACTAGAAATCACTGTAATTAACCCTGCCACACACCTCCCTGTGTTTGAGACAGATCTGTTGTAAGTACTGCATTCTGTCATACACGTGTGGCGTCCTCCAGTAAAATAAAACTGCATTCTGTCTGTTACACGCGTTTAGACCAACGGTAGTGCTTTTTCATTCAATATGATACAACCCTGGACTGAAATTTTAAAATAATTTAATTTATACTTCAAAGTATAAACTCTTTCAGATTATTTCTTGTAAAAACTAGTTGACTAAACGGAAAGCTGTATCTCTGTATTTTTGAATGAAGCGTGAGATTTCCCAGACTGAGCTAAAACTGGACTCCAGTTGCCTAGAAACTTCAGGAGGCTCCCCCAACCTGCTCTGTAAAGAGACGACACATCGCAGCAACACCACGCCGGCCCAGCAGCACCAGTGACACATGCCAGCCACGTGACTGGGCTTCCACCTGACCCATATGGCTTCACACAAAAACGAACTCACTGTGCTCCCCCACCCTCTCCCGTTATACATTTTACGTAAGTGAACCCAGAGTTTAAACACCCGCCTTTCCCGGGCCGCTTTTCCGGGAAGGGTTTGCACTACCTACCTTGTTCGTGGTGTAGCTATCCCAGATGATAAGCTTACCATCCTGTGAGGCACTAACTAGAAGCCTGGAGGAAAAAGAAAAAAGCAAACCATGAGCACCACACCAACAAGGGAAGTCACCCAAAGACAACGAATGAAAACTAAACTTTAGTGATGACTAACGCGCTCCAACATTATCTTTGCTGACAAAGTGCACTTATTTATAAGCACCCCCCCCACAAGAATGTTCTAATTGTCAGACCAACTTCGAAAGCAAGAAAAGAAAATACTGCCAGCGATAACAGCTCAGGTTCAATCGTGCTTGTCTTCAGGTGAAGACCTGGCCACAGTCCCTTGGCTGGTCAGACGAGACAAGCTGGTTGCCTAGAACTGCTTCTGTTTGTTTTCTGTTCACCATAAATCAGATTTGAGACCTACAGATCTTTCTTTCATGAGTCAAAGGTGGTAGAAAATATTTAGTATATAATTTTCTGTTCCATTCTGACACGTAGAAAGCCTAAATATAAAGGACTAATAAGTTTTTAGATATTCAAAATTTATGAGACATTTCTCACCAAAGATACCCCATGAAAGTTTCCCAGACTGAGCCAAAATGGGACTGCGAGGCCCTTACAAACACTGAGGAGGCACCCCCTTTCCACCTGCTTTGCAAAGAGATGACAGTCTAAAGCACAGCTGTGCCTGGCCCCACAGAAGACACTAGTTAACTATCAGGAATATTTTTCGTAACAATTTTCTTGCTCTGGTCAACTGTGCCGTTTGGGATCTGTGTCTTGAAAAGGTGCTCAGTCTGTATTTGCAGAAAGAAGACAGGAAACCGCAAAAGGAAAACATGACTAATGGGCAAAGGAATTTCAAGTGAGAGTAAATTCAGGGAACCACCAGTACTCATAAGATATCCTAAGGAACTCTGTTGTACAGACTGTGCTGTTTTCGAGGAACGGCAAGAAGGCTCTCTCCATAATCCCACGCAGAGATACGTGTCAGCATGGTAAATAAGGAGAAGGATTTTCAGTTTTAGAGATTTTATCAAAACACGGGTCTCAACCATTTCAGCCGCAGTATACTCGGCTTCCTGAACTGGTCAAAACCTGGAGGTAAAATCCCTCGAATCCCTCTGACAGCGGGTCCTTTTCGTCCAGCTCTGCGCTCTGATGCGCACCCTTCTCAGGGAGCCAGCAATGAGTCTGGCGGGGAATAAATACGTGTTCAGCACTGCATGAAAAACTTATCCAGGAACTGAACTACATGCAGGCTCCAATCCTATTATTCTTTGGATGCAATTTCTTAAAGTAAATCCCTGCATCAAGGTGCAGTTATAAACATATTAGGCACTTGAAAGACCCCACGTAATCGGAGCCAGGGTCGCTCTGCGGCTCTATTTCCGCCAGGCTCCTCTAAGCACAGGCTTTGGATGAACATCAGAGCTGACGTAAAGAAGCTCGTCCTCCGGGAGGGTCACCTCTAGAAAGGCCTCCTGGTCGGAAAGCTTACTATGTGCTGACGTGCCCCAGGGTTAGAGAGACATTAAGCAGCCCCTGATCCTCCAGAAGGTGAGAAAAGACACACCTCTTAATCCCCAGTAGGACGACCGCTTGGGACCTGGTTCCTTCTGTCTCCTAGAGCTCTCAGTTCCCCCGAGGTGCCACCCACCCAGAACACCGAGGCAAGAACCAGGAGGATGCCCAGGGCTCCAGGACACTGAAAACAGGGGTTAAGTAGATAGAGGTGCAGATCCAAAGGCCTCACTCAGGCCCTTCGTTTACTCTGAGGAGGGAGGACTCTCAAGCCTCGCTGGGTTTCACTCTCAATTATAACACTTCAGCAGACGTCAAACAGGGGAGATAGGGCTTCCCTGGTGGCACAGTGGTTAAGAATCTGTCTGCCAACGCAGGGGACACGGGTTCAAGCCCTGGTCCGGGAAGATCCCACATGCCATGGAGCAACTAAGCCCGTGCACCACAACTACTGAGCCTGCGCTCTAGAGCCCGTGCTCTGCAACAAGAGAAGCCACCACAACGAGAAGCCCACGCACCACAACGAAGAGCAGCCCCCGCCGCTGCAACTAGAGAAAGCCCACGCGCAGCAACGAAGACACAGCCAAAAATAAATTAATTAATTAATTTAAAAAGGGGGCGGGGAGTTTAGCATTAATTCATGTGACTGAGACTCTCAAATGTTACAAAAAGTAGACTTTAAGTATAAAAAAATTACAACGTATTGATAAACATGTTATAAATGCATACGTAATGTGTACTGACACATGCATATACACAAACCTCACCGTGGGTATCTCCTATAGTTTTAAAAGAAAACTGCTAATCAGTGCAATAGTTTGAGAGGTTCCATGAATTATACAAACATGATCAAATAACTGGCATTCCCAAATTACAGTTCTGAATCATGAAAAAAGGCTGTACAATACCCTTTGTTTATGAAGATGCCTTAAACAAAATGTACATCCAAAATAAAAATAAACTTTCTTTGGACTTTAAAGAAGCAGAATTTTACCTATTTTACCTCTCCAGAAAACACAGCTATCTACAAAAAACAAAAAAAAATCTCTGAAGGGGTCTGGATAGCAAAGGTCCTCTTTGGTATCATTTTTTATTTTCCTTGTTTATGACTGTAAAATACAGCTCTCATATAAGGGCATTATAAAAATAAATGTCCTTTGAAGAGCAACTTTAAAACAAATGCCCACGTACCCAAGACACTGTCCAAGAAAGAGAACAAGACCCATGCAACACCCAACAGCGTCTCCTGGGTCTCCCACATCACCCCTTCTCTCAGGGGTGACCAGGACCCGGAATGCGGTGCTGCTTATTCCTGCCTTTGCGTTCGTTCCTTCGACCACAGGGCTCTCGAGGCAGAATTTGTGCTGGAACCAGAGGGCACGCAAGGCCTGGCAGCAGTGCTCAGGATGCCCGTGAGAGCTGGTGCTGCCGGCCCCCGGCCTCCCCCGAGCCCCTCTCCACATCACCACAGCTCTGGCCACACACCTGCCTTAGTTCCTTGAGCACAGCTCTTGGTCACCTCTCAGGGCACAAGTGACACATCACTAACCATCCAACGTCCTGTCTAATCAGGACACTGATGTTCCCACAGATGGGAGGAAAGACCCAAAGGTAAGATACTGTTTGGTTACCATCTACTTTTGACAATAAATTCTAAGGTGGATTGACTAGTAAGGGCATTTTTCTTTCTTTTCCCATTTTTATTCTTTCTGATTACTGCCATCATTGAAATGATCTAAGTTAGCTCTCATTTGCATTTGGAATTATATGGGATAGTCTACAGAAAAAAACTAAAAATAGACTCTTTTGTTCTGTAGCTGTTGACACTCTAAAGCAGGCAATTTCATGAACAAAGAAAAAAACAACCAAGCAAACAATTCTTCTCTGATAATTAAACATGAAAAAAATGCTCCTCTAAGAAAGGCATCTGAAATACCATGTTAGCTATTTGAAAGAACATGTTACAGTCACAAAGTCACACAGCATTTTATGTAATTACTTGGGTGGAAAAGTGGAGAAAGACTTCCCAGCAGCCTCTAAAAGAGGAACAGAAAAGAGCTGAATGGATTTCATTTCAATGCTGCTGCAGGTTAAGGGCAAGGAGAGGAGGGACCGGGAGGGCGACGGAGATGGGGAACCTAGAAAGAGGTCCGAACACGGGGCAGAATTCAAGGCAGAAAGAATGAGAGGCTAGAAGAAAGGGAGGTGGGGCAGGCAGGCCGGGGAGAGGCGGTGACAGCAGCAACGACCAGCTCAGACTCATGCAGGAACCTTGGGACACGAGTCGCTGTTCTAACCCTCTGGACACGGACACCGCAGGAAGTGGCTTCTGATCCCTGAGCCGGGGCACCGAAACCAGGAGAGGGTGTGGACAAGAGGCCACGAGGAACAGGCTGGAAAGAGGAGGAGCCATGGCACAGAGGACAGGTCACCTCCCCAAGGTGGCACGGGCGCCGAGCCACGGAGCTGGGAGGACAAAGGCGAAGGGAGGGTGGTGAGGAGGTGACCGTGTGCGCTCGGCTGAGGCAGGTGGGAACACAGATGGAGCTCGGGCACCCGGGCTGCTGTCTTGGCCTGCTCGCACATCTGACGCAAACGCCTAATTTTTGCTTTACAAGTCACAGCCAATGAGTTCAGGTTATTTTCTCCTCCGTGCACGTGTCAAGCGCTCCGTGTGCCCACGCCCCACACACCTGGAATCCGTGCCCCAGTGCATGGCGTAGATTTTGGCCAAGTGCCCCCTCAGCGTTCTCCTGGTACGCATCTGGATTCTTCCCACTGGGTCGACGTTGTTTGTGATCTTAAAAATAAAAGTTACTGCAAATTAACATCGCGTGACGCATGCTCTCCCCGCGAGGTCTCCTCTCCTTCACGCCCAGCTCGCTCACTGGCCCCGGCGCCCTGGCCACGGCTGTGCCTGCCCTGCTCCTTCCAGTCTGCCAGGCCTCGCTCCATGATTTCTCCCGTTTCCCAGGGCACCTACCTTCCCTCTCCCGGTTCTCGAAAGTCCACTACTCTACCTGTTCTCCAGGACCCGCGTCCCCTGCCCCGCTGCGCAGCAGGCCTGGGGCTGGCCCAGAGCCGCCTCCCCTCCCGTCTCTGCTGTCTCCCTAGCTGGCCGCCCGGCCCAGCTCCTCCTGCCTCCGTCAGTCCCTCATGGGTTTCCTCTGAATTAGAGCCTCGTCAGCCTACATCACAATCGAACACAGGGCCCCAGCCCTACAGGCTGTCCAGCGACCAGGCTGTACGCTGAGCTGGACCACGATGGAATCTCGTCTGTACTCTGTAGCTTAGGGCACAAAACTGTACATGCAAACCTGCTGTTCACTTCAACATACAAACCCTGATGTTAAGGATTCTGGGTTGACAAATGGAATATAAGTGTATCACAATAATGAGCGTTAAAAACACGTACAGTCCAAAGTGCATTTGAGATTCAAATGCAGGTTATTCTACGCAGTCTAATTTTTCTTTAACTTATTGTTTAACCCCAATTAAACAACATCTCCTAAAGCGCTAAGACAATGTAAAAAAATCATACTCAACAGAAGTAGGAATATAATTTTTCTTTCACATTTCTGTTCAATTCTTTGGACAAAAATATTGTTTTTCAATGAGTTGAAATGCACCATTTGAGAGTATGTCCTATCTAGCATAGCCACGCAGCTGCCTCCTAAGACACTCTCATCGCCCCCAGAGGAAACCCCGCGTTCATTAAGTGGCTGCTCACTACAGCCTCCTCCCCAACTCCGGGCAACCATGAACCTATCTTCTGTCCCTACAGGGCGACCTGTCTGCACATTTCATGTGCATGGAATCACACAACATGTGACCTTCTTTCACTGAGCGCCATGTCTCGAGATTCGTCCCTTCTATGGCTGAGTAACGTCCCACCGCGTGGACAGGCCACACTTGGTCCCTGCGCTCCTCCATCTGCGGATATCTGCTTCCTGCTCTGGCCGCTGGGAACCGAGATGACGTGAGCACGTGCGTACACGGGCTTGTTTGAGCGTCAGCTCCTCTGGGCATGCATCTAGGAGTGGAACTGCTGGGTCATGACTAATGTTTAACTTTTTGAGAATACGCCAAACTGGACTTTAGAAATCGAAGTTCTGAGGCAGATTTTGCTAGGAAGAGGAACTCTGAAATAGCTGTATCGAGACTGCAATAACCTTTACAACTCCGACCTCCGCAAGAAGGCTCGAGAGACATTATTTGTCATCTGCGACGCACCACGGCCTCGCCTAGCGTGGTAAGGGTCTGCGCAGGAGAACCCTTCGGGCAGTGTCCCACACCCTCACTGTGCACAGGAGAGAATCAGAGCGCTCCCTCTAGAGGTCCCAAGTGGAGGCGCCACAAGCACCAACCTCCAGGCCAGACCAGCGACTCTGCACAAACTGCTCTTACCTGGGAGAGAGTTGCATCTGCACACGCTTTTCTAGCATCCTAGGGAAAGACAATGATAAAGAGGGAATTAGTGCTGTTTCAGATACAGTCACTCCAAGGTGCTGGCACTGCAGTCCCGGAGAGCCTCCACCAGGGTGGGAGAGCTCAGACCCCTTCCTTCGCCGCGCTCCCACCCCAGCCCCGCACCCACGGTCCCGAGCACACTGAACAGAGAACCAGCAACACACAAGTGCGTGCCTGGCCTGCAGACCACCCCGTCTAACGCGCAGCGCCCCCGCGCTCCCAGAGCCTCCTCTCCTGCCTGTGAGGCTCCGGCACCTTCCCACAGACCTGCACGTGCGTCTCGCTCCTTCTACCAGCCCAGGAGCCGGGGGGCCCACAGAAACAACGTCTAAAAAGCACTGACTGGCCGGCCCAGAGAACTTTCCTTCTAGAGTGTGTTAACTAAGACTCTTGTTTCCAAGCCGAACAATCCCTGAAGCTAACCTCTACACAGAAGAGCGAAGGATCTGGGGTCAAAACCACCAAATTCAGGTGAAGACTGGCTGTTGGCAGCCTGTTACCTGTTTTCTTATCTATAAAATGACCTTGTGAAGCAGGTGAGAACTACAAAGGGATGTTACTCAAGCTAATTAAAATGTTCTCATTGTTCCTAAGTGATCCAAGTTACTAGAAAAAAAATCTTGAAATCTCAAAATTAGTGTGTATATATATATACATATATATATAGATATATATTTTTTGGCTGTGTTGGGTCTTCGTGGCTGCACGCAGGCTACTCTTCGTTGCAGTGTGCGGGCTTCTTCTCACTGTGGTGGCTTCTCTTGTCGTGGAGCATGGGCTCTAGGCGCACGGGCTTCAGTAGTTGTGGCGCACGGGCTTCAGTAGTTGTGGCATGTGGGCTTCAGTAGTTGTGGCACGTGGGCTTCAGTAGTTGTGGCACGTGGGCTTCAGTAGTTGTGGCGCACGGGCTTCAGTAGTTGTGGCACGTGGGCTTCAGTAGTTGTGGCACGTGGGCTTCAGTAGTTGTGGCACGTGGGCTTCAGTAGTTGTGGCACGTGGGCTTCAGTAGTTGTGGCACGTGGGCTTCAGCAGTTGTGGCGCACGGGCTTAGTTGCTCGCGACATGTGGGATCTTCCGGAACCTGGGATCGAACCTGTGTCCCCTGCATTGGCAGGCGGATTCTCATCCACTGCACCACCAGAGAAGCCCCAGCGTATATATTTTTACAAATAGAAAGCCATACATTCTGAGGGAAGATGAGACAACAGCTTTAAGAGGATCAAACTTTGAACGTAGGGATGGGGCCTAAAACGGTTTTTTGTGTAGGAATAATTTCAAAGGAAATTATGACAATTTCTAACAGAAACGTTGCCACTGTGTCGTCATCTGACCACCTGCTCTCACTGACATACATATGAGCACTCGTGTGGGAGGGGCCGGGGACCCCTCCAGGGCAAACGGTCTCACCGCTTCACGAAGCTGGTGCTAATACTCACCAGCCCAGCACAGGGAGTATATTCAAAGAGATGGTGATTATAGAGGGATCTGATTCCAAATTCAACTCAAACTATCCTATCAGAAGCCATTCTGCTTAGTTAAATCTGCTTATTTAATTAAAACACAAAAATTATATAATCAGGTATTTCTGTGCCAGCACCTAAACTTGGGGTCAAGACCAAGAGGAGGGGAGACCCAGAGCAGCTGGTTTTCCATCAGGGACTCTATCAGTTACTTACAGAGTTCAATATTTATTTCTGAGTACCATTTTTTAAATGTGTTATTTATTTATTTATTTATGGCCACGTTGGGTCTTCGTTGCTGCGCGCAGCCTTTCTCTAGTTGCGGCGAGCAGGGGCTACTCTGTTGCGGTGCGCGGGCTTCTCATTGCGGTGGCTTCTCTTGTTGCGGAGCACGGGCTCTAGGCGCACGGGCTTCGGTAGTTGTGGCACACGTGCTCAGTAGCTGCGACACACGTGCTCAGTAGTTGCGGCACAGGGCTCAGTAGTTGTGGCATGTGGGTTCAGTAGTTGTAGTGCATGGGCTTAGTTGCTCCACGGCATGTGGCATCTTCCCAGACCAGGGGTTGAACCCGTGTCCCCTGCATTGGCAGGTGGATTCTTAACCACTGCACCACCAGGGAAGCCCTGAGTACCATTCTTACTGATATTATACACAGCTTTCAATTTTAAAAAATAACAAGAATTTTTAATTTGTTTTTTGGCTGTGCCATGTGGCTTGCAGGATCTTAGTTCCCCGACCAGGGATTGAACCTGGTCCACTGCAGTGGAAGCGCCAAGTCCTAACCACTGGACTGCCAGGGAAGTCCCTAACAAGAATTTTTTAAATGGAAAAAGTAAACCATGGGACTTAAGTGGCTTCATTCTGGTTAGTGTCCAGAGATTGAAATGGGTTTCGTAATGTCCAGAGCAGACTGCAGTGACACCACAGAGAACAGAGAGAAAAACCATTTTAAACACAGGGAACTCAAATTCAGTCTTCATTTTAGCCAACAAGTGCTCAATGTAAATGAGTACAATATCCTCAGAGCAATTCAATCTTCAACTTCCAACCCTGTAGGAAGAAGTCTTCTAATGGAAACCATCTCTGTAACTGCTTAATAAAGACAGAAATCTTCAACATTTTTTAGATTAAATTCCAATTTAACGGCCTGGTGATACGTTCACAATGGCTTATTATTTAGCCAAGGCTCCTATACTGTCTGTGCTGAGAAAAGTCACTGAAGACAGCAGGTCACCTTCCTGCCCCTCACCCAGAGGAACACACACACCCACAGTCAGTCAGGCCTTATCCCGGCTGGATGTCGGTCCAGCACAGGGCAGCACGCGGCCAGGCCCATCCCACTAGGGCCGCACTGACCACCGCGGCTCTGCTGTCAATGGAGACAAGCACCCATACGCGTCACTCGGCCCGTCTTGTTCACTTGCAGGGTTGGCACAGTCACTTTGAAAAAAAATTTGCGCCTGTACATTTCGTGGAGTTCCCCTTCATCCACTGGTAGCCCATGTGTTTAAGACATGCCATATTTCAATCGGCATCCCACTGAGAGCCCGTGTTTCCTCACAAACATGATCAAAAGTAAGACGACACGGTCCCTCTGGGGTCTTTCAGCTTAAAGACCAATCTAATAAAGCAAGCGACCCCTCTCAGAATCATCTACCATCTCTTGTTTGACTTGCTGTGCCCTACATTCTTTAACAAGCATGTGTCCCTTGGGTAATCAGGGGGAAAAGGGTGTTTTTTTCCTTTGTTAAAGAAAGTCTTCTGTTCCCATTTGTTGTAATAGACTCAAACAGCTTTGTCGACCCTATACTGTGCAAAGAAACCAGCACAGCCTCAGAGGCAAGGCCTGTGCAGATGGGTGTGGAGATGGCTGTGCAGCTCGTCCACTCTCCTGGGGATGGTCCACGTGGAGCAGGTGCCACGGGAGATGCCACGGGTACACGCTGAGGCCATTTCATGTAAGAGACCCTGAATTGGCAAGACTCAGTACTAAAAAAGAGTGTAAGAAGTAAATGTATTTATTAATTATATACCAAAATGGTGATCTGTTAGATATATTGGTTTAGATACAGTTGTTAAAAATTAATTCTACCAGTTTCTTTTTACAGCTTTAAATTCCACATGTGGCTCACACGGCAGCTCTGTCCCCTAAGAGGAGCGTTTTGTGTGCTTTACAGAAAATGGGTCTAAAAAACGGGAAGAAGAGATGCAACACTCACTTTCAGCCTTTATTTTTTTCCACCGAATTTGGATTTTTTTTTTTTACCTATGCCATATGAACTCTTATTTGCTACGAACAGATCTGAACCCACTATTTATGAACAACTTATAAACAACAACTTACTGTTGCTAGAAAAACAAAATTCTGATTTCTATATTCTGGAGTGTGGCTGGACGTATTAAACCAATCTGATCAGAGCAAACCATTAAAAATACTAACTCTTCTTTATTGAGCTGTATCGTATGTTTTAAATGTTAAGATTTGAAATTCTTACAGTAAAAGGATATTTTCTGTTTCCTCTTTGATGGTAGATCTCAGATAATTCCATTATCTTTTCTCAACTTCAAGAAAAAGTCGGCTAAAATGATGCTGATCTTTCTTTCCAATTACCACTAGGCTTTCCGAACATATAATTGGTCTTTTAAAAGGAAATAATTAGGCTCCATCCTTATAGTTGGACCTAGTATGCATCCCCTTTTAAAAGTTCACGGTTTCTGCAGTGCACCATTATAAACATCAGTGACAGATTGGGAGGTAATGCTTGAGAACTCTGCAACTATCCTGCTTTCTACAGGACAGCTGAATGATACTGGCTGTTTTTATCTTCAAAGAGATGCTCTATTTGAAGATAGATGTTAGTGCTCTAAGAGCCACAACCATCCCTAGGAAACCCCTTTTTTCAAAATTAAGAACAAATCACCTGCACTTAAAATACTTTTTATTACTGTTGTTAATACTCTTATTTTTAAACAAGTTTCCTGCCCTCAACTTAGCAGTCACAGTGTGGGAAGTGAATACCACACTCTATACAGTGACCAAAAGAATGTCACAAAGCTAATTCCCAAAGTCAAGAAAAAAGGTACAAAAAGATGTTTATAAATTCTATGGAAACATATGCTGTATAGTGAAGTGAAAATATGCTAGAAAACAAAATCCTAGCAGAAACTAATAAAACATTGTAAGGCAATTATACTCCAATAATGATGTTTAAAAAAAGAAAGAAAGAAAGCAAAATCCTGAAAATAATGTCCTAGGCCAAATACCTGGATCTGTAATTTCTTTTTTTTTTTTTTTTTTTTTGTGCGGTACGCGGACCTCTCACTGTTGTGGCCTCTCCCGTTGCGGAGCACAGGCTCTGGACGCGCAGGCTCAGCGGCCATGGCTCACGGGCCCAGCCACTCCACGGCACGTGGGATCTTCCCGGACCGGGGCACGAACCCGTGTCCCCTGCATCGGCAGGCGGACTCTCAACCACTGCGCCACCAGGGAAGCCCTGGATCTGTAATTTCTACATCCTGGGCCACTTAAGATTCAATTTCAATCCAAAACAATGAATAGTCTGTATTCTGTAACCCATCTTTCCTTAAAATGGTAACATCGCATCTGAAATCCAAACGATTAACAAAACGGAGCACACATAGCTACGTACTCTAATCTGGTTTTTAAGCTGTTCGGCCTCCTGCCGTAACTGGTCAAGTTCACTCATCTTCTAATCTTAGTGCTCTTCAAAGCCACCTCAAAGAATCTTAGATCTGAAAGAGAAAAGCACAAAAAATTAATAAACAATGACTGAGTAATTTAATGAAGCAGGTGAGAGAACGAAATTGAAATTTTGAGAGCTATGGTTTCATTACAAATCAGAGTACCTTTCTTTAGCATTCATAAGAAGGTATAAAATGCCTACAAGGGCTGGGTTAACAAAGTATAATTACTATTATACACAAGCTTTGTTCAATGACAACGTCTAATAGACTATTCAAAAGGTGGTGGTGGGCTGAAGAAAGAAAAATCTGTTTAGAAGCAGGTTTCACGAAGGATTTGGGTCTCACTATAACTAAGACTGACGTTCAGAATAGCTCTCACATGAAAACCCTGGGGTAGTTAGTTCAGGAAATAGAGTACAGCGGCAACCTGGCAACCCAGCACCTCAAAGCCATGTCAATGATCTTGAACCTGTGACTGCCCAGAAGACATCAGAACGTTCACACAGTGATTCTCATTGTTTTTTTTTTGGCTGCGTTGGGTCTTCGTTGCTACACGCGGGCTTTCTCTAGTTGCAGCGAGCACAGGCTACTCTTCGTTGCGGTGCGCGGGCTTCTCGTTGCAGTGGCTTCTCTTGTTACGGAGCATGAGCTCTAGGCACGCGGGCTTCAGGAATGGCGGCACACGGGCTCTAGAGCGCAGGCTCAGTAGTTGTGGCGCACGGGCTTAGGTGCTCCGCAGCATGTGGGATCTTCCCAGACCAGGGCTGGAACCCGTGTCCCCTGCATTGGCAGGTGGATTCTTAACCACTGCGCCACCAGGGAAGTCCCACACAGCAATTCTAAAAAGACTCAGTTTGGTGTCCAACAGGCCTCTGATTCAGGACAACTTACTCTCCCACCAAAATGAGCTCTGGGATCCCAGGAGAATCAGAAACAACACCGCAGTCCTTATAGGTACAGGCCAAAGTAGGCTCAGTACAAGCAGCCCTGTTGCCCACTCTTGACCCCGCCCCACCCCCAGGCTCATTAGACAGTATTCCTGAAAGCAGGGTCAAAACACAATTATCCTATTAAACAAGAGACTTATTTTCCCAAGGGAATGTCGTAATTGGGGGTTGCATTTCTGACCAAGAACGTAGCTGTTAGGTCAATCCTAACTATGACCAACCTATCACGAAGCTGAAGACACAATTATCAACATCTTTTAATCACTTAAGAATACAATTAGCTCCCACAGGCAAACACAGTTTATGCAAGGGCCTCAATTTCCTATGCAAACACAGAGGGGAGAATTCTTCCATCATAGATTTTGTGTGAAAGTCACAGGGTTATTATAATATACACCAGATATTTAATTAACAGTAATTATTTTCTTAAAATGGAAACACATCTGGGGGAAATAACCTGGATGACCCAAGAAACGTAGTTGTTAGTTCCCAGTCTAGATAAACTTTCCTTTTCTGTACAAAAGCATTCAAAGTAATTGTTACATGGTCTATATTACAGAATACTTATTGAGAAAACAAAAATACCTTTCCCAATAAAAAGCATCTTTAAAAAGTATGTGTTAAGTTCCTGGTTCCTGCCCTCACCTGCACCCACCAGCCCACATCTATTCACAGTCACAAAACGCCATTAGCTGCCGGGGCGGGCCGGGAAGGAAGCAGAAGGGGAAGTGCTGGGCTTCTAGAGGCATCAAGTCCCTCGGGCTGACCCTAAATGAAAGTCTGCAGAACTACCAGGAAAGGCCTAATGGGGTGGGGCTGTGACACGGAGCTGAGGCATCTCAGAGGACAAAGGCAGGGCCTGCCCCTCCGGCCGTCGGGGAAGGCAAGACAGTGACACCACTGTTCCTAGAGGCATTACTTCAAGTGGGTGTCGTAAGCCCGGGCAAGCTTCGCCCACGCAGACTCCCTGGCGCCTCCCTGGACAAAGGGAGCATGGCTGGAGTTACCCTACGTGATAACCGGGCTCATTCTCTCTCTCGTTTTCATGTATCAAACTCTGAGGACTGCAGCTGATGAATATTAATGTATGAAATAATAACTAACAGTGCCAAAAGAACACGAAATAATTTTAAAACAGAAAGCTGTGCCGATGCGTTTCCTGAGCTTACGGACGGCCCTGCATCCTCCCCACCAACCCTGGCGGCCTGTTGCAGCGCACGTGCATTTCACACGTGATCAAACTATACTATAAGGACAATCCGGCAGAGCTGGGGGCAGTTTTATCCCAGTAACACTCCCCACCCCCACGTTAAAGAATTGTTCTTAGTCTGTGGAGAAGCTACTTCATTCAATCCTTCCAAAATCAACGTGAAGAAAACTAACAGCTAATGTTGTCATAAGGTACACTGAATTAAACAGTTAGTTTTAGTCAACAAACCATGTTTTCTGATCCTAATTTAAACACTAAAAAGCTACGCTAGTTTTTAAAGTAAGGACAAAACCAACAAACTCCTAGGATCGAGATAAACAAAAAGAACTTTCAGAGATGCTAGGTGGTCTTTAGGTAAAGACCCAAATCTTAGTATTAGATGGAATAGCTCCTGAGATATTAAAATTAAATATTTCTTTTAATTAGGCGCTCTTCTTTTACATATTATAAAAGAATACATATCAATACATGATAATCACCCAGCTGTATTGCTTTAAACTAGAGAAATTAATTTATTGAAAACTTAACTATCTTTAAAATGAGAAGCTCCAATTCAGTTATCTCTCAAAATTTCAGAAGCAATAATACCAATACTTGCTGACTTCAATCTTTAGTCACAAGCAAAGAGAACAAAACCAGATCTATTTCTCTTTCATCATTAAGTAACATAAATTATTAATACTGCCTTTTAATTACGGCTCTCTCTACGACCAGTGTCCACATTCAAGTTGCAATTAGGAGACTCAAAATTCATAACCGTTAATTTTTAAAGAAAAGGGTATTCATATCTCTACTACCAATAAAAAAAAGTGTCCTGAAAGGCCCTTTTTGATCTCTACAGTCTGGTCAGAAAGAGAAACCTACTGGTAGACATTAAAATTTTTTTTTTCAACTACATTCTTTATTCTACATGTTGAAGGTGTATTTTTTAAAATCCAACCTGGAAAAGAAGTTATCTGCAGCTGGCCTCTCACCGATGGGGGGACACTCCAGCACGCTCACTTCTCCCCGTCGCCCTCTGGGCACTGGGGTTCGCTCTGACGTGGCACAGTCCAGGACCTCCTCTGTGGGGCACACACACATCCACGATGGACAGCCTCCCGCGCCTTGAGCTAACGGACACTGAACTGGCCTCACAGGATGAGTGTGAAGGGACCGGGCAACACCACCATCACACAAGACCAAGCAGTCAGCACTCCCCCAAAGAGAAGTCGGCGACCCACGGACAGCAAGGAGCCTGCAAACAACCCACGGACAGCAAGGAGGCTGCACACTCAGATCCAGAGTGGGGCTGGTGGGAAGCTAACAACTCCCAATTCCCACAAACTAAAAGTTCGTCCCAAATGCTCTGCTGTGACGGTAACAGCAAGTGAAAGAGACAAGGTACAGAAAAATATATGAATGATGATAGTTCTCCTTTTGTGTAGAGAAAAAGAATAAACATCTATGCTAATGTAAGCAATCTTTTTTCTATATACACAAGAAAATGTTAATGGCTATTTTGGGGGGAAATACACAGGAATAGGGGCAGCTCTGATTTTTCATATTATCATATATATATAAGGAAAAAAGACAAATTACATATGTAAAATTATATGTGTATATACTTTTTTTTTTTCCAAAAAAAGTTAACTGGTTATCTGGGCTGTTGAACCAAGAAGCATTCACAATTCTTCCTCCATACTTTGCAGTTAAAAGAAAAAAGCTAGTAAATGTTAACCGTTTACTGGGTGAACGATTACGTATCACTAGGAACAATAATGGAGCATAGTATAAAAACGTAGAAAAATGCTCATTATATGCTAAATGAAAAACAAATTTGTGTGTAATAATTTTAGCTATTTAAGAAGGCCAGAAACATACCTGATTCAAAAACACATGTAATAAGACAGCATTTTTGTTAGAATTACTGGTCTTATTTTTCTCTTCATTTTCCAAATCCTGGACATGCAGTTTACATTCCTTTGATCACAAAAAATGATGTACATTTTAAAGGTCTTACTTACACGTAACTGCTTTTGCTGTTCTCTTCACTATCCTTAGTCCCCCAGAGCCTCTGAGAAGCCCACCATCAGGTTGACGTGACCTGGGCTCCTTCTCTCCTCCAGGGCCAAAGTCACGGCTAAGCACTGGCCATGCTGACTCAGCGCACTGACCAGTCTAATCCACTAAGACAGGACCTGCTGAGAGCCTCACTTCTGTTCTTTGTGACCCACATCTGCCACCAGCTTTTATTTAGAGCTTGTTTTGGAAATACTTTCCACAGAAATTTAAGTATCTTAAAAGCAAGTATGTGAAGGGATCTGCCCCTACTTTAGGTTATACCCAGTATCTCTGTAAGTTAAAGTGTTAACATGATTTTTTATTTAAATATTTCACATTTGTGACATAATGTACTTCACGATTAATGCAGCACCACGCCCCGCTAATCAAGACCCCTGTAAAGTCTCGGAAGGACACTTCAAGGGCCCCCAGCGCCCCAGTTATTACCCAGTCACTAACAATGATACGAGCTGATATTAAGGACAAAATGGAGTGACTGCATCAAAATATAATTTCAGGTTCTGGTTTTGCGACACACAAGGAATGTGACTTTCACCCGCTCACTTTCCACTCTGGTCTGCTGACTGCACCACAGGAACGACAGCACCAACACCGCAGGGCCAAGAAGAAAACTAACAAGACAACTGTAAAGGGCTCTGTAAGCCTTTCTGTGTGATCAGTGATCAGACTATTAAGTGCATCCCCCACAGAGCAGCCGCCACGCACACGCGGGTTTGCGACCCACAGGAAGGCGGCCCGGGACGCCAGCCACCGGTGCCCGTGCTGCGCTCAACGTCCTGGGGCAACAGCAGCCCCGCCGAGCACCCCGCGCCACGGGGGCAGGAGTCTGCCAACCTGCTCGGCCACACGAGTACCAGTACCGCACCTCACCTCCAGACAAAAGAGCATGCTGAAAGAGGGGAGTTTGCATGAGGGATTTGAATCAATTTCACCAGCTTTTCTGGTTTTTCTTCCATTCCCAAATCCAAGTTAATCTCCGAAATCGAGACAGCACAAGTCCAAAGGGCAATGGACAGCAGTCAAGCCCTTCCTGGGTCACAGCTGCTTTAACAAAACCCGAGCAGTGAGGGCAAATCCCCAGGGTGCGGGACAACTCCACCACGAGACACCCGCAGCCTTCCCTGGCGTGGGAAGGTATACCCTGACAGATTTAAGAATAAAATGACGTGTCTGAAATTCGCTGTAAAACAACCAAGGAGGGAAACAGGGGAGAGCACAGAAAAACAAGTTCGGTCGTGAGTTGGTAATTGCTTTAGTTTGGTGATGGAGTTCCTTATACTATTTGTTAACTTATTATGTATTTCAATTTTCCATTAGAATAGTTTCTGTTTAAATGTTAGAGACCTTGAGTCTTGATTTAAAATCCAAATGTACAGAGAAAACCAGGAAAAGCTGAATATCGTCTGGGTATCTGATGACAAGGGGCTGCTGCTCTTTCATTCGGTGCCATAATGAAACTGAAGTCCTTAACCGCGAGAAATGCTTCTTACTTATGAGTGAAATGATATGATTTGGGGACTTCCTTTAAAACACTCTGATAGGAAGAAAGGAGATTAAACAAAACTAGCAGAATTCTGTTAGAGCTGGATGATTTCATAATATTCTGCCTGTAATCTATGTTTGAACATTCTCTTAATAAATTTTTTTAGAAGTCATTACTTCTTGGTATTGTTTGACTACATTACAAGTATGTATGAAATCTGTTATATATCTCTTAGTTTTAAAAATATAGGAGCACAGGGATCTCACAAGCAGATTGTGTTGTATTTTGACATGGATCACGCTGCCACGTTAGCTGGTTGTCTGTGAGAAAGAGACAATCCCAAAAATTCTCAAATTTGTCTGAACAACTGAACGGTTGACCATGGAGGCTGGTATGTTTCAAAAGTGACAAAAAATTAAGTTTTGATGAAACATTACATCAGCTTCTAAGAAGTAGCAGATATCAGAATATTCAATACAAAGTAAACCATAACTAGTTTTTAATATGGTTGACCAGCTGGTAATGGAGACTGACAGAGGAAACTTAGTAACACACAAAATTCCCGTCTGGCTCTGGATTAAAGTATCCAGCAAATTTTTACACCTTATTTTAAAACTGACATGTGTGTGTTACATTTTACTAGAATGCAATGATTTAAATAGTCTGTCCCCAACATCTAAGATACCCCATGAGATTTTCCTGTATCTCAATTTTCTGATGCAAATTTTAAAAGACAACTCACAGCCCCTCAGTTAAGTGTTTACCGATAATCACAGCCCCTCAGTTAAGTGTTTACCGATAACGCACACATAAGGCATTTTATTTTTCACATTTCACATTTATGGACAATGTAGTATATACTCTTCTTCTAAATTACTGTTTAACTCCAATTTAAGCATATCCCCTTAAAGCACTAGGACAATGTAAAAAATGTAATCATTCTTACCAGAACTAAATTCATACAACGATCGTACATTAGTTCTGTGAATAGAAATAAAAAAGATACAAGATATAATCTATACATAAAGTGAATTTAATTATTAGCCTTACAAAGGTCTGATCACTAGGAGGCCCCCAGCTGATGTTCTATAAGAGGGAAGAAGAGTCTCACTTCCGTTTACGACCTTTTGAAAATAAAGGTTCTTGTACTTTTCAAATCACAACAGAACCTACACATAACTTCATAACGTCACTGATAGTCAAACGCCACATACACTCAAACTGAATTTCTGGGAACCCATGTGTCATTTTAGGAAATCCACGCTAAACCCAGACATCACGGCAGTGGAAAAGCCCCCAAGATGGTACCATGCTGATGTCTGGTCTGATGCCCTGTGAATGGTTCCAACACCACTGCAGCACGTGCTTTCCTGATTTCCCAAGACCCAAAGCCAGTCCTTGAGTGAGTGGGGTCATAATAGGGTTAAATGCATCCAAAGGGATTTACTGCCTAACAAAAAATCAAATATGTACCGGGACTTCCCCTAGTGGTCCGGTGGCTAGGACTTGGCACTTTCACTGCTGGGCTCGGGTTTGATCCCTGGTCGGGGAACTAAAATCCTCGAAGATGCGAAGCACAGCCCAAAAAATAAAATTAAAAAAATCAACCATGTGCCTGAGAACAAAAGGACAGTACTCCAGCCCCATGGACAGATTGCAGAGAGCACAAAAAGTAAAAAACATATTTTTTGTAAGCCAGCTCCATCCTCCCTCCACAGAGATGTGCCTCATCAGGCAGGTAGCAATATCAATAGCCGCAAGATTGCACCGTCTGCTCATCTAAAGCCATCGTTCAGAAGGCACTACTTAGTTTTACCATCACGTGCAAACTATTTATGGTTGCTACGCAAGGTCACATTTGAAAATTACTATAAAGAATCTGCATTTCAGGGCTTCCCTGGTGGCGCAGTGGTTAAGAATCCAACTGCCAATGCAGAGGACGTGGGTTCCAAGCCCTGGTCCAGGAAGATCCCACACGCCGCGGAGCAACTGAGCCCGTGCGCCACAACTACTGAGCCTGCACTCTAGAGCCTGTGTGCCACAACTACTGACGCCTGCGCACCTAGAGCCCACGCTCTGCAACAAGAGAAGCCACCGCAGTGAGAAGCCCGTGCACCACAACGAAGACCCAACGCAGCCAAAAATAAATAATAAATAAATATATTTATATAAAAAAGGAATTTACATTTCAGAACACATTAAAACATCTGATAAGAAGTACGGTACTGAAAGCAAAGTTGCAAACATACTGTTATTGTGCTGAATAATTTAAAACCCAGACTTATTTTATTTAAGCTATCATACGAATACTGTTTTGTGCCTGTTAAGAAAAATTCTTGAACTAGAAGGGAACATTCGAATCTCAATCCACCTCACATTTCTAGCTAACAAAGTACCAGAGCAGGCCTAGAAGACCCAGGGGCCCTGGCAGCACGGACAGTGGGAGCCAAGGGAGCCCAAGCGGGCAGTGCTGCGGGGGGCGGGTGGGGGCTCAGGGAAGGCAGAGACCACCTGCTGCCCAGCTCCGTGCTGCCCAGGGCCCACCTCTGCCGGCTGGCACCTGCCTAGGGGTGGCAGGAATGTGCTTTCCGCCCCCCCCCCGCAATTCCCAGCATCTCCCAGCCCCGCCCCAACACGCAGCCCCTGCCGCGTCTCTGCGTCTCCTCCACCGCGAGCCAGGCGCAGCTCAGGCTCCCCTGCTTCCTTCGAGGCTGTGGGATTCTGTCTTCCCACCTGAAGGCAGCAGCCAAGGCTTGTCCGTGACGTGAAAAGTGGGCCACGAGAGAGAAACCCCTACGGACGGGACGCATAACTACACCCTTGCTGACAGTGGGAGAGATGTCCTAAGCGACAACCCAGGGAGCCGAGGTCTTGTTCTAGTGAGCAGAGCTGCCCTAAACTGCTCCTCCCAAACCGTCAATTCAGACAGCCTACAGCTAGCATCTCCCCGCGAAAGTTCCAGAAAGTAAAGCATGACTCATGCTCATCAAAGTACGCTGATTTCTTCTGAATGCGTCTTGACTTCTGCAGAACAGCTCTGTGAGTCTTCGACACCCAACATCTCTGCTGAGCGGTTCTGCCGCAGGAAACGGGGCAGCCTGTCTGCGTGCCGACCAGGCGTGGCACCCAGGCCGAGTCCGGGAACTGGGGCCATTCTCCCTTTATCAGCAGTGCTCTTGGTTTCGCTCTACAAACCCCTCATTTGTCTTCCTCCCCCCTGTCTACCGAGCATCTGCTGTGGACAGAAGACGCTGTGGCTCCATCCCCCAAGACCAGAGTCTAAACGAACGACAGACGAGGCCAACCTCACAAGCTGGCTCAGAAGAGTCTTTAGGGTCTCACCACTTGGATCCCTGACTGCTTCAAAATCACGTAAAAGGTGATTCACAATATACTCTGAGGTCACAGCTGACTTAGGACCCCTTGCCATGTAATGTCACATGTGTCCTCACCACCCTCTAGGAGGAGGTTCAACCGATTGTCCACACGGTAAACAGGAGGAAAAGGAGTCACAACCTACCCGAGATTCACAGTCACAAACGGCATTGGCCACGGTTCTGATTTAGGCCAGCTCCAGAGTTAACCATGCAGGCCCTCTAAGCAATCCCTAACTGGCTAGAAATGGTCAAGGGACCACAGAAAGAAATTTCACTCCCTTAATCACCTGCTCCCACACGTCATTCCAGGAGGACAAGCTCTCCGACAATGATGCAATGGAAGTTAACACCTGGACATGGCCTTCTGCCCCAGCCGGGGGGAGCAGTGTTTTCTTCCTAATGGAGGTATCCCACCAGGGGCAAGAGATCTTAGGTTCTCCACTTCTAGAGGCAGCATCTTAAAACCACTCTACCCACCAAAAAAAAATTTTTTTTTAATGTAAATTGGTGCAGTCACTATGGAAAACAGTATGGAGGAGGTTCCTTACAAAACTAAAACTAGAGTTGCCGTACGATCCAGCAATCCCACCCCTGGGCATGTATCCGGAGAAAACTCTTAATTCGAAAAGATACATGCACCTCAACGTTCATAGCAGCACTATTCACAATAGCCAAGACATGAAAGCAACCTAAGTGTTGCTTAGGAACACTTAGGAATGGATAAAGAAGATGTGGTGTATATATACAATGGAATACTGCTCAGCCATAAAAAAGAACGAAATAATGCCATTTGCAGCAACATGGATGGGCCTAGAGATTATCATACTAAGTGAAGTCAGACAGAGAAAGACAAATATCATATGATATCACTTAAATGTGGAATCTAAAATATGACACAAATGAGTTTATTTATGAAACAGAAACAGACTCACAGACATAGAAAAGAAACTTATACCAAAGGGGAAAGGGGATGAGAAGGGATATATTAGTAGTTTGGGATTAGCAGATGCAAACTACTATATATAAAACAGGTGAACAACAAAGACCTACTGTACAGCACAGGGAACTACATTCAATATTCTGTAATAAACCATAATGGAAAAGAACATGAGAACGAATATGTATATACAACTGAATCACTGCTGTGCACCAGAAACTAACTTAACATTGTAAATCAACTGTATTTCAATTAAAAAAAATTAAAACTGCTTTGACCATTAGTTTGAAAATTGAATGTCATTAGTTCAGGTGAGCTGTGATTCAGGTTTACGGGTTGCCAGGTGTCACCTCCAGGCCCCAGGCTCATAGGACCCAGTGCCTCACTCATCTCAGCTCCTACCCATCTCCTCCAATCAGCTCATCGCTCTAAGCAGGCGCTGTCCGATACAAGTACAACGGGAGCCACATGTGGAATTAATTTTCCATCAGCCACATTAAAAAAGTAAACAGAAACATGGTTACATTAATTTTAATAATACATTTATTTAACCCAACCAAAAACGTTGTTTCAACATGTACTCGATACAGAACAATTGTAAGTAGGCTATTTTGCACTCATTTGTCGCACTAAGTTTTCCTTGCTTTGTTTTTCTGGTGGAGCCATGCGGCATGCAGAACCTTCCCTGACCAGGGATCGAACCTGTGCTCCCTGAGTTGGGAGTCCTAACCACTGGACCGCCAGGCAAGTCCACACTAAATTTTTCAAGTGCAGGGTGTATTTATAGTTCAATTTGGGCGAGCCTCATTTCCAGTGCTCACCAGTCACATGTGGTTAGTGGCCACCAGCTATTGTAGTGGCCAGCACAGCACTGGGCCCTTCTCATCTCTTCACTCACACAGCAGGCACCCAACTAGAGGCTGCCTGACCCACTTCAGTAACCTCCTAAAGGAACAGGAACTAGGCTCTCCCCACATGGAACTAACCCGTCTCCCAGCTCAGACACTGAGCAAGATGAGGTGGTCTTACCTGACCCCAGTATCACCTCCCCTACGTCGCCTTACAGATCAGCTCACTCACCTACCGGATGCTGGCAATTAGGAGTGACAGCAGAAATCACAGTGGGAGGCGCGAGGTCCTTTGCAAGTGGCAGCTCAGAGAGTGGGATGGGAAGGCAGGGCTGAGCCAGTGCTGGACAGCAGGTGTGAGTTACCCTCACCCAGGTCGCCTTTCCCTCTGGAGTCACAGGAAACAGCCAGTGACCCTTTCTCCTGAATCCTTCTGTCTGATGCACTAAAAAACCCATCTGTTCTTCCGTCCTGTTCTCCCTCTACAGCTGACCTTGCTTCCCAGGTTGAACACAGAGCCTAGTACATACCCCTTCAAACCCGTTGAGGCCACACAGGAAGTCCCACTTGAAGGATTTCAGAGCCAAACTTCATACATAATTGATGCTATCCGAGAAGTGAACGGCACACACCTAGTAGGAAGGTCTAACTGGGAAAGGTGGCAGGGACTGGACATCAACTGCACAAAACAGAGGCACCTCTGAGAGGCTGTAACCCTCAAGTTTGGGGGAAACTCTGCTCTCAGCTGTGCCACTTGCACTCCAGTACGCAGACGTAATCTTTGCTTTCACACTCCCTGCAAACTACGATGAGCACAACTGGGTCTCCCACGTGCCTCTGCACGTCCAGCCGGCCTGTGCAGGACCGGCTGGCAGAGGCCACGTGGCTGCACCTGGCTGCGGGCCGCACTTCTGACTTCCAGACCCCACTCTCAGTACCAGGTGGCCTCCACCGAGTTGACAATCTCTCTGTGCCTCTGAATTTTGGTCTGAAAGTAGAAACAGTAACACTACCTACCTCACATGCTATGAGGCCTCAATGAGAATCCACATAAAGTCCTTAAAACCCGACTGAACCACAGCAAATGTCACTAAATCGAACTTGTTACAAAAGCAGTAATAGGGTTTTCCACTTGAAATGATTTAAGTAACAGAAAACTTCTCCCTTACCTGTCACTCTTCCGACCCAGTCAGTGGAACAGGCCCTCCACAGAAACGAAAAATATGGGCGGCGGCAGCCACCAGCGTGGGACAGGGGTTCAGAAGGTAGAGGCAGGGCCTGCTCCTATGCTAATTGCTCGTTTAGCTTAAAAAATATCTTTATTGAAGGTAAATAACACAATAAACAATTACAATTTGATACACTCTGACATACTATACACCTATGAAACCACCACCTCAGTTAAGGTAATGAACACATCTACACTCCCAAAAGTCTCCTTGTGTCCCTCTGTAACCCCACCCCCGACGCCTAGGCAACCATGAATCTGCTTTCTGTCACTACACGTAAGTTTGCATCTTCTAGAGTTTTATATACGTGGAATCATACAGTATGTACTTTTCTGTGGTCTGGCTTCGCTCCCTCAGCATGGTTACTTTGAGATGCATCCGTGCTGTTGCATGTCTTTACACGGATGTCTGCCCTCGTTTCTCTTGGGTAAACACCTAGGAGTGGAAAGGCTGGATCATACACGGCAAGCATACGTTTAACCCATTAGGAAACTGCTGAACTGTCTTCAACACGGTTGCACCATTTTTCATGCCCACCATCAGTGCATGAGAGTCCGGCGCCTGCACACCCTCGGCAGCACGTGGTATGGTCAGTCTTTTCCATTTTAGCCACTGTAATAGGTGGTTAGTGGTGTCTCGTTGTGTGTTTTTTTTTTAATAAATTTATTTATTTTATTTTTGGCTGCGTTGGGTCTTTGTTGCTGCACGCGGGCCCCTCTCTGGTTGCGGCGAGCAGGGGCCACTCTCCACTGTGGTGCACAGGCTCCTCACTGTGGTGGCCTCTCCCGTTGGGAGCACGGGCTCTAGGCGTGCGGGCTTCAGTAGTTGTGGCACACAGGCTTAGTTGCTCCGCGGCATGTGGGATCCTCCCGGACCAGGGCTCAAACCCGTGTCGCCTGCACTGGCAGGCAGACCCCCAACCACTGAGCCACCAGAGAAGCCCCTTGACATGGACCATTTTTAAAGTCGTTATTGAATTTTGTTACAATATTGCTTCTGTTTTGGTTTTTGGCCACAAGGCATGTGGGATCTTAGCTCCCCAACCAGGGATCCAACCCACACTCCCTGAATTGAAAGGCGAAGTCCTAACCACTGGATGGCCAGGGAAGTCCCCTCGTTGTGGCTTTAATTTGCATTTCCCTGATGGCTAATGATTTTTCACGTGCTCATCTGCCATCTCTCTATATTCTCTGGTGAAGTCTCTGTTCAAATCACTTGCTTTTTTTTCAGGTTGTTGTTTTCTTAATATTGAATTGTAAGAGTTCTTTACTTATTCTAGACATAAGTTATGTAGAAAACGTGTGATCGGCTAGTATTTTCTGCCAGTCTGTGGCTTGTCTTTTCATTCTCTTAACAGTGTTTTTGGAGGAGGAGATATTTTTAAATTTGATGAAGTCCAATTTATAAATGTTCTCTTTAATGAACTGTGTCTTTGATGTCATTAAGAAACCCTTGCCTAACCCAAAGTCTCGACGATGTTCTGTTCCCTTTTAGGTGTTCTCTGCTGTGAGGTTGCGTCTGACTCACTCTGAGAGTTAGTTTTTGTCTATGGAGTCAAGTTCACCTTTTACGTATGGATACCGAACTGGTCAGGCACCTAATTCATTCGTTTTAGTTTTGTTTTTCAATTTAAAATTATTTCAGGGACTTCCCTGGTGATGCAGTGGTTAGGAAGCCGCCTGTCAATGCAGGGGACACGGGGTCGAGCCCTGGTCCGGGAAGATCCCACATGCCGCGGAGCAACTAAGCCTGTGTGCCACAACTACTGAGCCTGTGCTCTCTAGCCCGCGAGCTACAACTACCGAGCCCGCGAGCCACAACTACTGAAGCCCATGTGCCTAGAGGCCGTGCTCTGCAACAAGAGAAGCCACTGCAATAAGAAGCCCACGCACCGCAATGAAGAGCAGCCCCTGCTCGCCGCAACTAGAGAAAGCCTGGGCGCAGCAACGAAGACCCAAAGCAGCCAAAAAATGAATTAAATTTTTAATAAATAAATATAAAAAAATAAATAATTTCAACTTACAAAGAGTTGCAAGAATAATACAAAGAACTGGATACCCTTGCCCAGATTCACCACCAACACTGTGACACATTTATTGCCCCCATTCCATACAAACATATTGGAATTTTCTTCTGAATTGTGTGGCCTCACCTTTATCTGTATGATCTGCTGGTATTCCAACCAAGATTTGATTTGCAAAAGAGGCTCTTCTGCTTTCTACTGAAAGAAGCTGGAGAAATACTGCTCTTGTCCAGAATGTGGACCATCATCTCTGGGACCTTAGCCCTTCGTGCTGAACACTGACTGGATGAAGACTTTGAAGAGAAAACCCTTCTCTGGATCAATGTGTTTGAAAACAACTTTGGGCTTAAAAATGAGAGATGGGCAAAATTGTAACAAAAACCAGGTTCTCAAAAAAAGAAACCCTGAAGAAATTTAAATATTGTACTTTAAAAACTGGTAAGAATCAATTACGTCAAAATTACCTTAATTCAGAAGTGCTTCTGGTCTGGTCTCCAAAACATGTAAAATTGTCTGCAACAGAGAAAAGGCTGTATTTGCATTGATTCAGGTTGTGAGGCACCATATTCCATACATGTTAATAAGCACATAATTCCGCCCCTTTCCCATCACCATTTCTTGCCCCCAAATCACTTTACCTATCAGTACTTTGTATTAACTTAGTGGTAAGTTTTTCAGTGTGGAAAAGAAGAAATCTGATCTCAATTTCTTTAAAAAAAAAAAAGAAAAATCCTTAGAAATGCCTCAGGGAAAATATCTTGAATTAAACTGAAAAGCATCAGGGGGAAGGGGTGTTTAGAATCCTCTTACTACAAAAATTATAGTAACAGCAACAGAAAAAAAACATTGCAATTCAAGAAGATTCCAAGAGTAACCTTCCCCAGACTTTCCCATCTGGCCCACAGAGGATCTCATGTGAATGTCAAAGAAGCCACAGGCTGACTGTTCCCTAAGTGCAGGCAAGTCAACCTGGGCACATCTCCAGCCCATCCCTCTGGCCCAGTCCCGCTGCTGCAGTGCCGTCCGAAGATGTGGCCCTGGGTGTCCAGAAGGCCAGAGCAGCAGACACAGCAACAAGCCTCTGGACTTGCCTCTCATCACACTGCAGCCAGTGTGAAAAAATATTTACTTCTAGATTTCTTCTGAAATACCTGCTTGCTCTTTCCCAGAAACTAAGTCTCAATACACTTGAAGATGTTCTGCTAATCTCTCCAAAGTACTCTGTGGAAAGGCCGCTTTTGGACATTTCACAGGTTACCTCTTGCCTACTGATCAATTCTCTACTGCATTTACAAACTCAGCGCATGCCTCTAACCTGGGGTCAGGAGAGGCATCAACAAGCTGACGTCCCCCAGTTGAACTAGGAATTCTAAGGCATTTATTTATAACAAAATAGTTTTGTTTTCGAATTATGCTCGAACGCTGCCTATGTTATAAGCAAGCACATACTTTTCTGGCAGTAAAAGTGGGCATGGAAGAAAACAGTGTGGTGGTTCCTCAAAAAGTTAAACACAGAATCACCATACAAGCCAGCATTTCTACTTGTAGGTCTACATCCAAAAGAACTGGAAACAGGTATTCAATACATGTACATGTACGTTCACAGAAGCACTCTTCACAACAGCCGAAAGGGGGCAACAGCCCAAATGTCCATCAGGAGATGAATGGATAAACAAAGTGTGGTACACCCACACAATGCAATCCTATTCATCCATGAAGAGGAATGAAGCACTGCTACACATACAGCATGGATTACGCTACGTGAAGAAGCCAGACACAAAAGGTCACACACTGTATGATTCTGTTTATGTGAAATATCCAGAACACGCAAATCCACGGAGACAGAAGGCAGTAGCTGCCAGGGGCTCTGTGTGCAACGGACAACTGCTCGACGGATACAGGGATACTTCTGGGGTGAGAAAAATGTTCTGGAATTAGGTAGAGGTAGTGGCTGCACAACACTGTGAATTACTAAAATGCCACTGAATTCTTCACTTTAAAATGGTTTTGTTATATGAATTTTACCTCGGGGTGGGGGAAAGAATAAGTGCTGTTAAAGGTACTTGAAAAAACCAAACCAAACCAAACCGGTGGGTGTGGAAGAAGTTGGAGACAGGGGCAAACTACGGCTCTCGCCCCCATGAACCCTCTGAGCCGGGCTCCCAGGAGTGTACACCCAAGGCTTCATGAAGCCATCAAACTGAAAGCCGGGGAATCTCAACCTTGGCACAACTGACAGGTTTTTTTACATTTATTATTTTTTTTATTTATTTATTATTTTTGGCTGCACTGGGTCTTTGTTGCTGCGCACGGGCTTTCTCTAGTTGCAGTGAGCGGGGGCTACTCTTCATTGCAGTGTGCGGGCTTCTCACTGTGGTGGCTTCTCTTGCTGTGGAGCACGGGTTCTAGGCGCGCGGGTTGCAATAGCTGTGGCACGTGGGCTTCAGTAGTTGTGGCTTGCGTGCTCTAGAGCGCAGGCTCAGTAGTTGTGGTGCACGGGCTTAGCTGCTCTCTGCAGCATGTGGGATCTTCCCGGAACAGGGCTTGAACCCATGTTCCCTGCATTGACAGGCGGATTCTTAACCACTGTGCCACCTGGGAAGCCCCACAACTGACATTTTAGAGTGGCTTGTTCTCTGTGGTGGGGGCCGTCCTGTCTTCTGTAGGATATTCAGCAGCTGGCCGGCCTCAGCATCCCCTTCCCCAGCTGTGACAACCCCAAATTTCCAGACACCACTAGATGTCACATGGGGAGAGCAATACTAATCCCAGGTGAGAGCCACTCCTTTAAGGTAACTGTCACAATCACCCCAATCTCCAAATGTAAGTCCTTTCACGTATTTTCCACATCAAGAGACAGATAGAAGAAAGTAAAATAGAAAAATGTATCATTGTTTGCTCTAATTCAAAGGCCTAGACTGCCTTGTGGCTCAAGGCATGAAACAAAGTTCAAGCTCTCTATTCTTTGGAAGAGAAAACAGGGAGCTAACTCCCAGAGAGCACTGACCCTCCAGCTCACAGAGGATGCTGAGAGCACCACCAAACCACCTCCCCCTGATTCACATGGACAGCTGTCTGGACTCATTTCTGGCTAAAAATAAGACCCAAGTGGGGTTCTTTTTCTGACTGCCCAGCCCACAGAACCCAGCACAGAGAACAAGACCATTGTCTTAGACAGCAGCACACATTCATGTGAGCCTAAACTAGGGGTACCACTTTTACAGAAAATCAGAAAACCAGGGATTTAAAAAACCAAAGGCTACATTTTACAAAGCTACCACACCTACTAGAGGCAAAAGGTACAGTGGCAAGTGAGTCCCACCTTTAGACCCCTAAGGGCTGAGCACACTAGACTGATGAGCCTGGCTGACGGGTTTCCAGGGCCCACAGGGGAGGGGGCAGCGCATGGCCAGACAGTCAGGAGAAAAGATGGTTCTCAGGCAGCAGGCTGGCAGGGAGGACGCTCCATGGTTACTCTGAAGCCCAGCCACGAGGGGTGCTGCTACAGAGTGGAAGTAAGGGGTGGCATGAGTACATGCTGAATTGTTCTCTATTTAACGTTCTTAGAAAGAGACCCAGTTAGAAAGAGAAGTTGGAGGAAGACGCAAACATAAAATTCAAGAAAAAGGTACAACCGTTTACAGACCAATTTTTAGTCAAATTTTAAATATGTGAAATAAAATTCAAATCATATATTTAAACAGAGTAACAACAACTCTATCATGATTTTTATGAGCAAACCAAACACTTCTAATATTCCAAATAAACAGCGCCTCGCCTACCCCAACACTGCTTTTAGACCATCTTCCTTTGGCCGGTGGCGGCCTCCTGGAAGGAGGGCATGAGCCCTGCATCCCTCCCTCTTATCCTCTGTACACAGTCTGCCTATGCAAACCCGTGCAGCACAAAGCTTCCAGACCACTCCCTCACAGAGGGACCAGACAGCCGCACACCACACCCTCCCTGCCCAGTACTGCCTTCAGGCTGCCTCTGGCTGCACCTCAAACACTAGTCTTTGAAGTCTACCCAATACCTTGGCTTAATTTTAAGTGATGTATGGGTCAAATCCCTTGAACATCCATTCACTCAACAACTATTTCCATGCCTATAATGTGAGACAGTGTGCTAACGCTGAAAACAACATGTCACAACCAGGGATGTGAGCCACCTACATGGGTCTTACAGTCTCGTGGAGAAAGCATGAAAAATTACCCTATGAGGTACAGAGAGAAAAAACGAGAGGGACTGTACCAACACAAACTACACTAATAAAAATCCAGAAGGGCTGCTTTCTACAGCCTCCAATTACAAAATAAGACATGGCGTGTAACATACAGCATAAGGAATATGGCCAGTAATATCGTGATAGCTTCTGTATGGGGACAGAAGGTTATAGACTTATCGTGGGGATCATTTCATATCGTATGCAAGCGTCACACCACTACGTACTGCACCTGAAACTAACGTAATATTGTACATCAGCGTCCTTCGGTTAAAAGGAAAGGGCTAGTTTCACACAGAGCTGTGTGGTACGGGCACAGTCCTGGAAATGCACGCACAGGCCAGGACCCCAAGGTTCAGAGAGCAGAGCGCTGAAGCAGGTGTGCAGCTGACCCAACCCCGGCTCTGGGGTCAGAGGGAACGGGCCCTGCCCCCAGCCCAGAGAAGCCACTGCACAAAAGCTGGGGAGGACTCCGAGCCATTCTCAGTGGCCAGGGGCACCACAGTCCGCTCAAGGCGCTCAAGAGCCAAGGCAGTTCTAGTCCCACGATTTTTTTTTTTTTTTGGCTGCGTTGGGTGTTGGTTGCTGCGCGTGGGCTTTTCTCTAGTTGCGGTGAGCTGGGGCTACTCTTCGTTGCGGTGTGCGGGCTTCTCACTGCGGTGGCTTCTCTGGTTGCGGAGCACAGGCTCTAGGTGCACGGTCTTCAGTAGTTATGGCACACGGGCTCTGCAGTTGTGGCACACAGGCTTAGTTGCTCCGCGGCATGTGGGATCTTTCCCGGACCGGGGATCAAACACGTGTTCCCTGCGTTGGCAAGTGGATTCTTAACCACTGCGCCACCAGGGAAGCCATGTTCCCAGGATTTTATTAGGCTAATATCCTTAGAGAAGATCTTAAAAGATGGAATTATTCTATGTCAAAGATTAGGCACTTTAAGGCTCCTGATAAGATCAACTAAGCCTATCTTTTGATTCAGTACAGTTGCTAATTTAGCAATATTAAATCTCTCTGTGATGAACTTCTTTGTACACACATAATCTAGTATCATGAGATTTTAAGTATCAAATACTAGCATTTGTATGAGTACTGTTATTCCAACATTTTTCAAAATCTAAAAACTGAGTCCTCTTGAGATATACCTAGAGAATTCCTTTACTGGGGACATTAAAATTTCAAATCAAGCAAAGGTACACCTGTTGGGAATGATTCCTTCTATATCCACATAACCTCACACATGTCCCCTGTTACTTATCTGTAATTCTGAGATAACTAAACCCAGACAGAACGGACATAAGGGCATTAATTAGCCTTTATCCTGTTCAGTGTGAACAGTCATACATTTTATCACAAGATTTAAGGTGTCTGATTATAAGTCCTGCTGCGGGCACTGTGCACGTGTGATATACACACCACTTCATCTTTCTAAACCCTGAAAAAGGCTGAATTCTAGAACACATCCAGTCCTAAGAGTTTTGCATGAAGGACTGGGGGCTTGTAAGAGACAAAGTAAACTTCTCAGTTCTCAATAATTCTCTAGTACAAACCTGTCCTGAAGAGGCAGAATATGAAATGATAACGTGAAGGAGGTCCCCTAGCCAAATTTAGGAATAAATCTGAGGGTAAAAAGGAATCATAATTAGGGCTTCCCTGGTGGCGCAGTGGTTGAGAGTCCGCCTGCTGATGCAGGGGACATGGGTTCATGCCCCGGTCCGGGAAGATCCCACATGCCGCGGAGCAACTGGGCCCGTGAGCCACAACTACTGAGCCTGCGCGTCTGGAGCCTGTGCTCCTCAACAAGAGAGGCCACAACAGTGAGAGGCCCGCGCACTGCGATGAAGAGCGGCCCCCACTTGCCACAACTAGAGAAAGCCCTCGCACAGAAACGAAGACCCAACACAGCAAGAATAAATAAATTAATTAATAAACTCCTACCCCCAACATCTTAAAAAAAAAAAAAAAGGTGGGAAGACTGCTCAAGATGTAGTGACCCTCAGGAGACAAGATAACAAAATGTGCAACACATGAGCTTGATTAAACCCTGGAGTTGAATAAAGGACATGAAGACGTTCTGAAGAAAACTGAAGAAATCTAAACGTGGACTTGGATTACGCATTAGTGAATCAACGCCAAGACTTGGGGTGTCACGAAACTACTGTGGGTATGTCAGAGGACAGCCCTGTTCTTGGGACAGGCTGCAGTTGTGAAGAACAAAGTACCATGACACAACAGTCAAACGGTTCACCAAAAAAGCAAGAGAAAATGCTACAAATTACCGAAATTTGGTGAAAGGTACAAGAACGTTCACTGACCTATTCTTTCAACTTTCTGTAGCTTCAAAAGTTATTCAAAATTAAAAGCTGGGGAAGGGAAATACTACAGCCAACAAAAGGCAAATATAGATTTAAAAAATATGCCCTTGCAGTGATCAAATGAAAGATGGGATGACCTGAAGATAAAGTCAGAGAAAATAACTTATTTTATAACTATTTTTTTGACTTTTCCACTGACTACAGTAAGAAAAAGCTTTAGTAGCTGGAAAACTTGGTACAACCTCAAGATTTAATGACTCAATCAATGCAGTTTGATTTTTAAGAGTATACTTTAAAAAAAAGATGAATATTTAACTTTTCATATTTAATTAATTTTTATTCATTTTAACAGTGTTTTAAGTGTTTTTTTCCTCAGGCTGGCTAGAGGTTTATCAATATGATTTTTTCAAAGGACCAATTTTCAGTTTCACTGATTTTTCCTACTGTATTTCTGCTTTCAGTTTCACAAAATTCTCTCTTGCTGTCGTTATTTTCTTCCTTGTGCTTGTTTTGAAATCAATGTGCTCTTCTTTTAGTTTCTTAAGGTAGAAGCTCAGATTGGCGAGGCCTTTTCTGTTTTCTGTAGTAAGCATTTAATTCTACAGATCTCCCTATAAGCACTGCTTTCACTACGCCCCACAAATGTTGATATGTTTTGTTGTCACTTTCATTCAAATTAAAATTTTCAAGTTTCCCTTATGAGGTCATCTTTAATTTTCAACTACCTGGGGACTTTCCAGACAGCGTTCTGTTCCTGTTCTCTAATTTAACTCCACTGCAATCACAGCTACTGTCTAGCCCCTGACAGCTCCAACCGCTGGGTCCTCCTCAAGTCTGGCTTCCACTGATTCCTTTATCTCTTAACAACAGATCACTTTCTGTGTATCACATATAATTTTTCACTGTGCACCAGAGAAAAGCAGCAGAAACCAAAGTAAACAGTATCTACACCTACGGACGGGACACCCCTTCTTCTGTGGGGCCATCAGTATGGAAAGTTGAGTCAATCTACTCTTCAGCTGAGTTGCGCGCAGGTTTTGTAATCCTCAGCACGCCACAGCCTTCAAATTTCTTCAACAGTAAACTGCCTTCACCTTTACGACACTAGAATACTGTTCTCAAAAATTATTGGCCAAAGAAGAAATACACCCCTCCAAACCCGCTGCAAGCGGAAGTGAGGCAGAAGCGCAAGTCATCCGACTTCTGCTCACATTCAGATCCACATGAAGATGGAAACAAGTGTGCAGGCCGCCTCGGTTTGAGGGTGAGCCTCCAACTTCATTCTGGCAGAAAGGTGGGTGTTTGCTAAACTGAAAAAAACCCAAAAACCAACATACTGCGACAGAATATACGAGGACTCCCCCAAAGTTAACGTTCTGCCCCACACGGTACACACAGTCTTTGGCAGAGGACACACCTTGCCCCACACCCACAAAGGCTCCGTTAACCCCGTTTCCTGGGAGGCTGGGGCTCTGCCTTGCTTCCACTCGTGTGTCCAGAGGTTCCTTAACGAGTATCTTCAGGTGCTGCGTTGGATGTTCTGTACAAAGGTTGGACTTGCCTGTGGAACACTGCCAGCCACACTCCCGGCATCATACCACACAGTGATTGCATACAGTGACACATCAAGAACCTCCTGTCTGCACCGCCTCCTTCTCAAGAACACACCAGGGCTGCAGTTTCCACCATCACAGTCTGCGAACCAGCTCTGTATGAAGGTGCACCAGGGGCAGGAGAGGCGCACAGGAGCACTTGGGATGCTCCTACCTAAAACAGTTTTGGCTAACCCTAGATGCTGAATAATAAGTTTCTAACCATGCTCAGTTTTTTGTTTTTTTAATTTATTTATTTATTTTTGGCTGCGTTGGGTCTTTGTTGCTGCGTGCGGGCTTTCTCTAGTTGCAGCGAGCAGGGGCTACTCTTCGTTGTGGTGCACGGGCTTCCCATTGCGGTGGCTTCTCTTGTTGCGGAGCACGGGCTCTAGGCACACGGGCTTCAGTAGCTGTGCCTCGCAGGCTCTAGAGCGCAGGCTCAGTAGTTGTGTGGCACACGGGCTTAGTTGCTCCGCGGCATGTGGGGTCTTTCCCGGACCAGGGCTCTAACCCGTGTCCCCTGCATTGGCATGTGGAGTCTTTTTTCTTTTTTCTTCGGTATGCGGGCCTCTCACTGTTGTGGCCTCTCCCGTTGCAGAGCACAGGCTCCGGATGCGCAGGCTCAGCGGCCATGGCTCACGGGCCCAGCTGCTCCGCGGCATGTGGGATCCTCTCGGACCGGGGCATGAACCCGTGTCCCCCGCACCGGCAGGCAGACCCTCAACCACTGCGCCACCAGGGAAGCCCTCAATTGTTTTTTAAATTATCCTGTATTCTCTTGTGTTCATTAAAAGCTTAAAAAAACACACACATTTCACTGTGGTTTCCATATGAGACAGTAAATCTTTGGGGGAAAAGTTATGAGAGAAACTTTATTTTTTGCAGAAGGGTGGTTAACTATGCAATATGACCTGCTAAGAGTTCCAACTGGGAATGTAAACTGATACAGCCACTATGGAGAACAGTATGGAGGTTCCTTAAAATAGTAAAAACAGAATTACTGGGCTTCCCTGGTGGCGCAGTGGTTGAGAATCCGCCTGCCAATGCAGGGGACACGGGTTCGATCCCTGGTCCGAGAAGACCCCACATGACGCGGAGCAACTAAGCCCGTGCACCACAACTACTGAGCCCACAGGCCGCAACTACCGAATCCCACGCCCCTAGAGCACAAAGCTTGTGCTCCACAAAGAAGCCACCGCGATGAGAAGCCAGCACGCTGCAACGAAGAGTAGCCCCTGCTCGCGGCAACTATAGAAAGCCCACGTGCAGCAACGAAGACCCAACACACAGCCAAAAATGAATAAATAAAATAAATAAATTTATTAAAAAGAAAAAAAGACACATGCATCCCAATGTTCACTGCAGCACTATTTACAATAGCCAGGTCATGGAAGAAACCTAAATGTCCATGAACAGAGGAATGGATAAAGAAGATATGGTACATATATATACAATGGAATATTACTCAGACATAAAAAGGAACGAAATTGGGTCATTTGCAGAGACGTGGATGGACCTAGAGACTGTCATACAGAGTGAAGTAAGTCAGAAAGAGAAAAACAAATATTGTATATTAACGCATATATGTGGAACCTAGAAAAATGGTACAGGTGAACCAGTTTGCAGGACAGAAATAGAGACACAGATGTAGAGAACAAACGTATGGACACCACTGGGGGAAAGTGGCGGGGGTGGTGGTGGGATGATTTGGGAGATTGGGATTGACATGTATACACTAATATGTATAAAATGGATAACTAATAAGAACCTGCTGTATAAAAATATAAAATAAAATTTAAAAAAAAACCAAAATCAAAAAAAGCTCCAACTTTTCCCCCAACTTTGGTTTGCCTAGAAGAATAGCTCAAATTTTGCAATAAAAAACTAACTTTACTATCAAACACAGTAGTAACTGCTTCACATTTGGCATGTTTTGGGGGGAAGAAGTACGGAAACACAGCCAGGGATACATCAATGTGGAAAATGGACAGAAGCAGCAATCTGCTCAGAGCACTTTAAATCCAACACAGAAGCAGGAGGCACAGCCGCAACGCTGGCAGTCTCCTCCCAGGGCTGCCTATATTCCCAGACTGAAACGACGTGCCAAGCGCCCAGCACAATGACTGAAGAGACACTGCAATCAAGCTACATGCTTCAGAACTCCAGAAGCAAAAGTAAGATCCTAGAAGCTTCCAGATGGAAAAAACCGGTGGTATACAAAGGATCGAGAATCAACAGCTCTGAATTCCCAACAGCAACACTGGAAACTGGGAGAAAACAGAGGAATGTCCTGAACTAACTGCAAGCAAGAACTGTATACTCAGAATTATCAATCCTAAGGTCAGAATAAAGACATACAAAGTCTAGGAAGCTACTAAAGGATATTTTCCCCCAAAGGGCGAAAAAATAAGGAAGACATCACATCTGGAGCTCAGGAGATCCAGAGGAGACATGATTTCCTTCTCTTTCTTTTCTGGACCTTAGATTTGGTGGTTAATGCACTCTTCGATACAGTAATGATATTCCGATACACTGACCACCCCAGAAGGTCTGACCCACATGGCACTCACGTGTGTTATCAGGCACTGCTCTGAGCACTGTGCCTACTGTTCCTCTAAGGCCCATAGCAACTTAATGAGCAAGCCTCAGGAGTGTACCCACTATCTTACGGATAGCTAAGCTGGTAGAGCTTAAGACCCCAAACTAGATTTTAACCATGTATCTCGAAAAAAGACATAGGTCAAATTATTGTTAACCAACCCTAAAATTTATCAGGTACTTACTATATGCCAAACGCTATGCTGCTAAGTACTTTATACTCATCATCTGATTAATTCCTCAATAACCCAACGAATACATACTGTTATCATCATTCCTTGTCATTTCAATTCTGTAAAATTACAGAAAAGATAGCTCAGGCAAAGGAAGGTCAGTAACTAACTCAAAGCTGAACAAAGAGGCACAGTTAGCATCACACCCAGTGAAGGGACTCAAGCCTAGGGGCTTACGTTGGCACTAAACTTACTGTCATTTTAAAATAATAAGTCTGTGTACATTTTTTAAAAAGAAAGAAAATCAGATACAAAAACTAAATTTGTCCCTTTGCTCAGAAAGTCCTTTGGCCTCTTCCCCTCTGCCAGGAAACAGCACTCAACCTTAGAGACAGAGCTTTATTAAACCTCCCTGACTGCCCCTCTCCCCAACTACCCAGCCTCCCTCCCGTTCTCTGACGCACTGCCATGTTCCCACCGTACTAGGCTGTAAGCAAGGGTTGTGCCTTGCCTTCATCGCTGCTTTGGACACTTTGCTTTGGAGCGGAGGGGTCTGTCACCACCTTTTCTAAGAGCTGCCCCCATTGTTCCTCCTCCAAACCCTGGTCTTGGGATGGTCCCCTGGCTCCCACTCACCCCAGTCAGAGCTGACCACACCAAGGACAGGCACCCAGCTCAAGTCAGACCAAACAAACTGTATCCCCCAATAATGTGGAAACTGAGACTGAGAGTGCAGTGGGCTCTCTGCGTCTGGAAGTGGGACATGAACTGGAGAGCTGTGGCAGGCCACCCTCCACGGCGTAGACGGAGCAGCAGGAAGAAGAGTAACACTGATGTACAAGAGGGGCACACTCCCCGCTGTTCCTGTCCCTTCCCAGGGCCTCTGCATTCCAGTCTTATAATTAATTCTTGTTTTTTCTTTTTTTTTAATATTTGAATTTTATTTTTTTTATACAGCAGGTTCTTATTAGTTATCAATTTTATACATATTGGTGTCTGTATGTCAATCCCAATCTCCCAATTCATCCCCCCCCCCCCCCGCCGCTTTCCCCCCTCGGTGTCCATACGTTTGTTCTCTACATCTGTGTCTCTATTTCTGCCCTGCAAACCGGTTCGTCTGTACCATTTTTCTAGATTCCACATATATGCGTTAATATACGGTATCTGTTTTTCTCTTTCTGACTTACTTCACTCTGCATGACAGTCTCTAGGTCCATCCACGTCTCTACATCTTCTTGTTTTTTCTTAATCTGGAGCTTCAGTTGGTTGGTTTCCTGCAACCAAATAACTCTACTAAAACTACCTGTATATCATACCTACACCAGCACCAAGCATCCGTTCCCTAAGTGCTTGCCAGTAAGTCCATGACCTCCTCAGTTTAGGGCTTCACCAACAGTCTCTGCGAGAGGACCCCCAAATTCCCACCTGTCTTATCTTCCAAGCCTGAACCCTTAGCCTCCAGTTATACGCCCTTTGCCTCCCACCTGGGGGATGGCAGCAACAGACCCTTAGCCCCCTGACCTGACTGTACGAGCAACACCTGACGTGCCAATCACCTCCTCCTCCTCGAACGCTGGGTGAGGGGATCACCATTCTTTCGCTGTCCCCCATCTCCTTGCTACGCCCTTTCCTGACTGCAGCCCGATCCCTAGAGTTCTGGCAGTGCACTGCTCTAAGGGCTCAATCCCCTATCACAGTAACAGGCTTTCCTTTCCAAACCCACTGATGGTGGATTCACCACCCACTTCCGGCACAGAAAACCCCCTCCCCGCAAGCTGCCACTCAATCCTACCCATCTGCCTGTCTCGCCCCCTGGACTCCACTCCCACTGTCCGGGCCTTTGCCTAGCCTGCTATTAACTTGCTTCCCCAGCCACCTCTTTCCCTCTCCAGCCATCCTATACACCACTGCCTGATTTATCTTTCTGAAGGGCAGCTCTTGACATCTGACTCCAGTCTTCAAGTGCTCCTCCTACAGAAGAAAATCAAACTTTTTTAGCCTGGCCTAGTCGAAAGCCCTTTTACCTTACCCACCATACTTCCAGGCACCCTCCCGCAGGATTCTGATTCATGGAGTCTGAGGATGGCCAAATACACGTACACAAACGCTGCGGGTGAACTTGGGGCTCTCTGCCAGATTTGGACCAAGATCCTGACCACTGGTCCCTTACAGAGAAATCCGAGAAACATTAACGTATTCTTGACTTGAAGAGTTAGAGACAACTTTTAAAAAGTAATATATTTCCCCACAGTCAAGAAAAAGGACAATGCTCCAAAACTTACCAGCTGAAGACATGAGCATTGTATTTCCTGTAAAAACTGCAAAACAGAAGGCACTCTGAATTGAAGTGTTTCTGTCACTCGTATTCTAAAGCGTCTGTGATTTACGATGGGAACTGGAAAGAAGCAAGAATCATAGACACTCTGTGCCTTCAGACCATTCAGAATCTGGCAGTGCTCTCTACTGTGAAGCTCAGCTGACGTCTGTGTTTATTATGTGGTCTCTGTTAGAAAAGCATTTTGTGAACCTGTTCTTGTGCCATACACCAGTTTAGGCCAAATACTTAGGAATATTTACAGGCATACTCTGTTTTACTGCACTTCAGAGATACTGCGTTTTCTACAAACTGAAGAGTTGTGACAGCCCCATGTTGAGCAAGTCCATCAGCGCCATTTTTCCAACAGCATTTACTCACTTTGTGTCTCTATGTCCCATTTTGGTAATTCCTGAAATATTTCAAACTTCTTAAGTATTATTATATTTGTTATGGTGTTACTACCTACTGTTACCATTATAACTCACTGAAGGACCAAACAATGATTAGCACTCTTTAGCAACGAAGTACTTTCAACTTAAGGTCTGTATGTTTTTCAACATAATGCTGTTGCACACTTAGCAGACTACAGTACAGTGCCAACACAACTCGTATGCGCACTGGGGCCACCAAAACAGTCATGTGATTTCCTTTATTGCAATACTCGCTTAACTGTGGCAGCAGAACCGAACCGGCAGTATCCCCAAAGTATGCCAGTACTTCCAGTTTGAAAGCATATAGCCATGCTATACAACAGCACTAAAATAGGATGAACGTTTTAAATTGTCCATAAAACATTTAACAATAAATGGTCTTGATATCTGGGCTCACGTTTGTGAGCCTTCATTCATGCATTCATCACGCCTGTTTCATGCCAAGCACTGAAGCAGGGGCTCCACACACTGACTGGTCCTTGCCACTCAAGTTTCTCACCTGGTTAAACTAAACACTGATAAACACAGCCACTTCTTATCTCTCTCTGGATGTGACAGGAGTTGCCAAATTAACTTTGTTTTCTCCATTCCTGGATTTTTACTCCAATTGCTATCCCTCTCTTAAAGGAAACCTTGTTGGTACAAAAAAGCCCAGTCATCAAAAAAGGGGTGAGAAGGGGGACCACAGTAAAGAAGCAGAAACACAACAAAGAAACGGGCATCAAAAATCTGTTTGGAGCACTTCCCTGGTGGTGCAGTGGCTAGGAATCCGCCTGCCAATGAAGGGGACACGGATTCGATCCCTGGTCTGGGAAGATCCCACATGCCACGGAGCAACTAAGCCTGTGCGCCACAACTACTGAGCCTGTGCTCTAGAGCCCGCGAGCCACAACTACTGAGCCCATGTGCCACTACTACTGAAGCCCATGCACCTAGAGCCCGTGCTGCACAACAAGAGAAGCCACCGCACCACAGCAAGGAATGGCCCCCACTAAACCCAACTAGAAAAAGCCCGCACACAGCAACGAAGACCCAATGCAGCCAAAAAGAAAAATAAACAAAAATCTGTTTGAAGGAGGATCTATATGTATCATTTTGGTCCCAGACTTTCCTTCCTAATTAAGCTTTAAGCAAGTGAATGCTCAAGATAAAACTCCTTGATCAAAGAATCATTAGTCATAGGAATTCACCAAGAAGCTTACTGAATACAAGAAAACCAAGCTTATAAGCTTATAACCAAGCTTTGGTTATTATGATAACCAAAGTTCCATCCAAGTTATTCATTAATTAGCAATGATTAAAAAGTAAATGGGGGCTTCCCTGGTGGTACAGTGGTTGGGAGTCCGCCTGCCTGTGCAGGGGACACGGGTTCGTGCCCCAGACCGGGAAGATCCCACATGCTGCGGAGCGGCTGGGCCCGTGGGCCATGGCTGCTGAGCCTGCGCGTCGGGAGCCTGTGCTCTGCAATGGGAGAGGCCACAACAGTGAGAGGTCCGCGTACCGCGGGGGCGGGAGTAAATGGGAGAGAGGAACCAAGATGACAGAGTGGAAGAACGTGCTCTCACTCCCTCTTGCGAGAACACCAGAATCACAACTAGCTGCTGGACAATCATCGACAGGAAGACACTGGAACTCACCAAAAAAGATGCCCCACATCCAAAGACAAAGGAGAAGCCACAGTGAGATGGTAGGAGGGGCACAATCACAGTAAAATCAAATCCCATAACTGCTGGGTGGGGGACTCACAGACTGGAGAACACTTATACCACAGAAGTCCACCCACTGGAGTGAAGGTTCTGAGCCCCACATCAGGCTTCCCAACCTGGGGGTCTGGCAACGGAAGGAGGAATTCCTAGAGAATCAGACTTTGAAGGCTAGTGAGATTTGATTGCAGGACTTCGACAGGACTGGGGAAAACAGAGACTCCACTCTTGGAGGGCACACACAAAGTAGTGTGTGCATCGGGACCCAGGGGAAGGAGTAGTGACGCCAGGGGAGACTGAACCAGACCTACCTGCTAGTGTTGGAGGGTCTCCTTCAGAGGCAGGGAGTGGCTGTGGCTCACCGTGGGGACAAGGACACGGGCAGCAGAAGTTCTGGGAAGTACTCCTTGGCGTGAGCCCTCCCAGAGTCTGTTATTAGCCCCACCAAAGAGCCCAGGTAGGCTCCAGTGTTGGGTTGCCTCAGGCCAAACAACCAACTGGGAGGGAACCCAGCCCCACCCATCAGCAGTCAATCGGATTAAAGTTTTACTGAGCTCTGCCCAGCAGAGCAACACCTAGCTATACCCACCACCAGTCCCTGCCATCAGGAAGCTTGCACAAGCCTCTTAGATAGCCTCATCCACCAGAGGGCAGACAGCAGAAGCGAAAAGAACTACAGTCCTGCAGCCTGTGGAACAAAAACCATATTCACAGAAAGATAGACAAGATGAAAAGGCAGAGGGCTATGTACCAGATGAAGGAACAAGATAAAACCCCAGAAAAACAACTAAATGAAATGGAGATAGGCAACCTTCCAGAAAAAGAATTCAGAATAATGATAGTGAAGATGATCCAGGACCTCGGAAAAAGAATGGAGGCAAAGATCAAGAAGATGCAAGAAATATTTAACAAAGACCTAGAAGAATTAAAGAACAAACAAACAGAGATGAACAATACAATAACTGAAACGAAAACTACACTAGAAGGAATCAATAGCAGAATAACTGAGGCAGAAGAATGGATAAGTGACCTGGAAGACAGAATGGTGGAATTCACTGCTGCGGAACAGAATAAAGGAAAAAGAATGAAAAGAAATGAAGACAGCCTAAGAGACCTCTGGGACAACATTAAATGCAACAACATTCACATTATAGCGGTCCCAGAAGGAGAAGAGAGAGAGAAAGGACGAGAGAAAATATTTGAAGAGATTATAGTCTAAACTTCCCTAACATGGGAAAGGAAATAGCCACCCAAGTTCAGGAAGCGCAGCAAGTCCCATACAGGACAAACCCAAGGAGAAACACACCGAGACACATAGTAATCAAATTGGCAAAAATTAAAGACAAACAAAAATTATTGAAAGCAGCAAGGGAAAAACGACAAATAACATACAAGGGAACCCCCATAAGGTTAACAGCTGATTTCTCAGCAGAAATTCTACAAGCAAGAAGGGAGTGGCATGATATATTTAAAGTGATGAAAGGGAAGAAACTATAACCAAAATTACTCTACCCAGCAAGGATCTCATTCAGATTCGATGGAAAAATCAAAAGCTAAGAGAATTCAGCACCACCAAACCAGCGCTACTACAAATGCTAAAGGAACTTCTCTAAGTGGGAAACACAAGAGAAGAAAAGGACCTACAAAAACAAACCCCCCCAAAATTAAGAAAATGGTAATAGGAACATAAATATCGATAATTACCTTAAACGTGAATGGATTAAATGCTCCAACCAAAAGACACAGGCTTGCTGACTGGATACAAAAACAAGACCCATATATATGCTGTCTACAAGAGAACCACTTCAGAACTAGGGACACATACAGACTGAAAAGTGAGGGGATGGAAAAAGATATTCCATGCAAATGGAAATCAAAAGAAAGCTGGAGTAGCAGTACTCGTATCAGATAAAATAGACTTTAAAATAAAGAATGTTACAAGAGACAAGGAAGAACACTACATAATGATCAAGAGATCAATCCAGGAAGATATAACAATTATAAATATATATGCACCCAACATAGGAGCACCTCAATACATAAGGTAACTGCTAACAGCTATGAAAGAGGAAATCAACAGCAACACAATAATAGTGGGGGACTTTAACACCTCACTTACACCAATCGACAGATCATCCAAAATGAAAATAAATAAGGAAACAGAAGCTTTAAATGACACAACAGACCAAACAGATTTAATTGATATTTATAGGACATTCCATCCAAAAACAGCATATTACACTTTCTTCTCAAGTGTGCACGGAACATTCTTCTCCAGGATAGATCACATCTTGGGTCACAAATCAAGTCTCAGTATATTTAAGAAAACTGAAATCATATCAAGCATCTTTTCTGACCACGACGCTATGAGATTAGAAATGAATTACAGGGGGAAAAAAAGGAAAAAACACAAACACATGGAGGCGAAACAATACGGTACTAAATAACCAAGAGATCACTGAAGAAATCAAAGAGGAAATCAAAAAATACCTAGAGACAAATGACAATGAAAACATGATGACCTGAAACCTATGGAATGCAGCAAAAGCAGTTCTAAGAGGGAAGTTTATAGCTATACAAGCCTACCTCAAGAAATAAGAAAAATCTCAAATAAACAATCTAAGTTTACACCTAAAGGAACTAGAGAAAGAACAAACAAAACCCAAAGTTAGCAGAAGGAAAGAAATCATAAAGATCAAAGCAGAAATAAATGAAATAGAAACAAAGAAAATGATAGCAAAGATCAACAAACCTAAAAGCTGGTTCTTTGAGAAGATAAACAAAATTGATAAACCATTAACCGGACTCATCAAGAAAAAGAGAGAGAGGACTCAAACCAATAAAATTAGAAATGAAAAAGGAGAAGTTACAACAGACACCGCAGAAATACAAAGCATCCTAAGAGACTACTACAAGCAACTCTAGGCCAATAAAATGGACAACCTGGAAGAAATGGACAAACTCTTAGAAAGGTATAACCTTCCAAGACTGAACCAGGAAGAAACAGAAAATATGAACAGACCAATCACAAGTAATGAAATTGAAACTGTGATTAAAAATCTTCCAACAAACAAAAGTCCAGGATCAGATGGCTTCACAGATGAATTCTATCAAACATTTAGAGAAAAGCGAACACCCATCCTTCTCAAACTCTTCCAAAAAATTTCAGAGGAAGGAACACTCCCAAACTCATTCTACGAGGCCACCATCACCCTGATACCAAAACCAGACAAAGATACTACAAAAAAAGAAAATTACAGACCAGTATCACTGATGAATATAGATGCAAAACTGCTCAACAAAATACTAGCAAACAGAATCCAACAACACATTAAAAGGATCAAACACCATGATCAAGTGGGATTTATCCCAGGGGTGCAAGGATTCTTCAATATACGCAAATCAATCAATGTGATACACCACATTAACAGATTGAAGATTAAAAGCCATATGATCGTCTCAGTAGATGCCGAAAAAGCTTTTGACAAAATTCAACACCCATTTATGATAAAAACTCTCCAGGAAGTGGGCATAGACAGAACCTACCTCAACATAATAAAGGCCATATACAACAAATCCACAGCAAACATCATTCTCAATGGTGAAAAACTGAAAGCTTTTCCTCTAAGATCAGGAACAAGACAAGGATGTCCACTCTCACCACTATCATTCAACATAGTTTTGGAAGTCCTAGCCACGGCAATCAGAGAAGAAAAAGAAAAGGAATACAAATCGGAAAAGAAGAAGTAAAACTGTCACTGTTTGCAAATGACATGATACTATACATAGAGAATCCTAAAAATGCCACCAGAAAACTACTAGAGCTAATCAATTAATTTGGTAAAGTTGCAGGATACAAATTTAATGCACAGAAATATCTTGCATTCCTGCACACTAATGATGAAAAATTTGAAAGAGAAATTAAGGAAACACTCCCATTTACCACTGCAACAAAAAGAATAAAATACCTAGGAATAAACCTACCTAGGGAGACAAAAGACCTGTGTGCAGAAAACTATAAGACACTGATGAAAGAAATTAAAGATAATATCAACAGATGGAGAGATATACCATGTTCTTGGATTGGAAGAATCAATAGTGTGAAAATGACTCTACTACCCAAAGCAATCTACAGATTCAATGCAATCTCTATCAAACTACCAATGGCATTTTTTACAAAACTAGAACAAATAATATTAAAATTTGTATGGAGATACAAAAGACCCCGAATAGCCAAAGCAGTCTTGAGGGAAAAGAATGGAGCTGGAGGAATCAGACTCCCTGATTTCAAACTATACTACAAAGCTACAGTAATCAAGACAATATGGTACTGGCACAAAAACAGAAATATAGACCAATGGAACAGGATAGAAAGCCCAGAGATAAACCCACACACCTATGGTCAACTAATCTATGACAAAGAAGGCAAGGATATACAATGGAGAAAAGACAGTCTCTTCAATAAGTGGTGCTGGGAAAACTGGACAGCTACATGTAAAAGAATGGAATTAGAACACTCCCTAACACTATACACAAAAATGAACTCAAAATGGATTTGAGACCTAAATGTAAGACCGGACACTATAAAACCCTTGGAGGAAAACATAGGAAGAACACTCTTTGACATAAATCACAGCAAGATCTTTTTTGATCCACCTCCTAGAGTAATGGGAATAAAACCAAAAATAAACAAATGGGACCTAATGAAACTTCAAAGCTTTTGCACAGCAAAGGAAACCATAAACAAGACGAAAACACAACCCTCAGAATGGGAGAAAATATTTGCATACAAATCAACGGACAAAGGATTAATCTCCAAAATATATAAACAGCTCATGCAGCTCAATATTAAAGAAACAAACAACCCAATCCAAAAATAGGCAGAATACCTAAATAGACATTTCTCCAAAGAAGACATACAGATGGCCAAGAAGCACATGAAAAGCTGCTCAACATCACTAATTATTAGAGAAATGCAAATCAAAACTACAATGAGGTAACACCTCACACCAGTTAGAATGGGCATCATCAGAAAATCTACAAACAACAAATGCCGGAGAGGGTGTGGAGAAAAGGGAACCCTCTTGCACTGTTGATGGGCATGTAAATTGATACAGCCACTATGGAGAACAGTATGAAGGTTCCTTAAAAAACTAAAAATAGAATTACCATATGACCCAGCAATCCCACTACTGGGCATATACCCAAAGAAAACCGTAATTCAAAAAGACACATGCACCCCAGTGTTCACTGCAGCACTATTTACAATAGCCAGGTCATGGAAGCAACCTAAATGCCCATCAACAGATGAATGGATAAAGAAGTGGTACGTATATACAATGGAATATTACTCAGCCATAAAAAGGAACGAAATTGAGTCATTTCTTGAGATGTGGATGGATCTAGAGACTGTCATACAGAGTGAAGTAAGTCAGAAAGAGAAAAACAAATATCGTATATTAACGCATGTATGTGGAACCTACAAAAATGGTACAGTTGAACCAGTTTGCAGGGCAGAAGTTGAGACACAGATGTAGAGAACAAACGTATGGACACCAAGCGGGGAAAGCCGCGGGAGGGGTGGGGATGGTGGTGTGCTGGCGATTGCGATTGACATGTATACACTGATGTGTATAAAATTGATGACTAATAAGAACCTGCTGTATAAAAAGTAAATAAAATAAAATTAAAAAATTTAAAAAAAAAAAGTAAATGACAGGACTTCCCTGGTGGCACAGTGGTTAAGAATCTGCCTGCCAATGCAGGGGACACAGGTTCGAGCCCTGGTCCGGGAAGATCCCACATGCCACGGAGCAACTAAGTCCGTGCGCCACAACTACTAAGCCTGCACCCTAGAGCCCATGAGCCACAAATACTGAACCCCGAGCCCCACAACAAGAGAAGCCACCGCAATGAGAAGCCCGCACACCGCAAAGAAGAGTAGCCCTCACTCGCCGCAACTGGAGAAAGCCCGTTCACAGCAGTGAAGACCCAACGTAGCCAAAAATTAATTATTCTTTTTAAAAAGTAAATGACATAAATAACCCCCGCACGGTAGGAATAATAAACACTAGGTCACTGTGTTTAAGTCCAGGGTAAGGAAAGCACCCCTTGGACGAAAGGTGGCATTTCCTTGGCCATGATGGAAGAGTGGGGAGCAGATCTTCCCACAAAACTGGACGGTGTGAGCTCCTGACCCGAAGGGAGTTAAGTGAGGACACGGAATCACAAAGGCCTGAGAGGAGGAGCGTCCACACATGCAGAGCCCGGGACAGGGCCACAGCCACCGGACTCTTCACCCTATTCTTGGTGCCTAGAGTCTGGAGCAAAGGGGCTTCCAAATATTTGTTCAGTTTTTTCTTTCATGAAGGGTATCTCCTCCTCCCAATTATACCTAATGTAGTAATTAAAAACTTGGTGACGCATGGGACGATCAAGAATGTAAATTCTGGGGCTTCCCTGGTGGCGCAGTGGTTGAGAGTCCGCCTGCCGATGCAGGGGACGCGGGTTCGTGCCCCGGTCCGGGAAGATCCCACATGCCGCGGAGCGGCTGGGCCCGTGAGCCATGGCCGCTGAGCCTGCGCGTCCGGAGCCTGTGCTCCGCAACGGGAGAGGCCACAACAGTGAGAGGCCTGAGTACCTCAAAAAAAAAAAAAAAAAGTGAATTCTGACAACAGTTGATTTTTCTTTTAAAGCCCCAAATAACGTTAATTCAGAAAGAAGAGGAAAAAGGTCACGTACTGTTGAACCTTCTGAGGGAAGTACCCCAGAAAACAATGACACCATGAAGACATTCAAGAAAACCAGGCTACATGGACAGCATATTCTGACTTTTAGTCATTTACATACTTTCACTGGATAAATAAATACATTGTCCAATTACCTGGCCCATTTGCCAATGAAAAACCTTAAAGGAAGAAAGAAATTTGACTTATTAAGAACTATAACTTTTGGGAAATGGTTAATTCTAGATATGAAAAATTAAACGACTCAATCTCCCCCTACCCTCAACACCCCCCCAAAAAGTTTAACTGGTCTAGTCAAGGCTCTTCTGTCTGCCAAGAAGAGAAAATTCCCACAGGGAATTGGAGAGAGATCTGACAGGTCCCAAGGCCAGGAAGCACAGCAGGCTCCGGGGGGTGTGGGACTGGAAACAAGAAAGGAAAAACAGGAACCAGAGCCCCGTCTGGCCAGCCCTTGGTGACCCTTCTGTTTTGCTGGGTGCACTTTCAGTCCTTCACCCTCTCTCTTAACTCGTGCACGGTCCAAAACTGACTGTAATTCCACTGCCCAGTGTCATCTGTGTCTCTGTGGCACAGGAGGGGATGGCTCCCCCTGCCACAGGGACTACCGATGGGGTCCCTAGAAGAGAACACAGGCCAAAAACTGACTGGTGTCTTTAATATAGTAACAAACTCCCTTTAAGTTACATAAGCACTTATCTCTTCACTCTGGCACTACGTAACTACTTGGCAAAGATAAGTCATAAAGTATCATACATGAACCGAAATATATATAGCAAGTAATAATTCAGTTCCCAAAAACTTACGGTCAACAGACATGTGGCCCTAAAAAAAAAAAAAAAAAAAAATCAGCAAAACCTCTTTAACATTTTTTTTTAAGTACTCATGACTTTCCCCACTGTCTTATCAACTTATTGTGTCAAAAATAGGAGAAAGGGCTATGGCCAAAATCAGAGGACATCTAACAAAGACAGTCACTTGTTATTTTGATAAATCATTTATGTTTTCAGTTCATTCTCACACCTGTCAAGAAAAATTACAGGTTACCTTCTAAAAGTCCATTTATAAGTTCCTTAGACGATAAATTTCATTTTTCAAATAAAAGGCACATTATAAATGCCGGTAAGGCCCCTTTAGTCGACAACACTGGTTTTCCTGTGGGTCCTCTAACTTCCCCTCTGGGGACAGAGCACCCCAGAGTGACTTAACTTTGATTCCTGGATAGGGAAAGATCCCACCTTCCGCCCTCAGCCTGGTATCTCCGGTGGGCAAGCCCCTTCTCCTGGAAACCCCCAACCCCCAAAGGCTGCAGGGCCTAGTTCAGGCAGCCATTAAAACCCCAGCTCCAAAACTGCGCGGAAAGATGCAGCGAACTCCCAGGTTTTAAGATAATTTTAAGTTGTGACAAGCACAGAGAAACTTCACAGGTGACAGACACCGTGGAAGTGGCTAGCTCCAGACGGTTCACAGTTCCAACAGCAGATGGCGCTGCATCCTATCCGATGACGTCACATCCTCACAAAGCTGGGTTTTCAGTGGTTGCTTCGATAAAACAGCCAGAAGCACTGCACAAGAATCAAAGGAAGACAGCCGTGTCCAGTCAGATTCTGAAGTTTGAGAAGCTATACTGCCCATTAGTTAACGACAGTGGTTTAGTTAAGAATAAAATAGGGACTTCCCTCGTGGTGCAGTGGTTAAGAATCCATCTGTCATTGCAGGGGACACGGGTTCAAGCCCTGGTCCCAGAAGATCCCACATGCTGTGGAGCAGCTAAGGCCGTGCACAACTACTGAAGGCCGCGCTCTAGAGCCTGTGCACAGCAACGAAGAGTAGCCCCACTCGCCGCAACTAGAGAAAGCCTGAGCACAGCAACGAAGACCCAACGCAGTCAAAAAAAATACATAAAATTAATTTTTAAAAAAAAGAATAAAAGTTCCCCTCAATTTTGGGGTATTACTTCTTCAAATGGGTACTAAGTTCTTAGGATATACATACTTAAATTGATTGGACCTAGAAACTCAATAAAGGGACCTTTAGGTATTTATTTTAGCCTGGGGCACTGTGAAAATCCTAGGGACACTAACGGTGCCATGAATTTGGGAATCTTTGCATGAAGGTTCAAGTCTGGGCCTCAGGGGAGTGGAGGGGGAGGCAGAGAAGCAGGGAGGGGGTGGCTCGCAAACCCACCACCACACTGGGCTCCACCTCCACCCAAAAGAGCCTCACCTACCTCTCTGCTCCCCTGCTTTAGGTACGGGCTGTAAAATTGGACAGTAACTATAAATTCATCAAGATCTGACTTCCTAATCTTTGTGTTCCCCGAACAAAACCCGAGAGGAACTCAGTAACTGATTACTGAAAGGCACTTTCTCAGGGCAAGTACGATGTGCAATGCAGCCTTGAGGACAGGTGCTTGTGTAGACCTTCCATCCCTGTGGGGAGAGGGAGAATGAAGCCGGGAGCCGAGGGACCAGGAGACAGTGTTTGGGGCAGACCCTCCAAGTGGCACGGAGAGCATCGGAAACACTCACCAGAGAAGGCCCAGGACACAACATTTCTGTGGTATTCTGCCCCAAAGAACCTGAATCTAACCATGAGGAAGCCCAGACAGACCCAAAGTGAGGGTCACTCTCCAAGACAACTGGCCTGCACTCTTTAAAATGCTAAGGGCAAGAACAACAAAGACAGGCTGTTCCAGATTAAAGAAGAACAGACACGACCTCTAAATATAACCCAAGTGTGCTCCCCGACTGACCGGATCGGGACCGGGAGGAACAGCTGTGAAATCAGTATAGGGACAATCGACGCAACGCGGAATAGAAAATAGATCAGTATCAGTGTTAAACTTACTGATTTTAATAGCTGAACTGTGGTTATATAAAAATGTGTCTGTGTTCTCAAAATACACGCACTGAAGTATTTAGTGGTGATGTGGGAAAACCGATGTAAACTTTGCATTCTACTTCACGAGACATTCACACTTGTTTTTTAATACACTAGCGTGTGCACTGGGAAAGCAGCCTGGTGCTCACACGGCCCGGCTGGCAGTGAGGAGCGCGTCCTCTGCCGGGTGACTGCTGGGACCCCTCATCCCCGCAGCACCCCCAAGAGCCAGGCCTCCAGGCGCGGGGGCTGCTGGCCACCGGAGCAAACACACTATGGACACTTTACAGATTTAACTAAAATCTTTACTGAAATGCCTACTGATGAGACCTAAATGCCTTTTTTTTTCGGTGGTACGCAGGCCTCTCACTGTTGTGGCCTCTCCCGTTGCGGAGCACAGGCTCCGGACACACACGCGCAGGCTCAGCAGCCATGGCTCACGGGCCCAGCCGCTCCGCGGCCTGTGGCATCTTCCCGGACCGGGGCACGAACCCGTGTCCCCTGCATCGGCAGGCGGACTCTCAACCACTGTGCCACCAGGGAAGCCCCTAAATGCCTTTTTTATGACTAGATCCATAGTGCCTAAGTCGGATATCTTTCACACATCGCTGTCCTGTTAACTACAAGAGAATTTAGAAATAAACCCGAAGACCCTGCTCCTTGCCCTCGAAGAACTTATGTTTAGGCCCTCCTCAGCACCACTTCCACAGAGGAACTCTCCTTCCAAGGTATTTCTAGTACATGGACATTCCAATTTCAAGCATCACAGTTAAGATTCCAAAGGAAATTTAATTTGGAAAAACTTAGAAAACCTATTATTCTTCATGTGTATAGAATGTCCCATTAGCTTAGTATATGTTAGCACATAATTGTTAACAGAAAATTGTAAAGGAAACCAAACACAGAACATTGTTTCTGTGGAGGCCGTGCTGCACAGCAGTTAAAACCAAAGGATCTGGAATCAGAAAGGTGTGTTTGGGTCCAGCTCTGTGACCTCAGGTAAACTGCTGAACCCTCAGGCCTGCTGCTCTGCTGGTGAGGGGGCGGAGGACGCCACGCTGGCTAAGAGCTCGGAGCAGGGGTGGCAATGGTTTTCTGCAGAGGCCCAGAGAGCACACGCTCTCGATTCCAGTGTGGATTTTGCCATCACAAAATCAGCCACAGATGACAGACAGAAGAACAGACGTGGGCCCTCCAATAAAAATGTCTACGGACACAACTCGAATTTCGTATCACTTTTCCATGCCACAAATAGTCTCCTTTTGATTTTTCAACCATTTAAAAATGTGAAAACCATTCTTAGCTCGTGGGACACACACAAAGAGATGGTAGGCCATAGTTTGCCAACCTCTGGCTCATAGGACGGTGCCTGGCAACTACTATCTGGGAAAACAGCCCGTAAATCTCAGTCTCAGACCAACACCTGATCCCCAATATCATTACGAGTCGTCCTCTCTTGCCTACCAAGTATGCTCCTAACTGCTCTGCAGCAGCTTCTGCTGGTCTGAAGAGTGCACGTACACTTCCGAGATACCTGGCACTACTGCACTCCAGGAAATGAGCTTTTGAGTCTTTAAATCAAACTATGTAATCTTGCCAATTAACTGTGAAAAACCCATTATACAAAAGATTTCCCCCCCACAAATGCACCTAAAGTTGAATTCTACCTCTTACAATTTACACTATTAGCCAGGAGGCTCCATTTCAGCTGACAGTCCCCACTGAGTCCTGGAGGCTCGTTACAGGTGCCTGTCGTGTCTCTCTCTTCTTTCACGTGACTTTAAGTCTATACAGCTACAAGGAACCTGACCAACTACATTTCACTTGGTCTTGGATTCTGCCAGACTGGCCCATGCAGGTTTCCTGAAGAGTGTTACTATCTAACATTACTGACAAGTACTGTTATTAAAAACCGATAGATTGTAGTTGCTATGTCAACAGTAACAGGATCCACAGCATCCAATCTTACACAGAAACCGGTGGAAGGATGCAGAACAAAACAGGAGTATAAGATGCTACGAGGGGCTTTCCTGGCGGCCCAGTGGTTAGGACTGCACACTCTCACCGCTGTGGCTCGGGACTCAATCCCTGGCGGGGAACTAAGATCCCGCAGGCCGCGCGGCGTGCCACCCCGCCCCCACGAAAGCTACAGAAGAGCAGACTATAGCACCAATAAAACTCTTTTACCTCACAGGCAAACTTAGTCAATTATACCTCAATGCAAAAAATAAAGGCAAACAAACTAAAACTATGAAATTTCTATAATATTCTCATTTCAGTCACGCTAACTTTGAGAGAGCTTCTAAAACTTTCACATATAAATAATTTGCTTTAACATTTCTTCCAAAGTGAAAATATCTTTTTCCTAATTATAATGATCTTGGTGTTCTTCCACAAAAAATACAGATAAAACATTATCTTACTGTACAGCACGTTCCTTGTCCCCAGCTACCCCCAAGAAATAACATGTTTCACAGGGATGCCCAGGGGTGTATATTTCTTCCAGACTTTATTTGCTGCACTGTGGTCATCTCCTCAGGACGATGAAGTAGGGCTACCTTAAATTTTTTTAACAGCTTCGCAGTATTCTGCAGGTACCTTCATTTAATCAATTCCCACTGATGGGCATTTAGATTCACCCACTGGTTCATTCCACAAATATTTTTTGAGATGTACTACATTCCAGGCACTGTTTGAGGAGATATTAGGGAATAAAAAAGATAAAGATCTCTGCCCTCTGGAAATATATTCAAAATACGTTAAGATACAAAAAAGTACATAAAGTATAATGCCATTTACATTTAAATAAAAACTACCCATGTGGATTAAAAAAAAAGATCTCTGCCCTCATGGAACTTAAATTCTAGTAACTACTGACAATTTTTTGCTTTCTTACCAAAAATTCTAGGTGAAGGTTTCTTTTTTCTTTTTTTTTGCAGTATGCGGGCCTCTCCTGTTGCGGAGCACAGACTCCGGAAGCGCAGGCCCAGAGGCCATGGCTCACGGGCCCAGCCACTCCGCGGCATGTGGGATCTTCCCAGACCGGGGCACGGACCCGTGTCCCCTGCATCGGCAGGCGGACTCTCAACCACTGCACCACCAGGAAAGCCCCTAGGAGAAGGTTTCTAACAGAAACTGTTTTTACTATTTTGTTTTTATAATGAATGTTGTAACAAGGATTCTCTTACTTCCCCCCCCCCGTGAATAAATTTCTAAAAATAAACTTGCTCAATAATTTAGTTTGGAAATGTCCTTTTATACTCAACATATTAACCTCTTATCTTTTATATATACATATATATATATGCATATCTAATATTTTCTCCAACTTGCTTGTCTTTGAACTACAGTTCAAAGTTCCCTATCATCAGGACTTCCCTGGTGGTCCAGTGGTTAAGACTCCCCGATTCCACTGCAGGGGGTGCAGGTTCCATCCCTGGTCAGGGAGCTAAGATCCTAAATGTCATGTTGGCGAGGTCAAAAAAACAAAATTCCTCTATCAGATATCTTTTGCTATAAGTATGTTCTGAGTATTCACGCAGATAATCTTTTTATGGCTTATGACCTTAGTGTCATGCTAAGAAACCCTTTCCCCAAACACCCCACCTCAAAGGTTAAAAAATACTTCTCACAATATTTTTCTAATATTTCCATGTTTTAATTTTTACATTTAAGTCTTCAATCCAGCCAGAATCTCTATGTGTTGTAGAGTTTTCCACTTTATTTTTTCCAACAGACTGCCAGTTGATCCAACATCTGCTACATTACAAACCATCCACTCCCAACTGATTTAAAATGCTACACTAGGGGCCTCCCTGGTGGCGCAGTGGTTGAGAATCCACCTACCAGTGCAGGGGACACAGGTTCGGGCCCTGGTCCGGGAAGCTCCCACATGCCGCAGAGCAACTAAGCCCATGTGTCAGAGCTACTGAGCCCGCATGCTGCAACTACTTAAGCTCACGCACCTAGAGCCCGTGCTCTGCAGCAAGAGAAGCCACCGCAATGAGAAGCCCGCGCACCTCAACAAAGAGTAGCCCCCGCTCGCTGCAACTAGAGAAAGCCCGTGCGCAGCAATGAAGACCCAACACAGCCAAAAATAAATAAATAAATTCTTAAAAATAATAATAAAATGCTACACTAATCAAGAAGTAAATTCCCATAAATTTATAGATCATTATCTAGACTACTCTGTTCTACCTACCTATGCTTTATAGAACTTTCCTGTTTATATCTAATAGAACACTTTCCCCTCATCTTTCTTTTATAGAACTGACTCTTCTCAAATATTTATTTGTCCAAATTAGGTGACAATTTAAAAATATCCCAGCATGTACATACAGAAGAACTGCATTCAAATTCTGTGTTCAGGTCTATTCAAATTCTCTTTTATCTCTTCAGTAATGTACCTGTTAGGTCTTACAGTTGACTTAAACATGTTTTTCTCTTTATGAAAAAAGAGAAGAGTTTTAGGCCTAACAATCATAAAAAAAAAAAATGACCTTGGTCAATTTGCCTAAGAACTCAAAAAAATTATTTCTAAAGTTAGTTTCCATAAAGGAGTAAGTTATTTACCAAAAAAAAAAAAGCTTCTGTAAGACCCATGGCTCTTGTCATGAACCTCTGCTCTATGACTTTTCTGACCATTCATTATCTTAGCATGGCTCAGATTACTGACCTCCACAATAACACTAAAAACAGACGCTCGATCTAAAGCAACCGTGAAGTTTATTTCAGCCAAGCATTCAGGACAAAGGGCTTAACCGCAGGCATGGACTGTGGCCCGGGTCTCTCTCCCCTGGTGTCCCTGAGGTAGGACGAGGGCACAGGAGGGCAGGGGCAGCAGCACAGGTACACCTGGAGCTGGAGCCTTCTTAGGTCCCTGCTTCCTTGCCCAGGAATCTCAGCCAGCTCAGTCACAGGAACAATACGCAGGAAAGACAAGGGGGTGGCAGTGAGAGGAACCTGCCTGTCCAATCACCATTATTCAGCAAGTGCCTGGCTCCTCCTCTCTGCCTCTCCTGCCAGATGACCCAGTTACCCTCAAACTCTCTCCCCAAGAACACCCCAAAGTGTGTAACAGGCCAGTATGTAAAAAGCTACAGAGTTACTTACATTTATCAGGGAACACCTATGTTAGCCTGCACCCACTTGTAATGCTGCTTCGTTACATCTCTTAGATGAAAAAACAATCTTTTGGGGCTTCCCTGGTGGTGCAGTGGTTGAGAGTCCACCTGCCGATGCAGGGGATGCGGGTTCGTGTCCCGGTCTGGGAGGATCCCGTGTGCCACGGAGCGGCTGGGCCCATGGGCCATGGCCGCTGGGCCTGCGCGTCGGGAGCCTGTGCTCCGCAACGGGAGCGGCCACAACAGTGAGAGGCCCGCGTACCGCAATCTTCTGTTTTGTTTGAAATGTAATCCCTCCCCCTCCCAATCAAAGCATCTTTCTCGATCTCATTTTGGCTCTTCCAAACCTTAAGATTCTGAGCTCATTTGGCAGGCACTTTATGCAGCCTGTTTCGTACAGGAGAGCTACTGAAATGACAGGAAGGTATTGTGTGCTGAAAGCTAATTAGTTCAACCCATTCTTCCGACATAAAACAAATTAAATTCTATGCTAATTAAAACTGCTGTCTAGCGGCTTCCCTGGTGGCGCAGTGGTTGGGAATCCGTCTGCCAATGCAGGGGACGTGGGTTCGTGCCCCGGTCTGGGAAGATCCCACATGCCGTGGGGCGGCTAGGCCCGTGAGCTATGGCCGCTGAGCCTGCGCGTCTGGAGCCTAGGCCCGCGTACGGGAAAAAAAAAACAAACTGCTGTTTAACCTCACAAGAGTTAACCAGAGGGAGGAGATATGGGGATAGATGTATATGTATAGCTGATTCACTTTGTTATAAAGCAGAAACTAACACACCATTGTAAAGCAATTATACGCCAATAAAGATGTTTAAAAAAAAGTTAATGAAAATAGGTCTATCACACATCCCATGTCACAGCTAACTTGCTCGGCTGGAGGGAGTAGCATACCCATTAGGACAAACTTTGAAGCCATGAGACCAGCTGAAATGAAAGGCCAATAGAAACAGCTGGCACCAGTGATGAGATAGATAAGAACCACCCCCCGCCCCAGCTTTTCTTAAGGCGTTCAGCCTTCTGTTACTGCATCAACTCCCTCTACCAGCTAGTTTCTAACAACATCAATTGTGCTTGCTTCTCCGTGTGTGGTCCAGGGACCAGCAACGCCAGCGGCACCTGGGAGCTAGTCAGGAAAGCTCACTCACTTGGCCGCAGACTGAATTAGGATCTGCAGCTAATAAGATCCCAGGGGATGCATTCACAGTCGAGTTCTGGATGCACCCAAATACACACCCGGGTTTAGGAGCTCCCTATTTAAAAACAGACCACTCCACGGTTCCCCTCATCACCCACCAACTACAGAGCCCTTTCCTTCCCCCCTCCTCCCACAGCAAAACTTCCTGAAGCCACATCTACACAGGTGGTCTCCCCTTCCTCAACTCCCATGTTTTAACTCCGCGCAATCTGTCTTTCACTGCCCACCACCTAGCACCTACAGCCCCTAAATCTGAGGGACCCCTTTCACCTGACCCCTCAACAGCACTCTATGCGGGATCCCCACCCTCCTTACTGAGGAAGAGCTGCCCTCTCCTTCCTTCACTGGCTGGGCATCCTGTCGCCTCCTCTTCCTACCTCCCAGGCGCAGGTGAGAGCATCATTCACAAGAACTGAAATCTTACCTATGACTTCCAGACTGAACTCCAGGCCAACATCCTTAAGAGCCAACACTTGCACTTGGTTTCCTATGTCCATTCTGAACTTCAAATGTTCCAAGGATGGCTCTCTCGTCCCCACTGGACAGTCAACAAACCTGAGCCACCCATCTGGCCTCATCTCAGTGCCCGACCACCATCGGCCCCTAAGTGTGCAGAGCAAGCGCTTAAGAAAACTGTTCTAGGGGGATTCCCTGGTGGTCCAGTGGTTAAGGGCTCTGTGCTGCCATTCCATGGGGCACAGGTTCGATCCCTGGCCGGGGAACTAAGATCCCACATGCTGCCAGGCACGGCCAAAATAAAAAAAAGAATCGTCCTAGATCATCAGCACTGTGGCTAGCTCGACCTCCAGAGCAGATATGAGTCTGTCCACTTACTCCCATTTCCTCAGCCCCCATCCTTAGCCAAGCTACATCATTTCTCATCAACAGTATCCTTTAAATGATCTTTGTTTCTATTTTCACCCCAACAATCCATTCTTCCTTCGGCAACTGAACAACCTTTTAAAATTCACATCTGGTCACTTCCTGCTTAGAATTGTGCAGTGGTGTCCACCGCACCGAGGGAAAGAATCAAACCTTCTTCCACATCAGAGTGACCATAAAATGCACTGTCCACCAAGGCACGTCTAATAGTCAAAGAGGGCACTCCCCACAAAGAATCCCGGCTCACCGGGTGAAGCTGACACTGCCTGGCAAACTGGGCCAGGTGGCCAGTGCCAGCTTCCTCTCTAACCCTGACTTCTACCGCCTTGCTCCCGGGGCACAAAGCTTCAGCCACGCTGGCCTCTCCCCACCTCAGGGCCTTTGCAATTGCTGTTCTCTGCACTTGAAGTAACCAGGCTCTTCTCCTACCTGGCTTCTCCTCCTTCAGGTGCCAAGTGCTCAGAACGGCCTTTCCCAAATAACCTAAAACCAAGTGCCCTCTCTCCACTCTGGATCTTGCAGCACTCACCACAGGTCTGAAACTTGCTTATTCACAAGTTCACAGTCCTCCCCAGAAGAAAAGATTAGAAGCTATTTCCCAGTACTTGCACATCACCAATCACAGTGTCTTGCTGAAAGTAAGTATATGGCAAATGTCTGTTAAATAAACTGATGCCTTTAAGCAGTTCACTTCTGGAATCCATTCCACAGCAATCTTAGTATTAACTGGACACCCTAAAGCAGGCAATTCTAAATGTCATGCTATAGAGAGGTCCTGAGAGATTTAAGAAATGGCCACAGATTCTTTGCAGCTCCTCCTGTAAGAACGAGGTTCACCATTTCTCTACACTTCCAGTCTGGACTAGGCCTCATAACTTGCTCCGACCAACAGAATGTAACAAAGGTGACACTGTGTGACTTCTACGTATGGCCTCAAGAAGCCTAGCAACTTCTGCTCCCGCCCTCTTACCACTCGGCTACCCTGAGAGGCCTGAGCCGGCCTGCTGGGGAGGTCACATGGAGAACAGAGGTGCAGCCTGGCGAAAAGTCCATGCAGGTAAGGCCTTCCCAGAAGTGCCAACGGACTGCAGACGCATGAGTGGGCAGAGCCCCCCACCACACAGAGCCCTAACTGCCAGTGGTGAACACACAGTTATTGCTTGAACTCGTTAAGTTTGGGGGGCAGTTTGTTATGCACCAACAGGTAACTGATGCAAGGCCACGAGCACGTTTTCTTAACCGCAGGGTGCATGTTAGTTTAAGTCAGAGTTCTCAGCCTCGGACCGGTGAGGTCTTGGGCTGGCTCACCCTTGGCTGTTAAGCGGCATCCCTGTAGCACACCACACATTATGACGACTAACCACAGGTGTCCGCAGACAAGCAACAATGGAGACCAAAGGCAAGGGGAGAATGCTGCCTGCGCCTCCCAGGGGCTTGGCACTTCCACGAGGGAAGGAAGGAGCCACTGCTTTGGGGGGCGTTCTTTGTGCTGTCTCCTCCTTCACATATGTCCTTTCCCTCCTCACTGGTACCCAAAGGTCAGTTAGTGGAATGGACATTAGCAATAGCCTCTATTGCTATTATAACCTATTCCTGCAAAAATTACCCTCAAGGATGTCATTCTTCTGTTTCCACAAAAGAAAAAAGACAGCTGCAAAAAACAAAAATTGCCTAGAGGGTCCTTCCAGCACTGGGCCTGTCCTGGCCCCCGAGACACTCAAACCCTAGCTGCTGAGTGGGCTCCACAGACCCAGGAAGACAGAGCCCAACCATTTCAGAAGCTTTTCTTTTTTTAAGCTAGCATTATCTAAATCTGTGAACAAATGTTTAAACTAGAAGAGCTGCTGTTTTAAAGCTCTTCTTTCATAGCTAAAGTGTAGCACACTACTCAGCAGCTTAGCATTTTCCTGAATATGTCAAGTTTTAAATTATGGGAAATGTGTGCGGTCAGTTCCCATATTTTAAGAAAATGTAAAGAGGACATGATGGTCTGTTACTGATTCAAAAAGCACATTTTAAATGCCTTGCCAATCAGTGTTAGGCACTGAGATTCTCCCTGCTCTGAGTGCATCGATTCCCAGGAAAAGCTCCCTGCCCTCTTCCCTTCTCATCTCTCTGGGTCTACAGCAGCCATCCCCAAACCCACACCCCAACAGTGGTTAAGCAACCTCAAGCCTTTCCAATAACCCTCCTGTCCATTCTCCGGAAAACTACCTAGACGTTAAGCCCTAGTTAAGTGGTTTCACAGGCCACTGTCCCCAAACCTAACTGTGTATCATGTTCGCTTGCAACATTCCTCTAAACCACCTGAGTCTCAGGCTTACAGATGGACCGACGGGCACTTTCAGGGGGTCTGACTCAGTCAGGTTCAAGAACTAACCCTGCCGGGCTTCCCTGGTGGTGCAGTGGTTGAGAGTCCGCCTGCCGATGCAGGGGACACGGGTTCGTGCCCCGGTCCGGGAAGATCCCACACGCCGCAGAGCGGCTGGGCCCGTGAGCCATGGCCGCTGAGCCTGCATGTCCGGAGCCTGTGCTCCGCAACGGGAGAGGCCACAACAGTGAGAGGCCCGCGTACCGCAAAAAAAAAAAAAAAAAAAAAAAGAACTAACCCTGCCCACATGAAGAGCCCAACTGGCACACCCTTTACTTCCAGCCTGTGCTAGTTGGGAGAGTGAGAGACAGAGCCTCACAACTCTGCAAACACAATTTGAGGGGAACACCATGAAGCAGTAACTGTGGTCAATCAACGTGATCAAGAGCAACAATGGTGGCCAGAAAAAGCCTCTTTGAGGTGACACTCAAGCTGAGACCTAAAGGATCAAGGACTCAGCAGTGGAAACAGCAAAAGTAAGGAGATGTCAGGTGGACACGAAGACAGACGAGTCTGGAGATCAGAAAGGCTGCAATAGAGATATAAATTTGAGAGTCTTCACAACTATCAGTAAACATTATTTAAAACAGATAAGAACAGATGGGAACAGCCACGATCACCTAAGGAGAGCCCAAGAACAGAGAGAATCCTGGACTCAAGATGGAGAAACACCAGACAACTGAAGGCAGGCAGGGCAGGCAAAAGAGGAACCTTGGAAGGAAACCAAGAAGGACAAAGCGGCAGAAGGAGAACCAGGAACTAAAAGAAGAGTGTGTTTCAAAGAGGTGGTGGTTAAGTGAGTTCAATGCCAAGAGGCAAAATGTGATGAAAACAGAAAAAAATGACCATTTCAGGGAGCTTTTTTTTTTTTTGCGGTACGCGGGCCTCTCACTGTTGTGGCCTCTCCCGTTGCGGAGCACAGGCTCCGGACGCGCAGGCTCAGCGGCCATGGTTCACGGGCCCAGCCGCTCCACGGCATGTGGGATCTTCCCGGACCGGGGCACGAACCCGTGTCCCCTGCATCGGCAGGCGGACTCTCAACCACTGCGCCACCAGGGAAGCCCTCAGGGAGCTTTTTTACTTTGCAAGCAGAAACATCGAGGCACTTACAGAGAAGGAGAATGGAAATGAGATGGGCAGAGACCCCTGAATGGTTTCTCCATCCTCTGACCCCACGCTGACCCAAAAAGCCCAGCTCTATTCCTGAACTTTGGTTCTGAGACATCCAGAATCCCAATAAGACATTTTCCTTTTCCACCTAAGTTCTCTCTATTGTTTTCTTCAACCTGCAACTGAGACTTCTTTTTACAAGCTCGGCCACGAAAGGACGGTAAAGACATGGGAGACAGGGAGCTGGGAACGCAACGAAAACAGGGCCCAGGAGGAAGCTCTAGGTAACGGCAGTGGGTTGAAAAGTGTCCCTTGAATATTCTTGTCCACCTGGAACCTGTAAATGTGACTTTATTTGGAAAAAAGGTCTTTGCAGGTATAATTAGTTTTAACTCAAAATGAGGTCACAATGGAATAGGCCCTCATCCAATGACTGGTGTTCCTATAAGAGCAGAGACAGACACAGAGAGAAGGCCACATAAAACAGGCAGAAACCGGATTGCCAGCAACTACCCGAAGCCAGAAAGAGGCATCAGACGGAGCTGCCCTGTCAAAACCTTGATTTCAGACTTCCACCCTCCAGAATTATGAGAGAATAAATTTCTGCTGTTTTAGCCACTCCTTTTGTGGTAATTTGTTACTGCAGCCCCAGGAAACTAAGAGTAGCATTTCAGAGCCACACAGAAGAACCCCTGAGAACCTTAAGTGAGACAGCAACCACAAAGACAGAAATAAAGAGCAGGGGTCGACTTGGAGAAGCGTGTGAGGAAAGGAGGAAGGCAAAGGAGGCAAAGGTCACAGGCAGGGGTGGTAACGGAAGCAAATACGTCAGTGCTTGCGCCACGCTAAGCACGGGGGTAAGTGTTCCATTTGCACCACCTCGTTTCATCCTCACCACCAGCCCAGGAGACGGGAAAACTGAGAGAGGAGTTACACAACTTGCTCACAGCCTCAAAGCTCAGACTGCAGAGCCAGGATGTCCAGCACATGGGCACAGAGAAGCCACGGAGCAAGGAACACCATCAACTGTTATGTAGTTACTGGTCATGTTTTCGAAGATGTAAACATGTGTAACAAAGTGGAAAAAGCAGAACTTAAAGATCTACACGTACAGTGTGGCCTCCCATCTGGGGTGGGCCTGAGTGCGCGTGCATGAACGGCAAAACTAAATGAAAACACAACAACGTGATAGTATGGGTTATTTCCAGATAGGTGAACTATAGATTTTCCCCGTCATTTTTGTGTTTGTTTTTGGTTTGTTTGTTTTTTTGCGGTACGTGGGCCTCTCACTGCTGTGGCCTCCCCCGCCACCGAGCACAGGCTCCGGACGTGCAGGCTCAGCGGCCATGGCTCACGGGCCCAGCCGCTCTGCGGCATGTGGGATCCTCCCGGACTGGGGCACGAACCCGTGTCCCCCGCATCGGCAGGCGGACTCTCAACCACTGCGCCACCAGGGAAGCCCTGTTTTTGTTTTGTTTTTTTGGCTGCATTGGGTCTTCATTGCTGCACGCGGGCTTTCTTTAGTTGCGGCAAGTGGTGGCTTCTTTTGTTGTGGACCACGGGTTCTAGGCACGCGGGCTTCAGTAGTTGTGGCACATGGGCTCAGCAAGTGTGGGTCACAGGCTTAGCAGTTGCAGCACGCGGGCCCTAGAGCACATGGGCTTCAGTAGTTGCAGAGTGTGGGCTCATTAGTTGCAGCACGCGGGCTCTAGGGCACGCAGACTCAGTAGTTGTAGCTCGTAGGCTTAGCTGCCCCGCAGCATGTGGGATCTTCGCTCTCCAACCAGGGATCGAAACCACGTCCCCTGCACTGGAAGACAGATTCTTAACCACTGGACCACCAGAGAAGTCCTCTCCCCTTCATTTTTATAATCCTAATTTTGTACAATAAACAATTAAACACTTTTATTATTAAAGTACAACAGTTAAAGATAAAAACTGGGGACAGTAAAATGGACTTACTGAAAAGGACATCTTTATGAAAACAATAACAGTGATAACTTAGGGGGAGCAGGGACAAGGCCCTCAAAGAATGAGGACAGGGGGACTTCCCTGTGGTCCAGCAGTTAAGAATCCACCTTCCAATGCAGGGGACGCAGGTTTGATCCCTGGTCGGGGAACTGAGATCCCACAAGCCGCGGGACAACTAAGCCCGCACCAAAACGAAGAGCCCACACGCCACAACTAAGACCAATGCAGCCAAAAATAAATAAGTAAATATTAAAAAAAAAAAAAAAAAAAGACTGAGGACAGGACATATGGAGGAACTGAGGCAGTGAAGACAGATCTCCTGTCCAGGGAGTTTAATTTTAAACAGAGAAAACTATGAATAGTGGCTGAAAAATATACCAAGATTAACTGGGAGATTAAGTTATATAAGCCTTATTAGTCACGTTTGAAGATAGAATAGAAGGAGCCCCTGATGAAGAAACTAAAGATAAAACTGCTGGTGAATATGTTCTCAAGTGGAAGAACCCTCCCTTTAACAATATATGGAGGAGGCAGATGCAGACACACAAGTCCTCTGAGATGAAAGAGTAGGGGAGAGGAGCTCAAATTAGATGGTCCGTGGTGTAAAAATTAAGAGCACGGGCTCTGGAGGCAAACAAGTGACGTTCAAACATGGGTTCCACAGATTCCTGGCTGTGACTCTGGCCAATTACCTAACCTCCCCATAGGTTTAGCCACCTGTGAAATGGGGCTATTCACAGGACCTGGCTCAGAGCTGATTAGATGATCAAACAGCAACCCCGTCAAGTTCTTAGCGTGGAGCCTAGCTAGCACAGTAGGACCTAACGAGGCCGAGCTAACAGCACTGGGGTCATCTGCAAAATGCAAGCTCATCTACTGCCGAGAGAACTGCAGGTGGAGGACGGAAGGGCCACGGTCCTTCTGTGCCATCCTCAATTTCCCAAGCCCTCTTATTTCAGTTCCTCGCCCGGTCCTGTCTCGGGGCTTCTCCCTTTGCCCAGGTATCTGCCTGCCTCATCCCCTCACCTCCCCTTGCTTGCAAGTTCAGATGTTTCCACCACCCTTTTAAAATGAAATCAGCCATCTCTATGGCCCTGCCCTGATTTCTCTTTCAGCACAACCTTTTCCACCCGCCATCGGATAGATGACGTCCCTCTCGCCAGAGGGGGGTGGGCGTCTCTCATCACTGCCCCATCACCAGCTGCCGGCTGGTACTGCTCAGCCTTGAATGTGCATTTCACTGACACTCTCCCTCCCCTTGTTTACAGGTGCTCCTCACGTGACAGTGCTCAAGCTACTCCATCTAAAATCAAGGCAGGGGACTACCCTGGTGACGCAGTAGTTAAGAATCTGCCTGCCAATGCAGGGGACGTGGGTTCAAGCCCTGGTCCAGGAAGACCCCACATGCTGTGGAGCAACTAAGCCCGTGCGCCACAACTACTGAGCCTGCGCTCTAGAGCCCGCGAACCACAACTACTGAGCCTGTGTGCCACAACTACTGAAGCCTGTGTGCCTAGAGCCCATGCTCCGCAACAAGAGAAGCCACCGCAATGAGAAGCCCGCGGCACCAAAACGAAGAGCAGCCCCCGCCTGCCGCAACTAGAGAAAGCCGGCGCACAAACGCAACCAAAAGTAAATAAATAAATAAAATTTATTTTAAAAATAAATAAATAAAATAAAATAAAGGCAGAACAGGGACTTCCCTAGAGGTCCAGCGGTTAGGATTCTGCGCTTCCACTGCAGGGGGCACAGGTTCAAACTGGTTGGGGGAACTAAGAAACCACATGCCATGCAGGACTGCCACAAAAAAAAAAAAAAAAATGAAGGCGGGAACAGAGCCCTCCCTCAACCCCACATGCCTCTCCACCCCTTTCCTTCAGAGCCTCCCCACAACCCACTGCCACTCATCGGCCCTGGGGAGTCCTGACCGCTGAATCCCAATCACATCTGCCTCTTTGACCATTCCCTTCCCTCTCAGAGACTCTCTTAAGCACTGACACTGCTCTGATGTTCTTCCAACTTCTGACCACTCCTATAAGCTGCTTTTCCTCTGCCATGCCTCAACACCCAAGCTACACCAAAGGGTCTTCAACCTTTAGAGAATCTCTGGGTGGTTCTTCTCCCCAGGAAAAGGCACAGTTCTACACCTATCACGACACATCAGGACAGGGTACCTGTCTCCAGGGACCTCTCTGGTCCCTGCAGGCACCTGCGGCTAAGGCCCTTGACGTGCACCGGCCAGTTTAACCACCACATTGCTCTCCAAATCACTGCTGCTCAGAGGCTTGGTCTCAGGCTTCCCTTACACTCTTAATTACTGAGGATCCCAGGGGCTTTTGTTTATGTGGGTTATATCAACGGATATTTACTACACTAGAAACTAAAGCAGAGACTTAAAAAAAAAGTTTAATAAGCCTATTACATATTACCATAAATAATATTTTTTACAAAAAATAACTAGAGGGACTTCCCTGGTGGTCCAGTGCCTAAGACTCTGCGCTCCCAATGCAGAAGGCCTGGGTTCGATCCCTGGTCAGAGAACTTGATCCCGCATTCCACAACTAAGAGCGCCACAACTAAGAGCCTGCATGCTGCAACAAAGATCCTGCGTACCACAACTAAAACCCGGCACAGCCAAATAAATAAATAAATATATATTTTTTTTAATTAAAAAAAAAAGAAATAACTAGAAAAATAACTTAGTGAGAAGAGCAGCAACATTACACATTTTAGCACACCTCTTTAATGCCTGCCTCAAGTAGAGAGAGCTGGATTCTCACATCTGCTTCTGCACTCAATCTGTTACAATATCTTGTTTTGGTTGAAGGAGATGAGGAAAATTCAGCCTCACAGATATGTAGTTGGAAAAGGGAGGAGTAGGGCTTCCCTGGTGGCGCAGTGGTTAAGAATCCACCTACCAGTGCAGGGGACACGGGTTCAAGCCCTGGCTCGGGAAGATCCAACATGCTGCGGAAAAATTAAGCCCGTGAGCCACAACTACTGAGCCCGGGCACCTAGAGCCCGTGCTCCTCAACAAAGCGAAGCCACTGCAATGAGAAGCCCGCGCACCACAACGAAGAGGAGCCCCCGCTCAGCAACTAGAGAAAGCCCGTGCGCAGAAACGAAGACACAACGCAGCAAAAAAAATAAATAAATAAAGTAAATAAATTTATAAAAAAGAAAGGAGGGGAGTACTGTAACAGCCTTTTCAAATAAATATAGACAGTCTTTTTTGATACTACATCAAAACTTGACAAGTGGTAAGTTTCTTAAAGGGTAGTTCTGGGCTTCTCTGGTGGCGCAGAGGTTACCTGCCTGCCAGTGCAGAGGATACGGGTTCAGGCCCTGGTCCGGGAAGATCCCGCATGCCGCAGAGCAACTAAGCCCGCTTGCCACAACTACTGAAGCCTGCGTGCCTAGAGCCCGTGCTCCACAGCAAGAGAAGCCACCGCAATGAGAAGCCTGCGCACCGCAACGAGCAGCCCCCGCTCGCCGCAACTAGAGAAAACCTGCGCACAGCAATGAAGACCCAACACACAGCCAAAAATAAATAAATTTATATATAAAAAAAGGGTAGTTCTGCTGTGGAATCTGAAACTATGTCAATTAACTCTGCATACTGTTACATCAAACACCAGGGGCTTCACTCCATCCCTGTGCTTTGAATGGATCTTTCACCCATCTGTGAGCTAGTAGCATCAAGCACAGGCCATTTGGAAAATATCAGCTCACTGAGTTAAGCAGATCTTCCAAATGTTGACACGTTTTATTATATAACATTAAAAAAAGAAACATTTCGTTAGCATCACCTCCTATCTTGCAAAAAAAAGTCTTTAAGTACTGGGAAGCTGTCAAGCTCATGGTAGCAGAATCAATTTTTCCAAAATTCAAATTTCCATTTGAAAGCTCAAATTTTATCACTGCCAACAATACTGTCAGTTATTTTCCTTGAAGTATCTGGTTCACTTCGTTCGTTTTTATGAAAATATCTGCCAAATTCCCCTGTCTAAACAGCCATCATTTTCTGTCAGCTGTTCTTTCAACTCAAGCGATCGCAGAGTTGCTTGTCCAGAAGACCGCTCTCACATGTTAAGATGCATCAGTGCTTTATGCCAACTTCCCATTTTGTCACACAGGCCAGTAAAAAGATGGATACTCAGGTTGAAGTTTAACAAAATTAATTTTGATTGCTTCATCAAGGGCATTCGATTAAACTGGATTTTTTTTTTAAAACCACAAATTCACAGCAGTGAAGAATACTATGACTACAATCACCGTTATAACTGGCTTGGTACCACGGCTTTGATTTCTGCTACAGAACCAGCAGTGTCACCCAGCACTGCTTCGTACCATCAGTGGGAATGTCAACACAGTGAAAGTCAAATGACATCTTAATATGATCATGACAGCAGCCTGGACCTAATGAGCCCCAGAGTCTACAGACCGTACTCGAGACCCCTCGCTCTAAGTGATGGTGAAACCCAAGACTTCAACCACCATCTAAATACTAATAACTCATCCAGACCACTCCTCCAGAGCTCCACATTCACGTGTACAAAAATCTACATTTGGACAAACACTTCAGAGTGTTTCAGACACTGGTAATACTGTAGTGAACCAAAGTGCCTGTCTTCATGGAGCTTAGAACTAGTGGGTAGATCAACATAGAGACTAGGGAGACAGAGCAAGGGAAGACAGAGGTTAATGAGGGCGGAGAACACCCTCTAAGGAGAGGATATTAGAACAAAGACCTGAATGAAAGGAGTGGATGGTCCAAACAGACCTCCAGGAGAAGAGCTTTGCAAGAAGGAGTAGAAAGTGTAAAGGCCGGTGTGTTCTAATGCAAAATGTGGGAACGCCTCCTGGGGTCCTCAAACCCAAGGTGCAAAGACTCACTCACTGTCTTCCCATCAAACCACTGCTCATTTCAGTAAATGCAAAACAGGCACCCGGACTTCCAGGAGAGAAACCTATACTCGCTCACTCCCTTCTGACCTTCCACGCAGTCACCTAAGCATCTGAGTCACCAGTTACCAGCTTTGCTACCCTGGCCCAGACCCCCTTCCTCTCTACAGCATCCCATCTGGAATCTGACCTGTCTTCCTCCTTCCTCTGAGAACACTCCAAGTTCAAGACCAAGTGATGTTCCCGATCAGGTACATCTCCTCACCCTTTGAGGGCTTCCTAGAGCCCTCCACGTAAAAGTGCAAATTCTTTACCAAGGCTCTGACCTCTCAGTGTCCATTCCTCACCACTCTCCAGCCCTTTGGAACTTCTGTCCCTAGACAATCCATGTTCTCTTTCACTCGATAAATAATTACTGAGCACCTATCTTGCACTACACTGTTATACGTGCTGGAGACAGTGGGTGAAGGAAGCCAACTGGTTGCATGAAAAGCATACACAACCATCTCCTCAGCCTGGAACACTCTTTCCTTCCCCTCCACAAGCCAGGCAGCCTCCAACTGGAGAACCCTTTCAGTCTCAACTTAGACATTTTCCAGCAAGCCTGCAAGACAGTGGCGGCCCTGCTGCTCCAGCCCCGCGCCTGCCCACCCACCCGCCAGCTCTGGCTCGGCTCTACCACAAGAAGGTTGTTGATCATTATGAAAACCCCCCAAAAGTGGGGTTCCTTAACAAAACATCTAAAAATGTTGGAACCAGACTGGTGGGGCTCCAGCGTACCGTGATGTAATGAAAGTACAGATTCAAGTGGATGAAAAGAGGAAGATGATCAACGGCAGGTTTAAAACACTTGGCTGTGGTTCTGCCATTGCCTCGAGCTTGTCAGCCAGCAAGTGAGTAAAGGGGAAGACAGTGGAGGAAGCCACAACCATCAAAAACACAGGGGGCGGGGCTTCCCTGGTGGCGCAGCGGTTGACAATCCGCCTGCCAATGCAGGGGACACAGGTTCGAGCACTTGTCCGGGAAGATCCCACATGCCGCGGAGTAACTAACCCCATACACCACAACTACTGAGCCTGTGCTCTAGAGCCCGTGAGCCACAACTACTGAGCCCACGTGCCACAACTACTGAAGCCCATGCGCCTAGAGCCCGTGCTCCAGAACGAGAGAAGCCACCGCCAACGAGAAGCCCGCGCACCGCAACAAAGAGTAGCCCCTGCTCGCCACAACTAGAGAAAGCCCGCGCACAGCGACGAAGAACCAACACAGTCAAAATTAAATAAATTAAAAATAAATAAATTTATATTACAAAAAAAATAAAAACACGGGGGCTTCCCTGGGGGTCCAGCAGCTAGGACTCCGCACTCCCAACGCAGGGAGCCTGGGTCTGATCCCTGGTCAGGGAACTAGATCCCGCATGCTGCAACTAAGACCCAGCGTAGCCAAAAAGTAAATAATATTAAAAAAATTTTTAAATCATTTTTAAACAAACAAAAAACACCGATATCACCAAGGAGGTCTGCCTTCCCCCTGTGAAACTGTACTGCTCCATGACAGCCAAAGATGCCATCAAGGTCACCCTGGCTGATTACAAACTGAAACAAGAACCCAAGAAAGGAGAGGCTGAGAAGAAATGAGCCCTCAGGGAAGTCTCCCACAGGTCACACAGGCTGCTTCCCTCCCTCCCCCGCCACCAGCAGTCACGCACACGGAGGTGTTCAGAAGCCCTTGCACTGAAACAAAAGAGCTATGAGATCTGCACAACCTATGCTATTCACATTGTGACTCTAACGCAAGCAAAATACACAGTTTAATTAATTGTTCTGAATCTGTGTTTTCTTTCAGCTCATGTTTATTGCCTTAACCCAGTCCAAGTCTATTTCGAACCCTTTGTGTGGCCCCAAAACTGAAATCAATAATGAAGTCCCTCATTTGGGTAGTCATGAAGTGCACAATTATCTAATTTTCCTGAATCCATTTTGGGGAAGATTACCAGTAGATACCTTGATAAGATTACTTGACAGAACCAAGTATTGTACATAAAACAGATCTGCATATATATAATAAAGGAATGTAAGACAACCCCCCCCTCCAAAAAAAAAAAAAAATTTTCCCTAGGAAGCCATCATTAAACTCTAGGTTAGCTGCCCCTGTGATCCACCGCCCTTGTTTTTCACCTTTGTACATAAACTGTTTGTCAGCCTCCCTGTTAAACTATAACATAAGGTCCTGGGCCACACCCATTCTATAATTTATAGACTCAGCACCTAGCAGAGAAGATGCTGAATGAACATTTGTTAAACAAATTTCCTGTTATAATACTTTTGAGAATATATAAAAAATATTTCATTGTCACTAGCTGGCAAATTAAGGGATGCCAAAGAATGTTTTGTGAAATCCAAAATAATTCAGCATCATAAAGGGAGGTGGAAGTGAGAGCTTTAAAAAACAAACAATCATTTTACCAGTTTCAAAATGAATTATAGGATCAAAACTGTCCTATAAAGGTAAAGCCGGGCTTCCCTGGTGGCGCAGTGGTTGAGAGTCCACCTGCTGATGCAGGGGTCACGGGTTCATGCCCTGGTCCGGGAAGATCCCGGTCCGGGAAGATCCCACACGCCGCGGAGCGGCTGGGCCCGTGAGCCACGGCCGCTGAGTCTGCGCGTCCGGAGCCTGTGCTCCGCAACGGGAGAGGCCACAACAGTGAGAGGCCCGCGTACCGCAAAAAAAAAAAAAAAAAAAGGTAAAGCCTTTTGAACAAAATGAAAACAGACTCATAGCTACTCATGAGACTCAAAGAGAACTGGTGGTAGCCAGAAAGGGGCAGGAGGACAAAACAGGTGAAGGGGATTAAGAGGTACAAACCTCGTTATACAATAAATAAGGGGACTTCCCTGGTGGCCCAGTGGTTAAGAATCCGCCTGCCAACGCAGAATGCAGGGGTCACCGGTTTGATCCCTGGTCCGGGAAGATCCCACATGCCGCAGAGCAACTAAACCCGTGTGCCACAACTACTGAAGTGGCATGCCACAACTACTGAGGCCCATGCTCCGCCACAAGAGAAGCCACCACAATGAGAAGCCCGTGCACCGCAACGAAGAGCAGCCCCCACTCGCCCCAACTAGAGAGAAAGCCCACGCATCAAAGACCCAACGCAGCCAAAAATAAATAAATAAAATAAATTTATTTTAAAAATAAGATAAATAAATAAATAAGTCGCAGGGATCTAACACACAGCATGAGAAATATGGTCAATAGGGGGAATTCCCTGACGGTCCAGCAGTTAAGACTCCATGCTTCCACTGCAGGGGGACCAGTTTCGATCCCTGGTCAGGGAACTAAGATCCCGCAAGCCTCGTGGCGCGGCCAGGGGAAAAAAAAAAAAGAAAGAAATATGGTCAATAATATTATAATAATTTTGAATGGGGACAGAGAATTACTAGACTTATCATGGTGATCATTTCATAATGTATGCAAATGTCAAAGCCCTATGTAGTATACCTGAGATTAACATAATACTGTACATCAACTATATTTTTTTATAAATTTATTTTATTTGTTTTTGGCTGTGTTGGGTCTTCATTGCTGCATGTGGGCTTTCTCTAGTTGCTGCAAGCAGGGGATACTCTTTGTTGCAGTGCGTGGGCTTCTCATTGTGGTGGCTTCTCTTGTTGCAGAGCATAGGCTCTAGGCGCGTGGGCTTCAGTGGCTGTGGCTCATAGGCTCAATAGTTGTGGCTCACGGGCTCTAGAGCGCAGGATCAGTAGTTGTGGCGCACAGGTTTAGTTGCTCCGCAGCATGTGGGATCTTCCCAGACCAGGGCTCAAACCCATGTTCCTTGCATTAGCAGGAAGATTCTTAACCACTGTGCACCAGGGAAGCCCTCAACTATATTTTAATTTTAAAAAAAAAGCTTTTTGAGAAAAGAAAGAATGTCAGAGATGACTTGGGAGAAAGTAAGGTAGTAAATTAAAGTGATGGGGGCATCCCTGGTGGTGCACAGTGGTTAAGAGTCTTCCTAAATTCTCTATAATCTACCTTTATCATAGTTTAAAAGACTGTCACAGGGACTTCCCTGGTGGTCCAGTGGTTAAGACTCCTCGGAGAGCGTTTTCAATCCCTGGTCAGGGAACTAAGATCCTTCATGCCGCGCATGCCAAAAAAAAACAAAAACAAAAACTGTTACAAAGCAAGGCCATAAGCAACAGAAACGGTGATCCTCTAACAGAGCACTGCGGCCAGGCACTGTTCCAAGTGCTTCACACGTGTGCTAACTCACTCAATCCTCACAACCACCTTAGGAAGGAGGTTCTAGCGTGCCTGTTTTTACACATGCGGAAACAGACACAGAGAAGTCAAACCCACGTGCACACCAGCAAGTTCAGTTACACAACTGGGTTCTAACTCAGGCAGTCTCAGTCCTTCAAGAAAAGAGTGAATTTCTTTCCCTCCCAGCAATTCAGGAATTATCTTAAAGTTCCTAGGACAATTTTTTTTTTGGAAACCTGTTGTAGAAGCTTTAACATTCTCTTGTCTAATTAGATAGTGTCCAGAATTTTTTTAAAGCTTTACCAACTACAACACTTGGAGGTAGTCAAGAGAACTTGTAATCTGCATGGGGAATATATTTTACAATTGCCACAGGACTGAGTCAGAAGACGTGCAGACATGTATAAACACACAATTACCCACAAGTAAACAAGAATATATTCAATCCCCTTAGTAGTCTAGTCCTGCAGGTTAAAGAGTAAATAGCCTTTCCCTCCTTGATAAAGTACATTATTAAGCCTGGACCAGGAATACCCTGGCAGTCCAGTGGTTAGGACTCTGCTTTCACTGCCGTGGGCCCAAATTCAATCCCTGATCAGGGAACTAAGATCCCGCAATGCCCCCTCACTTAAAAAAAAAAAAAAGCGCCTGGGGCAACTAATTATTCAATCGTAACCTTTTATCAATGGCAACATGGATGCAACTGAATAATCTCTTCAGAATTATTACTTTTGATAGTCTTGACTTGGTCTTTTAACCATTAACTTTTTAAAAATGGCTTTTTTCCCAGAATTTTAACTTAGTAAGTCAAATAAGGGAATACTCAAGTCTCTCAAAGAAAGCAATATTGTGCTATAAAATGGGAAGCTTTTCTATCACTGGAAGTCAGTAGGAATTTCCATCAATTACTGTGGCACCTAATGGTAGGCACTGCAACAAGAACAAGAGGGCTAAAAGGTTTCAAAAGCTTTTAGCATTCCTCTGATCCACCGATCAAATCAAGTGCCTACAGATTGCCTGTTTTTCTTAAACGAGAGCTGTGGAGCAAAACTCACAGCTCTAAAAAGAAGTGGGAGTCTTCGTTTTCCAGAAGAGTCAGGGTAATGTTGCATTACTCAATACACAGCCACACGCTCCATAAAAATTGGGACTGTTTCCTCCTTCCAGTAACGTTACACATTCAGTTTTATAAATTATTTCTCTGATCTCAGTTTAAATTTGTTTTTATCCCCTCATTCTATGTTCACTAAACCAAACACTCAACTAAACTGCCTGCTTCATAAATTCTCCGACCACTCTTATCTAGAAATGCAAACCTGAGAGATCAGAATTTATACCAGGGTTAAAAAATTCTAAAACTTTTTGTTCAATGCCGTATTAGACTCATCCTAAATAAAGGTTTTAAAATAACACGGCACGCCATATGGTCAAGCCCAGATAACAAAATTGAGAATATCTATTACCAATCCACTAATGCCGAAGCCAAAGTCCCTAGACAGTAAGAACTTAATCCCATTTGGAAGCCAACATGAGCCAAAGCTTTTGGGGAGAGAAAACAGCAATCCGATGAAGAGACTGTAATTGATGCCAATACTGCACGTCTGCAATAAAACATTATTTATTAAAGTACTGGCTAAAAAGGCAACTGATGGTAGGTAAGTCTACAGCTGTCCTGAAGACCCTTCTCAAAGTTAATTGTAGAAATACAACTTCTCCAATCAAACTAAAGGATAACAGACAGAAAATTTTAGCAAAATAAAAAGTGAACAGCAACAAAACTTTGAGAAATAAATTAACTCCTCATAAAATCTGTGCACTTCTCATGTGGTCAATATAAGACCTAGGTGTTCCAAGCTCTGAAATCAAAGCCACTAAGCATGGAAAAGATTTGACAGCCTTTTGGCAGCCTTTCAAATCTCCTCCGAGATTAAAATGAAATCTGAGGAAATTTACTTCAACTCCCCCTGAAACAGAAGTAACTCAAGACATCAAACAAAGAGAAATCTTTATTAAGGTATCATTAAAGAACATTCTGCTTAGTACGTGCCTGATGACATAAATACAGCTCTGTCGTAAACTCAGATATCATACAAAAGGAATATTCTTGTCTGATGGGCATGTTCATTTAAGAAAGTGTCAACTCTGAATCAAAACTGCATAGTTGAACAATATTCTCTATAAGCACACTCTTGACCATTTCCACAGAAGATGAGAGGCAGCCCTAACACTGGCTCCCCACGCAGGGAGAACCGGGAGCAAGCCACAGGCACAATCATAAAACTTAACGTCGCTTTCCTCAACTCTCACCTGCTAAGAAAACACTGCAGCATTTACAGTGCCTGTGAAACCAGAGGCATATACAGAGGGAGTCTCGGGAGGAGAGAGGCCCTGCAGTCCAGCCTTACAGCAGCCGGGAATCTTCCCCCCACGGGATCCTGCCAGGTCGGCCTCTGACCCTTCCAGTTGCGCTCCATTTCTGACAGCTCTGTCAGAAAGTTAAACTGAGCCAAAAGCTACCACCCAGTTCTGCCGTCTGGAGGTTCTAAGACCTGTTTCCATGTTGGTGGCACCAGCCCTATCCCCAGCCACACACCCATATTAGTAAGGAAGTAAAAAAGGAACTGCCTGTTCGTTTTCTTTTTGCAATATGTACCTTCCGGAAGAATCCAGAACAGGCCCTATCTATCTTAATAGAACGCAAACTGAAATCTTTCTTTGAAATACGAACCCCCTCCACCCCCAAAAGACTAGAGCTTCAAATTAGAAAACAAAGAGCTCAGGTAGAAATCTTATCGATAACAATAGCTTTTAGACCTTATCCAGTATCTGGGGCTGAAGGGAAGGGAACTTCTCACAAAGCTAATACTTCCACTTATTTGCTAACTATAAAAAATACCTACATATTTTCTTAATAATCTCATAAGCAACTGCTTAATCATTAAACGTTATTGGAGATCACTGTGTTACCAAACAGGTAACAAAATGAAAATACAAAAAAAAAAAAAAAAAGGCTCTAATACTCCCCACAGCAGAACTGCAGATTACGACTTTTACATCATTTATGCACAAACTCAGTAACGTACTCTTTAACTGTAAATGTCCACCAACTTCCTTTCCCAAAATAAACACCCCTACCATCGCTGTTCTCCTTCAGTCAGTGAGTCTCACAATCCTAACTAAAAAGGTTCCATAAAGAGGAGTTCAGTAGATAAACCTACTTGGGTATGCCAACGAGGTAATTTAAAGGACTTCAGAGATGTTTAAACACCACTTGAGTCAAGCATCAACTCGCAAGGAAAAATACAGGAGGATTTTCCAAAGTCCGATGGCTCAGCGATCCCTGGGTGGAATTTCCAGCACCCTCCACCCGGCCGGGGCAGAGGGCGACCCCGACCCTCGCCCGCCGCCCCCCGCCGCGCCCCCGCCCCCGGGCGGCGCCCCCGGAGCCCCGCGGCGCGGGCGGCGGCTGACAAAGGCCGCGCGGCGGACGCGCCATCTTGCCGGGCCCGCCGGGGGCCATTCATTCGGCGCGGGGCGCGGGAGCCCGGCCACCGCCCGCAGGCTGCGCACCCGCACCGTGGCTTCGGGCGGCCCGGCTCGGGCCCGGCGGCGACCGCGGGGCTGGGGCTCGCGCTCGCCGGGCGCTTTGTCCGCCCCGCGCGCCCTCGGCGCCGCTTCCTCATTTCTCCGCCGCAGCGACGCCAGCCTCCCCGCGAGCAGCCGAAAGGCCGCTTTTCCCGCAGCTCGTCCTCCCGCGGCCAAGGACGGCGCCCACCGCCCGCCGCGGGGCAGGGCCGCGGCCGCCTTTGTTCCCTGGCCCGCCCGGCGCCCCTCCTCCGGGCCACCTCCCAGACGCGGGGCGCCGGCCCCGGACCCCAAACCCCGGAGCCTCCGGCCCCGCCCCCACCGCGGACCCCAGGACCCGGACCGCAGGCCTGCACCCAGTACCCCAGACCAGAGCCCCGGACCTGGACTCCAAACCCCGGAGCCCCAATCCAGGCCCGAGCCCGGGACTTCGGTCTCGGTCCCCGCCGACGGCCGCGGGGTCCCCACCGCCCCCGCCCCCGCACCGCGGACCCCACCCGGGCGGGGCAGGAAGACGCGACCCGGAGGCCGGGTGGGGGCGGGGAGGGTGGGGGCGGGGCGGCCCGGGCGGGCGGGCGACTGGGGGGCGATGGGGAGGGGCGGGGGAGGGGGGGGTAGGGGTCGGGGCTGGGGGTCTGGGCTGGGGTCGGTGCCGCGATCGCCGCGCTCACCTCGACACCGCGTCCCGCCTGCCGCGCCCGCTCCCCGCCGCCTCAGCCGCCTCGGCCGCCGCTCCAGGAGATGGTCGCGCTCGGGCCGCTCCGCGGGCGCTGCGGGCAGGTGCGCCGGCGAGGCTCAGTCTGTCGGTCCCGCGGCGGCTGCTCCACTCCCGCGCCCGCGCCCGCTCCCGCCGCCGCCGCCGCCGCCGCCGCCTCCGTCCGCCCCTCAGACGCCTCCAGCCATCGGGATGGGCGCGGCGGCCCCTGCCCGCAGCCTCGGGAAACCCCACGGTCGCGTCACCGCGCACGCCGCGCGCGCACGCACCGCTCGACCGAGTCCCCGGCGCGCGCGCGCGCGCTTCGGCCCTGCGCCAGCCCCGCGCGCGTACGCGAGCCGCTTAAAGGGGCAGCACCGCGCCCTCGGGGACCCGCTCCAGGAGCCCACGAGGCTGACCTGCCTCTCGCCCGCACCGGGCTGCGCGCCTCAGGTGCTGGCCCGCGGAGCCCTGCGGTGGTATGGGTCTGCCTGCTGCCGACCCGCTTGGTTCCCTGCCAGGTGGACGTGGGTAGAGGCCGCAGAGTGGGAGCCTGCCACCGGACCCGCTGCCCAGCAAAGGCTCTCTGCACCCCGAACATGCGCCCAGCACACACGCCCCGTAACGCACTCTGCGCCCCACATCTGCCTTCTGCACCCCGCACACACATGCATATGCCAGCGCAGGCTGATCAACACCCACGCTGGACCAGGTCGGCCTCAGGGACTCACGGCTTCCGCCTGCCCGCGGAGCAGACGCCCCGCAGTACGGGGTCAGGGCCCGTCCTCGGAGGTGCCCGTGGGGCTCGTGTGAGCTGGCCAGGTGTGGGCAGTGTGGCCTCGATGGTCAAGGCCCTCCTGTCAGGAATGGCCACCTGAGCAGGGAGGTGTGACCACGGGAAAGAGTGTCAGGAGGGACAGATGGACCACCCTTGCAAATGCAGCTGAGTCAGCCAGGCAGCTGAGAAGCGAAGACCCCCTAGTGGGGGAGGGGAAGGAGGTGGAGAGATGGGTCAGCTGTCAGCAGCCTGTAGCTTCCAGTGTCCTCAGAAACCTCCTGGATGTCCATGGATGGAGCCCGAGGCCCACCAACTCCCACCTCTCCATCTGACTTGTGCCTCCCCAGTTCCGACTCCTCCCCACCCCATGGACTTCTTCACTGCAAGAGCCTGCGGTCTCCAACCCTCATCACCCCTTTCCAGCCAGCTCAGCCTCCTGCCCCCAGCCCTCCCTATGCTGCCCTTTCCAGACCAAATCCAGGAGCCCTCCTCCAGGCCTGCACAGCTTGGCTGAAGGAAGCAGGAGGACACACCCAGCAATGCAGCTGTCCCCTTAAACCTCAAGGGGTCCTGTCACCGCCCCCCAGCCTGATTCGCAGCTGCAGCCCATTTGTCCATATGCCTGTGTGCTGTCTGTCTAGGGTGGCCCTGGACCCCAGCATGGAGCCCATGCCTTCCCACCCACGCTAGGGCTGTACTCCCTGTCCCTCCCCCTCCCACGGGTCTTTCCTGCACAAACATGTCCCCACCATTTCTTGTGCCCTTCCTCAATCCCTGGCACAAGAAAATCCCTGCCCCACCCTGAACTCAACCATTTCTCCAAGGAGCCCTGTTTCCTTTCGGTGGGGCATGGTATTTAGAAGACAGGATCCAGGCGCAAGCTGTGCGTGCTGCTACTGGAGTGGCATTACTTCTAGTCCCGGTCAGTGCACAGAGCTCAGGAGCATATACAATACAAGCATACGTGTTTGCATACACACACAGACCCCCCCCATCTGTAACCAATCTCCCATGCTCACCACCACCTTGCCTGGGCGCTGACCGCAGCAGAGACGCCCACCCTGCTCAGCCGAGTGAGGACAGAATGCCAGCTGAATCACTCCTCTGCTTAAAACCATTGAGAGCATCCATTGCCCTGGTCCCTCTGCTCTGTCCTCCTCACTGCCCAGCATCTGGCTCCTCTCCGCTCCTTAAACACTCAGTCACTGCGTTCCACCCTCTGGCCTTTGTCCCTTGGGGCTCCATCTGCCCCGGGGGGGGGGTCTCCCCGGCCCGCCTCGGCCCCCCGTGTTGCTCTGGCTCCTGTGGCCTCACGTGGTTCATGCCAGGCTGCTTGCTCCTGCCCTGCTCCCCTGCTGAAGGCCGAGTTGGACTCCCTTGCCCACTGCTCCACCCGCCAAGAAGGGCGTGAGGCACACAGTGGGTCCTCAAGGAATGTTTATGAGCAGGCAATGCTCTGTGTTCCAAGTGAGGGGGACACAACTCAGAGTGGGGGGGAGGGCGGGGGAGCGGGGAGAGTCAGAACACAGTGGCCACTGTGTCCAGGACAAGGGCGGGGGGACAAGACAGCAGCACTGCCCAGTGCTCAAGAGGTGGGTCCCCTGGGGGTCCACTGGTTGGGACTTCGGCACTTTCACTGCCAAGGGCCCAGGTTCGATCCCTGGTCCGGGAACTGAGGTCCCGCAAGCCATGGCACAGCCTTGGCAGGTGGGTCCCAAGGCCCCAGACTTGCGGTCAGAGAGGGGCATCCCTCAGAATCCAGCACGTCTGATGCCATCCTAACTCTATTCCCACCTAAGTCCAGGACTTGGAAAAGTAGAGATGAGGAGGGGGGGAGAAAAGGGGTGGGGGGAGCAGGAAGGGTGAAGGAAGCGAGCAGGGGGGTGAGTGCTCTCTATGCAGCCCACTCTGTGCTGCTGTGGGGATGGCAGGAGACCTGGGGGACCCTCGGAACCCCCATCCTGGGTCCCTGCATGCCCCCCTAAGAGCAGCAGGAGGGCTGGCAGGCCTGGCCCAGGGCTTCCCTGTGCCACAGGCCACCATTAGCCTGGTTGGGCCCATCCTCCATTAATCAGGGCCACAGGGCAAGGCCACACATGAGGACACGAAGCCAGGGCCTGCCCTAGCTGTCTGAGGTTATGGGGTGCAGCCCTGTTGCCCCTGGCTAATCTGTAGGTCTGCAGGGTACAGCAGGTCCTTCCCTGGAACTTGCCCTGTGGCTGGGGTCTGAATACTGTTTATGTGTTCATGGACAGGGTGTGAGGGGCAAAGTTGAGGGGAAGGCAGGGGGGAGGGAACAGGGGACACTGGCTGGGCCCTCATTCCCAGATTCCCTGCACGGCCTAGGGCCTCATCCCCATCGTCCCCATGTGATGCACACAGGCCTCAGGGTCCCCAGGCAGCAGGGCCCTTCGGCCTTGAACACACATACCCTGGGCCTTGGTCGGCTCTCAGGAGCCCACAGGAGCTTCCAGCTTCTAGCCAGGGCCTTTGAGACCTTAGGGGTCTGAAGGATGCTCAGGGGACCCTGCCCTCCCTGTCCCACCCTCCATCCCTTCTGCCCAGTCCTCCTGAGGTTTTTGGCCCCCACCTTGCCCGCCACTCAGCCCCTCCTTGGTGGGGGTGGGGCATAAACCAGGGCCCCTTCATGGAGAGCTCACGCCTGGCCAGGAACCCAGGCTTCCCCTGACTTCTCGGCAACACTCCCTCCCTCTCTGGATAAACGGCTTAGAGACCAGCCTGTGGTCCTGAGTCCACGGCCACACCCATTCAGTGCATCCGGCGAGGGCCAGGCCAGCTGGGCCCCAGTGCCTGGCTCAGAGCCCAGTTTCGCTAAAAACCTGGGGAGCACGAATGCATAATTCAGATGCCCCGGCCCCATCTGCTCTCTAGCAGGAAATGGTCTGACAGGAAAGTAGGTCTTTTAAAATCTGAATTATTCAAACAATCCGTGCACAAGACTGGACTGCTCCTGGGGACCCCGCTCCAAGCCTGGCTTTGAGGGTCCAGGGCTGCAGGGGGCGGCTCCCGCAGGGTCTGCCTTGTCCGGAAGAGCGCTATCTGCTTCTCCTCCCATAAGTGAGCTGCGGGCCGGACCCGGCCTCCGCGCCCCAGAGGACAGAGGATGAGGGGGGAGGGGCGGAATGTAGGTAATCCAGAAGAGGCCTGATTAGCTCCTGCGGGCCGGCGGGCCAGCAGGCAGAGACGGGGGCTGCTGAGCGAACGGGGTCAGACGGGGAGGCGGCTCCTGCTTCTCTCCACCGAACTTACTGAGGGGTGTGCCCACTGGGTGCCAGGGTGGCCCAGGTCCCCGAGCCCACCTCCGCTCTGACGGGGGGCAGGTCTGCTGGGGGGCGTGGGGAGAGCAAGGTGGGCAGTGGGAAGGGGACAGTCAAGCAGACCCCCCATGGCAGGCAGAGAGGGAGCGAGCTGCGGCGTGGGTGCCAGGGGGCCCAGGGGAGGGTCCAGGCCCAAGGTGGGAGTGGCCGACCAGGTCGCGGGCATCACAGCCCAGGAAGCTGGTATGGCGGGCAGAGTGCACCTCCCCGGCCCTGGGGAGGTGCTGCCTGTTGCCCCTTCGTCGCCAGCAGCCCTTGAGGGACCTCTGGGCCCCTTCCCCTGGGCAGTGGAAGCAGCCCCTCCCCCTCCCTCTCCCATGACTCGTCCCTTGGCCCCGAGCCCCCACCATGCCTCTCGTGACCTGACCTCCAAGCCTGTGACCCTCCTTGTCACCCACCTTTGCTCGTAAACCAGACATCCCTCGTGGGGGGCACCAAAACATGGGGGTCAGTGGGGAATCAGGAAGTGGCACCTGGGGTGGAGGGGGGTGCCCGCACGGGGGTGGGAGGTTTGCTCTCAGCTGGGCAGCTGCACCTCAGGGGCAGACACAGGAGGGAAGACCCAGGTGGCCTCCTTGCCACTCCCAGAGGGGGCCGTCCTGGGGGGCTGACGGCAGCTCAGACCATCAGCTCCAGCAAACGCCCTCGCTGCCTTCCTGGGAGACGTTCCTTGGGGCAGCTGCATCAGGTCTGTCTCGCTGCAGAACCTGGGGCAGGAAAGCCTGGCTCCATGGATGGCTCTGGGGCCACAGCAAACCTAACGAGGAGTTTTTCAATGTCATTCGTGGAGTGAGGCATCTTTGGTTGAAAACACAGACCTCTCTAAGGAAGCAAGATACAACCATGAGTGAGGAGGGGTAATCCCCACACATCCCCCCAGAAGCGCGTGCGCCACAGATATACACACAACACTAACACACTCCCGGGTTGGATCAGCCCCGCCTCAGGGTAGCAAGAGGCAGAAGCTTAAATAGCTTATCTGAAAAGAGGCACTTGACTGGCTCAGACACTCAGCCTCAGCGAGGCTCCCAGTGGGCTCTGGCTCCCCAGTGATGCCTCCTGCCTGGTGGGGAGGTGCCTGCTGGGGCTGCCTTCCCACTCCCCCAGCTAAGCAGCTACAGCGCTCCAGATGCTCTGGGATGCGGTGTGTGGACCCCAGGAAGGCTCTGAAAGGCTTCACTCAGATTTCACGTGGCCCTGGAGGCAGGGGATGGAAGGGCCACTGGCTCTGTTGGGACAACATGCAGCGTGCCCGGAGCAAAGGTGAATGTTGTCACCAGGAGGAGGAGGGCTGCCGGGCAGGGGAAAAACACTATAGAAATGCAGCAGGATTTGGGCAACAACTGAGACACTCATAAACCGAGCCACTGCTGGCTGTAGGGTTCAAGGCCCACAAGGCCCAGGTTCCGGCTCCTCCCAGCTGAGGCCAGGCAGCCCCAGCCTCTGGCCTGCTCCATCCTGAAACCGGATGCTGGGGCACAGGCTGGAGGGACGAGGCTGGGCAACCCTTGCCTCCCCGCTCCGCCCCGCCCCACCCCCCACTGCAGCCTCCAGGGACTCCCAGGCAGGCGTCGAGGGTGCCCCATGGGGCGGCCGGCGCTCCCGCCCGGCCCAGCCCCCAGCCCCATTTCCTCTCCGGGCCTGGGCGGCGCCCTTGGCAGAGAGGCTGCGATTGTTCTACGCTGGCGCTTCCCGCAGCAGCCTGCAGAAGGTCGGGCAGTCACCAGCCCAGCCCTGGAGCGCAGCTGCCAGAAACGCCCTAGGCGCATCCTGGGCCGGGGCTGGGAGTGCTGAGACCCGAAGGAGAGGAGGCGTGATGCAGAGACGCCAAGGCCCCGGGAGAGCCCAGGGTCGGAGCGGGGCACACCCAGGCCCTGACACCCGCACACAGACACAGACGAGAGAGGGCAGCCCAAGCGGGCACCAGATGAGGGACCAGGGAGGCCTCAGTGCCCAGAGTAGGTGGGGTCTGCAACTGGGAGCCCGCTGCGTGCCGAGGGACCTAGGGGTGGTGAGGAGGCCCGGTCCAGAGGTGGCCACTGCCCCAGAGAGGCCTAGGGGCTCTGAGCCCCCAGACCCCTTCTGGGCCCCACCTCCTCCCCAGCCTGGCCAAGCCTCCTGTCCTCAGGTGCTATCTAGAGGCCTGGGCAGGCTCAGGGAAGCGCCCCTGGGGCCTGGAAGATGGGGCAGGCTCCTAGCTGCTTAGCAGCACACACCCGGGTGGGCACACTGGCTTGGTGGGCCGCAGGCCCGTGCAGGGTGACCGGGGCTTCTTCCCCCATCCTGGCTGGAGCCAAACCTTGACGGTCCCCAGAGCGGGGACAGCCTGCACACTGCCCGGCCCCTAGTTCCCACCGCAGACAGGAGCGGGGGCTGCTGGGGTGGTGGCCAGAGGGACCTTTCCGGGGGAAGAGAGGGGCTGCTGCCAGGGCCGCCCTGGTCTCCAGCTCCCCTCGCCTCCCTCTGCCCGCGCCCCGCCTGGGGAGAGCGCCCAGCTGTGCTGGGGATTCCTCGCCCCGCAGAAGGTACCCTGGGACTCAGCTCCACCAGCACCGGCCGGGTAACCAGCTTGCACCTGTGACACCAGCAGGCAGGAGGGTGGCCGGTCCAGCCTCGGGGGTGCCTGCAGCCCTCGAAGCCTTCCTGAGCTCACTGCCCTGTCCAGCCACATGAGGGGCAGCCCAGAGTCGGCCCCAGAGCCTGGGCCCCGTGCTCGGGCACAGCCCTCTCACCCCAGGACGCTGGCCTGAGGTCATGTTGTATGAAGACGCTACGCAGGGCCACTTCCAGCAGGAGGGCAGCCACGGAGCAGAGGGGAAGGGATGCACTTCCTCAAGGCCACAGGGGCCCAGAGCCACCCTGGGCGGTCACCTGTGACCACGGACTGGGCAGCATGCCACATCATGCCACGCATCTGCCATGCCACGTTACCTGCCACATCATGTCACAAAGTGCCACATCACTCTGCCAGCCAGGCCGCCCAGGGCTTGACACGGTGACAGAGCCTTGTCCCGGGGTGCCTGGCAGGAAGGGCCTTTCCTCTGGGCCTGCACCCTGTCCCGACTGCTCTGTGGTCTCTTCTCAAGTCCCACCCTGGAGGACTGTCCTTTCCAAAAAAAAGACCCCACCGTGCTGCCCCTCCCTGCGAGGGGGCAGGGACTCATTCTCACGACCAGAAGGCCAGGGTTCCCACCCGGGCCCCCGCTCAGCTTGGCCCGTGGGGTCTCCACCGGGAAGTCCCTCCGCGCAGGGCAGCCCACATTCCCTGTCAGAAGGGAGACGCCTCAAGAACTCCCAGTGACTCAAAGGTCCCCCCAGATAGGGTTCTGCCCCATGAACTACTCTTGGTTTTGAATCTTGGTAGAACACACCTAATGTGAAACTTACCGCTAAATCCTTTGGAAGTATACAGTTCGCGGCATTTAGTACGTTCACCTCACTGTGCAGCCACCACCTGCATCCAGCTCCAGAGCATCTTCATCACCTCAAAAGGAAACCCCGCCCCCATTAGGCAGTCACTCCCCATTCCCTCCCCTCAGCCCCCGGCGACCACGAATCTGCTTTTTATCTCCAAGGATTTACCTGCTGTATGTACTTCGTCCAAGCAGAATCATACAGCATGTGTCCTTCTGGGTCCGGTTTCTCTCACTGAGCATCGTGTTCTCAAGGCTCATCCATGTTGTAGCAGGTGTCAGCACTTCATTCCTTTTTATGGCGGATAGTCCATTGTGTGTATACACCACCATTTGTTTATCCACTCATCGACTGATGGACATTCGGGCTGTTTCTCCTTTTGGCTATTGTGAATAGCGCTGCTGTGAGCATTCGTGTACACGTTTTTGTTTGAACACCTGTTTTCAATTCTTCTGGGTATTTACCTGGGAGTGGGATTGCAGGGTCATACAGTGACTCTATATTTAACCTGCAGAACCACCAAACTGCTTTCCACAGCCGCTGAGCTAGTTTACATTCCCACCGGCAGTGCTCAAGGGCTCCAAGAGCTCCATACCCACACCAAGGCTTGTCACTATCTGCCTGTTTGACTCTAGCCATTCTAGTGGGTGTGAAGTGGTATCTCATTGTGGTTTGATTTGCATTTCCCTGGTGACTAGGGACATTGAGCATCTCTTTATTTAAATTTTATTATTATTATTTTTAGCGTCTTTATTGGAGTATAATTGCTTTACACTGTTGTGTTAGTTGCTGTATAACAAAGTGAATCAGCTACACGTACACATATATCCCCACATCCCCTCCCGAGCATCTCTTCTTACGCTAACTGGCCGTGTGTATGTCTTCTGTGGAGAAATGTCTATTCAAGTCCTCTGCCCTTTTTTGAACTTGTTTTTTGTTGTGGTGGTGGTGGTGGTTTTGAGTTGTAAGAGTTCTCTATATAATCTGGACATGAGACACTTATCAGATATGTAATTTTGCAAATATTTTCTTCCATTCTGTCAGTTGTTTTTTCACTCTGTTGTTAGTGTCCTTTGATGCACAAAAGTTTTTAATTTTAGTGAAGTCCAATTTATTTCTTTTTCCTTTCTTGCTTCTTTGTTGCTTGTGTTTTTGACATTGTATCTAAAAAGCTAGGGCTTCCCTGGTGGCGCAGTGGTTGAGAGTCCGTCTGCTGGTGCGGGCATGCGGGTTTGGGCCCTGGTTCGGGAGGATCCCACATGCTGCGGAGCGGCTGGACCTGTGCGCCACGGCTGCTGGGCCTGCGTTCTGGAGCCCGCGTGCCACGGCTGCTGAGCCCGTGCTCCTGGAGCCCGTGCTCCACGGCAGGAGTGGCCACTGCCCTGAGAAGCCCGCGCGCCACTGCAAGGAGTGGCCCCCGCTCACCGGGGCTGGAGAGGGCTCATGTGCAGTGGCGAGGACCCAGTACAGCCAAAAATAAATAAATAAATATGTTTTAAAATGCAAAAAAAAAAACCAGAAACCCAAAACCAAAACAAAAAATAAAAAGCTATTGCCAAATCTATGTTATTGAAGATTTACTCCTATGATTTCTTCTAAGAGTTTTTAAGTTTTTTTTTTTGTTTGTTTTGGTTTTTTGTTTTTTTTTTTGCGGTACGCGGACCTCTCACTGTTGTGGCCTCTCCCGTTGCGGAGCACAGGCTCTGGTTGCGCAGGCTCAGCGGCCATGGCTCACGGGCCTAGCCGCTCCACGGCATGTGGGATCTTCCCGGACCAGGGCACGAACCCGTGTCCCCTGCATCGGCAGGTGGACTCTCAACCACTGTGCCACCAGGGAAGCCCAGTTTTATAGTTTAACCTTTAAATTTAGGTCTTATCCATTTTGAGTTGATATTTGTATATGGTGTGAGGTAGGTGGTTCAAATTCATTCTTTTTCATGTGAATATCCAGTTTTCCCAGCACCATTTGTTGAAAAAGCTGTCCTTTCCGCACCAAATGGTCTTGACACCCTTGTTGAAAATCATCTGACCCTAAGTGTGAGGGTTTATTTCTGAGCTCTCTATTCTATTCCATTGGTGCATGTCTGTTTTTATACCAGTACCACACTGTTTTGATCACTGTAACTTTGTAATAAGTTTTAAATTGGGAGTTTGAGTCCTCTGACTCTGGTCTTATTTTTTAAGATCGTTTTGACTATTCAGAGTCCTTTGCAATTCCGTATGAATTTGAGGAATGAATTTTCCTCAATGGCAAAAAAAAAAAGGCCATTGGCATTTATCAGCTACTTCTTAAAAATGTAAGTTCTGGGAGGAGACCGTGGTGGTGGCTCAGTCCTCCTTACCTGGGCAGTGGTCAGCTTGCTCAGGTCCTGTGGCAGTGAGGAGGGCAGGTCCTGTTGGGAGGTGATGGGGACCACTGGGGGGTCTGAGCAGGGGTGAGACCCCCTCTGGTTGCCTGAGGGCGGGTGAGCCTGTGGAGGGCAGCGCAGTGCTGGCAGGCCTGACAGGGCCAGCTATCTGGAGTGATGGGGCTTGTGTTGGTTCAGGGGAGAAGGCACAGAGGCGTCAGGGGTGACATCAGGGTGTCTGTCCACACAGCTGAACTGTGAGCAAGCCGGGAGGATGGGAGGGGCAGCTGGGGAGGGCAGTTCCGGTGGGGTAGGGGGAGAATGTGCTGTGTCCTGGACCTTTCTAACCCAAGACGCTTGTAGATGCTGGCCGAGAAGCAGGCCTGCAATGGGCGTGGAGAGCCATGGGCCAGTGAGGGGCCATGGGGGAGCATGGGTAGCTGAGGATGTCCCCCCACTGGGGAAAGGGGTGAGGAGAGAGCGGCAGGAGAACCCCAGACAGAGGTGGGAACTTTGTAGACAACAGGTTTGTGTGGCCAGGGTGGCAGGGACCAGCATGGGGTGGGATCCCAGGCGGGGACCCAGGCACCTACAGGGTCCCAGAGGTGGCCTGGGGAATGGTACATGTGAACACAGCCAGGAGGCAGGAGAGGGCTACAGTGAAGGGGGAGGCCTTGACTGCTGGGCCTGGGGGCGCCTCAGAAGGATGGGGGCCCTTCCTGGCGCTGCCCCCCACCCCCATCCTCTCTTCCACTTCTTGACAGCACATTCTTATTTACTGGTTTTTCCCGGGCAGCAGAGGGCCCTCCTCAGCCAGGGCAGAGCCTGGAGCTGGCGGGAAGAAAGGCAGCACAGCCAGCAGTCAGCAGAATGGGTGGGGCTCTGGTTCCCTGGAGGCCCCCTTACTCCCATTGGGCACCTGGGGACACTGTTCAGCCTGGAGGGGGGCCCACCCCCATCCGGTCTCCCCTTCCTCCCCTTCCCATCCTCCTTCCCACAGAGTCTGGCTTCGCCTGGGCCAGCTGCCCCTTGCCCCAGGCATGAGTCCAGCCCGTCAGGCCGACGGAACTGCCAGGGAACAGCTTGCTGGGACCCAGGGGCATCTCCAGCACCCAGAGCCCCCAAGCTGACTTCTGAAGTGGTGGTGGGCCCCCGGGTGTCTGTGGGGGCAGCTCGGTGTGGGCTGGGCCAGCAGGGACGGCAAGGGGGGTCACTGGGCCCTGTGCTTACACTCAGGCTGGGCACCACTGCTCGTGCCCAGGGGCAGGCACAGGGTGGGGGGATGGCATGCACCCTCTGCAGGGCCACCCAGGTCCCCGCGCCCCCTGCAGCACCCCACCTCCAGGCCCCCCGGCGTCTCAGTCCTGCAGTCCTCAGCCATGGGACCTTGATCCTGAGGACGCAGCTCTCCTCCCCTGGGGAGGGGCCCTGCCTGAGGGCTGTTTGTGAAGAGTCCTGTCCCTGAGGCCCAGCCCACCAGCCACCCGGGAGGTGATGCAAGTGGTGCCTGGAAGGGGCAATGAGAGGCAGGTATGAGGCCAGTGGGCCTGGAGCCGGTGGAGTCCCAGGGCGCGGCCTTGGAGGCTCGAAGGCTTGGGGCTCAAGGAGGGGGAAGAGGAAGTGGTGCGCTGGGACCTCAGGCAGCAGGGGTGCAGGCCAAGCACGGAGCATGTGCTGGCCCCCAGCTGTCCCTCCTGGGGCAGCCAGGCCGGCAGGCACTGGGTGTTTTGGAAACCAGCAGGCCTGGCTGGGCACGTGGAGGGGTGCTGCCTGGAGCTGGGGCCCTGGAGCTCTCGCTGTGAGGTCCATCTGGGCCCCGCTGGGCCCCGATACATTCCCCTGGGCAGATGCCCCGCGCTCATGCCCAGGCCTGCTCTGGGGTTCCCGGGGGGTGGCTCAGCCTGCGAATCAGACTTCTAAGGGCCTGTCTGTCCTGTCCTATTGTCCCTCCAGCAGCCCCTGGGCACTGAGGTGTCCAGACCTTTGAGACAGATCATGGGGAGGAAGCCCCCACAGTCTGTGAGTATGAGGTGCCGTGGGTCAACCTCACTGGGCACCACTGTGGGCACTGCTGAGGCCAGGGCCATACGTGCCCCGCCCCTGCCCCGCCCCCAAACGGCCCTGTGCGAAGCCCATGGGTGCTGCCCCCAAGGCCAAGCTCTGCGGAGAGGCCAGCCAGGGGCGGGCTCAACTTCTCCAGTCTGTCCCCTTGGTGCAGGACAGACCTCCAGGCTCCTGCCGCCCTCTGGCTGCTGGGCCCACTGGAACCAGAGGGGTCTGAGGCCCTTGCTGCATCTTCGAAACCTCTTTTAGCTTTTGGACAAAATGACCTTGCTGGTGTCACATTCAAACAAGCCTGAAGAGGACAAGGGAGGAGGAGCCCCTGAGCCCTGCAGGGGAGCAGGGGGTTCAGGGATGCCAGGGTCAGCCTGGGGCCTGGCAGAGCAGGGGTCACACTGGGTCACACGGCAGCAGAGCAGAGCAGTGGGCCCGAGCTCCTGAGCACGGCTGGCCGGGGTCTCAGGGCGACGAGGTTCAGGGCCCACATCTGCCCTTGTGTAAAGGCGGGGTGGGGGTCTGCCTGGTGCAAAGGGCTGCCTGGGGACGGGGGTGCTTCTCCGGGGGTCTGAACTCTCGGTCAGGGGTCGGCCCAAGGCGAGCGGTGGCTCCACTTTTCCCGGTCGGCACCCTGCCCCCCGCTCCCCTCCCCGCTACCCCTCGGCAGGCTGGCCCTTCGCCGCCTTACAGGTGAATACTTATGCCTATTTTTGTTCTAACAATTGAGGGAACCCAAGAATGAGGCTTCGAGGGCAGGGTTTTGAAAGGCGGGATGGAGAGTGGCCGGGCAGGAGGCTTGGGAAGACGACCCTGCCCAGCTCCAAGCCCAGGAGGGCCGCCCTCAAACGCTTGTGCCCATCCAGCAGCGATCCCCGTCTGCGCTCCGCGCGGCTCGCGAGCGCCGCCTGGTGCACACGCGCGGAGTGGCCGCCCGAAGCGGTGCTTCCGGGCCGGGGATGGGGCGGGGCCTAGGGCAGAGCTACGTGACGGTGAAGGGGCGGGGGCAAGTATCGGGGGCGGGGCCTGGAGATAGGCAGGGGCGGGGCCTAGTGGCTGGCCGGGGGCGGGACCGAGGGCAGAGCCGTGGGACAGGGCGGGGGCGGGGCCGAGCGTCGGGAACTGGGCCGGGGCTTGAGAGGCTCAGCTCCGGACTCCGCCCAACCGGGTGGGCGGGCGGGCTGGCACTCCGCACGAAGAGCACGGAGGGCCACGGCGACATGTTCCCAGACAGGCTTGTGATTTTGCTAAAATCCATAGTTTTCAGGGCTGGTAACTCGCAGTACATCCCGCCCGCTCTTCGCGGAAACAAGCCTTTTCAGTTCTTAGTTGTTTCCTCTGGTCTTGATTTAGAAATTAATCGAAATCTCGGTAGTTGGAGAATGTGGTCAGTTTGAGGCTGATCTTTAGTGTTGAGATTTCTTTGTGGATCAATACATGATCTATTTTTAGAGCAATGCAGGGTTGCTAGAAAAGGATGTTCTGAGGCTGCTACCCCAGACCCAGCGAGCGCGTGGGGCGCTGGGCGCAGGGGGGCGGGGCTTCCGGGACGCGCCCGGCGTGGGGCTCAGGGGACCGGGAGGGCCAGCCTTTCTGTAGGCTGTGTCTGTGGACCGGGAGCGCCTGGACTTTGTTTTTATCCGTTTAGGCAATTCAATCGCTTTTAAAGTGGCGATTGTTTTAAATGGCATAATTTCGATTACTGGTGTATTCGGATTTCTTCTTCTTTTTAAAAAAATATTTATTTATTTATTTAGGCTGCGCTGGGTCTTCGTTGCAGCATGTGGGATCTAGTTCCCTGACCAGGGAACCCAGTCCCCCTGCATTGGAGGCGCGGAGTCTTAACCAATGGACCGCCAGGGAAGTCCCTGGATTTCTTTTTTAAAATAAACTTTATTTTTAGAATCGCTGTAGATTTTCAGAGAAATTGCTGAGACTTCCGGAGAGTTCCCATGCACTTCACTTCACGGTCGATTTCCTCTATTATGAGGAACTACAGTACACTTGCTACAATTAATAACCCAATATTGACACATTATTAACTACAGTCCACACTTTATTCAGATCTACTTAGTTTTTACCTAACATCCTCTTTCTGTTCCAGGATCCCACAGTAAGTTTAACTGTTCTCCCTGGGCGCCTCCTGGCTGCGGCAGTTTCTCAGACTTTCCTTGTCTTCGGTGACCTTGATGGTTTTGAGTGCTGGTCAGGACATCCTGTAGCCTGTTCCTCTGTTGGGATTTGTCTGGTGGGGTTGTGGGTTTCAGAGAGGTACAGTGCCCTTCTCGTTGCAAGTGTCAAGGGTGAATGCGCTCAACATGGCTCACCACTGTGACCCTGGCCCTGATCACTGGGCGGTGAGCCTTTCCATTCTCTGCCCATTGGAAGCAAGTCAGTATTGGCCAACCACGATTAAGAAGTGGGGGGTTGTGCCCCCTTCCTTGAGGGTAGAACATCTACATAAATTATTTGGAATTCTTCTGTATGGACTATTTGACTCTTGCATTTATTTATTTATCCTGTCACTTGTATCAATATGGAGTCATGGATACATATTTATTTTTATTGTGGTTATACACATAACATAAAATTTACCATTTTAATTGTTTTAAGTGCACAGCTCAGTGACATTAAGCACATTCACATTGTTGTGTAACCATCACTACTATCTGTCTCCAGAACTTTCTCATCTTGCAAAGCTGAAACTCTGTCCCCATTAAACACTAACTCCCCACCCCCTACCCCAGCCCCTGGCAACAGCCATTCTACTTTCTGTCTCTATTAATTTGACTACTTTAGGGATGGTACATAAATGGAATCATTCGGTATTTGTCTTTTTATAACTGGCTTATTTCACTGAGCACGATGTCCTCAAGGTTCATCCATGTTGTATTAGGTGTTAGAATTTCCTTCCTTTTTAAGGCTGGCTAATAATAATTCTATTGTATATTGTATTAGGGTTCTCCAGAGAAATCAATTATATATATAATATAAAAAATGTATGTAGGGCTTCCCTGGTGGCACAGTGGTTAAGAATCCGCCTGCCAATGCAGGGGACACAGGTTCGATCCCTGGTCCGGGAAGATCCCACACGCCACAGAGCAACTAAGCCTGTGCACCACAACTACTGAGCCTGCGCTCTAGAGCCTGGAAGCCACAACTACTGAAGCCTGCACGCCCTAGAGACTGTGCTCTGCAACAAGAGAAGCCACCGCAATGAGAAGCCCGCGCACCGCAATGAAAAGTAGCCCCTGCTCGCTGCAACTAGAGAAAGCCTGCTCTCAACAACAAAGACCCAACTCAGCCAAAAATAAATAAATTAAAAAATATATATATGTAAAATATATAGAGATGAGGTTTTAATTATTTATTTATTTATTTATTGAGGTATAAGATGGGGAGTTTTTTTTTTTTTTTACGGTACACGGGCCTCTCACTGCTGTGGCCTCTCCCATTGCGGAGCACAGGCTCCGGACACGCAGGCTCATGGGCCCAGCTGCTCCGTGGCATGTGGGATCCTCCCGGACCGGGGTACCCGGCAGGCGGACCCTCAACCGCTGCGCCACCGGGGAAGCCCAAGATGGGGAGATTTATTATAGAAATTGACATGTGATTATGAAGGAGGAGGAGATCTGCCATCTGCAAGCTGCAGGCCCAGGAAGCCTGTGCTGTAATTCAGTCTGAGCGTGAAGGCTGAGAACCAGGAACGCTGATGTCCGAGGGTAGGAAAGGATGGCTGTCCCAGGTCAGGCAAAGAGACAGCTTGTCCTCTGCCTTTTTGTCCTGCCTGGGCCCTCAACAGATGGGACGGTGCCCACCTGCATTGGGGAGGGCAACCTTTCTTACTTGTGTTCAGATTCAACACCAGTCTCCCCCAGACACACTATCCCAGTCACACCCAGCTGCCTGGGTGCCCTTAGCCTAGCCAAGCGGACACATAATAGTAACCATCATACACACACACACACACACACACACACCCCCCATGTTTTTTTTGCGGTATGTGGGTCTCTCACTGCTGTGGCCTCTTCCGTTGTGGAGCACAGGCTCCGGACGCGCAGGCTCAGCGGCCATGGCTCACGGGCCCAGCCGCTCCGCGGCATGTGGGATCTTCCCGGACCGGGGCATGAACCCGTGTCCCCTGCATCGGCAGGCGGACCCCCAACCACTGCGCCACCAGGGAAGCCCTGGTTTCTGTTTTTTGGTAGTGGCCATCCTGATGGGTGTGAGGTGGTGTCTCGCTGTGCTGTTGACTCGCACTCCCTGATGATCAGTGATGCTGAGCATCTTGTCATGTGCTTGTTGGCCATGTGCGTGTCTTCTCTGGAGAAAGGTCTATCAAGTTCCTTGCCCAGTTTTTGAATTAGGTTGTTTATTTATTTAAATAAACAAATTATTTATTTATTTATATTTTTGGCTGCGTTGCGTCTTTGTTTCTGTGCGAGGGCTTTCTCTAGTTGGGGCAAACGGGGGCCACTCTTCATCACGGTGCGCGGGCCTCTCACTATCGCGGCCTCTCTTGTTGCGGAGCACAGGCTCCAGACGCGCAGGCTCAGTAGTTGTGGCTCACGGGCCTAGTTGCTCCGCGGCATGTGGGATCTTCCCAGACCAGGGCTCGACCCCGTGTCCCCTGCATTGGCAGGTGGATTCTCAATCACTGCGCCACCAGGGAAGCCCTGGGTTGTTTATTTTTGGTGTTGAGTTGTAGGAGTTCTTTACATTTTCTGGGTATTAATCGCTTATCAGATATAAGATTTGCAAATATCTTCTCCCATCCTGTGGGTTGCCTTTTCTCTCTGTTGATGGTGTGCTTAAATGCACAATGATATTTACCTTATACTTTGGTTATAACCCAATACGACTTGATTTATTTTCTTTTTCACATTGTTCCAGCTTTGGCTCCTGGAAACTCTGTCAGGTGGCTGGGTTTACTTTCTTTATTCTTCTAATTTTATTGAGGTATAACTCACATACAGCACTGTATAAGTTTAAGGTGTACAGCATAATGACTTGACGTACATACATCATGAACATGAACCACAAGTTTGGTGAACATCCATCATCTCATATAGGTACAAAATTAAAGAAATAGAAAAAAAAATTTTTCCTTGTGATGGGAACTCAGGATTTACCCTCTTAACGACTTTCATGTATAACATACAGTGTTAATTACATTTATCATGTTGTGCCTTACATCCATAGTACTTATTTTTCTTATAACTGGAAGTTTCTACCCTTTGACTGCCTTCCTCCAATTCCTCCTCCCCCTACCTGGGTTTACCTTTATTTTTTTTTTAATTAACAAAAAATTTATTTATTTATTTGGTTGCACTGGAGCTAAGGCTCCTTAGTTGCAGCTCGCCTGCTCGTTAGTTGTGGCATGTGGGCTCCTTAGTTGCGGCATGCAGACTTCTTAGTTGCAGCATGCATGTGGGATCTAGTTCCCTGACCAGGGATCCAACCAGGGCCCCCTGCATTGGGAGCGTGGAGTCTTAGTCACTGCACCACCAGGGAAGTCCCGGGTTTACCTTTATTATGTTACTTTCTGCTTCCTAGTTATGCTGCTTTATTTTAGTTTTTATTTTTAATTTTTGGCTGCACCATGCAGCTTGCTGGACCTTAGTTCCCTGACCAGGGATTGAACCCATGCCCTTGGCAGTGAGAGCACAGAGTCTTAACCACTGGACCTCCAGGGAATGCCCCCCTATGCTGCCTTTCTTATACTTCCTTCTCCCTTCCTATGTTCTATTAGGTTCATTACGTTTTCTTTAGTCTTTTTTCCTTCCATAGATGTGGAAGTCATACAACCTATTTCTAGTCTTTTAGTGGTTATCTTAAGAGTTTCACATTACTTTTTTTTAAAAATAAATTTATTTAGTTATTTATTTGTGGCTGTGTTGGGTCTTCGTTGCTGCGCATGGGCTTTTTTCTCTAGTTGCGGCGAGCAGGGGCTACTCTTCGTTGCGGTGCGCAGGCTTCTCATTGCGGTGGCTTCTCTTGTTGAGGACCTCAGGCTCTGGGCGCTCAGGCTTCAGTAGTTGCAGCACGCGGGCTCAGTAGTTGTGACTTGCGGGCTCTAGAGCGCAGGCTCAGTAGCTGTGGCACATGGGCTTAGTTGCTCTGCGGCATGTGGGATCTTCCCCAGACCAGGGCTCGAACCCATGTCCCCTGCATTGGCAGGTGGATTCTTAACCACTGCGCCACCAGGGAAGTCCCCACATTACATTTTAATCTCAATCACTAGCCCTGGCCATTTCCTGAACACTACCGGATCTTACACTTGCATCCCTCCCCTCTTGCATGGTTGGTGGTCCAGGGTTTGGGTTTCTTTGACACCCCTTGTCCAGGGTAAGCTGCCCCCAAGCAAGCCCTGTGACAACGGCTCAAGATGGGGGCACGCAGCCTTTCTGTGGGCACAGGAAGTAAGACGGGACAGAAGGGGGCAGTCCCAGAGCTGGGCAGGGGGCTTTGGGCAGGGGGCTCAGTCCACCGGGACCTGGGAAGACTGTGTCACGTGCAGCCCTGTCACCCGCCAGCGAGGAGGCTGGGGGGCTGCGGCACAGCCCAGGTGCCAGCCCCCACGTGGCTGCCCCAGCTGGCCGAGTGAACCTCAGGCGGAGGCTGTGGAAAGAAGGGAGGGGTCTGAGAAACTCCGTGCCTAGCCACCCCCCGCCCCGCTATGCTCCAGCCCCTCGAGGGAGCCCCCGGCCCAGCCGTGCTTGCCTGATTCCTGCCAGCACTGCCACCAGGTCCCTCTGTCCACCCAGGTGAGGCTCAGCTTCATCTCAGCTGGGTCAGCTGCAGCCCTCCTGGGTTGTCGGCCTAGTGGCCACGCGGGACGGGGGCCTGAGGGGGACAAATATTGGCTCCAGTTGGGGCGTGGCCTGTGCACTGTGCTCCCCTGGGGTGGCAGTTCTGGGCCCAGCCCTTCACAGGGAGAGCCGAGCAGGACCTGAAGGCCAGAATTCCAGAGGAGGGGGTGTCACCCACCCTGACGTCCCGCCTACATGTCAAGGCCCCTGCTGTCCCACCAGGGCTCGACTTTGATGGGCAACAGGTGTCATTGAAGGTCAGCCACTCTGACACTCAAGTCCTGGGCTTGGGACTGCGATTCTCTGCCCTCCCTCCACTGCCTGGGGGAGCAGAGATCTGTAGGCAGCCAGAGACCCAGCGCTCAGCACAATAACAGCCGGCATTCACACCCACACTCACACCCGCTCCCACGTTCACACCCAACCCACGTTCACACCCATGTTCACACCCACATGCAAGCTCACACCCACACCCATGTTCACACTCACACCAATGTCCACACCCACACCCATGCTAACACCCACACCCACACCTGCACTCACGCTCACTCACACCCGCACTCACACCCACGCCCACGCTCACACCCACACTCACATCCACACCCACACCCACGCCCATGCCCACACCCACACCCACGCCCATGCTCACACCTACATTCACACCCGCACTCACACCCACACCCACGCTCACACCCGCACCCACACCCACGCCCACGCTCACACCCACGCCCACACCACGCTCACATCCACACCCACACCCACGCCCACGCCCGCACCCACACCCACGCCCACGCTCACACCCGCGCCCACACCCACGCTCACACGCACGCCCACACCACGCTCACATCCACACCCACACCCACGCCCACGCCCACACCCACGCCCACACCCACGCTCACACCCACGCCCACACCACGCTCACATCCACACCCACACCCACGCCCACGCCCGCACCCACACCCACGCCCACGCTCACACCCGCACCCACACCCACGCTCACACCCACGCCCACACCACGCTCACATCCACACCCACACCCACGCCCACGCCCACACCCACGCTCACACCCACGCCCACACCACGCTCACATCCACACCCACACCCACGCCCACGCCCACACCCACACTCACGCTCACCCCGGCTTTCAAGTCCCCACTCCTGACCCACCCTCCACCTTGGTGACTGTGTGGAGTTTCATGTGTGGGCACCAGCCACTGGGCCTCTCATCCCCTTCCAGTGTGACCCACTGCAGGGACAATCCCCACGCCTGGCGCCTTGTGGCATCTGGGCAGCGAGGGACCCATCTCCAGAGCCCATCTGGTTGCACCCTGGGTTGTCCGGAAGCAGCCCCCGAGGTGGGGTGTGGGGTACGGGCCATGGGCTAGGGGTAAAGTCCCGCTGTCCTGCAGGAAGCCTCGGGCCAGCCAACAGGCTCTGGAATGAGCGCCCTTCAGAGTGTCCCACATGGGGCCACAGTGGTCGGTGAGCTGGGTCTGCACCTGAGGCCCCCCCGGAGGTGTGGGGCTTGCAGTGTCTTCTTACTGGGGACCCCCAGTGGCAGTGTCTGTGGGTCTCTTCTCTTCTCTGGGAGAGGATGACTGGTCTGCACCGTGTGTGTGTGGGGGGCACTGAGGGAGGGGCTAGGGCCCCCCTGCTGCGCACATGAACTTTCCTCTCCCCCTGGCCTGGGGTTTCAGTCTGCGAGTTCAGCCGTTCTCTTAGGGGAGCCCATGGTTCCGTCCAGATCCGCCCAGAGAACACACCGTGTGCCCTGCCGTGGGGTAGGGTGGCCCTGGGGGCCTGTGCACAGATGCCCAGGTGCTGGGAGCACACTGCTCTGGCCTCCCTGGGTCCCCGCCCTTGGTCACCCTCTGACCTGATTAGGGCTCTGCAGAGAAACAGACCAATGGGAGAGAGCGGGAGGGAGGGAGACTGACTTATTTTAAGGAACTGGCTCATGTGGTTGTGGCTTGTCCAGCAGCTAGAGACCCAGGGAGGAGCTGAGGCTGCAGCTCAGGGCCAGAGGTTGTGTACAGCAGGACTCCTTCTTCCTGGCGACCTCAGGCTTTTCTCTTAAGGCCTTCCACTCTTCGGATGAGACCCACCCACATTACCAGGGTCACCTGCTTTACTCAAATCTACAGATTTCCATGGTGATCACATGGAAAAAACCCTCCATGACCCCCACGTTCACTGCAGCATTATTCACAGTAGCCAAGAGGTGGAAGCAACCTGAATGCCCATAGACTGACGGCTAAACAAAATGTGGTCTATTCATCCAATGAAATATTATTCAACCTCAAGAAAGAAATTCTGACACCTGCTAAAACGTGGATGCTCCTAGAGGACATGATGCTGAGTGAAATAAGCCAGACTCAGAAGGACAAATACCGTCTGATGCCGCTCATACGACGTCCCTAGGGGAGTCAAGTCCGTAGACAGAAAAGCAGGAGGGTGGGTGTCGGGCTGGGGCGTGAGTGTTTAATGGCGACAGAGTTTCGGTTTGGGAAGACGGAAAGTTCTGGAGATCTACTGCCTAACAAGGCCCGTATAGTTTACGCTACTGAACTGCACACTTAAAAATGGTTAAGATGGTTAATTTTATGTTTTGTGCTTTGTACCACAAACAATACAAAAAAGACCAAACGAAAAGATTGTGGTTCATGACAGAGGTTCAGTATATGTTAGTTCCCTTTTCTGAGTAATATTTTATGCTAATTTCACCACTGTAATCAATACATATATGAAAAAACACACCTTCACAGCAACACCTAGACTAGTGTTTGGGCAAACATCTGGGCTTGTAGCCTGGCCAACGGGATGCAAAACTGACCCTCACGCCCTCCTTCTCCGCAGGCCCTTGCTCTCCCCGCACCCCCTGCCCCACTGCCGTCGTGCGGCAGCCCCCACCAGCCTTCTTCTCCTCCAGCTGTGGTCCGGGTGTAGAGATGCGACTAGTTTCCTTGAAATGGTCTGGGGATTTTTGAGGGAAGGGGTGGGAAAATTTTTTCTCACCGTCACAAAGCCTGAAGCCACAGCCCGGAGCAGCCAGGACAAAGGTAGGGCGCCCAGAGCCGGCTTCTTCTTCCATCCTGGCCCGGGGCCGCTGGCCCGGTGCCCGCTGGAGCCATTTTGTCCCCGTCAGCACAGATCTTGCGGCCTCAGCAGCTGTCCTGGGCCTCAGCAGGAAATGGCCCTGTGGCTTCCATATTCTGGCCCGCGGAGGGCCAGCCAGGCCGGTGGGGTACAGGGCATACCTCGCCTGCTAGATTCGTCAGGTGGCCATGGGGCCGAGGCAGATGTGTGTCGGCGTGCGTGACCCTGGGGGCCATGCACGGGGGTGAAGGGAACTAGTGGGGACCTGTCTGTGACCATCGCTGGGGGCAGGAGCTGGAGGGGGGATGGGAGGAGCCCCCTCAGCCCCAGCTTGTAATCACAGACCTCCGAGCGCCGTGGCCAGGCCAGCAGGTCACTGCCCGGACAGGAGCACAGGGACCTGGGCCCGGGGTCGGGACCCAGAGCCACCACCCCACGTTGGGGTGGCGGCGGGTGTGTGTCCAAGGGCTGAGCGCACACAGGCAGGGGTGTGTGTGCTGCTGTGGCGTCTCGTTACTAAACAGCCAGGCCACGGGGCTCCCTCGGGAGCCAGCTTTGCTCTTCTGAGCGGAAGGGGGTCAGGTTTCCCTGAGAATAGCCCCGACCGCCCAGAGGCACCTGGCTTGGCCTCCCCATGGCCAGTCCAGCCCCCTGGCCCCATCCGCTCTGCATCCTCTCGCCCCTGGTTCGTGGCCAGCTGTCTTCTCCTGGGACTGTGGACCCCCAGCCCCTCCTGCACAGGGTGGCCCGAGGGGGACCCCAGTGCATGTTTATTGAACCTGTCTTTAGAGGGTGTCTGCAAAGTGCTGGCACCGTGCTGGGCCCTGGGTCCTTGGGGATGTGAGGGCGACACCTGGCCAGGGAGGGCCGTCAACAAGAACCCTCACCAAGAAGTGATGACAGCCCGTGGGGCCTCCCGCTGCACAGTGGGGGGAAGGGGCTCACTGGGGAGAAGGGAACAGCCCCTCTCCTGCCCTGGCCCACGATGTCCATCCTTGCCGTGGCCCAGGGGGGCCTTGGCTGGGACCCAGGGTCAGAGAGGGAGCTCTGGGGTGAGGGGCTGCTCAGGCCAGGAAGGGCCACGTGGGGAAGGGCCAACCTGTCCCAAAATAGGGCTGACAGGATCTCCTGGCCATAAAAGGCTCTTGGAATCTGGACCCCAGGGACCCCGGGCAGCTGGATCCGCTAAAGCTCAGCCGCCCTCTCTGCCCCTTGCACTCTGCCCACAGCAGCTCCAGCGCCACCGTGCAGTGTCCCCTCAGCCAGCCACAGACATGGTAAGGCTGCTCCCGGCGCCCGGCAGAGCCCCCGGCGGGCTGGGCTGGGCGGTCCAGCAGGAGCTGGGCAGTGCCTGGGCGAGAGAGGACGGCGGGCAGGCCTCTGCGCACACGGGGATCAGGCTGGGGCCGTGACCAAAGGTGGGAGGGTCTCTGGGGACCTGAGGAAGACGTCCAATAAGGCTGGGGGGAAAGTGCGGAGTGGGGGGCCCGAGGCGGGGCCCTGCCGGCCACTGGCGCTGCTCTTGCTCTGGGGCCCAGGCCGGAGCAGCCCTTTCGGAAAGCGGCCGGAGCGGTGGCAGGCAGGGTGGCCCGGCCCTGGACTATCACTCTGGGATGCCAGAACAGGCTGGGGCCTTCACCCTGGCCCCCAGGCCAGGCTCCTCCCCACGCTGGCCATGGTGTCCCTCCCCTGGCCTCACTGGCTGTCCAGCGCTGCCCCACTGCACTCTCACGTGGCTGGCCTGCCCCTGCCTTGAGCGCCGTCCCCTCTGAGTGGCCTCGCGGAGCCTTGCTCTCCCCTCAAGACCCATCCCTGTGCCGCCTGGCCTCAAGCCTGCTCTGGGCTGGGGCCTCCAGCCTCCCCTGGACTGAGGGGTGGAGGGGCTCCTGGCGAGCCTGGGCCCGTGTCCCCACAGACGGAGCGCCTGACGGCGGAGCAGATCGAGGAGTACAAGGGGGTCTTTGAGATGTTTGATGAGGAGGGCAACGGGGCGGTGAAGACGGACGAGCTGGAGCGGCTCATGAGTCTGATGGGCATCAACCCCACCAAGAGCGAGCTGGCCTCCATGGCCAAGGACGTGGACAGAGACAGTGAGGCCGCCAGGGGCAGCGGGAGGGGCGTCACCGGGGTGTGAGTGGGGAGGGGCTCGCCGCCCTCACTCGGGCACCTGCTGCTTGCTCCCGCAGAGAAAGGGTTCTTCAACTGCGACAGCTTCCTGGCGCTGATGGGGGTATACTGGGAGAAGGCCCAGAACCAGGAGAGTGAGCTCAGGGCGGCCTTCCGCATCTTCGACAAGGAGGGCAAGGGCTACATTGACTGGGACACGCTCAAGTAGGGCCCCGGGCCGGCGCGGGGGCGGGGCCGGGGGGAGGGCCCGCTGGCTGCCACTCAGCGCAGGCTCCTGCAGGTACGTGCTCATGAATGCGGGCGAGCCCCTCAGCGAGCTGGAGGCCGAGCAGATGATGAAGGAAGCCGACAAGGACGGGGACGGGACCATCGACTACGAGGGTGAGTGGGGGATGGGCCCCGGGAGCCCGGCGGCCGGGTCAGGCCAGGCTGCCTACTTGTCCCTCTGCTCTCAGAGTTCGTGGCCATGATGACTGGGGAGTCCTTCAAGCTGGTCCAGTAGGAGCAGCCACTGCGGCCGTGGGAAGCCCGCTGCCTGCTGCCATCACTCTGCCGCCCACCCTGTCATCCACCCCACGCCGGCTCCGTGGCCAATAAACGCTCCGGCCAGACTCGTGTGTGCTTCACTGTCCCAAGGCTGGAAAAAGGGGCTGCAAAGCTGCGGGTCTGGAGGAGGGAGAGGGTTCTCCTGAGCTGCCCATCACACTTGGGCCATCACTTCTGTGGGACACCCGACACTGCCTACAGCCCAGCTCTGGGCTCCGGACACCAGCCGGAAGGCCAGGCTGGGCATAGGTTGAGGACCACGTACTCACGCTGCCTGCCTGCCCTGCGAGGCTGCTGCCCGAGGGCCCCTCCCGGAGCTCTTTCCTCCATATGGAGATCACTTAGATAGAAACTTTATTCTCTCTCTCTCCAAAAAGCTGTAGACATCACAGCAGGCTCTGAGCCCTGAGGCTTAGGTCTGTGGGGCCTCATCTGGACTGAGGGCCTGCTGGGCCTGAGCCAGGGGCCAGGGCTGAACGAGGCAGCGTGTGTGTGTGTGTGTGTGTGTGTGTGTGTGTGTGTGTGGCCAACACAGGGCCGGCTGGCTCAGATGCCCAGCGTTACATAGCAACGAGGCCAGGGCTGCAGCAATGTGCCGGACGGCTGGCCTTCCCGGGCGGGAAGGATGGTGAGGGTGGGCTGGGGTGCCCTTGCACAGTCCCCTGTGAGCACAGAGTGGCTGGTGGCATCGGGAGGCTCGGGAGAGCTTTCCTGCCCCCTCCGGGGGGGCACCAGGGCTACAGCCAGGGGTGTTGGGCATTGCGGCCCGACCCCTGGGGCCCTGGAGGGGTCTCTAGGCATGAGGCCTCAGGGAGGGGGCTGGGCTACTGGGAGGGGGGTGGCTCTTCCTGTCTGGTTTTAGCCATCTTGACGGCCTCATCGTAGGAGGGCGGCAGCTCAGGGGCATACAGGCTGTAGGCGGGAGGGGTCACAGAGTCGAGGTCCAGCTCCCCCAAGGGCAGGGGCAGCCGCATGCCCAGCGGGTACTGCACAGAGCTGTAGGCTGCAGGGAACCAGAATGGGTTTGTGGCGACGGGTGGCTCTGGCCCTCACCAGTCCCCTGCCGCCCCTTCAGGCAGGTGGGCCGCCGGGCGAGGTCTGCCGGCACTCACATGACACAGTGCTGTGCATGGGGCTGTCGCTGTCCGCGGGGATGGCTGTCAGGTCGCAGGACTCAGGTGCTGATGGCAGGTGTGGCTGGGCGTGCGCCCGCTTCCGAAGACAGCAGAAGCGGACACAGCTGGCCGTGGCCCCACACAGCAGCAGCAGGAGCACAGCAAGCAGGAGGAGCCTGGGCGGGGGGGCGACATCTGCCGCTGGACCGACCCCTGGCCGCTGGGCGCCTGCTCTCTGGGGGCAGTCACAGCCCGGTTGCCCAAGACAAGGCGATGGATAGGGTAAAAGACAACCAGGGACTCTGTCTCCAGGCCAGAGACCTCCTCCCAGCCCGGCCTGGCCTCCTGCTGCTGGCCTGCCCTGGCTGTCTCTCCAGGGCTGGCCACAACTGGCCTTGGGCTTACTCCCAGGACACGCTGTCCCAGACCGACTGCACAGTCCTGTGCCCAGACCAATGACCATGTTCACAGGGGCCTCCCACAGGGGCGGGGAGCGAGGGAGTGGGAGGTGGGCAAGCAGGCTACAAGGGAAGTCCTGCCCAGGGCCCCGGGGGTGTCCCTAGCCATGGGGGACTCAGGCAGGACCCACGCAGGAGGTCACCCCTGGTGCTGGGGGAGGAGGCTGGGGTCAGCATGCCAGGCTCTGAGGGCCCCAGCGCCGTCCCGCCAGCGGCCCAGGAGGGGGACAGTGCTGGCGACGCCTCGGCCGTGGAGTCAGGCGGGGTGGGGGTCTGGTGGGCCTGGCCCGGGGGAGAACCGTCGCACCCGGCTGCGCGCCGCGGCCTCCACTTACCCCACGTGCCACAGGCTGCTCCAGCGGGCCTGGGGCGGGCACCTGCGGGGACGGGGGCACTTGGAGCAGGCGAGGCAGGGCCCGGCCGACCGCCCTGCCCGAGCCTCCCCCAGGGTGGGGCCACCCCAGCTCCCTCCCCCCCCGCCCCCACTTACTGATCCGAGGGGTCGCAGCTGCCTTCCGCGAAGCCCAGCGCCACCTGTGGGGACAGGGGTGAGCCCGGGCCAGGGCGCGCCGAGCGCAGACCCGCCCCGCGGTGCACGAGCCGAGCGCCCCGCGACCCACCTGCGGCAGCTGCAGGAGCGGCGGCAGCAGCAGGAGCCCGCGGTCAGCTAGGGCGCCAGCGAACATGCTCAGCGCCGACGGGAAGCGCGAGCCCCCTAGCCTCGAGGCTTTATGGAGGCCCCGCCCCTAGGCCACCGCCCAGCGCAAGCCCCGCCCCCCGAGACCGCGTCCATTGGAGGGCTCGCCCTGTAGCCGCGCCCATGTGCCTCGCCCCTACCCTCCGCCCAAGGTTAGCCGCGCCCTTTAGCGGCCCCCACCCCCCCGCAGGCTCTGGGCAGGCCCTAGATTCCCCCGCTCCAGGGCCCCGCCCACACAAGCCACGCCCACAAGCCCCACCTCTTGGCCCTCCCATCAGGTCCGTTTTCTCTGTGTTTCCTCAGCCTAGGATCGCGGGGCGGGGGGCGGTCTCGCCCCGTTGGCTTCTTGCAGTCGGGCTTGGGGTGGACCGGGGCGCACCCTGAACAGCTGTGGCCCGGTCTGCACAGGGTGTGGCCTCGGGGGGTGGCGGCCAGGACACACGTGGCCACGCCTCGCACACACCCCGGTGCTCAAGGTGAGGGTTGCAGCAGTCAAGACGCTGGGGCGTTCCTAGCGCGCTGTTCAACTACATTTAGTGTGCCCGCTCGCTGCGGGCGCTCGCTGCCCCTCTGCCTTCCGCTCCGCCATCCGGGCGCTCAGGCTGAGGGAGGCGGTCAGCACGGCAAGGTGCAGGGTGGTGTGTCTCGTCTGGGGAGGGTGGGAGGAGAAGCTACCCCGCCGTGTTTTTCTTCATCGCGCTCAGGACGTACTCCACAAGCATCTCCCCACTGGAGGGTAAGTGACTGCAGCCCCTTGAGGGCAGGGCCTCCTCGGCTTGGCTCTCTCATGCCTAGATCTGCCAGCTACCTGCTCCATGATCTCTGCCCTGCCTCTGTCCTGCAGCTGTCCAGCACCTCCTGGCTGTACCATGGCCCCCAAGGCCCCTCCTGACTACCCTCTTCCTCCATTCTGCTTCGGAGGCCCGGCTCAGGAGTGGGAGGGAGGGGGATGGGCACTGGTCCAGCCAGCAGGCAGGAGTGCAGGCAGGGCCTTGGGCTGTGAGTACCAGGGTCCGCTGGTTCTAGACCCTGAGAGCCAGGCCAGGGTTTAAAGGAGAGTGGCCTGCCCCTCCCACAGGCCAGCCTGAGGGGGAGGCAGGGGTAGTGCTCTGCAGGGAGGACCTCCTCCTGGGGCCTGGCCTGGGCTGCAGGACCCTGGCTTCTCTTCTCACCTAGTGAGAAAGCAGCCCCTGTGAGGGCTAGGAAAGGACCTGGGTCTGCCCACCAGACTGAAGTCCTGCAGAATGCTGCTCTGTGGACACCGTCACTGGCTCAAGGTTAGGGAGATGGCAGACTTTCAGGCACCGAGGAAGTGGGGTGAGGGCTCCAGGCTGGTGTCCTGAAGCCTGTGCCCAGGGAATTCCCCGGGTGCACCTTGCCCTCCACTCCTGCCAGGGAAGGCTGCGAGTGCTCGCCTGGGGGAGGCACGCGGGTGGCGTGGGCGGGCTGGGCATGCTGGTGTGTACACAGGGGGCCCGGATGGGGGGGCTCTGTGGGGACAGTGTCTAACCTGCCACTCTCCAGAAGGCAGGGGCTGGGTGCAGGCACTATTCTGGGCTCCCAACAGGGTCTCATGGGCTGGGTGTCCCCCGGACCCTGGCTGGGCCGTGAGGGAGGACACAGTGAGGGCGTGTCCCCGACATTTGCTCGCTCCTTGCTTGGGGGCATCAGGGACCCTGGAACTTGGGAGGAGCAGGGAGGTCTAAGGGGCCGCCTGGGCTTTGGAGCCTGTCGCCCCCCTCCCTCCCCGCCGGCCTCTCTGGGTGTGGAGCCCCGCAAGCCGCCCCCCCCCCACGCCCAGCTGTTCCCCCAGGGCTCAGTCTTCCAGGCCGAGTTCACTGTTTTATGGACTGACTTGTGAGTGAGGGTGGGAAGCAGGGGCTGCCCCCCTGGGACTCTGTCCGCATCTCTCCTTCACAGCTCACCGCAGGGCTCACCGCAGGGCTCACCGTGGCCCACACTGCAGGCCTGGATGCACAGGTTCACACAGGGTTTATTGACACGTGGGCGGGCGCAGCTCTTCCCCCACCAGGACCTTGAAAGGCTGTGCGGGTGCTGGTGGGGCTGGGGGCTCCGAGGGGCTCAGGCTGGGAGCAGGTTGTGGTCAGGACTGGCCTCATTGCCGGTTCTGAGTGTGGGGCTGGGACAGGAGCTCTTGGCCCCGGGCTCACTGGATACAGGGCAGCAGGAGGTGGCCGTGCCTGTGGAGCTGGGGTGCCCCGGCCATGGGGCCATGTGGGGGGCCACCCTTTTGAAGCTGCCCAGCAGGGATGTCCAGGTCCCAGGCCCCTGGCTGGCTCTGCTGGGTCCACAGACCGGGAGAGGGCTTCAAATGCGGCAGGAAGATCCGAGGGGGCTCTGTGGAGAGACTCCTGTGGCCTCAGGGGCCCGTCACCACCCGCGCTACGAAGAGGACCTTGTAGGTCTCCTTCACGTCCCCCCTGAGCTGCAGCAGCGCTGACACCATGAGTGGGTGGTCCGGCTGGAAGGGGAGAGGCGGGGAAGGAGGGGGACCCTCGGTCAGCTGGCACAGCGGGCAGATGTTTTCTGGCCGCGGTGCTGCCCACCTCACCCGCCCAGGGCCCCCCTGCAGCCCCCTCCCAGGGCGGGGGCAGGGCTGTCATCCTGCCCAGCCTGTGGCTTTCAAAGGCTCCCTGGCTGCCGTCCGAGGCACCCACATCAAAGTCGATGGGTGGCGTCCAGGAGATGCTGATGGTCTTGGTCTGGCCGCGCTCCACAGAGCCCTTGGAGGGCTCGATGGTGAAGCCCTTGTGCTGCAGGGACGCGATGCTGTCCAGGCTGAACTCGACAGTCTGCAGGCATTGGTGCTGTCAGCAGGTGGGCGGGCACAGCTCCCGGGAAGCGGCGGGACTGGGGATGAGGGAGCCCAGCACCTGCCCTCTCAGCCCTGACCAGCAGGCTGCCCACCCCACACCTATCGAGGGGCAAGGCCAGGAGGGGCCTGGGTTGCCCAGGCAGTGGTGGATGCAGAGGTGCCAGGCAGGCCAGGGAAGTGCTGTGGTCACCTTCTTTGGGGACGGCTGGGTGGTCCGGATGCAGCCCACCTGCAGTTCTCGGGTGGCAGGTGGGGCCGGCGTGTCCGTGTCCAACTGGACATAAGCCAGGGTTACCAGGATGGGCTTCAGCTCCTCAGCTTCTGGAGAGGGAGGGCCTGGCTGGGGGCTCAGGGCAGGGGGGGTACCACCAAGGGAGTGTGGGAGCTGGGTCCGGCAAGGGTAGTGGGCGGGGCTGGGTGAGGACAGCCGGCTTTGGGGGCTGGGCCGGGAATGCCGGCCCTACACGCAGGCCTCCGGGGCCAAGGGTGCGGTCAGAACAGGCCTGGTCCTCCTACTGCCGCCCCGGCCCTGTTGGGGCTCCCAGCACCTCAGAGGGCTCACCCTCTGTGCGCTCGGGGTCCAAGGCAGGGATCACGGTCAGGGACTCCACAGGCACATCCAGGGGGTCTCCGCCTTCCACAAACATCATGTGCTTGCGGGCCGAGCCCTTCAGGAGGATCTGGTGGGAGATTTTCTGGGGGCAGGAGCACAGCAGACTCGGTCCGTGACCCACGAATGGGGCTCCGGGAGTAGGCAGTGCTGGGGTGCAGGCCTGTGGGACTCAGGACTCTGGTCTCTCCACCGCATGACCCCCAACCTGACGCAGAGCCCCCAGGCAACAGGACTCCAACGTGGGGCCGTTTGGGAGAGGGCGAGGGCCTCAGACACGCGGACGCGGGCGGGTTGGGCCGGGCTGGGCTCCTGGAGCCGCACCTTTTCGAAGAGCACGACCTGAAGCCGGTCAGAGAAGTACAGGCTCTCATGGTCCGGGCTGAAGGTCACGGTGAAGTCCTGCGCCCTGCCCGGCTCCATGACGCCCTCCACCGGGACCACACTGAACACGCTCTGGCCGCTGTAGTTCTGCGTGCCTGGGGGTAGGGTGGCCTGGCAGGTCCGGATTCCGCCGCAGTGCCCAGCGCCCCCCAACCCCGCACCCCCACGCCCTGCACAGTCCCCTGCCGGCAGCGGTCACCCCCCCAGCCGGCCAAGCTCACCCACGACTTCCGTCCTCTGGGCCGGGGAGGCCAGGAACTGCGGCAGCCGGTGCTCGTCTCTGCTCCCGGTGGAGAGGCTGTCCAACTGCATGGAGAACTTGATGGGCAGCGGGGAATCGTTTTGCAGCTGCAAGGAGCAGGGCTCAGTCACTGGACCAGCTGGACTGGCCAACCGATGGACGGGCTGCTGCAACCGGGTCTCAGCTCCCTCTGCTGCCCCTGGGCCACACCCTGGGCAGTCAGGCTCAGGCTGGCCTTCAGCCGAACCAGCATCCCTGCCCAGGCTCTTCTCTGCCCTCACCCTCTTCCACTGAGAGCACCCCATCCCCCCATAAAACACTCCCTGGAATCCCTGGCCTGGGCTGTGACGTCAGGACCTGGACTAAACCGGGCAGGGAAGCAGGTGTCCTGTGGGCGGCTCCATCCTAAGGTTGCCACGTCCCTCAGGCCCTGGGGAGCAGCAAGAGGCAGGCGCGCCTCCCTGCCCGGGCTGCGGAGCCCACACGGCCCCTCCCCTGAGCCGTCCCTCAGCTGAGCTGCCCCCAATCCCAGGTGGGGAAGCCCACGCAAAAGCCCTGAGGCGGGAGGCCCGGGCAGCAGAGGCACCAGGGAGGTGGGGGAGGAGGGTGTGCATCCTCAGCTTCTCCTGCTAGAGAGGGCCGTGGAGGCGCTGCTGGCGGGTGGGGTGGGAGCGGCCTGCACACGCACCGGCTCCCTGACCAAGGCAGGGCTGACCCCCTCCTGAGGCACGACCCCTCCCAGGAGACGGGGCAGGCGCCGTGTCCCTGCCACGCGCTTTACCTTGAAGCCCGCGGAGGTGGATTCTCCGGCGATCACGTAGCCCATGTTGAGGACGCCTCCTTCAATGGAGCACGTGGTCATGGACGCCACGCCTGTGCCCACGAGGGCCAGGGAGAGCGTGCCTCTCTTGGTGATGACCTCCAGCATTTCCCGGGCCTGGGGAGACCACGTCCCTTAGCGTGGAGCAGACACGTGTCAGAGACAGGTGTGGGAGCTCCGTCTCGGAGCAGCTGGCTCAGGATGTGCGGGACCTAAGATGGCTTGGAGCTCCCTGGCCTTCTCCTTCTCCTTCCAGCAAGAAGCCAGGGCCCAGGAGGGCCAGCGGCTCCCCAGGCCTGGCTGGACGACTACGGGCCTGGGCACTTGGCGGGTGTGCAGAGTGGAGACTGGGGCCGTGGAGCCCCAGGGCTGCAGCCCGGCTCAGGGTGGGCCTAGGACTCACCAGGACGCTCTCACGGGGGGAGAAGGACAGCTCCAGGACCTGGGTCTCTCCAGACACCAGCTTGCCGATGGGATTCAGCAGGACAAAGGGGCCGTTGGGGTTCAGCACGGAGTACTCCAGCTGATGGCCCAGTGTCAAGGATGGGTGACAAGTACGGGGCCGCAGCCCTTCACCAGACGCCCCTGTCCCCCTGCAGCAGGCTGCCTGGGCCGGGTATGGACAAGGATACGTCGAGACGCTCGGGGGAGATGTTCTGGATGGAGACTTTCTTTATGCCGCGTTGTCCTGAAACGGGGGAGTCAGGTCACTGCCCAGGCCTGGGGGTGGGGCATGGGAGCCCAGGCGGTGATGGGGTGCCTGGGTCCCTATGGGTGGGGGATGGCCGTGGGGGGCTGGGCCCGATCAGGACACACCTACAGCGATGTCGCCGAAGTCAGCGGTGGTCTTGCCTTTGTCGGACGTCACCACGATGGATGGTGCTACCGCTGGACACCACAGCTCCAGGTACACGGTGCTGTGGGCACTGAGGTGGCGGGGAGCTGCTGAGGGCGGAGTGGGCGCCGCATGCCCCGCCCTCTCAGCCTGACCCCATGCTGGCCCCGCCCAGATCTGGGGGCTGCAGAGCGGGGACGGTGACTTCTTGGCCGACCACGCCCCACCCTGCCCAGAGCACCGCACCTGAAGCTCAGGGGTTCCGTCCCCTTCCTGTCTTTGGTGTCACCACTGGCAACAACACAGGGGACCACAAACTTGTCAAACTTGCCCTGGAAAGATCTGGTCAGGGTGGCCTGCGCAGCCTGGTACTCCTGGGAGCTGCAGTGGAACCGGCAAGGTGCTCTCACACCCCTATCCCTAGGCTGCCCCCAGCGGCCCAAGAGGCCCCGCGCTGCCCTCCATGGAGGGGTCCATAAGGCCATGCCTGCTCCCCAGGGCCCTGGGCTAGAGGGTATGAGGTGGCAGCCTTGGGGGGCCACGTTGTGGCCCAGGCTGTGGCTGTCCCAGTTTTGTCTGACCAGCTGGTTTTCTCACCCCTTCCCTGGTTGCTGTGGCGGCCTCCCCGCTCCCCCGGGGTCTGGTCAGGCACCTAAGCAGAACGCCATGTTCCTGGAGCCACAGGCAAGGGTCCAGGGCTGGCGAGTGGCTCAAGCCCATTGCAGTTCTCTGGGGAGGCTGGGGCTGCTGAGCTGGGAACATGGGAGTCAGGGGCTCAGCATCTCCCCAGCCGCTGGCCTGAGGCTGTTCACAGGGACCCTGGGCCCTAGGGCCCCAGGGGAGGGAGGTGAGCAGGTGCCCAGGAAGGCAGAGCCTGAGGGGACTCTTGGTTCCAGCTGTATCTGAAGCCAGCCCCACCCTGGCCTTCCAGCCACAAGGTTCCAAACAGCTCTGCTCCAGGTGGAGGAAGTCTCTGTGGGGGGCAGCCTTCTCTGGGGCCCACCTGGACGTGAGGTCCTCTTTCTGCAGCTCCAGGGGCTGGGAGGCAGAGGCCTGGGACAGCCGGTCTCGGTTCTGCAGCCGCAGTATGGACGACTGTCTCTGCTGGTCCTTCCTCTGGGTGGCCGTGTCCTTTTGGGAGTGCGAGGTGGGAGGCCAATTGTGGGGCTGCGCCGGGGACTCTGCTCCCGGCAGACCGCCCAGGGCAGGAGCCCAGGGGCCCAAACTCCAAGCGGCTCCCTGGGGGACACCGTCGGCAGGTGCGGAGACCCCAGTGTCTGTCTTTACCATCGGGGAGACCGAGGCCCGGGGTGGGGCAGGGCCGAGGGCTGGCCGAACTGGGGGTCCTGCTCCCTGTGCCCTGCCCCCAGCCTCACTGCCCTGCCAGCGGGCTGCAGGCCCTGCCCCTCCTCCTGCGCTTGCTATGACAGCACGGGTGCTCAAGATCAGGCCCCAGAGGCCGCGGGGAGTTGCGGGGTCTCTGCGTCCCCAGGGCAGCAGCAGGCAGGCCCTGGGCTCTGACTGCCCAGCTCTGTTGGATGCCCTTTCCTGGCAGGAGCCCGGCGGTGGCTGCCTCTCCAGGCCTGAACTTGCTAGGATGCACAGGCCCCTTTGAGGTTCATCTGTTCCCCCTCCATTGTAAGGGCAAGCCCCCTGCTAACCAGTGCACAGGGGCCCGGCCCACCCTCCCAGGACCACCGTCTGGGGCTCCACCTCGCCTAGCGATGCTTTCAAGAGGGGAGGGAGGAGCCTTGCCGAGGAAAAGTGTTAACCTCTTGAAACAGTTCCACACACACGAGGCTGCAGAAGAGTCTGCCCAGGGCTCCTGACCCCCCGGCCCCCCAGCCTCAAGGCCGGCGGGGCCTGTTCCCAAGCCTTTGTGCAGCGGCCTGGTGCACAGTGGGCAGCACCCCCGTCTCCCGCCCCAGGCTCCCCCCCCCGCCCCTCCATGTACCGATTTGGCCTCAGCTTCTTTGGTCAGGGCCTGTAAGGCTTCCTGGTGGATCAGCTCGCGGGTCAGCACGGGCCGGAAGGCCACCCGGACCAGGCACCTCTGTGAGGAGAGAGGCCGGAGGGCAGAGGGGCCCCTGTGGGTACCCCCAGCACCCCGCTGCCGCCACCGCCAGGATCACCTGGTCACGCTCTTGGACATCCTGGGGTGATACCCCATCTCTGCTTTGGGGTCTCAGCTTAGACGAGCCCTTCTGGAAGGTCCTTCCTGACCTTTGCCCCCGGAAGTTGGGGTGGCTGCAGACATGATCACCAAGCCCCTCTCACCACGCAGGGGGGCGGTCCTGAGATGGACCATCCCACTGCCCACGGGGCACGAGTGAGAAGGGGACGTTTGTGTTCAGCCACTGAGACTTGGGGGTGAGTCCCTGCACCCTCACCTGTCCCCCTTTCTGAAGCACGTCCGCCTTGCAGTCCACCCCCTGGGACAGCCCCGGGTCCCAAAGGGGGTTCACTCACCACGGCCTGCCCCGTGCTCAGTGCAGCAAGGGAGCAGGGTGGGTAACAGCTGCAGTAACCCCCTTGGAGAGGGGAACCATGACTTAAGCTGAATTTGCTCAGTTTACTAAAATGCATTTCAATAATCACTGAGACACTGCCAGGGTCCAGGGCCTGCATGTGCCCCTTCCCACTGAGTCCCCTCACAGTGGCTGTCACCCCTGACTCTTCAAGGTAAGGAATTCAGCTCGGAGGGGCTGTGATGGCCCCAGGGAGTCTCTGCCTCCAGGCCCGGGCTCTTTCTGCTTTATCAGCAAAAGCAGTGGTGGGGAAACCTTTCGCCAATCAGCCGGTGGGCAGGCACCCTGTGCTCCTGGTGAGCAGGCGCTGTGTGGTCTCTGTGCCCATCTGCTGTGAGATCCAAGGGCTGCACACCCTCCCTCCAGCCAGGGGCCCGTGGGGTCAGCTGCCCGTGGGTGCCCCGCCTCTGGGGCCACGTTGGGCTGGCGGAGGGCACCGTGGCCTGCTTGGGTCTGATAAGAATCCAGGTTGATCTCCACGTCTGCTGTCTGGTTGAATCGCTGCGGTCCAGGGAGAGTAGAGACCGGCCCCTGGGGCTGGCCCCGCCCTGGCCCACCCGTGGGGCCCACACCCACCTTTCCTGGCCACACGGTGCCCACCGCGGGTGAGATGGTGATGGGGGAGTCTGGGGGCAGCAAGAACTCGAAAGATGTGGGCCCCACAGGGGATGTGTCCTCCAAGCCGATGCGGGGTACCGAGGGCGTCGGCGGGTTCATGCTCAGGCGGGAGTTGATGACGTACAGGGTGGCCACCGAAGTGTTGTACAAGGAGGTGGCCGCAAACTTGACCTGGTAGTGGGACAGCTCCAGGAGCGGGTGGACACCCACAGCCCGGCACGTCAGCTTGAAGCACCTGGAAGTGACAGCGTGGGCAGTTCAGCTCAAAATTTTAGTAAATTTTGAAAATACTTTGTGCCCCTGTGCACATTTTAATAAGATAGTTAAAAATTTAATCACAAGTTTAAACATTTGCAAAGCAGGTGATTTCTGGCTTATTTCCTTAAATATTCACTGACATTTAAAAAATAAAACTGATAGGGGACTTCCCTGGTGGTCCAGTGGTTAAGACTCTGCGCTCCCAATGCAGGGGGCCTGGGTTTGATCCCTGGTCAGGGAACTAGATCCCACATGTTGCAACTAAAGATCCTGCATGCCGCAACTAAGACCCGACACAGCCAAATAAATAAATATTTTAAAAAACCTGATAACTTACTCCTTAAATATAAACATGGGAATCTATATACCATAGTGAATTGATTCTTTTTTTTTTTTTTTGGCTGTGTTGGGTCTTTGTTGCTGCACGCGGCTTTCTCTACTTTCGGCTAGCGGGAGCTACTCTTCGTTGTGGTGTGCAGGCTTCTCATTGTGGTGGCTTCTCTTATTGCAGAGCAAGGGCTCTAGGCGCGCAGGCTTCAGTAGTTGTGGCTCGTGGGCTCTAGAGCAGGCTCAGTAGTTGTGGTGCACGGGCTTAGTTACTCCGCAGCATGTGGGATCTTCCAGGACCAGGGCTCGAACCCATGTCCCCTGCATTGGCAGGCGGATTCCCAACCACTGCGCCACCAGGGAAACCCCGTGAATTGATTCTTGCCACCATCCGGTTTTAAGAAAAAAGAACAGATATTTGGGATTTTAACCAGTGGAAAATTTACAGTCCATGTTGCTTTGAACTCCTATTTCCATTGCACTCCTGCCATTGGATTTTATCCTAATTACATATGTTTTAATGCTTTATGAGGTGATGTCGATGGCCCTGTCATACTTGTCCGTAACAAAAATGTGTTCATAGGTTGAAATATTTCAATGTATATTTTTGTGTCCTGTGACCACAGGCTCTAAATGTTAAAAAAATTCCTTCTGGGTGGAGATGTCATTGAGGTTATTGTTACAAGTTAATTAGTTGAAATAGCACAAATGTATGGAATGTGATAATCATTACATATAAAAAGTAAGAGCTGCTTGGAGTCACTTCAGGAAGGTGATGGAGCTGTTTCCCAGCTGGTTCAAGGGACTGTGAGGGACGCGGCCTGTGGCCTTGCTCCATTGACCTGGGAACTGGGGGTGGGGGGCCCACCCAAGTCCCCTCCAGCCCCTTCCTTTCCATTCTTGTGACCATGTGTCTTCCGATGTCCCTCTGAGGAGCCCCCCGTGGCTCTCTCAGGTCCTGCTCCACTTTGCTGCAGGGAAAGACCATCAGGTCCCATCACCCAGGCCCAGGCAGATGCTGCGACCTGCAGGCAGCGGGTTCACCCAGGACACCCAGGGCCACGTTTGCTGAAAAAATGCTTTTATCTCCGTGCACGCTATACATGTTTCTCTCCCCCTCAAAAACCACCGAGGTGAGATGAGTCCATCGGCGTGTGGGGAATGTTCTCCTGACCTCAGAGGCAGACATGAAACATGCCTGGCCTCCGTGCCTAGCTACGTGCGAGCCTCCAGCTTCTTTTATCTGGTCACACAGGCAGCTGGTGCCCGTCACAGGGGCCAGGCCAAGGGTACAATCAGCCCTGCTCTGGGGGTGTGCCTGACCTCTGGAATGTCATCACCATCATCATCATCACCATCATCACCATCACCACTATCATCATCACCATCATCACCATCATCACCACCATCATCACCATCATCACCGTCATCACCATCATCACCACCACCATCATCACCATCATCACCATCATCATCACCGTCATCACCGTTATCACCACCATCATCACCATCATCACCACCATCATCACCATCACCATCACCATCATCACCACCATTATCACCATCATCACCGTCATCACCATCATCACCACCACCATCATCACCATCATCACCGTCATCACCGTTATCACCACCATCATCACCGTCATCACCACCATCATCACCGTCATCACCACCATCACCATCATCACCACCATCATCACCATCATCATCACCGTCATCATCACCGTCATCACCACCATCATAATCACTGTCATCACCACCATCGTCATCACCATCATCATCACCGTCATCACCACCACCATCAACACCATCACCATCATCACCGTCATCACCATCGTCATCACCATCATCATCACCATCACCATCATCACCATCATCATCACCATCGTCATCACCATCACCATTGTCACCATCACCATCACAATCATCACCATCATCATCATCGTCACCACCATCATCATCATCACCATCATCATAATCACCGTCATCATTATCAACATCACCGTCATCACCACCTCCATCTCCATCAGCATCATCATTATCATCATCATCACCATCATCAGCAGCAGCAGTACTGGGCCGAGGGCAGCAAGATTTCCCATCTTCTCCTGTTCTCTCTGGAAAATTTGTGTCAAATTGGCATCATTTTTTCTTCAAATGTTTGGAAGAACTCATCAGTGAAGCCATCTGCATCTTTCATTTTGGGAAGCTTTTAATCTTAAAAAAATTTTTTTGCATTTAAAAATATATTTATTGGGCCCCACAGGGCCCCTTGGCTTGATCGGAAGCTCGGGAATCTCTCTCCATGCCAGCCTCCTTCAGGAGAGCGGAGGGTTGGAGGATATCTCTGAGTCCAGATCGCCACGGACTCCCTGCCACAGGCTGTGGCTGACTCGGCCGCGGAACTCCGAGGCTGCGGTGGAGAACGGGGGAGAGGCTGACCTAGCGGCTGCGGAGGCTTCTTTTGCCTCAAGGACACCTTCTCTTCTCTTGCCCGTGCCAGCCTGGACTTCCACTCCGAGGAAACACTAAATATTGGAGGACCAGAAAGAGGGCGTACGGAAGTCGCGACGCACCCGTCAACACCTACAAGCCTGGAAACTGTTGGGTCCCCAGCAGCTTTATCAGGTAAATTAGGAAGGCTACCTCACTAACAGGTACAGAAATCTCAAGGTATTTTCGGGAACTTGAAAAGGGAGGAATTCACCTAGATCTGATCAGATGCCCCACGACCGACAACCAGGGCTTACATACATACTGGAAAAGACATAATTTAAGGGACTATCTCCAAACTGGATGGAAGGACCCTTATCAGATTACAATAGGTTTACATCAAGATGATAATGATGCAAAGATTCCAGCCATTTCTCAGAACAGATCCTGCCAAAACAACAGCAGATGTCACCCTGGGGCCCTTAATTAGACAGGGTGAGCGCTCCGTGACCCCAGCTAAGCAGGGTCTACGAGCCCCTTGCCAGCCTGAAGAAGCTACAGAAGACAGGCCGTCATCCCTCATCCTCCCAATAAAGACTTCTTGGGGTTCATGTCTCTCGGCGGGGGGGAGGGGGATCGTGAATAGGAGATAGATGGGCCCCTGGGCCGGACAGCTGGCGTTTGTCAAGTGGAGCAAGACTGAAGTTTTGTCCTCGGCCAGACAAGAACGACGCCCGTTTCCCTTCCTCCATTGATACGGAGAGAATGAACTAGCAGTGGGGAATTAGCAAAAATAGAAATGAAGTTTTCCCTCTCCTGAGAACAAGGAAAATAAAGGGAACAGCGAACAGGCTAGAGAAGAAACATAACCCGGCCTGAAAGAGTTCTTCACTCCCTGTTTTTGTTTAACTGTCACTAATCTGTAGTGTCTGTAACTAGATTTGTGCTTCACAAAGCTGGCCTATCACTCTAAAACACGATGTGAGTTACATCCTGCACTCCCTTGTAGCAGATCACCCCTCGTAGCATTTGCATTTCAGAAAAGAAGTCGCAGGCCAATAACCCAGAGACAAAAAGACCCAATTACGGGGGCTGCCTGATGCCAGCTGCGACTGTTTTGCGAAGGAAGGGGGACACTGTTCTTGAGGCGCTAGCCTGCTGTGTCTTCCCTTCTGCCTGGCAGAAAAATAAAGCCTTCCTAGGGAAAAAAAAAAAAGAAAGAAAAAAAATATTTATTTATTTATTGCCCATTTTTGTTTCCTTTTCTGTCATGTTTAAAAAAATTTGGGGGGGGGCTTCCCTGGTGGCGCAGTGGTTGAGAGTCCGCCTGCAGATGCAGGGGACACGGGTTCGTGCCCCGGTCCGGGAGGATCCCACATGCCGCGGAGCGGCTGGGCCCGTGAGCCATGGCCGCTGAGCCTGCGCGTCCGGAGCCTGTGCTCCGCAACGGGAGAGGCCACAGCAGTGAGAGGCCCGCGTACTGCAAAAAAAAAAAAAAAAAATTGCCTAAATATTTATTTATTTATTTCTCTATCTCCTCTGGGCTCCGCACGCCCTGCTTTAACCCCTGAGGTCTCACAGTTCGAGCTTTCCTAGCCTCCCCAAGACGGCTCCTGGCTGAGTTTGGCAGTTTCAATTTATACGTAGATAGTTCTTGAAGAAACACTAAACGCACATTCAATCAGCAAACATCTACGGAGCTTCTACCATAGGTCCTGAGCACTGAGGTTATCTCACAATCCCCTCTTTTCCTGGGGTTTGTTTTCCAGAGGCTGAGAGCGTTGTGAACAAGCCCAGAAGGGTCCCAGCCCACGGACGGGTCACTAAGTCCGAGGGGAGGGGCGGGCAGTGGGACGCAGCAGGGTGGCAGAGTCTGGTGCCTGGTTTCCTCCACGGGTTCTAACTCTGCACTTTGCTCCCAAAGATCACGACCGTGAACCCCTTCCTGCTTTCCCTCAGGTGTGTCAGATCCTGGGCCCGCCCGTCCCGCCATGGCCACGTGCCCGGCTGGAGGAGGGCCTCAGCCCGACCTTACCCAGGGCTGCCCAGGCCCCCAGCCAGGACCAGACAGCAGCTCGGGCTGGATTGTGGGTGGGGACTGGAGAGGAAGGGAAGGAGAGGGGCAGGAGGGCTGGTTCCACGGGGGCGGGATGCCCACCACATTCCAGACCAGAGGCTGATGATCCCAAGTGGCGAGAGCCGGCCTTTGTGCCAGACCCCCTCCACGTCCAGTCCACTTCTCCCTCCCCAGCACCTTCTTAGCCCCAGTTCTCAGCGTAGACACGGAGGCCAGGGAGGTCCAGAGACTGGGCCATCACATGGTGCATGAGGGCAAGCGGGGCTCGTGCCCAGGGGATGCTCTGCACACTCACACACGCCCACAGGTGCACTCACACATGTGCATAGCACACACGCCTGCAAGGCAGCCTGGATCCCAGGCGTACGGACCTGGGTCTAAGCTTCCTGAGGCCGGCACTGTTGCCCAGCCCTGTGGTCAGCCTGGACGGCCAGGGGCGGCTCCTCCCAAGCTGGCTGCCAGGGCCCTCCATGCACCCCCCTCCTGCCAAGCTCACCGGTTAATCTCTGACTTGCAGACGAGCTCGAAGTTGTACTCCTTGGCCTTGGTGGGCTGAAAGATTACGTCGAGTTGCAGAGTTTCCAGCGGCAGGATTGTCCCGAACCCATCATTGGGCTGGATGTCCACAAACTGGCAAACGGAAGACCATGGATGCCAAAGCGAAAACTCAGTGACCTGCTGGGGAGGGCTGCAGGGAGCCGGCACGGACATGCGTGTGGCCGGGGTGCGGCAGTGTGTGAGCAAGTGTGGACGTGTGTGTGGCTACATGCATGTAAGATGCATGTAAGTGTGCTACATGGGTGTGAGCCCCTGTGTATGTGATCATGTGTGCAGATGAGTGTGTGTGAGAGGGTGGTGTGCATGCGTGTCTGTGTGTGTCTGCCTGCATGTGAGCACTTGTGTGTATGTGAGTGTATGTGCGAGTGTGCGTCTGCATGCACGTGAGCACGTGTGGATATGAGTGTGTGTGTGTGTCTGCAGGCACATGTACACGTGTGTGTGTGTGTCTGTGTGTGTGACTGTGTCCGCATATATGTGAGCGGGCAGCGGGGGCCCTGGAGGAGTGAGGACAGCCAGGCCTGGGCCTCGTCTTGGCCGCCCTGCAGGGCCAGGCCGTCAAGAGTCCCGGAAGGAAGGGCGGGGAGAGGACTCTGGATCCTGAGGGTGCAGCGGGCGGACAGAGGGCAAGAGAGGCAGCGTGAGGTGGGGATGGGGCCGCGGGCATGAGGAGAGGGACGGCCAGAGAGACGCCCCGGCTGAGGTGCCTGGAGGTGAGTGTGGAGTCCGGGAGTGGCTCAGGCGCCTGGACCCTGGGCAGCAGCCCATGCCCCAAACCTCCCGCTCTGACCACACGAGGCACCTTGGGGAGCCTGACGAACCCAAACTCCTGGGGCAGGAGGGAGTGGTTGCAGAGGCTGACTTGGGTCCTGATGGCCTCGTAGATGGTGCAGTAGCCGAAGTCCACCCCCGAGGGGCTGAGCTCCAGGTCCGAGGTGGTGACTATGGCGTGGACAGTAAACCCCACGGGTTTGATCTGACGTGCGGAGGGCAAGCGCATCCGGTCACCGAGGTCAGTTTACGCAAGTGTTTCCAAAAATGAGAACAGCACCATCCCGGCCGTGAGCTGACGGCCGACGGTGCACCTTTCAGGGACACAACCCCTTCCCTGTTGGCCCCTGGCTTGGGACGGGCAGCACGGGCGGGCGGGTGCAGGAGTGCGCGTGTGCACACACGTGTGCACCTGTGCGTCTACGTGTGTGGTGCATTGTGTGCTCACGTGTGGCGTGTGTACGGAGGATGTGCACACTCCTGGGCACCTGGATCTGCGTGTGGGGTGGACTGTACACATGTGTGTGTTTGGGTGCCCTGGGGACAGCCCTGCCGGCCCTGGACAGCACTCGGGGCCTCTCTCCGATCCACAAAGACCCTCCCTCCGTCTCCCCCATGCCTTCTGCTCCCCAAGGGCGCCCACGCTCCCAGAAGTGCCCCACACAGACCTGGTCAGCCACCCGGATAGTCATCGGGGCCTCCAGGACTCTGCTTTCCTTGTCAAAATACTTCCCGGCATCTTCCGGGAGGGAGCGTCTGAAAGAGACAGGAGGCTCTCGAATGTTCTTTTCTTCTTTATATTTGCGAAACGACAAAATGCTGAACTATGAGTGTGTTTTGAAGTCAGACGAGAGCTAGAAATTACATAAAAGGTAAGAAACACAGGGCCACGACGTGGGCGTCGAGCCAGCTTCCGGCTCTCACCTAGAGTCCCCCCCACCGGGCGGAGGGACCCCGCCGCGCCACGCACCTGGGCAGGAACTTGAGCCGCACCGAGTAGGACGACAGGGCCTGGATGCAGCCGGTCTTGGGCAGGAGCTCCAGGTGGCCCTGCAGCCCCTTGCACACCTCGAAGTGCAGGCGCAGGGCGGTCTTCGACCTGCAGCGCCCGAGGGCCGGGCGGGCGACGCCGCGTTTGGTCCCTGCGGGTCGGCCTGTACCCACCCCCCAGGGCCCAGGGCACACCCTCCCAGATGCCCCCCACCCCCTACTGTCGGGGAGTCTTCAGAGCCCTGCTCGCCAAGGGCAGGTTTTCCTGAAGTGACATCTGCTGAGGAATCCTTACAAATAAAAACATCGCAACTGAAAGGCGCCCAGTCGGTTCTCAGAAACCTAGTGTTTTCTGGGAAGACCCTCGCCGGGCAGGTGCTGGGTGCAGGGACCCGGGGCGTGGGCGCCGGCCCTCCCAGAGTTTTGCCCTCCCCGCCCAGGCGTGCGCACGTGCCAGCACGAGCCCTGCAGGACGCTCGGGAGGTCCCCAGATGGCCAGGCCTTGGCCAGTGACCGCAGTTTCCCCAATTTTTGTCCCTGTTTTCAACTCAGGGCCAGCCAGAGAAGCCAGATGTGCCCCCAACCAGCCACGTGGGGCGCCCCATCCTAGCCACCCCAGGCCACAGCCCCCATCGGTGCGCTGCCCCTCCCCTCCTGTCCAGTCTCCAGGAAGAAAGGTGATGGGCAAGCTGCCCCAGGCCTTCCTGGGCTGCCCAGGAACCCTGGGCCGTGGTCCAGAGCCTCCCAGGCCTTCCAGCCCCTCCTTAACTGCCTGGGGTGATTGTTGCCTGCCTCGTGGCTGCTGGGGCCTCACCCTGAGGGCTGAGCCCCTCTGCAAGGAGAGCCCACAGCCAGACAGAGACCCCTGGGAGATCCACGGGCTCCTGGGTGCTCCTGGCCGAGGAGGAGTAAAAGGGGGCCCTTTTGACCTCTGACCCCCAGTGTCACCAAGCCCCTCCCTTCAGTGACCTCTGGCCCCAGTGTCACCCAGCACTGGGTGTCCCCTGCCACGGAATGTGCCCAGACTGGCCCTCCCGCCCTCGGCAGGCAGCAGCCCCGCCCAGGTTCCCGTGCTGGCTGGGCTCCTCCTTGAGCAGCTGTTCATGTGACCAGGGTCATTGCGAACGAGCGCCTTTGCTACACCTGTGTCCGTAATCCCGGTAAATTAAACAAGTGAGTAATCCTGAATTCTAGAATCACTCAACAGGGACTTCCCTGGTGGTCCGTGGTTAAGACTTTGCCTTCCAGCACAAGGGGTGCGGGTTTGATCCCTGGTCGGGGAGCTAGGATCCCACGTGCCTCGCAGCCAAAAAACCAAAACATTAAACAGAAGCAATATTGTAACAAATTCAATAAAGACTTTAAAGATGGTCCACGTCAAAAAAAATCTTAAAAAAATATAATAAAATCACTCAAATGTACGACGTTGAGCCTGTGCCTTGGGGAGGCGCTGAGAAAGCACAACTCCCCCCCCCACCCCCGGCTCCCCGTCACCGCCCTGCCCGGGAGTGGACACGCTCTGTGTCTCGAGGTAAACTGACCAGAGCCCTGCAAAACCTAGTTTCCTGAACAAATCCACCTGAGTCCTGTCCCGAGTTCCCAGCTCCCCGGTGAGAACAGGCCCCCTGATGTTTGCAGTGCTGAGGCCCAGGGACCCAGCGGCTGGCGCACGTGCCAGTCCATTTCCACCCAGGCCGCCCATCACCCCCCCCCCCCGACCCCCAGGCTGGAAGCGGGGCCCCGTGTGTCAGCAGCCTGCCAGGTACGCAGGTGTGTTTGGTTAATGAAAACCCATTAAGCTCTAACTGTAGAATTTGCCTGCTTTTCTCCATGTAATTGAATTTCACTAAAAATTAAAAAGAGGGTAAAAAAGAAATGACAACTGTGGTGTCCGGACGCCCTTGCAAAACACTGCCAATGAAACATGTTTCTTGTCTCGGGGCTCCGTCCATGGTCCTTCAGAGGACATGCCTCCTTCCCTGTCTGTGTCTGAGAGGGGCCTGGCCTGGCCATGTTGGGGGCGAGCTCTCCAGAGACGCAGGGGTGACAACACTGCCTTACTCTCACGGTTCTGGAGGTCAGGACCGGACACAGTCTCCCGGGGCGGAAGCCCAGCTGCGGGCAGGGCTGGTCCCCTGGGAGGCTCCGTGGGGAATCGTTTCCTGGCTTTTCCAGCTTCTGGAGGCACCGTGTCCCTTGGCTCGTGGCCCCTGTCCCATCTTCAAGGCCAGCAGCCTAGCATCTGCCAACCTCTGTCTGACTCTGGCCCTCCAGCCTCCCTCCTATGACAGCCCTGGGGTTCCAGTGGGCCCTTGGGGTAACCCCAGGTGACCCCCACCCCGAGGTCCGTGACCTCACCCCCGCCGAAGGCTCACCGTGTGTGGACGAGGATGGAGTCCTGATACAGCCGGTCGTACATGCAGATCTTCAGGTCTACGTTGGGCTTTGGCACCCAGACTGGCACGTCGATAGCAACACCGACGACTTTGAAATATAACTGAATTTGAACATGAAAATCCGACAACACGTATTTCCATCAGCAGAGCAGGCGGTGACCGTGAGTACTAACGCAGAGCTCAGCGGCAGTGTTTTGTGACTCTCACAAAAACTGGAAGGTTAATAATCAAACTGGCCATGTTTTGGGGATCATGGCACTTTTCACATCATATAATTTAAACAATCCTTTTTATTTTCAAATTTTTTAAACATAAAAAGATAGAATGGTACGATGGATTGTCACGTACCCACCACGCAGCTTCATAAATATCAACATTTTTAGCTGTTTAAAAAAACCTGGACTTCCCTGGTGGTGCAGTGGTTAAGAATCCGCCTGCCAATGCCGGGGACATGGGTTCGAGCCCTGGTCCGGGAAGATCCCACATGCCGCGGAGCAACTAAGCCCGTGCGCCCCAACTACTGAGCCTGTGCTCTAGGGTCCGCGAGCCACAACTACTGAAGCCCTCACGCCTAGAGCCCGCGCACTGCAACGAAGAGTAGCTCCCGCTCGCCGCAACTAGAGGAAGCCGTGTGCAGCAACGAAGACCCCAAAATACGGCCAAAAATAAAAAAACAAATAAATTTATCGAAAAAACCAACAGCCGTTTTACTGCAGACTCATGCATCACACAGGCAGTACACGCAGCTGATACAAACGGAAGCTCAGGGCTCGCGAAGGGCCCAGTAGGCACGTGCTTCTCCCCACCTCGGACCCTGGCGTCGGCTTCCTGCAGTCAGACCAGGATGTCCTGCAGAGAGAGCCTGTGCACAGCAGCCCCCCTCAGGCAGGAACAGTGACCACCGGCCCACACAACTGGGTGGAGGGCTTCCCTTTCTACCACCTGCAGGACTGTGACCTTAGAACACACCAGCGCCAGATCCGAGGCCACAGGGTCACTGAAACATACAACCCACCTCCAGGGCCAGAGACAAGATGGACGGAATAAAAGGAAAGCGCGGCCAGAGAGACGGGGCAGCCGGGAGAGGCCAGAGAGACGGAGCAGCCGGGAGAGTCCAGAGAAACGGAGCAGCCGGGAGAGGCCAGAGAGACGGAGCAGCCGGGAGAGTCCAGAGAGACGGAGCAGTCGGGAGAGTCAGGAGGGGGTCTGAGGAGAAGCACGGCCACCCCACTCAAAGGCAGTGGTGACAGCAGGTGAACGGTGGTCCACCGAGGGGGGCTGGGGGGCTGCTGCCGAGAGGCGCTGAGGCCCGGAGCAGCGTCCTGACCTCACGGCCAGGCAGGTCACAAAGACACTGGTCCCGCCGGCACCTGAATCAGGGCCAGGCGAGCAGGCGGACACGTGCAGTGACACGTGACACACAAGGCCGGGGGACAGGCGTCCGTGAAGCAGACGGGGTGGTCGGCACAGGAAGGCCCCGTCTACGGAGGAGCCAGCCAGGGAGGGTAAGAAAGGCACAGACACGGAAACGAAGGGCCAGCCTGCGCTGGGGCCATCCTCACGCGGAGACAGTGGGCAGCGTCCTCACACCCCTGGAAGGGAGGGGTCCACAGGCCGGCAGAACCCAGCACATGTCACGAGGGACCCACCTCGGGAAAGCAGGCGGGCAGGATGGGAATCCAGACCCTGTTCACCCCTGGAGGCCGGGAGCCACCCCAGGCGCTGTGTGTGTACCACGCCCGGGTGAGGAGGTGGGGTAGGAGAGTGGTCAGGGCGTTCACTGCCCCGGCTTGCCTGGCAGGGCCCCCATGGGCTGGAGCGTCCTTGACCCGAGGTCACAGCCCCAGCCAGGCCATCCTCTCCAAGTGCTCAGTTACCCAGGTCTGGTCCCTGTTCCTTCCTGACACCACAGCAGGGGCTCTGTGGGGACCTATGGGGCTACCGCGGGGAACTGTGGGACTCCATGGTTACTGTGGACATGTGGGAACAGTGTGAGTATTATGGTACATTGTGGGGTATTGTAGGGTATGGCCTATTCCTTGGGGTTTCCGTTACAAATAAATGAATATTGTGTCTCAAATCCCTGGCCCCTGACAGACTCGTTCCTATATGGAAAACACACCAGAGCAGAGACTCCTGATGGCGACAGGAGAGGAGAGTGTGGTGAGCACAGAATCATCAAACGGTCACACCTGGACATGGCCACCTGCCTGGAATCGTGGGCCACGGAGTTGGGTCAGAACTCCTGAGGCAGTGGGGGCAGAGTCGGAGGAGATGCTAATAATTCTAATGACAGTTAAGTGAAACCGAGACATCGAGGGCCAAGAAAGAGGATAAATAAAAGGGATCCCAAATCGTGTCTTATTTTGGCCATAAGGAAGTGGTGGTGGAGTGAACTGCTGGGGTACTATCCGTCTTGGAGGATGGTCCTCTTGCACTTAAAAAATAGAAAGTCAGGGCTTCCCTGGTGGCACAGGGGTTAAGAATTTGCCTGCCTGCAGGGGACATGGGTTTGAGTCCTGGTCTGGGAAGATCCCACATGCCATGGATCAACTAAGCCCGTGTGCCACAACTACTGAGCCTGCACTCTAGAGCCCGTGAGCCACAGTTACTGAGCCTGTGTGCCACAACTGCTGAAGCCTGCATGCCTAGAGCCTGTGCTCCGCAACAAGAGAAGCCACTGCAATGAGAAGCCCACGCACCGCAACGAAAAGTAGCCTCCGCTCGCCACAACTAGAGAAAGCCCACAAAAGACCCAATGCAGCCAAAAAAAAAAAAAAAAATTATAAAAAAGAAATAGAAAGTCATGTGGGATTTAAGGGCTGGGAAAGGGGAGGGGACCGTTCATTGAATGAAAGTAGAATTTCCAAATAACAGGGAAAAAAGGAATAAGTAGCAACTTGATCAAACCAATGAAAACAAGAAAACTGAAAGTGAGGAAACAGTATGATAAAATGAATAGTAGACAAATCTAATGGAAGTAGTAAAACAAAGCGTGTCAATGTTATGCTGCAAATGCACTGGATTCTCCCCCTAAAGGCAGACAACATTAGTCTGGGTCCACAGACAAAACCTGGCTCCTTAAAAGACACACGAAGTCATTAAAAGAGGATAAATATCGGCCGGGGCGGGGGGGAGGACAAAGGGATATGAGGAGAAGGTGAAGCAGAGGAAAGCAGGAGTGGCCCTGTCGTTATTGTGGGATCAGCTGGATATAGAGGTGCCATGAGCAGCAGGATGAAGGGGGATGTTTGGTTCTGGTGAAAGGCACAATTCACGATAAGAAAACGACTATAAACCCTCGTGTGTGAAACAATAAAGCAGCTGAACAGAGCCCTCTGTTGGAAGTGTAAGGAGACCTCTCGCACTGCTGGTGGGAATGGGAATTGGTGCAGCCACTATGGAGAGCAGTATGGAGGTTCCTTAAAAAAATAGAAATAGAACTACCATACGACCCAGCAATCCCACTACTGGGCACATACCCTGAGAAAACCATAATTCAAAAAGAGTCCTTTACCAAAATGTTCATTGCAGCTCTACTAACAATAGCCAGGAAATGGAAACAACCTAAGAGTCCATTGTCGGATGTATGCATAAAGATGATGCGGCACATGTATACAATGGAATATTACTCAGCCATAAAAAGGAACAAAACTGAGTTATTTGTAGTGAGGTGGATGGACCTAGAGACTGTCATACAGAGTGAATTAAGTCAGAAAGAGAAAAACAAATATCGTATGCTAACACATATTTATGGAATCTAAAAAAAAAAAAGGAAAGAAATGGATCTGAAGAACCTAGGGGCAGGACAGGAATAAAGACGCAGACTTAGAGAATGGACTTGAGGACACGGGGAGGGGGAAGGGTAAGCTAGGACGAAGTGAGAGAGTTGCATGGACATATATACACTACCAAATGTAAAATAGATAGCTAGTGGGAAGCAGCTGCATAGCACAGGGAGATCAGCTCGGTGCTTTGTGAGTACCTAGAGGGGTGGGATAGGGAGGGTGGGAGGGAGACACAAGAGGGAGGAGATATGGGGATATATGTGTATGTATAGCTGATTCACTTTGTTATGAAGCAGAAACTAACACACCATTGTAAAGCAGTTATACTCCAATAAAGATGTTAAAAAAAAAAAAGTGTAAGGAGAACTTGTCAAAGATCGGGTCATAAGGGAACATAGATGTGTGGAAGGAACATGGAGGGAAGCCAAAGCATCTTGACAAAGAAGAACAAAGCTGGGGGAATCATCCTCCCTGAACTCCAGACTATACTGCAAAGCTACAAGCATCAAAACTGCATGTTACTGGCACAAAAACAGACACATAGATCAATGAAACAGGAAAGAGAGCCCAGAGATAAACCCATGCACTTATGGTCACCTAATCTATGACAAAGGATGAAAGAACATACAATGGAGAAAAGACAATCTCTTCAACAAGTGGTGCTGGGAAAACTGGACAGTTACATGTAAAAGAATGAAATTAGAACATTCTCTAACACCATACACAAAAATACACTCAAAATGTATTGAAGACCTAAATGTAAGACCGGAAGCTATAAACTCTTAGAGGAAAGTGTAGGCAGGACACTCTTTGACATAAATTGTAGCAGTATTTTTTTGGATCTGTCTCCCAAGGCAAAGGAAACAAAAGCAAAAATAAACAAATGGGACCTAATTAAACATAAAAGCTTTTGTGCAGCGAAAGAAACCACTGACAAAATTGAAAAGACAACCTACTGAATGGGAGAAAATATTTGCAAATGATATGAATGATAAGGGATTAATATCCAAAATATATATAACAGCTCATACAACCCAATATCAAAAAACAAACGACCTAATTAAAAAATGAGCAGAAGGGAATTCCCTGGTGCTCCAGTGGTTAGGAATCCACGCTTCCACTGCAGGGAGCCCGGGTTTGATCCCTGGTCAGGGAACTAAGATCCCGCATGCTGTGTGGCATGGCCAAAAAAATAAAAAATAAACAAGTTTAAAAAAATGAGTAGAAGACCTGAATAGACATGTTTCCAAAGAGGACATGCACATGGTCAACAGGCACATAAAAAGATCCTCAGCATTGACAACCATCAGGGAAATCCAAATCAAAGCCACAGTGAGATATCACCTCACACCTGTCAGAATGGCTTTCATCAAAAAGTCTACAAATAACAAGCGTTGGAGAGGATGTGGAGAAAAGGGAGCCCTCAGGCACTGCTGGTGGGAATATAAACTGGTGCAACCACTGTGTAAAACAGTATGGAAATTCCTCAAAAAGCTAAAAATATAACTACCATATGACCCAGCAATTCCACTCTTGGGTATACATCTGCAAGAAACAAAAACACTAATTTGAAAAGATATATGCACCCCAATGTTCATGGCAGCATTATTTACAATAGCTAAGATATGGAAGCAACCTAGGTGTCCATCAACAGAGGAATGGATGAAGAAGACATGGTGCATATATACAACAGAATACTACTCAACCATGAAAAGAATGAAACCCTGACGTTTGCAGCCACATGGATGGACCTAGAGGGTATCATGCTTAGTGAAGTAAGTCAGACAGAGAAAGACAAACACTGTATGTTATCACTTATATGTGGAATCTAGAAAATAAAACAACTGAATGAATATAACAAAACAGAAACAGACACACAGATATAAAGGACAAACTAGTGGGTACCAGTGGGGAGAAGGGTCGGGGAGGGGCAAGATAGGGGTACAGGATTAAGGGACACAAACTACTATGTATAAAATAGATAAGCTACTGGGACTTCCCTGGTGGTCCAGTGGCTAAGACTCTGCCCTCCCAATGCAGGGGGCCCAGATTCGATCCCTGGTCTGAGAACTAGATCCCGCATGCCGCAACTAAAAGATCCCGCACGGCACAACTAAGACCCGGCGCAGCCAAATAAATAAATAAATAAATATTTTAAAACATAGATAAGCTGCAAGGATATACGGGACAGCACGGGGACTATAACTGAACTGCATAACTATTTTCTTTTTTTTTGGCTGCGCTGCACGGCTTGGGGGATCTTAGTTCCCCGACCAGGGATTGAACCCAGGCCCACAGCAGTGAAAGTGCTGAGTCGTACCCTGGACCACCGGGGAACTCCCTATAATGGCTTTAAATGGAATATACTCTATAGAATTTTTGAATCACTATGCTGTACACCTGTAACTAAAAAAAATACCTCCACAAACTCAGAATCCTAGTAAGAAACAAAATACAATAGAAAAATTGGCAAATGACTTGAAAAAAAAAAACCCACAGAGGGGTATGAATAATGTGACTAAGCCGCTAATAAATCCGGTTACAGACACTAAATACACTTTCTTCATATGCACGTTTCACACTTATAAAATCAATCTTGCCCTTGGTCACAAAGAAAACTAACAAATTAAAAAAAAGACTTTGCAGATTATATTGTCTGAGCATAACTCAACTTAATAAACTTATAAATAAATAAATCTAAAAAGTAATGATGACAAATTTTAATTACTGGGAAATTAAGAAAGACATCCTTAGTGATTAAGTGCAAGGTGTGTGTGTGTGTGTGTGTGCATGTGTGTTCACAGGTGTGCTTGTGTTGGCTATGTTGTTAGCCATGTGTGTCACTGACTAGCCATGCAAGCGTGGGCAGTGCGGGCAGCAGCCTCACGTGGTCGTGGTGGAGGGACGCAGAGGGCGGGGACCCCGTGCCCAGGGAGCAGCAGGATACTCACAGTCGGGCACTGCTGATTCTTAAACACGACCTTGAACCTGGTGGAGACCGTTCCCGGGACAATCGCGGTGAAGATGACGGGCACTTTGATGGTGCTGAAGGGGCCAATCTCCCCCTCTGTTATCTGCACGGCAAGAGAGGTAGGCAGGGCCGCTCAGCCTTCACGTTCCCGTCATGGTGTCTCCCGTGGCCTCACCACAGCCGGGTCACTGCGGGGGCGAGTGGTGGCAGCCCCCATGTGTGCACTCGCTCTTCTGATGACACGGTCCTTGCACACACATGCACAGCCCCCACGCTCTGGCTGGGAAGGCCCTGCATTGGTGTCTCCTCTGAGCTGGACTAGGGGTACCCAGGGCCCTGCCTCTGCGGCTCTGGACCCGCCCGGCCCCAGCCTGAGACGGGGCAGCCGGACACCGGCTGAGACAGCTAACTGCCCAGAGGAGGCGAGTCCAGCGGCCAGACTAGTCTAGTCCGGCTCTGGTCAGATGGACAGACCACCCTGGGGGCCGGAAGAAGGTGGGCCTGACCTCTCCCAGTGAGAACTCCGTCTGTTCCTCGTTGGGAGGTACAGTCACGATGGTGGTCGAGGTCACTCCCTCTGATTCTGGAAGAGAAAGGTCCAGGTGTGAGGCTGGCCAGGCATGGCTGGGCAGTTCTGCCACACCCGGGGCGTGGCCACCCCCAACCTGGCCTCCCGGGGCCGTGAGGCCCGAGGGGGAGCTGGGGCGCTAGGGCACCATCCGGCCCCCTCCCTCTCCCAGACCAGGTGCTGTTCTGGGGCTCGTGGGGGCCACCCCAGCCCTCCTGCGCAGACAGCTCCTCCTGACAATACCATCTCCAGCAACCCCACCCTTTCCCAGGGCTAGGGGCCACAGGAGGCTATCATTGTGGCCCCAGGTTTGCATGGATGTGCCCCCGCAGACCCCCTCCCCCCGTGGCCATCTCCTGGTCAGGGACCTCGGGAACTCAGGGACCCCCAGCTCAAGCCCCAGGCCACTTGGACAGTGGGCACTGCGACCTCTGGAGCAGGAGGCTGGGGCGGGAGAGGGTCCCTAGTTGCCCAAAGCCCCAGCGCAGGGAAGGGGGTGGGTGAAGGATGCTGGCCCCAGGGCGGCCCGGTGGGTGCAGTGGCCTGAGAGCAGCGCACTGGAGAGGGGATGGCCGAGCAGTGGACCACCTGGGGCTTCACTTCAAAGCAGGAGGAGTGGAAAGTGGGCTCAAGGGGGTTTGTATGAAGAGGAGGAAACAGCAGGGTGCTGTGTCAGGGCTGGGCCAGGGTGGGGCGTGGGGAGGGGGTCAGCCATTTCCCAGGGACCCACCGGAGCCCGAGGGGCTGCTGGGCCCTGGAAATGTAACAGTGTCCACTTTCAGGTGATGATAACATGTTCGCAGCCTCATTTTCACACTCATTTAGCCTTGTCTGTGTGCACGTTGCCTGCATGTTTTGAACATCTCTTCCCCACTGGTGGGCCATGGATCCCGGCCCGCCCCTCGGGATTTGGGGGGGCACCCCAAGAATGGCAGGCCATCCATCAGGAAGGGTAGACCCTGTTTCCTCTCATCTGAGAAGGTCTTCCTGTTGACTTTGCAAGTGAACAGACCCAGTTTGATAGGAGAGGTGAAGGTCAGCGTCCTTTCTGAGTCCTTCCCCAGCTGGGCTGCCAGCCTGGCCCTGTGGAGACCCCAGGTGCACTGCTGCGGCCTGCCCCAGGCTACCACAGGGCGGTATGCACCATTTCTGGGGCCTGGGGTCGTAAAGGCAGAGGCCCCCAGTTCTGGCTCCTCCAGTGTGGCAGACTTCTCATGCAGCCAGCAGCTGTGACTGTCACCAGGTTGGGTGGGGGCGAGTGGGTCAGCTGGCTCCCACCACCCCACTGTTTACGTCCTTGTCTGCTTCAGGAGTTACCTCGGTGAGAGCCCAGCCATGGGCCCACGGGGTCCTCCCCTACGCCCTGAGTCCAGGCCAGACCCTGGGGTCAGCTGCTTCATCTTGCATGGATGCTGGCTGGGGTCCCTTGGTGACCCAGGGTGGAATCGTGTTGGTCAGTTTGCTGGGAATATGGTGCGCTTCCACTAATTCTAGAATCAGGCTTGTTAACGATTAGGAAGACTTTCATTAATCGTGTGTGCAGTGTATCTGCTCCACGCGTCCATTCTGTTCTGTCAGTCACAGAGTGGATATTTACTCACTTCCTGGAGTTAGAGGCATTTCGACATTTTAGAACATTCTCAGCAAGTAGCTCTTTAAATACTGTCTTTTCCTGATTCCAACGGACAAGTTGCTCCTTACTCATCCTCAACAGTACACGTGTTGTACTGCTTCTTTCATGTTTCCATCTCTATCTTCTAGTTCCCTAATTGTCTCTTCAGCAGTGTCTAATCCACAGTTTAACCCAGTGATTGGGGTTTTGTTTGTTTTCAGTGATCATATTCTTACTGCTAGAAGTTTTATTTGGTTCATTTTATTTTTTTTTTAAAATTAACTTATTTTTGGTTGTGTTGGGTCTTCGTTGCTGAGCGCGGGCTTTCTTTAGTTGTGGCGAGCGGGGCTACTCTTTGCTGGGGTGCGCGGACATCTCATTGCGGTGGCTTCTCTTGTTGCAGAGCACAGGCTCTAGAGTACAGGCTCACTAGTTGTGGCGCACGGGCTTAGTTGCTCCACGGCACGTGGGATCTTCCCGGACCAGGTCTCGAACCCATGTCCCCTGCATTGGCAGGCAGATTCTTAACCACTGCGCCACCAGGGAAGTCCCTCATTTCAATTCTACTTGATCTTATTCCTTTGTGATATTTTTCAAAGTATTATTTTCAATGTCTGATCATATATCTGAAGCATGCAAGATCATAATTCTCTCTGTCGTTTGTGTTGAGGGATTTCTCTCCCATTTCTTTTTTTTAGTGTAAACTTCTGAAAGCTTTGACAAATGCATACAGGGTGTATCCCCCACCACAATCAAGATAAAGAACGTTTCCATCACCTCCCATCCCAGCTCTCCCTGTGCCCCTTAGTAGTCAATCCCTCCCTGGCTCCTGGCAACCACTGGTCTGTGTTCTGTCCCTACAGTTTTGCTTTTTCCAGAATGACACATAAATGGAATCACATGGTTTGCAGTTTTCTGCATCTGACATTTTTCATTAGTGCGATGTCGTGAGGTGCATCCGTGTTGTGTGTGGGTCCCCAGTTCATTCCTTTTCATTGCTGAGTAGCGCTGCAGAGCAGAGGGGTGCCAGGTTGTTTATCCACTCACCAGTCAGCAGACGTCGGCAATCCCAAAGAATCCCTCTACGTGAATTCACATGCAGGTTTCTGTTTGAATTTAGTTTTCATTTCTTTGGGTAAGTACCTAGGAGTGGGGTTTCTGGGTTGTACGGGGTTTGTTCGACTTTATAAGAAATTGCTGAACTGCTCTCCACAGTGGCTACACCACTGCGCACTCCCAGCAGCAACGGACGAGAGTCACGGCAGCCCCTCACCAGCACTTGCTTCTGTCAGGGGCTGGGGTTTAATCTCGCCCTTCTAACAGGCGTGTAGTGACGGCCCATCGTGGTTCTAATTTGTTTTTCCGTCTGTCTACTGTTGTCGCGTCTTTTCATGTGCTTACTTGCCATCTACACATCTTCTTTGGTCAAGTGTCTGTTCAAGTCATTTGCCCGTTTGAAAACTGGGTTATTTGTTTTCTAATTGAGGTTTCAAAGTTCTTTATACATTTTGGATCTGTTCTATTTTTTTTTTTTTTACATCTTTATTGGAGTATACTTGCTTTACGATGTGTGTTAGTTTCTGCTTTATAGCAAAGTGAATCAGTTATACATGTACATATGTTCCCATATCCCCTCCCTCTTGCATCTCCCTCCCTCCCACCCTCCTTATCCCACCCCTCCAGGTGGTCACAAAGCACCGAGCTGATCTCCCTGTGCCATGCGGCTGCTTCCCACTAGCTATTTACCTTACGTTTGGTAGTGTGTATATGTCCATGCCTCTCTCTCGCTTTGTCACAGCTTACCCTTCCCTCCCCCCATATCCTCAAGTCCATTCTCTTAGTAGGTCTGTGTCTTTATTCCTGTCTTACCCCTACGTTCTTCATGACATTTTTTTCCTTAAATTCCATATATATGTGTCAGCATACAGTATTTGTCTTTCTCTTTCTGACTTACTTGGATCTGTTCTTTATCAGGTCCGTGATTTGCTAATATTTTCTGCCAGTCAGTGGCTTATCTTTTTCTTTTTTTGCGGTACGCGGGCCTCTCACTGCTGTGGCCTCTCCCGTTGCGGAGCACAGGCTCCGGACATGCAGGCTCAGCGGCCATGGCTCACGGGCCCAGCCGCTCCGCGGCATGTGGGATCTTCCCAGACCGGGGCACGAACCCGTGTCCCCTGCATCGGCAGGCAGACTCTCAACCACTGCGCCACCAGGGAAGCCCTCAGTGGCTTGTCTTTCATTCTCTTAACAGTCTGTTTAGAAGAGCAGATAGTTTTAGCTTTGATGAAGTCCAGAGGTTTTTTTTTTTTTTTTTTGGATGTACAGTTTATAGTTTAAACCGTACAGTTTAAAGAATGGCTCATGCTTTTGATGTCATACCTAAGAAATCTTTGCCCAAACCAAGGTTACACAGATTTTCTCCTGTGTTTCTTTTAGAAGTTTTATAATTTTAGGTTTTACATTTAGATCTATGATTTTGAGCAGTTTTTGTTTACAGCGAGAGGAATGGATGGAGGTTAATTTGGGAGCATATGTTTATCTAATTGTTAAGGTCTCATTTGAGGACAAGACTTTCTTTCTCCAAGGAATTACCTTTGCATATTTGTGTGGGTCTATTTTTGGACCCTTTATCCTGTCCCACTGAAACCCTGTGTCTCTCCCTCTGCCAATATCACGCTATGTGTTACTCCAGCTTTAGAGGAAGTCTTGAAATCAGGTAGTCTGAGTCTTCTAACTTTGTTCTTTTTCAAAATTGTTTGTTATTTTAGGTCCTTTAGATTTCTATATAAATCTTATTTGTTTAAAAATTTTTATTTATTATTTATTTTGGCTGCACTGGGTCTTAGTTGCAGCACACAGGATCTTTAGTTGCGGCATGCATGCGGGATCTAGTTCCCCGACCAGGGATCGAACCCAGGCCCCCTGCATTGGGAGCTTGGAGTCTTACCCACTGGACCACCAGGGAAGTCCCTCCATATAAATTTTAGAATCAGCTTGTCAATTCCCATAAAAAGCCCTGCTAGATTTTGATTAGAATTGCATTCATCTATAGCCAGTTTTGGGAGAACCGACCTCTTAACAATATTGAGTCTTTCCATCCACAAGCTCCATGGATCTCCCAATTTATTGAGGCCTTTGATTTCTTTCATCAGAGTTTTGTAGTTTTCAGCATACAGACCCTGAACATTTTTTCTTAGCTTTATAACTTACTAGTTCATGTTTTCGGTGCTATTATAAATGATACTTATAAAAATTTAATTTCCAATTGTTAATTTCTATCTAGAAATGTGCTTGATTTTTGTATATTGTATCCTGTGACCTTGCTAAACACACTAGTTCTGTAACTTTTGGGGGATTCTTTGAGATATTCTAGATAGACAGTCATGTTGTCTGTGAATAAAGCTGATTTTATTTTTTTCTTTTCAAATTTTATTTCTTTTATTTCCTTTTCTTGCCTTATTGCACTGAATAGCTATGAGTGAATGAGCATCTTTGCTGTACTCCCAACCTTCAGGAGAAGCATTCAATCTTTCATCAAGTATGATGGTAACTGTTAGGTTTTTTTTTTTTTTTTTTTTTTGTGGTACGCGGGCCTCTCACTGTTGTGGCCTCTCCCATCGCGGAGCACAGGCTCCGGACGCGTAGGCTCAGCGGCGGCCATGGCTCACGGGCCCAGCCACTCCGCGGCATGTGGGATCCTCCTGGACCGGGGCATGAACCCGTGTCCCCTGCATCGGCAGGCGGACTCTCAACCACTGTGCCACCAGGGAAGCCCAGGTTTAGTTTTTGTTTCTTGTTTTTCAAAGATGCCCATCATCAGGTTGAGGAAATTTTCTTCTACTCCTAGTTCACTGAGATCTTCCATCACAAATGGATGTGGAATTTTGTCAAAAGCTTTTTCTCCATCTGTTAAGACGATCATAATGTTTTTTCTTCTTTCTTCTGTTGATATGGTGAATAATATTGGATGATTTTTCTTTTTTTTTTGCGGAGCACAGGCTCCAGATGCGCAGGCTCAGCGGCCATGGCTCACGGGCCTAGCAGCTCTGCGGCATGTGGGATCTTCCCGGACCGGGGCATGAACCCGTGTCCCCTGTATCGGCAGGCGGCCTCGCAACCACTGCGCCACCAGGGAAGCCCAATATTGGATGATTTTTGAATGCTGAACCAGCCTTGTGTTCGGAGGACAGACCCCGCTTGCTTATGATGTATTATCCTTTCTCACATCCTGCTGGATCCATCTGCTAGTATCGTAATGAAGAGGCAGAGGAGGTTTTGACTGTGAGCACGTGCTTCCTGGCACTTTACCTGTGGAGCTCCTTGAGTTCTGAGCTGAAGCTGCACTTCTCCAGAGAGGGTTGGCCTTTGTGTGGCTGGGCCCCGAAGCTCTTCCAACCTGGGACCACTTTCCCCTAAAGTCTCAGCTGGAGACAGCACGGGGTCACAGGTCCAGGCTGCAGACCCACACGGAACTGGCTGATGGTTTTCTTCTCTTTTTTAAAAAAAATAAATTGATTTATTTATTTATTTTTGGCTGCACTGGGTCTTTGTTGCTGCGCGCGGGCTTTCTCTAGTTGCATCGAGTGGGGGCTACTCTTTGTTGCAGTGCGCGGGCTTCTCATTGCGGTGGCTTCTCTTGTTGCCGAGAACGGGATCTAGGCACGTGGGCTTCAGTAGTTGTGGCATGCAGGCTCAGTAGTTGTGGCTCGCTGGCTCTAGAGCGCAGGCTCAGTACTTGTGGCCCACAGGCTTAGTTGCTCTGTGGCATGTGGGATCTTCCCAGACCAGGGCTCGTACCCGTGTCCCCTGCATTGGCAGGCGGATTCTTAGCCGCTGCGCCACCAGGGACGTCCTGGCTGATGGTTTTCAACCATCAAGGTGACCCCCTCGCCACCTTTAAAGGGCAAGGGGCCCACGCTGCTGCTTCCTTGCTGCTCTGCTCTGGGGCAGCTCATACTCGTGATGTACTTGTCCGCCACGTGTGCAGCCCTCTGAGGCAGACCCTTTGCTCTGAGCACTCCTGCCACGCCCCATGCTGCAGCCGTGGGGAAGGTTCTGGGCCAGCAGGTCTCAGGGGCCCACGCTGGGAGCTGCACAGCTGATGTGAGGACCCCCACGAACCTCCCGTGGGGGGTGGCCCAAACTCCACTCGGAAGGTGGCCCCTCCTGACGTGTGGTGCTGGGGGTCAAGGCCAGCTGACTCCCTGAGCCAGCACAGGAGGCAGAGGAGGTGAGGAGGGAGCCCTACCCACTCACCCTCTGTCCCCCTGGGAACAGAACCATCTGTGTGCACCGCAGCGTCTCTCCTCTCTCCACGTTTTGTAATCTCTGTTCTGATCCGCTGATCCATGTGTCCTTGTCTGGACCACACTGTCCTGATTACTGTAGATTTAAAGTACGTCTTGAAGCCACGTGTGAGTTTACAAAAACGGTCTTTTGAAAGATGCTTTCCTGGAGTATTAGAAAAATACCGAGGCAGGGGTCCCATGCACCCCTGCATCCCACGTTCACACCAACGTTTATCAACAGCCCCCCAGGGGCTTCCCTGGTGGCGCAGTGGTTAAGAATCCGCCTGCCAATGCAGGGGGACACGGGTTCAAGCCCTGGTCTGGGAAGATCCCACATGCCGCGGAGCAACTAAGCCTGCAAGCCACGACTGCTGAGCCCGAGTGCCACAACTACTGGAGCCTGCATGCCTAGAGCCCATGCTCTGCAACAAGAGAAGCCACTGCAATGAGAAGCCCGCACACTGCAACAAAGAGTAGCCCCCGCTCGATGCAACTAGAGAAAGCCCGCACGTAGCAACGAAGACCCAACGCAGCCGAAAATAAATTAAAAATAAAATAAACAAATTTATACATAAAGAAAACATATGGAAATGCAAGTACCTAAAATATCCAAAGCAAATACCTTGCCAAAAAAAAAGAGCAAAGTTGGGTGACTTAACACTACGTGGCTTCAAGGCTAACCCTAGAGCTACAGTAATCCAGGTGGATAGTGCTGGTCAGGAGCGGTAAATGGGTCAACCGATCGCATACAGAGTCCAGAAGTACACCCACACTTTCAATCCATTTGCAGCAAAGATAACAAATCAATCCACCAGGGAAAGGAAAGTATTTTCAACCTGTTTTGCAGGAACAATGGGACATACACGTGGGAAAAAGAAGAGCCTTGGCATCTACCTCACATCACACACAGAAATTAGCTGGACCACAGACCCAAACGTAAGAGCCACGTCTTATGTCCTTGGGCTAGGGGAAAAGTTGCTATAAAGGCATCAAGCACACACCTCAAAAGAATGATGGGTAGATTTGCAAACATTAAAATTAAGAACTTTGGGACTTCCGGGACTTCCCCGGTGGTCCAGCGGTTAAGACTTTTTGCTCCCAATGCACGGGGCCTGGGTTCAATCCCTGGTCAGGGAACTAGATCCCGCACGCATGCCACAACTAAGAGTTAGCATGACGCGACTAAAGATCCCTCATGCCGCAACGAAGATCCCGCGTGCCGCACCTAAGACCCGGCGCAGCCAAATAAAGAAATAAGTAGAACTTTGGGACTTCCCTGGCAGTCCAGCGGTTAACACTCTGCACTTCCAATGCGAGGGGTGTGGGTTTGATCCCTGGTTGGGGAACTAAGATCCCACATGCCACGTGGCACGGCCAAAAAAATAAATAAATGAAAAATAAAATAAAATTAAGAACTCTGACTTAAGAAAAGAGATCATAAAGGGAGTAAAAGGACGAGCCACGACTTCGACTTGGAGGCAATCTTTGCAACCTCCTAACTGACAAAGGCTAAGTATACAGGATCCGGAAAGAACTCCTATGAATAAATAAGAAAGGACAAACAACCCCGTAGAAAAGTGGGTGAAAAGCTTGAACAGGCACTTCATACAAAAGAAAATACAAATGGTAAACAGGCACCTGGAAAGACAGGCAACCTCACCGGCGGCGTGAGCAGTGCAGACGGGAGCCTCCCTTCCCAGGCCTCCAGACCGACCCCGCGGAGCTGCCCAGTGGGACCCAGCCATGGGCCGCGGGTGGCTGCGAGCTCTTGAAATGTGGCTCCTGGGAAGGAGGAACGAAATTCTCCTATTACTTAATTTTGGTTAATTTAAATCTGAATAGCCAGATGTGACTAGTGGCAGCTGCACTGGGTAGCGCAGTCCCAGCTGCAGCCACGTGGGACAAGAACAGACGCAGTAATAAGAGTGAGGCCGCGCGTCCCCCGCGATGCGGCAAAGACACGCCCCAGGGAGACTCACACACTTGGAGACGCCGCCTGAGCCCCTGCGCGCACGGCCCGCGCCGTGAAGTCCCCCTGATGTGAGCCGGTGGGGGTGGCCTGTGACCGAGGCATGTTCATGAGAGGAGCCGCTACGCAGAGGACCCCCGCCCAGTCCACGTGGACGCCCCACAGAGCTCAACGCTACACAACCAGACAACTCAGGATGTGCTCCCGCGGCTCCGACGCTGGGGAAATGCAGCCCTTTCTGACCGTGAGCGTGGAGGGAAAAGGCAAAGGGAGGCAAGGGAACGCTGAAGACAACGCCAGAGGGACGCCCCTGGGGAGGCGGTGTGTCCGGTGAGCGCGGCCGCCTGGGCCCTCGTCCTCCTCAAGCTCCACCTGGGCTCGGGCTGCCGACTTCCTGGCTCTTCTTTAAACTGTCCTCACGTGTTACACGCACTTGACTTCCCGACGGAGCCAGCCTGGGGCCTTCAGCGACCCCATCAGCAGAGCCCCCGGCCCCTTCCCCATCCCCTCCCTCCCTCCGCCAGGCAGGGCTCCTCAGATGTCCCACCAAGGGCAGGGAGGAGGGCAGCTCCCCTGTGGCCAGCCTGGTGGTCCAAAGCATTTCCTTTAAGTCTTCTGTTAGCTTAAATGTGGATGCGAATTTTAATCCACTCCATAACCAGTATGTAGTTGAATATATAAATGCATATGAATATCTTCTTACTCACTTAAAACTGGAGCCCGGAAAAACTCTGCGCCGCCCAGCCCCCGGTACCACACTGGCACAACCGGCCTTCGCCGGACGCAACCGTGCTTGGAGTGGCTCCCGGAATCTGTTCCTCTGGGGCCCTCCGACCCGGCCTGCCAGCCCCTCTGCCCGTCAAACGGCTGGGGCTCGGGGCCCTGCGGCCAAGGTGGCCCAGGGCTGCGTGCTGAGCGCAGGCCGCGGGCCCGGCTCACCTACGGGGCGCCCCTCCTCCTTCTCCTTTATGTCCAGTTTTCCAGACTCCTTCTGGCTCGGCACATCTGCGGGCACGGACTCATTGCCCGCCGTCAGCTGCTTGGAAAAACTGGTGGCGATGTTACTGTCAAAACCCTTGTCTTCATATGTGAAGTTACTGCTCTGAAAAAGAGAACGTGACACCTTTACTGGCAGTTTCCACTTGCCTTTCCCATCAACCGTCCGCACCCGCCATCTGGGGAGGGCCACGTTGAGAGCCTGGCCGTATCCGGGCTGGGGGCCGCGGGCTCCCACAGCACCCCTCAACCGCTCTCTGGCGACCCGTGCCGGGCTCGTCCGGGGCTCAGGGCCCCTCTCGCCCAGGCGGGCTCCGCCTTGGCCCTGTCCCAGAGCCTGCTGCATGTGTGCACGCAGCCAAGTTCCTCCAGGACACCTGCTCTTCCCCCACATGGGCTTGGGCCCCCACAGGCTCCAGCCCCGAGCTCTCCTGGCTTCAGCTCAGATCCCAGCAGGCTGAGAGCGGCCCAACCCCACCTCTGCTCCTTTCCCAGAGGTCACTGGCCCCCAGTCCTTTCCCCTGGGCTCACAACAGACCAACGGAGTACCTGCCGCGTGCAACTCAGGGGCCATGGGGGGACACACAGGGCACTGCCTGGGTGGAGCTGCCGTCCAGCCGGACAGACACCCACCAGGAGAGGGCTGGTGCCCGCGGGGAGCCCTGAGGGCCCAGGCAGTTGTCCTCACCCCCAAATAATCCCCCCCAGTGTCCATTGGCTGTGCTGGAAGTTGTCTCCACTGATGGGGTCCCACCTGTTTCCGCTTCCTCAGCAGCACACGTGCACAGCCTTCCCGTGAGAGGACCAGGGGCCCCCTCGCACCTTTGGGAGAGGTGCAGGTGCGGGGCAGGGTTTGCTGGGCTTTTCAGCCTGGGGTGTCTGGGCTGGACCGCCCGTCCCCACAGGCTGGGACTTTAGGGCCTGGAGCGCTTGGCCACCACCTTGCCAACACGTATGACGGGACAGCATCCTGCTGCCCTAGGTGCACTCCTTACAGAGACAGATCTCTTCTACCTAGACTGACCGGAGGCCGTCCTGCTTCTGGGCCTTCTCCCGCCCACATCGGCGTGGCCCCCTTTACACTCGTGGGACTGTGTCTCGGGGCGGGAGATGCCACATGCTGCCCTTGGCCGGGCAGTCACGGCACTGACCAGGAGCAGCAGCACACTCACCGTGCTGAAGACCGACGGGGACGTGTCCATCTCACAGCACTCTGATGCCAGGAGAAACCTGAACCCGGTGCCCAATCCCCCGAGGTTGGTCAGCGTGACGGTCCGGGATGCAGTCTCACCCACCACGCAGCTGCCGAAGTCGATGAGCTCCTTGTCGAGGGACAGCTGCCCAAGGACCCCGAGTGAGCCAGGGTGACCACGCCAGGCTCACAGCAAGCTCTCCTCTCCCACCTGTCACCCTGCACCCCTGAGGGGACACAGGAGCGCCGGCTGCCTCTGGCTCATGGGGGGAGGCAGGGCCTCTGCACAGCCCAGGACACAGTCCACATCCCAGAAATCATAGACTGTGTACTGATCGTGGCAGTTTGGGAGCACCTGAGTGCAAGTTTTGAAAAGTCAGAGACTTCCCTGGTGGCGCAGGGGTTAAGAATCTGTCTGCCAGTGCAGGAGACACGGGTTCAAGCCCTGGTCCAGGAAGATCCCACATGCTGAGGAGCAACTAAGCCTGCGTGGCACAACTACTGAGCCTGCGCTCTAGAGCCCACACGCCACAACTACTGAAGCCCGTGCTCCACAGCAAGAGAAGCCACCGCAATGAGAAGCCCGCGCACCGCAACGAAGAGTAGCCCCCGCTCAGCGCAACTAGAGAAAGCCTGTGCAGAGCAACGAAGACCCAACGCGGCAAAAAATAAATAAAATAAATAAATTTATTAAAGAAAAAACTGACATTACATTACATTACATTACACAGCTTACGTTAAAAAACAAGACAGGGAGTTCCCTGGCGGTCCAGCGGTTGGGACTCTGAACTTTCACTGTGGAGGGCCAGGGTTTGACTGCTGGTCGGGGAACTAGGATCCCGCGAGCCGCATGGTGCAGCCAAAAAACCAAAACCAAAACCAAAACCAAACATAAAACAAGACAGATCTCAAGTCAACAACTTATGTTCGCTACTGAAGAAATCAGGAAAAGAACAAACTAAATCCAAAACTAGCAGACAGAAGAAAATAATAAAGATCAGAGCAGAGACAAACAAAAGAGAGAATAGAAAAATAAAGAAAATTAATGAAATCAAAAGTTGGTTCTTCAAAAGATCAACAAAATTGACAAACTTCTGCTACATGGACTAAGAAAAGAAAGACTCAAATTACTAAAATCAGAAATGAAAGTGGGGACATTAATACTGATTCTACAGAAGTAAAAAGCATTGTAAGTGAGTACTATAAACACTCATACCAACAACCTGCAACAAACCCAGATGAAATGTACAAATTCCTAGAAAACAAAAACCAACCAACACTGAACCAGAAAGAAATCAGACAATTTGAAGAGACCTGTGACTAGTAAGAACATTGAATGTATCATAAAAAATCTCCTGACAAAGAAGAGCCCTGAACCTGATGGCGTCACTGATGAATTCTACCAAACAGTTAAAGAATACCAACCCTTCTCAAACTTTCCAAAAAACTGAAGAGGTAGAAACACTTCATAACTCATCTAGGAGGCTGGCATAACCCTGATACCAAAGCCAGACAAAGATACCACAACAAAAGAAAAGTACAGACCAAAATGCCTTATGAATATTGATGCAAAAACCCTCAACAAAATATTAGCAAACAGAATATACACAATGACCAAGTGGAATTTATTCCTGGAATGTAAGGATGGTTGAATGTAAAAATATCAATCAATGAAGTATGTGACATCAGCAAAATGAAGGGGAAAAACCCACATGATTATCTCAATTGATGAAGAAAAAGCATCTGACAAAATTCAACACGCTTTTATAATAAAAGCACTCAACAACATAGGAATAGAAAGAAACTACCTTAATATAATAAAAACCAAATATGAAAGCAACATAACATAATATTGCAATAAAACATAACATAATATTCAATGGTGAAAGACTGAAAGCTTTTACTTTAAGATGAGGAATGAGGGAAGGATGCCTGCTTTCCCCACTTCTATTCGACATGGTACTAGAAATTCTAGCCACAGCAATTAGTCAAGAAAAAAACGGTATCCAAGTTGGAAAGGAAGAAGTAAAATTATCTCTGTTTGCAGATTACATGATCTTATACGCAGAAAATCCTGAAGACTCCACAAGAAAGCTGTTAGATCTAATAAACAAATTCAGCAAAGTAGCAAGATACAAAGTCAACACACAAGAATCAGTTGCATCTCTGTACATGAACAGTGAACAATCTGAAAAGGAAATTACAAAAACAAATCCATTTACAATGACATAAAAAAAGAATAAAATTTTTAGGAGTTATCTTAGCCAAGGAGGTGAAAGGCTTGTACCATAAAACTACAAAACATTGTTGAAAGAAGACATAAATAAATGGAAACACATCCCACATTCATGGACTGTAAGACTTACTATTGTTAAGAAATCAATATTACCCAAAGCAATCTACAGATTCAATGCAATCCCTATCAAAATTCAAATGACATTTTTTAAGGCAACAGGAAAATCCATTCTAATATTCATATGGAATCACAAGGGACCCAGAATAGCCCAAACAATCTTGAAAAGGAAGAACAAAACTGGAGGAGTCATTCTTCCTCATTTCAAAACTTACTGCAAAGCTACAGTGATCAAAACAGTGTGGCACTAGCATAAAGACAGACATACAGACCAACGGAGTAGAACAGAGAGCCTAGAAATAAACCCTCACATATATGGTCAAATAACTTTTGACAAGGGTGCCAAGACCATTCAATGGGGGAAAAGACAGTCTTTTCAACAAATGGCCCTGGGAAAAGTGGATGTCCACATGCAAAAGAATTACCTAATTCCATACACAAAAATTAACTTAAAATGGATCAAGGGCCTAAATATAAGACCTAAAACAATAAAACCCTTAGAAGAAAACAAAGGGTAAAATCTTCACAACACTGAATTTGGCAATAATTTCTTAGATACGACACCAAAGGTGCAGGCAATGAAAGAAAAAATGGACAAACTGGACTTCATGAAAGTTGAAAAAATTTTTATATCAAAAGACATTTTCTATAGAGTAAAATGACAGCCCAGAGAATGGGAGAAAATATTTGCAACTCATATATCTGATAAGGGGTTAATACCCAGAACGCACAGAGAACTCCTAAAACTCAACAACAACAAAACAAATGACAACCAAATTCAAAATGAGTAAAGGACTTGAATAGACATTTTTCTGAGGAAGACATACCCATGGCCAACAAGCACATGAAAAGATGCTCAACATCACTGATCATCAGGGAAATGCAAATCAAAGCTACAATGAGACACCACCTCACACCAATCAGGATGGCTCCTGTCAAAAAACCCCAGAAAACAACAAGTGCTGGTGAAGACGTGGAGAAATTGGAACTCTTGTGCACTGTTTGTGGGAATGTAAGATGGTGCAGCTACGTAGAAAACAGTGTGGAGGTTCCTCAAATAGAACTACCATAGTTGCTGCTCCTGTCCCATTGTCACATGCCCCTCCCCCTCTCCTGAAGTGACTCCAGGGGACTTAAAGGGCCAGCACACTTTCTTTCCTCCCCTCCTTCATTTTTCTCTTTTTCCTCATTTGTGAGTCAGATATTAAAGTTTAGGACAGGGAAAACCAGGAAGTGACCAGGCACGCCTAGGGAAAGGCTCAGAAGAGACCTGGGAAGACAGTAAGGTTACATCTCAGGCTGACCCTCAGCACAGAGAGAGCTGACAGCAGTCAAAAGGCAAAGAAACAGAAACAATAACAAAACACAGCAAACCCTGGAAAAGGGGAAAACCTGATTTCCAGAGTTACCACATTATTAGATTCAAATGTCCAGTGCTCCACAATCATACAAGGAAACAGAAAGTATGATTCATTCAAAGAAAAAATAAATCAACAGAAACTGTCCCTGAAAAGGACTTGATGGCAGGTCTACTTGAGCAGGACTTTGACACAACTGTCTTAAAGATGCTCAAAGAGGGAAAGGAGGTAAAGGAAGGTGTGAAGGGAGTCAAGAAAATGATGTGTGAACAAAATGGAAATGCCAACGTTTCTAAAAAGAAACAACAACAAAAATCTGGAGCTGAAAAGTACCAGAACTGAAGTGAAAACTCAGTAGCAGGATTCAGAGGTGGATCTGATCAGGGAGAAGACAGAATCCGGGAACCTGGAGACGGGACAATGGGGTCATCGAGGCTGAGGAAGAGGAAGAAAAAAGGCTGAAGAAAAGTGAACAGAGCCTGAGGGGTCTCTGGGACACCATCAAGGGGCCACTATACGCATTGTGGGGTCCTAGGAGGAGGAGAGAAAAGGGCAGAGAGAGAATACTTCAAAAAATAATGGCCGAAAGGTTCCGGCATTCGATGAAAGGTATGATATAAACATCCAAGAAGTTCAACAAACCCCAAGTAGGATGAACTCAAAGAGACTCGTGTTGAGACACCTTCTAATCGGACTGTTAAAGGCCAGAGAAAGAGAGAAAATTTTGACAGCAGCAAGAGAGAAATGACCCGTCACACACAAGGAGCCTGAGGAACATCATGGGCAGGTTTCTCATCAGACTCTTTGGAGGCGAGGGCGCCGTGAGCCCATTTATTCAAAGTGCTCAAGGAAGAAAAATGTCAGTCGAGCATCCTACAACCTTTAAAAGTGAGGAAGAAATCAAGACAGTCCCGGATAGACAAAAGCTGCGGGAGTTCCTCACCACAGACTCGCCTGCAGGAAATGCCCCAGCGAGCCCCGCAGGTGAGAGGAAAGGGCCCCAGACAGTAACTCCAAGCTCTGCAGAGGGAAACACGTGGGCAATTATGGAAGCTGGTGTCACTGTCGCAATGGTTTGTAACTGCACTTCTAGTTCCTACATGGTTTAAAACACTAATACATTATTTTAAAAAGCAATTATTAGTCTAAAAGCTAGTGTTACTGTAACTTTGGTTTGTAACTCCACATTCTGTTTTCTATATAACTTAAGAAACTAATGCATTTAAAAATTTTAGTTCATGTTACTGGACACGCAAGTTATACAAATGTAATTCTGTGACATCAGTGACTGCGCAGAGTAGGAGCAAAGTTGTAAAGCAGCAGGGTTTTCGTAAGCTGTCGAAGTCGGCTAATACAAACCCAAGTCAGACTGTTATAACTCTAGGATGTTCAATGTAATCTCACGGGAACCGCAAAGAAAATACGTGAAAGGAGATGAGAAAGGAATTTAAGCACTTCACTGCATAAAATCAACTAAACATAAAGGAGACAGTCGCGCAGGAAATGAGGGACAAAAGAGCTATGCGGCCATGAAAACAAACAGCAAAAGGACAGAAGCAAAGCCCTCCACAGCAATCAGCCTGAAAAGGAAGGAAACTCTGACCCAGGCTACAACGTGGGTGGACCTTGAGGGCACTGTGCTCAGTGAAACAAGCCAGTCACAAAGGGGACAATACTTGTGATTCCACTTGTAGAAGGCACTTAGCGTCATCGTGTTTGTAGAGACAGAAAGCAGAATGGAGGTCGCCAGGGGCTGGAGGGAGCGCTTAGTGGGGACAGAGCTTCCGTTTGGCAAAACAAAGAGCTCTGGTGAGGGCTGCGCAACAGCGTGAAATGCTTAGCACCCCTGCTGTGCACTAGAAATGGTTACGGCGGTATAAAAAAGAGACTTAAGAACCTAATAATCCCATGCAGTGTGTGAGCCTGACTGTACCCCAGCTTAAAAAATCACAGCTATAAAAGCTGGTTTGGGGACATCTCAGTACATTGGAATGTGCACTGGTGACAGGCGATAGCTAGGAGTGTGGTTAATTTTATTCTAGATGCTGACATTTTATAAGGGTGGGCGCTGAGTGCTGTGATATCGCTAAGTCACTTGGAAGTGGGCCAGCAAACACAGACAGGTGGACAGCTGAGGCAAGTGGGGCACATGCTGACAATGATTGGACTCTGGAAGTGGGTACATGGATATACATTGTACTCTTCTTTCTGCTCTTCATTACTTTGAAACTTTTCTTAATTAAAAGAAAAAATCCATTCTGCACAGCAAAGGAAATCACCAACAAAATGAAAAGGCAACCTATGGAATGGGAGAAATTATTTACAAATCACATACCTGATAAAGGGTTAATATCCAAAATATATGAAGAACTCACACAACTGAATAGCAAAAACAAACAAACAAAAAAACAAACAATCTGATTTACAAATGGGCAGAGGAACTGAATAGATATTTTTCCAAAGAAGACATCCAAATGGCCAGCAGGTACATGAAAGGTGGTCAGTATCACTAGTCATCAGAGAAGTGCAAAGCAAAACCACAGTGGGACATCACCTTATACTGCTGGAATAGCTATTATCAAAAAGAAAGAAATAACAAGTGTTGGAGAGGACGTGGAGAAAAGGGAACCCTCGTGCACTGTTGGTGGGAATGAAATTAGTGCAACCACTACGGAAAACAGTATGGGGGTTCCTCAAAAAATTAAAAGTAGAATTACCATATGATCCAGCAATTCCACTTCTGGGTATTTATCCAAAGGCATGAAATTGGTATCATCAGAAGAGTTGTGTGCATGCCCATGTTCACTGAAGCACCATTTACAAAAGTCAAGACATGGAAGCAACCTAAGCGGCCATCGATGGATGGATGGATAAAGAAGATGTGGTGCATATGAAATGGAACGTTATTCAGCCATTAAAAAGGAAACCTTGCTATTTGCGACAACCTGGATGATACTGAGCTAAGTGAAATAAGTCAGGCAGAAAAGACAGATACTGTATGATCGCACTTATATGTGGAATCTAAAAAACGTGGAACTCACAGATACAAAAACAGATGGTGGTTCCCAGAGGCAGGGGTGGAGGTGGGCAAAATGGGTGAAGGGGGTCCAAAGGCACAAACTTCAGTTATAAGGTCTGGGGATGTAAGATGCAGCATGGCGACTATAGCTCAAAAAAAGAAAGGAATCAAAGGGACCCCACAGAGCTTTCAGGAGGAGCAGGGTCTCCTCTGACCCGGGGTTCCTGCAATCTGGGCTCCACCCAGCACAGGACTCGCCTGGACGTTTCCAGCGTTGCCACGGGTGCCCACCTCCCAGGCTGGACGCCTCAGGCCCCGGCCGCCCACCCTCCCAACCCGGACGCTTGGTGAGAACTCACGGAGCATTTCTTCGCTGAACATTTCAGTGGCACGGAAAACCTGCCCGTCTGAGCCAGAAACGAGACGTTTCCTTCCAGATCTTTGTTTACCTAGAAAGTAAAACCACCCAACCACATACATGCTCGCAGCCCTCCGCGGGGACATGCGCTGTCCGCACAGGCACAGCCACCACCCCCCGCCCGAGGGAGGGGTCCACGGAGCGCGCCCCCTCGGACCCGCTAGCATGAGTGCTCACACCTGGCAGCCAGCGGCACAGAGGAGCCGCCTTGTCACCCTGCTGGCATTGAGGGACATTCCAATACGTTTTGGGCATAAAACAGCCTAATGGGGGCCCGCGTGACCCCTTCTGAGGTGTGTCCCTCCTCCGTCACAGCACTCTGTGGAGACTGGGGGGCAGCGGAGACCCCGATTCCACCCACCACCCTCTTGCGACAGGGTGAGAAAACCCCCTTTTCCACGGCTTGGCCTCAACACTCACCGTGGGCTTGAAGGTGACAAGCACTTCACAGGACATGCCGGCTGGCATGGGACCAGGGGGGTCAAAGCTGCAGGTGCAATGAAGGCGGGAGGTGAGCGCCCTATGCTCGTGCAGAAGCCACTGTCCAAACAGCTGGCGCCCCAGAGGGGCTTTGGGGCCCCCCTCTCGCCTGTCCTGGGTGCTGAGCCCCTGCTGCCTCGCCAGGACTCAATTCACAGGAGATGCTCGAGGAACACCTGAGAGTCAGTTGTGTGAGTGAAGGGCTGAGGGAAGGAAGGAAGGAAGCGGGGAGGGGAGGGGGGGAGGGAGGGAGGAGGAAGGGGGGAGGGAAGGGGGAGGAGGGAGGGAGGGAGGGAGGGAGGGGGAGGGAAGGAGGGAGGGAAGGAGGGAGGGGGAGGGAGGGAGGAGGAAGGGGGGAGGGGGGGAGGGAGGAAGGAGGCAAGTCCCCAGGGGCCAACTCCAGAGGGACAGATGCTCTGGGGTGAGCAGTGGTCACAGTCCCCCCAAGAACACGTGCGAGGCCTGAACCAAGGATCTAGGGTTTTAGGATCAAGGTCAGGTGTGTGAGACAGGTAGGGAGCTGGGACTGTGGGCCCTGCATTCAGCTGGAGCCCTCTGAGCTCCACTTTCAGTGAAAGACCCAGAAAAACAGCCCCACCTTCCTGGGGACACTTGGAGGGACTTGGTCTGGATTTGGGTGAGAAAAAGAAGCCCCTCACAAAGTTTCTAACACAAAGTCCATTTTCACAAGGTTGGATGTTACCTACTGTACTTTGTACAGAAATAACACAAGCTAAAAATTTAATATAAAAATCTGTCCCTGGCTGGCAGCATCCCAGTGGCAGCAGGAAGAAGCAAATCCAAACTTCCTCGGATCGGGAGGGAAGCATTGTGATGTCAGACTAACAGAGGCCCGAGGGTGGAGCCTCAGCCGTGGGAAGATTCGAACCCAGATTTCAACGTCCGTGCAGAGACCAGCACGAAACACGGCGAGGGGCAGGGCCAGACTCCAAGGATGTCAGGCAGTAGAAAGACGCAGAGAATTACAGACGTGAGAAAAGAACAAGAAATACCAGCGGATCCGAAAAAGAACTTAGAATTTTCAGAAATGAGAAATACGGCAACTGAAGTTAGACACATAACAAGCAATTTCAACAGCCGATTAGATACGACCAAGGACAGAAGTACTCAACAGAGGGACGGACCCCGGGAAACACTGAGAAACCTGCTCAGGGAGATGACGGGGCGGGGGGGGGGGGATGTGAGACAGGCGTCAGGAGGTGTGGGGGGCACAGAACAGACAGGGCTCGAATCGGAACACGGGGGCAGGTCTGTGAGGATGGGAGGTAGGCGACATCTGAAGGGACAGGGCGGAGAAATGCCCACAGCTGTTCAAAGAGCTGAATCCTCCCATCGGGAAGCACAGGGAGTTCTAAGCAGCCCTAGGAAAGGTCAGTCCACACCAGACACACTGCCGTAGACATGCAGGACCCCAAGGGGAGGGCAAGCTCATGGCAACCTGAGGAAAGAGCTCGATAACCTACAAAGACAGGGGATCGGACGGAACAGTAACAGCAGAAAACAGGAGACGGGGGAGTAAGATCCTCCGAGCGTGGAGAGGAAATGCTCCAGGCTTGGGGAGGGGCGCCTCAGGGTGGCCTAGGTGACAGCGACCACCCGACTCTGGGCCTCTGCCGACTCCTCCAGAAACCCACAGCTCAACAGGAAGAACTAGCAACACAGGAAAGCCCCCGCCGTCAGCATGCCTGGAAGGCGGAGGACACGCAGGCGATAAACACGTGAGCCTCTGCAGACCCCGCGCCCGGCCACAGTCGGCACAGAACGGACAGCGCGTCCTCGTGGGGGAGGCTGACCAGAGCTGTGGACTCAGGGAGCAGCCCCGGGAAGCCCCTGGGGGCAGAGGGCAGGGCCTTGGAGGCTGCAGCACTCACAGCAGGAGCCCCCGGCACCTCCAAACCGAGGACAGAAGCTGGAGAAACCAGGGCGGGGAGGAGAAAAAACTTAACGGCAAAGGCAAAATGCTCAAGGAGCAGAAGAGAAGAAGGTCCCGCAGAAGACACAGCAACGGTGGTTACAAGAAAAATGAGGGGAAAGCAAAACAGGAAAGAAGCAAGGATTACAGGGACAGAAAGAAAATCAGACACAAAAGAGGACCCAAGTCAGGTATCAGTGGGGTCTCAAAGGAAGAAACCTGAAACCCTGCAACAGAGGAAAAATTTAAATACATTGGACCCACCTCCTAGAGTAACGAAAATAACAGAAATAAACAAATGGGACCTAATGAAACTTCAAAGCTTTTGCACAGCAAAGGAAACCATAAACAAGACGACAAGACAACCCTCAGAATGGGAGAAAATATTTGCAAATGAAGCAACGGACAAAGGATTAATCTCCAAAATATTCAAACAGCTCGCGGAGCTCAATATCAAAAAATACAAACAACCCAAATAAAAAATGGGTGGAAGACCTAAACAGACATTTCACCAAAGAAGACGTAACAGATGGCCAAGAGGTACATGAAAAGATTCTCAACATCACTAATTATTAGAGAAATGCAAATCAAAACTACAATGAGGTACCACCTCACACCAGTCAGAAGGGGCATCATCAGAAAATCTACAAACAACAAATGCTGGAGAGGGTGAGGAGAAAAGGGAACCCTATTGCACTGTTGGTGGGAATGTAAATTGATACAGCCACTATGGAGAACAGTATGGAAGTTTCTTAAAAAACTAAAAATAGAATTACCATATGACCCAGCAATCCCACTGCTGGGCATATATCCTGAGAAAACCATAATTCAAAAAGACACATGCACCCCAATGTTCATTGCAGCTCTATTTACAATAGCCAGGATACGGAACCAACCTAAATGTCCATAGACAGATGAATGGATAAAGAAGATGTGGTACATATATACAATGGAATATTACCCAGCCATAAAAAGGAACGAAATTGGGTCATTTGTAGAGATGTGGATGGACCTAGAGTCTGTCATACAGAGTGAAGCAAGTCAGAAAGAGAAAAACAAATACCGTATGTTAATGCATATATACGGAATCTAGAAAAATGGTACAGGGGAACCTATTTACAGGCAGGAATAGAGACGCAGACGTAGAGAACGGACATGTGGACACAGTGGAGGGAAGGGGAGGGTGGGACGAATTGGGATATTAGGTTTGACATAAATACACTACCACGTGTAAAACAGATAGCTAGTGGGAACCTGCTGTGTAGCACAGGGAGCTCAGCTCGGCGCTCTGTGACGACCTAGAGGGGTGGGATGGTGGGGGGTGCGAGGGAGGTACAAGAGGGAGGGGATGTATGTAGACATACAGCTGATTCACTTCATTGTGCGGTAGAAACTAACACAACCTTGTAAAGCAATTTTACTCCAATAAAAAAAAAGAATTATTGGATACAATTAAAAGAAAAGAAAAAAAATTTAAATACAGAGTTCAAGTACACAGTCCCGAAATAAAAGATGGCTTTCTTCTTCACCTTGAAAAGGCACAAGGCCCTCCAGGGAAATCTTACCCAGAGTGGTCAACCTCAAAACACAATGAAGGGGAAAACATCAAGCCATTTATCAGGGAAAACTGGGCTGGTCTCAGGAAGGCGGAGGAGCCACTTTACAAAATGCCCACGGGGACCCAAGCTGAAGGTTTTGTGCCCAAAATGTGGGTCAAATAAAAAGGCTCTGATAGCAGTTGCAGGGACTGAAGCACCCGCCCCGCACGCCGCCCGCCCTCCACCCCCCCGCCACCCGCGCGCCGCCCGCCTCCGCCCCCCCGCCTCCACCCCCCCCCCCCCCGCCACCCGCGCGCCGCCCGCCTCCCCCCCCACCCCCTAGTACTCGATGCGGATGAAGTCCCCGAGGCGCTCCTCCACGCCCACCAGCTTGCAGTAGTTAATCGTGTAGGTGGCGTTAATCAGCGTGATCTTTTTCTTGTACACTTTGCCGATATCAAAGTCCTAGGAAAAGCAGATAAAAAGTTACTGCTCCGAGTTTTCTGGCGGATGCTTCTCGGCACCTGACATTCCCGCCTGGGAGATGGGGACACCCTCCATGGTCTCGTAGGACCCCCCCCTCAGGCAGGAAGCGGCCTCCTGGGGACCAGCGGGTGGGGGTCCGCCAGCAAAGGGTCGGGTGGTGCCTGGGTCCTCCAGAGGGACCAGGAAGGTGTGACGTGCCAGCCCCCCAGGACAATCGCCCTCCTGGGGCTGGTGTCTGACCCCTCGTGTGAGACCGGGCCCTGTCCCCTCAGCCCCAGGCGAGGACCCTGGGCTCACCTTGAAGTGGACGAGCTTGGGCTTGCTGTGGAAGGGACACCCTCTGAACTCGCGCCTGGATGCCACCTGCTTGTGGGTCACCCCGCGGCACAGCTGCTGCGCAGTGCGTGCCAGGATGTCCTTGTCGGTCTTCGTTCCGCCCACGGACTTCTGGTCCACATCCTCCTTGGGCACCTGGGGTTTTGTGGGGACAGTGGTCAGCTCGGGAGCCCCCCCAGGGCTCCCTGAGGTCAGCTGGGGAGTAAAGGAAATGGACAGCCCGGAGCCGGGGGCCACCACGGCCGCATGGGGCCGGGGTGGGGTGGGCACCAGCAAGGCCGGGGAGGGGGTATGGCAGGGTCAGGGGAGAAACAAGGGGTCAAGCAGGGCCATCCAGGAGCCGGCGGATTTCCAGGAAATAATGGCAGAGGGGTATTTTCTAGATTTTAAAATCAGGCCAAGAGAAAGTTCTTGAAAAACTCTACCGGAAGCAACATTTTTTCAGTGGCACAAATAAAGGTGCCTCCCTGACCGGCTTAGTGACTTGAAGAAGGACCCTCTGGGGGCCTGGTTCCCGGTGCCCCTGCTGGCCCAGGGGCTGGCATCCTCCTGCCTCGCTCTCCTGGGTGGGAGCCGGTCTGCTGACCGGTGGTGCCCAGGGAGTGGCCGGGCCCGAGCAGAGCAGCGGCAGGCCTCCTCAGAACCAGCGGAACCAAAATGGCTTTGCCCTCAGAGCGATGGGAACCAACTTGTACACAGACCAAGGCCGGGCGATGTCCTCCAGGTGGCCGCGGGCCTCCGCTGACCAGTGCAGAGACAGGGCCAGAGCCTGTGTCCTGCTGCGTGCAGTGGACACTCGCTAGCTTCTCAGCTCCCAGAGCTGTGCCTGCCCTTTTAGAGCCAGCACGACCAGTGCTCCTCGGCTCCCAGAGCCTGTGTCCTGCTGCGTGCAGTGGACACTCGCTAGCTTCTCGGCTCCCAGAGCTGTGCCTGCCCTTTTAGAGTCAGGACGACCAGTGCTCCTCGGCTCCCAGAGCCTGTGTCCTGCTGCGTGCAGTGGACACTCGCTAGCTTCTCGGCTCCCAGAGCTGTGCCTGCCCTTTTAGAGTCAGGACGACCAGTGCTCCTCGGCTCCCAGAGCCTGTGTCCTGCTGCGTGCAGTGGACACTCGCTAGCTTCTCGGCTCCCAGAGCTGTGCCTGCCCTCTTAGAGCCAGGACGATCAGTGCTCCTCGGCTCCCAGAGCCTGTGTCCTGCTGCGTGCAGTGGACATTCGCTAGCTTCTCGGCTCCCAGAGCTGTGCCTGCCCTCTTAGAGCCAGCACGACCAGTGCTCCTCGGCTCCCAGAGCCTGTGTCCTGCTGCGTGCAGTGGACACTCGCTAGCTTCTCGGCTCCCAGAGCTGTGCCTGCCCTCTTAGAGCCAGGACGATCAGTGCTCTGGATAGCGCGTGTTCTGTGACAAGAGGCCGTCAAAGCAAGTGTGAGCTCATGCCTTTTTCTAGCGACACATTTCCCCAGTAGTAAGCTGGAGAGTTAGGACTCGGCCCCACCCCTCGAGCCCCCTGCCTCATCCCTCCACGTGTGGCCACCACCGGCCCTGTGGTTGTTTGGGAGGGAGGTGGCTGGGGGGGACCACAGAGCAGCCCCCGCGAGGGGGGCCGCCACGGTCGCCAGGACAGGGTGGAGACGTGGGAGACGGATGAAAAGATGTGGCCGCGTGTCCAAGGGGCTACCTGGTACGGCTTGCAGTCCTCCTTCCAGAGCCCGGGGATCTCCGGCTGAGCCAGCGTCCCCGCCTCCCGGCCAAGGCTCCCCCTGTCCGCCTGGACGGACTCGCTGGACGCGGCCTTCACCAGCAGAGAGGCTTGGGGTAACGCAGACCTGCCCTCCTGGAGTTGGGGAGAGGAACGCGACAGCCTATTCTAGAAAACAGAGATTGTACTGACCGGGAGGAAGAAAGTACAAACCCTCGGGACTCCAGGGCCTTGGCAGACGACCCAGCCCCGCTCTGCACTCAGAGACCAGAGCACACATGGGTTTGCAACTTCTGTTTACAGCATGAGTGTCTTTACACATCGTGAAAGCCTGGTCTCCAACGCCCAAAAGAGCCACAAAACTCTAACTTATGGACACCCCGGAACCCCCTTCACGGACCCTCAGCTGCTCTAGGGCCAGACGGGGCCTCCCTCCAGGGAACTCAGGCTGGCACAGGGACAAGAATGGAGGGCGATGTTGCTGGAGGCGTGAGAAAGGCCCCACGTGGAGAAGGGCAGGAGCACGGCTGGGGGCGAGAGGACAGAGAGGCACAGCTTTGGGGGGCACCCACGAAGCAGCCTGGGGGTTCCGGCTGGCAGCGCATTGCTGGAGCCAGTGACCTGGGCCTTCAGGCTGGGGGCACACAGAGCAGAAGCAGAAGGGCTGCCGGGCTCAGGATGGGGTCCCGACGTCCCTACCCCACACCCTCAGGGACAGGTAAGCAGGTCACCTGTGGGGTGGCCGGCACAGGGCCGGCCCTCTATGTGAGGACTGAGTGCGGGAATGGAGGGAAGCGGCCCGGCTCCGGGGCGAACATGCGTGGGGGGTGGACGGGGGCACACGTCTCCCCTGGGCCGTGATGGGCCTTTGGTCACCAGCCTGGCTCTGGCATCTGGGGACGGGTAAGGTGGCCCAAGACAATCCTGTTCAGGGGACGTGTGGCGATGGGGGTCTGCTTCCCCAGGCGGGCCAGGCGCCGGAGACCGGGGGGGGGGGGGGGGGGGAGCCGCGAGGGACATGGAACACGTGCACCAGGGCTGGGGCCGCCTGGCGACCGGAGGCTGTGCCTGCATCCGGCGAAGGGGCGGAGGGGCAGGAGCGCTCTCCGCGGTCCTGATCGGAGCTGGCCGGTGCGGTCCAGTGTAGCAGGGGCGTCCGCTCACCGGGGGGCAGCAGGGCGGGTCCGCCGGGCCCTTCCCGTCATGGAAAGCGGCCACGTAGCTCCAGGTCTGGTCCCTCAGGATCGGTCGGCCCGCGGGTCTGGCGGGCGAGGGCCGCTGCTTCCTCCTGGCCTCCTCGGCCTCCTCCTTCAAGATCCGACTCACGATCTCGTGCTTCCTGAGCTTCTGCTCCTCCTCGAAGGCGCTGTGGGGAAAACGCTAGCTGCACCCAGACCCCGAGAGGCTCGGCCCGCAGGAGCCGACGGAGGGAGCCCAGAAGGGCGGCCGGGCCAGAGACCTGGGACGCGAACCTCCGGCCCAGCACCGTCCCCGCCACAAGCCTCGACCCCGTGAGCTGTTGCGTCCCCCACTCCGGGTTCCCAGGCGCCACTGGGCGCCCTGAGGCTCAGACCAGGGCAGTCTCAGGGCTGGAGGCCGGTCACTCAGTCAGTCATTCCCGCTGCTCCTTGCTGGTGCCTCCCACCTGCCAGGACTAAGGGCTCCGAGGCAGGAGGAGCTGCCCCCGGGACCCCTGCAGGCAGGCGATGACCCAACGCCGGGGCTGGCACTCAGGGCACCGCGACTCCCCAGTGACAGGACCGGGTGGCCACACCTGGGCAGGTGCTGACAGTGACCACGATGGGCGGGGCTGCTTGTGGGGGAAGGGACAGGCCCTCCAGGATGAAGAGGAAGTGACAGAACCTTGTGTGCAAGGCTGGGCTGAGGCAGGAGAGTTGGCCACCTCACCCTTGCATCTTGGGAAGCCCCCGGGCGGACCCCTGTGTCTCAGGTCGGGTGCAGCCTGGGGAGCTGAGAATGGGGGACTTGCAGGCCGAGGGGTTCTTAGGGGATGACGGGGTGCAGCGTGGACTGAGGCAGCACTGAGCCCCGGTTTGGGGGAGCCCAGAAAGTGAGCCCCGGCTGCCCGCAGCCTTTGGGAGGGAGGAGGCCATGGGCGGGGGATGCCCGGGGCAGCAGGGGCAGTGGGGGCTGTGCCTGAGGCCCAGGAGACATCCTGCCTGCTGGGGGCTGGAGAGCAGGATGCGGGGGGTGGGGGGTGGGAGGGGGAGGCCCAGGGAGAGAGGCAGCCTCGCCGCAGGTTGTGACAGACACACCCGCCCACCACTCTGGGATGCCGCCCCACCAGGCCCTCACCGGTTCTGGGCCTCCAGCTCCTGGCGCCGGCGTTGATGGCAAAAGTGCTTGAAAGCGTCCCCACCTTGGGCCAGAATCACCTCCTTCTCGGCCTGGGCCCTCTGTTCCGCCAGCTCTGCCTTGGCCTGGCCCCATGCTTGAAATTTCCGGAGCGTCTCCTTGGGAATAGAGAACATGGACGTGCCGGCATCCCAGGTGTGCGCGTGCGCAGTGGGGCTTTCTGTGGGCTGGGTGCCCTCAAGTCGTACCCGAGGCGCCGGAGGCCAACGTTTGTGGAAATCACCGCTGCTCCCGCCTGCACGCGCCTCCTGAAGCTGCCCCCCCAAATCCTCAGGGGCTTCCCGAGGCCAGAGCCCCGCTGTCTCCACTGGACTGGCGGCTCACTGCGCATCCCTCCCCGCTTCCCTGGTCTAACTGCCCCCCAGGCCCCGGGGGGTATCACTTCCCCTGGGAAGACCCGGGGCTCCAGCACTCCCCTCGCCGAGCCCGGGTCCCCCTGGAGCGCGGGAGCCTGTCCAAGGGCAGGTGAGCGCATCCTGAGGGCGTCGGGACGTGGGGCCAGTCCTACCCGGTTGGCGGAGATGCTGTTCTTCAGGGCCAGCACGGCGTCCATGCGCCTGTGCGCGTGCTCGCGGCTCTCCAGCTCCTCTCTCTGCTCCTGCTTGCGGATCCTGGCGGGGAGGACCTGCTCATGGCGCAGTGGCCACTGGGGGGAGGAGCCCCAAGGAAGCAGCCAAGCGCCATGATGTTAAAGGCAAGTGGGAAAGAGCTGGGCTGCGCGTGGACCATGAGGAAACGTGAAAGCCGTTTCTCTAGACTGGAGTCCTCGTCTGAAACTAACAGCCGTCAGCTCAAAGCTGGAAACACACACTTATTCTTTCTGGGTGATGAGGTGACGGCTCAATGATAAAATCGGAGGATTTCAAAACGAAGGCAATTGATCCACTTTCTCAGGCTTCCCTGTGTGGGCGGGGGTGGGGTGAGGGGAGGGACAGGAGGAGAAGCGCGGAGAGAAGAGAGCCGCAGTACCTCCCCAGGGAGGCCTTCAGGAACTTCACGGCCTTCCGATGGTTCTTCTGGGCGTCTTCCACCAGCTTCTGGTGCCTGAGCCCGTGCTCCTTCTGCAGGTACACGGACCTCCTGCAGGGACACGGGGCAGCGGGAACAGGGACACGTCTTGTGCAGGCTTGGCCGCAGAGGGCCCGGGACCAGGGCCAAGTGCATGAGGCGGGAGGGCCCTGCGCTGTGCCTGGTAGGGGGCGGGGCCGTGGGGACCCTGTGGGTGTCCACAGGCTCGGATCCCACGGAAGCAGCAGGAAGATCTGGCAACGGGCTGGACAAGGTGGGGGGTGGGAGAGCCGGAGGACCTGTGAGGACCCCGTGCCGGGGCGAGGGCGGGGGGCCCCTGGGGGGGGCTGCGTCCCCCGGCCTGCAGCACACCTACTCCACTGGCCCCACCCTCAGAAGCAGCTGCCCGCGGGGCACGGGCAGTGTCGGGGCCTCAGGAGGACGGGCCACAAGGAGTGGCCAGGGCCGGGAAGAGGGCAGGGCGTCCAGGAGGGAGGCAGCCATCAGGTCAGGGAGCGAGCGTGGCCCAAGTCACTCTGCCCAGGCTGGGGCTGGGTGGGCAGGGGCGCAGGCGTGGGGCGGGGGGGGGGGGGCGCGCAGGCCTGGGCCTGTGGGGAGGTCGCAGGTGTGGGGCGGGAGGGGGGGCGCAGGCCTGGGCCGGGGGGGGGTCGCAGGCGTGGGCCGGGGGCGGTGTTGCAGGCGTGGGGCGGGGGGAGGGCGCAGGCGTGGGCCGGGGGGGTCACAGGCGTGGGCAGGGGGGCTGCAGGCGTGGGCAGGGGGGCCGCAGGCGTGGGCCGGGGGGTTGTTGCAGGCGTGGGGCGGGGGGGGGGGCGCAGGCGTGGGCCGGGGGGGCACAGGCGTGGGCCTGGTGAGGGGCACAGGCATGGGCCTGGCGGGGGGCACAGGCGTGGGCCTGGGGGGGTGCGCCCCAGGCCTGGACCTACCGCACCCGCAGCAGCCGGTTCCGCTCTGCCTTCCCCGAGGCCCCCCTCTCCCGGAGGCATTTCCTGGCAGCCGGGGCCTCCGCTTGGGCCGACTCGCGGGCGTCCTCCAGCTGCCTCTCCTGGATCTCCATGTGCCACACGGCGCTCCTTGCAAACAGGAGGCGCTTCTGTTTACGCTGGCAAAGGGGTTGGAGAGCCGGGCCACGCCCCCCGCGCAGCGTCCACTCCAGGGCTCCGCCACCGAGTCTGACCAACACCCAGGCCCCTTGTCTCCTGCAACACCGCCCCGCTCTGTCCCTGAAGCCCTGCTCTCTGGGCCCAGGGACGCAGCGACCGTGCCACGTGGCACCGCCGCGAGCTTCTTGCTTTGCTTATGTGCCTCTCATTCCCGTGAAAGCAGGCAGGGACTCCAAGTGTTTTCCTCACTGCTGACCCTACGTGCTTACGTCGGGGTCTGACACTCAGCAGGTGCTCAGTGACCGTGAGTGACGCCGTCTAGGCCACGAGCCCCAAGTTCACACGTGCCCCTGAAGGAAGCCCTTGGGGACAGCAGACACCTGCTGCGTGGGCTGCCTGCCCTCAGCCCACACTTGGGGGGACTCATCAACGTCCCTGCGGCCTGGGGTGCCCTTGAGCCTGGGCACACAGACCGGCAGCAACACAGGAGGGCCCTGAAGTCACGTCCCCCCAAGAATAGGTTCAAGGGGTCACTACGTGGTCCAAGGGGATGCTGACCAGGAAGGGAAACCAGGTGGGCTTCCAACGGGAGCCCTGCTCAGTGGTGAAGCAGACAGCAGTGGACTCTACGGCCATGAAGGGAGACACCGGCCATGCACGAGGACATGAATGCCTCTCATGGCTGCTGTGTGGCATGGAGGAGACGGGCACGGGGAGTAAACACTGCAGGGTCTCACACACTTAACACTAAGGGGCAGAGGACACCCGCGGTCACCTGGGGTCAGCACTGCTGACGGACAGGATGCACAAGGGACGTTTGACGTACATTTTCCTGCATATAAATTAGACCTAAATAAAGCTGATTAAAAAGAAAGGAAATGGGCAGCAGCCACGCCCACATGAGGAGGGGCAGGCAGGTGGGCTATGGGGGGTCAGGGCCAGCCACAGCGGGGCAGGGTCAGCAGACTGGTACTTGGTGGGAGGAGAAGTGAGCAAAAACACTGAAGGTAATGACAGACAGGTTCCATCTGTCAGAGAAGAAGTGTCCCATCAGACAGGGGAGATGAGGGTGCACCTCTGGTTCTGTTGGAGCTGGAATCACGGGTGTCAACTCCTGGTTCTAACGCAGACACACAGAGACATGCACATGCTTCCCAGTGGGGCCACCTGGTGCCCAGCCCTAGGTCCCTAAACACCACTCTCCCCTGTGAGAAACCAAGGCTCTGGCTTGGTCCGGACAACTGGCTAGGTCTAGGACTAGGGCGGACAGGAAACAAGTGGGCTACGAACATGTCGTTACCCCAGAAAGCACTCGAAGAACGACAGGGAGCCTGCTTGAAAGAGGTGCTAACTGGCCCAATTGGGGGTGACTGGAGCATCAGAATAAATAATGATGATGGGACTTCCCTGGTGGCACAGTGGTTAAGAATCCGCCTGCCAATGCAGGGGACACGGGTTCGAGCCCTGGTCTGGGAATGTCCCACATGCCGCGGAGCAACTAAGCCCGTGCGCCACAACTACTGAGCCTGAGCTCTAGAGCCCACGAGCCACGACTACTGAGCCCACGCGCCTAGAGCCCGTGCTCCGCAACAAGAGAAGCCACCACAATGGGAAGCCCACGCACCACAACAAAGGGTAGCTCCCGCTCGCAGCAACTAGAGAAAGCCCGTGCACAGCAACGGAGACCCAATGCAGCCAAAAATAAATTAATTAATTAATTAAAAAAAAAAGATAGAGCAGGTTATAACCCACTGCATAGAACGGAAGTCGAAGAGTCTACACTGACACATAAAGAAACATGGGGAAGAGAACGCTGTTCCTTACAGCGGAACGCTAACTCGTACATCTAGAAGGAATTACGGAATTAGAAAATCGCCCTTTGGCAACCATCATCATAACTGATTCAAGCGAGAAGCATCAATAAATGCAAACACCGAGCGTGAAAGGGATGAGGATGGGGTTTTCCAGTCTCACAGTATGTACCACCAATTCCATGTTAGTTTCCAAAGGAAAAGCGTGACTCTGCATTGAAGAAACCCTGCGTGGGACTTCCCTGGTGGTCCAATGGGTAAGACGCTGCACTCCCAGTGCAGGGGGCCCGGGTTCGATCCCTGGTCAGGGAACTAGACCCCGCATGCATGCTGCAACTAAAGATCTCACATGCTGCAACTTAGACCTGGTGCAGCCTAAATAAATAAATAAAATAAATATTAAAAAAAAGTGTAAACTTTAGGGACTTCCCTGGTGGTCCAGTGGTTAAGACTCCGTGCTCCCAATGCAGGGGGCCTGTGTTCGATCCCTGGTCGGGGAACTAGATCCCGCATGCTGCAACTAAGACCCAGCACAGCCAAATAAATAAATAAATATTTTTTTTTAAATGTGTAAACTTTAAAACCAAAAAAGAAACCCTGCACACCCCATCTCGATCAAGTGACCAAAGTTCCCCCACTGGAAATGGGACCGGTGGCCATCGTACGCCTTGTTGGCGGGGGGGGGGGGGCGGGGGGCAGCACCTGGGGGATTCTAGACCACCGCCCCGAGGAAACATCACACAAAGGCAACTTGGGGGACAGTTCCTGGCCCGGATGCTTCAAAACCATCAAGGTCACAAGCGTCACGGGAAGACTGAGGGTCTCTCCTACTGGAGGTGGGGCGACGCCATGCAACCCTCCAAGTGTGAAGTGTCACCGGGATGGTGGGGAGAGCAAGGGAACACCAGGGGTTCTTGGTGCTATTTCTGCAACTCTTCTGTGAATTTGAAATTGTTTCAAAATTTAGAAGTTTTTTAAAAAACTAAATGGACCATACAGTGATCCGACACAGGCAGGGCCCCGGGGGCTCCGCGGCGCTGGTGGGGACCAGCCCGGTGCCGGCTGGTGCAGGGAGGAAGCTGCCGTGTACAGGATTTGACACAGCACAGCCGTCTCCTCGCCGGGTGGGGGGAGTGCTCTCAGAAAAGGTGTAAAGCTCTTTTAAAAATCATGCTGGTCGTTCTTTGGAGGCTCAAAGAGCAGGAAAAAAGGAAAAAGAAGCTGATTTCACAGTTCCTGAGAACTCAGACAAACATGGAGGATGCGCAAAACACTTAAACGATGGAAAGTCTCAGCTACCTTTCAATCTTTAGGCAGCTTGAAAGTCAAACACAAAATGTCATTCTTCATCTTCAAACCCGTCCCTGCTCGACGGCCTGGACTTACACGCTGTCCTGCAGCACGGCCGTCATCTTCGCCTGCAGGTCCCCCTCGTTCCCCAGCTCTGAGCACGGGCGCTGGGACGCTGCCTCGAGGCGACCCATGGCTGCCCAGCAGAGGGCGAGTGGGTCGGGGCCTCAGGGGCTGCGGGCCTTCAGGCTCAGCGATGCCTTCGCCTGACCTTTCCTCTAAACTGGCCGACTCGAGGGCAGGGCTGCGGCCGAAGGAAGGCTTCTCCTGGGCCCACTCCGTTGATCTGAGCCCGCTCCTGCCCCCTCCCGCCCCCTCTCCACTGGCCTCTCATCCTTCCAAGGATGGGGAGCCAGCCCCCTAGTTGCCAGCCCCTCAGGAAGGACCCGCACACTCACCTAACGACTAGAGGCATCTCGGGGGCCAAAAAGCCACTGAGAGGCCCTCCTGGCCGAGCCCACTCTGAGACCTCCTACTTCACCTCCCTCTGCCCTCCCGGTCACCCAAGCCCAGTCACACTCTGAGGTGTAGCCACTTCGCGGGGGCGCTCAGATGAACAGGGTGGGTGGGCGGGCGCAGGACAGAGAGGTGCACCGCCCCGCAAGACACCCCTCTACGGTCAGGAGAGGGCGGGGGCATCTCTTGGAGGGCGGCCTGGAGGGACACTGACCAGAGGGCTCTGGTCCGCGGGCACGTGACCTGGCGTCCTCGCCTGCTGCCCCGGGCCCTGCACTCGCCGCCCACCCCAGCCATTGTGCCGCTGTCCCTACCACTCACCTCCCAGCCTGCAGGTCCCCTCCTCAGGGAGGCCTCCCCTGGCCACCTGCCTCAAAGTGACCGCCCCTCCTGACTCGTGGCCACCTGACTCCTGATGTCCACTTGGGTTGCCCGATTCCCACACGGCCGGGAAGTGGGTCCGCCCCCACTCCCGTGCCCACCGGCCCCAGGGCCCCACCTCCGACCTACCTGTTGCCGGCGGCTCTCTCCGCGGCCGGGCCAGCTGCCACGCTCTCCTGCTGCTTGGAGAGGAGCCCCATCCTCCAGCGGCAAGCACGCAGCTCCTCCCTGAAAGTTGGAACCAGCGTCGGTAAGCGGCTCCCTGCACCCCAGGCGCTCCGGCCGGGGCGGGGCCGGCAGCTGGCACAGGCTCTCCTGCGGGCATCTCGAGCATTTAGGAGTAAAGTTTCATGATGTCATCAATTTGCCTTCAAGTTTCAACTTTTCTGTGTTTGAAATTTTTCTTCGCAGACATTGGAGAACACACTGCAGGGTCGCCGTCAATCGGACAGGAGTGGAGGGCGGCAAACGCCGCACAGATGGGCCCCGGCCAGAGCCCGGCCCGCCCCGCTCACCTCGTGTTCTGAATGAAAAGGTCTTTCTCTTCATGCAGCTGGTCTAGGTGGCTCAAATCCCTCCGCAGGAGTGAGGCCTGCATTCTGTCCTGGACGGCTGGTCTCTGCTTCCTCTTGTCTGCATTCTGCTCTTTCCCTGGACTTAACATGGAAAGGACGCCCGCTGCCATCCGTGGGGAGTGCGTCCTGCCCCTCCCCCTCCCCCTGCCCCGGGTTAATTACCAGGAGCTTCCTGGGTCCGCCTCGTTCTCAGCCTCCCCAGGGACAGGGCCCAGCACAAACTCCGGATCCTCCGGTTCATCTGTTTCTAGAAATAGAGTGAGAGTTAAAACAACAGAACGCAGATGGAGACCTTCAAGCCTGAAGTTCCAGGGTAAATCCTGACACACGCAAACTGGGCAATGATGGGATGGAGCAGTGGTTCTTAAAGTGTGGCCCAGGGAACGCTTCCAAGGGGTCTGCAAAGTCAAAACTATTTTCATAATAATAGCAAAACACTATTGTCTTTCCCACCCTTGTTTCATGAGCGTAGAGTGGAGTTTTCTAACGGCCACGTGACAAGATCTCAGAGTAGACTCGTCAAAGGCAGACGTGAAATGCAGCTGCTGCTCTGAAACCAGGCTCTTCAGGTTACATACAGCAGGTTCTTTATTGCCATTTGAAGCAATAACAAAAGACTGGGAAGCTACCGTCGGCCACTGAACTTCAAGGTCTCAGCCACGTGGACCTTTCTTCTGATTAAACGGAATAATACAAGCTACCTTTTTGAGAAAAAATATGAGTTTAAAAGATGTGGTCTCTCTGAAAAAAGGAAATTAAAGGGCAACTATTAAGCACATCGTTTGTCTTCCGTGTGTTGAAACGTGTCTTATTTGTGAAAAGACCTTTCTTAATTACCATCCTCCACAAGGGGGGCGTCGTCCAAAAGCTTCTTAGGGAACAGGCTGGCATCTTCTTCCATCTTGGGAGGCAGAAATTAGCTACAAAAAATTTTACAAAACATAGATGACACATTAAAAAAACCCTAAAAAACCGGATTTCATAAGCGTTAACAATTTCTCTTGTAAAAAGACATTAGGGCTTCCCTGGTGGTGCAGTGGTTGAGAATCTGCCTGCTAATGCAGGGGACACGGGTTTGAGCCCTGGTCTGGGAGGATCCCACATGCCGTGGAGCAACTAGGTCCGTGAGCCACAACTACTGAGCCTGCGCGTCTGGAGCCTGTGCTCCACAACAAGAGAGGCCGCGATAGTGAGAGGCCCGCGCACTGCGATGAAGAGTGGCCTCCGCTTGCCACAACTAGAGAAAGCCCTCGCACAGAAACGAAGACCCAACACAGCAAAACTAAATAAATAAATTACTAAAACTCCTACCCCCAACATCTTAGAAAAAACAAAAAAAACACAAAACAAACAAACAAACAAAACAGCAAAGCATATTTTTTAAAAAAAGACATTAAGAAAATGAAGAGGGCTTCCCTGGTGGCGCAGTGGTTGGGAGTCCGCTTGCTGATGCGGGGGGCACCGGTTCGTGCCCCGGTCCGGGAGGATCCCACGTGCCGCGGAGTGGCTGGGCCCGTGAGCCGTGGCCGCTGGGCCTGTGCGTCCGGAGCCTGTGCTCCGCAACGGGAGAGGCCACAGCAGTGAGAGGCCCACATACCGCAAAAAAAAAAAAAAAAAAAAAAAAAAAAAAAGAAAATGAAGAGAGGCCACAGAATCTGAAAAAATATTTGCAGCACATACATGTAACAGAGGTCTGGTACTCAGATTATACATAAGGAACTCCTAAATAACAGCAATAGCAAGTCCAAACCCCAACTGAAAAGGGACAAAAATTTTAGAACAGACACGACAAAAGAAGATGCACGATGACCATAGGCTCATGGAACTTTGTAAACATCATTAGTCACTAGGGAATCAAATCAAAACCATAACCAGACACTACTACACGCCTGTTAGAACGCCCCAAATCAAAAATACCCAATACGAAACCATAACACTAGATGCTATCAACATACACTCACCAGAGGACCCAGAAATCCTACCCAAGAGAAACAGAAGTATGTCCACAAAAACACTTGTACAGGGACGCTCACAGCAACCTTATTCACAACAGCCGCAAACTGGAAACAATCCAAGTGTCCACCGTGATGAGAACGGATTCTGAGAAGCAGATTCTGGTGCGTTCATACAAAGGAGTAACAGTGACGAAGAGAACGCAGTCTGATGCACAGAGCACCACGGATGAATCTCAGACACACCGTGCTAAGTGCAGGAAGCCAGACACAGAAGAGCACGTGTGAAGCCCCAGAACACGCAGGACTAAAGGGCGATGATAGAAATGAGACGCAGCTTCTGGGTTAGAGGCAGGGGATGGGGACGGCGGGGGCTACGAGGGACTGGGGGGAGGACGGAAACGGTCTGCATCTTGTTTTGGGTGGTGGCTACACAGGTGTGCACAAGTGTCAAACTCACACTAGTGAACATTTAATTTGCGTGCTCGTTACAGCGTGTATACGTTATCTCAATAAACGCAGGCACAGAGTCCAGAGACAACTCCTAAGGGGTTTCACAATATTCATTACAGTTTGATAGTCATTTCGGGAACATTGGGAGATGCCTGTGTAGAGCTTGGTACAGATGTTGATATTAGACGTTGATATTAAATGTTGATATTATGGACGAGGTGCTGAAACTGTAGACCAGTTTGTTTTCATTGCTGAATTTACCAACTGCTCCAGAATAAGTCACTGAAAAATATTTTCAAAGCCTAATAATGTTTCCCTGATAAGTCATTAATAAATCAATGCCAGTCATTTATTTAAATGCTACAAAAAACCCCTCTGTGCATTAAAGCCCTGAGAGGCAGAATTTCGAGGCATCTTGTAAAATACCAACAATATCCCTCCCAACTGAAGACAGCTCTTAGTCTACCAGCCTGCGGATGGTGGATGCGGGGCTTTCAGAAGATGCTTGCAAAGTGGTCCAGCCTGTGCTGCCCTGGGCTTGTGAGTTGCATGCGCTCATCACATCGCGTATAAAACACGGTGTAACCAACGCCCCCCGAGGGTGACACTCTGCTAAGAGGAGGGACGTCTCACACAGCTCCACCTGCAGTGACAACATCAAACCACACACGCTCTGAATGTCCAGCTAAAGACGGTGGTTCCAGACAGCGGGTCCCTGACCCCCTTCAAATCCTCACTAGAACAACCGTGGCAGGATTCAGTGTTTTCAGGACATGAGTCTACAAGGATGAGGCAGACGTGAGAGGAACAGTGGGAACACAACAGGAGCCAGCGTGCGGACGGGCACGCGGTGAGGGGCCCCAAGGCCCCGTGGGCATCGCACAACCTGGGGCTCAGGAGCCGGGCGCCTCTGACGTGCGGGTGAAGCGGGATCAAACACAGAGGTGTGCCAAACTGTGCTTAAGAAGCACGTGGACCTTCTGTTGGAGAACTGGCTGGCCAGCGTGCAAATAACCAAAAGGCTGGGAAAATTGTATTTTAATTGTCTTAAGGGTCTTGAAGAATTGACATGATGAAATTGTCAGGTCAAAACCTAAGTGAAGACAAGAATACAAATAGATGAAGTGACCAAGCTAAAGAAAAGTGTCTTATCAACCACCAAAATCAACAAAAATCTAACTTTTTACTACTTTTTAATTTTTTTAAATTTATTTATTTTTGGCTGCACTGGGTCTTCGTTGCTGCCCGCGGGCTTTCTCTAGTTGCGGAGTGCAGGGGCTCCTCTTCATTGAGGTGCGCAGGCTTCTCATTGCAGTGGATTCTCTTGTGGAGCACGGCCTCTAGGCACGTGGACTTCAGTAGCTGTGGCGCATGGGTTAGTTTCTCTGCGGCATGTGGGATCTTCCCAGACTAGGGCTCAAACCCGCGTCCCCTGCATTGGCAGGTGGATTCTTTTTTTTTTTTTTTTGGTACGCGGGCCTCTCACTGTTGTGGCCTCTCCCACTGTGGAGCACAGGCTCCGGATGCGCAGGCTCAGCGGCCACGGCTCACGGGCCCAGCCGCTCCGCGGCACGTGGGATCCTCCCAGACCGGGGCACGAACCCGCGTCCCCTGCATCGGCAGGCGGACTCTCAACCACTGCGCCATCAGGGAAGCCCAATTTTTACTATTTAAAAGAGAATTCCAAAGCAATAACATACAAAAGCACTGCATTTTCAAAGTCAGACAAAGATGCCCTATATAGAAACTGTAACAGGAAGCTGGTGGCGTTGTCTAGAAACAGACAAAAATACTTTAGGCAAAAAGCAGTAACAGCAGTAAGAGGGTCAGGTCATCACCAGAGGCTCAGCTCACCAGGAAGATACAACAGTGGTAAATCCACGTGTATTCAAACGCATAGCCACTAAATAAACAAAGCAAAGACTGGCAGAACAAGGAGAAAGAGTCAAAAGTACAAACTCTAGGGGGAGGTTTTAACACGCCTCTCTCAGGAACTGACAACAAAACCAGATAAAATAAGTCATTAATGACACACATTTAAACAACATCATTAACAAACTGAACCCCACAGACATACATGGAACAGAAACAACTATGGAAATTTAAGTGCTCCCTTAAACCATCACACAGAATATTTACAAAAACTATCTACCGGCCCCAAAGCAGGACTCAACACATTTCAAAGAACTAAAATCATACGAAGCTTATTCTCTGAGCAAATTAATCAGCCCAAATCAATAACAGATAGAGAAAAGCAAAGCAGATGGGGAGCAGGAAGACCCCTGAGCTCACCTTCTCCCGCGGACACAGAGAGAATCACCCTATCACAGAGCAGCTAGTGACGAGAAAGAGCAGGAGCTTAGAAGAAAAGACCGTCTACACCTGAAGCTGTACAGGAGGACTCACAACAGGCGGGGCAATCAAGACCCAAAGCCCCGGGTGGGTGAGCTGAGCACGGGAGGATAATCACAACCGCAGAGGGGCGCCCCAGGAAGTCAGGTTCCCCAGCCTGGGGGCCCTGCACCAGGAAGTCAGGCCCGAAGAACATCTGGCTCTGAAGGTGAGCGGGGCTTCCTTCCAGGGGAGCCAGAGCGCCGTGCGAAACAGAGACGCCGCTCTTAAAGGACACAAAATCTCACGTGCTCAGGGCCCAGGACAAAAGCAGGAAATGGAGAGGAGCCTGGGTCAGACCCACCTGCTGATCCTGGCAGGGCAGCTCATCCTGGGGACACAGACACTGGTGGCAGCTCTAACACAAGGACACTGGTGCTGCCAGTGTCATTTCAGAACCCTCCCTCTGGCTTATTAGTGCCGGGACCTGCCCTGCATGCCAGCCTGCAGGCACCAGTATGGGGACGCCTCAGGCCAAGCAGTGAGCTGGGCAGGGGCATAGCCCCACCTGCCAGTAGGCTGGCTACCTTAAGACTCCCTGAGCCCACAGCCACCCCAGGACCTCGCGCTGTCCACCCGAGGGCCCAGGACCCAGTCCCACTCACCACTGCCCAGCACCAGCCCCGGGACCAGCGTCACCCACTAGCAGGCAGCACCAGCCCCAGGACGCCCTGGCCCCTGGCCCTGCCCACCAGTGGGCTGATACTCCTACTCCAGGACTCTCAGGCCACTTACATCAATGGGCACGTCGTCCAGACAGAAAATCAATCAGGAAACACTGGCCTTAAGTGATACATTAGACCCAATGAACTTAATTGATCTATCTGGAACATTCCTTCCCCAAACAGCAAATACACATTCTTTTCAAGTATACGCAAAACATTCTCCAGGACAGATCACATGCTAGGCCACAAAACAAGTCTCAATAAATTTAAGAAAATTGAAATCATATCAGGCATCTTTTATGATCACAGTGCTATGAGACTAAAAATCAACTACAAGAAAAAGACTGCAAGAAACACAAACATGTGGAGGCTGAACAACATGCTGGTCTGCAGCCAATGGGTCACTGAAGAAATCAAAGAAGAAATTAGAAGAATTCCTGGACACAAATGAAAATGAAAAGCGGATAATCCAAAATCTGTGGGAGGCAGCAAAATCAGTTATAAGCAGGAAGTTTATAGCAATACGAGCTTCCCTCGGGAAACAAGAAAAATCTCAAATAAACAACCTAACCGTACACCTAAAGCCTAACCTTAAGTAGAGACAGCAGAACAAACGACACTCAAAGTTAGTAGGACAGAAATCGTAAAGGTCAGAGCAGAAATAAATGAAATAGAGACTTTAAAAAACAATCCAAAAAATCAATGAAACTAAGAGCTGGTTCTTTGAAAAGATAAACAAAATTGATAAACCTTTAGCCCAACTCATGAAGAGAAAAAGAGAGAGGGCCCAAATACAGAAAATCAGAAGGGAAAAAGAAGTCACAACCAGAAATATAGATCAATGGAACAGGACAGAAAGCCCAGAAATAAGTCCACATGCTTACAGTCAATTAATCTACAACAAAGGAGGCAAGAATATACCATGCAGAAAAGACAGTGTCTTTAATAAGTGGTGCTGCTAAAACTGAACAGTTACATGTAAAATAATGAAATTAGAACATTCTCTAATACCACACACAAAAATACACTCAAAATGGATTAAAGACCTAAATGTAAGACCAGATACTATAAAACTCTTAGAGGAAAACATAGGCAGGATACACTTTGACATAAATTGTAGCAATATCTTTTTGCTTCCACCTCCTACAGTAATGAAAATAAAAACGAAATAAACAAATGGAACCTAGTTAAACTTCAAAGCTTTTGCACAACAAAGGAAATCACAAACAAAATGAAAAGACAAGCCAGAGAATGGGAGAAAATATTTGCAAATGAAGTGACCAACAAGGGATTAATCTCTAAAATATACAAACAGCTCATGCAGCTCAATATCAAAAAAACAAACAACCTAATCAAAAAAATGGACAGAAGATCTAAATAGACATCTCTCCAAAGAAGACATAAAGATGGCCAAAAAGCATATGAAAAGACGCTTGACACTGCTAATCATTAGAGAAATGAAAATCAAAACTACAATGAGGTTATCACCTCACACCAGTCAGAATGGCCATCACCAAAAAGTCTACAAACAATAAATGCTGGAGAGGGTGTGGAGAAAAGGGAACCCTCTTGCACTGTAGGTGGCAATGTAAATTGGTACAACCACTATGGAGAACAGTATGGAGGTTCCATAAAAAACTAAAAATAGAACTACCACACGGCCCAGCAATCCCACTCCTGGGCATACACCTGGAGAACACCATAATTTGAAAAGATACACGCACCCCCAATGTTCATTGCAGCACTATTTAAAATAGCCAAGACATGGAAGCAACCTAAATGTCCATCAACATATGAATGGGAAAAGAAGATGTGGTACATATATACAATGGAATATTACTCAGCCATAAAAAGGAATGAAATAATGCCATTTGCAGCAACATGGCAGGACCTAGAGATTATCATACTAAGTGAAGTAAGTCAGACAAAGACAAATGTCATATAATATCACTTATATGTGGAATCTAAAAAAAAATGGTACAAATGAACTTATTTACAAAATAGAAACAGACTCACAGACTTCGAAAACAAACTCAAGGTTACCAAAGGGGAAAGGTGGGGGGAGGGAAAAGTGAGGAGTTTGGGATTAACACATACGCACTACTATATATACAATAGATAACCAACAGGGACCTACTGCACAGCACAGGGAACTCTACTCAGTACTCTGTAGTAATCTATATGGGAAAAGAGTTGAAAAAGAGTGGATACATGTATACATATACCTGAGTCACTTTGCTGCACACCTGAAACTAACACAACATTGTAAATCAACTATACTCCAATATGAAATAAAAATTAAACTAAAAACAAGAAGTTACAACTGACACCACAGATATACAAAGGATCATAAGAGATTACCACAAAAAATTATTTAAAAAAAAACTCCAAACAAACAGAAGTCCAGGATCAGATGGCTTCACAGGTGATTTCTACCAAACATTTACAGAAGAGTGAACACCTAGCCTTCTCAAACTATTCCAGAAATTTGCAGAGGAAGGAATGCTTCTGAACTCTTTCTACAAGGCCAGCATCACTCTGATACTAAAACCAGACAACAATATCACAAAAAAAGAAAATTATAGGCCAATATCACTGATGAACATAGACGTAAAAATCCTCAATAAAATATTAGCAAACTGAATCCAACAATACATTAAGAGGATCATACACCACGATAAAGTGGGATTTATACCAGGGATGCAAGGATGTTTCAATATCCACAAATCAATCAATGTGATACATCACGTTAACAAATTGAAGAATAAAAATCATATGATCGGGACTGCCCCGGTGGTGCAGTGGTTAAGAATCCACCTGCCAATGCAGGGGACACGGGTTCGAGCCCTGGCCAGGAAGATCCCACATGCCATGGAGCAACTAAACCTGTGCGCCACAACTACTGAGCCTGCGCTCCAGAGCCCATGAGCCACAAGTACTGAGCCCGTGTGCCACAACTACTGAAGCCCGCGCGCCTAGAGCCCATGCTCCACAACAATGAGAAGCCTGCGCACCATGATGAAGAGTAGCCCCTGCTCACTGCAACTAGAGAAAGCCCGCGCGCAGCAATGAAGACCCAATGCAGCCAAAAATAAATAAATAAATAAATAGATTTTTTAAAAGGCCATCAACTGAGCGGCAGATGATGTTTGCAAATATATCCAATAAGCTGTTAATATCCAAGATATATACAAACTCATACAACTCAACATCGACAAACTGAACAACCTGATTAAAAAATGGGCAGAGGATCTGAATAGATGTTTTTCCAAAGAAGACATACAAACGCTGGCCGAATACGGAGGAAAGGGAGCCTTCCTGCACTGCTGGTGGGAATGTAAAGTGGTGCAGCCACTGTGGAAAACAGTATGGAAATTCCTCAAAAACTTAAAAATAGAACTACCATATGATCCACCAATTTTACTCCTGGGTATTTATCAAGGAAAAAAAACCCAAAACACTAATTAGAAAAGATATATGCACCCTTATATTCATTGCAGTACTATTTACAATAGCCAAGATATGTAAGCAACGTAAGTGCCCATCAACACGTGAATGGATAAAGAAGATGTGGTATATATACACAAGGGAGTACTACTCAGCCATAAAAAGAATGAAATCTTGTCATCTGCAAAAATATGGATGGACCTCGAGGGTATTATGCTAAGTGAAATAAGTCAGATAGAGAAAGACAAATAATGTATGATTTCACTTATATTTAGAATCTAAAAAAACAAAACAAATGGACAAACATCATAAAACAGAAACAGAGTCATAGATACAGAGAACAAACAGGTGGTTGCCAGAGCGGGTGGGAGTGAGAGGGGGAGAGAAATAGCTAAGAGATATTGGAAGGTACAAACTTCCTGCTGAAAAATAAACAAGTCACAGGGATGAAGTGTACAGTGTGGGGAATATAACAATAACTATATAGTATCTTTGTATGGTGGCCTATCGTAACGAGACATATCCTGTGATCACTTCAAAATGTATAGAAATATCGAATTATTATGTTGTGTAACAGGAACTAACATAGTGTTGTAGGCTAATTATATTTCAAAAACAAACAAAATCATAGAAAAAGAGGTCAGGTTTGTAGTTACCAGAGGTGGGGGATTGGGGAAGGGGGAATTGGATGAGGGCATAAAAACGTACAAACTTCCAGTTATAAGATAAATAAGTACTAATGATGTAATGTACAACATGGTAAATGTAATTAACACTTTGTATGTTATATATGAAAGTTGTTAAGAGGGTAAATCCTAAGAGTTCTCATCACGAGGAAGAAGTTTTTTCTATTTCTTTAATTTTGTACCTATATGAGATGATGGATGTTCACTAAACTTATTTTGGTGACCAGTTCATGATGTTTGTATGTCAAATCATTATGCTGTACACCTTAAACTTATACAGTGCTGTATGTCAATTATATTCCAATAAAACTGGAAGAAAAAAATCAAATCAAAAACTATAAATTCACCTTATATTTTGAAAATAAGAAACATACTTCTAAATAACCCGTGGGCCAAAGAAAAAAATCATAATGAAAATTATAAAATGTTTTTAACTGAGTTATAATGAAAATATCATATATCAAATTGAGTGTAGCCAAGGTAGAACAGAGTGAATTTGTAATCCTAAATGCTCATATCAGGAACAAGACAGGCTAAGTATTAACGTGCTAAACATGCAACTCAAGGGGTTATAAAGAGAGCTGCGATATAAACCCAAAGAAAGTAGAAGAAAACAAAAAAGATTAGAAATTAATGCTGCAAGACAAACATGTGATAGAGATGTTCCTCAAAGCCAAAAGTTTGTACTTTTAGAAGATTTATAAAACTGACAAACCTCTAATGAAACTGATAAATAAAAAGAGAAAGAACAAATCATCCATATAAGAAGAAAAGGGTCTCTAACTACAGATACTACAGACATGAAAAAATGTAAAAATGTCACGAGCCACTTTACACCAATAAATTTGAAAATTTAGACAATGGACAAATTATTAGAAAAATATTACTAACCAAAATTGTTTCAAGAACAAAAAATAGAAAACTTGAAAATTCCCACAGGCGTAAAAGAAATTCAATCACGAGTGAAATATGGGGACTCCGGGAGGGCTCACACCAAGGAGAACCTCCCAGAAATGCTGCTGCCAGTGTCCCTGTCCTCATGGTGAGGCACAGACACCCCCCGCCTCTGCAGGAGACCCTGCAACACTAGCAGCTTCCATGGACCCCTGATTGCTGCTTGAGGAGAATTGCCCTGTGGATTTGACTGACCAAAGATTGTGATATAAGCAGTTTCAGGTGACTGGCCCAGCAGGAGTGAGAAGAATTTATCTTCAGTATAAACTTCATTATTCCACAGCGTCTCTTCATTTGCCTGGGAGGTGAGAATATTGAGACTCAAGGAGATCAAGCAATGGAGTATTTTCATTGCTCAAATGTAATGATGCCATGATTTTGATGGAGTGTTGACCACCCCTCATACACTGCTTTCTTCACCCAAGTGCTAATTCCATCTTATGAGATGCTGTGTCCTTTCCTGGCTGAGGAAACCAGGATATACAGTGAGGGCAGACAGCAGAAGCAAGAAGAACTACAATCCTGAAGCCTGTGGAACAAAAAACACATTCACAGAAAGACAGACAAGATGAAAAGGCAGAGGGCTATGTACCAGATGAAGGAACAAGATAAAACCCCAGAAAAACAACTAAATGAAATGGAGATAGGCAACCTTCCAGAAGAAGAATTCAGAATAATGATCGTGAAGATGATCCAGGACTTCGGAAAAAGAATGGAGGCAAAGATCAAGAAGATGCAAGAAAGGTTTAACAAAGACCTAGAAGAACTAAAGAACAAACAAACAGAGATGAACAATACAATAACTAAAATGAAAACTACACTAGAAGGAATCAATAGCAGAATAACTGAGGCAGAAGAATGGATAAGTGACCTGGAAGATAGAATGGTGGAATTCACTGCTGCAGAACAGAATAAAGAAAAAAGAATGAAAAGAAATGAAGACAGCCTAAGAGACCTCTGGGACAACATTGAACGCAACAACATTCGCATTATAGGGGTCCCAGAAGGAAAAGAGAGAGAGAAAGGACCCGAGAAAATATTTGAAGAGATTATAGTTGAAAAATTCCTTAACATGGGAAAGGAAATAGCAACCCAAGTCCAGGAAGCGCAGCAAGTCCCATACAGGACAAACCCAAGGAGAAACACACCGAGACACATAGTAATCAAATTGGCAAAAAATAAAGGCAAACAAAAATTATTGAAAGCAGCAAGGGAAAAACGACAAATAACATACAAGGGAACCCCCATAAGGTTAACAGCTGATTTCTCAGCAGAAACTCTACAAGCTAGAAGGGAGTGGCATGACATATTTACAGTGATGAAAGGGAAGAACCTACAACCAAGATTACTCTACCCGGCAAGGATCTCATTCAGATTCAATGGAGAAATCAAAAGCTTTACAGACAAGCAAAAGCTAAGAGAATTCAGCACCACCAAACCAGCTCTACAAGAAATGTTAAAGGGGGCTTCCCTGGTGGCGCAGTGGTTGAGAGTCCGCCTGCTGATGCAGGGGACATGGGTTCGTGCCCTGGTCCGGGAAGATCCCACATGCCGCGGAGCAGCTGGGCCCATGAGCCATGGCTGCTGAGCCTGCGCGTCCAGAGCCTGTGCTCCGCAACGGGAGAGGCCACAACAGTGAGAGGCCCGCGTACTGCAAAAAAAAAAAAAAAAAAAAAAAAAGAAATGTTAAAGGAACTTCTCTAAGTGGGAAACACAAGAGAAGAAAAGGACCTACAAAAACAAACCCCCCAAAATTAAGAAAATGGTAATAGGAACATACATATCGATAATTACCTTAAACGTGAATGGATTAAATGCTCCAACCAAAAGACACAGGCTTGCTGACTGGATACAAAAACAAGACCCATATATATGCTGTCTACAAGAGACCCACTTCAGACCTAGGGACACATACAGACTGAAAGTGAGGGGATGGAAAAAGATATCCCATGCAAATGGAAATCAAAAGAAAGCTGGAGTAGCAGTACTCATATCAGATAAAATAGATTTTAAAATAAAAAATGTTACAAGAGACAAGGAAGGACACTACGTAATGATCAAGGGATCAATCCAAGAAGAAAATATAACAATTATAAATATATATGCACCCAACATAGGAGCACCTCAATACATAAGGCAACTGCTAACAGCTATGAAAGAGGAAATCAACAGTAACACAATAATAGCGGGGGACTTTAACACCTCACTTACACCAATGGACAGATCATCCAAAATGAAAATAAATAAGGAAACACAAGCTTTAAATGACACAATAGACCAGAAAGATTTAATTGATATTTATAGGACATTCCATCCAAAAACAGCACATTACACTTCCTTCTCAAGTGTGCATGGAACATTCTCCAGGATAGATCACATCTTGGGTCACAAATCAAGCCTCAGTAAATTTAAGAAAATTGAAATCATATCAAGCATCTTTCCTGACCACAATGCTATGAGATTAGAAATCAATTACAGGGAAAATAACGTAAAAAACACAAACACATGGAGGCTAAACAATACGTTACTAAATAACCAAGAGATCACTGAAGAAATCAAAGAGGAAATCAAAAAATACCTAGAGACAAATGACAATGAAAACATGATGACCCGAAACCTATGGGATGCAGCAAAAGCAGTTCTAAGAGGGAAGTTTATAGCTATACAAGCCTACCTCAAGAAACAAGAAAAATCTCAAATAAACAATCTAACCTTACACCTAAAGGAACTAGAGGAAGAAGAACAAACAAAACCCAAAGTTAGCAGAAGAAAAATCATAAAGATCAGAGCAGAAATAAATGAAATAGAAACAAAGAAAACAATAGCAAAGATCCATAAAACTAAAAGCTGGTTCTTTGAGAAGATACACAAAATTGACAAACAATTAGCCAGACTCATCAAGAAAAAGAGGGAGAGGACTCAAATCAATAAAATTAGAAATGAAAAAGGAGAAGTTACAGCAGACACCGCAGAAATACAAAGCATCCTAAGGGACTCTATGCCAATAAAATGGACAACCTGGAAGAAATGGACAAACTCTTAGAAAGGTATAACCTTCCAAGACTGAACCAGGAAGAAATAGAAAATATGAACAGACCAATCACAAGTAATGAAATTGAAACTGTGATTAAAAATCTTCCAACAAACAAAAGTCCAGGACCAGATGGCGTCACAGGTGAATTCTATCAAATATTTAGAGAAGAGCTAACACCCATCCTTCTCAAACTCTTCCAAAAAATTTCAGAGGAAGGAACACTCCCAAACTCATTCTATGAGGCCACCATCACCCTGATACCAAAACCAGACAAAGATACCACAAAAAAAGAAAATTACAGACCAATATCACTGGTGAATATAGATGCAAAAATCCTCAACAAAATACTAGCAAACAGAATCCAACAACACATTAAAAGGATCATACACCATGATCAACTGGGATTTATCCCAGGGGTGCAAGGATTCTTCAATATACGCAAATCAGTCAATGTACTACACCATGTTAACAAACTGAAGGAGAAAAAACACATGATCATCTCAATAGATGCAGAAAAAGCTTTTGACAAAATTCAACACCCATTTATGATAAAAATTCTCCAGAAGGTGGGCATAGAGGGAACCTACTTCAACATAATAAAGGCCATACACGGCAAACCCACAGCAAACATCATTCTCAATGGTGAAAAACTGAAAGCATTTCCACTAAGATCAGGAACAAGACAAGGTTGCCCACTCTCACCACTATTATTCAACATTTGGAAGTCCTAGCCACGGCAATCAGAGAAGAAAAAGAAATAAAAGGAATACAAATCAGAAAAGAAAAAGTAAAACTGTCACTGTTTGCAGATGACATGATACTATACATAGAGAATCCTAAAGATGCCACCAGAAAACTACTAGAGCTAATCAATGCATTTGGTAAATTTGCAGGATACAAAATTAATGCACAGAAATCTCTTGCATTCCTATACACTAATGATGAAAAATCTGAAAGAGAAATTAAGGAAACACTCCCATTTACCATTGCAACAAAAAGAATAAAATACCTAGGAATAAACCTACCTAGGGAGACCAAAGACCTGTATGCAGAAGACTATAAGACACTGATGAAAGAAATTAAAGTTGATACCAACAGATGGGGAGATATACCATGTTCTTGGATTGGAAGAATCAATATTGTGAAAATGACTATACTACCCAAAGTAATCTACAGATTCAATGCAATCCCTATCAAATTACCAATGGCATTTTTTTACAGAACTAGAACAAAAATCTTAAAATCTGTATGGAGTCACAAAAGACCCTGAATAGCCAAAGCAGTCTTGGGGGGGAAAAAACGGAGCTGGTGGAATCAGATTCCCTGACTTCAGACTATACTACAAAGCTACAGTAATCAAGACAATATGGTACTGGCACAAAAACAGAAGTACAGATCAATGGAACAGGATAGAAAGCCCAGAGATAAACCCATGCACCTATGGTCAACTAATCTATGACAAAGGAGGCAAGGATATACAATGGAGAAAAGACAGTCTCTTCAATAAGTGGTGCTGGGAAAACTGGACAGCTACATGTAAAAGAATGAAATTAGAACACTCCCTAACACCATACACAAAAATGAACTCAAAATGGATTAGAGACCTAAATGTAAGACTGGACACTATAAAACCCTTGGAGGAAAACATAGGAAGAATGCTCTTTGACATAAATCACAGCAAGATCTTTTTTGATCCACCTCTTAGAGTAATGGAAATAAAAACAAAAATAAACAAATGGGACCTAATGAAACTTAAAAGCTTTTGCACAGCAAAGGAAACCATAAACAAGACGAAAAGACAACCCTCAGAATGGGAGAAAATATTTGCAAATGAAGCAATGGACAAAGGATTAATCTCCAAAATATATAAATAGCTCATGCAGCTCAATATTTAAAAAAACAAACAACCTAATCCCCAAATGGGCAGAAGACCTAAAGAGACATTTCTCCACAGAAGACATACAGATGGCCAAGAGGCACATGAAAAGCTGCTCAACATCACTAATAATTAGAGAAATGCAAATCAAAACTACAATGAGGTAACACCTCACACCAGTTAGAATGGGCATCATCAGAAAATCTACAAACAACAAATGCTGGAGAGGGTGTGGAGAAAAGGGAACCCTCTTGTACTGTTGGTGGGAATGTAAATTGATAGAGCCACTATTGAGAACAGTATGGAGGTTCCTTAAAGAACTAAAAATAGGATTACCATATGACCCAGCAATCCCACTACTGGACATATACCCAGAGAAACCCATAATTCAAAAAGACACATGCACCCCAATGTTCACTGCAGCACTATTTACAATAGCCAGGTCATGGAAGCAACCTAAATGCCCATCGACAGACGAATGGATAAAGAAGTTGTGGTACGTATATATGATGGAATATTACTCAGCCATAAAAACGAACGAAATTGGGTCATTTGTAGAGACGTGGATGCATCTAGAGACTGTCATACGGAGTGAAGTAAGTCAGAAAGAGAAAAACAAATATTGTATATTGACACATATATGTGGAACCTAGAAAAGTGGTACAGATGAACCAGTTTGCAGGCAGAAATTGAGACACAGATGTAGAGAACAAACGTATGGACACCAAGGGGGGAAAGTGGCGGGGGTGGCGGTGTGATGAACTGGGAGATTGGGGTTGACATGTATACACTAATGTGTATAAAATGGATGACTAATAAGAAAAATAAATAAACAAACATTAAAAAAAATTTTTTTTAAAAAGTCAAATGTGTTCCCACCAAGGATACTCTAGGCTCTGAGGCTTCCCTATCAATGTCCATGAAATATTTGAGGTTCAAAATGTTCCAGTTTCACACACTTTCTTCCAGGAAAGAGAACCAGAAGGTCCACTCCCTGGTTTGTTTCGTGGAATCACTTAACTTTTGCTACGAGAGCCTGGTGGTGACAACAGGGAAAGGAAAACCACAGACCAGCCTCACTCTCGAGGTGAAGTACCACCTGGCTAAAGCCAGCAACACGTAGACAGGATGACACATCACGACGAAGACGGACTTGCTTAGCATTAGAAATCAAGTCAACTCACCACACGAGCAGACCAGAGAAGAGAAATATACAATTGACTCAATGCAGGAAAAGACATTGATGAAATTCAACATCCCACTTACACTTTTTAAAAATGTAGCAAACTGGCGTTAGACTTCTTTAATGTGATAAAGAATGTTTGCCAACAATAACCCACAGGAAGCGTCATACTTAATCATAACATTATTAAGACTTCCCTGGCGGTCCAGCGGTTAAGACTCCGTGCTTCCACTGCAGGGGGCGTGGCTTGGATCGTCCCCGCAAGCCGCTCGGCGTGGCCAAAAGAAAAAGAATCATAAACGTTAAAAGCATTTCCTTTAAGACTGAGAACAAAACAAGGATGCTCTCTGAAGCCACTGGGTCTCCTGACTGGAACAAGGAGAGAAGAAAGAAGTACAAGGCATGAGGAGTGGAAGGGGAGACAGTTGTTTTCGGATAACACGAGTGTGCATGTAGAAAGTCCAAATGAGTACAGAGATAAATTGTTAATGTTATCGAGACAATTTAGCAATGTTGCTAGATATAAATTCGGTGATAAAAATCAATGATATTCCTATTTATCAGAACAGATAATGAGAAAGCAAGATTTGGAACACTTATTTACAATTACGCCAATAAATGGGAAGTACTTGGGGATAAATACAGGAAAGAGGGCGTAGGACCCCGATGAGAGATGAGGAAGCCCCGGCCCCGCCAGGCGGCGTGAAGTGAGACCTACAGAAAGGATAAGGGGAGTCAGTGACCCAGGCTCTTCAACAAATGGATGCCGTGGGGGGAAAGGGAAGCGGAGCTGTTCTGAACGTAAAAGCCGTGAGAGACAAGCCAACCGCATGCAAGGGGGCGTTCTGGTTTGGAACCTGAGTCAGGCGAGAAACTGTAGAAGATATTTCTGAGGTAACGTGGGAAAATGAACACCAAGTGGTATTAGATTGTATTAAGAAATCAATGTTAACTCGGCTGGGGTTGATAATGAATTTGTGGTTATGCTAAAAATAAGTTCTTTTCAGTTAGAATTGTGTACTAAACAGTTTACGGGTGGGGCTTCCCTGGTGGCGCAGTGGTTGAGAGTCCGCCTGCCGATGCAGGGGACGCGGGTTCGTGCCCTGGTCCGGGAGGATCCCACATGCCGCGGAGCGGCTGGGCCCATGAGCCATGGCCGCTGAGCCTGCGTGTCCGGAGCCTGTGCTCCGCAACGGGAGAGGCCACAACAGTGAGAGGCCCGTGTACCGCAAAAAAAAAAAAGAGTTTATGGGTGAACTATTACACCTGGGGTTTTCTCTGAACTACATCAGCCAAGCGCTACAAGTGAGAAGCAGTAGAAACTCCAGGATTGACTCGATTCTGGTGACCACTGAAGGGGGGCTCGGCGCCCGACAGTTCATAGGACCACTACGTGGTGAGTTTGAAATTGTCCATAACAAAAACCTAAAAAAGAATAAAACCAATATAAATAAATCAATGGAGAGGTGCATGTTCACGTAATGGACACTCAATGCTGTCAGGATGCCAGTTCTCTCCAAATTGCTCCACAGAGGCATTAAAACCCCCCCAAACTCCGACAGGGCAGCGTGTGCACACGTGTGCAAGCGGCGGGCAGGGAATGCACATCTCAGTCCACATGCTAAGAAGCTGCGTGTCCACCCCGGAAATCAGTTCCTTGGGGGCCAAAGCCTCACAGGTGAAGAGCAAAGCTGCTACGCTGAAGGCGGAGGGGCCTTCATGCCTTCAGGTTTTCCTAAACAAGACATCAAAAACATTAAGTCACAAGACGAAAAGCTGGCAGAGTCTCGTACACTTAAAAACTTTGGTTCAGGTGACACCCTAAGGAGGGTTTAAGAAACACTACAGATTAGAAGATAAACGCAGCACATTTCCCAAAAGGTTTACCATCAAGACATGCAAGGAACATCGTCGGCTCAACAGAGAAGGTGGGCAGCCCAACAGCAAAACGGCGAGGCCAGGACAGGCGGGTTACAATAAAGGACGTTCAGATGGCTGGATTCATGCCTGTCTTCCTGGCATTAGTAATAGTGCTCCCTGTAACTCTTAACAGAGTCCTGGCCAGATGATGAACTGTTTCTTGGTGATAAACCAAAAAGGGCTGCTCAACCTCATTTGTAATCAAGGAGATGCAGAGTAAAGCCACATACTATTGTTACACAGCCGTCAGACTCGGTAACACCTTCCGAGCCTGAGTATACCAGGTGGCACAAAGGACACGAAGCAGTGGGGAGGCGCACGCCCTAACGGTGGGAGGGAAAACCGGGACAGGTGCTTTGAAAAGAGCTCAGCATTGTATCGTAGTTAAGTATATACACGCCCTCTGCACTGGTATCCTATTGCTGCCGCAGGAAATTGCCGCGCACTCAGGGACTTAGCACAGGTGTATCATCTTACAGTTCCGGAGGTCAGAAGTCTGAAATGAGCCCCACTGGGCTAAAATCAAGGTGTCGGCAGGGCTGCCTTCCTTTCCGGAGGCTCTGGGGGAGGGTCCATTTTCTTGCCTTTTCCAGTTTCTAGAGGTCACCCACGTGCCTCGGCCAAGGCCCCATCCTACCAACTTCAAAGCCACTACTGTCAGGTGGTCTTTCTCGGGCTGCTTTCTTTCTGGCTCCCCTCCGCCTCCCTCCCCACTAGGAGGGCCCTTCTAGGTGCACTGGGCTCACCGGGATAACCCAGCACTATCTCCCATCTCAGAGTCAGCTGACCAACAACCTACATTCCCAGTGCCTGTAACCTAACACATTCACGGGTTCCAAGGGTCAGGACACGGCGGTCTCCGGGGGCCATTATTCTGTCTACCACGCCCTCTGACTCAGCAATTCCTCTCCTAGGCGTTTACCCTACAGAAACTTAGATGCTGTATTAGTTTCCTGGGGATGCCGTAACAAAGTACCACAAACTGGCTGTCTTAGAACAACACAGAAGTATTTTCTCATAGTTCCGGAGGCCAGAAATCTGAAATCAAGGTGCCAACTCCCACTGAAGTGCTAGGGGAGGAACTATTCCAGACTTCTCTGCTAGCTTCTGGTTCCTGGGCTTGTGGCAGCGTAACTCCAATCCATGTGACAGTCTCCCTGTGTGCGTGTCTACGTCCAAATTCCCGTTTATAAAGATGTCTGTCATATTGGAGGAGGGGCCACCTTCCTCCAGTATGGCATCGTCTTAACCAATTACATCCCCAATGACCCAATTTCCAAATGAGGTCATATTCTGAGATACGGGGGGTTAGGATGTCAACATATCTCTTTTTTGAGGAGACACAATTCCACTCCTAACACACATAGATACCAGGAGCCATAACGAGACCCCAGAGAGCAGTGTTCGTAAGAGCAGTAACTACGGAAACAACCCACAGCCATCGGCAGCAGAACGACTGTGAGATCCGCACCGTGGCGAGCCAGCTGTGATGGAGGTGACGACCCACAGCTCGTGCAGCAGTGTGGATAAGGCTCTTACACACAACCGAGAGGGAGGAAGACACAAGCACAGGCTGCCTTTCTTCTTCCCCTTCCGCCCCAGGTGGGCCTGTGAAACAGGGTCCACAGTGGCCCAGACTGGGTGACAGAGCCTGAGTGGAGGAAGGCAGTCAGTCCAGTGTCGGGTATGAGAGCCCGAGCGGGGGGCGGGGGGAGGGGGTAGGTGTCCACTGTGTGCGCCACTGGCTCAAGCCCTGGAGGGATGACATAGCTTCAGAGCCTCAAAGTACTGCCCAACAAAATACTCGTCAGTTACAAAGGGCAAGGCAACTTCCCAGGCGAGACGCTGGCAGATACCACCTTCATCAAGTGATCAAAGCAAACTCGTCACTAATGTGACAAATGGACCACTGTGAGCCACCTGACGGGATGGAACGAGCAGAGAGTGACACGTGGCCTCACTTCTGTGGCTTCCCTGCCAAAGACGCATAATGGGAATCTGATCACGAGGAAACATCAGACAAACCCAGAGGGGCTTTCTACAAAGTCACTGGCCTAAACCTTCAAAAGTGTCAGGGTCACGAAGCCAAGGAAAGCCTGGTGAATGTTCTGGAATGAAGGAGACTACACCACGATGACTGCTCAGTGCAGTGGGGGGTCCCAGACCGGACCCTCTCGGGTTTGTGACTTTATGGGTCTCTGATGGTCGTGTGTGGTTATGCTGGAGATTGTCCTTATGTGTAGGAAATGCACACGGATGTATCTGGAGGTGACAGCGCGTCACGCAGGCAACTCATCCTCAACTGCTCCAGGAAACACGTTTTTTATGTTGAACTTGCAACTTCTACATAAATTTGAGATTGTTTCAAAAATTAAAAAAGAATATATACAGCATTTTCCCATTTATATAAGGTTTAAAAACAGGTGAAACAATATTGTTTACAAACGGTAAAACTAAAGAAAATCAAGGAAATTAGCATCAGAAAGTCAGGCTATGGTCACTGGGGAAGGGTCTGCGTGGGGCATGGGCGGGGTAGGTTGACTTGGGGTGCTGACCAGGTTCAATTTCTGGACTTGGGTAGTGACTAGTGATGCTGGCTTTATAACCAGTCCTTCAGCAGTACCTGTGAGTGTACTCGCCATCGGTCTACAGGGATAACCCAGCAGGGAATTCTTTGGACTGTGGGTACCAGAGCCGGTCCGCCCATCACCTGCTTCAGTACTTGGCTCACGGCAGATGGTCAAGGAGTGTTTGTCAGATACATAATGTGAGCACGTAAAACGACGGAAACAAATAAGAGAGATTTCCAGAAACAGGTAACCATTAAAAACCAAACTGAGATGACCTCGGAATTCCTTTCCTCTGCCCGGACCCTCAGCGTCCCCTCTTCTTACCAGCCGGGCTGAGCCCTCGAGTTTTGCTCAACGGTGTCCTAGATGTGAAAGGACAACATCGCAACGTCCGCGCGGAGCCGGAGCAGAGCTCAGAACCCAAGCTTCACGGCACGCTGGGGTCCCTGAGACCGGCCAGGGGCGACCCCCACTCCCCGCACTAGCACTTATTTCTTGGGCAGAACTTCCACGATGAAGGCGCTGATTTGTGCCTGAGGGGGCGGCTAAAGTCCTCGACCCAGCCCCAGGCTCCGGGGCCAACGGACCCACCTCTCCTCAGACCCGCCGGGGTACGAAGGGCGCGCGCTCCGGGCGGAGAAGCTGCTCGGCTGCGGCTGGCTGCGCGGTTTGGAGCGGGCAGCTCCATGGCAACGGACGGCTCCACCGCGGTGTGGGGGTGCCCGCGCCCCCCTTCCCCGCTCGCGCAATGGCTCGGTCCGGCGGCGCGCCCCCTGCGCAGGCGCAGTGAGGCCGAGGCGGCCACTTGCGCCCCGAGCGCGGGAGGGAGGCGGGGGCGCGCAGCTCCGGGTCGCGGGGACCGGGCGCTGGCCGAGGCCGAGGCTGCGAGCGGAGGGTCGCGGGGGCACCCAGGCCGTGGCGGAGGAGACCAGCGCTGCTCGGTGGACCGAACGGCGCGCCAGGCTGCCTCCCCTGGTTTGGGCCAAGCCGGTCGAATTTCGGATTAGTTGTCAATTTTAAAAACAGGAGAGTTCACATAAAATCGGGGTTCCTCACTTTTCTTTTCGAGATGAGAGACTTGGCACAATATGGCACACTGGGCTGGAGCTGAACTGAGCTTTCCCCGCGCATTCTCCAGTCCCCAGCCCTGCCCGGGCCCAGAGGGGCGTGTGTTTGCGGCTGAGATGCAGGGATGTGAAGAAGGGTCCTTCTCGCCAGTGCACTCAGTGCCGGGCCCTGGGTCCCCGAGTGAGTCCGCGTATCCCCCGTCCTTGCAGGGCCCCGCGCCTTCCAGCATCCCACCTGCATGTGACTTGCAGGGCCGCTGGCCCTGCTGGCCACTGGCTGGCTTTGACTAGTGTTTCCTGATGCCACAGTGGGGCCCAGGAAGTCCCTTAGTTTCATCCTGGGATGGTGAGATCCATCAGAGCCATCAAGCCTCGTGAAAAGCGCAGCATCTCTGAGAGCTGTGGACTTTACCCAGGTGACAGCAGTTACCTCTGCCTTCATTCCCCTGCAACGGTGCCCAGGCCTTTCCCTTCTGGACCGAGGAACAGACCTGAGTCACCATATGAGCCCAGGGCAGTTTTTCTAAGAGAAATTATTCTTCTCTTCCCCACCCCACCCGAATTACGGAGCTTCTTCTTGTCAGCTTTGCTTCTCTGAGCCTGTCCATATGAATGATTAAGGCGCTTTCTACTAAAGAAAAGGGCAGCGGAAGACTGAAAAGAGCCCCGTGTCCACCAGTGAGAGCTGGGTGAGGTGCAGCCGCACAGCGGAAGGGCTGGGAAAGGACTGTTTCTATGTTCTGCCCTGGAGTGATTGCCAGAACATACCGTTAAGGGAAAAACATCAAGATGCAGGACAGTGGGTACAGTATTTTATCTAAGAAGGGGCAGGTGCAATAAGAATATACTTGCTTATTTTCTTACATTATAAAGTAACGTAAAAATGGTTACTGACCAGGGGCAGGAGGGTCAGTAGTAGAAACCAGATTTCTCTAAATGTGCTTGTACAGTTGGCTATGGAACTGTGTAATTATAAAACCCAAAATAAGACAGAAGACAAAAAACAAAGAAAAGAGTTGAAGACAAAATAATAATAAAAATAAGAACCTAACTCTATGTCAGTTTGGTGGCTTAACCAACAGAAAAGGATAATTTCAAGTGGCTTTAAAACCCAACAGTTTGTGCATACCTAGTAGACTATAAACTATACAATTGTTTGCAGTAATCCGGGTCTTTGTTATAACATTGATATTGTTATTCTGGAATTATCCGAAGTGGGGTAAAACAAAAAAGTAGTATAGTAATATTAGGAACCAATATTTTCATTTGGGCGAAGAGATAGAAACATAAAAAGTGGAAAAACCAGTAATATTGGATTTGGATGTGAAATATTAGTATGAATTAATATAAATTTTTCTTTTAAAATACATTTCTTAGCTCTGTCCACTGAGAAGGTCTAGAACTATCAATATGGTAGCCACTGGACACATGTGGCTATTTAAATTAATTAAAATTAAATACCTGAACGAATATTCGTACACCCATGTTCACAGCAGCATTATTCACAACAGCCAGGCGGAAACAACCAAAATGTTCATCAGTGGATGAATGGATAAACAAAATGTGATAGATACATATAGTCGAGTATTATTGTGCCTTTGAAAGGGATGACATTCTGACACCTGCTACAAAATGCATGAACCTTGAAGACATGATACTGAGTGAAATAAGGCAGTCACAAAAGAACAAATATTTGATTTCACTCACATGAGGTACATAGTCAAATCTATAGAGGCAGAAGGTAGACTGGTGGTTGCCAGGAGCTGGGGCTGGTGTGGTGAAATCTGGGGTGAGTGTTTAGTGGGGACAGAGCTTCAGTCTGGGAAGATAAAGGAGTTCTGGAGATGGAGGGTGGTGCCCGTCGCACAGCAATGTGAATGTGTCTAACGCTGCTGAACTGTGCACTTAAAAGTGGTTACGATGGTAAAATTTAACTGCTGTATATTTCACCACAGTAAAAACATTTTAATTAGATAAAATTAAAAATTCCATTCCTCAGCGGCAGAAGCCCTGTGCGGCTCACAGCTGCTGTGTTAGGTGCCACAGGTTTAGAAAGTGCCCGTCACCGTCTGGGACAGCACTGGTGTCAACACAATCACCAGTCCAGCAGGGATGAGCACTCTTGGCACCCAGGCTGTTGTCCCTACACGCCGTTTCCCACGAAGAAAGAAAACGGAGCTTCCTAGAAAAAAACGGCTGATTCCAGATCTGAGGCAGAAAACGTCCAAGACGATCCTGGAGCATCTTTACCGACAGAAAGTGAGGAAATTATCAACGATCCTAGTGCTGTGTCGGAGGATTCATTAGCCAACTTGCAGGGCTCCCGCCGGTCAAAGTAGGGACAATTTTGAGTATCCAAGTGTAGGGGAGATCCCGCAGCAATCCAAGGCCAAAAAAGAAAAGAAAAGAAACTGTTTACAAAGGATTGAAGCACATCAAATACGCTAATATCCATGAGCTCATTCTAAACATAGAGTCCTCATCGGTCATCTTTGGAGGATGCTAGGATACTAAGTTACTATTCTGACAACTTCCTAGCAGCCATGGGGGAGCCCACTGTGATCTCCCTTCCAGAAAGGAGGTGCATGTAGCTGTGAAGAGTGGCAGCTGGCGACCCACCTCCAGTTGCAGTGCTGTAGTTGGACGGGGTTTGAGCAGATCCCACTCTCTCTCTGGCTGGCATCTGGGCCCGACACCTCCCCCGGCATGAGACTCTCTAACGCACAGCCTCTGCTCCAGAGCCCTTCCATACCCCCTCTGCGCTGGCCAAAACCTTGTCAGGTTTACATTAGAGTTCAGTTCTCCTGCTCAGTCTTGCTTTCCCCCTCTTTCCATCCACAGGTGTCAGATCAGGATTGCGGAATGAAGGCCTTCTCGGCCCAATCCCACTTCCTCCCCTTGATCTTTCATAGGCATGAGCCTCCAATAAATCTTTTGCATTCCTAATTCCCTCTCACGGTCTGCTTACGGGAGGACCCAGACGGACACAGCTGGCACCAGGAATGGTCTCAGAAAGCAGATGGCATGATGGGGATTTGTAACCTGATCACTCACTGTCCAGCTGGCAAGGAGGAGCCCATCCTGGGTAACATGTGGATGCCCGGAACAAGGTGGCAGTCTGCTGGTAAACTTCCACCAATAACAAATTGGGAGAAGGTGGCTGGTACAATGATGGAGGAGAGTGTGTGTTTGTGGGGGGCAACAGTACAATGATCTGGCTGTTACTGCGTTCCATTGAGGGGGTAGGAAAAGCTGGAGACGCTTAACCAACAATTGAAACTAAGTGTTGACACCAAAAGCAAAGGCAACAAAAGCAAAATTAAACAAAGGGGGCTACATCAAACTAAAAAGCTTCTGCACAGCAAAGGAAACTGTCAACAAAATGAAAAGGCAACCTATGGAACAGGAAAAAATATTTGTAAATCATACATTTGATAAGGGGTTAATAACCCAAAATATATAAAGAACTCATACAACTCAGTAGTAAAAAGAACCCCAGACAATCCAATTAAAAAATGGGGGGCTTCCCTGGTGGCTCAGTGGCTGAGAGTCCGCCTGCCGATGCAGGGGACGCGGGTTCGTGCCCCGGTCCGGGAGGATCCCACGTGCCACGGAGCAGCTGGGCCCGTGAGCCATGGCCGCTGAGCCTGCGCGTCCGGAGCCTGTGCTCCGCAACGGGAGAGGCCACAGCAGTGAGGGGCCCGCGTACCGCAACAACAACAACAAAAAAAGGGCAGAGGATCTGAATAGACGTTTTTCCAAAGAAGACACACAATAGGCACATGAAAAGCTGCTCCACATCGATAATAGTCACAGAAATGCAAATCGCACCTGTTAGAATGACTGTTCCCCAAAAGACAAGAAATAGCAAGTGCTGCTGGAGGTGCGGAGAATAGGGAGCCCTCGTGCACTGTTGGTGGGGACGTAAATTGAAACAGCTGCTGTGGAAAACAACATGGAGTTTCCTCAGAAGATTAAAAATAGAACTACCATGTGATCCAGCAATTCCACTTCTGGGTACTTACCCAAAGAAAATGAAAACACTAACCCAAAAAGACATCTGCACCCCCATGTTCACTGCAGCGTTATTCACAAGAGCTAAGACATGGAACCAACCTAAGTGTCCATCAGTGGATGAATGGATAAAGAAGATGTGATGGGGGGCTTCCCTGGTGGCGCAGTGGTTAAGAATCTGCCTGCCAATGCAGGGCACACGGGTTCGGGCCCTGGTCCGGGAAGATCCCACCTGCTGCAGAGCAACTAAGCCCGTGCGCCACAACTACTGAGCCTGCGCTCTAGGGCCCGCGAGCCACAACTACTGAGCCCACCTGCCTAGAGCCCGTGCTCCGCAACAAGAGAAGCCACCGCAATGAGAAGCCCGCGCATCACAATGGAGAGTAACTCCCACTCGCTGCAACTAGAGAAAGCCCGCATGCAGCAACGAAGACCCAACTCAGCAAAAAACAAATAAATTAAAATAAATAAATTATAAAAATAAATTAAAAAATAGTAAAAAAAATTTTTTAAAGTGAAATCTTGCCATCTGCGACAACATGGAGGAGCCTTGAGGGCATTATGCTAAGTGAAATAAGTCAGACAGAGAAAGACAAATAGTGTATAATCTCACGTGTGGTAGCTAAAAAAAAAAAACCCCAAAAAGCAGAAAAACCCACCACCACCAACAATAAAAAAACCCAAAAAACAAAACAAAAAGCAAACAAACAACAACAACAAAACCCAAAAGACAAAGAAGGAAGCAAACAAAAAATCCAAACTCATAGATACGGAGAACAGATGGGTGGCTTCCAGAGGCGGGGGCGGGGGCTGGGTGAAATGCATAAAAGAATCAAAAGGTACAGACGTCTAGTTATAAGAGAAATAAATCGTGGGGATGTGATGCACAGCACGGCGACTATAGTTAATAACACCGTGTTGCATATGTGAAAGCTGCTAAGAGAGTAGGTCTTTGAAGTTCTCATCAGAAGAAAAAAATTCCCATAACTATGCTGTGATGGTGGTTACCTAGGTTATTGTGGTGATGATTCTGCAATACAGGCGACCCTTGAGCAACGTGGGTTTGAAGCGTTTGGCCCACTCATGCATGGATTTTTTTCAGTAAATACCTGCACTCCAGTACTGCAGGATCCGCGGAGCCGCGGCTGAGGTGGGGCAGCTGTAAGTTAACCCGGGGTTTCCGAGCCCCACGTTGTTCAAAGGTCTGCTGTATACACAAACACGGAATCATTATGTCGTACACCTGAAATATGTACGTATGTCAGTCATACCTCAATAAAAAATTTCAAATTGAAAGCAAAACAGTATCTAAACCATGATGATTATAACACATAATTGTATTATTTGACAGAAAAGAACTTCTCAAATTAAAAATAATGAAAAAGAAAAAAAAAACCCAAAAAACTAAGAGTGAAGGCCAGAGCTGCTTGGTAGTTTATCAAGAGGCTCTTACCTCCTTCTCTGGAGAAAAGGAGGTGATGGAAGCAGGACGAGGACAGACTAGAGATGCTGAGATTCAGAGGTGTTGGAGTCCAAGCCAAGGTAGCTTCGCTGTGCCAAGATCAGGTCCTGGGACCAAGGGCAGGTCCACGGGCCAAGGGCAGGGTCCTGGGTTCAAGGGCGGGTCCGGGGGCCAAGGGCAGGTTCTGGGACCAAGGGCAGGTGGGCAATCTTGACACATAGGGCGGGATATCTGGGTGGAGGCCCCAGGGTTTTTGGCTTCCCAGGCTGCTCTGAAACTTCAGAGGCGGCAAAGGTGGCTCACGTCTCCCTAAGGGGAGCCAGCACTCCCCGCATCTGGAAGGACACCCTGGAGGTCTCCCCAGCAAGGCATCAGGGCCCTGCTCAGCCTCTGTCCCACGCCTCCCCTGGCTGCCAGGCTGGTGACTAGGGGTAAGTTGCAGCCTCATCGGGTACACGTGAGCCTGGGAGGAGAGGAAGGGGCTAAATGCCAAGGACTTGCACGAGTGAGCACCTCGACCCGGCCATGGGAGGGGCGGCTGAGCAGCGGGGCCAAACCCGAGCCTGTGACAGGGAGAGGCTACGAGGGCCTTTCTCTTGGGATGTGGGGTTTAATGCCTTGAGGAGCCAGAGGAGGCTGAAACGCACGTGAAAGCGGCTGCAAATCTTCTAAATTTGATGAAAACTCTAAGCCCACAGACCCTAGATGCTCAAGCAGAATAAATACAAGACAATTTACACCAAGACTCAAACTAATCAAATGGATGCAAATGAGAAACAGAGAAACGCTCTTCAAACCCCCAGAGAAAGACACACTTTCCCTACAGAGCAGCGGAGAAACGCCACCCAGCTTCCTGTGACAAACCAAAGACAGAGGAACTTGAAAATAAAGGAAGGAAAGAAAGAAAACTAACCCAAATCTTGTTGACCTGAACGTGTTGGAGCAAGTCTCGAGGGGCAGAGCACGTGCGGCTAGGGGGCTGCGGCAGGGGGCAGGGGTCACTGGATGGGAAGTGAGAAGGCGTCTGCACCAGCATCACCCTGTGAGACTCCAGAAAAGGCAAAACTGTAGGGATAGGAAGCAGACACCTGTGGTCACCTGGGCCCAGGGCTGGGGTGCAGTCACCTCCTCGGGGGACTGCAAAGGGGCAGGAGGGAACTTTTAAGGTGGAGCAAATGGGCAATGTCGTGATTTCAGTGGTGGTTATACAACGCTCCGTGTATATCAAAGCCATCAAATTGTATAGTTAAATTAGTGAATTTTATTGTATGTAAACTGTATTTCTATAAAGCTCATTAAAAATAAGCTGGTGGCTTCCCTGGTGGCGCAGTGGTTAAGAGTCCACCTGCCAAAGCCGGGGACATGGGTTCGAGCCCTGGTCCAGCAAGATCCCACATGCCGTGGAGCAACTAAACCTGTGCGCCACAACTACTGAGCCCACATGCTGCAACTACTGAAGCCCGCGCACCTAGAGCCCGTGCTCCGCAACAAGAGAAGCCACCGCGACGAGAAGCCTGCGCACCGCGAAGAAGAGTAGCCCCACTCGCCGCAGCTAGAGAAAGCCTGTGTGCAGCAACGACGACCCAACACAGCCAATTAATTAATTAAAAATAAGCTGAACACAGACATCAGTCCGCACCTACTGGACCACACGTGACCTGGCTTCTGCCTGCCTCACTCTGCTGCCCTCCCTCCCTCCCTCACGGCCACTCGGGCCTGGCCTTGCTCCTGTCTGGACTGGCCAGTTCACTCCTGCCTCAGGGCCTTTGCACATTCCGTTCTCTGCCCTGAACACTTACCTGGCTCTTGGTGGGGCTGGCTTTTCCTCCAGAAGGGATAGAATGGAATCCAAACCTCAGCTCAGATGTTGCCCCTCACAAAGGTCTTCCCGCCCACCCTGTGTACAGTGCCCGTCCCCACAGGTATTCCCCATGATTGTTGTCTTGCTGAGGTTACACTTGAAATGGTCTCTTTTGTTTGTTTACCCACTGATTGTCCAGGATCTTCCTCCCAGAAGTTGAGGCCACTGGGGACGGGAACCTTTTATATCTTATTCACGCCCAACGTCTGGACCAGTACTTGGCACAGAGTAGGATGAATAATTCCATACATATTGGTTAAACGAATATTGACCTGTGTCGGGGCCTTTCTTAAGGAAGTTTAATCAAAGTATCCAAATATCGAACGTGAAAAAGATTACAGCAAATCTCCTGCTTTTACTACTCCAGCATCCTGCCCAGAGGATCAGCTCATCAGACCAGAGAGAGTCTTGGGGAGCCGTGGGAGCAGGGCCGCCCGACCACCATGGGGACCCTGTGCCAGCAGCCCCTTCAGGACTTTCACGTCAGTCAATTCAGTCGTGCTGGCACCTAAAGGAGAGTCTTTTTCACTTGATAGGCAGCCCTTTGTTAGGTATGTTAATCTGCGTGTAGCATTTTCCGTCACATGAAAGAATTCAAATTGTCGCTTTAAAAAACATAAAATACGAGAATAGAATTCTGTCTTCTCCTCATTACACGTGAGCAATTGTACTTGGACGTCTATCTACCTCATGGAGAAAAAATTCTCTAAGTGGCCAAGTTCGGGTGTTTATTGGTTCTCAGGGCCTTGATTACCAAAACCAGCCTCGAGACGCAGCCCCATTTCCAGCGCATCCTTTGTTTGAGCAGACAGTTGATCTCGGCCCGCTGCAGGGATTTTGCATGTGACCCTTTCTGCTAAGTTGCCTCTGCTTCTCCAAATGAATGGATTCCATCTGGAAATCATGGGATTAATAATTACACTCTAATAAGATGAAGAAAATTTTTTTGTGTCACTGCCATTTTCTCTGGTGCATTTTCCCAGGAAAATAATAAAACAACCTCACAAATATATGAAGCAGGGATTTTAAAATTAGCTGGTGCAGTTTCCCCTCCTGAGTCCCTGTGACTCACCTGTACCTCCTGGGGCCCGTCCTCCTGCTGCAATGGATTCAGGCCAGCTCTCTGCCCAAGCTTTGGACTCGGTGCCGTCCCTTCCCCTATGTCGTGAGCATGCGGCAAAGCATTACCCAAAGGAAACAGGCAGAAAAGACAGCAGGCTGATGATCTCACGAGTCCAGTACACGCACCAACCACACCTTGCAGCTCCCTAGGTTCTGCCTAGGGCGTTGTTACCCAGGGAAGTGTTGAGGTGGTGACTCCGGGGGACAACCACAGAAGTAGGGTGTCTGTACCTTCCAGGGCTAAACGTGCGATGGCCCTGCTCAGTGCCACGTGGGGAGAGCATAACGCCTTCCTGCACTAAACAGGAGGAAGGTACAGCAGCCGCTGCCCTGAGCCCGTAACCAGAGGGCTCTGCATGGATCGTCCGCCGGAGAAGCCGTGTTACCCGTGAAATAAGAGGAAGGGGAGCGAGTGGACGAGTTAAGTAGACCTCCAGGGACCAAACGCCCCAGGGTGGAATTTCGGGCTTCCTGTTCATCCCTGTACCCAGGCTCTAGCGCCAGGTCCCCTGGCCCGTGCTCTCAGTGCCAGGCCAGCGGGGTGGGGCTGTCTGTATCTGGGTGAAGAGCACAGACCTCACCTGAAATGGACAGAGGCCCTTCATCTGATTGACTTGGAAAGTTTCAGCAAAGTCACACTTGGAGGGTGGGGTTCTGCCTTCCCCCCAAAAAAATCACAGGTGTGGAATAAAGATGGGGAATCACCTACACTGTTTTCCACAGAAGGGGGGGACCTGAGCACCTACAAGTTAGACTGTTGTCTTCAGTGAAGACAGCCCATGAGATCCTCTGTAATGGGCTTCAGCCTTGGGGACTTCCGGTACCCAGGAAACCCATCACTCCTCAGCTTCTCCTCTGGCAAATGCATAAAACAAAGTCAGGAGAAATTACTTCCCTGAGGCCACACGGCCAGTTAGGAGCAAGACAGGGACTGGTACCAGAGCTCTGACTCTGGGGGCATTTCCTGAGTTATCAAAGGGAGGGGAGAAGTGGACCTTCGGTGGGGCTGCCCCGCATAGGCTTCTCCCCATCCTGGGACGGCTGGAGCTTGTCTGGGTGGAGCGGAAGATGAGGGCCCCGAGACCGACTAGTGACACATCAGGGGAATGCGACCGAGGCTCAGGAGTGCGACAAGCTAATTCTCAAAACACTCGAGGAAGGAAAAAGGAAAATGCCCATTCTTGAGATCCAAACTGAAGCCAACTAGCAACAAAACAGAACTAAAATAAAGCTTGCAGACTCTGGGGAAGAAATTAAGCATTTTGATTTGAGGTCAGTGAACAGCCGGGCATCCTAGAGGGAGCTGTGAAGGATGGGCGGTATCACGGGTCCCCCGGGCGTGCAGGTCGCTTCCTTACCTCTTTCTCTGTCCTGGCTTTGAAACGTGCTTCTCTCCAGGGCTCGAGGAAGGAAAGGTGATTCGATGGTACGCAGCGCCCAGGGCTGCGGCTGAGAGGCCTGTATGGGAGTCCTCCAGCGAAGCTCAGTACTAATGCTGGGCCTCAGATAGCAGACGAGGGTGTGGAAAATGGCAATAATCTGGTTCACCCTGAACCAACTGAATCACGTGATTCAAGGTCGGCAATATTTCTCAGAGGCTATCAGCACCTGGATCTTCTCAGATCCAAGAAAAGAGTGTGACAGTGAACCCAGAGAAAGCGCTGGAGCCTGGACCAGCACAGAGACCAGAGCTTGGGCCTGAAACACAGGAGAGCGAGCGCTGTGCGTGCTCCCGAGCGCTTCGGGGTCTGACCACAGCAGCTGTGCCGGCTTTTGGTGGCTCTGAGCCTAATTTCCCTGCATTTATTAAGCATCTATCGTACACCAGAGGCTGTTAGACACGAGGGCTGCTCTAGAGAAGCAGACAGACTAGATCCTAATCTAGCAGAAGAATAATGAACACAACCCTCATGAGGCTCCAGGCCCTCACGCCGTGCCAGGCCCCACTCTCCGCACTTTCTTGTGGGTTAACTCCTCAACCTCCCATCAAGCCTGCGCAGGAGGACAAATGGGAATGTGTCCGGAGACACGCCCAGAGCACACGCTCACACACACAGCAGGACAGTGCTTCCACGTACCCAGAGGACGCACCCGAGGGGCCAGGGGACCCTCCAGGGGGGCATTCTTGCTGGGACCTGCCTGACTGTCTTAGAGCTCATTGCTGGCTCTAGGAAAGAAGGCTGAGACCCAGCCCCCTTGATCTGTGGCCCTCAGGATTGGGCTAGAAATTCCCAGCAGCAAAGCCCTTTCTTTTCTTTTCTTTTTTTTAGTATATTTATTTATTTATTTATTTATTTATTTATTTTGCGGTACGCGGGCCTCTCACTGTTGTGGCCTCTCCCATTGCAGAGCACAGGCTCCGGATGCGCAGGCTCAGCGGCCATGGCTCACGGGCCCAGCCGCTCCGGCATGTGGGATCTTCCCGGACCGGGGCACGAACCCGTGTCCCCTGCATTGGCAGGCGGACTCTCAACCACTGCGCCACCAGGGAAGCCCTATTTGTTTATTTATTTATGGCTGCGTTGGGTCTTTGTTGCTGCGCGCGGGCTTTCTCTCTAGTTGTGGCGAGCGGGGGCTTCTCTTGTTGCGGAGCACGGGCTCTAGGTACACAGGCTTCAGTAGTTGTGGCACATGGGCTCAGTAGTTGTGGCTCGCAGGCCTAGTTGCTCCGCGGCATGTGGGATCTTCCCGGACCAGGACTCGACCCCGTGTCCCCCGCACTGGCAGGTGGATTCTTAACCACTGCGCCACCAGGGAAGCCCCAGCAAAGCTCTTTCTACACTCCCCATCGCCTGCCCCGCACCTGCTCTGGCCAGTGTCAACAGTCACGCACAGGACTCAACCCACTCCAGGACCAGTTTGCCCATTTTTAAGTGTTTTCATGAGACGTTCGTTTTCGGTCGTGAACTGGTACCGAGTCCAGAAGTGAATGAATGAGACCAAACGAGAAGAGTTTGTGGTCAGCTTTTTTGGAGAAACTGTGTAGAGTTTTATGTTCAGAGGAGTCACAGTAGAGAATACGGAGACCTTGGCTTTCTTGGTGGTTCGCTGGGGGTGGCGGTGGGGTGAGGTAGGGGTGTCGTCTCGTCAGAGCCCAGCCGTCGGCCTGCGGGCAGGTGTGATGGAGCCTGACCCGCCAGGCAGAGAAGTCACTGCGCCCCGCGACCAGAGCGGGGTTTGACCACAGACCTGCGGGCAGCGAAGCGACCACGCCTGCTCTCACCGCCCACCCGACGGAGGGTGGGCGAGGCGCAAGCGCCAGGGTCTTGGAAGGAGCTGCCGGTGCTGGGGGGGGGGGGCGTCTCGCCCGGTAGAAGCTGAAGGCTTCTGGGGCGCTGGCACCCTCCTCCCCCCGAACCAGTTCCCGAGGACCCGTGACCCCCACAAATAGCCCATCGCAGACTCCGCCCCAGGGACGAGGTTCTGGCGCGCCCGTCGGTCCGCAGGCGCCTGGCCGGCAGCGAGAGGCCGCGTCCACGCGGGTCCTGCGCCTGAGTCGCCTCCCGGATAGACGCGCGGAGGGACCCTTTACGGCTGGCAAGGGCAGCGGCGCTGGGACGGGGAGTGCCGGACCCCCGGCCGGGGGCGCGGGGGTGTGGCGGAGGCGGGAGGGGAGCTGCAGGCGGGGCGGCCGGAGCTGGAGGGGGAGGGCGGGAGGGGGCCGTGCCGCGCGGCGCGGGGCGGGGCGGCTCCGGGCTCGCCGCTCCGTCCGCCCTCGCGCCCGCGCCGCGCGCCCTCCCGCTCCCGCCCTCTTGTGCCGCCGCCGCCGCGGCCGCCGGCTAAGCAACTTCTCGAGCTCCCGCGACCGGCCGGACCCCGGCGCCGGCCCCGGCCCAGCGCCCAGCCGGCCGAGGCCATGGACGCGCTGGCCTGGCTGCTGCCCCCGCTTCTGCTGCTCTGCGCGCAGCAGCACCGCGGCACCAGGTGAGCGAGCGCCGGGTCCGCGCTGCGCCGGGCCGCCCTCGGTGGGGAGTCCCGCGCCGGCCAAGCCCCGGCTGCCGGGATGGAGCCCCGTGCGAACCCATGCTCTTCAGGGGCCCGCGTCTTCCCGCACCCACAGGCTCCCACCGTGTCTGTCCCCCATCCCCCCATGACTCCCCCACCCCGTCTCCCCCGCGGGCCCTCCTCTCCGAACTCGCCGCGGAGATGCCCTTGGGCGCGGGCAGCGGCGATGTTCTAGGTTCTGGCAGCCCCGCCGCCCCGGTGCTGTCCGCCGTCCCGGTGCTGAACCCGCGCCGCAGGGCCGGTCGAGGGCGTCAGAGCCGCTCGCAGTTTGCCCCGGTGCCCGGGCTCGCCTGCTGAGCTCGGGTTCCTCGCCCCAGCCGGCACTTGGCCGATCCCTGGCTGGCTGGTGCCCTTCCAGGCGCGGTCTGAGCTCTCAGCAGGGCCCCAGCTTCAGGCAGGAAGAAAGGAGGGGTCCGGAGAACACGGGAGAGGAGGCTGCTCCCCTCCCTCGGGCACCAGCTTCCGTTGCCTTTAGCAGTCTGGGGTGGACACGAAGGCGCGTCCTCATGGCAGGTGTGGCTGTGGACCTCCCTTCTGGGACCATTTCTAATGCCATCCGACTGCAGGGTATGCGAGTGGGGGAGCCAGGTGCCCCTGGCAGGGGACAGACTCCGGATTTCTTTTTAACTGTCAGGAGAGGGGATGAGGTGCCCTGTCTTCCCCCACAAAGGCAGAGGCTAAGAAGAAAGGTGCCTGTGCCGAGGCTCCCTCGCTCTGGCTCCCAGGGTCCAGCATGGTCCCAGCTCGCTTTTCACGTCTCTGCAGACTGGACTTGAGGTGGGCCCCGGGCTGCCCAGCATCCTGACCACTGAGTCTGGTTACCAGCCATAGGCGTTGTGAGGGGCCTTTTTGAAAATCACCTTGGTGCCAGGGTTGCAGGAAAAAACAGAGCAGAAACATCTCTCCCTGCCCCTTCCCCCCAGCATTCCAGACTTTGTGGTCAACCAACTGAGGTCGAAGACTTTAAAAGCCAGAAATCGTTGAACACTGGCCTGTGTTGTGGCTGTAGTCACTTGGACAATACGTAACACGGCTCTGTGTGTGTGTGGTCAGAGCTTACTTGTTGGTGGGTGGAGGGCAGAGTCTGGCTTTGGTTGTAGACCTGGCTGTCATGTCACAGTCACGGGCAGTGCCCGTGTGGCCCCTGTCCCGGGGCCTTGTTCTGTATCAAGCCCAATGGGCTGTTCTCCTCTCTCCTCTTCCTGCTTCACGGTCCCAGAAAGGGCGAAGCGCTGAGGTGTGGCTGTGGAGGGATGTGCTGGGGGCCGGGGGTCAGCCGCCGGCTCAGGCCCACAGCTGCGCACCGCAGTTCTGAAATCCAAGTTGCTCTGAGCCCCAAGTGTTTGTCCAAGTTTGACACCAACACTCAGTTGGCGGCAAAGCCTGCCTTGCTTGTTTTGTCTGTATCCACGCTACTCATGAGGCATATTTATACATTTCCTGCTGGAAAATTCTCCAGACACACCCCTCCCCAAGTCCATGAGTGCGTTATATTGCCTTTCTAAAATCTGCAGTGTTTTGACCTCCTACCCCATCTGGCTCCTGGGTTGTTGGGCAAGGGGCGAGCCTGTCTGCCTGTGTAGGAAGGCCGAGGCCCCGGTTGGGACGAGCGCCTCTGGGCTTTGGGGGCCTTCGGGGCCTCTTTTCCCATCTGCTCTGCGTCCCTCCGCTCAGATACCAGGGCGACAGTGGCTTCCCTTCCCTCGTGCCCACCCCGGGGCGGTGTGAGGGGACATCGGGGCGAATGGAAGGGCCTCTTTGTTGCCGCCCCTCAGCCCAGGTCCTGGGGCTGCTGGTGGGATAAGAAGGGAGTGGGCCGTGCAGCGTTTGTGGGTCGGGTCACGGCCACGCTTCCCTGAGCCGCTCACGCAGCGGCCGCCCGAGCTCGCCGGCTGCCTCCCCGAGTGGGTGGCCTTCCGGGGCTGCCGGCACCCCCGTCTCCCTGGAGAAGCTGTGCCCGCGGCTCCTGCCTCGCCCTCACCTCCCGTGAGCACGATCGTCGTGGTGTTCGCCTTGGTAACTGAGGTGCCGGCGCTGCAGCGGCTGCTCTAAAAGCAGAGCTGTCAGGGATCCGTGGGCTTCGTGCGCGCAGGGTCCGGGGTGGGGGGTGGGAGGATCCTGGGGCTGGTGCCTGCTGCCTCGTTCAGCTACACCCACCTTCCCTTCCCATCCCCAGGGGCACAGGCAAGTGACAGGGGTGGGGCTTCTCTCAGGGGGGCCTGACGGCACCCAGGAGCAGCCCCGGGAGGGCGGAAGCTGCCTGTGATTTCACGGCACCTGCTTTGTCCCACGAGCTTGAGCCTGGTGTGTCTCTGAGCTTCTGTTCCTCTAATGAAACCCCAACCCTAGGCCACCGCCGGCTTCCAGGGCCATCAGAGGAGTTAGACGCTCCCTCCCGGAACGCGGGTCAGAGTCCCAACATTCTGACCCCATGCAGAGCCCCACATGGACCAGGTACCCCGCCTGCCCCACTGACTCTACCTGAACCAGTGGAGGAGGGTAGGGCCCTCCAGGACCCAGAGTACCATATAGCCCCGCCTCCAGCCCCCGCATCCCTTCGCAGCTGCAGAAGCGGCCACCTTGTCCCAGGTGAGATGTGGCACTGCAGGAGGCTGTTCCCTTCTCACCCCTGGAGACGGCAGAGCTGAGAACCCACCAGTGTCCTGACACTTTCAGGCGAGCTTCATGGTGGGCGCTGCCCTTGCCCTTGCCTCTGTGCCCCTGAGCGTGTGTGAGGCCCTGGCCCAGGACAGGTGTGCTCACCTGTGCCACCAGCCCAAGGCTGGGAAGGGTGGTGTCTCCTGATGGCCTGGCTCCAAGCAGGCCAGCGGCTGGGCCAGTCCGAAAGTAAAGCCTCATTCCAGTCCCTTTGTGTCTGGCCTTCAGGGTGAACCCCGTTTGCGTTTCTAATTGTGCTTTACGTGGGGCCAGGGCTGCATTTAATTCCTTCTTTGACTTTGTTACCAAAGCACCTGCCCTGTCTACACGCTCTACCCAGCCTTCACCTGGAGGGACCCCGTGGGCCTGCGGGGAGAGCGGGTTTCGCAGGCCTCACCAGCTGAGGACCTCCTGGGTCACGTTCAGCCTTCCTCATGGGCCAGTATGTGGAACAGACGAGGGGCCCAGGTGCCCTTGCCGGCGTTTCCCAAGCCCCGGCAGCCCGAGGCCTTCTTGAAGCCCCTGAGAGGACGGCGTCCCGGGGCCAGTCCAGCTGGATACCGAGCTCCACCAACTCAGCGGCAGAACTTGCTCCCGGCCCCTCCCTCCACTGACCCTCCCTCGGTCTGGACCAGGCCCCTTTCTGTCTCCATGGCCCGTCCAGCCCATCATCCCCCCAACCTCCACGATGGCCCCCAGTTTATCCCCCCTATTCCCTCAGGACACTTCCCATGCCGCTCCCTCACAGGCATCCAGGTTTAATCTAATTAATCGAGCAGCTCCTTGTTCGGAGTGCCGGTTTCCCCTTGACCCCGGAGGAGCCCCACGGTCCCCCCTCCACACTCTCTGCCCCATGCCTGCCACCGCCCTGTGGGCCCCTCCCAGACCCCACCACGTGGAGCCCTCGGCTGCCTCCTGCCTCTTGCCTCGGCCCAGACTCACTTTGTCTCTCTTTGGGCTGTGATGTCACTTTCTCGGGGAGGCTGTCCCTTTCTCCCCAGCCAGAGGGCTCCTGACCTCCCCTTCCTGTGACCGTCTTCATGCTCAAAGCCCCTCGCTTTGCCACCCCTTGCAGACGCTGACCTCTGGCCGCGGCTGTCCTGGCCCGGCTCGGTCACATCTCTGGAACAGGGCAGCACCAAGGGTCGCACTAGCCAGATGGAGGCGTGGCCGAATAAATGCGTGATCAGGGCAGCTTCCTTCAGGGGCCGGGGCAGGGCCAGGGTGGGGAGGGGCCCCGGGGCAGGGCCAGGGGGGGAGGGGGCCCGGGGCAGGGCCAGGGGAGGGAGGGGCCCCGGGGCAGGGCCGGGGGGGGGGAGGGGCCCCGGGGCAGGGCCGGGGGAGGGAGGGGGCCCGGGGCAGGGCCGGGGGGGGGGAGGGGCCCGGGGCAGGGCCAGGGGAGGGAGGGGGCCCGGGGCAGGGCCGGGGGGGGGGGGAGGGGCCCGGGGCAGGGCCAGGGGAGGGAGGGGGCCCGGGGCAGGGCCGGGGGGGGGGGGGGAGGGGGCCCGGGGCAGGGCGGGGGGGGGAGGGGGCCCGGGGCAGGGCCAGGGCGGGGAGGGGGGTTCAGGGGAGGGGGGGGATCAGCGCGGAGACATGGGGGGCAGAGTGAGCGCTGGAGCAAGAGGTGGGACAGATGGCAGAGGGTCTGGAGGGTCAAGCGGGCGTCTAAGAGGGCGAGGCTGGAGTGCAGGAGTCGGGGGCAGTAGCAGCTGGAGGCAGGCAGGAGGCTGGGGCCATGGCGGCGGGGGACGCGGTCTGCGGTGGCCCAAGTGGGGGGTGGTGGGGGGCGGGGCACAGGCTGCGCCGACAGGCTCAGCGGTAGCCGGTCCCACGTCCGGAGGGGAGGGGTGGGGTGGCCAGCGGCAGCACCGCGGGAGCCCAGAGGGGTCAGCGGTCTCGTCACGGTGGCCAAAACGGCCCAGAGTGGGGCGCCTGGGCACGCAGCCACGCCGGACTCTGGGGAGAGGAAGGAATGGCCTCAGAGCTCCCAGCTGCTCTGCACCCACATCGGCTCCCCTGCGGGCTCTGGAGGGGCTCAGGCCCCAGGTGCCCTGGAGGCCTTCTCTGCCCACTGGGGACAGCAGTGATTCAGAGGAAAACAAGAGGCTTCTTCCTGAATGTCCCTCCTCGTTCCCTGCTGTCAGGTTTAGGAGAAATCCTGCCCGCCCGTCCCCACCTGCTGTGGCCTGGAGGAGCAAGGGTGTGTGAGGTTCCCGGGGCTGCTGTAACAAGCGACCACAAGCTGGGGGGCTTGAAACAGGGGGGATTTATTCTCTCGTAATTCTGGAGGCCCGAAGTCTGAAGCCAAGGTGTCGGCAGGGTCCATGCCTCTCTGCAGCCTCTGGTGCTGCCGGAGTCCCTGGTGTCCCTTGGCTTGTGGCCGCATCACTCCAATCCCTGCCTCTGTGGTCACGTGGCTTCTCCCCGTGTGTCCATTTCCTTTTCTTCTAAGGACACCAGTCATGGATTTAGGGCCCACCCTAGTGTAGCATTTCATCTTAACTAATTACATCTGCAAAGCCCCTGTCTCCCAATAAGGTTCCATTCTGGGGTTCTGGGTGGACATGAATTTGGGGGCGCTGTTTCCCAGAGGGCGAGCAGAAGAAGGGGGATGGGCAGAGCCACTGGGGGGCTTCCAGCAGTCGGCGTGTGCGGGCCACGAGACGCCTGTGTCGTTGGGTCCCCGTGCGGCCCCACCAGGGACAAACACGACCAGCACAGGCTGTCAGTGAGGTTAATCTGAAACCAGGGCGCGTGGCCCCCAGCTGCTCCGGGGTCAGGCTAAGCCCCGGAGGCACGTGGCAATTTGGGGAGATCTGGAGACTGCCTGGGAAGGGACAGAGAGCAGGAGGCCGGCCTGCAGCCTCCCCACGGGCCCTCGGCCTGGACCTGGGTCCCGGGTTTGGGACCTCACCCTCTGTCTCCCTCTCCCCAGCCTTCAGCCTCCTGGTCACAAGTCTTTTCTCCCAAGTCACCTCCTACAGGACACATTGCCCTCAGAAGCTGAAAGGGAGGCCATGTGCTCTTGTTGGGGGACCCCAGGGGTGGGGATGCTGGGTGGTTATGGAGGGAGCCGGGGGCCTCTGCCTCACCTGGGTGGCCTCCCTCAGGGCCGAGTGAGTGGGATGTAAGCTGAGCATAGAGGCCAGTGGAAGACGCCCAGGAGTCCTGGGCTCTGCACCTCCCGGGGGCTCCCTGTGTCCGGCGTGAGTTCCTGGGACTGGTCAGGTCCAGCCCGCAGGGCCTCCCCCCTGTCCACACCTGGCCTAGGTGCCCAGGACAGGCTCTGTCCCTGGCACCCTGCCTGTGACCAGAGGGCCTTGCGTTTCCAGGGCAATGAATGACATTGGCGACTATGTCGGCTCCAACCTGGAAATATCCTGGCTCCCCAACCTGGACGGCTTGATAGAGGGCTACGCCCGCAACTTCCGGCCTGGCATCGGAGGTGAGAGTGGCCGTCGGGCTCGGGCAGACCCTGGGTCTAGTGCGGGTGTGAGCCCTGCTTGGCTCTGGGCTGGCGCAGAGGCCCGCTCCCCTGAGGGGCGTGCCCGAGCTCCTGCACCAGCCCCCAGGGAAACGGCTAGGAAGGTGGATCTGCTCAGGCCGCAGGCTGGCCTTCCCTGCAAAGCCCCTGGCTGTTCCCTGTCCCGCCTTCTGGGGCATTCGCTGGCCTGGCTGAGCGGCCGGGGGTGCCGGGCCCTGGCCTCAGCCCCACGTGCCTCGGGCCTGGCTCCTTCCTCGCAGGCCCCCCTGTGAACGTGGCACTCGCCATCGAGGTGGCCAGCATCGACCACATCTCTGAGGCGAACATGGTAGGTCCCACCGGCCTCCGCCCCGCCCCCGGCCGCGTGCCCCAGGAGCGAGCGGAGGGGCTGACGGCCGGGCCTCTGCGTCCCCCCACCCCCGCAGGAGTACACCATGACGGTGTTTCTGCATCAGAGCTGGCGCGACAGCAGGCTGTCCTACAACCACACCAACGAGACTCTGGGCCTGGACAGCCGCTTCGTGGACAAGCTGTGGCTCCCTGACACCTTCATCGTGAACGCCAAGTCCGCCTGGTTCCACGATGTGACGGTGGAGAACAAGCTCATCCGGCTGCAGCCCGACGGGGTGATTCTCTACAGCATCCGGTGAGCCCAGCCGGCTGCCTGCCCACCCACCCCCCACGGAGCGCACCGCTGGGAGCTGGGGGGATGGGGGTGGGGGGTGGCGGTATTTATATCCCCCGGCAACCAGCAGCTGCGCAGGAAGCCGAGGTTGCTGGCCGGAAGCCAGCAGAGGCCGCTATTTGGCTAACGCGTGCCCTTGTCTTTTTAAATTGAGGTGAAGTTCACATAACGTCAAATCAAGCATTAAGAGTGAACAATTCCGTGATATTTAGCACACTCCCCATGTTGTGCAAACATCACCTCTACCCACTTGCAATGTATTTCGCCCGAAAGGAGACCCCGTGCCCGTTAGCAGTCGCTCCCCACCTCCCCTCTCCAGCTCTGCAAACCGCCAGTCGGCTTTCTAGCTTCGTGGATCTGCCTGCTCAGCACATTTCACACGAAAGTAATCATACGCTACGTGACCCTTTGAGTCTCCTTTTGTCACTTAGCGTAGGGTTTTCGCGATTCATCTATGCTGTGACATTTGTCAGAATTTCCTGCCTTTTGATGGCAGAGTGACATCCCATTGCATGGATACGCCAGTTTTGTGTATCCGCTCCTCCATGGATGGACAGCTGTGCTGGTTCCACATTTGACTGTTGTGAGCTGTGCTGCTGTGAACACACGTACATGTACGTGTATTGGTTTGAATGTGTGTTTTCTGACACATGCCTTTTAAAAGTGGACTTAATTGCCAACACTTTAAAGATCAGGAGATTTACATAAGAATCTAAATTCTCTTGGAAAACCAGCACACTCGGCAACACCAGCCTTTTCCCAGGCTGCGTGGTCAGTGGGGACGCCTAGAGGCCGTCCCCAGGGGCAGACCAGGGGGCTCGGGCTGGACCCGCCTTCTTGGCTGCCGGCTTAGCCAGCCAGCTGTTCTGAAGGACGAGGAAAGTGAATGAAATCCGGTTCTTGATCCCTGAAGACTCACAGATATCTGTAACGTGGCCACAGTTTCCAGTTTCCACCCAAATGCCAGCAGCTTGCCGGCAAGACCAAAGGCAGCCTGCTGCCGCCCCGTGAGGAGGCCGTACTGGCCGGTGCAGGAGTGTCTCGGCCATGTTGGGCCAGAGAGACGCCGGCTGCTGGGGGCTGGCCTCATCCTGGGAACCCACCGGTGTGTTGTCTGGGCAGAATCACCTCCACGGTGGCCTGTGACATGGACCTGGCCAAGTACCCCATGGACGAGCAGGAGTGCATGCTGCACCTGGAGAGCTGTGAGTGCGGGGCGGCGCGGGGGCGGGGCGGCGGGGCGGGGCAGAAACAGAAGGACGAGAAGGAAGAGAGGGGGCCGGAAGGCCCTCCTGTTGCGGGTCAGCGCCCTGCCCAGGACAGCCGGCCCTGGAGCCCAGACAAGACACGTGCCTGTGTCACTGGGCCAGCATGGCGGCCCCTGCGGGTCACCCTGGCAAGGGCGACCTGCCCTTTGGCCAGCTCATCTGGCCTTGCCCACCTTTCCGAGGTGCCAGGCGTGGGCCCAGGCCTCCTTGCTCCCTGCCTCTGTGTATCGGGCTCCCAGCACAGGCAGGGCAGTCCTGCGAGGGCTGCCAGGGGCCTGGGAGGGGGCGCCAGGCTCTGCGGCCCACGTGGGCTCTCCTGCAGACGGCTACTCGTCCGAGGACATCGTCTACTACTGGTCCGAAAACCAGGGGCAGATCCACGGGCTGGACAGGCTGCAGCTGGCCCAGTTCACCATCACCAGCTACCGCTTCACCACGGAGCTGATGAACTTCAAATCGGGTAACGCGGCCTCTCGCGGCCTCTTCCCTGTGAGCCCCGCCGGTGGCTTTCTAGTGCTTTCTGCAGAGCTGCTAGCCAGCCCCGAGGGCCCCCGGAGGCTGCAACTGGAAAACCGCTGGTCAGCGCAGCCTGTGCCTGGCCGAGCTGCTCGGGACGAGCCCTAGCGCGGGCCCGGGTCAGGTTTCCTCCGCCTTACTCCTCGCTTCTTCATTGCTTCCCGGGGTTCGAGGGGTGCCGGGGGGCTCCAGGGCCAAGCCTGTGTTGGCTCCCGGCCCCTCCCGGCCCCTCCCGCCCCTGCTGCCCGGTCATCGGAGCCAGCGAGCCCAGGCTGGCTCTTTCCTCGAGCTGGGCTGTGCACAAGCAGGGCAGGAGAGGGGTGCACTGCGCTCTGGGAGGGGCCCACGGGCCAGCAGCAAGGCCGGAATCTTTCTCCTCTCCCTCCTCTGGTGGCCCTGCCGCAGGGCCGGCCCCTCTCCTGACCCATCAGGTTGTGGGGGGAGGTGGGCACAAGGGTCTTCCTCTCTTTGGAGGCCGGCAGTGGCCCCAGTTCCCGCTCAGCGCCCCTCTCCCCGAGCACTGCCCTGGGTGGTGGGCCTGGTGCTAACGGGGGTCTCCGGCAGCCGGCCAGTTCCCCCGGCTCAGCCTGCACGTCCACCTCCGGAGGAACCGGGGCGTCTACATCATCCAGTCCTACATGCCCTCCATCCTCCTGGTCGCCATGTCCTGGGTCTCCTTCTGGATTAGCCAGGCCGCAGTGCCCGCCAGGGTGTCTCTAGGTACGGGGCCCTGGCCTCTCCCCCGCGGGAGCTGGTGGAAGGAGGGAGTCTGGGAGCAGGGCCCTAACCCCACTTGTCCTGAGCACAGACCTTGCCTTGCAGTCCCTCGGGCCCACTGTCCTGGGGCAGTGGCCAGCCGGGCCGGGCCTGGTGACAGGAGCCTGACCTGCACCCGGGTGGGTTCCAGTAGTGACACCACCTGTCCCCACAGGCATCACCACGGTGCTGACCATGACCACGCTGATGGTCAGTGCCCGCTCCTCCCTGCCGCGGGCGTCGGCCATCAAGGCGCTGGACGTGTACTTCTGGATCTGCTACGTCTTTGTGTTTGCCGCCCTGGTGGAGTACGCCTTCGCCCACTTCAACGCTGACTACCGGAAGAAGCAAAAGGCCAAGGTCAAGGTCAAGGAGCAGAGGGTCGAGGTGAGGCTGGGGGTGGGGTGGGGTTCTCACGTTCAGGACGAAGGACAGCGCCCCCGCCCAGCACCAGGAAGGGTCAGCATTGCCGGCGGGGCAGGGGGCACTTTTTCCTGTGCTCAGCCTGGGACCCTCTGCCACCTGCTCTACCAATAGAGCCGCTGGCCTGGGCTGGGGGTCCTGCCCCTCGCTCGCCAGCCACTCAGCCTGTCCCTCCCCCTCCCCACACAGATGGACGTGAAGAATGCCATCGTGCTCTTCTCCCTTTCGGCCGCGGGCGTCACCCAGGAGCTGGCCGCGTCCCGCCGGCAGTGCCGCGCGCCCGGGAACCTCATGGGTTCCTACAGGTCGGTGGAGGTGGAGACAGAGGAGACGAAGAAACAGGGGGCCCCGGGGGGCCTCCGTGCGCTTTTCAAGCCCATCGACGCGGACACCATTGACATCTATGCCCGTGCCGTGTTCCCCGCGGCCTTCGCCGCCGTCAACGTCATCTACTGGGCCGCATACGCCATGTGAGGCCGGCTTCGCAGGTCCCATGCCTGGGACCTCCTGGGGGAAGGACCCCCGGGGGGCTCTGCGTGTTTCACAGGAGGGAGGACCACGGGCCACATAAAAGGAGAGGAAGGCCTCAGCCTCGCTCAGCACCCCCAGGCTCTGTCCCCACCCTCACCCGGACCCCTGGTCTGCAGAAGACGGCCCAGCAGCCCAGCCTCCTGACCTGGGAGCCAGGCAGGCACCGGGCCCCAGGGAGCTTTGCGTCTGACTCGGAAAAGGATCCTGGTTCTGGGACTTAGCTCTGTGGGTTTGGACCACGGAGGGGGAGGAGGCCGGGCATGGAAGGTGCGCACCTTCTCGGTGAGAAAGCGGGAAGGCCTTTGGTCCCAGCATGAAATAAAACGGAGCCTTTGGCCACTGCTTAAATTCACTGTGGCCTCCTCTGCTGGAACCTGGAAGGCTCTCCTCCCACTAGCTCGACGGGCTCAGGACAGAGGGACTTGGGGACCGAGACTTGAGGACAGAGGGGCTGGGGGGAGGCACGGGCGCTGGAAGAGTCACTCACCCCCAGTCCCTTGGGTGCATGGCCGGGGGTGCCACCTCAGTGCCTTCTGTACGTGGTGATGGGAGAACAGAGACCACCAAGTCCCCATGAACACCCAGCCCCTCCCACATCTGCTGCCACCACAGGGTGGTAGCACAGGGTGACGGCACAAGGTGACAGGGTCGCAGCTCTCAGCAAGGGGCCCGGGCCACCCCTGCACCAGAGTAGGGCAGGTCCTCGCACTCAGAGGGGACAGAGGCGACTAGAGGGGCGGCTGTGCAGCCGAGCTGGGTCGGGAATGCCAGGCCCAGTGCCCTGCTGTGATCAGCCAGGCCACGACCCCGCTGGCCCTGAGGTGCCCCCGCGAACCACCTCGAGGGGCGTGTGACGGTGACTTTGTGGGAATCAGAAAGTGTGCCCTGCTGGGCCACCTGCCCAGGGTGTGCTCTGTCCCCAGGCCACGGGAGCGGGCGCGGGGGCTGCTCACCCACTGCAGGGCTTAGCTGGCAGAGTGACCCCTGAGGCCAGGTGGTCCAGCCAGGGCTGCAGGGCCCAGCGGCCCCCCACGGGAGCAGCCGTGTCCGAGGCCTGCCTCCCACCCAGGGCTCACACCTCGAGCTCAAAGGCCCCTTACCTCCTGAGGACGCCTCCTTGCGTCAGGCTGCCCCTTGGGCCCCTGCTCTAAAGGACTAGGCTGCAGGGCTGGGCAGGCTCATCCCAGGGGGCAGGACTGCCCAGGGAGCGGGGCCTCCGGGCCCCAGAGTGAGTGACGTGGGAGCAGCAGGAAGCAGGTGGCCGAGACGCAGCAGAGCCTGGCTCTGGGTCGGCCAGGGCCCCAGGCCATGCCTGGCCAGCTCTGACAAGAGGCCAGTGACGCCTCTTTCTCCCCTTCCCAGATGGGTGCCCTCTGGCCTGTGTGTCTCCAGCAGCGTCCCTGCTCCCTCCTCCTGGAAAATGGAGAGTGGCCCGGGGATGGGACGTCCAGGCCCCGACAGCGTCCTGAGGCTACTGGGCTGGGCCCGAGACCACCCACAGCACCCCCCGCCCCTGGCACCCGGGGTCCTGCCCTCAGGCCTGCCTTCCACTGGGGCCTCTGGCGGATGCGCGGGTGGGTTCAAGGTTCCCAGAACTGCTGTGCTCACCTGGGTCCGCTGCCAGGACCCTGCCCACCCCGGGGCCCGCCTCCCCCCGCCTTCTTCATGGCTCGCAGGCTGCCCTCCTTCTGCCGCACGGTACCCACAGGGAGCTATTTCAAGCTGGGCTTTGTGGCCGCCTTGGGCACCCACGCAGCGAGGCCCGCCCGGGCAGGAGCCTTCGCTCGGTTCTGCAAGCGGCAGTCACTCCCTCTAGCCGGCAGCTGCTATTTCTGCCCGCATGTTTCCAGGGCCAGGAAGAGGGGCGGGAAGGGCTGACGCTCTTTAAATGCGAGTTCTGTTCCGGTGCTGATGGCACGAGCAGATTGAAGGCCAGGGCGGATCAAGGTTTGCAGCTGAGAGGAGCTGGCTTGGGCAGGGGTGGCAGCGCTTCCTGAGCCGGGGCACCTGGGCCAGGTGGCCGGGTGGGGCGGTGGCCTGGGCTCTGCGTGCGCCTCATCCCAGCAGGGACGGTCTTTGGCGGCTGGCAGCTTCCTTGTCTGTGTTCTCCCGTGGAGGCCGGGCTGCGTGTGCTGCCCACGTAGACTCCTAAATGCTCCCCTGAGCCTGGGACAGCTTCTTCCCCGAGGCTGGAGGGGACAGGGCCCCAGGTCCCTTCCGTCCCCTGTAGCAGGGGGAAGACCAGCACGGACCCCTCCCCCTTCCAGTGAGGCACAAGGCTCACCGTGCGCAGCCCACCCCTGGGGGCGCCGTTTGGGTTCCCTCAAAAGCAGAGCTCGAGACAAGGACCTGGTAGAGGGAGTTTATTTGGGGGGAAATTAGTTTCCTGGAGTGGCCGTAGCAAAGTGCCACAGACTGGGAGGCTTAAAGCAACAGAGATTCAGGGAACTCCCTGGCGGTCCAGTGGTTAGGACTCTGCACTTTCACTGCTGTGGCCCGGGTTTGATCCCTGGTTGGGGAACTAAGATCCCACAAGCCACACAGCACGGCCAAAAAAGAAAAGAAAAAGAAAAACTCATGCTCTTACAGTTCTGGAGGCCAGGAGTCCAAGATGCAGTGTGGGAAGGCTGGGCTCCTGGAGGCTCTGACGGCAAGCCTGCCCCTGGCCTCTCCCCAGTTCCTGGCACTGTTGGCAATTCCGGGCGCCCCTCGGCTTGATGGACGCATCACCCCATCTCTGCCTCTGTCATCACGTGGCTTCTCTCTGTGTGTCCCTCCTCTTCTCATAAAGGTACCTGTCATCGGATTTGGGGCTCCGTAATCCAGGGTGACTTCACCTTAACTAATTATAGCTGCAAAGACCCTATTTCCAAATAAGGTCACATTCTGAGGTTCTGGGTGGACATGAATTGGGGGGGACACCGTTTAACCCAGTACGGAGGGTGACACCCCAGATGCAGGAGCAGGGTGTGGGGAGCACGGAGGAGGGAGGGAAAGTCCACAATGGGCCACCAAGTCCCATTCCACTGGGGACCCCTGCAGAGCCCTGGGGAGTGGGCCCCGAATAGTCCTTTCTTTAAAAAATTTATTTATTTATTTGTCTGAGCCGGCTCTCAGTTGTGGCACGCGGGACCTTTAGTTGCTGCATGCGGACTCTTAGTTGCAGCATGTGGGATCTAGTTCCCTGACCAGGGATCGAATCCAGGCGCCCTGCATTGGGGGTGTGGAGTCTTAGCCACTGGACCACCAGGGAAGTCCCCCAAATTGTCCTTTTGAAGAAGAAGGGTCTGGGGCTTTACCACCAACTCCCACCCCTGCCTGACGCTCTGGAGGGCACTGGAGACGCTGCACCTTACACTGGGGACAGCTGCCAGCAGTCACCCCGCGGCGCTCACGCCTGCTCAGGGTGGCACTGGTCCTTCAAGGTGGCAGCTGTCACGGCAACAGCAACAAATGACAAGGACGTTTAGTGGAACGAGCCACAGTCGGTGCCACAGCTGTGGCCAGCCTGGGGCCATGATAAGAGGCCTCCTCCCCCTGCCCCGCACCATCCCTCGCTGGCCTTCTGCTCTCTAAGGTCACCTCTTGGTGCAGTGACCCACGCTGTATGAGGGCTGGTGCCACCTGTCTCAGACGGTCCACCCCTAGTCACAGGTGAGCTCCCACATCAATAAACTGTCCGCTGTCCAGCCTTACGTCCACCCCCGCCCCCCAATCCAACACCTTCCAGAGCGGCTCCCACACGGCCAAGCACGTGTGAGCCGCGGGCCACAGGTTCTCCATATATACGCCCGCTCAGGCTGTTGCGACTCGGTCCCGGCTGTCAGTCTGGATGCAGTGAGGGAGGCAGTGGGGGGTGGGGAAGAGTCTGAAGAGCGTGGGGGGGGGGATCGTGTCCCCCGGGAGATGTGTTAAGTCCTCCTTTCTGGTACCTGTGAGTGTGATATTGGATATAGGGTCCTTGAAGATGCAGTTAAGATTTGGGTTTAGATGAAGTCCTATGGGTTCAGGGTGGGCCTTAGATCCAACCCCTAGTGTCCTTATTTACAGAGGACACAGTGAGACAGGGAGACACCTTGTGGAGACAGAGGCAGAGAGACGTCTACAAGCCAAGGAGCCCGAGGATGGCCAGGAAAGCAGCAGAGTCTAGGGCAGAGGCTGGCAGGGATCCTCCCCGCTGCCCACACCCTCGTCGTGGGTTCTGGCCTCCAGACTCTGGGAAGAGATTTCTGCTGTCTGAAGTGCCCCCTCCGGTTGCGGTCCTTCGTTACAGCGTCCACAGGAAACGCATCCAACAAGCACCCTTTGGCAAACGCATCCACCTCAGATGTATTCTTAGGGACCCCGACAAGGGAAGCCTCTTTCCCACAAACAAGCGGGAGACAACTCGGGGGTACGAGACCCTCAGGTGAACTCAGTCCTAAGGACCCCGCACCTCAGGCACTATTCCCCCCATCAGGGTCCTGATCTCAACTAGAGAGGCCTGGCGAGGTGCGCGGGCCGTCCTTGGGGGGTCTGTCGCCTCACCTAGGATTGGACCTGGGGCCTGACGGTCAGCACCCGCTGCCATCTTGCTGCAGGAGCCAGGGTGGCCTGGAGAACTTTCCGGCTCTCCCCGCCTGCCCTGAGGCCACAGTCGGCTCCAGAGGCAGCAGAGGGAGGTGTGCAGGCCTCCTCTCACCTCCCATGTTCCACCAGCGAAGCCAAGCTGTTCATGACACCACTGAGTGGCAACCCCACGACTCTTCCAAGACCCAAAAGCAGCATCTGTGCAAGGACTTCAGTGCCTGGGGCGACCTTGGGAAGGGACCCCAGAACGCAGGAGCAAGCAAGGTGGGGACATGGAGGAGGAAAAGCCAGTGGAGTGTGGTTACTGAGCTGTCTCTGCAGGGTGGGGTTTCCATCCCCGGAGCCCCTCTGAGGGGCCCCTCGCCACGGTCCCCTGAGGATGGATAAGCCGGGTCCCCTCCCCCCACACCCACCCCCGGCCGAGGGTTGCCCCCCCCCCCCCGGACATTAAGCCTCCACCCTTTCGGGCTGCCCCACCCTGAGCAGGTCAGAGGAAGTCCCAGGTGGGACAGCGGTGGAGATGGAACGCTGGCCGTGAGCTCGGGGACTGTCCCCCTGCTGCTCTGAGGTTGGAAGTGAGCTGAGGGGACCTGGCCCAGGTGTCAAGAGCCGCTACAAGGAGGTTCTGGATTCCCAGGGTAACAGGGTGATCGTTTGGGAGAAATGAGCGCGTTCTGCCTCCCCAGGTATGGCCCCTTGGGTGAGAAGCCCTGTACACGCAGCGGCTGAGAGCGTGGGCTCCGGACGTGAATGCCTGTCATGTAACCTTGGGCAAGTGACCCACCTGCCCCGGGGACCGTCACCTGTTAAATGGGGAGACGATGGTGTGTGGTTGTCGTGACCATTAACTGCTATAATAATAAAAGGCACCTACAGCGGTGTCTGTACCTTGTCCCACTCAGTAGGTGCTATTGGTTGGCCCAAGGCACACGTCTTCCTGGGCTGCGAGGCAATTAGCCTGGTACAGGAGACACACAAAAGGTTAGTGTTTGGGTTTAGGTACTCGAAGTAGGATTTGCAGCGAAGACAGTACACTTGCAATCCGGGCTGTGGCTTGAAAATTCCCTGCAGTCTCTTAGGTCTCATTGAGCACAGCAAGGGCACTTCTAGGAGACGCTGGGGGTGGGGAAGGGCGTGCTGCCCTGCGGAGGAGAGTCCGTCTTGAGAAATGCGAGAGCCCCCTCTCCCAGCCCAGGGGGCTGCAGGAAGGAGAAGAGGATGGGGGAGGAGGAGGGGCCTCCCCCAGGCTCACGGGAGCTGATGTGTACACGTCTCCCTGACGCCAAGTTCAGTGAATTCACGCCGTGGAACTGGGCAAACACTATACCCGGGGCTTTGATTTTCGGGGAGCTGGTGTACCAGCACGGCAAGTGGCGTGTGACACACGGGAGAAGGGACACCCCTGTCCCCATTCTGGACTCAACACCATTTAGAGGTGGAGTGGCGAGGCCAGACAGTGCGATCAGACCAGGCGGGTGGTCCAGCCTCTGGGCTGCCTGCCCTGGTCCACTGAGGCTGAGTGAGGGGACCCTCGAGAGAGGCTGGGGCTCCACTGAGGCCAAGGAGCTGAAGGACAGCAAGGCAGAGGCCTGGAAGGGTCGCCAGCCGGGACACCGAGGGCAGGACACCCCTCCTGGGAGGCCTGCTGGGTCCGCCAAGGCAGGAAGCCATGTCCCAACTTCCTGCTGGGAGACTGCTCTCCACGGGACTCTGGGTCTCTGCACATCTTATGAGCAAGACGCTACCTGCCTTTTCTCCTGCACTGTCTCTCCAAGGAGGTCTGTTGCGCACACAGCTTGGACTTGTCCCCGCAGGGGAAGGGGCAGGGTTTTCTGCCTGGTATAAAATACTTGGTGACTGGACCTCAAGTTCATCTCCTATAACGGAACCTGCTGTGCACGCGGCGTCCACCTGGGCTGCCTCCCTTAAGGTGGCCCCTCCCTGGGTGGGCCCAGGTGCCTGAGCACCTGGATGGGGTAGCTGTGGGTTTAGTGTCCTTGGCCTGGGGTGCCCGCAGCCCCCCTCTCCCAGGTACCAAGGGCCCCACGCCCCAGGCCCGGCCTTCGAGCAGTCCTGGGAACCGTCTGGCCAGGCTGGGTGGCTTCCCCCCAGGGTGACCTTGAAGGTACAGCTCTCGGGACTCCCCTGAGGCACCGTGCGGATGGGGGGCAGATGGGGCACGGAGGGGCCTGCCCTGGGATCTGCGCTGGACCCTGGAAGGTGCTGCATCTCCCAGGGCTGCAGAGCCTCAGCCACCTACCCGCAGGTGGGAGCTGCAGAGATGAAGTCCCACCCTGAAAGCAAGTGTTAACCCCACCTGCTCTTCCACGGCGAGGGTCATCGGGGGCAGAGAGGGCGGAGGTCTGCCTCTGGGTGCAGCTCATTTTCCCTTGGGGACGGCAGCCAGGGCCCTGTGTCCACAGGAGGCTCCTGACCCTGGGTGACAAGGTCCCGGTGACCTTCTCCCTGCGTGGGGAGGCAGGGACGTTTTCCTCAGGCAGAGGCGCCTGACACAGCCTCCCGCTGGACGGGGCCCTGCTTGTCCATCTGCTGGTTTCTGGGGCCACCCAGCAGGGGTCCTGGCAGAGCTGCTCCCGCCTGGCCTGGGTGAGCACAAGCTCAGGTGTGCGCACGTGTCTGCACACGCATGGACTTGTGTGTTGTGTTGCATGTGTATGTGCCTATGAGTGTGCAACTTTCCATCTAAAGGTCATGCGGAGCCCGTGGCTAGGCAGGTCACCTCCCACGTTTGAGCCTGCAGCTGACACGGGGACAGCTGGTTTGCAAACGTTTGCATTTCCAGTTCTTTTCTTAAAGCAGATTCCCAGAAGTGGAATGATTGGACCCAATGATGCAGACGTGTTTTGTGCACTTGTCTCTGAAAGGTGGTCCCAGCTGCACCTCCCCTGCTGGACGGGGGCCTTCTGCGCGCCCTCCACCCCCAGGCTGGGGTTAAGGACAAGCAGTTTAGAAGCAATGCTGGGCTTCAGGCCGCGCCCACCTGGGGCCGCAGCCTCACGCTCTGATGGGCGGGCTCAGTGAGGCGGTGGCATCTCAGCCCGGTGGGTCCTGATGCAGGTGGCCTGGTGTGGACAGGCGAGGATGGGCGAGGAGCTCCGGCGGAGGGTGGGAGACCTGTCTCTGCTCTGCCACCGTGTCTCCCTGCGATGCCTCATGTGGCTAAAATAGCGCTTGCTCCGTATTGCCATGGTGACCGTTCTTTGGGTGCTGCCGGCACGGCAGGCTCGATTTGGGTTGTAAACACAATCCCAGGCCGACTTGGGGACAGGAAAGCGGGACAGACTCCATTTCCCAGCGGCCTCAGGACAGGAAGCGCCCCTCCCTCCACGGTGCTCCGACCTGCTTGTCCTAGGCCCTGCTCTGTGGGCACGCCTGGCCTGAAAGGAGAGATGTGCGCCTGTCCCCATTGGCCTGGGCAGGTCTGGTCCCAGCCCTGAGACCCTGGACAAAGCACTGGGCCACCCTCACCCTCAGTGTCCTCCTCCAGAGAATGGGGCATGTCCTAGGGGTGATGCCTGGCGCAGGGTCTGACCCTGGGGGTGCCTTGCCTCGCGGTCCTCACCCGTTCAGCGTGAGGCTCAGCCATGAACGTGTGGGAAGTGCCTGGCTCTGCAGCCTCCAGCCCCGCCCAGCCGAGCAGTCAGGGTCCCGCCAGCCCCTCTCCAGCCCTGGACGCAGCAACCCCCGGTCCCTGCTTCCTGCCTCTGCGGACGCGGCCTCTCCCAGCACCTCCTCTGGCACACGCACACGGACACTGTCTGTCTGGGTCCAACCCGCAGACAAGCCTCGCCGTGCTTTGAAACAGGGACCATCAGTGTAACTGACGGTTAAGCTGAGAATGCGCCACTGCAGGGGGAAGACAGGGCTGAGGTCCTCGGAGGGGTGACCTTGGAGCGGCCCCTCCCGGGGCTGGACTCCGGCCCCGCCCAGGACCCCGCGAGCAGCTCCGCGCCTCCGGCCGTGTCCACGCCGCGCCCTCTGCCGGGAACGCGCAGCACTGCGCCCGCGGGAAGGCGCCTGCGGGGGGCGGGCTCCGATGCGGCTCCACACCCCGCAGGGCACCGGCCCCGCCGCGGCGACGCACCTGCTCCAAATGCCGGCAGTGCCGGGGGAGAAACCGTCACCCTCTCCTGAAGGAAGCCCTTCGGGTACACACAGCTCCCCCCGCGCCGGGTCTGCCCCACGCCGTAAGCCGTCCTGCTCCCTGGGCCCCCAGGGCCTTTCTCGGGCCGCCCGGACCCCTCTGCTCCTGCCCCACCCCTCCCGCCCCCAGGCCCCACAGCCAGCCTCCCTTTCCGGGCCCTCGGCAGACCTCGCTCTCTCCGACCAAGCTGCCAGGTCTGTGACCTGTCGCCCGCCAGGGTGCAGCGCCCAGTCGGCCCGCAGTCGACCTCCTTTGAATAAATGAAGGAGCAGGTGAAACGAATGTTGACATCGAACCCGTGTCTCCAAATCCCGAGATCCGAGACGAAGAAAGGAAACATCTGCGGCCCATCCCCGCCACAGCTGCGCGTGCCAAGCGCCTGTCCGCGGGCGTCGCGGGCTCTCCCGTGACCTGCGTGCTCCTCGCCAGGCCCCGCCCGGGTCAGTGTCACGCCTGGCGGGATGACCAAACACCCAGGCCCACCCCACGGGCCCAAGCAGATGCTGGCTCCGGCAGTCACCTCTTCCTGGGGAGCCCCAAGTGCTGAGTCGGCACAGATGCCGCCTGTGAGCTTTGATGAGGAAGGCCCCCAGGCGGGGTTCTGAGAAGGACCCCTCAGGAGGGACCACCGACCCCCACGGGAGACCTCTGCTTCTGTCCCATGAGGCTCACCGAGCGTAAACTCCACCTGCCTTTCACCTTTCACCCAGAGGAGCTCAAAGTTGTTGAAAGTACTCATAAAGAACATTTAACAAAGCAAATCAGGGGGCGAGCCACACGCTGGCGGCCCACTCTGCCCACCTCCTCCCCGCGGTCCCACAGCGGGTGGGATGCACAGGCTGCAGCCCCGCCCTGGGTCCCAGGTGACAGGTGACAGGAGGGGCAGAAGGCCCGGCTGTGTTTGGGGGGGGCCGGGCAGGGGGAAGGTCTCCTCTCCCCGCACCTGCCGTGCTGTCGGACCTCTACAGTGAGCCATTGTCACTTTTATAATCAGCCAATAACAACAGACATTTGTACTTTTCGCTTTGGAAATAATAGGTGTTTGTGATCATGAAAGTATATGAGAGCTTTGTGGAAAATTGGGAAATACAGAAAGTGCCCAGAGTGAAGAGAACCAGCCCTCGGCTGCCAGGCCCCTTGCGGGTCTGTCCCGCCTGTGCCTCCGTCCAAGGGTCACTGCCGCTCCGCCCCAGGTGACATCATTATGCTGCAGCCTGCCGACGGGTGGGGCCCAGAACAGGCCCGGGCTCCTAAGAGGACGACTGGTCCCAGCACTTCTGAGGGGTCTTCACCCATGTGTTCATTCATTCATTCATTCCAGGTGTGCCAGATGCCTGATGCGGTGGGGATACAGCGGTGACCCAGGCTGACGGGATCCCAGCCCCGCCAGGTACCCAAACACCCCATGCCCGTGGCCGGGATGCAGGGCGAGAAGTGGATGCCAGGCAGGCTCAGCTGCCTGTCGCTCAGTCGGGACCAAGCCCTCTGTCCTCGAGGCCCTGAGAGGGATGGCTCAGTGGCCCTGCCCTCTGGAGGGGGTCTGCTGGCCTGGGCGGCAGGTCGTTGTTTTGCAGAACTTGTTGGTGGGGGGAGGGTCCTTCACCCTCCCCCCTCTGGCGGCCTCAGGGAAGTGTTCTGGGCACCGCAGGCAACCCATGTGCCCTCACCCGGGCCTGGGGCTAGACGAGGCGGGGGACCCCTCCCCTCCCGGAATACACCTTTCTCCCCCCCAACCCCCATGGGCAACAGAGGCCCCACTCTCCAAACCCACCTGACCCTGAGCAGGCAGCTACCAGCCCCCCTCGGACTTCCTCACCAGTACTGGGTGACCCAGCTTCCAGACTCCAGGACGGAGGGTCCCATGTGGCATTCAGGTCTGCAGGCGGCGGACAGCACCCACGGGGCCAGCTGGAATGCTCGGAGCTCCTACCCTGACCAGGGCTTCCCTGGTTAGAAAGGGCTCTTGTGTCCGGTGGGGCCTTGGATGGGGCATGTCCAGGAGATGGTGCCCAGAGAAGGGACCCTCGCTAGCCCGTGCTGCCAGCAGGGGGAAGAGGGCATCAAGGACTGGACCCCCTGGCCCCTCCTCCTCTGCCCTCACCACGCTCTGAGGCAGGAAGTCAGAATGTGTGTGGGGGGACGGAGGGCGGGGGTGGTGCTGTGGGACATCTCGCTCTTCTCGGCCCATCAGGACGTGCCCAAGGCCGTGTGCCAGGCTGGGCTCCCGGTGGCCCAGGGGACACAGCCACAGTGCTGGCCGTGGGGCCAGGTGAGGGGCTGGCACAGGGCGCTGCATCCCACACATTCACCTCTGGGCCACAGGTTCCTGCTCCCTCCTGTGAGCGCCACGCTGCTCCCCTCACATGACAAACCCTCGGACCCCTCCCCTTCCACATGCACCTGACAGCCAGGGAACTCGGTGCCCACGCCGGGGTGTGGAGGAGTGCCCACGGGGTGGGGTCGGGAGCAGACTGACACGGGCGTCAGGGATGTTGGGTAGAGACTCAAGGGAAGTGTGGGTCTGGGCAAAGGTGCCACAGCACATGCGAAGGCCCTGAGCCAGGAGGGAGCCAGGGGGCCGGTGTGGAAAGAGCCACGTGAGGCTGGCGCGAGACCGGGCAGAAAGGCCTGGGGTCCCTGAGGACGATGCAGACCACTGCAGGTCTTGAACAGCAGGGAGATGGACACAGATGGACTGAGGTTGGACCAGGTGGCAGCAGTGGAGGTGGTCGACACGGCAGGAATCTGGAGCTGCCAGGATCTGCAGATGGTGGTGGGCTGGGTGTAAGAGGGAGAGAAAGCAAAGGAAACCCCAGGAGTTTTGAGGTGAGAAAAGAGAAAGTGGAGATAAGGGTGCAGAAAGCTCTGGGCAGGAGTTTGTTGTAGAGAAGAGCAGAGAAATGGGCAGGTGGGTGGACGGCTATGGGGCGCAGAGGGCTCTTTTTTAGGACGGAGAGTTCACAGCACCCTAAGTAGGTGAGAGGTGGGCTGTCAACAGGTTTCTCTGTGTCCATCTCTAGGGAGAATATGGGTCCTATGACCATAGGGACTATGTCCATGTGGTTCTCCAGGGACACCAGCACCCTGTACTAGGAGGCGCCAGGAAGCTCTGTGGAATGAAAGAGTGAATGAGAAATCCTTACAATTGTCCAGGTGAAGAGTGGTGAAGGCTTAGCCGGGACTGGAGTCGGGGGTGGGGTGGGGTGGGGTGGGGAAGGGGAGGGAGGCAACAGGGGTGTGGCCCAGAGTAGGACAGGCCTTGGCGGGGCGGCAGGGATGAGGGGTCTGTAGATCCCTGAGCCCGGGGCGCGCACCTGGTGCCCAGCTGAGATCCCACAGACTGCAGATTTGGGCCCCTGTGGATGCGACCAGTAAGGGGTGGGCCCAGGATGCAGGCACCTGGTGGGTGCGGGCCTGGGTATTATCCTAAGGCGACAGTCCGGAGCAAACGCACGGTGTTAAGAAGACCCAGAGAGGATGTGGATTCAGAAGTGAAGGTCACGGGCGAGCTGGACAAACGCAGCCTCCTTGTCCCGAACCGAGGAGTGAACTGGAGCAGAGGAGCAGGCTAGCGAGTGTACACAAACCTTCCGCAGAAGGAGGAGGGCGGCTGCGGCCGGGAGAACCCGCTGAGCCCGGACCTGCCGGCCGTGACCTTCGCTGGGTTCTCTGCTCCTCGCAGTCTGTCTCCGCAGTTGTAAGCTGGCCGGACGCGGGTCACGCGGTCCGATCGCCGTTCGGAATCCAGGGTCTGAGCGGCGGGCTGCACTCGTCACGGGCGACCCGTCCCCGCTGTCCCCTAGCCCAGCGGCTCGCAGACTCGCGCTCACCCGATTTACCCGGGCTTGTTAGCACAGACTGCTGGAGTTTCGATTCAGCGAGTCTGGGCTGGGCCGAAGGCTTGAATTTCCAACAACTTCCCGGGGAGCGCAGCGCAGGGGCCCCACCTGGGAACCCCGGCCCCGGGACCCCACTTCACCGAGGGGCCAGCGCGCGGGACAGACAGGGGGCGTCGGTTGCCGGGCAGAGCCGCGCCGCGCGCGCCCCCATTGGCCCCAGGTGGGGCCGTGCCCCGCCCGACAGGTAGTCCGCCCCGCGCCGCGCCATTGGGCTGCGGCCGCGGGGTCCCCCGGGGATTGGCCCAGGTGGCGGCCCCGCCTCGACCTCATTGGCCGCAGGTGCCACCGCCTCCGCCCCGGGACCGCCCGCCCCGCCGATTGGCCGCCGGCTGGGCCTCGGGTCGGCCATGTTCGGACACCCCCCGCCCCCCTCGAGGCCTGACGCCGGACTCCGTGCGCGCCCCCACCGGCGCGCTCGCGCCGGCCGCGCCCCCGTCCCGCCCCGCCCCGCCCCGCCCCGCCTGCCGCCAAGTTCCGCGGAGTTGGCCGGAGCGGTGCTCATCTGTCCCCGTGCCGCGCGCTCCCTTCCGCGTTCCGCCGTCTACCCCACCTGCGCCCCGGCCCGGCCGCTGGGGCCCCGCGCCATGGCCCGAGCGTCCGGGGCGCAGCGCTGACGGCGGCCGGCGGAGCGCGCCATGCCCAGCAGGACCGGCCGCAAGATGGACGGGAGCGGCGGCCGCGTCCGCCTGAAGGCGCACTACAGGGGGTGAGCGCGAGCGCCCGACGGCAGGGCCCGGCCGGGGCGGGGGGCGTGTGCGCCGAGGCGGCGGGGCCGAGGGCAGAGCCGGGCGCGGGGAGCTGCCCCCGACAGCGCCGGCCGTCGGCGACCGTGTCGTCGCAGCTTCGGGAGGCCAAGGGCTGCGGGCAGCCGGCCGTGGCGCGGGAGGGAGGGGACAGCGAGGCCCCTCCGGGCCCAGGGGCGTCCCGGGAGGTCCGGAGGCGCCAGCGCCTAGAGGCGGCCCCGGGCGAAGCGGGCGCTCCGGGCGCACTTGAACGTCACCGGCGGGAAGGTTCGCGGGCAGGGTGGGGTCGGACTGGCCCCCCGGCGCCCTAGCTCGGGGTCGCCGGGCCCAGCTCGGAGCGCGCGGCCTTGCGGGTCTCTCCCCGCCCCGACGAGATTTTCCTGGGGCTGGGACTTGCCCGGAGGGGAGGCGGGCGTCTGGCACGCCCCGCAGCCCCGGGCCTGTGTTGACACTCTCCCTGGAAAGTTGGCCGAAACATTCAGGCCACAGCCTGTAAGGACGAAAGTTTTTGTCAAATTGTGAAGATTGCTGGCAGGTTTTAAAAACCGAGGTTTTCCTAAACTTTTTCCAATGTACCCGACCAGCTCTCAGTTTCAGAACCGTTTCATGACCGGGTGAAGGGCAGGTGCGGTGAGCCGGCTGGTCGCGCGAATGGAGGGCGCCTGGAAGGGCTAGGGCCCTGCGTCCGCGCTCGGCGCCTGGATTCGACCTGCCTCCCTGTGAAATGGGGCGAGCCGGCGCCCGCAGGGGTCAGTGGCCGGAGCGCCTGGCCCGGCCCAGAGAGCGCTCGCTGGACTCTCGGTCGCGTCGGGACAGCCCTGGGGGGGGGGGCGGGGGGGCGGGGGGGAGGGGCTGCGCCCAGAGGCCGGGACCGCGCTGCGCGCTCGGTGTAGACTGACGTCGGAGAAGTAGGAGCCTTTGCTGCTGCTTCTTTCCACTGGTGTTGGTCTCCGGGAGCCCCCAGATCGGACCTGGCTGCTCCCAAGGTCGCCTCTGCCGGGGAGTGGGGAGCGGAGCGGACCTTGGCCCCGCAGATGAACTTGGTGGTCTCGGCTGTAGTGGCACCGGAGGAGGGGCTTCGGGCTCGAGCTGGGGAGCACACCTTGTTTGGGGTGTCAGTCAGGCCTCTCCTGCCCGCTTTGCTGTCCTCAGCCTGACCACCTGGGAACGCAGTGGAGGGGGCAGCAAGGGGAATTGGTGGCAGTGCCCCAGAAGAAGGATTTCTGGGGGGGGAAAGACTGGCCAGCCCACCTGAAGAGGCTGAGGGGGTCTTGTCTTTTGGCTGGCAAGGTGGGCTGCAGACTGAAGCTGGTGAGGTGTCAGCCAGGTCCTGGGCCTCGGCTGGTCCGAGGGTCTTGGCTCACTGAGGGTAAGGAATGGCTGCCGTACAGCAGAGACAGTCCTCTTCCCTTCCTGGAACCATGGAATAGAGCAACAAGTGACTGAAAATCAGAGTTGATCCTTAGTGAGAGGAAGTCCACACCCGGAGAGGCCAGGGGGCAGGTGGGAACCAGACCCCCAGCCTTCCCCCAGGACGAGTTCAAGTAGGCACTGCGCCAGGGGTGAAAGGCGGACCAGGCAGTTGCCGTGGGCAGAGTTCAGGGAGCCTCAGGGAGTTCTGGCTGAGCTGCCTGTCCGTCCCCTCCCCGGGCTTGGGCCCCTGGAGAGCGCTTTGGTTACCGGAGGAAATGTGACCTGTTGAGTCTGGTTTCCCGGCGATGAGGCCACACCCTATACTCTTCCCTCCTCTTTCCCGTCCCAACCTCCCCTCCTTCCTCTCCCCTCCCCTCCCCTCCCCCCTCCTCCCCTTTCCTCTGCCCCTTCGCAGTCCCCTCCCTCTCCTCCCTCCCCTCCCTGCTGCGGCTTCCTCCCTCCTTGTCCCACTCTTCCTTCTCTCCCTCCCACCCTCCTCATTTCTGCCCCAGCTGACCGTTCCTCCTCGATCCCAGCTCCTCACGCCTCCCGGTGCTTTCCCTAAAGTGCTCCGCACTGGCGCCTCTAGCCGGGACGAGAGAGTCTGGCGTCTGAGTTGGGAGACAGTCCTCGGCGGGCGCTGACCTGATGCTGGCTCCGGAAAGTGTCCGCTGCGCTCCGCGCTCACTTATCCAAACCCCGTGGGTCCGAGTGAAATTCTTTCTCTGTGCTGCCACTGCAGGTTATTTTTAACCAGCAGGGCTGGGAGCTGAGGGTCAGATACATTGGAGACACTATTCTTTTTTTTTTTTTTGAAATTTTAAGATCAGCTTATTAAGTTCAGTGCTGAAAGCCATCAGAAGAATATTCTCCTGAAAATTATTTTTTCTTAGAAAAAGAGAAAGGAAACTCAGCACCCTCTTAGCATGGCCACAGATGCGATGGCAGTCGAGCCAGTCCGTTAGTCGGTCGAGTCCCTCTCCCGTCGGCAGGACTGCGGTCTGGATCACCCTCCAGCCCCAGGTCATCCATTCCTGGGACAAAGACTCATCTACCTCCGCGTTGTTTCCAGCATCTTCCAAGAACTGAATATCAGATGAGGAGACACTGTTCTTAAAAATAGGGGGTCGTCAGCCGCCCCCACTGGGGGGATGCCTTCTCCCCTCGCCCTTTCCCATCCCCTCCCCTCCCTGCCCCAGGCCCTCCAGAGGCTCGAGATCACCGTCTCCCCCTCGCTTGCTGGGCCTTTGGAGGGTGTGCAGTCACCAGACAATGAGGGTGGGTCCGGGGGTCCGGCAGCTTCTGTGTTTTCGGGGGTTTCCAGGTGATGCATGCTGGGTTTGGAGACCCTGCTCTGCCCGCTTTTCTGAGATCACAGGAACACTTGGCTGGATCTTCCTTCTCTGCAGCTCAAGCTTGTCTTCCAGAACTCTTATTGAGGGCCTGCTGTGTGCAAAGCCCGGGCCTGGGTGCATGGCTTGGGCAGACCCAGGAGTCCCGGGAGGGGCCGTCCAGCAGGCTGTTGCCCCAGCCCGGGGCTCTGTCTTGGCGCCCTGAGCTGGCAGCCTCAGGATCCCGTTTGCTCAGAGATGCCGCTTGATTCGGGTTTGGGATGACATTAGGGGTGGTGGTCAGGGGTCTGGCCGGGGGTTGGGACAGTCCCTCCCCACTGGTGCCAAGGTCATGCGTTGGAGGGAAGAGCTGCAGTGCTGTCACTGGGTGATGAGCTTGGGGCCCAGGGGCGCCTCCAAACCACTGGGGAGCTGCCCACCTGAACTCTAGGCCCTGAAATGCTGGGGGGTGGGGGACTAGCTGCCACGTGGGGTTAGAACCGCGGAGGAGGGTCATGGGGCAGGGAGAGGTCAAAGGTGAAGGGATGGCAGACTGACTTCTAGAGTTCCCTGTGGCAGGGGGACTGGTGGATGCTGGGTCGTTGGCGAGTGTGGGCAGCGTGGGTACCAAGTCTGGGTGACCCCAGGATGATGGGGTGGGTGCGATGGGGACTTGGTCTCTGGGGCCCCCGCTGATGAGCCGTGTGAGCCCTCTGTGCCTTGCTTTGCCAAGACGTCGCAGGCTGTGGTGAGCTTGGGGCCCCGGGGACAGGTGCTGTGGGTCTGTGAGCAGATGGGGCCAGTTCCAACGAGAAGGGGTGGCTGGCTGGGGGCCATATCCCCCCACCCACTAGGGTGAGCGACCCGTGGGCCGGGCCCCAGCTGTGGTGGGCGCCCAGCAGGCAGGTCCTGGTGGCCCTGGATTTGTTGCCTGGTGGACGGAGACTCTTATAAACACACGTTTGACAGAAGCCAGCGGTGTTAGCGCCAAGCAGACTCTGCATTTCTCTTGTACAGGATGTTTCACGTCTTTCTTCATACGCTCCACACCCTTGTGGTGTCAGATGCTGGCAGAATTTCCCCAAAACTTGAGCGTATCCTAAAGTGGTTCTTGCTAAGAGTCTCCGTGAGCATAGCCGAGTCAGTGCCAGCCCTGCTTTGGGTGGTGGGTGACGGGAGGGGACAGTGCGTGGTGGGGGGGATGCCCCTCCCCCATCCTCGGGGGGGTCGAGCGTTTCCCTCGTGCTGACTTGCCTCACCCCCGAAGGGCCAGCCCTCAAAGGCTGACCGTGAGTCCCTGAGCTGTCTCCAGTGATCCAGCTTCTGCTTCCCTATTTTGGATGAAAAGATAAAAGGCAGTGACATTCTGGGACTGGCTTTTCCAAAAAACCGAACCTGGAATTCTGTTGTGGCCGCACCAAAGGCGCTCGAATGGTCCCTCCAGGGTTTCAAGAAGCTGCGGCCTTGGATTAATACGTTACCGCCTTCTGCCCCCACGCCCCCATTTCCCGTCTTCTGAAGGTATATGACGTGGCCCTGTTGGCGCCATGGAGATTGGGGGACGGTGTAATGAGGCTGGTGGGCTTGAGCTGAACAGGCTGTGTCCAGCTGCCCCACCCTTCTTGGGTGACCGTGCTGGCAGCCTCACTCCCGGTGTCCGAGCAGGTCTGCCTCGCCTCCACGGGGGGTGGACGGTGCTTTCTGCCGCGCCCACCCTGGTCCTTCCGCCCCGCTGAGGCACATCCCCGCAACCAGATAGACCTTTCTGCACAAGGGCACTCGTGGTGGTAACTTGCGTAGACTGCGGGCAGTGGTTCTGGGGAGAGGCTGTAATATTCTCTTTGGGGACAACATTGCTTCATTTATTTGGTCAATAACTTGGTTAATCAATCATCAGTACTTCATGTGTGCGCCATGGTGAGACCTGTGCATCCTTTCTGCCCCAGGGACATCCTGATCACCAGCCTGGACTCCGCCACCACCTTTGACAAGCTCTGTGAGGAGGTGCGGGAGGTGTGCCACCTCCACCAGGGCCACCCGCTCACCCTCAAGTGGGTGGACAGTGAAGGTAGCGCCTGGGCGCGTGTCGGGCGGGTTGTGAACCTCTGAATCTGTGCGCAGCCCCTTCTGGGGGAGACGGACGACCTTGGAATTAAACCGGTTAAATTTAACCAGCTTCCCCACTGGGGTCGTTGGAAGCTGTTTCCTGGGAAGAGGCTGCGACAGGTGCGTGGACAAACTGGGCGGGGGGGTGGGGGGTGAGCTGCCCCTTGGAGGGGGAGCCACCCACCCCCGCAAGGCCAGCTCTGGTCTGGGCACCAGGGAGAGGCTGCAGGGTCTCCTGCACACCTTGCACGGCTCCTTACCCTCCTTACGTGACCTTCCTTCCCCATATCCCGGGTTTTTCTGTTGGGTGATTTGGAAGCTGAGCTCTTCATTTTCTCGGGGAAGTGGGGAGGGTAAGGGTGGCCGGGGCCCCAGGGTCCATCTCTCCTTCCCTCTCCCTCCCTCCTCTCTACCCCCCCACTTCCTTCTTTCCTGCTGCTGGACACACTTCGGAGAAAGCTGAGGGTTTGGGAGACCATCCAGGAGCTCCCTGGCAGCTCTCAGCCTGGACAAGGGGCAGGCAGGTCTCTGGCCGTGCCCCTTCCCGCAGGCACCTGGCCACGTGGGGCGCTGGCTGTCTGTGGATCTGTGCCCCTGTCCAGCTGCAGCGGGCAAGGAGCCCTTCCCTCCGCTCTAGGACTGGCTAAGTGTGTGCTTACTCTCACCCTGGCCGGGAAACCTAGGACGCCTTAGCTCCCCGCGTGGCCTTCTCAGGCTGTGGGTGAACTCATTGCCCTTATAGGCTTAACTGGTTCTGCTGTCGGGCCCTGGCTGGGGTGACCTGCTGGTCAGGCTGGGCAGCTGGTCACAAGCAGTGAGACTACCCTCCCAAACTCGGGTGCCCGCCACCGTGAACCCCTCTGCCTTGGGCCTGCGGTGGCCTCATCCATGTCTCTTGTCCACCAGGTGACCCCTGCACTGTGTCCTCCCAGATGGAGCTGGAGGAGGCCTTCCGCCTGTCCTGTCAGCGCAAGGACGAAGGGCTCATCCTTCACGGTCAGTGCCGGCCAGAGGGTGGTCTGGGGAGGGTGTGTGCGTGTGTGTGTGTGTGCGTGCGTGTGTGTGTGTGTGTGCATGTGCGTGTGTGTGTGTGTTGGGGGGGGCGGGGGCGCTCTGTCAGACCAGTAGCCACGTGGAGGATCGCGGTTTAAGATCTTAGGATGCCCGAGAATGTAAGGATGTGGGATGGGATGCAATGGGGTTTTTTTCTCTTACATTTTATTAACCCAGATAAAATTGCTCTTACTTGTAAGGAGAAGCCCGGGTCCTGGAGCTGGTTAGCCCTCGCTGCCCTCGTTTCCTGGGGGCGGCATCGCTCACCTGCCCCCACCTTTCCGGGAGCTCTGAGGGCCTGGGGCCCACGTGCCTGCTGGCAGAGCAGGGACAGTGCTGCAGCCCTGCGCCGGGGCAGATGAGACCCTCCCCGTGGCTTTCTGCAGGCTCACAGCCTCCCTCCGCTGGTTAAGCTCAGCGCGGGGTAGAAATTGAGTTGCGGGAAGTGTTCTTTGCTGTCGTCTTTAAATCGCAGGTTTTCAGGCTGTGCCCCCGGCACTTTGGGGTTCCGCAGGGTGTCTGCCGAGAGAGCATAGTTCTGGCAGCTGTGGCCGCCCTGCCTCTCTGCAGCCACTTCTGGTGCAGCTTATAGTCAGGCGGGGGCCGCGGATGGCTGAGCCCAAGAGCCAGGACCGGCGCACGAAACCATCTATAGTGTTCTTTTTTTTTTTTTTAATTTAATTAATTTATTTGTGGCTGCGTTGGGTCTTTGTTGCTGCGTGCGGGCTCTCTCTAGTTGCGGCGCGCAGGGGCTGCTCTTCGTTGAGGTGCGCGGGCTTCTCGTTGGCAGTGGCTTCTCTTGCTGTGGAGCATGGGCTCTAGGCGTGCGGGCTTCAGTAGTTGTGGCGCGCGGGCTCAGTAGTTGTGGCGCACGGGCTTAGCTGCTCCGCGGCATGTGGGATCTTCCTGGACCAGGGCTCAAACCCGTGTCCCCTGCATCAGCAGGCGGATTCTTAACCACTGCGCCACCAGGGAAGCCCCTGTCCACGGTTTTCTGTTGGACCATCGTTCTCTCTGATGCTGGACTCGTGGTTGGTTCAAATACCTAGTTTGTCCTTTGTATGAACGTGGATTGAACGTCAAACCTACGCTCGTCCACAGCACGGTGGTGGTTAGCACGTCTGTGTTGACTCAACAGTGAAAGGTTTGGTACTTTCAAAATTCACTCTATTTTCTAGATTAAGAAAAAGGTCATTTGAGCTAGGTTTTAATACGTTTAACCTTTTCTAGTAACTTACTGTGGAAGCCCAGGGTATATCTTACCACGCTTAATTTTGAACTCCATTTTGAGTGTAAAGAAGTGGACCGAAATGTGCTTTCAAAAGTCAGTTTTCGAGGGAATTTCGGTTTTTTCCCATTTCCGTATGGACTTATCCATACACATCAGGAGTCCTCCTGGGACGGCTCTGCTCTCTAGACCCCTCTGGCTGCTTTTCCCCCTGAATTATTCCGTGCAGCTCCGTGTCTCGTCAAAGGGAGTTTGGCACACATCCATGTGCTGGGTTTGCCTTAATGAGCGTCTCCCAGGAGCAGGCTCTCATCGCAGCGGGGGCTCTACGGGCAGCCTGACTCCCAGCAGGACTTCTCACGAGGCCGCAGTGGGCACTGACGCTCTCTCTCTGTCTCTCTCTGTCTCTCTGTGCAGTTTTCCCCAGCATCCCCGAGGAGCCAGGCATGCCCTGTCCGGGAGAAGACAGTGAGTACCGCCTCTCCCATGACCTGTGTCACAGTGCTGGGTTGACGTGTCTGCTCTGCGAGGCGGGGGAGGATGGAGCTTGGTGGCCCGAGGCTTAGGTGCTCCTCGCAAACAGTCTGAAAGCAGAGTGGGCAGCGGGTGTGGCCTCGTGTGGGGTTTTCACTGGTGTCCTCGCCCTTGGCTAGGGGTGTATCCACCATCAGACAGGGCACCGGCTTGGTCAGTGATGCCATGAGGTAAAGCCCAGGAGAAGCCCTGATGCCCCCCGGCGGGAAGGGGCCTGGCTGGGATGGGTGGACACTGCTCCCGTGTGTCTGTCCCAGCTGCGGCCACCCCCAGTCATCGGCCCCTCCCAGTCCATACCGGGCCCCCCAGGGAGGCATCCGTTCCTCCTCCACGGCAGGTCTGTTGGTTGAAGATAGAGTCCCAGGGGCCGTGGGTCGGAGGAGAGCTTCTGACCACGCCCCGGAGGCCCCCGATGAACAGCGTGCCCTGCCTCGTCTTTCGGGGCAGGGCCCCCACTGGATGGGGCGAAGAGAAACTTTACACCAACCACCAGACCCTCCTCGGGCCCTGGCTGGGTGCTGAGGGGCTCTGGACCCCGGTGGCCGCTTGTTCGGTTAGGGGGACTTGGCTCCGCCTCCTGCCAGCAGGGGTCCCAGGGTGGGCTCCGGATCAGGTCCCTGGGCCCGGCCTCTGGGTGCCAGCAGCGTCCTGTGTGGGGTGGGAGCAGATTTGAGCAGAGGCCGGACTTGGGTGCGTGACTTGCATTTCGGGGAGCAGTCGGGGCTGAAGAGAGATTTGGGAGCCCTTAGCATAGAGGAGGTTGTTGAGGCCACGGAGGGTGTGGCCAGTGATGAGGGCCGGGCCTCGGGGTCTCCCAAAGAGAACAGGGGACCCTGGAGGAGCAGTCAGCAAGGCCATGGAGACATCCCGATCGTGGAGCCCTGGCGGGAGTGGAGCAGGCAGTCTGAAGAGGCAGCAGCAGCCCAGGGGCCGTCAGGAGGTGCTGCCCCAGGGGACGGACGTGAGGGGCAGGTCTGGGAAGGCTGGGGGGTGGGTGAGCAGTCCCAGTGCGTCCTGGCTGGGAGGCAGATATCCGCTGGTGGTAGATAAAGCCAGAGGTGGGGGGCGAGCCTGGAGCTTCTGAGGCCTGGAAGCCGCCCTAAGAAGGTGGACGGGGGGGCGGGGGGGAGTCAGTCCCACGAGTAAGACTTCCTGGCCGCCGCCCGCCCCGTCCAGGACAGCAGGCTCCTGTGCGCATGTGCGGTTTCGCTGCCAGCGGCCCTTGGACCTGCCAGGACGTGGCTCAAGACCGGACACTGCGGGGGTGGGGAGTGCGGCCAGCTGGGAGCAGACCCCATGAGCAGAAGCCCACCCGCAGGAGCCCCAGGTGGCCAGAGAGGAGCTCGGTGGTGGGGGGCTCGGAGGCGGGTGGGCCTCCCCATCCCCCGCGGGGCTGCCCCTCCCCGTGACCCCCCGCCCCGGGGTACCCATGTCTCATGGAAGGGGCACACTTTTGATAGTTCACGTTGTCTTTTCAGACACATAAAAGGATAAAATAAGGTAGACCTTCCAGCTGGAAGGAGGGTCCCCTCCACTGTGCTCTGTACGAGGGGTCCCCCAGCTCGTTTCTTTGCCCCCTTGATGGCTCTCAACCACAGTGACAGGCTGTCTGTCTGCCCAGAGCCGTCGCCAGCAGCCCGTGCGGCGCGGGGGTCGCCCAAGCGTCTCTGCATCTCGGTCTCTGGCTGCCCGGCCATCAGCTCAGGCCAGGGCCCCAGCAGTGCCGCCCTGAGGGCCTCGGACCTGCCCGTTCTGTCCCCGACTCGGTGCCCTCCTGGCTTCATCCCCGCGTGGACGCCGCCCTGTTTGGGGCCTCACGTAGGGGATGGTGATGGGGGTCGGCACAGCCGATGCTGTGCCCTCCTGGGGTCGTGGGAGTCACAGGGTCTCTGCCGGAGAGGGACGTGGGCTGACGTGTGGGCAGGGGCTGCATCACCGCGGGGGAATGCGGAGAATGTGGGGCCATCCCCACTCGTGAGCAGGTCCTTGAGATGCTCACCAGGGGCGGCTCCGAGCTCCGGGCCACTCGCTTTTGTTGGAACATTCCAGCAGCCTCTCCGCGCAGGTGGAGGATGGGGTGGACAGAGGGTGGGGGTGGCGTCCTCTCCCTGGCTCTGCTTGTCCAGCTCGGTCGTGACGCTGACCTTGGGCAGTTAGGACCGCCCTGCGCTGGTCCCCCGATGGTCTGGGTGCAGGCGTGATCCTGGCACCTGCGTGGGCGTTGGTGTTCACTGAGGCCGGGCGAGTGAGAAGGGTCAGGCTGGTGGGACAAATGGCACCCTTGACCCGGGTCAGGACCGCGTGCAGATGCTGGCGGGTCTGACGGGCGGTTGCCAGACAGGGACACGCGGCAGAGATGCAGCCTCAAGGTCATGCTGGGCATGTCCGGCCGGGCCTGTGTTCGTGGCAGCAAAGCGCCTTCCAGCACCTTCTGTGCAGGCTGTCAGCCTGAATTTAATCGGTTCTATAGGGTTTTTAAAAAATGGTGTAAAGTACACCTAATATGAAATGTGCTATTTTAACCACTTTAAACTGAACAATTCAGTGGCACTTAGTAGGTTCACCACCTCTGCCGTTTCTGAAACACGTTCAGGAAGAAAACCTCGTGCCCACGAGCAGTCACAGCTCCTCCGCTCAGCGCCTGACAGCCACCAAACTGCTCCATCTCTACGGAGGTACCTGGTGTAGACATTTCATGTAAATGGAATAGATATTATGTGGTCTTTTGTAACTGGCTTCTTAACGTGATGTTTTTGAACTTCATCCATGTTGTAACGTGTATCAGAACTTCAGTCCTTTTTTTTCCCCCCAATTTTTTTTATCACGGTGAAATACACATAATATAAATTTATCATCTTAACCATTTTTAAGTGTGTAGTTCATTGATATAACCTGAATTCATGTTGTTATGCAGCCATCATCCCCATCCGTCTCCAGAACTTTCTCATCTTCCCAAACCGACACTCTGCCCCCATTAGACACTCACTGCCCACCCCTCCCCCAGCCCCGGGCCCCACCCTCCTACTTTCTGTCTCTGTGAGTGTGACTCCTCCAGGGACCTCACAGAAGCGGGATCACACAGAATTTGTCCTTTTGTGTCTGGTTTATTTCACTCGGCATCGTGTCCTCAGGGTCCATCCACGTTGGAGCAGGTGTCAGAGTTTCCTCTCTAAGTTTGAATAATATTCCATTGTATGCATGGACTACGTTTTGTTTATCCATCTGACATGGGGTCGCTTCTGTGTTTTAGCTACTCTGAATAATGCTGCTATGAACATGGATGTAGAAATATCTCTGAGACCCTACTTTCAGTTCTTTTGGGTGTACATGCAGTCATGGAATTGCTGGGTCATAGGGTAGCTCTAGTTTTAATTTTTTGAGCAACTGCCGTGGTGCAGTGGCTGCACCATTTTACATTCCCGCCAGCAGTGCACAGTGGTTCTAATTTCCCCATATTTTCACCAATGCTTGTTGTTTTCTGGTTTTTTGATAGTAGCCGTCCTGGTGGGTGTGAGGTGACATCTCACTGTGGTTTTGATTTTCGTTTCCCTGATGATTAGTGATGCTTGAGCCTCTTCATGTGCTTGTTGGCCGCGTGTATGTCTTCTTCGGAGAAATGTCTACTCAAGTTCTTTGCCCATTTTGAATTGGGTTGTTTGTTTTGTTGCTGTTGAGTTTTAGGAATTCTCTACATATCCTGATATTAACCCCATATCAGATATATGATTTGCAAACATTTTCCCCCATTCTGTGAGGTTTTTTTTGTTTGTTTAACTTTGTTTATTGTGTCTTTTGATGCACAAAATGATAAAATTTTCATGAAGTGCAGTTCGTCTGTGTATGCTTTTGTTGCCTGTGCCTTGGTGTCATGTCCAAGAGATCATTGCCAAATCCCGTGTTGGGAAGCTTTTGTCCTTTGTTCTCTCCTAAGAGTTGTATAGTTTCAGATCTTACGTTTAGGGTCTTTGCTGCATTTTGAGTTAACTTTTGCATGTGATGTTAGATGAGGGTCCAACTCTGTTCTTTTGCATGTGAATATCCAGTTTTCCCAACACCATTTGTTGAAAAGACTGTCGTTTCCCCATTGAATGGTCTTGGCACCCTTGCTGGAAATCATTTGACCGTATGTGTGAGGGCTCTCTCTTCTATCCCATTGGTCTATATGTCTGTCTTTATGCCAGTACCACAGTTTTGATTACTGTAGCTTTGCAGTGTGTTTTGAAATCAGGGAGTGTGAGTCCTCCAGCTTTGTTCTTTTTCAAGATTGTTTTGGCTCTTCTGGGTCCCTTGAGATTCCATAAGAATTTTAGGATGTTTTTCTGCCAAAAACATCATTGGGATTTTGGTAGTGATTGCATTGACTCTTCAGATCACTTTGGGTAGTATTGATATCTTAACAATATTAACTCTCCTAATCCATAGACACAAGATGTCATTCTACTGATTTATGTCTTGTTTAATTTCTTTCAGCAGTGTTTTATAGTTTTCAGCATACAAGTCTATCACTTCCTTGTTAGATATATGCTTAAGTATTTTATTCTTGATGCTAATGTAACTGGAACTGTGTTTGTAATTTCCTTTTTGGGTTGCTCACTGTGAGGATATAGAAATGCAACTGAGTTTTATGTGTTGACTTGCTATCCTACTATTTTGCTGACTTTGTTCTCACATCGTTTCTGTGGAATCAGTTTTCTATGTCATCTGTGAACAGAGATAATTTATTTATTCCTTTTCAATTTATATGCTTTTCATTTCTTTTTCTTGCCTAATTGCTCTGGTTAGAACCTCTAGTACTCTGTTGAATAGAAATGGTGATAGTGGGCATCCTCGTCTGTTCTTGATCTTGAAAGAAAAGCTTTCAGTCTTTCACCGTTGAGTGTGATGTTTGCCGTGGGTTTTTCATATATGGCTTTTCTTGTACTGAGGTGGTTTCCTGGTTTCTAGGGTATGAGAAATGTACTTCGTCCTTGTCCCTAGTTTACGGCAAGGAGCTCCTAAAACCCTAGGAATTTCCTGAGTGATAGGAGTGTCTTGTCATTCATTAGGACGTGATTTAGGGTGGGGGCCCTGATAGCCTCAGGATGGGGCTGGTCACTGGAAAGACAAAGAGGTTAAGGGCTTGGAACTTTCAGTCCCACCCCCTGACCTTAAGGGAGGGGTGAGGGGCAGGAAGTTGAACTAATGTCCAACAACTGCCAGTGATTTAATCAACTGTGCCTATGCAATGAAGCCTCCATAAAACCCCGAAAGGATGGGGTTCAGAGAGCTCTCAGATCAGATTTGGGGGAGCGGCTCCTGGAGAGCGCGGAAGCTCCGCACCCCTTCCCCGTGCCTCGCCCTGTGCATCCTTCTGGCTGTTCCTGAATTAATCTGGGAAGTTAAATGTTTCTCTGAGTTCTGTGAGCTGCTGTAGCAAATTGATTGAATTGAGGAGGGGGTTGTGAGCCTCGTCTATAGCCGTGGGTCAGAAGCAGGTGTCAACCTGGACTGGCAACTGGCATTGAAGTGGGGTGGTGGGCAGTCTTGTAGGACTGAGCCCTTACCCTGTGGGGTCTGACGCTACCTGCAGGGAGATGGTGTCAGAATTGAGTTCATAGCTTGGTAGTATGGGAAAAAACATGCCAGGTATCTCCTGTTCCTAGTTTGTTGAATATATTTATGGTAAAGGATTTTCTACTTTGTCAGATGCCTTTTCTGCATCCACTGATATGACCGCATGTCTTTCTTTTGTTCTGTTAATGTGGTTCACATTGATTGATTGTTCATCTTTTTATTCCAGGAATAACTCCCACTTGGTCATGGTGCATAAGCCTTTTAATATGCTGCTGAATTTGGTTTGCTAGTATTTCGTTCAGGAGTTTTGTGTCAGTATTCTTAGGGGACGTTGGTCCTTCGTCTTCTTTTCTTGTAGTGTCTTTGCCTTGCTTTGGCGTTAGGGTAGGTTGACCTCCTAGAACGAGTTAGGAAATGTTCCCTCTTCAGTTTTTTGGAAAAGTTGGGGAAGGATTGGTGTTAGTTCTTCTTTAAATATTTGGTAGAATTCACCAGTGAAGCTGTCGGGTCCAGGACTGTTCTTTGTCGGGGAGCTTTTTTTTTTTTATTACTGATTCACTGTCCTTACTAGTTATAGGTCTATTCAGATTGTCTGTTTCTTAGTGACTTAGTCTTGGTAGATTCTGTGTTTCTAGGAATTTGTGCGTTTCGTCTAGGTTATCCAGTTTGTTGGTGTACAGTGGTTTATAGTAGTCGCTTACTGACTTCTGTGAAATCAGTGGTAATGCTCCCACTCCCATGTCTGATTTTAGTAACTTGAGCCTTTCCTTTTTCCTTAGTCCATCTATAGCTAAAAGTTTGTCAGTTTTGTTGATCTTTTCAACAAAAATGGTTTCCCTGATTTTTCTCTATTGTTTTTCTATTCTCTGTTTTATCTCTACTTTAATCTTTATTATTTCCTTCTGCTAGCTTTGGGTTTTATTTGTTTTTCTAGTTTCTTAAGTCGTATAGTTAGGCTGTTGATTTGAGATCTTTCTTTTTTAAAAAAAAATTATTTTATTTATTTATTTTTGGCTGCGTTGGGTCTTTCTTGTTGAACGCGGGCTTTCTCTAGTTGTGTTGAGCGGGGGCTACTCTTCGTTGTGGCGCACGTGCTTCTCATGGCGGTGGCTTCTCTTGTTGCGGAGCACAGGCTCTAGGTGCGCGGGCTTCAGTAGTTGAGACACGTGGGCTCAGTAGTTGAGACACGTGGGCTCAGTAGTTGTGGCTCACGGGCTCTGGAGCACAGGCTCAGTAGTTGTGGCACACGGGCTTAGTTGCTCCGTGGCATGTGGGATCTTCCCAGACAAGAGCCAGAATCCGTGTCCCCTGCGTTGGCAGGCAGATTCTTAACCACTGCACCACCAGGGAAGCCCCGAGATCTTTCTTCCTTTTTAAGGGAAGCATTTATAGCTGTAAATTTCTCCCTTAGCTTCGCTTTCTCTACATCCCTTAGGTCTTGGTATGTTGGTCTTTGTTTGTCTTTAAGTATTTTCTAATTTACATTGTGATTTCTTCTTTGATACACTGTTTAAGAGTGTGTTGTTGAATTTCCACACATTTGTGAATTTTCCAGTTTTCCTCCTCTTGTTAATTTCTAACTTGATCCTCCTGTGGTCGCAGAAGATATTTTGTATGATATCTGTCCTTTAAAATCGATCGAGACTTACCGTGGGGCCTGATGGTTGGGAGGGCAGAGTTTTAACCGCTGCGGCACCAGGGACGTCCCCCCTTGGGTGTTTCGTCACGTCTTATGTATCCATTCACCTGTTGTTGGACATTGGGTTGTTTCTGCGTCATGGCTATCGTGGACATTCATGCACAGGTTATAGGTTTTGAAGATACTGAATTGGTCATTTTGTTCTGGCCACAGCACAGAGAAGTTTTCAAGTCTGTGTATGTTGAAGCATCATCAGAATAAACTGTCAGCAGGGCCCGGGAGACGCCCCACCTTAAAGGGTTCTGGCTTCTGTCGGTTCCGCGTCCTGCGCAAGCAGAGCTTGGTTGCCCTGCATTGCCCGTGAGGCGCAGGCGATGGGGGTGAATGTGCCGTCGGCTCAGCTGGGAGGATGTGCTCCCTGCTGTCAGCAGCAGGGTCCTGATGGCAGCTGGGAGACCGGGAGGCTCCCTCCCACCAAGCGGAAGCACCTTTCCAGGGTGTTCCGGGGCGCTGTGTGTGGGGAGAGCTGGGCTGGCTGGTGACCTCCCCGGGGGAGGTGGGACCTGCAGGTGGTGGCTCTGGGTGGCTTATTGGAGTCCAGGAATGACGTGGCAGCACTGGGGCCTGAGGGAGGGCCACCTGCTGGCTCTGGCAAGGGCGCCGGGCAGCCCAGGGCCAAGCGCGGGGTGGTGGCAGCACAGAGGGGCTCTGTGACCTCACGGTGCCCTCTGTGCGTCATCCATCCCGCTGGGGGTCCTCCTCTGCTCACACGGAAGTGTTCATGTTGGATTTTTGTGCGTTTCAACCTGTTTCACATTTTCCTTTCTGGCTCCCCCAAATGGAAGAAATATTTCGTTTCTTGCATTCTGGTCTTTGATTCGTCTAGAACGTACAGCTGTGTCCCCGGTGGTGTTGGCCTGGGTGTCTGGCTGGACGCGTCTCCCGTCTCAGATGTGAGTGGCCAAAGCTCTCGGGCCCGAGATGCAGCAAACCCAGGTCTCTGCTCTGCCCCTCGGGCAGCGGGACTCGGGGAGCCTGTGAGATGCAGCAGATGTCGTACCTGGGGGCGGCGGGGATGTGGAGAATGCGCCGCACACGGGCCTGGGTCGCGGCTCCTTCAGAGCATACAGTCACGGTGACAGACGGCAGGCCGGTCCCCGCCGGGATTGCCGCAGTGAGCATCAGGGTCGCACCCGGGCGCTGCGGGGATCCCGTCAGGGACCCTCCTCGCCTCCCCTTTGCCGTCCCACCCCCATCAGGAAGGGAGGGCGCAGGGCCAGCAGGCGGCCGGGCCCCTTCCGGGCAGGGTCCCTGAGTGCCCACTGGGTGGCCTGTTCTAGGCTCTGCTGGGCCACTTGTCCTTGCAGCCACGAGGCCCGACGGGAGGGAGAGGCCTGGCGCAGGGCAACGGGGACTTGGGGGTGTGCGGTGCTGCTGGGCGTGTTAGGTCCTGGGGCTGCGCGACCTGGTACCCCGAGCTCAGAACAGCTGGAGACGGAGTCTGCAGTGGGAGCTCCGGGGGAGAAAGGTCTGGGTCTTCTGGCCGCACACTCCTCCCTCTGGCTTCATGGGCACCTCCCCTCTGTGTCCGCCTGTCTTTCCTCCTCTTCTTACAAGGACATGTCATTGGATATAGGGCCACTCTCGAGCCCCTTACTTCGTCACGTCTGTGAAGACCCTTTTCCGGGTAAGGTCCCACCTGCAGATTCCAGGGTCTAGGCGTGGGCACGTCTCGGGCCAGCGCCCAGCCCCCTACCATCGACTACACTCAGGTCCGATCCCCCCGCACCCTGTGGGTGTGGTCTGCCCCCGGGGGGTGCCCTGCGCACAGGGTCCCTGCGGGCCTCTGGCATGGAGCTTTGCGACAGACGCTGTGCAGGTTTGCAGGGAGCCCAGGGCCCTCGCAGTGTTCGGGTCGGGGTCCCGTGCGGAGCTCTGAGGGGTGGGACCCTGGATCGGATGGTGGAAGGCGGGTTCACACCAGGCCCCACGCAGAGGTGTGGGGACGGGGACCTGGGGGCTGAAGCTTGTGCTGCGGCCAGGCTGGCGGTCAGGGGCATCGCCTGGGCCGGCTGCTCGCGCACAGATTGCGGGTCTGGGTGGCACGTCCGTGGGTCTTCCCGCAGGGAGCAGGCCCAGCAGGGGCTGAGCATGGTCGAGACCTTCAGCCCTCCCGAGGACAGTGGGGTCCTGTTGCCCACTGCCCCGTCGGCCCCCTCTGACGGCCGCTGTCCTTAACATCTGGCCGCACTCCCCTCAGTGTGACCGGACCCCTGTCGGCCACTCCTGCCGGCCCCTCCTCCACAGGGGCTCTTCCCAGGGACCCGACTCCAGCCTGGGGGCTGGGGGTGACTGTCAGCTGCAGCGAGCCCCCAGCAGGGCGGCCTCACTGGGAATGTTGGGTAGTGACTGTGTGTGCCTGGCTGGGAATCAGGCAGGTGTCCAGGCAGCAGCCGCAGCTCTGCCAGTGGAGCAGATGACGAACCCGTTAGCTACTGCCTTTCCTTACCTGTAAAACGGGGTAGTGGGACTGTGAATCAGACACTGTTTGTAAAGCGCTGAGACCTCCGTGGAGCGAGTGGTTATTCAGAGTGTTCTAAAGGACAGTTGGGGGCACTTACAGGGCAGAATAAATGCAATAAACGAAGCCCTCTCGGTCACTCGGGAGTGTCCCTGTGGGTGGTGAAGTTGGCCCCAGGAGGGCTTCCTGGAGGAGGAGTCTCGTTGGAGGCCCTGTCACACGGAGTTAGCCGTGGACACTGCGAGTGCTCGAGTGACCCCCGGGAAGGGGTGTGGGAAGGAGGGCTGCAGCGTCAACACCAGGAGCCGGCCGGGGCAGGGCTGGCGGGTCTGGACTCAGCCGGGCTTCTCAGTCCTTAAAGGCCTCGGAGAAAATGCAAATCTGGGGGTTTGGTGCTGGATCCCGTCTTAAAAGCCGCCAGTGTCCTGCGAGGTCCTGGGAACCTGGCGCTGGCAGGCTGTGTGCTTCGTGTCATGGGTCCCGGCCTGTCCACACGCTCAAGTGACAGAGGTGTCCCTGGACTGTTGGGTGGGCTGGCTGGTGTAGGAACCCCGCTCCAGCCTGCTCCCAGGGAGAGGCGTCCCACATTCAGGGGGGCAGGCAGTGCTGCAGAGGACCCTGCTTGTCACCTGGGTGGCCCTTGTGTGGCTCTGGGGCCGAGCCTGGCACCCAGGGCAGGACCCCCAGGGTCGGGGAGATTGTATCTGGGCCAGGACCCTTCAGGTCTGGAGGTGGAGTCTGGCTAGGAGGATGACGGCTGGCTTTGTCTGCAGCTGTGCCCCCTGCCAGCCCCTGTGGGCTGGGCCAGGCTTCCTCACCTGTCAGGAGCCCCAGGCCTTTGGGGGCTTCCGACGCCCTCTTACTCCCAATCAGTGGCAGCGGCGTGGGGGTGGCAGCCTGGCCCTGCTCTCCCTGCAGCTGGGCCCCAAGCCATTTCCTCTCCTATTCTGGGGCCAGAAAGCTCTCACAGCCTGAGGTGTTAAAGGCAAGTACCTGGATACACGCGAGTCAGCCTATGGGAGAGTGAGCGGAAGGGAGACTCACCTGGGCTCTCACCTGGGCATGTACGTCCAGAAGCCCAGAGGAGTGGTGACCACGGAGTGGGGCCGGGTTGGGGCTGGTGGGGACAGCCATGGGCTGCAGGGGCCACGGTGGGTTGCGGGGGAAGGGGCATCCCCGCCAGTGGCTGTGGGAGAGGAGGGGGCTCAGGCTGGGCTCCCTGCCCACCCGCCTCTCTCGTTCACGCTCCCACCCGCTGTGCCCGGAGCTGCTGTCCCGCCTGTTCTCTGGCTCTGAAGCTTCGCGTGCCTCCCGGACACACGCTGGGCGACCACCCAGAAGCAGAGCTGGTCCTGGAGGGGCCTTGGCTGGGGCACGTCTCCCGCGGCCACGACCCACCAGGGAAACCAGGGGTCGCTCCGTGCGATGGTGGCGGCTCCTGAACGCGCGTGTTTGTGAGAGCCCAGAGGGCGGTGCCGCCATGCTGCCGGGTCCAAACCCCGGCTCCGGGCAGGTGAGGCAGCTTCCTGTGCCTTGGTTTCCCCTGCTGTGAAAGGGGTCTGGAGTGACCGCCCCCTTGGGTGCTGTGTGGGCACTAGCAGAGCTAGAAGGGCTCCGGGAACAGGCCGAGTACCCAGCTCGCCGCCTCCCCTGCCCCCGCTGGTGGATCAAGGGCGAGGAAGTTGCCCCCGTCGTGCGCTCACGGCCACCCAGCGTCCTCAGAGTGAGAGGACGAGAACGAGGCCCAGCGTGGGTGGGGGGCTGGGGGTGGGCCAGGCGGTCGAGCAGGTGTGGGTGGACCGGTTACCACCGAATCCTTCCAGGAGGACGGACGCCTGCTATTTCCTGGTGTTTATAGGTGTGTGTACTGTTTTATTAACAATCCAGTTTCAGGAAATTCTGTGGCGGTCCAGTGGTTAGGACTCTGCGCTTTCACTGCCGGGGCCCGGATTTGATCCCTGATCGGGGAACTAGGATCCAGCAAGCCCTGCAGAATGACCAAAAAAAAAAGAAAAAAGAAAAAAATCCAGTTCCGTTCAGCTTTGTCTCAAATTATCTGCAATAACCCGGAACAGCTACTTTTCCACCTAAAATGGACTTCCGGTGAAATGCAGTCTCCTGGTTCAGCTTGGGTTTTCTAGAGTTCTGCAAAGCTGGGTGTTTGGAATGACTGGAGGAGAGATGGCTGAAGGGCAGCAGCGGTGACACCAACGCGTCTTTTGCGGGTTCTCCCCTTGGACTCAGGATAAATCTGCATTTCCCATCGAAGCCCACTGTGGATGTGATGGTTCCGCGATTTTATAGTCTTAGGGTTATGCCAGCTTCTCCTGTAAAAGCCAAACGATAAATATTTGGGGCTCTTTGGGCCATTTAGCCTCTGTCTTGGGCTCTCGGCTGCCGTGTGGTGTCGAAGCAGCCCCAGTACGGCAGCGGGGGAGCAGGGCTGTGCTACCGCGAGGTGTTCTCGATGGGTACTTTCACAGCTTCTGGGGACTTTCTACTCCATTGGCGCTTCTGGAGTTGTACTGAGTTTCAAACACCCTCGCACGGTCACTCGATGCGGGTCAGAGAAGCTCCACGGTGACTTCCGCCCGGAGCAAGGGAAGGAGCTGGAGTCCAGACCCAGAGCTTTGGCGCGGACTCTGTCGGGAACACAGGTAAGCGTAGACTCCTGAGCCGGCTGCCTGCCTAGAATCGATCAGAGGAGGGAGGCCTGAGGGTGGGGGAGAGAAGTTTCCAGCATGTTCCGTGCCCCCAGCGTGAAGCCTGGCCACACAGCCTGAGCACAAGCCCTAGGGGCTCCAGGGAGGGGAGCCGAGTCCCCTCGTGATTTTGGAATTGGAGGGAAGCCTAAAGCCGGCCAAGGCCGGATACCGGGTGTAGTGGGTCCTGGGGCAGGTGTCGGAGGTCCGGGGTCCACTCTGGCCACGGCCGGCACGACACAGGCCGCGTGGGGGGCCCACCTCCCACCTCAGCCTGGAGCAGGTGCGGTTCCAGGCTGGTCACGCCGATACTTGCCTCCTTGGGAGCTCGGTTCCCCCATTTCTGCCCTTCCCGCTGGCCCCCCACCCCCCCGAGTAGCAGCAGCATCAAGACACACCTCCTGACCTGGGTTCGCTGCCTCATTGACCGGAGCCAGGCCTCTCTCCTTCCCCTCCCCCCAGGCCACAGTGCCCAGGCCTTGGGACCCGTGAGCATTCACGTTGGACCCATTCTTGGCCTCAGCGATGCAGGTCGGAGGTCACCCGCATGGTGGCCGCGGCATCCCCGCATCCCGGCCGGTAAGCCTGATGTGGTGGCCCCAGGCCCCGCCGGGCTCCGTTCCCCATGGACGCTGCGTTTGAGCAGCTCCGGGAGGCCGAGCCGCTGCCCTGGGCTCCCTTCAGGTCCATTTCAATGCAGAGATGCTTGTGGTCCTGTGACGTCAGCTCCTCGACATCCAGGCCGTGTTTTAGCTGGTGCCTCAGCTGCCGGCTCCAGCTTCCCAGGGGAGCCGGGTACCACCCGGGCCTGGAGACATGAGGAGGCAGGGATGTGAGAGGCGGGGGACAGGCCGGCCAGCCTTCCTTTAAATATCTCCCCTGGTGTGTGAGCCCCCCTTGCCTGTTGTCGGGTCCAAGGGGAGCAGGGGGCAGCGTCGGCACGTTCAGGGAAGGAGGATGCCTCCTTTCGTGCCCACTGCTCCGTAGAGCATAAAGGATCCGGCCGAGGAGGCAGTGGAAGAAAGCCCGGTAAGTGATGCGCATCTCCCGGCGGGGCAGCCGCGATGGTCCGCGTCTCGGCTGTGTGGCACCCGGCCTGCAGCCTCCCTGCTGCACAGATGCTCCAAACACAGGCGCGCTGGTGCCACCGGCCCCGGGCAGGGATGTGGCCGCAGCAGCTCCGAGTGCGCAGGGGGAACAGCGCCGAGGGGTGACAGGTTTTAGAAAAACAAGCCCCAGGGGAGCGTGCCCAGCGAGGGATGCGGCTGACGCGGGGGGAGGGGGTGGGTGGGGAGGAAACCTGCCCCTGAAATCGGACGGTATGTGACCGAGGCCCGGCCGCGCGGCTGGTTGGCTCTGGGAGCAGCCTCGTTTTCATGTGGCAGCCTGGCCGGGGGGCCCTGCTCTCTCCCTGGGAGTTTTGCTGCCGGGGCTTAGCGGCGAAGGGTCTGGAGTGAGCGTGCATGTGTGTTGCCTGCTCTCCGCTCCGCGTTGCTGCCGCCTGCGTGTGGGTAGCGCCACGATGGGGCCGCCCGGGGCCCCCGGCTGCCCAGGCTGCCCGCGGCCGGCACCTGTTTCCCAGCCCTGAGCCCCATGCGCAGAGCGGCTGTGCTCCCGCAGCCCCGGCGGTCCTGGCTCTGGCTCCGGCTCCGCGTTGAGGGCAGGCAGGTCGTGTCGGCGTCTGGCTTCTCCGCCCGGGCCTGGGAGGTCGGCGGCCGGGTCCCTGTTCTGACATGACTGGAGGTAGACTCGGACGCTCCGGGGCTGCACGTAGCTCGCGGGGAGGTGGGGATGTGGGTGCTTTTCTGACGTCCATTTTGCAGAAGGTGTTTTTGTAAAAATCAAAAACACCAGCAGGCAGCCCCCGCCCACCCAAGGCTGGTGGGGAGCAGGGCGGGTGGGCTGCTGGGTGGTGGGTTCCCCCCCATGTGGACGGTGCTGGGGTGACGGGGAGGCTGTTCTGCCAGAGCCACCCCTCCCCCAGGAGCAGAAGGACTGTGTACCGGCCACCCTGCAGCCAGCCCGGGATGCGGGGGTGACTCATTTGTTTTGGATCCTAGAATCAGAACGTAGGGTGCATTGGAGGGGTGCATGGGAAAGGGAGATGCAGCGGGTGTTGGCGCACACGTGCACCGGCCAAGGAGTAGAAATTAGCTGTGTCATAGTTTCTTCAGGATGTCTTGGCCTCTTTCCTTTCACGCGATCACACGCTGCCCGTGCAGGGCTGGTGGGACCCTCAGGGCAGACACGCTGCCCAAAGACCCAGGACGTGACTTCCAGGCCTCAGGGTCTCGGCTGGGTTTAGTCAAAGCCGTGAATGGGGGACAGGTGGGAGGAGTGAGCGCCCCCAAAGCCACAGCCATCCTGTGTTGATGCTGCCGGGTGGGGCAGTGGCAGGGCCCACCTGTATCCATGTGGCTCCACCACTCTCCTGTCTCTGCCGCGTCAGCCACGACGGCCGCCTTCACAAAGTTCAGAGCTGCTGACGGTTACGTAAGGAGTGTGAGCTCCGTAACCTTCCAGACTTTACTGCCAGGGCTGCCTGTTTATCAGTCGGTCACACGGAGCGGCCGGGAGCCCCTCCGGGTGGATGTCACCCTCCGCCCCCCGTCCCTGGGCACCGACCTGGGGGCCCCGTCAGGGTCGTCTGTCGTCCCTGCGGAGACGTCCTGCTTCAGAAGCTCCCCGTGTTCCCGTCTTGTTCCCTTTAACATTTGAGCGGGGGGGGGGGTTGTGTTTACCCCCCAGGACGGAGCGGATCCCATGCAGTCCAGCCCCCTGGAGGCCCATCCTCCTCGGAGCTCTGGTCAGAGAGTGTGCCTGGCTCAGGCTCCAGGCCCCACTGAGCATCCGAAGGCCTGGGGAGCAGTTGTTTCCTGCTGTCTTGGGGCTGTCATGGGGCTGTCGTGGCGGGCGGAGGATGCCCTAAGCGCTGCCCGCCAGAGCCAGGGCCCAGCAACGCCCAGCCCCGCGGAGGACCAGCCCTCTTTCCGGGTGTCGTGTCTCTGTTTACATCACAGAACAGAGAACGATTCTTTTCCATGTTTCCCTGCCTCACTCTCTGGGAAAGGCGCGTTTGGGGGCTGGCGGGGCTGGCCGCCCCCTTGGTGGATCCCTGCTGCCGCTGGGCCTTTGCTCGTCTTTTCCCTCCACTTTTGCAGGGCAGGCGGGGCTTGGGGCTACGGCTCCACAAGGGTCGGATGGGTGTTTCATGTTCTAGTGGGGTCCCCGGCTCCCAGCCCAGGGGTGGGCACCAGGCAGGCTCTCTGTCCATAAGAGCTTGTTGCTTTGTGGGAGGGGCAGGAAAAGCTTTGTCCAGAATCAGCCATCTGCACCAGTTACCCAGTGTTTGAGTTGTTTTGGTCACGAAATCATGGCTGACATCATCCGATCGGGAGGTGGCGCCACAAAGTCCCCGCCGTGTGTGTGGACGTGGCGGTTTATTTTAGGATCGTCCTGAAATGTAGAGTAGGCCACCTCGTTGGTGCCTGGCTGCTTCTCCTCCGTGTCTCTGAGGCCTCCACCCAAGCCCAGCCGGATCCTGATCCCCCCCAGATAGCCGAACCATGAGCCGGTGGGTCCCCGTTTCCTCCAAGAGAGATTCCAGATCAGGAGAGGCAAGGACGCCGAGTTGACAACTAACGAGCCTTTCTCGGTAGTTATTTCAAAGGTGCCGAACCGTGGTCTGACAGCTGTGGAGGCTGTTTCAGCTTCATTTCAGTCCATGATCATTTATTGGGTGAACAGGAGATTGTACACGCGATGCTGGGGTCGGGTGGGGTGGAGGGGACCCTGAATTTGCATTTTATTGTTTAGTTTGCATGTGTCTGGTCTTTTCTTTTTAATTAACAAGTTTATTTATTTATTTATTTATGGCTGCATTGAGTCTTCATTGCTGTACATGGGCTCTCTCTAGTTACGGCGAGTGGGGGCTACTCTTCGTGGGGGCGTGGGGGCTTTTCATTGTGGTGGCTTCTCTTGTTGCGGAACACGGCCTCTAGGTGCGTGGGCTTCAGTAGTTGTGGTGCGTGGGCTCAGTAGTTGTGGCTCGTGGGCTCTAGAGCTCAGGCTCAGTAGTTGTGGTGCACGGGATTATTTGCTCCGCAGCATGTGGGATCTTCCCGGACCAGGGCTCGAACCCACGTGCCCTGCATTGGCAGGCGGATTCTTAACCACTGTGCCACCAGGGAAGTCCCTGGTCTTTTTTTTTTTTTTAAAAAGTTTATTTATTTGTTTGTTTTTGGCTGAGTTGGGTCTTTGTTGCGGTGCGCGGGCTTCTCATTGCAGCGGCTTCTCTTGTTGCGGAAGCACGGACTCTAGGCATGCGGGCTCAGTAGCTGTGGCTCGCGGGCTGTAGAGCGCAGGCTCCGTAGTTGGGGCGCATGGGCTTAGTTGCTCCGCGGCATGTGGGGTCTTCCCGGACCAGGGCTCGAACCCGTGTGCCCTGCATTGGCAGGCGGATTCTTAACCACTGTGCCACCAGGGAAGCCCTCCCTGGTCTTTTCAAAGTCTGCTTTTTTGCCTGTGTCTTCTGTGGGAAGTTTAAGAAGAGTTGACTTGTGGCAGTGGGGAGCATCTGTGTGTGGGTGCGGCGAAGAGCGCCTGGGAGGGAGAGCTGGGGTCAGCACCCCAGGGCTGCCCTGGTCAAGTGGCCCCGTGGCCCCCTGCCCTGCGCCTGTTTCCTTTTCTGTGATGTGGGCTTGTTGAGAGGATGGAACAAGGTTGTGTCAAACGTGGAGGAGCTGGGCATCCCGTCCTGGTCAGGAGATGCGCATGTGTACAGTTTGCGTTGTATATTGTTTTCATACTTGCATTTAATTTTGAGTTTTATGTTTCTATTTTAAGGTGTTGAATAGTCCATGTGGTTTAAAGGGAGAGAACAGGTGTCGCCACCCCTCTGCCACCCTTGGCATGTATTTCCAGATTTCCGGATCACACTTTTCCGTTGGGGGTGTTACTTGTTCCGCTCTGCCTCTGGACACGTCAGCTCAGCTCTCCCTCCCTCCCTCTACCCCCAGTAGGGTTGTTTTGTCATTGACTGTATCTCGTGGTCATGAGCCACCAGCGTTAGACTTCCTGTCTTGTACAACTTGTAGTTTTTCTTGCTGTTACTACTTGTCTTGATTTTCGTCCTTGCAGTTTTCTAGAAGTCCTGCCTCATATTTGCCCATTATCTTCCCAGCGCAGGGACAGCCCTCCCGGGGCCCCCCAGGCCCTGAACAGCATGCCCAGGACCTCCCTTTGCCTTCATCCCTCAATCTCCTGCCACTCTGCTCTGCCCGCCGCCTCCATCCCTGGCTCCCCTGTTCCCTTTCTTGGCTTCATCTCTGGTTAAGACGTCCTCCAGAGATGTTCTGAAAGAGGGGCCCCGGGGTTGGGGGTGGGAGGTAAGGCTTTAGAGACCTGGAGTGGAAGTGCTTTTACTTGAGTGGAACACGGGTGATAGTTTAGCTGGGTATGGAAGCCTGTTAGAATCGCCCCCCTCAGCACCTTGGAGGAACCGACTGTGGTCCACTAGTTTCTGGTCTGATGGCAAAGTCAGAGGCCATTTTGATTGTTGTGTGTGTTTTTGTTTTGTTTTGTTTTTCTGCTGAAAGTTTCTAGGATCTTTTGTCTTCTGTATTCTCAGGTTTCACGATGATGTGCCTGGATGTGGGCCTTTTTGTCTCTTGTGCTGGAACTTTCAACGTGGAAACTCAAGGCATTCCTGATGGGAAGGTTCTGTTCAGTTATTTCTTTCTTTTTTTTTTTTTTTTTTTGGCGGTACGTGGGCCTCTCACTGTTGTGGCCTCTCCCGTTGCAGAGCACAGGCCCCGGATGTGCAGGCTCAGCGGCCGTGGCTCACGGGCCCAGCCGCTCCGCAGCACGTGGGATCTTCCCAGACCGGGGCACGAACCCGTGTCCCCTGCATCGGCAGGCAGACTCAACCACTGCGCCACCAGGGAAGCCCTGTTCAGTTATTTCTTTGATGGTTCACTTTTGACGGTTCTGTTACCTTCTCTTCCCACTGATGGTTAGTTGGAACTCCTGGACTGGTTCTCTGATTTTCTATTTTCCACTTCTTCTATTTTATTTTCTAGGTGATATCTTTAATTTTTCTTGTCCAAACCATCTACTAAGTGTGTTGTCTTGTCCTTGTTTTTTAACTTCCAAGAGCTCTGTTTTGTTCTCTGAAGGTTGCTTTCTAGAATAGACTGTCCTGCTCTTGTTTCAGAGCTGGAAGATCAGTGTTTCTTTGAGGTTATAATTGTGGCAAGAGGCCGCATCATGTGAAGTGATTACGTGAGTCACTGAGCACTTCTCTGGCTTTAAGGCTTCCCAGGCATGAATCCTTTAATCCTCGTGCTGCCCTATGGGTACCTGCTATTATTGTTTGTGTCCCGTGGAGAGAATGCCACCCAAGGCACGGAGAGGTCAGGTCATTTTCCCACAGCACACAGCTGTGCCTGGTGGAGCTGGGGTCCATCCCCCGCAGGCTGGGCCCAAGTCCAGGCCCCTGCTCAGACCCTCGTAAATGGAGCGTGACTGTGGGTGAGAGTCCCCGCCACTTTGAGAATCAGGTGCGTGAATGAGGTCCAAGCAGAGTAGGGCAGGTGCAGGAGGAGCTGGTGTCTTCCTTCTCCACGCGTTCTTCTGCCCTTCCCACTGCGTGTCCACCCAGCTGCTTCTTCTTGGCTTGTATTGCTAGGAGGTTTCCCCCGGCCCCCATGACCCGTGCTCATCTGCCCATGGGGATGACTGGTGCAGTGTCCTGGCTGGGCTGCTCCCGGGAGGCCGGGGGTCTCAAGCTGGGTGACCAGGCTGCCGTCATCCCCCCCAGGCTGGGCCCTCATTCTGCCCGCCTCCAGGGTGAGGCCAGGGGTCTCCTCCTCAGAGACCAGGAGCCTCTGAGTTGAGGCCTTGGGGGGCTCCGCCCTGCCCCGTCTCCTGTGACCCCCGGTCGGCCGCCCATCTCCCAGGGTGCCACGCGGTGCCCCTCTTCCCACCCCCCCACCCCCGCTCCTCTGCTGTGACGGGTTTATCGGTGCTTTCCTTCCTTCGACTGTGGTCTTGGGAGGGAAGTAGGAAAATGATTGTGTTCCTGCGGCTGTTTTTACCTGGATACCACGTAGGTGATTCTTTCCCGAGGCTAAATTATGCAGGAGAACCAGCGCTGGGACAGGCCTTCGCGGGTGGGTGTGGGCGAGCGTGGGCATCTGGAATCAGCCTGTCCGAGGGCCCGAGTGACCGTGGGACGGAGGATGCGGGGCTGACGGCGGTGTGGGGTGGTGTGGCCCCCCGGCGAGGGGCAGCGGGAGGCGGCAGGGCTGGCGCGTCGCGGGCGCTTCCCAGCAGTGGTCTGTGCGTGTGAGTTGATAGACGTTATGTTTTAGAACAGGCTTGGGGTTAGGGAGAATTGGGACGGCGGCACGGGAGCCGGTAGCACCAGTGTACACGTCAGTCACAGCTAAAGATCCCACGTAGGCACGTTTCCACGAGCTCGAGCCCCACCTCACTCGGGATTCCTCAGTTTCCCCTCGTGTCCTCGTCATCCTGGACCCCACATGACATTCAGTCGTCACGTGTCCTCGGGCTCCTCTGGCTGCGACAGGCCTCAGACGCCTTTGGTTTCTGTGACCTTGGCCGTGTGCAGGAGTGCTGGCCAGGTGTGGGTCGACTGCCCCTCTTGTCTGATGTTTGTCTCATGTTTTTCTCACACTTCGACTGGGGTCAGGGGCTTGGGGAGGAGCCGCGGAGGCGCCGCCCTTCTCATCACATCACGTCGGGGCACCTGCTCTCCCATCACCAGGTGACATGGCCTCGCTCACCTGGCTGAGGTGTGTCTGCCAGGTGCCCGCTGCAGAATCCCTCTTTCTCCCTTTGCATCCTCTCCTCTGAGGAAGGTTGTCAGCACAGCCCATCAGGAGGGGAGGGGGCGTCCCTGCGGATTACCTGGACTCTTCTGCTCGGGGTGTTTGATGTCCCTTCCATTGCTTTCTTTCTTCATATCAGTCTGGACTCACAGCTGGTGGTTTTGTACCCAGGATTCTCATCCAATATGACTTTCTTCTTCTGTTGCCCACATTGTTCCAGCTTCGGCCACTGGGAGCTCCTCAGGTGGGTCTGGGGAGTGTGAGGGCCAGACCGCTCCCCAAGAGGGTGGTGCTGGGGGCTCAGGGGTGTGAGGTGGACCTGGAGCCCCCGTGGGTGGTGAGGCAGGGGGATCTCTGACCCCCATAGGTGGGGACACAGGCTTTCCCTCCGTCCCTTCACCCAGGAGAGACGGTGAGGGCAGGAGGGCACGAAGGGCAGCATGCTGGTTGGCCTGTTACGGTGGCTCAGCTGCCGCTGTCGGACGCGGGATCTTCCCGGCGAGCATGGTCTGTTCTCTTCCGTCCTGTCCTTCCGTAAAGCAGTGATGGTGACACAGGCCCAGCCCCAGCCATTGCGGCTCCAGGTGAGGCCCCAGGACGGACGCCATGGCAGTGCTGCCCTGGGAGAGCCCAGGCGTGTTTCTGGCTGCTGACCCGACGGGCCTGGCCCGGAGCAGCTGGAAGCAGCTCCAGTCGACGTTGGTGGCCGCGCGCCCCGCTCTGGCGCTGTTTGGGGAGGGGCCCCGTGCAGGTGACCATGCGGGGGGTCTGGGGCTGCCGAGCGGCCGTTCAGGACGGACCCGGCAGATGGCATCCCTCCAGGAGCAGGTCCGTCGGTGCCGTGTGTACCTTGGCCGCTGCGGAAGGTGGATTCATGTGGAGGCTGTAACTAACCGACCCGTGAGTGTGAGGTTCGCTGGTTGAGCGTCCGGTGACTGTTTTGTGATGTCAGCAGCTGAGCGCTGGGAAAGGCTACGTTCATGCTGGTGTCCCTTCTGCCAGTCTGCCTGGTGTCAGCGCTCCCACTGCGGCCGATCCCCCGCCGCCCAGCGACCCGACCGCAGGCAGAGCTGGGGGAGACACGCGGTCATCTGAGAAGGTCAGCAGGGAGACACGGACACCGGGTCCCAGCAGGTAGCTCAGGAAGTGCTACCTGTCCCCGGGCCGGCCTCCTTCAGAGTGGCACCCGTGGCCTTTGACAGTCGGCGGGGGAGCCAAGCAGCGAGCGGCTCCCGGGAGCGGCCCCGCAGACAGCTGGCAGGGGCAGCACGCCCACCATGGCGACAGGACCGGATGTGAAGCCGCTGTGAGGGTTGTCACACTATGGACCCTGGTCTTAAGCACCTCCTTCCTGGGTTAGCATTTCATGTCTCGCCTGAAAGCATCTGGGTCTCAGAACGGACCCCCGGACCACGCACACCCTCGCCTCTCACCAAGCTGTGCTCTCGTTGATCACGTTCTTTCCAAATCCTTTGTCATCGGAGCTGCCTCTCCGAGCCAGTGTCACCCACCAGCGGTCCTGCTTCCAGCACGGGCGCCTCTCAGGTCCACGGAACGAGAGGAGGTCCGCGGTGGAGCCTGTGGCCTGTGTCCCCCCATGTGGTGTCGGCGTCCGTGGGAGGGTTGTTACTGTCGTGGCGCTCCCGAGGCCGTTTTCTCTTTCCATCGCTCCCTCTACCGATATCAGTAGGCATTTTATGCTGTAAGGAAGAGCCGTCCCTGCTCCCCTCCCTGTTTAAAAACAATTTCGTACCCGCATGGGGTATGACATTGAGGGGTTTTCTAAATTGTGAGTTTATTAAAATCCATTTCTGTCATTTCTTTTGAGGCTCTATTTGGCCGGCAGAGCCTGGGGAAGCGGCTCCCGCCGGCGTGGGGCGCGTTCCCACCAGCGTTTGAGGGCGTCCCCGCTTTCTGGTATAGTCGCCTCTGGGGTCAGCAAGCACGGTCCCGGTTCCAGCCCGGAGCTTCTGTTGCCCTGAGGACCCAGCCTCCCCGGGGTGGGGGAGGGCCTTTAGAAGCAGGGCTGGGTTCCATGCGCCCCTCACCCCCGGGAGTAGGACCCGAGCTCGCGCTCTGACCCTCGAGCTCCCACCGGGACTGGAGCTGCTGGGCTCCGCCCGCCTCCGTGCCTCTCGGGCTCTCTGCCCACGCACCGCCCCGGTTCCCTGGCAGCCTGGGTCCTTGGCCTCTGCTCCCCCGACACTGGTTCAGTTCGGGCGCGGCTCCCAGGGGTTTACCGAGGTTCCGTTGTCATCGTCCCTATGGCTGTGTCTATGCAGTACTCAGTCGGGTTTATTTATTTCTGTCTGCACTCAGTTCTAGGGTGTGTTCCTCATCCCTATTTGTTTATTTTATAGAAGGGTTGTGTAACACATGAACATGATTCAAAAATAAAAACAGTGTGCAGGGGCTTCCCTGGTGGCGCAGTGGTTGAGAGTCCGCCTGCCGATGCAGGGGACACGGGTTCGTGCCCCGGGCCGGGAAGATCCCACATGCCGCGGAGCGGCTGGGCCCGTGAGCCATGGCCGCTGAGCCTGCGCGTCTGGAGCCTGTGCTCCACAGCGAGAGAGGCCACAGCAGTGAGAGGCCCGCGTACCGCAAAAAAACCCAAACAAACAAAAAACTGTGTGCAAAGATTCCTGTTTGCTGCCCGCGTACAGCAAAAAAACCCAAACAAACAAAAAACTGTGTGCAAAGATTCCTGTTCATGTACCTTCGACCCATGTGCACCCAACTTCAGTAATTTTTTTGGCTTGTTCCTGTGTTTCTTTTTGTAAAAATAGGTGTGTGTGTGTGTGTGTGTGTGTGTGTGTGTGTGTGTGTGTTATTTACCCTTTTTCGCTGCACAAAGAGTAACCTAGTACACGTACTCTTCTCTGCTCGTGCTTTCTTACTCTTGTCTGCTATTATACACACATGTGTATATGTATTTAGAATGAGAATAGAAATATAAATAAATGATAACTCCTAAAATACTGACAGCATCGCAAAATCTAGAAAAATCACTAATTAGACTCACCATTAAATATCTGCTTGGCATGATTCTATAATACGTTTCTCCCAATATGTTCTAGCTGCAAACATTGTGATTGCCTTCTCAAGTGACAATTTTGCAATATTCCCTATAGAGAAACCTCAAAGATAATTACCTCCGTCCTTCCTGTCATACAGTTGACAAAATTTTACTTTTCGGCCATTTAGAAAATCTTCTTTTTGGCCTCACAAATTATTATTGGAAACATCACGTCAATTTTTAGGATTGTTTTCAAATTTGGGAGAGACCTCAGTTTCTTTCACTTAAGGTCTGTAAGACTTCAGAACAGTTCAGATTTTCTTGTACAGTGACTCATCTTACAGATTCTTCGAGATGATAATCACGCATTTACCGTTTTGCTGTCCAGGTCCTCGCTGTAGACACACATTGTATGAATTCTGTGTAATCTTCATTCACGTTGTAGTTTTTAGAGATGCTTGAAACGTGTGACTTGACTCAGTATTTCTGTAAACACGTGAAGCACAGCGCGTCACCCAGAACTACCGGCAGCCCCCAGTCCTGCCACAGGTTTGTACCCACAAACGTGATGATGCTTTAAAGCTATGACGGGGCGCTGGCCATTGTCCTGCAAAGCATCTGGGACCAGTCAGACCCCTGAGCATCAGACACCCCACGTCCACCCACATTCCTGATACATCTTCTTCAGTTAGCCGTGGCCAAATAACACATGGTATAAAAATTACCATCTCAACCCTCTCTCTGATTCTCTTTATTAAGATTTTATGTTCTAGAGCAGTTCTGGGTTCATGGCAAAATTGAGAGGAAGACACAGAGTTGCCACACCCGCCCTGCCCCCAGGCACGGCCTCCTTGTTACCAGCACCCCACCAGAGGGTACACTTGTTACAACCCACGAACCCACGTCATCACCCGGAGCCCGTGGTTTACACTGGGGGTCACTCGTGGTGGTGTGCGTTCTGTGTGTCTGGACAAATGTATGATGACGTGTACCCACCATGACGGTATCATACAGAGCAGTTTCCCTGCCCTAAAAATCCTCTGTGCTCCCCCATTCCCCTCTCCCTCCCTCCAGCCTCTGGCGGCCGCTGATCCTTTTACTGTCTCCATAGTTTTGCCTTTTCCAGAACATCTTATTGTTGGAATCATGTCATGTGTAGCCCTTTCAGATTGGCTTCTCTTCTTGAGTAATATGCATTTAAGATTCCTCCATGCCTTAGGGCTTCCCTGGCGGTCCAGGGTTTACGACGCCATGCTTCCAATGCAGGGGGCACGGGTTCGATCTCTGGTTGGGGGTCTAAGATCCCACATGCCACGTGGCATGGCCAAAGTAAATAAATAATTAATTGATTAATTTAAAAGAAAAGACTCCTCTATGTATTTTCATGACTTGAAAGCTCATTTCTTTTTAGTGCTGAATAATATTCCACTGTCTCGAAGGACCACAGTTTATTTATCCATCACCTGCTGAAGGACACCTTGGTTGCTTTCACGTTTTGACAGTTATGAATAAAGCCGCCAGAAACGTCTGTGTGCAGGTTTTTGTGTGAACGTAGTTTTCAGCTCCTTTGGGTACATACCAAGGAGCATGACTGCTGAATTGTCCGGTAAGACTATGTTTAATTTTGTAAGAAATCACCAAAACTGTCTTCCAGGGTGGCTGGTCCATTTTGAACTCCCACCAGCAACGAGTGCGAGTCCCTCATCCGTTGGTGCACATCCTCACCAGTGTTCGGTGGTGTCGTGTTCTGGATTTTGGTCATCCTAACAGGGCCATCTTGACCATTTTTAGCGTGTGGTTCAGAAGTGTTAACCGTATTCTCATGTTCTACAGCCGATCTTGAGAACTCTCTCATCTTCTGCTTTTAAACGAAGAATTCTGTGAGAAACAGGAGATGACAGATAGGTTTGGAGCATCGTGGCTTACAGGGTTAAGGCCTTGTCATGGGCCAACCGTGTCCACAGCTGGGAAGGGCCCCACGACCAAGAGAGCGGTGACGTTAGCACCTTTGGACAGTGGCCTGAAATGCCAGGTGGTCCTTGCAGCTTATATGCCACCAGTAAGACCTTTGCTCCGAGGGATTTTAGTGATTCCCTTATTTTTGCATAGTTTTTGTTTGTTCATTTTGTTCTGTTTTGGTCTCATCATCCAGAAAATGGTGGTGTCGTTACCAAAGGACTATGAAAAGATATCCGAGCAATATGTCTATTATGTCATCAGACAGATTTACTGTGGGCAGAGTGAGTAACTCAGAGGTGCTTTTTCCTCTGAAGCTGGCATTTTGGGGAGTCGGGGGTACCATCTTTCTGCTCCTGTGTGGGGAGGGCGTGGCTGCTGGAAGTGACCTGCCACGGAAAAACGTCTGACCTAACGGGGTGGGCACCCATCCCGTCCGGCCGCCGAGGAGCTGGCACTGGTGTGGAGGCAGTGAGGACGGCGTCTGGGCGGCCGCAGCAGCGGGCGGTCTGGCCTCGAGGTGGGGCTACGGGGACAGCGGTGAGGGGCGGGCTGCTTGGTGGCTGGCACGTGCTGGCCGCCTGGACACGTGGCTTGAAGGCGTCCTTTGTTCTGATGGGGCGGAGCCAGTGCTGAATAGCGGCTTTCTGTGCGGCCGCCGCAGCAGTGAGGGCTCTGCCTTGGATGCCCCCCCATTCGAATTCCAGTTCTGCTGCTTCCCTCCTGTGTGACCTTAGGAAGGTCGCAGCCTTTCCTATGGACCTGGTGCAGCCTCCGCCTCCCTCACCTGGATAACCCTGCCCCCTGCAGGCGGAAGGGGCCTGTAAATGGGGTCTCACTGGGCCGTAACCCCCTGTCACCACCCCACCCCGTCTAGCCGGGCTGAGGAGGCCCTCGCTGTGGGAGTCCCACCTCCCTCTGCAAAGGCAGCTCACGTCAGGAGGGCTGCAGGCCTCCGCCCTCCCACCCCCGTCTCCTTCCCCATCCCATTGCACACCATCCTTCCCCCCCGCCACGAAAACTCACACCCCCCCCCACCGTTTGTCTTCTCCCCCGGCACCCAGGCTTTTGTGCTGCCCCCCACCCAACCACCAGGGTGTGGCCTCTGTGAGGGTGGGGTCCGCCTGCTTCCACCTCAGGTGTGTCCTCCCTGGGCATTCACTGAACAGGCTCCCACGAAGATGTCCCCCCCTTAAACCAGAGGTCCCCAGACCCTGGGACCAGTCAGCGATGGGCTGCACAGCGCTGCCCACTGCCCGGGAGCACTGTCAGCCCCGCCACGTGGCTCAGGCCGCCGGAGCCTTGAGCCAGCCCGAGGCCGGGTCACGTGTGCCGCTCGGCGTCTCGGGAGGGTCGCTGGTGACTGAGTGGACGGGAAGGCAGCACTGTGAAGACAGGACTGTCCACTTTGTATTTAAAACAGCATTTCTGGTTGACAAGCAACACGTGTTGAGTACAGAAGATTTGAGACACGCAATGAAATGGAAGGGGAAAATTTTGAATTGCCCCTTATGTCGCTCCCTGGCGAGCGTACCATTTTAAATTCTATTCTAGCCTCGCGTGCTTACTAATATTAAGGAAATACGGAGGCGTCAGGTTAGTTAAAATTCCTCCCTGTCTTCAGCTCACGGTTCGGGACTTGGCCGTGGGCGGGCAGGCGCTGGGGTTCGGGCTGTGCACGTGGCGACCCCGGGGGCGGCGGGTTCCCCTCGGCCGCTGCGCCGCGCCGGCCCCTCTGGTCCACTCTTGGTTTCCTGGGTGCAGAATCCCAGATGAGCAATCATGCCGTCAAAGAACATAAATACGTGTTTATCATTTCAAGTCTTGTGAACCGGCAACTTCCCTGGCGGCCCGGTGGTTAAGCCTTCGCCTTGCAATGCAGGGGTGCGGGTTGGATCCCTGGTCAGGGAGCTGGGGTCCCACGTGCCTTGGGGCCAGAGGAGCAACACATCAGACAGGAGCAATATGGTAACAAATTCAATATAGACTTTAAAAATGGTCCACACCAAAAAAAAAACATCTTCAGACATAAGTAAATAAAAATCCCGTGAGCTGCTGGCGCCTGTCACTGTGTGTTCGGGTGCGCTGTCACCTGAGCGCGGGCATCCGCCTCCCGGCTTGGGAGATGGGACACAGCGATGGTGGTCCCTGGGTGCCACCCCCCACATTACCTTTCCAGTTTTTATTCCCTTCCTGAACTTTCTGCATGGCGAAGAGTTGACTCTCCAGCCGGGCAGTTGGAGAGTCCATCGCGCGTTGGCGTCCTCATGTGGGTGAGGGGCTGGGCGGGTGTCTGTACTGCCGTCCATCATCTGACCGACCCCCGGGGACTGTCCTGTCGCAGGGGCCTTCGAGCTGCAGCCTGGCCGGGGGAGGCCAGTGTTCCCCTTTCGTCCCGGGCCTGCCCCGGCCAGGGGAGGAATTTAGCCACTTTGTCCTGACCTTTCTGAGACGTGGCTTCTACGTGTGAACTGCGTGTGGACCCTGGGACTCACGGGTGTGTGTGGGAAGGGGCGAGAGGCGGGTGGTGGGAAGAGGACCCACGTTGCTGAGTTGATTATGTAAGACCCTGTTTCAGCCCTGTGGGAAGAGGGGCCGGGGAGGCTGAGGGCGAGTCTAGGGATTTGGGGCCTGTCTCTGTCAGCTCAGCTGCTGTAACAAACATACCCCAGGCTGGGTGGCTCCAGCAACAGGAATTCCTCACGTTTCTGGAGGCTGGGCGTTGGAGACCTGGGTCAGTTCCCGGCGAGGTCCTGCTTCCTGGGCTCCCGCCGTGTCCTCACGGGGCCGAGAGGGCTAACTGGTGAATCTTCCTCGAGTTTTAAGGGCGCTAATCCCATCATGGGCCCCACCCTCATGACTTCATCTCACCCTAATCGCCTCCCAAAGGCCCTGCATCCAAATACCACTGCACTGGGGGTCGGGCCCCCCCCAGATGGGTTTGGGGGACACGGACATTCTGCTCATGGCAGGCGTCCAACCCAAAGGCACCGGGAGGGTGTGGAGGGTCCAGGCGGTATGTCTACAAGGAGCAGGGATGGGAGGGAGGGGCCTTGGAGAGCAGAGAGGTCACCAGGACACGTGCTCAGAGGGGCTGCGTTTTGTGCAGTGTTGGAATGAGGATGTGAGTGTGAGGATGCCCAGGGGTTGAGGTCAGCCGTGGAGACTCCAGGCTCCGGGGGTTGCCTCCTGTCCTGCAGCCCCTCCCCCTGTCAGGGTCTGCTTCCTGTCCCCCCACTGCTGGGGCGGGGTGACTTAAGCCGCCCAAGTTTATTCTGTCTCAGTCTAGAGCCTGGTGTGGGCAGGCTGGCTCCCTCTGAGGCTGAGGGAGGGTCCATCCGGCCCCTCCTGGGCTTGGAGACGTCGTCACGCCCACGTGGTGAGCTCCCCCTGCGCCTGTGTCTGAATTTGCCCTTTTTATAAAACCACCCGCCATTTTGAGTCAGAGCCCACCCTGTGACCTCATTCTAACTTCAGACACCTGCAATGACCCTATTTCCAAATAAGGGCACATTCTGAGGTGCTGGGGTCAGGACTTAGCATTTGGATTTGGCCTGAACAGTCCCCGCAGAGGTTGAATCCTGGGGTCCCCGTATGCTCACAGCCTGGCAGGTCTGCAGTCTTCATGGCCAGCTGTCCTTGGTGTCCTCTTCTAGTTGGGAACCAGAAGACTGCCTGAGGATTTCTAGTGGGTGGTTTGTGACCAACCATAGAGGACCCCGCTGACCAGGGCCCCAAGCCCAGTGTCCCCACAGGATCCATCACACCACCCGGAAGACACGGCGTGGCTGCGACATCCTCCCCTGCGGCCACCCCTTCCCGGACAGGAGGCCCTGGTCGCTGGGCAGAGTCCTGAGCTCACGTGGTCTTGAAGAAACACCCAGGGCTTCGCTAAGGAGGCCCTTGCACATGTAGGAATGAAGCTTCCAGCCCCGTTTCATGTGCACAGTGTGTGGTTTGCTCTCTGGACCTCACGCAGCCTAAATGTCCAAGGTAGAACCCACCCAAATATTTCCACGATATTAATTTGACTTTCTGTATAAGTTACAGAACCTCGTTTCTCTTGACGTTATGATCTAAGCAGATTATTGAATACACCTTGTAAATACCGCTTTTAAAGACCACCCAATGTACCATCACCTGGATACACTTTAATAAAAGGGTCGGAGAACTATGAGCCACACACCAAATCCAGCCCACCGTTGTTTTTTGTTGTTTTTTTAAAATTGTAGCAAAGTACACTTAAAACTTACCATTTTAACCATTTCTGAGTGTATAGTTCAGTAGCGCGTTCACACTGTTGTGTAACCATCACCACCATCTGTCTGCAGAACCTTTTCATCTTCCCAAACTGACACTCTGCCCCCGTTAAACACTCTTCACCCCCTCTCCCAGCCCCTGGCCCCCCCCCCCCACTTCTGGCAGCCACCATGTGAATCTGAGTCCTCTGGGTCCTCTAAAAGTGGCATCATACAGGACATGTCCTTTCGTGTCTGGCTTGTTTCAGCATTGTGTCCTCAAGGCTCATCCACATTGCAGCGGGTGTTGGAATTTCCTCCTTTTTAAGGTTGAATAATACTCCCTCCTGTGGATGGACCACATTTCGCTTATCCGTCATCCACTGATGGACACTTGGGTTGCGTCCATCTTTTGACTGCTGTGAATAATGCTGCTCTGAAAATGGGTGTACAAATACCTTTTCGAGTCCCTGTTTTCAGTTCTTTTGGGGCTATATGCACAAGTGGAATTGCTGGATTGTATGGTATTCTATTGTTAGGTTTTTGAGGAACCGCCAGACCATTTTCCGTAGGAGCTGCGCCATTTTACGTTCCCACCGGCGTGTACAGGGTTCCAGCTTCTTCACATCCCCACCAACACTTGGTATTTTCTGGGTTTGTTTGATAGGAGCCACCCTGTTGGGTGTGAGGTGGTGTCTCACTGTGGTTTTGACTTCGTTTCCCTGGTGATCAGTGACGCTGAGCATCTTTCCTCGGGTTTGTTGGCTATCAGTCTACTGTATCCTCTTCGGAGACATGTCTGTGCAAGTCCTTTACCCATTTTAGAGTCAGGTTGTCCGCCTGTGTGGTGTTGGGTTGTCCTGGTAAGTGTGCAATGACAGACCACAAGCGTGCACATTGGGCCCCGCCTTCTCCTGACCACGTCACCCGAGCAGAGCAGGGGCGGTCCGAGGCGTTGGCTTCAGGGTGGAGAGCAGACGTGCACCTGCGATGTCAGCGCGAAGGTGGACCGTTGTTTTCCTTCTCTTTTACGTCTTCTGATATTTTCCAAGTCTTTCATCAGCTTATTTTTATAGCATACAAGTTCATTAAGAAGGAAAAAGACTTGTGTGGAGGAGGAAGTCTTGAATCAGGAGGCAACGGAGGGCCTGTGAGTCACTCCATCCCCACGGGGACGTGGGTCTGGGGCAGCATGGCTGCAGTAAGACATTTCCTGCTGCCGCAGACCCTTGCCTCCCGTGGGGTCCGCCCGTGGCAGCTGCACCGTCTGTGTCCAGCCCTCCCCGGATGCCCCATCATTTCAGCACTCCCCCGCCCCCAGCATGTTTTCCTATGTGCGGCGGCTCCTGGGAGAACAGAACGAGATGCAGTGAGCCTGGGACTCTGGGCCGTCTGTGGGGTGATGGGAGAGCCTGGGGGGCTCGCTCAGCTGCGAGGAAGGCAGGCAGCGGGGTCCCACTTCGGGGCCAGCCCAGGGGGACAGAGCACAGGGCGGCCAGCACCTCCCTCTGCTCCCGGCCTCCCTGGGGGCGCCTGCTGGTAAGTGCAAACCACCTCCTCCGCTTTGGGGCCTTAAGAAGCACTAGGGTCCCGTGCACCTGAAGGTCACGGGCTCCTTTAGGACGGAAACTTCCCTGAGCTCCACGTTGATGTTCTTGGAAGTGAACAGAACAAGCATAAATTATTCACGGGTTTTAGCTGATCTGTTTTTGTACAAAGGGAGCTTTTAAATTAAATTTTTTTTTTTTTTTGTGGTACGTGGGCTTTTCACTGTTGTGACCTCTCCCATTGCGGAGCACAGGCTCCGGACGTGCAGGCTCAGCGGCCATGGCTCACTGGCCCAGCCGCTTCGCGGCACGTGGGATCTTCCCGGACCGGGGCGCGAACCCGTATCCCCCGCATCGGCAGGCGGACTCCCAACCACTGTGCCACCAGGGAAGCCCTGATTTAATTATTTTTAAGCACTAAAGAATGGTTTAGCTGGAGGTGAGCAAGGTGAGCGGAGGGCGAGGGCAGTGGGGGGCGGGTCGCGGGCCGGGGGTCCAGGCCCCTGTGCTCAGAAAGGAGGGGCCGGGCCGGCTGGCGGAGTCAGGCGGTGGCTCTGAGTGTCAGTCCCAGCAGCTCCAGTATCATAAACCTCACGGGCCTCAGATGCACTTGCTCCCCACATGGGTGGGGGAAACACCTGCTGCTCCAGGTACAGACCCGGCCCAGGACGCACAGGGATGCCGTGTGACGGATCATTGGAAACAGACTCACAGAGAAGTTGCAGCGCCTGCGACGGGTCTCCTGCTATGAGGGAGGCTGCAGCTCGAGGCCCGGGACCCCCAGCCTGTGGGGAGGAGGCGGACGGCCCATGGGCTACGCTGGCAGCAGCTGTTCCCTTGCAAAATGTCTCCTCCTGGGGATGGACAGGCACGGGCGGGTGTGGACACCGCGCGCACATGACGTGGTCGGGCCTGGATGCTGTGTAGACAGGTGTGGGTGAGTGTGGACACACTGTGGTTGTGGATAGACAGACGTGGATGCCATGGACAGAGGGACCTGCGGTACTTGGGCCCCCTGTTCCGGAGACCTCCCCACGCTTGGAACTGCACTGGGCACGGCTGCCTTGGTGGGGGTGGGGGGTGCCAGGTAATCGCAGGTGTGGACACGGATGCTCACCTGCAGGCAGGGTTGTGGGCACGAGGTAGAGAGGCCTCGGTGCTGGGTCCTGGTCCACGTGTCCCTCTCCCAGTCTGACTTTGGGAACCACATGGACACCTCTTTGTCCCCAGCCCCTCGGGTGACCTCCCAGCTTGTCACATCGGTGCAGCCACGTTCCCTGGGAGCCCACGCGTCCTCCGGAATGTTCCCTCCGATGCGCGGTGTTGGGGTTTTCCTTTGCCATCACCTCCCCCACCTCCAGGGGCAGCACCTGTCTCTGTCTCTGGACCCCGTCTTTGGCAAGAGATGGAAGAAACCTGGTTCCAGTCCGAGCTGCGCATCCCAGGCCCGTGGCCTCATCCTTGTGTGTGAAGGTGCAGGCCCACGGTGTGGACAGCAGTCGCCACGGGGTATGGGGTCTTTTCTGAGGCTCCTGCCGCGGCCTCCTTTCCCATCCTCGGCCCCTGTCTCCCGTCTTGGCTGTTCTTGGCCTTGAATTAATCTCTTGCTTTCCAGTCATTTTTCTGAAAGCTCGGTTTTGAGCTCTTTTCCTTTCGTGTCTATAACAAGCTCTGCCTGGATCCCCCCGGGCCCCCCACCCGTTTGCATATCTCCCCAGGCCACCACCGAGCAGGGCCAGGGGCCCCGGCCGTCAGCATCTGACTGCCTGTTGGCGGCTGTGGAGAAGTGGCTCCTCTGTGCCTTCGAGCCTGGGGCTTCAGCCCTCGGATGGGGCGGGCTTTCCGTGTGCCTGGGCCACTCACGCGAGATCATAGGTCCCTGAGGGCCAGGGCAGCACCAGAGGCCCAACCACCAGGAGGCCCAGAGCGCGGGCCTTGGCATCCAGCTGCCCCTACTTCCCACTCCGGTCTTGGGTGGGCCACCTCTTCTCTGGGCCTCCATTTCATCTCCAGGTGGTAGATGTGGACACAAGGCACTGAATCACGTGGATTTTGTGGGGATTAAATGAAACAGTGTGTAAACATGCCTGGCACCAAGCTTGTCTTCAGTAGGTGCCGGAGCCCGTGTGCTGATGTTGATGTATTCCTGAGTGGTAGGTGACAGTTCTGGAGGAAGCGGCTTCGGTGCACTGCTGCCGTGGTGGTTCCACGGGAATCAGAACGGTCCTGGGCTGTAAGTCGCAAGTCAGGGAACGTGGAGCAGCGTCCCCTGCGGACGTCAGGTTTGCTCCTGACTCATGGCTTCTCGCAGACACCCAGGGGTCCACTATGACCTCAGTCTCTGCTGAATCCTCAGCCGCGCGCACGCGCGCACACACACACACACACACACACACACACACACACACACACACACACACACACACACACACACACACACACACACACACACACACACACACACACACACACACACACACACACACACACCCGGGGTCCTCACACAGACGGGCTTCCTTCCTTCCACGTACCTGAGTGGCGGCCCCCGGATGCCGGGTCGGGCAGATGCTGGGAAAACCAGTGACCTGGAGGATACACTCCCGGTCTCGCCTGGTTAATGAGCAGATGTGCAAAATGATAATTTAAAGTTCCAGCTTGTAATTAACGTAAGTGGCACCAAGGCGGAAACACTGGGTAGTGGGGCTGGTGCGGGGGGCGAAGGAGGTGCCGGGGCGGGGCGTGGTGTGACCCCTGAGGCGAAGTGCAGAGGACCACCAACATGGCCGTGGGGCGGGGGTTCCTGGGGGGGCAGAGGGCGGGGAACATGGCTGGTCAGAGGAACTGGGAAGACCTGCTGGTGGAACCACCCAGAGAGGTGAGGGTGAGGGTGGCGGCCACACAGGAGCCTCCGGTCACCCCTTAGTTGTGCATTTTGTGAGCCTGTAAGGCATTTGTTCAACAAAACTGCATCCTGGGTGTGACCAGTTTGCTGTTCCAGTTAAGTTGGACGTCACTTGTCCACATCCAGCTAAATCAGATGACTTGCAAGGAGCAGAAAAAACTTGAACTGCATTTTCGAAGTAACGAAAGTGAGATGAGGATGCTGTCTGTGGGAAGAGACAGCCCTCGGATTCCGCACCCTGGTGGCAGTGAGCTGCGTGCACCGCGTGCTCTGAACCAGCTGGTTCAGACCCCGAGTTATTTCTCGTCTTCGCGAAGCACGTAGGTATCCCCAGGGTCTTCCTGCCCCCGTGATCACGGCCCAAGGGCAAAGGAGGAGCCGGTCTCAGCCCAACTGCAGGCTGCAGTCTTTTCTTTGGTTTCATTTTATTTTGCAGTGGTAGATGCTGTTTTGCTACAGTTATTTCAAAATCTGCCACCTGGAAAAACACGTCCCTTGGGGGACCATCTGCAGGGACCCAGGGTTCCACAGAGGCTGCAGCTTTTGTGCTGACATCTAGCTTTGTCACCCCGTTCGCCCGAAGGTCACCCGCTGCCACCAGGACGTCTCCTCTGTCCCCAGCCCCGTGGCCCTGAGCTGCCCTGTCCTGCTGGTTGCCTTCCTGGTTTCCGAGCTCTGAGGTTTGCTCCCAGGGCTCTGCCCCTGGATCTGAAGGCTGTGTCCCGTCCTCTCCGTGGACAACCTCGTGTGGTCACTGTCACGAGGGTCAGCTCCTGTGGACGAGGATACCTTTGTGTCACGTTTTGGCAACTCTCACAATATTGGAGACTTCATTATTATTGCGTTGGTTACGGTGATCTGTGATCGGTGACCTGTGTAATTGTTTTGGGGGCACCACGAACCACACCCTTATGAGACGGTGAACTTAATCCACGAGTGTCGTGTGCGTTCTTACTGCTCCACCCCCCAGCCGTTCCCCCCTCCCTCCCCCTCCTCGGGTCCTCGTATTCCCTGACACGACAGCACTGAAATTAGGCCAGTTAATAACCCTGCAGTGGCCTCTGAATACTCAGGTGAGAGGAAGAGGTGCACGTCTCTCACTGTGAATCGAAAGCTGGAAATGATTGCGCTTAACGAGGAAAGCGTGTCAGAAGCTGAGACAGGCCGAGAGCTAGGCCTCTTGCACCAAACAGCCGGGTTGTGAATGCAAAGGAAAAGTTCTTGAAGGAAATTAAAAGTGCTGCTCCAGTGAACACATGAATGATAAGAAAGCGAAACAGCCTTATTGCTGATATGGAGAAAGTTTGTTTTTTCTTTGTTTTGGGTTTTTTTTGGCTGTGCCGTGCGGCATGCGGGATCTTAGTTCCCCAACCAGGGATGGAACCCGTGCCCCCTGCATTGGGAGCGCGGAGTCTTAACCACTGGACCGCTAGGGAAGTCCCTGATGTGGAAAATGTTTTGAGTGGTCTGGGTATAAGATCAAACCAGCCACAATATTCTTTTAGGCCAAAGTCTAATCCAGAGCAACGCCCCACCCTCTTCAGTCCTGTGAAGGCTGAGAGAGGGGAGGAAGCTGCAGGAGAGAAGTTTGAAGCCGCCAGAGGCTGGTTCATGAGGTTTAAGGAAAGAAGCTGTGTCTCCATAACAGCAAAGTGCAAGGGGAGGAAGCAGCAAGTGCTGATGGAGAAGCTGCAGCAAGTTATCCAAGAGATCCAGCTCGGGCCGTTCGTGGAGGCGGCTACACTATACAACAGATGTTCAGTGTAGACGGAACCGCCTTCTATTGGAAGAAGATGCCGTCCAGGACTTACAAAGCAAGAGAGGAGAAGCCAGTGCCTGGTCTCAAAGCTTCAGAGGACAGGCTGACTCACTTGTTAGGGGCTAAGGCAGCTGGTGACTTAAAGTCGAAGCCAATGCTCACCTACCGCCTGAAAATCCTAGAGTGCTGAAGAATTTGGCCAAGTCTACTCTGCCTGTGCTCTGTAAGAGCAACGAAGCCTGGATGACAGCACGTCTGTTTACAGCATGGTTTACTGAATATTTTAAGTCCACTGTTGAGACCTGTTGCTCAAAAAAAAAAAAATTCCGTTCAAAATATTACTGCTCGTTGACAATGTACCTGGTCACCCCAGAGCGCGAGATGAATGTTGTTTCCATGCCTGCTAACACAACTTCCATTCTGCAGCCTGTGGATCAAGGAGGAATTTCAACTTTCAAGTCTTAATATTTAAGAAATACATTTTGATCAACTATACTTCAATAAAAGTAATTTTTACAAAAATCAACTATACTTCAATTAAAAAAAAAATTTAAAAAGCAAACAAACAAGAAACACATTTTGTGGAGCTTCCCTGGTGGCGCAGTGGTTGAGAATCCGCCTGCCAATGCAGGGGACACGGGTTCGAGCCCTGGTCCGGGAAGATCCCACGTGCCGCGGAGCAAGTAAGCCCGTGCACCGCAACTACTGAGCCTGAGCTCTAGAGCCCACGAGCCACAAGTACTGAAGCCCACACACCTAGAGCCCGCGCGCCGCAACCAGAGAAAGCCCGCGTGCAGCACTGAAGACCCAATGCAGCCAAAAATAAATAAATTTTAAAAAAGAAAGAAAGAAATTGCTGCAGCCACCCCAGCCTTCAGCAGCTACCACCCTGGTCAGTCAGCAGCCGTCAACATCAAGGCAAGACCCTCACCAGCAATAAATAAACAAATGATAAAAAGCTTTGCCGCAGGCTCAGATGATGGTTAGCATTTTTTAGCAATAAAGTCGTTTTTACTTAAGGTATGTACATTTTTTGAGACATATGCTACTGCACGCTTAATACACTACAGTCTAGTGTAGACATAGCTTCCTATGTGCTGAGAAACCGGAAAATGCGTGCGACTCGCTTTATAGCGATCTTTGCTTTCTCTTTGCTGGAAGCAAACCCACTATCCCTGAGGTGTGCCTGCACTGACATGCAATCTTGACTCCATGATTTCCTGGGGGGCTGTCCTGCGATGCCGTCCCACCCCCTGGAGGCCTAGGGCTCCTGACTTCCTTGTGTCTGACTTTCTAAGATGAGCGGCACAATGAGATAGCTACTTTTAGTAACTAGTAAAAAGACATTAAAAGATTCTCCGTTGTGGAGGGATCCCGAGGGGGCTCCCCTGGTGCTGGCCCTGCCCCCCTCATTCTCGACCTTTGAGTCTCCTCTCGATATGTAAATCCCGCATCAGAATTTAGTTGTGACAACGTGGGCTTCCCCCCAGTAAATTCTTAAAGCCTTTCAAAAGCTTAATCTCAAGGAGAATCAGGCCCTTTTGTGTGTTTAATTAGCAAAGCTGTTTTGAATCTCAAACATGGTTTAAGAGACCTAAGAAACTGCACCAGCTGAGTCCTCTAACTGGCAGGAGGCCGGTGGGCATCCTCCCTCCCCCGCTTCTCGGGGTGGCCCTGGCCGTGAAACCCCAGGGACAGCCTCCAGTGCGGGTCTGAGGCTGATTTCCAGGACAAGGCTCCCTAACCTCAGTTTCCCTTCTTGTGAAATGGGGGGTAGGAGTGGCTGCCTTGCAGGGCTGCCATGCGGGTCCAGCGCCTGCTGCCCTGCTCGAAAGCTCCTTTCCCTGCTCTCTGCCCTTCTTCCCCAGCCGTGGCCACAACTCCCCGACTATCCCTCACCCACTAGAACGGGGCGCTAGGACAAGAGCTGTGCACGGGGATGCAGGCCTCGCCCAGGTTCGTGGGACTTCTGCCATGAGCATGTGTTTTCCTATCAACTTTGTGGCCCTCGTGTCTGTTGCTCTGTTACTTAGGAGTTTAGGATCAAAAGCTTTGGAAATACTGAACCGACCTGCAGTCCAGATGCTGCCTCGTAGGCCTGCCTGTGAAACGGAGATGTCAGTGCCTGCCTCTAGGAGGCCTGTGAGGGGACAGGATTCAGCATCTCCTCGGCGTGGACCAGCATCCGGTACAGAGTGGACACGGGGTAGATATGTGGTGGACATGTCCCGTATTATGTGTAGCAGAGACAGAACAGATACCCCATAGACACATAGTAGATAGGTAATAGATACATAATAGATACAGAACAGATACACAGCAGAAATTCACATGTAACAGACAAGTAGTGGGTACACCGTAGGATCAACACATGCTAATGGTGTATCATGAGTGTCCCGCCTGGGGTTCACTTAGCTGTCTGTGGGATCCTTTTCACAAGGGAGGACTGTTATGGGGGTTTGGAAAAACAGTCCAGTTTTCTTTCCCTCTCTCCCCCTTTTCCTTTTTACCAGACACAGCAGAGCAGCGTTTCCTGTCTGGTGGGTGGAGGAGTGTCCTTCTGGGTTGGGCCCTAAGGTCAGGAGGGCGATGGGCTGGGGGAGGGGGTGGGAGGGTGGTCCTGGAGCCAGTCCCCCCCCGCCCCCGACCCCTTGCTCTGCCCCAGGAATCTTCTGAATTTATATTTTTTCCTCAGAGTCCGGTGTGGGCTTTTCGAGGTCTGCTTACAAGTTTTTGTTCTGTTTTTGTTGGTTTGTTTCTAGACTCCTAGAAACTTCTTGTATTTTGTTCTCTTCTTTTTTTTGTTCTCTTCTTCTTTGAAGAAGCCTAAAGATGCCCCCACTGCCTCACTAAAGGGTCCCGAAGCAAAGACGTGCAGTCAACTGCGAGGCACACAGCCCGCAACGACCCTACCCTCACTTTTTCTTTTCCTGTTTTTCTCATAATTAGGCCTCTCCCTCTGGGGAAGGGGCAGTGCTTCTCTTGAGGGAAGGTGGGATGCACTGCTGAGATGTGGAGGAGAAGCAGGTGTGTCTGCCGGGCCTCGGAGATGCTCTCAGACCCGCTGGGGGAGGGCGCCCCCCCCCCGCCCCAGCCTCGCTTTTCTGCCCCTCCCCCCATGTGCGAGGCCTTTATGAACACGTGGCCCCTGCACTCTTTCTAACCATCTCTCTAATCGATTCATATCAACGTGACAAATCTTTTTTTATTTTATTTATTTATTTTTGGCCGCGTTGGGTCTGGTTGCTGTGCGCAGGCTTTCTCTGGTTGCAACGAGCGGGGGCTACTCTTCGTTGTAGTGTGCGGGCTTCTCATCATGGTGGCTTCTCTTGTTGCAGAGCACGGCTCTAGGCGCACGGGCTTCAGTAGTTGTGGCATGCGGGCTCAGTAGTTGTGGCTCGCGGGCTCTAGAGCACAGGCTCAGTAGTTGTGGTACACGGGCTTAGTTGCTCCGCGGCATGTGGGATCTTTCCGGACCAGGGCTCGAACCCTTGTCCCCTGCATGGGCAGGCGGATTCTTAACCACTGCGCCACCAGGGAAGCCCGACAAATCTTTAATATGAAGAAGTCGAATAAGCCGCTTTCTCTGGGAAGCCTTCCCCAGCGGTGGGGCTGCACTTTGTTTCTTAGTCCCTCTTAGAATGGGGCGGGGGGGGGGCGTATGGGTACTTGAACATCAGCCGCTTTGTTTAGCCGTTGCTCCTTGAGACCCACCATGAAGAGATGTGAAGACGGTCCTCGGGAAGCTCACGGTCCGGGACGAGGGTAACTGACGGGGCTGCATGGGACGTGGGACTTGGGGCAACACCACCCGCTCCTCGCCGTGTGGCCGCCAGCGTTTCCCGGCGTCTGCGTTCGGGCGGCGGTGGGCGGCTGGAGGAGACTGGCATCTCCCCGTGACCTGGACTGTGTGGGGTTCCTTTCCTGTTGGCGTCACGAGGCTCTCGGGGGAGCAGGGTGGGCCCCCGAGGCGGTCCCAGGCGACTTGAGAGAGCAGCTTGGGTTTTGGGGGGCGTGGGGGAGCAGGGCCAGGGCGTTTGGGCTGTGACCCCCGGTGCCACAGGAGGTGGCTTTGGGGCTTTCTCGTCCGCTCCCTCAGCTGTGGAGGCAAGGGAAGGGAATGGGGTGCTCGAAGGTTGTCAGCAGCTGAAAATCAAAACTGGGGTCACACAGCTACGTTCTCTTTGGCTGAAACCCAGACTCGGGGCCCGTGGAGCTGCGAGGCTGGCACGGCGGCCAGGCGGACGCTGGGCGCTTCCCCTGGAGCAGCGAGAAGAGGGTAGACCTGGCTGACCACAGACCGCCCGCACCTCGCGGCCTTCTGTGTACAAGGCCCCTGGTGACCGGGTCTGCTTCAGGGACTGGGATGGTGCCGCCTGTCCGCGTGGAGTTTGTGCCCTAGAGGGAGGGAGGGCACAGGCGCGTGGCTGGAAGGGCCCTGGGAGGGCTGCTTCCACCAGGAGACGCTGTTTCAGCTGAGATAAGGGGTAGGGGAGCTGGCTCTGCCCAGGTGGGAGGGGGAGGGGTGGGACCGGACTGGGCCCTGGTGTGGGCGGAGCTCGGACACTGAGGGTACCTGGCCTGGCTGGAGGTGGGGGGAGGAGAGGGAAGCCGGGGCCTGTCCTGGAGCTGTTGTGAGGCGGGAGCTGCGCGGTCAGAGCGTGGACCAGGCAGGTGCCCCATGCTGAGTGGGGTGGGTCAGGGCCAGCAGGCCTGTGCGGCCCGCTGCGGCCCACGAGGCCAAAGACACGGCAGCAGAGGGTCAGGGAAAGGGGGCAGGAGTCCAGCGCTGGGAGAAGATTGGCAGGACCTGGAAGGACCAGGAAAGAGAGAACTGGAGGGTGGGTCCCACGTGAACCGTGCAGGTAAGTGTGGGCAGGTGAGTGCAGAGACATGAGTGTGGACAGGTGGACGCAGGCAGGTTAACATGCATGTGGACAGGTGGACGCGGTAGGTGCACGGACACCATCTTCCGAGTGAGGGGAGCAGCCTTCAGGACCGGAAGTGTGTACTCTCCACCAAGTCTCCGTTCGTGGTCAGACACGTCCAGGTACTTAGTCAGCCGAGGACGCCGCCAGCTGCTCAGCTGACCCCGGTTCACTGCTGTGCATTCGTGCAGCCTCGGCGGGCGTTCGAGCATCGTGGTGCGGTCCCGGCGAGGATGCTCAGGTCACGGAGGACACGGCCCTCGTGGGAAGGTGGTCTCATCACGGTGCCGGCCTCTCAGGCGCTGAGGCCACGTCCTGTCGCGTGGCTGCAAAGGGCGTGCGGTTGTGTGTCGTGGCCTCGCTGCCCCTCTCCCAGGTCTGGTGCTTCGATCCCAGAAAGGAGGCGGCGCTCTGGCCTTGTGCTCGCAGACGACCAGGAGCTGGCTTGTCCCTGGCCAGCAGGAGGGGCCCGCAGGCTGCTTGCAGACAGGGACCGGAAAGGAGCTGAGGGGCGGTGGGGGGAGCCGTGGGCGCGCCCGGGGCTTGTGGTTGATAGGACGGGGATCGTGCTGGCGTGTGCGGGTCTCGCTAAACGGCCATCCGAGCGGAGTGGATTTGGAACGAGGTGATCACGTGGCCGAGAGCCGCGAGGAAGAGCTGGCCGGCTGCTTCGAGACGTGCTGTAGGGACAGGAATCCTTCCTCCAGGGTGGATAGGGCTGGCCACGAGGACCGGGGTGAGTCCAGGGCAGGGGGAGGGCCCTGCCTGGTGCCCAGCGTGGTCCCAGGACAGCAGCAGGATGAGGGAAGGGAGGCCCCGCCTTAGTCATCTCTCTGTCTCTGTCTGTTTCTCTGTCTCTCTGTCTCTCTGTCTCTGTGTCTCTGTGTCTCTCAGAGGCCTCCCTCTTGTTCCTCATTGGACCAAAGATGGTTGGGGCAGGCGAGCCGCTGGGGGCCGGGCTGCGTGAGAGGCACACCTGAGGGCTTCCGTCATCACATCTTGTCTCTGACTCTGACCCTCCTGCCTCCCCTTCACAAGGACCTCGTGATGACACTGGCCCCCAGATAATCCAGGATCATCCCCTCCCAGGGTCCTTACCTTAATCGCGCCAGCGGAGTCCCTATTTTCGTGTCAGGTGACACAGGCACAGGCTCGGGGACTAGGACGGGTCATCCCTGGGGGTGGATACTCAGCCGGGCACAGGGGCTTCCCGGCCCCCCACTGTGGGCGGTTTCTGGTCCCCTCTAGAGGGATTCCTGGCGTGAAAGCGAGACCCAGACGGAAGGCACTGGTGGGCTCACTGGGGCTGGGGCGGGGCAGCCTGGGAACCCCCTCCAGCTCTCTCCGGGACCCCTGGCCTTGGATGGCCTCAGTTTGCTCACCTGTAAAGTGGAGTCCACGGTGCCTGCCCCTTTGTCCTCTGATGATCAGCGGTTGTAACAGGTATTAAAACACTCATTACAACCGCTGACCTGAGCTTCATCCGAATGCCCGTGGAGGGGGCCGGGCGTGGGACAGGGAGAGGGTGCTGGCAGCAGCTGTGACGCGGGGCTGATACCGGCTCACCCTCGGAGCTGCACCTGGGCTCGGCCTCTCGGCAGCCCTGTTCACGGACCTTCTTACAGACCCGCCTGAGGAGGCAGGGGGCCCAGGTCACGGCCTGCGCGACGTGTGTGTCCCTGAGATTTGATCGTGTCGGTGTTGGGGGCCACACGGGAAAGGTGATGGCTTCCCAGGGCCTGGGCTGGGGACGGGGCAGGGAGGCTGTGGCCAGGCGCAGGCAGGAGGCGTGGGGAGAGTCCAGCCTCGGCCACAGGAAAAATTTGTGGACTTGGTCGCTGGCTGGGCATTGAGGGAGCGCAGGTTTCTTTCTGCCAGGGGGGCCCCGGGAGGGGGAAGAGCCGGACAGGAGGGGGCGTTTCCTAAGGGCTTCCGTGAGTGACCAACAACTGAAAACAGATTCTCTAAAACTGAGGCAGGAGACCCAACAGCCAGGACTGACCCCGGCTCTTCCTCGGGCGGCCGGACCTCTGCAGTGCTGGTTTCCGCAGAGGGGCTTACCCTCCGTCAGGCGCCTCATCAGGGTCCCTGGCTGCTGGGTCACACCGACGCCTCGTGCCCTTGGTCACTCGCCCACCTTCAAATCATCACTGGTGGAAAGCCCTGCACGTGGCCAGGCCTGGGCTGGTGGGCGTGGAGCCCTGCAGGGCGGGGGTGTAAGGGGAGGGACCCCGCCCCCCGCCCCCCGCCCCCCGCCCACCCCTTTCATCTGGTTTCCGATCTGCTCCTAAGGGCTGGTTTATCCAAGAGAACCACCCTCCCTGCCGCTCGCTGCTGCCACTGTGGGTGGCCACCGGCCCGCATTTGGGGGCACTCGCTCTTGAGCGCTGCCCCCGGCGCCCCGCCAGCTCACCACTTGGACCTCAGCCCTGCCTGGGACGGATCCCACCCTCGCCAGAGCCTCTCTGAGCTCCTGCTTCAGGGGGTCCAGATCCTTTCCGCAGTCCTCGTTCCTTACGATCTGATCCTCAAACTCAGGATTCACAAGAATTTGGCACGTGTGTGTGTCCAGCCTCCTGTCCAACCATCTGTCCATCGAGGCTCCCAGATATCCACCCAAGTGGAAGAGATGAGCGCAGGGTGAAGGGCAGGCTGGCTTCCTTTCAGGAGGGCCAGGAGCCTCCCCCGCACACCGCGTTCTGTCAGTTCTAGGACCAGCCTCCCGCTTCCTAACATGGCTGAAATCGGAGAGCATCGTGCAGGTCTGGGTGTCCCCGTTTAGCCGGCAACGTTTCTTTCTTTCTGGTGCATAAAATCACGGTGTTTCTGACAGTTGATGGCCTCTTAGGTTGGATGAGGAATGTCACAGAGGTGGGCTGGCGTCAGGCAGAGAGAAGGTTGGGTGCGGGCATGGACGCAGGCCTGCAGGTGGGTGATCCTGAGGGATGTAGGTCTGCGGTGTTGATGAGGGCAGGGAAGGTTAAGGTCATTGGTGTTGAGCTAAAGACATGGGGACCTGTGGCTCGAATCTTTGAGGACAGGGCAGATGGTGTTGAAGTGTGGAGAGAGGGGAGGGAAATGGCTGGGGGGGCAGCCTACCTCCCGTCCCTCTCCCCTCCCCAGAGGGCGGGTATAGGGCCGAAAGTTCCAGCCGTCTAATTATGCCTTGGACCGTGACGACAGCCCCCAACCTGAAGCCAATCTCATCAGCTTACAGAAGACACTCAGGACTCCTAGGGTTTTAGGAGGCGTGTGCCGGGAGCACAGTCGTGATAACTTTGCGTTTCCACCCTCTTCTCGGGCTGTAGGGGTCCCGCTCACACGTCCTGCAGCACACGGGCTTGTCAGAAGCTCTTTGCAAGAGAGCACGTGTGAATGGTCCCGCATCGTGGCCGTGGTCCGACCTCCTCTTTACCCCTGAGGCTGAGTAAGCATCTCACTAACGGGCTGTTTAGGACCCACTGCTGTCGGGTGCCCGTCCAAGTCTTTTGCTTAGTTTCAAAATCAGGTTGTTTAAAAACAACTTAATCGGCCGTGCGTCTGTTCTCCTGCTTTGCAGGAGCTCTTTGTGTGTTGTGGATGCGACGCTGCCAACACCTCCCCTCACTCAGCGGCTTGCCTTTCCACTCTTGATGAACAAAAACTGGACGCTCACTCTACAATTAGTGCTTTTTGTATCCTGTTAAAGAAATATCCCCTTAACCCCAGGTCCTGAGTATTTTCTCTCCTGCCCAAATTGCAGCTTTTCATTTGTCCTACATCACCTGGGAGTGAGTTTTGTGTATGGCGTGAGGTCGGGGCAGAGGTTATCCGCGCCCCCCCCCGCCCCCTGCCGTGGTGATAACCAGTTGATCCAGAACCACTTATAGGAAAACCCATCCTTTTCTCACCATGATTCAGTGACATCCTTATCATACATTGTCGGGAGTGGGGGCGGGCTGTCTCTGGACTTGTTCTGTCCTGTTGGCCTTTTACACCAATATCACAGTTTTAACTCAGCTTTTTTTTATTATTATTAATTTGTTTACTTATTTTAATTTTTTTTGTCTATGTTGGGTCTTCATTGCTGTGCGCAGGCTTTCTCTAGTTGCGGCGAGCAGGGGCTGCTCGTCATTGCGGTGCACGGGCTTCTCATGCAGTGGCTTCTCTTGTGGCGGATCACGGGCTCTAGGCACACAGGCATCAGTAGTTGCAGCACGTGGGCTCAGTAGTTGTGGCTCATGGGCTCTAGAGCATAGGCTCAGTAGTTGTGGCACACGGGCTCGGTAGTTATGGCTTGCGGGCTCCAGAGCACAGGCTCAGTAGTTGTGGTACACGGGCTCAGTTGCTCCGTGACATGTGGGATCTTCCCGGACCAGGGATCGAACCTGTGTTCCCTGCATTAGCAGGCGATTCTTAACCGCTGTGCCACCAGGGAAGTCCCCTAACTCAGCGTTATAATAACTCTTAATATCATTGTGTTTTAAGTCCTGCGATTTTGTTTTTCTTCAAGAGTATCTTGGTTGTTTTTTACTTTTTCTATTTCTATACAAATTTTACAGTTGGTTATAAGTTTCCCAAAACCCAATGAGATTTTTTATTTGGATTACATTTGAGTTCATAGATCAACATGGGAGAATTGACATCTTTACAGCACTGAGGTTTCCAATCCATGAGAATAGATTTAACCCTTCTTTAAATTCCTTCAGTAACGTTTGTGGTCTCCTGTGTAGCAGTCCTGCACAGTTTTTGTTAGATCATGTCACTGCCGTTTACTTTTTTGTTTTTAAAGAATTTATTAGTGTTTGTTTGCTTCTGGGTGATTTTTAAAATTATTATTTATCTATTTTATTTTATTTTTGGCTGCATCGGGTCTTAGTTCCCCTGCAGCAGGTGGGATCTTAGTTCCCCAGCCAGGGATTGACCCCGCGTCCCCTACATTGGAAGGCAGATTCTTAACCACTGGACCATCAGGGAAGTCTCTGCCATTTACTTTTTAATGCTGCTTTAAGTGGTGTTCCTTTTATAATTTTGTTTTCTATTTGTTTGCTTATAAAAATGTATGGAGAAATGCAGTTGATTGTCGAACTCTTGTCCAGCAACCTTGTTAATTCACATATTAATCCTAGTATTTTGGGACTTCCCTGGTGGCACAGTGGTTAAGAATCCACCTGCCAATGCAGGGCACACGGGTTTGATCCCTGGTCCAGGAAGATCCCACATGCTGTGGAGCAACTAAGCCCTTGCGCCACAACTACTGAGCCTGTGCTCTAGAGCCTGTGAGCCACAACTCCTGAGCCCACATGCCACAACTACTGAAGCCTGCGTGCCTAGAGCCCGTGCTCCGCAACAAGAGAAGCCACCGCAATGAGAAGCCCCCGTGCACTGCAACGAAGAGTATGCCCCGCTCGCCGCAACTAGAGAAAGCCCGTGTGCAGCAACGAAGACCCAACGCAGCCAAAAATAAATAAAATAAAATAAATTAAAAAAAATAAAGTAGTCATACTAAATATGAAAAACAGCTTTTAAAATTTATCTCCGTGGTGTATTTTGTGACAATGGCGAATCAACGAACCCAACGCAGCCATAAATAAATAAATTATTTAATTAATAAATTTTTTAAAAATCCTAGTATTTTATCTGCAGGTCCCTTTGGGCTTCCTGTATACACTACCGTTTCGCCAGTGAGTTTGATTTCTATTTCCAAACCTTCAGCTGTTGCCTTGTGGCACTGGCACTGTTTATCTTTCCAAAACATTGAGCCTGTGTCCAAAACATTATGGAACAGAAATGCTGACGACAGGCATCCTGTCGTTCTAGATTTCAGTGGAAAGTTTTCAAAATTTTACCATTAAGGATGTTGTCTGCTGAGTGACTTTTCTTTCTCTTGTAAATTCCCATCATCAAATTAAGGAGGTTCTATTTTATTCCTAGTTGAGGGTTTTATCCTGAATAACATAGAATTTTACCAGATGGATTTTTTTTTCATCTGTTGACATACTTTTCTCTTTTATTCTGTTAATAAAGTGAATTACATTATTTGGCTTTGAATGTTAAACCAACCTTGCATTCACTTAGTTCACCCTGTTTGGCTATAATGTGTTATCCTTTCTATATTTTGCTGGATTCAGTTTGCAAATATTTGTTTGGTATTTTTGCAAACTATGTTTACAAGAGAAATTGACCTATAATTTTCTTTTTCTGTAATGTTGTCAGAGTTAAACATGGAGGTATATTGGCCTTAAAAAATTAATTGAGCTTTTTAAAAAAATATTTATGTTATCTTATTTAATTTATTTTGGCTGTGCCAGGTCTTAGTTGCAGCTCACGGGCTCTTCGTTGCAGCATGCGAACTCTTAGTTGCGCCGTGCATGTGGATCTAGTTCCCCGACCACGATCAAACCTGGGCCCCACGCATTGGAAGGCAGATTCTTAACTACTGGACCACCAGGGAAGTCCCTGAGCTTTTTTTTTAATTCTTGGGAAGATTTACATTAAGACTGATGTTATTTCTAAATTAATTATTTAGAAGAATTTATAGCAAAGCTCCACGAGCCTGGAGTTTTCCTCGTGGGAACATTTTAAATTCTAGGTTTAATTTTTAAAATACAAATTAACTATTCAGATTTTGTATTTCTTCTTTCGTCACCTTTAGTAAGTTGTGTTTTTAAGGGTATTTTAAAGTCTAAATCATACTTATTGACATCGTACATATCTTTATTATCCTTTAAAATATCTTTAATATCTATAGGTATTAAATTATTGGAAATTTGACTTTTTGGTTTTCCTTCATGTATTTTGTGCTATATTATGTGCGTACAGATTTAGGATCATTCTATCTTCCTTTTGAATTGACACTTTTATCATCATGAAATGTTGCTCTTTTAGATGAAAAATATTATTAGCATTTATGTCTCCTGTGTCTGACATCAGTATAACTATGCGTGTGTGTGCTGGGGGGGAACGGGGGGATCTTAGTGTTTATGTGGTATATTTTTTCCATCTTTATACTCAACTTTTCTGTATCATATTTTGGAAACAGCTCTTATAAGCAGAAGTTAGTTGTTGTTTTTGACCTAGTGTGAAATCCATGTCTTTTACTGAAGCATTTAGTTCATTTACATTTAATGTCATACTGATAAGTTACAGTTTAAATCAATCATCTTACTATTAATTTTGTAACTGACCTATGTGTTCTTTCTTTTGGCCTTCCTTGCCTGCCTTCTTTTGGTTTAATCAAGTGTTACTTTTTTTATCACCCCACCCCGCTTTTTATTAGCTTTGTTAAGTAATTTAAGTTAAGTAATACTTTGTTAAGTAATTTAAGTTAAGTAATACTTTGTTAAGTAATACTTTTAAAAGATATACTTAAAAAAATATTCTAGGGACTTCCCTGGTGGCACAGTGGTTAAGAATCCACCTGCCAATACAGGGGACACAGGTTCGATCCCTGGTCCAGGAAGATCCCACATGCTGCGGAGTAACGAAGCCCGTGTGTCACAACTACTGAGCCTGCGCTCAAGAGCCTGTGAGCCACAACTACTGAGGCTCTGTGCTGCAGCTACTGAAGCCCGTGCACCTAGAGCCCGTGCTCTGCAACAAGAGAAGCCACGACAATGAGAAGCCCACACACCACAACAAAGGGTAGCCCCTGCTCGCCAAAACTAGAGAAAGCCCACATGCAGCAGCGAAGACCCAATGCAGCCAAAAAAAAAAAAATTCTAGCGGGACTTCCCTGGTGGTCCAGTGGTTAAGACTCCGCCTTCCAATGCAGGGGACACGGGTTCGAGCCCTGGTTGGGGAACTAAGATCCCACGTGCCGTGGGGCAACTAAGCCTGCGTGCCGCAACTACTGAGCATGCAGCCCACAACTAGAGAGGCCACATGCCACAACTACAGAGCCCACACGCTTTGGAGCCTGCGTGCCACAACTAGAGAGAAGCCTGCACGCTGCAACAAGGAGCCTGCGTGCGCAACTAAGACCCGACACAGCCAAAAATAAAATAAATAAATAAATATTTTAAAAAATAATAGGGACTTCCTTGGTGGTGCAGTGGTTAAGAATCCACCTGCCAATGCAGGGGACACGGGTTCAAGCCCTGGTCCGGGAAGATCCCACATGCCTCGGAGCAACTAAGCCCGTGCACCACAACTACTGAGCCTGCGCTCTAGAGCCTGTGAGCCACAACTACTGAAGCCCGTGCGCCTAGAGCCTGTGCTCTACAGCAAGAGAAGCCACTGCAACGAGAAGCCCGCACACAGCCATGAAGAGTAGCCCCCGCTCGCCACAACTAGAGAAAGCCCGTGCAGCAACAAAGACCCAACGCAGCCAAAAATAAATAATAAATTATTTAAAAAAAATAATAATATAATAAAATAAAAAATATTCTGGCTACCTTAGGAGTTTTAAGAAACATTGTTGGAATGCACCTTAAGTTACTATTTTTGCTATTTCTGGGTAAGGCAAGAACCTTACAACGCTTCAGTCTTACTTATCCCCTTGTCAATTTTTATGCTATTGTTGTCACGTGTGTACATTTCACTCCTGTTGTAAACTGCGCAGTCATTGTTAGTGTCGTTGGAAATAGCGCGCGTTCAATCATGGTTAGCGCTGTTGGGAATAGCGCGCGTTCAATCATGGTTAGTGTCGTTGGGAATAGCGCGCGTTCAGACTCCCCTTCGGACGCACACATTTCTTCCTGCAGCGTGTGCTTACGTCCGAGACCATCTTCCTTCCCGAAAAACTCCCTTTAGTATTTCTTCTAGCAGAGATTTGCTGACAACTAATTGGTTTTTGTTTCTGTGCAAACATCTTTCTGTTGCCTTCGTTTCTGAGGCCATTTTCTCTGGGTGTGGAGCCCAGGTGGGCAGCGTTGCTCTTTCAGCACGTCTGGTGCATCATCTGGCCTCAGCCGTTTCTGTTGGAGACTCGCCTGTTCCCCCGTTACTCCCTTGGTTGCTTCTCTTTCCTCTTTGGCTGCCTTAAAATGGTCTTTGTTCTTCTGTTTTAGCAGCCTTGCAAAAGAGGGGGAATATTGAATTTATCCTGAGGTTTGTAGAGTTTTTTGGATCTGCGGCACAGTGTCTTTTGTCTCTGCTGTGATATATCAGCCGTGTCCTTTCAGATGGTGCCCGTCCCCTCTCCCTTTGTCCCCCAGGCGCCACATCCATGTCTTTTCACCGTGTCCCATATGCCCTCTTCCTCTTTCCTGCACTTTCTTCCGTCCCGGTTTTCCCCCCACTGTGTTGCAATCTGGATCTTTCCTACTACTATGTCTTATTTTGTCTAACCTGCTCTTAAATCTGTCTCCTGAATTATTCATTTCAATCATTGTATTTTCACTTTGAGAATTTCTAAAATGCTTGGGTTTTTAGAATGTGATTCCTTTTTTCATAGACCCAGTTCACAGGTGAAATTCTCTCATTTTACCTTTTTCAATATACGTAGAATATCGGAATCTCCTGGAAGGCCATTTTTATTGACTGTTTGGTCAAACGCTCCTATTTCTTGACCTTCCTGGTAACTTTTTACTGAATATCAGATACTGTGTTTGAAAAAGTGTAGGAGCTCTGAGTGAGGTTATTTTCCTCTTGAAAGGATTTGACTTTATCCCAGCAGATGGAGTGTGGGTGAGTCACCTTGATTCTGTTGAGGCTGGTCTGTTTCTCATTTTCCTTTAATATCTTTTAGTAATTGCAGCTGGAAAAGTCTGGGGGGTTACCAGGACCCCAATCTCCAGCTTTTGTCTCCCCAGCGCTGTGAGTCAGCCAGAAATCTCCACCGAGCTTTTGTGTTTTTTTTTTAACCTTTTAGCAGCTCTTTCTGCTTGATTTCTTGGCCTTTTGCCCTGGATTCGTGTGGCGTAGGACTCAGCAAATGCCTTGAAGGGCAGCCTGGATTTTTGGTTCATTGCTCCACACTCCCCTTTCCTCTGGGACTTTGAGAGAGCCTCGTAGTGGGGGGTCACCCCGCCACTCCAGTGAGGCTGGGGGGCAGCACATGAAACCTTAAAGATCTGGCGAATTTGTCTGGCCAAGTCTGGGGCTTGCTGGGGACCTGTTGCTTGCGCTCCTTTTCTCTTTCTCCTTTTGGAGTGGGACTGACCATCCTGTGCCTGTCCCAACATTGCATTTTGGTTTTGGTTTTGTTTTTTGTTTTCTGGCCACTCCATGTGGCTTGCAGGGTCTTAGTTCCCCGACCAGGGATTGAACCTGCACCCTCGGCAGTGAGAGCCCCGAGTCTTAACCACTGGACCACCAGGGAAGTCCCCCAACATTGCATTTTGGAAACACACAACTTCCCCAGGTCCAGGCCGGGGGCGCCTTGAGTGTCACCCCGCCCCCCGGTTTAGATGATGTTTCAGTGAGACTTTGGACATCAGTGTTGCTGCAGGAGTGAAGGCTTCGGGGCTGTTGATGGAGTGGGTGTGTTTTGCGTGTGAGAGGGGCACGAATCTGGGGGGGCCAGGAGCAGATTGTTTTGGACCAAGCGTGCCCCCCAAATTCCTGTGTGGAGGCCCCGACCCCAGGTGTATGTGGCGCTGGGGTCGTGGGGAGGGGTGCTTGTGCCGCAGGAGAAGAGACCCCGGGAGCCCCTCTGCCGAGTAAGCTGGCCGAAGCCGTCGCCAGAACCCGGGCCTCCAGCCCGCAGACTCTGCTGCCGCCCATCTGTGGGTCCTGGGAGGACCCAGGCGGCCCCTAGGGCGGGCTTGTCTCGGCTGCCCTGAACCCCAGTTTTCATCTGCAGTTGGATCCCACGAGCGCCAGGCCTCACTCTCCGCTTGGCCTCCCAGGAGCCAGCCTTGTCTCCCATTCTGACCCGCACATCTGGCCGTGATGCCGGCCCATCCTTGTTGTGGTCCAGCCACCACTGGCTGTCTTTGGAGGGGCTCTGTCCTCAGTCCCCTCCCATCGTTTCCCCCGGCACACTCGGGGTGCCCGTGTTCCTGGCCCGAGGTCTTCTCCCGTCGGCCTGGCCCTGTGCTCCGGGCCGCAGGTGCAGCGGGTCTGAGGGGAACGCGGGCCCCTGCAGCACAGGTGGGCTCTGAGCAGCTCTAGGACTCGTGCTGTTTATAAGAAGTGAGTCCGTAAAGGAGGACGCTTGCATGGAAGGGAGGTGGTTCGGCGGAACTCATCTGCAACAGATCGCTTGCAAGTTGGTGTACGTTTTTCCAGAGAATCTTTCTGAAAACATTGGTCAGACATTTCATCAAAACTCAACTCATTTCAGGACAAATTTGTATCTTTGTGATAAAAACTGTGAGAACGTTGAACTGTTATAATATCCCCCCTCCCTCTCAAAGCACCTCTTAGGATTGGGTTTCTCAACTGATGGTGTTTGGTGACAGAGGGACAGCTCTGAGGAGCCCTGGGAGGCCTGCCCTTTCTGGGAACCCCTAGGGTGTGGCCCTGGCCTTGCGCCCCCTGTGCCTCGTCAAGGTCTGTTCTTTAATGGGGCGTCTGGGGCCCTGTGACAGCAGCTCGAGCCAACAGGAATGGGCCCTTGGGTCTGTCTGGATGGCTTGGTCGCCCTGAACACCGGTGTTGGGTGCTGGCCGGGCCCCTGCTGTACACGGAGGACGCCGTCCAGTCCTCACAGCTCCTGTCCTGGGGAGCAGAAGACCTTTCTTTTCGTAAGCGTTTCTCTTTACAAACATCAGGAACCTGGTCCTTCGCTGGATCTCTCGCACGTGCCGGCCCCCCCGTCCCTCGGAGCCTTTGTGGGAGTGAATCCGCCACTCGGGGCTCCAGCGCTGGGTCAGGGTGCGTCCGTCAGCCGCTCCTCGAGGGAGACACCCCTTTCCCCTCCCCACCCCCGGTGGCTGCTCCATGGCGCCCGTGGCCACTCTCCTGTCCACGGCGCCTAGCGTCCTGACCTTCAGCCGCTGTGTCCTCACGGGCACAGCTCAGATGTCCACCTTGGCCACCAGGGAAGGTGTCCAGCAGGTGGACTCCTGCAGGTGTCGCTGAGCCTCGGGACGTGTGTCTGCCCCGCCGCTTTGCACACAGCGCGTCACACTGGGGGGACCCTCGCGCCTCTTCTCCCTGCCGTGTATGAGGCTCAGGGAAACGAACCGCATGCTGGCCCTGGTCCCCAGCTTCCTCTCCGTGGGAGGCCCCACCGGTGCTGCCGGGCCACGGCACTGGCACGTGCTCCAGATAGCTGTGGCCACAGCTGATGGTCTGTCCCCCCAAGAGACATCCCCACAGCACGTGTCCAGAGGCGGCAGTGTGGGGTGGCAAGCCTGGCCCTGGTGACTCTGTCTTCCCGTGGCCATACGCTGGGGCTGGCCCCACCTCGTCCACACAGCCAACCACGCCCGGGCCCTGTGTCCCTGCTCCATTGCCCAGGGAGGGGCAACCTGGCCTCAGAGGGAAGCCCCTCTCTGCAGCCTGATTGGGTGGTTTCAGTCACGTGACGGCCCTGGACCCATGACATCCCTGGGGTCACCCTTCTTGGATTGCTTTAGACCCAGATGGTCAGCTCCGCGCCAGCAATGCCAAGGCTTGGGGGCCACGTCGGGACCATGTGCGGAAGGCAGGCTTCTGTGGGAGCTGGGCCGCTGAGAGGACCAAACTACCGCTGTGCCCACGTGGCTGGCTTCCTGCCAGGGTGGCTCTGAGACCCTTCCCAGGTCTGCACTGTAGCCTCTCAGAGGTGAACCACCTCTCAGAGCAGCGGATTTTAAGTTGCATCTTCTGCTGGGACACATCAGAGTGAGGGGCAGGAAGCCACAAAGGAAAGGGCCCTGGAGGGGGCGACCCCACCGGCACTGCTGTATCCTGCTCACTGCTGCTCCGCCCCCAGCATGACCCGCAGAGCCACAGGAGGACACGGCTCTGGGGACAGTGCCCGGTCCCTCCTGAGACATAGCGACCATCTGGTGTGCGTAGCAGTGGGCTGCCGCGTCCACGGTCGGGTGACACCAGCCACTGGGAAATGCAGGCGAGCTGTGAGGCTCCGTGGGCTTCCTGGGACTGTTTGTCCACACTGGCCACCGTCCCTCAGGACCCCCAGCCTGTGCGGCCACCAGGCATCTCAGCAGCACCAGATACGTGGCCCATGGCCAGGCCAGCGTCCCATGTAAACCCCAGACTCCTGCTTCTAGATGGTCACGTGCAGCCTGCAGTAGGAGCCTTCTGGTGGGATGTGTGGTTGGTGAGGACAGGGGGGCCTGAGTGAGTGCGCTGCACACTGGACACGGGCCCCGCCCTCCTGAGCATGGACCCCAGGGGACGCCACTCGCCCGGAGGGAGCTGGGCCTGGGGGCAGCAGCGCGCGCTCTGCTGAGGACCCCACCCCCAGCCTGAGGGACGAGGGCCCCTCACCAGCTCCCTGGCCTTGCCTCGGGCTGGTCACCAACCCGGAACCACCAGGAAGGCTCTCGGCTGACCCACATGCCCCGTCGCCGGAGCGCTCCCGCCACAGTTTCGAGGTGCTCTAGGGCTGTCCGGGGGTTGTGCTGGGCTGGTCACCTGGGCGGTGGGTCCGTGTCCAGCAAACAGTCAGAGAGGCTTCCAGTAGCATCGTGATCTGCCCTGAAAATTCGGAGCACCCCATGCTCCCCCCAAAATCTGGGGGCTGCCTGGTTTGTTTCAAGGTCTGTTGCTCTAAGCTCCTTTTTTAAAGTGTATTTTCTTCGCCTTGTCAGAGCCCTCAAGATGCTCCATTGCCATAGAAACTGAGCTCATTAAAGTTCCCTGCAGCCGTCCTAATTATAGAATTCCAAAGACAAGCGGAGGGCTGCTTTGAGGGTGTCGTTCAGGCTGAGAAGGTATAGGAGCGGCTGAGCAGACGGGGCCACGAGGGCCCACTGTCGTTCCCGCTCTATGTCCGTCCAGAGCACAGGCGCCGTGGAGGCGACCGGACACCTCAAGGTGCCCCGCAGGCTCTGACTTCGAGCAACTCTGACTCCAAAGTCGAGCCTCCTGACCCACCAGGATTCCGGGTGGAGCAGCTGCGGGGTCAGCCGGAGCCGCCCCCCAGGGCCCGCTTCCCATGGAGGCCTTGCCAGCCCACCCGGCTGAGCTTCCGGACCGTTTACCACTGAGATCAGCCGAATGGGAAGGTGGACACTCAGGGCCCGCGGTGGGTGCAGCGGGCGGTGGGACGGGTCATCCCCAGAGCGCCCGCCCCGGGATGCGCTCTGCACATGCGTGTTCCCTGAGAACGTGTGTCCTTTTCTTTTTCACACTGTGTCGGAGCAATGCTAACCGAGGGGAGACTGCAGGCAGGTTACACAGGAGCTCTCTGAACTGTCTTTGCAACTTTCTGTACATCTGAAATTACTTCAGAACAAAAACTCTGTTTAAAAAAATATATATATTTTTAAATGCAGGATGCCCTGCTGTCCCTTGTGGTTCCTTGTGAGTCACCTGGGCACTGCTTTCCAGGTGGCAACATGGGTGTGGATTGGAGACCACAGGGGCTCCCCCGCCTCTGCCGGAAGTGATGCCAGGGTGTGGAGCCGGGCTGTGCACTGCCAGGGTCTCTGACGGCACCTTCCTGTCTCTGCCTGGGGTGGGGAGTGATGGAAAGTCCACCTGAGAGTTCATGTGAGTCAGTTCTCCAGACGAGAATAAACAGGACGTGTGTGTAGAGAGAGTGTTCACTGTGAGGGATTCGTTCACATGTCACGGAGGCTGCAGGCTGGGTGCAGGAAGAGCCACTGCCGTAGTTCAGGTCCGAAGTCCATCTGCTGCAGGACTTCTTCTCGCTGGGGGACGTCAGCCTTGGGGTCTCTTCAGGCCTTCGCCTGATCGGACGAGGCCCACCCTCATTGGTTTAAACGTTCATTTCATCCAGAAACACCCTCACAGAAACATCCAGAATAATGTTTGACCACAGATCTGGGCACCGTGGCCCAACGCAGCTAACACATGAAATTAACCACCACATTCCCCTCCTTGCCAAGAGGCATCTCCGGAAACCATGCTCAGTCTCTAGTTAAAGACAACAGCACGGTCACACCTCTGCCCGACATTGCACGGTGGTCCTGTGTGCGCAGGACATGCACTGACCCTTCCCCCAGGAGGGCTGGTCGTCGGGAGGGGCCTAGAGGATGTGGCCCCCTCCTGCCTGCTCACCACTTTACTCCCTAGTTCCCCTCCCTTAACTTGCACATCTGCAACTTCTGTGGCCTGGGAGCAGTGTCACATCAGTGCCGTGGCTCTCTGAGGCAGCCCTGCTGGTCGGTGTTCTGCCGTGGGTGTGAAGCGCACGTCCACAGGCGCTGCTCCCCGCTGGTCAGGGTGCGAGCCGGTGGGGGCGTGGATGTGGGCCCCTGCGGCGGGGTCGCATGCAGCGGCCGGGGCCTTTCTGTGCAGACTCAGAGCTCTGTGTTTCTATTAAAATCTGAAGCTAGTTTATAACCATGTCGTTGTTGCTGCCTCGGGCCCCCCCTCTGCGTTTCTACAGTTCTGATTGTACATTGTTCACTGCAGCACTCGAGGCACTTCAAGAGCATGGGACTCACGTGTGTTATAAAACACAATGGAGCGGACACGCGTGCCCTTAGCAGCCGACCCGCCCAGCGCAGACCCACTGCTTCTGGTCTTCCACTGACCAGAAGGATTTCATCTCACACCTGCGCATCCTGCAACGACACACTGTCCGTTTTGCTTATTTTTTAGTTTGGTAACAAGGGCATCATTTCACAGAGCCCGCTTTATGGACGTCAGTACGTCGCTTCATGTTGATTTCTTATTTGGTTTGATTTTGGAAGATGCGTCTGGGCTGCTGAGCACAGCTCAAGTCAGGTTACGGCCGACGGGTCCTCCTGAACGGCCGCGCCCGCAGGTCACTTGTCCTCTTGCCGATGGGCCTGGGCGTCCGCAAACACCCTTTGCCGGCTGCGAGCCCACGTGTGAGGTCCCTCGGGCCTTGGTCTCGGAGCAGTGCAATTGCTGGGTCCCGGGGAAGCACGCGTGCTCTCGACAGTCAGTTTTGGCCCCGGTTTCGCCCGTCTCGGAGGACAGGCGACTTCCGATTGCTCTGGTCCTTGACGGTATTTGCCGTTGCGGAGACTTGTCTTTCGTTGACGCTTCTGTTGCTTTTTCCTCGCTGATCTGTGGAAGCACCTCCCGCATCCCGAATCGCTAACCTGTCTCTTGGTGCGGCTGATAATGGAGACGGGTTTGTCGGCCTCTCGGGCGGCCTCTGGATGGACATGCGTCCTCCCCTCACGGTACTCAGGTGTGTCCCTCTCCTCTTTGGGCCGGTGCTTTTTTGTTGCTTCGCCTCTCGTGGTGAGTCCTTATCTTTTGAGGCCGCGGCTTGTGTGTGGAGTGAGGCAGGCGTCCGGTCTGCATGGGCTGCCCTCACGATACCTGGATAGGGGCGGAGACCACAGGAGCTCACTTCCCAGGGTCTGGAGGCTGGATGGCTGAGGCCCAGGTGCCAACAGGGTCGGTGCCTGGTGAGGACACTTGGCTCGCTCGCCGCCTCCCCGGTGTCCTCCCGCCCTGGAGACCGAGCTCGAGTGTCTCCTCTTCTTGCGAGGATGCTAATCCCGTCAGGGGCCCTACGCTCTGACCACTAACCTCCATTGCTTCCTTAGGGGCCCCACCTCCAAATACAGTCACATGGGGGCTGGGGGTAGGGCTTCCACGTGTGATCTGGGAGGGCACGTAGCAGCAGGGCTCCAGGTTTCCCTCTGTGGACGGCGGGACATCGCCCGCCTTCCTTCAGTCCTGCTCCGTGCCCAGGGGTCAGCAGGGCTCCATCCTGTCCCCTCGCTGAGCTTTCCGGCCTGCTGGGGGCTCCCTGGTACCCTTGGCCTCTGCTAGGACGTCCTTGAGTCTCTTATTTCGGGTGGCTTTGCTCAGATTTGAAGGGTATCCGGTGGGCTGCATTTTCAGGCTTTCACACGGCGCGTGTGTGAGCGCAGGAAGGAGCCGGAGTCTCGTGCCACCGCGTCCCCGGCTGAGAGCCCGGCTCCCTCTGTGTCTGTGTCACTCGGTGCCTCATGCCTCCGTCTGCGGGGACAGCCGGGGGGTGTGTGCGCCACACGCGGGGACGTTAGCGGGAACCTGCCGGGGGCCAGGCTTCCCCCAAATCAGGCCGGGAGGGCCGCACCCTGTCACCCGGGCAGGGGTCCTGGGGCGTCACCAGGGACCCCTCGGAGCCCAGGGCAGATGGGCTGGGGGGTGAGGACGCTACCTCTGGCCGGCCCTGTTCTGTCTGGGTGTCGGCTTCTCAGTTTCCCACTTCGTCTCCCATGTAACGGGAGAGAAGCCGGTTTTGCAGTCACTGTGACCTGGTTTCGGCAGGTTCCAGCCAGAGCTGTAATTTGCTTGTTTTAAAAACATTCTGTTACGGTTTCCACGTCAGTATATTCCTGGCACTTCCCTGACTTCTCATGAAAGTCGCCTTCACTACAGAGCTTTGTAAAGGCACAAAGCTTCCCGTTGTATCCTGAGTATTTTGTTTTCACATACTTTCAAAGTGTTTTGAAGGAGCAAAGTTGGAAACATTTTTGAGGAAGAATAAAACCAGCGGTTCTGGTTATACGTTCAGCTCCGCGTTTTTAACGAGCAGCCTCCTTCCTCAGGAGTTTGAATTATCGAATGCACGTTGTGAAAGCGACGGTTTGGGTAACTTTCAATTCAACATTAGTGTCCGGTTGGTTTGGCTTTACTTCTGTCCCTAGATTTGCTCTTCAAACGGGAGCCCGGGACGGAGGGGGCGGGATGGTGCTGGCTGGACGGACGCCCGTCTCGGGCTGACCGTGGACTCCCCGGCGGCCAGGGTCCCTCTGAGGACGGTTGGGCGTGCACGTCCAGGGGGCCCTCGGCCCGTCGGAGCCTGTCCCTGTGTGGAGAGGGGCCTGGTTTTCACGCCCGGAGGGAAGGGGGTGGAAAGGAAACACGTGGGAGGCCACACGGGCCCCGATGTCTTCACAGCCTGACCCTCCGCGGAGGGCAGCTCTCGCGGCATATCCAGGGGCATCAAGGGGAGGTCGACCCCGGGATCGTGTGAGGAGTGGCTGTGGGGACGCAGGCGTGTCAGCTCGGCGGGTGGCCTGTCCCCACCGCACCGCACGTGGCGGAGCTGGGCTTGTGGGCCACTAGGCTGTTTCTTTACCCCTTTCTGCTGTTCTTTCCAGAATCCATCTACCGCCGTGGAGCCAGAAGATGGCGGAAGCTGTACCGCGCCAACGGCCACCTCTTCCAAGCCAAGCGCTTTAACAGGGTGAGTTGCTGTCGAGGCCGCCGAGATGCCCCCACTCCCCCCCGCCAGAGGAGGTGCCGGGCTCTGCCCTGCGCACAGGCGAGGCCTCGAGCCGCTTCCACAGCCGCTGCCCCTGGATGACAACGAGCCCTTTACGAAGCTCCCTGAGCCCAGGAAGGTGCCAGCTCAGTGCCAGCTCGGGCCTTTCTGATGAACTCGGCCTGTGTGTCCCTGTTACGGGATCCCCTGTCCAGGCGCTGTGGCTCCCGCCTGCCTGCGTGCATTCAGAAGGGACGCAGACTTGTCCCATTACCGGGATGCGTGTGTTACCCCACAGTGTCCCCGTTGGTCCCAGGGGTGTCCTGCGAAGCCCAGAGCCCGAGACAGCCCTCCAGCCCCCGGCCCGCGGGCCCCGCTGCCCGGCCCGCTCCGAAGGCGCTTTAGCCGAGCATCTGGTGTTGCTCCTCGTGCTGCCCTGTGTCCTGCGGAAACCATGGGGCTCGCGAGGCTGTGTAGCCGTCCCGCTGGCAGGTGGGTGGGGAGGCACCTGCAGGTGTCCCCATGGCCGGCGACCACGTGCCCCAGGGCTGCCGGCACAAAGCACCACAAACTGGATGCTTCGCCGTCCGTTCTCTCGCCGTCTGGAGCGCAAGCCAAGGTGGGGCGGGGCCGCTCGCCTCCCGCCGCTCTAGGAGGGTCCTTCTTCCTGTGTAGCTTCTGGGGTTGCTGGCGGTCCTCGGAGCTCCTGGGCTGGGAGCTCAGCCCTCCAGCCTCTGCCGCCTGCTCTCTGTCTCTGCTCCCCAAGGACGCCCGTCACGATTAGGACCCAGTCTGACCTCATTTTAGCTTAACTAACTGCACCTACAAAGATACTTTTCCACCTAAGGTTCTGGGTGGACCTGAGTCTGGCGGGACACCACGGAGTCCAGTACAGCAGCCAAGCACCCGCTGACCTGGGGACCCCCGCACGCGCTGAGCGCTCTGCCCCCCCCCCACGTGGCGCGCCCCCTCCGTGCCCCTCACAGCCCCATGTGTGCCACCTCCTGCCGGGCACAGCACTCTGCCCTGATGGTTGTGCCCGCACCTGGCACACGGGAGGCGCACACGACACAGTGGGTTATCATTTACTGTAATGGATGACTGGGGAAGAGGCAGCGGGGGAGCCCTGGGCGCCATGTTGGGTGTAAAGAAGGGACGCGGCGTGTCTGTCGGGAATGAGAAGGGCCCCGGGAGCCTTGGCAACGTTGGGAGGGCACGGGGTCCTCGGGACATCGATGCTGTGGGGAGGTCGGGCGTCGCCGAGTGCTGGCAGAGGGCTCGGGTGCGGGAGTGATGGGCCTGGCCGACGGGTGTGGACGTGAGACTTTGCAGTGAACCACCCAGATGGACCGGGTGAAGCCTGGAGAAATGGGAACGTCCAGCCCCGTGACGCGAGGCCCCCACTGCCCACCCTCCCGTGTTTATTTAAAAAACGGACGACCAGCCAGCTTGTGGCCGGTGGCTTCTCTTCCTGTGCATCTGGGCACCGGCTTGGTTCTGCCAGAGAGGGTCTCAGGCAGACGGGATGGGCCACCCTTCAGGACATCAGAGAACTGCTTCCTTTCATGACAAATTGACTCACGGGCCCAGGACGAAACCCACCCACCCGGCAAGGCCGCCGGAGGGGCCTGGCCGCTACCTCCCTGCAGGTTCTCCGAGGAAAACCCATTTCTCTGATGGCAGGGTGCAGAGCCTGGCACTCCTCCTGCCGCACCCTCCCCAAACTCTGTGGGCAAAGGCTTCTCCTCAAGGAGGAGGGGAACTCAGCGGCGGGGGGGGCGGTACCCACTCCAGCCCCGTCCCCACCCGCTCTCCCCGAGCGCCAAGCGGCTTTTCACAGACACCAGGCCGAGGAGGGAGCCGACCCCAAGACCCCCGACAACTCTTAACCAGCCCCGCCATTCACAGATGGGGAGGCGGGCGTGTCGCCGTTTGTCACCAGGCACAGTTCCCACCAGGGTCCTTGGGCTGCACGTCTGAGGCCGCACCATCCACCAGTGTTCATTACGGGGCCGCGAGGCCACCCCGCGTGTCTCAGGAGCTCCACGCCTGGCTCTGCGGGCTCAGCCAGATTCCCAGGGACAAGCGCATAAAGGAGGCCACTGCCCTCCTTTGCTGGTGACCCAGGGACGGAGGCAAGGGCTGTCGGCCTCACTGGTGACCCGGGGACGGAGGCAAGGGCTGTCGGCCTCACTGGCCCGAGCTCCCTGCCTGGAGCTGTCTCTGCACTGGACACACCTGAGCTTCTCGAGCAGAGAGGAAGGCTCCGATGGGGACTCATGGGGGCGCAGGGGCAGCGTCCAGCCCACAACGGGAGGCCCTGAGGCCCTCAGCCCCGGGGCCGTTGGTCTGAGCAGCTGGAACAGGGCTGAGGCAGCGAGCAGGTATTTCAGGCTTTGTGGGCCGTGCAGCCTCTGTCACGACAGCCGGGCCCTGACTCGGCCATTGCTGTTGCCGTGTGAAAGCAGCCCCGGACGCCGGTGACTGAAGCCTGAGCGAGGAGCCGCCTCGGCAGCGTGTAAGGGGCTTAAAATACTTGCAGCCATTAGTCTACTAAGTCACGTGATCTTTCTGAGACGTGAAGCTTGGGTGTTAAGTTTTATTTATTATCATTATTGGGTTTTTTTGGCCGCAGCTCGCGGGATCTTAGTTCCCCGACCAGGGATTGAACCCGGGCCATGGCAGCGAAAGCACCAAGTCAACCACGGGACCGCCAGGGAAGTCCCTAAGTTTTATTATTTAGTGGCACGTTTCTTGAAACGTTGATAATTCAAATCTAGTTTTGAAATAAAGAGCCTTTGGCAACATTGTGGCTGCCCCTCCTGGGGGGATGCCTGCACGTGGCCTCGATGCGACTGACGGGTGCTGGAACCCGGCAAACTCAGCTGCCCTTGATCCCCCGTTGTCCTGGCCTGGACCCTGGCGAGGGTGGCTCTGTAGGAAGAGGGATCTTGGTTAATTCGCGAAGATACCAGGTGGCTGTGGGTTTGCCCCAAACGTGATCCAGGCATTGTTCGATGGTGTTCTGGAGAAAGCAAGACACATTTAGCACATGGTATAAAAGGACGTGGATTTTTGTAATGGTTCCATGAACGGTGAGCGGTCCTCAGAGATGCCGCCCCTTCCCTGAACCCCGAGTTTACTCACCAGTGCTCACCCTCCTCGGGCAGAGGTGCCAAGGCTGGCGTTAAACTGGATTGGCCCGAGTCGGAGGTCTGGGGGGTGGCCCTCTGTCCAGCCCCCCGTCTGGCCCTTGCTGCCGCATCTCAGGCCGTTCCCAGAGGGAGTCCCACAGCCCGTGTTGGCCTCCTCGTGGAAGGGATGGTTCCGGCAACGTGGGGGACTTGGGTACATCCTTCTCTTTCCTGTTACCGAAGTTGAAAGCAGGGGGGCGCGCGGGCGCACGCGTGTGGACTTGTCTTCAGCAAACCTTTATTGGGCACCCACTGTGTGCCGGGCACTGTCCCAGGTGCTGACCACGTGGCCGTGACTGAGACGTATGCGCTCTGTGTATGGGGAGGGGGCTCCTTCCTGGTGGGAGATCGGCTTCTCAGTGCCCGCTGGCCGCCAGAGCCCGTCCTGCGCCTCAGGCCCGCACCTCGTGAGGGTTCGCTGTTTCCTAAATGAGCTGCATTGCGCGGCTGGTACCGTGTATCCTTTCTGTTCTCCAGGAGTAATTTGAGACTCTCTCAAAAGAAAGAAATTTGTTAAAAAAATAAAAGGCAAAAGAGGGTAAAACGCGAAAACAAGTTATGCCTGGAAAAAAACTAAGTGGGGAACCTGTCGACGTGCGGACACCACGGAACTGCGAAGATGACTTTGGACGCCGAGTGGTGGGCGGGTGACCAGGCTTCTGCACACGCTCACCTCCACGCACTTTGTGACGTTCCAAAAACTTCTCCAAACAAGCCAAAAATGATCATGAATTTCAGGTGTTTAGAACCAAGAAGAATAAAAATTGACCATTTAAAATCTTTTAAAACGCTGAGAAAAATGCCAAGATAATTGCATGGAGCCCCAGAGCAGCTCAGAATCCTGACACGTCCTGACACCAGGCAGGGTCGCTTCTGTGGTCGTCGTGTAGGTGGGTGTTTGGACGAGGGTCAGGCAGCCGGCTCTCCCACCCGCTTCTCACCTGGGTCCCTCCACCCACAGGGGGCCCCTCGGCTGTTCTGAGCGCAGCCTGGTAGGAGCTACGACTCCCACTCCAGGCCCTGCGAGCAGGGGGGGCGCTGCCCGTGGAGGGGTCTCCTCACCCCTGCCTGCCGGGGCCTCCCCTTTTCCCTCACAAGGAGCAGAGCCCCAGTGCCCTCCTTGGGGCCCTCGGTTCCCCCAACCTTGGGACGGAGCTGCCGAGCCTGGGCGGGGGCCTGGTGCCGGTTGGATGAGGCGACGGGGCCACCTCCCGCCCCAGCTGCGCGTCGTGACGGTGCAGCATGTCCGCGGCGTGGCGGGGCCCCCGGGGGCACCGGGCCCGGCTGACAGCGGCTGTTCTCGTCCCGTGCAGAGAGCGTACTGTGGCCAGTGCAGTGAAAGGATATGGGGCCTCGCCAGGCAGGGCTACAGGTGCATCAACTGCAAACTGCTGGTCCATAAGCGCTGCCACGTCCTCGTCCCGCTGAGCTGCGACAGGCATATGGTGAGTGGGGGCCGGCACAGCCTGGGCGGGTGTCCACACTGCCCCAGGGGCCCTCGGCCTCCTTCTGTCCAGGCGGGGCCCTGACATCGTCCCTGCCACCCGCGAGAGAGAGGAGGGGGCTCCCGTGGGCTGCAGGGTGACGGCCCAGGTCCGCGGTCCGGGTCGGGCCCTCTTCCTGAGCCCTGGGAGCCCCCGGCACTCCTGGGGGCCGCAGGGTCCACCAGTAGGGAGCCTCCTTGATTGTGACGTCAGCCGTGGAACCCGGAGCTGGGGCCTGACTGCAGCCGACGCGTGATGGGGGCTGGGGGCGGGAGAGAGGAGTCAGCGTCACTGTGTAAATACACGCGCTTTTAAAGCACCTGCCGGGAAGATCGCGGCCCGAGGGGCTGAGTGGTCACCTCGGCCTGTGGACTCACAGGTGACTTCAGTGCTCCTCCTCCCGTGTTCAGTGCGATGATGTAACAGTTGAGTGATACGTGTGTTACAGTGTGTGTTACATAACAGGTGACTCACAAGTCTCCGGAAGCCCCGTCGTGGCGCCCGCCGGGTCACTGTGTTGCCGTCTCTCTGCAGGATTCTGTCATGCCTTCCCAGGAGCCTGCAGTGGACGACAAGAGTGACGACGTGGACCTTCCTTCTGAGGAGACGGATGGAAGTAGGGGCTGCTCGCCCCGCCCCCCGGGAACACCCGCCCGCCTCCCCTTCCCCCGGGGCACCCTTTTAGATCCTCTCCTCTCACCAGGGGCCAGTACCTGGGAGCATGTCCCGTGCTCGCTGCGGGACTGGGGAGGGCTCTCAGGGCCCCCCTCGTCCGGTCAGAAGTGGGCGGGGCGGCCTTCCCTGGGCGCCCACGTCTCTGTGTGCTGCTGCCTGGGGAGCCCGGGGCGGGGTTGCCCTCTGTGCCGACTTCGGACGTTCTAAGAGGCACGTAGCGCAGTGGCCACCATGGATACCTGTTGGACTGATGGCCCAGCTCTGAGCTTCTGCAGTTCTGTGCACCGTTACAAGGGTGTGCAAGGGCCCTAGCCCTCGTTGGATAAATGAGTTCCATCCCCTGGGATGACAAGAGGCCACGGAGCATGAAACCCTTAGCACAGCACCTCATGTAAAGGAGACCCTTAGCAAGTACCCGTCCACCCAGCCAGCCATCTGCGTACCATGAGAACAAAGACCGGAAGGCTAGACACCAGAATCTTACGATCCGTCACTTCAGAAGAATCACTAGGGAAACTTGTCACAGAGGCAGGTTCCCAGCCCCAGAGGTTCAGAGTCAGCAGGTCTGGGTGGGGCCCAGGAAGCTGCATTTTCTTAAGTCTCTAGTTGAGTCAGAGTGGCTGCCAGGCCTTCACCCTGAGCACTGGCTGGCCTGGCGGCCTGGCCTGGGGCAAGGGCCGTGGGGGTCTCAGGCCGCGTCCCCGACGACGCCTGTAACACCCTTTCTTCTTCCTCTCTTCCCTAGTTGCTTATATTTCTTCAACCCGGAAACGTGATAACATTGAAGATGAGCCTGAGGTGAGTGCAGACGGCTCACCGGTGTTTCCGGCGTCCTGTTTACAGGTGCTTTATCTCATTTCTGGGGCAGTCGTGGAAACTCGACTGTGGACGAGGAGGGTTGGGGGAGCACGGCCTTGCGGCATCGGGGCTCACGCACACTGAGGCTTCCAGGGCAGAGGTCTGGGAGGTCTTCCAGACATTTAGCACAGAGGTGCTCTCTGTACAGCCGAATGGGCAGAGAGCAAGTGAGCGTGGCAGCACGTGAGCCGTTGCTGAATCTGAGGTGAGCACATGGTGCTCATTGTACGTACTCTTTCACCGACGCAGAACTGGGCGTGAGGGGTCATTGGCTGAGTCTGTGTGAGCCCAAGCTGCAGGCCTGGTCTGAGCCCAGGTCAGGGGACCCCTCTGACCTCAGGATCCTCTTCTGTCAAGTGTGGATAATGATTGCGCCTTTCCGTGAGGGTAAACTGAGAGCATTGTATGAACGCTTAGCACCATGCCCGGCGCACGGGAAGCTTTCCACGGCACTGACTGCCGGCGTGGCCGTTTCCACATCAGTACAGGTGGGTCAGGCCATCACGGTGGACCACAAGGGGCACCCGTGACCTCCACAAAGGAAACCCCGTGTTCTTGTGCTTTGAGAGAAAGCGGGCCTCTGGGGCGTGGGCTCACTCTGACCTGGCTGTCACGCCCACTCCAGCACCCAGGTTCTTACATTTTCTGCAGCCGTCCCCCTCCCCCGTGGCGGGAGTCCCCGTCTCTGGGACTCAGTGCCTTGTGTGGCAGGGACGTTGGCGCCCACAGGCAGCTCTCACGGGCCCTCTGGTTTGGGGGGATGGGGTGTCCAGGGTCGGGGAGTCGGCCTGTCGGGCGGCAGTGAAGGAGAGGTGGCGAGGAGGGGGGAGATGAAAGCTCCGGGAACAGGCCCTGCCGCCTCCGCAGCTGGGTCTCACCAGGGGCACATCCGTTACGAAGCCCCAGAGGCTGCTGCCCCAAAGGTTCTTGGGGGCCCAATCCTGGCACCGTCTTCTGCTGCGGGTGAGGCCTTCCCACGTGCTCTCCACCCAGACAGCACAGCGGGTCCAGGGCTGCAGTTTTAGTCAAAGTTTATTTGCATAAAAGCCTGCCTTTATTTTCTGTGTGTGCTTTCCACACTACCCAGCAGCTCTGCAATTCTCAGCAGACGCTGAGTGTCCTACAGTGTAACCTGGCTCTGACACCATCGACCGGGGAACAGATCCCCCAGGTCGGGGGCTCAGTCCCACGAGACGGACCCCTCCTCCCACTTTAGATGCCAGTTGCAAGTGCTTCTGAGCGACTGGCTACAGATTGGAGGGTCCCACGACCCCCTCCTCAGGTTCAATTAATTTGTGAGAACGGCCCACGGGACTCAGAGAAACATTTTACTCACCAGATCACCGGGTTCTTTTAAAGGGTTGTAACTCGGGAGCAGCCATCTGCAGGAGGCTCACAGGGCAAGGTGTGGGGAAGGGGCGAGGGCTTCCACGGTCTCTGAGCGAGGGCCACTCCCAGATCTCCACGTCACCAACCCAGAAGCTCCCCAAACCTCTCCTTTTGGGGGTTTTACGGAGGCTTCATTACACAGGTGTGATGATTAAATCACTGGCCGTTGGCGCTGGAGTCGGGCTGTAGCCCCTCTCCCCTCCTGGGAGGTCAGGGGATGGGACTGACCTTCTGATCCCTGAGTCGGTTCCCCTGGCAGCCAGCTGCATCCTCAGGTGACCTGGAGGCTTCCCTGTAGTTGCCTCATTAACATAACAAAACACACCTTGCTGGCTCCCAGCACTTAGGAAATCCCCCCCCAGGTTTTAGGAGCTGTGTGCCAGGAATGGGGCCCTAGAACAGAGAGGAACTTGGTGTTACAAATCACAGCATCACAACTGGACTCTGGGTGATAGATGAGGCTCAGGCAGTTGTGGTTCTGAGCAAGGGCATTTCCGGCTGGAGCTCAACCTCTGTGCACAGGACCTCAGGGAACAGCAACGCCTCGAGAGGCCACTCCTTTCCCAAGGTCAGTGTCCCCGCCTGGACGTCTAGGTCTTTCTCCCTGGTGTTCTGTGTCTGGAGTGAGTCAGGAACACTTAGTTACCTAACTCCCTCCACCAGAGAATCCTTGCCAGAGATAATTCTCAGGAGGGGAGCTTGTGCCCTTAATCACGTTGCCTTTCTCTTTCATCGTATATAGTTTCTAGTGGTACTTGCTTTGGAAGGTCTTTCCAGACATTAGCAAGTTATGCTTTGCAACCCCCCAGGGAGGGCCAGGTGGCCTTCCGGCCGCGGCACCGATGGCCCCTGGGTGTGTTGCCTGCGGCCACCTGCTCGGCCTGTCCAGGCGGGGCTGGCCCCGAGCATCCTTCCTTGCTTGCAGAGGGCCCACCGGTGGCTGATGACGGCTCTCGGATTTCCGGCCCCTTCCACCAGAAGCTCTTGGGGATTGCTCCTGGGTGGCGCGGAGGCGGCGGCCTTTGGGACAGAGAGTCAGGACTTACGAGCAGGATGGGGCTCTGGGCTCCGGGGCGCGGACGCCACGTCTTCCCCCGTCGCGCACGAGTCTCCTTTCCGCTTCCTCCCGTTTTGTCCTCCCTCCCCCAGGACCTCAAGCCGGTCATCGATGGGATGGACGGGATCAAAATATCTCAGGGGCTCGGGCTGCAGGACTTCGACCTGCTCAGGGTCATCGGACGCGGGAGCTACGCCAAGGTCCTGCTGGTACGGCTGAAGAAGAACGATCAGGTCTACGCCATGAAGGTGGTGAAGAAGGAGCTGGTCCACGACGACGAGGTGAGGGCCCGCCTGCTCGCTCCTTCGGATGGAAGTCAGCGCACGTAACCGAGTTCGCCAGCTGACCGCTTTCAAGCGCGCGGTTCAGTGGCGTTCAGCGCATTCACGGTGTCGGGCCACCCTCGCCAGCACCCCGCCCCGTCCCCGTGAGCAGTGCCCCCCGGCCCCCTCCCCGGCCCCTACGGCCGCCACTGTCTCCTTGGATTTGCCTGTTCTGGACGCTCTGTGTAAGTGGAACCGTGCGTTATGGGACCTTCTGCGTCCGGCCTCTCTCACGGAGCGTCGTGTTCTCAAGGTCCATCCACGTGGTAGCGGGTGTCTGCGCGTCCTTCCTTCCTTTTAGGCCTCGGCCACGTTGCGTTTTATGGATCCACCCCCTCGGGCCTCTCTGTTCACCCGCTGACGGGCCCTGGGCTTGTCTCTGCGTCCGCTGCTGACCGGCGCTGGGCTTGTCTCTGCGTCGCTGCCTGAGTCGCGCTGCCGTGAACGGCTCTGTGCGGTTATTTGTCGAGTCCCTATTTCCACTCGTCCTGGGTGTTTACCCAGGAGGCGAACTGCTGGGTCATAGGGTCGTTCTATGTTTACCTTTTTGAGGAACTGTTTTCCACGGCAGCTGTGCCATTTTACATTCCCAACAGCAACGCGTGAGGTTCCCAATTTCTGCGCGTTCTTGCTGACGCTTTTGCTATTTGCTGTTTTTTGACCATTGCTGTCCTGGTGGGTATGAAGTGACTTTGATTGGCATTCCCATAGTGACAACGTGTTGAGCTCCTTTTCATGGGCTTCTTGGCCTGACGTACTTTTGACCTGTTTCTTTGACCCCTGAACGGGGGTGACGTCCCTAAGAAGCAGAGAACTGGCTTCACGGGGAGCCCCCGGCTGTTCCGGTGCAGCCGCTGCTGACCCGTGAGGCCGCTTGGCGCCCGTGGAGCGGGGGCCACGGGCGGGCTCCCCGGCCCAGGCTCGCAGTTCAGAGGGCAGAGCGGGGCTGCGCCGAGTCCCGACCTGTCCTCCCAGCAAGGGCGTTTGTGCAGTGCTCACAGCGCCCAGCTGGCCCCTCAGCCCTGGGTGCTGAGCTCACAAGTGAGTTGGGACATCCGTGCCTCACAGCTGAGGCAGCGGAGGCCCCGGGAAGTGCGGGGTCCGGCCGGTGTCTTCACTGCCGGTTGCAGCCCGCAAGAGGATTCCAAGCCCCTTCCCAGCCTGCGGCCGGCTGGAGGGTTGATGGTGTGTGAGGGCCGGTTTCTAGAACACTGAGAGGAGAGGCCTCCAGAGAGAGTTACTGCTGTGGTCGCTCTCGGCATCTTCGCACGTGGCGGGGACTGGAGCTCGGACTCGGAGGTGGTCTCAGGGGAGCGAGACCCTAGGATGTGGCGCGCGGGCCAACTGTGCGTTTGTGAGAGGCGCTGCCGTCCCGTGGCCCCCGTCCCAATCCCAGGAACCTGGGAACAGGACCTTATTTGGGGAGATGTAATCACAGATCCTGCGGCAGTCATGCTGGATCAGCTGGGGGGCCCTAAATCCAGTGACGAGTGTCCTTTTAGAGAAGGGCAGGGAAAGATTTGAGACAGGAAGGAAGGAAAACACACACAGAGAAGTCACTGTGAAGACAGAGGCGGAGAAGGGCCAGAGTCCCCTGGAGGTGCAGGAAGGACCCTCCGCGGGGCCCTGCCCACACCCTGAGCCCAGAGGCTTCTGCCTCAGAGCAGCGAGAGGATACAGTTTGGAGGATTTGAGTCTCGAGGTCTGTGGCGTTTTGTTAAACTAGCGTGGGGAGTCCGGCAGGCGGGAGGCGGGTGGACCCGGGGGCGTGGGGGAGGAGGCATCACCCACCCAACGGCGTTTCCTTCCTGAGCACCCGGGTGGCCCGGTGCCTGCGAGAACAGACGCAGGGACAGTCAAGGGCTCTGTTTGAGGCCGGCTCTGCACATGAGACGCTGAGTGCCGACACCAGGTGGCCATTGCACGAGCGAGTGGAGCTGGGGGAGGTGGGGCTGGTCAGACGGAGCCTGCCGGCCAGGGCGTCCCCGGGAGCGAGGGGCAGAGGGGTCAGGATGCAGCCCCAGGACGAGGAACCCAGACGGTCTTTGGCCACCAAAGGGATGCTCACTGAGAGTCTGCTCGTTTTTCCAGAAACCTTCAGGGGAAGGCAGGCATCCCGTTCCCTCTCGCTTCCCAACCCTGAGACAAGAGGTCTAACCCGGGGAATTCGGGGACTCTCGTCCGACTCTGCTTTCTGGGGTTGTAATGGAACCAAAGCTGAGACTCTCAAGCTGAGTTTTCCCCAAGTTCCAGGGTGGATTGGGAGGGAGATAGCCCTGCCGTGGGAGCTGGTGCTTGGGAGGTGGGTGTGGGGTGTTGGAGAAACCTCCATTCTCTGTTTCCTCCTGTCTTAAGTGGAGATGATAATACAGACTTTCCAAGGCTGCCACGGGCAGCACACGGGGCAGTGCGGGAGAGCCTGTAGCCCAGAGGCCAGTGCACAGCTGGTGATGGTGGCTTTGGTGATGGTGGTAGAAACAGTGAGAAATGTGAACGGTGATAGATGACAGGTAACGATGCTGATGGTGGTGGAGATGCTGATGGTGGTGATGGTGAAGGTGGAGGTGACGGATGGTAGTGGGTGACAGTGGTGGGGTGGCGATGGTGGTGGGGAGAATTTCTCAGCGGGCGTTTTCTTCTCCTCTCTGCATGGTCTCCCCTCAAGCAGAGCTGACATTCCTCTCTTGCCTCCCCTTCTCCAGGATATGCCCGTGAAGTGTTCACACTCCCTGGCTTCTATTTCAGGACATTGACTGGGTACAGACAGAGAAGCACGTGTTTGAGCAGGCATCCAGCAACCCTTTCCTGGTCGGCTTACACTCCTGCTTCCAGACAACAAGTCGGTAAGAGGAAGGGGGCGCTTCTGGGGTTCTGCTGCTCTCTGACCTGAACCGTGTGGAGGCTGTGTCGTCACGAGGTTTCTGCCGTCGTCTGCAGGGTCCTCCCGTCTGCAAGTGTGGGGGCTTTTTGGTTCCTCAGACTAGCTTCATTGTTCTCATTGGCCGGTGTCATATTAAGTAAATTTCATACAAATGAAGCTCAGTTCTTCAATTCTGTTTACAAATTATTTATTGAACGCATCCCACTGGTACAAGCATGGGGTCGGGTATTGGGACGCCCCTGTGAGCGGGAGGCCTGTCTATCTGCTTATGGATCTCACTGGTTAGTGGGATAAATGAATAAATACTAACCAGCCTCACTTAGAAGCTTTGTACATATTAGAATTCTACCTTAAAAAGGTTTGGAACTGCTGGTCCAGGATAGTCAACGTACACTCAGTTTGGAATTTTCTCGGCCAGATGACTTGAACTCACACAGTTTGTTTACTTGAAAAGTTACTGTGTTCTGGGTCGGGTGCTCAGGGCCCACCCCCAGGTGCGGTGACTTAGGAGAACTTGCAGGACACGGCACATCGTCAGACTCAGGGCTAAGGCTTACTGCTGTGGAAGGACGTAAAGGGAAACCGGGCGTGAGCTCCCGGAGTCCCTCCCTGTGGAGTCCCACAGGACACCCTGAATCCCTCCACAGGGAATTGTGAAACTCGGGGTTTACTGGGGGCGGGTCACGCAGGCACCTCTACCTAACACATGCCCAAGTCCCACACTCCCAGCCAGCAGCAGGCGTTCCGTGTAAACCGTGTTGTTCATGCAGTGTGATCACGGTGAGATACGCTTATCTCTTGGGGAAGGTTTATATCAGCGCAGGGAGCCAGTGATCGAGCGAGGGCCCGACTCTGCCAGGGCCCAGCGTGCAGCAAGCCTCTCTGCGCGACGGTCTCGCTCCTGCTCCGCCCACTCTCTGCTCGGGGCTTCGTTGTGGTCAGAGCAGTGACTCACCCCCCGACGCCCCCCGCACCCACCCCCACCTCTCTCGATCTTCAGTCCCCTGTTCCCACCGGAACTGGCGTTGCCACCTTCCCAGATCTCAGTGCTTCTGCCTCCTGAGTGGGTCTCAGACCCTCCCTTTCCCCCTGAGCCCCAGCTGCAGCCTCCTCGGGGCGTCCGGTCCCTGGGGCACCAGGCTGTCAGTTCCCCCACGTTGGAACTGAGCCATGTTTCGAGAACATAGATCTGAAGTATCCATCACCTGCTTCAGAGCCCCCCGACCACTTTCCCAATTGCTTCTGGGAGACGGTCCAGGCCCCTAGGCGTGTGGACGAGGCCCCTGCAACCAGGCTGCCCCTGGGTCCCTCTGTCCATCTTTGCCGCCCTGCCTGCCGGGCCTTTTCCCCCGCCCGGGGCTCCGGGAGGGCCCAGCATAGTGTCCGGTGCGTGTTCCTCACCTCTCTTTGGCTGTGACCAGTCTCTTGGGATTATGGGGCCCGCCCGAGGGTGTCCCCCCAACCCCACGCTTCCTAAACGTATTGTGAAACGAGTCTTGCTGTGTTTTTCAGTTAACTTCACTGTATGAACTTGTAGGGCGTGGATGTACAAGGGTCAGGTGTTTCAGCCTCACTTCCAGCCCTGTTACAGGAGCACAGCGCTTTCTGCACTCACGTCCCGGAAATCCGCCGGCTCACGTGTTCCCAGGTGCGTTAAGGTTAGAATTGGAAACAAAAACCATCCCGCAGGTGTTTCTGTGTGAGCCCCGCGATGCAGGTGCGCACGGTAGCGCCTTTCCAAACTGACGTGAGAAGCTGTGTACGGCCTTCGCACTCACAGCCGGGAGGCATCCCCGGAGCCATTAGCATCCGCGTCTAGTTCCTTTGCCTCCCACTTCTATGGAATCCGTCAGTGACGTCTAGAAGCACCTGAGACCTGGTTAGTCCGGATAGGTGTCTTTCCGGGCTGTTTCCACGCGCCTGCTTTGACGCCGGTTTATGATATACGCCTGTCCCCCACCACCCACGGTGTGAGCTCCCTGAGAGCAGGGCCGGGTGGGGTGTTTCGTGCTCCCAGCAGTTGGTTCATACCTGGCACCTCACAGGCAGTTGTGGTGTTGAAAGATAATTTTCTTAAGGTACAGTCGTGTCCTTGGTACAGATATAAAGTGAGCGTGTGTCAGCATTTATGTGACTCACTGATTAATGAGGGACTCGTCAGAGGTTACAGCCCGCTCACAGGAGAATTCAAGTTCCCGCACACGTCGGGTGACGGGGACCCTGGGACTGGCCGATGCCTGGTGCCGAGCCGGCCGGGAGGCCGGGAGGGGCCCCACCAGGCAGACTTCCTTTGCGAGTCTGTGGATGGCACTGTTGGTGTAGAACGCACCCGGTTGGAAAGTGGCTCAGAGACGGAGGGAGAGCCCAGAAGCCGTGCCCTGGGAGGGAGGTGGCAGCAGAGCCTGGCTCCTCCGGAGACCCCGTCCTCATTTCGGTCTTTCAAAGCCTTTTGTGGTTCTCCTGACAGTGGTACCAGCAGAGGCTTGGAGCCGACAGCTGGGCTTCGCTTGCCAGCCCCCCTTACTGTTCGGGCGACCTCGCACAGGGCACCCTCTCTGGGCCCCGTCTCAGCCCTGGGACAGGGAATGGCAGGGATGCCCACCTCAGGGGCTGTGGCTGTGGGTCCGTCAGTGGAACGTTTACAGCCAGGAAGGTCCCGCTCCCGGGGAACCGTGAATGATGTAAGCTTCGGCTGAAAGGGCCTCTCTTCTTGGGGCTGCTGGGCCTTGGAACAAACAGACGGAACCTCGTGTCTGAGCCCGCGAGGACATAGGAGCCAGCAGCTGCCCCGCCCCACGTTGGGCGGCTCTCGGCACCGCGCCCACTGCTGCTGGTGAATGAGGAGCGAGGCCACTGGAGTCGGGAACTGGGAGGTGGGTGGGCAGGGTGGCAGCGGGGACGTGGCTGGGATGGGCGTGCGGGCCACCTCGACTCTTCCCGTGGGCTCCTCGCCGAGCTGCCGCCCCGAGGGCCTGCCGTGGTGCCGGGAGCCGGCGGAGCCCTTGCAGCGCCACTGAACACAGCGGACACCCGCTCCACTCCGGAGCTGCGCCCGCGGGCCGCCACCAGCAAAACTCTGGTAAATAAGACACAGTTTCTCACCAGCAGTTATCGGAAGGGGGTCTCCGGATGGGAAGAAAACAAGCATTTCTTTTTTCTCCCCAAATCCAGTAGTGCCATCCGGCTCTGCCATGTTCCATGTTCACTCATGGACGTGCAGCCCCGAGCATTACAGTCACTAATGTCGCTACGTGTATACACAGGGTACAGAGCACCACGCGTGTACAAACATATGCAGATGGTACAGTGGGGTTTTATTTTTATTTTTAATTTTTTTATAAATGTATTTATTTATGTATGTATTTATTTATTATTTTTGGCCGCGTTGGGTCTTCGTTGCTGCTCACGGGCTTTCTCTAGTTGTGGCGAGCGGGGGCTGCTCTTCGTTGCGGTGCGCGGGCTTCTCATTGCGGTGGCTTCTCTTGTTGCGGAGCACGGGCTCTAGGCGCACGGGCTTCAGTAGCTGTGGCGCGTGGGCTCAGTAGTTGTGGCTCGCGGGCTCTAGAGCACAGGCTCAGTAGCTGTGGCGCATGGGCTTAGTTGCTCTGCGGCGTGTGGGATCTTCCCAGACCTGGGCTTGAACCCATGACCGCTGCGTTGGCAGGTGGATTCCTAACCACTGCGCCACCAGGGAAGTCCCACAGTGGGGTTTTAGTGTAAAATAAACATCTGTGTTACGGAAAAACCATTGTTCGTATCCACACAGCCCATCTTTTCTATACAACAGCCAAAATTAACTCCGAAATGGCCAAAACAGGGGAAACGGCTTCAGTTTACGCTATTGTGGGGAAAATGGGTGATCGAGAGATGGTGGCTGGAAATCTATGTCTCCCTCCCCCAGCCCCCCACGTTAGATTGTAGTTTGGGGACCTTTTTCTCGCTTCTGCGTGATCTCAGATCCCAGATGAGCAAGCCACCAGCAAAGTGTTTGCAGTCAACTTGCTGTTCCAACGTAAAGCCTTTTAACCGTTGGCCGATTGGTTGTCTATGCTCACGTGCGGCCGCGGGCGCTTCTCACCCTTTAAAGAACACAGCGGCTGTGCCTTGTTTGCGGTGCCCGCCTAGACGCTAAGCTCGGTTCTTCCTGGTTCCCGGTGGCTTCGAGATGTGAAACGCCTTGCGTGTTGGCCTTTGTAAATCGCACCTGAGGACTCACCTGCAGCTCTGGAGAGACCTCAGCCTGGACGGGGTCCCAGGGCCCCATATAGGGGGGCCGCAACGCACACGTGTACCCTGGGAACGCCGCCAAGGCGGGGCGGGGTGGGGGCAGAACCCACGAGGGACGGTCGCACGGGTGTGTCCCAGGGGAGGCGGCTGTGCTGGGGAAGGATGAGGAAAGCCTTGACGGTGGGACGGCTTCCGAAAGCACCACGGTCCTCAGCGGGGGACGCAGGACCTGCTGGGCGAGGAGGCCTGAGGGAGGCCTAGAGGGGGACGAGGATGGTGAGTTCGCCCAATGCCAGGGAGAGCGTGGCAGGACTGACGAACGCTTGGCGCTGCTGGGGCGGCAGGCGGGGTCTGACGTGGAGAGCTGGGGGCGCGGGGCGAGCACGTGTCCAGTGGGCGGTGTGGACGTGGGGCTGGGAAGCGGGAGCCGAGGGGGAGCCGGGGCCACGTGAGTTGTCGCCACGGTGAGGAGCTGGCGGGCCTGCGGTGAGCAGACCCCGGGCCCAGTCTGACCTCCGCCCGCTCCTGATGGAGGGTCAGGGAGATCCGGTTCCCGGGGGCCCTGGTGGTGGTCACGGGACACCTGTGACATCTGCGTGAGGATGCGCCCACGGGGCCGTGCACGCGGCAGGAGTCATCCGCGACCTTGAGGGGCAGGTGCTCCCTCCTTGGGAACGTGAGTCACTGTACTTTCCAAAGGCAGTACTTGTGTTCCAGTCATAGTTTCAACCCGGAATAGAAAGTGCGGCGCTGAGTGACAGTGGGCGTGGGTGGAGCCACGTCAGCCTCTGTTCTCCACCTGGATCCCCTGCATCCCCTAAAACGGTCCGGACACAGCCCTGACCCCTCAGGCTACCAAGCAGGGCCCCTCGGGCTAGACTGCCCGGCACGAGGGCGCGCGTGGGGAGAAGTGAGTCGAGACTCCCCGGAACACTCAGGAGGTTTCAGGACTTCACTGTATTTTTCCATCGTTTCCATCTCTCTGGAAACACTGTGGTAGCTGTTGTGGATCACGCCACAGCCCCGGACAGTGAGGGACCCTTGGGGCATGGCCTCCGTCCGCCTAGCGCAGGGGCCTGAGTCCTCCTGCCGCTGTGCCCACACATGGCCTTCACTGAGTGTGATTCCTTCTTTCTTCCTAATCTGGTGGCGACTGGCTGCTTTCAGACCAGGGCAAGTGGGTGGTGGGGACATGTTATTACCGCGTGCTTGGGGACGGGCGTGCACGGGCGTGGGACGTGCTCTCCGTGAGTGGGCGTCCTCGGACCATCCCGTTAGGATGCGGTGACTCCGGTGCCCCACGCAGCCACTGCCTGACTGAGATGACGTCCTGTCCAGCTGCACGCCTCCCCTGGACAGGGCCTCGCTAGAGCCGGGCATGGGGGCTCCTTTGGTCGAAGTAACTGTCAGGACCAGGCCTGAAATTGCGCTTCTGCCAACTATTAAACGACATCAGAAACCACGTAAAAGAGTAGCTCCTTTTTTCAAAAAAACGACGCCATTTCAAAACGCAGGAGAGTGGAGGAGGAAGGAGCTTTGTGCGCACTGCCCGGCCTTGTCACCGGCACGTTCTGCTGCTTGTTTTCCCTTCTGCTGTTTATTTCTCCATGTGGACTTTGGAGTCAACCTGTCCAGCTCCGGAAAGGAAGACGGGGCATCCTTAGGGTGCAGGCGCTTCCTGCTCGGTCACGTGGTTTCCCTTTTCATCTGCTCTTTCGGGAGATCTTAGTTTTTCTTCGTGCAGAGTTTTCAGTTCCTCGCTTCATCTTGTCCTGAGTGTTTCCCTCTTCTGTTTCTACTGTAAGGGAGGCCTTTTCTTCCATTAGAGCAACAAGCAACGTAACGCGGTTTCTGCACATTGATTTCGGGCCCTTTGCCTCATGATTCTCTTTCTCCGGTAAATTTCAGGTGGTTTTCTTGGATTTCCGGCTGTGCAGTGATAACATCTGCAGACGATGCTGTTACCCCCTCCTTCCCGATTCGTGCCCCTCTAATGACATCAGCCGGTACCTACCACATTTGGGGACTGGTGGTGGTGGACAAACCTGTCCCCTTCCTGACCCCAAGGGGACGCGTCTGGTGTTGGCACTGAGGGCCCAGCGCCAGCTGCCGTGGGCCAGCGGGGTGTCAGGAATGCAGAACCAGACCGCGCTGGCATTCCAGTCAAATGTGTTGACGTTTGCTACACCAAGGGGCCCAGGGGCACTGGGGGAGGCAGGGAGCAGCAGGGACCAGCGTCTCCACCTGTGGCCATCGCCCTGAGTTCCGGGTCCACAGGGGCCCCGTCTGACAAGGCTGGAGGCTAAGGAGGTGCTGCCCCTGTCTGGCTTTTGGGAACAGGCTCACCCCCTGCGGACTCCTGGACCCCATCATCCCATCTCCCCCAGAGCCTCAGAAACGCAGCTCAGAGACTCCCAGTGGGGAGGTTACAGACACGCCAGTAACCGGCGTGGAGTTACAGTTTGTCTGAAGGAAGTTTACACCTCTTTTTATTTTATTGTCAAGAAAGAATATGGAATTTTTCCGAAGGTCTTCTCACCGTTTATGGGGGTGATTGTTATGACTTTTACTCCTCGGGGCCTCCTAAAATGATGAATTGTATCATTAGAACCTATTTCCCAGGGTTGAACTCTCCTTGAATTCCTGGGGAAACGCATGCCTGGTCTTAGTGTACAGTTTTGTTAATGTCCTTTTGAATTCAGTTTTCTGATCTTATTTAGGAGTTTTTCATTGATGTTTTCTGATCCATCTATAGTTCCCCTTATACAATCTTTATTAGATTTCTGCATTTTCCTTATTTTTTTTACTCTCTGGAACATTCTAAATCTCATTGCAATGATCTCTTGGCAGGATTCCCTGAATCTGCTGGGGCCTGTGGTGTTTCAGAGGGCAGCTTCCCTCTCTCCACCACCCAACTGCGTTTGCTGTAATTGTTATGTCTTTTAGGTGTGCCACCCTCCCGCCGGTCCTTCTGTAGCTGCTTCGCGGTTTTGGTCTCTCCTGCTTTGCTCGATTCCATCATGAGGCACAACTCCCGAGTCTGGGAAGGGCTGGAGTTCACGTTCCGTGCGTCCTTCATGTGTGACAGCACAGGCGCTTGAGCCAGGCTTAGCCAGGTCCCCTTGCCCTCAAACGCAGACGGGTGCTTGGTGGTGTGTCCGTCCAGCACGCGCCGTCCACAGGGAGATGGAGACAAGCTGTTCGTCCCCCCGCTCCGAGAGGAGGTTTTTCTGGGCCTGGAGTTGCCAGCTTCCCTGCTCTGTAGGCAGCTGCCCCGGAGCCGTGGGCTGTATCTGGTTTGCATGCTCACCGCGATCGCTGTGAGCATCCTTCTGACTCAGGGTTTTGGTTCGGACCGTGTCTGTCCTGGGGCTTGCCTTGCGTTTCTGATTTTCATCCGGGAATGAGGGTGGTCTCTCCCGAGATGCTCCCTTTGGCCCTCAGCCTCCTTTCCTGTCTGTCGTTCATTGTCGGGAGCCCAGGTGCTTGTCTGCTTTCTCTTTTCCTTTCTTCGGTCCCTGAGCTCCACTGGGGGGCAGCCACCCCTGTGATGGGGGGTCGGTAACTGGCGGTGGGGCTCCAGGCTTGCGTTCTGGATTCATCCAGATCGGCCGCTACCAGATCTTATTAGACAGTAACTGTGTGATGCTGGGAAAGCTGTTTCACCTCCACTGCCTCGGTGTCCCCGTCTGTAAAGTAGGGAAACTCCTAGAACCTACCGCACGGTTCTCAGGTTAAGTTTTATACACAGATGTGCTTGGAACAGTGCCTGACGTTTTGTGAGGGCTGTAAAGTCTGCTGTTCTTGTTATTTTTGACACCAGCGGGGTCGACACTTTTTTTCAAAAGACCAGATAGTAAGTATTTTCACCTTTGAGGGCCACATGGTCTCTGTGGCAGCTACTCACTGGGGTTCAGACAGACAAAGACAGTGTTCCGATAAAGCTTTATTGACAGACATGGGTGGGGGGCCAGATGCAGCCAGCTGCTGGTGTCCATGTGGCATTACCTCTTGATCTCAGCACACTGTCCCATGCCATCGGTGTCCCCTCTGAGCGAGGTATGGGGCTGGTGGCTTTTTTAATATATATATAAATTTGTTTATTTATTTTTGGCTGCATTGGGTCTTCGTTGCTGCACGCGGGCATTCTCTAGTTGCGGCAAGTGGGGGCTACTCTTCATTGCAGTGCACGGGCTTCTCATTGCAGTGGCTTCTCTTTTTGCGGAGCACGGGCTCTAGGTGCACGGGCTTCAGTAGTTGTGGCACACAGGCTCAGTAGTTGTGGCACGTGGGCTCAGTAGTTGTGGTGCACGTGGCATGTGGGATCTTACCGGACCAGGGCTTGAACCCATGTCCCCTGAATTGGCAGGTGGATTCTTAACCACTGCACCACCAGGGAAGCCTGGGGCTGGTGTTTTATCCCATGGGGGCTGTGGGGAGGTAGGGGCCTGGCCTGACTCATCCCCGAGCTGAGGAGAGCATCTCCCATGCAGATGGGGCCACGGTCCCCTCTTCCCCTGCCCCCAGCACCCTCAGCCATCGGGCAGGCCCCACATCCCAGGTTTTCCTCGGGTGATGGGGGTCAGGCAGGTAGGGCCGGCCTCTGGCCTCTGCTCCTGCCCTGGTCCCAGCCTGTGAGTTGACTGTGGTGTTTACTCCCCTTGCTGTCTCCAGCTCTTGATGAATCCTGTTTTGCGAGGTTTTACTATATTTTGCACATTTTGTGAAGTACCGAGGAAACGTAAGCTGCTGTCTCGGCCCCAGGGGTGGCTTCTTTCCCATCCTGGCATCACACACGTGCCAACTCTGCCTGCGCCATGGCAGAGCCCCGGGCGTGAAGCCCAGAGACGGCCTTCGGCTGCGCTTGGCCATGGACATCGGGGCGTTTTGTCATAGCAGCCAGCTTGTCTGAGTCACACAAAGCCTTGTCATCAGAGTGAATCAGCCCCTGGCGGCTCTGGTGGGGTTCTGCGCTAAAGAAATGCTGAAAGTGGTACACCTGAAACTAACACAACATTGTAAATCCAGTGTACTCCTGTAAAAACCAAAGAGGAAAAAGAAAAAGTGCAATGTTGGAAGTAGTATTAAGATTTATTTGTAGAACGAAAAAATTCTTCAGATACACAGTTGCTTTAAGAACAAAAACCATCCTGCTCTGTTCTTGCAGCTGATCAGTTTCACAAATGAAATAAATTCCTTGATCGGCAAGTTACCTGAGACCCGGGGCCCCAGGTGACAGCCACAGACCAGCTGAACGTGTCCCCGCGTCCACGCGTAGAGATGCGGCTTCTCTTGAAACTGCCTTGACGGTCTTTCCCCTGGATACAGAAGGGAAACTACCATTGCCGCTTCTTCTCTGGGTTCTTAAATGTCCCCTTAAATCTCTTCTGCTCCCTAAGCCGTCCTGCTGGTGTCTGTCTCCAGAACTGGTGTATTTCTTTCTGTCCCTGTGTGGGCGGCCACATCCGTTTCCTGGGGAGCACCCACGTTGGGGTGAACACACCTCCTGGGGCTGCATGATTCCGGGTCCTGGTGGCAAATACCGTCCTGTGCTTTGATGTCACAGAGTTGTTAGTAAATGGTTTTTTTTAAAACCCTTCGGTCTTAGGCCTCTCCCCAGGGGTCGAGGACCTGCATAGCACTTCCCTCAGGGTAGCTGCCAGGATCAGACGTGCACACACGTTGGAATAGTGCCCGACGGTCAGCGGGGGCTGTACAGCTGTCGTTTGTCCTTGCTGTTTGTAGCTGGTTGGCAAGCTTTTTCCGTCTCTCACCTCTGTTGTAGTGTGAAAGCGGCCACAGGCAAGATGTGCGTGAGCACAATCTGTCTGCAAAGCGGGTGGACCCGCGTCAGGGCCAGGGTTCCTGGACCCTTTCCGGGAGCATCCTTTGGAGGCGGGGGAGCCGCTTTGCCCCCACAGAGGAGCTGGGTTTTCTCCAGGATGACAGGGAAGGCTCTGGCTACCCACCCAGTGTTCAGGCTTTTGTCTCCATTTCTGCTATTTATGTATTTAGGAGTTGTTTCTAGTCTAAACATGTAATCAGAGAGTTGGAAGGCGATTTGCAGCTTGTTCACTTGCCCCGTGTTAAAGGACGTCATCACTGAATCAGGGATGCAGACAGGCTGGGGGGCTGGCGGGTTTGCTCCCCTCCGTCTGTGCTCCCAACTCCCCAGAAGCGCCCCAGAGGAGCCGTTGACCTAAAAATCCGCGAGCTGCCCTCAGCAGGGTATTTCTGGAAAATCGTGTGGGAATTTAATTTTGAAAATGGAACCTTATTAAATGTGAGAAGGATCTTATCAGAAAAGCAACCACATGGTAAATGGTAAATTTGGAGACTTGAAGGGCCCTGCCTGCATCCGGAGGACGGATCTGTCAATCCCAGGGATCCTCCCGCCGGCAGCCCCGACCCCGCTGCCCCCAACACCCCTCCTGGAGGGCAGCCGGCATCGCTCCCGGTGGCCAGGTCAGCAAGCCTGACCCTCCCCCTTGGGACCTGCTGTTCAGGGAGGGTCCCACCCACTCCTTCCCGTCCTGGCTGCCCAGCCCACTGGCAATCTTGCGGCCTCTGCCTCAGGCCCTCCTGGCCAGCGCACCTGTGCTCTCACCTGGGCACCTCCTCCCCCTTCCGCCTGCCCGTCCGCCCTTCCTGGGGTGCATCCAGACGGCGGCCAGAGGGTCCTTCGCATCACCTGGTTTGTGCCTCTGCCCTCTGGCTTCCCCTTGGCCTACAGGGTGGTCCCTCAGCTCTCCGCCCTCCCCCGTGGCCCCTCCCGTCCCCCCACCACCCGGGCTTCTGCTCCCTGGGGAGGCCTTCTGCGGCCACCCAGACACATAGTGCCCTCCCTGCCCCAGTGGGCCTCCGGCCACCAGCCCTGCCTTATTTTTAACTTTTTTAACCAAAGGCAGGCCTGGCACCCCTGGGAGAACAAATAACTGTGTTGGACGCAGCGAGTGGCGAGTTTCTCTCCTGAGTTTTACTGCATTGGGGTCAGAGCTGAGCGGCTCCCCTCTGACCCCAGAGCGGGGCGGGCAGCCCCGGTCACCGCCTTCCCTGGGCCTCTCAGGAGGGTGACCGGCCAGAGAGGGGGACCCCTGGGGGTCCCGGCCGCGCCTGTGACCCTGGCCTCCCCGCCACGTGTCCCACAGGTTGTTCCTGGTCATCGAGTACGTCAACGGGGGCGACCTCATGTTTCACATGCAGAGGCAGAGGAAGCTGCCCGAGGAGCACGCCAGGTGGGTGCAGCCGGGGGCCGGGGGGAGCCTGGGGGGTCGGGAGGAGGGAAGTGGATTTGGGGAAGGGGCACAGGGGGTCACTGCCCCCCGCCAGGGGCCAGGCCAGAGCCGGGAGGGTCCTGGGAGTGGCCGACCCCCCGGAGCGCTGCGTGTGCGGTGGCGCCGTGCTTTCCCCTGTTTCTGAAACGGGGTGAACGTCCCGACCATCAGCTTAGCCGCCTGGACGGCAGGGCCGCTCCCCGCCATCTGCACGGATGCACAGCAGGGGCTCTCCTGGAAGAGGAAGACCATCTCCATTTCTTTCTAAATGACTCTCAGGGACACTGACCCCATCACTGCCGTACAGCCTTGGCCTCACGGGCGGGTGGGGCGTTTATTTCCACCCCGTACGTAGCTCTTTCCTGTTTTCCATATTTTTCTCTTTTCCTCATTTCCTCACTGGAAAATAATTCCACGCGGCATCATGAGTCACCGTAGATCCTTTCTGGGGGGAGGCGGGTAGTCATTGGAGAAGAGCGAGCCCCACACGCTCATGTCCTCTTTTCCTAATTGTGGTAAAATACACATAAGATAAAATTACTGTCTCGTTGCATTTATTTATAAGTTCGCAGCTCAGTGGCGTTAAGCACATTCGTGGTGTTTACAACCATCACCACCGTCACCTCCAGAACTTTCTCATCTTCCCAAACCGACGCTCTGGCCCCATGAGACACTCACTCCCCACCCCTCCCCCAGCCCCGGCCGCCACCCTCCTACTTTCTGTCTCTATGAATCGCCTCCAGGGACCTCGTAGAAGCGGGATCACGTAGGATGTGGCCTTCCGTGCCTGGCTTATTTCACTCAGCATCGTGGCCTCAAGGTCCACGCACGCCGGAGCAGGTGTCAGAATCTCCTCCCTTTTTAGGGCTGAATATTACTGCATTGTGTCAATGGACCACATTTTGTTTATCCATCATCTGACAATGGACACTTGTGTTGCTTCTGTGTTTTAGCCACAGTGAATAGCGCTGCTGTGAACATGGGGGTACAAATAACCATTCGAGTCCCTGTTTTCAGTTCTTTTGGATGTATACGCAGAAGCAGTATTGCTGGGTCACATGGTAATTCTATTTTTAATTTTTTTGAGGAGGTTCCGTGCTGTTTTCCACGGCAGCTGCACCATTTTACATCCCCACCAGCAGTGCACAAGGCTTCCAGTTTCTGCACATCCTCACCAGCACTTGTTCTTTTCTGTCTGGGGGGTTTGGAGAGTGGCTGTCCTGGTGGGCGCGAGGTGACGTCTCATGGTGGGTTTGGTGTGCGTCTCCCTGACCACGAGGACGCTGCGTGCCTTGTCCTGTCCTGTCGGCCCACGTGCTCTTCAGCGGAGGATACGGGGCGTCTGTGCGCTTGGGCCCCCGTCCCGGTTCCTGGTTGGCTTCTCTCTGCTGATGACGGGTGTCACCCCCTCCCCAGGTTCTACGCTGCTGAGATTTGTATCGCGCTCAACTTCCTACACGAGAGAGGGATCATCTATCGGGACCTGAAGCTGGACAACGTCCTCCTCGACGCTGACGGTCACATCAAGCTGACGGACTACGGCATGTGCAAGGTGGGCTCCCGGCCCGCTGCCCCCGCCTGCCTCTGGGGGGTCCCGGGCAACCCAGTGCCCGCTCCGTCTCGTCCTGGCTGCCGGGCTCCGGCCGCCCCCACGTCACCGGTCCTCTGTTGGTTCTCTCGCCGGCGGGGGTGTGTCTGGCGGGCCCCTCCCTCCTGGTAACTGGCTTTATCCCTACAGGAAGGCCTGGGCCCCGGTGACACGACGAGCACTTTCTGCGGGACCCCGAACTACATCGCCCCGGAAATCCTGCGGGGAGAGGAGTACGGTGAGCGTGGGCGGGGCGCTAGGGCGCTGGGCGCAGCGGAGGCGGGGGAGCGCGCCCCAAGCCCTGGGAGTTTCCTCTCCCTGGGGACTTGGCCACGGAGCAGAGAGAGAGGGAGGTGGGCCTGCCTGGGGCCAACCCTGCCGGGGCTCCCCACCAGGGGCTCTGGGGCCGTGGCCCAGCAGCCGGGGCTTCCTAACCAAATTGCACTAAAACGTACACCTTACCTCGTCCCAGCCCCAAGCCACTAACTGGCCTCAGTCCCCAGCTGTCGTCCTGTGTGTCCACCTGAGTGTCCCCTGGCGAGGTCACTGGACAGGATCCCTCTGGTCAAGGAGCCCGAAGGGCTGAGGCGGGTGTCCCGAGTCAGTGGGCGCCGCCCTCTGGAGGGGGTTCCCAGAGCCGCTAGAGCCACGCACAGCCCCCATGGACACTGGAGCTTGTCACCCCTTCCTTGGGTTCTGCTGTTTTCACATCCCAAACATACCATCGAATATTTCCACACATTTTCCTTGCTGTTAACAGTCGGGGGGCGGGTAGGCAGGGTGGGCAGTTCTCGCACCCTCAGATACCTGGGCACCCAGGAGGCTGATAGGGTTGAAGTCACTTAGTAGCCAGGGAAGGACAGACGGCAGCTGTGGACCAGAGCAGGGAGTCTAGAACCTGGCCCGGGATGGGGACCCCGTGTGTGATGGAGGTGGACAGCTGCAGACCCTGGGAGCAGCTGGCCGTCCGTGGACTGCCTCGATGTGGAGACAGCTCTGCAGCTAGTAAGGGGGAGCCGAGCGTCCCGGGGACAGTGGACAGAGGGGAGGCCAGGCTGCCTGGGAGACGCTGGGGACATGCATCCTCAGCTGTGGTTCAGGAAACGCAAACTGTCATGACTGTCGCCCCGTGACGGGACAGCACAACTGGAGAGGCCCGGCCTGACAGGCCTGCACTCTCTCCCAGGGTTCAGTGTGGACTGGTGGGCGCTGGGCGTCCTGATGTTCGAGATGATGGCTGGCCGCTCCCCCTTCGACATCATCACCGACAACCCCGACATGAACACCGAGGACTACCTTTTCCAAGGTGCGCGGGCCGTGCGTCCAGCTGACTCCACACCCTGCGGGTTTTCCCCTTTCAGAGGTGCAGGTCCCCAGGCTGGTCCCCGCGGCTGCCACAGACTAGGTGGGGCCACCCGTCCACGACCGGCTCTCAGGGAGCAAAGCCCGGGCCGTGGGTGTGGGAACGGCCGTGGCTAGGGGGACACGGCACTCTCACGCCCACGGGAAAGAGAATCTGTCCCGATTTAGCCCAAACTCCCTTCCGCCCATGCCAGGTGTGCACATGAGTCCCGGGCAGCGGCTGTGCTGAGCCACAGTGCTGCCCCCTTCCAGCCACGGCTCCTTGCAATCTGGGCCCCGGGCCAGAACCGACAGCCCCGGCATGCTGGGGCTCAGGGCGAGGCTGTCCCCACGGTGGCCTCTGGCACCCGTGGACGTGGGGACGCAGGGCCAGCTGAGCCACCGTTGGTTCGTATGTGATCGTGAGCACGTGTGACTGTGGGCACTAGGGCCCTTTGCGGCCTCGAGACCCTGCTGGGGTGTAGGACGGGGCCCGGGGCACCACGAGTGCCCCGAACCGCCTGCTCAGGAGGGTTCCCAGCGCCCTGCAGGCCGCCAGCTCCCTGGCTGCTGGGCAGAGCTGACATGGCGGGCGGGGCCGGGCACGGAGAGGGGGCTGGCTCTCACCTCCCGGTCCGGGTCGTTGCAGTCATCCTGGAGAAGCCCATCCGGATCCCCCGGTTCCTCTCGGTCAAGGCCTCCCACGTGTTGAAAGGATTTTTAAACAAGGTACGCTTGTGGCCCCCGTGGCGGCCGAGCCAGCCGTGGCTGCGGCCCTTCCTCTGTTACTGGGGCCACGGCTCCACCAGCTGGTTGGCATTTTTAGTGTCGGGCGTGGGTGTGGCTCTCTGCGTCCTTCCTTGGTCCTACGGATGCTTGTTCACGCTTGACAAAATGTAACGACGAGGAACGATGCCAAAGAGGAACTTCCCGGAGGAGCTTAACCTGCCGGCAGGAAGCGTTTCCAATGAAGGGAACGTCTGGTCTTCGCCTGGGTGCTGGGCCGGCGGGGGGGCGGTCCCGGGGAGGGCAGGCCCGTTCCCCTGCTGGGCACGGGAATCAGGGGCCGCCTTGCTCTGTGCTGACTTGTCCTCATTTGAACTCTGACCCCCAGGACCCTAAGGAGAGGCTCGGCTGCCGGCCGCAGACTGGATTTTCCGACATCAAGTCTCACGCTTTCTTCCGTAGTATAGACTGGGACCTGGTAAAGCAGCGCGGAATCTGATACCGCCCCCCGCCCCGTGCGGTGGGCGGCCCTCGAGGGGGGTGCGATGGGTGGAGATGGGCGGGGAGCCATCTGGAAACTCCTGAAGAACAAGGAGGGGGCCTGGCGAGCCCCTGGGGGCGGGGGCTGCTTCTTGAAGGTCCTGGGAACAGCCTTGCCTGGGCGCCCATGCCATGCTGGGGGGTCCCGTGGCGGGGTGCCCGGTCTGTGACCGCTGCCATCCGCCTGAGTTGATTCAGCTCCCGGATGTTTCCGCTTGGCTGGCTAGCTAGTTCCAATAGGACATCCCGGTGCACCGTGGCCCCTCCTCCCTGCAGTGGACCTTGACCCACCCAGGCCTCAGGGACTCAACCTCCAGGGCCTGGACCTTCTCCCACCCCCACTGCAGCCACCTGGGTCTGAGCCACCCTCATCCGGGCTGGTCCCCGGCTTCGCGCGTGGCCCCTAGCAGCAACGGCCTCCTCTGCTGGGCCTTCGTGATCCCCTCGACGCCCAACATACCAGGTCCGCTCCTGTCTTTGCACAGCTGTGCCCCTCCCCGACCTCCACCGCTCCCTCACCTCTTTCAGGCCATCTCCTCAGAACCGGAGCCGCCACCCCTCACCCCCGTCCTCTGCCAGCCTCCTCTTTCCCATAACACCGCAGGGCTAAGTGGTGGGATGCACAGGACATCACTCGGGTGGCACTGTTCTCGTCCACTGTTTGTTTTTGTTTTTTTTATTTGGTTGCGATGGGTCTTAGTTGTGGGGGTAGGCTCCTTAGTTGTGGCTTGCCAGATCCTTAGTTGCAGCTCGTGGGGTCCTTAGTTGTGGCATGCGAACTCTTAGTCGCGGCATGAGTGTGGGATCTAGTTCTCTGACCAGAGATCAAACCTGGGCCCCCTGCACTGGGAGGGCGGAGTTTTATCAACAGCACCAGCAGGGAAGTCCCTCGTGCACTGCTTTTGACTGAGGGAAGAGGAGGTGACATTGTGTATGGGATACTCCGGGGGGCTTTGCCACGGACTGAGGCAGCCTTGGCCCCCAGAGCAGGGGCAGGGGTGGGGCTGGGCTCAGAGGACCCCAGGCCAGCACCCAGCTGTGCTTGCCTCGTAGTCTTTCTGCCTCTTGCTGTTTAAATGTTTCTAAAGCAGCCTGAGACCTGAGGGAGGGAAAATCGTGTAAGAAATGCCCCCTTTTTTCACTTTTCACCAGAATGTATTTCATACATACAGAAGAATACGGAAACTTGCACATGAGAGGAAGTCAGGGAAGAAGGGAAGGCCTTGTGTCCCCGTAACAGTGCCCAGGGCGTGGCCCAACCCTACCAGCTGCCGGGGCCTTGTGACTGCAGTGTGTGCACGGGTGTGCAGACACACGCACGCACACGAACACTGGTGACCCCGCTCTGCCTGCGGGTCGGCCCGTTCCCTCTGCTCCTGCATCCCCTGGGTGACAGACACAGGCGTTCCTCTGCCGGGGCTCTGGCAGGTGCGCTGGCCTCAGCCCTGACACCTGGGCATTACTGGGAAGGATTCGTCTGTTTCTGTGGCATCCTCATTTCATGCACCAACTTCGCCAGCAGAACCTGCGTTCATCCTTCCCAAGTCCCCAGACTTATGGAACATGTTTCAGCATTCCAGGCCCAGTTTGTTTCTCTTGCTATAACTGGAGTTCCTGATGGCTCTGGGTCCCACAGTGCAAAGAGCCGGTGTGAGCTGAGCTGGGCTGGGGGCTTATTTTTGACTCAGCTGTCGCTCGCTCCCCACACGGGGCCTTGGGACAGTTCCACATCTTGGACGGGGTCCCACGGAGGCCCCACCCAGGTGGAGGTTTCCAGGCTCAGCACTCACGCAGACCCTCCAAGGGAAGGGGGCAGCCCGTCCCGAAAGGCTTGGGGCATCCTCTTCCTGAGTCAAGCTGCTCTGGGCCTTGAGAGCTGAGGGCTCCGGGCTGCAGGGCTGGCTGCTGGCTCACACGTGGCTGGTGTGGGTGGGCGCAGACCCCGCGGGGCAGGACCTTACCTCTCACTTACGACTCGATCTGTGTTCTTAGGAGTGCGCCTGGCCCAGCACAAGTGCGCAGCGCACACCTGGGTGGGTTATGTCACCGAGTGTGTGAACGTGGGGGCCGCTCCATCCTCGCCGTCCTCCGTCCTCACTGTGAGCGGTGTGGCGCTGAGTTGCCCTGCCCCAGAGCGCGACTCACCCTCTCTAGGCATGAGCATGTCTCATCCTCCTAAATGTCGAGTAGGAAGCAGAGTCTGGGTCCTGAGACGCCCCATTTCCCACCTGACAAGCGTTTTACTGCCTTGCATCCCATTGGGATTAGAAATACATAGAGGGCTTCCCTGGTGGCACAGTGGTTAAGAATCCGCCTGCCAATCCAGGGGACACAGGTTCGAGCCCTGGTCCAGGAAGATCCCACAAGCCGCGGAGCAACTAAGCCCGTGCGCCAACAGCTACTGAGCCTGAGCTCTAGAGCCCGTGAGCCATGACCACTGAGCCCACGTGCCACAACTACTGAAGCCCGTGCTCCGCAGCAAGAGAAGCCACCGCAATGAGAAGCCCGCGCACTGCAACGAGGAGTAGCCCCCGCCCGCCACAACTAGAGAAAGCCCTTGCAAGGCAATGAAGACCCAATGCAGCCAAAAATAAATTTACATATAAAAAGGAAACCATAGAAATGGCCACTTAAGGCTTTTCTGGGAGAAGGGGTTCCAGTGTGGGCGTCCCTGCCAGGTCCCAGCTCCTTTATGACCTGGGTTCCCAGATTAAGAAAGGAAGAAACTTCCCCAAACTAGCCTCCTTTGGTTTAAGTGGTGGGGCTGCCGAGGGGGGCGCAAACCCCAGATGGCGTGGGATCCCGCGTGGGTGGCCGGACCTTGCGCTCCATCCCAGGTACATCCCGCACGGCCTGCGCTGCCAGCATTTTTCAGCTCAAGTAGGGTTTTTATGACTGGAAAATCTTCCTGCTGGACTTTAAGAGAAAAACAATCGGTCTTTAAACATGAGGCATATTTAAAGGCGGTCTCTTCTGTTCGATTCCGTGGTTTATGTTTGTGCAAACTCCAAGCGGGCGCTGAGCCGGCGTGCATGGGTCTGACCGCGTGTCTTCTTGCAGCTGGGGAAGAAGCAGGCCCTGCCGCCCTTCCAGCCGCAGATAACGGACGACTACGGCCTGGACAACTTCGACACGCAGTTCACCAGCGAGCCGGTGCAGCTGACCCCGGACGACGAGTAAGACCTGCCGGACGGGCGGGGCGTCCTGAGCGGCGGGGGCGTGGCCGTGGGCGGGTCTCGCGTGGGGGGCGGGGGCGGGGGCGGGGGTGGGGCATCCCGAGCTGCGGGCCGGGGTCTCTCGCGGCCCGTCGAGCCTGCCCTGTCCGGTACCCACAGGGACGTCCTCAAGAGGATCGACCAGTCGGAGTTTGAAGGGTTTGAATACACCCACCCGCTGCTCCTGTCCGCCGAGGAGTCCGCGTGAGGCGCCGCGTTCTCGTCGTGGACGCGGGCAGCCGGTGCGGGCCTGTCCCCGACCACCGCGCATGCATGCATGCCGGGCTGGGTGCTGGCGGCCCGGGCAGAACAGCCCCTCCATGCGGCCCGCGGCCGCCTGCACCAGAGGAACTTGCTTCTTGGGCCTGCGCCGCGGAGGCCGCGGTGCCCGTGTCCGAGGGAGGAAGTGTCCCCGACTTCGAAGGTGCACACTTTCCACAGAAACAGAACTGACCTGCTCCGCCGGGAGAGTTTGCCTGTAACGTCCTGAGGAATAAAGTGTCCCGATGATGTTGAAGCTTCCCTCTGATGCCTTTTTTTCGCGGGTGGCACCCGCCCAGCGTCGCAGGCACAGCCCCACCCGGAGGAGGCGCGGGCCGGCGACGGGAGTGTAAGTGCCTGCGGGGACCCACTGCAATGGAGCATTTTTACAAATTCGGAACATTTTCTAAATCCTGGTAAGTTCCTGTTGTTAATATTTAACAAGTATTTTCATACCGAGCACGTCAGTAGCCCCTGTGGTCTGACGCCCAGGTCCCCCCTTCACCAGGTGGGCACCGCTGGTCCCGACCCAGGCATTAGACTGACCAGGAAAATTGGATCATAGAGGTTCTAAAACACGGCTCACCAAAGCACCCGTAGACCAAAAAACAAAAAAAATCTGAAAACTAAATCCGCACAAAATATATTTCTGGAAACACTAAGCAGTGCCTATGTGACGTCTTGTGTTACGTATCAGATTTTGGGAAAATATTTTTATCAGAAATAATGATGCTCAGAATTAGAAATTTTAAAAGATATATGTATGATGGGTCCTAAGCCTTAAAGTGAAACAGTAAATCTGGAATACCCTCACACACGCATCTCTGGGCACGGCTCACCCCCACTTCCCATAATCTGCAAAGGGGGCGCGTGTCACTCGGCCACCCTCGTAAGTGAAAAGCCAAACCCGAGGTTTTCTAGAACGAGGTAGATCGTGGGTTTGCAAGTCCCTGACATGTCAGGTGTGGCTCAGGGACAGGCAGAGTGTTGGGGGGGGGGGGCAGGGGCCTTGCCCGCCCTCGGGGACAGCAGTCCCCGGATGTCCCACATCGCCACACACCCCTAGGCCTTGCTTCTCTCCATGTGTCTGCGGCCTCGGGCGGATGACGGTAATTAAAGGATAACAGAGAAGCTGCGGCCTCACCGTGACCCTCCGCAGACACGCCAGCCTCCCCAGGCCCCTGACCCCGGTGGCAGAGCAGTGTCCATGGAACGTGTAGGCTTGTCCCAACCAGCACCCCAGTTGTGACCAGGACCCACCTCCAGAGACGGAAATGAGGGACCACGGACCAGAGTCAGAGCTGCCTGGGCCTGAGGGGCGTGGCAGCCCCGCGGTGACGTCGTCCTGGAGCCACGCGTGAGGGCTGCGAGGTCGCCTGGGCGGGGGAGACCCCGCTTGCCCAGGACAGGGTCACGGACGGCCTCAGGAGCCCCCTTCCTCCCAACAGGGGTCGCGTGCTGCATCGGGTATGGTGACATCTTTGCTCAGACAGCACAGGGGCCACGGATCTGTTCAAACCTAAGGCATTTATATCAAGGTTGCGGTGCTGCCAAACAGCTTCCCGGTCACCAGTGCGGTCGCTCGTGTACAAGACATGTGCGTGACCTGTGCTCCTGGGGAGGGGAGATTTTGTGCACAGTCACTTGTTTTTATAAATTGAAGGTGAAGGGTGTGCTGAGGCGGGGTTTGGAAACAAATCATTAACATTTTCCAGCGGCTCCAGTCACAATACGGTGTCCTTCTGATACGGTTCTTGGAAACTGGGGCCGTCAGAACTGTAAAGAGGTAACCGCGTCCCTGTGGTTTGTACAGTGAATGGCGGCGCACGTGGCCATGGCTTTCCTCCTGCAGAGGGGGTGCCCACCGAGGCCACACCCGCTCGTGTCTTGCACATTATTAAAGACGTTAATGACAGTGCGTGCTGTTGTCGTTTTCATTAGAAGTAGGCGTCTCCAGGAGCAAAGGCTCCTGAAGCCACTTTTGAAAAACAGATTTTATTTTTCAGAGCAGTTTTAGGTTCGCAGCAAGAGTGAGGGTACGGTACAGAGTTCGCACGCGCCCCCCCGCCCCGCTGCCGCCTCCGTCTCCCAGCATCCCCGGAGAGGGTGCATTTGCTACCAGGGAAGAACCTGCTCTGCTGCATCACCTGGGAGCAGTACATTCTGTGGGTTTGGACCCAGGCTTGATACACGTATTGCGTAACCACCCTTGTAGTTCAGAGTGTTTTCCTGCCCTAAAACTCCCCTGTGCTCTGCCTGTCTCTGCCCTCTCCCCGCCAGCCCCTGGGGACCACTGGTCTTTTCACCGTCTCCATGGCTTTTGCCTGTCCCAGAAGGTCCTAGAGTTGGAACCACACGTGTAGCCTTTTCACATCGGCGTCTTTCACTGAGAAACGTGCACTGACGCTTCCTCTGTGTCTTTTCATGGCTCGTCTGAAGCCCTTTTTGAAAGGAAAATACCAACTTCTGGGGGTTAACCTTAGGCTTCCACATCCTACCCCCTCCCTCCCACCGGTGCTGCAGCCGCTGTGGCTGTGCTGGAGACGAGGCTCTTCCAGAACCTGTGGGCCAACAGCGCCGGAAGGAAAACTACCCGCACCCGCTCCCTGGCCCTGCTTCCCGTGGGCACTGAGAGCACGAACGAGACACAGCTCACACAAGATGCCGGCAGGCGGGCCTGTTCCTCCCCGTGAATTCCCGACTTGAGGGGAGCTGCTCTGAACCCCTGCGGGTGGTGACAGGCACCAGTGACAGTGTCTTCCTTGCGGGCAGTAACCTACAGCTGCAGAAGGAGCAGGTTCACCCGGGGGTTAAAACACGGTCGTGAAATGGGAGCCAGTCGGAGGTGAGCAAAGCGTCCGTTCTGCCAACCTGGGTACAAATACCGAACGGCTGGTGACACTGTCTGTCACCTGCCTGGGCTGCTCTGTCCACTTCAGTCACCACGCTGCTCAGCATCACCCCAAAAGGAAAAAGGACCCGATGTTTTGGCCTCAACACAGACGCGGGACGTGAACGCCTCACGCTGACGCGCTCTAATACACAGCTTTGGGGGACGCAGAGCGGAGGGGCGGTGGCCCAGCCAGTGGAGGGGGAGCCGTGGGCCGGGCTGCTCACCACACCACGTCGTCCGTGCTCTCCGCCAGGCACTGGGCCAGGTGGCTCTCAATGTCCAGCTGGGTCAGCCTGCGAGGAGAGGAGAGGGTCACGGGCAGGGAGGGCGCCCGGCCAGAGCACGCGACACCCGCTTCACGCCCTTCCTGGGTGCTCACCACGCACCAAAGAGTAGCTGGAGAGAAACCGGGGACGGTGCCCTCGGCTGGCAGAACCAAGGAGGCAGCCCCCCAACCAGAAAGGGCCTTTCCAAACCCTGCTCCTGGGTCCAAGGTCCCCAGGGCGCCCAGAAGGCTTGTTGGATGCCCGTTCCCAGGCTCACCTGGCACCTGCGTCTGAGACTGAGGGGAACCCCGTGTCAGAAAGTCCCAAGTAAAGGGCGTGGGCAAGACACGGGGCCCCCCAGGTGGAGGGCGGGGTCCCCACCCCCCATGGCGGGGGCTCTGTCTCATCAGTCAGACAAGCCCACCAGGTGTGTCCGCACCAACAAATGCCCATGCGTCCCTTCCCTCCTTCCCTCCGAAGTTTTCCTTCGAAAACTACCCGCTTGGCAACCAGAAAAGAAAAGGCGTGAGCGCTGGTGACTAGGAGGGCGGTCACTACGAAGGTGGGCGTGCGCCTCAGACCTGAGAATGTGTCTTCTTCACTCAGGGACTCGGCCCCTCTGGGGAAGAGGACTTCGTGGGGCTCCACGGCCCACAGGTCAGCCCCTCGGCATTGGGTGGGGGAGGGGAGAGTGGGCGCCGGTCACAGCGGGCGCCTCCCATCCCTGACCTCGTCTGATGCCATCAAGGAGGAGAGGCCGGGAATGACCGTCCCCCAGGTGCTGGTGGCCCGTGTACGGTCAGCTTGCAGCCACGGTGCCCAGAGGGCGGCAGAGCCAGGCGTTCAGCAGACCAAGCTGGTCACCTGGCCAGAGCAGACAGGCCCTTCCCTGCACCACTACGTCCCGGCGCCCAGCCTGAAATGACCTCCTTTCACCGCGTGGCTCGGCGAGCCCGAGGGCCACGGCCTCTCCCCTGATGCACGCCCACGGCGGCCTCTGCTGCTCGCGGGAGCCCCTGCCAGTCCGGGTGGCCTTCTGCTCCCTCCTGGGGATTTGAGGCCCCCGGTCAGTGCCTCCTCGAGTCCCTAGAGGCCCCTCAGCCCGTCCTGGGAAGCAGCCCCTCCACGTGCCTTCTCCGAGGCCACCAGAAGACCCTAAGATCTGGACCGGGTCACCTCGTCTGGGGGCTGCCCGGCACTGTCCCTCGGTGGGGACACAGTCTGGGATTCCCTCACACACCCCAACAGGAGCCTCGTGGCGGGTCCACTTTGCACACTGAGCTTCTGCCTCTGTCTCCCACTCGTGCCCGGTGCGTGGACGGGAGGCCCAGCACAGGAAGGGGCTCTGCTCCGACCCTCCAGGGGCCTCGGAGCGCGTGAGACCCCACGGGCTGGCCTGGGTCTCATCACGCGGACACGGTGCCCATCTGGTTTCCCGTCCTCACGTCAGGTGGCGGGTGAGAGCCAATCTCCGGAACCAGCCCCGAGCTCACGGACCCCGAGGGGCTTTCACACACACGTGGTACATGACGGCCCTCAGGTCAGAGAAGAATCTCAGAGAACAAACGGTTCTGAGTGACCCGGAAAGCGCGAGGCTCCAAGAAAGACAAGCACCGTCTCACTGCCCGTGGCGCCCAGGCCGCCCGCACCTCCCGCGGCCCAGCAGCCCATCCCTCTGCTCCGAGGGGCGGCAGGGCTTCCATCTCTGCCCCAAAACAGTCCCCAGAATCACTGAAAGCAAGTGTGGGACAGTCCCATTTCTGTCCCCTAATGGCCTGACCTGTCCCCTTGCCCCAGGGGTGGAGGGGCGCGGGGGGGGGCTTTCCACTGTCACCCTGCAGGCTCGGGGTGTGGCCCGGCAAGGGCCCGCTCTCTCCTTCTTAATCAGAGGGAAGAACGTGCTAGAAGCATTCCAGACACGCGGAGGCCTGGACCCAACCGCACTGACACCGACTCTGCAATCCCGAGGCATTCTGCCCAGCCTCAGTCTAACTGCTTAAAGAGCTCAGACTAGAACTTTCTTTCTAACATATCTGGGAGTCCTTTTTTAGACTGTGTAGAAAAACAAGTAATCCAAGAACAAAAGCCACCCCTAGACCGGGACGGAGGGGCTGGGCCGCAGGTCTGCTGCCAAGAAGACGTTCTTGCAGCGGGAACGAATCGAGAGGACTTCGTAGTTTAAAAAGCGTTCACGGCTTCATCAGGACTCGTAGGCAGGGCTGGGGGGACGACTTCCCTGGTGGCGCAGTGGTTAAGAATCCTCTTTCCAATGCTGGGGACACGGGTTCGAGCCCTGGTCGGGGAACTACGATCCCACATGCTGCAGGGCAACTAAGCCCGCGCGCCGCAACAAAAAATCCCATGTGCTGCAAGTAAGACCCGATGCACCAAAAATAAACAAATGTTTAAAAAAAAAAAAAAAACTGGTGAGAGAGCTGGTGTTTGCAGCCCACAACTGTCCTGAAGCATCAGTACAGGCAAGAGACATGTTCGGTGAGACACTGGGTCTGGGAAAAATTTTCCAGCGCTACGAGGAGCACGGGCATCTCAGCGCGGCTGCCACACCCACTGCACCCCCCCCCCCCCGCCCCCGCCATGCCAGACCTGTGCCGGCTGGGGGGCCTCGCCCACAGGCCCCCCGGGGACAGCCACCTCCTCACCCCTCGCCCTCACTCTCCCCACCCCAAGCCGTCCAGGCCCCCAAAAGCTTGGCTCCAGTGAAGTGTCGCCACTGGAGGAGCCTGGATGTTTGACTGCAGACCTGTGCAGTTTTGTGCCACACGTTTTGATCACTGGTTTGATGACTTTTGTCTGTCATCAGCTGCTAGTTCTATAAGCCACTCCCTTCACCCCCCAGGGCTGGTTTTACTTCTGGAAAACCAAAGACAAGGCACGTAACTGAACCCACTCTCCAGGCCACGGGACACGCAGAGCACGTCCAGCTACCGAAACCGGCCGTCCACCCCCTTCATCCGACCAAACTCCTTCCCGCCGTCCTGACCCCCATGACCCCCCACACACACCTGTGTCCTCGGCTTTGTGACATGTGGCCCACAAGCTGGGCAGTTGGGACTTCTTAGCAAAGTCCAATTCCACCACCCTTACTTTTAAAAAGGTATAAAAGTATACATTAGACTTTTAAAAAGAGATAAGTATCTCTAGACACAGAAATGAAATCTTGTTTTTAAAACTGACAATCCACCCACGGGGGAAGGTGCCCGAGGGGCTGTAACAAAAAACTGCTCAGTGACCCACAGCCTGGACTGGCTCTGGAGGCAGTCCACCCGGGGATGCCAGTCACTTCCCGGTTCCCGGATGTCAGGGTGGACCCGGTTGGAGCCAGAGCCTCCCTGCCCTCATGCTGCAGAGTCTCAGAGGCCCCGTCCAGGAGGCTGCAGCCTGTCAGCAGGGCCCCAGGCCGGTGGACCAGGAAGTAGACCCCCAGACCTGCACCCCTGTGCCCTCTGGCTCATCAGCACCGTCTCTGTGCTTTGCCCACTTTTTCTGCGTGAAATATCACTTTAGAATGCCAAAGTCGCGCTCAGTTACCCTAGCTTTCTGAAACTGCCTGTGGTTTCCAGAGAAAGAGCCACCGGGTGGCAGCAGAGGGGAGGGAAGGCCCAGGGGGGCCACTCACCTGGGGGCGAAGACGGCCTGGCACATGGGGCAGCTCTGCAGTGTCGGCAACCCCTCTACGGACGGCTGCTCCTCAGCGCTGGAGGTCCCGCGGGGCTCGGGCGCGGGGTGTCGTTGGGGGGACCAGGCGGAGGACCCCGTGCGCCCCAGGGCCTCGCGGAGCACCCGGTCGCAGTCGCTTGGGTCCCCGCCTCGCCGCGGGGCCGGCGGGAAGGGCGTCCAGGAGAAGGTCTCGGTTCCCACGATGAAGCTTTCCGGGGGCGCGCGCTCAGGGCTGCGCCTAGGCTCCTACAAGACGGGGTCGTCGGACCGCGCCCGCCCCGCCCCAGCCCGAGACCCGGGGCCACGCGGGGACCACTGCACACGCACCTGGCCGGGGAACGCGGGCAGCGGCGGCGGCTCGCCGTCCACGTTCAGCTCCGCACACGCGGCGCGCAGCAGCTCAGCCCACGGCCGCGCACACTCGCCGCCGTCCGGAGGGGAACCGGGGGGCTTGCTCGGGGACCTGGGGCGACGGGGCGGTGAGAACTCAGCCGGCGGGGAGGGCACAGGAGAGAGGACTCGGGGGGGGGACAGGTGCGCAGCTCGGCGTGGGGAGGTGAGAATTCCGCGGGTGGGGGTCGGGTGGGAAGAGCTGGGGGGGCGGGGCAGGTCCGAGGCGGGCTCGGGGAAGCACGTGGGGACGTGACACCCGGCCACTGCTCGGCCGGGGACACTAGCCTCCCCATTCTCCCTGCTGCCCCCAGCCCCGGCCTCACCGGACCCCCGAGGGTGGCCTCCGGCGGCTCAGTCTCAGTCTCGACCTCTTCGCCGCCTCCATCCGCCCGGAGCCAGCGCGTCCGGCGGAAATGAGCGGCCCGCGCGCCGGACCCCGCCCCCAGCACAGACCCCGCCCCCGGCACAGACCCCGCCCCGGGCACTCCCGGCTCGCCAGGGCGGAACCCAACCCAGGACCCCCTAGTCAATCCCCGCACGGCCAGACGTGAGCTGTGGACCCCAACTCCCACCCCCACGTGGGCGCTTGACCCGACCCTGGGGACCCCACGACCTGCTCCGCAGGCCATGAGGTGACCTCCCCTTTGTGGCACTATCGGAGGGTGGTATCCTGACCCCAACCTTTGGGGAGACGGAGGCCAGGGTTCCTCCGTCCACCGCGGAGGCGGCACTGAGGTCGGGAGGCTGCCTTGCCCTGAGGGAGTCATTTTCCAGCTGAGCCGGGGGATGCCGCCCTCACCCCTCAGGCCTGGGGTCTGCAGCGGCTTCTAGGAGGAGGAACTGCGCGGGAAGACAGCTGGGGGTCCTGGCGTCCCCACCCGCCGCTTCCAGGCCTGATCTAGCTCTGCCACCTCCCTTTGCATCGGCAGCCCTGAGCCTGGGCGTCCAGCTCTGACGACCCGGGCGATCCTTCCCCGTTTCCTTACAAAAGGAAGGAGCTTAGTTCCCTTAATTAAGAAATAGAGGGACTTCCCTGGTGGTCCAACGGTTAAGACTCCGCGCTCCCAATGCGGGGTGGGGGGTGGGGGGTGGGGGTGGGGTGGGGGGTGGGGGTGGGGTGGGGCCTGGGTTCGATCCCTGGTCAGGGACCTAGAGCCCGTGTGCCGCAACTAAGACCCGGTGCAGCCAAATAAGTAAATAAATAAAAAGCAATGTGAGACGACCAAGTGCAGCGCCCGAGTCCTGGGCCAGGGGCGGGGGCCTGGAGGTGGAGGGCCTTTGAGGGGGGCTTCTGTGACACCCCGGGCGCCAGGCATTCTCGTCCAGTGACCTTGCAATCCGCCACGTGGTGGCAGCAGACGCCCAGGCACCCTCGGCCACTCCTGTCGGTGCAGAGTTTGTGCCCTGGGGGCCCCAGGATGGGACTGAGGTGTGCAGGACGAGCCGGGTGGTGGTGGGGTTCCCAGACACGGCACCACTGGCTCTGGCTTCAGCTTCCGCTGCTTCAGAGCCTCTCCTGGAACTGTCACCGCGCCTCTGAGCGCCAGCCGTGGGGACTTCCAGGAGGAACGCAGGCAGACGGGGCCCCAGCAGGCCTCGACGGCCGGCGCGTGCCCCACTGTCGGGCCGTTCTGGGAAGCCGCATGGGGACATCTGTGTGAGCAGCTGCTCCTCCCCCGCAGGGCTCTGGGAACTGAGCCCTGGGGTCTTCAGCGTCCTGGCCTCTGCCTGTACAGACCTCACACAGCCGACGCCCCAGCCCAAGACAGACAGCTTGAGGCAGGAGCAGGGAGGGTCTCAGGTGCCCCGAGGAGGTGCAGGCCCCGGTGGCTGTCAGGGCCTGGCTGAGCCTGGCTCTGGCCTTCAGCACAGCGGGTGGGGGGCACTCATGCTCCTTTGGCCTTAACCACGCCAAAGGGCCTCATTTACCCTGGGCTGCTGGGGGGTGCATGGGATCTAGACCCCAGGCCAGGCAGAACAGAGGCCCTCGGGATCCATGCTCTGGGGATGGCAGAGCCAGAGCGACATGTCAAAGCTGTCTCCTGGGGGCTTCTCCTCTCTGGTTTCATCCGGCTGCTGGGGATTAACTCCCCCATCGCCACTGAGACCTACAGCCGGGGACACTTCCACCGAGAACAGAGCCGGGGTGACCCGTATGCCTGCTCGCGGCAGGTGCCGGCACCCGGCAGGAGCCCCGTCCCCTTGGCTGCCGCTTTCCCGACAGCTGCCCGCCGCCTGCCCAGCCCGCACGAGGACCTTCTGGAGGTGGACGGGGACCCACCTTGTCCCAGCTGTCCTGGCGTTATCAGCAAGACGCGGTGGCGGGGGGGGGGAAGGGGGGGCTGGAGGAAGTTTAAAAGTTGAACGTGATTAAAAGGCTCCCGTTTTCTGAGCCACCTGCTGCAGTGACAGGCCGCGGGCTTGGCTGGAGAAGCATTTCTGATCGGGACGGAGGCTGGCACCGCGGGACAAGATTTTTACAAGCCAAGTTTATGTTTACAGAGAATATTTCACGTTCTGGAGGAGGCAGCCCTCCAGCGAAGCAGAAAGGGCGCCAGTGGGCAGGGGTGGCGGCCCCACCAGCTGTGAGGCCACCTCCCCCCACGCTCTCTGGCTTTGTCCACGATGGCACGCCAGGTACGCCCTCCCCTCCCAGAATCAGGGTAACATCTGTGGCCAGCTGGTCGGGGGCCCAGCCCTCCCCAGCACCTTCCGATACCTCTGGGCTCCTGGTGTCCTTAGAGCCAGGGTGACTGTGCTCTGTCCTCCCCCCCAACGGAGCGGAGTTTGCCGCTGACTGACTGGCGCTGATGCCTCTACTCCACGGTGGGCCGGCCAGGCGAGACCTGTCAGCTGGACCCCGGCCCAGGGCCGGCTGGCGAGGTCTGAGCCCCACTTGGCTTCCCCACACCCTCCTTTGGGACCAGCTCTGCCATCGGGGCAGCCAAGACGGCACAGGCGGGCAGGGCAGGGCCTGAGGCCGGCGGGCACGATCAGCCCCAGAGAACACCGCAGCCTCCAATTTCCAAGTGGAACAGGGCGCCGGGGGCACGTGCTCCGTGTGGGTGCCCTGTCGGTGCCCACGCCAGCCAGGATGGCCTCAAGGGCTGGGCCGCCCCCTCCCTGAAGCCCGGCCTTCTGACGCGGCCACACCTGCTGGCCTGTGGGTGCCAAGAGGGCAAGGCTGCCTGGAGCCGGGCAGTGCATTCGTGGGCACGCAACGCGCCGGACAGACGGGCGGGATTGAAACAGCTGCCCGGGAAACATCGCAGGATCCGTCGGGCAGCAGAGCGCGCGCAGGGCCCACTCACCGGTGTGGGAGTTAGGGCACCCTTGGCCTCCTCAGGGACCCTCGTCACGGCTGCAGAGGGGTGGGCGTCCATGGTTGGGACCTGCCACGGTCAGCAGGCTAAAGCCAAGGGCCAGCTCGGCCTCCAGCCTCCACTTTAAGAGCCTGAAAGTCACGGGGCAGCCGGGGACCCTTCCACCGAGAACAGAGCCGGGGTGACCCGGCGTGGCAGAGACAGCAGCCTGCGGCCGAGCACCCATCCTGGCCACCACCTCTCCCTGGACAGCCACCTTCTCCCAGCATGCATAGCGAAACTTGTCACTCCCTCAAGGTCCCCACTGTTCCCGACCCACCCCCCTCCTCTGCTGCTGCCCTGCGTGCAGCAACACCGGCTCTGCCTGTCCCCATGTCTCCACTCCTGCCAACCCTTGGGCTCTCCTCTGGGGCCCCCTCCGCAGAGAAGCCCTCTGGACTCTCCCTGACCCTGTCGCCTGCCTGGGTTTCCCTGCCGTCCCCGCCCCCTCAGTGGGACTTGTAGGGCTAGGGTACTGTGTGCCTTCCTGGGTAGGCGAGCCTGCACTCTGCCCCCACGGTGTCCCCGGAGCCTCGGGGGTGCCAGAATCCGAGGATGAGTGGGGCCGGCGAGAGGGCGCCATGTCAGCTCTCCTGTGGGGAACGGAAGTCCAGCAGGGACCAAGCTTTGAGGGTACTGGGTGGCTGAACAGTGTCCCCGGGGAACCTGTGAGTGTGACGTTGTTTGGAAATAGGGTCTTTGCAGCTAGAATCAAGTTAAGATGATGCCGTACTAGGTCAGGGTGGGCCCTGAATCCAGCATCACCGGTGTCCTCACAAGAAGAGGGGTGTTTGGACACAGCCGCACAGGACAAGCCACGTGACTGCAGAGGCAGCGATTGGAGGGATGTGGCCACGAGCCCTGGAGCACCTGGAACCCCAGGAGGCCAGAAGAGGCAGGAAGGAGTCTCCCCGGCACCTCCAGAGGGCACGGGGTCCTACGACACCTTGAGTGTGGAGTCCTGGCCTCCAGACTGTGAGAGAGTGGATCCCGTTGTTTGAAGCCCCAGGTGGGTCATTTGTGCAGTAGCCACAGGACACTGATACAGAGACTCGGGCCTCTCCAAGCTGTCGGCACCACGTGCAGGTGGAAGACTGCCCCTCCCCTCCCCTCCCCTCCCCTCCCCTCCCCTCCCCTCCCCTCCCCTCCCCTCCCCTCCCCTCCCCTCCCCCTCCCCTCCCCTCCCTCCCCTCCCCTCCCCTCCCCTCCCCCTCCCCTCCCCTCCCTCCCCTCCCCTCCCCTCCCCTCCCCTCCCCTCCCCCTCCCTCCCCTTCCCTCCTCTCCCCTCCCCTCCCCTCCCCTCCCCCTCCCTCTCCCTTCTCCTCCTCCTCCCCTCCCCTCCCCTCCCCCTCCTCCCTTCCTCCCTCCCCTCCTCCCCTCCCTCCCCTCCCTCTCCCTTCCCCTCCCCTCCCCTCCCTCCCCTCCTCCTCCTCCCTTCCTCCCTCCCCTCCTCCTCCTCCCTTCCTCCCTCCCCCCTCCCCTCCCCTCCCCTCCCCCCTCCCCTCCCCCTCCCCCTCCCCTCCCCTCCCCTCCCCCCTCCCCTCCCCCTCTGGGTGGAGAGGGTGGGCCAGTGCCGCTTGTTGTCCCACTCGGGCCAGCTCCTCGCTCCAGTGTTCTCTTGCCTGCTTACGGCAGATCTGCTGGCCAGAGCCTGGCCTTCTAGGCCCCCACCGCGTCACCCCCATTTCTGTGTGAGCCATTTCTGACCACCTGCTGTGAGGGAAGCCTGATGCAGAAAGCTCTGACCGCCTCCCTGGAGACCTCCTCAGGCAGGGGCTGTCCTCAGGCTGGCCTGGGTGTCCCGGTGTGGCTCATGGGGTGGGCATCCCCATCAGAGGTGTTGCTGGGCCTCAGCTGGGTCCTCCCCCTGCTCCCCCCGCCCCCCGCCCCGGCCCGCCTGTTATCCTCCTCTTTTCCCTCCCCCTTCAGCCCCCTCCTCTCTTCACAAGGGCACAAAGGCTTTAGCTCCTCCCCGTGTGGACACAGAGGCTCGGTCAGGGCTCAGCAGACAGGTGTCTGACCTCCCTGCAAGAACGAGTAGGGGTCTGTTGGGGCAGGGTGGGCACAGGCAGGAAGCTGCTTCCTCCCTCCCACCCCCGCCCCCAGGGGCCTTGCACCTGGAGTTATTTTACCTGAGTCTTACTGGGATCCAGGACTATGGCCACCAGAGGTCCCAGCAGCAACCCCAGGTCACGGGGCGTCAGCCTGAGGCAGCTCGAGGGACGCCAGCCCCTGGCAGAGGGCCTGTGTCTTCTTTCCACTGCCACGTTTGGGGCAGCAGCTGCTCAGGGCACAGCTGTCTGTTGTCTGGCCCAGGGGGGCAGGAGGGGGCCGGGCCACCTCTCTGACGTGAGACCCCTGGGCTTCACCATCCAAGAGGCAGGAGCAGCAGGGACGCCCCCCCAGGCCCCACCCACTCCCGTTGCCCTGGGTGCTGAGCTGCTTCTGCCTTGGGTGTCGCAGGGCCCTCAGGGGCCTGGCAACCCCCCAGGCCAGAGGGCAGCCCCGGGTCCTGAGTGTCCCCTTTGAGGCCTGCAGGGGACTGTCCGGCCAGTGGGGCCTGTGGCCCCGTGGAATCACTTCTCTGAACTGGCCTTACTCCCACCTGTAGCCCAGCTTCCTGCCTGCGCCCACCACCCCTGCCCCAACAGACCCCTACCCGTTCTTGCAGGGAGGTCAAACACCCGTCTGCGGAGCCCTGACCGAGCCTCTGTGTCCACACGGGGCGGGCTAAAGGCAAGCTGGGGCCCAGCAGGACGTGGCTGGAAGCCGGCTGGTGGCCGGTCGGTATCCACCCAGGCTGCTGCCTCAGCCCCTGGGGCCACTGAGGCTAACCTGCCTCCACTCCTGCCGCCTCCATCTCCCCTCCTTGGGCCTCACCCCCTGGGCCACTCCACAGGCCCCGGGCTGGGATGCTGGCAGGAGGGTGGGAGGGCCCTGGCTGGGGCAACAGCCCAGGGAGAGAGCTGGCCGCTCACAGCTCCGGAGGCGGCTTCTGGCCCATCTGGCCGCTCAGAAGGAGAAGGTGGGGGGAGGGGTGGGGGAGGGGGAGAGTGCAGGAATTTAGGGACCCCCCCAGGTGAGGGGGGCGGGAAGGGGACCAGGAGTCAGGGACACGGGACCTGTTTGGGGTCATTCTCAGGCAGTGGGCACCTCCCAGGCTGCTGCCGCCCACCTGCCCAGACAGCGGCACCGGGCCCTGACACGACTGAGCCCCAGTCGGGCATCCAGGGCCTGGGAGCGGCTCAGCAGGCCCTGGAGAAGGGGCGCAGCCCGGCTCCTCCCCCGCTGCTTCCTCCCTCCCCCTCGGGAGTGCCTGGGACCCCTCCGTGGCCAAGCCCCCCTGACCACATTGCCGGTCACCCCACCCAGGCCAGGCACGGCTGAGCTGGCCTTCCCGGCAACCCCCGTGCACAGGGGTCTCCCTCTCTGGGGCCAGGCGAGCCCACGCCATCCTCCTCCCAGCTCAGCCCTGCGTTGACTGTCACCCATCCAGGAGCGGGGTGGGGGGTGGGGGGGGCGGCTCTGAGGCCGAGGTGGGGCAGGTTCCTGACGATTCATGCAGAGGCTGCGTCAGCGCCTGCGTGGTGGAGCTGCCAGGATGGGCTCCCTGAGCTGCTTCCCCCGTGTCTGGCCCATGCGGGGCTCACTTCCGGGCACCAGCCCCGCATCGGAGGACAGACGGGCCGTCCAGCCCCTGTCATCGGCTGCGTGACAGTGAGCTCCGAGCAGGGACTTGAACCCAGGTTTCCTGTGCTGCTGCCCGGCTGGTGGACTTCCCGATTTAGTGGCACTGAGTGGCCTTGAAGGGGGAGTTGGGGTCAGGGGGTGAAGGTGGTGCTGGAGCTCCAAGCCCTGGGGCAGGGACAAGGGGCAGCTTCTCTGGCCTGGGAGACCCAGGCCCGGCCTAGGCAGACGGTGGAGCCAGCTCCCCTCCTGGGTGCCCACGTGCCCCACGGGCTGCTCCTGGGCTGGGGAGGGGCCCCCGAGACCCTCAGGGAGAGGAATATGCCCCCGACTCTGCACCCACGCCCAGCGACCCCAGCTGCCCGGGGTCTGCTGTCCTGCGGCTGGTGAGTGTGGCCAGTGTCCCTCTGGCGTCCCCAGGCCTGGGCGCCCGGCCTGCCCCTCGATTGGTAAGTACTGCCCCAAGTCTCCTGGACCACAGCCTCCTTTGAGGGACCCATCCGCTGCTGGGTGCCCCGGGGTGGCCGGTCGCCCCGAATAGCAGCCTCTCTTCCCCACGCGATGAGAGCGGCTGGCCAGCTGGGCAGGGAGACGCTGCCAAGACCCGGGGCCGCTCAGGGCTTCAGGCAACTGTGGGCGATGGGCCTTCGCAAAGCTGCCCGAGGACGCCCTGCAGCACGGGGTCCTGGGAGCCGACCTCCAGGGAGAGAACCTTCCAATGCTGCCCCGGGTCTACGGTCGGTTGTCCCCGCCACACCCTCCTCCGACCTGCCCTCGCCCTCCCAGCCTTTGTCTGTCTGCCTGCCCGCCCCTACGCTCGCGTCGTTGAGAATGTACAGTAGCCACCTCTGAAGAGGTGACAGACGCAGGTGCAGTTAATCATGAAAATATATTTCATTTCAACCCAGCATATCTGACATATTACGTCTCACCGTGGAATCGTATGTCAGTTACTAGCACGTTTCCGCACATTCTTCTCTTCAGGCTGGGCCTCTGCACGCAGAGTACGGCTCCTGTCGGCCACGTTCCAGGAGCTCGGGGGGGGGGCACGTGTGGCCGTGTGACCGTGTGTGGGGGGAGGGGCCTGGGAGCACAGGAAGCTCCTGCCACGTGCCCACTGGAGCCCGGGGTCATGCTCTGGGCCCTATCTGCCACGTCGAGGCCGCGGGCTCCAAGGAAGTGCTCCTGACCGCCCCTCACATACCACATCAGGGTGCCGGGGGATGCCGAGAAGCAAGACCCCCCGGAGGTCTGCTGCCCTCCCACCCTGGGCCCGGCCTTCTGCACCTCACCTGTGGGCCGACCTGGGCCCCGAGCCCTGGAAACACCCTCCATGGGCCTCAGTTACCCTGGTCTGAGAGCTGGTCTGAGAGCTGATGCCTCTGGCAGGCCCGGTGTCTTAGTCCGTTTGGGGTCTGCTGTGAGAAAACATCAACACCATAGATGGTGGCTATAAACAGCAGAAATTTCTCTCTCACAGCTCTGGAGGCTGGAAGTCTGAGATCAGGGTGGCAGCATGGTTGGGTTCTAGTGAGGGCCCACATCCAGGTTCTGTGTCCTCACACGGTGGGACACAGCTCTGTGCCATCCCTTTTATGAGGGCACTGATCCCATTCACCAGGGCTGCACCCTGGTGACCCAATCACCTCCCAAAGGCCCCACCTCCCTAATTGGGGTTAGGCCTCAACATACAAATTTGGGGGCCACAAGCTTTCAGGCCACAGCATCTGCGTGGCTCCCACGTGGTCCGTAGCCATGGCTCCCGGTGGGGGTAGGGCACCCCCCGGTCCAGATGCTTTCATCACAGGCACCGTCTGGCGTGGGCCAGGAACAGGGGCCCCTGTGGATTCACTCACTGGCCTGTCTGCGGAAGATGGGTGATAGTTGATTTTCCTCCAGAGAAGCAAAGCAGGGAGAAAGAATTGGCGTGGGAGATCTCCTGTCGCAGAGACCCGGGTCCCCCTGCAGCCCTGCATGTCACAAGCAAACACACGCACTGGAGGGAAGCTCCTTACTCTGTCCAGGCTCCTTGCCAAGCCTGCAAGACGGGCCATGAATCCTAAAGCTCTGACAGAGACGCTGCTGTCCCGGCTGCTGTCAGGGCTGGGACTCTGATTCCCAAGAGGAAGTCCAAAATGAAACAGTTTCACTAGTGAAAGGAGAGCCGCGGAGCAGAGGGCAGTTACCAGAAGTGGGAAAGCTTCGCTCTGAGCTCTTCCACCAGATGGTGTGACTCGGTGAGGGTCCCCTCCCCCGGGCGAGGCGCCCCACTCCACCTGGTGCCAGGGTGCCCACCCAGCCAGCTTTGGTGGCCCGTCCTCTAGGGTGGGTGATACAGGGCCCCACCCCCCAAGGGCAGACGTTTTTGCCTGAGAGCAAATCAGGACAAACTACAAGGTCGGAGAGGGGTGCATTTTTCCCTGGGAAAATGCATGCTTGCGGAAAATAAATCATTTAACAACTTAGATTTGCTACATTCCAGAATAGAGGCGAGTCGGTGAAGGGTGGGTGCAGCTTCTCACCTGGCACCGTGGAGCCGAGCCCCAGGCTCAGGGGCTGCTGGCAGGGCCGGGTCCCAGTAGAGGAGGGTGGGCCCCACGTGGCATGGAGACCCGGGGTGACCTGTCCCCAAGGCAGGGGGAGCCGGGGCCTCTCCCCTTGGGCCTCTGGAGCGGGGCCCTCCCAAGGTCCGCTCAGCCTTCTTAGGTGTGGGCTGGGAACACCTGGAGCTGGGAGAGGCTGGCAGCCAGCAGAGGCTCCATGTTCCTGAATACCCTGGGGCGGCCGCTGCCCGGAAGTGGCCGCACTTCCCATGGAGGAGGGCACACTGGCTGGGGCCCTTCCCAGCTAGGCGCTGGGTGGGCAAGCCTGCGGGCACAGACCTCTGGGAGGGCCCTGGCCTGCCTGCTCTCTGCCCCGGCTTGCTCCTGCCCCGAGGGCTTTTCCATTCTTGTGCTGAAGACTCAGAGATGGAGGCAGGCCTTTCTGCTCACAACCTCGAGCTCTGTGTCTGTGTGTGTCTGTGTGTCTGTCTCTGTGTGTGTCTGTCTCTGTGTCTGTGTGTGTCTGTGTGTGTGTGTCTGTCTCTGTGTGCGTCTGTGTGTGTCTGTGTGTCTGTGTCTGTGCGTGTCTGTGTGTGTGTCTGTGTGTCTGTCTCTGTGTGTGTCTGTATGTGTCTGGGTCTCTGTGTGTGTGTGTGTGTGTGTGTGTCTGTCTCTGCTTGTGTCTGTGTGTGTATGGGTCTGTGTGTCTGTGTACCTGTCTCTGTGTGTGTCTGTGTGTCTGTTTCTGTGTGTGTGTGTGTCTATCTCTGTGTGTGTCTGTGTCAGTGTGTGTGTGTCTGTGTGTCGGTCTCTGTGTGTGTCTGTGTGTGTCTGGGTCTCTGTGTCTGTGTGTGTCTGTGTGTCTGTCTCTGTGTGTGTCTGTGTGTCTGTCTCCGTGTGTGTGTGTCTGTGTGTGTCTGGGTCTCTGTGTGTCTGTGTGTCTGTCTCTGTGTGTGTCTGTCTCTGTGTGTGTCTACGTGTGTGTGTGTCTGTCTCCGTGTGTGTGTGTCTGTGTGTGTGTGTCTCTGTGTGTGTCTGTGTGTGTCTGGGTCTCTGTGTCTGTGTGTGTCTGTGTGTGTGTGTCTCTGTGTGTGTCTGTGTGTGTCTGGGTCTCTGTGTCTGTGTGTGTCTGTGTGTCTGTCTCTGTGTGTCTCTGTGTGTCTCTGTGTGTGTGTCTGTGTGTGTCTGTGTGTCTGTCTCCGTGTGTGTGTGTCTGTCTCCGTGTGTATCTGTCTCTGTGTGTGTCTGTGTCTCTGTGTCTGTGTGTGTCTGTGTGTCTGTCTCTGTGTGTCTCTGTGTGTGTCTCTGTGTGTGTGTCTGTGTGTGTCTGTGTGTCTGTCTCTGTGTGTGTGTGTCTGTCTCTGGGTCTCTGTGTGTCTGTGTGTGTGTCTGTGTGTGTGTCTGTGTGTGTGTCTGTGTGTGTCTGGGTCTCCGTGTGTGTGTGTCTGTCTCCGTGTGTGTGTATCTGTCTCTGTGTGTGTCTGTGTGTGTATGGATCTCTGTGTCTGTGTGTGTCTATATATCTGTGTCTGTCTGTGTCTGTGTCTCTGTGTGTGTGTCTGTCTCCGTGTGTGTGTGCACACACGTCTTGTGTTCTCTGCCCCAGAGCTGAATCCTGAGGCTCCTCCTGACCAGGGTGTTTCCTGCCAGGAGGCCGAGGCTGGAGGGGCTGCTGGCTGTGCTGGGCGGTGCTGGGCCCCGTCCTTCGAGCTTCCCTGGGGTGCTGATCTCTCAGGCCCGCCTCCTGCCCTCCTTTCTTCCTCTCAACTTTGCCCTCCCTCCCTCCCCCTCTCCTTCCTGGCAAGCGGATCGAAATCCAAACTTGTTGTGAACTTCTCCCCTGCAGTTGTCCGCTGGCCCTTCCAAGTTAAATATTACTCACGGAGATGAGAGCCCGCTGGGCAGCGCTGGCCTGGAGGTGGACCGGTCTGGAGAAGGTGCTGGGCGGAGGCCAATGCCAGGCCTGCGGCGGCTGTGGGACTGGGGGTGGGGCTGGGGTGGCAGCCGGGAGCCCCACCCTTTGAAGTGGGCTGTTCCTTAACCCCTGCGCTGTGCCCAGAACAGCGGGCAGCGGGGCCCTGGGCGGGGTGGGGAGGGGCCGCCCAGGGGCTGAGAGGGGCTTGGCCTGGGCCTGGCAAGGGCCCTCCCATTGGCCGGTGGCTCCTGCCCTGTGCCAGGCTGGGGGCGGGACTGGGAACAAATGTTCCGAGAAGTAGCCTGTGTCTTTCGAATCGATTCCCCTTCTCTCGCTCTCAGTTTTCCCAGCAGCGAAGTGGAGGCACAGGGGTGCTGGGTACAGGACGTCCCTTCCTCCTCTGCTCACCCGGCAGCTGCTCCACCCCACCTGCCAGCGAGGGGCTGTGGCTCTGGGGGCCTCCCAGGCCGGCTCAGAGCAGGGTTCCCCAAACCCCCATCCCCCGGGGGCAGCAAGGCTGGGTTTGCCCACACTCCTCTCACTACCTTCTCCACCCCTCTGCGTGGACCCCAGTGGGACCCAAGCGTGCCCTCGCCTTAGGGCCTTTGCACCTACTGCGCACGCCCCTCTGCTTGGTATCCCACCCCCCTCACCCTAGTCTTTATTTATTTATTTATTTTTTGCTGCGCCAGGTCTTAGTTGCGGCACACGTGATCTCTTTAGTTGTGGCATGCGGACTCCTAGTTGCAGCACACGGACTCTAAGTTGCGGCACACGGACTCTTAGTTGCGGCACATGGGCTCTTAGTTGCGGCACACGAACTCTTAGTTGCGGCACATGGACTCTTAGTTGCGGCGTGCATGCGGAATCTTGTTCCCCGACCAGGAATCAAACCTGGCCCCCCTGCATTGGGAGCACAAAGCCTTACCCACTGGACCACACCCTGGTCTATTCTTAAGAGCATATACTCCCGACTAACATAGAACATATGGAAATTTAATTTTTCATTGTCTCCCATGAAACTGTAAGCACTTGAGAACAGGAATTCTTTTCTGCTTGTCACAGTTTGGCCCTTGATAAACCTGGTGGAAGAAATCAATTTCACAGTCACGCCTGGCATGGGATCTCACCCATAAGCACTCACTGCCCCTCAGGGCCTGAGCCCCCGGCCTGCACTTGGGTCCTAGCCTGGGCAGGATGCGTCTGGCTGACCAGAGCTCAGACCAGGGCCCCCTGTGCGGGGGTCCAAAGGGTGCAAAGGCAAGGGCGGGGCAGTGGCTGTCCCAGGAGTCTGAGCCTTACATAAAAGCCCCGAGGGAGGAGTTCCCTGGTGGCCTCGTGGTTAGGATTGCGGCTCTCACCGCTGTGGCCCGGGTTCAATCCCTGATCTGGGATCTGAGATCCCAGAAACCATGCAGCGCGGCCAAAAAAAATTAAAATAAAATAAAATATTAAAAAAAAAATCCAAGGGAGAAGGGTGGAAGGACAGAGGCACACAGAGTCCCGCGCGGTACCTGCGGTAACGGCGGGGCGGCCACCTGACCCGTTCTGGGGCCACAGGTCTTCCATCCTTCACCTTCACGCCCCTCAGTGTGAAGCCTGCCCCCTGCCCCTCACTGTCCCACAGCTCCCAGACCCTGTGTCTCTGGTCCAGACGGAGCTTGTTGGGGTAGGTGCTTAACTGGACAGGCCACATGTGCATCCCTGCCCGAGCCACCTCCGCTTAGGGCCCGGGTCTGCTCCAGCCTGGGCCCTCTCTCTCAGGGCCTCCTCCAGGCCTGAGGACACAGCCTCAGGGTGGAGAGACTCCTGGGGGAGCAGTGGAAAGGCCCACCTGTGGGCCCCAGGAAAGTGCTCTGGACAACTTTTCGTGAACATGTCTGTGTGGGGCTCTGGAGACGGGGCCGCCCACCGGCCTGCCTCCTGTCCAGACCTGTGAGTGTGCCTGCCTGTGTCAGACAGAGGCGAGTTGGGACTTCGTACCTGAAATGCAGCCAGGAGGGCAGGAATGTGAGCCTTGAAACCACCTTCCTGCGATGTTGTTTCTGGGAGCAGGGATGGCAGCTAATGAGCTATCGAAGTGTCTTCTTTGCCCTTCTGGGTGCTGGCGGCGCAGAGTGTGGCCCCAACTCTCGGCCTGGCCCGTGCCAGTGGCTCTGACCCCCCACGACGCCCCCGCAGCCCTGCCTGCTCCCCTTCTCCTCGGCCCCAGACCCAGTGTCTGCTTTCTGGCTGGGGCTGGGGTTCATACCATCCGTCCCAGGCCCTGTGGGGCAATGGGGAGGCAGAGGCCCTGCTTAGGGGAGGGGACCCCGGCATCCCACCAGGCAAGGTAGCCTCTGCAGGCCCAGGGGCTGGGGGGCCTGGCTCTTTGGGACTCCTCCGCCGGAGGAAGAACTCCTTCTTCTGACCGTGGCAGGGACGCGGGGCTCTCCACGCTGAACTTGCCCATCCTGCGAGGCCCGGCCAAGACTTCTCAGCCGTTTCGGCAAGCCTCTGGGTCCACGACAGAGCAAGTGCCCAGGAGCGGTGTGGACCTGCAGTCCTGAGTGTCCCTACCCTCGGTCTGGGCTGAGGGCAGCCCTCAGGCTGGGCACTGAAGGGACAGCTGGGTAAAGTGTAGCCCAGATAGAGACACAGCCTGGTGACCAACTGCAGGACACCTCAGCCCAGGAGGAGGGACCAAGGCCCCCCAGTCCTGCAGCCAGACCAGGACCAAGGTGTGGAGCCTGAGGCCCGTGGGCCACACAGCCGGGAGGGCAGTAGCCCCGGGGCCGGGCAGTGTGACAGCCTCACCCAGGGGACCAGCACCCACGGGCAGCTGGCACTTAAGAGACCAGGCCACAGGGCCTCCAGCGCTCCTGCTGCCGGCACGGCCCCAGCACGGTCACCACAGGGGCCACACAGGGGCCACCGGGGCCGAGGCAGCTCCCACAGGGCAGCGGCGTGGCAGGGAGCCCGGGGCGGAGGGGCCCGGGGAAGGGCCTGGCCAGCGGGCAGCGGGCACGGGGAGGCGGCGGGGCCCACGGGGGCTCAGCCGGGCGGCCCCGCGTGGCGGCAGCGGCGGGAGGCCTGGGCGGCAGGAAAGGGAAAGGTGACGTCATTGCCGCCTGGAATCTGCTGTTTGGAGGCGTCGCCATGGAGACCGGAAGGCTCAGGGTGGGTAAAAATAGCAAACCCAAGAGGGTGTAAGTTCCAAGAACGCGAGTCTCTGAAAAGAAAGGAAAACACGGTCTCGTTCGTTCTCCGTTTCTCGAGGAGGACAGAGGCCGGGGGCTGGGAGCCGGGGGAGGGGCCGCGGGGCTTCCGGCTTGGCCGCCACCCGCCGGCCCGCGGTCCCCAGGGTCCCTTCTGCCCGCCCGCCGGGAGCTTTGTCCCCAAGCAGGGCGTGGTGCACGCCGGACTCCCGGCGGGGGCGTCTGGAGTCCGCTTCCTCCGGGCGGGGCTGGCGGGAGGCGGCGCCGGGGCCACTTTCCCCCGAGGCGGGGCCCGAGCGCGGGCCACCGAGCGGCCTCGAGGGGCGGACAGCTCAGGGCCCCAAGCTTGGCCGCCGGGCCCAGAGGAGCGGGAAAGGGGCATCCCGTGGGAGAAGCTCGCGATGGGCCCGGCCCCACGGCCGCCCCTCCCGGAGCTTCCTTCCAGGCAACGAGGGGGCCTGTCTTGCTCCTCTCCAGGCCAGGAGCCGGCTCCGCCCTCTGAAATGCCCAGCACACGCTGTCTGGACACCCCTTCAGCTGTGTCCTCTGGGGGCCCACTGCGTCCGCGTGGTACCCGGCCACAGAAATGAGGCAGGAGGTCTGAGGTCCCCGGGCCCTTCTGCCCCTGGGAGGACCCTTGCAGCCTCAAGGGGCTCCTGGGCCGGTGCCCCCCTCTGGAAAACAGGGCTGTCCTGCTGGGGCCTCCAGTGGCACTTAGCCAGGCATCCTCTGTCCTGACCTAAGGAAATGCTGCAGCTCCTCTGGAGACGCAAGTCCTGGCGGACATGTTGCTGGGATCGGGGCCCACGGATGACCCAGGTGCCCCAGACCCAGAGGGAGGCAAGCCCATCCCCATCCCTGGGACAGTGACTGGTGATGGCAGAACCCTCGTGCCCTGGGGAAATCCCTTCCTTCCTCCCCCTCACGCCTGAGGCTGGGGGTGGGGCTGCGTCTCTGCCCACAGTCCTCCCAGGGAATCTGGAAGGAGCTGCCCTCTCTTCTCTCCCACCCTTGTTCTGCGGGGTGGGGGGAGCCCCCTGCCCGCGCAGGGTCGGGGGGGGCGCCCTGGGAGCCTGGGGGTTTTGCCTCTCATGCCCAGATGCCCTTGGCTGGTGATGGCTGAGGGTTGGAGAGGGAAGGGGGGAATGGAGCCCCGTGTAGGGGGAGCTCAGTCCCCCAAGAAATAGCTCGGATGCCTTATGTAATGAGTGAGCTCACTGCAGCGCCTGCCAGGAGTGACGGCAGGAGGGCGGGAGGGGCCTGCTCTGGAACGGAGCACGGCTCCGACGTTTTACGAGGAGAGAGGGGCCCAGGGCCTGTGCAGCAGGAGGGGACTGCAGAGGCTGGGCCTGGGGTCTCCTGGGGCGGCAGGGGCCAGGGAGGGAGCAGGGCCCGGGTGCCGTGGACGGGCCTGGGGTCCGTAGGCCGAGACCCACCCTACTCCTCCTGAGCCCCCAAGTCTCTCTGGGAAGCCGCGTGGGGGGCCTTGGAGGGGTGGGCACCAGCTGCCCTCTGTCCTCCTTCCCTCTCCCCTTCCCGTGACGTTCACCCGGGGCGGACACTGCTCTGAGGACGGCCTCTCCATCCTTTCTTCCCTGCCAGAGGCCTGGGCCGCCGCCCCTTCGTGCCCCCTCCCCTCTGGGGTGTGCAGCGACCCCCGACCTCCTGTGCGACAGGCCGAAAGCCCAGAGCCAGCCCAGCTATCCTCTGTCTCCTGGAGACGCAGCCTCAGGCCCAGAGAGGGGAAGGGGCTCAGGGCGGCTGCAGCGGCCATGTGTGGTGCCCCTCGGCCATAGGAGCGGCTCCCACGGCACCCGGCCCGGGGATACGTGCCCCTGCGCCGGTGGCTGGGCCTGGCGTGAGGTGCCTCGTGTCAAGAGACCTCCCTCAGACCGTCCACCAAGATTTACTGAGAGTCTGCCCACCACTCACTGCCTGGGGTCCCTGATGGGGAAGCGACAGGTCCCAGGCAAAAGGAGGCAGACCCCAGGGCCTGGGCAGGGGCTCAGGGCGGGGCACACCCTGCTCCTAGAGAGTGTGTTTGGGGAGGCCGTGGGCCCAGGACAGGGGGATGGGGCCTGTCCTGGTGCTGTAGGGGCGAACATCCCCGGTGGGGCGGAGCAGCACGTGGGGGTCCCTCTGGATCTCAGGGTCACCGGGCTGCTGGGAGGTCGAGTGGGCGTGTTCCAAAGGCAGGCTCCCTTGTTGCTCCACCTCTCCACTGAGGTCTCTGGGGTCTGGCCCTCAGAGCCCTCACCTGTTCCCGGCCCCCCACCCCGACGGCTCATCACAGCCACCTGCCCACACCCTGCTGCGGGCGGCTGGGTCTCACCCAGGCTCCCACATCCTTACCGCACGGCGCGCTGGGCAGGTCCCGGGCCACCCCGGCCTTGGTGTGCCCTGCCGTGACACGGGATGGTGACCCCGTGCCCTCAGAGCCACCTGTGCACGTGAGTGTGTCTCATGGGCCCTGGGCCCCGAAGAGGTCCTACTGTCATTACCGGCAGCTTGGGCCCCCGGAGGACGTCTTTGGAAGGTGCTGGTGGGACCTTCCTGCAGGCGAGGACCTGCCTTTCCGCCCCCATCCTGTCCCTTGTGCCCAGCTGGCGCCTCTCAGCAGCGTCTGCTGGGCAAGGGCACGTTAGGGGGTCCCCGAAGGGGCCCAGCTCCCCCTCACACCCGGCTCGGCAGCCCTGCCCCTCATCCCGGGGCCCAGGGCCCAGCTCCCCCTCACACCCGGCTCGGCAGCCCCGCCCCTCGTCCCGGGGCCCAGGGCCACCCTATGATCGGCGGGTTGTGGCCAGCAAGGGGCACGTTCTGTCCGGAGCAGCACAGGACGCTTCGGGGCCAGGGTCCTGCGGGCGGGGGCGGGTCGCAGGGCAGGTGCCACAGCACGCCCTCCAGGCTGAGGACGTGTCCCCAGAGGCAGGGGCTTGGAGCCCGTGGCGGGGGGAGGGGGGTGGGGGGGTAGGGGGTGTGGGGGGGCGGTGGTGGCTGGAGGTGGCGGCAGCCTACGAGTCCCTCCCTCATTCCTACTCTTTCTTCCTGGTGCTTCTGGGCCTCCAGGGCTTGTACTGAGTAGGGCCGGGCGGGGTCTACCTCCCCCCAGGGGCAGGGGCTCCAGAGCCAGCCTTGTCTCCCCGGCCTGGGGTCAGGGCCTAGACGTGGGCCTGAGCAACCGCCTGGCTCCTGGGACTGCCCACTGCCCTGCTCGGGCCCCCAGAGGCCAGGCGGCCTCAATGTTGCCCCACAGGGCTTAGTCCGCGGCTGAGGCTGGGCCTGCTGTGTCGGGGCGGGCGGGGGTCTGGCAGTGCCTCGGGACCATGGGGTGGGCATCTGGGTGGCTCTGGTTGGCACAGGAAAGGGGCCCACTCTTCCCTTCTCTCCAGGAAGACAAGGGCAGCTCCTGGACAGGGGCAGGACTTTGGGGCTGCTGCCCGCAGTGGGAGATGGGCAGGACTTGGGGGCCCTGGGTGAGGCAGCCAGCCCACCCTCATGGCCAGTGGCGACTCCCACGCACCATGGCCACGTCCTCTGCTCAGCTCCCCAAGCACCAGCTCAGCTGACCCCCACGAGGCAGGTCTGGGCTGAGTGCTGGGTGCAGGAGCCACGTGTGACCCGGCCCAGGCCTTGGTCCCCAACCACCTCAGGAGAGGCACACACACACCCTTGGCCCCTGGATGAGTAGTCCTTATATGGGCCACGAGGCTGACCCCACAGAAGGTTCCATGAGGGAAGGGGGTCCCTCCCAGACAGAATGGTCCAGGGGAAACAACAGGGAAGGTCAACAAGACTGAAGCAGATTCTTTGGAAAACTAGCAAATGCAGGTCAGCACGAGGAAGAAATTAAAAATATTTGTAGTTCCCTCGCTTGGCAAAAACCACTTTCTTGTCTCTGATGTAGAAACTGAAGACCATAGATGTCTGAGCGCCTCGCTGGCTGCGCCGATGATTGGCGGCGCTCCGTCATCATTCAGTTTAAAACTTTTTGGGGGCTTCCCTGGTGGCGCAGTGGTTGAGAGTCCGCCTGCCGATGCAGGGGACGCGGGTTCGTGCCCCGGCCCGGGAGGATCCCACATGCCGCGGAGCGGCTGGGCCCGTGAGCCATGGCCGCTGAGCCTGCGCGTCCGGAGCCTGTGCTCCGCAACGGGAGAGGCCACAGCAGTGAGAGGCCCACGTACCGGAAAAAAAAAACAACAACTTCTTGGGACTTCCCTGGCAGTCCAGCTGTTAAGACTCTGCACTTCCACTGCAGGGCCACGGGTTCGATCCCTGATCCAGGAACTAAGATCCCACATGCCGTGCAGTGCGGCAAAATAAACTTTTTGTGATTCCCATTTTATTCCTTCTTTAACTGATGACTTACTCAAAGTGTGCTCTTTAATGTCCCAAACTGTGGCATTTGGGGGGGGCAGAATGTGAGTGCGTCTTTTTGTTGTTACTTATTTTTAGTTTAGAGTTATGATTTGTTCGTTTTAATTCTTACCAAAGAAAGATACATAGATGAAAGGAACAAAAAGAATCCAAAGGGTTAAGACTCTTTGGACGAGTCTGGTGGTCACTAAGCCATCTCCGTCCGCCCCTGGGTCCAGTGGCCTGGCCTCAGCCTCTCCCAATTCTTTCAGCCGTTTCTTGTCTCATTTTTCTCCGTTTTTCTAAATTGTGCTCTCTTGCTGCTTCTTTCTTCGTTTACGGGTTTTGGACATTGTGAGACGGAGCAGCGATGGCCCAGCACCTCTGCCCTCACCTGACTTTCTCTTTTCTCTTCCTAAATGACCTGAGTTGTTTACACTATTATAACCGTGTCAACACTGTTCACGGCTAGGCCAAGTGGTGAACTCTGCTGAGGTTTTCTCTTTGTCTTTCCTGGAGTTAATATTTGCTTTGCTTTCTTTTTCATCTGCTGAGTTTGTTCCTACAGCTAATATCTCCTACCTCATCCAGGAGGCTCTCCAGTTTTGAACCTAGTCAGATACATCCTATATTCCACCAGATCCTCGTTTCCCTGTCACCCCCTGCCCTCTTGTCCTATTCTGGGCTGGTTGCTTTCTGGGCTCCTCCTCCAGGCTGCTGGGCAGAGTCTCTACGTCCCCTTCATGGACCAGACAGCCCCTTCTCAGCCTGGATGGTCATGGCGGGAGCCTGGCTCCAGCTCCCGTTTGAGAAATGGCCTGTGGCCTCAACTCCTTCCCACCGTGGCCTTAACTCCCTGACCTCAGTGGCGTGAGGCCAACTCCAAGCCCCGTGTAGGCTGCATGGTCTCCGCCCCGCTCACCCCGGGGCCTTGCCTTCCGCCTTGTCTCCAGCTCTGCGGAGCTCCCTCCCTTCTGAATTTTCACATTTGTACATTTAAGGAGCGACCTGTATTCCCTGGCTTGTGCCCGTGTTGGACCAGGAAGGGGGTCCAGCTCCTCCGCCATCTTGGCCGGAGTTGCAGCAGACACTCACGGGGTTCTGCTTGTACCCCCCAGGCCTGGCCTGCCTTGCCCAGCGGCAGGGCTTTCAGCGGCCCCAGGCCGGAGCCCGCTCCGCTGGCAGCTCAGGCTCAGGAGGCCGCACAAAGAATCCATGCCTCCTCCCCATGACATTCTTAAAGATAAACTTTGTGTTTCTAACAATCTCAAGCTTAGAGAGAAGGTAGAAGTTGCCAGAATGGTACAGGAACACCACCCCTCACGCCCCACAAACCATTGGAGAGTGAATTGCTGACATGGGGCTCTATCCATCACACCCCACAGCACCAAGTCCCAGGTAGGGCTGCTGCCCTCTGAGCCTCGGGCCACATCCGAGGCTTTCTGGTCCCTCCAATAACACTGTTTCTAGTAATGAGATCCAGCCAGGGACCACATGTTGCCCTGAGCCGTCGTATCTTTCGTCTCCATCAGTCTGGAATATTCCTCAGCCTTTCCCTGACTGTCATGAGCCTGACACCTTTGAAGGTTCCAGGCCCATCTTTCTGTACAAAGTCCCTCTGTGTGGGTGTCGGAGGTTTCGTCACGGCCAGGTGCAGGTTATGCCTCTTTGGCAGGAGAGTCACAGACGTGAGCAAGCATCCCACCCTGTCAGGTGGTGCAGGGTTACGACTGATCTGATGACCGCTGGTGTCCACGGATGGCTCGGTTTGGGTGGTACTTGACAGGGTCCCCCGGGAACTCACTGTTCTTCCTTTCGCAGTTGACGGGAGCCTTGTGGGGAAGAGCTGTAAAACCATGCAAATAGCCCATTTCTCATCAAACTTTCCAGTTATGAATACATTTTATTTTAATAAATATTTAAATACGCATGGCCCTGTGGTCTAATACTTTACTTCACGGTTATAATCCACGGCCATCATGATGGTCTCCGACTTGCCGTTGGGGGCCCTTCGAGCCAGCTACGCGGCTTTCAGTGTGTCCCTGTTATGCTCTGGGCTCTCCTACTTCCCCACACAGTAAGATGTTCCGGCCTCGTCCTGTACTCTCTCTGCCCAAGCCCTACGACTAGCCATTTCTCCAAAGGACCCTGCTTCCTTTGAGTGGAAGATGGCATTTAGAAGCCAAGACACAGGTTCTCGGGGTGCCTGCTGCTGTTGGGGTGTCATTCCTCTAAGGGCCTCTCACTGCATTTATCTCTTTCCATTTTTTGTTTTGTTTTTTTTTTAACATCTTTATTGGCGTATAATTGCTTCACAATGGTGTGTTAGTCTCTGCATTACAACAGAGTGAATCAGCCGTACATTCACTACATCAGCTACAGATATCCTCATACCGTTCCATTTTTTAATTCCCATCTCTAACAGCGAGAGACCTGAAGTGTCTCCAGTAATTTGTTTCCTTATTTGCTCAATCCCATGTGTGATCAATCTCCCTGCTCCAGTGGATGTCCCCTCCCCTCCTTGGGCTCTGACCTCAATCAGGACGGCCCCCGGGGATGGCTCTGCACCCCAGGATCCAGTTCCAGGAGCCTGGGGTGACAGGCTGGTAACACACTCGGGTGTCCTGCCTTCCTTCCCTCCCTCCCTTCCTCCCACCCTGATTTGTATGTCCTGGAAACACCTCCCAAACACATATTTTCACTCAAATCTTTGTCTCAGGGTCTGCTTTTGGTGGAACTCAAAATAACATAAAAGTCTTTTCTAAATTTTTATCAAGCTCATGTTACTTGAGTAATTTTTTTTTTCAAACTTCAAGTTTTAAAACAGTATCTCAGCACTTTCCTGACGATGGTAGTTTGTGCTTGTCTGAGACCAGGTGTTTTCTTCCCATGGAGCAGGGAGGAGGGAACAGGTGGGACCAAGGAGGGCAGAGCTGTCTGTGGGGGTCGCCGTCAGGACCTGCTGATCTGAGCCTCCCGGTCCGCTTCCCCAGCTGGGCCTCTGAGCTGCCCCTGAGGTCAGGGGCAGCTCATCACTGCCAGCACCCTCTTCTCTCAGGTCTCGGGGTGCTGCTGGCTGCAAAGCCCACCCCCAGGTCCTCAATAATCTTGATCCTTTACGAGCAGTTTGCCGATCCTTGGCCTCCTTGGCCCCAGGACACGGAAGCACACGGGGCAGAACTTGGTCTCCCTCGCCACTGGTCCCAGAGCCTGGCTTGTGCCCACGGGAAATGTGTATTTATCTCGCAAGTGAACACGCACACGACCAGCTGCCCATACCCGTCAGTGCGGCAAGGGCTGGAGAGTGAGCTGGGCGGGCCTGGTGCAGCAGGCTCCTGCCCCTGCCCCCCAACGTGCCTGTGCCCGTGGCCTGGACCCTCCACCTCACAGTGTGGTGTGTGGCCTGTGGCAGGGGTCAGTGGGGGGAGCAGGCCACTGGCCAGGGCAGCTGCTGCAATGAGTTGAAAGGAGGAAGGCCAGACACTGGGGGCCCCCACCTGGGCTCGTGGAGAAGACAGGGCCTGGCTGACTCTCTCTAGGTACAGCCGTCCTGGCCCTCGGGGGGTAGGACGGCTTCAGCTGCTCCAGAAACTCCAACATCTTTCGGGGAAGGAGACCTCAAGGTCCACCGAGGCAGAGAAGTTTTAGCGACCAGTCCAGGCCCTCCCTGAATCTCAGGGCCCTTCACCCCTCACCTGTCCCCCACCCTACACCCACCCACTTCGGCTTCAATCTGGGTTCTGAATCTCTGGGAGTGTTGGTCCTTCCACCTGGCCCCTTCCCAAGACCCCTTCCTGGAGCCCTGCAAAGCCAGAGGACAGGGGGTGGGCGGGGTGGGGGGACACTGGGAGGCAGGCACTACCTGTCCAGGGGGCCTCAGGCTCGGGGCTCTCCCGGGAGTGCCCACTTCGCCGAACGAGGAGGAATTGGGCGTTTGGCTGGAAACCCTCCCTGGCCAGCCCTCTGGTGCTCCAACATCTCCTGTCAACTACAGGTTGCCTGACTGTATGGGAGTCAAAGCCACGTGGAAGGAACGGACTCAGGTACAACAGAAATTTTTTTGGTCCAAATGGGACCAAGAAAACAGCCTCCGAAAGCAAAGAAGTCCCTTTTTTTTGTTTTGTAAGGACCCCTTTCCTAGTTTTCCTGTGCCAGCACCCGTAGAAAAAGCTCGCATTGGGGGCACTGGAGTGAAGAGTGGAAGACACAGCCCCCAGGGCGCAGGCGAGGGTGGGAGAGGGTTCACGTCCCTGGCGGGGCGCGGTCAGGCCTTCAGACGTGCAGCACTGCACCCTGAATCTCAGGCCTCCCTTGAGACTCTGGAGCCATGCATGTGTGGGGTCACTGCGCATCCTAGCTGCATCTCCAGACATCTGCCCGTGCCTGAGGGGCGACAGAGGCCGGCAGAGACACCGGGTCGGCCCCCCCGGGGGCAGACACAACCCTGGGGAGTGCTGGTTTGGGGCCAGTTCCAGCTTCCACTGGGGAGGCAGGAGCAATAGGTAACAAGCTGAAGGTCACACAGGCTGAAGTGAGCATGGCCCTCTCGCCTCTGCCTAGCACTGTGCCCCCCCCACGTGTCCCCCAGTGCCCAGGACAGCTTGGGTGCCCTTGTCCTGTGGAGGAAAAGATGCCACTGCCCAGCTTGGCTGGACTGTCCTTCTGCCCTTGGCTTGAGCACCACCAGAATCGTCCCCCTGATCTCAAGTCCCCACCCCCCAGGCCTCTGCCGGATGCTGATTCCTCTGGGGGCCGCCCGGCCAGCCTGTCCAACTTCAGGCCCCGTTCTTGTCCCACCCCGCACTTTCTGGTTTGTCTGGTTTGTCTCTCCCTCGTGATAGAGCCACGACAGACAGTGGGGTCTCCCACTGGCCATGCCCTGGGCGCCCTGCAGATGTATAAATGGCTCTCTGGGCCCGGGGGCTATAGGGTAAGGGTCGTGCCAGCTTGCCGGGGGCAGGAAGGAGCCAGGTTCCTGCAGACCCACCCTGGGCCTGGGCCTGGGCCTGGCGGCGACCTGGATGCAAGCCCTGCCCTGGAACTGGTGGGAGGCCCAGCCGCTGGCTGTGTGGGGGGACCACCTTGCAGGGTCATGGGGTGGCCGGCCCTGCGGCCAGTCATCCCTTGGGGGTGTTGTGTCGCGCCTGCATCGCTTGGGGGTCCCCAGAACAGGCTGCATGATGTCTGTGTCCCGTGTGGGGTCTCCAGGGTGCTGTAATCCCAACGTGTGTAGTAACCCACATCGTGCTGCTCGGTGTCCCTGTCCTATGTGGGACGTGGATCGTCTGGCCTGGCGTCCCCGTCACCTATGTGGGGACCCCGGGGGCTGGGAGGTGGGCGGTGGAGGGTGTGCCGCCCCGTCCCGTCCGCCACTCAGCTGGTTTGCGGTTGTAGTGGGGACCTTGTGTGGGTTTCTGACGGCGATGCGGGGAGTGGTCATCGCTCTGGCGGCGATGCGGCGGCGGGCCGGGCGCCTTCGCAGCCTCGCAGGAAGCTGCCGCCACCGGATGGGGGACCCGGGGCGCAGCCGCCGCCACCGCCCCCGCCGAGTGGCCTTCCGGCGGGCGGGCCCGAACGGAGCCGAACGGGGCTGAGTCCCGGACGGGCGGGGCCGAGCGGAGGCGAGCGGAGCCGAGTAGCGGCCGGGCGTGCCCGAGCACAGCCGAGCGGGCCCGAGTCCCGGGCCGGCGGGCGGGCCCAAGCACGGCCGAGTGCGGCGGAGCGCCGAGCGCGGGCGGGGGGAGCGCGCGTTCCTGGAAGAGCCGGACCGGGGGGCGGGCGCATTCCTGGCCGGCGCTCGGCTGAGGCGGGCGCGCGGCCCCAGACGACGCGCGGGGCGGGGCGGCGGCGCGGGGCGGGGCGGGGCGCGGGGCGGGGCGGCGGCGTGAGCTCAGCGCCCGGCGCTCAGTCCGAGCTGGAGCGAGCCGCCGGGAGGATGTACGCCGAGCCCCGCGCCGCCGCCGCCGCCGCGGTCTGAGGCCGCCCCACAGGCGCTCCGCCGTCCCGGAAGCCGCGCGCGCGCGCGCGGGCGGGCGGGCAGGCCGCGGAGCCGGGCGCGGGCGGCGGGGTGGGCGCGGGCCGGGCCGGGAGGCCGGCGGCGGGCGCGACGCGGCCGGCCAGCGCCGCCGGGACGAGCCGGGCGGGCGCCGCGCGGTGGGAGGAGCGGGGCGGCGGCGGCGGCGCGCCGCGCGAGGACGGCCCGGCGGGCCCCGCGCCCGCGCCCCCGCTCCTCCCGGGCCCCTCGGCCTCGGTCGCCGCGGCGATTCGCGCCTCGCGGCGCCGGCACCTGCCCGCGCGCCCCCCGCGAGCCCCGGGCCCGCGAGCGTTGGCGTTGGCGTTGGCGGCGCGCGCTGGGGCATGCCCCGCGCCTAGGGCCCGGGGGGCGCGCGGGGGGCGCGCGGGGGGCCCGGGCGGCGGCGGCGGCGGCGGCGGCGGGCGCGGCGCGGGGCGCGTGGATGTGGCGCCGGGCCCGGGCGGCGGCGGGCTCCAGCGGCGGGACCCCTTCGCCCCGCCCGCCTTCCCCTTCGCTCCGCCGGGCGAGGCCGAGGCCGCGGCCGTGATCGGCCGGGAGCCGGCGGCGGGGGGAGGCCGGGGCCGGGGCCGGGGGCGCCGCCGGGGCGCGCGGGGCAGCGGCGGGGGCCGCGGGGGCCCGGGCGCGCGGGAGCGGGAGCGGCCTGGGGAGCCGGAGCGCACCATGGAGGCGGCGGCGGGCGGCCGCGGCGGCTTCCAGCCGCACCCGGGGCTGCAGAAGACGCTGGAGCAGTTCCACCTGAGCTCCATGAGCTCGCTGGGCGGCCCGGCCGCCTTCTCGGCGCGCTGGGCGCAGGAGGCCTACAAGAAGGAGAGCTCCAAGGAGGCGGGCGCGGCTGCGGTGCCGGCGCCGGTGCCCGCGGCTGCCGAGCCGCCGCCGGTGCTGCACCTGCCCGCCATCCAGCCGCCGCCGCCCGTCCTGCCCGGGCCCTTCTTCATGCCGTCCGACCGCTCCACAGAGCGCTGCGAGACCGTGCTGGAGGGCGAGACCATCTCGTGCTTCGTGGTGGGCGGCGAGAAGCGCCTCTGTCTGCCGCAGATCCTCAACTCGGTGCTGCGCGACTTCTCGCTGCAGCAGATCAACTCGGTGTGCGACGAGCTGCACATCTACTGCTCGCGCTGCACGGCCGACCAGCTGGAGATCCTCAAAGTCATGGGCATCCTGCCCTTCTCGGCGCCCTCGTGCGGGCTCATCACCAAGACGGACGCTGAGCGCCTGTGCAACGCGCTGCTGTACGGCGGCGCCTACCCGCCGCCCTGCAAGAAGGAGCTGGCGGCCAGCCTGGCGCTGGGCCTGGAGCTCAGCGAGCGCAGCGTGCGCGTGTACCACGAGTGCTTCGGCAAGTGCAAGGGGCTGCTGGTGCCCGAGCTCTACAACAGCCCGAGCGCCGCCTGCATCCAGTGCCTCGACTGCCGCCTCATGTACCCACCGCACAAGTTCGTGGTGCACTCGCACAAGGCCCTGGAGAACCGGACCTGCCACTGGGGCTTCGACTCGGCTAACTGGCGGGCCTACATCCTGCTCAGCCAGGACTACACGGGCAAGGAGGAGCAGGCGCGCCTCGGCCGCTGTCTGGACGACGTCAAGGAGAAGTTCGACTACGGCAACAAGTACAAGCGGCGGGTGCCCCGGGTGAGTGTCCCGCGCCACGGCCGGGCCCGGGGAGTGAGTAGGAGGGCGGGCTGCGGAGAGGGTGGGGGTTCCTCCTGGGTCAGGGGCTCTGCCTCCCCTACACGTCTCAGGGTTTGGTTTGGTTTTAAGGAAATTTGGGGTGGCGCTGGCGTCCCCGTAGATGGCCATGTATCTGGGAGGAAGGTCCTCCCGTCCGACTCCTAGGACAAGCCGCTTGCCTGGTTGGGGGCCTCGAGGGCTGGCCAGGGTGGGTGAAGCCTTCCTGAGGCCCATAGCCGGTGCCCAGCTGGGCCGGCAGGGGCAGGCTTCAGACCTCGGACTCTTCTGCCCTGAGTCCCGGGAAGTTTGATACCGGCCGCGTCCAGGCTGGAGCCGGGAGCCCAGGCCTTCCTGGGGCCCAAGGAGGTGTCCAGGCCGAGTTGGCGGAAGGGACCCGCCCTGGCCCTAACGCTCCCGGGCTGGCACACGGAGGGGCGCCTGCCCCTGTGTCCTAGCAGACAACTTGGCCGGGCAGGGCCTGTTTGTGCCTTGAAGGTTTGGGAGACACACTAAACCGAAGCCAGGTGTTCGGGCCGTGGTGGCAGGGGGCCGAGACTCGGCGACTCCAGCTCTGTGTGTCTGCCCTGGCCTGCCAGGGAGTGAATCCCAGAGTCCCCCGTGCGGGGGCGAGGGCCCCTTGGCACTGGGCTCGGGGACTGGTCAGCGGGCACCCGGGGCCCCGAGTGTCAGGGTAGCCGCCGGCCTGCGATTTGTTTTGGATGTGCACGTTTCCTTCTCTCCTTCTCTCTGAAACGCTGAAGGGCGCCGCGGGGAAGGGCCGCTGGCCTAGTCCCTGTTGTTTGCCAGACGGAGGATCTGTGTGATCCAGCCTGGCAGCTCCCGGGCCACTCGACGCCGAAACCATTCAGTGGGGTCCACGCTAACTGTCTGTGACATCTCCCCCCTCTCCCCGAGTATTTGTAACTTTTCTTTTAAATATCCAGGCTTATTAAATTGCACACACAGAATGCTGCATTGGCTCAGCTATTCTTGGGAGGCCTAATTAATTCAGCTATTGCATCAAACTTTTTTTTTTCCAAATCTGTGAATAGATGCTCCCGCCCGGTTTTCTCTGGGCGCCCCTCCAGCGGAGTGTCAGAGTCTCAGGGAGCGGAGGAGGGGAGGGGAAGTGAGGGCCTGTCGCCTGCGCTCAGAGGGGCCACCGTGTGCGTTTGTGGATTTGTGGTGTTTCTGCCCTTGGCTAGGCTGGCGCCCAGGTGGCAGCTGTCTGCAGACTATGGGGCTGGGATTGGGCGGGAGGGACAGTCTGAGTGGGCAGCGCTGGTGGGGGAGTATGCTGTTGGGAACGGCCGGCTGGCCGGGCCCTTCGTTTTAGACTGGGAGCTGGCTCTGGGTGGCATGGTGGGCGCTCCCTGCACACTGGGGGCCTTTCTGTTTGGGGTGCCTGCCCCCTTGACAGCCATCGTGGCCCGAGGGAGCCCCGTGTGCAAGGTGGTGCTGGGTTCTGGCCGACAGGGGAAGCCCATGGTGGGTCGCTTACCCCGGGGTGGAACGCAGAGGGGCTTGTCTCACAGGGTGTGTGTCTGTGTCTGTGTCCGAATCTGGGTCGTGTATGTTTGTGGCTGTCTTCCTGGGGTGGGCTCTTTGTTGCAGCTGCAGACCCGGGCCTCAGCCCTCTTGCAGCAGGCTCCGCTCTTCTGGACATGGGTGTCTGTAGGCTCAGCTTGTGGACCCAGGGACTGCCAGGTGAGAAGGCAGGACCGTCCCCTGAGCCACAGTCCCAGAGAAGAGGTCAGAGGGGGCTTTCGTGCCTGGTGATTTCAACAGATGGTCAGCACCACCCTTTCTCCTTCTGTGCTCCCCCCAGCGCCGCTCAGAAAGCTCATTCACCCGTTAAAAAAATCTCCCCCGTGATGACGAAGATGTGGTCGCTGTAAGTGGTTGTTGGGGTCCCCAGGCCGAAGTGTCAGCGCGGCCTATCCTCGCAGTGGTGGTATGGACCGGCGGTCCGGTGTCCCTCCTTCCGGGCCTCGGCCGTGTGGCTGGCTGGCCGCTCACACGCTCCTGTGCCTTCCTGCCACTCCTGTACCTCGGGGGGCACTCCTCCCGCCGGCCTCGCCGCCTATCCTGTTCCCGGGACTGTGCTCACTGCCTTCTCTCTGTGACTGTGCGGTTGGGAATTCTGGGGTGCGTGGTTCTTTCCAGAAGTCGCCAGCACAGCCTGTCTACATGCCAGGGACACCCCACCCGTGAGAAGGGGGGGTCTGAGCCTCAGGATCAGGGGGACCCATGGCTGCCCAGACCCTGCTTGTTCTGGAAGAAGCTGCCTGGGAAGACCCCCTCCCGGCGCCCTGCCCGCCTCTGTTCACCCCTCCCACTCCCTGCTCGACAGATTATTCACGGGTTGTGTTTTGATTTCTTCACTTTTCTCGTAGTTTAGTTTAATGTTGTTGGTCTCCCAAGGCTGAGGGCAGAGAGGAACAGAGTGTGCTGGCAGCACTCTTTGTGGGGGCCTAGGGGTCGCCGGGTCCTCTGCCGTCAGCAGTGGGCGGAGGCCAGGGGCTCTCGTGGGGTCCTGGTGCCCAGTGGCCTTCTCTTGCCCTGCCGTGCCTGCGGCCTGACTGCGGTGGGGCGGCGATCCCAGCGTGGGACCGAGTGGGGGGGCGGGGCTCCAGCCTGAGCTGGAAACCCTTGAAGGTGGCGCGTCCATGTGTGCCAGCCGGGGCCCTTCTCAGTGATGCCCCCCACGCCACGGGGGCCCCAAGGATGTGCTCTCGGCCGTCCCACGGCTGTTGGGGCTGCCGGGGCCCCGGCTGCTGTCCTTGGTGTCCCGCGCTGGGCGGGTCTGAACGTGGAGCCCCACGGGGCTGCTCCCATGTCCTCGCCCTGTCCCTTGCTCCGTTCCTCACTAGCTGCCTGACCTTGAGCAAGTTTGCCTCAGTTTCCTCACTTGTGAAAGGGGGACTGTAGTAAGTAGCGGCCATTGGCAGTGTTTTTTGGGGGGTGTTTAAGTGATGAGGTCATAGGCGGGGCGAGGACGTGTCCTTTTGCTGCTGGGAACGTGTGGCGAGGAGATGGGGGCCTCAGAGCCTTCCCACGGCCCCCTCCCCTTTTCTTCTGCCCAGTCGGCTCTGTCCCTTATCTGATGGCGTTTGAACCAAACTGGACTGGTGTTTTAACGGTACGGCTGCTATCAGTCATGGCGGGACGTTGGTGCTGCCAGCCTGGCTGCTGCCTGGGACGCACCCCTCGTTCCGCGGGAGGGCTCCTCGCGGGCCGAGCAGGCGGCGGGGTGGGGGTGTGCTGTCTCCCCAGGGCTGGAGCCTGGCCGTTCCTTGTGTGGTTAAGAAACGGGCTCCTGGGAACTGCTGTGCCTTCGGAGGGTCCCGCTTCTCAGACCGGAGACCGGGGATGGTGTCGCTCGCTGGCCCCTGTCCTTCAGACGCTGAGTCCTCGCAGGAGTCTTGTTTGTAGAATTGCCTGCACACCAGGGGCTCGTGGGCTGATGGTCGCCGTGGTGTGTGGTGTGAGCGTCCACGGTGCAGTCTGTCTGAATTCCTAGCGCTGGAACGGTTTCCCTGCGTCACCTGATGACGGCTCTCTAGTCAGAGAGCAGTGCTTCCTCAAAGTAGAGACCCGGCCGGGCTGTTGGCGTGGAGGAGCGTTGAGTCTCTTGGTGTGTGTTGCGGATCGGCTGTGGCTGTGGTGGAGGGAGATCTGGGCCTCTAAGCGGGCTGCGTGTTGTGCGTTCAAGCCGAAATGGCCACGGGAGGGCATGGAGTCAGGAGCGTGCGACAGGCTGGAAGGGACTCTGGCCAGCATGCCTTTCCCGGCACTCCCTCTCTCATGGGGGGGCTGTGCTCACCGGATGCCGTCAGGTTTGGCCCTAGATGTGAGGTTTGGCTGTCCTGTTTTTTCTCTAAGATATTTATTTCTCTACCTGTGTATCTATCTGTTTATCTATCTGTTTTTCTTGGCCGCGCCGGGTCTTAGTTGCGGCATGCGTGCGGGAGCTAGTTCCCCAACCAGGGATCGAACCTGGGCCGCCTGCATTGGGAGCGGGTATCTTAGCCCCTGGGCTGCCGGGGAAGTCCCTCGGCTGTCCCTTTGTCCACTTGTTTTGCTCGAGGTTTTCATGGGGCTCCATGGTGATTCCCTGGCCTTGGACGCTCAGCTGAGAAGGCGGGGTGCCATCGGGCGATGATGCGAGGCCAGGCTCCTGGACGGGCCCCGCCCCTTGTGCAGGAGGACAGGGTCTGCGGGTCCGTCTGGTCCTCAGCGCGAAGGCCCCAGAGTGAGGCCGGGGCCTTGTCAGAAGGGAAACAGCAGCTTGAGGAGCCTCTGGTTGCTGCCCTGAGCCCTGTGGTCAGCCGTGTGTGAGGGAGGGAAGGCGTGGGGGGCTGGCCCTCAGTCTCTGTGCAGTGAGCGGGCCACCTCTGCCCGTCTTCAGCCATCCTGCCGATGTCCAGGACGTCTCCTTGGAGCTGGGCGGGGCCCTCGTCTCTCTGGGGGCAGCAGGGTCCTTGAGTGGCCCTCGCCTCCGACCCTCCTGCCCCCCGGGACCCCTCAGTCGGCGCGGGGCTTCGAGAGTAGGGCCAGTGGCTCCCACGCTTCGTTGCAGCGCGTCTGGGTACCGTCTGTCTGAGATGCCAGGCGAGGCCCACGAGGAAGTCTGGGGAGGGTGACCGCCGGGCGCCGGGAGGGCCTGGGGGAGGCGGTGCTTCCGGGCCCTGCGCCCCGGCTGTCTGGCGGGAGGTGTCCGTGGCCGGCGGCCGGACTCTCTGTGGCCCGGAGACTGTTACACAAGCAGCAATAATGTGTCTCTTTCTAAGGATTGCGAAAGTTGGGGAGGATTTCTCCACTGGAAGAATTATGCAAGTTTCAACTGAAATGTTTTTTAGAAGTTTCTTTGTTTTGAGTTAAAATACAGAGGCTGAATTATTTCCTTAAGATCTGTGAGAGCTGCGGGAGAGGGAGAAGGCTCCATTCCTCCAAGGGCCCTTCCTTCCCTCCTGCCCACTGGTCATGGGGCGATGGGGCGAGTCCAGGGGGGCTGGGCCCTGAGATCGCGGGGCGGGGGCTCTGGGCCACACGCATCCGTGGGTTAATGAGGGCCGATCCGAGCCTCAGAGAAGGGACGGGAAGTCGTTTCCGGGAGTGTGGGGCCCACGCGGTGGGGTCTGAAGCTGGTTTTGGTCGGAGTTGGGTTAGCACTGCGAACGGTGTCCGTGTGTCCGTGTGAGTGGAGTGGGGCGGGCGGGGCCTTGGGCTGCATGTGTGTCCACGGTGTGACCTGTGCCAGCGTGGCCCGGGCCCCCATGCAGCCTCAGGGCAGGGGGGGAGCAGAGCACAGCTCTGATGCTGCCGTCTGTGAACGCAGGGCTGGCTTCCAGAAGCCCCTGCTTCAGTGCAGTGGGACGGCCGGGGGAGCAGACAGGACGCTGTCGGGTATTTGGCGTTTGCGTCTCCTCTGATTTTACATTTTTGATTTAGAAAGCCTCAAAGAACACTGCGACTTCTTGATTTTGCAGCTACAGATAATTCAGGAAGTTGGCGTGGCTCTGTGGGCCGCGCAGCCCGCAGCGGTCAGGCCTGCCCCGCGGTCTGGGCTCTCCGGGGAGCCCTTGTTGCGGCCGGCTCTGGGGTTGTGTGTTTGTGGTTGTGTTGTCGGCTTCATGGGGGGGTGTTGGTCTCGGCTGGGTCCCCAGTTCCGGGCCTGGAATAAATACTCGTTGAATGACTCATAGAGGCATGAAATCGCTAATCGTCGAGGTTTACTGGCAGCTTGGCTGCGGCTGGCTAGAGAAGGAGAGAGCGGGGAGCTCTCCCGGGAGTGGACAGAGCTGTCCTGTAGGCGTCGGGCGTCCTCGCCCTGCTCCACATTTGCTTGGGTCTGCGTGGGGGGTTCGAGGGACGCTCTCCCTGGACAGGTCTCGTGTGGCGTCGGCCCCGACGTGTCTTCCGCTGGGATGCTGGTGGGCTACTTCGAAAGGAACATCTCTTGTTGAAAGTAGGCTCCCCGCGATGTGGCCAGCAGCGTGGAACTGGGTTGAATGTCAGGACTGTAGGTGGGGGCGATGGATGCATTTTGGGGTCAGCCACTGGGTGTCAGGTGGTCCTGTGTGCCCGCGCTGGCCTCCCTCAGCCCCCGAGGAGCTGTTGGCCACGTCGTCACAGGAGCCAGGTGGTTGTGATTGGTGCCTGGGGACCTGCCCAAAACCTGGGCCTGGCGGCACGGTCTTCTCCGCACCCCACTCTTCCCAGCTGGGCAGGGGCGCCCCCGTGCCTCTCCTGCGCCACGTAGCGTGTTCCGGGAGGGCCGAGGGTCTGTCCCGCTTCGTGTGCAGGAAACCACCCCAGCATGGGAGCCCACCTCCACATCATGGGCCGTCCCAGCCACACCCACTGCCAACAGCCCTGGGGAGGCCGGCAGCCCACCTGGCTCTGAGGCTGGGGGTATCTGGACGGCCTGTGGGGCTGTGACTGGGCCTGTGAGTGGCCTGCTTTCTGGGTCCACGTCTGTTCTCTGACACCTCAGGGTTCTTTCATGTTGCCGTGGCCCTGGTTCGTGGCTCAGGCCCGGTGGGTGGGCGAGGCATCCACGTGGCAGCGGCAGTGACAGGCGAGCTGGCCAGTGGCCGCGTGTGCTGCCTTCACACCCGACCTCCTCGCTCTCCGGGGTCGCGGCCGTGCTCACGGTTCCTCTGGCCCGTCCTGGTGGACGCGTTCCTGTTTGCCCGGCGTTCTCCTCTTGGGTCAACTCACTGCTGCCCTTCCACCCTTGGAACAAGAGGGGCGGACCGTTGGCCCTGCAGAGCCCCTCTCACCCTGCGTGCGGCTGGGGTGCCTCACACGGGGACCCACGGGTCCAGCCGTGGACGGCAAGGTGCACAGTCTTCATGTGGACCCGCTGGGCGCGGGCCGGGCCCTAGAGACGGTGGGGCCTCGGCGCCCCGGTGCTTCGTGTTCCAGCCGCCGCGAGTGAGGCTGGGCTGGGAGGCGGGTGTGGGCGGGTGTGGTTGTCTGACTCCAAGACGTTGCCCCCTGTGGGGCGGGTGTGTCTCTGGAACCGTGGGCTGGTGCTCCGTGAGCCCCTGGCGGAGTTGGGGCAGATGGGGCGGGGGGCCGCTGTGCTGCCCCTGGAGGAGGGGCAGGTGCATGTGTCCCATGGGTAGTTCTGGAATCCCCTGGCCCCTCCCCGCCGGAGGTCAAGGCAAGGTAGAGGTGCTGGGCTGCAAGGGGGAGCCTTGGGGGCGGGGGTCTCTGCTGGCCTTGACTTCCTTCTGCACCTGGGGTGGGGACCCCAGGCCTGGCGTGAAGCCTCGGGGGTCCCAGCCCTGCCCTCCCTGGTCTCGCCTGGGGCTGCTGGCTCCCCTCACCTGCCGCCTCCCGCTTCCTGGCGTTCGAACCACGTTGCCCAAACCGTTAAAAAAATTATACTCCCAAGTTGAATGATATGCAAATGTAGTCAATTAAGCGAGGGGATTTTAATTAGCAGTTTAAGTTCATGTGTGAAGTGCCTAGCCTTAATTACTTGACAGTTTTGTTGTAAATTTGCTAAGTTTTTTTTTGCAGAACTATCAAAACTGTGATTTTTTTTTAACATCCTTGTATGTAATAAGTGTCGCCTAGCTTGCCTGACCCTAGTGGGTCTTTTCTGCATTTATAAAGCTCTTTAGGCTGTGAGACCAAGGTGGGCCCTGGGCTGGCCCCGCGTCACTCCAGGAGGTAAGCTGTGCTCCACGTGGCCTGAGCGGCCGTGCGGGGTCCTGGGCTCCCTGGTGGGGGACGCTCAGGACCCTCCTCCCAGCCGGGGTCCGGCCACCTGCAGTGGAGCTGGGGCTGGGCCGTGTGCCGACGCGTGCGACTGCAGAGGACCGAGAACGCGGCCCCTGCCCTGCCCGGCGCTGGCACCCCTGCGGGCTGGGTCCCCGGCATCCCTGTCTGCCGTGAGGGCCCGGGGATTCCGAATCACGCTCCTTCCCCATGGCAAGGAAGAAGGCCTCCACTCCTGCCGCCCCCCACCGAGCCGACAGTGCGGCCCGAGGCCGGCCCTGTGTCCAGTCTCTGCCGCGGGGCGGGTGTCCTGCAGGGGAGGTTGGAGTCTCCTGTTTGGGGAGAACGTGCTTTCATTTTCCTGTTGCTGCTGTTGAGGTGGTCTTGAGTCACTTGGGGGGGTCTCCCGTGGTTTTTAGTGCCCCTCGGGATTTAACTACCTGAGCTGGAGGCCTCTCACGCATCACGTACGTAATTAGGCTTTTAAACGTTCTGTTAAACACTTACACTTGTGTTGCGATTTCTCTCATGCGTCCCCGTGCCAGAGGCCCTGGGGTCCCCGGGACTGAGGAGTGTGGCCGGGACTCCACAAGGCAGCCCTGCAGCGTGGCCCCGCGGCGGCTGTAAGCGAGCAGAGGGATGGGGGCGCAGGCCGTGCCTGGGGCTCGCGAGAGTCGCAGACGCTCCAGAGCCGCCTGGGCCTGTGCCTTTGCTGCTATGGGGTGAGTGGAACAGAATCCTGCCCAGCAGAGCCCACCGCCTGAAGGGACCAGCGCTTGTCTCTCAGTGCCATGGTGACATGTCTGTGACTTATAAACTGGGAGATTCAAGAGTGCCCCGAAGTCGGGAGGTCAGTTCACGCAGCCACACACCCGGTTCCACACGTGCCATCGTGTTACTCGTTTCTTTTCATCTAGCTCCTTCCTCCTTTTTATTTGTTTTTGTTTTGTTTTTTTTTGGCGGTACGCCGGCCTCTCACTGTTGTGGCCTCTCCCGTTGCGGAGCACAGGCTCCGGACGCGCAGGCTCAGCGGCCATGGCTCATGGGCCCAGCCGCTCCGCGGCATGTGGGATCTTCCCGGACCGGGGCACGAACCCGCGTCCCCTGCATCGGCAGGCGGACTCTCAACCACTGCGCCACCAGGGAAGCCCTCCTTCCTCCTCTTTAAAAGCAGACCCCAGGCATTATCTCACTTCATGTTTAAGTGTTTCAAGATCCGTCTAACAGATACAGAATTGGAGAAAATCACCACCACTCTGCCATTAGCGCGTCTGACAAAATCGTCGAGAATGTCTTAGTGCCAGCCGGTCCCCGGCCTGTGTTTGGATCCCCGCCGTCTCAGACACAGTCCCCTGCGGGGGCCTTGTAGGATCCGCGGCCGCCGTTGCGAGTGGGTGACAGCCCTCCCTTGGGCACACGCCCCTGTGTGCACGTATCTCTGTGCACGTCTGTGCGTGTTTACAGCCACGTAGCATTTTTGCGAGTAATCTGTGGTATTGAGGGTCCTGGCGTTTATTCTGCATCCGAGGGTTGGGCCACGTTTTTGTTATTACAAGTGAGGCTTCAGGGAGCATCTTACCACGGATCCCTCGCAGAAACCTCAGCACAACCGCGCGTGGTAGCACGGAAAGTCATGCACACCTGCCAGCTGCTTCCTGCCCCCCCCCCCCCGGACACCATCCTGAACGTCCCCGTGTCTGGACCTGTGTCCAGCGAGGCTGCTGGCTCCCCCTGGGTCTTGTCGCGCGGTCTGCTGGCCTGGTTGCTGGGCGCACACCAGCCTGTCCCCACTCTTGTGTCGATGGACTTGGGAGTGCCTGCGAACAGGAGTGTGGAGCGTCCTTGGTGCAAGCGTGTGCACGTGTGTCTGGAGCACGGGCTGTGCTGGGTCAGAGGTCATGCTGAGCTGTTTTCTGAAATGGTTGTACTGGCTGACCGGCCCCTGCGGGGAGGGGAGGGGAGGGCCTGGGTCCTGAGGTGGCTCAGATCAGTGTCACCGCAAGTGCATCTCCTCAGACGCCTGGGACTTCCGGTGAGTTTCTCGTAGGAGATTTGGTGGCTCAGAGCGAGCTCCCTGGCCTGTTTCTTTCATTTAATTATTCACGCACACGATGTGTCTCTGTACTTCTCTGGCATCTTTGGTCGCGTGGGGTGACTGTGTGCTTAAATCTGCGTGCACAGTCCTGGGCATCTCTCAGGAGGCTCTGACCCCCGCAGGGTGTAGGCCCTTTTCAAGGGCTCTAGATTTTGTTACCAGAATTCTTTCTCTAAACGGTGTGCCAGTTACACGCCCACGTTCCTACCTTCTCACAACGTTAGGTTACCGTCATTCAGAATAGCTTTGTTAATGTGAGAGGTGAATAGCTCTCGATTCCTTTTTTGCTAATGGAGTCGGCCATTTTGTTATTTTTAGTATTTTTTTCTGTAATTCTTCTTATACGTGGTTTTTTGGTGTGTGGGGTGAAATATATGTACCATAAAATTTCCCATTTTTTTTTTTAAGTGCACAGCTCAGTGGCATTAAAGCACGTTTACACTGTTGTGCAAACATCACCACCATCATCTCCAGAACTTTCTCATCTTCCCAAACTGACACACTGCCCCCATGAGACACTCACTGCCCACCCCTCCCCCAGCCCCGGGCCCCACCCTCCTACTTTCTGTCTCTGTGAGTGTGACTCCTCCAGGGACCTCACAGAAGCGGGATCACACAGAATTTGTCCTTTTATGTCTGGTTTATTTCACTCGACATCGTGTTCTCAGGGTCCATCCACGTTGAGCAGGTGTCAGAATCTCCTCCCTCTGTGAGGCAGAATAATACTCCGCTGGATGGACGGACCACATTTTGTTTATCTGTCGTCAGACAATGGACACCTGGGTTGCTTCCATGTTTTAGCCACGCTGAATTGTGCTGTTGTGAGTGGGTTTAGCCTTCCTTCAGTTCTGTCGGGCACGTTCTCACGTGTGGAATGGCTGGTCACACGGCAATTCTGTGTCTGCTTTTTGAGGGCCCTCCATACTGCCTTCCACAGCAGTGGTGCACCTGCGTCCCGGGTTCCCCATATCCTCGCCGACACTGGTTTCTGTTTTTTGATGGCGGCCACGGGTGTGAGGTGGTGTCTCGCTGTGCTGTGACTCGCGCTCCCCGATGATCAGTGATGCTGAGCATCTTGTCGTGAGCCTGTTGGCCGTGCGTGTGTCTTCTTTGGAGAGAGGTCTGTTCGAGTCCTTTGCCCTTTTTGAACCGGGCTGTTTTGTCTGGCCTTGTTCAGCTGCAGGAGCGCTCTGCCTTTTCTGGAGTCTGATGCTTTGTCGGCTGCTTCAGTCACCCCTCTGTTGTCACTGTGGCTGGACACCCATCTTTGTACAAGGAGACCCCACGTGCCTCAGAGACTCTGGTGCAGCCGGGCACAGTGGGAGGGGTAGTGACCTGCTGGAGGAGGGGCTGCCGGCAAGTCTCACGGTGGAGCGTGGCGGGCGGACCTGGATGCAGACGTCGTCCGTGATGGGGCGTCCGCGCTGTGCCCGGCTCGTGGGGGCTGGGAGGGAGCCTGCAGGGGCCGGGGGTGGCTCTGCCCACCACGCGCGGGCCGTCTTCTAGTCCTGGGGAGGCCTCTGCGAGGGCTGCTACGCGTGTGCCCTGGTCGGGGCCAGGCTCTGGACAGATGGCCGGGCCTCGGCCCGGGGTGGGGAAGGGCAGGGCAGGAGCGTGTCAGGCTCCGAGGGGCGGCCCGGCGAGCCTGGCGTGAGGCTGTCTTCTCTCTGTGAAGTCTGCCTCCTGCCCCAGTTTCTGGAGAAAGTTCTGGTAAGAGGAAGTGATGGACTCTCTGAAACTGATGCTTCTCCCCACACAGAGAACCGCGTCTCCACCTTTTAAGCGTGTCACCAGATGTGGGTGGCGCGCTGGACCCAGAGCAGGCGGACACCCACCCCTGCCCTGGACAGCTTGGGGGCAGCTCGGGGCAGGAGTGCCCGCTGGCCGGACGCTGACTTTTCCCGGGAGACTGGGAGGAAGGTCAGAGCTGCTCCTGGGCAGCTGGGCGGCCGACGCCGAGCTCGGGGGCCAGCATGCGGACCTGCAGCCCCACCTGGCTCGGCTCCAGGACAGTTGGGAGGCCCAGGAGCCCAAGCCCAGGACCGCTGGCCCCTTGGTGTCCTCCCTCTACCTTCGGACACCGCTTTCCGCGTGGCTGGCGCTCGTGCCCCTCTCGTGGCCCTGGGCCCAGACCGGCCCCCAGCCGTGATTTCCACTAGTTTGGCATTGGTTTCAGGAGGCCACGGTAACAGGGGGCCCGGGAGACATAGGTCCTCCGGGTGGGCCACTCGCTGTTGTGCTCCGCCACCTTGTGGAGGTGTGGGTGGTGAGGGTGGGGGTGGGGGTGGCATCCCTTCCCTGGAGCCCCGAAGGGCCTTGAGGTCATGGGGTGGCTCCTGGGGCCTGGGTGGTGGCCTTGGCCGGGGCGGCCGTGCCCCGCTGCCCGCACCCCAGCCCCGGGGCTGCACTGCCTGAGCTGATGACCCGGACCATCCCCAGTGTTTGCTTTCCAGACACCCCCATCTTGGCCTCCTGCAGGGGGCGGGCGCAGGCTTGGACCTGGGGGGCCGAGGTCACCGTCTGCTCTTCCGTCCAGCTTTGTCTTAGCTGTTGACTGCGGATGAGAGACAGGGTAGTGGGGCTGTGCGGCCCGCCGTTGGCTCTCAAAAGGAGGGTCCTTGATTGTTGTTTTGCAGATACCGCCCGGTCTGCCCACTGGGTGGGGTGACGCCACTGGCTGGACTCAAAGGGAAGACCCGGTGGTGGGAGCCTGGGCGTGGCCTGCAGTGACCGCAGCGAGGCTGGCTCTTTGTGCTTGGGTTAAAGTAAAGAAGGACTTGGAAATCTCTCAGCGGGCTCTCCCTGGCCTCTCCGCTGCCCACAGTGAAGCAGAAGTCACTGTCTTTGGATCTGATTTTAACCTTTCCCCCCGCCCCCATCTTCTCTGTGCAAGTAGTAGTAAGTATAATTTTTTGGTATTTCTAGTCAAGTAGAAGTTTCTTGAAACTTAGAGAGGCAGTTTAGCTTAGTGGTTAGGGGCCTGGATTCTTAAAACCTGACTCCTGGGACTTCCCTGGCGGTCCAGTGGTCAGGACTCTGCACTCTCACTGCCAAGGGCCCGGGTATCATCCCTGGGCGGGGAACTAAGGTCCCACAAGCTGTGTGCTGCGGCGAAGAATTAAAAAAATAAAACATTGGCTCTTTACCAAAAACAAAACCAGAAACAACAAAGAACCGAAAAACACTTGCTTCCCGGGCCCAGGTCCTGGCCTGGCCAGTCTCTCCCTCGGATCTGAGGCCCCGTTACTTCCTCGGGCCTCGGTGTCCCCACCTGCGAAGTGGGGTGGTGGGGTGCCCACCCCTGCGTCGGTCACGATGAAGGCCCAGCACCGTGTGTGAGCTTCCGGCTGCCCCAACCCTTTTCTGTTTCCGAAGCCGGGGCATCTGACAGGAGGCAGCGGGCCCGACAAGCCGTCCCAGGAGCCCAGCTGGGGCCATGTGTGGGCATAGCGGGCTGGCACGGTGGCCTCCCTGCAGCTAGCCGGGCCAGTGGGGCGGGCGCCAGCAGGTGCTGTGGGCAGAGCACACGGTGAGCCAGGCGGCCACAGCTCTCTGTGCCAGCAGCGGGCTCATGGGTGGACCGGGGCCTGTGCAGTCTGTGGTCAGTGTGCCCCATGCTGGCCACCCCGATGGACTTGCAAGTTCTCAGCCCACTGCCAGGGGGTGGGGTCCGAGGTGGGGGGGGTAGTGGTGCGTTTGGCCTGGGCCCCTGCGTGTGGTCCTGTTGGGAGGCTGGGAGCCACCCGTGTCCTGGGGGCCCCTGGGCTGTGTGCAGGCCGGGCGTGTGTGGGCCAGCTCAGCCGCCCACCTCAGCCATGCCAGCAGGTGGTGCCCGGTGACGGGCTGCGGGAGTCCCTTCTCTGCCGAGTTCAACCTTCACGTGGCCCCATGGCGGGAGGGAAGACCTGCATTCTGTTTCAGAGCAAGGCTCATGGGATGGGATTTCGAGTGGGACAACTTTGGGTGATTCTTCGAGTGGTGATTTGGGTAAACAAGCCAGCAGCGGTCCTCTCCGGTGGAAGCAAGGGAGTGTGTACCCGCTTAGGGAGGTTCCTTCCCTGTCCTGCTGCTGTTGGGCTGGGGGCTTGGGAGGGAGGAGCCCGTGGGGCGGGGTCACGGGCCGACATCTCCTGTCGGCAGGAGCCAGGGGCTTGGGTCTCGGAGGGGCCGGGGGTGTGGGGTGTGGGCGTCGCCATTCCCCTGCTCCTTGTTGGTCCAGGTCCTCATGTGCTGGATGCTGGATCATTGTACCAGAGAGTTGAACTGGAATTTGACATTTGTTTTTATAACCATGTTTGTTACTGTTCAGGAAATCTGGAATTTTGAGAGTTAGGTTTTTCATGCTGTTTGATTTCTGACGACGCCTTTGGGTCCGTCTTAGAAAAATCACTCAGCGCGGCCTAAATATCGCAGGCGGTCACTGCCCTGCGCGAGCTGGGCGTCCCCAGAGCGCCGGGCCCGTTCTTGGTGCGCGATCCCGTGTCCTCATTCAGTGGCGTGGCTGCTGCTGCCGTTGGTAAACCTGCTGCGTCTCCTTGGTTTGGGACTTTTTAAGAAATCTTCAAACCTGCAGTGAAGCTTTGAGAGCAGGTTCACCAAGGTTCACACCTGCTATGCTGGAGGGAGTGTCCGTCACTGTGGTCCTTGGGTGTGTGACCACCGGGGGGCCCAGCTGCTGCCCCGCCCTGAGCCCGTCATCTCTCTCGGCCCTTTCACAGTGGTTTGCTTCTGCCGGGGACCCGCCAGGATGCGCCCTGGGCCGTCTCTTCCGGGCCGTCTCCTGAGTTCCTCCCCACCTTTGGTCCTGCCTGACGCTGCATTTGGAGGGCGGGAGCCGTCCTGTGGATCTCCAGCCGGGGTGCCTTGGCGTGTCTCCTGGTCGGTGTCAGGTGGCGTTTGGGGCGGGATCGTGAAGCTGCAGGAGGCTCAGAGTCTGCCTCCCCTTGGGGATGGCAGCTTTTGATCACTGTCGTGAGTGGGGTCTGCCTTTTCCCTCCATGGTTAATAAGTAATCTGTGGGCAGACTTTAGACCCTGCCAGCATCCTGTCCCCGTGAACTTTCTCCTGGTGGGTTCATTGTCCCTCTGCGATGCTGCCTGACCCGCGACAGTGGCCGGTCTGCTTCTCACGGAGCTCTGCCCTCCCTCCCCCTCCTGCTGCTTGGTGTCACCAAATTCAGCCCATTTCAGTGTCCCAATCGTTCTGCCATTATCTGATGCCTAAACTGTCCCTCTTTTGGCCACCTACCGGGACTCGGTCCCTCCTGATGGCTTTTCTCCCACCCCCCACCGCCATGCCCCACACCTCATGGCAGCGTGTGGCCCATCCTCTCCTGACGGCTCCCTTACAGGGAGCCGGGTCACCAGGTGGTTTAGTCTGAGATGCGGCCCCTTGATGTGGACGCGCCTGCCCCCAAGCCAGAGCCCGGGGGGGTGGGTACCAGTCTCGGTAGGGGTTGCCTCACGTCGGGCAGCGGTAAGGTGACTGCTAACGGCAGATGATCTTTCTGCACGTGAACGTAGGGCCGTCTTCCATTTCTCATTGTTAGGGGTCATGGATGGAACCCAGCCGCTTCCTCCCCAGTGGCTCGTGTCTCGGGGGCCTCCCATGGGGCTGCGTCTGTTGACATTTCACTGTCCCTGAGCCCACAGGCCGTCTCTGTGCCTGTGTCCACTCCACCCTGGGCTGTGCCCAGGTGCGCCGTGCGCTGGGCTCGCTCACACTCTTCCCTGCCCAGAACGTCCTCTCGTTCCTGCGCCTGGATCTGTGTCCTTCTCTGGGCGAGTGGGGTCAGGAGGGCAGGGCGCCTGGTGCGCAGCGCGGCCTCCAGGTGCCCGTCACTTCGGTTTGAGGTGGGATGGAGAGAATTGAAAAACGTCCCTTTCTTCCCCATTTGGAAAGCAAACCTTTATCCTACCTCAAATCTCTGAAAGCCCTGTAAGATTAAAAAAAAGGGGGTTGACTCATTTTAGCTACCCTAAGAAGGATGAGAGTGTTTTGAGAGCAGTAGTGGCTGATCGAGGATGAGCTCGCGCCCGTGGCGTGGCCCGACGTTCTGAAGCTCTTCTGGGCTGTGTAGGGGCGGCCAGGCTCCAGACAGGTGCCCCGTGGCTGTGCGGCTGGGGAGGCCCCCAGGTTCCAGGCCCTGTGCTGGGGATACAGCCTCCCAGGGAGCAGTTTGCAGGGTCCCTTAGGGCTACAGTGCTTTGTACCTGCCGAGGGCCTCCGTCCGTGTGAGCTCCTGACCACAGAGAGTTGCCAGAATGTTAATCCAAGGGCAGGCACGTCAGTGCTTTGTGCCCAAAAAGAAGACGGAGCTTAAAGACACGCCTGGCCCCTGGCCACGGGCACCTTGCCCCCGGCTTTCCGGCATGGTCCGCGTGCCTCCAGAGAGGATGAGGCCCGTGTTCCCACAGCCCCTCCGAGCTCGGGACAGGGTCCTTGGTTGAGGCCAGTGTCGGGCCGATGCCCAGCTCTGCCAGAAGAGCCTTCCAGTGGGTCCAGCCTATCAGCAGAAGGTTGTAAGTACTGAGCCTCACAGGAGAACAAGGAGGGCCTGACTGGAATGGATGTTCAGGGTCCGACTTGGTGCAAGTTGCTTTGGCTGTGCCGTGGGGCACCGTGCACCGTGGCGCACAGCCTCGCCCGTCCCGACCTGCAGCGCGTGGGTATGGGCCGAGCCCTGCCACCCTTTCCGGCCCCCGCAGTCAGCCAGCGTGGGCGTCCCGGGGCCGGGGCCCTCGCGTTCCCCCGTGAGGCCCCCGAGTCAGTGTGTGTGCTTGCTCTTGACGTATCCTTTGTGTATCCCTGGGGCCGGGCCTCCGGTGAGGGGAGAAGGACCCATCGCGGCTCTGTCCTCAGACGGCGATTTGAGGAGACAGCCTGTGAACCTCAATTCCCTCAAGCCCTCCTGCATTCACATCTTGTCCCGCCAGGGGCCTCGCTTTTATCCCTGGGGACGCGTTCCCACACGTGTGCGTTTCTCAGTAAACAAGCCACACGCTCCAAGCCCGACGGTGAGGCAGAGGCGGAGGCAGAAATGGGCCGCGTGAGAGCAGGAGCAGGTGGCCCTGCTGTGCGTCCCGCTGGCCGCCGGGCCCAGGGGGATGGCGTGTGCCTGAGCAGCGTGGTGCCGTTGGCCGGGCCGCACCAGTGCTTTCTGCTGCTCAAGGCCCTGGTGTCGTTAGTTGAGGCCCCTTCCGCGCCCCGCCTGGGTGTCGGATTCTGTGTGGCGCACAGGGAACCAAGGTGCCCTCATTTGGATGCTGGAGGGCATGTGGCCCCGGGGAGCCCAGCCAGAGTGGGAAGGAGCGCCACAGCTGCCAGGTGGCGTGAGGGGTGTGAGGGGCGGGGGCGACCCGTCGGCAAAGGCCTTGGCCGGGCTTAGCGCTGGTGGCGCCTGTCCGTCGTGGGCAGAGGTGGACCCTGCGGGCGGAGCGCTCGCTGCCGGGGCGGGAGGTGCTCCGTTCTCCTGGAAGCCTCACGCCCGCCCCGCTGATCCACGTCAGGGCTTGCTGTGACGGGGGGGAACCGTCCGGGCCCCGTGCATGCCCCGCCGCGACTGCCTGGCCGCGCAGCTTGCCCTTGCCACAGGAGGTGACTGCGCTCGCTGGTCCCCCCGCTCTGCAGTCAGGGAAGGGCCGCAGGTGCCACAAGTGGAGGCAGCCAGTCCTCTGTGGGCTGCGGTCCTGTAGTGTGTGTGCGCTGCCGGGCCTGGCGCCGTCCTGAGCTGTGCTGCGTTGTTTCAGGTGCCCCAGGTGCATTGCTAGGTGGTCTCTAGGTGGGTCCAGGGGGACCTCTCTCGAAAGTTCTTCCGAGACTTTCTGCTCCACGTGGGAGCTTCTTGTTTATCTTGAGCTGTTGATTCTGAAGTGTCGGGAAGGTCCGCCGTATAGCCTGGGCCATCGACCAGCGTGATGCACCTGCTCGGAGTGCTGGCCGGCGGGCCTGTGTCCCTCCCCCCGGCCCCTTGCCGGCCCCTCTGCCCTTAGACGAGGCAGCATCAGGCTGTGGGCCCAGCGATGGATGGAGTTGTCTCCAGGATTGGTGCTGACGGAAGGAGCTAGCTGGCCCAGGCCCTCCAGCCCATCCTGGAGCACACAGGGGGCTGGGAAGCCCCACCCGCCGGGGGTCCTTCTCCTTGCTCCCTGTCCCTTGAGTAGCCCTGAAGCGGGGCTGCCTCCCCCAGGAGCCGCCACGTGGAAAGCTCGGGGTCTTTGTCTGCCTGTTGTCCATTTTGATTTCCTTGGTGCTCAGCGTAGACGTGCTGACGCGCACCCTCTGGCTGCCGGACAGTCCTGTGTGCACTTCTGGTTGTCACTGCCGCCCTGGGTGGGGCAGCTGAGTCGGGATCTTCTGTTTGCTTCCGACGTCCTCAAGGTCCAGGCCGGCTGACGCTGGCTGTGGCTCGGCCTTCGCAGGCAGGATCGGGATGTCGTGGGTGGACACGGCCGTGGGGGCTCTTTTTCCTCCAGATGCCCGTTCCCGCTGCGGGGCACAGGTGACCTTTAGCCACATGCTGCCCAGCAAGGCCCACTTTGTAATGTGGTGGAAGATGCGGGCTTGTGCCCCTGCTCCCCAGGTACGCGGACGTCACTTCTCCGTCTTTCTGGGGTTTGAGGGTTTGATGTTAGTTCTTATCACGATGTGGGCATCCTCTTACCTTTACTGTCACTTGGGGTCATGGCTAAAGAGCCGAAGGCACAAACCCAGTGACCCTGTCCTATACTCTCCACTTGGCTTTGGGCAGGGGCTTCCTTTGGTTCACGGCTTATCCTCTGTTGACCTGTGTTTCTCAGTCACCTGTGCCTGCCACCCGTCCAGGCCTGCCCATGCCGTTGCATCTCAGGTCTGGATAAATCCACCCTTCGTGCTGACTGTTGTGACTGTGGGACGTGTTTACCCTGAGCCAGCGGATGTGTTCGGACCTCATTTTCTGTCTGCTCTAGGTCCTGCATCCTGACCTCACTTCCTGTCTGCTCTGGGTCCTGAGTCCTGATCTCACTTCCTGTCTGCTCTGGGTCCCGCGTCCTGATCTCACTTCCTGTCTGCTCTGGGTCCCGCGTCCTGATCTCACTTCCTGTCTGCTCTACGTCCTGCGTCCTGATCTCATGTCCTGTCTGTTCTGCGTCCCGCGTCCTGACCTCACTTCCTGTCTGCTCTGGGTTCTGCATCCTGACCTCACTTCCTGTCTGCTCTGGGTCCTGAGTCCTGACTTCACTTCCTGTCTGCTCTGGGTCCCGCGTCCTGATCTCACGTCCTGTCTGCTCTGCGTCCTGCATCCTGATCTCACGTCCTGTTCTGCGTCCTGACCTCACTTCCTGTCTGCTCTGGGTTCTGCATCCTGACCTCACTTCCTGTCTGCTCTGGGTCCCGCGTCCTGACCTCACTTCCTGTCTGCTCTGGGTCCTGCGTCCTGATCTCACTTCCTGTCTGCTCTGGGTCCTGCGTCCTGATCTCACTTCCTGTCTGCTCTGGGTCTTGTATCCTGACCTCACTTCCTGTCTGCAGTAGCTCCTGCGTCCTGACCTCACTTCCTGTCCGTTCTGTGTCCTGGGCTTGGTCATTGTTTCCTGCTCCCCTGTGAGGTGCTGTCCCCCTCCTTGAGACTGAGGTGCCGGACCTGGCGTGTGCCCTACCTCTTCCCTCTGAGCCCGGCATCAGGCAGGTGACTGTGGCAGGCCTGGCGCGGGCCGTCTGCCCGGTTGCAGGTTCCTAGTGGCGAGTCCCGGCTGTTGGTCCGTTGCTCTCCTGTCCTCTGGAGCACCTTCCGGCTGGACGTCGGCCTCTCTCCGTGTCATTTCTGGGGATTTCTTCCACTTTCTCATCTAATACTTTTTTTTTTGCCTGTCGACTTTTGGGTTTTGTGATTTTAATTTTTAATATGTCTTTTTCTGTTCTTCGTTTCTTTTGTGAAAGCGCTCGCCTGTTCTCGTTTCATGGATGCAGTATCTTGTCTGTTATCCCCAGGAATGTTAACGGCGGTTTCCTTCGAAACCCTTTGGTTTTGGGGCCTCGGCTTTCCCCACGCTGGTGGTTCTTCGTCGTCTGCTCACGTCGTGGGGAAGCATGATGGGCAGCGGTGGGGTGGCATGGCTGGGCACTCAGGGTCCGCCAAACTGTCCCGCGGACACACTTGCAGATGAGCCCCTGATGTTGCTCCCGAGAAACGTCCTCTCTGCCCGCCGTGGTCGCTGGCGTCTTCGCACCCCGCGCTTGTCCACGTGGCCCGTGGCCCTTGGCCGCCGCTGCCGGCCCAGCCTCCTCCCGCCCGCGCAGGTGCTCCTTCGCTGGAGGGTGGGGGCTTTGGCGGGTTTTGAGAGGAGGGCGGAGTTGAAGCGTCTTTGTTCTTCCATCTTGAAACTGGTTTTCTTTCGTTCCGCATTTTAATTATTCCATCTTCTTGATGAGTTTCACTGAATTTGCAAAAGGTTTTGGCATTTTAAGCATTCGGGAAGGAAGAGCATAAAGAGCTGCTTTAAAAAGGACGATGCGGTACTGCCAGTGATCTGTGACTTAACCAGAGCAACCCTCGGATAACCAGTGTTTGTTTTCTCGCAGTGTTTTGTTTCTTGCTAGTGTGTGTGTGCATGTGTGTGCACACGTGTCTACACAGGGTTCACCGCCCTTGAAGGTCTTGCATTCAGCGTCTCCGGCTGAGTGTGGTCTTGACTGATGTTTGGAGGAATGACTCAGACCCCTCGTTCTGAGGTTTAATCATCCCCGAGTGTCGAGTGGAGGCAGTCAAGGGAGAATGTGAACCAAGACAATTTTGGAATTGCCTTTTAAAAGTGGGTTGAAAACTCCTTGTCAAGAAGTGAAAAGAACCAGCAGGAGCTGTTCAGTAATAGAGGTTTGTCAGGACACGTCTCGCTTTCCTTTCTCCTTTTTTGAGATCTTCTCCTGTGGCGAAGTCAGCAGACACGTTTCATCACCGGCCACCCAAGGCCCAGGGCCTCCTGCGGAGTGTGGGCTGCAGCTTTCTGTTAGTGCTCACTCTTGCCTCTGGTTCAGTCCATCGTTCTTGCCGGTTTTCCAGACCAGTGGTTCTAGAGCTTGGGCTTCAGAATTCTTCAGTGACTAGCTTGTGAGTCCCACCCCCGGAGTTTCAGATTCCTAGATCTGAGGTGGGCCCTGAGAATTTGCATTTCTTACAAGTTCCCAGGTGACGCTGCCCCTGGGCCCCCCTGGGAGAAGCCCTGGGCTGAGGCCAGAGCCCACTCGTCTATGTAAATAAAGCTGTATCTGCTCACGGCCTTGCCCGTGGCATCCACTTGGCCTGTGGCTGCTTTTGTGGGAGCCTGGAGCAGCTGGAGTGAGAACGCAGGCCCCAAAAAGCCAAAAAAAAAAACAAAACAAAAAACCAAAAATACGGTGTGTCCTTTATAGGAAGTGCTTGCAGGTTCCTGATCTGGACAAAGAAATGACTTGAATGCATGGCCACAGCAGTTCTGCGAGTCTTTTGGGGATGGAAAAGGACGTGCTTGGGATCGACCGCAGACGAAATGGTGGCCTCTGCTGCTCAGTTACACTTGTCGTTGACCTCTGGGGATTGTCTCAAGCCGTGGAACAAATGAGTCCTGGAATGTAAAAGCTCCAGTTGGGATAATTGCTGTACAGTTTTTTAAAGGCAGCTTTTTAAAGGTATAATTAACACGATAAGCTCTGCATATTTAAAACGTGCAGTTTGATAACGTTGACAAATGTGTACACACGGGAAACCATTGCTCCAGTCAAGGTGAAGAAACCGTCCCTTACCGCGAAGTGTCCCGTGCCCCTTGGCGGTCCCTCCGGCCTGTCCCCCCATCCGCACCCCGGGCAGCACCGAGCAGCTTCCTTCACTCTAGATGGATTTGCCTCTTTTTCGGTCTGGTTTCTTCCACTCAGCATAATTGTCTCGCGATTCTTCTGTGTGGTCGTGTCGGTAGTTGGGTTTTTTGTTTGTTTTTGCTCCATTGTACGGATTTGCCGCAGTTTGTTTCTTCCCTCACCTGCGGACGCTCGGGATCCTTTCCAGTTCCTGGCCGTTACTTATAAAGCTGCCGGGAACGTTCCTTTACAAGTTGTGCCGGGACGTTCACAGTGTAGACACCTAGGTGTGAATGGCTGGGTCGTGTATTTGTGTGCAGGTTTGCCCTTCTAGAAACGCCGAGCTGGTCCAGAGCACCCACACCACTCCCCATCCCCGCCAGCATCCCTGCCAGCATCCCCGCCAGCATCCCCGCCAGCATTCCCGCCAGCATCCCCGCCAGCACTTGCTGTGGTTGCTCTCGTTTCAGCCCTTCTAACAGGTGTGGAGGGGTATCTCATTGTGGTTTTAATTTGCGTTTCCCTAATGACGTTGGGCATCTTTTTGTGGGCTTATTTGCCGTCTGTGTGTCTTCTATGGTGAAGTGTCTGTTCAAGATTTGTTGGTTATTTCAGTGGAGTTGTTGTCTTATTGGTGAATTTTGAGAGTTCTTTATGTATTCCGAGTGCAAGTCCCTTTTCACGTTTATGCTTTGCAAAGCTTTCTCCCTGTCTGTGGCTTTCTTTTTTCTTCATAGTGTGGCTTTCTTTTTTCTTCCTTTTTTTCGTCTCAAGAGTAGAATTTTAACATTTTGATCAACTCCAGTGTACCAGTTGATTCTTTTGGACGGGGCTTTTGATGTTTTAGCTGAGAAATCTTCCCTGCAATCAGGGGTATTGCACATATCCTGGTGCATTGTTTCCATTTCCATTCACTTTAAAACTTTAATTACCATTTGATTTTCTCTTTGATGCACGGTTTATTTAGAAGTGAATTAGTTTCCAAACATTTGGGAATTCTCCAGAGGTCTTTCTGTTACTGATTGCGCATCGAATCCCACCTGGTAAGAGCACCCACCTGTGTGACGTGGCTCCTTTTGAAGGTACCGAGGCTGGTTCCAGCCCAGAGTACGGTCCATCTCGGTAAACCCTCTGTGCACGTTGGGGGAGCTGAGCTGGGGGCTGCTCCGAACCCTCAGGTCCAGTGTTGGCAGCCTTGTTCACAGCTGCCGTCCTGGCTGGTCCTCTGTGTCCTGGTCTCTGTCATTGCGAGAAGCGGACTGGGATTTTCTATCGTGACTGTAGATCCGTCTCTGCAGTCAGGTCGGGTTTGGGCTTCACGTATGTTGTAGCTTTGTTATTAGGGGCATCCGTGTTTATGATTTTTTTTAAAGATCACTTGACCCTTTTTATCAGTTATGAAATTTCCCTCGTCCCTGGTGAATACTCTTTGCCCTGAAACATACTTTGCCTGATGTTAATGTAGTCGTTTCAGCTTTTGTTTACTTTTTTTACTCCTGTGAATTTGCGTCTCCCTTCCCACGCCTTTGCTTTAACCTATCTTTACGTTTGAAATGTGTTTCTAGTAGGCTGCATATGGCTTTCTTATCCAGTCTTACAATCTCTGCCTTTTAGTTGAGGGTGTTCAACCCACTGAGGTTTACTTTCATTATTGACAGGATCAGGTTTGAGTCTTTCATCTTGTTCGTTTTCTGTTTTTCCATCTATTTGTTTCATTTTTTGTGGGTTTCTGCATTCCTTTGGTTTAATCAAATACTGTTTATGATTCCATAGTATTTCCTTGTTGCCTCCTTTGCTGTGCTCATTTTGGGATTTTAAGGATCTGCCCGGGGCTTCAGCCTTTATCCTCGTCACCTTGGACCTGTCACCGTTCAGCGGCACCCAGCACAGCACCTGCAGCGCGAGAACTTCCCTGCAGCCTGCCCATCGTTCCGCTCCTGGCTTTTTGTTTCACGCACTGCACTTTTACACGTGTCATAATCCCTGCAGTACGTCATTACAGCTTATGATTAAACAATTTCTTTTTGTAATAAATCCCTTTCTTTTATTTCTTTTCGGCTGCGTTGGGTCTTCGCTGCTGCGCGGGCTTTCACTAGTTGAGGTGAGCGGGGGCTACTCTTCGTTACAGTGTGCGGGCTTCTCATGGCAGTGGTTTCTCATTGCGGAGCACAGTCTAGGCATGTGGGTTTCCGTAGTTGTGGCTCACGGGCTCAGTAGTGGTGGCTCGCGGGCTCTAGAGCCCAGGCTCAGTAGCTGTGGCACACGGGCTTAGTTGCTCCGCGGCATGTGGGATCTTCCTGGACCAGGGCCCGAACCTGTGTCCCGTGCATTGGCAGGCAGTTTCTTAACTACTGCGTCACCAGGGAAGCCCCTAAACAATTGCTTTTTAAAGGCGCTTAAATAAAAAGAGAGAAATTGATGCATTTACTTATGTAGTAATCGTTTCTAGCACTGCTTATTCTTTTGTAAAGCTACAGGTTTCCATCTGGTGTTGTTTTTCTTCTGCCTGAAGCATGTCCTTTAATATTCCTTATTAGTATCGGTCCACTGGTGGTGAGTTTTTTGGTGTCAAAGCGTATTTACTTCCCCTTTGTTTTTGAAAGGTATTTGCAGTGGGTATAGAATTCCAGGTTGATAGTTTTTTTTTTCCTTTCAGCACTTTAAAGATGCTGATCTGATGTGGTCCTTTGTTCCTCTTTCTGATTTTCATTTTATCACTGGTTTTGAGCATCTTGATTTTGACGTACTTTGCTGTAGCTTCCTTTATGTTTTTTAAAAAATTTTTTTTAAATTAACTAATTAATTTATTTGGTTGCACCAGGTCTTAGTTGCGGCAGGCAGGCACCTTAGTTGTGGCAGGCGGTCTCCTTAGTTGCAGCTCATGGGCTCCTTAGTTGTGGCTCACCAGCTCCTTAGTTATGGCACGTGGGCTCATTAGTTGTGGCAGGCGAACTCTTAGTTGCAGCATGCATGTGGGATCTAGTTCCCTGACCAGGGATCAAACCCAGACCCCCTGCATTGGGAGTGTGGAGTCTTATCCACTGCGCCACCAGGGAAGTCCCTGTAGCTTTCTTTATTTTTATTTTTAAGAATTTATTTATTTTTATTTTATTTATTTATTTTAGGCCGCGTTGGGTCTTCGTTGCTGCATGCGGGCTTTCTCTAGTTGGGGCGAGTGGGCGCTACTCTTCGTTGCGGCGCGCGGGCTTCTCATTGCGGTGGCTTCTCTTGCTGCAGAGCCCGGGCTCTAGGCACGTGAGATTCAGTAGTTGTGGCACGCGGTCTCAGTAGTTGTGGCTCGCGGGCTCTAGAGCGCAGACTCAGTAGCTGTGGCGCACGGATTTAGTTGCTCTGCGGCCTGTGGGATCTTCCTGGACCAGGGCTCGAACCCGTGTCCCCTGCGTTGGCAGGCGGACTCTTAACTGCTGCGCCACCAGGGAAGCCCTGTGGCTTTCTTTAGATTGCGTGTGTTTGGGGTTATTGAGCTTTTGGAGTTCACAGTGTTTTTCAAGTTTGGAGAGTTTTTGGCTGGTGTTCTGAAGGCTTTTCCTGCTCCCCGTGCCTCGTGCGGGAGCTCCAGTTACCTGTTGATTCACCGTTTGAAGTTGCCCCCCCCCAGATGCTCTTCCCCTTCTCTTGGGTTCTTTCTCTCTGTTCCATTGTGATCAGTCTGTCACAAGCATCTGCGCTGCACATACGCTCTGCCAGCCCATCCAGCGTCGTCTTCCTCTTGCGGACGTGTGACTTCACAGACCTTCCGTGTCTCTGTTTAACTTCTTGAGCACGTAGAGTCTGGCCTTAGTAATGGTTTTAACGTTCTACGTGAATTCCAGGTTTTGGTCCGTTTCAGTGGGTTTGTGACTGCACTGTGCTTCGTGTCCCCCTGCTTCCTGGGCTGTACACGGTTTGATGCTGAACGTTCTGAATTCCTGTAAATCTTCTCAAGCTTTGTCCTGGGGCACAGTTAGGTTACTTGCAGACAGTCTGACCCTCACAGGTCTTGCTTTTACGATTTCTTGGGTGGGTCCAGAGGAATGCTCCTTCTAGGGGTAATTATCCCCCACACTGTGGCAAAACCATCCTGAGTAGCCAGGACTGCAAGGACTCGGGTGCTCCAGCCTCTTGGGTGGAGCGGGGGCTGCTCCCAGCCCCGCGTGGGCCCCGGGCGCCATTCCCTTGAGTCCTCTTGCTGGGTCTTTCCCGGCCTCTGGCAGCGTCCTCACACGCGTGTGCCAGCCTGCGCTCTGCCCACCCTGCCCACACCCTGTGGATATGTCCTGGGCACTCCAGCCGCACTGGCCCCTCTGGACCATCAGCTCTGTCTCCTCAACTCGGGGTGCCCTGGGCGCTGCCATCTGAGAGCTCAAGGCAGTGAGCTGGGTGGCCGAGAGCTTCCGCATCTGTGGGGGGGGGTCACTGTCCTTGGCCACTATGTCCAGTGCCTTGAGGGCGGTCGTCTCCTGGATCTTGTCTGGGTTTTAACTGGCTGGGGGAGGGGGTGATCGGTCCCTGTGACGCCATCTGGGCTGCAGGCGGGTCCTCTCCCCGCGGTGTGGTTACTGCCCCCAAATCGGCTTCCAGCTTGTCTAATCAGGCACTCTTTTCATAAACAACATTAGAAAAACGAGATCAAAAGTTAAAAAATTGCTGTCATCTTGCGGGATGCAGACATCTGGGGAGGCTTCTCTGCACGGGGGCGTGTGGGGGGTGCTCTGCGCTGCTGGAATCCCATGAAAAGCAAAAATAGCTGGAGACTTGAGTGGCAGACCCCAGGGGTGCTGTCGGCCCTAGGAAGGAAGGTGAGCGAGTCAGACCCCGAGGTGGAAGGCTTCAAAAACACCTCTGCGTTGTGCTGACTGGCACGGCAGTCGTGAGCAGATATGTTTTCCTTTTTGCAGTAATCTTGGCTACATTAAATTCGTTTTTGTTAACATCTTCATTACTGCCTTTTCAATTTTAGTCAGAATTGATTATGAACAAAGTGCTGTGATTTTGACTATTCAGAGTAGCAGCTGCGTCGAGCCAGCGCTTAACCAGTCTAGCGACAGGCTTGGTGTCCACGCGCTCTACGTGGCACCTGCGAGAATGGGCTTGTGTCCACGCGCTCTTCGTGGCACCTGCGAGAACGGACAGTGCTCCGAGTTGAGGACTCGGCTGTCGGGGAAGGGGGATTACCAGGTGCCACTCATTTCAGGTTGAGCAGGGACAGAGTTGTGTGTTTTGCTTTTCAGAAATTTCCAGGCAGTGTGATGCCTTTCAGAGTGAGGAGGTGGCACATCAGTTATGCCGTCGGGGTGTAGCAGAGTGGTGACAGTGGCCTGTACGCCCTCGTGTCCTCACGCTTAAATACCACATCCGCCTAGAGCCTTCCTTTAGGTCTGGAGGTATGGTCAGTGGCTTTGGGGCTCGGCCAGGCCGAGGGTGGGGCTGCATTCTCCTAGACACTGTGAGGAGGAGCTCAGGGCCCAGCAGGTCAGGGCTGTGCTGTGGTCCCGCCCAGGAGGGGCGCGCACGTCTGTGCCACGGTGAGCCTGGGCACCAGGGCACAGGTGGGGCCGTGGGCCTCCTACTTCCAGATCGTCCCTGGTCACAGGTTGCAGTGCCACCCCGGTGTCTGCCCGGAGCTGCATCAGAACGGTTTCACCAGGTGGCCGGAGATCTTCCTGAGTGGCCGGGTGGCCCGAGCCCTGGAGTCAGGGGGATAGGGCTGCCGTGGAACAGGCCTGGGCGCCGGGCGGGGAGCCCCTCGGTGGGCGTCACTCACCCTGGAAGCCCCTGCCCCAGGGGTGCCTGACTGGCCCCAGCCCTGGACTGGCGGCCTCCCGGACGCAGGGCTCCAGCTCAGGGAACTAGTCGCGTGGCAGGACCTCAGCCCCGGGGAGCTGATCCACGTTGTCTTTGCTGTTGTTCTGGGCCTTTCTGGCGGCTGGCAGATGCCCCCGTGTGTGCCCCTCACCCCGATTCCTCCGTCCCAGCTTCTGGACAGGCGTAGCCTCGAGTAAGCACACGCGGGTGTTGGGCGAGGGGCCGGGCTCCTGCCGGGGGTTGCGGTGGCTGAGCCACGGGGCGGAGTGCCAGCACGTGGGGCGGAGGAGGTGCCGGCCACGGCTTGGCTGCCTGAGTCGGGAGGGGCCCTCGGGGGCACATGGCCGCCTGGGAAGTTGCATCCGGGGCACAGGGCCTCGTCTGGCCCCCCCAGTGGTGCCGAGCTGACCACAGGGCAGCGACGGGCCAGGAGGCTGTGAATGCTGGGTGACGGGGAAGGCGGGCAGGGCCGGCCCAGACCCCTGCCCGGTGTCCTCCGGCCCGGTCGTCACCGCGGGCCTCTGAGTCACTCCAGAGGACTGTCCGGAACCATATTTGATTTGGTTTCTGGCGGTGCGGCAGAGTTTCCCTGCCCGGCGTTAGAGCACAGTCCTTTCCCTGGCCGAGGGGGTGACTGACCTGACTTGCTGGTGGAGGGCTGCAGAGCAAAGGGGCTGAGGGGCAGTGGGCGCGCACGGTGTGGTGAGGCCTGGCGCTCCTGCTGAGGAAGCTGCGGGTCGCCTGGCCAGGTCCCCGGGCGCTTGTGGGGTGCCAGCCTACGTTCAGTGGTACTGGGGGTCCACCCGCCACTCGGGACCCACTGGGCTCTGGCTCAGGCGTCCCTGCCACGCTGGGCCCTCGGTGTGGCCATGCTGCTGGGGATTCTGGACGAGCCCACACCTGGCTCCTCGCGGCCCTGTCTGGGACCTGCTGTGACGTCCGTCGTGTACCCCTGGGCAGCACGTCCTGCCGTGACGTCCGTCGTGTACCCCTGGGCAGCACGTCCTGTGAGAGGCGCTGCCAGCAGGTTCTGCGGAGGCCGCAGAGCGGCGGGGCCGCGTCCTAGCGGGTCTTTCTTCCTCTGGCTCTGCTCATCACGCCCGGCGTGGCAGTTTAGGACGATAGGCCTCACGGGGACAGGCGATGACCTGGAGGGAGGTCAGCAGGCGGGCAGGCGGGCGGGCTGTGCGCTGCGTCGTGCGGTGGCTCTGGCTGGTCCTTAGGGACGGCGAGCCTCGGTAGTGTCTGGTCTCGGGGTGTGACGATGCGCTGCTGTCAAAGCCTAGGAGAGACCGGGGTCACTTGCTGATGGAGCCTGGCCCCGGGTGCAGCCTGGTCGATGGCCGTGGCCGGCAGGTCCCTGCTTCTCCCGGCCTGTCGTCGTGACGCGTGTTGGGGGGGATGGGGCGTGCGGGTCGGTCTCTGCGCCCAGAGTCTCAGCCATCCCCGCGTGTCCCCTGCTCGTCGTGGCCGTGCCCTGCACCGTCGGGCAGGTTCTGGGCAGCGCCTGCGGTGTCCTGTGCCGCGATCCCTCCACCGCTTCTGCCCCATCCCCACTGGCGGGTTGGGTCCTCTTTGGTTCTCACACAGGAGCGTCTGAGAGGTGTAGGCATTGGCTCACCTCGCGAGGCCGGGGGATGGACGCAGCCCTGGTGACCTTCGCCGGCCCCTCCAGGGTGTGGGGGTGTGGCCGCAGGTCCCAGTTCTGTCCCTGTTAACGAGAGGTCAGGCGGTCACAGAGGGTGAGGAGGCCTGCAGGCCCTGGGCCGCCATCTGGCCATTGTAAAAGGGGCCATACACGTTTCTGGAGGGGGGCGGTGGGTGTTGGCCGCCCTCCCCTCCCCCGCCCGCGGGCAGACACCCCTGCGCCCTCCTTTCCTGGTGTCTGTGCCGAGGGTGAAAAGTTCAGGCCACCAGCCCCAGAGGGAGCTGGGGGTGGGGCGGAGCCACTGCGTGCTTTCCTCCCGGGCCCTGGATTCAGCAAAGGGCCCTGGATTCAGCAAACCGGCCTGTTCCTCGCGGGGCGGGGCTGGGCTCCAGACAGACGGACGCGGTCCCGCCTGTGGCATCCCAGGGACTGGCACGGTTCACCGTGGGTGGCGGGAGCATGGGCACCCCGGGATGCGCCCTCGCCTGTGGTCAGGCCCTCAGGCTGCCCCGGCAGCCCCAGGTGGAGGGCACCTGCCCCCGAAGGTGCTGTGGCTTCTGCCCGACGGCCACGCCGGGGGCGGTGCGGCTCGTCCCTTTGGAGCTTAATTAGGAGGGCCCTGTCCGGCGTCCTGTCGCCCAGTTCCCACCGGGGATGAAGGGCCAGCCGGGGACTTGCAGCAGCGGGACCCTCGGCACAAAGGCTCGATGCTGCCCTGCGCCGACCCAAACGCTCCTTTATGCCGAGCTGCCCCCGCCCCACGGAAGCCTTTGTCTGTCTGGGCCTGCCAGCACCCAGACCCCTCTCCGCCCCCGCAGGACCTCCAGGGCTGAGATTCGGCCCTCGTCCCTGAGGGTCTCCTGTGTGGCTGCCCGACTCACGGGGACTTGGGGGGCCCCTGGGGTGCCCCCTCCTCCCATCCGGACCACTGCTGAAGGCCAGGAGGTGCTGATGACCTTTGTGCAGATGGCCTGAGAGGATGATGCCCGGGGAAGAGTTACCCAGTTGACAGAAGTGGCTTCTTGGAAAGGGAACCTGATCCCCAAAACAGGCAGCATCCTCAGGACAGGGAGGATGTGTCCGCCCTCTTTGCTCGTTTCCTTTTCCCCAGGGGGCACTGGCCCCTGTGGGCAGGTGCAGGGCCAGCCTGGCCGAGGGGCCTGGGGAGAGACGCCCCGCCCCCGGCCCCTCACTGGCGCGGCAGGCCTGGGCCCTGCAGAGAGGCTGGGTCGAAAGGTCACTGCCCTGATCTTTACGCCACGTCGTGTGTTCTCACGACCCCTCGCCCTCCGCACAGACGGGCAGGGCTGGGGCTTGACACGGCCTTTCAGGGGATGAAACAGGCTGAAAGGTCTGAATTGCAGCCCTGAGGTGACATGTTTCAGTAGCTGAAAAATGGTGTTAAAGCGCGCGCGCGCGCGCACACACATACACACACACACACGTCTCGGTTTAGGACAAAGAGAAACCAGGACTGGTTGGGACGACACCACCTGCTAAAGCAAAGTGAGGTGGGAAGCCCCGGTGGGAGGCCGCACCAGGAGCCCCCTGTTGGTGGCCGGCCCGGCGTGGGGAGGGCCTTCGGGACCTTCCTGGCAATGACGGGGGTCGACGAGTCGGTGTCCCTGTTTGCTGACCCTTCGGCGCTGCCGTCTCGTCCACATCGTCCTTGGTGTTGTCTGTGTTGCCCCAAACCCGAGTCTCCCTGTCGCTGCCCTGGCTTGTGTCTGTCTGCAGTGTTGGGACCTCATTCCCCCCCACCTCCTCTGGCCCGCACCGGCCCTGCTTCTCTGGACCCTGGAGCAGGTGAGGTGTTTCTGCTCCCAGGATGACCCTGGTACCTTTTTAAACAAAGCCGTCCCTCTCGAGGCTCTGAGGTGCTCTGCTTGTAGCCGGCCTCAGATGTGCTCCTTCCCGAGGGCGGCAGGCGGCAGGAGCCCGGCTCTTAGGTCCAGGGAAACACGGGTTATGTTGCTGCTGCCCGTGCCTGCGGCCAGTGGCCCAGAGTGTGCCAGGCCACTCAGGCTCCAACGACAGGGCTGCAGGAGCTGGAGCTGCAGGGGCAGGTGGCTCTGGAGATGGGCGTGGCGCGGGGCCCTCTCCCCTCCTCCCCTCCCGCTGCCCCGCCCGGCTCCCAGCTCTGTCCTTCCGTTTTCTGTGTCACTGGGAGTAGGTGAGTGGTTCACAGGCTGGAAGGGCTCACGTATTTGGGGGAACCTCCCTCACACGTTGTTCTGGTTCCTTCTGTGACTTTCCAGAACACTTGTGCTGTGAATCCTGTGCGTCTTCCCCGCGCTTCGGTGGACGGCACCCTCCACACGCTCAGGCCTGCCTGGGGCTCCACGTCCACACCCTGTCCACGTGCGTCCCCGCACTGTTTCTAGAAGCGGGAGTCAGGTTGGGGCCTGGGGCGCGAGGGACGGCGAGGTGGACGCTGTGCCAGCCCCGTGCTGGTCCCGGGAGGACAGCGGCGGTGACAGGGACTGCAGATGCGCACCCCCCCCATCATCTGTCGTCGCTCCCTGTGGCCAGCACGGGGCGGCGTCTGCGGCCTCTCTGCTCTTCCGGGGACAGGCGCCGCGGTCGTGTCTGGGCTTTGCTGTCCTTTGCCCACTGGTCCTTCAAGGTCCCTCCCACCCGGGGCCTCCCACTCTCCGGGGCTTTGGTTTTTCCACGAGCACTCTACCGCATCCTTCAGTGTTTGCCGGCAGCTGAGGGGCCTCTAGAGGGGTCTGGCCGGGTGGGAGAGCCCCGATCACAGTCTCAGCCCTTGCTGCCCAGGCGTGGGGGACTGGGGCCTCTTCTCTGCTGCGGAGACGCTGGGGTCATGCGTGCCTTTGCTCTCTGGCCTTTACCCTCCGGGGTGGAGATTGCTGTGTGTGGAAGAACTGGTGTCGGCGTTGCTGCGGCTCGAGCCTCCTTCGCCCGCTGTGCCCGCAGCCGGCCCGGTTCCAGTCCACGCCGCCCAGCATCCTGGAGGGAGGTGGTCCTGGCCCTGCGTCTGCCTCTCTGGGGGCGGTGGGCAGGGCACACCCCCAGGGGCACCAGGACCCGTTCTTCGAGCTCTCAGGTCACTTTCTACGCTCAGAAGTTATTTTCTTGGTGCTCAGTATTTGTCTCCAAAAGAAGGGTGAGGCCCTGCGGTGAGAGGAGCTGCCTGGGCGCTGGGCCCCCGGGCGGAGGTCGGCCTGCCTGGCTCTGCTGCTCCCCCCGCTGGGCACGAAGGGTGGGCCCTCAGCGTCCCTGTGCTTCCCGGGGTCCCCCTGGCCCACCCCTGGGGTTGTGCTCCCCCCTCGATGCTACAGCCTCGCCTGTCGGAGGGTTGGCTGCTCTCCGGTGACGCTCCCTCGTTAGCGCTGTGGCTTCTCCCTGGGAAAGGTGAACAGCCTCCCCAGTGCCTCGGTCCTGATGTATGCAGAACCCCTAGCCTTGAGGTGTTTGCCTTTTGTTCCAAAACGTGGGGGGTTCTTGGGCCCCTGTGTCCACGTGTGCGTTTGCAGTGAGTGTTGTGTGCGTGTCCTGGCCTCCGGCTGCTCCCGGCAAGGGCGGGTGTGGGGCTGTTGACGCAGCCGGGCTCCGCCCGGGGGGCGAGGAAGTGGGTGTTCACAACTGCCAAGCCTGGCTCTGGGGGAAGGTCTCTGGCTGACCGCGGACGCTCGTTCTGTTTAAAAAGAAAGACTGATTTAAAGGTAGGGTCAACTAGATTTTCTGATTAGATGCCTTGTCTGAGGAAGTGAAGTCAAGAACAACTCAAGCTTTGGTTTGGTGATTGACAGAGAGCTTGTGCTGTTTACTGTAAACCTTCCAAACAAAACTTGAGGCTTGTGACTTTTTGCTTTCTGGGTGCAGGTCAGCAAGGGCTCGCTCCACCCTTGGCAGCCCTGCTTCGTGGTCGCCCCCAGCCGGGGTGGGGCCTGGCCAGCGTGCAGAGGACACACAGCCGCACACCCCCCGTGGCGAGTGCAGCCTGGAGGCAGGAGCCCCGTCCTCGCTGGCTCTGAGTCACTCTTGCTTGCTGCCTCCTGGCCCAAAGTGGCTGCTCAGGCCGAGCCTTCACATCCATGCACAGGAGAGGCCGGCACCCTGGGCCGGATGGAGTCACGTGGCCTCGCGTCGTTGCAGAGAGTCCTTTCAGCTGAGCAGGGCGTGCTGGCTGCAGGTCTGGCCACGTGGGCTCAGGCCTGGCCCCAGCCTCACCTCCTCTGTCCTTGCTGGGAGGCCGTGTGGGGCAGCAGCTAAGATGGGCCCTGGGGCCAGACGAGCGGCTTTTCTGGGGCCATTCTTGCAACATGCAGATTCCTAAACTTGCTTTGAAGACGACTCCCAGTGGGGAAGTCCCCACCTGGTCACTCACTCCCCAGGCAGAATCACGTGGTCCTCACGTGTCCCTCTCCCTCAGCCCCTTAGAGCAGGGGCCTGACCTTCCTGTTCTGAAGACAGAGGCCTCTCCGTGGGTCCTGGAATGTTGCGGGGAGATGGGGCTGCTCCGAGGCTGAATACAGATGGGGTGTCTGTCGGGGCTGTGCACGGTTAGCGGGCACGCGGCCCTGAGGCCCGGGCTGTCAGCCACCACCGTGGCGTTCTCATTTCTGATAGGTGCGCAGCCGGGTCCCATGCGGACCTGCAGGGCTTTGCCCTTTCCTGTGCCTGCTGCCAGGGTTGGGCGGAAGGCCAGGAGCGCCACTGAGCCCCAGGGCGTCTGTGGAGATCAGTCCTGGCCTTGGGTGGGGACCCCGAGCGTCCGGGCTTCCTTGTTCCGGCCAGAAGCGTCCCTAACCCTGCAGGAGGAAGAGACCACCTGCTGGAGGGCCGGTGCTGGCCAGACTCCAGAGCTCCCAGCATGCGGGACTGCGGGCCCAGGGTCTCCATCCCAGCCATTGCCTCAACCCCCAGGAAGCTCCGACACCTTGTGTCCCCGAGACACCCAGGGCCTTGGGACGGCCGTGGATCCCCTGGGCTTCCGTGCACCCACAGGGCTGCATGGCGTGTGTGGACCCCAGGGTGACCCCACGCTGGTCCTTGTGACTTGGCCCCGGGGGCACCGCTCCCCCATCCGGGTCCCTCCCTTAGCCCTTGACTGCAGCCTTAGACTCTGAAGTCCTGTCCTGCTGGGCGTGTGGGGAGGGCGTTTCCACAGCCTGTGGGAGAAGCAGCCGCCCCGGCTCCTGGGCTCCTGGGCTCCTGGGCTCCGGTCGCTCTGGCCCCGCACGCAGCGCTGGCGTTTCTGGCCCAGTTGTCATGGGCCTGGTGTCTGGAGGCCCCAGGCTGCGCCGGTGAGCAGTGCAGGGCTTTCCCTCCCAGTCCAGCAGGGGCGGCTGAATGCCAGGTGGGGCCGCAGAGCACTTCTGGGGCTTAGTGGCCAAGGACTGGACAGTCACCCCAACTCCCAGCCGCCGGGCATCTCCGTGTCCTGAAGGCCCGGGTCCCTGGCCCCCTGCGTCCCTGTGGGTGCTGCAGGCCTGGCGGACACCCCACGGGGGATGCCCTGATGGAGAGCCCCTTCCTGCCCGCCGGCCTTCTCCGGGCGCCGCGTCCTCCCGCCCCGCCACTTCCAAGCCCCTTCCCGTCCTTGTCACCTCCTCTCCTCTGGGCTTGCCAAGAATGTCGGGAAATTGGGGGGGGGGGCACAGGAAATGCCTCCTTCCCTCTAAGGACTGCTCCAGCTGCAAGTGCAGGGGGCTGGGGGAGGGTCACGGACGTGGAAAGCTGTCCCCGGCCAAGGCCACCCCACGCCCCAGCCCTGCAGATAGAGGCGCTGTCTGCCTCACTCTGGCCCCATGTGCACACCCTGCTAGGGGGAGACCGAGGCCGGAGGTCGGCGGGCTCCTTGAGAGAAGTGAGGTGTTTCTCCTTTAGTTGTTTCAAGTGGGATCTTTCAAAAAGCAGATTCAGTGGTGACACCCCCTCTCCCGCCATCTGTGTCATTAGCGTTTAGGAGACACGTTAGCCATTGGGGTGGAACCCGTTCCTGTGTGGGCAGATGGCGGCCCCTTCTCCAGGAGGCCGCCTGGGTCACCATTGCAGAGGGAGGGCCCGGTGTTCCCAATGTCACTGCCAGAGCCCGGCCTGCTGTAACCGCATGTGATTGAACCCCTGAACAACCCCGACATGACACCCAGTCTCCTGGCCTGCAGAGAGGAGGCCGTGTCACCTGACACCTCACACGTGCACCTTTTAAGAATGTACACCTGGCCTAGAAAACAGCAGCGAACACAGGCTATAGTGTGGGTATTAAAAAATGAAACCGGAGACCCCAGTCTTCCTATTAGATCATGTGAACTCGGGTCTTAGGGTCTCAGTGAGGGTCAGAGAGAGCGCGGGTGGGCCGTGGGCTCCGGTCCCTGCTGTGGCCTTGGCCACAGTGGGCAGAGCAGGCCCAGACCTGGGGCGAGGGGCCGGCCGCTGATTGTAATGGTGGCCCCAGCCCTCCTCCCCCCAAGGAGAAGGCACAGGAAGCCCCTGTCTCTGCTCCCTCCCCCATGGCTGCTGAGACACCCTTCCCTTCCCTGTGGGGTCCTTGGCTTTGTGCAGTGAGAGAAGGGGGCCCGGGGGCTGGTATGGGTGGGGGTGGGGGTGGGGTCAGGTCCTGGGCTGGGCAGGTCCCCTGGTGCAGCCATGTCACCCAGAGTCTGGCCTGGCAGCACTGGGAGAGCCTTGGTGCCTGGGCCCCTGGCCTCCTGCCCCTGCCAGGCCCTGCCCCCACCTGCCTCTTGATGGGGGGGTGTCCTGGGATGCTCCGCCGGAGGGGAGCTTCAGGGGTCTCAGGGCCCGTTGCCCGGCTCACCAGTGGTGGGGATTCTGCAGCTACGGGGCTGTCATGTGACCGGCGTGGTTCCTGCTGTAGGCGAGACGTGTTAGGGCTAGACGTTCGAGAAACGCCATGTCCTCTGCTCTGAGGTAGCAGAGCCTGTGTCGCCCCATTTTTCAGATGAAAAACTGGTGTGGATTCTTCAGCCGCGTCCCCCGCTCACCCGTTGCCCGCGTCCTGGCTCTCCTGGGCCCAGTGTGGCCCGCATAGCCTCCTCCCCGGTGCTGGTCACCCTCGTCCCCCTCCCCACCCCAGCCCACCCCACTGGCAGGGATGAGCCTCAGACGGGAGGGGCTGGGCCCCCTTGGAGACCCTCATCCGAGTGTGAGGGTGACGCGGTGCGCTTCACGCCGTGTGTTCATTTTACTAGGAACCCACTCTGGTGGCCCTGCCGCCTTGTGCCCTGGTCAGTGCTGGCGACAGGCCCGTGGACTCTCGGCTCTGTGTCTCCAGGGTCACGTCTTTGGGACCAACGAGCAGCTGTCTTTCAGCCTGGGCTTGGGGACTCACCGGGGATACACCAGCGGTGACTTCGCTGGCCCCTTGCCGGCCGCGGTGCCTCCGCCTGGAAGCAGAGGCGGCCACCGCGCCAGCTCTGAGTAGCCCCGCGGCCGGGCAGCGCCACCGTCCACCCGCGCCGGCTCAAGCGCTGGGCTCAGTGTTGTGTCGGTTTCTATGGCGAGAAAACAAGCAGGGCGGCTGCCGGGAGGGGGAGAGGAAGGGAGGGAGGAGGTGCAGGCGCTGAGGAAGCCGAACAGACCGGCGGCGTGGGCGGGGCCGGCCGGGGCTACTTCCTGGCGGGGAAGCGGGCGAAAGTGCCGTCCCTCCAGCTGCCCGCTGAGGCCGGGGTGCCTGCAAGAGCGGGGCTGGGCCTTGTCGGCTGTCGGCACGCGCAGTGCCTGGGGGAGGGGACCTGCCTGGGGAGGATCTTTAGGTTGCTGAGGAGTGGAGGGCAGCTCCCCTGGGACCCCGCCTGCTGGCGGAGGAGGCTGCACGGGGTCTGGCCCAGCGGTGCCGCGGCGGTGGCCAGGTCCGGTGTGTCTTGCCTTCGGCCTGCGCCGCCCGCTGGTCCTGCCGCCCACGCCTGGCTCGCCGCAGCCTCCTTTTGGCCCCGGGTCACCCTGATTTCTCTCGGGGCTGCTTGCAGGTCTGGGTGAGGGGCCAGGCTGCCTCCCCCTGCTGCTGCGCCCCTCCTGAGAGCCCCTCCAGGGGAACCCAAGGTCTCCAGCTGACCGGGGAGCCGTTGCCAGTGCCGCTGCGAGAGCGCCCTGGGTCGGGCTCCCTTCCCTTCCCCCCCAGGAGGCCTGCACCTGGAGGAGGAGAGGTGGAGGCAGATGGGCTTTCAGCCACCCTCCTCTGGGTCACCTGCCCACCCGGCCGCACCCACCCGGGGTTCTGCTGTGGCCCCCGTGGCTGGAGGGCGGGGTGGGCGCTCCACGCACGGTCCTGCGGCTCCATCTCTATCACATTCCCGTCAGTGGCTGGTGTGGACAGGGGAGTTTAGGGGCCCACGTGTGTGCTTCCTGGACAGATGCACCCCCAACGATAAAAAGAAGCGACCTTTTCCTGTAATTAGAATTGGGAGCACAGAAAACCCTTTGGCTTTGAAGTGTGTTTGGACCCCAGTGGGCAGCCTGTGTGCTGCCTTGAGCTCTGGTTCAGATGCATGGTGGTTTTCGCGGAGCTGTGGGGAGCTGGGCGGCAGCTCACGGCAGCCTCCCCAGTGAATTTGTCTTCCCCGCCATCACCAGCTCCGTGTGCACTTGGGAGGTGTTGACAAATGGGCTTAAAAGTCTTCTTTTGGAGGATCTTATCCTTAACGGGTTAGAGAGTGGTTTCCAAGTTCCCTCGCTCTGGCGTGAGCCGAGGCTCAGCTCCGGGTGGCGCTCACACGCGCCCTGGGGCTCCACGTGGGTGACACTGGACCGCAGGGCCGGCTTCTGTGGGCAGCCCTTTGCGTCCCCAAGGACGGCGAGTGGCCGCTGCTGAGCCTGTGCAGCTGGGCACCTTGCGGGTCCACGGTGACCGAGCGCGTTGAGGGTCTGGGCTGGCTTCGTAACCCGGCTTCTGTCTGGGAAGCAGGAGGAAAGGGCCTGAAATGCCTACACTTCATCTCTCTTTTGAGGTCTCTCAACTTGTCGCAGTCGGGGGGGGGTTATTGTTTTTTAATGCCATTTCCGATAAAGAAAAAATTAAAAATTTAAGCTATCACCCTGAGTTTTACTGTTTCTCCTGCCGTCGTGTGATGCCACTTTTAAATGCAAAGATGAGAGCGTCTGAGGTGTGTGCAGGGTCGCTGCAGCCTGCGTGTGTGTTTCGTCCTTGTCTGGCTGACGGCGCTGCCCCCCACCCCCAGCTGCCTCTGCCTCCCTCTGAGGTGTGGAAGGCGGGAGAGACGAGAACCCGGGTCCCCAGCTCCCGTTCTGGCCGCGTCTCTGACTCTAGCGTGGGTACCGAGAGGCCAGGACGGCCTCCTGGGCTGGGGTGGGAGGCGGATGGCCCCCTCTGTCTGAAGGGAAGCCCTGGCCCGTTGGGGGTCACACGCCATCTCTCTGGCTCTGCACACACCCCTGTCCCGTTGGATTTCATTTACAAAATAACATTTGATCGAAGGTGAAGAGGTGACCCCAGCAGAGCCTTGACCCCAGTGTGCGGTCGTGTGCCTGCAAAGCCAGCCCTGGTGTCTTACCTTCAGGTTAAAAAGCCCTCGTGGGAGGGGCCTCCTAGGACCCCCTTCCCGGCCCTCCTCCTGCCCCCGGGGGTGTGTGGGAGTTGGTGTCAGGCTCTGGAGGGCCGGGAGACCCCCATGCTGTGCAGAGATTGGCCGCCTGTCCCCTTTGGGTGGGTACATCTTGGGGATGTTTTTACTTAGATTCTGAAGACGGGGACAGTGCTCCCTGGACAGGAAAAATCCTGATGTGGAGAGAAACGGGGAGCTCCTGACATGGGCAGTTTGGACCCCAAGAACGTCGTGAGCGGCCTCCTCTACCCCCGAGGGTGGTTCAGGCTCTGTGGTCCCTGCGAGGTGGGCTGCTGGGAGGGTCTGCTCCCGTGGACTGAGCACGGGGCTCCCCTAAGTGGGATGGGGCGTGTGGGCGGTGGACCTCGTCCTCCGAGGGCCTCCCGGGGCCCAGGGAGCTGGGTGCCAGCCAGGGGGAGGGGTCGTTTGAGAGCAGAGAGTCCTCGTCTCTCCCCGCCGGCTGCCTCTTTGGAAGCCCCCCATCCGGCGCAGTCAGCACTGGAATTTGGGTCTGGTGGGCGGAGTGCTGAGAGCAGCACCGATGCCCTCCTGCCTCTCAGGATGCACGGGTTGGGGGCGCTCGGGGTCCATCACGTGCCCTCGCCTGGGGCTGGGCCTCTTTACTGGCGTCGTGTCTGTGTGTCAGTGAAGTCAACTCTGAGGTTGGTCTGTGGTTGACCCGTGGGTGTCATGGCAGTGCCCTCGGGACGCTGATGGTGGCCGGGATCCGGGCCTTTCTTCTGGGCATGGAGCTCCTGGGCCTTCGAGTCCCTCCACAGAACTGACCAGCCCGCAGCACCTGTGTCACCTTCTCCAGGACCCCGGCCCCCAGGTTCCCGGTCCTCCTTCCGTCCTGGCTCACGCACCCACCCCCGAGGCTCCCGCTCAGGCGAGCTGGGATGCGTAGCTCGCGACAGGGCCTGGCGCGTGGCAAGCAGACTTTCTGTGCACAGAGACCTGGGGTCTCGGGCTCCCAGCCCCAGGCCCGGCGGCTCCTCCCGCGGGAGTGGGGGGCGGGTGAGATGGCGGAGCCAAGTCTGGGGACGCGTTCCCGCCTCGGCCTCCTGTAGTGTGTCCTCCAGGGTGGGACACTGAGCAGCCCAGGGCCTCAGCTGCCCTGGGCCCCCAGGTGCTCCGCCATCTGCCGCCCCCTCCGCTCGCAGCCGAGGCCTAGGGTCCCGAGACCTCAGGAGACCCTCGGCCGGCATCACGTCGGCGTTTGGAGGAGCGGAAGGCCCTTCACTGGAAGGACGTGGGAGGCTGCTGTGTCCCGGCAGCCTCTGATCCTGGCTCAGCGCCCCCGGCCAGCGTCCGCATCGGTGCCCTGACTGATGGGACCAGGCGGGGCTGGGGGCTCTCTCCCCAGGGCCTGTCCCAGGGCCACCTGGGAGCCACCCCACCAGCCTGCCAGGTCTAGGGCTCTGCTCAGTGAAAGGCCTGCCAGGTCCCCGCTGACTCCCGGCTGCCCCGGGCCCGGGCTTCTCTCTGAGGCTCTCACCTGGAGCAGGTGACAGATCACACACGAGAGTGCCGTGTTATGCGTGTGTGCAGGCTACACGCCCCTACACGCCCGTCCGCTCGCGTGTGCCCCGATCTTGTCCTGGTCCGAGCACGGCAGGTGTCAGCTGTGAGTCCAGGGGCGTGTGGGGGGGTGCCCTGGAGGTTTAAGCAGCAGAGGGTGGCCCTGGCCCCCACCCGGCATGGCGTGCAGCTCGGAGGAGGAGGCCAGTGGAGGGGACCTGGGGCCCGCAAGGCACGGGGGCTGTGTCCCCAGGGGCGGTGAGGGAGACGCCGTGGGTGTGGTGAGGCGCCCACGGAACCCCTGGCGGCAGTTGTGGGTGTGAGCAGAGGGGCCAGGGACAGGCTGGCATCTGGGCACGGACGTGGGGCGGGGGGCAGAACAGGAGAAGGTAGGGGCGGCGGGGCGGCTGGTGACCCGGCAGAGCTGCTGCCCGGCCCGTGTACCCGCTGCTGCATCAGGGCCCTTGTCTGGGGACAGCGCCCATGCGTCCTGGTGGTTCCTGCGTCAGAGGCTTGGTGGGGGTCGAGGGTGAGGCCGACCTTCCCGAGGGGCCTTGGTGGGGTGAGGGCCACATGGGGCATGGTGGTGTCCAGCCCCGCCCCTCCCGCTGCCCCGTAAACTGTCCTCTTCCTCTCAGGCTGGTTCTTAGTCACCCTCCAGAAGGGCGGCCCCAGTGCCCTGTGTTGCCTGCTGGCTTTCTCTCTTGTTCTGGATGGCGAGGCCTGTTGGCCCTCCTCCCTCTCTGCCTGGAGGCCTGGAGGCCTGGCGACCACTATGCCCCCCCCCCCACCCCCCCGGCCGGTCAGGGCGCTGGGAAAGACGCTGTCCCTCACCACCCCTCAAGGACATTGTCCTAAGAGTAGAATGAGCCCCAGAACAGCTTCATTGTTCCTGGGGTTCTGGTGTTTGGGGTTTTTTTTGTAAAGTCCTTTTAACAGTTACTTTCCAGTGACCGCTAAGGAAAAGAAAAGGTTCCGTTCCACCCTGCCTGGTCCAGCGGGGGACTTCCCCTGATTTTCTGATGCTAAAAGGGAGGTTTTGCAGGGGTGTGGGAGGCCTTGTGCAGCAGGGCTGGTGGCGGGTCCGTGACGTGGCGAGGACTGTAGGGCCACCGGAGGCCTCCCCGTGTCGGGGCTGATGTCCAGGGTCTTCAGGGACACCCCTTCCCAGAGCCCTGCCCCGCCCCTCCCGTCCCCTCCCTGCATTCTCCTCCACAGGAGGGTTGGTGGGGGGTGGGTGGGAGGACCTCCCTCTGGGAGCCAGGCCAAAGGTCCCTCCTTGCGGAGGGAATGCGGACCCCTCCATTGAGAGCCGCTGAGGTCTGGTTCCCAGGGGAGGGGCAGCGACTGTTTCCTTAGAAAAGTCTTAACTTATTCTTGTCGACGGTGTGGAAATAACAGAAAAGGTGACCCATTTAAGTTTAAAAAAAATCAAAGCAAATCTGTAAAACTGCTATTTTCACTTCATTTTGGGGTTTGGGGTTGTCTTGCAAAGTTAATCCGCTTCCTCTGTACCACAGTAATCAGAAAATAGGTTAATTTAAGCATAATATGAAACATGAATTATCACGTGGAAAATATTAATGGTACTTACAAAAATAGCTCTGCAGTTTCTAGAACTGTGAAATCTGCAGGACCGTCCATGACGCAGCCCTTGGGCTGATTTAGAGGTAGTGGTCCCAAGCGTGGGGGCTGAGAGCTGCGCTGTAGGAGACGTGGGTGCTGTTGGCAGGACTTTGTCACAAAGCCTAGGTGGGATACGGTGGCCCGGAGCCCCACCATCGCCCCGGGGAGCCACACTCTCTCCTCTGCGGCCTCCCTCTGAGGCGAGGCGGGCATCCCTGCAGGAAGGAGCCTGCGATTCCCTGCTGCGCCCACCCCGGGCAGGGGTTCAGGGGCCCAGCAGGGCTGGCCCCGGTCTTGGCGGTGGGTCCACGTGGCTGCAGGAGCGGGGCTGACTGCCCGCCCCTCGAGCTGCTGCGGTCCCTGTGGGCAACAGGCTCACCCCGGGCGGGAGAGTCCAGCAGAGCGGGGGGGGGGGGGTCGCTCTGCGGGGTGCCATGTGCCTGCCCGGCGCTGGTGCCCACCCACATGCACAGCTTCTCTCTGTGTCTGCTCCGCTCCGGCTGCGTCTCTTTGGGTGTTCCCACCCTGTGCTCCTCATGTGTAGGGTCTGTGGGTGTCTGCCCCTCTTAGGGGTCCGTGCAGGTCCATGGTTATGGGTTCTTGAGGAACTTTCCCCTGCGTGGTGGGCGGGGGCCCCAGGCCCTTGTTGGTCGTGGTGGGCCTCCTGGGCCAGCACGTGACGTGGGCGTGTCCTCCTGGGCTCAGCTCCACACTGCCACGGGGACGCTCGCTTGTCTTCTCCGGTGTCAGAGTGTGCGGACCGGGGTTCCAGGGCTGAGAAGCGGGGCTGGAGGCTGCTGCCCCCACCGATCTCCGGGAATCCCAGCCTGACGGCTGTGACAGCTCCACCTCCACCGGGGTTCAGAGAGGTGGGGTGGGTTGCTTTGAAGGCCCCATGCTGCCCAGCAGGAACTTTTCATCTCTGTCTGTGGTCCTGGCTGTTTTTCTGCTGATCCGCTAAATGACAGGAAAATTGCAGAAGGAGCAGCTGGACCGTGGGGCGCTCTGAATGTCACGGAGAGACCCCAGGCTCCCTGGCCGGCCCCTGCCCCACGGGGGTCTCCCCGGGACCCCCGCCGGGCTGCGGTCATTTACACTCACCTGTCCCTGCTCTGGGGGACAAATCACTTTGGGTCCTGTCCTGGGGCTTGGAAGTCTCAGGAATGCTTCCAGTGTGTTTCTTGCTCCTCACCTAGAATCCGGGTGACAGACCCTCAGTGCTGCCTCAACTCCAGACCAGCAGTGACTTTCTAATTCAGAAATATCAGTTAGGAGTGGAATTCCGTGTTAAGATTCAGTTAGAAATAGATGTGTTGTATTAAGATTCCTAGACTTTTTCTTTTCTTTTTTTTGTAAGATTGCTATGTTTTTTTTTTTAAACGTGGTTTTCGTATGCCGTCTGTAACTTTTAAAAAATGCTCCCTTAGACACGTTTTTGCCGATTTGTACATTTGTAAGAACGTCTCTCACCGCTTTTCTGAGGCCTCAGTCTGGGGGGTGCAGGCTCGTTCTTGCGGGTGGAAGGCCCCTGAGGTTGGGGGCCGGGGTGGGGGGACTGCTTTGCCTTCCGAGTGGCTTGTAAGATGGTGATGGGGCCACAGGTGATGCCGAGTTGATCCCCCAGAGGGTGCTGCCCCTGGGTGCCGACCTGGGCGTGCCCACGTGCCCATGTCTTGCCAGGGGACCTAGGTCTTCAGCTGCTGAGGGTCGGGGCACAGAGCGGGGAGGGCCAGAGGGCGGGTGCTGGTGGGGGGAGCGGGTGGATGCCGGCCAGCGCGCTGAAGGTTCTCCTGCCCCCTGCTGTGTGAGGTGGTGGCCTGAGCAGCGCCCTCTGGCCCTACCTGTGAAGTGGCACCAGGCTTGAGAGAGCCAGCTGGGGTGGGGCTTCCGGGGCGCCCACTGCCAGGACGCCAGGCCACAGGGTTTGGGAGGCGGGGGCCGGGGTGGGCCTCAGGACCTCGGGGCCGCCCTCCATGTCGAGCCTCTGCATTTGTGTGCAGCCCCACACCCACCCGCCATGGGACCCTGGCCAGGGCCACGTTGTCACCCTGGACATGCCCTGGCTGCCCGGCCAGGTGCCCAGTGGATGTCAGCCCCGCCGGGACCTTGCCTGACCCCTGACGCCGTCTCGGTGCCATGGACCTTGAGCGGCTCCCCGGGCTCCTCAGTCAGGAACCCTCGATCCTCAATGGTTGGGTTTTTCAACCAACAGTTCCTCTTATTTTTCTAATAGATATTTTTAGTAATAGTTTTGTTGAGATGTAATTCGCGTGCCAGAAAATGCGCCCTTTCTAAGAGTATGACCCAGTGAGTTTTAGTATATGCCACCCATCACCGTCGTCTAATTTTAGGACGTTTCCATCACCCTGAAAGAAACCCGTGCCCCGTGGGCCCCCCATCACCCAGCACCCACCGATGCACTTCCTGTCTGCGGAATTTCCCGTTCTGGACGTTTCACGGGAATGGGACCATGTGGCCTCTCACGTCTGCTCCTCTCACCAGGTGCTGTGTCCTCACGGCTCCACCGTGTCGCGTGTCTGTGCCTCACTCCTCGTCAAGGCCGAGCGATACTCGGTGTGTGGATGGACGGGACCACGTTTTGTTTTTTCATTCACCCACTGACGGACATTTGGCTGTTACGAATGATGCTGCTTTGAGTACTCGTGTCTGATGCTTTTGCGGGTGTGTTTTCAGTAATCTTGAGTACAGGCCCAGGAGTGGAGTTGCTGGACTGTACGGCAGTTCTGTACACTGTTCCACGGCGACGGCAGCTCTGTTCCTCCCCCAGCAGCACACAGTGTTCCGGTTTCTCCACATCCTCACCGCCGCTTTTTTTTTTTTTTTTTTTTTTTTTTTTGCGGTACGCGGGCCTCTCACTGTTGTGGCCTCTCCCGTTGCGGAGCACAGGCTCCGGACGCGCAGGCTTAGCGGCCACGGCTCACGGGCCCAGCCGCTCCGCGGCATGTGGGATCTTCCCGGACCGGGGCACGAACCCGCGTCCCCTGCATCGGCAGGCGGACTCTCGACCACTGCACCACCAGGGAAGCCCCCTCTCACCGACGCTTTGTAGCGTCCATCCTTTCAACAATTACAGCCGTCCTAGTGAGTGTGAAGGGGCACCTCACGGTGTTTTTTTAAATTCTACGTTTTTTTTGAGGTGGTTGTAGGTTCACCTGCAGGCGTACGAGGTGACAGGTATTCCCGTGCACTTGGTCTAGATTCTGGTACCAGGTGTGAGTCCCTCTTTCTAGTCCTCTCGGGTGTTTACTGGGGGTCACAGGGTGGTTGTACACCAGCTTTCCTGGCAGCTGCCCCGGGTCACATCCCTGCCAGCGGCGCGCAGGCTCCCGATTTCCCTGAATCCTCACGACACTTGCTTCCTGGTTGTGATCGTCGCCGTCCTGACGGGTGTGAGGTGCGTTTCCCTGATGGTCAGTGACACTGAGCATGTCTTCGCGTGCTTGCGCTTGCTGGCCGTGTGTGTGCCGCCTTGGGAGCAATGCCTGTCCAGGGCCTTCGCCCTGGAGATGGCTTGTTTTTGTCTCGAGTTTCCGTTCTCATGTGTTCTGGATCCAGGTCCCTTATCAGAGGTGATTGCAGAGGTTTTTTTCCGTTGTGCGTGCTGTCTTCTCGCCTTCTCGATGGCGTCCTTTGAAGCACAAATGTCTGAGGCTGCTGAATTCCCCCTCCGCTGTTTCATCTTTGGTTCCTTGTGCTTTGGTGTCATCTAAGCGGCTCACTGGGGGTGGGGCTCACACCGTCGGAGCCCTCATGGTTCCTCCAGACGCTTCACCTTCAGGTTTTCTCTGAGATGGTTTGAGGAAGCAGTTTATCGTAGGGGAGCTGCACAGAAACAGTCTCGGCCTTAGGGAGCCGGGAGGGCCCTCCCCTGGCCGCCCTCACCCCGAGAGCCCCGAGAGCCCGGTGAGGACGTGAGGAGCAGAGGGGAGGTTTGGCTTGTGTCCTTTCAAGGACCCGCTTTCCAGCCGTGTGGAAAATGAGCTCATAACGGTGGCAGCGCAGGTCCAGCAGCCCCTGACGCCCAGGCCGGGCTGCGCTCGGCCGCCTTCGTCCTGACCGGTGGCCCGTGGGCGGGGCCTCGCCGCGGCGGCTCTCTCCCGATCTCGGTCTCCTGGGCGTTTGGGTGATCCTGCTGCTCCCCCGCCGCCCCCCCCTCCCCACTGGCCTGGGGGGAGGTGCCGCGGGCTCTGGACCATCGTTACAGCTTCCTGGAGCAGTTGGTGTTGCAGGTTGGCGGCCAGTGGTCTCGCCCCTCCGCTTCTGCCTTCTGCACGGGACCGGCAGCAGTTACTCTCCCCACGCCCACCCGGTCCTCCCGGCGCGTCCCAAAGCCCTTCCCTGAAATCCCTGAAGTGAGAGCCGCCTTGGACGGTGGGTGAGGCGCTCTCGCGGCCCCTAGCACAGCCTGCCTGGGCCTTTGGTGCAGAATCTGTCGGACTGTGAGCTGGCAAAGGGGAGCCGCTGCCTGCAGGTCGGCTCTGAGGCTGGCTGCTCTCCCAGCACACTCGCCGCCGCCTGGTGAAGAGGTGGAGGGGGGGTGGGTGGGGAGGGGATGATATAGGGGGTGCAGGCAGGTGTGTTGCACAGCAGGGCACGTGCCTCTGGAGGACACCCCCAGCTCTGTGCGAGCTTCCCGTGGGGCTTCCCGCTCACCTGGAAGGTGTGCGCTCACAGCCGAGAGGTGGGGACGTGGCCCCTCGTGTTGATCTGTGGGGGCTGCTCGCTGCCTCCGGGGAGAGGCTGGCGCTCTTCCTGTATCTGCTGGCTGGGCTGGGTCAGCCTGGGGTCCGGGGGGCAGGGGGTGACACCGAGGCTGATGTCCTTCTAACAAGTTGACGACCAGGGTCTGGCGGCTGGACAGTGCGTGTCGCCTCCTGGCCGAGCACAGTGCCTGGCCGGACCCTCATCTGGGCCTGGTCCCCGAGGTGGCAGAACTCCCGCCCCCAGCAAAGAGTTGGGGGAGCCAAGTGTCGTTTCCTCCGTGGGGCAGGTCTTCTGTCCAGGCCGTGCTCCTTGGCCAGCGGCGCAGGTCTCACTGGGTGGACGCGCCCACCTGGCCCCCCAGACACATTGTCTAGTGCTGTTGGACCAGAGGGCGTGTGGGGACCAGCCGCCCTCAGCCCTGCAGAGCGCCCAGGGCAGCGGGCATCCTGGCCTTAGGCCCCGAGGCCAGAGGGGCCGCCTCTGTGCTGCGAGAAAACAGCCCGATCCAGCCCGGGGAGGGGGGTGGTTACCGCTCTCCTCTGGCTGCCAGTGCGTGGCCTGCACAGCTGAGCTTCGCATGTGCACGACCCTGAGCAGGTGTGTGTGCCCCCTGGGGGTGCAGGGAGGCCCCTCATCCTGACGGCCCGGGGCGCCCTGGACAGACGCCTGCCTCCATGCAGGTGGCGGATCTCAGGGCAGCGCGGCGCCTGTCTGGGCGGGTGGAGCCCTGTCACCTGCACATCCCACAAGGGCTCACGGATGCAGTCGTGGACCTGAGCAGGGAGGTGACTGAGTGGCCGCTTGCTCCAGCCGGGCAGCCGCCTGGGTGGCATGCACTCCCACGTGCTCCATGCTGGGCCCAGCCCGGGCAGCCCCGCTGCGCCGTGTTCAGGCGGCATCTCCCTCAGCCCTGCCTGCGTGTCTGTGTTCGAGGCCTGAGTCTGAGCCTTCCTCTCTGAGCCCCGGGCCCTTTGGGGCTGGTCCTGCCCTTGCTGCTGGGCTTCTCTTGCTGTGTCCCGTGCAGGTTAGCGCTGGGCGGCTCTGTGCCCTGCTGGTCCCCGGCTCTGCATTGCGGTTAGTGGGATCCGCCCTTCTGTACTGCTAGGGTCGCCCCAGAGCTGGGAACGTGGGGGGTGGTATGCCCCAGCGCTCTGTGTGTGCGGACATCACGCCGTGCGCTCAGGCCTCAGCCCGGTGCCACGAGCTGCATCTGGAACGTTCTTGCTCCGTTCTTTCCTCCCCCACGTACGTTGTCGCTTTCTGTTTTAAGATGTCCAAGGTGTAGGGCATAAGAAACAGAGCGCGGCCCGGCAGGGCAGGCCCATGGGGTGGGGACTGCCAGCATCCGGGGGCTCCTGAGGTCCCCAGATGTGCAGGCCAGGGCCCAGCGTCCAGGCCCCCGTGCTGCCAGGCCCTGGGGCTCTCAGTGCAGCACCGGGGGTGGGGACTCAGAAACCCAGGGTGAGCTTCGTCTTCGATGGCCCAAAGCCCTCCTTCCGCCCCTTCCCCACCTCTGGGCCTTAGCACAGGGCGTAGGCTGCTCCGCCAGTGGGTCCAGGGCCTGCTGCCTGCAGGGAGGAGCCCCCCAGGTTTGCCTGGCTGGGCTGGCCTGCAGGGCCTTTGGGGCTCAGGCACTAAGTATGGCCCGTGGGGGCACGAGGTGGGGGACGCTGGAAGCCCCCCGGCCCGGGCTGCCTGCTGCTGTTGCACTGGTCCCTGGCGGTGGCCACAGCCCCAGCAGCCGTCCACACGCCACTCCACCCATATCCAGCGGGCCCCACGGTTTGTGCCTCTGACTTGGCTGACGCTCCTGGCCTGGCCGGGCATGAAAGTCACAGGAGTGACAGCACTCCCAAATCGTACCCCCAAGTCCTTGCAGACGTACACAGGTCTCTGGGTGACACACAGACCCCACAGTGGGGAGCGCCCTACGGGCAGACGCGTGTCCTGTCCTCCGTGGTGACGGACGCGCATGGCCGCTGAGCAGTCCTGCGTGGCGGCACCCTGTGGCGGTGGGGTGTCTCCTGGGACCCACGTCTTGGCGCTGTCCCTACAGGCTTCTCAGGCAGGCAGCACCCCCACCCCCCGCGCTGGGGCATGTGCACGGGGCACGTGCTCCCACCCGGGTCCTCGTTTGTGGGGAAGTGGCCATGGGCGCCCAGCCCCACTGCCGGGGAGCGTCCTGGGCTTCGAGGCGCCCAGCGGGGTCAGGAGCCGGAGGCCACAGGCTCACCTCCTCACACGGGGGGACGTGCGGCCATGGCCGCGCACAGCTCTGTCCCCGACTGCCTGCTGTCGCTGGCCCGTCCTTCCCAGGGCTTTGAGGAGGCCGCACTCCCTCGGGGCCCTGGCAGCCCCGTGCCCGCCCAGCCTCGCTCCACAAGCCCCTCTTCCGCTGCTTCCTCGTTTTCGTAACCGGTCGGCTGCGCTTCCTGGAGGGCGCACCGGGGTCCGGAGTCTCGGGCTGCTCGGCTTCCCGAGTTGCCTCCCCGCGTCCTGGGTGGACCAGGGCTCGGGGTGAGGCGGGGGCAGGAGGCTCCGGCCCTTCTCCGAAGTGGGAAGCCGCCTCTGCCGCGCGGCTCATCTGACACCCGCCACGAGGCTCCCTGAGGTTTCTCGGAATCGGAGGAGCCGGCGGGGCCGCTGTGGCTTCTCTCCCTTGAGAACTGGGCTCAGACAGGAAACCCCACCCTTGTGGGTGTCGCCCGGTCTAGGCATCACCACGACTCCTTTCCCCTGAAAAGCAGCACCAAGTGGGTCTCTCTTTCCTGAGTGTTTTCAGGTCTGAGCAGACGGTCCCTGCTGTCTGTGGGACCCCCGAACCGTCTCCTGGGGCTGGGTGGGCAGGCTGTTAGTTGGGACAGCTGCCCTGTGCGGGGACCGACCCACAGGTCTGGGGCCCGAGGGCTACACGTTGCCTGGAGCAGAGTTAGGGAGCCTGGCTCCCTGCGCACACACCCACGTGTGCCGGCTCCTTCACCCTGGGGGGCCTGGCCCAGCCTGGCCCCCTGTCTCTTGAGTTCTGTGGTGATGGCTCTGCTGACCCTCGGGTCAGTTCTGGGGTTCAGTATTTTCTCCAAGTGCCCCCTGGGGCAGAAGGAGCCCCTCCCCCATCCACCCCACCCCTCTTGAGGTCTGGCCTGGGGGTGATGGGCACTGTCCCCCAGCCCCTCGCCCTCAGTGGCCTCCCGGATACGCCCAGGCTCCGGCCGGGGCGGGGTGGGGGAGGCACCGTCCGTCCTCCAAAGACTGTTCTGTTTTCTTGGGGAGGGACCCTGTGTCCTCAGGACTCTGGTGCCAGCAGACTGGGGGGAAGTTTGACACCAGCCCAGGAGGCCACTTGGGCCACAGCATCCAGCAGACACAACGCTCGGCTGCTGGGCCCGGGGTCGCTGTCCCAAGCTTCCTTCCCTGACAGCAAGACTTGGGAAAGTCGAGGGGGCTTCCTTGCCAAACTGAACACAGTTCATTTTGGGAATGTTCTTTCAGGCGGGGAGGGGGCACGGCCCAGGGCTGCCCTGCCAGCCTAGCGTGCAGCTGCCCCAGGCCCCATGTGGTGAAGTCCAGAACTCTGGGGGTGCTGCGTGGCGCCCCTGGAAAGCTCTGCGTGGTGCCGACAGGGCCCTATACTCGGCCAGCGAGCCTGCCTGCCGGGCTGCCTCTTCCAGACCGGCGGTGGCCTGAGGGTAGGGGCAGGGGTCCCTCCTGCTGTCTTGCACCAGTGCCCGGTGGGCGTGTGTGCAGCACTGCTGTGGGGCCGGGCCTGCCCTGGGTGATGAGTCGGGCAGGGTGTACGCGTCCCTGGACACGACTCGTACTCAGCTGCGTCTGAGACTGGGCCCTGGGGGACCCCTCGCAACCTGCCAACGGGAACTTCTGTGTTGCTCACAGGTCTCCGAGCCCCCGGCCTCCGTAAGAAAAGCAGACGACGCCCCCTCCCAGCACCCCACACCCTCCGAGAAGGACAAGCAGTCTGGCTGGCTGCGGACTCTGGCCGGCTCCTCCAGCAAGGTGCCGTGTGGCCCGGGCGTGCGGGGCGGGCGCGCGGGGCGGCCTGGGGCCCAGCCTCTGACGGCGCCTCTCTCCCGACAGAGCCTGGGCTGCATCCACCCTCGCCAGCGCCTCTCTGCCTTCCGACCCTGGTCCCCTGCGGTTTCTGCGAGTGACAAAGAGCTCTCCCCACACCTCCCAGCCCTGATTCGAGACAGGTGAGTACCCGCCAACTCTGATGGGCATGTCTGCGTCCCAGCTCAGCCTGACCCTGCTGTGGGGCCCCGAACCAGTCGGGGAAGCAGGTTCCCGCTTTAATCATCACTGAGCTCGACGGGCACATGGTCTGGAGGCTGTGTGTCAGATCCCCAGCCCCCCGGTTGAGGCAGCTGCAGAAGTGCTGGTTCTTTGATGGCATGGGGGGTGGGGGGGGACGCTAGGATTTTCTGTGGCGTCTGGAGTTGGCCGCGCGCTCTACGTTGGCTGTGGCCTGTCCCACGTATGGTGGCTGGTCGCCGTGTTGCAGCTCCCCCAGGGCCCCGGGCTGTAGTGTCTGCTCCCTTGCACGGTCCATGGGAGCCGGGGCCGCGATGGGGGGTGGTGTGCAGCGGAGGTGCGGAGACGTGCAGGGGCACAGGGGCGGGGCGAGGGGCTGCGAGGGGCAGATGCCGAGGCCCCGATGCCCGCCACACCCCTGCAGCTTTTACTCCTACAAGAGTTTTGAGACGGGCGTGGCCCCCAACGTGGCCCTAGCACCGCCAGCCCAGCACAAGGTGGCGAGCAGCCCGCCCTGCGCCACGGTCGTCTCCCGGGCCCCCGAGCCCGTCACCAGCTGCGTCCAGCCTCGGAAGCGGAAGCTGACAGTGGACACCCCTGGAGCCCCGGAGACGCCGGCACCCGGGCCTGCCCCCGAGGAGGAGAAGGACTCGGAGGCCGAGGTGGAGGTGGAGGGAAGAGAGGAGTGTGAGTGCGGCCGCAAACCTGCCCTGGGGCGGCGGGGGCGCCCGCCCGTTCTTCCGGGGGCGGCCCCTGCTGACCCGCGCCCCCGCCGCCTGCCTTGCAGTCACCTCCTCGCTGTCCTCGCTGTCCTCCCCGTCCTTTACCTCATCCGGCTCCGCCAAGGACCTGAGCTCCCCGGGCCTGCTCGCCCTGCCTGCGGCGCCCGGCGCCCCCGATGCCGCGGCCCCCGCCGACGCCCCGAGCAGCGGGCTGGAGGCCGAGCTGGAGCATCTGCGGCAGGCCCTGGAGGGCGGCCTGGACACCAAGGAAGCCAAAGAGAAGTTCCTGCACGAGGTGGTGAAGATGCGCGTGAAGCAGGAGGAGAAGCTGAGCGCCGCGCTGCAGGCCAAGCGCAGCCTCCACCAGGTGGGGCGGGCGGGGGCCGGCGGGGGCACGAGTGTGCGGGGAAGGAGCGGGCGCTGCCCCGCCGGCCCCTTGCGCGCCGGTTCCGGGCCGCTCCACCCGGGACTGCTTCCTTTCCCGGCGGGGGCTGGAGGCCCTGCGGTTGTGCCATCGGCCCCCTGGTCGCCTTGTGCGCCACCTTGTGGGGGGCGGGGCTGTCACCCCAGGGCTCAGCTGCATTCACACCTCAGCCGGCGTCTGACACGTGGCCCCAGCACAGCACAGCCCTGCCAGCCCCGAGAGCCCCATTTCCACCACTCTCTCAGAAACCCGCACCAGTTCCCTGGTTCTGGTTGGAGGTGTGGCTCCCCACATGCATCTTCATGAGCGTGTTGGGGGCCGGGGCTGAGACCCCGAAAAGGGCCGCCGCCTCTCCTTCTGGCTGCGTAGGGTCCCCGGGGCCCCCAGATGGCACCGTGCCTGGGGGAGCCCCCTCCCCCGGCCGCAGGGACTCCCCCCGGGCTGTGCACGGTGGGCACCGGAGGGCCGGGGCCGGAGAGGCCTGGCGTGAGGGCGCCCCTGAGCCGGCGCCCTCGCCCCAGGAGCTGGAGTTCCTGCGCGTGGCCAAGAAGGAGAAGCTGCGGGAGGCCACGGAGGCCAAGCGCAGCCTTCGGAAGGAGATCGAGCGGCTCCGGGCTGAGAATGAGAAGAAGATGAAGGAGGCCAACGAGGCGCGGCTCCGCCTGAAGCGGGAACTGGAGCAGGCGCGGCAGGCGCGCGTGTGCGACAAGGGCTGTGAGGCCGGCCGCCTGCGGGCCAAGTACTCGGCCCAGGTATGTGGGCTGTCCGGCCGGGGAGGACACGTGCACCGTCCATCAGCATCTCAGGGTCCCTCCCCTCCTCGCGGGGCCGCCCCGGGCGTGGGGAGCCTGCAGGCCGACCTGGCCCTGCTGGGCTTTGGAGTCCTCCTTCCACGGGGGTGTCCTGGCCCCAGGCTCTCCTCACCTCCTGTCCTGGGGGGAGGGCCGCACCCATACCCGCACCCTCACCCTCACGCACTGTTAAAAAGTCTCAGCCTGTCCCAGTTGGCCACCCTGCCTGGCCTGGGGTCGGGAGACGGGGTCCCGTCTCACGGCCATCTCCGGGGCCCGGGCCGGGGCCCAGGAGGCTGAGAGGTGCCCCGAGGCCTCCGCACTCGGGGCTCGGGTAGTTCCCCAACTCGGGGTCTCCGCGGGCAGGGTTGGTGTTGCCCGGGAAGCTCCCCCAGGCCCTGCCAGGCTCACCAGCCCGGGTCCAGTGGGCGGCGGGCGGGGCGAGCCTGTGATGGGCCGGAGGGTCAGGCCGGGGCCGGGGCGGCGGCCAGGTGGGGAGCGGGCCCGGCTAACGCGGGGCGTCCCCTTCCAGATCGAGGACCTGCAGGTGAAGCTGCAGCACGCGGAGGCCGATCGCGAGCAGCTGCGGGCTGACCTCCTGCGGGAGCGGGAGGCCCGGGAGCACCTGGAGAAGGTGGTGAAGGGGCTGCAGGAGCAGCTGTGGCCACGGCCCCGCTCTGAGGCCACGGGCGGCGAGAGCACGGCCGAGCTGGAGCCCTAGCCGGACCCACTGTCTGCTGCGCGGGGCGGACGCCGCAGGGTGGGCGGGCGGGCGGGCAGGTGGGCGGCGGGGCTGGGGGCTCCGTGCCGGCGGGGCCGCTCCCCACCCCCCACCCCGGCCCCCCCAGCCCCGGTCCATATAGCACAACGTCTTACTGTGCCTAGAACCAAGCAAGTGTTTGGAACCACATACTTTTGGAATCCACTGCAAAATTTTCTACTGGCCAAGGTCAAGCAAGCACGCCGGTCCCCACCTGCAGCCGGCGTCGAGGCCAGCTCGGTAGCTGCAGCTGGCGCTCCGCTTGCCGGATCGTTCTAACATTTACACTTTTGTGATAAGCTATTTAAAACCCATAAGGAGACTTGATATTCAAAGAAATCAACATGTTTTTTAATGACTAACTTTTAAAAGCCCCACCCACACGTGACGCCACCTGAGGACCCGCAAGGGAGCCAGGGTGGCAGCCGCCCTGCCCCTCGAAGCCATCACAGCTCATCCCGCGCCCGCGGCCGCGTGACAACACAAAGGGTTTTTCTCCAGAGTCTATTTTTTCAGCCACAAGGAACCCCGTCTCCTGTGCTGCCACCGGGAAGGGCACGGAGAGCACCGCGCAGGCACGATGAGCTGGAACACTGCCGCCTTACCCGCCCGCCGCTCCGGCCCGCCTTCCACAGGTGTGTCCGCAGGTGTGCTTGGAGGCGACGGGAGATGGGTCCGCGCTGGCTGGGCACACGCGCCCTCGACCAGGCAACCCTCTCAATTCGGCAAACGTTGCTCCTTCTGTTTGGGGACTGAGGCTGCAGCATTGGAACAAAACACAGCATTATTTCACTTCTTGTTTGTTCGTTCATTTAAACGTATATTTAGAACTGCACTTTGTCAAAAATCTTCCCTTCTCTTTTTATTCCCCAGTTAACTGAGGTTTTTACTTTCAAATACTGCAAACCGATTTATAGAGCATTCACATCCTAAGTGCTCAAGTGTTTAGAAACCCCTCTGGTGCTTGGTTGAACAAGGGAATCACACGAAAACGAAAATGCAAAAACTGAACTTCGGGGGGTAGTTCTGTGCCTTCCAGCATCTTGTACAGCAAACCCTGACTTGTCTTTTTACCCCCAAAATATGTCTTCAGTAGCTATTGAATCTGCCACTATCACAATGAGTTACTTGCATTTATTCCAAATAATCTCGTTTACTCTCAACTGTATGCGAATTGTGTAAGGTTTCTTATGCCCAAGCTTGAAAAATGATTTCCCAGTAGACGAGGTGGCTGCCCGTCCTAAAATCATGGTATTTATTTACATGGAGAGATCTTACTAGAACCCTCTGCCCGACTCCGTTCCAGCACCCCGGCAGCTGCGAGCGTGGCCGGGGGTGGTGCCGCAACCGCCGAGTGGAGCGGAGACCGGGTGACGGCATCGTCGGTGGGGTTTTGCCCTTGGTTTACTGGGTGGGGGCCGGGTGCTGCCGGCCTCCCTTCTAAAGTGCAATGCAAAAGGGACATCGTGTATATGCAGCGTTTGTTTGGTTGTTGTTGTTTGTTTTTTGTTTCTTTTTTGTTTTTTAATTTTTTTGCTTCTGTTTTTCTTTGCAGTTATTAAATCTGTATGCATGGAATTTAAAACCTCTGCCATACGTATATCCACCGATGGGCATTATTACCGTGTCGTGTAGAGGGTCGGTTGTGTCACGCAACACTCAGAATGCTGTGTTTAGCTTTGTTTTTCCAGAGTTGTGTTTTTGCGGTCATTTCTTCAAGGGAAAGTAAATGATGTAGTTGGAGCAAAGCGTGAAGCGTGTGTCAGTGTGCTTCTGTGCGGCTGTGCTCTGTTGCCAAGTCTGAAAATCCGTAGTGAGACCGCAGGGCCCCCGGGACCCGCCCGAGGCCACCTGCTTTGCTCCGTTTACTTTCTGAGTTTTTAGGCTCCAGAGGGAGATACATTTTTCCAAGTTGCGAGTGGGGGCCGCTGCGCCTCCTTGCCCGCGCTCTGTCCCCTCCGGTCACCCGCACGTCTCGGCCATCGGGTCTACGCCGCCACTGTCCGGCTTGGTCCCCAGATGTCGGGAAGAGCTGGAGGTGGGGTGGTGGACTCAGGCCCGCCCCGAGGTCCCTTGGCCTGCCAGCGCCGTTGGCGGTCCCTGGGCGAGGCCGGCCATGGGGCTGTCCACGCTTGTCCTCGGGGGCAGGGTCCCCGGGCTCCTGCCGTGCGGCTGCAGTTGGAGTTTCTTTGCTGAAGAGGCACTCTCCCGTAGGCTGTTGACTCTCCCCGTGTGTAATACCCATTATCGAAATGATCGTGTATTCAGTTTAATCACTCATTATTTCTATGCTGAAAGAAGACTTTTAACGAAGGGAAAAAACAACAGCAATAACATTCATATCTATGGAGCAGCTAACTCACTCACATGATATCTTGCTTTTCGTACAGAACTCGCCGATGTACAAAGCGACCATGTAAATACTTTTTCCTCTGATACTCGTGTATCATACGTAAACGTGGTAGGTCCTTTGCCGGATCTCTCTTCTTACCTGGTAGCTGTCTTGTTTTCTGGGTTATTTCTACCTGAGGCAGAACATGCCCACCGGCTCGAGCCGGTTTTCTGGGCGACACCGCCCGCCGCGCCCACCAGGCTCGGGGAGGCCATCTTGTTCTTGCTTTAAGTCAGGAGTCACAAATGACACTTTTTTTTTCAATTAAGGAAAAAAACCACAGCTCCACCCTCGTACCCGCCAGGAGCGTCTGCATCACCGTCCCCTTCTCTCCTTTGCTGCTGCTAATGACAATATGATGACTTACTCACTATTCGAAAACTATTTTTATGTAATTAATGTATGCTTTCTTGTTTATAAATGCCTGATTTAAAAAGAAAAAAACAGCTTGGCATATTTCTCTATTTCTCTGTGTACCCGTTAGTCCTTTGGCGCCCCTCCCCAAACAGATGACATCGTAAGATAAAGGGCTCGCTCGCCTGGCCACCCCAGAACCCCTCCTCTCCAGCCACCATCTAGGCCTGAGCCCAGGAAGGGGCGCCTGTCTTCCGGTCGATCAGACCCTGGGGCCTTTCAGTCTCCACTGAACCCAAGTGGACACGGGGCACAAGCGGGCAGCTCCCAGCTGGGGCGCCCTCCATCCCTCTCCCTCCAGGTCACGCCAAGCTGCGGCTCCTCCTTGTACTGTGGGCGTCGGCTGGGGGCCCTTCCTGGCCTGTCCCCCATGGGGCCTGGAGGCCTGCCCCCCCCACCCCGGGGTAGACGGCCAGCTCCCTGCAGAGTTGCCCCATGTCTTTAACGGGGAGGGGGCCAGGTGGCATCAGAACCGCAGACCCCAATGTGCTGCCCTGAAAGATGAGCAGAGGGCCACCACCCGCCTGTCCGACTACCTAGGGGCTTCCCCAGGACCGCCGCGCCCCCGGTTCTGGGCCCCAGAGTGCCACCTCACTAAGGCTTCCTTTGGCCACCCAGGTCCGGCCTCCCAGCCCAGGCCGTGGGGCCTCCCAGGTCACCTGGAGAAAACGCACCGCAGCCTGGGAGGGCTCCCGGGTCCCTACTCCTCCCCCCAGCCTTGGGAAGCCCCCCAGACCTGGGCCCAGAAGTGCTCCCCTGGAGCCCCCAGGGAGGGGGGACACGAAGGGCTGCAGTGTGGAAGCAGAAGCCCACTCCGCCCAGGCCAGGCTGGGGCGGGGACAGCTGGGCCCAGGAGAAAGCAGCCCCGAGGTCCAGGGTCATGGGGTGCCACCTAGGGGCGGGGACAGGTCAGGGGAAGGGAGGTGGGCGGGGCCCTAAGCTGTAGCCCCGCCCCTCCCGCCCGCGCATTGGACCCGAGAGCGCTGCCTGGGGCCCTGGGCCCGATGCCCTCTGCCCCCCTCGCTGCAGGTGTCACCTGGGCTTGACTCCTGTCCCTCTCAGGAGTGGCCTTCCACTGAGCTGTAGGGCCATCAGTCAGAATCTGAGGGCCCCCTTCCCCGGGCAGGGCTGGACCCTGGGGCACTGCCCTGCAAGAGATGAGGCAGGCACGGCCCCCAGGGAGCGCTCCTGGCCCACGCACCCGGAGCGGGGAGGAGAGAGGGAGAAAGGCCGGTGGCCAGACACTGTGTCCACGTTACTGGGCCGTGCGGTCCCTCGTCCACCTGACCGCTGCCTCTGCCTGGACATCCAGGGTGCCGCGCAGCACTATCTTCTGGGGTCTCCTGAGTGGTCAGCCGTCCGCTGCGGCCCGTCGGGGGTCCTGCAGGCATGGACGCCAGTTGAGGGCAGCTGAGGCCCTGCCACTCCCAATGCTGGACACGGACGTCGTCCTCACGACCTCCACTGAGCCCAGCAGGGTTGGGTGGTGTGACTGGGGGTGATGTCCGGTGTCCAGATCTGCCGCCCCTGCGGGGCACTGTCACCACTGAGTGGGCGCCATGTGCTTCACAGTCTGCACTTGTCCCCAGAGCTGACGTGAGGCCTCATTCTGGGCTCCGCCTGGCGACGGCCTCTCCTCACCCTCCCCCAGAGCATCTCTGACCGCCAGCGCCCAGCCCCTCGGCCCCTGGCTCTACCCCGGCTCCCCGCTCGGGCGGTCCACGTAACACCCATGGTCCTGACGGCCAGGGAAATGGGTGGGGGGAGGTGTTCCCGAGGGAGACTGGGGGCCCTCTGGGGCTGGGGGAGTGCAGTGGGTGTGCAGTCTGGGGGTGTCCTCACGGCCAGCGTGGTGCTCAGCCCGTCGGGGGCCTGGAGCTGGGCCGGTGGCAGCTCCCGGGGGCTCCGGGCTCAGCCGTCTTCCTGCGCTGCCCTGGGCTTCCCTCTGGGTTCACCTCTGGGTGGGACCTGATGGCATTAAAGGGCTCTGGGCACCCCCGGCCCAGAGAAGACAGGATGGGAGCCGTCTGAGCTCAGAACCCCCTTCCCGAGCCCATGCTGAAGGGGTCAGGGCACCCCGAGGGCTCAGAGAGAGGAGATCAGACCCTCGGGGAGGGAGGGACCCCTCCTCGGGAATTCCTGGCAGCCCTATGCCCCACCCCCCACCCCCCACCTCTGAGTCCCCAGGCTCGGGACTGTCACACCAGCAAGGGCCTCTGTAGGGACCCACGGGGCCATCCCCCAGCCTGGCCTTTGCCCAGGGCCCTGGGCTGGAGAAAGTGTCCCTGCACTGGCAGCTCTCGGCGGGCCCCCCGCCCACGTTGGAGCCAGTTCCCAAGTCCCCCCGAGGCCTGGGGTGACGTGAGCCCAGGGCGGGGTGCTCCTGAGAACCTCCTCGGCTCCCCAGCTTCTGTCCCTGCCCTGTGGCTCCCACCCCCCGGCTTTCACTTCTGCTCCGTCACTGGCAGCTGCGGGCCCCACCCCGGCCCCCTGGGCTCTCAGCTGTGCCTGCCTGTGTCTTGGGGTCCTCACCCCTCTAGTCTGCCGGTCCCAGAGCCACAGTCTGGCCCCCCCAGCCCCTACCCAGCGTCCTGTGGTCAAAGGGGCCAACCGCAGGCCGAGCGCTGGGCCCTTATCCGGGGAGGCGGATGCCAGGCGCGCCCTTGTGGAAAGAGGAAGCCGCCTGCCCTTTACAGCAACAGCTGGCACAGCCCATCCTCCCTTCCCCGAGCCCCTGGCCCTCGGTGTGGCCCCCACCCAGCTTCCACCCCACCCACACCTCCAGCAGAGCGCAGCTGTGGCCAGCAGCCGCCTCCCTGGCCCACCTGGCCCCAGACCCCAACCTGCCCCTGCCCCCTCGTCTCTGCCTGTCCTGTCGCAGGGTCACCCCTTCTTGCTGGCCAGGAAGAGAACTGTGGGAGGGCTCCACGAGCCGGTCTAAGATTAGGGCGGTTCACGAGACCCCTGAGGCCTCCTTCCCACACTGTGCTCACCAGGCCGCTGGGCAGCTGGTGGCCCACCGGGGCTGGCCAGGAGCCCTGGCCGCACTCTGGGTGACCTGGGTAGTCCCCCCTCTGCCCGCAGGGAGGTGGAATCCCCTAGGGAACAGGGACGCTGGCTCATCCCCCAGGAAAGTCTGTGTGCCCTCAGGAAAGGGTGGGGCTGTCAGCAGAATGTGAAACCAGGGCCTCGGAAGTGACCCTGGACCCCTCCCCACAGAAACCCGCTGTGCTCTGGGGGGCAGCAGCCCTGCACCCTCCTGTCTGCCCACCCACTGACGGGCGACCCTGGGAAGGGTACGGGGACAGAACTTTGGGGACCTGGATGCCTGCCGGCCCCTGCCCCCAAGGATTGAGGACGTGCGCCTGCAGGGCCATCTGTGCCCAGGCCTGTGCCAGAGGCCAGGGCCGCTGGGGCTCCTAGCCCTGGAGCAGGTGGCCGCACAGCAGGGGGGTGGGCAGGCAGGTGGAGTCAGCCCAACCTGGCTTGTCGTGGAGCGTCCTGTGACAGGCAGGTGTCCGGCCGGGCTGGGGTCGGGCCTTCCTGCTCTGTGCCCGGCCTGGCAGCCCCTGCAGGCAGGAAGCTCGGCCCAAGCTCTCTCCCAGGTCACTCCTGCTGCCGTGGAGGCCTGTTCCGGAAACCTCCAGGGATAGGGCACCTTGTGTGGGAGGGAGCCTGAGGTTGCCTTCTCTGCAAGGCCCCCATCACAGCACTCATGTCCAAGGCCACCTGAGTCCTGCAAAACCCAAGCAGAGAGGGGAGGCAGATACCTGGCAGCGCCCCGTCACCGGTGCCCCCTGCAGCCCCAGAGAGGCAGGTGGCATCGGGTACCCCCTGCACCCAGGCAGGCCGTGGGCGCGGCTCTGCGGTCTACAACCTGGCGTGTAGGGAGAGCCCTGGCAGCGCGCGCTTGGTGTCGGGGTGCCCACCCTCCCCCTCCTCAGCCCCTCAGGTTTCCTCCCCCCACCCCTCCCCCACGCTCAGAACCCTCTGGTCCCTCCACCGAGTCAGGAGAAGCAGGTGCCGCTGGGCGGCAAGTGCGCACCGACTTGCATCAGGGCCCACCCCACAGGCCTTCCTGGGCTCCATCCTCTGCGGCCCTGGGGTCCCCAGGCCCACGGCGAGGGTGCGGGTGGGGGCCTGCCTGGAAGGAAGCCCTGCATCCTGAAACCCTCCAAAACCAAACCTCCCTGTTCTGGCCGGGCGGGTGGGGCGGGGCCAGCTGGTGACCCTGGCCGGGCCTAGTGCACGGCCAGGCTGGGCGCGCTGCGTCAGGCATCCAGGGCTGTGCTCACGGTGCCCTCCGCGGGGCTCCCAGCCAGAGCGGCTGGCAGTGGGACCACCGGACAGATGCTCACCTGTGAGCACGAGAAAGCGTCAGACACGGGGCAGCGGTGGAGAAGACCCCCCCACCCTGCCCAGTGAGCAGGACACAGGGCCCAGGAGCTCCGCTGGAGAAGAGGAAGGGGCTGAGCCACCAGGGCTGGGGTCAGAGACCCAGGTCCTCAGGCCCAGGACGGCTGCGGCACCTCGTCTGGGGCAGGGGTCTCCTGGCCTTGGGGGGCAGGTTCTGCTCGGGCGAGCGGCTGCGGGGCTGGGGCCGGGAGGAGAGCACCGGTGCGCCTGCTCTACACGCCCGGGGCCGGACTCGTGGAAGCGCCACCGAGAGGCCCAAGTGACCCAGTGCTGCGGCTGGCGCCGAGTGGGCAGCAGAGCCCAGGCAGCCAGGCCGGGTCATCCTGTTTCCCTCCCCTCTCCTCTGTTCTGCGTACACCTGGGGTTCCATCGGGCGCCAGAGGGCTGCAAGAGCCGGGCAGGATGGCGAGTTCCCATGAGTCCAAACCCCCACCCTGCTCTGCCCTCGGCGGGGCCTTGACCTGGGGGACGTGTGGCCCACACCCCAACTTCCTGTTTCTAAGAAAAAACAGTCCCAGAAAAGGCTCTGGTGGTTTGTGGAGGAGGTTCCCTGCCAAGGCCGGGCCGGGGAAGGGTGGTGTTGCGTCCAGAGGGCTGCAGCCGGCGCAGCCAGGCAGGTGTCACTGGCCGCGTCACTGGGGCGTCTGCCGTTCCCCACAACTGCTTCCCCGGCGGGAAGGCAGCGGCTGCTCCAACACGCCCGGTGTTGGGAGGCCCAGCTGGTCGGGGCTCCTCCGCCCAGTGCGGCCTCCCTGCAGGCACCCCTGCCAGGACACGGGCCTCGCCCCCGCCTTCCTGCGCCCCCGTGCCTGAGGTTGGCGCTGGGCCGGGTGCCCGGGCCTTCCCCCAGCCCCGGTTTACGCGGCACCCGCGAGACCGCGTCTCGGCCAGACGCCAGGGTGGACCCCGGCCCTGGAGGTACCACCCCGCCTTGTCGGAGGCAGACTAGGCTCCTCCCCTTGCCCCGCCCACCCTGGGGGGAAGGGCGGGGGCGGAGAAGCCCCTGGAGAATTATAATGCTAGTTCCCAACATTCCAAATTCCTGCTCCTTCCGGCTTGGCCGGAAGCCGGGCTGGGGTGGGGGGAGGCGTTGGCGCGCGGGCTGGGTGCGGAGGCCTGTGGTAGGCCCTTTTGGGGTGAACCTAAGCCCCTTTGCCGCCTGCTTTGCATGCGGCTCCGGGTTCCCGGTCCGGAGTCTAGGGGTGCAGACTCCGTGGTCGGGGGCCACGCCCTGCTGGGCCAAGGCTGCGCGCCACCCCAGGAGGCCTCTCCCAAGTCACGCGGGTCTCGGACGCCCAGCAAACGTGCCTATGGGGGTGCAGAGCGCGAACCCGAGATGCACCCCCAGCACGGGGTGTCCGTGTGGGGCCCGGCACCCAGTGAATCAGGCAGCGAGTAGGTGTCTCCGCCGGAGTGAGTCACCCGGAGGGTGTGCGCCCCTCGTGGGCGGTGCTAGGAGCCTGGGGGGCGGGCTGCGGGGACAGGGGCGGTGGGTTACGCCCTGCCCAGGAAGGCCCTGATCCAGTCGGGACAGGGCAGATCCCCCCACTTCCTTCCCCGGAGCTGCCTCCTGAGATTCAGCGAGGCTGGAGAGGGGAGGCTGCTGCGCCCCATCTCCGCAGTCGAGGGGGCTTCCCCAGCAGAGCCGGGGCGGCGGGAACGCAGGCGGCCGGGGTCGGGAATGGCCGCGCAGCTGCCGCGCCCCCGCCCCGTGGCCTCAGTTTCCGATTACGCGTCTACAGAAACCCCGACGCGGCCCCCGGGCCCCGCCGCTCGGTTTCACTTCCCCTCCCCCTTCCCGGCGGGGGGCGCGGGGCTCTGTCCGCCTCCGATTCCGACGGGGGTGGGCACGGCGGCGCTTCCGGCCGTGGGGCGGGGTCGGAGACGGGGTTACGACGGGGCGGCCCGCCCCCGCCTAGGCCCCTCCTCTCCACGCCTGCGCCGGGCGCGGGGGTGGGGCCGCGCGTTGCCCCGCCGCCGCGAGGTCGACCCCTCCACCCACCGCGAGGGGCGGGATCAGGTTCAGGCCCGGGGTGGGGGTGGGGGCGGAGCGGGCCGGGGCAACCCACACGCCGCAGCCCGGGCACTCGGGCCCGGGGCCCGGGGGTGGCGCGCGCTCGGGAAGGAGGGAGCGGGCGGCAGGAAGTGCCCCCCCTCCCGCCCTGCGCGCTGGGGAGAGGCGGGATGGGGGGGAGACAGAGGTGTACCCTGTGGGGGGAGGGGCCTTGGGGGCACGTTGGGCTGGAGCCCCCGCGCCCTCGCTCCGGGGTAAGATAGGGGCTCCCCACGCGCTCCGAGCGTCTCCCCTGCAGGGGCGGGCGGGCGCTGACGTGTCCACGCATCCGAGCGCCGCGCGGCCTAGGGGGGCCGGGGTGTCGGCGCGACCCCCGGCGGCGGAGGCGGGAACTGCACCTTCGGGCCGAGCGCGGGGAGGGGCTTGCTCCGGGGTCGGCACACGAGCCCGCCCTCCCCAGGAGGTTTCCGCTCAGCCTGCTTGGGTGTCCTTATCTTTGGGGGGCCGCCTGCCTTTTATGCCAGATCCGAAGCAAAACGGATCCTTTAAGACCCCTCGAACTTTGGGCAGCGCGTTCCCACCGATGTGGAAAAGCATCCCTGTGAGAACCCTGCGCGGGCTCCCTGGAGGCCTTGGGCCCCGTCCCTCCCCACTGCCCTCCATGCAGGCGCAGACTTGAGTCTAGTCACTGCTGGGGGTGGGGTGGGGGTGGGGAAGCCTCAGGGCACCCCAGCCCCCAGGGTGGGAGGTGGGATGGGCCTTGAAGGATGTGACCAGAGACGGCTTCGCATGACCTGCTCCCCTGTAGAAGTGCTCTCCCCGCCTCTCTCTCTGTCCCTGTCTTCTCTAGGCCTCGCCTCCTCTGTCCCCAGCCCTCACTGTCATCAGGATGATAACCCCCTCGTCTACACACCCTTCTTCTCCCTGGCACTGGCTGGTACTTGGGGCCCCCTCCCCAGGCCCTGCCTTGCCTCTGGGACCTCACCTCCCCACCCCCCCACCCCCACCAGCTCACAGCAGGTCTGGACTGTCCACTGGCCAGCTCTCCAGTGCACCCGCTGGCCAGCAGGTTCTTTCCAGATCGGGGCCTTTGTGGTGCTCCAGGTGCACCCCCAGCCCTGACCCAGGCATCTGCCTGAAGGCTCCCCTTCATCTCTGCTCCACGTTTGCCCTCTTTTCTAGTGGGGTCCTCGAGAGGGGCTCACCAAGGATTAGCCCACAGGATGAGAACCCCTGGAGGGCCAGCCCGGCCTCGATCTGGTGCAGAGGCCCCCGGTGGCTGACGCGGCCAGGCTGGCATCTGTGCTGCGTGGAGGGCCAAGGAGTGTTGAGGGCTTGGGGGTGCGGGGGGTGGACAGCACTCCTCCCGGGCCCCTCCCCAGGTGGTCCCACCCACTGGGCTCTGGAGCCGCATCTGTGGGAGGGAGCTGTTCTGGTTCCTGTTGCCGGGTGTCCAGGGGGCAGGGTCGGGGGCGGCTGACAGTGCTCTGAGCCCCTGTGGACGGGAGGGTTACCAGGAGGACGGGTGTCCGTGTTCGGGGGAGCAGTCCCGCTCAGGGACCGTGTGGGGCGGGAGGGCTGGCCTGCCGGCTGAGCCCGCACATCTGGTGTCCCCATGACAGTCCTATTTATAGTCTCCATCGGAGAACGTCCCCGGCTGTGGCAGTGGGGCGCCCGCCCGCGCCTCAAGACCCAGGGCCTCGCGCCAAGAGGAGCCCGGGCTGGGGCAGCTGTGGCCAGTGTGGGTCACCGCCTGGCTTGCTTGCTCCCGGGACGCCCCCAGGCTTGCTGAGGGCCAGAGGCGGTCCCGGGCCTGAGGAGGGGGGCCCGCGGCAGCCGCTCCCCACCTGCCTCCCAAGGTCCCCTGTGCCCACCCCAGCCCGGCTTTTCCATCAGAGAGGCCCCGGGCTGGCCCTCAGTGGCTGTCCCTGCCCTGAAGGGAGGGGGCAGGAAGGGGGGCGCCGCGGGCAGCTGTCTGTGTGCCCTGGTGGTGCTGAAACAGGCCTGGAGACCCTCGCCGACTCCGCCAGGACCGAGGGCTCCCAGGGCACCTCGGGCTAGCAGTGAGCTCACCGAGCGGGCCAGGCTGCCCCGGAGCCTGGCTGGCAGGCTGGCCCCCCTGCGCCCTCCAGGAAGCCCTCCCTGGGGGTGGCGGGGGGGTGCTCTGCACAGCTGGCCTTGCCACCCGACTGGCACCGAGACCAGGCGGCCTGCCCGGGCTGCGGAGAAGGGAGGCCTCCGCCGGGGGCATCCTGGGCGACCCGCCGGCCAGCAGGAGGGGAGGCTGGGGGGAGCGGCCTGGAGTGCTCTGAGGGGCTGTGCCTGCCGAGGCCCTGCTGGGAAGTGGGCTGGGCAGAGGGCAGGCGCCCCCAGCTCTCCCGGCTCTTCCCATCTCTGTGTGCGTCCCTTGTCTCTGGCTCAGACTCCAGTCGGGGAACGAAGTTGCCAGGACTCAGGCGCGTGGCTGTCACTCGGTAAATGGCCCTTCCGTGAGTGGACCATCTGGAGTCAGTCCCCAGCCCCAGAAGTCAGAGGCAGGAGGAGGGTCCACCGGGGGCGCCGAGGCCCGGGGGAGAAAGGAGCCCCCTCCCAGAGCCTGCTGGAGCCCGTGTAGCCTCCTGGGGTGTAAGGCAGCCTCAAGGCAGCCCCCCATCAGCCTCTGTCCATCTGCCCGCCCCACCCCGGTGTGGAGGAGGGTGGCTTGGAGGCCCCACCTGGCCCACTGGTGCTGCTCTCCTGGGAGACTCCCAAGAGGCCTGCCTGCCTCTGAGGAGAAGGCCCCAGGCGGGGGGCTCTCCAGGCCAGAGGCAGACGCATAGCCGCCCCCGAGAGGCAGGCCCGCCGGAGCCCCCGCCTGCCTGGGGGGCACCGTCTGCCGGTAGGGCCCTGCCTGCGGCCGCCTTGCCGCTCTGGCCTTTCGTGGTCCAGGCTGGATGCTGCCCCTCCCAGGACCCCCTCTTCCCTCCCAGCTCCTTCTCCAGAGCTGGTGTAATGGCCGGGCCAGCACCTCTGGCTTCTGCTGACCCTCCCTCTTTTTTTTTTTTTTTTTTGTTGAGAATTCAGATTTTCTACAGATTTGTCTGTGGGACACAGTGTGAGGACTGGGGGTCCTAACGGGCTGGGGGCGGTGCCTCTGGTGTCTGAACCCCCCCCAGCACCCCCTGACCTTCAGCTGAAGTCCTGGTGGGTCCCTGGGGCCGTGGCTCAGGCGCGCGGCCAGGAGCGGTGCCTGCCCCCCACCCAGGACTCCTGGCAGCGGGTGGGCACGAGGGGAGGGGCAGGGGACAGCGCCTTTCACCTGGGACCGTCCTGCCCCCACCCCACCTCCTGGGTTCCAAGCAGCCCCTGCCCTCGGGCCTTCGGAAAGTAGGAGGTTTCGTGGGCCCTGTGTTTGCAGAGGCTGCCGACTGAACAGCCAGCTTCGCTCCAAGTCTGCGGGGGCACCCACGGTGGGCAGCCCCCGCCCCACGTCCCGGGAGGCCCGCATCGTCCTTGCGGGGCGGCGACCTTGGACTTGCTGCCCTGGGTTTGGGGACTGAAAATCGTGATTCTGATTTGGAATTCAACCCCAGAAGATGCCTCCTGACCCGGGCATGTGGGAAACACAGCAGCTCCTTCTGTTTCCAGCATTTTTGTTTTTTAAATTGAAACATCATTTTCATTGTTTTTCTTTTGACAGAAGTGTGGTTTTATCTTTAAGCAAAGAAGGAGCTGCAGAGCGACTTGCCGAGTCTTGGGGTGGAGCCGGTGGATGACGGGGCCTGGAGGAAGCTGTCTTAGGGGATTTTCAAGGGCATGGGGTCCTGGCCAGGGCTCTGCCCCCGGGATTCACGCAGCCCCGTGTGGACACCGCCCCCTGCAGCTCACCTGCCACAGCCTCCGGAGGGGGTGCTGTCCTGCACCCCCTCTGTCCGCCTCCACCACTTTGGGTGGGGTAGAGCCCCCAGGAGCCCAGGCATGATGCAGGAGTCAGGGGTTCCCGAGGACGGGCCCCTTCTGGGAACTCACTGCTGGGACACCTGCAGCCTGTCCTCTCCTGACAGACATTCAGAGGCGGAGGCCCTGCTAGACCAGGCTGGCAGCGTCTGTGGCTCCTGGAGCTCGTCGAACCAGAAGGAGGCTGACAGATGCCGCTTGCTCCAGGCTCCCCAGGTGCCACCCCACGTCTCGGGCTCAGAACTCCATCAGCTCCCTCATCGTGGAGGTCCTGGAACCCCCTTTCCCTCACTGGCTGTCATTCCTCTCTGTTCCTCATGCTGAAGCTGGCCCTTGGCGGGGCTCACGGCCCAGCCGCTCCCCCTGCCCTGGGAGCCGGACCGAGCAGAGGTGGAGGGTCGCCTGGGGCCGGGGCTCAGCTCCCCCGTCCTGCAGGGGATCAGCTCCACCCCGCTGCCCCATCTGCCAGCTGTCGACCGTGTATTGGGGCAGGTGTGTTGAGGGAAATTGGGTAGGAAACCTACTGAGAGAAAAGCAGGAAGGGTGCAGGGCTCTCGTGCTCTGGATTGGTTTTGGTCGTTAACCTCCTCCTGCCTTTCACGTTAGAACATAATTATTCCACATCGACCTACGTCCTAAAGACACGTGGACCTCTGCTTCCTCCATCCCTCATTACATCCATCCCCATCCACCCACCCACCATCCATCTATCCATCCCTCTGTTTATTCATACTTCCATCAGTCTGTCCACCTACCCACCCACCATCCGTCCGTCTGTCCTTCCAGCTATCCCCCCACCAAAGCCCTGCTCTGCACACCTCCTCTGCCTGTTTGTCTCCAGTGCCTGCACGCTGCCCGGCTTGGAGTAGCGGCTGCACCAACTGGGTTCTCCGCATTCACCCATTCCTTACAAATACCCGCTGGGTGCCTTGTGTAGGCCACATGCTGCTCCAGGTGCCGAGGTGTGCTGGTGTACAGAACTGAAGAAATGCCCACCCTCTGGGAGATTCGTTTGTGAAACGCACGGCGTCCTAGCCCGTGACACATGCAGAAGACGGAAGAGGAAGCAGGGAGCTGGAGGCCCGTGTTGCTGGAGCTGGGGTGGGGAAGGCCTCGTGAGGAGGTAAAGAGCGAGTGCAAAGGCCCTGAGGCAGAAGCATGCCCAGCTTAGCTGAAGGAGCAGCGAGCCGTGGGGTCACCTGGTGGAGGAGAGACGTCGGGGCAGGGCGAGTGCTGGGTGGAGTGAGATGGGGTCAGCTGGGGATGCACCTTGAAGACCTGCAGGATTGCTGGGGTTGAGGTGGGGGCGTGGACCACAGAGCAAGAGAGAACAAAGGCGGACGTGGAGGATTTGGGCCTTAACGACAGAAGACTGCGTAGCTGTCAGCCCAGCAGGAGGAGCGGGTGTGGGGCACGTCAGGTCTACGGTGCCCTGGACGCCCGAGGGGGCTGCCGCACCACCGCTGCTGAAGCCAGGGGAGACCAGGAGACAGCGAGCTCCCCGGGAGGTGGGGGGGCGGCCCAAGCCCCAGGCCCCAGGGCTGAGTCAAGGGGATGGGGGCCCTTGCCAGGGCCACGTCTGGTGCCTGGAGCCCCTTGGGGCAGGTGGCCCTGCTCTGAGCGCTGAAGTGGGGGTGGGGTGCTCACGGGGACGGGGGGGTGCAGATGGCGAGCGTAGGAGGAAAATGGGTGCGGGATGAGGGGCGGGGGGTCAGCAGGGCGTTTCGGATGGGAAGCAGCAGCTTCATCCTCATGGCTGGGGGCTCAGGGGCCCGTCCACTCGGGTCCAGGGGTGACTGTGCCGGTGAGGGAGCGGCTGAGGGCTCTGGGCGTCCCCTCCCCCTTCCTCCCACTCTGCGAGGGCAGCAGGTGGCCAGGGAGAGGAGGAGGTCGTGGGCTTCGAGGCAGGGGGTGAGCCCAGCCCTGTGTGGATGTGGGGAGATCTGGGGGCCCTGGGCGGAGGCTTTGGATCCGGGGTCTGGAGTGTGGTCGCACCCCGAGTAGGAGGTTGGCAGGTGCGGGCCCCTCCGCCGGCTCCTCCACGTGGCTGCTCGTCCGGCTGCCCCCAGGCCTCCCGGCGTGTCCCCTGCTCTATCCCCCGAGCCCCAGACCTGGCTGATTGGTTGGGGGTGCATTTCAGAGGCAGCTGTGAAATCTGACAAGCGGTCCCTGCAGACACGGCCTCTGGTTTCTGGAAAACCGATCACCTGCCTACGGCCTCTTGATTCTCGTTTGGGAGCCGTCCTGACCCTCAGGCTGCCAGCGGGGCCCCGGAGCCACCCTCCAGGGCAGGGACGGCGGGGAGGCAGGCGCTGGCCGGCCGGCCTCCGGGCGGTGCTGGGCGAGGGGTCTGCCGGGCCGGCTTTGCTGCAGGGCTCTGTGGCCAGGGGACTGGGACCGCCAGGCCTGGGCTCACCCCGGGGAGAGCGCGGATGGTGCAGACGTGCCAGCCGAGAAGGGCACCGGCCGCCCCGCCTTGGGACGCCCAGATGAGCCGCCACGTGTGTCCGGGGGTCGGGGGAGGAGCCCCCCGTCGGAAGTCGGTGTTGCGCGTTCTATTAAAGCCAGTGGTGGGTTCCCTGGGCAGCCCCCTAGCTCGGCGCTGCAGGGCCGCCTCCAGGGGCGTGGGGCTGCTGGCCCGAGCCCTGCGCCGAGACCCGAAGGTGTTCGAAGGCAGCGGGCAGCGTGTGGCCCGGGAACGGAGGGGTGGCCACGTCACGGATCATGACGACACACCCCCTGCGAGAGGCGGGCACTTGGACCAGGCTGCCGCCGCCCTCAGATCCCCCGCACCCCCCAACCCCCACCCAGGGACCCCGCCTCAGTACCCTGCCCAGGGCTCCAGGCCCTTCTCCTGGGGAGCTGGGTGTGCAACGCAGGTGAATAAGTGCATTTGGGGTGAGGGAAGTCACCTCCCACCCCGTGTCCTGGGGCAGAGCTGGGGCCGGACCTGAGGACACATGCCAGCTCTGCAAGGTGGGCCGGGCTCAGGGCCTCCCCACCCCGCCGATGGGGCTGCGTGGCTGAGGGCAGGGGTTCTTCTGAAAATACTTTCCTATCTTTTTAGAAGAAAAATAATTCACTTCCTCTAGGATGCTTTTAAAAATAATTAGCCTCTGAAGACACGGCTGTCTGGCTTGTCTTGTGGGAAGGGGCGGCTCTGGGGGTGGGATTGCTGCCCGCTGGGGGACATGGGAGAGAAGGAAACACTTTTCTTCCTTGCAGTCTGTAAACTGTCTGGAGAGCTTCAAAGTTGGAGAAACCATAAAAAAGAAAATAAGAAATAACAGAAAGTGAGGTTGCCATGGAAACCGTCCTCTCCCGCCCTAGCCCGCCAGTGCTGGCACCAGAGCGTGGAAAAAGCTCGCAGGGCTGGCCGGGGCTCCCACCAGGAATGCGGCCGCAGCTGAGGGGGGCGCGGGAGTCGGCTCCCACCGTCAGGGAACATTCCAGCACCCGGGGTGGAAAACAGGCCACCTCCCTGGCTGCGCTCTGCCCTCCGGCTCGGGCCAGCCTGGGGGCCGCGGACGCCCCGCGTTCCTGGGGCGGGACGAGAAAGGGCCTCTGGGGCTGGCAGGAATTTGCTTGACCTTGAGTCAGTTCCTTCAGAAGAAGCCACGGTTCTGGGGGTCCTGGGGGCCGGCTTGGGCCGCTGGGAGGGGGCCCACATTCCGCAGCCGGGCACCGGGCCTCCCTGGCCGGCCTGGAGGAAAACGGCGCATGGCAACGCCGCAGTGTTTCCAAGCAGCCCGGTTTCTAGGTGTTCCCGGGAACACGCAGCCACACCAGCCGCAGCCAAGGGCGCCGGCGGGGGAGCCGGCGAGAGCTCAGTGGGCAGCGGCCGCAGAGCCGGGCCCCAGCCCTCATCTGACCTTGTTCCTGAGGCCCTTCTCCCAGCAGATGGGAGAGGGCCTGGCCAGGGGCCCCCTTGCCGGCCTCGGAAACCACCCAAGGCCCAGCCCAACCGCCACGTGGTCCCACCGTGGGCCCGGCGCCCGGCCGAGCCTGGCCTGGCTTGACCCACATCTCAGAGACTCGACCGTCCACCTGGCTTTGCCCCTCACAGCCTGGCAGTCCATTCGGTCCCCTGCTGGCTTCTCCCAGCTGGTACACGGGGGCACGCTCTCTGCCTAGGCTCGCCACCTCCTCCTCGGGCGCACGCGAGGGTTCTGGGGTCCTGTTGGGGGTGACCTCGGGGCTGGTCCTGTTGGCCAGTTGGCAGGAGTGTGTAGCTGTTGTTAGGACGGCCAGTGCCAGCTCAGAGAGCCAGGCGGGGGCACTGCCTGGAGCCCCAGCGCTGCCCGTGCACGGGGGCCTTTCCGGCTGAGGCCACCAGCAGGGCTCGCCAACACTCCCAGCTGCACGAGGGGTCGGGCGGGCCACACCCGGAGGCCTGCCTGCCTTCTGACCAGGACCCCAGACGGACCCAGGGACTTTCGCCTTGGCCGAGGGGACAGGGAGGCGCCCTGCTGGCACGCCCAGTCCTTGCAAGGGACTGAGCCTTGGGAGGGGCTTGGTGAGGACCCTCGGCCGGTTGCCCCTCCACCTGCCCAGGCCCCTCTTGGTGCGGCCTTGGGGGGGCCCAGAGACCCTTGTTGGGGGCACCCTCGTGCAACCCGAGGCCCATCCGGAGCCCTGGGAGCTGCCCTTCCTGATGAGGCGTTTGGAGGTCGACACAAATGACTCATTCGGATCGTGGAGTGACAGCCGGAGACGCCCCACCTGGCCGTGTCCGCCGCTGCCCGCCTACCTGGGAAGGCCGCTGCTGCCAGCTGTGCCGTGACCACCCTGTCAGGCCTGCGGGGAGAAGAGGAAAAGGCCCTTGAAGGCACTGCCCGGGTCCCCCGCATCCGGGCCTGAGGACAGCGGAAGCCTCAGGCCCGCCCTCGTGTGACCATCCTGCCCTCCCAGGCGCATTGCTGCCTTTGAGGGGGAGTGTGCGCCAGCCCCTCTCCGCTCTGCCTGCACCTGGAGGGGGGTCCCTGCGAGCCCTGGGACCTGGGTCTCCGGCCCTCAGCCCCCGAACCTTGCCGTCCGATCCCAAACGTGCCCACAGACAGATGGAGCCAGAGCTGGAGCCAGACAAACCCAGTCCCAGCCCCACTGCGGGCGCTGCCCTGTAGAATCCAGGGGCTGCTCTGAAAAGTGGGCGTCAGAGCTGCACTGAGGCCTCACGGAGATGCGGAGTCTGTTTGGGGAGGACACAGGAGCTGCGTTTATTTCCCAGCGAGAAGTGACAAGTGGCAGCTGGGACTCAGGGGGTCTGGGGCCATGGGCGCTGGGTGTCCCCTCGTGAGGCAGGAGAGAAAAGGCAGCGGGTGAAGACAGGAGGTCGCGGGGCTCCCAGGGGCCCAGCTGTTCAGCCCCGGGGCCCAGTCCAACGTTTCCGGCTCAACCATGCGGGCTTCTGCTCTGCAGTGAGTGACGGGCTCACCCTGCCTGCCCGCAGGGGAGGGTCACCTGCCCAGGAGGACCACCTGGGCTTCACCTCCAGGCAAGGGCAGGGCACTGTGCCCCAGCTGAGCCCTGACTGCACCCTCCGTTTCTGCCCAGCCTCGTCCACGCATCCTCGGGGACAAGGGAGCCGGTGCCGTGTGGACGGCAACCCTGAATCCTTGGGCTGCTGGAGCTACAGAGTCCCAGGTGCCACAGGCTGGGCTTTGCCCTGACTTACCCCCCAGAGGGACTTAGGGGAGTGGGCGGGCTCCCCCCACCCCTGCCCTCTGTGGCTGGTGGTTTCCTGTCATCAGAGCATGGGGGCGCCTGGCACAGGCTTGGTGACCCACCAGGTTCTGACCCCTTGCCAAGCTTCCACACCTCAAGCGTGGTTTGGGTGATAAAAAATTAAAGACAAAAGATTTTAAATTCCTTCGTTTCTAGTGGGGGAAATGGGCCTTGGCTCGGACCCAGGAGCCGCGTTAAAGATTCTGAAGTGCGGGTATTCAGCTCTAAGAATAACCAGAGCCTGTCAGGCTGCCAGCTTTAAGAGAAATAAACGGGGTTACAAGAACCCTGAGAGTTTTTACAGAGCCCTCAGGGCTTCGAGAAAACAGAGGCAGAGCCGGGAGGGAGCCAGCGGATTAGCTGACGGTTCTGGTAGACCCGAGGGCTCGGGGGCTGGCCCGGTGGAGACCGGTGCAGCTGCAGCCCGGGCGGTGTGTGAGGTGGAGGTTCTGTCTGAGCCCAGAAACGCTGACGGGGCGCCCACTGTGTGCACAGCGCTGGAATCAGGAGGGCTCAGAGCTGGGATGCTAACGGACTTCCTCTCGGAATCCACCTGGACTCCAGGTCAGTGGGAAAGCGTGCGGGGGTCAGTGGGGAGACCTGAGACCCAGGTTAGGGGGGGATGGGGATGGGGCAGGATGTGGGAGGGGCCGAGTGCACCCGAGGTCCTGCAGTCCCCCATCCAAGACCTTCCTTCTGTCTGTGGCTGGTGTCCTTGCCTTCATGTTTCTCGTGCTCAGGGTTCTTGAGTGTCTGAGATCTGTGGGTTCGTAGTTGTCATCAAATTTGAAAACATTTTGTTTGTTTGTTTGTTTTTGTTTTTTTTGCCATACGCGGGCGTCTCACTGTTGTGGCCTCTCCCGTTGCGGAGCACAGGCTCCGGACGCGCAGGCTCAGCGGCCGTGGCTCACGGGCCCAGCCGCTCCGCGGCACGTGGGATCCTCCCGGACCGGGGCACGAACCCGTGTCCCCTTCATCGGCAGGCGGACTCTCAACCACTGTGCCACCAGGGAAGCCCAGATTTGAAAACATTTTGGCCATAATTTCTTCAAATATGTTTTCCATCCCCTCCTTGCCTATCGCTTTGGAAGCTCCGATTCTGTGTACGCGTTTGGCCTCTTGAAGTCGTCTCAGGGTTTAATAAGCAAGATCTGCTTACCGTGTCCGGTGTTGTCTTGCTTTGGGTTTCATCTGGAATGGCCGTGTCTTCAAGCCCACTCGCCCGCTGCGTGGCCATTACCCCTCTGTCAGACATCGCAGTTTCAATCTCCAGACGTTTGATTCAGTCTTCTCAACCTTCCATGTTCCATCAGTTGTCACCGGTCCAGTGTACGTGCCCATGAATTCTTCCACTTGTGTCGTCCAGGGTCAGTTCTGATGGACTGATTTTTCTCCTCGTTACGGGTTCTGCTTTCCTGCATTCTCTGTGTGCCCGGTAATCTTCGATGAGAAGCTAGACATTGTGGGTTTTACCTTCTTGGCTGCCGGATACTTTTGTATTCTTGTAAATATCCTTGGTGCTGTTACGTTACTTAGAAACAGTGCCATCCTCTTGGGTCTTGCTTTTCAGGTTCATTCGGTGGGGTTTAAGGTAGGACCCTTGTGAGTACCAACGCCCCGTGAATTTGGAGGTCTTCTGGCCCGGCTGTTGGAACGAGCCCGCACTTTTCACAGCCCGTGTGAGCTCTGGACCCGACTCCCTTTAACCTTCTTGGTGGGTCTCTCCTGGCCTCTGGCACGATCCTCACACGCACGGGCTGATCCGTGCTCTGCAGACTCTGGGGCTCTCTCCTCTCTGTGCTGCGAACTCTTGCCGCCTTGGCTTTCCGGGCCTCCCAGCTCCGTGTCTCCCCGCCGGGGCATCCCTGAGCCCGCCTGGGTCCCCTGCCTGCGCCACAGCTGGAGACCCCGGAGGCAGCGCGCTGGGGGACCCGAGGGCTCACCCCGATGGTTCACCCCCATGGCTCACCCCGAGGGCTCACCCCGACGGTTCAGCGTCACGGTTCCCCATTCCTCGACATCAGATGTACAATGTCTCGAGGACTGTGTCCTGGATCTTGTCCAGTGTCTTACTTACTTGCGGGAGGGCAAATCCAGCCCCTTGCATTCCATCTTGGCTGGAAGCAGAAGTCCGTTTCTGCATTTACAGACCAAACCGAGGCCTGGTGCCCAGACAGCACCAACGTGTCTTCCAGTGACCCTGCCTGAAGGGTGGGGCTCCTCAGGGGGAGGGCGACCTCGAGCTCCTGCTGCGTGGGGCTGTCCGTCCAGGGCCTTTGTCAGGCGTCTTGACCTGACAGATGTGTCCCTGTGACACGAAGCCTGCAGTGAAGCTTCCCTGGTGGGTCCCCCCGAGTCCTCCACGAGGCCCAGGGGCCTCACCCTCTGCCTGTTCCAGTGGGACACGTGGTCCAGCTGGGCCTCCTGCGAGGGTCCCTGTCGGGCACTCAGCTACCCAAGGGACCCGCCAGTCCGTTGGCTGTCCTCTTGGCACAGGTGGTCCCACGGCTGTGCCTCTCCTTTCCGGAGGCCCTGAGAGTGTCCTGCCAGAGCTGGTGCGTCGCAGCACTGCACTGGGGTCACAAAGGCCCTAGGAATCTGCCCTGGACTTTCTCTGCTGAAATTACCGGGAGCACGTCTGATCCTGAGCGGAGCTGTTGCCAAGGCGACGCCCACGGAGCCTAGGCTGGGTGTGGGGCTACAGCTGAGCTCCGTGGCCCGTGGCTTCTCACTGCTTTTCCACGTGGCCCAGGTCAGGAGAGCCAATGGGCAGAGGTGAGAAAAGGGCCGTGATTGGATGAGAAGCTTGAGGCTGGTCGGCCAGACCCCGGCGAGCAGAGCGCCTGCACACAGCCGGCTCTTCTGCAGGCAGCTGGCTGCAGGAGGCGCTGGGCATTGGGAGCCGCTGGCCAGGTGCCCAGTGACCACGGGAGAAAGGGGCTCACGCTCTGGAGAGACCGGTTCCCTACTGGGCCCGGCGTCTCCAGCAGCCCACGTGAGCCGGCCCTGTCCACCCACAGACCCGCCGGGGACGGGCTGGGGTGCGGGCTCTGGGCGCGGTCAGACCTGCGCCTGACCCTTGAGGCCATCTGTTTTCCAGTCTGTGGAGTGTGGCGTGGGGTGTGGATCCCCCGAGGCCTATCTGGGCATGGGGACCAGTCTTTGAGGCTGACCCGCTGCGAGAGCGTGGGGACCCCTTCCCGCGGCCTGGTCAGGGGACAGCCCCGGGCAGTCTGGGTCGAGGCCCAGGATCCTGGGGGTGGGCGGGAGCGTCACGCCAGCACTCGTGGGATGTGCCGGCTGACAGGGCCCAGTCAAGGCCCCAGTTCGGGAAAACTGTCGCCCTGAGGGTCTGCAGCCTGCAGAGAAGCCCGCCCAGGCTCCCCCAACCTGCTGCTCATGTGGGGCGTGGGCCCCGGGGCTTCTCTGGCCCCCGCGGAGAGCCCATACGAAAGTTCCAAAATTAAAAGTCAGCTCGTTGCAGCACTGCGGCTGGCCCTGACGTGGGCCTAGCCGGGAACTGTCGCTGCCTCCCTAGGACCCCGAGAGACGGGGGGTCTCACGCAGTGCCATGGGCTCTGGAGCAACAGCCCCAGGTTGGCGCGGGCCTCCGGGCGGCTCCTCTCCCAGAGCCTCCTGTGCCCCGCACGGCACCGCTGGGCAGTCAGCTCCAGGCCCTGGAAAGCCTGCAGGGTGTTTTGTGTTTGGGGGTGCCTGCTGAGGGGGTCCCTCGGCCGGGGGATCGTGGGTGGTGCCCTGGGGGTCGGCGTGTGAAGGGTTAAGGGCTCTGTCGGGCCTCCAGCCTCCGCATCTGCCGTCGGGGTGATTCTTCCAGCCCTGCGTCAGGGGGGAAGCATCCCGCTCTGCTGTGGGGCGGAGCGGTCAGGGTGCCAGAGCCGCGCTTCCCGGCCAGCTGTTCCCGCCTGGCCCACACCTGCTCTGGCTTGTTATTCCTGCGGACAAGACGGGCTCACTTCTCAGTCTTTGAAAGTCTCTAAAGAAGTAAAGAACCTTCCGTTTCTCTTGTTCTCCATGAATGCCCACCCTGAGGAGCTCCCTGCCGAGGGCCGGGAAGGCAGAGGGCCCGTGGGCTTTGCCTCGGTCCTCACGTGGGGAGCCTTCGGGTCATTCGAGATTCAGTTCTAAAGCATCTGCCTGTGGGCCCCTGGGCTGAGCCCCATGTAGGACACGGAGTCGGGGGAGGGCTCCCAGAATTGGCCCCCAAAGGCCAGAGGGTACGGTGGGAGGCCTGGGGTCCCGGGAGAGGCAGGCAGCCCCTGGCCTGTGGCCGTGGAGTTGCCCGTTTACTCCATCACGGGGGCCGAGGGGGCCCCGTCCCTGCCCTGCGGCTGCAGGTGTGCTTCCCTCTTGTCTGCCTACTGTGGCCTCACCAAGCCGGGCCTGCCTGACTGGGCCCAGCACATTCAGGGTGCGGGGACCAGCGCTCGAGACAGGAACTGCTGACCCCGGTGGTTCCTGGACTGCGCCCCACCTCCCTCCAGTCCAGTCCAGGGCTGTCCTGGACTCGGCAGAGGCGGGGGGCCGGCGGGCGGAGGGGAGCCCAGGATGCAGGCTCAGGGAGGACGCGAGCCTGTCTTAGGGGCTCGGCGGTCACCGCGACCCTCTGCGGAGGTGGGGGGCTCTTGGACCGCGGGCTTCAACTGTCTATTCAAGTAGAAAATTGTCTCCATCTGCGTTGGCCTAATGACTGATTAAATGACTAATCACGGAAGCCTTAATGAAGCCCGTTTTTCTCTGAGCGAGCAGGGCGTGTCGCTCGCTGTGTGTCAGGCTCCGGCTGGTCCTCCGCTGAGCAGTTTTGGGCAAGGTCAAGTGCAGCCACCAGGCTGATGGGGCTGCGGGCGCGTCTTCCTGTCACAGAGCCGGCATCCAGGATTTCTGGGGAAGATGCAACCAGAGCCACGTGCTCCCCAATTCGGTGGAATTCTCCCGTGTGGCCGGGCAGGCTCACGGCCACGGTTCTGAAATGGAGAATGTCTTGTGCAGCTGACACAGTCTCACATCATTCAGGAACTGACAGGGCTCTGTGTCATGCTGTGAAATTCCGTAATACGCCAGGAATGTCTCCGCAGGAATGCAGCGAGGCCTGCGGTGGAGACCACGCTCTCCCGGGAAGCAGCACGGCACAGGGCCGCCCTCCAGCCTCCCTGGGTCCTGGGGCCGCAGGGAGGGGCCACCCTGTCCGCACGCCGTCTCCCCTGGTCTGGCACTGCGGGGACTGGGGACCAGGGCAGGCTCCCCTGACCGTGGTGGGGCAGCAACCAGACTCTGAGACGCAAAGAAGCCACGTATGCGATGGCCGGAAAGAGCCAGAGCCCCGTGGACGCAGGCCATTCATTCCCAGGGGAAGGGGAGTTCAAGGCGGCCACACCCCCTGTACGGCCCCCAGGACTCGGGCCCTCCCTTGTCGTCCACACGCAGGGCCCTTCCAGGCCGGAACCCTGCCTGCTCCCTCCACAGGGCGGGGTCTGTGTGGTGAGGGGCCCCGGTGGGCTGGGCGCCCCTTCCCTGGGCGGGCGTGCACCTCCAGGAGCAAATGGTCAGAGCGTGTCTGCGGCGGGGCCGGGGCCTGGTGGGCTGCCGGCTAGGCTCTGGGGAGGCCGTGACCCCCAGGCCGAGGGTGCCGGTCTGCCCCAGCGGGACCCCTTCCCTCCACGGAAAGGCTTACTTTAGGGGGCACAAAGGTAATTTAATTAAACCTGAACATTGTGACAAACAGCAGGTGGTTCCCCTTGAACTTGCCCCTGTGTTACGTGAAATAAAGACCCGCTCGGCTCTGAGGCTGCAGGGCCCGCGTCACCCAGCCCTCGTGGGGATGGAGAGGCACCCTTGCAACCCCGGCTACTGTTGGAACCCTCTAGATGGTGACGATGGGTGCAGCTAGCAAGTGACGACGTGAGGTGTCCTGCGGCTCTGAGGGGTTACCAGGGGAGGACACGCAGGGGCCCTGGGGCAGGAGGGCAGGCAGGTGGTGGCTGAGTGGGGGGCCATGCGGGCTGTGGGCATGGCCGGGGCTGCTCTGAGGGTCAAGTGGCCCTGGGGCCGCAAGGTCAGCTCGCCCTGGGCCCAGCCCCACAGTCGGCCGCCTGGACCACTTCCGCGGGCCCCGGAAGCTGAGCAGCGCCGGCCTACCCTTGGTCTCCTCCTGGGTCACCCTGGGTTGGGGGGTGGCGGCCACCTGAATTCAGCGGCTCCTTCCACCCTTCCTGGACCTTGGGGTCCGACACCTCAAGGCCAAAGCCTACAGGCCAGCCTGGAGGCTCCACGGTCACGGCCAGGTGTCGGATGGCCCCAAACTCAGGGCCCCGTGGACGGGGTTTTGGGGGAAACGGAAAGGGTTTCCAGCGTTGCCTGCTGCGCGCTTGCCAACCAGAGGGGAGGGCGAGGGCTGGGCTGCACCCGCCGGGCATCCACGTACGCCGTCTCGCTCCCGTGAAGACTGTGGGTACCTCAAGGAACCTCGTCTGCAGGCAGGTGTTTGCCAGTTGGCCCGAGATTCGGAACAAGCAGGAGACAGTTGTGGCGGTTTGCAGTCAGCTTCTGTCAATATCTGCGTCTTTAGCAAGAGTGACGGACACGTCTGAGAGAGCAACCACCCCGGCGGGGGGGTACGGCGACTCTGGGGTTTGCTGCCGGGGGGAAGAGCGAGCCGGGAGAGCCTCGTCTGGGGTGGCCCTGGCAGGGCCTCGGCAGCCTTGGGCTGTACCAGGAGTGACCGATGGTCTGTGCCCCCCGGGGTTGCCACAGGGTGAGACCCGCGGGCGGCCCCCATGCTGGCCTCTCCCAGGCTTTGCCTCCTTCTGCCCCCCCCCCCAGCCCTCCCCCCGCCCCCAGGGCTGGGAGGCAGACTGTCAAGAAACAAATGCGGAAATGCGGATGGTGACACAGGACGGGCTTGGCTTTGCTGGACGGGGACGGCCCTGTGGCCTCTGCGTTTGCCTGAGCCAGCCCGGGGGGGTGGGGGGCCAGCGGGAGACCCGACTGGCCCTGCACTCCGTCTTGGCGTCTGGGTCAGGCCCTGCAGGCTAGCTGCCCATTACAGAAAGAGGGGTCCCCCAGCCGACCGTGGGGGAGGGAACCGCCGTGTGTTGCTGGTGAGACCGTTCGGGGCAGGAGGCACTAAGGACTCAGGAGGCCCCGCCGGCTGCAGAGGCCCACGTGCCCCTTCTCCCCCCACCCCCGGCCCCTGTGGGTCTGTCATTCACAAGCCAGAGCCCCAGCCTGGGACCTGGCCGCCGGGTGGGGCCTCGAAAGGCGTCAGGAGGAGGTGTCACTTTGCCCCGGTCGTGTAGCGGGGAGCCCTGTGCAAACGCTGTGCCTCCTGGCAGGGGTGGGGACAGTGGGCCCAGCGGGAACCGAATGTCCACGGCTCTGCGGGAATTCTCAGTGCAAACCCGGAGGCCCAGGTGCTTCTGACTTGCCAGAGCCGGCTGCTGGAGAGGATGGGTTTCTTAGAAGTCCCAAAGGTGGGCTTTTGGGTCCAGAGGCAGGTGTGGAGGCTGGCACAGGGCACTGACGCTTGAACAAGCGCGAGGAAGTTGTGGTGGGCGGGACCAGGACGGCCCGCGCCCCATAACGCAGAGCAGGAGGTGCTGGGGACCTCCGGCCGGTCCCCGCCTCTTCCCTGTATGGGGCCGGGGACCACACAGACCCAGAGCAGGTCGGGGACTCGGGGGCACAGAGCTGGGGCCCTGGAGGAAGCCTTGAGGCCAATGCCCGTCAGCACAGGGCATCTGGGCAGTGGGAGTGTTGGGATCTGTGGGAGGAAAGGACCTCACGGCTGCAGGAACTGGCCCCGGGGCCTGGGAGGTGGATGCAGGCCAGGCAGGTGGGCTCGGGCCGGGGCGCTGGGGCCAGGTCGGGGTTTGCCTGTCCACACTGGCACGTGTCCTTAACCGCGGCAGCTCCAGGCCCCGTGGGGAGCTCTGCATACGGGGCCCTGCCCCTCCACAGCTGGCCCGGCTGAGGGGGTGGCCCAGGAGCTGTGGGAGAATTCAGGATTAAAAATATCTCTCCGGGGTTTCTATATTCGGAGAACGAGCTCAGATGGGGCTCCCCAGGGAGAATGGGCCAGGCCTCACACTCGGGCCAACACGTGGGCACGGAGCAGTATAAGACGCAGACGTGCCCTCCTGGGGTGGTACCCACGCTAGCAGAGGACATGTCATTTCAAGAGCTTGGAAAGCCCTCAGCAGGGCCGGCCTGCGGGAGGAGGTGGCTGCTCCCCCGTCTTCTCAGAAGAATTGGACGGTGAGAAGCTTCTTTTGCTGAAATCAGACGTTTCCACATCAACCTCAGCTGCCGGGTTGCCACAGTTACCAAATCAAGCAGCAGTTCTGCCCTGAGCGTCTGGGTGTGTGCACAGTTATGTGGGTTATTCCTGGGGTGTTTCAGCCTTTGGCTCGCACGCGTGTTCCCGAGATCGCAACGCTGGGCACCGTGGGCCCCGTGTCTCGCAGGGTCTTGCCTGTTTGTTTTGCTCTGTTTTGAGTCTGTGCTTCTCCGGTCGTCAGTGAGCTTCATATCTAATTCACAAACCGTGACTCAGAACGACACAGAAGGATGGCCCCTTCTGCTGGAAACGGCGCACCCCCGCTCCCCCCTGGCGAGTGGGATCAAAGGCCTGTCCGCCTGCCGACCCCGTGCCAGCCTCCAGGTGTCCCGGCCCGTCCCCCTCCCGCTGGCGTCACGGATGAGCAAGCCGATCGCTGGGAGCGTCGGCGGCTGCAGCATCTCAGGGCGGCGCTGCGGACCCCCTGCCCATCTGTCCTGCGTTTCTCCTTTTCCTAGAGTTTTGTGGCTGCGTCTGTGCCCACAGGCCTCTGCTCTTGTGTGGCTGTTTCAACGTGTGCCGCGGGCTGGCGGCGAGAGGCTTCCACGGCCCTCCGACCTTGGCTCCCGTGGCTGGCAAGCCTCACGCTCGGGTCAGAGGCCGGGCCTTGGGGGCAGGCGAGTGTCTCGGAGGGCCTGGCACCCCTCCCCGGCCCCTCAGGGGCCATGTCCTCCCTCCCCGCCCACCCAGGGCCCGGCTGCCTGTCTCGGGAAGGAGGGCTCCTATCTTTCAGGAGCGGTGATTGGATTCTCCGGGTCTCACGGCCCAGTTGCCAGCCCGGCTGGGCTCCGCGTGGCCACAGCTCATAGGTTCCACCCGTGAAGGGGACCCCAGGTGGCGGGGCGCTGGCGGCTCCGTGGAGGGCCGCCCCGTGCTCAGGACTCCCAGGCACTCGGGTCTGGAGCGGGGCTGAGGGTCAGTCCCACCCGAGCCTCTGGAGCTGGTCTGTTTGGCTTGGCGGGGGCGGGTGAGGGGCTCCCAGGAAGTTCCTCTGGAATCCAGCCTCCCGCCTGCGGGGCAGGGTCAGCGCTGCAGGGAGCGTGTGTCTGAGAAGGAAGAGCAGAGGGTGTCCCCTCGCCTCCCCACACAGCCCTGCCCACTGTGTCAGACAGAAACCCCAACTAGCCTGGGCGCACCGCGGTCTCTGGGCCCGTAGGATGGGCGTGTGGCGGCCTGAGCGGCTGTGCGGGGCGGGGGGGGACGTGGGGAGACGAAGCGCCCGCCCGCCTGAGGCCTGGCTCCCCGCCCAGTGGCCCCCGGCCTCTGTCCACTGGCTGGAGCGGCCCGCAGGCCCCGTGAGGAAGGTGTCCCCTGTGACCGCTCTGCTCCACCCCCACTGCCCCATCCCAGGCGAGGCCTTCGGTGCTGCAGGGACATCGCCGTCCTGGCCCAGGCCCCGGGCTCCCCTCGCCCCAGGCCACGGAAGCATGTGTGATTCCAGGGCAGACAGAGGTCTCGCTCGCGGCCTCCATGCCCAGGCCTGGGGACACCGGGCAGGCGGGTGGAGAAGGGCCCCCCGTCCCCGAATGCACACGCCGGCGAGGCCCTGCCTGTGGCCCAGCTGACGGGGAGGCCAGACCGAGCCCCCAGGCGCCCGTGAGTGGGGTCAGCCTCTCCTACCTGCTGTCTCCTGGCGGGGCCCGCACTGTGGGCGTCGTTCTCCTGCAGCCCAGGCCTCAGGGCCTGCTGCCCGCCTTATAGAAGGAGCGGGTGGGGCTCCGAGGGCCCCCCCGCGCTGGCCGCAGTGTCTGAGCCACGTGGGGCTCTCCCGCCTCGCCTCGCGGAGGCTGTCCAGGAACAGGATGGGGTGGTACCCGGGGGGAGGGGGCCCGCGGCGGACGCCGGAGAGCGGGGTGCAGCTTCTCCCTGCTCGCCGGCGGTCCTCAGGGCAGCGGGGCTTGTGTCCCCCAGCAGAGGGGAAAGAGCTTTTCCAGAAAAATGAAGAACGAAAAGGCCTTTTAAGTGCCACAAAGCAAAAGTTTGAAGCGTGACTTGTGTGGCTGCGGTGGTCGGGCCACGGTGGCCACGTGGGCCCTGGGGGCCTGGCCCTACTGCCCGGCGTGGGGCCACGCGGCCCTCCCTAGGCAGGGCCAGGCCGGGTCCAGTGAGACAGAGCAGGCTCCGTGGCTGGTACGCTTTGGGGGCCACAGCCCTTTGACGCCCCTTCATCTGGGGTCCGCTACCAGGCCTGGCAGGCTGTGCTCTGGGGCTGGGAGGGTCTCCTGTCGCGAGGCCCCTGCTGGCTGAGGCCCGGGCTGCCTGGGGCAGGACTGGGCAGGCCACAGGCCAGAGGCCTCGTGCTTGGCCAGGCAGAGCCCAGCGCCCGCTTCTGAACAGTGTGGCCAGAGGACATTCCTGCTTGCTGACGGCTGCCCAGTGCGGGTGACGTCAGACTGCACCCGTGACGGCGAGGGGCATGGGTGGGGCTGCAGCCGCCCCCCCAGGAGACCCTGGAGCCCTCCTGTGCTGGGGAGTGTCAGCGAGCTGGGCTCGGCCTGCCTGTCCTGCAGCGGGTGCCCCCCGGACTGCTGCTCCCCCCGGCTTCCTCCATCCCTCCTCCGCCTGGGGCCCCAAGGGGCGAGGGCGACAGGGAGCGTTTCCCCTAGCAGGCCCGCCCCCATGCTCCGGCGGCTCACAGACAGGGGTGCAGCCCCAGCCCCGCACCTCCGCACTCGGCCTTTTCTGCACAGAGGCCGACAGCTGAGCTTCCAGGGGACTCTGCGATGTGGCGTTGGTGCAGGGTCACCCCAGGACCGTCCCCAAAACAGGCCCATCAGGCCCGCTGTCCTATGGGGGCTGGACTCAGGACTCTGCTGCCCACCCTCTGTCCATGCACACCAGTGGGGAGGAGCCTCAGGGAGGTGGCTGGACGCTCCTGCCAGCGGAGTCTGCAGGGTGGACCCCTCATCGGCCCCCCTTGGTGGGGGGGCCTCCGGGTGAGTGGAGGGGTGTTTCTCATCCATATGCTCGGGATGGGGTCCCGGGGCTGCAGGCATTAACGCGCCTTCCCCGGAGCCCCAGCTTCTGCAGGGAGAGGTGGAGACGGGTCCCAGAAGAATTTCCAAATTACAGGTGGGGAATTATTTCTCCCGGAGGCGTCTTCACCTCATCATTATGGTACATTATAAAAAGGAAAGTCTCCCTCCACAAGGACGTTCTCTGCTAACGTCCTCTCCTCAGCAGTTTCTGCTGCCCTCACACTATTTACGTCCTGGGCAACGACAGGAACTGTGCTGCTGACGGCACTGTTTCCATTTCTTAACGCACCACCGGCTTCCACGTGACTTCACGAGGGGCTGACTTCTCCTGCCTCTTTTATCAACACCTCTGGACAATAGAGACCCTGCGCTGTGCTCTGACAAGGTGACCGTGCTAGTGGCGCCAGGCGGAGCTGGGCTGGCCGGGGCCGCCGTCCCTCCCGGAGAAGTAACCTCAGACCTGGGCCCGCAAGACGCCACTGCCAGGGGCTGGGGGCCGGGGGCCGGGGGGTGGGCTGGGGGCCGGTCCACACCCAGCCTGAGCTGCCGCCCCCCGGCTCTGGGCTGTTGGAAGAGGCCCGTCCTCCCGACCATCACAGGCAGCCTCGGAGCCCAGGTCTCGGAAACCAACGGGGTGGACAAGGCGGGGAGAGGGCATGGTGAACCCGATGGCGGCTCAGGACCGCCTCCATCTCGGCCACGAGGGCGGGCATTCCCGACCCCCGGGACGCGCCGTGCGCCGTCCAGGGACAGAAGAGCAGGGTGCTCCGAGACCCGGCACGAAATGGCTGAAACCCCAGAGGCAGCTGTGTCTGCAGTCCTGGGAGGGAATCTTCCCAGATTCAGGTGCATTTGGACCCTGGCCTGGGACTGGGGGCTGCGAAGTGCATCTGACCCCAGTGGACGGCCCCACAGGGAAGGAGGGGCAGGCGGCGGGGCAGCCTTTGGAATTGGATCCTGGACACAGGAGACTGAGGGGTGCCCATCCCCACAAACACGTGCTGCCCGTGCTGGACACCAGGCCACTTCCTGCCGCCTGCACTCGCCGGCCTCATCTGCTCAGGGGGAACCGCCTTCTGGGGATGGGCAACCACTCCAGGCGCTTGAGCCAGAAGCCGGAGCAGCCTCCGTGCCCCCACCCCGCACCCTCTCCGCGCCTCGTCTGCTCTCAGCAGCCCCAGCGACGCCAGCTCTGCCGCAAATACTTTCGACTCTGAACCACCATGCTCTCCGTGCCCACCACGACCTCGCGGGCCCCAGCACTGCCCGGCTGCTGCCAGCTCTGCCCTTGGTGGGACTCCAGGGTCCTCCTCACCCTTCGACCTGCTCTCCATGGAGCCAGGCCGCTGCCCCAGCTGCCCCCAGAGCACAGTCCGGCCGGGCCCCGCTCAGCCCCGCTCGCTGACCCCCGTCTCGGACATGCTCCCTGCCACCTCCTCTGAATTGGCTGGATGGTGGCTTCCTGGCCCGTCCACTGGGTCACTCAGCTTCTGTTGGCTCTGCTGTGTGATGTCCAAGCCTGCAGAGCCTCCCTGGGGACAGGTCAGCCAGCCGTTCTCCTGGCCGAGTTTGCACGGACTCCGTGGGCCCTGAGGATGCCACATAAGAGGAAGAAACGCCCTCACCCCCTTATGCTCCAAAGGGGACAGTGTTCCTGGGGGGAGGGGTCCCACCTCGGCCTCCAGGGCCCTTGGCGCTGCTCCTGGCGCGTTGCTGGGTCCTCCCCAGCCAGGCGGCCCTGTGAGCAGATGCGAGACTCCAGATCTGGGGAGTGACTTCTGAAGCCTTTGTGTCGATTTTAATTACAACAATTATGGCTTTATCAGCAAGATAAAGGTCACTGCCGGCCAGGGAGATCAGGCAGCTTGACCTCTCCGGGAGGGAAATGCCAATTAATTATCTTTTTACAGCCAACTCAATTAGACTCCCTAATCACCTGTGTAGGACGCAGAGGCGAGAGGCGCAGAGACCTCGTGCAGGCCCGGCTGTTCCCCGGGGGAGAGCCGGCTCTAGGCCGGACGTTTCCTCCGTTTGCGACACTCAGACCCCTAAGAGGTTATCAGGCCGAAGCGGACAAGCCGTCCTGTCTGCTGGTGACTAGACACACCGCGCAAGCCTTCAGGGCAGCCTCCATCAGCGAGGGGCTGGCGGGTTGCAGACACAGGGACACACGAGCACCGGGGCAGCCAGTGAAGCAGGGAGGCCATGCAGGGAGGACACGTGGGCCCTGGGTCTCGATGACCGGGGGTCGGGGGAGGCATCCTTTAGGGCTGTGCACGGCCAGGCGGGCACCCTCGGGCCCCTTCTCCAGCCGCCCAGGCCCCTGGCGAGGGCCCCCTCTGGGCTGCGTGCCAGCCCCCCGACCCCCGTTTGTCCAGTGGGTACACACAGCTCTGCTGTGGCCTGGGGTCTGGCCTGGAGGGTCTCATCAGCCGGGCACGGGCAGAGAGGGCATGGGGGCATCTGTACTGGGCTCCCCTGCCACCAGGCCTGCAGACCTCTGTCCAGAGTCCCCGATGCTGTCTCCCCACGTGGCACGCGTGTGCACACACAGGCACACGTGCGCACATGTCCCGACTCTCACACTCCCCTGCCCAGGGAGGTCTCCAGCCCCAGGGCCACTGCCCGTGCACCCCAGACGGAACCACCCCTCACGGACCAGGCCTTGGTCCCGTTGGTGGTGTCTGCCTCGGAGGGCTTCCTAACGTCTGGCAAAAACCTCTGAGGGACGGCTCCCCAGCCCTGCCACGGTTCCTGGAGGCTGGAGACGGGAGGAAAAAGAGGAGGTGCCCCTCCCCCCTCACTGGATCCTGTCTGGGGCTCCTCCACATGCATTTGACGAACCAGCCAGAAGGCGTGCTCTGCATGTCTGGACGGGCTCCCCCTACACTCGTTCTGCCGTCCGCGTCCTGCGGAGCTGTCCCAGCGGCACTTCCCACGCAGCGGACCCCATGGGCAGGGGCTCCCCTCAGCAGTGGATGCGTGTGTCCTGCCCAGGGAGATGAGAGTGACAGAAACGCCTGCAGCGGGCTAAGTGCAGCTCCGAGCTGCTGACATCTAACGGGTCAGCCTATCCTATTGGCCGATGGGGTGAGCGGTGTGGCTGGGAGACCCGAGTGCACCCTGAGCCCCACAGGTGACCAGAGGCAGAGCAAGGACCCCTTGACCCTCCCACTCCTGCCCTCCTGACCCTGGAGCCGGGAATCAAGTCTGGCGCCCGTGAACCATTTGGTACCAGGAGATGGTCCAGGCCAGGAGGAGGTAAGAAAGGCCACGGCTGCCTGTTCAAAACCCTGCAGGTGGGTCCGTTTGGAGCCCGCAGGGACCAGAGTGGACGGGCTACTGTCCCCCAGGCGTGGCCGGACATCCTCCAGGAGTCCTGCCTTCTCACCCCACCTGGCACCCTCTGGACAGCTCAACCCATCTAAGATCCGGCTGCGAGCATCCTACACCAAGTGGGGATTGTTTCTGTTACAGAAAAATGAAGCCAGGCTCCTCGAGAAAGAACACAGGAAGCGAGTGCTAGGTCTGCAGCCGAGTGATGCCCCGGCTTCCCTGCTCCAGCCCTTCATGCTGCCTCTGCCCCCAGGGGCTCAGGGCCCTCACACCCACCTTCCTGCCCAGTTCCCATTCCCCCTTTCATCCACGCTGCCACACAAGAGTCCCTCCCAACCTGCGCCAGACTCAGGGGCCTCTTCCATCTCCTCCTGGCTCCTCCCCACCTCCCAGGGCCCCATCTGCCTGTGCTTCTCTCCAGCTTTCCTGCTGCCCACCTCCACTGGCTCCTCCATCCCCAAACACACTCCTCCTGGGCCTCATTCCATGGCTTGTTTGGCTGCTGACATCCCAAGGATTGAAGCCTGCTTCTCCTGGACAGTCCCTCCTGGCTCTTATGGCCTCAGTCCTTAGGTGTCCTTAGGACCAGGTCTGCCTGCTGTATTGTCCTCACCACCCTGACTACCACCATCATCCCCATCACCATCATCATCATCACCACCATCACCATCATTATCATCATCACCATCATCACCATCATCACCATCACCATCATCATCATCACCACCATCACCATCATCACCACCATCACCATCACCATCATCACCATCATCATCATCACCATCATCATCACCATCATCATCATCACCATCACCATCACCAGCATCACCATCACCATCATCACCATCACCATCATCACCATCACCATCACCATCATCACCATCATCATCACCATCATCACCATCACCATCAACACCATCATCATCACCATCACCATCATCACCATCACCATCATCACTGTCACACCATCATCACCATCACCACCGTCACCATCATCACCATCACCATCATCACCATCACCATCATCACCATCATCATCACCATCCTCATCATCACCATCATCACCATCACCATCACCACCATCACCATCACCATCATCACCATCACCACCATCACCAGCATCATCACCATCACCACCACCACCATCACCATCATCACCATCATCACCATCACCATCATCACCATCATCATCATCACCTCCATCACCACCATCATCATCACCATCATCACCATCATCACCGTCACCATCATCACCATCATCACCATCATCACCATCATCATCACCACCACCATCATCACCACCATCACCACCATCACCACCACCACCATCACCATCATCACCGTCACACCATCATCACCATCACCACCGTCACCATCATCACCGTCACCATCATCACCATCATCACCACCATCACCATCACCACCATCACCATCATCATCACCATCCTCACCATCATCACCATCACCACCATCATCACCATCATCATCATCACTGTCACCACCATCATTCTCACCATCACCACCATCATCATCATCACCACTGTCCCCACCATCACTAACAACACCATCACCATCATCATCACCATCACTGATGTCACCACCAGGATTGTACTCACAGCCACATTATGGTGACTCTACACCCTCCAGGGGCCAGATCCTTAGATAAGCTCTTCCCATGTGGTTAACACACATTGAACCCTCACCTCACCCTAGAGGAGGAGTCATTGTCTCCCTATTTATGGAGGGGGAAACTGAGGACAGCCAGCTCCAGCCAAGGGGCCCTGCTGCTCTGCAGGTACCACTGTGGTGGAGGCAGGTGCACGGATCTTGTCTTTGAAGAGATCCCAGGGCTGGACCCGCAGGTCCCTCAGGAGCCCCTGCAAGGGCACCCTCCTCCACCTCAGCCTCGTCTGTCCAGGCTGCCTGCACCTGGGGTGGAGACACGTGCCTGAGAATCAGCCCCAGAAGCAGAAATTCACCGTGTGGGGAACATAGTGCCTCATCTGTAACTGGACCCTCTTACCCACCCGGGGGCGAGGCTTTGCTTTTTTTTTTATTAAGAGATTTTCAAACTTGAGAATTTCCAGGCGAGCAAGGGGACCGTGACCTGGCCTGGCCTGGCCTGGGAGGGATGGGCATGGTGGGCATTTGGAATCTCCAGTCCCTGTGGTGGGCGGCTGTGGATCAGGACCCCCGGCAGACCGAGGTCCCGGGCCCCGGCAGCCACCCCAGGCTGAGCTCAGCAGATCCTGCCTCTGGGGCCACGGCACCGGCTACTGAGGGGAAGCCCGACCCTGGTGTTGCCCGTCCTTTTGTGAAGCAAAGCCATCGTCCCCACTGGACGCTCAGAGGGACAGGATGCACGTTCCTACAGCCTGAGCTTCCTGTCTGCCACGTTCCTGCTGCCAGTCGTGTTTCCCTCTGAAAGGAGCTGCACACTCTGTACGCATCGAAGCTCGGCTGAAAACTCCCCCTTTTCAGAGACGTTGCACTGGGGTGTCCTGCCCCCTTGAGGGCACGCTGCTGGTTTCAGACCGGCCTGCTAGCACTCTGAGGAACACGAGGGGCCATGTTTCAGCTGGCAAGCCAGCAGGGCTGGGGAACGAATCTGGGGTTCTCTCCGAGCCTGTTTCTGACACCCCCACCCACTCCCCGCCTCCACGAGGCTCCCCCAGCCGAGCCTTTTGCACGCAGCTTGGCAGAGCAAGGCTGGGCAGGCCCCACGGGCCCGGGGGAGCTACGCTGGGGCTCCAGCCCTGCAGGGCGAGGTGAGCTGCCGGCCACCCACACGGGGGCCCCTGGAGGTGCCCACTAAGCCACGGGTCCCCGTCTGTCCCCGCAGTCCTTGGCCAGAGATTGGAAAGCAGCCGGCGGCCCCTGTGCTCCCCGTGTGCTCTGTCTCCTGCACGTTGCTTCACTAAGCAGCGGCCTCGTCCTGGGTGGAGGAGTGGGGGTGGGGAGGGGCCCGAGGACGCTGCGTCCAAGGTCTCTCCTGCGGTGATGTGTCCTTTCACTCGCTGGGAAGTTGCAGTTTCTAAAGCTGCCACTTTGACGACATCCATCCTGGGGGTCTCGGACAGCCCTGGTTAGAGGCCGCAGGGGCCATGAAGTGGCCTGAAGTGGGGCAGCCGGCGGTTGCCTTCCAATGTGAGGGCCCCTGCAGGGGGCGGTCAGCAGGCAGAGGAGGCCTGGACTGCGGCGCGGGGCCCTCGCTGGGCCCTGGAGGTCCGGGGTCTCCAGGGGCGGGAGCTTGTCTTCTGGAGGGGACGGGGTCAGCCTCAGGCTGGGGGCTTGCGCTTCTCAACAACAAAGCACTCATGTGCTTCTGTTCTTCCAGGAAAGGGTGGAGGGGTATTTGTCACTGTGTCTAGGACACTGTCCGGCTGCGGAGCTTGTGGCTGGCGTGCGGGGCACGGCCCAGGTCACACCGCACAGGGCAGGGCTGGCATGAGGCCCGAGGCCCGGCGGGAAGGAGGGAACACAGCTGAAAACTGCCTTTAAAAAGAAAACGTGCTGATTCTGAGGCTTCGAGAAACGGCTTGCGGGGGCTCCAGCTGCCAGGCACCTGGGAGCAGGTGGGCCGGGGGGCGGGATCCGGGGAGGCCGCGTGACGCGCCCTCTTCCCCGCACTGCTCTCCGGGAACCAGGCCCTGACGGGGCGGTGCGAGCACACACTTGCACACACACGAGCGTGCACACAACTCACACGGCCTCATTCGCACACAGGACTCAGCCACACGGGAAACACTCTCACCCGTGCACAGGCCCTCCACGCTCTGGTGCACACGCACACTCACACCCGTGTGCAGACGCTCACCTGGGGTCTGCACTCACACGCGCATTCACAGGCCCACGAGTGTAGCCCCTCAGGCCCGGGGCGACCCCTCCTGGTGGCGCCCTGCCAGTCCAGCCCCCTCCTCCGCATCACGCTGTCCTGACTCTGCCCCGCCCGTGGGGGCCCCAGGCCAGGCCTCCAGGACAGCAGCGACCCCCAAGCAAGCCCCTCCCCGGTGCCTTCGGCACGAGCTTCCTGACGGTGGCCGGGTCCTGGCCCCTCGCCCAGGGACCCTGGACAAGTCAGGGGGCCTGACTCGCCTCCCGCCCTCAACAGTCTCCAGGCTAGAGCTGCTCCTGACCCGTAGAGGCGAGACCCCAGTGCCCTGCCAGCCGGGCCGTGGCCGCACCGACCAGCGCCTCAGCCGTTGCGGAAGCGTGACCCCAGCGTGGTGCCCTGGGCTGTCCCCCTGGACGGAAGCCCGCAGGCAGCGTTGGGGCTGACACAGGAAGGCCACAGGCTCGGTGACGTGTGAGGTGACACGGGGGCAGAAACTGTGCCCAGGAGAGCCCCTGGGGCAAGGCTGCAGACAGGCGCAGGCTCTGACCACAGAAGACGGGGAGCCCCATGGGCGGCGCCCACGTGGGCGGCAGAAGGGCTGACGCGGGGTCCCGGGCGCGGGGCGAGGCAGGAGCTGCCCCCACTGATGCTGGAAGCTGCCAGCAGCCACTGGTCGGGTTTGCTTCTTGGTCCCCTGTCAGAACGTAAAGTTAAAATCAATAAGCCACCGTCCCTGGCTGGTCTGGTGGCTCTAAGGGGTCTGGGGCCCAGCCAGCAGATGGCCTGGACCCCCAAGGTCATAGGGAAAGAGCCCACCTGGCCCGCCCGGCAGGATGTCCTCACCTCGAGGCCACGACGGGGGCTGAAGGGGGTGGGCCAGGCCGGTTGCCCGCCGTGCGGTCCCCCCTAAGGACACGTGTGCACCCAGTGCGAGCGTCCACGGGGGTGCAGATCTGCCGCCATGCCAGACCTCGGCTGCACTGGGAGCCTGGGTGCCACCCCACCTCCCTCTGCTCTCCACCCTGTGGGTCCCACCAAATGGCGCCAGAGATCCGCTGCCGGGCCAAAGGGCGTGGGGCATCCGAGGCAGCGCAGGGGCTCTCCCGCTGGTTGTGCCCTGGGGGTCGCGGGACACTGGGAGGGGCTGGTGTCCTCTTGCCCGGCCCCAGACCCACAGCCATCCATGGGAAGGAGGAGCCAGCGGGGGCTCCCACTGGAACCACCCTGGGGGTCAGGCCCCCACCACCCTGCTGACCGGCCCCTCCTCCTCCCTGGGGCTCCCAGGCCACAGGGCCACCACAGGGCCAGAGGGCCCAGTGTCCAGGAGAGCCACCAGGGAGGGCACCCCCTGAGGCCCCAGCTCCCAGGAGCTGTGGTCTCGGGGTCCTGCGGATCCCGACCCCTCACCCTCCTGACGCTTGGTTCCGGGCAGACATCCCCCCTCACATCTGAGCTCACCTCCATCATTACCCACGGCGTTGGCCCTGGAAGCAACGCGGTATCTTTTTATATTTCTCTGGGACGTTTCCTCTAGCTGGGATGGTTCCTAGACAAGAAGTTTTTAGCACAAATTTTCCTTTAAAAGTACGGATCTTTCATACTATTCCGCCATAATTAACCGCAGACAATATTAAAACGTGTTATCACCCCAAGAGGCAATGAAATTTCCGGAAGTTCTGCGACACGTTCTGTCACCTCTACTGGCAAGACTGGATCAGCAGCAAAGGGCACCTTGATTTTTAAAATCATCTTATAATTATGATGATTCTTCCTAGAGCCCATCTGATGAATACTCAAGACCATTGTTCAACAGTGAAAAAGAGGAACCACTCAGACCAATTGGAAACATTTCCTGGGAGGGTTTTGTGCATTAAAAAAAAAAAAGCAAGCAATCCGAGGTTCTCCCTCACTGCGATGGCTTTTTTAGGTTCCCAAATCCAATTTACAGGCTCAGCCAGGCTGACAATGTCCGACTCGCAATTACCAGCACCTGCATTAGGATTCAATGGGTTTAAATTACCGGGGTGGGGGGGGGGCAAGGCAGACACCCCACTGACAACAATTAACATAAAAGGGTTCTATCGTTTAAAGCTGTGGGTGGGAATTACAAAAGGTTAAGAGACTAAATATAAAAAATTTTTTGAATATAAAATCAGTGTGCTTTGTTACTAAAATCTGGGTGCTATAATTTAACCAAAATAGGGTTTAGAATATCAGGCGATAGCCATGTCGATGAAATCCTCTTTTCTTCTCAACGGAAAGCAAATCGTCTATTCAAAAGTTAAAAACAATGGAACAACTGAGATATTTCCTATCAACAAAATAATAAACTAGAGTTTGAATTACACGTTACTGACATTAGGCCTTGGGAAAGAGAAGGCATTTTCTCTCCTCCTTCTACTTATTTGTATAATTAGAAGCCAAGTTTTTAGAGGGTCCACTTTCTTAATTGCCCACCAGATGCGGGAGGGAAGATGCCGACCTGCCGTCCTTGAGAACCTGGCCCGGGCTGGGGGCGGGGTGAGGGCCGAGCCCCCGGGTAGGTGCTCGGGAGGCCTGGGTGAGGCCGGGCGGAGGGGGGCTGAGAGCCCTGAGTGGGGGTGACTCCTAGGGGCCCGTCCTTTGTGCACAGGCCTCGGCTCCAGGCGCCCAAGGTTCTGAACCTGCGACTGAGAGGCCACATCCCCTCTGTCCAGGAAAGTCTGGGGGCGGAGCGTGGGGCACGGGGTGCCAGGCGCCTGTAGCTGCTGCCGCCTGCTGGGGCCCGTGTTCACGCACCCCGGGCTGTCGGCACGATTCTCAGAACAGGCTGGAACTGGAAAATTGCTTCAAAATGTAAGACGACTCGGGCTCTGCTCTAACTTCAAGTCGGCCTCAGCCGCGATGCTTCTGCTCCGGGCCTCCTTCCCTCCCTCCTGTCCTGGGGCAGCCCGACCTCCAACCTCCGGGAGACCCCTAACTGCTCCGAGGTTTGAACCCGACTTCGTGCTCCAGCGGCGGGGGTGGGGTGGCCTCCCCCACTCGCAGCGGCTCCCCACCTGCCACACCCAGCGCTACCTCTAGGAGCAGGCCTGCAGGCGCCACGTGCCAGGTCCCGCTGGCCCGACCCGTGGCCGGGCCCCCAGCTCTGCCTTCACCCACCGGGGCCTCGGCTCAGGGCCCGGGGCACTGCCTCCTGTCAGTGAGTGAACCCCATGGCAGGAGGGCAGGGCAGGGCCGGGGGGCAGCTCCGGACCCCCAGCCCTCAGCCCCAGCCAGCCGGCCCCATCTGGCGGGCCGCCCACCCCCTGGGGGGCCTCATTAGCTCCCGAGGCTGCGACGCCCTCACGGCGCCCGTCGGTCTAAAAGAATCAGCATCTTCGCTACCAGCCTGTTTTACCAAACCCGTTAATCACGACCTCACAGTCCTGTCGCGGGGCTGCAGGGTGAGGTCACAGGGCGGGCAGGGGTCACGGACGGGGCCTGCTTCCTAAAAGGAGACGGGAGGGGGGCACCGGCACGGAGGTGGCAGGAGGCCAGGATCCTTGCCCGCAGGCTGCTTCCCGCTCAGCTGGTGCCCAGCAGGGGCCGGCAGTGCAGCGTGATGACACGGTGTCTGACTCGGGCTTCCAAACCGCTTGGCAGACGGCTGGGTGACCACCCTCCCCTCCTCTGATGGCAGAGCCGGGTCCGAGCTGGCAAATCGCGTTGCTTGTCTCCGTATGGCCTGGTGTGGGCACGTAACCAAGCTCTGGCCAATGAGGTGTAAGCGGCAGTGGGAGTGATTCCCCCGGGAAGCTGCTTAGAAGCGAAGGGCCCCTCGCTCCTTATGCTCCCCCCTTCCTGCTAGCTGGAATAGGGGCATGATGCCCGGTGCTTGTGCAGCCCTCGAGGACCACGAGGGGGTGCACAGAGTAGCAGAACAGGAAACAGAAGTGGGAGTCCCTGGCAATCAGGGATGTCGCCCCTGCCTCTGAACTTACGTGAGCAGCAAACGTCGATGGAGTTGGAGCCACGGCTGTGTTGAGAGAAGCAGTGAAGCCTTGCTGTTAGCGTGTGGTCTGCCCAGGAAGGAGCCAAACGCAGCAGGCACGCGGTGAGCTCCGTGCCCTGAGTCAGCTGGAGAGACGGGCGACCACGGTGGAGCTGCCCGGTGAGGCAAGGGGCCCAGGGACAAGGCCTCGGCGAGAGCCGTCCTGTGTCTGGCTCTGTGGCACGCGTCGGTCATGGCAGGCATTCAATAGCGCCCGCGACTCTGGGCCGAGAGGGAAGCCAGACGTTTCACTGGACTCCTCTGCGCGGGGGTCCCTGTAATTCGCTTCAGTAGAAACTGTCACCTCAGAGATTTTCTGGCCCAAGTTTATCTCAGGACTTGTGCTGAATTATCTTTCGATCTGAAACCCTCTGGGTCTCTTCGAGACCTGTCCGCGTGGGGATCCTGGCTGAGGCTGGTGCCCCGAGGGCGCGTTCCCCAGGCTTCCCAGGGTCCACGGCGATGCCCCCGCCCTTGGACTCAGCAGGGGCCGCCTTCTGCCTCCGCGTCCTGCACCTCACGGCCCTCGCGCAAGTTAGCACACAGGCAGAGACAGCCACCCGAGCCCCTCAGGCCCCGTGCTGGCTGGAGAAAGGGCCACAGCCGTGCCGGGGTGAGCGTGAGAGGGACGGGTTTCTCTCTCTGGTTCTGAGAATACAGAAGTTCACTCTTATGAGGAAAGGACCTCTGGTTTTTGATCCCGGTACATGTGGGCCTGCCCCAGAACTCCGCACTCTGCTTTCCTTTAGGATGAGGGATAAATAAAACTTAAAGAAAAGATATCTGTCCCCATATAGTCATAGAATAAGCCATTGTATTAGAATTAGAAAAGGCTTGGGACTTCCTTGGTGTTCCAGTGGTTAAGACTGTGCTCGCAGTACAGGGGGCCAGGGTTCGATCCCTGGTCAGAGAACTAGACCCTGTGTGCCAAAACTAAGACCCGGTGCAGCCGAATAAATACATAAATATTAAAAAAAGAAGAAAGAGGGCTTCCCTGGTGGCGCAGTGGTTGGGGGTCTGCCTGCCGATGCAGGGGACGCGGGTTCGTGCCCCGGTCCGGGAGGATCCCACATGCCGCGGAGCGGCTGGGCCCGTGAGCCATGGCCGCTGAGCCTGCGTGTCCGTGTCCGGAGCCTGTGCTCCGCAACGGGAGAGGCCACAAGAGTGAGAGGCCCGCGTACCGCAAAAAAAAAAAAAAAAAACGCTTGCTCCCTCCCTAGCCCAGCAGCCCCGTGTCCCCCTCTGGCCACTTCGAGGCTTTGCTCTGCCCACCAGGGTCCCAGGTCCGACTGGGTGCCCCGCAGGCCTGCAGCCCAGGGTCTGCCTTCCTGCTGACGGGGTGCGGGGACCCGAGTTGAAGCCGTTTCCTCACTGGCGGCTGACCGCTCACCTCCTCACGGCAGGGCTGGAGCGTGCACCACAGGACAGACGGAGGACAGACAGACGCAGCGTGTTCACCACCCTGGGCCGACCTGGGCTCCCCGCAACACGTCCGAGGGGCTCGGGGGCAGGGCGAGTGTCATCGTGGGGGAGATGCTCTGCTGCAGCTGTGTCCGTGGGGGGAGACTTTCACCGGGAACGGTCCTGCGTGAACCCGCTCGCACGACGGGAAGCATCAGTGCTATAGGAGGAGCAAAAGCAGAAGGGAGCCCACCTCCCTGAGCTCTGGGTGGCGGGCCCTCTCCCTTCTCGGGGGCACTTTCCGGGTCAGACCCGAGACGGGGACGGAGTGGGGCGCAGGGGCTCCGTCAGCCGTCCTGGAGGTGGACGCTGTGACCGCCTCATCTGGCAGAAGAGCAAACTGAAGCCCAGGGAGGGTCAGCTGGAAAATGATGGAGACTCCGGCCGGTCCCCAGATGCTCCTGCCGGGGGCCCAGGGCCCTCCGACTTGGCGCCGAACACAGAAGGGTGACGGCCGGAACCCAGCGGGTCTGTGCCCCTCGGCTTCCCTATGGGGCACTTTCTACAGCTCAATGCCTGTGCTGAGCTGCGCTGAGTCCAGCCCGCAGGCCCGCACTCGGCGACGCGGGGCTCGCATTCCGCATTGCACTGAGCCCTCCCAGCGGCTCTGAAAGCCCTCCCAGCGGAGGGCCTGGCGCCCAGTGAGGGCTTTTACACAGAAATACAAGCACATTCCCCGACGACAATGCAGCCAGATTTGCTTCCATAAACTGAGGCGGAAGCAGAGATGGCGTCTCTGGCCAGGCTGGCCCCGCCTGCCCCGTGAGGGAGGCGCCCGGGGCTCAGTCTGGACGTGCCTCACCTCAGCACCGCACGGCCACCCTGTCTGGCTCGGCCCCGGACACGGCAAATCTGTGCCCCGCACCCACCTGGCGGCGCCCAGGGCTGGAATCCTAACTGGAGGGATGGGGGCCCCTTCAAGAGGCTGAGGAGAGGGACTTCCCTGGTGACGCAGCGGTTAAGAATCTGCCTGCCAATGCAGGGGACACGGGTTTGAGCCCTGGTCCAGGAAGATCCCACATGCCGCGGAGCAACTCAGCCCGTGCACCACAACTACGGAGCCTGCGCTCTAGAGCCTGTGAGCCACAACTACTGAGCCTGCGTGCCACAACTACTGAAGCCTGTGTGCCTAGACCCCGTGCTCCACAACAAGCGAAGCCACCGCAATGAGAAATCCACGCACCGCGACGGAGACCCAGAGCAGCCAAAAGTGAGTAAATAAATAAAAATTTATTTAACAATAAAAAAAGAGGCTGAGGAGAGCATGAGGGCCCTAAACCGAAGTGTGCATGAGTCTGCCCGTCAGGGACCCCAGCCCCAGTTACTGGGCAGCCCTCACAGTGTCGAGGGCCCTGGGGACCAGGTGGGACCCCCAGCAGCTGATCGCTGACGCTCGGCCGGGACGCGCCCTCTGTTAACTCACATGCCCACTCTCCCCGAAGACGCGAGCCCTGGGTTTGCGGGAGGATTCGATCCCTGAGCATGAACTGCAGTGATTAAACCAACTCAGCCCGAGCTCCAGCACCAGCTTCCGGGAGTAATTCCAGAAAGACCCGTGGCGCAGCTAGGCCCACACTCCACGGAGCCAGGTCTCCCCTGCCCGGGCCTGGGGTGTGCGGGCTCTGCCCGACACCGGAGCCGCATCTCCACGAAGAACCTGGAGCCAAGCGCACACGGAGGTGCTGCCGGCCCTGTGCTCCAGGCAGGGTGGAGTCGGTCGGAAAACCAGGCGAACACGTGTGACCATCGGGCCCGCAAGGTCCCCACAGAGCCGGGGGTGACCCGGGGGGCCAGGGGGAGGGCTCCTACGCGGTGTCCTGTCCGGGCCGACACAGGCCTCCTGCTGGCAGCGGCCTTGGTGGGCTTGCCACCCTCCAGGGATAGCCCTGAACAGAAACAGCCCTGAGACCAGCGGCCCGGGGGCCTCACCCGCTGCCAGGCTCACAGGGGACGAACAAACTGACTTCACTCTGCGTTCATGGCAACGAGGGCTGTGCACGTGGACAGGCCAGGACAGCGGTGCAGTGGCCCGGACCACTCATCCCAGCCCACCCTGCCCCTCCCCCACCGGGGGCCCTGGGTCTGCACGGCGAGCACGTCCAGCAGCCCTGACGCCAGGCTGGCAGCCCCCAGCCTGCCTTTTAACCCATCGCCACGGTGACGCCCCTCGGAGCTGTCTGGGCTGTCTTCCTGGGACGCCCCGTGTCTCCCAGGTCCCCTGTTCTCAGGGATCGACTACACTTCCTCCTGCCCAGGTTCGGGGGCACCGCTGTCACCCCATGCATCCCTGAGCTTGCGCTGCCCACTGCTGACCCCTTGGTTAACCCCACGCACCGGGCAGGTCGCAGGGGTCTCCCCCGGGGAGTGGGGAGCTGGCATCCGCACTTCCCAGGGCAGCTCTGGGCTCCAGGTCTCTGGACTTGGGGCCGGACAGAGGGTAGGGGATGCACTGAGGAGGAAAGGACAGGGCTGGGCTCCGCTCCACATGGAGCTGGGTGACACCTGGCTGCGGGGGCACGGGGATCCAGGGGCCGGTCCAGGTAGGAGGAAGGGCTGAGGTGGCCGCTCGGAGACCAGGGTGGTGGGAAGGAAGGGGGGGCAGGCAGGGTGTCTCGCCACAGCCCTGGCCTCCCTGCCTCCCTGCCCTCTGCCTGGAACCCCCTCCCTGCCCGGACCCCACAGTCAGAAGGCGCCTTGGTTCCCCCTCCGCCAGACAGAGTGCGTCGTGACCCCAGTGCCCGCAGTGTCCTGGTGGGAGCAGGAAGGGTGCGGGAGGGGCTCGGGGGAGCAGAGTCGAGGAGGGACCCCTCCCCACCCTCATGGGTGTCGCGCGGGGTCACCCTTACTCACAACGGGGTCTGGATGGGTGTCTCTCTGTGACCATCGTCCACTTTGAAAAAGCTGACCTCCAAGTCGGCTGGGAGCTGCGTGTATCGGACGCCGGCGGAGATCTCCACCACCCGGCCGTCCTCACCTTCCCGAAGGAGAGAGAGGGGCTGCCGAGGGCTGCAGGGGCGGGGCGGCAGCACCTGGGTCCCCCAGCCCCCCACTCCGGCCTCCGTGAGGAATGTCTGCGGCAGAGTGTCCAGGAGGAGCAGGGCGCTGCCAGGGGCCAAGAGCACGGGCACCTCGCCCTCCGCTCACCTTCCTGGGCCCACCACTCCTCTTGGCCCTCAGCCGACTGTCCACCCTCTGCCTACCCGCTCCATCCCGTCCTGGGAGTCCCCACCTGAGTCCAGCTCTGGGCCGCAGGGCACCTCTGTGCCTCTGGCCCTGACCGGTCCCTACTCTGGGAGGGCCTCTCCTTGCTGGCTGGCCTCAGGGCTTCACCGGCTACAGGCTCAGGGCCGTGGGCGACCGACTGAGCACACGGCCACCCAGCTCCCACCTCAGCCTGGGGGATGGGCTCCACCCACTCGCCTACATCCCCGAGGCACCCAGCACAGGCCAGGTCACACACACTCGGGGGCTCGGGGTCAACAACGAGTGCTGACCAGCGCCAGGGAGGGCCCTGTGCAGCCTCGAGTTGCTGAGATCGTAAAAGGAGACACGCAGGGCAAACACCAGCACGTCGTGGACTTGGGGAGACAAGGAGCCAAGTGTAGAGACAACTGTGGTTTGATCGGCTTCTGGTTCTGGTCCAGAGGGCGTAACTGGGACCCACGGACCCTCCCACTCGGAGCAACCAAAGAGCAGATGAAACTGAATGAGACTGTGGTTTTCAAGACCTTGGACGTCAGGCAAGGACAGCAGTTCCCGAAGGATGGGAAACACACGACGGATTCCACAGTTGCCCAGTTCCTGCCCTGAGAGGACGTGCGGGGCTGGTACAGAGCGGGTCGGGTAGAGGCTGGTAGACAGGCCCACGCAGGAGCGGAGCAGAGGGGCACCTCAGGGTCAGTGCAGCACAGATCAGAGCATGAGTGAGGGGAGAACGAGAGGCCCCAGCAGGATGGGAGGCCTGCTCGTCCTGTCAGCCAGGCTGGAGAACTCAGAAGTCAGGGCATGTCGAGCAGAATTCTCAGTAATGGGGGGGTGACTGGTCTTAGACTGAGGCCCCCTGCAGACCCAACAAATCCAAAAACCAAGATCTGAGAGGATTAAACTGTCTCCAAGCAACTTAACTGCGCCCCAGAACATAGGTCAAGAATGTTTACAGGGACACAGGCGTCTCTAGCCCCCAAGGTAAAATTCACAAGGTCCGACATCCAGTCAAAGATTACCAGGCAGAGAAGGCAGGAAAGTACGGCCCATAACAAGGAGGAAACTCAATCAAACTGACCCAGAACTGACACAGTGGAAAAGGACATCATTTTTTTTTTAAGTAGGTTTTTGGGTTTTTTTTGAATTAATTAATTTATTTATTTTTGGCTGCGTTGCGTCTTCGTTGCTGTGCAGGTTTCTCTGTTGCGGCAGGCGGGGGCTGCTCTTCGTTGTGGTGCGTGGGCTTCTCATTGCGGTGGCTTCTCTTGTTGTGGAGCATGGGCTCTAGGCGTGTGGGCTTCAGTAGTTGTGGCATGTGAGCTCAGTAGTTGTGGCTTGTGGGCTCTAGAGCGCAGGCTCAGTAGTTGTGGCACATGGGCTTAGTTGCTCTGCGGCATGTGGGATCTTCCCGGACCAGGGATCGAACCCATGTCCCCTGCATTAGCAGGCAGATTCTTAACCACCGCGCCACCAGGGAAGTCCCGAAAAGGACGTTTTTGAAAGTTATTATTATAACTGTATTCGTGTGTTCAAAAGTTAAGTAGAGACACAGAAGATATAAAAGAGAACAAAGGTGGGGCTTCCCTGGCGGTCCAGTGGTTAGGACTCCGTGCTTCCACTGCAGGGGGGTGCGGGTTCGATCCCTGGTGGGGGAACTAACATCCTGCGTGCCACACGGCCAAGAAAATGAATAAATAAATAAATAAAAATAAAAAAGAACAAAGTTGATTCTAGAGGTGAAAACCATGAGATGAAAAAACACACCGGATGTGATCAACAATAGATTAGATACTGCAGAAAAAAAGAGTTATGAACTTGAAAACACAGCTATGGAAATGATCCAGAATGAGACACTGTGAGAAAAAAGAAAAAAAGGAAGGGAGGGAGGGTGGGAAAGAGAATCCATGGACGGGGGGGCAGCCTGATACATGGAAAATTGGGGTCCCCAAAGTGGGAGCAGAGGCTACCCACTGCTTTGGGTCCCCCAGATGGGGGCAGAAAAATTATCAGAAGAAATAATGGCTGGAAAATTCCCAAATTTGATGAAAATTATAAACCCACAGATCCAAGAAGCTCAACAGATTCCAAGCACAAGAACCACGAAGACAACTACGTCATGTCGCATCACAATCAAATTATTCAAACCAGTGAAAAAGAGAAAACCTGAAACACAGCCAGAGCAAAAGGACATTTGTACAGGGACATGAAAGCAGATCTCTCAGAGAAAACAACGCAGACAAGGTGACACCACAAAGCTCACCTGGAAGATGAGCCAGAATCCTGTATGCGGTAACAATGTCTATCAAAAAGGAAAGCAAAATCAAGATGTACGAAAGCTGAGAGAATCCATCACCAGCAGACACATATGACAAGAAATGTTAAAAGTTAAGTCCTTTGGGCAGAAGGAAAATGGTAGCAGATGGAAATCTGGATCCATGGGAAGGAATGAGGACCAGAAATGGTAACTCAGCAGATGAGACGAACAGGTGAGACTTCCTTTTCTGTTTGTTAAATACTCTTTAAAAGATAAATGACTGTTTAAACAAAAATAATAACAATGTATCATAAAGTTTATTAGATACGTGGATGTAAAATGTACTAAAACAATAGCATAAAGATTGGGATTGCAGAAGTCAGTTAATTAAATGACATAAAAATCCTAAATGTTTATGCTTCTAATAATAGAGCTTCAAAATACATGAAGCTAAAACTGATAGAAATGAAAGCAGAAATAGACAAAAACACAAGTATAATCAGAGATTTCAACATACCACTGTCAATAACTGATGGAACAAGCAGACAGAAAATCAGCAAGGATACAGCAAACTCGACAGCAGGGTCAACAAAATTCACCTGATTGACATTTATAGAATATGCCACCCAGTTCCACTCAGAAGCAGAATTCACACTCTTCTGAGCCATATTCTGAGCCATAAAACAAGTCTCAAAAAACTTAAAAGAATTCAAGACACACAAAGTATGACTCTAACCACATGGAATTAAGTTAGAATCAATAACAGAAAGATTTCTGGAAAATTCCCAAACACTTGGAAATGAAACAACACACTTCTAAATAACTCTTGGGTCCAAAAAGAACTCAAAAGGAAAATCAGGACGTATTTTGAATTGAATGAAAATGAAAGCACACCATGTCAGAATCTGTAGGATGCAGCTAAAGCAGTGTGAAGGGGGAAATTTCTAGCAATGAACTTTTATATTAGAAAAGAAAGGTCTGAAATAACGTCAGAAACTTTCCACCTTAGGAAGCTAAAAAAGGAGAGCAAATTAAACCCAAACTAAGCAGAAGCAAGGAAATAATGAGATCAAAATAGGAATTAATGGGACTTCCCTGGTGGCGCAGCGGTTAAGAATACACCTGCCAATGCAGGGGACACAGGTTCGAGCCCTTGTCCAGGAAGATCCCACATGCCGTGGAGCAACTAAGCCTGTGTGCCACGACTATGGAGCCTGTGCTCTAGAGCCTGCAAGCCACAACTACTGAGCCTGCGTGCCACAACTACTGAAGCCCGTGAGCCTAGAGCCCACGCTCTGCAAGAGAAGCCACCGCAATGAGGATCCTGCGCACCGCAATGGAGAGTAGCCCACACTCGCTGCAACTAGAGAAAACCCGCGCGCAGCAACGAAGACCCAACGCAGCCAAAAATAAATTTAAACAAAATAGGAATTAATGAAATAGAAAACAGAGAAATCAATGAAACCAAAAGTTGGTTGTTTATCAATGAAACTGATAACCTCTCACTAGACTAGTCAGGAAAAAAAGAAAGAAGACCCCAATAATCAATATTAAGAACAAGAGAGATGGTATCAATTCATTAACTGGGGAGCAAGGGAGTGTTATGAACGAGCTTATGCCAAGAAGTCTGAAACCTTGGAAGACACAAAACACCACACTCACTCAAGAAGAAATAGATAAACTGAACAGCTCTATGTCCAAAGGAAACGGAATTAGCAGTTAAATATCCTCCCTCAGACGCAGCCGCACAGCACAGGGAGATCGGCTCCGTGCTTTGTGCCCGCCTGGAGGGGTGGGATAGGGAGGGTGGGAGGGAGGGAGACGCAGGAGGGAAGAGAGATGGGAACATGTGTACATGTATAACTGATTCACTTTGCTATACAGCAGAAACTAACACACATCGTAAAGCAAGTATACCCCAGTAAAGATGTAAAACAAAACAAAACAAAAAGATCCTCTCACAGAGAAAACTCCAGGCCCAGATGGGCTTCACACTGAATTCTACCAAACATATACAGAGATTAACTCCAGACAGATAATAGGCCTAACAGAGCTAAAAATATAAAATTCTTAGAAGGAAACAGAGGAATAAGTCTTCATGACTAGGCAGTCTTCTTAGATAAGGCACCAAAAACACAAGCAACAAAAGAAAAAAATAGGTAAATGGGACTTCATCAACACTTAAACGTATGGGCTTCCCTGGTGGCGCAGTGGTTGCGAGTCCGCCTGCAGATGCAGGGGATGCGGGTTCGTGCCCCGGACCGGGAAGATCCCACATGCCGCGGAGCGGCTGGGCCCGTGAGCCATGGCCGCTGAGCCTGCGCGTCCGGAGCCTGTGCTCCGCAACGGGAGAGGCCACAAGAGTGAGAGGCCCGCGTACCGCAAAAAAAAAAAAAAAAATTTAAAATTGTGCCCTTCAAAAGACAACATTAAGATTAAAAGATAAGCCACAAACTGAAAGAAAATATCTGCAAATATATATTTGCTAAAGGACTAGTATCCAGAATACATAACTTGTATAACTAAAAACTAAGACAAGCAACCCAATCCAAAAAAAAAAAAAGGTGAAATATATGAATAAACATTTCTCTGTAGAAGACGTACAAATGGCCAATGAGCACATGAGAAGCTGCTCAACGTTGTTAGTTTTAGGGAAACGCAAATCAAAACCATGAGGAGGGACTTCTCTGGCGGTCCAGTGGTTAAGACTCTGTGCTTTCATTGCAGGGGGTGCAGGTTTGATCCCTGGTCAGGGAACTAGGATCCTGCATGCCGCGCGGTGCGGCCAAAAAATTTTTTAAAAACCCAAAAAACAACCAAAAGAAAACAACAAAGAAAACAAAAATCCATGAGGAGATGCCCCCTGACATCCTCAGGATGGCTACGCCCTGGCAAGGACGTGGAGAAATCGGAACCTTCGTACGTTGCTAACGGGATGGTAAAATGGCGCAGCCACTTTGGAAAAGAGTTTGGCCATTGCTTGAAAAATTTAAACACGAACCTACCCAACCACTGACCCAACAATTCTACTCATAAATATATACCTGAGAGAAATGAAACAGGTTTGCACAAAAACCTGCACAGGAATGTTCACAGCAGCCAAGTGCCAAGGACTGGACTGTCGCCCACGGACGCAGGTGAGCAAAGTGCTGGGCGGGCAGGATGGGAGGCTAGTGGTCCACAAAGAGGAGAGCAGCACCGCGCACTGGGCGGGAGGGAGGAGCAGAGCGCGACCACAGGTGAGATTCCATCCACACTCAGTGTCCAGGAAAAGGCACTTGTGGTGCCTGGGATGGAGGGTGGGAACAGGGCAGGAATGAGGGGTCTTTCTGGGGTGGAGGAAATGTTCTGAAATGAAACTGGTGTAGCAATGGTCGCCCAGCCCTGCAAGTGTGCTAAGAGTCATTAAATCACTGAACATAGATGAATTTTATGGTATGTAAATTATGCTGCAATAAAGTTGTTAAAGTAAAGCCAATCGTGACTAAATATACTCGGTTTATGCTGCACGTCATGCTTCCTACGCGGAGCCGTGGAACCGAGCTGGACCACTGTGCAGGAACGCCTGTCTCCGGCGGTCCCGCCCCGTCCCTCTGGGTCTTCTCTGCTCATGGGGCGGGAAGCCCGGTCGTCCCTCTGCTTGGCCGCAGGGCTGACTGAGCATCTAGACGCAGCCCAGACGGATGGGCGTCTGTCCACCTTGGTCACCCCACGAGGAGCTTGAGAAACCCTCCCCTTGCCAGGCTGAGCGGCTGGCCCGGCGCCCACGTGGCCTCCTCTGTCCTCTGACTCTGAGTGTGTGACCGCCGGGAGGGCCGCCTGTGTGCTCACGCACATGCACACAGATGCACACACAGAGCCCATGTGCTCACACACGCACATGCACCGCACAGCGGCCTCCCACCGGCTGGAGGGCTCGCACGCCCACTGCCCTTTCTGCCGAGGCTCCGGCAGCGAGGACTTGGGAACGGGGTGACCTGGGCGCAGCTGGGAGGCCAGAAGCCACCTGTGGCATCTTGTCTGCGTTTTTGCTACTTCAGAACCCGACAGCTGCTTATCCTTCTGAAAAGAATACATAACCCGGCCGCCTTCCTGGAGACACTGACTCGTGGCAACTTCCCCACCGTCCCGCTGCAGCTGGATGGTCAATGTGAAGGAAGATCCCTGGGCCACTTCCATCCCCTCCGGACCCAAAATCACGATCCCTGTGGCTTGTGCTGGGGAGAGCAGAGCGCATCTGTCGTGGGGTCAGGGCGGTGAGTGCCACGGGTCTGCATCCCGCATCCTGAATGCGCTGTGCAGCTGCTCAGGCCTGACCGTGTCCCAGCGGGGGTGGGGGGCGCATGGATGGCACAGCTGTCAGGGCTGGGGGACCATCACTGACGCCGTGACCTTAACCTCGTCCTGAGGGCCGGCTACAGTGATTTGAAGTGGGTCATCTCAGAACTGACCTGATCACGGTAGGGGGACGGCAGAGCTGAGGTGACGGCCCAGCAGTGCCCAGTGCACCCGGGGCATGTTCCCGCACGGCCTCCCGCCCACTGCTCGGACCCGGGCCGTGCATTGCGTGCGTCTGAGTCAGCGACCTGATGTGTGCTGGACGAGGCTGTGGCTGTCTGCCAGGGAGCTGGCCTGGTGAGCAGGGTCCACCCGCAGCTCTGAGTGAGCAGCTGCACCCGTGGACCCGGCACCAAGGTTCTGATTGGTGACCCGAGTCCCTGGAGTCTAACAGAAGCCCCCATGCCCGGAGGCAACACGGGGAGGGTGAGGCGCCAGCAGAGGACCCTGCAGGCCACAGGCCACCTGTGCGCACACTGCAGAGCAGAGAGCTCAGGGTGGGGGGCTGGATGGAGGCTGTGCAGGGAGGCCAGACGCCCAGAGCCCCGTGGGTGGGAGACCCCGAGGCTGGGAGCCCTGCTTGAAGCAGGACCACTTGGGTTCAGGGTCTGACGGGGGCCTCTGCGTGTCACGAGCCCCGTGAAACCACAGCAGAGCATGTTTCTCCCAAAAGGGGATTCTAGGTTCCACTCCATCCAGCCCCGCTTGGTCCACACCTCCCGCGAGACTGCCCAGGGCCACTTGAGAAAGGACACGGCCAGACCCAGACGTGACCCCACAAGAGGACCCCACGGGGCCAGCGGCAAGGCCGGGGCACCTACTCACGGGGTGGCCATTGATCCACACCCCTCGGTAGACGCCCCCGGAGCAGTGGGCCACGCTGCCCTCTCCACTGAACACGTCACCGTGCCACTGTCCCCGTGGAGAGAACCATGGGCTCAGACGGGCTGGTCTCCCTGCCGCACAGCCCGGCGGCCCACCAGGCTCCGAAGGCCCCTGGGGACCTCCGCAGAAGGCGCTGCCCTTTGAACTTTAAGAAGCCAGGAAGTTTGGAGACAATGGCCCGAATACAAAATGCAAAGAAAATATGGCTCCAAAGGGCACACTTTTTAGCACGAAACCTTTTTAACACAAAGATACTGCATTTGTGCAGAGTCACGGGGGGCCGACTGTGCAGGCGAGCGAGCGGAGGCTCGCGGGGTCGAGGGGCTGAGCGTTCCGACACGCTCCTTGATAACAGAAAGGCCAATTAAAATCACACTGGGAACCCGCACAGCCGCACCCTGGGGGCAGTGCCAACTCGCTGCACACCCCAACTCTGCCACCCCATAATAAGCCTGCTTTGTAAACGATACGCACGACCGAGCGGAAGAACGGTGCCAAAGAGCAGGAAGACTGCTTTCCTGGAAAAGTTCGAGATCTTAATGGGGTTTTATTCAGCTATGAATTACTCCTAGTGGAAGAAGCATTAGCCACAGGCGCGTTTTGGTTCGATTCACTCTGGCAGAAGGTGACTGGGCTCCTGCTTTCCTGCCCAGCCCTCCGAGTGGCCCGAGGCCGCCCAGCAGCTGGGGCCGGACTCCGGTTGGCGGGAGCCCCTCAGGCCCTCGGGAGGGGCCGTCTGGCAGGTGGGGCCTGTGGGAACGGCCCCTGAAGAGCTCAGACACCCCAAGATCTGGGGGAACAGGTTCCACGGCTACTTGGAACACACGGTCGCTGTGTTCACATTACAAGGTGACAGGGAAGGGGCCTGGCCGCGGCTCCCCCTCCAGCCGGGGCACCAGACAACTGCGGCGCCCTGGTGGGTGCATGGCAGCAGCGGCAACGCAACAGCTCGCGGCTGCAGGAGGGGCCGGCTGCCAGCTGGGGGTGGCAGTTGGGCAGAGGCGTGGCTGTGCCCCCCACGGGAGGCCTGGAGCCGCAGGGCAGCCTCGTCCCTCCAGCCCCCAGACCCAGAGAGCTGAGCCCTCTGGGCCCACACTCGGGCTGCGTTCCCGGAAAGCTCGGTGCCAGCACGGCTGACATCGCAGACGGTCTATCGACGTCCCCTAAGACGTGGCTCACGTCTGCAGGCAGCGTGCCAGGCCAAAGAGGGGGCGAGGCCGCAGGTATCACGCCAGAGCGGGGGCCCTGTGCTGCCGTCCTGTGAGGGGCTGGGGAGCCCCAGAGTCACTAGCTGACCATCCCTGGAGCCAGTGCGGACTCCAAGCAGCAGCATCTGCTGGGCTTGCTGCCTGGTCCCAGGAAGGGGTCCTGTGCACAGCTGTGCATGCATGCGGGCGTGTGCACCTGCGTCTGCTGTGTGGTGGAGGCAGCAATGCTCAGTGATCGCGATGGGCAGGGTGACCTGGGGGGGAGCAGAGCGGGAGGGTCCTGGCCGAGCTGGGCCATTGTCTCTGAGTCTGGGTGGGGCCAGCCCTGGGGGGCAGGCAGCCGCCCCCCACCCCCAGCTGTGTAGAGCACACTGACGTCAGAGCTTCTCCCAGCTCGAGCCCCGTAGTCGGTTTGCTGGGGTCAGTGGTGCTCCTCAGAGGTGAACGAGTCGCCGGAACCCTTCGCTTCCCTCACGCCGCCGTCCCCAGGCCGGAGAAGTGACCGGTTTCAACTCGGGAAGCAGGTCTCACGGCCAATCGAACGCACCTCTCAGGAGCCAAATCAACTCATCACTCCGCCCCCCCCCCACCCCCGCCCTTTTACGTAGAGGTTCATGCCCTCGTCTGAGGCTCTGTGCTGTGGTGCCTGGGCAGTGGGCCGGTGGCCCCGGGGAAGGGTGGTCGCCTCCAGAGACAAACACCCCCCTGTGGGGCCCGGCTGCCTCCCCCGCACACCGCCCCCAGCTGGAGCTGCGCCCGCTCTGTGCCCGGGGCCAGTGTGCTGCCCGCCCGCACAAGCGCAGGCCTCACCCCTGTCCTGGGCAGCGGTGCTGGGGTCACCGCCCCTGCGGGGTGGACGGGGGAGGACGCCCAGAGGCAGGTGGGAGACGGGGCTTCCAGCCACAGGGAAGTGGTGGGAGCTCAGTGCGCGCGCACGCCCGACCCCGTGACACGGCCTCGGCCTCTGTTCGAGCTTCTCCATCACGTGACTCTGAGCGCTCCCGCCAAAGAGGGCCGAGCTCTGTGGCGCTCCGCGGGCCTCTCCCAGCGGCCTCTCCCTTCGCTCTCAGTCGTGGTCCCGTCTTGTCTGTCTGTCTGCTCCGGGGCATGAGCTTCCCAGGGCAGGGCTCCATGGGGACAACTAGGGCTCGAATGAGCGCGGGCTCCTCTCCAAACAGCACGATGGCCACTGGGGCCCTCGACCGTGTCGGGGTCCACGTCTTTGCACGCCCTGCCCGGCCCCTTGGCCCTCTGCGAAGGTGCAGCGTGGGTTTTCAGGAAGAAGGCAGGCAGGGCCTAGGGTCGCCTGGGAGCCAGGAGCAGACTCAGGAGGGTCCAGCACACAGAGCCTTGGAGCATGGCCTGCGGGCGCACGGGCTGCCGCGTGCAGACAGGCAGTGAACGTGCCCCTCAGACCACGAAGCCCCGGCCCACTCCGCCCCGCTGGGTGTGAGCAGGGTCAGGCTCCCCGCCAAGTCACTGTCCAGTCCTCGCCATCCAAGCATTGACAGACCGCTTAATCGCTGACCGACCGCTTAATCGCGCTCCCGTAATCTGAGACCCCCCCACCCCAGCTCAGGCTGCAACACAGCACTTTCCCAGGACAGATACACGATACACTCCAGCAGTGTAACTCATCCAACAGCGTAGAATCTAATTAATGTTACAAATCATGCTTTTGAAAACCCTGCCCTTTCTCAGTCAGCTGACACGCACCAGCGCGCGAACAAACACGTGTTAACGCGTCGCTGCGCCTGGCGGCTCTTCCTTCTCCTCCCCGTGCAGGTGAGGACCTGTGTGTGCTGCCGCAGTGCAGGAAGATGGGAGGACGGCCGGGCCACCCTGCACGCGAAGCACGGGTGCGCGGGGTCCCTGTTAGGAGAGGCCCCGTGGGGTGAGTGGGGCACACCTTGTGGCCGGCGGTGGCTGAGGCAACCCCAGGGCCTCTCAGCTCCAGGATAGGGACCTATGTGCTCAGAACTCCTTCCCTGGTCCTTTCTTTGAAGAGCACGGAGTCGGGGGTGGGACGAGGGGCCGCTTGGGTGCCCTCCCCACCACACACGAGTTTGAATAAATTGTGAGAAATACACACCTGACTCTTCTCATTTCGGGAAGCACTTTCTAGTTAACAGATGCTGTTTTTCTTTCCCGGGAAAAGTGACGGTGCTTTCCCTGGAATTGCTTCTAGGCTGCGTTGTCCTGTTGCGTTTTCAGGCGCTCCCAGGCACACTCTGAATCTCCGCCCCGGTCAGAAGCCCACCTTCCCAGCTCACCCATCTCTTCCCCACCTCCAGTCCTCTCCAGGGCACCGGGCTTTGACCGACCACACCAGGAGGGGCCGGGGCCCGGCTCTCCACAGCATCTTCTTTGATGGCATCCAGTCTGGAGAAGGTGACTTCCCACTGTCACCAAACTCCCTCCTGGAGCAGGTGAGGACTTTCCTGAGGCAACGGCTCCTAGACCAGGGAGGGGCGTGGCCCCGGGTCACCTGCCTGGGCCTGCGGCTGCAGGGGCCCGGGGTTTCCAGCTTTCGGGGTGGCCTGCTGGGGCAGCAGTGGCCACACAGGCCAGAGTGTTGGTGGCCCCTGCCCATCATTCTCTGCAGACACAATGCCCCTCACTTCCCAGCTAACAGCAGGGTCCCTAAGGTGTCTTTGACCTCCACGATCCTGGCCTAAGTTCCCTGGATTCCAAAGTGTGACAAGCTCTGCTGATGCAAATGCAAGCTGCCTTCACACTCTGGGTCCTGACATCCGTCTGCGTAGAACCCCACCAGGAACGTGGGGCAGCGCTGGTTCTGCTCTGGCAGCCCAGGCCCCTCCTCCCACGATGTGCCAATGGGCCCAGATGCTTCTCACGGTCAGGCCCCCATTCCTGGACTGTGACCTCCCGGCCAGGACAGTGGCACAGGGACACGGAGCCCCTGGCATTCCTACAGATGCACAGGTGAGGAGAGGGGAGGCTGGGAGCCACCAGCAGGTGAAGATGCGCATGAGGCCGACCACCTGCTCTGTGTGGTGAGCAGGTGCGCCGCCCAGCAGGCCTCCCTTCGAGAAATGCAGAGAAACGCCAACACGAGAAATGCAGCCAATGCACACGGAGGTGCCCCGGGACGGGCAGAAGCGCAGCTGCGGCGGCACCACGGAACAGCCGCACAGGTAGGAACATTCCATGTGCACAGAGGCTGAGGCTCACTGGAGAGCACCCCTCTGTCCCCTCCGCCAGGTGTGCGCTCGCCTCCACAGCCCGCAGTCTGTCCCCAGGCTCCACGGAGGCGGCCCCGGAGGACGCTGCTCTCCGAGGGGCTGCCTGATGCCTGTCTCTTAATCACTTCATTGGCACCGCGGTTATTTAAAAAGCAGGAAACATGGGACTTCCCTGCCGGTGCAGTGGTTAATCCACCTGCCAACGCAGGGGACACGGGTTCGAGCCCTGGAAGCCCAGGAAGATCCCACATGCCGCGGAGCAACCAAGCCCGTGCGCCACAACTACTGAGCCTGCGCTCTAGAGTCCACAAGCCACAACTTCTGAGGCTCGCGCGCCTAGAGCCCGTGCTCTGCAACGAGAAGCCACCGCAATAAGAAGCCTGCGCGCCGCAACTACAGAAAGCCTGCGTGCAATGAAGACCCAATGCAGCCAAAAATAAATAAATAAAAAAACAAACACAAAACCCCCAGAGAACACAAGCGTTGGGGGAGGATGTGGAGAAATTGGAACGCTGGTGCGCTGCTGGTGGGAATGGAAAATGGAAAATGGTGTGGAGGTTCCTCAGAAAGTTAAAAATAGAATCGCCACGTGACCCAGCAGTTGCGCCGTTCCCAGAATTGGGAGCAGGATGGTGCTCACAGCAGCGTCACTCACAGGCGCCAAGAGGTGGAGACAGACCGAGTGTCTATCGATGGACGAGCAGCCGGACGCAGCGCGGAAGGAACATCCGCACGGCAGAGCAGGAGCCAGCCTTAAAGAGGAAGGAGGTCCCGACACCTGCCCCAACGTGGATGGACCTAGAGGACACGATGCCGCGTCAAATGAGCTAGACACGAAAGGACACATCCTACATGACCCCACTTCTATGAGGTCCCGGGAGGAGATCCATAGAGACAGAAAGTAGGAGGGCGGGGCCGGGGGCTGGGGGAGGGGTGGGGAGTGAGTGTCTAATGGGGACAGAGCTTCAGTTTGGGGAAGAGAGAAAGTTCTGGAAATGACGGTGGTGATGCCTACACAACAATGTGAATGTGCTTAATGCCACCAGGCTGTGCACTTACAAATGGATGAGACGGCAAATTTTATGTTATGTGTATTTTGCAATAAAGTTAAAAAACAGAGAAAGCTCTTTGCCTAGTGAAAGCTTGGGGACAGCTGTACCCTCATGGGAGACATGCCAACTCCCTCTGGCGGCTCCATCTCTCCCAGGTGACCCTTCATGCCCAGAGGTCACAGCTTAGAGGTCAGGCGCAGGAGGCATCCCCACAGCACGGAGAGGCGGGCCCTGAGAGCTGGGAGCTCCTGTGCCCACACCGTCGGGACGCTGTTTGGGGCGCGGGGATTCAGGGCCTGGCTGTCCTCCCGGGGCCCTCAGGACATGGTCGTGGCTGCGACTGTGGGTGGGGGCAGCGCTTCCCGACCGCGGGGCTGCGTGGCCCGGTGCTCAGGGTCTGGGTCGCGCGGCCCTGAGAGGCTGGGGCATCGCTGAGCAGCGGGAACGCAGGCGGACGGCCTGAACCCCGGGGAAGGACCCTCGTTCACCTGCAAAGCGCCGGGGGGACGAAGCCGCCAGCCCCTTGCACTCCGCCGGCTCCCGCCTGACATCCAAGCCGGCGTCCACTGGGCATCCGCTTGGAGGGACGCGGCTCTAGCTCCGCAGCCAGCGGAGGAGCCCCCTGCAGGGCTGGGCGGTCGGCAGGGCCGGGTTGCCCCCTGGTGGATGGCGGCGGGGAACCCCCAGCCCCCCGGCTGAGCAGCGACTTGCTGGGGAGGCCCGAGCACGGCCCCCAGTGCCCAGGCTGCTGATGCGGAGGCCCTGGAGGAGCCCAAACTGCCTCTGGGGGAAGGGCATGCGGGGTGGAGGGTGGGGGCGGAGGCTTTCGGGATTCTCTGGAAGAAGGCGAGGGCTCGGCCACCCCCTGGTTTGGGAGGCCGCCTCGTCTTTGGAACGGTGGTCGAGAGAGTCGGGGAGCCAGAAGGCAGCTGAGGGCAGTGCCAGCACTAGAACTGCGACCCCATGCCCCCAGCCCGCGAGGTGTGGACGCTGTTGGGCGTTCCGAGCGAGGAAGATCCTCCCAGGTCCGCCTGCGTTTCCCTCTTCCGTGGCAGCTCTGGAGAATTCAGGCCAGTGACTGTGGCTGCCCAGGATGAGCCCTAAAGCCTGGCCCCATGAGGATAGACAGACGTCCCCCTTGGGGAGAAGAAGCAGAGCTCTGGCCGGGGCACAGCGGCATCTGCAAATGGGCTCTGGCGCAAACTGCCAACCGCAGCGGCCCAGGCGGCACCCCGGGAGTGGCTGGCTACCCAGACCAGGACTTGCGGTCCCAGGAGGGGCCTGGGAGGTGGTGTCACCTAAGCAGAGCTCTGCGTTTTACAAGCAGGCAAGGTGAGCATGCCGGGGGGAGCCTCGCAGCCAGGGCAGGACTCCACACTCCCCAGCAGGCCACTCCATCTCAGGAAGTGCCCTGGCCAGTTACCAGTTTACTGCCCCTCAGCCCCCAAACGACCCTTCCTGCCCGACTCTGTTCTCCGGGAGCTGGACCCTGAAACGTGTCGCTTTGCCAGCTGGTGCTGTGCTGGGCGCTGCAAGGACCCTGCGGGGAAGAGGCTTCCCTCGGGCTCCAGGGTGCCCACTCCTAACCCCTCAGGCACAGGGGTTTGTCCTGGGCGAGTTCCTCTGTGTCCCAGGGTCTCCTGCACACGCGGCCCCGGTGGCTGGCAGCAGACGCCCAGGGAAGCTCCTCCAACCCAGCGGGCTGTGGCCACACCCCCTGTCTGCAAGGTCTGAGTCTCCGGAGGGGCTGGGCTTTCCCTCATCTCCTGGGACTTCTTTCCCAATCTCCGCTCTAACTTTCACGAGAAACTTGGCAAAGATATGAATTCAGCTGACAACCTAATTCTGCAACCCACACAATCAAATTGTTTCAGCCCTGAGGCTGTGAGAAGTGAGAGGCTCTCAGGGCCGTGGCTGGAGCTGAGTGCAGGCCTGAGCTCCCGTCCAGGACACCAAGCGCCTCGCGCCGCCGTCACTACATCCACAGCCACGTGCAACCCTCGGCTCCCGAGGCCCAGATGCAGCTGGCGCATCACAGCCGAGCTCGGTGGCAGCTCGGTCACTCCCAAAGCCACCACGTGCCACGAGTCACATCTCCCATGGCCTCAGCCCCACGCGGGCAGGCCCGAGGATGCAACCAGGCCGGTCCCCACCCCATCTTTGGGGGCACCTCCTGGGGCCACTTTCGCATTTGCTTTTGCCATATTCCTGCTTTCACCCCTTTGGGTATTTTGCTGTCTTTCACTAGTTGATACTTTCACGTTCAATCACTGGTGTGACTTCTGTCTTCCGGTGGATTCTGGTTCAGGCATCACCACCATCCACCTGACGCTTGGGCCAGAAATGCAAGGACATCTTCGCTTCTGCTCTTGTCAACCAGTCCAGTGTCTGTGCCTCCAAACCCCCCAAATTTGGTTCCACACCCCGTGCAGGCCGCCATCACCTCTCTCCATGAGTGAGAGCAAGAGAAGCCTTCCAAACACAGGGATCAGGTCACCAACTCCTTCCAGCACTTTCTGTGATGTGTAGGATAAAACTCCAAGCCCTCGTGGCTCCAGGGCCTATGCGTGGGACTGCCTGGACCTCCTGCCTTGCCTCCCCTGACCCCTGCTCTGGCTACGCAGGCTTCTTCCTGCCTTGGAGCCCAGCCTCGCCCTTCCGCTGCCTGCAAAGCCCTTCCCTGTGGTCTCCATGCGGCGGCCCCTTCCCATCCTTCAGACCTGGCTCACGCGGCATTCTCTGGCCCCTGGCTGCATCTCTGCAGGGCCGGCCAGGCCCACAGGCCGGCGTGCGGGAAGCGCAAGGATGGCGGATTCTGGGGGCCCGAGAAGGTCTTCCCACGTGCCTGAATCTCTTGGCCTCGTGGCACCTAAAAGCCCCCATCAACCCGAGAGTAGCAGCTGCGACATGATGGGGGGTGGGGCACAGAGCCCTGCTCATGAGGAGCAGGGAGGAGTCCTCGCCTGCTTCCCCAGGTTATCGAGGGCACTGGGACCCCACGGGTATCTCCTCTCAAAAAGGCTTCACCAGGCCATTCCCACAGGAGAGAGTGTTGGGTCATGGGGTGTTTCAGGAACCAGACGGGACGGAAAGGTGTTAGCGGGTGGCCCTTAAGCTCTCTGAACCGCATCTTCTCATCAGCGAAAAGGGAACGGTGGCCGACCCTACCTCGCAGGGTCAGAAGGGCAGCACCTGGGCTGCACCCCGGGCGGCACCGGGAGCAGAGGACGCCCGGCCGGTGGGTCCAGTACCTCATAGATGGAGCCGTCCGCATGGCGCAGTGTCCCATGGCCCTGGCGCTGGTCCCGGACCCAGTCGCCCTCGTACTCATCTCCGTTCCTGAGGGACAAACGCGGAGGCTGCTCTCAGGCTGGGAAGGGCCAGGTGGCTGTGTGACGCACACCGGCTCCTCCGACTGGGGCTCAGCACGCACCCCCGGGACCAAGGCAAAAATAGGCCCAGAACAGATGGCACAAGCTGTGGCCTTGCCAGGGCCCGGCCAGAGGGGCAGGTGGCCTTGGCGCCCGGTGGCGTGCAGTGACGGGAGGCCCCGCTTGCTGGGCCCCAGGTGTGAAGGTTTGGAGAGGAAAACGGGAAGGAAATGGGGGGGCCTGCAAATCCCAAGGGCAGGATTTTGCACGAAAACTGCCTGGAGTGTGAAAGACGCCCAGCACTGGGCCCGAAGCTGAGAGCCTGCGGGTGTCACCCGACTCGGCCCCGCTCCACCCTCGCGCCCACCCGACCTCCTCACCTGGTGTTTCATTGGAGGAGGGGGACGGATGTTCTTTCTACTAAATACACACAGAACCAATGTCAGCAACTGAGGGAGAAATTGCAGGATCATATGAAAAAATCACAGACCGTACTTTCAGGGCTGGGTGTTCGATGGGGGTACGGCCCACAGGACGGCGGACTCACCGGAAGACCATCCGCCCTTGGCCGTGCCGCTTGTTGTCGTGAAATGACCCCCAGTACACTTGTCCATCTGCGTCCACCAGGTGCCCCTGTCCTGGAGGCGGGCGAGAGTCGAGGGTCACCTCGTACCTCCGTTGGGGGAGGGGGGTGTCTAGAAGAAGGATGGGGTCGGCACCCCCTGTAGCTGGGCCCCATGGGGGTCCCCGGCCCCACAATCCGATCGGGGGCGGCCTGGCAGCCACGCGCAGCGGGAGCGGCTCTGAGTCCAGCTCTCAAGGTCCCGAGGGAGGGTGGGGGCGCCCGGGGTCCCCAGCATCGGAGACTGAAACGCTCTGCTGTCCGGCTGGGGTGGTGCTGCCGCGCGGTCAAGGCCAGCTCGCAGGTGCGAGTTCACGCTGAGGACCGACAGTTGTGCAGGGCCTCTACCACCTACTCAAAGGGCCCAAAGGCCAGAGGAAGTGCTCGTGAAGACACGGAGTCTCAGGGCCTGGACACTCGGGAAGGGGGGCGTCCTGACCCCTCACGGGAGGCCTTGGAGGAGTCAGAGCTGCGCCCGCGCCGGCATGCTGTCGGGGGCTGGGACTGCTCCGCTCGCTCCGGCGACCCCGGGGCTCTGCCTGCTGCTCCCCGGAATGTGGCCTCCTGATTGGCTGGGTCCCACAGGACGTGGAGGAGGTGACTGAGCCGAGGGTCAAGAGCACCCACAGCGCTGGTTGAGCCACTGCGACCCTCAGCGAGTCCAGGAGACCCGCCTGGCCGAGCCCAGGCCGACTGCTGACACGGGATCGAGGGCGATGGCAGAGTGGGGACCTGAGTCACCAGGTTTGAGGGGCTCGCTGTGAGCCCTGCGCTCTGAACCTCACCGGACCGGGGAGTGCACTCGCGCCCAGGCCCGCCCAGGCCCCGAGTCAGGATCCGGGGAGGGCTGGGGTCCGGGCCCCACAGTGTCCACCCCGAGGCCGATGCCTCACGCCTTCCCACGGACCCCGGACCTTCTCTCAGGCTGCAGGAGAGCTCCCCTTCGTAACGTCCGCCGGCTTTGTACTTCATGACGCCATGTCCTTGGGGTTCTCCCAAAACAAACTGTCTGGTGTAGGTGTTCCCTGGTGTGGACGGGAGGCGGGAAGCCGTGTCCAGGGTTAGACTCGTTTCCTGAGTCCAGCGGGGTAACCAGTAGTTCCTGCCCGACCCTTGGGCAGTGGTAGCAGAACACGGTGTCCCTTTATCTCACCGCTCACCCTGAACAAGGGAAATGGGACTCCCTCCCTCCCAGCAGTGTACGTGCAGACTCCATCGCAAGGGGACCCTCTCTGGGGCATCTGTGTGCTGGGGGCAAAGGCCCCGCCAGGCCGGAGTCCGTGGTGTGAGGCTTCTCTCCGCTGAGAACCCAACACCCGCTTGCCGGTGGGGGTCTGAGGTTCTGCGGGCAGCAGTGTGGCCACCCTGCCCCAGGCTGGCACGAGGCCATTACGAGACACCTTAGGGAAACCAGGGGTCCCCAGGTTACTGATGGAAGTGCCTTCTGCGCCCGGAAGGGAGGGGCCAGCTCACACCAAGGTTGCTTCAGGAGGAAAGCGTCGGGTCAGCTAACCTGTCAGGGCCCAGTGCCGGCAGCCCTCTCCCATGATCTCTCCGTCTACAAACTCGCCTTCGTAGTAACTCCCGTCTTTAAGCAGAAGTTTGCCCTGACCTGGTGAAAGACGTCGTGCTGTCAGGCAGTGGCTGGGAGTGGCCGCTGGGGCATGCGTGTGGCCAGGCTCGTTTCTCAGGGACGAGCACGGAGCCGTGAAAGTCTCTGCGTTTGGCTCCATCTCTCGTCCAGCACGTGCTCTCTGCAGGCTCACTCACACATGTCCACCAACAAGAACGTCCGTGAAACATGACCGAAAGTCTTCCTGCTGTTCTGGCCATCGAAAGTTCAAGGACCCCGCCCCAGACCTCCTCAGAGGGGACTCGACGGCCACCTCGCCTCTGTCAGTGCAGTGACAGAAGGAGAGAGAGAGAGTCTGTGGCCATAGGGTGACACTGAAGCATACATTTCAAAAAGGAGGAACCACTCTGTCCAGGCCAGGAAGAGAAACAGAGATTTCAGCACAACAGTGAGAAACATCCGTGGGGCAAAAACATTACAAGAAAAGTCAATAAAAGTCAAAAGTCTCAAAATATAGAAAACAGCCAACAGATGTAAAAATAGCTCATGAGAAAATACTGAAAGATCAATCCTCCAGCAGAAAACCAGGCAGAGGATGTGAGCAGACAGAACACCAAACAGGCACAAAACCATGAGTGTAAACTTTGGAAAGTTCAGGCCTGCCTCTGGGGGGACTCCAGGGGACTTTCGCTTGATACTTGCTCTCCTCTGCTGCTTAGATTTTCTACAAAAACTGGCAGTCTCTTTATCATCAAACAAAAAAGAAAAGCAGATTTCATCAGCACCAGGGGAGCTGTCCAGGCCTCCAGCGCTGCAGGATGGCCCCTCACGGGCACTAGTGAGTGCTGAGGGCCCGGTGTGGCCAGCACCTGTGTGGCCCCCAGATCGGCAGGGACACGGGCCATCAGCGGCATGGCTGCAGGAAGAGGCCACAGCCCATCCTTACCATGTTTCCTGCTTCCTTTCCATTCTCCTTCATATCAAAAGAAAGAATTCGGGTAAATGAAGACTCCGTAACCTGAATGTTGAAAGGAGGGCGCACAGGTTAGCAAGAGACACAGGTGACCTGGCTGATGACCAGCAAGCACTGAGGTGCAGGCCGTCCCGGGGGCTTCTCCAGGTGTCTGTGGCTTCACCCCCAGTGAACTCCCCTGCCCACTGCTCCCCAAAGGCTCAGTTTGGGTCACGACTCTCCCTGTTCATCTATTTATGCACCAGACACGCTGAGCACCTACTCTGTGCAGAGAGGCCCCGGGGGAGGTAGGCTAGGAGTGAGCGCAGGGTCCTTGAAAGGAGCGTGCGGGTTGGTGGGAGGGTAGATGGGTGTGCGCGGGGGTGGGGAGCCTTCCTGAGAGGGGACATTTGAACTGAGCCGAATTAGCTGGGGGTAAGCGAGGGCACAAGGGGAAGAGCCGTCCCGGTCATCTCTCTGCAGGGACCTCATCCCCCCAGTGGCCTCCTGTGCCCTCCAGACAAAACCCACACCTGCATCCAAGGAGGGCCTGCCCATCGTCACTTCTTGCCACTCAGCTGCTGGGTGCACCATCCCCCAACTCCAGTAGTTTCCACCAGCCCCCCTATTTCAAGGCCAACTTGGGGCGAGCATTTCTAGGGAAGCTTGGGGTTGCCAGACTCTGGTATCTGCCATAAACGAGGCTCGGGTTCTACCTGAAGTTAAGAGATGTGGACTCGATCTCTACGGCCCCATTTTTTTCATTCTATGAACAAGTTCTATCAAACCTCCTCTGACCGCGCATCGGGGACGTTGGGAGGCGCGGTCAGAGGAGGCGACCCCTGCCAGGACGCAGGGACACCCAGGCTCGACTCGGTTCCTGCCGGCTGGGTCTCCAAGACACGGCCGGTTCTGCTACTCTGGGCCCGGGACCCCGCCCATCCCCCGGGCACCGGGACACGCGAACGCGCGTCCCTCCCAAATTGGGGGCGACAAGGCTTCCGGGGGTTGCGGGCTGGGCTCGGGGGAGGCGCGCGTGGGGAGCCCCGCTGGGCTTGGGGGTTGCGGGTTCTGGACTTCCTGAAGTGAAAGTGCGTGTGCGGGGACACGCAGCGAGCGCCCGGACCTGCCCGCCTCCCTCCCATCCGGACCGAGGCCCGGTAGGGCGCAGTCGGCTGTTACCGTCCCGCAGTGGCCGAACCGGCGGGTCTCGGCGCGCCAAGCGGGAGCTCGCGCACCCATCACGGGCGGACGCCATCTTGCCTCTAGAGTTTCCCTTAGCAACCTCATAGCACTCCTCCATTGGCTCGTTGGTCGCGAGGGGGCGTGGCCTCGGGCTCAGTCTCTGGGCGTTACCAATCTCTGGAGCGGAGCTGTCTGGGCCCGGAGCCAGAGGACGCGACTGCGCTTGCGTAACGCGGCGAATTTCCGCCGCTTACGTCCCTTCCGCCGACGCGACCGCCCCGCCAACGGCCTGGGCGCCCGCACCGGAAGCGGAAATGGTTGGAGGCTGTCGGCCCCGCCCCGGAGGCCATCTTGAAGGCCCGGGAGGCGGTGCCGCTCAGGACGGAGCGGAAGTGCTCGGCTGCGTCTTCCCGGACCGAGCGAAGCGCCGGCGCGGCAGCCACTCGCGTCCTCCTTCCCGCGGCCCTCGGGAGACCGCGCTCGGCCGCAGTGGACCGCGAGGTGCCGGCGGGTGGGGTGGGGCGGGGCGGGGGCGGGGCGGGGCGGGGGCCGGGGTGTTGGTGGCCGCGCGCGGGGCCGGGGCCGAACGGGGCCCCTGGGGTCGCCGCGATGACCCGCTCCCGCCCCCCGCTGGCGCGTCCTGGAAGGGGTCGGCCGCCCGGCCCGGGCCGTGGGGCCTCGGTGTCCTCGCCGACCCAGGGCGGCCTGCGGGATTTGGGTAGGAAGCGTCGCGGTGGACTTGGGTGTCTTGAGGTCGAGTCCTGGCCATTTTGCGAACCGAAGGTTCCGAGCGCTCGGGCCGAGCCGCCCGACGGCGCCCCGCGTGCTGGGCCCAGAGCTTCTTCTGGAAACTTGCCCCGGGCACCTGGGCTTGGGAGCGTCCCGGGGCGCCTGCTGCTCGGTCGGGTGGGTCTCACTTTAGGGGATGTGTAAGGCGGACCCCCCGGGGCCCCCGGTTGTGGTGGTGCAGGTACGGCGTGGTCAGGGCCCGGTGGAGACGGGAAGGTGGTCACGCCCAGGGGAGGGAGCAGCCGGCGGCGGGGCTTGGCCGAGCGCTCGAGTGGATGGGGTCTGGAAGGGCATTTCAGCGGAGGGAACAGCATCAGAGGGCGAAAGTGTGGAAAATTACCACGCTGGGGACCCAGGAGGAATGGGGAGGGGGATGAACGGAGAGGCAGTGGGAGCCAAATTGTGGGTGACCCGTGCACCGGGCGGGACTGTCCTCAGTGTAATGGGAGCCATCTGAGGAGGGAGGTCCACTCCACAGACAGGTGCAGTGATGACTCTGGAACTCTGTACGCAAATCTCCAGACGTGATACTTCTGGTCTCTGCTTGGAATGGTTTTGTCTTATTTTTGCCTTTGTTTTCTTGAGGCTGAGCCTGAAGCAGTGACAACCAACAGAGAACTTTCCCACTGCGAGCTCTGTACCGGGCCCTGTGGGCCGTGGGACTGGCAGTGGACAGACAAGGCTCCCCCTCAAGAAGTTTGCGTTGTAGTAGGAGGCAATAGAGAGAGAAAGCGGAAAGCAATCAGAAACGATCGTCACACAGAATAAAACAGGGTGACATGATGTGAGGGACCGGCACCTGTTGGACAGTCACAGGGGGCCTCTCCCGAGGCGGCGGGCTTGGAACAGCAGAGGGAAGAGGACCGCAGGCACGCAGCCGTGTGAGGGTTGCCCCGTTCGGGAACAGGTCTGACTCGTGTCTGAGGGAGACCCACTCCCTCGGTCGCCCTACGGGCCAGGCCTGCTGCTGATGCTAACACGGCTGGCCGCTCACTCCCACAGAGGCCCGGGAGGGGCCTACGGTGCTTTACAAATCGGAGTGGGGCCGGCCGAGGTGGCCTGCGGGTCACGCCATAGGCAGGCCGTTTGACTCCAAAGTTCACGTTCTAAACGTCGCTGTACGCAAGCTCAGCCATGGTGTGGAGCCGTGTGTCACCACGTATGTCGTTTGCCAGGTGATCTGAAGTTTGCTGTTTTGTTTTGGGAAGATTTTCCACACGTTCAGTTGAAAGAATGAGACTTAGAAGCAGTCATTTCTACTTAGGGCGCGTACTTCAAAGGAATACCCAGGTTTTTCTAATGGTCATCTTCATGCCTCAGCTCAAGTAGAAGCGTGTTAAAGGTAAACACTTTGGCCATAAAAAAGTAAAATAAGGGGTAGTTTGTATGGAGCCGAAGGATAAATGATGTTGCTGATGTAGCTCTCTGCTGGCCTGGCTCTGGCCTAAAGAGGGTGGCTGGCTGTCCTAGGTAACAAGTTCTAACGTAGCCACTTTTAAAAAATGGAGTTTTTCCCACCTTCTCAAAAGACAGGACTAGGAGTTCGCCTGTTCAGTTCAGCCTCGGCTCCCCTGAGAGCAAAGGGCATTTCTCAGCCTCCTCCGTGGTACTCCTGGCACTCCTGCACCCGCTGGCCTAGCTGGCCTCCTCCACACGGTGGCTCCAGGAAATGGCGTCACTGAATGACAGACTTTTCAGCACAGATGTGATGACGTGTGTGGTGGGACTGCTCAGGTTATTGTAATACCTGAGTTGTACAGTTGACCCTTGAATAGCACAGGTTTGGACTGCATGGGTCCACTCACGTGTGGATTGTTTTCACGAGAAAAGTACTGCGGTACCGCACAGTCCGTGGTTGGCTGAACTGCGGATCCAGAGGCCGACTGTAAGGTATACTCGGCTTGTCGACTGCTGGGGGCCGGCGCCCCTAACTCTGCATTCTTCGAGGGTCAGCTGTAACGGGCACGTTGTTCCACTTGGGACCCGGGATCGCGTCGTGAGCCTGCGGACTTGCTCAGTGCACGTGGCGAGGACGTGTCAGCGGGCGTGGGTTCAGGCCCCAGCCCCGCTGTGCGCAGGCCGGGTGTTGGGGCAGCTTGGGCCGTCGGGAGCCGTGGTTTTCTGTCTGAATGGGAAGGGCCGCTGTGCCAGCGGGTACCATCTCCCCAATGAGGAAACTGAGCCCGCACAGCCATGCCACTCAGGCGCCCTGGAAACAGACTCCGAGCTGGAGTCCACTTCTGGTTCCCAGCCCTGCCGTGGTGCCAGATCGGGAGGGAGCTGCCTGCAAGTTTGCAGGCAGGGAGAGCTTTGCCCCGGCGTCTTCACCAGCTTTAGGCTGGCAGGGCCCTCCATCCTCTGCATCCTCTGGTCCCGAGGTTCAGGCAGGGGTGTGTTGGGCTGCAGGAGCTGAGGTCAGAGCTACTCTTAACTTTGAGAAGTGGCTTAAGCTATCTGAGGCTTGATCCTCTGTTGTGGAACAGGGGTGACGATGCCCTTGGCTTCCCTTAGTGACCTGGGTTCTCACAGGCTAGATGCGCATGGAATCGCAGGGCATGTTGAAATGGTCAGGAGCAGATAGGATTACCTCCACGCACAGATAAGGAACTGGGACGCAGACGGATGATCACCTGAGGATCCTGGTCATGGAGTGGGGATCGGGTCTGGGAGGACCTGGAGGTGCACAGCTGGCACCGTGGGCAGTGGCCTGGACAGAGGCCAGGGCGGGGCCTAGAGAAGTGGGGGCACCGAGGGGAGCCTGAGGAGTGGCAGGAGGAGGTGCTGGAGGCTGGCGAGCCCCGGGGAGGCTTGGGCGCGGTGGCCCGTGCTGTGGACCGGCCCCGGGAGGTGGACACAGAAATGGGGCCAGAGGACTTGGCCGTCAGTGAGGGCGGCTCCTGGGGACCTGCCGGAGGAGTGTGAGCCAGGTGACATTAGCAGGAATGAAAGTCCACCCGGTGCTGCTGTTTTGCATGTCACATGCCTTCCTGGCTCTCCACCAAAGCGTGTCGCTGGCTGGTTTCTTTTTTCTGGGTGACTGGTAGTAAAGACACACAGAAGGAAGCCACGGCGTGGATGAAACAGTGAATGCTGAGGAAACCTGCTTGGTGGTGTGGATGAAAACAGGGCAAAATGATCCAGTCTTTGAGTACTTTTTATTTAATTTAAAAGTATGTTGTATTTTTCTTGTATACAGCATGTCAGAAGGTGACAGTGTGGGAGATTCCGTCCACGGGAAACCTTCTGTGGTGTACAGATTCTTCACAAGACTTGGACAGGTTGGTTTTCGCGTCACTGAGTTGCAGAAACATTTAAATGAGACTTGACCCTGGGACGTTTCCCTGGGGCATAAGTGTGCTGGCAGACCCCGCAGGGTGGGCGGCCCCTCCCTGGGTCTCTCGTTCACCCTCTTCACCCTCTCAGAAGCTTTTCCCATTGCCGTGAGGGTGCTGGGTCTGCTGAGTTTCAGGCCATGTACTTGTCTTCTGTGTTTTTTTCCAACAACTTTTAAAATGTGAAAACCATTCTTAGCTCCTGGGCGGGATGGACCTGGCGGCCCCTGCTCTGCCCTTGCTGTCCCCTCGTCCAGACACCCATGTCTGCGTCCCCTCGGCCCCTCTGTCCCTGGCCCAGGCTTGCGCTCCGTGGCGGGAATACCCTTTGGGGCTGCAGCGAGGCCTGTGAGTTCCGGAGGAAAGAGTCTAACTCAGCGAAGAATCGCACAGTTTGGTTCAAAACTAAAACTGTATTGATTTTTTAAATTAAAAACTAGCATCTGGAGAAGTTCCTAATTATTGAAGCAGGTGACGGGCACGTGGAGGCTCGTTCTCACGAATGGTTGAAATTTTTCATGATTAAAATCTCAAAATTAAATTTAGACTACACACGTGTATATTAATCACACACACGTACACGTGTATGTAGGCACACGTGTGCACATATGTGAATCTAAGGATTAAGGCAGTCAGCTCTGCGGCTCCTGGGCGGGCTGGGACCGGCTCCGGGGGAGGCGGGCTTTGGGACGGGACCTCGGGTGGAGTCCCACATGCAGGGTGGTGACATTCTCCTTTCTCTGTCCCATCCTCTCTGGGGTTTAAGTTCAGTCTCCCCACGATGGCCCCTTGGGCCGATGCTGTAGGACTACGTGCTGCAAGAGATGGTTCTGTAGTATTTTTGCTTAAGGGGTGGCCCTGCCTCAGGAAACACTGCAAATGTTGGATTAACTGTAGTCACCGCTTAGTGCCGTTGACTTAAAATCTGAGGCAAATGCCGGCAAGAAGTGTGCCCCGCGGAAGGAGCCGCAGGGTCTCTGCAACTTGGGCGCTCTGCTCTCCTTCCAGATCTATCAGTCCTGGCTCGACAAGTCTACGCCGCACGCGGCCGCGCGATGGGCGGCGACGCTGGGCCTGAGCTTCGCCTACATGATCCGCGTTTACCTGCTGCAGGTCGGTGGGGCGGCGGCGACGGGTCACCGCGCTGTGCTGCTGGCCGGCGTCTTGTTTTCCTTCTGTCTCTGGATTAGGTGGGTTTGTGGTGCAGGAAAGGGTCTCTGAAGATAATTTTGCAGCTGAGCACCAGGTGCAAGAAAGACTTCGGTGACTGTCTCTAAACGTTTACATCCCGTTCTGAGCTCCTTGTATTCTGTTGCTGGACTTCCCGGACAGCCTCGGTGTCAGCCGGGCCTGGTGAGGTGACAGCACTCTCCAGTGTCCTCGTCTGCACAGGGGACCCTCTGGCGCTCCTTGACCCTGCCTCGGGCGGGCCTTACGGGGGCTGGGGACTTTAGGGACAGAATCACCCGGACTGGCCACCCCATTCCCTGGGTGCCGTGAGCCGTGCTGGTGTCCGAGGAGGGCCGGGTGGGGTGACCGAGGGCGGCACGGCTCCTCCAGGGGACGGACGCCCTCCCCGCACCTTTGGTGAGTGCTGGGCTCCTGGACAGGAGTGCTCTGTAGACCCTGAGAGGAGGGCAGCTCATGCTCCCTTCTGTCCAGAGGAAGGAGGCTGAGGCTTTTTCTCCCCCTCCTTGAAAGCAGACACCCTCCCTCCAGGTATTTCCCAAGGTTTAGGAGTACGTGTGTGCGTGGCTGGGTACTTCACCTGCTGGATGCTATGCTGCGTCCAGCGCTCTGGGGAATTCTCACCTGAGCTAAGCATAGAGACCTGTCCTTGGATGGTATTGTGTCTGTGTTCCTACAAGGAAGCCTAGCCCTGGCTCGGCGCAAAGGCGGTGGGGCCCCGGTCCAGCTCTGCAGCAGGGTGCGGTCTGTGTTGGGTGTCCATAACTGATGTTCAGTTTGCTGTGATCGGGTCTAGATTTTTTTAAGAAACTGGACCTTGGTCCATTCTCAGTGGAATGAATGACCTAGAAACCTTGACTTGGGGGATTTGGGCGGGGGCGGGTGCATCTCGTACGGGTTGGTTCTCCTGTGCTCTGAGCTGAGTCTCTACCCGACTTGGCGTCCCTTCAGACTCAGCCCGCCACGAGGAGCTGTGTGTTAACTCCTCCTTGTGCAGAGTTAACTCAGCTGTTAACTCTGCACATTTAGGTCTTTGTTGTTTGACTTGAAAACGTTTTAAGGTAGAAAGGGCTCATCTTGTTTGTGTGAAAATGTTTAGGCTTTTACAGTTGGTCCTGCAGTGCAGCTGTGGTTCTGATCGGATGAAGTCTGTCCTCTAAGAGCGAGTCATGTGGCACGTGTGCCCCTTTCTCTGTGTCGCCTGAGGGGGGTTTGGGTCCACGACACTTTGCTGACTTGGGCTTGGTTTACTGATTTTCCGGCTCTGGTTTTCTTCTGGGCAAACGTTATGAACATTCCTGACACAGTGTGCGGTGGTGTGAACCGCCCGCCGGAAGGAGCTCGAGCCCCAGTGTCTCAGGCTGGTCCGGAGCCTGCATCTGGGTCAGGCGCCCCTGGCCGAGAGCAGGGCTTGTGACCCGGGTGTGCAGGTCGGGTGTGAGGCTTTGTGAAGCACCCCCGTTTCTGCTGCCTTCCGGGGGGCTGGTGGCTTTACGTTCTGGGTGCACCTAACTGGACCCTTGAAGACGTTTGCCGTGTGGACCTTGGCTTATCCACTCTCCAGACCCACGGTGCAGTTTAAGAGAAACTGTCAGCACGGATGCCCACTGCACTTCCGTCACTTGTTACGACTCCATGTCCTGGTTCAGTCCAGACAGGGAATGGGTTCAGGGTGGCCTCACTGACCGTTTCTCCTTCTCTTCCAGGGTTGGTACATCGTGACCTACGCCTTGGGAATCTACCATCTAAATCTCTTCATAGCTTTCCTTTCTCCAAAAGTGGATCCTTCCTTAATGGAAGATTCAGGTAGAGTAGAGACTGTCCACTTTGCTCTGTTTGGGGAGAGTTGTGGGTTTTCTATACTTCCCAGGATTGCTCCATTTTCTCTGGAAACATTTGAAATCTAAATTTTGGGGACTGTTCTCTGGGTGCTTAAAATGTACCTGCAACTTCAGTGATCCTGGCAAGTTTGTGGAACGACTTGCTAAGCCCTTGTGACAGTCACAGGAGGCAGGCGCTCCTGTCATCCCCGTGTGGCAGAGGGGGAAAGTGAGCCGTCAGGCTGTGGAACCTGCTGAGGTCCCGCAGGGGCGGGGGGAGCCAGGGCCTGCTTCCTGGGTAGCTGGCCCGTCCACGTCCCCTCCACGCTTGCCTGTTAGGTTCCTTTCTCACAAAAGCAAGCTTCCACGGCGGCTCCACATGGCTGACTGAGGCCACTGGCCCCCCAGTGTCCCCTGAGGACGATGGGTTGAAAGGTTCGTGGCTCTGGCTGCTCCTGGCATACCTGGGCCAGGTGGGGGCCTTGGCACACACCTACTGGGCCAGCTGGGGGCGGGGATGGCTCACGACCGGATGCTGAGGCCTCCATTCCGGCGCGTCGCAGCCACTGTTGGGAAAACCCGCCGCAGCTCCTGTGGAGCCCATGGAGTCAGAGGGCCAGTTGTTAACGGCAGAGGCACGCTTTATGCAGCCTGTTCACATCACGATGGGAGCCTGTGTATTTTTTTCTGTGGAGTATTTGATGAAAATAGCAAAGGAAACAGCCCTTTCGTTTGGTGCTGCATTGGGGGGTTAGGAAACAAGAGGCCCTTTCAGTGGGCCTCAGTTTCTCCATCTGTTAACTGGGGAGGGAGGTGGCTTGGGGGCCTCAGCCCGAGGCCCGGCTCGCGGCTCATTGCAGAGGGTGGCCGTCCTGAGCCCAGTGCCCCTGAGAGTGGATGCACAGCTCCCGCCTGTGTGCTCTCGTGGGCTGTGGACTTTCATCCTCCCTGTGCCTCGTGTTGTACAGTTGACACGTTCCTGAAAATCGGCGTGTGGTTGAATTTTTACGTGATCGCTTAAACTGGTCTTAAAAAAAATTCTAATACAGATTTTCTAAAGCGGCGAATCGGTTTCTAAATCAACTGAAGGTCCCCATTTTATGTCCGGTTGAAGGGTGTCAATCTGTACGTCACGTATCAGGCCTGCTGGTCCACAAGCTCTAGGGAACCTTAGAAGGGCAGCGGTGGAAACGACAAGGTGCACTGTGTGCCTCACCTCCGGGTGACATTCTGCCTTTCAGATGATGGCCCTTCGTTACCAACCAAACAGAATGAGGAGTTCCGGCCCTTCATTCGAAGGCTCCCAGAGTTTAAGTTTTGGTGAGTCACTTCCTAACGGTGGTTGCGAAAGACGCCCGTGCCCACGCACGGCCGTGAGACGGGGGCAGGCGCTTCGGTCCCAGCGAGCCAGCAGCTTAGACTCCTTGGAGAAACGCCAGTTCTGTTGTGTTTCCTCGTTCTCAACGTTGACTCACCCAGAACGTGAAGCGTGCCTGCTGGGCGTGGAGGGGGGTCACGGGGCCTTGTAGTGCCCACCCCCCTCCCAAGGTAACACTGCTGCACCTCGATGCCGCAGAAAAGAAGCTGCTTCTGGGGAGGCGGGTCCCGGGTATGTGGCACACTTGGCCTCGGGGGGACGCTGCTTTGTGCACGGCGCCCCCCCGGTGGTCCGAAGGGGGACCCGCTCTCTCCCCACTCGGTCCTCGGGGTGGCCTGGGCGTCCCCAGGCCTCCTGGAGGCGGTCACGTGTGTGTGACGCTGTGACAAGTACGAACGTGACAGGAGGATGGAGGTGACCCCCTAGTGTGTGTGTGTGTGTGTGTGTGTGTGTGTGTGTGTGTGTGTGTGTGTGTGTGTGTGTGTGTGTGTGTGTGTGTTGCGGGGGGGGCTGGTCTGTGAACGTGTCTGTCCTGTGTTGTCACAAAAGTGAAGGCAAAGAGCTGCCGCCCTTCAGCCTGTCCTCCTGGTGCAGGGGTGGCCGTGCAGGCGCTCGGTGAGTCCCTGTGGGATGAGTGTGAAACGCTGGGCCCAGGGCTGCCGGGGGAGGGTGGGCAGTGGGCAAGGCCGGGTCCTGCCCGCCCTCTGAGGTGGCCTTTGTTCTCTAGGAAAGGGAGACCAAGGGGGATTTTAAGGAGGGCTGTGACCCTGATGGGTTGGGCCCTAAGCCGGAGGGAGGGTGGCCCTGAGGCCTGACTCCACATGCTTCTCCTGGGGACACTGCTCGGCCACTGGGGGATGGCCTGCTGGGCGTGTGGGACTCAAGCCTTGAGGCTCGGGACTGGATTTCTAGACGTGGGCCCCAGCAGCACATGGGGGGCATCTGCATCCCCCAGCTGCTGGCCTGCGCAGTGCCGGGGCCCCCACTGCTGTTTTACACTTCTGTAATTTCAGAAAACTTCGAGTGTCCAAGGGACTAAGAACGCTGTGTCCGTGGTCACACGTAGTACGTCAGACACGCCACACGCAGCGCCCACCCCGCTCCGCAAGTGGAGACCCACACCCTCCTCGGGGCCGCCGTCCGGCTCTGACCTTCTCTCCTTCCGGTAGGCACGCAGCGACCAAGGGCATCCTGGTGGCGATGGTCTGCACCTTCTTTGAGGCATTCAACGTCCCGGTGTTCTGGCCCATCCTGGTCATGTACTTCATCATGCTTTTCTGTATCACGATGAAGAGGCAAATAAAGGTAAAAACCCAGATGATTCTGCACCGTGAGACAGTGCCACCCAGTACTGGTGGCTTTGGGAGAGCCGGCTCGGGCCCGAGACACGGGAGGGCCGTGTGGCCCCTGCTCTCCCTGCAGGTCGATGGGTGTGGTGCTCGCTCCCCGCCAGCACAGCACAGCCGGTTAACACCCTCCGGTCTGGCACATCATACTGCGGGACAGTCGGGGCCCAGGACCTCCTGGACGGTGTGTCCTGCCAGCATCACCCTAGAACGGGCCTGGCCAGACAGGGTGGTGCGGCTTCATCCTGGCCTCCCCACCCGCCCAACCACCTGGGCCCGGGTGCCACCCATCCCACGTCCCCAGCTCAGTAGCGCTAGCCCGTCTGGCACACAGGGCGTCACGAAGCCCATCCCACACCCTCAGGGTTTCCAGCAGCTCGGCTGGCTCCGCTGGGCAGTGGGGGGACGGGGGCGTCTGCCGGAGCTCTGGCTCCACGCCCGGTATGTGGAGAAGGTGGGGCTCAGAGTTGGAGGGAAGGTGGGTCACGGGGAAGCCGTGCTGAGACGCGTCTGCCTGTCCCCAGCACATGATCAAGTACCGGTACATCCCGTTCACGCACGGCAAGAGGACGTACAAGGGGAAGGAGGACGTGGGCAAGACGTTCGCCAGCTAGACGCGGCCGCCCTCCGCGGGCCCTGGACGGCCGCAAGTTGCTGTGACGCCGTCTTCTTTCCTCACATAAAGTAGTTGATTACAAGGGAGTTATTTTCTTTTTAAAAAGGAGCTTCAATTATTTGTAACTGAAATATCAGGTTCTTGAAGAAACTGGCATTTAAACCGAATCGCGTTGATTTATTTTCCAGTGCCGGTCAGGCGTCCAGACGCTGGCCTTGCAGAGGGCAGGCCGGGTGGACAGCCGTGTGGGCTGGGGGGCGGGGGCGGGGGCGGGGGGCCGGGCCCGCGGAAGGAGCCAGGACGCCAGCTGCTGCCTCCCAGGACGCTCACCGTGGCCCCGGAGGACGCTCGCCTGTCCGTCCGGCGCGTGGAGGAAGGAGATTCTGCAGCAACTCTGGGCTCTAATGCCGGTTTCCGAATTTCATCTCGCTAGAGATGTGTTGAGTTGGCCTCTATCATGATGACTCAAAACTTCGTTCTTAACTACCATGATTGCTTCTGAGGGCCTGGAATTATAAATATATATATATTTTAATTGTTTGAGATTATTTTGACACATTTCTTTGATACGTGAAGGGTTGTTTTAACTTAAACGTGTTCTCATGCAGCAGCCCCTTTTCAGATACACCTGGCAGGAGCAGCCAGTTCTGTGGCTTTTAACACATGGCTTCCCACTTTCTACAGGGAAACAGCTCTGACCTGCATGTCAACTTTTTTGATGTGATAAAAACCAATACTCGTAAACATTTTACCGAGCGACTTTTTAATTCCAACTTCATTAAAGACAACGTCCCTGCTCTCCTGTAGTCTTCATCTAACCCGCTACGCCTCCGGCACTGTGAGGGCCTGGCGGGGGAGTGCGGCCTCCCTGGAGGGCGGGCCGTGCTGCTGAGGCCGCGGCCCAGACACCGGTGGTCTGTTCCCACTCCCTGCTGCAAACGCCGTTTCCATCTGTCTGCGGGTTTCAGACATCGAGTGTTTACCGCCTGGCTTTTCTTTTGCCAGGTTTTGCATAGCTGAAATTGAGCTCCTCTTGCTTTTAAGAGGCCGTATGAAGACCATTTGTGTACCCGATCCTGAATTCTAACTTCATGTGTAAATGATGTCCAAATCGGTACTTTTATTACCACATTGTGGCACCTGAGGTGTTCAAACTCTAGACTTTTGTTTTGTTTTGTTTTTCATACTGTTTCCCTGGTAAATGCACAGGCCTGAAATACGGGAAATTGCAGGCACTTGGTGAGTGTAAGTAAGGGGTTTTGGGAACCGTGGAGCCTCCCCTGGGGCTCCTGCCTGTCTGGAGCAGGGCCCACGGTCACGGCCTGCCTCTGGGGCTGACCTCTGCTCACCGAGGAGTCTCTGTTCCTGCATCACCGCTCCCACAGAGTCACATGGAGGGAGAAGCGGCCTGTAGGGGCCCTGGGAGGGCCCCTTCCACACGGGCTTCCGTTCACCTCACGGCGCTAACACACCAGCACTTCTGTGGACTTGCTGTTGTAAGGATGCCTACGGCAAAGTCCTGTCTCTGCACAGCTTAGGTAGATGTAAAAACCTGAAAATAACAAAAAAGGTGGCAGGAAGTGTGTTGGACACAGCAGTGAGCCGGTGTGTAGGCGAGCTGGCCCACCACCAGCTTTGGAGACGGGTGGCCTCAGTGGGTCAGGCTGGCTGGAGCCCGCCAGGCGCTCCAAGCAGGAGGAGACGGCTCGTGTTCAGAGGCCAGGACACACACTTCCATTTTATTTTTAAAATCTATTTTATTATTTTTGGCTGCATTGGGTTGGGTCTTTGTTGCTGAGTGTGGGCTTTCTCTAGCTGCGGGGAGCAGGGACTACTCTTCGGTGCGGTGCGCGGGCTTCTCATTGCAGTGGCTTCTCTTGTTGTGGAGCACGGGCTCTAGGTGCGCAGGCTCAGTAGTTGTGGCTCGCGGGCTCTAGAGCGCAGGCTCAGTAGCTGGGGCGCACAGGCTTAGTTGCTTCGCGGCATGTGGGATCTTCCCGGACCAGGGCTTGAACCCCTGTGCCCTGCATTGGCAGGCGGATTCTTAATCACTGCGCCACCAGGGAAGCCCTCCATTTTCTAAAACGGGAAACAAACTTGACATTTATTAGAAGGCACCTGCCAAACGTGTTAGGGGGCAATCACGGCTACTTTCCGGGAAGGGCTGTGCCCCCTCGCCCCAAAAGCCAGCTCCAGTGACGAGGGTTAAGGTTTGTGGGTCGTTTGGGCTGGAAGACTGACCACGCTGGGAAGGCAGGCTGCTGGTTTCCGGCCCTTGTTCGGTCCTGGCCCGTCTGGCCCTGCCCTCACTGTGTGCCTGGTATTGGATATAAATGACCGGTTTGGGGAAGGGAGGGAAGTTCTGTTGAAGTGCTGAGCTGTCTGGCTGGCAGCCCTGCAGGCCCTGCCCAACCTGCCCTGAAGCCATTTCACGGCCAGGTCCAGGTCCAGCGCCTGTCCTCCCCGGCGGCTGGCACAGTATCTTCTGTGACAAAGAATAAAAGACTTGAGAATTTCATGATTTCTGTGCAAGTACAGTCAACTTGTCAACCTTGAGAATAAACTTCCTCCTGACATCAGGAAAGACTCCTGGGTTCCTCCCTCCGTCGGGTCAGCGGTAGTGCCGCAGGTAGACCAGCTTCTGGGGGAGGAACTTCTCCCTGCAGAGGGGACACTCCATCTGTGGGGGGAGGAGGAAGGTCACGGGTTGTGACCCCTACAACCCCGGGGGTCCCTCCCCCACTGGCATCTCCAGTAAAACACGGATGTACACACGTCTCCATTAAGACAGAAAAACATTTTTTTGAGATGATGCAGGCAGTTGGGGAGCAGGGCAGGGACGGTGACCAGCGAGGAGATGGCCAGGCCATGGGTGACTTGGGAGAAGGGAGGGCGCTTGGCCGCGGAACGACCGTGGCTGCCCTGAACCTCTTGGAGTTTCTGGGTGTGAGCTCACGGGTCCCCTGTCCCCACCCTCAGGGCCGGGTCCCTCCTGGCCCGGGAAGGTCAGCCCCTTGCCTGCCAGGCACGCGTGTGCCCCGGGGCCTCGCAGAGCGGCCTGGACCCCACGGAGGAGGCTGCAGCCGCCGCGCCCTGCAGGCCCTGAGGAAGGCTCCTTGGGCAGCGTGTGGACAGGACATCCCAGTAATGAGGCGGGCTTGACCTCAGGCCCCAAGGAGAGACGGGGCGGGGGTACACGGGGGCCCGGGACCGGCCCCTCCCTGAAGCCAGCGCAGGAGTAAGGTGGCAGAGCTCTCTGCTCTGGCCCCCTGGACCCCACACCCTGAGATCTCAAGGCCTAGCAGGCGGCTCTCGCTCCGAGGGTTCCCAGGTGGGTGGCTGGGGCCTTCCTTTTGGGAGCAGAGCTGTCACAGCAGGCTTCCGGCCACCGCAGCTCCCTGCCTCCATCCCAGCTGGGGGCTTTTAAAAATAGCCCCCCCCCCCCACCACCACTGAACAAGCGTGGCTGTGGAGGCAGGCAGCGGGCCCAGTGCAGCGGGGGTGGCCCGGGGGCCTACGCTCAGGACGCTCACCTTGGTGTCGGCCCAGTGGGTGATGCAGCCCCAGCAAAACAGGTGACCGCAGGGCGTGGCCGTCGAGTACCTGCGCTCCTCCAGGCACAGGGTGCACAGCGAGGTTCTGGAAACTGCTCTCTCTGCGTAGCTCCTGGCAGGAGAGGGGGGACGATGGGACAGAACTGAGCCTGAGTTCCGTGTGGCGCTGGGTAGCCCCCGCCCCGGCACAGCCCTGCGCACCTGCGGTGGGACAGGCCACGCTGCGGCCTCCACTCCCTCTGGGCGCGCTGCCTCTGCCGGAAGCCGTAGAGCTGCAGGCCCGCGGCCAGTGCCAGGTGCAGCAGGGACACGAGCCCCAGCAGCCTGTAGCTGGCACGGGCCCGAGGGTCCTCTGCGAGCGGATGGCGGACACGGAGCTGTCAGGGACCCGGGGAGGGGGGCACAGTCACATGATCCGTTGGCGTGAGGCACTGAGTGGCCCAGGGGCCAGGCCTCCCCTGTGGGACGAAGCCAAGGCCTGCCCTCTGGCTGCGGGATGGGGCAGCAGCGCCTGGCAGGCTCTGCGCTGGGTGGCAGCTGGGGGGGCGCAGCTGGACAGCTCAGGGCCTCACCCCCAGCGGGAGCCCAGCATTGAGCGAGGACGGCCACGAACCTCGAAGCCTGCAGTCACTAGGCTGCAGGCAAGGTGTTGCGGGGAGAGGGGGGACGACGAGGCCCCCAAGCCTCATAGAAAAAGAACTGGGAAGCCTGAGCAGCGGCGCCCAGTGGGATGGGAGGGGCGCCAAGCGTGGCAGACCCGCTACTCAGCCCCGTGGGAGGAACAGAAGCTCCCGCTTCTAGCAAGGCACCAGACTACCCGGGTGATGTTCCGCAGCTGGGACTCCCGGCCACGTCCCCCAAGGGAAAGCTGCTTGCCCCCCGCTTCTGTCTCCTTCCCCCCAGGGAATGGGGACAGTCAGGTCAGCCAGACTGGCCAGAGCCTGGAGCCCGAGGGGCAGGGCCCTGGTTGCCTGTGTAGGAAGAGCCCCGTGGCAGCCCCCAATGCCCTGACTGGGTTGAGCCCGTGTTTCTAGGCCCCTCTGTGGCAGCAGCTTAGCAAACACCCTACCTAACAGGTAGAGCAAACGCGGTGAGGACTGGGGCTGGGCTGAGGAGAGGGGGTGCACGTGCTGGGACAGCACTGCCAAGGGAGCCTGGAGACCTCCGGGGAGGCAGGGGGCCCGAGGGAAGGCCCTCCGGGTGAACCTGGGAGCAAGGGCATCAGCTGAGACTCCTGCGGCGGGCGGAGCCCAGGGGAGGCTACCGGGGATGCTGGCGGCAACAGGGTCGCTGTAGGGTCACCATCAGGGTGTCCCTACACCTGACCCTCTGTCAGGGCGGCCTGGAAGGGTGGGCACGGGGCCCAGGAGCCAGGGCCCCAGGCCTGCGCTCAGGGTACAGAGCGGGGCGGCCACACGTGCTGGCGGCAGGAAGACAGACTCGCCCTACCCTCAGGGTTTACGGAAAGCAGACTTGCGCAGGTCTTTCAGCAAAACAGGACCTGACAAGACCCACGTTTCCAGTGGAGGATTTCAGCTCTGGCCCTGTGACTGTGCTCGGGGACGGAGGTCCCCTGCAGAAGAGCGGGCCCCGGCGGCACCTGTGACTTACGTAGGTGATGCCTGTGAACCTCTTGGCCAGGTGGTAGAAGGCGCCATGGATGTAGAACCAGGCGACGTGGAGACGCTGGAGGCACCCGAGGCCCTGCCTGAACACCAACACAGCCCGCAGGAGCGTCCCCTGCTGCTGCTCCGTCAGGGCGGCCGTGCACCGGCGCATCCAGCGTCTTGTCCCTGACTGGCCATGGGCACCGGGGGCCAGGCTGCCCCTTGAGGGCCAGGCGCCGTCACCATCGGCCTGCAGCTCGTGCTCCAGGTGGAGCAGGGCCTTGTCCAGCAGGTAGGGCAGGACGGTGTGCAGCGCCACCAGTATCCCGCGGCGCAACCTCGAGGGCACTCGGCCCTGGGTCGGGTCCACCTGCAGGATGCTGACGTACTCCTCCCCGAGGGTCTGGTAGCCTGTGGGGAGAGGGACCGGTGAGAGAGACAGGCAGGGACCTGCCACCGACTTCCGTACTGGGTCCCTACAATCCTCATAGCCCAGGCCCCGTGACAGGGCTCAGCGCTGGGACCCCTCTAGGGCCACGGGTTCAGCCATGGAGAAACGGTCCCAGACAGATGTGACAGGGGTACGGCAAAGCTTCCAGAGGCCCCAGCCTGGGCTCAGGGCCTGGCCTCCCACCTAGGGAAAGGGTTCGGGGTTCCCTCCCTCCCTGAGGCTGCATGCGGCCCAGCTCCGGGGGCACTGAGAAGCACCTCCAGAAGCTTCTCACTCTGCTGACAGCCCCTCTCCTGTCCTCTGGGCTCGGCGTGTGTTGTGGGCCTTGAGATCCTGCCAGGGGCTGCTACCTGCCAGTGTAGTGAGGCCAAAGTAGGCGACATCCGACACCAGCTCAATCTCTCTCCTCCACTCCAGCCACTTCTTCGCACCTGAGAGGAGGAACCACGTCATTTCTGAGGGGTTGGGGCGAGGGTGGTGCAGCGTAAGGATTAGGAACAAGCCTCCTTCCTGCTGCCAAGGCCCAGCCCCGTCACCCTTCCACGCGGCTGATACTGTCCTAAACCACACTCTGTTCTCTCCCTGGCCTCCTGTGCTGTCCACTCTGCTCCATCTGTATCTGCCTCGCCTGGGCCACTGAGTATCCTGAGAACTTACCAACCTGTAGCCACCTCCCCGTCCAGGACCCGCCTGGGCAACTGCTCTAGAGCCCAGAAGGGCCACAAGGACAGTGTAGTACAGTGACCAGGAGCTCAAGCCGATACCACCCATCCAGCATCAAATCCCAGCTCCCCACACTGCTGGTTGTGACCTCAGGAAGTTACAAGATCTTTCTGGAATCCCCGCTTCCCTGTCTCTAAGGAGGGGACTAGCAACAGGTCCCACTCACAGGGATGTGTCGAGAATAAAATGAGTTAACGTTCTGAAGCACGAAGAACTGTGTCTGGCACAGAGTAAGTGAATGTGTTAGCAAAACGAATACACGGGCCATTTGTTTTGATCGTGTCGTGTCCCTCTCCTGCTCAAAACCTGCCCATGGCTACCCGCCCGAGTCTACGGCCCAGCCTCGCTTCGGCTACTCCGAAGAGGAGCCCGCTGTCGTCTGGAATCCACCCCACGCTCTTGCCCCTCCACTGGGCTCCGACGCCGCTGCTCCACGGGAGACTCCCCGTGTCCCCAGAGCCGTGGACTCTTCCACGCCCGGTGCCCGGCCCCCACCCCCGCTCCCGGCAGCAGGGGGGCAAAGCCCGGGGCGCTCGCTCCTTCCTTCGCCTCAGGTCTTGGGGGGGCGAGCAGGGCCTGGCCGAGCCTGCGGGGGGATGACCGGAGGGCCTGAGGCTCGTCGGCCCGCTTCGCGCCCCCGCGGCCCCGCGGGGGCTCACCCGCGAGGCTGTGCAGGGTGCCGCCCGCCGCGCTCCGCAGCCCGCCGCGGTAGTAGTCGTCCTTCTGAGCCGCGCGGACTACCTCCGGGGGGCTGGCGGCCGCGGGGGCCATGGCCTAGGGTTGCGGGACCGCGGGGACCGTGGAGACCGGGGAGATCGCGGTGACCGGGGAGATCTTGATGACTTGCGGCTGCGGGAAAGCGGATAGCCACGCCCACGCGGCGGCGCCTCCTGATGGCGCTAGCTCGGTGTGCGGCGCAGACCTTGTGCGTCACGGCGCGCGTGCGTTCCGGGGCGGGGCCTGCTGCGGGGCGGGGCCTGCTGCGGGGCGGGGCCTGCTGCGGGGCGGGGCCTGCTGCGGGGCGGGGGCTGACGGGGGCCAGCGCGTGGTAGGGCCGTGGGTTCCGTGCGCGGTCCGTACGGGGCGAACGCGGCCCGGATGAGGAGCGGGCGCAGTGCGGGAGGGGGCGGGTGCGCGGGGTGGGGGGTTGAGCGGCGCAGGGTGGCGAGCGGCCTCGGCGACAGCCCCCAGGTACTGCGAGAGGCATCAGAGCTAGAGGGGGCGTGCCGACGCTCGGTGGGGAGGCACTTGCCCGTCCCCTGGGGCCGGAAGTAAGGAGGGCGCTCGTCTCCCTCCCTGCAGTACCCTCTGCGGGGCGCTGGCACCTCGTGTGTTCTCATCCCCGCGACCCCCACTGCGGGCCCAGGAAAGGTGCTCTGCGGCCTGGGGCGGAGCAGGGAGCTCTGATTCTTGAACCGCGGTGTTTCTACTGGCGGCTGCCCAGGCCCCACAAGTGCAGACCCCTGACCCCTCCCAGCTGCTCTCAGAGAGGGGACCGAAGAGGGCCTGGGGAACTTGGAAGGCCATGCACCTGAGGGGACGGAGCTAGGAGAGCCCGGCGCCTAGACACAGGCCACGGCTGGACTTGAGCTGCAGCCCAGGGCCGGGGGAGGGGCCTGGGGGGAGAGCAGTGGGAGGAGGCAGTGGGGGTGCCCTGAGGGCTCTGGGTCTGGAGCAGGTCATGGCATCTGTATGTGTGCCCCAGTGGAGGGGGTGCAGGGATACCCCAGACAGACCAGAGGGCCCTGTCCTGTGGGCACTAAGGGGAGCTGTGGGCCCAGCAGGAGAGAAAGAAGGCAAGTGGGCTGAGGGGGCGGGGGAGCCACGGGGCCCCCCTGACTTCGGCCCGGAGGGCGTGTGTTGAGACAGGCTGTAGCCCTTGGCCTCACTTCTCCCATACCTGGGCGTCAGCTGTGGGCACGTGCACAGGCTGGCACAGCTCAGCGACACAGAACCAGGCCTTGGGGACAGGCTCAGAGCTCGTTGGGCCTCCACCAGGGGCAGGCAGGCACCTTTTAGAGGGAAGGGGCAGGACCTGCGTGGTCCCGCAGTGCCTCCTGCTACCGAAGCCGCCGTGTCGCTTTGGAGCGGTGCCCCTGTCTGTGTACGCAGTTTCCTAGTCGCAGAGGCCACCTGTTGCTTTGGTTTGCAGCCAGGGGTGCGCCCTCGGGCAGGGGCCAGGTGGAGACCCTGAGGCCTCACAAGTTCCTGCCTAACGGGCTGGCCCCTGAGACCCCCTGGCCTATGGGCTTGCACAGATGGACGCAGTGTCCACCGGCACCGAGTCAGATCTGGAAGAGGTCTTGTCCCCTTCCTCAGGGTCACCGGCTGGCTCCTTAGGGAAGCCTGAGGGGTGGGGCCTGCCCAGGGCACCTCCCCCACTGGCTGGTCCCGGCTCCCTGCCCAGAACTGCACCTTCCCAGTCTTCTAACCAGCACAGCCGTACTGGGCAGGGCAAGGCCAGAAACAGTGTTACCGAGCGTCTGTCCTTGGGGATGTGCGGCCTGGGGTCCAGCTGGGTTCAGATCTCCCCGGTGTCCTCACTTGCCTCGGGGCTGGTTGTTTGGGGTTGCTGCTGGTGCCCCAGGGCCCCTACTGTGACTTGAGTTTGGGGTCAGAGCCCAGAATGGCCAGCAGATGGTGCCGTGGGCCCATCTGCTCCACCACGTTAGCGGGTAGAATTATGGATTGGGGAGTGAATTTCACCCCAAAGAGTGAATCTGGATCAGAACCAAAGGAGAACAGAGTGATGACTCGCCGGGTGCAGAGATGGCCACACGGCCAGGGGGGGGAGACGAGGTGGTTTCAGAGGGAAGGCGGGTGGGAGGGACAGACAGGAGTCTCTGCCTCATCAGAAGTCAGCTCTCCGGGTCCCCTGGCAGCCAGGCAAGCCCGAGCCCTGTGCGCTGCCCGCTGTGTTCTCGGGCTCTGGGATTCCAGATGGGCTGGAGGGACGAGGGCTCTTACTGGAGGCCTCACCGTGTGACTTCTGTCCTGGCTCCTGGGACAGGAAGGGGAAGAGCCGTGTGGACTTCGGGGAAGCGGCCACCCGCGCCGGGCAGAGGTATCTGACCGGGGTCCAGCCCCAGCGTGGGGCCCTGATGGCCACTGCTGTGTACAAACCGAGCGTGCTGAGCCAGGAAGCTGCTGTGACCTCGGCCGTGTGACCTCACCCACTGGGACCTCTCACACGCACTGTCTGACCTCCGGGCCTCAGTTTTCTGGTCTCCGGAATGGAGATGCCGATATTAAGCGTATACTCTGCGCGCATCAGCAGACGCAGGCTGAGTCTAAGCTCGTACCGCTCGCCGCACAACAGGCCGATAATAGAGAGGTGAGTTGTTGGGACAAGGCGTAATGACTTTATCTGGAAAGCCAGCAGACCGAGAAGATGGTGGGCCCGTGCTCCAAAGAACCACTGTGCCTGAGTTAGAATTCAGGTTCCTTTTGTACTAAAAGGGGAGGGAGTAAAGTCAAACGTTTCCTGGTTCCCGTCAGCCCGGAGGCGGTGTGTGAATTTCTTCCTCCCTGCAGTCATTCACACGTGGGCCTGGTCAGGATGTTTCCTGTGAGCTAAACAAAGGTGTTTTAGCTTAATGCTCACTACCTGGGAAGCAGGGTTCACAGAGATGGGCCATTATGCAGAATTTACACTTACAGGCAACATCCCTGTAGTGATTAACTTACAGTAGAATACAAATGTTTTTCCCGGTTACGTCACCACCAAATTCATTCACTGCCTCCCATTGTCAGATTGGGCCCTCCTCCGGGACGTTCACTGAGCCTGGCCTGGAGGGTGGGCATGGCCCTGCTGCTCCCCTCACTCTCCCAGCTCCCCCACTCATCTCCCACCCTCCCACAGCCCCACCCAGCTGACTGGTGGGCAAGCCAGTGGCCAGCTGGTCTGTGTCCCTTTCCTGGGAGGCCGGCTTCACCCAACACGGGCTTCTTGCTTGGGTGGCTGCTGTGCCGTCGAGCCTGGCTCAGGAACACCTGTTGGAAGAAGGAAGGAGGGGCAAGGGGGGCCAGCTCGAGGCCCCTGATTCTAGCCAAGGCAGTCTCACTGTGTGACCACTCCCGCCCAACCCCAGGGCTCAGGGTCATCCGAGGCCGGCCGGACACCGGTCTGGGTGCACCCCTGCCCTGGGACTGTGGGGTGGGGTACTCCCAGGCAGAGCCTTCACTGGACTCCTGTGTATCCCCATCCTATAAGGAGGAGCGGGTGTTTCTCGCTGTTGGAGAATGGCAGAGGGGTCACCGAGGCTGAGATGCCCACCCAGTGGTGGGGGTGGAGAGACACGGGTTGCTGGGCACCAGCCTTGCTGGGGGCCTGCGTCCATGACTGGGCAGGCGCCTTCGGGGTGTGGAGCAGAGGTGGGTGCTGCTGCCCTCTGTGGGGCATAGGGGGTGGGCAGCTGCAGTTCCAGCCCCAGGCCTGGGGCCGGACTAGCCTGGCTTCCCTGCAGCCAGCGCCTGGGGGGTGGAGGGACTGGGGAAGAGCCCGCTGCTCCCCACTGACCTTTAGGGCGCAGCACTCCTTCGGGACAAACCTGGAGAACAGGCTCCTCCAGCTGGCAGTGGTGGCTGGCTGGGAGGTCTGGGAACACACCTCACCCCAGCAGGCAGCCGTGGAGCTGGCCCTGAGGTGCGTGGGGCGGGGGTGCAGTGGGCACAGGGTGGGCTCGGGCTGCCTGGGGTGGGAGGGGTCGTGGGCATAGGTGGGCGGCCCCCCAGAACCGAGCTGGGACTCCCACCAGCCCCTTGGGCAGAGGCCTCCCCCAGTGCAGGGGTGGGAAGGCCCTGCTGCGGGACCCAGAGCAGTGCCCTGCCAGGGGCTTGTTAGGTGGGGCAGGACAGGGGCTGCCTGGGGCTTGGGCTGGTCTTGGAAGTAATGTCAAGCAATTTCAGGACACAGGGGCTGGCCAGGGACTCTGCCGGTGGCCAGGACCTGTTGTCCCTGTGCTGGCCTGGGACAGGCAGGCACGATTCCTGGCCCAGCGGTGTGCTGGGACTCCGGGGCGGTGGGCCACTGTCAGCGCTTCAAGGGGGCGGGACAGGAATCTGGAGCCTGAGGGGCCAAGGAGGGAAGGGCCACCATCCATGTGGCAGAGCTAAGAGTCAGAGCTCGGAGAGGCCCTGCCTGGTCCACAGCAGGTGCAGGGTGAATCCTAGGTCTGTCTGGTCCCACGTTTGGATCCCAGCGTCTTTGCCTGATGCCAGGGTGGGTGGGGGTGGTGTGACTGCAATCATCATCTGGGGCTGAGCTGGTTGGTAACTAAGGCCTGGACACTAAGGGCCCAAGGAAGAGGTGATCTGGGAGGACTTCCTGGAGGAGGAGGCTTTGCACTGACAGGAGAGGGAGGGCTCCGTCCAGACCAGAGGCCATCCTCCCCGCCTCCCCTGGGGCTGGAGGGAGGGGGGCGAAGCCAGGACCCTGTGGGGTGGGGCACCCAGAAGAGTGAGGATTTGTGGGCACCAGGCAAAGCCAGGGCGGCCTGAGAGAGGCCGCTGGCTGGGCAGGGGTGTTGAGAGTGGCTGGCGCAGGTCACCCACGCGCTCGCCTCACTCCAGCCCAAGGAAGGGCATCCATTCGGGGCTCCGCATGTGGACGAGCACAGGGAGGTCAGGCCTGCTTGAGGGCTCTTCGTGGAGGGGGCTGTGCTGGACGCTCCCTGGAGACGCCCTCCCCCCATGTCACTGTCCCCATGCCGGCATCCTCCTAATGGGGGTGGCCACGGGGGCTGCCACCTCTGTGCTGGTCCTCACCTGCCAAATGGAGGATAGAGAGTCTTACATCCTGGGCCAGGGAGCCCCCGGGACCCACGCGTGTGTGGCGTGGACGGCGTGGGCCAGCCCGAGGCTCGCTGTGGCTCCTCTCACGGGTGGGCCCCGGGGGCTGAGCTGCTCGGGGTTTGCTAGGAGGTGGCGTGGGGGCCATGGGTGGTAGGACCTCAGAGGTTTGCAAGCATCTCAGCAGCAGCAGTGCTTGGTCTGTGGACTCGGGTGACGGTGACGAGAGTCCCCGAGGGCGTCTCCTGTCTGGCTCCCTTGTCTGTTCCCAGCGGGCGCCTGGCGTGCGGCAGCGCTCAGGGTGTCTGTGTGGGCCGAGCTCCGAGGCCAGAGCGAGTGGACAGGCCCCAGTGCTCGCCGGGAACCCGAGGCCACGGCCTGCCTTGCCGGCGCCCCGCCGGCCAGGGCTGGAAGGAACCACCGTGCGCTGGCTTCCACCTCTGCGTCCACGTGGTTCTGACTTTGGTTTTGGGGGGTTTGTCCTGATTTACAGCAACTGGTAGCTGCCAACGGCCAGTGGCTCTCACGGCCCCTCTGCCACCTCGGGGTGTTTACTTTCAAAGTAGAAGAGCCGATGCTATTGAAAGCCCACAGCCTCCTCACTTCAGACGTGAGAGTCGGGAAGCAACCAGGGCCTGGGGGCTGCAAGCATGCGGCACGGGGGCTCCCCGAGGCAGAAGCGCAGGAGCCTGGCTCGTGTGGCCCAGCGTGGCTTGGCGTGGCCCAGCGTGTGGCACGGCGTGGCCCGGCGTGGCCTGGGGCTTCTCCCGCAAGGCACTGTGTGGAGACAGTGGCTCCCGGTCTGTTGGAGGCCAGGGGTCGGGGTCCCCAGCAGGAGGCTCCGGATCCCCGGCCCGCCCCCTGCCCCGTCCCCAGAGGCCAGAGCTGAGTGGGGGCCCCAGGGCGCATCTTTAGTTTTCTCCCCCTGGGTGTGGCAGCTCTGGCCGGTACCCTCACCGGGTGCCAAGTATGACCTCAGCATCCCCTGTGCTCCTCCTTCATCCAAACACCAGTCCCCCTCCCCGCCCCCCGCCACCGCTGCCCCTCCAGACACAAAACTTCTCAGAGGGGATGCTCCCTGTGGGTCCCCCTCCACTCTCCCCACCATGGGATCCGCTCCTGTTGGGGGTCCCAGCAGCCCCCGTGCCAGGCCCCCAGGGGGGTCCTCGCCTTCCTCCGAGAAGGCATCTGCAGCGGCCACCCCAGCTCGGGGCTGTTCCGGGGGTCTGTCCTCTCTGCCCGGCCATGAGTTTCCCGCTGAATTTCAAGAGACAACAGACATCCAGGGGAAAACGGAGGGGCGAGCAGGTACCGGCCTCTGGATGAGAGCGGTGGACACGGCTGGAGGCCGGCAGAGGGAGGGGCTGATGCCCATCCGGCAGTGGGGCGTGGGGTCACAGCTGGCCTCCCCTGGGGGCGTGAGGACGGTGGGGGAGGAACGGGGTCGGGGGCCTGGCCGTGGAGATGGCAGAGCCGGGAGGAGCCCAGAAATGCTTCCCTCAGCTCCCTTGGGGGAGGGAGGGGGCTTCTGTCTGAGGAAGCTGGACTGGGACTGGGGACTCCAAGCCAGCCCTGGGCCCCAGGGGCCAGACGGGCCCTTCCGGCTGCAGGGCCTTTGCACTTGCTGCCCCTTCTGCCTGAGGCGCCCCCCCCGCAGATGGCTCTCCTCTAAGCCCCTTCGGACCCTCCCCGACACTGGACCTCTGTGGTGAGCGAGACCTTCCTCCCTGCCAGTCTGGGTACTACTGTGGGGTGAGGGTGGGTGCAGGGCCCCTCCAGCTGCCCCTGGGGCTCTGGTCAGGAGCTCTGTGTCCTTGGGTTAAGGACGCAGGGACGCAGGGACATGCCCTGTGCCTCCCTCCTCCTGGCCGCCTACCCCAAGCCTTGACTTACCTCTTGCACTCAACAGACACCACCCCGCCCAAAGACTCAGGATTCCATTCGGGGCCGCGGGGAGCTGGCTTCTGATGGAGGTGGTCCAGGCAGGACCTCTGCTGTCCCTTTTGGGGCCCTTCCTCTGGCCCCGGGGGGCAGTTTGACCCATTTAGCACCCTCCCACACTGTGACGTGGAGACTGACCTCGCCACACTTTGCAGATTCTCGCGGAGCACGGAGGTTGGCAGTGATGCTCTCATGGAGAGGGTGGGGCTGAGGCAGGACAGAGGGGCTGGAGCTGCCGGGAGGATCGGGGAGGGGCTCCCAGGGCCCATCTCTGTTCATGGGGTGGACCCCAGTGATTGCAGCCCGGCTCCTGTGGGGTGTGCTCCTGGCGCAGGGGTGGGGAAAGCGCCCCCAAGGGCAGGGGTCCCAGAGCGTGAAGACACGGAAGGGTCTGTGCCCACCTGCCAGGCTGGCTCCTGCCGTCTCCTGTTGGGGAAGGGCTCTCTGCACCTGCTCTACGGGCCAGGAAACCAGAGCTCAGGGAGAATTTCTTGGCTACGAAGAGGCAGGCTTCAAACCGAGCTCTGACCTGGAGACGCCCACTTCCACAGCAATCTCTTCTGCAGGCCTCGGGCACAGAGGGCTCTGGGGACCCTCCTCTTCTCATCCCGGCCCTGCTCGTGACCGACTGTGCGTGGTTGACTGATCGTGTTCACCCCATCCCGCCCCCTCTTGGGATGCGCTCTGATGGGTGCTCAGTGCGCACCTTTTGTTTTAGTTACTTTTCAGAATGCATACTGTGTTTTGTTGCACTTACCGTAAAAGTTTTTTTAATACAATTTTAAAGGTTGTACTCCATTTACAGTCATTACAAGATACTGACTCTACTCCCCGTGTTGTGCACTATATCCTTGTAGTCAATCTTACCCCCAATAGTTTGTACCTCCCAATCCCCCATCCCCACATTACCTCTCCCCCCACTGGTAACCGCCAGTTTGTTCTCTATATCCGTGTGTCTGCTTCTTTATTCTTATATTCACCAGTTTGTTGTATTTTGTTAGATTCCACATACAAGTGATATCATAGAGTATTTGTCTTTCTGTCTCTGACTTACTTCACTTAGTATGACAATCTCTGGGTCCGTCCATGTTGCTGCAAATGGCATTACTTCATTCTTTGTTATGGCTGAGTAATTTTTATCTGTTCATCTGTTATGGACATGATGGACACTCAGGTTGCTTCCACATTTTGTGTTGCAATTATTTTTGATCTATATCAATGTTAGCGGTGCAAAGGTTTTGGTCTCTGGACCCCTTTCCACTCTGAACAATTGTTGGGGACCCCGAAGAGCTTTGTGTCCAGTGGAGAGAGAGCTGGCGAGAGCCGGCTGTGAGATCTCCAGTAATTCTGGGAGCTGGTTGTTAAACATAGCCATTATTAAAATCAAATTTTATGTAAACCATATAAGTTATATAAAAGCACAGGCAATCAACACTCAGAACTTAGCACTTCCTAATTATTCACATCTTACTATATTATCCATGTTCTTGTCTAGATAGGGTTTGCGTCTGTTCCATCTGAGGACTGGAAATCCCAGGGGATGGAATGTCGCCCATTTCTTCCCAACTCCACGCTCAGTAATCTCACGGGCATAGCTTGCAATTGGCTGCGGTGGGTGTGCTTCCACCACGGGCATCAGCAAACACCATCCTCAGGGCTTTCCTCCCCCGAGAGGTGGTTGGTCAGTCTCGCCCAGCACACCCCTGGTTATGATCACCTGACAGGTAGATCATATGATCTACCTGACAGGTAGACAGGTAGATCACCACAGTAGAACGTAAAAGTGATCATTAAAAAAAAGTTACGGATGAGGCCTTACTAAAAATAACAATCAACTAACAATCAACTAATTACACATTAAGAGAAATAACAGTTTATAACTGGTTTTTTCCAAACAAAAAATTCAGTGAGAAGAGTGACATTTTTTTACATTGTTGCAAATCTCTGTCGTGTTTGGGTAGAGAACACGGCATTCCATCTGTCCCAGCGCGTTGTGGTGAAGACTACGGGGAAATGTGTCGACTCAGGTAACGGTGCTCCGCCAAAGCTGAACCAGTGAGGGCTTCTTGAAGGGAGCTGAGATGTGAGAGTTGCATCCCTAGCAACGCCATCAGGGGCTCTGTTACACTAACACCCACTGGTCTGGTTTTCGCTTGGACAGGATCTTCACCTGTGTGTGATTTTGGATTATCCTGTCTCGGTCATCTGGGAAATACTGGTGTGCTGAGTTCGGTGGATTTTCCAAATGTTGACACGTTTCCTTAGAGCACATGAACACCACCGCTCTCCTGAGAAAAAGCCTTCACTGCTCGGAAGCTGTCAGACTCACAGTGGTGGATTCAAGTTCTTCCAAATGCCGACGTTCCCTTAAGCTGTGGCTTTGACCGTTGGAGACAGATCCGGTCATTTTATTTATTTTCTTTTGAAGTGGCGTGCTTACTTCACTTGTTTTTGAGGAAACTTCTGCCGGATGTCTGCACACCCATACGGCATAGCCAGTTTGCCAGCTGTTCTTTCGGGTAAAAAATGGTGTCTGTGGGCTGTGTCCGCGACCAGTTCGGGGGCGGCAGCTCTGTGTGTCCTCGGGAGCCCTTCCCCGCGGTCTCGAACACGATACTAGAAAGATTCGAACCCAGAGGTGGGGTTTAATCAAATTTGTCACTCTTACTGCTCTGTCGAGGGCGGGCTCGGGGACACGGCGTTTTCTTTGTTCAATGCTGAGCGCGCAGTGACGCAGGAGGTGATGCGGCTGTGGTCCCTCCGCCTTGATCTGTGCAGAGTGTTACCCACTGTTGTGCAAACGTCAGCACGGGGAAGGAGAGTGGAATCATGAAAATAGTTCAGAACTCGTGGGCCCCCAAAGCTTTTGGGGACCCCTGGGGTTCCGTGGGCCACACCTCGGGAAGCAGTGCTCTGTGGTGTGGTCTTGGTCGTCTGCCCCCTTCTGATCTCTGCTTTCTTTGCTCGGCACTGTGCTCTCAAGACGCGTCTCTCTCCCGCGAGACACTCTTTCTTCCTCCTTCTAGTGCTGTGTTGTTCCAAGTGTGTGTCCCCAACCCTGGGGCCTCCAGCTCCCCGACCTGACAGGGCCGCCCTGGATATCCGCCCCCCCCCAATCCCTTGGGGCCTGGAGCAGAGCGGCTGGGTCCCAGGCTGCATACATGTGCCCTGGCTGAGTGATCCCTGCTCTCACCCAGGACTTGCCCTCAACCAAAGCCCTTCCCTCCTGTCCCCGGGCAAGGGTCCTGCTCCACGAAGCCCCCGGACCCAGACGTGTGGCTGCGTCACCCAGTCACTCCCGCCCGGCCTCGCGGTCAGGGCTGCTGCCATGTGCGGCCTGGCGGGCCCTGGGTGACAGCCTCTGTGCTGAGCTCTGGCTGGCTTGACCCACTCGAGGGGGGAGGCCGGGCTTGTCGGGGTCCAGCCTCCATCCTCTGCGTCCTCATCTGCTAGGTCCAGGGTGTGGCACCTGGACCTCCTAGGGGAGGCTCTGGCAGCAGGTGGCTCCTGGTAGAGGGTCCAGCTCCAGACTCGCAGGCCACGGGGGAGCCCTGACCTGTTGCCCCGTCATCAGGGCTCCTCCACCTTGGACCCCACTCTCAGCCTGGAGGCTGTGCTGGGGTGGCAGGGATGCGGGAATAAGCAGGCTCTGTGTGGTAGGGGGCTTCGGGGGAGGCTTTGGGCAGTGAGGGTCCCACCTGGGGAGGAGACTCCGCAGGCAGCTTTGGGGGAGCGGGGAGGGGGATGGGCAAGGCTGGGGTGGGGGCCCTGGGCAGCAGACGGGCCAGCCTTTTGATTCCGTGCTGTGTCAGCCCTCGGGGGCCTCGGGCCAGGTGTCCAGCCCGGGGTGGACACCAGGGGGCACCTGGGCAGAGGGTCTAGAGAGGCTGGATGTTAGAGGCCAGGCCCGGTGCAGCCACACCCGCTGGGCTGGGGTTGGGGGGCTGGGATTCTTCTCATGCCAGCGCTGCCAGTGGAGGATGTGGCAGCCCCACGTCCAGGGCGCTGACACAGAAGGCGGGAGGCAACAGGGAGAGGGTGGCCGGAGGGGGGCTCGCGGTGGCCCCGTGGCACTCTCACTGTGAGCCCGCTGCTCTGTGGAACATGGTGAGGGGGCACTGCAGGGTTGGGCTGGAAGCTGTAGCCAGTGTCCAGGCCGGGAGGCCGGGCCTGAGGGACACCTAGGCCCCCGCAGCGGGCGACGGCAGGGCGGGTGGGCGCTGTGGACTCACCAGGAACTGCTCGATGGCAGCCACTCCATCCTGGGGCCTCGAGGCTGGGCACTGGCCATTCTATGGAGGCAGGCCTGCCCGTCTGGCTGTGGGCGGCGCCCCCTGGGCGCTGGGCTCGGCTGGGCCACCCTCCGGCCTATCCGGGCCTGTGCCGAGGGCCCTGATTAAACGGTCGGCCTCTGAGGGGCAGGAGTCCCGTGAACCTTTCGGCCCTGTCCCCCGCCGACCCGGCCTGGCTCTGAGTGATGTCACCGTGACTGCTCACCCGTGGGCAGTAGCCAGTTCCCGGGCCTGACACTGGCATCTGGGCCAGGGTCTGAGCAGAGGCTGGAGGCCTGAGAGGGGCGGTGCCCCTCCTTAGCCCGGGGGTCAGCCTGTGAGAGGAGGAGGGGCCGAGCTGGGGACGGCCGGGCAGCCCCTCTGACCCTCAGCCCCTCCCCACGGGGCCAGCGTGGCTGGAAGTGAGGAGTGCCGTCAGGGGCCCCGGCGTGGCTGGGGGGGGGGGGCCGGGCGGCGCGGGGCTCACAGGCGCCGGTGCTGCCGGGGCCTCAGCTCGCCAACCGCTGCCCTCATGGCCCTCCGTGGCCTCGCCTCTGCTCCTGGTGGGCGCTGTGGCCTACTTAGGCCCGACTGTGCCAGCCCAGCCCGAGCCCCGCGCCCGGCCCCGCTCTGGCAAACATGTCCGGGCACAGCTCCTGGGCTCCCGCTGCTGCAGGAAGCATGCGGCCTGCTTGGAAGCCTGGCAGTAGCTGGCTCAGCGGCCAGAGCTGGCGCCGGCCTCTTGGGCTGTGTAGCCAAGGGGCCGTGGTGGTCCAGCCACCTCGGGGGAGCCACCGCAGGTGAGCCCGGGAACCGGGCGGCGGCCAGGGGGCGCCCAGGAGGGGAGTGGGCCTGTGGAGGGCTGTGCGGGCCCAGCCGGGCTTGGGTGGGCAAGCGGGGGATGCGTGGCATTGCCTCTGTGCCCGTGGGACGTGCAGGACCCCAGGGAACTCCTGGGGGAGCAGGGAGGGGGATGGGCAAGGCTGGGACGGGGCCCCGGCTGTTGGGCCCTGGTGGGTAGCCGGTTCCGCGTCTGCTGCTGGTCTTGGGGGGCTGGGCCAGGTGGAGGGCTTGGGGGCTGAAGCCTGCCAGGGTGGAGGAAGGGCAGACCGCCACGGCGCCCTCCTTCCCGGGTGGCTGGAGAAGGGCCACGAGGTAGGGCGGCTCTGAGGGGCCCTTGGGGAGGGGTGTTGCCCCCACCCCCGCGGTTTTTCCCACCTGGGCAGAGTGTGGCTCCGGGTGTCCCGACGTGCACCCGAGGGCCGGGCCGCAGAAGCTCCGTCCTGGGCACGTCAGACGTGCTCCAGAGCCCAGCGGCCAAGGCCCCCCATGCTGGGCCCAGGGAGGAGGCCCAGAGGAGGGAGTGGGCACAGAGGAAGTCTCTGGAAGGAGCTGGCCTGGGGGAGCGAGGAGGGCGTTGGTGGGGGAGGAGCTGCAAAGGTGCAGCAGGGGGTCCTGCGCAGAGGCCAGGGTGGGACTGAGCCTCTGTGGAGGCCACGTGGAGGCCGGATGGGGCCTGGGCCCACTGGGGGGTGGTGGGAGCCCAGCCAGACAGCCCCGGGGCCGATGGCTGCCTGGGAGGCCAGCGTGGCCTCCACCCACTGCCCAGACCGAGTGGTGGCTGGAAGGGCCTGAGACTGCAGACCTGGGGGTGACAGTGCACTGGGACCTGAGGGCTGGAGAAAGGGCTGAGGGACCCACCTGAGCCTTGGGCTCCTCCTGTGGTCCGTGGGGCCCCAGGGTGGCCCAGGGCTGGCCAGTGCATCCAGCACCGTCACAGCAGAGGGGGGCTGCCGTTCTCTGCAAAGTGACTCCTGTGTTGCCTTTGAAATTTATCAAGCTATGGAACCAGTCCCGGCACAGAGAAACAGTCAACACTTCGGTGATGCAGCCATTGATAAGCTCCCCCGCCCTCTGGCTGCACCGGCTCCTCCCCCCAAGCCTCAGGGTCCCGGGTGGGGTCGCCCTCCTGCCAGACTCCCTGCCAGGCTGCCCGGCACCCCACCTTGAAGGGCTGCTTGTCGGGGGACGGGGTGGATAGTGGAGCTGGGCTGCAGTACAGCCTCCTCTTGCACTCCGGCCCAGCACTAACCTGGATGCTGGACAGGCCTCACTCACCAGCCCCGCTGCCCCTGCCTCTCTAGGAGTGATGAGCGGAGACCCAGCCTCCATCCCGGCAGGGGACGCTGGGGCCCTCGGGGCAGAGGGACCTCAGAGCAGCCTCTCCCTGCCTCCCTCGGATGGCCGGCCCCAGCTGGTAATGCAGGCCAGTCCCACCTCTCACCTGCCGCCCCAGTGCCGAGAGCCCTCGGTCCCTCCACAATGGTGCCCTCGCCCGAGGACCCAGGCCCCGATCTGGAGTGCAGACGGCCTTTCCTGAGAACGAACATTCTGCCTGTGGGTGAGTGAGGCCGCCGGGTAGGCGGCAATGCCCTTCTGGGCTCAGTTCCCCAGCGGGCGTGACGTCCTGGTCCCACCTGGGGTACAGGGGGCCCCGCCTGCTCCTCCAGGATGGGGGGCCGCCACGGCCTGCCAGGAGTGGGAGTCTCCCGGCACAAGGGGAGAGGCACAAGCAGACTTATTGGGAAGGCAGCTTGGAGGCTGCCAGCTCCCCCTGCGGCTCCGCCCGGCCTGGTCAGACCTGTGCGAGCCCTGTGCTGGCTCGGGGCCTCAGCCGGTCTCCAGGCCTCGGTGTCCTGTGGCCTGTTGGCGGGGACACTTGTGGCCTCTGGAAACGAGCTGTGTGGGTTGGGGAGCCCGCTCTCTCTCTGTCAACTTTAAAAACCATGGGACTATAGTATCCAGACTGGAAAGCGCACAGACCTCAGGGGTGCAGCTGGGTGAGGTCACGCGCTCCACTCTCCAGATTGGGGAGGGGGACGTCCCACCTGCCCTGGGGCTGCGCCCCCGCCCCCAGCAACCCCTGGCTCACCGTGCTTCTCACGTCCAACACCCAACATTTGTTTGCTGCATCTCGACTCCCAACTTTTGGAATCACACAGGTGCGCAGGTGGACCTGGCCAGGTGCGAGAGGCCCTGCCTGAGGGGAGGGTAGGTGCCTGGCGGTGCCCTGGTCCTCCCCGGGCAGCCCAGGCTCCACGTCCAGCCAGAGAGACCATGCCCACACCGCGTGGCAGACTTCCATACCAGGCTGGGCCTGGGCCTGCGGGAGGTGGGGGGCTTATCCCCTCCCCGCCCAGGGCACCTGGCTACTCTCTGCCCCGAGAGTCTAGCGTGTTGGGCTGAGTTGGAGTTGAGGCCGCCGCAGCGTGTGCCTACCCCGTACCAGCCCTGGGCCTGCCAGCCCTGACTCAGAAGCTGCAGGACGAGGGGGGAGCTCAGTGCACCTGGGAGAGGGGATGGGTTGAGCCGGGGGGCAGCCCAGCACATTGGTGGGCACAGACCTGTCTCTGGCATCTTGGCAGTGTTTCCTTCTCAGGTGTGTGGTTGGGCCGGGTGCCTGGGGATGGTCAGAAGGGGTCTGGGATCTCGCCCACCTGGAGTGGGAGACCCCGGGGGGTGCGAATTTCTGGCTGGTTTGCTGGGCCCTCTGCTGAGCGGTAGGTCCACCTCTGGCTGGGGGGCGGGGCGGGGCGGGCAGGGGGTTCCTTGTGGCACCTCCTTGGCGGACACAGCCGCTCGTGGGACCCTGACTCAGCTCTTCTGGGACGGTCCCGGGTGAGGGTCTGCATGGTGGCCAGCCAGCACCAGGCTTGTGGGCATGATGACAGGTCTGCACCTCAGTGGGGTGTGTGTGTGCATGTGTGTGCGTGTGTGTGTGTGTGTGCGCGCGCGCACGTGCTCACGCACAGGAGGCCTGCTCTTCCTGGGCGGCCGAGGCCCCAGGAATGCGCGGTGATGGCGAGAGCGTGTGCACGCCTGTGGGCATTCGTGCTCCCGCCCCCGTGGGCCCCGAGCCGCAGGGACTTGCTCCTCCTACATTCCCCAAACGCACCGGGACGGGGCAGGTCTCTTCTGCCTGGGTGGTGGGGGGGGGTGTCTGTTCAGAGGCGCTTAGTCCCCTGCCTGGGTTCGGGGCCCTGCTTTTCAGCTCAGTCTGGAATGGACGCCAGAGGAAGGGGTAGTTGGAACAGGGGAGCGTCGGGGAAGGGAGGCTACTGGGCCGCTCCTCTGGGGAGCGGGACGGACGGAGCCTGTAGTTCTGGGCGTGCGGAGGGGCTATGATGTCGAGGAAAGGAGGCTCCACCCTCAAACTACCGACCCCTTCCCCTGCTGCCCCCCCTCCCCGAGCTCCCTGTCCCCCCCATGCCTGGCTTGCTGATGCTGACGTCAGGCTAGGTCCTCTCCTGGGTGCGGGGCTGAGGGCAGGGCTGGGGCTGCCTGATCTGGCCCTGGAGTCCTTCCAGAAGGCTCCTGAGGCAGCCCCTGTGAGCAAGGGCGGTGTCCCAGCCACGAGGGCAGGGGAGGCCCTTGGGCCGGTGTGTGCTGGAGGCCGCCTGGGGACAGTTGGTCTCCTTGTGGCCAGGAGGCTGCTCCTTGCGTTGGACTGAAGCATGTCCGGGCTCCTCTGCGCCGCAGTGCCTGCCCTCGCTGAAGCCAGCTCTGTCCCCAAGCAGCAGACCGGGCGGGGAGTGGGGGGGCCGCGGGTCAGAGCGGTGCCCAAGAGGCGTGGGCCCGGGGGCCGCTCTGGAGCCCTGGCTACATGGGCTCTGGGGCCGGGTGCAGGTGGCACCAGTGACGTTACTTGGGGCCACTTGCGTCCACGGCGCCCACGATGGGGGCAAGCCCTGCTCCAGCCTAGGCAGTGAGTGTGGCTGGTGTTCCCGTGGCGCTGTGGCTCTCATCTCGGCCTTGGGCCCTTGGCCCAGAGCAGAGCGTGTGCACTCTGGAGAGAAGCCAGCTCCCGCTGGGCCTGGGTGGGTGGACAGTGTGGGGACTGGGTGGACAGTGTGGGGTCCAGGTGCACGGCTGGGGCAGCAGGACGGCCACACCCCCACTGTGCCATCTTCTCACCCCGTTCTCCTGCGTCCCTGGTAACCGGGTTCATTTAGAGCTACTTAATCCCATTCAACAGGCCGAAGGATGGGAGAATGCAAATGAGCTGCCCTGAGGCTATGGATTTGGGGGTGACGTGGGAGGTGCCCGGGGCCTGGGTCTGGCCCCTCACCACACTGGGTCTTACAGCGCTGGGGCGCTGGACCGTGTGTCTGAGTCTGACTGAGTCCTTATTGGCCTGGGGCTGGAGCGGCTGGGCGGCTGTAGCCTCTGGGCCGTGAGGCTAGGGGAGGGGACTCGTGTAAGTCCCCACGGCAGGAGTGCAAGCTCTGGGGCCTTCACAGTGTGTTCGGATCCGCTGCTTTCCCTGGGGCTTCAGTCGGCTCTATGTTGGCCTTGCCTGTATTTCTTTCTTCCTGGCTGTGGAAGCAGGACTTGCTCCGAGGAGATGCTTTGGAAAGTACAGAACACAGCACCTTCCTTGAGCCCTTGTGTGCGTGGGTTTCTAACTGCTCCAGGTTACCAGCTGCGTCTCTCTGTCCCCGCCCCCACTCCCTCCACAAGCCCACAAGCCTGGCCCTGGGGGCTTAGACCTGCTCGGCCCCCCTCTAACCTTGGCGTCTTCTTCTGGAGCCTGCATTTTAATGGCCTCCTCACTGGTGGCCGTGGCCCTCGGGCACTGCCGAGCATCCAGGAGCATCAGCAGCGCCGGCTGCCGTGAACCACGTGGCGGGGAAGACGTGTGCTCGCGCCGTGCTCTGTGCCTCTGGCTGTGTCCTGGGAAGCGTGGCGGCCTCGGCATTTGATGTTCACCGAAGCTCTCTGAAGCTCCCGCCTTCATCTTCCTGGGCAGCCTTGGTGTCTGGGGCACTCGAGCCGGCCGCCCCCGCTGCTCTTCCAGAATCAGCCCCACCTGCTGAGAGGTCAGAGGCCTTTCCGGAGGAGGCAGGACACGTGGACTCAGCTTCAGGGCAATCTGCGCCTGGGAAAAAGCGATCACGGCTGCCTGGACGACAGCAGCTTTGGGCTCCTTCACTCTCTGGACGCCCCTGGGGGCCTCTGGGCAGGGACGCGCTCCCCTTGCGCAGAGGGTCCTAATCCTCACGAATACAGAATGCCGTCTGGTTCGGAAAAGCAAAACCAAACCCTGCCTCTGAGTAGATAAAGTACAAGTTACTAAGTGCAAGTACTGTGAGCTCATCTGCTTCCCTCGGGTGCTCTCTCATGGCCTATTAACTCTCAGTTTATGCACAGTTCTAACAGGCAGCCCAAAGGGTCAGCTGGCCAATTTGACTCTCCAGTCTTGGAGAGTGTGGTGAGGGTCTTTCTTCCAGGAAACACCCCACCCAAGCAAGCAGAGAAGCGCTTGACTGCGGGGTTTCCTAGCCAAGGGGACGGGGGACAGAACCTTTCTGGTCCTGTCCCCTCTCTGGGATCCAGCGGGCCCCTGGCCCTGGTGCCACATGCACTGATGTTCCTTGTCATCATGAATCCTGGGCAGGTTGTGTGGATGAAGCCGCGAGTTGTTTTTGTCCTCGGGCACCTACCCTGGGCCTGGGCGCACAGGGATGCCCGAGCCTCCGCACACGGGGTCGCGTGGGGGGTTCCCGCGTGCCCAGGGCCTGCTGCACAGGGGAGATTTCTTCTGAGAAGTGGGGGGCTTGCAGCTCCTAACTATCCGGCGTGCGTTAGAGCTGGGCTGGGCCCTGGGACAGAGACCTGGCTTCGATGGCAGACGGCAGGAGGCCCCAGACCATCCTGCCCGTCTGCAGGGGAGCAGGCAGCCCAGGGCAGCCTGGGGAGGGGTGACGGACCGCTGGGCTCCACATCAGGGTGCAGGGAAGGGGCTGCTGCAGCTAGAAGCAGGGGATGGAGCTGGGGGCTGGTCCTCAGGATGGGTGGGGCCAGTGGACAGCGAAGCTGCAGCTGGGGGCCTGCGTGCTGCTTCCCGCAGGAGGAAACCTGGGCCTGGGCCAGGGGAGCAGGGGGCCCAATGCACTGGACCTGGGACTCCTCTGAGCTGACCAGTGCTGGAGGCTGGGCCTCCAACCGCCCTACCCAGCCAGCCTGGCCAGAGGAAGCCAGCTGGGCCAGCAGCGAGCTTAGCAGAAGCTGCTTTGGGTTTGTAAAGTGGGGGATGTTAGGGGTGGCGGGGCGGGGGGGCGCTCTGCAGGGACTGGGGAAGGGGCCCAGGCCCCGACAGGGGTCCCTGGGTGGCAGAACCTCCTGGTGCATGGAGCCTGGGCAGGGCAGCGCTGGGAACAGCCGCTCACCGATGGGGCTTGTGTGGGAGGTGACCCTGCACTGGCGCTGCTGTGATTTGACAGGGGAGCCTGGGTTTCTGGAGTCTTTGGGGGTCAGGCCCGCTGCTACAGGAGGCCTAGCCCGGGCCTGGTGGGGCCCAACCTTGGGGGCTCCTGCCGTGCCCGGCATGGGGCACTGGGAGTCTCCTTCTTTGGCCTGGAGAAAGCGAGGGCCCCTCTCTGCCGTCTCGCCTTGGGGGCAGCAGCTCCCTGAGCTGAGCCACCAGGGCGCCTGCAGGCCCTGTCGCTGGGGAGAGCTGGGGGTGGGGTGGCCGTGCAGGGTGGGCTGGCTGGCTATTCCCAGTGCCCTGCTGCTCCAACCCTGCGGACTGGGGCCCGGGGAACGCAGGGCTGCCCAGGGCACGGTCTCTCCTGAGTCTTGCTGGATGAGGAAGGCTTGGGGCCAGGAAGGACACCCCTTGGGTGGGGAGTGGGCGAGGGGGGCACGAAGTCCTGCTCGGCCCCTCCCAGGGTTCTGCGCCAGGACTCACGCCGGAGCCCAGAGCCTCTGCCCTCCCTCTGGGCTGGGCAGCCCCGTGGACTGGGGACAGGCAGCCCTCAGCGTGTGCCGGCACAGGGTGCTGGGCCGAGCAGGCCCTGCATGAGGGGCTTCGGGTTCTGCTTTCTTTCAAGCCAGACACGAGGGGTGCACTTGGGCAGCAGCCGGGCATCCCTTGGCCCAGTTCGGGCCCCCTCCTCTCTGAGCATGGTCGCCCGCCCCAGAGACTCGAGGTCCACCAGGGCCCACCCCGCTCGCGGTGCCCGGGCCCCGCTCCTGGCCGGGAGCACCTGGGACCTCCCGAGGCCAGCTGGACGGTTCTGCCTGAACCTCAAGGTCAGCAGCGTGAGAAGTGGCCATCAGAGCTCCGCAGCTCTCCAGCCTGAGCGAGCACCTGCCCCCGGAGCCCAGGCCCGCTCCTCGGTGTCCGGTCCCCGCACTTCTCTCCACCTCTGCGGCCCTGCCCCTCTGCGCCGCCGGGGTGTCCCGGCCCCGCTGAGGAAGGCCTGCAGCCAGACCGCCTGCTTCCCACAGCCGCCCATCTCCCCCTCTCCTCGCCCTGCCCCCAGCCATCTGTCCTAAAGACCTTCTGGACCAACCCGAGAACACCTCATCACTTTCGTCTCTAAGACCCTCTGTGATCCGACCCCTGAATCCCTTTCCTGCCTCACCGCCGCTCAGCCCTCTGCTCAGTCCCTCCCATCCGAGGACCCCTCCTGCTGTGCCAGGAAGCTCCTAGTGCCAGCTGTGACAGTTTTCTTAAACTGGCGAGTTGGTCGAGGCCTCCAGGGTAGGGCTCTTGGGATGGGGGCCCACTGAATTCCTAGCCACCCGCCGGGCACCCTGGGGACTCACAGAGAGTGTGTGTCAGTGGTTGCAGGAATGAAAGAACAAAAAGGTGAATGAATGAATGAATGAATGAACGGACGAACGGAGCCGTCACCCAGCAGATGGGCTGGCTGCTGCGTGAGAGCCATCGTTGGTTTATAACGGTGGTGGGTGCAGTAGGCCAGGGGTTTGGGCGTGGGGTGAGAAGAGGGGGCAGAGCCCAGCATCCCCTGGGCCACCCCCTCCCTCTTGCTCCCTCCCACTCTCCAAGGCACGCTCCCCTCCCCCATGCACATCCCTCCCCGTCACCCAGGTCCTTCCCTGCTCCCCCCAGGCCAGTGGCCCCCAGCTAGGGGAGAAGGTAGTGGTGGGCACTGAGTGTTGGGGTGGCCGCAGGGAGGATGGGCAGGCAGCTGTGCTTCTCCATCCTGTCCCGCCCCCGCCCAGGGCCAGGAGCCACCTCCAGCCACCCCCGGTCTGGGCAGGTCAAGGACTCTGCCCGCCTCCCCGCCCCCCCACCGCAGCCCCAGGCGCCCCCTCCCTCGCCTGCTGGCCTCCACATCCACGTTGGCCGTGAGCTGCCGACTCTCTTCTCCCCAGCTGGCCTTGGCTCTCGCGCTGGGAACAGCCCTCCACACTCCCACCTGCCTGCCCTCCAGCCTCCCACCCTCCCCGTCCACAGGCACCTCCCCTGCAGGTCCCAGGAGTGAGGGCCCCCGGGGGGTTGCTCACATGGTCTACCTCTTGCACTCAGATGTGGCTGCACTGCCTGACCCAGGGGTCCAGGCTGGCCTGGGAGAGCCGAGGATCTGGCCCTGTGGATGGCCGTGTTAGACATGGCCTTGACCAGGCCCCCTCAGTCCTGACCCAGCTCAGGGGCCCCGTCCTTGTCCTGCCAGACCCAGATGGAAACGCCCACCCCTGCCAAAGAAAGAGGTCCTTTGGGGGCAGGATATCTGGTCTCAGGGGGCCTGGGGCAGGTACCTTCCTCTCTCTGCACCTCAGCTTCCCCCTCAAAGGAAAAGTGGGGTCAGGAATGAATGATTCCTAAGGGCTGGCAGTGCCCACAAAGACCTCTGGCCCATCATACATGCCCCCAATCGGCACCACCTTGGTGCAGCAAAGTGCCCTGGGGGCTTGGGGCAGGTGGGCCAGCCCTCCTCCTGTGCCATGGAGATGCCTGGCGGCCACCAGGCTGACACTAGCCTGGCCAGGGCTGCCCCGGGCTCCGTGTGTAGAGGCAGCAGGAGGCGGGAGAGCTGGATCTGGTCCTGCAGGTTGTCCTGAGTTCTGGTTGAGGACTAGACGGCTTAAGACCAGCTGCTGGTGAAAACTGAAACCCACTTCCTGAAGTCGGTGGGTGAGAATTGCACATTCACCCGAGTAAGCTTATGGACCTGGCGAGCGTGCCCTCGTTCTGCCCATGGCACTCGCTGTGCCTCTTGCTGCCTCTCTGTGTGTGTCTCTGGGCCCTGTGTGCTCGCTGGTGACCTCCAGCTGCAGAAAGGTTTCTGAGCCGGGCTCTCGCTGGGGCCACCTGTTACACCCAGAGCCGGGCAACGCTGCCCACGGGGATGGTCTCTGGGTACACGGGGCAGCAGGTCAGTCTGGCAAGCAGACATGCCCGAGGCTAGCTGCCAGGCTAGCTGGTGTGTTTGGGGATCATCTTGCTGGAGACAGACTCGAAACAAGGGCAAGGCCCCTGTGACATATCAAGGGAAGTTCTGTGACGCAATCTCAGAGGGGGCGTGGCATGTGGAATGAGGGAACCAGGGAAGGCTTCCTGGAGGAGGGGGCCTCACTCCAGGCCTTGGGAGCCAAGTGGGAGGGGCAGAGGCCAGTGGGGGGGGCCCCCTGGGTACCAGGCCGAGGGATCTGTGTCGAGTGACAGGAGAGCAGAGTCCCTGAGGGTTTCGAACCGGAGTAGCACTCTCAGGCCTGTGTAGGAGCAGCACGGGTAGGGTGCCTCAGAGGGAGGTCCAGAGGCCAGAGGCGGTGAAGGGGAGGCCTGGATAGCAGCCCGTCTGGGAGGCACAGGCAAGGAAGGGTGGCCGGGTGGCTCTCAGCGGGGGCGATGCTGGGCGGGGCGGGGGGCAGGCTGTCTGCCCTGCTGCTGAAGCTGCCCCGGGAGGACCTGGCGGGCGCGGTAGGCACGTCCACACACCACACCGCGCGCAGCCTCCTTGTCTGGAGGCCCCGAGCCCCGCCCGCCCAGAGGTCCCGTGGCCGCCCTCCAAGCATTCTTGGAGTCTCTGGCGCAGAACGGAGATTTCTTTCGAGGTTTCTGCTTTGCATTTCAGTTTTGGTTTCGTGCAGGAGCAAGCCCGGGGTCACTGTCTGGTCGTTGCCCTTGGTTTCCGCGTCCCTGTCTCTGGGTGCGAGTGTCTGTGTGTCTCTCTGTCCCTGGCTCTCGGGCTCTCAGCCGTGTCCCCTGGGCACAGAGGGCACATCCCTGTGGGCTGCTGGAACCTCCCTGTGCCCAGGACCGGCAACTCTGTCCCCGTGTAATGAGCCACCCCTCCCCACAACAGGGCCCCATGCTGCCTGAGAAAGGTGTGCAGGTGTGCAGGTAGGAGGTGCTGCCCACTCGGGGTGCCCGGGAATTTTCCACACCTGCCCGCACCCAGCCCAGCTGTCACTCAGGAAAGCCTTGGAAGGCTGGGGATGGGCAGAGGGCAGAAGGAAGCCCTCAGCCCTGCTCGCCAGGCCCCTGCTGTGAGCACCCACTGATGTGGATGTCGTGGGGCCTCCCGGCAGGAGTCCCGTCCTGGCCGGGCTTGGCTGCCGAGGACCTGCGGGGGCTCCTTCGCTCTTACCCTGCCTTCGCTCTCGCCCCACTGAGCCCCCTGCACGTTTCTGGGTGTCTCCATACTCCACCTTCTCAGCCATCTCGGGTCCTGGGCCCTGTCCAGGTGGGGCTGGGGAGGAGGGAGAGGAGTGGGCGGCCCTGGCCCGGCCTGGGCATCAGGCCCTGCCCTGGGGGTGGGCAGAGAAGCCGCTGGAGATGGTATTCCAGGACAGGAAGCAGCCCGGAGCTGCTGTGGTGGTCCTGAAGGTGGAGGGATGCCCTAATTGCTGCCTCTGCAGCTCTGGGTGCATTGCTCTGACAGCCCCTCACGGAAATGTTGACGGGGTCTTTGCCTCCAGTTCACAGCCCGGTGGGAGCGCCTGATGCCTCCCTGAGCGGGGGCTGCCAGAGCCAGGTCAGCCTCAGCGCAGCGAAGCACCCCCAAACACACAGCTGGGCGCAGTTTCCAATGCAGGTGTGCAGGGCTGCGCCGGGAGCTGGAGCCCAGCCGTTGTCCAGTGTAGCTGGAAAGCAGGAAGCCTCGGGAGTTCAGCTGGTCCTGGCAGATGCCAAGATGCTGTCTCTCGTGCGTCAGCTTTGGCCCTGAGAGGGATCTCTGCCCACCCTGGGGTCTGTGGCACAGCCAAGGAATCTGCCGTGTGGCTTGGGGAAAGTCAGGAACCTCTCTGGGCTGCAGCAATCTGGAAAGAACCTTAGAAACCAGCAGGTCTTATACCTGGGGAAACTGAGGCCCAGAGAGGGGAGAGGTTTAGCTGAGGCTACTCGTGGGTCCGCGGGGAGCTGGGACACGAGCTTGCATCTTGTCTCCTGTTGTCAGGCCCAGCGGGTGGGATCTCGGCCTCTCTGGACACGGGTGCTTGGCCGGACCTGTTCTCCTGACCTGTCTCTCCTGCCCCTCCTCCACTGCAGCAGAAGGGGAAGAAAGGCAGGCTGTACGGGGCTCCCAGAAGCCTGATCTGGCCGGGAGGTCCCACAAACGAGGGTCCCCAGGGTCCAGACCTCGGCTCTGTCGCTGCTTGGAGGACCCTCCAGGACCTGGAGCAGTGAGAGGGCGAGTGTGCTGGGGCTGGCGCTGCCGTCAGGCAGGGGGCCCGTGTGGGGAGACAAGGGGGTGGGCAGCTCTCACTACTGCTTCTGGTCTCCACGCTCTCTCCAGACTCGGGGGTCACAAGTTTCCGAGACAGCAGCGCAAAGCGTCCCTCTCCCAACCCAGGGTCGTCTGCCCCCTGGTGTGAGCTGAGCGGTGCCTGGTTCCCGAAGAGGAGCCGCTCCGGGGCTGGGCTGCCACCCCTCCCCCACCAGCTCCAGACACTGGTGCAGGTTTCTGCACGTGCCACCTTACATCTTGGGGGAGGGGTGGCCCAGGCCCCTCGCTTCAAGCACCAGGGTGGCGGTGGGTTGGGAGCGTGGAGGGCAGTGCCTGGCAAACACCCGTCTCAAGGAGCTGAGCCGTCCGCTGTGCAAGTGCCCAGCCTCTGGAGGGCGAAGCGGTTCTCGGCCCCGCCCCCTTCCCAGTCCAGCGGCCTGGCCAACCGGAGAGGGGATTGGAGGGGGAGGTGGGGGGCGCAGGAAGGCTACGGGCGCATCTCTGCGGGGCAAGTACTTTGGCCGCGGGCGCGGGAGGGGGGGGGCGGCTGGCACCAGTGTGCGCCCGGGCTCCCGCACTCTGCGCCTGGGCTCCGCGTCCCACGCCCGCGGCTCTGCGCCGGCCGCGAGCCCGCGCCCCCGTCCCCCTCCCCGCGCGGGGCGGGCAGGGGGTGTGGTGCGGGCGGCACGAGTGACAGCGCTCTCCGCGCGCGGCGCCTCCACGGGGCGCAGTGTCAGCGCGCCGAGCCCGCTGCGCGCACAGCCCGCCGCGGGCTTCCGATCCGGCGGGGCGATGCCGCCCGAGCCCGAGCCCCGGCCCCAGCCCGGGTCCTGGGCCGGCCGCTGACGGCGCCCCTACCCCGGCCGACCCCGCTCCCGCCCCCGCCGCCGCCGCCGCCGCCGCCGCCGCCGCCACCGCCGCGGAGACAATGGACGCGGGAGCCGCCCCGCGGAAGCACAGTAGGTGCCGCGCCGCTCCTGTTGCTGCGCCTGGGGCTCGGTGGACGCGCGGGGGCGCCGCTGCCCTGGGCGGCGGGCCCGGCCGGCGCGGGGAGGGGGCGCGCGCTGCTCCCCTCGTGCCGGCCGCCACGGCCGCCTGGTCGGCCGAGATGCTTCTGAGGTCCAGACCCCGGAGGGGGGGCCCCCCGATGTTGGAGGGGTCTGGCCGGGGTGTGGGTGTCGGATGGCGCGGGGCAGGTGAGGGGTCCGGGCTCTTTCGGAGGCCTCCCGGGCGGGCTGAGGGATCTGGGGGACGCCCCCTGCGAACTTTCCTGCCCTGGTTGAGGATGGATGTCTCACCGGGGCCCCTGAGGAGACTGAGCCCTGCTGAGCCCAGGCTAGGGCACCCCGCCCCCTCACTGGTTGTAGGTGGAGCACTGCCATTTGGGTCTGCGGCGAGGGGCTGGGGGGACACTGCGCAGAGAGAGGCCTGGCACATCTCCCTGGGCGGCAGGTGCCGCTCCTGGCCTTGGGCCAGCCTCTCCCAGCACTGGCAGGCAGGCGTGCGTGCGGGTGCGCGGGCACTGCCGGTTCAGGCAGGACCCAGCCAGGCTCCGGGGCAGCTCTGCCCAGGTTGTCAGCAGGTGCTGGTGGGGTGGGGGAAGCAGGCCCTCCTGGGGCTCTGTGCCTGCGAGCGGAGCTGTGGGGCAGGCGTCCTTTAGGGGACGTGGACACTTCCGGAACTGGCAGAGGGAAGATGCCAGGGAAGCAGGAGACCTCCCCAGCCCCCATCCTGCCCGGCCACCGTTGAGGTGGACAGAGTGAGCACGGATGCCCTGCTGAGGCTGGCCTTTCCCCCTGGCCTTCTCCACCCCTCACCCATGCAAATGTGCCAGGCTGTGTCTTCTCTGTCCCTCTGTGCCTGACCTCTGAGAGGGGACACTCGGCTCCCCGGCACCTGGTGCCCAAATGCTTCTGTCATGGGGACCCCGTCTGTGCTCTGCCAGGGTCCTCTGAGCCCACAGCTCAGTCAAAGAGCGGCAGCCCCAGAGGGCAGTGCTGGCAGGTCAGAGGTCGTCATCTCCTCTCCTGGGTGGTGGGGGCAGGAGCCAGCCTGCCTGTCTCCCCCAGGACCCTGGCATAATGGGAGAAATTGGCTCTAAAGACCCCCAGCAGCCCCCCGACCCTGTCATGTTTCCTCTGTACTTAACCCATAGCCACATCCTCTGTGTGACCCTGTGGGGAGGGTCTGGGGGTTCCAGAAAGGGTGGGGAGGCAGGAGGAACATGTGCCGTTGGCCGTGTCTGAAGGGTCCCCACGGCCCCCTTTCCAGAGGCCCGACTGCTCGGTGGCCCCGCCTGGCCTGCACCTGACCAGAGGCTGTGCCCTGTGCCCGGGGTGTGAGAGGGCTGACCCTTTGTCAGGCCAGGCAGTGTGTGCCGCGCCTGGGGCTTCCCAGAATGGGCGGGGGGGGGGGGGTTCCGGTGGCCTTGATGTCTTGGACGTGGTACACCCAGGGTGCGCAGTGAGCCCGAGGCTGGGCCGGGGTGTCCAGGGGTCACGCCTGACACCCAGCCACGAATGCTGCTTTTGAGGGGCATCTGGGGGCACTGGATGTCCAGCAGGCTGGCAGCGGCCCCTCCTGTGGGTGACCAGCCAGGGACCCCCTCAGCCGGTGCTTGGACCAGGTCTGTGGGGTCCCATAGGTGCCAGAGGGAATTGTGGGTGGAGAGACCCCTGCAGACCCTCTTGGGGGTTCCCCGAGGCCCTCACCCTGTGTAGCTGAGAGCTCAGCTTACATAATCCCCCCGCCTGGCACACGGGCTGCCGTAAGCAGCGGCAGCCAGGTTTGACGATACGAGTCGTAATTGGATTTTAATGTTTAATGTCTGCAGTAGATGGAGAGATATGGGCCAATTTGTATAGACTCTGTTACCCTGCGCCTAATAGGCCTACTTCGTTAGCTGCTAACTATCGTGCCCGCCCCGCTCCCCGCTCCCCGCTCCCCGCTCCCCGGAAGGGAGTCTGCTTTGGAGACCCACGGGTTGCCTGCCACCTGCTCCACTGCTGTCACTGCTGGGCCAGCCGTCCCCTCCCCTGTCCCGCACCCATGTCCACTGTAGCCCCCAGGCCCTGTGTGCTGGGGTCACTGGGAAGGGACAGCCATCAGGGGCCACTGAAAATGCAGCTTCCTTGTGGACTAGCTGGGGCTTTTGACCCCAAGGGCCACACGGCACAGATGGGTCTTCTGGGGTTCTGCCTGCCACTCCCAACAGCCAGGCCGGTCCCTGGGAGCCAGGGGTGGGGGCAGGAGTCAGGACTCTGCAGTCTGGTCTCCCGGGTGCTAGGGGTGGAAGTGCCCCGAGGTGCCCCCGGGACCTCCAGACAGAGCCAGGCCCCAGGCCCCAGGCAGAAGCAGGACCTACCTGCCCGGCCCCACGGCCCAGCATAGCCTGAGGGGTCCCAGGAGGCTGGACGGCCTTCTCCCCTGCACTGCCCGCCCCCCGGATTATTCTTAGGTCTGTTGTGTAACAGGCCCGCATCCACGGCTTGGGTAGGAAGGGCTCCTGGGAGACGTCTCCAGCGCAGCCGCCCGCCCGCCGAGCAGAGCTTTTGTCCCTTCTGCTGTGGGGCACAAAGGGACAGGAGGCTGCCTGGCCGCCCAGCCCAGCCCAGGTGTGGAGAGGGGCCCAGGGCCGGTGGGCGCTCGCTTCCTGGGGCTGATCTAGCTTGGGTCTCCTCCAGCCTCCGGCCCCTGCAGCCGTCTGTGTGTCTGTGTGTGTGTGTCCCTCTGGGGCAGAGTGGCCTGGGGGGGCCCCACCCCGCTCCTGTTCTGCCCCCCCACCCCGGCTCTTCTTCCTGCCTCCTTCCCCACTCTCTGCTCCCAGCAGCCTCTGGGGCGTTGATCTCAGGGTCTCCACCCCCATGGATTGGAGCAGACGCTTCCCACCTGTTTCACAGCTGCTGCTCCACTCAGACGGGGTGGGCTGGGGGCTCCAGGAGGCTCAGGCTCAATGGCAAGCAAGCTGGGCCCGGGGAGGCCCAGGGTCGGGCCGTCCACTCACAGCCCAGAACGCGTGTGTGGGAAGGCTCCGAAATGTTCCCCTCGCCTGCATCCCGTGGGGTCAGCAGCCACGTCATCGCCTCCTTCCCCGTGGGGCCCTCGGAGACGTGCAGACCCCGGCTCTCGTGCACACACGCTCACTCCCAGGACCCCCGGGGACGAGGGTGAGTGGCCGGCACGTTGGGGCTCCCACTTCCCACCTGTACGCAGAGGGGGCCCCGTCCCACTGGCTAATGGGACCCAGCAGCTGGGTTGGTGTGGGGAGCAGGGAGAGACATGGGCCGGCACTACAGGTGTGATGCAGCGATCAGGGGCGGGGGCTTTACCTGGGGCTTCACTTATGACTGAACCCCCGACCCCAGGAGCCGGGAGGGCAGGGAGGTGGGGGGCAGGGTGCAGTCTCTGAAATGTCCCTGCCCCGTCCCGCAGGGAGCCTCTGACCTGAGCGAGGAGCCCGGTTCCCCGCCTCGCCTCCCCTGGTCCCCTCACTGCTGCGGGACCCTGGGTCTGTCACCGAGGTGCCCGCCCTCCTCCAGGGAGTTATGAGCGAGTGCTTCTTTAATGGAGCTCCCTGCCAGCACTGGGCGGCTCCTGGGCCTGAGGCCTCTGTGGTCCTCGTCCCGGTGGCCTCCTGGGCAGCCAGACGCGAGCAGAGACGCCCACCTCAGCAGGAAGGCATCCTGCTTCCTGAGCCCACGTGCCCTGCGGCCAACTCGAGAGGGCGGCATGAGTGTCCTGGGGCTTCCGGAACAAATGACCACAAGCTAGAGGGCTTAACACTACAGACATTTATTCTCTCACGTCTGGAGGCTGGAAGTCTGAGCTCAGGGTGTCGGCAGGGCCGCACTCTCTCTGAAACCCGCAGGGGAGGGTCCTTCCTGCCTCGTCCAGCTCCTGGCGGCCCCAGGCTTCCTCGGCTGCAGCCTCTGTCTCCGTCTTCACATGGGCTGGTCCCCCGTGTGTCCTGTCCCCCCTCTTCTTGTGAGGACACTCGTCCAGGATGGCCTCATCTCAAGGTCCCTAGCTTGACTACATCTACAAAGACATTTTTCCACATAAGTTCTGGGATGTGGCCGCATCTTTGGGGGCCACCGTTCAGCCCACGACAATGGTTGTGTTGCCTGCCCGCCGCGCCCACCGGTGGACGCCTGTGAGCCAGAGGCAGGGCCCGTATCTCACCCCTCCGGGCCCCATGGGCTGAGGATGGGCTGGCATGGAATTCCCCGACAGCGCGAGCAGAGCTGCCCAGGGTGGAGCCCTGCCCGCTGCTTCCTGGGTTCCCACCACCGCAGTCTCTCCTTGGGCTGGACACTGGCTCCAGAGGCTCCTGGGGGGAGGAGGGAAGGGGGCCCTGGAGGTCCTGGCCTCCTGGGGGACGTGGCAGCCAGGTGGGTCCCGGGCAGGGGCCTCACCCTCTCCCAGTGAATGGTTGCTCCCAGATCCCGCAGGCCCCGCCATCTCTGGGTGGGGGCTGGGAGGCGGCCCTGCCCCGGCTCCTAACTGCGGGTCTGGAGCCTAGAGCTGTGTGTGCTCGGTGGTGCTGCCTCATCCCACAGTTATTGGGGGAGCGTCGCCAAGGGTTGCAACCTGCAGCGACAGGCCAGGAGCTGCCACCCAGAGAGTGGCTGATGAAGATGGATTCAGGGGCGATGCCGGCTGCTGGGAAGCCCAGTGAACTCCTGCCTCCCCGGAGGCCCCTCCCCCTGCCCGGTAGCCTCTCTCCAGCCGCGGGAACTGGCTCCTCGGGCCACAGCTCACCCCCAGAGCTGCTACCCCTACACCCCCTCGTGAGAAGGGCCGTGGGCAGTCCTGCGGGTCTGTGGTATGGACGGCCACAGCCCCTCACCCCGTGCAAGGGCTGCCCAGAGAGGGTCCCCTGCACTTGGGAGCAGAGTGCCCCTGTGACCGTGGATCGGACCCCTCCCCAAGGGGCTGGGCCAGCATCGCGGGGCGCAGGCGGGTGGCCCCACGGGGTGGGCCTCTGCCTCCTGCATCCATGGGCTCTGGGCCCCCAGCCCCGCCCCACCGCTGTGCACCAGGGCTGCTGGGAGGTGTCGATTCAGGCCTGAGCTGTGGGGAGGCTCTGGCATCCGGCACACCGTGCACAAGCATCTGTTCAGACAGAACACGGGTTCGGAGCCCCGGGACCTTCGTCACCCTCCACGGATGCCAAACCCGTGCTGTGGGGTTTGTGTTCCCAGCGGCCTATGGAGGGCGGGCTGAGCAGAGCCCCCCCCCCCCCCCCCCCCGGCAGCACAGGTACAGCACAGCTCCCCTGCCGGGAGGGGGCGTCCCCAGGGACTGGTGGGGGCCTGTGTCACTGTCTCCTCACGGGCACCGTGTCCGCCCTGGTTTACAAAAGGAGAGGTGAGCCCAGGGGATGGATGGGCCTGGGTGCTGGACCGGACCCTTCAGGGAGCAAACCGGGGCTTCCCGGAGCAGTGCCTGGGCCGGGATCCCCAGCTGCCCATGCGGCCCACCCTGCGCACGGGAGATCAGCCTGGGGGGAGGATTTCATCTCAGCTCAGAGGCAGCAGCGCTGACCTACAGTGAGCCCCGGGGACAGGGCTGGCCAAGGCGGGCCGTGGTACTGCCCCCGCCCTCCCCTCCTGCCCCTGCCCTCCCCTCGCTGCCCAGGAGACAGCAGGTGGGGCTGGGGAGGTGCCTAGATAATTGCCAGTGGGGGAGGCTTGGCCCGGCCTCCCCAACCAGAAGCAGGAACAGGCCTCCCTTCCTGGGGGCCTCGCCCATCGGCCTGGGTCTTGGGAGACCCCCTCGTGCATCTTATTCCCAGGCCTAGAAGCCTTGGTCCTGCTGCCGCCCCGCTTACGTGGAGGCTGGATGGGGTGACCTGCCGTGGGCCTGGGGCGGCAGGCGAGGGGTGGGCGAGACCCGCGGCGTCTGGTCAGCTAGGGCTGTGTGTGCATACAGCAGGCGCTCACTGGGTGCTGGTTCCGCCTCCCTTCATGGACGGGATCGTGGGGCCCGGCATGCTGGCTGCGGTGCGGGGGTCAGGGCCACTCCTCCTGGCACGGACAGGACCCTCCACCCTCTGCACCGCCCTTCCGTCCACTCCCCAAGCTCTGTCTTCCCCTCTGAGGAAAGCCGTGCCCAAGGGTCCAGGTCCCACTGCCCTTCTGGGGTCCTCGTGCCTGTGCACACTGCCCCCGGGATGCTATCGCCCCACTCTCGCCAACCCCAGCAGTGGGCACCCCCCCGGGTGTGGCCCCCCCGAGCTGGCGTGGGCTGCTGCAGCTCCCAGTGTCCCCGGGACTGTGGCCCACAATGGGGCAGGGGTTGCTGGGAAAGCCCTTCCTGCATTTCTCAAGTGGGGAGGGGTAGCGAGGGGAGCTCCCATCCCTGGGTGGGCAGGAGTTCTGGGGCTGCCTGGGCCTGCTCCCCCAGGGACGCAGGGAGGGGACCGTTGGGGAGCCCCTCCCCAGGTCCAGGCGGGTGGGCGCACGCTGGGGAAGGGGCTCCGGGCCCGGGCACCTCTGCTGCGTGCAGCTCCCTGCAGGCCACCTGCCGCAGAGGCAGATCCCGTGACCATGGAGCGTTTCCGAGCAACCGCTTTCCAGGCCAGGCCGTGGCCCACTTCTCAGGCTGCGGCGGGGTTGGCAAAGCGGAATTCCACAGCAGCAGGTGGCTGTCCGCTCCAGCCAGCGGGCGGCGAGGGCCAGGGCTCCAGCGGAGCTCCGTTTGTCTTGGTGGCCTTGGGGGTGGAGGGGTGGGCAGGGGGTCTGCGTCCCCAGAACAAAGCCAGCCTGTGCCCCTCTGGGTGGAGCTGCGTCCCGAGGGACTGAGCAAATGGATGTCACTGTGGCCTGTCCTCGTTGCCCTCACCTGTCCAGCCTGGTGTGGCCTGTGTTGCTGTCCCCGGGGGTGGCTGCAATGAGGGGTTATTCTGTGCAGGCTGTGGGTGTCCAAGTCCTGGCCCCGTCATTCTGTAGGGGCTGGACCATCAGTGCCCTGTGTGGGCTGGACCCCTTTACTGGCAGGGCGTGGCCTGATGGCCGGCCCCAGCCTTCCTGGGGGATCCTGGGGTCGGGATCCTGGGGTGTGGGGCTCAGTAGGGCCCTTGGAGCTCCCCTCTCAGAAAAAGCCCCGAGGTGGGGAGGGTAGGATTTGGGCGCCGGTGGGCTTCTCCAGCCATTCATGGAGTCCGATTGGCCTCTGCAGCGTCTGGGCCCTGCAGGATTCTCAGTGGCTGAACAAGAGCCTCTGGACCTGATGTCTCAGGTACAGCCCCTGGTGCCGTGGGCTGCAGGGAGCCGGCCCGTCCCAGGACCCTCTGGCGAGGGAGCCAAGGCCAGTGGGCACCTGGAACTGGGTGCCAGCCGCTCTGGGTCTGGAACTGCCAGAGGCGCCTCCTGCACCTGCCCTGGACAGATGTGAACCTGGCCCGCAAGAGGCCCCCCACCCCCTCAGCGGAGCCGGAGGACGGCCGCCTGACAGGCCCACCTGTGCCTCCCTCGGGTGTGGCGGGCACTGGCTGCTCCTCGGGTTGGTGGGGGGAGCACAGGAGAGCGGAGAGGGGCGGAGGGCCCAAGAGGGGGCCGGGGCGGGTGGGGGTGGGTGGCCTGGGTAGCCCCACCTTCTGGAAGAGGAGAGCTCGTCCAGCACCACCCCCCATGCTGGGGGAGCATGTCGCAGGAGGTGTTGGGGGCAGGGTTGGGGAGGGCTGGGGGTGGGAGAGCACTTTCGGGGCGCCCCGTCTGCCCCTCCGCCTGCACCGCTGCCTGGGGCCTTCTGTCGGCCGCTGGGGTGGGGGGACAGGGTCCCCTCCCGCCTATGCCCTCACCTTCACCGCCTACCTGCAGTGGGCGGGGCAGGCATCCTCGGAGCGGGTGTGTGCGTGTGTTTGCGAGTGCGTGTACATGTTTAGGGTATTTTTGAAGCAGCTCTGCAGCTGCGCTCAGCCCAGCCTCACTCTCCGGTGGGAGCTCGGCACGTGGCTCGTTGCGGGGTTATTTTGGGCTTGGCGTTATTGGGAGTTACATTCTGTGTCTGTAAGGAAGCGGCGTCGTTGCAGGCTGAGTCGGGGGGTACTTGATGCACCTTGGGAAGCGGGGCCCAGAGTGAGGTGGGGCCCTTGGGGGTTGTCGGAGTGGCGAGGTGGCCATCTCCCAGGGGCTGCCCCCTTCCGCCCGCCCACGGGTTCTGGTGGCCTTGCCTGGGGAGTCCTTCCCCGGCCCCGCTCGCAGGGGCTGCTCTGCAGAGAGCTGCCACCTTGAGCTGGACGGCCGAGGGGCGGTGTCTGATCCCGGGGGGCCTTTCTCAGGACAGCAGACTGTCGGGCAGATGGACAGGGACAGACGAAGGCCCAGGGAGAGTCAGCACGGCCACGTGGGGACGTGGGGCACAGGGAGCCCACGCCCCTCGGGTCTGTAGTTGCAGTTGGGGTCACCAAGCCGCCAGGACCAGATGGCCCATCAGACCACAGCTCCAGACTCCTACTGGCCTTTGATCTCCTCCGCCAGCTGCCCGGGACAGGAGGACGGGAGTGGGATGGGGGCTGCCAGGCCATCCGTCCTAGGAAGACCTTCAAAGGGCCACAGCCCGTCTCTAGGACACGACACCCGCAGTCGTGCAGCAAGGCCCCCCGGCCCTGCCGGGCCAGCGAAAGCATCACGCACCCTGCCTCCGGGACACCTGCTCCTGTCCCGCGGAGGTCCCAGCTGTAGCTGCGGCCCCCGTGCCTGCAGGATCTGGGAGGCATCCCGTGGGGGGCACGTGGCTGTGTGCTCAGCCCTGACCTCGTGTTCTCTGCCACGTGCTCTCACGTCTCCTAAAAAAGACCTAAATTGCCCCCTGCACTCAGCTGTGCCTTAAAAAGCCCCGGCGGTGACTCAGCCACCACCATCGGGCCCTGCTCCTGGGACACGTGAGGCCGCTGGAGCCGCTCGGCCTCACCGAAACCCCCAGGCAGCTCCCCGGCAGCTGGCCTCCTGTGGAGCCCAGACTGTTCACGACCGTCCCCTGGCCCCAGAGGGCGGGAGGGAAGATGGCAGGACAGGACGCTGGCCCGCGTAGGGGACCCAGGCTGGACACTGCCACCACCTCAGGTGCCTCCCCTCCTGGGACTCGGGAGCTCGGCCTTCCTCTGACCTTGGCTTGTCCAGGGGTCTTGGTGGGAGGAGTGCCTCGGGCTTGTAGCCCACCCCGTCCTCAGGGGACCAGCCCTCAGCTGGGGTAGGACCCCTCCCACCCATTCCAGGGCCACGCAGGCTCCCAGAAGGGAAGGGACCTCGGGGTTTTCTCCCACTATTGGGACACCACGGGGGTGGTTGACACCTTCCCTGGGCCTCTGCTTCGGGTCCTCTGGCTAGCCTGGGCCCCGGGCCGCCGTCGTTTCCTAAGGAGTGGGGAGCCGTCCCCCAAACCCCCGGGCTGGCCTCTCCTGGCCTCAGGCACCCACGTGTGGCTGCAGGGGCTCTCAGTCCTGCCCTGATGGTCATTACACTGGCGAGCCCTTACCCAGGGTGGCCTGGGGTTGGGGCACTCGTGGCTCTCTCGTGGTGAGCTGCATAGGGACGGCCACTCTTGGAGGAAAGCCTGGACTGACCGGCTGGTGACTCCATCCATCAGGGACCGGAATGCGGTCTGGCCCTGGAGGCCTGTCTGGGTCAGCCTGCCCCCGATTTGCTGGGACTCCTGCCTGCCTGCCCACTCCGGGGTTGGGGGCATGTCCGGCGGCGGGGTGGGGGCTGTGAGGGACCAAGGGTTTGGGAGGCCTGTGCACCTCTGCAGCCCCGTGGGCTGTGATACAGCGTCCCTGTCCCCTCCGCTTCCATTTCCAGCTGCCAGCGGCTTCTCTCCAGGTCGCCCGAATGAATGAGGCTCCCAGGGGAACCGAGGTCTGCTGAGATGGGTGGGGGGTGAGCCTGCAGGATGGGCTTCTGCTCCTGAAGGGCATGGAGGAACTGCAGGTGGTCAGTGAGGACTCCCTGGAGGAGGCGGCTTTCCTCGAAGTGACTGCCCAGAGGCTGACCAGCGCTCACCCCATGTCAAGGCGGCACCGGCACCCGCAGGGGTGGGTGTGGTGGGGCAGTTTCCGTCCTGCCCACAGGGTGCTGGGCGCTGCTCCCCGCCCTTTGCTGGACACCCCAGTGACTCACCCGCCCCATAGGCCAACCCTTGTGCTGCTTTTCTTCCCTCGCCCTAAAGAGAAGATAAACATTGGCATAGGTAGCGCCTGATGGCTGCTGGGTCCTCTCATCCGCGGGGGAGCTGGGGGTGCAGAGGATGCAGGGGAGGGCAGGTGGCCAAGGGCATGGTGCCTGGGCTCCCAGTGCTGTGTCCTCCAGGGCTTGACTCCCCCCAGGCTGCGGGTGAAAGTGCGTGTCGAGGGGACCCGTGTGGCAGTCACCATGGGGCAGGGGATGTGACCGGTCACCACCCAAGGCCTGTCATCTTCGGGAGCCTGAGAGTGAAGGAAAGGCGACTGGCTGGGGTTGGGGCCTCGGGGAAGCTGGGCAGGAGGCTTATGGACACGGGTGCCCAGACCGACCGCTTGTGGCTGGAGCCTCTGCCTGGGGCTGCCGGACGGACCCCTCCACATCCCACCAGGCACTGAACCCACGGCTGTCTGGTAGGTGGGCCCCCTGGTCGAGTAGGATCTTGGGGTCTCTGTCTTGTCTTGAGGGAAAATGTTTTCCAGGTGCCCTGGCCCCGAGCTCTGTATTCACCCCCCCACCCTGAATTGTGTATTCACACCCTCCCCTCCCTGAGCTCTGTGTTCACACCCCCCAGCTGTGCGTTCACACCCCCCCACCTCCCTGAGTTGTGCATTCACACCCCCCACCTCCCGGAGCTCTGTGCTCACACACCCCCCCCCCCCCAACACACTGCGTCCCTGTTGCTAAGTGCTCAGGGCAAAGGAGCAAGGTCAGGATTAGAGCCCCAGTGACTCCAGGGCGGGGGGAGGGGTGGAGGGATAGTGGCTCTGAACTGGGCGCCCGCGACGCCTCCTGGCAGACCTGCGCTCTCAGAAGCTGGTACGGGGTTACCCCCCGACCCCCCACAGACCGTCTCCACAGGATGGTCTCGAGGCCGAGCTTCATCCCCCTTGTCCACCTCTTGTGTCCCCAGTCTCACTGGCTTTGAACATCTGTGGGGAGGCAACCATCGTCCCACTGGTGTAAAGGAGATTAAAGCTGGGGTGTCGCGGTGTGGGCAGCCGGCTCCTTGCACTGGGGCTCCCTCTCCCAGTGACCGGGGCAGCCCGTGGCCACTGGTCAGGATGACCTGACCCTCCAGAGAGTTCTCGCCCCTGTGCTGACCATTGCCTTGTAGGGACCCGGCCCCTCTTTGTAAAGACCCAGCCCTGAAGCCCCTCCCGGTCCACGTCTGGGGCTGGAGCTCAGGATGCGCTGAGGGACCGGTTGGGAATCCGGCAGGTGCCGCGGGTTGGCAAGGCTCTCTCCACGCGCCAGGAGCCCCGGGGCTGAACCATGAGCCGTTCCCTCCGTGGCCTCGTCCCAGGTGGCCTCGCCTTCCCCGTGTAGGTCATCATGACAAATTCAACCCTCACTGTGAGCCCTCTCCAACTTGTTTGTTGGGTTTTGCGGTTGGAGACGCGTGTGCTAGCACCCGGGATATTTGAATGGTTTCCATTCTACCAGTGAACACCAAGTAAGCCGTTGTCTGGATGTAGTGATGCAGTAAAGTTGGAAATCATTTGTACATAAAATTGCACTGCCGGGAAGACCCGGGGCAGGCAGGCTTTGGAGGATGGTTTCAGGCCAGCACCCTGTCACAGGGCCGTACATCCTCGGCACGGTGAGGGGCTGGGAGCTGATGGCCAAGGAGGGGTCTAGTACCGCCCCCCCGACTCCCTCTCCTCGGCCCCTTTGTGCCCTGAGCTGGGTCCCGGGCCGAGAGCTCTTCTCGCTGTGGTGAGCCTGGCCCGGCCGACACCTCTGCCCCTGACCCGGCGCTCCCTGACGGTGGAGGCTGCTTCTGCTTTGCTCGTTACTCCCCGGCCCCAAGCACAGTGCCTGGCACACAGCAGGTGCTTAATAAACGCTGGCTGTCGGCTGGGGGGTGGGCAGTGGAATAGGTGTAGGGGGAAGGGCAAGGGAAGATGGCCCAGGGGCACACAGGTGGCCGAACCTGGCCTGGGATGGTGGGTGCACGCCGCCTGCGCCCCCTCTGGCCTGGGAACACGTGCAAGGCCTGCGAGCCTGGTAGCCAAAAGCAGGGCTTTGCGTGCACGTGCTTCTAATTTCAAGGATGTTTGTAATCGATGCAAGTTGCCAAGCGGCTTCCCGTCCCCATGCCTGCGTGGCACACGGGCGCCAAGATGGTGCGGCACAGGCTGGCGAGGCTGAAGGGGACGCCCAGGTGCTGGGGGCCTGGCCTGGCCTGCCACGGGGCAAGTGGTGGGCAGCTCCACACAGACCCTGCTGGGGGTGTTGGGGGTTGTCCTGGGTGGACTTGGCCAGCGACTGTGTGGCCACGTTTGGCCTGGCATCCGGCCCCTGTCTTGGTGCCAGGCTGGCCGTGGCTCTGCCCGGCATGCATGTGGGCACGGAATCTAGGTCAAGCTGGTGCAGGGGGGCCGGGAGGCGAGGGCAGTGCTGGCTCCCACGGGCTCTGTCCAGTGACTGGGCTGCGGCAGCCTGGGGCCGGGCGCTGACCCAGTGACCCGGCCTGGCCCCCGGCTGATCAGGGCTTGAGGTTATCCTGACGGGGCGCGGAGGGAGGCGCATGGATGTGCTGTGGCTTCAGGTACCATTGTCCGAGCGCGGACCGGGCCCCTGGGCAGCTGGGGGCCTGGGCACGGGGGTGTGGCCTCGGCCATTCAGGCAGAGCCTCTGGAAGCTCTCCTCCCTCCCTGCCAGCCCATCGTCGCCCTGGATCGCCCCATTCTTCTTGTGTCCTCCCACGGGTTCGTCTGCTGCCCCAGGGCTCTGGCCTGGTGAGGGCCTAGGCTCCCCTCCTGCCCCAGCAGCCCTTGAGGAGGCTGTGGGGGTGGGGACCTCCCTGGCCAGCAGGAGTCCACCGCCCCGGTGCACCCTGAATCCAACCATTCCGGGCTGCCATTTCCACTTTGGCTCGTTCTCCTGCCTGGGAGTGTGGCGAAGACGGTCCTTTCGAAGTGTCTGCTGGCTCCAGCAGGCTTGGGGGACCGGGAGACAGGTTCATGCCCGTGTTGGAGGCTGGCACGGGGGTGCCGGGGGCAGTGGGGGTGCCAGGCCCAGAGCAGCACCCTTCCCACCCGGTGCCCCTGCGTTGGGGGTTTCCTGGGCTGTTCACCCTGCACCCCAGGTTTCTGGGTTCCTCGGGTCCCATGTTCTCAGGGCATCTTCTCAGATGCCGCTCCCCTGGTTTGCGCAGGCTGCACACCTCACTGCTGCTTTACACTCCAGCCGGCCCCCTCCATCTCCCCCAGTGGCCTGTGGTCACTCGATCTGGGCAGCTGTGGGCAGGCCGGCTCCCCTGGGTCTGTGACCACAGCCTCAGGCCCGAGCACTGGACTCAGCTCATCACAGAGGTGACCCCATGGGCATACCCTAACCCTAACCCTAACCCCAACCCCTAACCCTGACCCTAACCCTAACCCTAACCCCAACCCCAACCCCAACCCCAACCCCAACCCTAACCCCAACCCCAACCCCAACCCCAACCCCAACCCTAACCCTAACCCCTAACCCTAACCCTAACCCCAACCATAACCATAACACTAACCCGTACCCTAACCCTAACCCTAACCCCTAACCCTAACCCTAACCCCAACCATAACCATAACACTAACCCGTACCCTAACCCTAACCCTAACCCCAACCCCTAACCCTAACCCTAACCCCTAACCCTAACCCTAACCCCAACCATAACCATAACACTAACCCGTACCCTAACCCTAACCCTAACCCCTAACCCTAACCCTAACCCTAACCCCAACCCCAACCCCAACCCCAACCCTAACCCTAACCCCTAACCCTAACCCTAACCCCAACCATAACCATAACACTAACCCGTACCCTAACCCTAACCAGTCGCCATACCCTAACCTGTACCCTAAACGGTACCTGTACCCTAACCCTAACCCGTACCCTAACCCTAACCCGTACCCTAACCCTAACCCTAACCATAACCCTAACCCTAACCATAACCATAACACTAACCCGTACCCTAACCCTAACCAGTCGCCATACCCTAACCTGTACCCTAAACGGTACCTGTACCCTAACCCTAACCTGTACCCTAACCCTAACCCTAACCTTAACCCGTACCCTAATCCTAACCCGTACCCTAATCCGTGCCTGGGGGGGCAGGGACTCTTCATAGGGGGGACGTCGCGGGGCCCAGACAGAGGGGCCGTCCCCTGCCTGGTCCCGTGTGCCACTTGCTCCTCCCTCCCCAGCTGCTTCCCAAGGCAGGTCGTCGCTCAGCCCGTACTGGTGTGTTGAGGGTGTGTCTCAGGTGGTGGGGTGGGTCCGGCCACCCACGAGGGCCTCCCGAGCGGCTCAGTCCCTTAACAGAAGCCTTACCATTTACAGAGCTCTTAAATCAACCAAGAAAGTGACACTAAATTGGCTTCAGTGTTGAATAATTAATAAAACTTGCCCTGCGTGGCTGCCGGGCCCTGTGTCTCTCCCAACAACGGGGCCGTCAGTACTGTGTCGTCACCCAAGCGGCCGCCTTTCCATCTTCCAACAAGCACTCGACCCTTCGGAGAGGTGGCTGAGATGTGCCGGGTGCTGGCTGGGGTGGGCCGCGGTGCCCACACCTGAGGTGGCAGGAGGGGCCAGTGTGACCTTTGGGATGACCCAGCTGGAAGGGGAGCTGCCTGGGGTCAGGGCCTGGGTCCTGGTCTCGGCTCTGCCTCTGCCTGGCTGTGAACCCCGGGCAAGACCCCTCTGTTCAGTTTTCCTTTTGGAAGAGCAGAGAGGTTGGACCCGGTGGCCTCTGGGGCCCCTTCTAACTGGGACATTCTGAAGAGCAGCCTTGGAGAAGCAGAATCAGGGACCCGCCGGGACCCCTCTGCTGTGCACGGGGTCCCTGCTGCTGGTGGGCCCTCCGCAGAGCCCTGCCTGCACCTGGGCTGCAGCCTCAAACCGGTTTCTCGAGCGGGTCGTGCGGAAGTGTTTCCTTGGAGGTTTATGTAGGACGGAAGTCGGAAGCCGACATCGAGGTGCCCCGTGGAGGTTTCTGAGGGTGTACGTCTGCTTTTTCTCCACTGGTGGGAAGGCGATCGCTCACAGCCTCTTGCTCCTGGGATCTGTCAGGCTCAGTGGCTGCTGCCGCCCAGGCACAGGTCAGGGCTGCGCTCTTCGCGTAGCGGCCCCCCCCCCCAAAGCGGGCATTGCCTTTGGACCTTCGGCGCAAGATGGCCTGGCCCCGCCGGTACCCCACCAGGTGCCCACTGCTCCACACTGCCCTCCAGACCTTCTTCCGTGTCCTCGGGCGGGGCTCCAGGCTGGCCACCCCCTCAGAGCTGCCGGACCTTCCTCAGTGACAGACACGGACGCTGAGGGCAGAGGTCGGTGAATTCCACGTGTCACGTGGAGGCTGACCCAGGCTGTGCACGGAGGCGCCCCTGCGAGCCTCTGGGCACACACACGTGCACACACACAGGCCCTTGCGGCCCCCCCAAGACAGGAGAGGCCCTGGCCTGGTCATGGCCCACGTCTCCAGCCTCGCCCTGGGACAGGGGCTGCCTAATGGTTTTTTTGGGAGATCAGAGGTGTAGGAGTGTTTCCTGCAGGACCACAGAGAGGGGCTGCGTTATACCCTTCAAGTAAATCGTGAAACTCTAAGTGGAAAGTGGGTTTCAGGCTGTGGCGGGGCACTGGTCGGCCATGGAAGTCGGGGACCCAGGTTCTGCCCCCTGAGACCCTGGGCTGCCCCTGCCCTTCTTGGGCACGTGTGGGGAGCATCAGGGCCACGTCTGGGTGGGGCAGCCCAGGGCCGGGGGCGGGGGAGGGCTCGGCAGGGTCCCTATGCGGCCCTGGTTGTTGGGCGCAGACAGTGAGGGGCTGCCCCCCTTTGCAGGGCCTGGCCCCGGGAGCACGTGTGCAGTGTTCCCATCATTCAGGCAGGGAAACCGAGGTGACACGTGAGGTTTGTCCACTTACAGGCCTGGCCGGGAACCCAGGGCTCTGGGTCCAAGGTCCAGGCTGGCCTCCACGGCTTAGGGCACAGTCTCCTCCCGGCAATGCTTGGGTGGACCCAGCTGGAGCTCATGGCCAGGTCCAGCCTCAGACTGGCCCCTGTCTGGACACAGCGCTTCAGACCTGGAACGCAGGAACCCCAGCCCAGAGAGGCAGTAGAGGGCCGACTGCTCTAGGCTCAATCCTCCTCCGCTGTTTCAACCTGGGAGGCCACACCCACTGCCCCCGCCCTGGGTGTCTGGGCCCGGGCTCTGTCCCCAGGGCTGGGGAAGGCCCTCTGCCCCCCGAGTCAGGCAGGTTTATGCAGCGGGGCCTGACCCCGAAGCAGGGGTGCTGCGCACAGGAGCAGGGTGGTGGGCGGGAGGCAGCTCAGGCCATAGACGGGCAGTGCACCCGGCCGGGGACAGAAGTGGAGCTCAAGGGCACAAGGTGCGCACCCCAGCGAGAGGGGCTCAGGCAGGGGCCCCGCGCCCACTTCCCATCACCTGACTGTGTATTCCGGTCCCCTGCCTCAGACAAGAAGGAAATTAAACTCCTGGGGGCCGGCAGGCCCTTCCTCCCACCCACTGCTAGCCAGGCCAAAGGCTCTCAAAGGCGGAATTTTGCTTAAATGCCCAGAAAGGAGATTTAGGAGATCAGAACCTTAAGCAAATTAACACGTGCAGCAGGCGGCTTTTAATCACCGCCCTTGTGACTCGCAGGCCCAGGTAACGGAGCGCGGTGGGCGGGGCTGGCGACACCGATCGATTATTCATTAGAACCTGAACCTGGTTCATCCGACTTCTTCGCAGGGTGGGGCTCAGGGACCTTTGGTCCACTCCAGGGAGACGAGGCTGGGCCGGCCAGAGCCCCCTCCCCCGGGGACCCTGTGGTCTGCACGCCCTCCCCTCCCGCACATTCTCACTCTCTCGGGTCTGGCTTTGGTTTTGCCTCTCATCTCCTCTCCCTTGGTTCCCTCTCTCCCTGCCTCGGTTTCTCCCCTTCTGAGAGTTTGGGGCTGCTGGGCCTTTCCCAGAGGCGACCGGACTTACCAAGCCCAGGTGTGGGCTGCTGGGCCGCCCCTCCCGCTGCGCTCCCCGCCCCTGGCCGGCTCTTGCACGTTTGCACTCAGTGCCGCTGCTTGGACTGACTGGACCCCCGTCCTCGGCTTCAGCTCTAGGACCCCCTCCTACTGCCACCAGCGGGAACTTCGGTCAGACTTGGTGCCGGAGGGAGGGTGCTGCCCCTCCCTTCCGTGGTCTCTGCCAGCCCTGCGGACCCTGGCTGTGCTGAGCAAACCCATGACCAGCGTGGACACGGGAGGGTCACGGTGTCAGGTCACGAGGGCAGGTCCCCAGAGCCCAGGCGCTGGCCAGTCTGGCCCAAGGGCCAGGTCTCCGGGAGGGGCAGCCAAGGGGGGACGGCTGCCCCTCTAAAGGAGCTGGGCAGTGGGCCTGGGCCTGCCCTGGGTGGGATCCAGGCGGTGGTGGTGACGGCTGACGTGCTGCCCTCCCGTCGGCACCTGGGCGCCTTGCCTGGCAAGAGGCAGTCACCCCTTGGAAGGCGGCAGCTCAGCAAGCCCTGAGGAGCCCCAGGCCCTCCCGCTCAGGCCTGGCGCCGCCGGGCTCCGCGTCCCGTACCCCTCCCCAGGCCGCCCCCTGCTGTGGGCCAGCCCTGACGGACGGGGCGGCGGGCAGAAGCGGCAGCTTTCCAAACAGCCCCCGAGGGACAGGAATCTCTTCTGGTGACGTGGGAAATGCAATTTCCCTCAGATGCGGGCTGCCGCAGGTCAAACCAGAGCGCGGCGGGGGAGGCAGGCTTTGCTGGGGGTCGGGCCAGGTGGGGGCTGCTTGGCGCTTGCCCTCCTGAAACTCTGCCCCCGGCTTCGCTTCCAGCAGGACCCCTCCAGGCGGCGTGCAGGGCGGGCGTGGGGGGCTCTTCTCCGGTACCCCCAGCAGCCCCGCCACCTCCCAGCCCCCACAGGCCTCTGCAGGACCCTCACTGGGGGATGCATGGAAGGCAGGGAGGGAGCACAGGAGGGGTTTGGATGCCGAGGAGGCTGGGCTGTCACCAGGGGCCCTGGGACCCCCACTGTCGTCATCCTGCACACCCCCCACCAGGACAGCCAGTGAAATGTCACCCTAGCCACCTCTGAAGCGCCGAGCCTTCGTGGGGGCCCCTTGTGGGGTGGGGTGACTTGTCCTGGGAGGAGGCCCTGTGCAGTGACGTGGGGGGATGCCAGCTGGGGGACATTTGGCTCCTGGGGGGATGCAAGCGTCTACCCGCTCTGGTAGGGGGGCCAACCTGGAGGGTGGGAGGGAGGCCAGGAACAGCCAGGGGTGGTGGGCAGAGCCCCAGCTGGAGGAGCGCCCAGCACCACCCCCATCACATGCTTCTGCCTCTGCCCGTGCCCCCTGCCCCCAACTCCCACCCCTACACGTGCCCCGCGTGCACCATTCCTCCCTCTGTGGTTCCCAGCCTGTCAGTGGCAGTGGCAGCGAAGGGTTAAGGCAGGCGGGGAGCCCGCGGGAGGGGCGGTCCCGGCAGCAGCGGCAGCCGGGCGCGGGCAGCGCGTTGATCGGGCATGGGCACGCGAGGGGTGCCCGGCTTGGACACGGGGACACACGGGGCCAGCACGCTGCCTGGGGACACCTCAGGCTGTGCCGGTGGCAGCCGGGGTGGAGCCTGCGGGCCATGGCAGTGCCCGGGGACCCTGGCGGGCTCAGCCGGGACCAAGGTAAGGGGGACAGGAGGGGCTCAAGGAAGAAGGCTGTGATCGGCCCTGTGGGGAGCCCAGGACCAGGTGCTGAGCTGCCCATCGGTGACCCACCGACCCCACGTGGGCAGTGCCTGACGCCCCCGACCAGGGGCCTCTCCGACAACCCCATTCGCACCAACACCTGCTCACGTCTCCCCACCCCCGGCCTCCGGCCCCCACATCATCCCTACCTGTGCCGGCATCCACTCTGAAGGGTGGTGACAATCCCGGTGGGCAGCAGGAGGCGGTGCCCTGTCAGAGCCGACACAGTCCCTTGACCGCCACCCCGCCCCCAACGGACTTCAGCCTTGTTGGGGGTCAGATCTGGGTGTCCTGACCTGTGGGACCCAGGGGCCAAGCCTGTTCACACCGTCCCCGTCCAGGGCCGTGCAGGCAGCCCCAAGCCTCTGTCAGCACCATGGACAGGGCAGCGGCAGCCTCCACCTGAGGGACCTGCCCTTGTTTGCTGAGCCCTGGCCCCTGTGCGGGCAAATTCTTGCTCAGATCTGTCGTGCTGTCTTGATCTGGGGCCAGGGTGCTGCTCCGGGCAGACAGCACAGATCCGCTGGGCTGGCAGGAGCTCTCTGAGGCTGCCCGGAGCTGCCCGGCGCCGAGGAGCTTGGATGGAGGGGGCCGGGTGCTTGGCGTCGGGGCCCGTCCTGCAGGGACAGGATGGGGCAGAGCTTCTCCAAAGAGGGTCTCTGTCTGTCCCCAGTGCAGCACTTGCTCCGGACCAGGGGTGGGAGTGGCAGGGAGGGAAGGGGGACCAGCGCCACGGCTGCAGCAGGAGTGACTTGGGCCAGACAGCAGAACTTTCTGATTAAGGGCTGGGATTCCAAGGACGGCAGGAGCTGCCTTCTGGCGACTCGTCTGGATCCTGGTTGTTCTGGGCCCGATTTGTTCTGCCCTCTGGTTGGCATGGACACGGGGGAGGGCCTGGGGACCTTGGAAAGCGTGTGTAGCAGGCAGGGGCATTACTGCTAGGCGGACTGAGGATGGGTCCCCGCCGGCGCCTTTGATGAGCTGTGTGACCTCAAGCAAGGCGCTGACCCTCTCTGAGCCTCTCATGGAGGAGAGGGACAGCGTGGGGCTGCCTTCATAGCGTGGCCTTAAGAAGTGTGCGCCTGGCCCGTGTAGGTGCTCCAGGAATGCCTGTCCCCTCCTGCCTCCCAAGATGACTTGCCCTTTATGAAGGAGGACAGTGTGGTGTGTGTAGACGGGGCTGGTGGTGCAGACGTTCCCAGCTTGGCCGGGTGCTCAGGCCACCCCTGGTGCACCCACTCCCTGACCGCAGCCCCCAGCGCAGGGCAGGGTTCCCATGGGTGGGTGGTCCCTGGAGAGGGCCTGGCCCAGCACATTCCTGCCAATCTGGCCTGCAGAGAGCTCTGTGGAATCAACAGTCCTGGGCCGGCCCGGCCTCGTTCAGAACCGCTGGGTGCAGGATGCCTGCTTGAAGACGGTGCAGGAACGGCTGCTGCCATGTGGCCCCAGGGCCCCAAGGTCCAGGTCGCCCCGACGTAGCCAGTGTCTTCAGCCAGGGCTTGGGAGCGGGGTGGCAGCCGCGCCGCCGTGAGCCCACCTCGTGCCCTGTCCTCTGGGCTGAGGGCTCGGCCAGCCTCGAGGGTGGGGATGTGCGGCGTGGCCCTTATCTTCTGGGTCGATCGTGCTGGGCCCCCCTCCCAGGGAGGGAGCAGTCTCAAACGTGCAGCTGAGGATGGAGCAGATGGCTGGAGTCTTGGGTCCGGCTTCCAGCTGCACAGCTGATGAGCCGACGGCCGAGGTTTCGGCTCTCCTGTCACCTGTCTCCTGAACAGCCAGTGGTCCGGCCCCCACCGGGAAGCAGGGGCAGGGTGCGGGTGAGGGGCACGCGGGGCCCCATCCTGTGCCGGGCCGGGCCGGCTCCACGTTCTCTGAGAGCTGTCGGTGGGAGGGGGGTTGAGGTGGGGCATGAGTAATCGGAAATGTCTGTTTCTTCCTGGGACTTTGCTTCCAGCTCGTGGGCTCCCGCGGACTGGACGGACGTCCTGTGTGGGAAAGGCCGGTGGGCGTGGGCCTCCAGGTGGGGCAGCGGATGCCCGCCCCAGGACAGGACGTTTCCGTGGCTCCTGCGAGCTGTGGGGAGAGGAAGTCCCCCACCCGGGCAGCCCTCGACCAGGGTTTCCACACCCGCCGGGGCTGCGTGTGCGGAAGGTCCCAGGCTGGGGCCTCGTGTGCCAGCCGGTCAGCTGAGGGGACCGAGCTGCTAGGAGTCTGCCTGCTCGAGCAGCGCCAGAGCCCGTGGACCCCCAAGCTCAGTGTCCCGAGGGTGGGGAATGCAGGCGTGGCGGCCCAGGAAGGCTCCGTCCTCAGGCGGGTCCTCGGGAGCCATGATGAAGCCACTGCTCAGGGACAGAGGGCCACCCTGTCCTGGGGGTCCCCTCAGCCTGCCCAGGTCTGGGGACCCACAGACAAGCCTCCGGGTGACTCAGGGCGGTCCCGATTTCACACTGAACGGGACCTGGCCTGGCCCGTGCCTCGGGCCCTGCCTCAGCGGAGCTGCTGCTTCCTTTGGAAGCTCTCCCTGGCGGTCAGGCCCCCGCGGTGGAGCTGACTGTGGGCCGGGTGCAGGCGGCTCTTCCTGGGCATCCTTCCCAGTCAGCAGTGTGCATCTGGGGGCTTCATGGAGGGGGGTCAGTGTGTGGCCCAGGCAGGTCCACCGGGCCCCCGGGGCGGGAGCAGGGGCCGGCAGCTGGCCCAGCCCCCAAGTGGGGTGGGAGGGGCGTCCTGCACGAGATGTGGGACACTAGTCAGACTTGGAGGACCTGCCCGGTTCTGGAACGTCCCCTCTGTGCTGAGGCCCCAGGGCTCTCTCCGCAGCTGCCTTGGAGGTGGCTGGCCACCCTGGCTGGGAGGCGTGGCCGGGCTGGGGGAAGGGCTCAGCCTTCTTCTGTTTCTTGTCTCCCCCTGTGGCTCTGCCTGGCGGCCGTCCAGCCCCACCGGCTGCTGCCCCCGGACTCCCCGCACGGGCCTGGGCGGGTGAGGGCTGGGGCGGGGCCGGCTGGCCAGTACCGCGAGGACGCCTCCCCTGGAGCTGTCCCCCAGCCCTGCAGGAGTTTCCTCTCCTCCCCACAGGCGGACCAGGTTCCATCTGGTGACTTTTCAGGGAAGTACCCCCCCATCCCCGGTGCCGCTGTGAGCCTCTCTCTCCCTCTGCAGCCAGTCCCTGGGGCTCCCTGGGCCCCTCCCGATGTGGGCCGGCACCAGCCTCGGCCCCCCACCGCCTGCCCGCCCTCGCAGCCTCACCCAAGTGATGCCAGGGCAGGAGCCCCCAGAACACAGGCACCAGGGCAGCTTTGAGGGCAGGAGGCCGTGGACGGCTGCTAGCGGAGTCCTCTCCCGAAGGTCTGTCGGATGTGATTAATGCCGCCGCTGTAGCTCAGCGGGGGACCGCCAGGGCTGGGCCTGTCCCTGGCCAGTGCGAGGAGGCCCCGGCTCTGCTGGGTGGGCAGAGGAAGACCAAACGTTGGGACCCCGCTGTGCTGGAGACCCCCCGGCCCCCCGTGGTGCTCAGACGGCTCCATGGCAGCGTGGGGGCCCACTGCGGGGGAGGGGCTTGTCCAGGGGGCAGGTGTCCACCAGTGCCCACTGCCACAGGAGGCCGGAACAGCTGAGGACAGCTGTGACCATCACGAACGCTTCTGCTCCGTCACTCTCTGTGGGGTGGTAGACAGAGAGCTCCCGCTGGCCACCCAGGGCTGATCCTGGAAGGAGCTCAGGCCGCGGCCGGAGGGGCAGGGGGCAGGCTGCTGCCATCCCCACCCAGAACAGGAGCAGCAGGGGCCTCTGTGGGCAGGTGGAAGGTGCAGGCCCAGCCTGGCTGGTCGGTCGGCCTGCTGGATGGAGTGTGGCTGGCCACCAGTCTGTCCCCACCCTCTAGGACACGCTCTGTGCCCGACTCCCTGAGGAGTACAGGCCCAGAGAGGGCAGCCCAAAGGGGCAGAGCAGAGCCTGGCCCACTCGCGCCCCGTCCCCCTCTGGCCCTCCTCACGGCCCAGCTGGACGATACAGGGGGGCCAGGCCCCCGCCCACTGAACGCTCATCTCCCCCGCTGCGTGCCCTGTGGGGTGGGGGGGGGCCCTACAGGAGGAAAAGGGCACATCCTGGTGACAGGGTGTCTCCCTCCCTGGCTGCTGCCCTGCCCCCCGGACCCTCAGCTCTCCCCCAGGCTTGTCTGGGGCCAGGCCCAGGCCTTGCTGACCCGGCCAAAGGACCCTCCGGCTCCACTGCCGTGGTGCAGACCCCTTGGGCCAGCCAGGGCTCCTGTGTCCCCCGGCCCGGAGCACAGCCACCTTGAGGTCTTGCCTGGGAGGGTGGGCCCGAAGGAGGCAGCTCACACTGCCTGATAAAATAAAATAGTTGCGGAGGAGACACCCAGACGCGCGGGGGCGCGCCGCTTCTCAGACTAGACGTTTAAATCATCTCCAGCATACGCGAGTGGGCCCGTCCCTCCCTCCTGGAGGCCCCGGCCTCCTTCCCCTTCTCCACCTGAGCGCTGTCTGAGCGCCTACTGCACGCTGAGCTGGGCCCCCCATGCAGTGTTGGGGAGGCTGGGGGGGGCTGAGGACCCTGTGTGTCCCGCTGTTACTGACCATTCTGAGTAAAGTGGACACGGGGAGGGTCCACTGGAAGGTCCTTCAAGAAGGCAAAGAAGCTTCGGAGGCGGAAAGGGCTGGAAGCAGACAAGCGGGGAGGGCAGATGCTGGTTTGCCCACGAAGGGCAAGCGAACATGGTGTGTGTCCCTTCTGGGCGGGCCTGCGGCTCCGCAGGAGTCCATGCGGGCACACGTGCGTGTGTGCGTGTGTGTGTGCGCGCGTGTGTGCGTGTGTGTGTGTGTGCGCTCGTGCTGGGAAGGCTGTGGGTGTAATTTGTGGATTTTATTGGAAGATTAAATTGATTTCCCAGCCTTCCCTGGGGGAGAGGTGGAGATGCCGCTGTCACTGCTCCCTTGTTGCTGCCGCGTTAGGACAAGATCAACCTCGGCCATAAAAACAAAATGAAGCCAGAGCTCCCCGGCTTCTGACCGTAAGGGCGCTCCTTCCTTGGAGCCATGGCCGCCAGTGTCCCGCGGCCGGCCGCCGTCCTCCGTGGGGCTTGGGGCAGGAAGGAGCCAGGGGCTGGGGGCCGCCTTCCGACAGCTGGGGGCCTGAGGCAGGGGGCCGGGCGACGCCCATCTGAGGCCTCCGTTTCCTGGCGCTGCTGGGCCAGGCGTCCTGGGCGGCGGTTCCGCCGCAGGGCAGCGGCCGAGGCGAGGAGGGCCCCGGGCGCCTCTCCCCTGGGGGTCGTGTGGGGTCGAGGGTGCTGTGCTCTCTCCTCGCCTCAGGAGCTGGCCCTGCCCGTCCCGTCTGCTGGGCGCGTCTGCACGCCAGGCTCTGCGGCTGGAGGTGTCGGTGCTGCCTGGTAAGGCTGAGCCCTGGAAGGCTGGACGGCCAGGCCAGACGCCGGCTCCGTGTCACCTCCTGGAGCTGGCTTGGTGGCCCGGGCCCTGTGCCCACCCCCACTCGAGCGCCTGGTCCCAGCTGGTGCAGGGGCAGAGCCGGACAGGCCCGGACGTCCCCTCCCTGGAGCACACAGTGTGCAGGCGAATACGCGTGGTCCTGTCAGCAGCCACGGGGCAGCGTGAGGAGCCTTGAAGGAATCCCCCAGGGTCACGGGACAGGACCTGGAGAGGGGAGCACAGGGGAGGGCCCCTCTGGGTGCAGGGTGGGCGTGAGGATGGAGGGGCCTGGGGACCCCCTCTGCGACGGAGCCCTCCTGCCCCTTCCTGACCTGGGTAGCTGGCCCCCAGCTGTCCTGGCCTGGGGGTGCAGGGGGTCCCAGTGCAGGGCAGGCCTCCCGGGTGGGCCTGTCATTCAGGGTGGGACAGGTACGAGGGCCTGGAGGCCAGGTGTGCTGCTTCCTCCCACCTGAGCCCCTCAGGGCTGGGCCAGGGTGGCGGACTGGGCACCTGCAGCAGGTGTCCAGGCTCGAGCAGGGAGGCCCCTGACCGAGGGCGTCGACCACAGTTGGGGTCTGGGGCCTTGTGAGGAATGGCAGCCCCCCACCCCGGGGAGGGGTGTGTGGGTCCCAGGCAATGGGGGGAGCACACCAGGTTACCTGCCTTTGTGGGGGTGGGGTGAACCTGGCCCAGGTGTGAAGGGCGCTCCAGGGCCCCATCTGTGGCCCCCGTTATGGGGCCAGGTGGGGCGCTAGGCCCTGCTCCCTCCAGGGGTCACCCAAGTCTGCTCCCAGGCAGCCCCCTGGGGGGCTGTTTCTCAGGCCTTGGGACCTGGGCCCCGAGTGTGACTCTGAGGGAGTGGGGGTCCCAGCTGGTGTTGCTGGCCTGGCACCTTTGGGGGGCTGCTGGGGGTGCGAGGCAGGGGTCCCACACCTCCTGGTTTGGGGGCTGAGCCATGTGGGCTTGGGGCCCGTAGGGGGTCGCCTCCGGCTTGGCGATTACCGGGGGTGTGGCCTCTGCACCCAGGGTGCTCAGCGGCACCGTGCGGGTGACACAGCCACCCCTGGGAGGGGTGCTCCCCGCCGGCGTCCTGCAGCCCTGGGGCATCCCCGTCTCGCACAGCAGCTGTGGTTCTGCGCCCCCCTGACTCCTGGAGCATCAGAGGAGGAGTGGGGGTCCCCTGGGCAGCGGCCTCGCCAGCAGAGCCCGCTGAGGCAGATTAGCCGGACCTCATCTGCCTGGTCAGTGGAGGATTATGGCCTGGGGCAGCCGTGGAGACTCAGGGAGCCTGGGATGCAGGGGCCGGGCCCCCTCCCAGAGCCCCTGCCCAGGAGGATGGGGGCACCGAAGCCCCCCGGGGTGGCGGCGGGAGACCCTTGATCAACCAGTGGCTGAGAGCCCAAGGGCGTGGCCTGGGGGGAGAGCTTGGGATGGGGGAGCTTTGCGGGGGGGAGGCGAGGGCACCTCCAGACTGGAGCCAGCTTTGGGGAGGGGAGAGGAGGAGGGACAGGTGTGAGCTGGGTTCGAGGAGACGCAGGCTCTGGGGCGGGAGTGTGTGGTCCAGGGCCACGGAGGGGATGAGAGCGGTGACCACAAGCAGGGTCAGCAGGAAGGAGGGGTGGGTATCACACGGGGCCCAGGGCACCGAGCGTGTGGGTCACTGGGCCTCTGCCGGGGCTACCCCGGCCTTGCTCTGGCCTGATGCTCCCGGGGCTTTCTGGTTCCCCTTCCCCCCCGCCCGTCACAGGGGCTCCGGCAGCCTGTGTCTTCCTGAGGACGCCCAGGACGGAGTCCCCTTTCCAGTTCCGCGCAGAGCCACCTCCTGCAGGGACGGAGCCAGTGCCTCCTGGGCAAAGTTCCTAACTGGGTTTGGGTACTTGATTCTGAGTTGATGACGGGACCCTGGTTCTTGTGCTCAGCCCAGGTGACCCGTCCTGTCTCCCCAGAGCCTGCGCCACCTACCCTCCCTGACCCTGGACCCAAGGGAGTGTCCCGGGCTGCCCGGTCTCTGGTGCCCTCTGGCCCTGGCTCTGTGGCCTGGCCCGGGCTCCGCCCCTCTGGCTGGGGAGGGAAGGCGGACGGGCCCCGGCACAGCCCAGGAGCAGTGGGGTTTAGGGCAGTGAGGACTGAGGGGTGCAGACCCAGCACTGCCACAGGCGGCCTGGGACACGGGTTCATGCTGTCCCTGCGGGGCCTGGGCAGGGGGCACAGGGTGGGCTGGGGGTTCGCGGGCCCAGCGGCAGGAGGAACGTGAGGTCTTCGGGGCAAGACCCCAGTCCTCCCCGCTGCCGTGACTGGGGTGGGGTTCTGCCCCCCGGCCTGTGCCCCCTTGTCTACCAGGCTGGCCTGCCCTGGGAGCCTCCGACGCCCGGCAGCCCCTGGCCCAGAAGAGGAGGGGGTGCCGCCCACTCTGCCTCTGCTGGTTGCCCCTCGTCTGGGCCTTAGCTGGGTGGCCTTGATTGGGCCTTGTGTCCGGTCAGCAGGCAGCAGGCGAGTCTTCCCTAGGCCCGGCCCTCCTCCCCCAGGACAGGTCGGTCATGAGCAGGGCAGCTGGCCCAGGCCAGCCCAGCCTCTGGGGGCAGAATGCTGTGAGGAATGTGCCCCCTCCGCTGGGAAAGGTCAGTCTTGAGGGCTGGTCCTCGGGGACTGCAGCTGCACGCCAGGGGCCTGGAGCTGGGTGACGGAGGCAAGGAGGGCTAGACCCAGGCTTGGGGACCTGCATCCTTCAGCCAGTGCTGGGAGTCGCAGCACAAAGGGGCCCAGTAGACCCCGGGTCGCCCGTGGGCCAAACAGGCCCGGCCAGGCAGTCCCGCCCGGCTTGGCTGTAGGGCGCCAGCCCGCAGGGAGCTGGGTGCTGGGGGGCAGGGTACTACTGCTTCCGTCCCACCTCCAGGCCCACTGGGACCTCAGGAATCCACTCGGAGTTCCCCTGGAGTACGAGAGCTGTGGGGTGGGATCAGGGCCTCCTCCTGGGGCCCAGGCTGGGATGGAGCAGAGCATCCAGCCTGCGGAGGGGGGTAGGGAGACCTCCCGGTAGGGCCTGAGAGTGCGCCCCGGTGGGGGTCCCGTGAGGACCACCCCAGGCCTTACAGCTGTGGTCTTCAGGTCCCCAGGGAGACCACCTGTCTCTCCTGCCTGTCGTTACTCAGCTGGGGTGTGGGGGCTGGTGGCCTGGGGCCTTGGCCGACACTGCCACCTGCCTGGTCCCCTCCCGGTCCCCGGCCGGGAGTTCCCTTGGCCTAAATCCTCTGCCAGCTGGGCTGGATCCAGGCGTGGATTAGCGCGGGGATTGGGCAGAGGGTGGGTGGGGCGGGCAGAGGCCCTGCAGCTTCCCCACCTCAGACCCTGGGGCGTTGCTTCTCCTGGGACCCCTTTGTGGCCCTGGTGGCGGGTGGGCTGGCTCGGGGGCCATTGGGGACAGCAGGTGAGAGGCCAATGCCAGAGGCGCCTGGGAGCAGCCCTGCGGGGGGCCTCGGTGGGCAGTGAGGGGGAGGAAGAAGCCGAGGAGAGAAGGGGGCCCTGTGGAACCCCCGGGCTGCCTGCACCGCCTGACCTGCCGCTGAGGTGGGGCTGGGGGCTGGCCCTCTCTGGCCTCCGTGAGCCCACCCCTGGCCATCATCGGGGCATGTCTGTCCCCTGGCCATTTAACCCCAGCCGGACCGAGGGAATGGTGGCCTGCCGGGCGGAGGCTCTCCTCTGGGTGGGCGGCAGCGTGGCTGTGTCCTCGCAGTGGCAGCTTGGCCCACTAGGTAAGGGAGCAGCCCTGTCTGGTCATCTGGGGCGGGGCCGGCCTGCTCCTCCCTGGCTAGAGCCCTGCCCAGCCCCCGGGGTCACTGGGCTCAGGAGATTGGGGGGGGGCTGCTCCCACCCCACCTCCATGCAAACCTGTTGCCTTCTGACCCCTTGGGTCTCCCTCTGGGGGTCACGGGGCTCCGGCAGTGTCCCCCGGTGCGCCTCTCTGACCCCCCGCTCAGGGCCTGGAGGCTGAACCCCAGGCGGGCAGTGGGGAAGGAAGGGCTGGGGGAGTCAGGGGTAAAGGAGGGGCCAGGGCCACGGTCCTGGTGGATGTGCGCCTGGACACTCCCTGAGGGGGTCCCTGTTACTGTGGAGGGCAGTGGCACCTTCCGCCCAGGTGTGGTGAGGCCAGCATGCTGGTGCCAGACGTGTCGGCCCTTAGAGGCCGGCAGAGTGCCCGACACCGCGGTGAGACTCTGGAGGGTAGAGTGTCTGTCTTGGCGGGGCCCCTCCGGCTCTCTGTTCCAACTGGCAGATGGGGCCTGGCCCAGGTACCGCCTTCCAGAACCTGGTTCTAGGCCTCGGGGGCCCGCCCCTGTCCCCATCCCCGGCCTCCCCCCTCCCACCTGCTACCTGCGTCCTGGCAGCCATACCGTGTCTTTACCTCCCGATGTCTCCCCTGGAGCCCAGCCTCCCTGTGCACGGCTCCCCTCTGTGCCCCCCACCCAATGCCTGCAGTTGAAGGTCAGAGGCTGGCTTCCTCTGAGAAGTCCTCACTGCCTGTTCCCTCGGGCTGACACTGCCCACGGGCCTCCACACCACCACCTGAGGCTCCTCATCGGGGCCGGGGGGGGCCTCGTGGGCTAATTACTTCATGCTTCACCAGGGGCAGGAGAGGGGGAGGAGGAGGAGGGAGGGGAAGGGGAGGGGAGGAGGGAAGGGGAGGGGAGGAGGGGAGGGGAGGGGAGGGGAGGGAGGGGAGGAGGAGGAGGAGGGAGGGGAAGGGGAGGGGAGGGGAGGGAGGGGAGGAGGAGGAGGAGGGAGGGGAAGGGGAGGGGAGGGGAGGGGAGGGGAGGAGGGGAGGGGAGGGGAGGGGGAGGAGGGGAGGAGGGGAGGAGGGGAGGGGAGGAGAGGGGAGGGGAGGGGAGGAGGAAGAAAGGGAAGGGAGGGGAGGGGAGGGGAGGGGAGGGGAGGGGAGAGGCAGTGGGGCCCCCTGGGGGAAGGTGTGGGCTCTGCACCTTCCCAGACCTGTGTGGGGCCTTGGCCTCGTGGCGCCTCCTCTGTGGCCTCCGGGTGGATGTGCGTGCGTGTGAGGAGGGCGGCTTTCCTGAAGATGCCACGGGAAGGGGATGCAGGCTCTCAGGAGCGCCTGTGGCCGGGCCAGTGAGCCAGGCTGGGCATCGTGGGGGGCTGCCTGCATGCCGCCCACCTGGGTCCACCCTGTGCCTGGCCCGGGACCTCGTTGCCTAGCAGCTCCTGACAGCGGGCTCGGCCACCATCCCTGTGTCCTCTCGTGTGTCATAGGCTTTGGGGCAGGTCATGGTGGTGGGAGGGGGTGGGTGGGAGGCCGCTGAAGCAGGGCAGAGCTGGGGGGTGGGAAGGGTCCCGTCTGGGACCTCGCCAGGACCATTGGGGAGGCCAACAGGAGCCCGGCTGGGCAGAATCGGTCCAATTCTCTGTGTGGACTCTGGCCTCTCATCAGGGTCCCAGATTGGATCTGTGACCTGGGCCAGCACCTGGGGCCTCAGGCAGGCCTGGGGTCTGAGTTCGGTGCCCTGGTGGGTGGGTGGTCTCTGCACCCCCTTGAGCACGTGGGGGGTGGGGCTGAGGCTGCAGTGAGCACAGAGGGGCCGCTGCAGCGCTCACCGGCACCCGTCTGTGTCTGTCTGTGTCTGTCTGCGTCGGTCCGTCTGTGTGCCGGGTCGGCGGCCGCCAGTGGAGCGATGTATGAGTGCCATGCAGGCGGGGACGCAGATGGTGAAGCTCCGTGGCGGCTCCAAGGGCCTGGCCCGCTTCTACTTCCTGGACGAACATCGCTCCTGCATCCGCTGGCGGCCCTCACGCAAGAACGAGAAGGCCAAGAGTGAGTGGGGTGGCCCTGCGTGGGGGAGCGGTGGGCAGGGCAGAGCCCCCAGACCAGCACGCAGGGGGCCAGAGGACCCTCCCAGAGCAGCCACTGGGCAGCTGAAGGGGCAGCAAGACCTGAGCCCTGGAAGTCCCAGGCCTGGCCCATGGGCTCAGCTGGCCTTGGAGATCCTCGGTGACATCTGGACGCGGTGGGGTGAGGGCCCTGGCCCTGCTGCCCACCTAGCAGAGCCCTTGGGACTCAGTGGAGACTGAGTAGCCCCAGTGCCCAGCCCTGCACCGGATGCTGAGATGCGCTGAGAGGCAAAAGTCCTTCAGTCTAGCCGGGGAGATAAGACGCTCGTGAGCAGAGAGAGACCCTGCTGGGCACCCTGAGGGTGCGACCCTGGTGCCTGCCGAATGCTGGCCCAGGCAGCCTGGGGTGTGAGCAGCTGACAGGCGTGTGGAGGCTGCAGAGCTGTCTGGATGGATGGTGGCGGGTAATGAGCTGTGAGGATTTGGGCAGGGACCAGGCTGGGGGTCCTGGGGGTCAGGAAGAGACACGTGAGTCCTTACAGGCGAGAGAGGGGACTTTATGGCCCCTCCTCTGGCTTTGGCGACTGGAGAGACGCAGGTGTGCCGGGGCAGGGCCTCAGCCCCATGGTTGCTAAGGGCACTGCTGCCACCATGGGGCCCAGGAGAGAGCCACGCTGTGGAGCCCCCTGGGAGGGTGTCTTGGAGGAGGGGGCTGGGACTGCCCTGTGGGCCCCGGGGAGGTGGAACCGCCACTGGCTGCTCAGGCAGGAGCCCCTGTGCTCCATCCGGAGAGCCTGCTCTGTGCCAGGCACTGTTCCCAGCACTGGGCATCCTTTGGGAACTGAGCCGCCATGAAGCTGGTCTTTTGAGTGCGAGGTGGGTGACACCACCTAACGGTAGGATAACTTCACGTCATGCTGAGTGACGAGAACACAGGATGGCAAATAGAGGGGAGCAGGTGGGTGGGGGTCGTGGAGGCCCCTCTGGGGAAGGGGTGACAGGGCAGAGACCAGCAGGCTAGGACGGGGGGAGACCAGCTGACTCTGGCCATGGAGGGGTCCCCAGGAGGGAGGAACAATGTGGGGGCAGCTGTCTCCTGACTGTCAGCGCCCCCTAATCTGGGGGCCCAGAACCCCCACCCCCACCACGAACATGCGTGCACACAGGGAGCTGGGGAGGCGGGAGCTCCCGGGGAGGGGGTAGTGGGGGCAGAAGACAGAAGAACTCGCGCACCCTTCACTGTGCAAGTGGGGAAGACCCATCGTTACTGCACGGGACACGATAACGTCCAGGGTGGTGCCGAGCCTGCCGCTGGGGGCAGGAGCCGGGCAGGGGGTGCAGTGCTGGAGTCCCTGGCTGTGCCGAGCCCAGGGTGCTTGCTCCCAGTGGGGATGCTGCCCACCTGTGCCCCGACTGCCTGAGAAGGGGCCCTGCCTCAGGCACGGGAACAGGCCCTACAAACGCCCTTCTCAGCTCATCTCCTCGCGGTGACTCAGCTTCTGAACGGAGGCCCCACGGAGCTGCAGGCGCTGCAGCCAGTGCTGAAATTCCCGATGACGCCTGAGCTGGCGCGCGCCGAGCCGGGCCCCGCTGCCCCCGGCCCCCACCTGGTGCCAGCCTTGATTACCGAGGCGGCCCCAGGCTCAGACGGGGCGGGAAACCCAAAGGGCCCCAGCTGTTGCTGAAAGCGCCTTGGGGCCTGTGGGTGGAGGACGCCTGGCCCCGGGGAGGGCCGTGACCGTGCCCCCCGCCCCCTGCAGTCTCCATCGACTCCATCCAGGAGGTGAGCGAGGGGCGGCAGTCAGAGGTCTTCCAGCGCTTCCCCGACAGCAGCTTCGACCCCAGCTGCTGCTTCAGCATCTACCACGGCAGCCACCGAGAGTCGCTGGACCTGGTCTCGCCCAGCGGCGACGAGGCGCGCACCTGGGTCACCGGCTTGCGCTACCTCATGGCTGGCATCCGTGACGAGGACAGCCTGGCCCGCCGCCAGCGCACCCGGGACCAATATCCTCACGGACGGCGGGAGGGCCCCGGGGACCACCCCTCACTGTCCACCGTGGGGGGCAGGTGAGCCCCAGCTGGCTCACATATTTCGGGAAGGGGAACTTGGGCGGGGTCCTCCACGCCTTCCTGCCCGGGGAGGGGAGGGGAGGGGAGGGGAGGGAGGCGCAGCTGGCCTTGCTGCACCTCCGTTGGCCCCTAACTTGGTCCCAAAGTGGCTGAAGCAGACGTTTGACGAGGCCGACAAGAACGGCGACGGCAGCCTGAGCATCGGGGAGGTCCTGCAGCTGCTGCACAAGCTGAACGTGAACCTGCCGCGGCAGAGGGTGAAGCAGATGTTCAAGGTGAGGCCACGGGGCCGCCAGGGTCCTGGGGACAGGCATGTGTCCGGCAGCAGGCCAGCCCTGTCCAAGCTGCAGGAGGTCCCGGGCAGTGCCATCCAGGCTGCAGGAAATGGCAGGGAAGCAGCCGTCCTGCACCTGTCCGGGGCGGTCAGTCAGACGCCCCAAGCTGCCCCCTGTTCGCAGCTGTGCCGGCACCACTGCAGCAGCTCCCGGGGCCTCCCCAGGCCGGCGGACCGGACATGTGGGCAGGCGCCGGGTCAGCGAGGGGAACCACCCGCAGGACCTGCACCCCACGTCCCACACTGCCCCGTGATTCCCCAGACTTAGTGGGGTGCACGGGCCCTGCCTTTTGGGCAGCAGCTCTGGTTACCCACTGCACAGCCTGTGGTCCCCAGCCACCCCGGTGTTAGCAGTTATGAAAATGCATCCTCAGCTGAGCGGCGGCCTTTATTGTCTGTAATTAGTTTCTCTCTTTGCGGAACCGCTGCTGGGCCGGGGGAGGAAGGCGGTGTCAGCAGGTCCTGGATCCGGGTGGGGACGGGCGAGCAAACTCCACCTCACTCAGGCCTCACTGTCTTGCTGCCACCTGGGAAGAGGGTTCCACGAGCTTGAACCAGGCCCTGTGCCCCAACACACACACACACACACACACACACACACACACACACACACACAGACACACACAGACACACAGACACACACACACAGACATACACACACACACACAGACACACACACACAGACACACACACACACAGACACACACAGACACACACACACACAGACACACACACAGACACACACACACAGACACACACACACACAGACACACACAGACACACACACACAGACATACACACACACACACAGACACACACACACACAGACACACACAGACACACACACAGACACACACAGACATACACACACACACACACAGACACACACACACAGACACACACACACACACACACAGACACACACACACACACAGCCAACCGCTCCAGAGGCTCGGCGCCCGGCTGCCCCCTGCTGGGCTCTCGCAAGGGACGGGAGGTGGTGCTTGGCTGGAGCGAGGGGAGCTGGCCGGCCCGGAGCGCGTGGGTCCGTGCGTGAACCGCGGGGGCGGGGTGGTGTGAGCAGCGTGCTCTCGGACTGCTGGGTGAGTACTGGGCGGCTCACAGGGCCCCTCCTGAAGGCCCCAGCGGGGACAGAGCCGGCCTGGGCAGTGAGGGCCCGGCAGACAGCTCAGGCCCGCAGAGCAGCCCCACCGTTCCCTGCCTGCCCTGCTTCCAGGGGCAGCTCGGGGGTCAGCAGTGCCTTCCAGAACGGTGAGGGTGTCAGGGGCTCAGATCGGCCTCAGAGGCAGGACGAGAGACGAGTGCCCCCCACGGAATGGGTGCGAGTGGGCACAGGCTTCTGGGGCCTTCCTTGAAAATGCCCCCCTGCTGGAGCTCCGGAGAGCCCACGCCCCCCGCCCCTCCTGTAAGGAGCTCCCCACAAAGGGGCACAAAAGGGGCTGCCCACATAGCCCTCTGACCAGCCCCAGGACTAGCGGTGTCCGGGCGCTGTCCAGACCGCTTCAAGGAGGACCTGCCAGGGGCCTGGAGAAAGGCCAGCAGGGGGCTGTGGGCCAGAGCTGCTGACCCCAGACCCTGGGCAGCTCAGCCCCAAGTGGGCGCTGTCCATGGTGGTCCCTGAGCACCTGGGCCTCCCTGCCCATCTGCACGGGGCCCTCTGTGGGCACTCGGGAGCCCAGGGAAGGAGGGCTGGCCTCCAGCCGGGCAGAGCGGCTCTGATAATTAGTAACGATGTTATGGTCGAGAAATCTCAATATTGTTTCCACTGCCTGGAACTGCCCTAACCAAAGGGGAGATCTGTACGGTGGGCAACGAGTGGCTTGAGCGTAATTTCATTAAGCCTAAAATAACCGTGGATCACAGGCCAGGCCGCACCCTGGGCGGCTCTGAGGCCTGGCCCAGCAGCACAGCTCCGGCCGGCGTGTGCTTTTAGCCGCCGCGGTTTCCCTTCGTGGAGAGGAGAGCGGCTGCGTGACCACATAGAGAGGCGTTTCTGGGGCCGAGGGCTCAGAGCCGCCTTTTGGGCCCCTGAGGGCCTCGTCGTCACAGAGCATTTTCAGCCACCACCTCGGCATGCGGCCCAGCCCGGAGCCCGCGGAGAGGCCAGATCACCCTGCATCTCTGCCCAGCTGCAGCCACGGCCCCTGGGAGGGCTACCAGCCCGACTCCGTCCCAGAGGGGCCCTTTGACCTGCAGCGAGTGCCCTGCCCGGGTCCGTCCCACCAGCTCTAGACACAGGGCTGCCCCCAAACCTGGCACAGACACAGGGTGGCATCTGCTGGCCCCGTGCAAGTGGCCCTGGGCTGGGCCCCTCATACCAAGCTGGCCCTGTCCTGGCCTTGGTGTGAGCACCCGGCATGGGCACCCGGGTCCTGGAGGGAGACGCTCGGGCTGTGCTGGGCGCCCACCTAGGGGCCAAGCCGGGGCAGGCAGGGCAGCCTTCCCAGGAGCCCTACTCTCTCCGGGGCCAGGGACATGGGGGTGGCTGTAGCCTGCACCTGGCTCGCTGGTGATGCTTCTGGTTCAGAGGGGGGCCTCATTCCCATCTCCAGCCACGCCAGATTGTGTGGCCATAGGAGAAAAGAATGCAGACGCCCCGAGAGGCTGGCGTGCGCTGCTCTCCATGGTGCTGAACCTGGGGTCTCTTTTTGCCGGGCAGTCGCACCCACCCCCACCCCCCACCCCCCACCCTGCTCACCAGGCTAAGGACCTAACCTCGGCACTCAGGGTCTTGAGTACCTTCCACATGGTCCTTCTGGCCCAGCTCCAGGGACCCCCATGACTTCCTAAGGGCAGCCTGGCCTCCAGCACTGGGTGCCCTTGCCCTCTGGGTCTGTCCCTGGCCTGGGCTCTTGGTGTCCCCAGGGTCTGACACCTCAGCAGGTGCTCCCTGAGTGAGTGGATTCATGAAGGAGTCTGTGGTCTCATTAGCAGCCTGGTGGGTTTGCCTGGGGGGTTCCTGTGGGTATTGCGTGAGCTGCTCTCTGGTCTCAGCCACGGTCCTCGCATCTCTGCTGTGGCAGCCAGAGTCTGGGATTCCTGCATGCCCGGGGGCCCTGTGCTTCTCCAGTCAATGGACGGCCAACCCTAGTTACAGATCACAGCCCAGCGTAGGCATTAGCTCCTGGGGGGGTGTCGTTGGCTGCAGGGTGGGGTGTTTCTCCAGGGTGGGGTGACTTTGCTGGGTTCAGTTGCAGGTTGACCTGGGAAGGCTCGGAAAGGGGGAGGTGGGGTGAGAGCTGTGTTAACGGGTCACTCGGTGGCTTCTTGGCGGGAGAGGCGAGGGGGAGCCCAGTGAGGACGCCGCTGCCGGGCTTGGGGAGCAATCGTGAGCCCGTGGCGTGGGCAGTGGTGCTGGAAGCGGGAGGGGTGATTCGACTCAGGCTTGACTGAGGGATGGGGAGCTTGGAGGTACCCTCGCGGCTGAGGCCCTGGGTGGGATGTGAGGGGACCCGGAGGCCTTGCGTTACAGGAAGCAGACACAGACGACCACCAGGGGACACTGGGCTTCGAGGAGTTCTGTGCCTTCTACAAGATGATGTCCACCCGCCGGGACCTCTACCTGCTCATGCTGGCCTACAGCGAGCACAAAGACCACCTGGACGCCGCCGACCTGCAGCGCTTTCTAGAGGTGGAGCAGAAGGTGAGCGTCCCCGGCAGGAGCCGGGCTCCTGGCGGCTGCGGCCTCACCGCGGCCTCCCGGGGCATTTGAGCCCGTCCACAGTGTGGCTGAGAGCTTGGGGAAGTGTGGGCACCAGTCTGGCATTTGAGGCCCCCTTACTGCACCTGCCTCGGTTCCTGGCTCGGGCCACAGCCTCCAAGCCGGTGGGGAAGGAGAGGGGCTCAGCCCTGACCGTGGCCCCCCCGGAGCTCCCAGAGGGGAGCCCGTGCTTGACCCCGGCCCCGACATTGGCGTCGAGCATCTTCTGGCCTAGGTCCCTTGGCCCAGCCTTCAGGCCTGGTCCAGCCTCGTGGGTCTGGCCGGCTCCCACCCCCAGGGCTCTGGGCCCACTGCCAACTCACTCCAACATTTGTCCAGCAGACGTGCAGGTGCTTCTGGGTGCCAGCAGGGTGTGCCTGCCTCTACTGTCCCCGGCCCCAGGCGCCCCATCCGTCCTGAGAGGCCGAGTGCTCCCCGCCTGGCTCAGGGGTCTGGACCCCTCCTCCCAGGCCCGGGTTGGGGGGGGGGAAGGCCACCCCCTGAGGGGACAGCGCTGCCACAGGGGGGCTCGGACCGCAGACGGCGTGGGTGCGGCTACCGTGGGCAGCGCCCGAGTGAGGCTGAGGGGCCGCTGTTCCGACAGGGGTGGAGGGAGGGAACGCGGCCCGGGCTGGGATGGGTAGAACTGACCCGTTGCTCCCTGACCTTCGCCCTAAGCTCTCCAGAGCTCTTCTTACCGTCTGCGGCCCAAACTATCCACTGGCTGGGGGGTTTGAGCCCTGGCCCCTGACTCTGGGCCTCCTGGGTCCACAGCTGCTCCAAGCTCTGACCCCATTTGCCCCCTCCCCCCACTACATACCCATCCCCACATTCCTGGGGACGTCCAGGTAGCCCTGCTGGTGGGCCTGCCTCTGGGAGTGGGAGGCTCCCGGGGGCTGCACTGTGGGGCCCTGGGAAATCACTCAGCCTCTGACACACGGGTCCAATGGGCAAGGCCACCTTGGGCTCGGCTGCCACGCACAGCTTTCTTGCGAGGGACTTGGGGAGGCGACAGGAGGGGCCAGGTGAGCTCCCTGGGCTCCTCCAAGGTGGGACGTGGTCCTTCTCACAGCAGGCCTCGTTCCCTGCCAGCCCGCCCTGGTCCACAGCCCTCGAGACCTCTAACACAGCAGCGGTGGCGGGTGGCCCGGCTGATGATGCCAAGGGTCCTTGGTCAGCGCCAGCTCCTCCAAACCCAGGGGACCCTCTGGAGTCTGCTGGTCCCTGAGTCCCAAGTCTCATGCCACTGGGGGTGGTCAGTGAGCCCCCAATCGGGGGAGCAGCCGCAGGGACCAGGGCCTCAGCCTCGCGTGGTCAGCGCCCGTGCGGGAGGCGGCCCGCGGTGGGGCCGGAGATGGGCCAGCCTGGCCTCAAGCCCCTGCTCTGGCCTAGATGACGGGCGTGACCCTCGAGAGCTGCCGTGACATCATCGAGCAGTTTGAGCCCTGCCCGGAGAACAAGAGTAAGGGGACCATGGGCATTGACGGTGAGTGGGCGCCACGCCGGCCCAGCTGCGCTGCCGGATCAGCGGGGTGCGGAGGGGTCCACGCGGCACGGGGGTGGGCGGTCCCGAGATGAGCCCACGGCGGGGCTGGCACACGGGGCTGAGCCCCTTGCCCCCACCACGCCCCCCCAGCAGGTTTCACCAACTACACTCGGAGCCCCGCTGGCGACATCTTCAACCCGGAGCACCACCGCGTACACCAGGACATGACGTGGCCGCTGAGCCACTATTTCATCACCTCGTCTCACAACACCTACCTCGTGGGCGACCAGCTCATGTCCCAGTCGAGGGTGGACATGTACGCCTGGGTCCTGCAGTCCGGCTGCCGCTGCGTGGAGGGTGAGTGCTGGGGCTCTGGGACCCAGCACGCCCCTCGGCCCCAGGGGCCGGGCCTAGGCCGTGGGCTGATGTCTCCTGTGGGAGGGCGGGGTGGCCCCGAGGAGCCCTCTGGAGTCCCTGGGCACGGTTCGTGCCCTCTGCCTGGCCGGGGCCGGGATACGTCTCTCCTGGTGTTAACTGCGGCGCAGGAGGACCGCCTCCGGTTAGTGTCCACGGGCTGGGGGTCTCTGGGCAGTGGTGGTCCGGGCCCTGGCACCCACTCAGGCCTGTGTGCCTGCAGTGGACTGCTGGGATGGGCCTGACGGGGAGCCCATTGTGCACCATGGCTACACTCTGACCTCCAAGATCCTCTTCAAAGACGTCATTGAAACCATCAACAAATACGCCTTTGTCAAGAGCGAGTGAGTGGCTGGGACGGGGGGGGGGGGGGGGGGGGGGGGGGGGGGCTGGCCCGGGGTGGGGGGAGGGGCTCAAGGGCCTCATCCTGCCCCTCAGGTACATCCTTTCTGCGGAGCAGTGCAGCCTTTTGGCGGCTGGTTTCTTGTTGAGGGTTGGGGGCAGGGCAGGGGCAGAGGAGAGGGAAGGCGGTGGACGCAGGAGCAGCCGCTGGGCCAGGCAGGGCGTGTGTGTCAGCGGCTCCGGGCCACAGACACCTGGTGTCAGAGGCCTTCCACAGTGGTGGCACTAATTGCTCTTAAGAAGTTACTCTGTGTCCAGACTCAACTTGCGTCACTCAGAACGGCTAGAGACACTGTTGAACAAAATCCAGTTTAGTTTCTGGGAATAGAAGACGGCCTCCCCACACTGCTACCCTCGAGTCTCAGCTCAGTGAGGCTCGCGGGTGAGAGTGAAGGAGGGGGCAGGGGAAGCGAGACTGATTTAAGAAGTAGAAACAGAGTTGCCCCCCTGGGAAGACCTGGCACAGGCTGTGTCTTGGAAGGGAGTGGGAGGGAGGGATCTCTGCAGGGCCTTCTGGCCTCTGGAATTGCAGGTGAGGGGGCGTCTCAGGGCAGGGGGGCTGGGACACACAGGTCTCCTGCTGGGGTCTCAGGACAGGGCTTGCACCTCCCATGCCAGCATAATCTCTGTGGGCACAAGGTCCTCCCCCAGGCCTCGGCGCCCTGACTGGGAGATGGGGCGGGGCGGACCTTTGCCCCAGGCCGTGCCTCTCACGTCGCAGGACTCGCCCCCTTCCTGCTCTAGTTTCTGACCTCTAGGTCTGGGTCATTTACATTTTCTAAAGGGATTATGTTGCCTTTTGGCAAAAATCCAAGTAAATGTGCACGTGACTAAAGAAATTAACAACTGGAGAACTTACCATGAAAGTCCGCGCGCTGCACTCCCCACTCTGCACTCCCCACTCTGCACCACGTAGGTAATAATGACGTTCCCCCGATGGTGTGTACCAGGCTATGTCTCCCTCCTTATTGGGCCCCAGGGCCACGCACAGGACAGCGTCTGCAGTATCTCGGTGAATGGGATTATCTCTCTCACAGTCTATCCATTGCACCTCGGTGTAGTCCACACCATTTTTTTTTGGCCGTGCTCTGTGGCTTGTGGGATCTTAGTTCCCCCACCAGAGGGGGACTAACCCTATCCCTGGGCTCCCTGCAGTGCAAGGGCAGAGCCCTAACCCTGGACCACCAGGGAGGTCCCCCACGTCATTTTCAAACCATGACTTGCTTGAACGTTTCCTTTTGTTTTTCCTGGAGTTTCTGTTCGCCTTTGTTATTTTCTTATTGGGAGAAGAAGTACATGCCTCCGTTACCCATCCCTAAGGTCTCCCAGCTCCTTTCCCCCACACTCTCTTGCTTTTGAAAGCCATTGGTGGGCCCCTTCCCAGAGTGGCTGGCAGCCCCGTCTATCCTGGGCTCCTGTGAAGATTCCTCCTCATCCAGTGGTGCAGGTGACCTGCAGTCCTACATAGGTGAGACCTAGCCTTCCCCTGGCCTTATTCTGCTCCTTCCCTCTCGGGGCCACAGGTATCCAGTGATTCTGTCCATCGAGAACCACTGCAGTGTCGTCCAGCAGAAGAAGATGGCCCAGTATCTGACCGACATCCTTGGGGACAAGCTGGACTTGTCATCAGTTAGCAGCGAGGATGCCACCACGCTACCCTCTCCACAGATGCTCAAGGGCAAGATCCTGGTGAAGGTGAGCCCTGCCTACCCCCCTGGGGCCAGCGTCCTGCTGAGCCTCCGACCTCCGACCTCTAACCTGCAGTCAGGTCAAGGGCAAGGCCCTGCTGGGGTTCCGCGCCATCTGCGATAGATTTGAGGGGCCACAGGGCAAGCCCTGCCCCTGACCTGGCCTCCTTCTCCCCGTGGCTGTCAATCAACTTGGGGCCTTTGGCATCACACCCGGGCATGTCCCTCCCACGCCGCTGCCGCAAGGATGGGTGGGCTGGCCCTGCCCCCGGCCTGAGAGCCACAAGCAAGCTTGGGAAAGGCTCCTACGCTTTGCTGCTGCTCCTGTGGGTGCCGGCCCCCCAGCACTTCCCACAGGGCCCCTGCCGAGGTCCACCTCCTCCCCCAGGGCAAGAAGCTCCCAGCCAACATCAGCGAGGACGCTGAGGAGGGCGAGGTGTCTGATGAGGACAGTGCAGACGAGATCGATGAGGACTGCAAGCTCCTCAACGGGGATGTGAGTGGGGGTGGGGGGCTTTGGGGGCCGGGGGAGCTGCAGACCTGAACAGCCAGCTCAAGCCTCGTAGAAGGGAGGTGGCAGGGACAGAGGGGCAGGGGGCAGATTCTGAGGGTGATTTGCAAAGCTGCCAGGCTGCTGGGCACCCCCCTGCCCAGCCCTCCACACAGGGCACGAACCCCGAGTTCCCAGCTAGCGGCTGTCACCTCTTCTCAGAGAGTCGCTGGGACCAGGGGCAATGCTGGGAGGCTGAGGAGTCCACAAGGGCTTTGAGCAGCCGAGGGGCAGGCGGGGGTGGGGGTGGGGACTCTCTAATTAGCCTCTTCCCTCTTCTGGGTACCGCCAAGGTATTATTTCTCCCTGAGGGGCCATCGGATGGGAAAATAATTGTGTGGCTGGCTAATTGTTTTAGAAAGCCCTGAGGCAGTGGATTCCTGCCGCTCTGGGTGGGTTTGCAGGTTTCCCTGGAGCAGGTTTTCCTGCCTGGCCAGGGGTGATAGTAAGCCCTCGGTCTGTGGTGGCCACCTTGCACCCACTCCAGCCTGGCTGGGCATGCAGGTGCCCAGATGCCCAAGGCCCAGGCCCTGCCTGGAGGGTTCCAGTTGGTCAGGGCCACGCTGGGGTCTGTCCCCACCCCATCCATCTCCTTGAGGTGCACGGTGGCTGGTGGTGGGTTCCCAGATCCTGAGCTGCTGAGCGGCTCTCAGAGCCCAGAGCGGCCGCCGAGTGCCCGGTGAGCGGTCCACTTGGGCCGGCGGGCAGCATCGTGCACCTGAAGGAGACAGGTGTTAGAATCAGATGGGCCTGGGCTCAGGGCCTGCTCGGCACTGTCTGAGGCCCCGGGACAAATCACATGCCGGGGCGCACAGCAAGGTGATGTGGGAGCGAGCCTGGAGCCAGCTCCAGGCGTGAGCTGGAGCTCACGTGGGGTGAGCGTGAAGTGGTGCTGGCCCTGCCCGAGACCGGACGCTGTCCCCGCTGCTGCCCGCAAGCTGGGGACCGAGGCCAAGGGGCTGGCCGTCCGCCTCTTGCAGGCCTCCACCAGTCTGAAGCGTGTGGAAAACATTGCCAAGAGGAAACTGGATTCCCTAATGAAGGAGGCGAAGATTCGGGACTGCGAAGACCCCAGTGACTTCACCGCGTCCACACTGCCCCCGCCTGGCAAACTCGGGCACACGGCAGAGGCCAAAAAGGTGGGAGCCCCGAGGCAGGCGGGGTCGGCCTGCAGCTGGGAGAGGGGCCGGAGCGTGAGGTTTCTGCATAGCTGTGCACACACACCTGCACACACACACACCTGCCCCCCCCAACCTGGCCACACACACATACCTGCACACACACACACACCTGCACGCACACACACCTGCACGCACACACACCTGCCCCCCCAAACCTGGCCACACACACATACAGCTGCACACACCTGCACACACACACCTGCACACACACACACCTGCCCCCCCAAACCTGGCCACACACACATACAGCTGCACACACCTGCACACACACACCTGCACACACACACACCTGCCCCCCCACCTGGCCACACACACATACCTGCACACACACACACCTGCACACACACACCTGCACACACACATACCTGCACGCACACACACACCTGCACGCACACACACCTGACCCCCCCCACCTGGCCACACACACATACCTGCACACACACACACACCTGCACACACACACCTGCACACACACATACCTGCACGCACACACACACCTGCACGCACACACACCTGACCCCCCAAACCTGGCCACACACAGACACCTGCACACACCTGCACACACACCTGCACACACACACACCTGCACGCACACACACCTGTCCCGCCAAACCTGGCCACACACACACACCTGCACACACCTGCACACACACACACACCTGCACACACACACACACACACCTGCCCGCATACACACACACTGCCCCTGGTGCACATCTCCACCCCGGGTCCTCCAGGAGCTCACACTTGGCTGTTCCAGTTCTCACCACGAGGGACCCCCAGCTGTCACCCTGTCACAGGCAGATGGCCAGGGAGGGGCTGCCCTGTGTGTGGCTGACAGCCTGTCCCCTGGAGGCCTACGGACAGCTCCTCTAGCCCACACCCTCCCTGCCTGTGGGCAGGAGTGGGCTGGCAGCCCCCGGGCACCTGCAGCTCCTTGCCGAAGAGGACCTGGGTGTGGCCTGGGGGGTCTGGTGGTGACAGGGAGGGGCTCCAGGCTCTCAGAGCTGAGTGATCCTGGGCAGCTGTGCAGCCCCCCACCCGGAGGCCCTCCAGCCGCACAGGGAAGGGCCGCCGAGCTCTGGGAGGTTCCTCTGTGGGAGAACAGTGTGGGGGCCGTCAGGGCGGACGTGAAGCATATGGGGGCCGGGCCAGTGCGGCTGAGCAGTTGTGGGGCCGTCTGGAGGGGCCGGCAAACGCTGGAGATGTGGCGCCATGAGCTGAGTGGCCCGAAAGCCGGCGCCCTGAGCGGGCTGTGATGGGCGGGGCAGCTGGCCTCGGGGCCAGGAGGGTGCCCGTGGGCCCCGCAGACCCCATTTTGCGAGCACGAGGCCCGTCAGGCGCTGTGTCCTGGTGGGAGGGGCTTCCCACACCCCCCGAGGACGGCACGCGGGTGCCGCCTCCCCTGCTGAGCTTGGGGTGCGCGCGGTGGGAGTGGGTGACAGCAGATCCTGACTGTGGCCGCAGCACTTCTCCAGGATCTGGGCCAGCAGGCGCCTCTCCGCACTTGTGGCCAGGTTCAGGGGTGCTCGTGTGCTGGGTGACCACGGGGTGTAAAGAGCCAAGGGGTGGGTCAACCCCGCCAGCTCCTGACACACCGTGAACGCCGCTTCCCGACCTCTGCCAGCTCGCGGGTTTTCTGAGCGCCTCCGTTGCTGCGCCTTGGGCTCTGGACCAGCGCCCCTCCGGGCAGCCAGCCGGCGGGTGGGAGACAGCACTCCCCAGGGGGCGGAGGAGGGGGTGGGGGGTGGCCCCGTGGCTGTCCCTACCCCTCTGCCCTCCTTGGCCGGGCCTGGGGGGGCCTCACAGCTCGCCCTTGAGCTCCATGCTCCCTGCTCGGCGGTTCTGCTCATTTCCTGGGTGAGGCCAGCGAGCCAGGCAGGGGCATGGCCGAGGGAGGCGTGTGTGCGCAGGGGCGCCCACAGGGGGGTGCGCACAAGCTCGCGTGGGTGCACGCAGGGTGCGTGTGCAGATACGTGCAGATGTGTGTGCCCCTGGCTGAAGCCCCTCCTTGACAGGGAACCTCGGCTGCGAAGCCGGCTCCCGCCCTGGTGGGCACGTCCTGAGCAAAGTTGGGAGAGTTCGGGGGCGGGGGCGGGGCATCTGTGGAAGGGGCTGGGGGGCGGCTGGTGACGGCTGTGACGAGGGACCTCGGGGACACTGGCACAGACTCCCAGCCGCTCCAGAGGTGTGACTGAGCTTCAGGATGGATGAGAGCTTTGTGCCTCGGCCCCAGAGGGGGGAGGGACAGGCCCGGGGGCCCCTCGGGTGGGGGCAGGAGGGGAGCCGCCAACGCGCATGTTCTGTAAACAGCAGCGAAGAAGCTGGTCCTGCAGCTGCAGGAGGCTCCCCGTAGCCCCGAGTGCAAACGGTAACGGTAACGGCCACAGCCCAGGGGATCGTCTAAGTAGGTAATAGCTTTGCCGCTGCAAGAAGCAGGCGGGGACTCCTGAGCTGCGGGACCCCCGTATGAGGATTACCTAAGCGGGCACGCCGAGGAATGTTCCGGACACACAAGCGGCATTTATTGGGCCGTCACCATCCATGGGAAGAAATCAAGACTAGGCACTGGAGGAGTGTCGAACGGCACATCGTGGGGAGCTGATACGGGCGCGCGAGCAAGCGCTGTTCTCAGGCCTCTGCTCCCCGCACACTTCCTCCACGCCCCTCCCATCTCCCTCCCTTCCAGGAAGGCAGCCTGGGGCCTCTGGGGGGAGCTGCCCATCCCAACCCAGCCCCCCTGCCTGTCTCTCCTCCCAGGCCGAGGAGGCCGGAACCAGCAGACAGAACAGCCGGCTCCTCGCGCGCAGCTTCTCGAAGCGCAAGGTCTGCCGGGCTCCCCACGTGCGCCAGCCAGAGCTGGGGGGTCTCCTCCAGGACCGAGGGCCTCTGGGATTCCTGAGGCCCTGGTCGGGGCTGGATGGAGCAGGTGCCTCGATGGCCCTCCCCCGGTCCATGGTCGACGCCCGGAGTGCAGGTCACCCAGGGCCCGGGCCAAGCAGGGCACTGCAGAGGGGGCAGGCCCGGCTGCAGGGTGGGCGCCGGGACCCCAGGGCTGCAGGCCCTTCCCTCGCAGTGTCCTGGTCTCTGCAGACAGCCCGGCTGGGCCTGGCGCTCCAGCAGTCCTGACTCTGCCCTGGTTCTGCACAGAAAAAGAGCAGCAAGCTGAAGAAGGCGGCCAGCGTGGAGGAGGGGGACGAGGGCCCGGACGCCCAGGGCAGCCAGAGCCGAGGGTCAGTGCCTGCCTCCATGCCGGGCCCCCGAAGAGGCAGCGCGGCGGCACGCGCTGGGACCCTTGTCCTGGCGACGGTCAGCGTCACATGCGCAGGCTCAGGGACCCGCACGGTGGGGAGCGGCCGTGGGGGCCCAGGGCAGGGACCCCGGGGTGCAGGACCAGACTGGCCAGCGTGGGTCCCCGTGCTCGTTTCTGTAGCAGCTGTCGCGGTCGGCCACCTGCCCCCTCCCCCAGTGTCACCTCTCAGCACGTCCGCCGCATGTCCTGACACCTGGAACACGGGGGCATAGTGGACGCCTGAGGGACGCTCCCCGGAGCCTGAACAGGGAGGCGTGCGACCCAGGTCCTGACCCCACCCCTCCCGCAGGGCCACCCGGCAGAAGAAGACCGTGAAGCTGTCCCGGGCCCTCTCAGACCTGGTCAAATACACCAAGTCCGTGGGCATCCACGACGTGGAGATGGAGGGTGAGGGGCCCCTGGGGGGCGGGGGAATCGGGGCCCTGGGGGGGTGGCTGACCCGGTGCCCTGACGCCGCCCGTCTCACCCGGCAGTGGCGTCCAGCTGGCAGGTGTCTTCCTTCAGTGAGACCAAGGCCCAGCAGATCCTGCAGCAGAAGCCGGCTCAGTACCTGCGCTTCAACCAGCACCAGCTCTCTCGCATCTACCCCTCCTCCTACCGAGTGGATTCCAGCAACTACAACCCGCAGCCCTTCTGGAACACCGGCTGCCAGATGGGTGGGCGCCAGGGCCTGGGGCGGCCGGGCTGGCGAGGGGGTGCAGCTGGGTTCTCCGCGGCCTCTCCGCTTGCCCTTGGCTCTGGAGAACCTTCGCGGCATCCAGCCAACTTCACCAGGATGGCGCCGGGGTGGGGGCTGCTGGGGCGGGGGCCTTAGGACCCCAGGGCAAGGCAGGAAAGACACAGGTGCGCGTCCAGGCTCCTCAGGTGCGCGGGGCCGCTGTGCCGGCTCTGCGGGAAGTCCTGCCGGGACGCACGGCCCTGGTCGTGCCCGACGTGAGCCCCAGGGCCCCTGCTCACGTAGTGGACGCGGGCTCACAGGAAGCGGCGGGGCGGGACACACGGGCTGGGCGCTGAGCCAGCCACCTCACATCCTTCCCCACAGTCGCCCTGAACTACCAGTCGGAGGGGCGGATGCTCCAGCTGAACCGGGCCAAGTTCAGCGCCAACGGCAGCTGTGGCTACGTGCTCAAGCCCCAGTGCATGTGCCAGGGTGAGGCTGTGGCCCCAGGACGGGGACACGGGGGTGGCAGGGGGCGGCCACGGCGAGGCCAGCTGGCGGGTCAGGCTGGGGCACAGGGAAGCGCCGCCACCCTGCCGGGCATCTGCGGCCCTCCCCGTGCTGCCCCGCAAGGCCCCGGGCGAGGCGCCCTGGGTGAGGTCCACCCGGCGCTTCCCCCCTTCTTGGTCGCCTCAGTTTTCTCCCCGATGTGCCGAAAACGACCTGTGGGTTTCTTCCCGTCGTAACCCCGACCCGTCGTCCCACGGGCCTCTCGGCTTGCGCTGTGCAGCATTTATCTGCAGTGGCCTCTTCGAGTTATCGACGTGCGCAGCCCCAGGGCCCCCCACCCTGGACCCTGTCCCCGGGCACCCGGCCCCCCCACCCAGAGGCGGTGTGGCCTCGCACTGAGCCCCCGTGGTCCACCTGTGGGAGGAGCGAGCTGGGCCCACATCATGGGGAGGCCGCAGAGGCGACCGGCCTACGGCCCCCCGCGCCCACCCCTGCCCTGGAAGGCTGCCTCCCCTCCCCCTCCCGCACCCGGGGCTCCCATCCAGTGGATGGGGTGGAGGAGGGAGTGGACACACTGGGGCTGCCCCGGGAGCCGGTGGTGGGTTTGCCCTGCCTGCTCAGCCTCACCCTGGCCCCCCTCAGGCGTCTTCAACCCCAACTCCGAGGACCCTTTGCCCGGTCAGCTCAAGAAGCAGCTGGTGCTTCGGATCATCAGTGGACAGCAGCTCCCTAAGCCGCGGGACTCCATGCTGGGGGACCGAGGGGAGGTAGGAGGGAGGGCCTGGGGGGCCGGGGAGGGCCGGGCCGTTGGCCTGGGCCCCGGTGCCACCCTGCACTCTGCGCCAGATCATCGACCCCTTCGTGGAGGTGGAGGTCATTGGGCTCCCCGTGGACTGCAGCAAGGAGCAGACGCGCGTGGTGGACGACAACGGTGAGGACGCGGGAGGGCCGGGGGCGCCCGGAGACCCCGTCACAGCTCCTGTGCTGCTGACACCAGTCTGACCGGGAAGGGAAGGGTGAGGGCCACCGCCTGTGACCCACGTAACTGTCCAGGATGCCCCCTCGGCTGGACGCCCAGTGACAGCCGCCTGGCCTTCCGGTGTTGCTTCTTTCAGCCGGTGGCCAGCCTAGGAGGAGGTGCTGGGAAAGGGCGTGTGGCCTCCAGGCTGGAGCTGTGGTGCGGATGGGACTGGCCTGTCTGAGAGGTGGGGGTGGGGCAAAGGTGACAGACACCTCCTCCTGGTGGCCTCCAGGATTCAACCCCATGTGGGAGGAGACCCTGGTGTTCACGGTGCACATGCCTGAGATAGCGCTGGTGCGCTTCCTCGTCTGGGACCATGACCCCATTGGGCGTGACTTCATAGGCCAAAGGACGCTGGCCTTCAGCAGCATGATGCCAGGTGGGCAGGGGGCCAGTGGGGGTGGGGGAGGGCAGAGCCCTGGGCCAGTGCCCCCCGTAGCGTGTCCCCCACAGGCCAGCAGAGGACGCCAGGACAGGGTGGGGCTCAGCTTCCTCCTGCGAGTTGCCTTCTGCCACGGGTGGGCCTGGGGATACCGAGGGAGCTGAGGAGGAGGGTTCAAGGCCACAGCACTTTGTGGTCAGGGTGGGGGATGGTAGCACCAGCTGCGGAGCCCCTTAGCCCCCAGAAGATGGTTGGTCTGCAGGCGAGAGCAATCCTGGTAGGCTTTCTGGAGGAGGTAGCAGCCCCAGGACCAGGCTCACAGGTTGTATTCAGGGCTTTGGGACCTTTAAGTAGAGTGTGGGGGACGTGGGTGGGTAGGAGCCATGGTGAGCATGACCCCGGCTGTTTCAGGCTATCGGCACGTGTACCTGGAGGGGATGGAAGAGGCCTCCATCTTTGTCCACGTGGCCGTCAGTGACATCAGTGGTAAGGTGAGTGTCACCTGCAAGGTCACTTGCTGTTGGGAAGGGGTGCCCCAGCCCCAGCCCCAGCCCCAGCCCCAGCCCATCCGTGTCCCTGGGGCCATGAGGCCTAGTGCTTACCTTGACGGGCCCGTGTCTCCATCCACGAAATGAGTGGCGGGGCCCCCGGGCGCGCCTCTGTGTCCCGGGGCCAGTGTGGCCACCAGCACATGGAAGCCCTGGCCCTTCCTGGGCAGCCCCGGCCCCTCGCGTCTCTCCTGAGCCTCCCCTTCTACTGCTCGGGGTGCCCTGGTTCTCTGTCCCTCCTCAAAGGCGTCTGCCTGGCTTTGCCCCGTCCCCCACCTGCTCCCAGTACATTTGCCCCAGGACGGGGTCTCCCTCCGACTTCCGCAGTCTGCAGAGCCCAGGGGTCCCTGGTTCTAAGCTTGGGGCCTAGCAAGGCTGCACGTGGTGGTCGTCCACGTGGCTTCCGGCACTAACCGTCTCTCTCCTGCCGTGCTCCTCGGCCCTGGGTGCTGCCGACGGAGGCCCCGCAGGCCTCCCAGCTCCGTCGTGCGTCCGTGGTCACCCTGTCGGTCCTGTGTCTCCGTCTCCGTGCTCCACGCCCGCTGTTCGTGTCTCACGGCCTCACTCTGTCTCTTTGGTCTTGCAGTGGGCTTCTGTATGTCCAAAGTCTACTTTTAGAAGCACGGCCCTGTTAGGAGCTCGAAGGTACCCCAGCGCGGGGGCGGCGTGGCCTGCCCGCCCCCCACCTGCATGCTCAGGCCACCCCGTTAGCATCCGTGAATTCCTGGTAGCATTTTGGAGACTGTCAGCTCATGGGACATGGGTCGGGACGTGGTTCCGGGTCCCCTGGGCCATCCTCAGGCACAGAGCAGCATTTACGAGGCAGGTCCAGGACCTCAGCCAGGCCTCCTGTGTGTCCGCCCCGAGGTCTGGCCCATCTCCTCCTACCCTTGGCCTTTCCGACTCCTGCACCTCCCCCACCCCCCGCCCTGCCCTGCGCCTCCCTGTGTCCAGTCCTCTAGCTGCCGGCGCTCCCAGTACCCGTGCCCTCTCCCTCTCCCCCACCTCCCTCTGCGCTCTGCCTGCCTGTGTGCCCCTCTGATCTGTCTGTGCTTCCACGCCCAGTGCTGGAGGGGGAGGGCGGGTGGGTGGGGGCGGGGTAGACCCCAGGGACCAGGAGCTCCGAGCTTGAATTCTGGACCTTCTTCTAAATGACCTTCTAGCCAACTTTGACCAAATTGCTCTGGATTTGGGATCTTGAATCAGAGAACTGATTCAAGTGCTGGCCGCTAACGCCTCTGCCCAGATGTGCCCCCGTGTCGCGGGGACCGTGGCTGTCTCCAGGGTCTCTGCATGTGAGGACCCTGCCGGCCTCTCCGGTGTTGACCCAGGCACGTGCCAGCCGGTCCTGGGGACCCTGGCTGCCGTCCTCAGGCCGGGAGGCTGGGGGGAGAGGCCTTGTAGGGGCCTCCCGGGCCCGGCCGTCTGGGAAGGACTGCCTGGCAGGCAACTGGAAAGGCTTCCCGGAAGAGGCAGCACTCCAGGGGAGAGGGCCGGGCAGGAGCACGGGTGAGCCGACCGTGGGGCTGCACCTGGCTGTGCCTGCTTCCTTGGCCGCGGTGCCTGGGGGCGGGCGGGACCGGTGCTCTGTCTGGTTCACACCCCGTCTTGCTCTCCACACCAGGCCCACCCTGGGGGCCCTGTGCCAGCCTGCCCTGACAGCCTGCCCTGCTGGAGCTGGGGCCCCAGGGGCTGGAGGGGTGAAGAGTGCGGTGGGCACAGGGCTGGGGGCCAGGTCTCTGTTCGGGAGACCCTGGGGGGGCCTCCCCGCTCCAGCACTCCCTGGCCACCTGCCCTGAGAGCCACAGACCCTCCGCCAGCGCCCACTCCCTCCACCCTGGTGCAGGCAGGCGCCGTCCACGCTGTGCTGAGGCCACAGACTCCGCCGCCCCTGGTAGAGCCTCCCTGGAGACCGTCCTCCTTACACACAGCCCTGAGTGGTGCCCCAAGCACGCAGGCCCGTGGGGCCGCAGCAGGCTCTCCCGGGCCACGGCCTCCGGAGCACAGCTGGACGGGGCTGGGCAGCCTCCGGCCCCTGGTGCCCAGCTGCCGGCTATGTGTCTCCTTCTCTTGCAGGTCAAGCAGGCTCTGGGCCTAAAAGGCCTGTTCCTCCGAGGCCCAAAGCCCGGCTCCCTGGACAGTCATGCTGCTGGGCGGCCCCCGCCCCGGCCCTCTGTTAGCCAGCGGCTCCTGCGGCGCACGGCCAGCGCCCCAACCAAGAGTCAGAAGCCAGGCCGCAAGGCCTTCCCAGAGCTGGTCCTGGGCCCGCAGGACCTGGGCTCTGAGGGGGAGGCCAGCGACGCGGCACCTTCCAGCCCCGGCCCCGCTCCCGAGGCCCCGGCCCTGGAGGAGCTGGGCAGCCGCAGCCCTCGAGGTAAGGCACCGGTGGAGAGGAGCCCGGTGCAGGTGCGGCCCCCGCGGGCCCCCGAGGGCCCTGGGCCTGCCAGGATGGCCACCACCTGCATGAAGTGTGTGGTGGGCTCCTGCACCGGTGAGGACGCCGAGGGCCTGCGGAGGGGGCAGCTGCCCAGCCCGGGGCCCGAGAGCAGGCACGCGGCCATCAGCCAGCAGCCCCGCGCCTGGGCGGGCTTGCGGGGGGCGCCCCACACTGCCTCCGGGAGAAGCAGAGGGGCCCCCAAGGGCCCTGGGTCCCAGCAGCCGGGGCCGGGCGGCCGCGGCTTCGTGTCCTTGGACTCCAGCAGCCCGGGCAGCCCCGAGGGGACCCCCCGCTGTCCCGAGGGCGCCCGCAGGCAGGCGGGGGCCCTGCAGAGGGAGATGAACGCCCTGTTCATTCAAAAGCTGGAGGAGATTAGGAGTAAGTCCCCCGTGCTCTCCACCGGTAAGCCCAGACGCTCCTCTGCAGTGTCCCCGTGGTGGCTCCCACGCTGCCCCCGCATGGCCTGGCTGGCGTCCCCGCTGTGCTTCCGTGTCCAGAACTGTGGCCTCCGTGTGTTCACTGGCCTTCGTTTCCTTGTTCCACCGGCTGGTCCCATGGGCCCCTCAGTCCCCAGACCCCCGTCTGACCATGATTTGCCCCGCAGGCCCGCAATGCTCCCCAGGGGCTGGGAAAGTGATTGCAGCTCTGGCCGCAGCCGTCCTCACCCCGGGCTGGGGACTGGGGAGTCTGAGCCGGGTCCACTTGCTGAGGCCTGCAGCCCAAAGGGTGGCCTCTGGAGCCCAGCCTGACTGCCAGGGCCCGGGGGCAGCTTCCAGGCCCTCCTCCTGCCTCCCCCTGGCCGGCACCGCAGTCCTCTGGGGAGTCTGGCCTGGGTTCCTGGCTGGGGCTCAGAGTCTCGACGTAGAGGCCTCTGTTTGCAGTGTGAGGGGAGCAGCTTGGCCGTGGCCCTTGGCCCTGGGGACGCATGTATGAGCAGCTCTGCTCCGGAGCCCCCACCCGGCCCCAGGGCTGGTCGTGGCAGATCTGCCTGTGGCCCCTGGTCACAATCCGAGCCTCGGGAGGGCGTGCTGGAAGCTGGGCCACCCTCCCGCTCCCCCTACGTACCCACCCAGCCTTGCGTCCGTCTGTCCACGGCCAGCCCCACCCCGGCGCTGACCACCCTCTTCTCCTTTCTGTCCCCACGCTGCCTTCCTAGTCAGGGATTGAGAGCGGCTGAGTGCCAGGTAACGGGGCCCGGCCGCGCGTGGGCCCTGAGCTGCGCCGGCCCCAGGAGGGCCCTGCCTGTGCGCCCAGGCCCATCTCTTCCCCCAGCAGCAGCGGAGCGGGGGGGCAGGGTGGGGGCAGCTGTGAGCATGTGGAGGGGCCTGGAGCCCCGCGGGCACCCCTGACATCTGCCTCTCCCTCTCCCCGCAGACGCCCACCCCTTCTCCCTGTGCAGCCTGGAAACCATTGCCGAGGAGCCAGCCTGGGGTCCTGGCCCCCCACCGCCGGGGGCCGTCTCCCCCAGCCACGCCCCTGGAGGGCCCCAGTGCTCTGCGGGGCCCAGCACCAGCTCGGCGAGCCCCCCAAGGGTGGCTCTGGGAGCTTCCGGGCCCCTCCAGCTCGGGACCGGGAGCCAAGGGAACGCTGAGCCAGCCCCTGAAAGCAGGCAGTCGGCGTGCCACGGCGGGGGCCCTGCTGGGGCCTGCAAGGGCGCCCCCGGTAGCCAGACGGACGGCAGGGGCCACCCCCGGGCTCTGGGCCACGTGCTCAGAAGGGCCAGGAGCGAGGGGCAGGTCCCCTCGGAGTCCCTGGGTGGACGGTGGCCCCTGGCCAGGCCCCGCCCCGTCGTGTCCTTGGATGCCACTGGCGGTGACCAGCTATGGCAGGCGCTGGAGCCAGGCAGCCACTGTGGCAGCGTGTCCCCGTCCTCCAGCCTGTCGTCTGGTGACACGGCCATCGACCTCTCCCTGCAGGGCCTGGGCTTGGGACTTGACAGCCTCCCGGGGGCCCCGGCGGGACGCCGGCCCCTGTGGCCCTGCTTGGCCTCGGCCGCCTGCCTGGACCTGCCCGCTGTGACCAAGAGCAAATCCAACCCCAACCTGCAGGCTGCTGGCCAGCTGCCTGTGGGGCCTGACGAGCTGCAGCCCCGCCCCCTGGCCCCATGGCCACCCTGGGCCCACCACCCCCTGGTGGGCCTCCCGGACTGCACTGTGGCTGCCAAGTCCAAGAACCTTGGGGACCTGACCGTGGACGACGTTGCCCCCCCGCGTGGAGAGCCCGGGCCGTGGCCTGGGCCTGGCCGGGGAGAGGCCGGCAGGGCGGGGGGCGCGGCTGGACGCCCTGACGGAGCAGCTGCGCAGGCTCACGGGGTTCCAGCAGGCTGGGGGCATCACGTTGCCCACCAGCGGGGGCCCGGCTGGGGAGGGGGCAGCGGGGGCCCGGCTGGGGAGGGGGCAGCGGGGGCCAGGCTAGGGAGGGGGCAGCGGGGGTCCCGGCTGGGGAGAGGGCAGCGGGGGTCCCGGCTGGGGAGGGCGCAGCGGGGATCCCGGCTGGGGAGGGCGCAGCGGGGTCCCGGCTGGGGAGGGGGCAGCGGGGGTCCCGGCTGGGGAGGGGGCAGCGGGGGTCCCGGCTGGGGAGGTGGCAGCGGGGGTCCCGGCTGGGGAGGGCGCAGCGGGGATCCCGGCTGGGGAGGGCGCAGCGGGGTCCCGGCTGGGGAGGGGGCAGCGGGGGTCCCGGCTGGGGAGGGGGCAGCGGGGGTCCCGGCTGGGGAGGGCGCAGCGGGGTCCCGGCTGGGGAGGGCGCAGCAGGGGTCCCGGCTGGGGAGGGCGCAGCGGGGGTCCCGGCTGGGGAGGGGGCAGCGGGGGCCCCGGGCTTCCTGCGGCGTTCCTCCTCCCGCAGCCAGAGCCGTGTGCGCGCCATCACCAGCCGGGCCCACCGGGCCCGGGAGCGGCAGCAGCGGCTGCAGGGCCCGAGGGGCTCCCCAGAGAAGGAGCGGGGCACCCCTGAGGGTGCCTGCTGCGTGGGCCAAGAGGGCTGTGGGGATGTGCCGGCCCCCGCCAAGGGCGCCACCAACCAGCTGTCAGGTGCTGCCGCCACTGGCCTCCTGCTGCAGCCCAGGGCTGGGCGGGGCCCGTGTTTGCTCAGGGTGCGGAGCTGCTGCCCCCGAGGCTGCCGCCTGTCCGGTGTGGCTGTGCCCCTCGGCCCTGCCCCTCCTCCTGGGAGGAAGGAGCCCACCCTGGGGCAGGGCAGAGTTTTCACGATCTTTTAAGATCCACGTACACATAGAAAGATACTTAAATTTTTAGAGGCAAAGCTTCTACAATAAGAAAATGGTGCCGTGTCCTTTTCCACTTTCCCCTGGTTTCAGCTGCGGGGCGTGTGCGGGCGCGCGTCTGCCGGGCCCTGCCATGCGAGGCGCCCAGTGACCTGGAGCGTGGCTTCCCCGGCCCGACTGCTGGCTTGTTCTGCACACACTGCTCTGTACGGGACATTGTAGACTCTTGTAAACTCCTGAACACAGCTCCAATAAACACGCTTGCGCTTGCTCCGAGTGGGCTCCCTCTGTGGCCGCGTACCCGGTGTCGCGGGGCCGGAACCCAGAAGATGCCCCCCACCCTCTGCCCGCGGATGGCTTGGCTGGACCGCGCCCAGGGTCAGGGCCACAAGCCCCGAACACACCCCTGTTCTTTCCCTCCCCTTCTCCCGCCCCACTTATCGGGGGCAGACATTGGCCCTGGCAGGGCCCCAGGCCAGAGGGTCCCCAGCTGTGGGGCTGCTGCTCCTGGAGTCTCTGCGCACAGAGGACCGTCAGGGCCGCCCCCTCCCTCGAGAAGCTGGGGGGCTGACTGCCCTCCCCACCCGGGCACCTGGCCTGCACAGAAGCCAGCTGAGGTGTCAGAAGCCCCCCCAAGGGTGGACTCACTTGGTACAACAAGCAGGGGCTGGGGGCAGCCCACCCATGGCTCAGCTCGGGGAGGCCTCGGGCCCCACACCAGGATCAGCCCTACTGTCCAGGGTCGGAGGCCCTGGGGACGGTGGGCGCCGGGCAAGGCGTCTGAAAGGCTGGGTGTTGGTGGGCGCCAGGCGCTCTGTCTCTTGCTGTGTCCCTCGTAGGCCCCAGGGACCCACGCCAGCCACTTGCCCAAACTCAGCAAAGGCCTGGGGGATGGGCAGTTGTGCCAGTGCCACTTTCCTCCCAGGACCAGTCAGGCCCCTCGGAACCGGGAAGGCCCTCCTCCTTCCTCTGGTTGGGGGAGCTCAGCCTGGGGGAGCTGTGGCCCAACCCCGGAAGGGAGGGGTCCCCAAGGCACTGCGTCTGGGCTACTAGAATCTTGGGAGAAGTGAAGGGGAGGCGGGGGGCAGGGAAGGACACAGCCTGGGGCAATCTGCCAGGGCTCACGAGATACGGCGGGGGGGTGCCAGCCCTTCTCCAGCCCCGGGTGGGCGCTGCCTCTTGTTCCATTACCTCCCAGGGGCTGCTCTCAGCTGCTGGGAGGCCCAGACCCTTCCTGTCCCAGCTGAGAGAGGGACAGGGCATCGCAAGAGGGGTACCTGAGGGCAGGGCAGGTGCTCAGAGCCCTGGTGCCCTCCTCACCGTGGGGCCACCGCAGGCTCCCCCCGCCTGTCCAGCGACCCTCGGGGGAGCGCCAGGGCCTGACAGGAGGGAGGCCCAGCGAGGCATCATGACACAGGCCGAGCTGGGCTCTGATTGGACCTCTGGAGTCCCCCTGGGTGTCTGGGCAGGGCACGCCCTGCACAGGGAGCCCCAGACCAGCTGGGATGATGCTGCTGCGACACCAGGGACGGGAGGACAGAGGGTGGCCTGGGCAGAAGAGGGCGCAGGCCAGGCCTCACAGAGGCGACCACAGGAAGCTGAGCCGTGCGTAGGTGCAGGCCGGGGGGTGGCGAGGGGCTGTGTTGGGGTCAAGGTGGGTGAGCCTTTGCGGAAAGGGGATCCATGGACCACCCACTGGACAGGCCCAGCCTGTGCCCTCTGGATGGCCGTGCCCCCTGCCCCCCCTGGCGGCTGCTCACAGGAAGGCCAGGGCCCTCTCCATCCAGGGCCCATCCATCCAGGAGTGGAGTGCAGCACGTGGGTCACCCGGGGGGGCTGCTGTGGTGCAGGACAGGTCGAGCACCCCGAGGTTCAGTGCAGGTCCCAGACCGCTGAGCTCAGGCTCCCGGAAGGGGGTGCAGGGCCCCGGTTTCCCTGGCCCAGCGGGGCAAGTGCGAGGGGATCTTGGGCAAAGAGGGTGGGGCTCAGGTCCCTGCAGGGGCAGCCCCGACGGCCTTCCTCATCCCGCCCGTCCTCACGTTGCTGGGTGCTCCAGCAGTGAGGGACCTGGGTGCTGGGCAGTGGGGCTTCCTCAGTGCACAGGGCCCGGGGCCACGGCAGCAGGGCCCCCGCGCAGCTCTTCGTTCCTGAGACCAATGGCACGCACAGGCGGCCTCGCAGCTCCGTGGCCAGTTCTCCTGCCGCGATGTGGCGTCTGAGGCTCAGGTCTGCACCCCGAGGGACGGGTCCAGTGGGGGAGGAGCCCCTGCCATCTCACAGCACCTCCATCACCGGGCCCAGTGAACCCCCCACCCGCCTGCCGTCAGGCAGGGCTCTGGGCATGGGCGCAAGGCCGTGGCGACAGAACCCACGTGGTCTGAGGGCTCCGAGCAGGAGGACTGGACCAGCCACCAAGTCCCTGAAAGTCCTCGAGGGCCCTCGAAGCCCGCGGCCTCCTCTCAGCAACCTGTCTGTCCTTCCCGTGCGTAGCGGGGCCAGGCGGGGCAGGGGCGCGGGGGAGGCCTTCTCCAGATAGACACGCCGGGGAGCGATGCTGGAGGCCACGTGACAGGGCAGCGGCCATGGCCCACGGGCCAAGGTGGGCCTAAGAGTTCTAGAGATCACCTAGGGAGAGACCCCACTGCTGTGCTCCCTGGGGGAGGCGTGGGCAGGGCCCCCGGGGGGGGCTGCCCACCCTCACACCAACGAGCCAAGGCAGAAACGCTCTGTTCTCACTCTGGAAGCTATTTGCCGTGCCCTGACCTCAGCGTCCTGTCAGAGGCGTATACGTATATATTTATATTTTTATATATATATATATATATATATGTATATATGTATATATATATAAAAGATTATTTAACAGTTAAATATATTCCAATAAGAACGTCTCACGGGACAAAAGTCGTGTCTCCCCACCACGAACACGTCAGCACTGAAGAAACACCGAGCCCGAGGCCACGAGCGCTGAGCCCACACCTGGGTGCAGCCGGTCTCTCACAGAAGCACAATATAAATACTCTGATTTGAACGCGGGTCCCTGTTGCCGTCGAGATACGTTCCTGAGGCGACGGGCGGAGCAGCCCGGCGGCGGTGGCGCCTCACTCGGCCGGGACCTCGTACTTGAAGATGACGCTGAAGAGCCGGCCCCCCAGCCGCTCGGCCAGCCACGAGTTCTTGATGACGGCCAGCTTGAGGCTCTCGCAGCGCAGGGCCGCGTGGTAGTTGGTGTGGACGGCGCGGCCCATGCCCTCGATGACCACCAGGTCGGCGCCGCGCTCCCGCACCAGCACGGCCAGCCCCTTGTCCAGGCGGCTTCGGGGAGGAAGGGGGCAGTGAGGAGGGTGCAGGCGGGGGGCCTGGCACCCTGCACTGAGCTGCACCCGGGGCAGACGCCACACCCTGCCTCCAGCCAAGGGCGGCAACTGGCGGGAACGCCGGAGACCCCCGACCCTCGGCCCCCCCAACTACGTGGGCCTTGGGTCCAGCCTGATCCCCGGACAGCCAGCCCGGCAGCTACCCTCCCGGGGCCCGGGGCCCAGGGTCTTGGGGACCCCTGGCAGCTGCGCTCCCGTTGCTACAAGGAAGCCGGTTCTGAAAACTGGGCCTTAACGATACTTTTGTATTTTGAACTTTAAAGAATCTGAGTCCTTTCTATAGCTTTTTATTGTCCCTCCTTGTTGCTTAATAGTGGACCTGGAAGGGGATTAAGTCAATACTGGAGAATCAGCACTGGAACAGACTGAGAGGCCAACAGTCCAGAGCCCAGATGTGCCCTCCTTTACACGGGCCGCTCCAGGTTCTAGAAGCCCCGGCGTGGAAAGCACTGTGGTGACGAGCTGATTATCCAAGGACAATTATCCAAGGTGGGGACACGCCCCCCTTGCTTCTTCCTCCCAGGGTCCCGAGGGAAGAGGTGCTGGACCCTGCCCGGGGCTGTGGCTGGCACAGCTGGCTTCCGCAGGGGACCGGGGCACCCGGGGGCAGAGGGGCCACGTTACCTGAGGTCGAGACACGGGGAGCTGGAGCCAGTCTGCATGAGCAGCAGCCTCCCTTCTCCAAGCGCCGAGCTGTCGAGCACAGCACCCGTGAGGTCACCCGTGAGGCGGCGCCCCCGGAAGCTGCCCCGCCGCGCCCCAGCCCCCCGCCCAGCTTACCGGACGACGGGGTCCATGGCCGCGATGCGCTCAGCCACAATGAGGGACTCACTGTAGGTCACGTCGTTCAAGGCGGGGCCCGAGTTGCACGCCAAGATGACCTGCGGCAGGACGCCCGGGCTCCTTAGGGACCTTGGCCACCGGCAGTACTGAGCCAGCCTGGGCTCACCCGCCTGCCCGCCCGCCACCCACCCCCCCACCTGGGGCTGCCAGCGGAGGAGCACGGCCTCTGGTGACCTCTCACGGCTGGGCCGGCTCTTGGGGCAGGATGGAGACGGCCCCAGGGCCCCGCGGTCAGGCTGACCTAAGCCCCAGGACGCGACCGGCCAGGTCTCCTCTGCTCCTGCCGTGCCACTGCCTACCCGGCACCTACCTGCACACGGAGGGGCCCAGGGCGATGCCAACCCCACCGAGCACAGGAGCTGGGCAAGGGACCCGCCATGCGGCCCTCCACACTCACCTCCGTCCCTCTAGAGAGAAGCTCCCTGACAAAGGGGAAGACTCCCAAAATGACGTCTACTCCACTGTTATCTGCGAAAATTAAGGCACATTTGTGAGGGGGCCCCTGTAAGACAAAACCAGGACGTTCAGTTGGGAACAGGCGCGTCCAAGCGTTCCAGACACCTCCACACTCCACTCCCCACGGCCGGGCGAGGGCTGCTGGGTCCTGCAGGCACTGGGGGCACAGGGGCAGCCCCGGCCTCTTCCAGAACTGCTAGCCCGAAGGACCTCTGACCTGAGGCCAGTGACCTCATCGCTGTCCCGCCGAAGTCAGGCTTGGAGCAGGGACGCCAGCTCATGCTTGTAGCTCGGGGCGGGGGGCTGAGGGGGACACTCTGGGGGGCCCTCGGTGCACCGCGCGGGCCCGCGCCACCTCCCCACCCGTGAACCCTGCCCGGGCCCCTAGGGCACAGGACAGAGGCGGGGACAGCTCCATGTACCTTCAGTCTCTGAAGCCACTTGCTGTAGGAGTCCACGAGCCAGGGCCGCTCTGCGGGACACAGGGACGCGGTCACCCGCCCGCCGGCCTCTCCGGGGAGCCGGTCCTCGCCTCCCCCCGGCTCAGCGGGCACGCGCGGCCGCCTCGCTGCTTCCCCCCACCGGCCCGAGTCCTGGCACTGGAGGAGAGCCCTGGGCGCCCCTACCTTGCAGCTTCCTCTTTGCCTCCTCAAACCCAAACTGGGGGTCAGATTCAAGGACGCTGCACAGGGGAGGAGAAGACAAAGTCACCAAAGCCCCGGACCTTGGCCTCCGTCGCTCCCGTGGGCCACGAAGCCCCTCCCGAGCTGGACGAGCATGCTGTCCCCCGTCACTGCTGCCGCGTCGGCTCGAGGACGGGGGAGGTGGCACGGGGAAGCCTCCGTGCTTGCAGCCACAGGCCAGGCCCCTGGGGAGCACCGGCCACCAGCCTCGCCCCAACGTGCCGCCCAAGGGGCAGCCAGTGCTGAGGGCAGGGAGGGGGCGATGGCTGTCCCGGGTGCCCGGGTCCGAAAGCGCACGTTGGGTGACCCAGCAAGTCCCCTGCACGGGAGCCCCAGGGAAGGCACCAGACAGCAGGCCCCGGGACAGGACCCTTGGGGGGACGGGGAGACGCGTGCCCACCGCTGAACTTCACGAGGCACCTATTCACTCCAAACACCCAACAGCGTCTAAGCCCACCCCACACGGTCACTGTGACGCGGAGTTTCACACTGACAACACCCACACCCGCAGCCCTCTACGCGCCTGCTCTTGTGTGCGGGCAGGGAGGCTGGGTCCCAGCACCTGTCCCATCCGTTCCCGAGGCCACACGTGCCCAGCAAGCCCCCAGCAGTACCCCATCCCCCGAGAACCCCCGGTGCCCCCTCTGCCACCTCCTCGAGGGCCAAGCTGGGCCGGCCGAGGCTGGGACTGCCGGAGCCACGTGTGGCCCAGGCGTCAGTTCGGGCCCAGGGGCTGTGGCTCTACGGCCGAGCCGGAAGGAGGAGGGGAGGGGATGGGCCTGCAGGGGCTGTGAGGACAGCGGGCACCTACTCAGAGACGGCTTTCGCTCCCCAGTCGAAGACGTTGCCAGCCAGGAGCCCTTTCACCAGGGCCAGCTGCCTCTCCTCCCAGCCCAGGGCATCCAGAGAGTGGATCACCCTCTGGAAACACTTTAATGCCACGCCGTTGTCCTTCTGCTTCACCTGCGGGGAGATGCGAATGAAGACGTGGTCTGGCCTCCCCCAGGCCCCCGGCAGAGCAGGGAGAGGAGAGCACCGCGCCGGGAGAGCACCAACAGCGAGCCCGTTCTAGGGGACAGAAGACTCCCATGTGACGTCACTGCGGGAGGCTAGACAAACACAGATCGCGTCAGGTTAAAAGCAGCGCTGACTCGGAGCAACGCGGGCTGAGGGCAAGCATGGGGGGCACGCTGGTATCGGTGCAGGTTTGAAGCGTGCACTGAGGACAGAGGCTCAGGTGTGACGGTGCCGTGGCCGAGCACGGAGGACCCACACCCCGTGGGTGCCCGCTGCCCTGACCGTGAGACCCTCGGCACCCTGACCCACTGTCCCCAGACACCCCGTGCGAGGGCAGGGAGGAGACGACAGGGAGTTGAGGTCGGTGGGCTCCGGACCCCGCCCGCGGCTCCAGGGCACGCGGCTTCCTGGTCAAAGAGCCCAGGGAGGCACCTCCAGGCCACCAGCCAGGCCCTGGAAGGCTCGTGGCCAGGACGGACATCCTCAGGCACCAACCCTTGAGTTTCCAGGCTGAGTTCAGGAGGCCAGGAAGAGGCGAGGGGGCCTCAGTGCCACATGCCCGCCACCCTCACCGGCTGCGGGTTAGAACCCCCAGGACACGCTGCTGACGAGGTCACAGTGGCGCCGGCATCGGTCCACAGCCGGTGCTGCCGACCGAGGGGCTGCGGCCCAGAGCTCCTGGGAGATGGACCCTCACCAGGGCGGCTCCAGGATGCAGCCTGTCGCCAGTGCCGGGGGTCAGGGCTGCCAGCACACCCGCTCGCTGGACAGGACGGGACTGATGCCCCGTTCCCCACGGCCCTCTGCAAGCATGTGCCCACCCACGAGAAGGGGGCGCTCACCTTGGAGTAGGGGTCCGGGAAGTTGAACTCGTTCAAACAGTGCTCCCTCGTGTCCAGGAGGCTGCGCACGGTCAGGGTCCCATAAGCGCTGAAGACAGAGCCGGGCGGAGGGCGGCTGAGTGGGCTGGACGGCCGACTGCACTGCCCATCGCACTCTCCCCACCCAGGGGCGTCCTCGTGGCGTCCAGGCGCCAAAAGGAGAAGCCCAGGAGGCCAGCGGGGTGCTGAGCATCCCCGAGTGTGTGCCGGGGAGGGGCACAGAGCTTCCTGGAGAACTTCGAGGGACTCGGCCCTCGGGTGCGAGCGCGCGTCCCCGTAGAGGCCGCCTCTCGGGGCCCTCACAAGCAGCGAGCGAGCAGGTGGGCCACTCACAAGGGCTGCTGCCTCAGCGTCTGCAGCTTGTTCCAGTACTTCTGGCGGAACTTCTCGGCCCTCTCGGCTGCATCCACGGAGCCTGGCTGGCTCGCCACGGCGCGCTTCACGACCTACCAAGGACGGGGCGGCCAGCAGTGCTCAGGGCAGCCCCCAGCCCGTGGACGGCAGGCGTTGGTGGCAGCCACTGGGGGCTTCCCTTGCCAGGTGGGAACGGGGTTGCCGCCAGCCCTGACCCAAAGCTCATGTCCGTGTCCTCTGATACCAACCCCAGGGCCCACTGGACACCAGCTCCTGCTCTGCTGGGGGAACTGGTGGTTCTGGAGCATCTCCAAGTCTGTGGGACCCCTCGCTCTGAAGACAGACCCCACGGGCCTCTCTGAGGGGCGTCGTGGAGGAATGGGCGTTCCCAGGAGGCTCCCATGGCCTTGACCCCCGAGCCTGGAGCCGGAGGCCAGCCACCGCTGCCCCGAGCCTGGAGCCGGAGGCCAGCCACCGCTGCCCCGAGCCTGGAGCCAGAGACCAGCCACCGCTGCCCCTGAGCCTGGAGCCGGAGGCCAGCCACCGCTGCCCCGAGCCTGGAGCCGGAGGCCAGCCACCGCTGCCCCTGAGCCTGGAGCCGGAGGCCAGCCACTGCTGCCCCCAAGCCTGGAGCCGGAGGCCAGCCGCCGCTGCCCCTGAGCCCTGGGCAAACTGCTTGCTTTTTAAAGAGACACGGCAGCCGGGAAAGCCACTTGCGAGCTGATGAGGACGCACCTCACTGACACCACGTCCCAACAAACTACTCAGTCAGGCTCCCACCTGGGAACTATGAATTACACCTCAAATAAGAGGCTCCTGGAAACCCCTGTTCTCCCCCATCCCGCCTCTCACTGCCCCTTGGGAACCTGAAACAGTCAGAGGTAGCCAGGACCTCAAAGGCCCACAGCCCAATTCCTGGACGGACGGGTGTCTTCTTCCTGGGGGTGTCCAGCCCCGCCCCCAGCCCTCATCCCAACCTCACCCCCGCCCCAGGCCCTCACCCCGTCCAGGGCCTCCTCAAAGCAGGTGAGCCAGTACTTTCGGGCCAGCGCGTCGTCCGTGAGGTCGACCGTGTCAGGCACGTAGGAGGACGGGTCCAGAAGGAGAGGCAGGTTGACGAGCGGCCTCTCCAGACGGTCCATTTCCAGCAAGTCGAACTGGGAGGACGAGAAGCAGGCGGGCACGTCAGCCGTGTCCTTTCTGAAAGACCAAAAGCCCCTTCTACAGGTCTTGGAACCGGCTTCCCCGCACGAAGGGAGGCTGCCGTGCACGGCTAATGGAGAGCCCGGCTCCTCCCCGGCCCTGGGCCCTGCCTGCCTCTCACGGCCTCTCTCAGCCCGGGCGAGCCCTCCACTTGTCCGGGGCCCTGAGCCCGACGCCCCGACCCTGGGTCTGCTCACGCACCCGTCTTCCTGCCGCGCCCCATGCTCTCTGCTCCGCGCTCTGAAGCACGCACACCGACCGCCCTTCTGGTCCAACCGCCCTGCCCACCGGGCTCTGTCCTGCGGCTCCTGCCCGGGGTCAGTTCCCGGGGGGGGACACACCGCCCCGTCCCCCCACGCCCCGCATCCAGACCCACTGCCCCTGCCATGCTCAGCAAAGCCGGGACGCTCGATGCCCACGCCAGGGTCTTTCAAACGAAGGGTCCTGTGCGCCTGGCCCCGTTCTCGGATGAGAACTGTGTCAGGCAGCTGCTCCAGGGACGTGACAAGCGAGTGAGCTCAGGGCTCGTCCTCCAGGCACCGCTCCTGCCCCCCACCCTCCAGGGAGCTGCCCACCTGGGACTTGGCCCTGTGTTGCTGACTGGCCCACTAGCAGGGTGAGGCGGCAGGTGTGCTCGGACCAGGGATGGTCTGGATGAGAAGATCCACCCCACGAGGGAGAGATGGGCTTTGGGGACGCGCCACGTGAGCGCACGTTTAGCAGGGAAGGAGCCGGTGTGTCTCCACGGGGGTCAAAGGCAGCAATGGCTGCCTGCTGCCCGGCTGGCCGGCAGGGGCCGCCCTGTCCTCCGATGAGTGGGAGCTCACATCTGAGCTCGGCCTGGCCCCCTGCCCCTGGGGATCCCCACGCCCACTCGCAGGGACACCCCAGCACGACAGGCGCGTGGGGTGCCCAAGCTGTCACGGAGAGGGGCCGCGTTGCACATCAGCGTTGGCTGAAAGGTTTCTGGCCCGCCCACCCATTTCATTTTGCCGTCCGTGTGGCCGGCATCCACGTCGTCCTTCGACAAGTCAGAGACGTTAACGCCTTTCTCTGTACACCCGTCACGGCGGGCCTGGGCCTTGCCAACCCTGCCCCTGGTGCCTGCCTTTGGGAAGGGCCCAGCTACCCCCGCACAGCCGGCTGCAAAGGATGCGGTGTGGAGCTGTGGGAACTGGGGGTGCCACACGTGGGGGGGACTCTCCCCAGGAAGTGAGAGGCGGATGAGGCACATTCTTGCCATGTTTACACTGATTTACAAGAGAATCTGCATCTACAACTGAAAACCAACTTTCCCTCCAAACTGGCTAGCAACCTGTCCTGAAGGTAGCATCCCGACCTGTGTGCCCAGGCCAGGCCAGGCCAGGCCAGGCCGCTGCAGGTCTCGGCCTGTCCTCCAGCCCCACGTGCGATTCTGATAAACCACTTCCTGGGTTATCAGGGACGTGATGTCAATAAGACGGTAACGGGCTTCCCTGGTGGCGCAGTGGTTAAGAGTCCGCCTGCCGATGCAGGGGACACGGGTTTGTGTCCTGGTCCGGGAAGATCCCACATGCCGTGGAGCGGCTGGGCCTGTGAGCCATGGCCGCTGGGCCTGCACGTCCGGAGCCTGTGCTCCGCCACGGGAGAGGCCACAACAGTGAGAGGCCCGCGTACCGCCAAAAAAAAAAAGATGGCAACAGCTCATCCAACGATGATCTGGGCCAGGACGGGGCCACGGCAGTACCATCCCGTCCCAGCTGGGAGACCCTCTCCACACCGGCTCGGCTGGCGGGGGGAGCTCCCATCCAGACATGGTGGGCCTCACCCCAAGGGGCGACTGAGGAAAAGGTGGAATCGCCTGAGGAAATTCGCAGACTCTGCAGGCTCGGTACCGCCTTGAAACCATCACGCAGAGAACGTGTTCTAAGAGAAGGGGCCCAGGCTGGTGCCCGCGACCCCCAGTTTTACCCCGATTCTGCTGTGAACGGTCCCAGAGCCCTAGGAAAGACCCCCTGTGGTCCCGAAACTTTATATTCTCCCTGCAAGCCCGGCAGGGACCGCGTGGCCCTGAGGGCTCCGGCTGAACACCCGAAGAATGTGAGACACTACGGGAGGAATGAGAACAGCCAGCTGCAGGCTGCAAACGTCTCTCTTCGGCCCCAGAGTCTGTGGTTCACGACCGGCCTGCACCAGGAGGAGGCGCCTTCGAGCCCGGCCACGGCGGCTCTCCTCGGGGACCACCAGGAGGCCACAGAGGAGGCGGCGCACGTGGGACCCAGGGCCACCCACGCCCGTACTCACGGTGCCGCTCCTCGGCCGCTGTGTTGGGCAGAGCTCGGGCGAGGAGCTCATGAGCCCGGAGCTGCCGGCGTAGTTCTCTTCCCAACTGTACTGGTTTGGGTCTGTGGGACAAGAGACCCGGCGTCAACCGAGGGGCGAGCGGCTCGGCAAACCTTGGGCGGCGGGACTGCCTCTGGGAGGACCGGCTGCCGAAGGCCTCCCTGGCGCCGGGCGGGCCGGGGGCGTTGTTCTGTTGTGTTATTCCTTACTGGCACAGAAACCTCTCAAGCTGAGCGGCAGCTTCCGAAAGGTACCCGTGGTTTATCTCAAGTGAGAAGCTGGACTTAGGGACGCAGTGAAGGTCTGCCTGGGCTGCTCTGACTGGCGCTGACCCCCACGCAGTCTGCCCTGTGCTTCCTCGCGCAGAATCACGCCTGCGATTCCTTCACGTGTCCTTCAAAGAGGACAGACCGGATGCGCATCTGAAGCGACAGCTGGGCAGACGGCCGGGAGGAGCCGGCGGGCCGAGGCCTTCGGAGGCGAGGCCGTGCGCGCAGCCCCTGCACGGAGCCCCGTCACTTAAGGACCCATGGGTTGATTACGTGGCACCCACGCGAGTCGGTTTCCACCGGCCCCTCAGGAGAATCACAGCAAAGGCTCCTGCCACTGCTGGGGAGAGCCCACGAAGACACCATGTCCACCCACAGCCCTTGATCATCGCTTAACACGAGCAGCCATTCCAGTCACTCCCCAAGGCCTCCCCGCCTCCCGATGCCGCTGCCCAACATAGGCCGCGCTGTACTCACTGTCCTGCTCGGCTCCTTTAAGAAACGCTCCTATGGCGCCCAGGTAGCCTTCGTGCCTCAAGAACAGCGCCTGGACCTCCCCCTGCCACGGAGACGCCCCTGAAGCGCCACTCAGCCCAAGGCTGCAAGTCCACCCGACACAGGTGGCCTCCCTCCCGACTCGGCGCTTGTCCACGGGGCTGTACGCACACGCGGAATTCAAGGGCCCACCGTTTAGAGCAGCGGTCCCCGGCCTTTTTGGCACCAGAGACCGGTTTCATGGAAGGCCACTTTTCCATAGACGGGGGTGGCGTCGGGGGAGGGCGGGGGGCATGATGGTTCGGGTGGTAACGCGCGCGATGGGGAGCAGCCCGGGGCGTGGGGAGCCCCGGTTCAGAGGGTAACTTCTTCCACAAAACGGATACCCACCCAGTTCCCCATGCTTGCTGGGGGCCACACCCCCCCACGCCGTGACCGACACCTAGAAGCTCACCTGGAGCTCGCGGACAGTGGGAGGCGGTCTCTAGACCCCACCCCCGGCAACGTGCCAAACTCAGGGATGGCCACGGCGCCCCAAGCGCAGGATGCCCGGAGCTAGTGGGTGGGAAGGGGCTGCGGGCAGGGGCTTGGGGGTGCTCAGCTGGGTCCCGCCTTGCTCCCGTCCCCTCTCAGGCCTGAGAGTTTGGAGACACGGGGGCCCGGGCCAGGGGCGGGCAGAGCAGAGGAAGGACGCGGTGGCCCGTTACCTTGGAGAAGAAGTTGATGCTGTAGGTGATGGTGCGCATGGTGACAGGGTGGCCGCGGATGAAGAAGCCCCCAAAGTACACCCGGTCCAAGCAGTGGAGCCTGGCGTACAGGCAGGCGAGCTGCCCGATGTCGTTGCTGATCATGTGCAGCAGGCTCTTGGCCATGTCCTCCTTGGAGAACTCTGGGGGCGGAAGCGGCACGCTGGGCAAGCGGCCAGGTGGGCGCCACGCGCCTCCGACAGCCAGAGCGGGCGAGAGGCCGTACCTGTGTCCGCGGTGGCCGACTTCCCGAAGCTGCTCGCGATGAGGTTGCCGCTCAGCCCCAGGGTCTGGTGGGCCCCTCCGTAGATGTCCTGCACCAGCATGTCCACGTTCGTGTGCTGGCCTCTGGAAGCCAGATGCAGCAGCTCGTCAAACTTCTGTGGGGACAGAGCAGACGGGAGCACCTGAGGAGCCGCAAGCTGGGAGAACCCCACGGCCCTGGACGAGCCCACGGAAGGAGGCCAGCCGCCGCGCTGGGTAGGGAAGGCCCTCTCCTGTTATGGCCCAGAGGTGGGGGGAGACGGGCAGCCTCTGTGCACCACCCAGCTGGGCGACACTCTGGCCACCTGGACGCCCATCCTTCGGAGACTCGGGACGCAGGACGAGGTACAGGGAAGAGCCACTTTCACAACAACCCCAGCCAAGCACAAGCCTCCGACCCCACAGCCGCCAACCCTCTCCTGAGGGGACCAGGAAACAGGCTGCTCCGTGGAGCCAGGAGCATCCTCCCAGAGCTGCCCAAATACCTTCGTTTTGGTGAGCAGAGCCCCAAGCCCCCAGAAGGTGCCACCCCCGATGGAGCTGCCGCCGATCCACTCGAACCTGTCCTCTGTCTCCACCTGGAGCGAAACGAGGGCAGGTGCGTTAGCAAGGGGGCCCCCAGCCACTGCCCAGCAAGTCCCGGGGACGCGGCGGCTCAGGGGTATCCCCTGCCCTGCGTGGCGGCGCCCTTGAAGGCCGAGTCCGGTGGGCTCGGCAGGTGCTCGTGCTGGAAGCAGAGGGCCCACCTCCCCGCAGACCGCCCGCGCCAGGCACTCCGCATGCGGCCTCGCGCCGTGAGCGCCAGAGGCAGGCCTGGGTCTGTGTCCGCCTCCCTGTGCCCGCGTGCCTGTGCCCGGCACGGCTCCGACATGCAGCCAGTGCTCAACAAAGCGCTGCAGAGGCCCGTCGTCTCCCACGAGCCAGGCCCCACCTTCACGATAGAGACCCCAGAGCCGATGCTGACTAGGAGGTACGGGAAAACGCTGGGGTGGTTGGTCTGAAACCGGAACTCGGGGTTGGAGCCCTTCTGGTACACGAAGGCCTCGTGCGGGATGTTCTTCAGCACGAAGTTGCAGCCCTTGATCAGGCAGGTCATCACGTCCTCCTTGTCAACCCTGCCAGGGAGCAGCCCAGCCACTGGCACCGGCACGGGCCACGGCACGAATGGCCCCTGCCTCCCCGCCCCCCGGCAGGGCCGTGGCCCCGGGACCCCCCGTCCCGCGGGAGCGGGCGCGACTCGGTCTCGGGGCTCCGTTCCCTTCCTTTCAGCCCTTGCCTCTCCCCACCCACCATCTTCAGTCCCCCGAGCCTTCCTGAGTTTCGGCCACCTGAATCCCACTGCAGCCGGCCCAGAGCTTGGCCTCAGGCCCGCGGCCACCCACCAGCCACCCGGAGCCTCACTGGGTCCTGAGGTCTTAGGAACCCCCAGAGCCGGGCGAACGGGCTGGTGCAGGAGAGGGGCCACTGCGGCCGCCAAGTCAGGGCCCGACCCCGGGAGCGGAGGCCAACCGGCCCCCACGCTCCCCTCCCCGCCCCGAGGTCCCCACTCACTTCAGCTGCAGCTTCTCTTCGATGAGGTCTTTGAACTTGTACGCCCCGCCCCCGGTCGCCTGGATGACCTTGGTCTCGGTGTTGACCAGGTGGTCTTTGATGAAGTCCAGGCAGGCTTCCATGTAGGTGTTCTCAAACTTGACGAAGTGCAGCCTGGCGGTGACCTCCTCCTGGACGGAGATCTCATAGGGCGGCTCGTGGTCCTGCCCTGTGTCCTGGGGGTGAGGGTGGGGAACCCGCGTGTGTGCACTGCCTCGGGGAGGGGACGACGCTGACACACAGCCCCTGGGCACCCTCAGCAGCGGCGACGATTTCTGCCTACCCTGAAGTCCGTGGGAGTCCTGATGGCGACGCAGGTGGGAGATTCGGGGGGGAGGCACGAGCAGGCGGGAGGCGGGGGTGCTCTTGCCAGGGCTGGGATGGAAGGGGAACTAAGCTGGGAGCGTGAGGGAGGGGCATCGGCACTAGAAGCTTCCAGGGCCTGCCCGGGGTCCTCCAGGAGGCTCACCTTGTCTGAGTGGTCGAAGGACCGCACTCTGGCCACTTTGTGCTGCACGGTGGAGTAGTAGGCCAGCTTGGTCAGCGAGCCGCCTACAGGGGAGACAGATGCCGCGGATTCAGAGGTGGCTGGAAGGGACCCGAGGCTGCCCTTCCACAGGCCTCCTCTGCCAGCCCTGGGTCCTGCCCACAAGGAGTCTGGTGCTACCTGAACGTGAAAACCCTGCAGGGCACCAAACAGAGGAAAGGAATGAACTGGGAGACCTAAACACACTCTGCCTTCCTTGAAAAGCTCTGTTCCTCCTCCGGGCCCAGACTGAAATGGAGATCGTCCGTTTCTCCACCAGCACTGAGTCCTTGACGAGCACGGGACCTGCTGTTTCTGGGTGGCTCGGCGACCCTCAGTGGTTTAGGAAAATTCTGTTTCAGACTCTGATCTTGAGGATGAACCAAAGGAAAACGCTGACAAATGCACTGTTTTCACTGAAAAGCATACAACTGACGGTCCGCAGAAGGAGGTGGAGAAGGCAATGCAGGCGAGGGAGGGGCTGTTTTCACCAGGAATGTGCAAGGAAGGGGCCGGAGAGCAGCAGCTGAGGCCCGGACTCACCGAGGAGGCCCTGCAGAGGGCGGCGGGGACTTGTTAATGCCCCTGGGAAGCCTGGATGCCCCTGGCCTGTGACGAGGGACAGAATATCAGGAAGCAGATAAGGCCTTTGGGCAAGTTAAAAAGATCCCCAGAGCAGTCCTCCTGGAGGAGGAGTTCTGGCGAGCCCCACTCCTGAGTCAGAGAGGAGGCGTCGGAGGCTATAGGTGATTCACGGCTGTGAAAGCCACGAACGGCGGAGCAGAGAGAGGCAGCAGGCTCAGCTCTGCAAAGTGACCTTGGAACCAACTGTGCTTCCTAGGAGGCCCGACAAAAATAAGGGGGAAACCCCTTGTCTGGAGAAGGCGGCTAAAACTATTAACAACTGTTGTTTTGTGGCAAAACACTAAGGGAGTGTTCCACAAACACTCAAGTCAGAAACACAGATTCGGAAACACGGTATCCGAAGGCCAAAGCTCCTCCAGGTAAGAAAAATCAAAGCCCAGCTTCCGAGGCCAGTCACACCTGTCCCATCGGAGCCACCTGTCTGGCAGTGTGGACAGGGCCTCCCGGGACGTCCTGCGACCTGGCCTCGCGGGGCCACGTTTGGTCACTGAACCCCGTCGTCCTGGGCTTGCTCTCATCCCCAGACCGTCAGCTTAAGACACAGAACCTGGCCTTAAGCCTCCTTATCCCTCCTCCCTGCCCCCAATCCCGGCCTGGCACGGAGCATCTTCCACTGAAATGCTTGTTGCCCGATGCACCTCTGTGAACAAATCGTTTCCTAAAAAGACAGGCAACGCAAAGGGATGAAGACATGTTTTGAGAAGCTCATCATAAGTTACCCAGGTCACAGAAATCCAATTCCAGACAGTGTGCTCTTCAAGTCAGCTATAAATCACAACCCAAATACACAGTGTTGGGGTTTGTGGGGGGCCGTGGCGAGTGAGCTGGGTCCTGCGCACCGCACACCGTGCACCCCGAGTGGGGCGAAGCCCGGCACTGCCCAGACTTGTCTCCCACCCGAGCCAGGAGACAGCGGATGGGGCACGGGGCTGCGAGCAGAGCAGTGCGGTCAGTCTGAGCCAGGGTGAGTTCACAGAGCAGCACAGGGGGCGCCTGTGGGAGCCTACCTGCTCTCAGGGTCCCTTGCAATTAGAGTGAATGCCAACTCGGGCCGGGGCCGCACACGTCACACCTGACGAGGGCAGTGACCAGGCGGCCAGCAGTCTCGCGCTCTCTGGTGGACGCCACGGGCTCTCCGGGCCACCCCACCCCATGCTCCACCCTGGGGCCCACAGCATCCCCGACTGATGGGAGGGACCTGAGCCAAGACCCGCCAGTTCATCCAGAACCCCGGGGCATGGTGCGGGGCTGTCCTTCCACTCCAGGCACCTCCGTGCACATCCCTGCCCTGTGGCCCCTTCTGCTTCACCCAAGGGACCCTCCCTCTGCCCAGCAGAAACCTGGAGTCAAGTCAGCTTCAGGTATGTGTTGACCCAAAGCATCCCTGAGGCTTTTGAAGCAGGGACTCCACCCGCGGAGAGGGGCGCCCCGTCAGAGCTGGACTGAGGGCTTGGGGAGGGGAGAGGAAACCGGAAACCTGCTTGTGAACCACTGACAGCACTCTGGCTTTGTGGATTCCTGGGTGGAGGACCCCTGCCCTGAGCCCCGTGACCTCCCATCAGCTACACTAACAAAAGTCTATCCTTATGAATTCCCTGGCGGTCCAGTGGTTAGGACTCTGCGCTCTCACTGCTGAGGGCCCAGGTTCAATCCCTGGGCGGAGAACGAAGACCCCACAAACCTCGCAGGGTGGCCAAACCCCGCCCCCCCCCAAAATAAACCCACAAATGTCTGTCCTTAGTAGCAATGAACGTGTCTTTTAAAGAACCAGACAGAGGACTCAGAGCCGGGGGAAAATTTCAGAGAGGAAATAAACATGGACACTGAAACTATGCCTTTGAGTGTCTTTCTGCTAAGGAACCCTGACCGGGCTCGGCCCTGGAGGACAGGCAGGCACTCCCCCTTCCGCGCCACAAGGTAGGGCCACGCAGAACGACCCAGGTAAGCCCTGTGGCCAGCCAATTTTCGGGGGCGCTTCAGAAACGTTAGGGGCCGACCCGTTGGAGCAGAGCCCCCAGGGTCAGGGCAGCAGCATCAAGTGCGGAAGCTCCGAGCACACGGCCACTGGACTGCCATCACATCCGGAGTGCACAGGGCTCCGAGGACAGCGGCAGGGCCCCGAGGGGCTGACTTGAGCCCCCAGGCGGTTCCTCGCGCTCACCGTCTCTGGCCCAACGTCCAGCCGGGCACCGTTCTGGCGCGTCCCCTTCGGGGGGCCGACCTCAGGCTCACAGCTGCCCTCGCCCGCCCTCTGCCTGGCTCCGCCCGGCCTCTGGCTTTGCAGGTGGGGGCTCAGGACGCTCCCCACTTCCCTGGACACCGCCCCCCCCCCCAAGGACAGGGGAGCGGGGCGGCCCAACCCCTCCGGGGAGAAGCGCACGGTCTGTCCCTGCACTCACTGAGCGGCCACGGCGGGCCAGGCGCGCGGGGGTCCCGGGCCGGAGGTCATGGACCGGCCCCGAACCGCCCGGGTATCCGCGCCTCAGCGTCCACATCTGAGAAAGCGGTCGGCGGGAGGCGTCAACGCGTCGGAGAGGGAAGGAGGGCCCTGCGGGGGGCGGGGCTCGGGGGTGCTTCCGACCTGAGGTCTGCGCCCAGGTCCTCCAAAGCCCCGGCCCCAGACACCCGACCCCCGATCTCCGGCAGGCGGGGAGCTGCGCCGCCCGGCGGCCGACCCCCACCCCCGCTCCCGAGGCGGGATGCCAGAGGGGCAGCCAGGCCGCCTCTCCCGCGGGACTACGAGCCCCTGCATGCCCCGCTCCGGCCGCGCGGCGCCTGCCGGGAGCTGTAGTCCGGCTGCCGCAGAGAGCGGGCGCCGCCGGCTGCCCGCGGACTACAAGGCCCGACAGGCCGTGCGCGCCGACGGCCCGCGCCCCGCCCTTCGTCCTTGCCACCGCCCCGGCCCGCCGGCCTCGCTGCCCGCGCCCGCGCCCGCCCCCGCCGCCCCGCTCCCCGCGCCCGCCCGCGGCGACCTATGTCTATGGCGAAGCGCTTGGCGTTCTCCAGGTTGCGGAAGATCTCGTCGGGGGGCAGTGTGATGCTCTTGTCCAGGCTGTCCCCGCTGCTCCCGCTGCCGCTCGCTCCACACTCCGCCATTTTGAATGTGCTTGGCCAGCCTCATCAGCCATGGAGATATATGCGCATATATTTGACTGCTAAACGCCTCCCGCGCATAGATTATGCTAATGAGCGTTCGGGCCGGCCCTCGCCCCTCCCGCCGCCGCGGCGGTGGCGGCTGGAGGGCCGACTCAGGCAGGTGGGCGCGGGTCCCCCAGACCGGACCGCGAGGCAGCTCAACACAAAACCTCTGGGCTGTCGTCGTCTTTGTTGTTCCTTCACTGAGTTGGCCGGATGCTGACCTCCAATGATATGAGCTAGTGCAGAGGGGGCACCTGGGGTTTGGAGACCACCAGGGTAATCGGTTTCTTTAGTGACTGCTGTTGTGAGCCTGGCACCTGCACGTGAAGACGCTTGGGACCCACCAGCTTGGTTCCCTAGGAGTGCAGGACCGTGGGTGTTAAAAAACCCTATGCAAACAGGGGGAGTTGCGGACCCCGCCCTCTAGAAGCCTTTCTCACCCCGCCCGGAGTAGGAGCTACCCTTGCAGCTGGGCGAGATGTGTGAATGATGGTGAGATCCTCAGAAATTGCAGGGGAAAGCCGAGTAGCCTTCCTGGAGGAGGCCGTTTTCTGGCAAAAGAGGGAGTCTGTGGGAGTTTGCAGGGAACAAGCTGAGAAAGCTTCCATGTGGTGTTGGGGACAGACTTTCAGGGCTAGTCTCTGGGAAGGCGTGGGGGCTCTTCTTAAGAGGCGTGTACCCCTCAAAGGCAGTGGGCACTTTGCAAAAGAGCCCAGTGTTGGAAGCATGCCGAGGGCCCGCGGTGGCTTTGGCACCTGCCTCCTAGGTGACCCTGGGCCAGTTACTTGGAGCCTCTGGACCTCAGCCTCGGTCTGAGCATGCCACCAGCTGCCTGACCAGGTCAGCCTGACCAGGAGGTACACCCACGAGAACAGCGATTGCCCCCGCTAAGTTCAATGGTGTGCCTGCCGCACAAGCAATAAACGTGAGGGGTGTGAGAGGGGCTTCCCATCCCTTGCTCACCACTCCCAGGGCTCAGCAGGGACCCCAGAGGCCACTAGCAGTACTGGCCTGGAAGGGGTGCTACGGACCTCCGCTGCAGAGTGGACAGAAAGGGATGGAAGGCAGAGCAAGGAGAGGTGCCAAACAGAAACGAGGGAGGGCAAGTCTGGGTACCTCTGGGTCCCTGCAGACTCAACCAACACCCCGGGCCTGCCTAAAAATAGGTGCCCTTTCTGAGACCAGGGCCTGCCCTTGGCAGGCTCATTGCCAGCACTGCCTGTTTCAGCCTTGGTGAGCGGTCCACCTGCAGGAAGGCAGGGCAGCTGGCCATCTGTGGGCCGGCCGAGAAAGTTACCCCAGGAGCTTGTCCCAGGACAGGGCCGCCGGGCAGGGAGGACCGTGGCGGGGCAAACACCTTCTGTGTGTTTGGCCCAGCTACCCCCTTTTTGCTGCAGCAAGAGGTCTGCTGCAGGCTGTGGCTTTTGGGCTGCTCTCAGCTGGACGGAGCTGGACATTCCTGTCACTTTGCCACCACCCCCACCTGCAGGGAGCTATAGTGAGAGGTCTAGGGCGGGAACCCAGGTTCCCCGCCATGTCCCCTCCTACTGCACACGGGGGACCTGATGTGTTCCGTGAGGCCCTCTCCCTTCTGGCCTGCCTCTCCCCTGCTTCCCTGCCTCTCACTCACTTTCTCCCCGAAAGCCCGTTTCTCCCCAGCCTCCTGACCTGACCCCTCACCCGTCATTTCCACCTTCTGCTCCGCCCCCTCCCTCCCTCCCTGCCTGTCACCTCTGCTTCCTCCCTCCGGGCTTCTCCTCTGCCTGCCCTCCTCCCTCCCCCCTCCCTTCAGCAGGAGCCCAGCCCTTCTTCTTGTGTCCAGGGGGTCGCTGGCAAGGACACTGCCCACCCGTGGCTGCAGACCATGATAGTCCCCACTCCCCGTCATCCCTGCAGACCCGCCTGCCCGGTGGCCACCGAGGACACGTGTGAGGCACAAGAGACAGACAGTGGAGGGGGCTGAACTCGTCGGATTTTATTAGAAGTCTTTAGAGCAGTCCCGTGGCTCCCACGTGACTGAGAGTTCAAATTCTGAGTACAGAGTTGTGCCCACGCGCACCCACCCACACGGGAATCCTTTAAGGATCGTGGTGGAGACCCCCAGCCGCCCCACACAGCCCTGTTGTGAGCCCCGACCAGACAGCAAAGCATCCCCAGGGGCTTTGCGCCCACGGCTCTGCCCTGTCCTTCCACGCCCATCCAGGCTGACACTGTCGTTCCTACGAGGATACACCTTGAGTTCCGCCTTCACAAAAGGCAAATGTGCCCACGGCACGGCCTGCGCCAGGCCCACTGGCCTGGCAGCACCGGATCTGAAGAAAGCCCTCTACGCATGGGGCGCCGGCTGGCCGAGCCCCGCCGCCTACAAATATCATAGAACCCCGGCAGTGGGGACTTCCCAGAAGTCACTTGCTGAAATGCAAACACAGAGCAACCCCATGGGGTCAGACTTTTGGCAGAAGGTGGGCCCTAAATGACAAGGACACTGCACGCACATTCTCTGAGAATGACCCTCCTGCTGGCCCGCCAGCCTGGAGAGAGAGCCTTCCGGAGAAGGGGCCAGTCCAAGCCAGGGGCGGCACGGACGATGGGGAGGCCCTTCCCTCTGCCAGAGGAACGCGCTGGCCCTCTGGTCCTCCGGGCAGGGCTGCCGCCCGCGGGTCACCACGGCCGCCAGAGGCCGCAGGCGGGCTGGCGCGCAGAAGCGGCGGCGGCGGCCTTGGCCGGGGCGGGCGCGGGCGCGGAGCCAGGCGCCTTGGGCTCCTTGGCGGGCGCGGCCGGCGCGGCCGGCGGGCGCTGGAAGTGGTAGAGCAGCTTCATCTGCGTGTCGCTGGCCGCGTGCAGCGTCAGGAACTGCACGGCCTCCTGCAGGCACCACGAGTAGCCCTCGCTGTAGTCCTGGTGCAGGCTCTTGGGGCCGGCGGCGGCGGCGGCGAAGGCTGCGGGGAATCGGGGCGGCGGTGAGCGGGGCCGGGGAGCCCGGGGCGCGGGGCGGCGGGGAGCGGGGCGGGGCGGGGGTCGCGCGGGCCGGGGCTCCAGGGCGCCGGGCGGCTCACCTTTGCTGTGTTTCAGGTAGCTGACGGCCATCTCCAGGATGTCGGCCTTCTCCAGCTTGGAGTTGGGCTGGTGGCGCGCGAACTCCTGCTCTAGCAGCAGCTTCAGCTGCTCGATGCTGCTGTTGATGCGGTCGCGGCGCATCTTCTCCACCACCGGCTTCCGCAGCTGCGGGCGGGAGGAGGGGGCGTCAGCGCGGCCGCGCCAGCGCGGGGGCCGCAGGGGCCGCGGCCGCGCACTTACTCGGTTTTTCTCTTTGGGGCTGAGCAGCTCCACGGCCACGGTGCTGGGGGCCATGCCTGGCGCGGGGAGAGGCGAGGAGGCGAGGAAGCAGGGAGCAGAGCGGGCGCGTCCCGTGCTGGCGCGGGCCCCGGCCCCTATATAGGCGCGGGCGGCGGGCTGGCGCCTGGGGCCCGGGCGCCGCGGCCGTTCCCACACTCCGCGGCCAATGGCGGCGCGGGCCGCACAAAGGCGCCGGCCCATTAGCGCACGCTAAATTGCCTGTGAATTGGCGCGGGCACAATGGGCGCTCCCCGAGGAGCAGGTGGGCCGCGCGGCACAATGTCCGGGCTGTGGGAACGCGCTCGCCCTCATTAGCATCCCGGGGCCTGATGCTGGGAGCCCCGCGCCTCAATATGCTGCCTTTTCCCAGGCCGCGGGGACAAGGGTGGGGGCAGGAAGGAGCTGCGCCCCTCCCCTCCCCTTCCCTCCCTCCCCCTCTTCTCTCCCGTCCCCCCCCCTCCCCAGCGACTCCCCGCTGCTGGCTGGTAGAGGCCGGGAGCCCAGATAAGGGGAAGCTTTAGAATGCACAAGTGCGGGCGGCTTCCAGGAGGGTGGGCACCGTCCCTGACAGGCGAGGGGGACGGAGGAAGCCGCCCTTTTCCTGAACAGACACAGTCACCTCCCTCTGCACAGGTGGAAGAGGGGCCCAGGCTCTCAGGATCAGACCTACTGGCACATGTGGCAAGTCTCCCCAGGCTGTCACCTGGGACACGTGACTTCAGAGCTAGAAAATGGGCTGCCACGCCTCCCTGGCTGGGCTCTGGGTAGCTTCAGGGAGCCAGAGTACCCGAAACGCCCAGCATGGAGCCCGGCACCTAGGCCGTCCCCCCAGGAGCTGCACTCCCTCCTCCCTGGAGCAGTTCAGCAGACTGTGGCAACTGGGGTGCTCTGAATCAGCAGGTGGCCTCCAGGGTCCCACCCCACCCCCATCTGGATGGGAGTCTGACCGTGGCTGTCCACGGAGCACGGGAGGGCGCGTGGCTGCGGGCGTGCTCTGTACAGCTGTGTGGTCACTGCTCCTGCGTGACTCGGGGGAAGCCTTGGCCGCATGCTCCGCTCTGCACTGCCTGAGGGGCACTTGGAGGGCTTGCTGTCCCTAGGCATTTTGCCAGTGCTGAGGAAGGGGGTGCCAGGTGGCAGACATGAGGCTCCTGCCTGGAGCCCACACGAACGCTGTACCTACTCAGACGCCCTGGAGGAACCGCTGATCCCGGTACTTGGTCAGCCCAGCTGAGGGCCAGCCGCTGCTTGGGGGACCACCAACCCCACCCTGGGTCCCTAGGGGAGGGCTTGTTGGGAGCACCCCTCCACCCAAAACAATCACTTTACTTGGATTCTCTGCAGCCAGGAATCCAGTTCTGCGGGGACTGCGGGAGGGGGTGGGGCTGGGAGTACCTTCTAGGGGCAAGGCGGGACCCAGCAAGGTCCAAAGAGGAGGCAGGGCTTCAGCCCGGGGAGCCAGCGGCTGGCATCATGGTGCGTGAGCCGGAGTCGAAACCCAGGAGCACAGTTCCCTGGACGGCAGCCACGTCCGAGCGCAGCTGGGAATTGCAGGGCCTTAACGAGGGTCTTGGCAGTGACTCACAGCTATGAGTGGCCTGCTTGGTGGACCTGCTCAAGAGGTCCGCAGCACAAGAGCCTTTGGGGACCTGGAGATGGGCCCATCCGGGAAGCAGGAGGATGGTGTCAGGACGGCCAGGGCAGCCCCAAGAGCCTGCTGGTCACCCACTGGGATGGATTAGGCTGGGGGGCTCCCGGGGGGGAACCTATAGGTGACTTTGGAAGGGAGTGGAGGGCAGCCCCATTCACCCCTTGGCACCTGCTCTACCCCCAGAGCACCTCTCTTGAAGGAGAAACAGGCCCCAGGCTGGCTTTGGGAGGTGGGTGACCCTGAGCCCTGGGCTCCTCTCGAGCAGGTGGACCCTCTACCACAGATATCCGGCCCGATCAGGTTTGATGCAAAAGGGCAGAGGGCACCCAGGCAAACTGGGATGGGCGTGCTGGAGACATGTGCTCTGTCCTCTGCTCCACAGCCCTGGCTGGCACTGTCAGCGTGGGCTGGCATATCCCACAGGCTGCAAGGGGCACCCGGTGACGCTCAGTGGAGCCATTTTTGCACCAAAAGTGGGGCTTGCGCTGGGCGACCAGCACGTTTTGGTGGGTCCCTCGCCTGCCTATGGACTCCCTGGGGGTGGACTGTCGGGGGAAGGGCATGGCTTAGTTGCCTGTGTGCCTGTCGCCCACACCCTGCCAGCCCGGCACCTGGCGCCAAGGAGGAGCTTGGCCAAGGAAGAGGGAATGCAGGGACGAGGGGCGTGTGCTCGACTGCCTCGCTGCGGGCAGCGGGGGCCCCAGGGCTCTGCCCGGAACTGAGGGCAGCACGCGGGCCGGGCCCGTCCCCCTGTCCCCCACCCCGCCAGCTTCAGAGGGGCAGTTGGCCACCTCCCCCAAGCCAGCTCTCGGCCCAAGGGAGACACGTGCCAGAGACGTGGTCCAGGCCCTACCCCACCCCACCCCAGCTGCACGCCCACCCGCAGTGGGCCAGGGTGGAGGTGAGGGTGGCGGGTGGGCTGTGGGAGGCTGACTCCTCCCGCCTTCCTCCCCTCCCCCCTCCGCCTGGACAGTAGCAGCTTTGATCCAATTTTGAGTTGTGGGAAATATGAAATGAATGGTGTTAAATCTCAGCCCGGCCGATGAAAGGCTTGATCCCGCCCCGAGTGCGGGCCAGATGGCAGCGCGGCCTCCGAGGCACACGCCTGGCCTTTGTGGGCCGTTTAACACTGTGAATGGGGCCAAAGTGTGGGAAAGTCGCTGGGCTCCTGGCTCACACGTCCGTCCGAGGTGAGTGGCCCAGCAGCCTGGGGGGGCTGCGGAGGAGGGAGGAGGCGGGAAGAGCCCAGGGCCTCTCCTGGCTGGCAGGCTTAGCGCGGAAGCATCCCAGAGCGTGGAGGGGGCTCGAACCCTCCGTTTTGGCTGCCCCCAGCAGCTGGGGGGAGGGCGGGGAGAGTTCGTCCTGCCCCCACCCTGGAGAGCTCGGTAAGTCTAGGGTGGGGTGAGGTGTCTAGAAACAGCCGCTGAGGCAAGGTGCCTGCTGTGGATGTGGGGCTCCAGGCCAAACCCACGAGCTGGGTATGATTATGCTAGAATTCAGGGATCTAGGACCACAACCCGTTTCTTTTTTCTTTTAAAAATTATTTATTTATTTATCTTTGGCTGTGTTGGGTCTTCATTGCTGCACGCAGGCTTTCTCTAGTTGCGGCAAGCGGGGGCTACTCTTCATTGCGGTGTGCGGGGCTTCTCATTGCGGTGGCTTCTCTTGTTGCGGAGCACGGGCTCTAGGTGCGCGGGCTTAGTAGTTGTGGCTCGCGGGCTTCAGTAGTTGTGGCTCACGGGCTCTAGAACGCAGGCTCAGTAGTTGTGGCGCAGGGGCTTTGTTGCTCCGCAGCATGTGGGATCTTCCCGGACCAGGGCTCGAACCCGTGTCCCCTGCACTGGCAGGCGGATTCCTAACCCCTGCACCACCAGGGAAGCCCCATAACCTATTTCTAAATAACCCACACCCCAATTCCACCCCTCCCAGGCTGACTGCAAAGCAAAGGGCACCATGATGGGGGCGGTGATCCAGGGGCATTTGCTCCCCATGACAAGGGAGGTCTTCTCATAGGGATGGTGCAGCTGCTGTGGTAAACAGTGTGGTCGTTCCTCCAAAATTTAACGTAGAATTACCATGTGACATGGCAATTCCACCTGTGCTCTGTACCCAAGAGAATTGAAAGCGGGGTCTCAAAGAGACCCTCGCATATCCATGTTCACAGAAGCATTATTCACAATCACCAAGAGGTAAAAACAACATGTGTCCATCAACAGGTGAATGGATAAGTGAAATGTGGTCCATCCCTATGACAGAATGTTATTCAGCGTTAGAAAGGAAGGTGATTCTGACACCTGCTCCAACGTGGATGGACCCTGAGGACACTGTGCTGAGCGAGATGAGCCAGCCAGAAAGGACACATCCTACATGATCCTGCTTCTGTGACGTCCCTGGAGGAGTCACACTCACAGAGACAGAAAGGAGGAGGGTGGGGCCGGGGGCTGGGGGCGGGGGTGGGCAGTGAGTGTCTCATGGGGGCAGAGTGTCATTTTGGGAAGATGAGAAAGTTCTGGAGATGATGGTGGTGACGTTTGCACAACAGCACGCCTGTGCTTAATGCACTGAGTTGTGCACTTATAAATAATTAAGGTTGTTTTATGTTATGTGTATTTTACCACAATTAAAAAAAAATTAAAAAAGGAGGACTCCTTGGAGAAGAGCCACACGCTCCCTCCCACCCACCCCCCATCCAGCCCCAAGTGACCCTGCCCTGGACCTCCCAGGGCCCTGCAGGCTGGACTGGTGTGGAAGGGACACTGCTGTACCCACTGGCCTCTGCCGCCTCCACCTCAGCCTGGGGCCAGGTTCCCTGGAGCAGGTCGTGCCATCCACAGGGTTCTGTGAAGCCCCAGGCTGTCCACAACCTGGGTGTTTCTGGCCCCAGGAGGGTTTCCTTCTTGGGCTGTGGGGAGTGGGCAGGCTGGCCTTCTGGGAGAAAAGAGACAGTGACAACCCACTGTGACACTGCCATGTGCCACCACAAGGACCTCAGGCTGCGCACAGACCAGAGACTGGTGCCCCCTGGGGTGGTTCTGTGCCATGGCTCTCGCCCTGGGCCCATCCAAACTCAGTGCTGTGCCCCTCTCCTGCCCTCCAGTGGCTCCCAGCGGGGCCCCCGGCCAGACCTCCGTCACCAGCCGGTCCACCTGCGGTGGCCACTGAAAGAGCACCCAGGACAGCAGGAAGGCGCCCGGCTCGGGTCCCCAGGTGTGAAGGGGCAAGGCTGGACTGGGTGCCACTCCCAGTTGCCCCCAGCCAGGCAGGCCCCTGGGAGCACTGGAGAGGCGGTGGCTATAGGTTGCTGAGTTTGTCTGGAGGTGGGGAGGGGGTTTGGGGTCTCTCCTTGGGGATTCGGGCGGGAGCTGGATTGGGGTAAGATTCCCGGTTTCTGAGAATCTACTAGGCACCAGGCAGGGAACAGGAATCTGCCTTCTTAGAACTGCCCTGTGAGGGGAGTGTCCCTGCCCCACTTCACAGATAGGAACCAGAGGGTTTTTGAGCATTTATTATTATTATTACGTACTAGGCAGGGCTAACAGCTCTGGTATATTTCCCAGGCTAGACCTGCCTGGGGACCAGGCAGTATTATTACTTCCTTTTTCCAAGAGCCCCCAGGCACCGAGAGGTTGCTGAGGCCACTTGGAGGGTGAGGGTGGGAGCTGGGACTTGGACCCGCGGAGATGGGATGGGGGAGGGGAAGGGGCGCAGCGCCTGGACTGTGGGCCTGGGGCGCTGGCGTGAGTGGAGCCTGCCGCGGAGAGTGAAGCGGGGAGGGGTGGCATGCGTCTCCCCCGTGGCACGCAGGAGCAGCCTCATTGATCCCTCCATCCCCAGTCGGACTCTTGCTCCAGATGGCGGGTGGCCAGGACCGTGGACAAAGGGCGGCCGCTCCCAGGCGGCCTGCGAGCCCCGCAGGCGGAGGGTCCAGAGTGTGGGAACCTCCGGCTGCGTGGCCGCTCTGGGGGAGGGGTGCTCTGGGGGGTGGGAGGAAACCCCGCTCTCCACTCCCCAGCCCCCTTCTGCCCTAGCTCCCCGCGCCCCCCAGAACCAGACCAAAGAAGTGGATGCGAGAGGGGGCTCTTTCCTCCCTCCCAGCTGCGGGACTCTTCCCTTCCCTTCCCTTCCCTGGGGCAGCGGACACCTGGGCACACCTGGGCTGAGAAGGGACTGAGGCCTGGACCTTGCCCTGGTGGGTGGACGGGGGCTGAACTTGGGGCTGGGGAGACCTTGCACGTAGGAGGTCACTTTGGGGGTGTAGTTAGCCCACCATGGAGTTACATCGAAGACCGAGCGTCCACCTGACATTGGCAGAGAGATGGAGGGAACCTCCCGAATGCTGACATTTTGGGGACCAGAAGCTTGGTTAGTTTTTCTTATGTCTGCTTTCTCCAGATTTTCTGGAAGGAGTGTCTACTGTTTGTATAATTTCTAAAAAGGCACGTTTAGGCTCCCACAGGGGCCCCAGGGAACAAGGGGGCGTCTTGGGGAAGGCTTGAGACACTGACGTTTTTCAGAAGAGCCCTGGATGTAGGGCGATGAAGGGAAAGGCAGGGTTGCCAAGGGAGGGCTTCCTGGAGGAGGTGATGCCCGAGGAGGTCCTTGAAGGGAGCCTGGGTGTGTCCAGGTGAGGAATTCTGGGAAGCTTTATCCAGGAAAAGAGAATGGTGGGACACGGACCTGGGGGTGAGCAGAAGCAGGCACCAGAAGTGTCCAAGAATGGCTGGAAGGGGCTCCCCTGCGTGCGTGCCTGTGAATACACACCCGTGCCTGGGCTCTGGAGGTAAAGGGCCTGGCACTGCCCCCCGGCCCCTCAGCTTGGCCCGCTTTCCTTGGCGGGTCAACGCGTGGACACACCTCAGGCGTCCTCTCCTCCCTGCCCACTGCCCAGCATTAGAGGCCCCGACGGGAGGGGCGCCTGAGTTGGGCGGAGCGCTGCTCTGGGCATCCCTCCTGGAGTAGGTGGACCCTGGGCCCTGGGTGGGTGTGAGGAAGACCCTGTCTGTCAGCAGCCCCTCTCCTGCACTGTCTAGGGGTCAGTGCCCTGCCCAGTGCGGCACCATGGCTCATCCAGGCCTCCAGCAACGTTCAGAGGCAGGAAGGATTACCCCTGTTTCATGGGGGAAACCGAGGAAGCTGAGGTGTTGAGGGTGCAATAGCCTGCCCAAAGGCCTGTGGCCGTGGACTGCCACCACCCTACCTGGGAGTGGGCTGTGGTCCTGGGCCACATGGTGGGTCAGTCAGCCCCAGAGCCCAGAAGCGGGCTGGGGGTTCAGGGTGGCCGGGGAGGGGCCTTCCCTCCAGCACGGCCCTCCGTGCTCAGGACCAGCCCCTCCTCCTCAGGGTTATGCTGGACCCAAGAGGGAGACTTGGAGTCCAGTGATGGTGGGTGGGGGGATGCTTACACACAGCGGGAACCTGAGGCCCCGAGGAAGGGGGGCAGGGGCCAGATGCCTTCTCCTGCCCCTCGGCCTGGAGCCCCCATAGGGGAGCCGGGCTGCAGAGGGGTGGCCCCCAGACCTCTCCCCAGGGCAGCTGGGGCTGCAGACAGCTTCGCAGCTGAGTCTGGGTGCTGCCGGGTGGGGGGTTCCTGGTGGCAGAGCCCATTCAGCCCCAGGACAGAGAGCAGGCTGCAGGGGGTGATTGGGGGAGGGGGGGTGTCTGCCATCCTGTCTCCACATCTCCTCTGTCAGGGGTTGGGCATCTTATCATCCTATTGGTGGATACCAGTCAGCCCTCGAGGCGGGGCTGCCCCCAGCTCACAGGGCACTAACGTAAAGCTGACATTTACTGAGCGCCTGCTGCACGCCGAGCCCCAGAGGAGGGGCTTTGTATCTGGACAGCAGCTCTGGGACTGAACGATGATCTTTATCCTTTGCATCGCACAGATGAGGAAACTGAAGCTTCGCAAGCGGAGGGGACTGGCCCAAGGCCACAGAGTGAGCCGGGCAGCTGGGGCCCTGCAGCTCTTCTAGCCCAGGGGTCAGAGGAGGGGATGCTCCAGGGGCAGAGGCAGGGGCGGGCTTCTGCGCTCACCTCCTCTCTACCCCCCCCCCTTAGTTCCTGCCTAGAGTTTTCCTCTCGCGCCCTAAGGCCCCAGAGCCCCTGCCTGGGCCCGCCCCTGGGGGTCAGACCCTCAGCCTCTGTCTCGCAGCAGCTGCCCCAGCTCCGAGTTTTCCAGGGTGGGCCCCATCCAAAGCGGGGTGGTTTCCAGGTCGCCAGTGGGAGCCAACCAGGGCCCGTGGTGGCGCCTCACCCCGGGTGCTGAGTGGGACCAAGAAGCCCTTCCCGTGGTTGGTCGACTCCGCAGCTGGCTCCCAGTTTCTGGGGTCTGTGCTGCCCCCCCTGTGTAGACACAGATCGTCCTCGCTGAAGAAAGTCTCCCTCCCTCCGACATTTCAGTGCTGCGCTGCCTGGAGCTGGGTTTCAGGGTAGGAGGGACTGGGCAGGATGGGCACAGGGGGTGTCCAGGTTGAGGCTGGGCTCTGCCCTTGGCTTTCTGTGGCCTCAGTTTACCTGTGTAGCATGGGCTTTCCCTACTAAGGCCACCTGAGGGAGGGACTGGCTCCAGGTTGCTGGAGATGACCGAGGATGGCCAAAGCGGGGCTGGGGCATTGCTGGGCGCCCCGGCCCAGAAGGAGCCCCCACTGCTGGGGCTGATCACGTGGGCTGCCTGTGGCTCTTGCCTGCAGTATGGCCAGTGCACCGAGTCAGGGGCGCGGAGTCATGGGACAGGGCCCTCCGTGCCCCAGGCCCACGCAGCAACCTCTCCCTCTGCAGCGGGAGCCGCTGGGGACTCCGAGCCGGAGGGCTGCTCAGGAAGGCTTGTGTGCAGGTGCCCAGGAGGTAGGGCTGGGCTGGGGCTGCGGGTGTCCGTTTCTGCGGCTTGCCTGGCCCGGGTCTGGCCAGCTGGGGGGTCAGGTCACAAACCTGATGACTCAATCAGGTTCTGTGATTCGGGGGGCTTGGACCCTTCCCCCGAAGCTGCCCTTGGATGGCTGCCCAGCTCCCCCCACCCCCTTCTCTCATCTCACCGAGGTCAGGCTCTACCCTGGGACCTGACTGTGGGGTTGGGGCAGGGTGTCTGTAGATCTGAGGGACCCCTGCCCTCCAAGGCGGGGTGGGGGGTGGGGACGGTGGTTAGCCAGTTTCTGCAGTCCTGTCAAGTCTCCAGGCCAGACTTGGGGACCCCCGCTTTTGGGGACCAAATCAGGCCCCAGGTTCCCAAAAGGGCTGCACTCCAAACTTGGCAGACATGGGCATAGACCCCAGGCTCGTTCAAACCCCCGCTTCCCGGGCCTCGGTTTCCCAGGTGTAAAGCAGAGGCCAGGGCGGTGGGCACAGGGACGCGTAGAGGTGGGCGGTGGGAAAGCGCGGGAGCCGCGCGTCTCACGGGCGCCTCCGGATTAGGGGCCGCGCGGGCCCACGTGGCCGCGCCCCGCCCCCTCCCCGCGAGGCCGGGGCAGGGCCGGGTCGCTGTCCCCAGCTGGTTAAAAACCCCGCGGTGTCAGAGAGCAGCTCGTTCCCAACCTCTGAAAGGCAGACAAGCCCTTTATTGCTCTATTATAACGCGGAGCCAGATGGTCTTTTGGGAGTTGCCCCCCCTCGCCCCCCGCGGCCGCCCCCATTCATTCAGAGGCAGACCCCGGCACTAATGCCGCGGGGGGCAGGCACGCTTCCGCGCCCGCCGTGCAGTGTGGGAACCGCCTGGCAGCGCGGACCCACAGCCCGCCGGCCGCGGGAGGGGCGCGGATGGGCGCGCGCGTCGCAGCTCCCGGCGGGGCTGCCCGGCGCCCAGGGGAAGGCTCGCGGGTCGGGGCCTGGGGCGGGAGGAGTCCCGGAGGCCCCTCCCGGGGTGTCTCGGCACCGGATGACTCGGGTAGGCCATGTACCCTACCGGTGCCTCGGTTTTCTTACCTGTAAAACGAGGACGATGCCTGCGCACACCTGCTGGGTTTTGGAGGATCAAACCATTTTAGGGCCGGGCAAGCATCAGGCCCGTCACCATTTTTGTGCCTTCCAAGAAGGACTCTGTTACATTTTTAAATCCTTAAAAAAACATCCAAAGGAGAAAAATATTTTGAGGCAAGTGAAAATGAGATGGAATTCAAATTTCAGCACACAGAAATAACATTTTACTGGAACACAGCCAGGCCATTCCTTTACTATGAGGAGTGTTGCTTTCCTGATGCGAGGCAGAGTCGAGTGCGTGAAACAGTCACCTAAACCCTAACGTGTTTACTGTGGGGCAGGTTTGCCCCACCTGCAGGGTGGAATGGCGCCCACCACGCTGTCGCTGCGGTAACTGCTGTCCTTACCACCCACGGGGGGCGGGGGGCGGGAGGGGGGTTGCCCCACCCATCCCTCTTGCCGCTGGGGCTGGTGTGGGAGCCCCACTCAGGGGTGGCTGCCTTACTGAGGCTGAGGGTCTTCCTGCACATTGTACAGGTGGTGGCTGAGGCCAGACTGGACCCCGGGTTAGGGCAGATGGGGCAGCTCCCCCTCCCCGGAGAAAGCACCAAGGTGGTCACGCAGCCCCCAGGCCCCTCCTTGTGCTTCCTCCACGGCCTGGGGGGAATCTTCCCCTGCACACCCACCGTGCCTCCCCACTTCCCCGAGCACGTGTGCTCTTGCACACCTGGGGAAGATCCGTTTTGTCCTAAAATTATCAAGCTCCCCGTCCCTGGCTAAGGTCACCTTCACCAGCTGCCCCCACTTTCTCATCGGGGGCCCTAGACTGACTCGTCCACTCCTTTCCTCCACCAGCAGTCCCGCTGTGGGCCTGCTGGAGACCAGGCAGCCTGCCCTGGGCCTCATTTTCCCCACTGATGGTTGCGTTGGCCTGGCTGAACTTTAGGGAGCTCCCCTGCCTCCTGGTCAGGTCACTGGGGGCTTGCAACACAAGCACGGGGGTGGGAGTACCCTGCTTTCTTGAGGGGCAGGAAGTACAGGAGGGCAGCGGCTCAGAGGACGAGGGCTTTAGGGGTTGGCAGGAGAGGACAAAGGGCCCCATGGGGGATGGGGGCTGCCTGTTGCTGGTGGGTCTGTTATGGGGGCTGGGGTGGGAAGGGGACCTGCAGCTCTGGGGCGCTGGGCTTGGAAGTCCTTTCTCTTTGCCTCACTGGGCTGATCCAGGCCCGCCTCCCCCCATCCTATGACGGCTGAAAGGAGAGAAGAACCCCAGCCCTGCAGGTACCATCCCAGCTGGGACCCTCGGCTCCCAGGTATTATGGGGACCTGAGGGATCACAGTTGTGGGACTCAGCCTCCATGCCCTTCATGGTCATTGCTCCCTGATCCCTGGATGCCCCAGCTCCTCCCCAACCCCCCACAGGACCGCTGCCCTGACGCCAAACAACAACTTCATCAGCATTCCCTGTGGGTACCTGCTGGGGCTCCCACCTCCTGCAGACCCCGCATTAGACTGGCAGTCAGAGCCAGCTGTCAGGGGCTCTGGGCTTCCAGCCCATTGTGGGGACCCCTCGGTGAGGCTCAGCAGTGGCCCAGGGCACATCTGATGCTCCTACAGCCACTGGGCTGGGGGTCTCCTTGGACCCACTCAGTGGGGCAGGGGACATGGTCCACAGATGAAGGCAAGTGTGGCCAGACCAGCCCTGGGCTCACAGCTGGCTGAAAGCTGAGGGGAGGAGGCCGGAGCAAGGCTGCCCACCCCCAGCTGGGCAGTGATGACCCACTTGAAGTAGCTGCTCTGTGCCAGGCAGAGTGTCCAGAGCCTGGCGCGGGGTAGGGCCGGGGGTACTGGGTAGAGGTGAGGGCTCCGGAATCTGGCCCTCCCTTCTCTGCTTGTCCCTGAGTTGGCAGTGGCCTCATCCTGTCTCCTGTCCCTGCCCTCCAGGACTCAGATGGCGCCTGGTCGCAACCAGAGGCGTCCAGAAGGTCACCACCTGGGCTCGCCCAGTAGGCTCTGGGCCCCATGGGGCAGCCGCCTCCTACCCTGGAGCCCACTCCCATGGGAGAGTGAGGACTGCCACTGTCAGTCCCCCAAGGGCCTCTGGTCCTCTGTCTGCGCAGAGAACTCCAGTGGTCTCGCTGGCCTCACGGAGCCCTGTTTGTCTGATGCCACTGGAGAAGGCCCAGGAGTATGGGGCACGGGGGGGTGCGGGCTGCCCGCCGCTGTGCCACCGGGTCTTGGCTCTGGGGCTCCCCCTCCACCAGCAGCCGCCCCAGAGCCCTGCCCGCCCCCAGTCTTGTGAGAGAATTCGGGCGGGAGGCCGCTCCGGGTGGCTTCCCACACCCCGCCCCCCTGCTGAGGACATTCATCCGGCACAAAAGGCGCGTGCCCGGCGACAAACTCATTTACATGGGCCGCCTGGCTTTGTGTGCAGAGCTGTGGGCCCAGAGGCCATCTGGGGAGCAGTCGTCCCAGCGGGGCGGGGCCCCGGGTTGCCTTTGAAGGTTGGGGAAGCGGCAGCGGCTGGAAGGCCACACATCTGGCCCAGCGTCGCCTTCCTGCCCCGCAGCCCCCGGGTGTCCTGTGCACGCCCGGCCTGGCATCGCTAGGCATGACAGCATGACGGCAGGAGGCAGGACGAGGGGACCAGGGGGCCACCTGCCTCCCTGCCCCCAGCCCTTCGGGTTGCCTCCCCTTGGATGCGCCGCCAGAGACCCTCTGGAACCAGCACGGACTTGGGACAGCGCTGTGGGCTCAGGATTCAAATCCAGGTGCTGCCACTTAGTACCTGGGTTCTCTGGACCTCAGTATCTTTATCTGTAAAATGGGCCTAATAACAGCCCACCGTGGGTATGTGCTGAGGATGGGGGGAGGGGTCAAAAGCAGAGTATTCAGGTGGCCTCGCAGCCGCTTCTGGTATTAACACCAGGGTCACCCTGAGCCTTTGCCTCCGCCCACCCCACTTTGTTCCGTTTCTTGGGTGGGTGATCCCCGCCTACGTCTGCGCCACCTGGAAGCCAGCTGATGGAACAGGAAAAGGCCAGGCACGGTGCCAAGGTGCACCCAGGACAGGGTGACCTCAGCAGGGAGCTGGGCCTGCTCTGTCCCCTGCTCTGTGGAGCAGCAGAGGTCCTGCCTCCCTCTCGGGATTCCAAGCAATTCCAGGGAGAAGGCGCACGTCCCGCTCAGCCTGCATGCAGTAGGTGCTAAATAAGTGTGCCCACCCTCCCCTTCCAGGCCTCCTGACCTCATCCCTGGGCCTGCCCTGAGTCAGCCCAGTGCGGGCACAGCCCCGAGCATGACCCTCTGCTGACCAGCCCCCCAAAGGGCCAGGGGCCTGGACAATCGGAGGGGAGAGCCCCAGAGGGGCATGGTGGGGGGCACTCTTGTGTGGCACGCGGTTCTGAGCCTGGCAGCTGGACGGCTGGGGGCAGGGTTTCCACCCAGGGTACCCATCCCGGCTAAGGGGCTTGTAGGGCCAGGGCTTGGTGGACGGGACCTCTGGGAGGCGCCCTGCCCCCACCCCTGCTGGGAGGGATGTCCTTGAGAGGGTGTCCTGCAGGCCCCAAGATAATCCCTGCCTTTGAGAGGCTGTGAGAGGCTGGCCCGGGGACTTTCCCACAGCCCCACATAAAGGCCGGGCCGCCAGCTGCTCTCCCACAAAAGGCTCCCAGCCTTTCAGGGCCCGGAGGCGGGCGGGGTGAGCAGAGGCTCCGCTGCAGCCTACCTGGCCACCCCCAAGCAGCGCCTGTGTCCACGGGGCGGTGCCTGCCCGCTGACCACCGAGGGCCCAGTGGTCCCTGGGCTGGGCCCTTGGGAGAGCCTTGTGGGGCCACCCGGGCCAGCCACTCGCCACCCCCACCATTTGCCCGAGGCTGGCACGGTTCCTGGGCCCCGTCACTCATCCTGGGCCTTCTCTCTCGGACCCTCACATTCCTGCTGCTGTGCCTGCCGCTGCCATCGGGCTGCCCCCCTCCCCCCGCCATCCACGCTGGGCCGTCACCTCGCTAGCACACTGCCTTGCTTCTCCCACCTCCCATTTGCTTTGAAACCCTCACCCACCCCAACCCCGTTCTGCCCCACAGTGCTGGTGACAGGAGGGGGACATGGTGGGGGCAGAGGGCTGGGCAAGGCCTCCTCCCTGACCTTAGCTTCCTCATCTGACGTGCGGGACAGCACTGCCACTTCCCTGGGCTGGTGTAAGAGCCCCCTAAGTTCAGCTGTTTAAAAATAGCAGGTCCTGGAGAAGCGGGGGTGGGGTTGGCAGGGAGGAGAGGCAGGGTACCTGGCCCCAGGAATTAGCTGCCCAGAGCAAATCAGAAGAGAACCAGCCTGGGGGAGGCCAGGGGAGGCCAGGGGAGCTTCCTGGAGGAGGTGGCAGCTGGAGCCTGGCTTCTCAAAAGCAAGGGGAGGGTGGGAACTCCCAGGGGCAGAGGTACTGGCCCAGTCCGGGGGCCCTGACCCCTGGGTGCAGCTCTGCTGGTGGGACCCTTCTCTGATTAGGATGTCTCCATGCTGCTCCCCTATCCTGGGCGGCCCCTGCACCACTTTTGTCACCCAGTGAGAATGAGCAGGTCCAGCAGGTTCCCTGGCTGAGAGAGCTCCTGGTCAGGTGTGAGGAACTGGAGAGGTTCATAAGAGGGACCAAGGGTGTCACCGGTGGACAGGCAGTGACCAGAGGGTGGCCAGTGGGGACACTCGTCCTTGGTGTCAGGGAAGGAGCTGCTCCGTATGCTAAGACCCCAGGGAAGGACCCTGCTCCTGGCCCTGCATCCTGGGGCTGCTGCTGGACCGCTGGGGGCCGGTCTGTGGGGCTTTGAGGGCTGGACGCAGGGGCAGGGCATCCAGCTTGCGCCCCACGTGTCCCCGACCGCCCTGCCCACGCCCCCACCTGCTGGGGGCGGAGGCACGTCCTTACCCAGCCCAGCGGCCTCTGGTGTCCCGAGCTTTGTCCAGCTCCAGCCTCCGATTGGCTGCCGAGAGTGGGGAGGTGCAGAAGCCCGATTGCCCTTGGGCCCCCCCACCCCGACCCAGTCCCATAAAGGCACCACCACTACCGCCTTCCTGCCACCCTCCTACGCCAGGCGCTCCAGCCCCTCGCGCCCGGCGGCAGGCGTGGCCCCGTGAGTACCCCCAAAGTGAAGCCCAATCAGGGTCTGGTGTGACAGCAGCACAGGGCGCCCTCGGGGGTCCCGGCAGGGTACTGTGGACGCCACGCCACCGCTCTGCTCTCCCTCCTGCTCGAGACGTTTGCGCCTGCGCTGGGGAAGGGACATCACGGAGAAGGAGGTGGCACCCTCCCTGGTGAGCTCCGCGCCCGGCCTGGGGGGTGGAAGGGGTTGTGACGGGGGTGTCACCCAAACCGGGGGCTCGGCGCCCCGCCAGTCCCCGCTTCCCCTGCGCGGTCACCAGCTGGGCTCACTCTTTGCAGCACCCCAACACTGAGAGTACCACGGATGGATCCAGGGAAGGCACGGTGCGCCGCCTCCGCGAAGCCTTCCTGAACTCTCCCATCACCAGGCGGGGATGGAGACTCAGGTGGAGCTGAAGAGCGACTTGCAGAAGAACCTCCCTCTCCCGCCGCCCCAGAGCAGCACGCCCGCGCAGCCCCCTCCCACAGGGTCCGGGTGAGGCCCTGGTGGGGACTTTGCCAGGCCCCTTGGGCCCAAAGGAGAGGGGGCCCGGGCTGGCTAGGCGCAGCGCTTCTTCTGAAGAAAGGAATGTGGTTCCCATCCTTTTCCTGCCTGCGCCGGGGCCGAGGTTGAGCAGCCAGCCTGCCACTGGCGGGGCCGTCAGCTGCAGGCAGTGCCTGGGTCTTAACCTTGAAGGAGGGGTCCTGGGGACAAGGGTTTTGTGTGTTACAAAGGCTGTAACTGGTCAAGATCGTCCGTGGCAGGGAAGTGGGGAGGGGCCTGGGGGAGGGTAGGTGTGCTTGGTCATCCCAGCCAGGCCCTGCAGTTGGACCTCTGCTTCTTCCAGGCCAGGAAAGGGCTGGATGCTTTACGTTAGAGAGGGAGTGGGCTGGGGGCATGCTGTGCACTTGAAGGGCGTGGCCACCTGCCCGACACCAGTGGGGGTGAGGGGCACGTGAGATCCCCGTGGGATGCAGGTGTATGCATTGCGGATGCTTGCAGGGTAAATACCGTGTATGTCTCAGAGCTGGATAACGTGGGGCTTGAATAAAAGTTGTGGTCTGCAGACTCCCCCTGGGTCTCTGCCCCACCCCCAAGCTGACCACCACCCCTGAGATTCAGGGCCCCCACCCAGCGCACGGGGAGGGAACTGGGCCTGCTGGGTGGGGCACTGTGCCGGGGTATCCTGGGCTAGACCCCTGCCCTGCTGGCCTCTTCTCTGGAACCGTGGTCGATGCCCAGCCCACTCCCCCGGCCCCTAATGACAAAGAAGACCCTCAGGGTGCTCTGAGGCAGCCACTGCTCCTTCCCCCCCCAGGCCTCCTGGGGGGAGCCTCCGTTTGTGTGAGCCCCGCTTGGTGCCCAAGTCGTGGGTTCCAAGGCAGCAACGTCACTGTCACAGCAGAGCATTCCGAGACCTTGCTGACTCAGGGACCCTGACACGTACACACCAGGAGCCGGGGGTGGGCTGGTATCCCTCAGCAGTGGGGGCTCGCCCTGACCTCCTTCGCCCCCTCCCTGCCCCTGCTGTGGCCGCCCAGCATGACGGAGCAGAGCAAGGAGTGGAACGTCCCCTGCATACCTCTTCCTGGTCCCCCAAATCTCGCCCCCCGTTTATTCCCCACCTTCTCCCACGTGGCAGCAGGGCTGAGAAGTGTCCTGCACTGAACCCGACAGGAGGGGGCGTGGGGTCACAGTGTTAAAGGGAGTGTGGCCCCAGACCCCTGCCCACCAGCTCCCTGAGCCCGCGGTGGAAGCTAAAGCCGGCCCAGGAGAGACCGGGGCACAGGTGTGGGGTTTGCTGCCCCCTGGCGGCTCGCGGCCTGGCCCTGCCGCCTGGCAGCTCCCGGGAAGGGAAGGGGCGCCGAGGTCTCTCCCGCGGCGGAGGCGGAGGCGGAGGCGGAGGCGGAGGTGGAGGCGGAGGCGGAGGCGTTGGCGTTGGCGTTGGCGGAGGGCTCCTCGGCTCAAGCCTGCGCCAGCCCCGGGTGTGTGCAGGGAACGGTGGGTGGGGACAGACAGCCAGGGACCGCCCCGGCCTGGGCGGGCCTTCAGGCAAGTTCTGGGAAAGGGGTGGGGTTACGCTGAAACCAGAGGGGCGTCACCTTCCGGGAAGCACCGCCCCGTGGGGGGGGCAGAGGCCGGCCTCACGCGGAGAGGGACCAGAGAGGGAGGTCAGCGAGCAGGGGTGTGTGGTGACCACAGCAGCCTGCGGCCGCCTTGTGGATACCGCTGCAGCCTCTGTGCCTGGAGCAGCTCCAGATCATGGGGTCGTGAGCCGCTCCCGCCCCAATTAAGGTGCCCACCTCTGAGCCCCCTTGTCCGCACTCAGGATTCTAGTTACCCTGTCTACCAGCACATCACTCCTCTGGGGGAGGGGACAGCCCCAATGGGCCATCCCTCTGCCCCATTCCCTGGCATGCAGTAGGTGCTTAATAAATGTGGGCTAAACAGAGCATGGTTTTCTGGAGGCTTGCGGAGCCTGGACTCAGGGTAAGGCCGCGCTGGCTCAGGGCCCTCCAGCTTCCCTAAGGGGGCAGGGGCAGAGACCCTCAGCCACGCAGCGGGCGACCACTGCGTGCCTGGGCCGATGCCCCCTCCTCTCCCCGCCAGCCTATCTCAGGGCCTTTGCCCAGGGGCAGGGCTGGGGCCGTGGACACACCCCCTGCTTCTGGGTCACTTGGGCAGTTGGTCAGTGTGGCTGGATGGCGAATCCAGGGATCCGATCTGTCACCTGTCAGATATCTCAGCAGCAGTATGGGGGGATTATTTGGGGGTCGATCGAGGGCTTGTGCGGAGGACCTTCTATGGGAAACAGGCACGCAGGTGTGGGACGTACACTGAGTGTGGAGTGGGAGAGCAGCCCGGCCCTGGGTGTCGCAGGCTCTCCATGGATACGCGTCAGCGTGTCCATTTCACAGGTGGGTGGGGGTTCAGGGCTGCCCCACAAATGCTCGAAGGGGCGAGAGAGAATGAGTGGGGGATGGGGAGCCTCTCACCAGGCTGCTGCCACACACGGATCTCCGGCGGCCTCAGCCTGCAGAGGCTTGAAGCAGGATCTCGGTTCCCGGGCCTCAGCAGTGACAGTGCTGAATTCCAGCCACTAGACCACGAGGGCCAGCGGCCAGTGACAAGACCCTGGCTTGTCTGCTTTGTAGAAATGCAATGAAATGAAATGAAACAAGTAAAGTGTTTATTAGGAGGAAAAAGGGAGGAAAAGGTACGTGTGGATGGACACACACAGGCGGGCTCAGAGGAAGAGTCGTGCCCTTGGGGTAGAGTTTGAATCGCTTATATGGGGCATTTCTTCTGGTTTCCTCTGGCCAGTCATCTTGGTTTGCCTGGCTCTGGGTCCGTATTTGGTTTATCTCAGGGTCCTCGCCTGTGTGCGTGCTCATCTCTTAGCCAAGATGGATTCTAGCGCAGAGGCCTATGGGTAGATTGGCATCACGTACTATGGGGTGGCACCCCTCCATCTTGACCCCCAAGGAGGCTTTCTGCGCATGTGTAGTCGGGAAGGTCTCCTTGACCTCGAGAATGAGGACTGTGTGGTCTCTTTATCTGGCAGGGCTCAGCTCCTCCTTGCTTCTGTGATTCTCTTTATCTCGGAGTATCTGTCCACAGCAGACAGATCCCAGCTGCTCAGCCCGGGGCCCATCTATCTCCTGCCTCAGCTCCAACATCCCCTTCATCGTCCCAGGTTTTCTTTGTGAAATTACATCCTGTGACCGTGTTTAAACAAAGGCGACAGGCCAGGGTGAGCTATCTTTTTTATTTCTTGATGACAAACATGATTATGGGGAAAAGCATGTTCAAGGTTCACATTAAAAAAAAAAAGGAAACTATAGCTCTTGAAGATGGAGGACAGGACAGGCACTCCAGGCCCAAGGGGCCTAACCCTCCCAGGTCACCTCCTGGGGGCAGTGTTTCCTGTTTCTGGTCGAGGACCGAAGCTGGCAAAACACCCCAGTTGGCATCTCCGAAGGTGCAGGGTCCACGGCCGGTGAGCTTGGGCACCTGTTGGCCAACTTTTCCTGCACCTCCAGAGCAAACTTCAATTCACAGTGCTTCCCTTTTATTTGTATTCTTTTAGTTGAACGTTTTGTTTGGAGATAATTCACAGGGAATTGTAAGAAACAACACAGGAGGATCCCACGCACCTTTCACCTGGTTTCCCTGTCAGTAACGTCTCGCAAAACTATAGTACAGGGATGAGAGCAACAGGCACTGATGGGGTCGAGATATAGAACATCCCATCCCTGCAAGGATCACTTCTGCTTTCTTTGGGGGAAAAAAAAAACAAAACTATTGAATCATTGATTTCAGATAGTGATAAAACATACATACATAATATAAAAGTTACCACCGTAGGCATCTGTAAGTGTACAATTCTGTGGCCTTAAGGACATAAACATTGCTGTGCAGCCATTGCCACCATCCGTCTCCAGAACTTTTTTGCCATCTCAGTAGAAACTCTCTCCCCATTAAACACTCACTCCCCCTTTCCCCTCTCCCGGTGGCCCTGGTGGCCCTTCTTCCACCTGCTGTCTCTGTGAGCTTGGCTACTCCAGACACCGCACATGCCTGGAATTAGTCGGTACTTGTCCTTTGGTGATGGCTTATTTCACATAGCATCATGTCCTCAAGGTTCATCCACCCTGCAGCAGACGTCAGAGCTCCATTCCTTCTTCTGGGTGAATAAACCTCCCTTGTACAGGGGTGCCGCTCTTCTGTGGCTGGATTCCCAGGTGTCTTCCACCTTTTGGTGATGGGGTGACTAACGCTGCTTTGCCACATGGGTGTACCAAGCCCTGGATGTGGCCGGGAAGGGCTGGGCCCGATTCATTTCCGAACCCCGCAGTCCAGGACTGAGGAGTTGGGGGCCCAGCGTGGAGAGTGGGGAATGGGGGGTGCAGCGGACAGGGAGTGCCTGGCGGGGCTCCCTTCTGGGGACAGCATGGGGCCCCCCGGTGCTGGCCTGGGGACTCGGCCTTGACCAGAAGTGAATGTTAATCTGTGTCCTGATCAGCCTTTTTCTTGTAAAAAGTGAAACTTACGGTTACCAACACTCACACCATGCAGAAGAGGATAGAGGAGAAAGCAGACGTGGTCTGTGGCAGTCCCCTACCCCCCCACCCCCACTTCCCCCATCGCCCCCAGCCCGGAAGCACACCTGGCGTTTTTCAGGCTGTGGAGAAGCATACGCACGCAGGAGGGACTTCGGCTGGGCCTCCCTGTCCTTGTGGCTGGGATGTGCGTGCACACACGTGTGTGGATGCTAGCGCACACTTTTGTGTGTGGGTGTCCCAGATCTTTTAGCAAATTGATCCCCCAGTTCTGCCCCAGGGTGGACTGCCACAGGCAAGAGGAAGAGCATCTGTTCATCTTGTTGCTACTTTACCTGAAGAAGCCGGATACTAGCCGGAGCGCTGCAGCCAGGCGCTGGGAGCACGTCCGCGTCCCACAAGGATGCAGTGAGGGTGTCCCGGTGAGGGTGTCAGACAGGAATCTGGGGTGTGGCGCTGTGCAGGGTGATGGGGGGAGGGCTGAAGGAGTACTCTCCATGCTGACGACTCGGCCTCTGTGCACAGGTGCCGAATCAAATCGCAGAGACAGAGTTTGGGGGAAGTAGAAAAGAATAGCTTTATTGCTCTGCCAGGCAAAGGGGCACAGTGGGCTCATGCCCTGAAAATTATGTCCCAGCCTGGGGGGATTTGGTGAGGAGTTTTATAGCCATGGCTCAAGGCTGGGCTTGCTGATAAGGATTGCGGTGCAGGGCCTGCGCTCCTTTAATCTGGCCTCAGGTGGTCTCCTCCCTTGTCTCTGCATCCCCTCCCTTCCCTGATTAGCAACTGCTCAAATCTGCCCTTTGGAACTCAGGGAAGGTCACGGAGGCTGGAGTCTATTCCCTACAAACAAGAAACGGGGGACACAGAAAGGTTTCCGTGCCCAGGATCCCCAAAGGCTCCTGTTCGGTTTCACTGTCAGGGGCCAGGTAAGTCCGTGATGGGGCATCTCAGTACATCTCATCCAGGACGTCGGTGGATGGAGCGGGGCTGGAGCTGTGGGTGTGGAAGGAAGGAGCTGCGGTCACTGCATCAGCCTGGTCACTTTTGTGCGGTGACGGTGTTTGAGTTCAGTCTGAGGTCAGACCTGGTCGGCATGTCCTTGCAGGTGTGACATGGTTCAGTTCACCAGGAGGGCAGTGATGCTGGCTGAAAGCACCGGGTGGCTTTCCTCCACCTCACCGTTGTCCAGCAGATTCGTTCCAAGTGCCCTCTTGTTGCCAGGTGCTGGCGACATAGCACTGAGCGGGGGAGAGAGTTCCCTGCGCTGGGGAACTGGCGTTCTGCTCGGAGACTGTTTGCTCTGAATTCACGTGTTGAAGCGCTGACCCCCAGGGTGGCTGGATCTGGAGACAGGGCTCTCAGGAGGTGGTTCCAGTTAAAGGAGCTCGAAAGGCAGGAGTCCTAATCCCATGAGACTGGTGTCCTTGTACGAAGAGAGACACAGGGATGTGCACAGAGAAAAGGACAGGTGAGGACGTGGCGAGAAGGCAGCCATTGGCGAGCCAAGGAGGGAGGCCTCAGACCAACCCTGTGACACCTCGATCTCAGACTTCCAGCCTCCAGACCCGAGAGAAATAAGTTCTCATTGTTTAAGCCCTCCAGCCCCAGGTACGTTGCCGTGGCAGCCCTTGCCACTAACCCCGGCCCCTTGCAGGCAGGCCTCAGCCCTGGTCCAAGCATCCCCGATCGGCGGTCACTCTAGGTTGTATCTGCCTGCTTCCGAATTTCACGTCCATGCAGTCGTGCAGCCTGGCTCCTTTGGGCCTGGTTCTTCACTCAGCATCGTGACTGTGAGGTTCCTCCGTGATGCTGTGCGTATCAAAATTCATTTTCATATTACCGACTAGTATCCCATTGTATGAATATGCCACACTTCGCATATCCACTCACCTGTGTGTCTGGGTGGTTTCCTGCTCTTGGTTATTACCAGGAAAAGCTGCTCTGGACTTCTATAAACGAGTTCTGTGTGGACACGTGGTCTCATTTCTCTTTGTTATCTACCCAGGAGGGGAATTGCTGGGTCCTATGGTAGGTGTGTATGTGACTTCGTAACGATTTGCCAGTCCGTTGTCCGAAGTGTCCGTTCCACTTTCCATTCCCACCGGGAGTGTTGAGAGTCCCAGTGGCTCCAAAGGCTCGTCAGCACTTGGTCAGACTTTTACCTCAGCAGCTCCGACGGTTGTTGTTTGGGTTTCCCCGCTGACCAATGACGTTGCGCCTCTTTGCGGGTGCCGTCTATGCATCTTCTCTGGTTTGGAGGATCTGTTCAAATCTCTTGCAAATTGGGTTGTTTGTCTTATTGAGTTGGAAGAATTATATCTTTTGGATCCAAGACATATGTGATGTGAATATTTTCTCCTGGCAGGTGGTTTGCCTTAGCTCCGGCCTCCCTACAGGATGGGCCATGGCCGGCATTGTGTCGCCACCCGCTGCAGGCCTCACCAGGAGTGGGCCCTGCCACATTGCTCAGCACACATCCTTCCTCAGAGGCGCCTTTCTCACCTTGTCCCTCCCACCCCCCCCGCAGGGCTCCTATTCATCCTTCAGAGCCCTGCCTGGCATCTGCTGCCTATAAGTGAGCCTTCACCACATGAAGCTACTCTGGCTTTTAGACTCGGCTTCCTCACTAGACCATGAGCCCCAGGAAGGTGGGCACCAGGCTGCTTTGCCTATCAGCCCCGTGCCCAGCCTGGGGCTGCCACAGAGCAGGGGGAGCTGAGGCTAGCCTGAACACAGAGGACAGGAAGGGAAGCCTCCAGAGTGGGGCTTGGGATGCCCCGTCCTCCCGCCCCCCAGGACTGTGGCTCATCTCCCAATCTCTCTCCACCCTCAAGACCCTGGAAATCTCCTTCTCAAGAAGAGAGGGGAAATGTGATCAGGGGTTTCCAGGAGTCCATCTGGAGGTGTCTTGACAGGGTGGCTGGGGTGTTGGGTGACACAGTGGGAGAGGCAGCCCCTTGGAGGGCACAGTTGGGGCTGTGGGAGGATCTCGAGGGGACAGCGGGTGATGGGGGCTGGAGTTGGGGCTCCTTCAGCTGCAGTAGAACTGGAATGGGGGAGATGCTCAGCCTTGTGTCAGGGTCTGTGATCCCGTCCGGGCACAGCCCTCCCCTGGGCCCTGAGGGTGCGGGGGGGTCTCTGGCACAGGCTCTGGCTCAGTCAGGAGAGGGGAGAGGAGGCCCTGGGTCCCAGCGCCGCAGTCATACAGGGAAGTGGGAGGAGAGGCCCTGGGATGCGGGCTCTGCCTCTATCCCCCCAAGTATAGATTGGGTGCAGGAGCCCCACGGAGCCTCAGACAGACACAGGGCTCTCTGGGGGACACCCTCTGATCCTGCCCTGCCTGCTGATGCTGGGGGCCTGGAGCCGAGGGAGGAGAGGGGACACCCAGCAGATGACAGCCAGAGATGGGGACACATGGTGAGTGGGGAAGGGCCCCGCCCCAGCCTCCTCCAAGGATGCAGGGGTGCCCCTTCCCCTTTACTGGAACCCCCAGGTGGCCTGCAGGCAGTGGAGAGGTGAATAGCAGGACAGGCCCTCCCAGGGGGACGGGAGCCTGTGCTGGTGGACGTCTCACAGGGGCTCCCAAGCCGCTGGGTCACACTTGTCGTCCACCCTGCCTCAGACTCCTGGAGTCTGTGGGGCTGGGCTGGCTGCACTGGGGGACAGGGGCCGGTGCTCAGCTCTGCGTCTGAGCTCTGCGAAGCTTTGCAAACAGGATGGTAGTCAACCCCCCCCAACGCCCATGACTGCACCCCTGCCCTGTCCCTTCCCTGGCACCCAGGCTCTCCTCCCCAGGCTCCCCTGGAAATGGAAGTAGGTGGCGACCGTGAGAACGTGGTGGCCGCTGGCCAGTCCTACTCGTGTAGCTCCTGCCTGGGGAGATCCAGGCAAAGCTGGCTGACCCCACGTGCCTGCAGCCTGGCGACACGCGCACCTGCCGCTGGGGTCCCCACCCTCCCGGCGTCCTGCTCCAGTGTCATGTGAGGTGGGGCTCTTCACACCCTCCTTCTGCAGCCCGGAGGCACAAGAGGGTGGCAGTGGTGGTCCCCCCCCCGCAAGGCCTGCCCCTGTTCACCAGCTCTGAGGGCACTGGTGGAGCTGAGAAGCCTGGGTGGGGAGAGACCCGAGCCCCACTGGACGGGAAGATCGGGGTTTGGGTCTGAGCACAGTTTGCACGGGGGACTCTGGGCAAGGCCCGTCCCTCTCTGAGCCCCTGTCTCCCCTTCAATGAAATGGAGCAAAATGACCCAGCCCTGCCTCTTTCCAGGGACAGGTGGGGTGTGGACAAGGTGGGGAGGCCCTCTGGCCGTCAAAGATGGCAAAGTGTGCGCTCCCGCATCCCCTCGGACTCCGCAGAGCTGAGCTCAGGAAGGTGCAGGAGGCAGCTGGACTCACAGCCTGGCGGCGGTGGGGACGCGCATGGGACACACTGCATGCGGGCGGGGACTGTCACCTGTGGAGGCTGGGCCAGGTAAAGGGAAGCCAAGCTGGGCCCCCTTTGTGGGCTCAGTGCACTGGGCGGAGCGCACATGACTTTTGGGGGGCCACCCGCTTCTACAGGAACAGAAGTGCGCCTGCTAATGCTCAGGGGCGGGGCCAGGAAGCTGGCACTGGCTGGGGCAGGAGGACCTGTGCCCGGAGACTGCACCAGTGGGGGCCCGACCTCCCCGCTTACACGCCCCTCCCCTCGCCCCCCCGCCCGGCCGGCAGCCCGCACCCCCCGCCTGACTCCGGTCTCCCTGCCTCTCCCCTGCACGCAGCCTGCACCCCCGTCTGAGCTGTCGCCGAGAGGGCTTGTTGCCCCAGCAGCTGTGGGCCCAGGGGACCCTGGGGGCTGGAGAGCAAACACTTCCTGCCGCAGGTGACCCCTCCTCCCTGGCTTTCTGGGGGACTGTAGCCAGGGTTTGAATGGTCCTGTGGAGGGACACGGAGCCTCTGCGAGGCGGGGGGCTGCCACCCTGGTGCCCGGTGCCCAAGGCTAATGCTTGGAGCCTGGGGAGACCCCTGAGCTTGTCTGCCTGTCCCACCACCCAGCAGCGTCCCCACTCCTGCCCCCTGGGTGTGCCCCACTGACCCCTCCCTCCCCATCCCGGCCTGGGCCATGTCCCTGTCCTGACCTCACATGGGCCTCTGTCCCCCAGTATCTGGCTCTCCCAGGCCCTGGCACCCTGCCCCCCTGGCCTCAGGAGAGCCAGGCCCACCACCAGCAGAAACTGTCCTCTACAGGCCCCTGCGCCGCAGCCCCATTCAGGAGTCTCAGGTGAGCCCCCTGCAGGCGAGGATGCCCCCTGGCCTGGCTGCTCTGGGAGAGCCTGGCTGGGACGTGCCCTTGGGGTGGGGCTCTGCAGTAGGCAGCCGATCTCCACCCACAGCGGGCAGCCCTGTCCTGGGTGATAAGCCCAGATGTTCATGCACCGGGCCAGAGGCCACCTGCTCCCGGCAGTGTGGTCCCCGCCAGTGCAGGCCGTGACTCCTCAGGGAGGGCCCCTGACTGCCGCGCGGAGCCAGCCCTGGGACCAGGGCCCCAGCGTGGCCTCCCCCAGCCCTGGGACCAGGGCCCCAGCGTGGCCTCCCCCAGCCCCGGGCCAGGAGCAGCCTGTCTCCCCAACTGGGCAGGCCTGGGGGCCTCCCCTGCTCTGATGCTTCTGGCTCCCCAGGGCTCAGCAGGCCCAGCACAGGCCAGCAGGGAGGCTGGCATGCTGTCCAGACCACAGGGCCTTGGGCTCCCTGAGGGTGGCGTTCCCACACTGCCAGGCAGGGGGTGCCAAGACCTGAGCGGGCTAGTCACACTCAGGCATTCCTGGAGCCTGTCCTGGGTCCACCCGTGGCATCCCTGCAGGGCATGGCCAGAGGCAGGGGCTGCTGCCCCATTTCACAGAGAGAGAGACTGAGGCTCGGTGCCATCTCCCTTAGGTGCTGTACCTCCTGCTCCCAGCGATGACCCTGGGCAAAGAGGAGGCGGCGGCCCGAGTGCAGCCCTGGAGGGACCCTCTCTGTGGGGCTGGTTTGGGGGTCCAGCGCTGTGGGCTGAGGGCAGATCCCCCCGCCCCTTCCCTGTCCAGGAGTCCCTCCCTTCACAGCGCCCACCACCAGGGCTGGCATGAAGCCCCTGGCAGGGGGCACAGACGGCAGGAGTGGGCCATGAGCCCTGTAGGGTGGCCCCTGTGACAGAACCAGGCCCAGGTGTCCCAGGAGGGCTCCACGTTCCCCCGGAACGGTCTGACTTCCCCCAGCATGCTCACCAGGGCGTGGGGAAGAGCCCAGGTGCCTTTAGGTCACTGCAGATGGGGTCGTACCTGCCGGGGTGTCCAGTGATGGGGGGCTCCCTCCGGCCCTCCCAGCCCTGAGTGCCCTGGGTCCCTGGGCTGCAGGGCACCGGGTGAGGCTGCCCTGTGGGGAGTTGCTCCCTGCAACCCCAGGGCGTCCATGGTCCACCTCAATGCCTGATCGAGGGTCTGCAGTGCCAAGTCTGTGACCCAGGTAGGAAAGCTGACCCCGGCCCCCAGATCCTGCTACTGCCCCAGCCCCAGCATGTGGAGGACAGGTGCTGCCCCCGGCCCTGCCCCGCCTCCCGGGGATCTTCCCTGCCGGGAGCCTTAGGCCTGTGTCCACACCTGTCTGACCCCCAGTGGAGGCCGGCGCTTCCAAATGAGGAAACGGAGCAGAACACGACTACAATTTAGAGAAATCCCTTCCAAAGGTGATGCTCACATAAGGCCACATTCAGGCCCGTCCGGTCCAGTCCCAGCCCCGGGAGGGACGTGCCCACAGGACCGTCCTCCGGATGAGCGCCTGGGGCTCAGAGGGCCGGGGGTTGGGGGTTGGGGCGCCAGGAAGGGCTAGTGGCTGCCTCCTCACGGGGCTGGCTCAGTGCTTGGGCGGCTCAGGAGCGAGGCCTCCTGCAGCTGACGGGGAGGTGTGTGTGAGGGGTCTGCAAAGCCCCCTGAGCAGCGGCCCCTCTCTCTGCTGGGTGGAGTCTGAAGCGAGCTCAGGAGGGGTCCCACCAGCTCCCCTTGCCTCCACGCTCGGGCCCGGGGGGCTGAAGCTCCCAGCAGGCACGGCCCGAGGTATCTCAGGCACCTGCGTCCCGGACCCGTTGATCAGCAGGTCGGCCCCTCGCAGTGAACTCGGTTGCAGTGTCCTCCACAGCCTCTGCGGTGACACCCGGCAGGGCCTGCAGAGCCTGGAGAGCCGCATCCACTTCTGCTGGACACGCTCAGCTCCAGCCCGGCTCCAGCCCCCCGGTGTCCCGGGGACCCAGTTTGTATGGGAGGAGTTATGTCTCTCTTCCCAGCTTAGCAGGCAGGGCTGTAGACTAAGGACTCAAGACCATCAGAGGCCTGGGAGCGTCTACCCACCCCCGCAGCATCACCTCCAGCTGCGGGGACAGGTATTAATATCCAGCTGGGGGGACAGGTATTAATACCTGGAGGGAGAATCTCCCTTTGGTGGGTCTTCCTGTGGAACAGAGACACACATGAGGAGGAACCAGACAGAGATGTGGGGCCTCTCCCCAGGAGACTGAGCTTTACAGAGACAGGCCAGGCCAAAGCGGACAGGGCTTCTTGCTGGCCTGACCCCCAGGGGCCCAGGACACACGAAGAGATATGGGGGCAAACCTGCCCACCTCCTCCGTTGCCAAACCCTGGTCCCTAACTCCAATTTGACCGTCAGGCACAGACAGGGGGTCAGCACTTCAGAGGGGAGGTTCCCCCCCACCCCTCAAGGAGCAGGTGCCACAGAATTGGGGTGAGAAGGGACACTGGCCACTGCCCAGCCGGTCTGCTCAGAGCCTGGAACCCGAGACCTCTCTGCGCCTTGGGGGACTTCGGGTGAGGACACAGCAAGGATTTGCTGACACACCCTGAGATGGTCGCCGACTTCTCTAATTTGGATATCTTTGCTGAGTACCTGCTCCCTTTTGGGTGTGCATAGGGCTTCCCAAAGGCCAGAGCTGGGTCTACACAGGCCGGATGTTGGTGTCCAGCTGGGACCTGGTGCAGACGAGGAGCCCAGAGTAGGGCAGATAAGAGAAGAAGGGAATAAATGAACGAACCAGTAAAGGAATGGACACTTAGGCTCTTGGTGGGGACACGACCTTGACAACGGGGCTTCTAACCCTTTATCCCAGTGCCTCTCCCAGCTGTTTGCAGCCTGCCCTGTGCCCCCACTGCCCCCTCAGGGAGGATGGGAGCTCAGAGTTCATGGCTGTGTGTGGGCATCAGGGAGGAAGAGGGCTCCCCATCCTGTCCCCCTACCATTGAGAGATCTCATGACACGGTGGCTCTGGCTCTGTGGGAGGTCCACATCCCTAAGGGGCAAGGAATGCTGGAGACACTCTTGGGGTCTGCCTCCTCTAGATTTGAGGGATAGGGCGTGGAGGGTCTCTGGGCTGTCACTCCTCGGGACCTGAGCCCTGACAGGACCACAGGCTTTGCTCACCAGGTAGCCTTCTGGTTTTCATGCATTGCCAGTATATTATGACAAGTCCCACAAGAACGACGGGGATGATAACCACGAGATAAATGCTCCAGGAGGAACAGGTCACGTGATGTTGTGCTGCTGGTCCCAGGCTTTGCCTCCCACTCGAAAGGGTTGCCGCACTTTGGAGACAGGAGAGGCGGGATGTGTAACAGCACACGTGGCACCAGGATGCCTGATGCTCACAGCGATCCCGGAGGTACCTCGGCCTCGGGGGCTGCACGGCTGGGTTTGGGAACTGTGGCATTTTCCCCTTGTTTCTCCGTCCCTACTGGGCAAACGGCCCCCTGCTGCTACTAGTTTCTGCATGGCCTGCCCTTTCTGCCTTCAATACCCAGAAACTGAAGTCCTTCTCTTTTTGGCATAGTAACTTGGTTTTGGAGCCTGGACCTTCAGCCACTCCCAGACCCGTCATCCTCCCAGGCCCAAGGGCAGGCTAAGGAGGCAGCAGCACCCCCTTGGGTCTCAGTTTTCCCCCTCTCTCTTGGGAGGCCCTGTGGAATACCGTGTGGTATCAAGAGGGGCACTCCCCCCTCCCCAAACCCAGGGCAGGCTGATTGCTGCCCCTTCATTCTCCAGCCTTGTCCAGGGCCTGGAGCCGTCTGTGGGCCCTGGGGAGTGAGGCCGAGTGCCAGGAACCGCAGTCCCTCGGAGCGGGGCGGGCCATGGCCAGGTGGGACCCCGCGGTCCGAGTCGCCTTGCTCCACCCCTCAGCCTCTGTGCCAAGGGCCCTCATCGGTAAGATTGGGTGATACTGAAAGGTGTCAGAGGGCTGTCGCGAGGAAAAAACAAGACAAATCGCCAAGGCACCTAGTACACTGCTGTTATCCCTTTCGGGTCCCTTTCACCCAAAGTTTGGGGGTTAAAGGCAGGTATTAGCTGGCATGAAATTGACAGTATTTTATGATTAAAGCCAACACGAACGTGTAACTGAGAAAACGCTGCATTCTCATGGATTTTCAAGATGAAACAAGACCACGGGAAAAGCTAAGCCCTCGGACTCCTCCACCAGATGGGACCCCCACCGCTCCGTCGCTTACCACCCCGCACTCCACGACTGACCCCGCCCCCAGCCGGGCGCTGCACTCTGCGCAGGCGCACCTCCAAGCTCCGCCCACTATCAGCGGCGCCATTGGCTGACGGGCTCATGCATATACAAAACGAGTGCCCGGGAGCCTATTCTGCTTACGGGCAGCTGCGGTAGGCGGGACCGGGGCCGGGGCCGGGGCCGGGGCGGAGGGGGCGGGCCGGGGCGGTGGGGCGTGTCCGAGGCGGAGCCGGGCCGCGCGTCGCACTGAAGGCTGAGCGGACTGCTGGAGAGCGGGCTTGCTGCTGGTGTCCGGGGTGGCAGTCGCCATGAGCACGGTGGACCTTGCCCGCGTGGGCGCGTGTGTCCTGAAGCACGCGGTGACCGGGGAGGTGAGGCTGGACGGGCTCAGGGTGGTGGGTGCGCCCCGGCACCTGGCAGCGGCATCCGAGGCTGGCGCTGGGGCACAGGGCGGAGCTGGGGCGCAGGCTGGGCGCGCAGGCTGGGCGCGCAGGCTGGGCGTGCGCGGCGTTGGCCGGGGGCACGGGGCGCGGGAGCGGGGCCGGGGGTGAGGACGTGCGCACGGGCGGTGGTCCGACGGCGCCTCTCACCCGCCCCGGCGCAGGCCGTGGAGCTGCGGAGCCTGTGGCAGGAGCAGGCGTGCGTGGTGGCCGGCCTGCGGCGCTTTGGCTGCATGGTGTGTCGCTGGATCGCCCGGGACCTCAGCAGCCTGAAGGGGCTCCTGGACCAGCACAGCGTGCGCCTGGTGGGCGTGGGGCCCGAGGCCCTGGGCCTGCAGGAGTTCCTGGACGGTGGCTACTTCGCAGGAGGTGCCTGCACTCCCCACCCTCCTCCCCCTGCGGCCCCCCCTCAAATGCCCAGCCCGCCCTCAGACCCCTCCTCAAACTCAGGGCATTCACTGCCTCCTTCTTGCACAGCCTAGGCCCTTCTCTCTCCAGGAGCAACCTTGATAGGCTACTGTGTCCCCTCCCCTCCCCTCCCCTCCCTCCCCTCCCCTCCCCTCCCTCCCCTCCCTCCCTTCCTCCCCTCCCTCCCTCCCCTCCCCTCCCCTCCCCTCCCCTCCCCTCCCTCCCTCCCCTTCCTCCCCTCCCCTCCCCTCCCCCTTTCCCTCCCCTCCCCTCCCCCTTTCCCTCCCCTCCCCTCCCCCTTTCCCTCCCCTCCCCCTTTCCCTCCCCTCCCCTCCCCTTTCCCTCCCCTCCCCCTTTCCCTCCCCTCCCCCTTTCCCTCCCCTCTCCTCCCCCTTTCCCTCCCCTCCCCTCCCCTCCCCTGCCTTCTCCGGCTGTGGCCTCTACCCGCCTGCCCCAGACATGATGTTCTTCCCACTGTGGAAGGCTCAGTGGTGACTCTGGCCTGCAATCCAGGGCAAAGGTCTTTACTGGGTCAGTTGCCAGCTCCTCGCCTCCCCAGGAGCCAGATCCTGAGCTTCTCCAGATGCTTTCCCCAAGGAGTATCTGGGATCAGAGCTCAGGCTCCGCTGCCTCCCGACCCCACCCCGCTGGACCCCTCCCCTCACAGAGCCCTGGGCCCAGTGGCAGAGTCCAGACAAGTCCTGCTTCTCCCTTTCCACCTGTACCTCTGGGCCTCTGCCTCTCCTCTAACAATGGGGACAGTCAGCCCTGCTCTGCCCCTCCTGGTCCTTGGTGGGCGAGCTGGGTACCAAGGGTGGACAGAAGGCCGGATGCAGGAGGGTGGGCCAGGGGGGCAGGTGGGCCTGGGACACCCACCTGTGGCCTCTACTTTTCAGAGCTCTACTTGGATGAGAGCAAGCAGTTTTACAAGGAGCTGGGCTTCAAGCGGTGAGCTGGGGGCTCGGGGCTTCACCGCTCCCTTCTTCCTCTTCTCCCCTCCCTCTCTCCCTGGCCAAGCCGGCTCTGGGGCCATCCACTGCTCCAGCCAGCCCTGCTGGGCTCTCTTTTGGGTGCCGAGTGTCTATTATGGGCTGTAGGTTAGGCTTCTCACCCAGGGCCTCCCCACAACTGGCTGCAGAGGGCACCTGGGCCTAGTGCCCCAGTCAGGGGCCACCCTAGCCACCTCGGGTGCATCTGTCACCGGCTGGCTGCCTCCTCTGATTGGCAGTGCCAGCTGAGCCGGCACCCCCGGGCTCACCCAGTCCACACTCCCCACACCCTCTGTGGGGCCCCAGGCCTGCCAGCCCACAGGCTGGCTGCCCCGTGCCTCCTGAGCCCCTGGTGAGATGGGGCGGGGCCTGCTTGTGGGAACTGGTCTGTGCAGAGACTGGGGGCAGGCGCTGGGCTGTCTTTGGTGAAGAGGCAGAGCCTGGACAAGCCAGCCGTGTCTCGGCAGGTACAACAACTTGAGCGTCCTGCCGGCCTCCCTGGGGAAGCCTGTTCGTGATGTAGCCGCCAAGGTTTGTGACGGCCAAGGTCGTGTGGGACTCAGGTGCAGGGCCTTCTGTCTGGGACTGACCTGGGCCTGCTCCCCTCCCCCCAGGCCAAGGCTGTCGGCATCCAGGGCAATCTCTCCGGGGACCTGCTGCAGAGCGGAGGGCTGCTGGTGGTCGCCAGAGGTGGGCCAGGGGCGGGGCATCAGGGGCCACCGCAGGGTCACGGGGTCGGGGGTGCAGGGCCACGTACTCAGGTGGGAAGGTCTTGATGAACTTGACCCTGCCCTCACCCTCCCTCCCTCCGGCTTACTGATCTCAGCACAGTTACCCCCTTAGTGGAGTGGCCCAGCTCTGAGTGTCATCCTAACTGGGCGGGGTGTGGCCAGAACAGCTCACTCATCTCAGTAACCAGGTGGGATAGTGGCCACACAGGGGCACCCTGACGACGCCCCCCCCCCCCCCGCCCGCCGGCTGCAGGTGGAGACAAAGTGCTGCTACACTTCGTCCAGAAGTCTCCAGGTGACTACGCCCCCCAGGAGAGCATCTTGCAGGCCCTGGGCATCTCTGCGGAGGTCTGTACCAGTGAGCCGCCCAAGGTGAGCCCAGGTCTGGGGCGGGCGCTGCGCCAAGAATGCTGCCCCCCCCCCGCCACCTGCACCACCAACCCCTGGGTTGAGCACTTGCTGTGGCCAGGTGCTGAGCCAGACCTTGTTGGCTTTAGGTGGTTCTGGGCTCACAGCAGCCCCAGGATGTCACTGCCACCCCACTTTGCGGTGACGGGCCAGGGGCAGGGTGGCCAGATGGGCAGGCACAGCAGGGCCCTCTCCAGGGGACAGGGGGCTGGTCAGGGGCTGCAAGGCAGAGGAGGGGCCCGTCCTCTCAGCCTGGGAGGGCTGGGGTTTGTCCCAGGTGACCGTTGCCCACGTTAGTTTAGCATGGTGCTGGTGGTCTACCTCCTGTGCCCCGAATGGAGGGGACTGTCCAGCACACTCCTCCTTCTGCTTGGGCCACAGACCCGGAGGGTGGGATCCGCTGCTCTTGGCCCCGGGGAGTGTGGCCAGGCTGACGGGGCCTCTGCTGGCTCCGCAGTGTGATGAGGCGTGCTCAAGGTGAAGGCCCCGGGCCTCCAAGGATGTGAGCGGCGTCTCCTGCCCTGGGCACACTGGGAGCTGGATGTGAACAAATTCCAGAATCTCTGGGCTGGGGCTCAACTCTGCCTGGTCTGCAGGCAGCGATGAGCATTAAACTGCACTTTCTGGACAGTGTTTCTCCATTGCCTCTGAATCTTGCGTCCTTGGCAGCCCTGGCCACCCCGGCCTTCATCGCTCTTGGCTTCATGCAGGCCAGCGGGGCGGTCATGCCTCCCGAGGCGGCACCTTCCCTGCTAGCAGAGTCGCTTTCCCTGGTGGGTTGTTGTTGGTGGACGCGCCCCTGCAGCCTCCCTGGAGACCTCAGGCCTTTGGCACATGTGGGTCAGGGGTCTGAGAACAGGTCCAGGGTGTGGGAGACGAGGGTGGGATGGGCTCCGTCTGATAGTGAGGAAACTCCCCAAGCTCCAGGCGGGAGCCCGGCCCGGAGGGGTGGGAGCTGACTGGGTTTCCAGGGAGGAGATGGTTTCCATTCCACCAGCTGGAGTCTGGGGGACAGTCGGGGACTTTTAGGGAAAGGGCTGCTCTGCCAGCAGGCCCTTTACTCACGTGAGACTTGTCATGTGCGCCCCGCTGGGGGTGGGGGGTAGCCTGGGGGGGGATGTCCGGTTCCCCCGATGCCCCTGTCACGAGGCGGGGAGGTGACAAGCACCTCAAACCTAACAGGTCTAGAGCAGAACTCCTGTCCTGCCCCGTCAGGAGCTCTCTTGTCTGAGTTCAGATGACTTTCTCAGCACCCTCCATGCCCCTGGTCCAGGCCTGGACAACCACAGTGGCCTTCTAGCTGGCGTCCCAGCGTCCCCAGCCCCCAGCAGAGCCTCTCTGTGGTCATTTAAAAACTCAGGGCAGGTGACAAGGTTTAACCGCTCACTGGCTTCCAGTTACACAAAACCCCAAATCCAGATTCTGGGCTGCAGCTCAGATACCCCCGCCCCTCTCCTGGAACTCAGCTCCTTCCTGGGTCAGGATCCCCTCTCCCTACCTGAACTGTGATCCCCGAGGGCGGGCATTTGGGGGCATCGTGGTCATTGCTGTGCCCCCAGCAGAGAGACCCTGGGGAAATTGTCAGGAGCGCCCTGCCATTTCCTCACTTGGCCACCAGCAGTCAGCGGCAGGTGCAGCGGGAGAGTGGGGCACTTTCTCAGGTATGTCACCCCGACGGCCGGCCCTGGGCCCTGCTACACAGACAAGGCAGCCGACTGCTTTAAAGCCTTTACTTAGCTCAAGTCTGAAGCTCGTGGACGTCTGAGGAGGACGCGCTCTGGCGAGCGGGCAGAAGACTGATAACCGTGTCTACAGGGCTGCGGTGGGTGGTGTGGATCCTCGCGGGCGGGCGCGGAGGGGGCTCAGGGCCGGGTCGCACTCCAGGCCGGGCGCGGAGGCCGGGCGCGGCATGGGTGGGTTGGCTGCGGGTGGGTCGGCCGCCAGGAGCGGGGCGCACGCCGGGTCCTCGCTGGCAGCACCGTCTCCGCGCGGACGGGGCATCTCGGGTCGGCGGGTGGGCGTGGGCCGCGCAGCTCGGCTTGGCCTTGGCTACCAGACATGGCATCGCACCTTCGGGTGCATAGGGGAGCCCCGCGCGCAGTGGAACGCGTCTGCGAAGGCGGCCAGGTTCTGCAGCGAGCCCAGCACCCTGCGGGTGGACGGAGGAGCCTGAGACAGCGCCGGCCCGGGCGCGGGGCTCAGGGGCACGGGGGCCACTTGCCTGTACTTCAGGGGGCTGTGGACGTCGGTCTTGATGGACTGGATGGCGAACTCGGGCCGGTAGGACCCGCACCACACCTGTGGGTGCATGAGGGGCATGTCTGCGGGACTTGGAGGAGGGGCAGGGGGATGGGGTGCAGGGGCAAGGAGGACCAGAGGGGATGCTACGGGGGCACCGTGGGCCTGGGGAGGCAGGCGCCCCTAGGGCTGTGGCACGGAGGGAGTGCGGCCTGGTTCCTCTCTGGGCACAAAGGAGTCCCGTCAGGACCCCCGCTGCTCCTTCTTGGGTGGGGGGAGGGAAGCCAGCGGGTCACCCCTCTCCCTCCACAGCTACGTCTGAATCTTCCCCGGCTCCAACGCCGCCACCATCCTTTCCCTCCAGGAAGCCTTCCTGGCCCACTAGTTCTGGTTCTGCCTGGCTTGCCCGCCAGGGTGTCCCTGGAGGCATGCGTCAGTGGGGGCCCGCCAAGGGTGCAAGTGGGGGAGCCGGTTTCCAGCCAGTGGGGCAGGGGACCGACCCCCACCTGTGCATAGCTGATGAAGAACAGCTGCTTGTCGGTCAGCTGCAGTCCTGGCAGCGGCTGGTCCTTGCCGCCTTCCGCCACCCACTTCAGGTAAGCCTGCAGGCACCAAGCGGGTGCTGGGCCAGGGCCTGCCCTCCTGGGGGCAGCACCGGGCTGGCCAGGACTCCAGGGTCCTTGCATTGGGGCGGAAGGGAGGTCTGGCTTCCGGCCCTCCTCCGGTGGGGGTCCTGCCCCTGCAGCGTGGGGCCTCTGAGAACCCCAGGGACCATCGGTAGGAGCCCACTGCCTGGGCAGCCCGCCACATGAATGAGCGCCTGACGGCCAGTGCCCGAGGCTGCTGGTGCAGGGCTGTCGCTGAGGCTGGCGGGCGTTCAGTGACTGTCACTGCCTTACTTGGCAGTGGGCAGTGGTCTCCCCAGAGCGTGGAGGCCTCAGTTAAGCTTGGGGTAAAGTGTGGGCCTGCCCGCCTGTGGCCGGCAGGCTCCCCCAGGGCTCTGCTGCCTCCCTGTCAGATGAAGGGTCCCGGGATCTGCCTGGGCTTGGGAAGGGGTCAGTCCCTGCCGCGCTGAGGGGCCGTCCCTGCCTGGACCTGGTCGCTCCCCGCCCCACCTCCTCGGGGGCCCTGCTTGGACGCACCTTGTAGGCCTGCCGCACCCCTCCATTGTCTGCGATGTTTTCCCCGAGGGTACTGAAGCCATTCACCTGCAGGCGGGAGACAGGATGGCGGGGGTGCCCGGGCTCCCCAGCTCCGCCCTCCCCCAGGCCAGGGCTGCGGTGTGTCCGGGTGGTGGCCGCTCACGTTCTGGTCGTCGGCCAGGTCCCAGGAGTAGTTACCATACTGGTAGACCATGCACTCCGACTGCTTGCGGAAGTGCTGGGCCGAGAAGTTACTCCACCAGTCCATCATGTTCCCGTTCTTGTCGAAGTTCCGGCCTGGATGGGGGCGGGGGGCTGCCCACGAGGCCCGGCCTGTGCAGCGCCAGCCTCTCCCCCACGTCCTCCCGGGAACCCCAGTGTCTAGAGCTCACGTGAGCAGAGAATGGGCCCCCTGTCACGGGGCTGCTCAGGCCCTGGGGGATGGAAGGCTTCAGTGGTGTCCATGCCATCCCCAAGGTCAGGGCCCGGGGTCTTGGGTCACAGGACCCCAGAGGCACTGTGGACTAAGGAGCCTTGCTGTGGTGTCCACACTCTCTAAACCCCAGGGGAGGGGAGCGCTGGACCCTGGGGACATGGGGCTGCCCTCAGAAGGTTTCGCTGGTCTAGCCCAATGGGAAAGGCAACCTCGCTGGGTGGCAGCTGGAGGCCCCTGGAACCAGGCAGGAACCAGGCGGGGGGCCCCCGCGCAGCGGTGGGAGGGGTGTGTTTGTGACTGGAGGTGCGGCTCTGCCCTCCAGGCAGCCCCGTACCGTTGTCATCAAAGCCGTGGGTGATCTCGTGCCCGATCACCATCCCGATGCCCCCAAAGTTCAAGGCCTGGGGCTGCTCCTTGCTGAAGAAAGGAGGCTGGAGGATCCCGGCAGGAAACACTGTGCGAGGAGGCGGCGGGGGGCGGAGTGAGCTGTGGGCGAGCACACCTGTGCGCCAGGCTCGGGGTGGGTGCACCTCGGCGTCCTGGCATTTAACCTCACGGCCGGGAGGTGAAGGTTATGATCCCCTGCCGCATTTTACAGAGCAGAAAACGTAGGCTCTGAAGGCAAGACGGCAGGGCTTATGGGGCGTGGGGTGAACATACCAATCTGGTTTCGGTTTGGGGAGTAGAACGCATTCACCGCAGCGGCCCCGGTGATCCAGCTGTGATAGACAAGTGGGTCATTCAGAGCCCAGGTCTCCTGGGCCTGCCCTCCAGGTCCCCCTACTCAGCTGGCCAGAGCCCACCCTGACCCATGCACAGCGGTCATGCCACGAGGCCAGCACGGCCAACGGCCAGGGCAGGGTCTAGGCCAGTCCAAAGCCCTGGCTTCTCCCTGGGACCCCAGAAGCAGAGGGCGGGTGCGGGGGGGCTCTGAGTCAGACCCACCGCCCTCCCCCGCTGGCCCATGTGCCCCCCTTCCCCGTGCCCTCCCCACTCACAGGTTTCGGTCCACCTTCTCCCGAAGCTTCCTGAGGCTCCGCTGGGCGCCAGCCTTGAGATTCTGCAGTCCGTTCTCAAAGTACAGGTGCTCCGAGAAGTTCAGCTACAGGAGATGGGTGGGCATGCGTGCGGGGTCCTCGAGGGGCCCGGGGGTAAGGGAGGTCCAGGGCGGCTGGGGACTGGCCTCAGGACTCGCCAGGCAGTCCCAAATGTGGCCCACAGGCTCTGCCTGCAGTGGACTAGGGGCCAAGCCTGGCTCTGTGCACTTACCGGGCAAGATCCAAGTCCCTCCCAGCCATGGTTTCCCCACCTGTAATGGGAGGTGATGCCAGAGCCCCAGCATGCGGCCAGGGGGCTGAGTTACGGACGGAATCCACCCCCGGTAGCTGAGGGCCCAAGGTCCTCGGGAGCTGGCTCAGGGGCGGGTTGGGTTGGGGCCAGGGGACGGTGGGGCTGTGTGGGTGGCACGCACATTGGAATACTCCTCGTCCAGGTGTTTGTTCCCCTCCTCCAGGATGTAGTCGGGATACCCAACCTGCTCCTGGATGCTCATGGCCTAGGGAGGAGATGGGGGCCGGTCCCTGCCCACCCCACTGTGGGCATCCTGGCTTTGCCCCCGCCGTGTGGGTAAGGGGCTAAGGGACTCGCCCTCCTTGCAGGCTGTGGGGAGGCTAATGGGGACAGAGCGTGGAAGGGCTCGACCAGAGACCGACCTTCGCACCCGGCCGCCAGCCAGGGGTCTGGGGTCGGGCCGGGCAGAGCTGCTTGGCTGCTGTCACACCAGCCCAGAGGGGGTCCTGCCCCCTGGGGCCGTGGCCGCCCCCGCGCATTGCTGGGGGGTCTCGCCTCTGCCCGCAGCCCCTTCCTGAGCCCCCCACCCCCAGGCTCACTGCCCTCATCTCTGAAGAAGGGGTGGCGACGATTACCCTGTACCCCTCGCACCGGGGCCACCCTCTCCCAGCCTCCTGCCCACCTTCTCCTGGGCCGCCTTCTTGGATGACTTGTCCATCCAGCTCAGCTCGTCCAGGGTCTCCATGAACACTGCCCGCAGCTGGTCGATGAGCTCTCTGACCTGGCGGAGGCGCGTGACCCTGGTGCCCAGCTGATCGGCATTGGGGTCTCTGCAGGGGGCCGCTCCGAACGTGGTGGGGGGTTGGGGGCGGAATCTGACCCCCTGGGACAGGGTCCCCACGGCAGCACTCTGTCCTGGGTGGGCCTAGGGCCTGCCAGGCCCTGGACCCACACCTCGTACAACTTGCCCCCTTCCCAGGCAGGCCCTCAGGGCTGGGGGTCGGGGCCAATAGCTGTTGGGGGCCAGAGGCCTGGGGCGGGCAAGGCTTCCCCGCATCCCGCTGTGTGATGGGGCGCCGGGCAAACACGTGCTCCCCGGTACCGCTGAGCACACAGGCGCTGCTGGGGCGAGAGGTGCCACGGGCTGGTGTCCCCTGGCCCAGGGCGGGGTCTCCGGGCACGCACCATGTTCTTGCTGTCCCTGGGGAAGGCCTCCTTGACGTAGAGTGAGCCCACGGCGCTCTCCATGTTACTGTTGACGTAGCTGACGCACTCCCGCCAGCGCACCTCCTGTGCCGACGTGCCGTACAGCGCCTGGCACGTTTCATTTCACCACGTTTACCAACGTCTGCTTCCCTGGCCTCGGCCCCAGTGTGCCCAGGGGCCAGTGGGGGACATTGGTGAACTCAGACACCCCCTTTGAACACCGCCCCTGGTGTGGGAGGACCGGGTGTGCAGTTTGGAAGGCTGGGCTCCCGGCCCAGGCCGACCCCGGGGTGCGGGTGCCCTGCCCGGCCCCGAGTTCCTCCTTGGCCCCTGTCCCTGCCACCCTGGCCTGGCTGTCTGGCCGACTCTGCTCTCAAGGACTCCAGCCCTACCCCAAAGCACAGGCTGGCGTTGACCTTGGGGGCCTTGTCTAGCTCAGCCGTGAGCCGCCAGCTGTCTGGGCCCTGGTTTTCCCGTCTCCAAAATGACGATGAGAATGTCTGCCCATCTGTCCCTGGGGACACAGGGCACAAGATGGAAATGTGCCCCCCGTCAGATTTCTGGCCCCCAATCGTGGCCCCCTCGGAGCTCTGCCCAGCATCTGGCCACACGCTCCGGGGCTGTGGGGTTTCCTGCCTCTTAGCAAGTCAGTGTGACTCATTCTCTGTCCTCTGAGCTCTGGGATTCAGCTCCCTTCTCCACGCTTGGCTCGTGGCGTCCTCAGCCCAAGACGGCAAAGCAGGAGGCCTGATTGCCACAACGGCTTCTGCCCCCATCTCCCCGATCGGGGCCGGACCCCTGCGTCCACTCGGCCTGTGCCCCAGCAGCGGCCAGAATGACCACACCAGGCGGGACATCGGACTGTGGTTCCCGCTCTTAACACCCCAGTGGCTCTCAGTGCACGTGGAATCCGCATGCTGCTCTGGCCCATGGTTGCCTCCCCCTCCTCCCCGACCTCATCTCCCTCCTTCCCCCATGTGACCCCGGGGTCCCTGCCCCAGGACCTCTGCACTAGCTGTTTCTGCTCCTGGGAATCTGGCCTGGGTCGTTCGTGCCTTGAGGTCTCCATGGTCGCTTTCTCAGAGAGGCTCTCCCTGCCCTCACCCCCTCCCCTCACATCCTACTTGCTGGTCTTGAAAGAGCAGATTGTGCTTTGTCGATGGCTTATTGTTAGGCTGCCCCAAGAGGGCGTGTCTCATGAGCCTGGATCGCAGCTCTGATCCCAGGGTGGACCTTGGTGCTTGGCCCACAGCAGGTGGTCAGTGTTAACAAGGAAACAGGCCAGGCTCGGTGCAGGGGCAGGGCATCGCTCACCTTGCGGTAGTTTGCGCGTGCATCCTTGAATCTCTGGCTCAGGCTGCTGATGCGGTCCAGGACCAGGCGCCAGACCAGGTAGTTCTGCATGGTCCTGGGGCAGGAGGCAGAGGGCAGCGGATAGAACAGGTGTGCGCTGTTTGCCCAGGGAGAGGGTGTGGTTTATGGGCCCTTGGACAGCAGGCTCCACACCAAACAGAGACTTCAGGGTGGTGGAAAAAATCTCCAAGACGACCCACAGATACATCCTGCCTGCCCCTGGATGACTCAAGGAGGGGTTCGCATCTCTAATGTAAGGTTCCACTGCCCACAAACATTTGACCCCATCATGTCCCTCGCACCTCAGAGTAATGCTTTATGGGGTTCTCTCCTGAGAGGAGGAGCTGTTGGGGATGAGGAGAGAGCAGGGGAAAGATGCTGACACCTCTTGGGACCTTCCTTGAGCCTCACCTGGATGAGTAGACATCGATGATGTCTTCAAGATTCTGGAGGTAGGGGATGCCATAGACCACCACTTCCTCATCTGGCAGCAGCTCGATTTTGACAGAGGATAGCACAGATTGTATGAAGAGAGTCCAGTTAAATCCCTGGAGAAGGAGGGAGTGAGGAGAAAGAGGGAGAGATGGAGTGGTAGACACAGTTCTTGGGCATCCAAGAAACCCAGCCCCCTCTAAAGAATATTCAAAAAATAAGAGAGAAGGTGCAGGTAATCAGAATCAGGAAAAAGGTGGGTGACATTACTACAGAGCCTACAAACAGTGAAAAGAGATTATGGCAATATATTGGAAAATCCAAGTGTAATGGCAGAATTCCTGGAAAAACACAACTCAGCAAAAAATGAAAGGAGATAGAAAATATAAATAGTTTCGTATGTAAGAAACTGGATTATTTAATTTAAAATATTTCCACATAGAAATTTCCAGACTCATCTGGCTTTTCCAGTGAATACTATCTGACATTTAAGGAAGATATACCACTAATCTTAAACTTTCCAGAGAAGGAAAAAAGAGAAAACTCTTTCAACTTGATTTATGAGACCAAGAATAACCTTAATACCAAAATAAGGACATTAAAAGAAAAGAAAACAATAAGCCAGTCTCATTTATGATAATTGATACAAAAATTCTAAGCAAAATATTAGCAATCGGAATTCATCCGTACCTATATAAAATGGATAATGCAACACAGCCAAATTAGATTTACTCAAGGAATACAAGTGTGGTGTAACATTTGAAAATCAATATAATTCACTATGGTAACAATACAGAAGGAAAATCACATGGTAATTTCAATAGATGCAGATAAGGCATATTAAAATTGACTACTCATGAAAAAGATTCAGCAAATCGAAATAGAAGTTCTGTAATCTAATAAAAGGATCTGTACAACAGCAACAGTGGCAACAAACAAAACCCCACAAAATTCTACAGCAAACAAAATTAAATGAAAGCTTGCAAAATGTTGCAAAGCTTTTTTTCTGAGATCAGGAGGGAAACAAGATATCATGGCTTCAGCCTTATGCTGAAAGTCCTAGCCAGTTCAATAAGACAAGAAAAAAATTAAATCAATAAGGATTGAAAAGGGAAGACATAAAACTTATTTTTTACAAAGGACATGATTCTGTGTCTATAAAATATTAAAGGATAAATTGTTAGAACTACTACATGCTTTGAGTAAAATTGCTGTATACAAAGTATTGCTGTATACTAGCAACAAACAATGAGAGAAATTGCAAAATGATACCATTTACAATAATATTAAAAAACCAAGCACCTAGGAACCAATGTAATGAAAGATATGTAAGGCCTTGAAGTAGAAAACTATAAAACTTATTGAGAGAAATGAAAGAAAACATAAAATATATGGAAGTAACTCTATGGAAGTTTCATGGATCAGAAGACTCAACCTTGGAAAGATGTGGCTCTTCCCCAAATTGATGCTTAGATTTCAAGCAATCCTGGTCAAAATCTCAGCAGCATTTTGTGTGTGTGTGTAATTGACTAGCTGACTTTGAGTCTTGCAAGAAAATGCAAAAGATCAAGAATAATTGATTTGAAGAACAAAGTTGGTAGACATCAAAACTTACCACAAAGCTATAGCCATGGAGGCGGTAGGTTCCGGCACATGAACAGACAGACCATTGGAACAGAGGAGAGTTCAGAAATACACACACAGGTACAAACGCACAGACCCAGACATGCACTAGGCACAAGCGTGCAAAAAGGCACTCGGTCTTTAATCAAGTTGGCACACAGCGCAATGGCTGATGGGGGAGTCTTCTCAGTAAATGGTGCTAGGTCATCTGGACAGCCACAAGGAGCAGATGAAACAATTCCTTCTCACTGTACATAAAAATCAACTCAGGGTAGACTGTCGACCTAAACAACCTTGGCGGGCAAAAATTTCTTAAGCAGGACACAATGAACGCTAGCCATAGAGACAGGATCCATCCGTCTTTGGATAAATTGGACTATTTTAAGCCCTCTTTTAAAAAAAAGAACCAGTATGAACGTGTAACAGTAGGCTGCCCACTGGAAAGGACATTTACTACACAGACACTGACCAAGGGGTCACATCCAATGTATTCAGAGAACTAAAAGTCAGTGAGAAGAAGGCAGATATCCGAGTAGTGCAGATGGGCAAGAGACCTGAGCAGACACTTCACAAAAGGGGGCCACTGCTGGCCAATCAGTGTGAAGTAGTGCTCAGGGAAAGTCAAATCCAACCCAGATGAAATTCCGCAACACGTGCATCTGCAACACATCCCTAGATGGGCTAAGACGGAAGGAACGAGCACCGCCAAGCACTGGAGGGGGTGTTTCACACACTCCTGTTGGGGAGTGTACATCTGTATGATGATTTTTGAATGACCTGTGTGCTAAGACCTGGCCACTTCATCCCTATGGACACCTGACAGAAATGCTCGCGCGTGTGTGCCAAAAGACGTGCATGGGAATGAGCGTAGCCACATCGCTCAGAAAAGTCCAGAACTGGAACAGCCAGAGGCCCAGCAAGAGTAGAACGGGAGCACAGCTGTTGAGTGTTCTTAGGATCGATCGCACGGGGATCAGGGTGACTGAGAGGCCGCCGCTGCCCCAGCGAGAGGTGTGACGACGGTGAGAAGTCGTCTCACCTACAGAACGTAGGCGAGAGCAGCCCGGCCCACGCGTGTGGTGGAGGCCGGGTGGTGGCTGCTTTGGGGAGGAGGGCAGGGAGGGGGCTGTGTGGATGGGCTCACGTGTGGCAATTCTAAGCTCTGTGAACGCATTAGAGTCCAGACACCCTGAGCCCTGCGTTCCTGCACGTGGCCACCCCTGCTCCGGGGCATCTCCGCGGCACCTTCTGGCCATCTGCGTCCCCCATTCCTCTCACTTCCCACGTTTGGTCCATTTGCAGGTCCTGCTGTTCTCCCTTCCAAATGAATCCACGAGCCATGCCTCTCAGCCCTTCTGCTGCCGCTGTCCCAGGCCGCCACCTGGTCCCACCTAGGCTGTGCTGCAGCCTCCTGACCCGTCTCCCTGCTTCTGGCCCTCAGTCCTTCCCTGTGTCCTCAGCAGCCAGGTTCTCTTTGCTATGAGTCAAGTCCTGTCCCATCAAAGCCGGTGCTTTCAAAATGGCCCCAGAGGCCCGACACGGCCCACCCTCCCTCCCCGGCCTGGGCTCGGCCCCAGCCGCCCTGCAGCCCCGGCCTCAGGACCTTGGCGCTCACTCGCTGTTCCTCTGTGCCCGCCTTGCCTGCCCTCCGACACACTCTGCAGGCCACATCTCTTTTTCCCCCACCCAAGCCCTGGGTGGGGGGCTGCCTGCTTCGTTTATGGATGGAGTCAGTGCCAGAGCACGGCTGGCCCCTCAAAGTGCCCGCCTGGGAGGGGGCGAGCTGGCGGGCAGTGCGGGGTGGTGTCACGGCAGGCCAGCGCTGGGAGCCGGGAAGGAAGCGTGGGGGACGACGGGGCCTTCTGGGGCGCCAGGTGCGGGATCCCCGGGCAGGGTCCCCCCGAGTTCTCCCGTCTTGTTCTGTGGCTCCAGACACTTAGGTGTTCTGGTCACAGGAAGGACGTTCAGGCCCTGCCTCTGCCGGCGGGCTCCGTCCCCAGCTGCACCGTCTCCCCTGACCTGGGCCTCGGTCGCCGCAGTCAGCTGGCGGTGGCTAGAGCCACGTCCGGACCCTCCTTCCACAGGAGGAGGCCCCTCTGACGGCTCAGGACAGGCTGAGTGAGTGCGGGGCCTTGGGGGGCGCAGGGCTGAGCTCCCCCTTCCCGGGCCTGGCCAGCGGGAGGGGAGGGTCCGAGGGTCCGACCGTGGGGCCCTCTGTCAGGGCAGAGCTGTGCTGGGGCCCCGAGCCGGGTCTGGGGACAGGAAGCCCCGGGCGGGGGGCCTGCCCGATGTGGGCGGCCAAGTCAGCAGCCCCTCGCAGGCCGCTCTCCCGCTCGGAAGACCTGGGACGCCGCAGCCGGCACCTCACAGGCAGGTGGCCCCGCGTCCCCAGGCAGCCAGCTGACACCTGCCGTCCTTGTGTGGACGTGTCCCTGTTTGGGTGACCGGTCCCGTGGGCCCTGCTTGGGGTGGGCGTACTTGAGGCTTAGGGGAGAGCGGCGGGGCGGGTATGGCTGGGGCTCACCTTCAGACCGAACTCGTTCTGGAGCTGTTCCAGGTCCATCCTGTGGTACAGGGCGGTGACGTCGTGCCGCTCCTCCTGTGGGGCCGTGGCCTGCAGCGGGGCGGGTGGTCACAGGGGTGGGGCGGCTGGCCTGATCCCCCCAACCCCGTCCGCCCCCGGTCCGCGGCCTCACGTTGGCCAGCTGCGTCTCCAGCTCCAGCACCTGGGCCATGTCCTCCCGCACCAGGTCGCTGTTCTGGGGGAGGTTCATGTCCGCCCGAAGCATCGTGGCCACCGACGTCATGAACTGCAGGTAGGCTTCCCGTACCTGAGCCAAAGGGTGCAGGACACCGTCTGGCAGCCTCGGGCACCTTGGCCCCCACGGAGCTCTCTGTGGGGGTGGGGTGGGCATATGCCACAAAGCAGCCCTCGGGATGCTCAACGGCTTGGGGGTTCCAGACGGCCCACGCCTCCCAGACCAGGGGCCCTCGGCGCTGGGACTCATGCTGCTGGCAAGCCGGCGGGTGGGAGGCTGTGAGCCCCGTGGGTGGACGGCGCCTGCTCCCCACACCTGCTGGATGGGCTGCTCGCCGACCCACAGCCAGACGCTTAGTGCCGGGCTCCCTGCTGCCTCCCTTCTGTGTGTGACCCCGTGCCCGAGCAGCTCGCACGGGACCGGAGACCTATTCCAGCGGACTGCACGGCTGCATATAAAGCGCGGGGCACACAGTAGGTGCTAGTAAAGACCCAGAGCCGTCGGGCGCCAGGGTTCGGGTGGGCTGCCCTAGCCAGGCTCGCCTAGGCCGGGTGTCAGGAGCTGGGTCCTGAGGCTGTGCGTCCCTCCTGGACCCACCTTCTTGGGGCCTGTCTGGGTGGGGGGGGGGGGTTCCTCATTTGCAGGCAGGGACCACAGAGGCCACGTCTTCCCAGGTACTTGGCATCAGGCTGGGCTGATGCCGCCAGGCTGGTCTTGGCCAGCAGCTGCCGGGTCTGATCCGTGGCTGCCAGGCGTGAGCCCTTCCAGGGGCCCCAGTCCCTGCTGCTCTGAGCTGGGCTCCTTGGGCTGTTCTCCCAGCCCCACTGCCCACTCCACGGCTCCTTCTTTTGGCCACGCTTGCCTTTTCTCTTGGCTGGACCCTCCCGGCCTAGCTCACAGCCCACCTCCTCCACGAGGCCCCCCACACTGCTTCCAGGCCGCGGGCCATGTCACCTCCTGTCTTTCAGTCTGCTCCCTGGCCTTCCCCCCTGACTCCCCCCTCCACACCCCCCGGCCCTGTCCCGCGCGCCTTGCTGCTGTTCGGTTCCCCATCTCTCTTCTCCCGGGTGCAGGAGAAGGGTGGCTCCGGGAGCAGCCTCAGGGCCCGGGTGGCCTGCACTCAGACCTCTACAGGCCACGTGCAGTGAGCCGGCGGTGTGGACCGCAGTCCTGCCCTGGCGAGATGGGGATGGCAGGTGTGCCCCTCGGGGCTGCAGGGCTGAGTGGATCCCCGAGCCTGCCCCTGGGGGTTCAGGGACACCCCTACGATGGTGACAAAGGCACGGGTCCACGTCTGCATGTCCAGCCCTCAGTGCCGGGCTTGAGCCACGCAGGTGGCTAGCTGAGGGGCTGGTGTTGAGCGACACACAGGGAGCCGGGCCACAGGTGGGCCCTGGAGTGACGGGCGGAGGGTGCCCAGAGTGGAAGGGGCCGGCGGGAAAGCGCCAGGCGGGCAGGTCCAGCGTCGGCTGCCCCTGACTCACCTTCTGGTCGCTGCCCTCATTGAAGTAGTGCTCTCGGGACGGCATGCCCAGGGTTGGCTGGTCTATCTGGAGACAGAGCGTGGGACCCTGGGCATGGAGCCGGGACACCCCTAGCCTTGCCGAGGTGGGCCCAGCCCTCTCCCCTCCACCGTGCTGTGCCTGGTGGGAACGGGCGCTCCATCTGGAGCGTGTGCAGGTACTGGGCCCCGACCCCTGCTCTGGGGCTGGACTGCAGGTGGGCTGAGGGGTGGCCAGGGGGTGCGGGCCACCCACAGGGCCTCGGACAGCCCCCCTCCCAGAGCGGAGTGTGTGTTCCACGCGGGGTCCTCTGTGGCCTATCTGTGGCCAGTGGTGGCTCTTTGAGGTCGGGCTTTCTGTGCTGCTGCCAAAGGCCTGGACGGACCGTCCCGAGGACCAGCTCGGCACCTGGGCCGCCCCTCTGGCCCAGCAGAAACCCAGACCATCGGCACAGGTCCCCTGAGCTGCAGGTGTGGATGACAGCAGGGCCCTGGGAGCATTCGCGGGCCACCCGCCCCCTGTGGTAACAGCTGTCTCCCCGCTGCCCTGCGGGAGCCCCCAGCCAGGCCCAGGGGACCCGGCCTGCCCGGCCCCCCTGCGCGGCTCATACATAGATGATGTGTTGGCTGGAGTTCTGGTCGTCGTTCCAGATGAAGAGGTCGATGAGGACCCGCCGGTTGAACTGCGCGTTCATCACGGCCAGCTGCTGCTCCAGTTCCCACCGGGCACCTGGGGGCCGGCACCCCGTGCTGGAGACCTGTCAGGACCTGGGGTCCTAGCCCAGCCCCTCGTCCAGAGTCCACGGGGATCAGCAGGGCCCGGAGAGCAGCGCTGTGCGCCCCCGACCCCCCGAGAGCAGGGAGCAGAGCCCATGCTGAGAGCCGGGGCCCCGGCCCTTCCCTAGGGCTCTGGAAGGGATGCCCCTCTGCAGAGCGGAGGGGCCCAGCCGCTGGGAGCCCGCCAGCAGCTGCTGCACACTCTCCGGCTCGGGCCTGGAAGGCCCAGGGCCCCCCGCCCATGCGAGGCCGCCACCAGGCCCAGGGCCCCCGCCCATGTGAGGCTGCCACCAGGCCCTGCCTTACCTACACTCTCGCTCCACTTGTCTGTGGCCACTGGCCAGCCTCCTACCGCCTTCAGGATGTCCAGCAGGGGCTGCGAGTCTCGCTTTTCTATCTCACCTGAGAGGGGAGGGAGCGGTCGCTCACCCGATGCCCTGGCGGGGAGGTGGGGGGGCGGGCGTGACACCCGCCGGCACATGGACCCGCGGGGATGCTGACGCCCAGCGCGGAGCCTGACCCTCCCGGTGCAGACTCTGCAGCACAGGACACGCAGGGGCCTGGAAAGAGCAGGGACGGGACGCAGGCGGGAAAGGGGCCTGGGGTCGATGGAAGCACAGGCGCCACCAGGACAAGGGTGTGGAAGGGAGGCCCCGAAGCTCAGAGCAGCCCAGGCGGCACTCTGGAAGGCCGGGAACAGGCAGGGGTGGGGGTCCACGCCGGCGGCTGGGAAGCCCGCGTGCCCTCCAGCTCCAGCGCCGGGTGGACTGAACTGCTGACGGAGCACGGAGCACAGCTTCCCAGCATGGGGGCGCCCAGGAAGCTTGGGAGAACTTGGCACAAGAACCCGCGAGGGTGGGAATAGAGCTGGCCTGCTGCTGACGGGGTGGAGGCTTGGGGCGGGGAGGGCCTCGCCGGTTGGTCGCTCGACCTGGAGGGGCGGGCTGGGAGGGGGGCGGTCCAGGGGGAGGGGGCGGCTCCAAGGGCGCCCTGATGGGGGCTGGGGCCTGGGGGAGCGAGAAGCAGGGTGTCCCACGTGGCTGGTGGGGGCACACTGGGCTTGCTCTCTTGGGTCCTGAGTTGGGAGCAGGGACAAAACCTAGGGAGCTGCCAGTGCCGGGTCAGGTCGGCCGTGTCGGGCAGATCGTTACAGGAGTTACTGTTTGGCTTCCTGCGCTGGTTCCTGTAGTGACGGCCTGGCCGCCTGGCTGCAGACCGGGGGTCGGAGTTGTGTTTTTATACACGGTCTGGCCCTGGCCCTTTCGTACATTTGGTCTCTCAGGCCAGAAACTCTATACAGGTGGGAACTTCACCTGGCAGGTGCTGGCCAGACTGGATCCCGTGACCTCCTGTTTCCATGGGGAGGAGAGGAGCGCGCCAGCCCAGGACACCATGGAGACACCCCGATAATGCTGGGGGCCCTAGGCACACCAGAAACAAACCCCGCCCTGCAGGAGACCCCTGGGGAAACAGCCAGCCGCAGACCCTGGTGCCGGGGAGGGGAAGCGGCCCCCAGAGCAGCCGGAACCACAGGCCGGGTTTGCAGGCCCCCAGGCAGGCGCCTAAGGGAAGACGGGCCGGAGGGGCCCCAAGTGTGTGAACCTCTTAACAGGAACCAAAGCACTGGGAAACTCCCCCCACCCCTGCCGCACAACACACACATACACACAAACACACACTCAAGACATACACACACACACACAAACTCACACACACATAGACACGTATACCCACATACACACATACACACCATAGGTAGAATGCCCATATACACACATATATGTACACACACATACACACAAAACACATAAATACACACAGACACATGGACATACACACATATACACACAGACACACATATGCCTACACACATACATATACACATATATACGTACCCACATACACACATGCACATACAGACACACACAGACACAATACCCATATACACACATATGTACACACACATAGACACACACACACATACAGGCATACAGACATATATATATACCCAAACACACACACATAGACATAATACACATATACGTGTACACACACATACACATACACACATAAACACATACACACACACATGTTCCTACACACATGTGCATATACACACACAATAGACATGCATTTGCATCTACACACATACACACACAATACACATATACGTGTACACACATATACACACAAAACACACACAGACACACAGACACACACAGACACAGACACACAGACACACAGAGTAAGATTTTCTCTCGATCCTGCCTTCAGTCAGGCTCCTGCACCTTCTGCTGGGCCCATCACCGCACCTCCTGGTAAAATCCAGTTTTAGCAAGAACTCTGCGTGGTCGTTTTAACGAGAAGCCCCCCCGCCCCTTGAATATCTGATCCCTCTCGGTAGCTGACCGCAGTCCTCGCCCCTCACTGTTCCCCAGGTGATGTCTGACTGCCTGGCCTGCCTTCGGCAAGAATCCCGTTAGGTTAGTTTTGCCAGACACGCCCCCCCCCCATGTTTCCTGTTAGTAAAATCTTCCATTCACTGACCCCTCCTGCCCCTTGGCTATAAACCCTCACCTGCCTGCCCTCGCTGTATTTGGAGTGGAGCCCAATCTCCTTCCCCTCTTGCTAGACCCCACCGCGGTGATGCCTGCACCTACTGAGATGGCCCTGAAGAGTCTGCCTCTTACTATCTTTACCAAGTGTCCTGAATAATGTTTCCTTCAAACCACACACAGGCACGCGCACACACACGCGTGTGCATTTCCCTGGGCACAGTGTGGCTGGCTGGGGTCAGGGTGTGAGCCCGTCCCGGGCAGCTGGCAGTCAGCCTGGACCCCGTAGGGCACCTGGGCCCGGTGGCCAGCCAGGGGGAGCACACAGCTCCCACCGGCACGACTTTGGAGAGGCGCTCACTCCACTGTGCTCTGTCTCAGGGCTATGGGGTCCTGGAACAGGGTCCTGGCGGGGCAGCTCCATCGGCCACTCACTCTCGTTCATGCAGGAGCGGTACAGCATCTTGGCCTTCTGTACAGCTGGCCGATCCTTGGTGGTAGAATTCTCCAGCACCCCTGTGGGCAGAGGAGAAACCGGACAGAGGCCTGAGGAGGCTGCTGGGGAGGCCAGGTCAAAGGTGCCCGTGTCCCTGCCGCACCCAGTGGAGGCCCTTATCCCAGGGGACTCCCCCTCCCCTGGGCCCACTGACCCGATGGGCCGTCCCCACTCCTTGGGTGGAGGCCACGCTCACCTTTGAGAATGATCTCCAGCTCATCCTGGAGGATGTCGAAGACGCTGTATCGCGAGCTGGTCTCGGGGATCACATGGCGCTGCAGCCAGCCCCCGCACGCGTACTGGTAGAAGTCGTCACAGGGCTTCTTGGACGGGTCCATGTTCTGGAGGATCCTGGCGGCTGCTCGTCCCCAGGTGGTGCAGAGGAAGAGGGGAGATCCGGTGTGGACAGCCCGGTGGGCTGTCGGGGATTCAATCACGGCCCTGTGCCCTCAGAAGCGTTAGTCAGCCCGGGACCTCAGGGAGGTCAGCAGCAGGGCCTCCAGTTCTAAGGACCCCACTTATCAGCCACGTGAGCTCGGACCCCGTGACCTCTCCGATCCTCCGCTCACACATCTGCGAATCCGGGACGCCTGGGTCACACAGATGGCCAGGTGTTGGCCAAGCCCGCCCGGCTCGCCGCGAGCGCTCAGCACTGGCCCTGCCCTGGAGCCCCCTCACCGGTCCGTGCGTCCGTGGGGGAGGGTGGCTCTCGCCCACCATAGGGGTTTGTTTTCTGTTGGAGCAGATGGGTTTGCTCCCAGAACCCCATGTGGCACGGACAGTGGGGCCCCCATGTTCCCGGCAGGATGCTTTCAGCAGAGGTGGCCAGGCTGGACCCCAAGCCAGGACCCTCCCTCGCCTTCTGTTCCACTTGGCTGGGACCTCACAGGGGGCAGCCCCACAGGAGTCCATCCACTACCCCAACGTGGGCAGAAAAATCACATTTCTGAGTTTTTACACTAGTGTTTCTTCATACCATTTTCACTGTGTTTTATCTGGAAATAATGGCACGTGGCGCCCAGTTTTAAGACAAATTCCTGGGAGACAACTTGAGAGAGTGTGTGTGTTTGTGTGACCTTCCTTCTGTAAGTGCAAAAAAGAGCGCCTGGGGTCCCTGTGCCAGCTTCACTGTGGTCACGGGGGCCTCTGCAGGCAGGGAGCAGCTTCCTGGGGGGCAGGGCAGGTGAGACACCCGCAGTAGAGTCCCTGCCCCCAGGCACATCCAGGGTCTGCCCACCAGCCAATGTCGCGTGTCGGGAGTGCGGTGGCTCCCCGTGGCCTCAAGCAGCGCCTGTGCCAGCATCACGGGGGGCCCCCGAGCCCCCTGGCAGGGCTGTGGGAGGCTCGGAGGGAAGGGGGGCTTACCTGCCATCACGCAGCCAGGGGTGGTGCAGGTTTCGCTTGCGTCCCTGGGCTTTTGGACGTCTGCCGGCAAGGAGTAGTGTGAGCACTTGGCGAGGATGGTCGGTGCCGGTGGGGCTGGCAGGGGTGGGCGGGGCACAGGTGGGGTGGGAAGGGATGGGGCCGGCAGGGTTAAACCTCGGCCACCCCCACCCCCATGGGCGGTCCAGCCTGGGCCCTGAGGGCATCTGGAGGGCAGCCTGCATCCTCCCTGGGTGGCCCAGTCCTGGGGCCTTAAGTGAGGGTAAGCTCATTCTGGCTTGACCCCTGCAGTGACCCCTGCAGTGACCCTGCAGTGACCTGTGATCCCCACAGCTGAGGGCTGAAGCTGGCCATTCTGCCCTCCTGCCTGTCGGCCCAGCCAGCCTCACCCATCAGGCGTCACCTCCTCCAGACAGCCTGCCTGTGCTGCCCCGTCCCTGCACGCCCTTACTCTCTCCCAACCCCCCACCCCCTCACCTGCTGGTTGTATCAATGGGCAGCTGCAGAACCTCAGGAGCCGCTCCCTGAAACTGCCGGTTCCCAGGCGCCCAGGAAGCATTCTGCATCAGCAGGTGCTCACGGCTGCATCCCTGCCACTGCCCTTTCTTCCCACGGGACCCTGGTGCCCTGGGCAGGGCCCCCGTCCTGCCGCACACCCCGGGCCTGCAGTGGAACCCAGCCTGCCCATGCGGGGTGCCATTTCCTAGCACCCCCCTGCTCGGGTCGTGCTGGGAGGGAAGATGGGACTACCTCGGGGTGTTCGCTTTACAATGGTCTTCTCTTCCTTTGAGAAGCAAAGCCGGCTAGTAAAGAGTGGCAGCTGCTTCCCTGGGGAGAAACACAGAACTCAGCTCTCCTGCTGCCACCGCTTCCCGGGTGCCTTGGGGCCGACCTGGGGCAGCACAGGCATTCTCCTGCGGAGGGGGTCCTGGGGGCTCTGGGGATTCCTTGTGTAGGGCTGTGGCCCCTTCCCGCTGTAGTGAGGGCTGGTCACCAGGCACACCAAGACACAGGGGCTCCAGCAGAACTCAAATCTGAGCAGAGGGGGAGGCCCGCCGGCCCTGGGGCCGCAGCTGCTGGGCCCAGAGGGGTCCTGAGGCAGGACCTCTCCCCTAAGAAGTGCTCTCTGACATCCTCCTCTACCGCGGGGCCACGGGCCTCACCCAGGCGGGGGTGGGCAGCCCCTGGGGTCTACCAAGACAGGGACGATAAGCCCTTTAAGGGGGAAAGGATGTCCTCTGGGGGGAATCTTCCTGGCCCACTGGCCTCAGCTCCAGCCCCTCCACCTGTGCAGGCAGCTGAAAGTGCAAAGCTGCCCTCTCTCATTTGTCCACTACGTAGGGGGGCGGGCACGGCCTGGAGGGGGTGCAGGAAGGGGGCGTGAGTGCAGGGAAGGGGGTCAGGTCCAGGGAAAGAGTCCACCAGGCATGGCCACCTTCCCCACCAGGGAGACCCACGGAGAGGTGGGCAGGAGGGAACAGGGCCTCATTCAGGTCAGGGCTGTGGGCAAGCCTGGGACCCGGTTCAGCCCGGCCCCTGAGACCGCAGAGGGTGTAGGAGGCCCTGAATGTGCTGGGTGTCCCCTGGGGGCCTGGTCATTGGAGGGAGTGTTTATGAGATGTGTGATCTGGGGGGTGGGGGTGTGGGGAGAGGTGTTTCTCCTCCACCTGTTAGTGGCTGTTCTTTCCACCCATCCATTTGTTCGTCCATGAATCCAACATTTGCTAATATTATCAACCAGCCCTGGTGCTGGGCTCTGGAGATTCAGACCTGAGTCCCACACGGGCACTGCCCTTAAGGGGCCCCCAGTCCAGTGGAAAAGGAGAAAAGTGATGCATAGATTGAGGCAAACCGTGGACGGTCCCATGGATCAGAAACAGAAATGCAGTGCTCAGTGGGTGCTACGTCTGTCTGCCCCACGGGCATCTGCCAGTCTCAGCAACCCAGAGCCTCTGGACAAGGGCCACGCCCTCGGTGGAAGAGTGGACTAGGCATCTGAGCTCTGGCCAAAGAGATGGTGGGGGAGAAGGGGTCTTTGCTTCTGATTAGGATGCAGAAAGTCTAAGCAGACTGTGGCTATTTCACCTGCAACCGGGGCAGGAGGAGGGGCAGGGCTCCTCCAGGAGGGGCATGGAGTGGGGGGATTTTTAACAAGCCCTTTGCTCCTGCCCGTGGGCTGGAGGGAGGGATCCGGGTTCCAAGGAGCCCCTGTCACACAAGGCTCTGGTTCCTGCTCTGGGGCCTCCCATAATGCATGGCGGTGATGCAGGTGAAGGCAGGGCCAGGGCAGGAAAGCTGGGAGAAATCCTCCTTCATGAGGAAACAGGCAAATGTGACCCATGACCAAGAAGAAAACCCCAAAACAGTTCAAAGTGGATTCGTTGGTGACCAGGTGTCAGAGTTAGCAGACAAAGTCTTTAAACTCACCATGATAATTAAGATAAAGGGTCTTGTACAAAAGACGGAAAAATATGTAGATAGATGGTGAATTTTACCAGATAAATGGGAATTCTAAAAAAGAACTAAATGGAAATGTAATAGAAAGAGTGAGGAATTCATTTTTTGGGTTTAAAAACACACTGAATACTGCAAAAGAAAGTATTAGTGTCAGCATATATAGGTCAGTATCAATGATCCAACCTGAAGCACAAAGGAAAAAGATAAAAAAAGCGAACGGAGAAAAACATCTAAAAAACACCCAGAGCTGACATGGTAGTTAACAGTGAGAGACTGGGTGATTTCCCCTAAGCCTGGGGACAGGCAGCACTGTCCTCTCTCATCTCTCCTATCCAACATCACATGAGAGGTCCTGCTGGTTCAATATGACAAGAAAAGGAAATATAGGTAACACAGACCGGAAAGGAAGTAATAAAACTCTATTTGCAGATGACATGGTCATCTATGTAGAAAATCCCAAAGAATCAAGCAAAACAAAACAAAACAAAACAAAACAAAACAAAACAACAACAACAAAAAAACCTCCTGGAACTAATAAGAGATGATAGTAGGTGGCAGGATACAAGATTAATATACAAATTGCTTTCTTATATATTAGCAATGAACAACTGGAATTTGAAAATTTCAAAGCAATACCACTTACAATAGCACCTAAAAAATGAAAAAGTTAAGTATAAATCTAACAAAATATGTACAGGACCTATATGTGGAAAACTATAAAACACTGATGAAAAAAATCAAATATGTAAAGAAATGGAAAAATATTCCGTGTTCACGGACTGGAAGACAGCATTATTAAGATGTTGATTCTTCTTAACTTGATCTACAGATTCAAAATAATTCCAATCAAAATCCCAGCAAGCTATTTTATATTTATTGACCAACTGATTCTGAAGTTTGTATGGAAAGGCTCAAGTAGCTAGAACAGACAACAACAATGAAGAAGAATGAAGTTGGAGAGACACATGACTTGATTTCAAGACTTACGATAAGGCTACAAGTAATCAAGATGGCATAGTATTGGCAAAAGAAGAGACAAATAGATCAATGCAACAGAATAGAGAGCCCAGAAATGGACCCACACAAATACAGTCAACTAACCTTTGACAGAGGAGCAAAGGCAATTCGATGGAGAAAGTATAGCCATTCAATAAATGCTCCAAAAGGAAAATTGGACATTCAGATACAAAAACAAACCAAAAAAATTAGACACAGGCCTTATGCCTTACACAAAAATTAACTAAAAATAAACCACAGACATAAATATAATATGCACAACTGTAAAACTTCTTGAAGAAGACAGGAGAAAACCTACGTGACTTTGGGTTTGGTGACGACTTTTAAAATACGACACAAATAGCATGATCCATGAAAGAAAAACTCGACAAGTGAGGCTTCATTGAAGTGCTGACAAGTTGTTTTCTAAATTGTTGAATAAATAAAAAATGGGGGTGGTGGTGGAATAGACAAGTCTTCCAAACAGAAGAATTCCAAATAGATTACACAGATACTCCATTTCTAAGGATGTGTAGTGTAACTCCCCACCCCTTAAGTTTGGGCTGCATGTGCTGCCTTCCTTCCAAAGAGGACAGTGTGGAAAGAGAGGGGACAAAGGTACCTATACAGTGGAAAAAGCTGACAAACACTACCTCAAGCCATGTGATCAAGGTTGACATCAATGTGGTAAGTCACTGAAATTATGTCCCCTTGGTCTGTAGGCTTCCTCCCCAAAACATCACCCCAGTCTGAACATCAGACAAATGAGAGACATTCTACAAAATACCTGGCCAGTCCTCCTAAAAACTGTCAAGATCATAAAAATCAAGGGAAGGCTGAGAAACCATCACAGCCAAGAGTCCAAGGAGATTTGCTAACTAAGTCATGTGGGGTCCTGGGACAGAAAAGGACATGAGGGGAAAACTGAGGAAATATGAATAAAGCATGGACTGGGTTAATAGTAATATATAAACATTGGTTCATTACTTGTGACAGATGTATCACACTTATGTGATATAAGATGTGGTATGAAGTGTATGGGAATTGTGTACTCTCTTTGCAATAATTCTGTAAATCTAAAGCTGTTTTAAAATTTAGAAAAGTTGGACTTCCCTTGTGGTCCAGTGGTTAAGACTCCATGCTTCTTCCAATGCAAGGGGCCTGGGTTTAATCCCTGGTCAGGGAACTAAGATCCCACATGCCGTGTGGCATGGCCAAAAAAAGAAAAAGAAAAAGAAATTTAGAAAAATTACTTTGAAACAACATGAGCAGAGGATCTGAGATCTGTGGAACCATATTAAATAGCTTAGCATCCATGTAGCTAGAGCCCCACAGGAGAATGGTATGAGTCAGCAATCTTTGAAGAGATAATGGCTAATAATTTTTCAAAATTGATGAAAGACATAAGCCTATAGATCCAAGAAGGGCAGTATATCCCAAGCAGGATGAATACAAAGAAAACCACGCACGCAGCAGCATCAAGTCAAGCTGCCAAGAACTATAGAGAATGAGATATTCATAAAAACAGTCAGAGGAGAAAAAAGACATTAATTCATGGGAGGTACAAGAAGAGTGACAGCTGGCTTCTCATCACAAACAGTGGTGGTCAGAAGACGATGGAACAAACTCTTGAATGGATGCTTGAAGAAAACAAACTAACTACCAACTTAGAATTCTATATCCAGCAAAAATATAGTAAAAAGTGAAAGTGAAATAAAGACATTTCAGGCAAAATCTGATAGAATTTGTCTCCATTACACAACACTCACTACAACAAATAACTAAAGAAAGTCTTCCCATAGAAAGAGCAGGTAACCAGTTGGGAGTCCAGGTTGGTGGGAAGGAATAATGACCAGGACCAGAAAGGGGAGCGCAGGGTAAACAGGGTGAATGAAGCATTGTGGGAACCCAAACAGTGCATCTGATTGATCTGCTTCCAGTCTAGTCAGACGAAACCAGAACAAACACCCAACACTGGGGAGGTAAGTTCATGCCTTCTCCATGTTTATGTCCCACTCCCATTTCCTCCACTGCATTCCCAGCGTGGGCTGCCATAACCTTCTGGTTGGGGGAAGTTCCTGGGGTAAGTTCATCTGATGCTACAGCTCAAGAGGATGCAGTGGGCTCTTGAGAAAACATTTCCAAAATTGAATGAGATGAGATCACCATGTTTGTGTACTTTGCCTTTAACTTACACCACCTCATTTGTGAGGGTCACCACCTCCATTTTTCTGATGAGAAAACTGACAGGCATGTGGGGTGATGCACCCACGGCCAGTCACTAGCCTTCTGAGCAAGAGAAGAGGCAAACAGCAATGCCTTTGACACAAAAGCTGAATAGAAATGAAGTCTTCCTCTAATGCTAAAATAGGATCAACAGGACACACAGCAAACAGAACCCAAACAGGGATATTTCCCCCCTTCATGATTCCAGAAGGGAGTAGACTTCCTTGTGCCCAGTTGACATGTGTCTACTCTTGTTCTTTTTTATATTTGCTTGAATAACTTCTGTAATATGCCAATTATTTTCACATAGACACTCTACATTAAAAAAAACCAACAACCTGACATTTCCTTGGAAAGATCTGTTCTCCTAAAGGTTGGCCTTGAAGTGAATAATTTGTTTCCTCTTTCTGTCTCTCTCCTGTTCCTGTCTCTGTCTCTGTCTCTCCCTACCTAACAAAAGAGGGATACAAAGAACTTTATTGGGTGGAAAATAACTGTCCTTCCTGGAGAATGTATCATCACAGGCTGGTTGTCATGCAGGTGTGGGGTGTGAGCTTACATGACCCTGTGGTCAAGGAAACCACAAGCTGAGAAATTAAATTTAGGCTGGTAGCATTCCCAGGTGCCTGATGGAAACAAACACACATATTGTCTGGAGGGAAACTTAGCCCAAGTAACAAAGGCTTCTCGCAGATAAAGCCAATTTGAACATGGACTGAGGTTTATGAAAAGACCAGATTCTATGAGTGAGAAACAGCAAACAGCAGGACTAGAACCCCAAGGATTCATATTTGGGGATTATCTGACCCATAACATGTGGAAGCTGGCATCACAGGCCCCAAACCTCAATGTCTCTGTATCTGTGCCTTTGCACATGCCATTGTAGTTGCTTCCCCTGAAGGGGCAGAGAATATTTCCTCCCTCTCTTCACTGTGGGTTTGCCCCTATGGCTTTGGTAATAATGTACTCCAGCTCTGAGCCTAGGCCCTAAGTGTGTTTCCACTTGTCCCCATGAGCTTCTATTTGGAGAGTGACATGCTTGCTAGTCCTTGTAGGAGGATGAAATTCATGGAACAGCTGCCCCAGCTGAGGCTGACCTACATCAGCTGAGCCCTGCAGCCTACTGATGGATGTGTGTCATGATAAATAAGTGTTGTTTTAAGCCCCTGAGTATTGGGGTGATTTGTTAGGCAGCAGTGGCTAGCTGATGCAGAAATAACTCACGTATGTTTGAATCATTGAAAGAAATAAAAATTAAAAATGAGGGCAAAGAAAAAATTGAAAAAATCAATTTGTAAAAGAATCACTTGGAAACTCTAGAAATAAAAAACATGAAATTGTTGAAAATAACTTTTTTTTTTTAGAAAAAATCCAAAATGGATGGGTTAAGTGGCAGATACAACAGAGCTGAAGAGAGATTTAGTGAATTTGAATGTAGTTCTAAAGAATTTACCCAGAATGTGGGGCAAAATCAAAGAGATGGAAACTTTTCTCTAAAAGATATGGAAGATAGAGTGAGAAAAATTAGGTGCATATGTAATCATAACTTTAGGAGAAAATAAAGATAATGTGGGAGACACAATATTAAAAAGACAGTGGCTACAAGTTTCCAAAATTAATAAATGTCATTAGTGCTCGGATTCAAGAATCACAACAGATGTAAAGCAGAATAAATAAAAAGAGCTTCATAGTTAGACACCTCACGGTAAAAATGCACAGTCAGGGAGAAGACAGCTCAGAGGGGAAAAGTTCATCTGGCAAGAAGGCCAATTAGACTGAACCAGATTTCTGAACAGCAGCAACGGAAGTCAGAGACAGCGAAACTAAATCTTCAAGATATTGAGAACGTAACTAAGCCCAGATCTGTGTAACCAGTTAAACTATCACTGAAGGATGACTACCAAATAAAGTCATTTTCAAGGAAACAGAAATGAAGGTTTACAGTTGAAAGAGTATTTTGAAGCTGTGCTCCCCAAGTCTGCCTGATCACAAGAAAGGCCTCACATGCTGGTTACAGTACAGAATCGGGGGTCTTACCCTGTAAGATTTCCTGGTTCTGCCTAGGTTGAGTCCTGTTATGGACTCAACTTTTGTATCTTCTCCCCGCCACCCACCACTCCTATGTTGAAGTCCTAACCCCTAATGTGATTGCATTTGGCATTGGCACCTGTGAGGAGGTGAAGAAGGTTAAATAAGGTCATAAGGGTGGGGCCCTGATCCAGTAGGGCTGGTGTCTTATAAGAAGAGGAAGAGACACCAGAACTTGCTCTGTCCACCACATGAGGACACAGTGAGAAGGTGGCTGTCTGTAAGTCAAGAAGAGAGTCCTCACCAGGAACTGAACTGGCTGATACCCTGATGTTGGACTTCTGGGCCCCAGAACTAGAGGAAGATAGATTTCTGTTGCTTAAGTCACCCTGACTTATGGTATTTTGTTACAGTGGCCCAAGCAGATGGAGACAGGGTCCAAGGTCTGGATTTTTAACAATTGCCCCAGGTTACTCTGATTATCAAGCAAGATCAACAAATGCTGTGTCCTAATCAGTGTTTCCCAAACTTTAGTGCAGTTGAGTTACCTGGGGATTAAATGCAGATCCTAATCCAGTAGGCCTGAGATGGGCCCCGAGTTTCTGAATTTCTAACAAGCTCTCAGGTGAGGCCAACACCACTGGTCCACGGACACACTTTGTGTAGGAGTCTCCAAAAGCATGTACTTCAGAAAGAAGGTAAATGATTTCATAAGGGCTACCTGAGAAGTAGGAAGAATGATGAGCAAAGAAACTGATAAGGGACTTCCCTGGTGGCGCAGTGGTTAAGAATCCTCCTGCCAATGCAGGGGACATGGGTTTGACCCCTTGTCCGGGAAGATCCCACATGCTGTGGCAAAACTAAGCACATGCGCCACAACTACTCAGCCTGCGCTCTAGAGTCCATGAGCCACAACTACTGAGCCCATGTGCCACAACTACTAAAGCCTGTGCGTCTAGAGCCCGAGCTCTGAAACAAGAGAAGCCACTGCAATGAGAAGTCCACGCACCACAACGAAGAGAAGTCCCCGCTCGCCGCAGCTAGAGAAAGCCCGCACACAGCAACGAAGACCCAACAACAAAGACCCAACGCAACCAAAAGTAAATTAAAAAAAAAAAAAAAAAAGAAACTGATAAGGACTTGGGAAAATCGAAATTAAATTGAGTATATTAGAGAATGTTGCCTATGTGCAGTAAATAAAAAATAAGATAGAAACCACGGACTTACCCACAATAACATGTGATCAGGGTGGAGGACGGGTTAAACTGTTCTAAATCCTTGTATTGTTCGGAAGAAACATGAAGATATTGACTAGCTGGATACCTTAAGTTGAATACGCATATAAAATTTAGGGTCTATTACTTCTGCTCTCCACTTACAACATCACAAGCCAACTAGAGTGTCATGCCCTTTCTAACAACAGGAAAAACCCAGACAGTCTACAGAAATCACAGCTTTTCTGGAGCTCATCTAGGACCTGAGGGTGACCAGGAAAACAGAGTGACACGTCCCACCAAGCAGAACTGAGAACTCTGACAGGACCTAGGAGTAAGAGGCAGTCACCACACAAGTGGGTAAGAAGAATCAGCTAACCTTTTAATGAATTCTTGAAGGCCAAGTGCGAGTTAGCCTGTCAGTGTGGAACAGCTGGAGCCTCAACACAGGGGGATTTTTTTTTTTTTTTTTTTTTTTGCGGTACGCAGGCCTCTCACTGTTGTGGCCTCTCCCGTTGCGGAGCACAGGCTCCGGACGTACAGGCTCAGCGGCCATGGCTCACGGGCCCAGCCGCTCCGCGGTATGTGGGATCCTCCCAGACCGGGGCACGAACCCGTGTCCCCTGCACCGGCAGGTGGACTCTCAACCACTGCGCCACCAGGGAAGCCCCAACACAGGGGGATTTTGCACTCATTCACCAGTTATTTCCATGGATCCTTACCAGGTGTCAGTGAGAAGAACTGGGGCAGGTCTCAGAAGACCAGAGAGTCCCCCTCAGTGGCACAGGCATGCAGGAGGTTATCTGCTTCTGCTGGGGTGCCAGCATGAGGCGTCTCCTCTTGTGGGACCCTCCTCCTGTGGGACCCTCCTCTTGTACGACCCTCCTCTTGTGGGACCCTCCTCCTGTGGGACCCTCCTCCTGTGGGACCCTCCTCTTGTGGGACCCTCCTCTTGTGGGAAGCAAGAGCTTTAAACCACTGAGGGGAGCGCAGTAAACCTCTCACTCCCATGGACCAGGTGAAAACCCACTGGCCCAGAGGAGAGTCAGATATAAAAATCCTCTGCTCATGGGAGCGGCACAGGACACCCCTGTGGGCCCAGGATCCTAGACTGACATCAAGCTGAGGTCTGCTGCCACTAGGAGAGGGGCAGGGGACTCAGGCATGAGGCAAAGTTTGATGGACATGGGGATCGGGGCAGGGGTACTGAGACGCCCCCACTCCAAGACGGAGACGGGGCCAGGACACCAGAGATCCCCCACCCCAGCATGAGGCAAGCACTAAAAAGCAAGGGCAGCCCACCATCTGTGGAGGGGCAGAGGCATGGAGAACCCTCTGTGCTGCACACATCCAGGGACTGCTGAGAGCTGAGGCTGGAGCAGGAACAATGGGGAACCTCGGGCCCCCCCAGACCCATTTCTCTAAGAACAGGTAATCATTGCTCACAGCCAGAGAAAGGTGAAGTGTGTGGGGCACCGAGGGTGACAAAAGTGAAAACAAAACCCTGAATCAGCTGACTCCTGACTGGATGGATTCCATCCCTCACACTAACAGAACAGCTGTGCTTGTCTCTGGTGCAAATGCTGTTTACCTCAGCCTCTGCTCTTTCGCTGGGTGTTTAGCCTTCAGTAAAAATGTATCTCACACACACACACACACACACACACACACACACACAGGCAAGGAAAAACAATCCATTGCCATGAGATAAAGTAATCAATAGAACTAGACTCAGAGATAGCTCAGATACTGGCATTATCAGAGAAGGACTGCAAGATAACTATGGTTAATACGGTAATACGTTTCCATCCAATGGAAAAGGTGGATAACATGCATGAACAGACAAGACATTTCAACAAGAGATGGAAACTATAAAAAAGAGGGAAATGGAAATAGCAGAAAGAAAACGCATGTTATTAGAGATGAAGGATTCCTTTGACTGGCTGACCAGCACACTGGATACAGCTGAGGAAAGAACCAGTGGAACTGAAGACTAATTAGGGTCAAACTCTTCAAACTGTATCACCAAGAGTAAAAGAATGAACGAAATCTGAACAGGGCACCCAAATACTGTGGGATAATATCAAACCATCCCACAGATATGTATATAGAGTCTGAGAGAGAGAGAGAGAGAGAGAGAGAGAGAGAGAGAGAGAGAGAGGGAGAGAGAAATGAAACTCCTTAAACAAGATAGCTATTGATGATAAGAAAACAAAATAATAACAAGGAAAGTAAATGTAATCCAACTATTCTTCATGGCTCAGCTGTGAAAAATGCTCAGGAGAACTATTGTAATGACGCATATGGATTTATCCAAAAGCAATGATGTACCTACACCAGGACAGTGGAAGCCTGGGTGGCTTAAGGAACTAAATCTGCCGCCCATTCGGGATGTCAATAACAATATGGATAGGGAATCAATGACAAATCTAATATTTTATTATTAAATCTGATCATAAATGGCATGACAGACATTTTTCTAAGTGTTATTGATGTATTAAATCATTGAACCCTCCAGTAAGCCTCTATGTTGTGTTCCATTTTACAGATAAGGAAACTGAGGCACAGAGGTGTGAAGAAAACCTTCCAAGGTCACACAGCTGGGATCCGGGGGGCTGGCAGCCCACCCAGGCTGTCAGATTCAGGAGCCTGGGTGTTAACCACAACCTTACGATGCCTCCCTGTGATCTAACACTGACGATAAAGAGAGAAGGGTCCAAAGATGAGGCTTAGACACTCCAGTCCAGGGGTTGGCAATATTTTTCTGTAAAAGGCCAGACAATATATGTTTTAGCCTTTGTGAGCCATATACAGACTCTGTCTCACCTATTCAACTTAGCGCTTGTAGCCTGAAAACATCCACGGACAATACATAAGTGAGTAGGCACAGCTGTGTTCCAATAAAACTTTATTTACAAAAACAGGCAGTGGGCCAGATTTGGCCCACAGGCCATAGTTTGCAGACCTCTGCACTAGACAATGAATATGGCTCTTTCTGAGAAGCAGAATTCCAGGAGGCAGGATTGTGGGTGTAGGATTGTATTTCCCACTCAAAGTTTTATTCAAAAAACACTCAATTTTCTGAAAAAGGTTTATCTATAACTTTTGAAATAAATATTAAAACAAAAAACTAAGGTAACCATTAAAAGGATTAGAAATATAAAACTTTCAAGATAGTTGCAGGAAAACAGAGTGAAAAATAACAGATCAGTCCAAAAGAAGGTAAGGAAAGAGAAAGAAGAGGCATCAGAAACACAGAAGAACACAACAGCAAAAAATCGTACATTTCTGTGTGAATGCACATAGACTAAATCCTCCAGGTACAAGATGGGGACAAAATCCAGCTGCACACGGTTCCAAAAGACACACCTAAAGCTAAAGAGACAAAGTCTCAAAGAAAAAGGATGGAACAAATAGAGAACAAATGCTAGTTCATATCAGACAAAACAGAAGTCAAAACAAAACATATTAAGGCAAAAGGCGCAGTTAAGATAGAAAGGGGCGCTACGTAATCATACGGAGTGAAGATACACTGATTCTAAATTTGCATCCCCATAATAATGTGGCTTTTTTTTTTTTTTTTTGGGCGGCGTCCTCGGCAGTGAGAGCACGGAGTCCTAACCACTGGACAGCCAGGAAATTCCCGTAGTTTAACCTTGAAATACACAAATTAATACTTGGCATCACTACAAAGAAGACTGATAGTTCTCTAGGCCAAGGTTTTAGCCACACACATCTTTCAATAATTGAAAGGTCAAGAAAATGGAAAAAAACAAACATACAGACGATCTGATTGACCTAATGGAGGCGTCTAAACCTCTGTCTGTATCTCCACTTTCACTTAAGGGTGATTGTGTGCACTGCACGTGCACACGTGGATTATTTATAAAACTGGCCGTGTGTTAGCCCTAAAGCAGGCCTCAGCAAAGACCAAAGAACCAACATCACATAAACCAGGGCTGCTGACAATAATGCAATTAAATTAGAAACCAATTTAAAAAGGTAACTAAGAAAAAGTCTCCAAGCATCTGGAAATTTTAAAAAGAGAGATTTCTAAATAACTCATAAATCAATGAAAAAACCCCACAAAACCATAGTGGATGAGAAAGTCTTTAGAAATAAATAATAATTCAGCATTTAAACTCTTCCACGGGCTCCATCAGGATCTGAGGCTGAGATCGGCTTGGGTCATTTCGGGGGGGGGGTAGGGGCACAGAGTCCTGCCTGAGGGGCCCTGGCAGAGACCCCACTTGTATTTAGGGGACCATGGGGAGGAGGCAGGCTGGGCAGGGAGGGTCCCTGCTGTCAGGCTGGTACCACCTAGATGAGGACTGGGGTGGGGTGGGGTGGGGTGGGGTGGGGGGGTCAGCCCTGTCCCCTGGGAGCCTCTCAACCAGGTGTTTGCAGCCCAGTAGTCCCGAACAGAGGTTCCCTGGGGTCTGGGCTCTCCAGGGCTCTCCGAGCAGTGAGCGGTCCCTCCCCACATCCCGTGACCATGGAGATGCAGTGTCCATCGACCCTGCCAGGAGACCCGGAGGGGCCAGAGACGGCAGTGGCTGGCAGGGTCCGGCCAGGCACCTGGTCAGGTGGGAGCAACCCTGGGCAGGGGCCGTCCACCACATCTGTAGGCAGCACCCGCGCCTGGTTCTCAGAAACAGCCTTGCCCAGTGATGGATGGATGGTCCCACCACAGCGCAGGTGGCTCTGGCCAGTGAGGGAATATTCTAGTAACAACGCCTGTGCTGCCCTACTGTTGGGGCCGTGGGGAGGGCTTCTCCTGCAGATCCTCCTGAGTCCTGAGCCCACCCGTCCACCCACCCACCTGCAGGAGGAACCAACTGCATCTCCCAGCTGTGCCCGAGGCTGTGCCTGCTGGGAGTAAGGTGCCTCCGGGATTTGACCCAGGCCACCTGGTGCCCAGGTGCAGGCAGGCGAGCACCTCCCCCCGCCCCCGCAGTGCTTCCCGACGCAAGGGGGGAACAGTCCAGGTTCCTCCACGTTGGCCTTGGGGAGGGACTGTGAGTGGGGGTGTTCCTGCAGGGTGGCCCTGGCATTCCCATCTCCCTAGGACCCCGGCCTGGCCCCCACCCATCACTGTGCAAAAAGCAGGGCCTGGGAAGCCACGAGGCCCCGGGGACCCAGGCCTTCAGGAGGCCGCGAGGAGGATCCCAGCAGGTTCTCTGCAGGATGGCTGCCCGGGAGGCGGCAGGCGAGCCCCGCTGGCTGGAGGGATGCTGTGCCGCGGGTCCCCAGCGCTGGAGCGCGGGCTCCTGCTGCTGGGCAGGCCGGGAACTGCAGCGCCCTGTGCGGCAGGGGAGGGGAGGGGGCCGCGCAGATGTGGCATGGGGAACCGCTCTGCCGCATCTCGGGAGTCCCGCAGGGCCCCGCCAGCCCAGAGCCAGCAGAACCAGCCTTGTGCCAGCCAGCGCCTGGGCGGAGCCTTCTGGAAGGGCCCCGGCCCCCACAGGTCAGTGCCCCTTCTCTCCAGGCTGCAGCACAGCCCGGCAGCCCCTGGTGCCCCGAGCAGACCCCACCTGCCCGCTCAATGGCTGGCTTATCCAGGTGGGCGGGCACGCAGACGTTGCCGAGGCCGCGTGGGGAAGAGGCGGTGAGCAGGGTGTCGGTGGCGGGCCCGAGGGGAGGGGCGCCCTCACTCACCTCTTCTGTCGGCGTAGAGGAGGCCCAGGGCGGCCAGGGCACCCGTCACCAGCAGCAGCAGTAGCAGCCCTCCCTCCAGGAAGCCTCGGCGCTTCTGCCCTGCGCAGCCTGCGATCTCCACCATCCCCACCGGGCTCTCGGGCTTCCTCATTGCAAGTCTCTAGACGGGGAAAGCGCACAGCTGAGAAACTCCAGGACCGACCGAGGCCTGGGGCGGCGTCCACCCAGCCTGGGGCGCCAGGGCCCGCAGGACGGGCGTGGAGCTCCCGAGGCCCTGCCTGAGGCTGGCGGATGCTCAGCCCCTGTCTCCATCCCAAGGCCACGGCCGGCCTGTGCCTGAGGGCTTTCCTCTCTCTCTCCCCGGGCCAGCGTCTGAGTGCCGGGGGTGGGGCAGGACTGGCCTGCTGGCCCTGGTGGCCGTCCCTTCTGGAGGGAGTCCCCTCCAAGCTTGTTCTCTGGCCGGGGCTGGTCCGGGGCGGCTCCGCTCACAGCTTGCGGTGGGCACGCAGGACCCAGAGGCCCAGCTCCCAGGCTTGTCAAGGGGCTTCTGCAGCGGAGCCTGCCTGGGGTTCTTGTGCCGAGAAGCTGTGGGCCTGGGAGCATCAGGGACACGCTCTGGGAGGTGGCTTGGGCCACTGGGCTCCCTGCCCACTGTTCCTGCCTGGAGCCCAAGGGGCAAGGGGGAGGCGAGAATGACTGGAACCTACGCAGCGGTGACCACGCAGGCCACGACGGGCCCCGGCAGGGCAGTTCCAGGAGTCACCTGGCTGGCGTGCAGTTCCCGCCGTCTCCCCACCCTGTCACTACAGAAGGGACGCCTTCTCCAGCCAGCCAGGCGGTGACAGCCGGGCGGTGAGCAGCGGTGGAAGACACCCAGGGCTGCTGCTGTGTGCTGCTCCGGTCAGGTGGGGACAGCGGACCAAGGGCTGCACGTGCTCCTGGGTGTCCGTGTGTGTGCTCGTGTGCACGCCGCTCTTACTGGCACACAGAGCCCTGACCCAGAAATGTGCCCGGGCCCCGGGGGAGAGCTGGCTGCCCTGCCGAGCTTCAGTCCTCACACAAGCTCACGCTCCTGACGTCGGGGTTGGGGTTGGTGGGAGCCCAGCCCCGCCCCAGGACAGAGGACAGACCCTGTCCCACCCGCCCGCGCAGCCTGGAGATCGCCCAGGGCTGGGTTAGCTGTTCTCACCTGCTGGGGGGTGGGGGGGTTGGGTCTCTCAACCTCTGGCATCACCTGTCACATGACCCAAGCAGAGAGGAGAAGCCAGGCCCGCTCTGATCTCAGGAGCCCCTTGGCCCCCATCACCTCTCTCTGCACTCCCCACCCCGGACCCCCACCTGAGCCCCTCGCCCCCGGAAGTCCACGCTCAAGGTCACCTCAGCCAGACCTTCTCCGGGCCCACCTGCCCCCAGACCTGACCTGCTTCACCACCTCGCCTGCGGCTCAGCCTCTACGGCCCTTATTTCTACTTCTGTTGCCCACCGCCCCCTTGGGAACGTCAGTGCCAGGGGCAGGGGGCTCCTTCTGCCTGGTCCCCAGGACCCAGACAGGTGCCCACGACCTTGGAGGCGTCCATCGACGGCTGTCGAATGAATGAATGGCCGGGTCCGAGCCTCGCCTGGCACTTGTGGCTCTGGGGTCACTAGCGTCTTCTTTCTCTGAGCAGAACTAGAGTCCGCTCATCACTCAGTTAATCCACTTCACTCTGTCCTGCTGACTCCCGGGGTGCTGGGCTGCCTGCCCCACGGCCTGGGAAGTGGGCCGGCGCTTGGAGAGTGTTCCCCCCGCCGCACCGCCAGGAAAGCTGGCCCCGCTCACCTGCGGGTCTCTCAGAAAGGCCGCTACCCACAGGCAGGTCTTGGAAGGCGGGGTCGGGAGGGCTCCCAGGGGTGGGGCTGTGAGAGGCCAGTGTGGCTCCTTCCGGGCCCCCTTTGTGATGCGGTCATGGGTTCTCTGGAGGCCTGGACCGCCCCCTGCTCACAGCTGCCAGGTTCCATCCGGGCTTGGTGTGGGGGGAGGGGCACGAGTCTCCCTGCTGAGTGGCGCCCCCCGGAGGCTGAGGACCCTGCCTCCCGGCCCTCCTTCCTCCCTCCCTTCGGAGTCCGGAGGGGCCACACGGTTCCTGGGAAGGAAGGCCAGACCCCTCTCCTCACCCTGCCCGCCTTGCCCGAGAGAGGTCGGAACCAGAGAAGCACGCGGGCCGCGGGGTCCTTTCCCTTCCATCTCCAGTGAGGCTGGTGGGTTCTGGGGGTCTTGCCGGGGTGTCAGGGGAAGAGGCGTCCCTGCTCATCATGACGGGGGTGGTCTGCACCCAGAGACACCCACATTCAGCTGGCGTGGGGCTCGGCTGCCTCTCCGCCTCTGGGGGTCTCGAGGCTCAGACCCTAACCCCTAGGAGGCAGGCGGCCCGGCTGGGGGACAGGAGGGGCCCTCCGGGCTTCGCAGAGGCACCCCAGTGCTTCAGAGCGTTAGGCGGGTGCCCCTGGCCCAGGGCTGGAGGCCGGGTTGGGGGGCTCTGCGTGGAGTGGGCCCCAGTCAGGACCCAGATGTCCCTTCTTTGGGCCCAAGTCGGTCATCAGCATGGTTCTGCCTCTGTTTCAGAATCCCACGGACGGAGGGATCCTCCCAGGCCCCTGGGACTCTGTAAGGGTGTCCAAGGCCAGGGGCCAGGCCACAGAGCCAGGGGTGTGGGGGTACACAGCCGCTCATGCCACCCCTCACCAGAAGGCCCGCACTGGGCCTTGTTGGAATATTCCAGTCCACGTTCAGGTGGCCTCTTGGGTTGGCCCCTCCCTGGGAGGAGGGCAGCACTTCCGGGGCTCAGATCCAGAACCCACCCCGACCCCCAGGCAAGGCTCTCCTCAGCCCCCGGCTGCCCTGGCAGCCCTCCACTCCCCCGAACCCAGCCAGAGCGAGGGGCTGGCAGCCTGGCCTGGAAGCTGTCTGGGCTGCTGGCCTGAATGGGGATGAGGTCAAGGTCAGGGGACTGAGAAGCTGCAACTGCCCTTCCTGGGAGCCAGAGGTGGGTCAGGGTCCAGCCTGCCAGCTAGAGACTCCTTCCCAGAGTGTGACGGCCTTGGGGACCTACGCTCCATGCAGTGCAGCCAGAGCGGCCCCCATCCCTGCCAGAGGCTGCGTGGATGCAGAGGCTGGCTGGTCTCAGGAGCTCAGCTGCGCTTTCCCACCCACACTGCCCCGTTCCGGGTCCTCCCCGTCTGTAGCTCCATCAGTGAAAGATAGAAACTTTGAGGGAGCAAGGAGCCTGGGGTCCTGGCCCGGCCTCCTAGCAGGCACTGCGCTGAGGCCGGCAGGTTCTGGGGGTGCCAAGCCTAGCAGTGCTGGCTCCCTTCCAAGAGAAGCTGGGAGGCGGGGCGGGGGAGTCCACAGGCCAAGGAGCTACAGACTCCCAGCCCCAGACAGGTCCCTAGACAGACAGCGACCCAGCTGCTCAGGACACCTCCAACAAGTGGATTTTGGTCCTTTCTTCTAGGTGAGCTCAGGGGTCAGTGCGGGCTCCCTGCCCACCCCTCCCTGTCTCTCAGGCAGTAGATGTGGGATGTGGAGGTCTGAGGCCCAGCGTCAGCTCTGGGGTCCAAGAAGGCAGCCCCCCATGATGGCAGGTGGTCGGCATCCCTTCCCTCATCAGTGCTGGGACCATGGCAGGCAGGGAGTAGCCTCTGTTCCTGGGGCTACCCTCAGACCCTGTAGACGCCTGCCCTTTACTGCTGGGTCCAGTCCCTCCCTGCCCCACGCTCTCGGGCTGGGTGGTCTGGGGTAGGTCCTGTCCTCTGCAGGAAGCCCAGCATCCCCTAGCAGGCGTGTTTCTGGGCCTCAGCACGACGGGAACCGGACCTCTCCTGGCCCTGCCCATCCACGCGGCAGGCAGGCACGAGGTGCCCCGCTTGGAGAAGACCTCCAGGCCGGAAGAGGTTAAATAGTTTTGAGGCAGGTGGAGAGCTGGGATGAGAGCCAGGCCTCTGGGAGCCCCCGCACCCCCTCCCTGCTCGCTGCATCCTGAGGCCAGGGCTTGGGCCTCCTGGGCAGAAGGGAAGGGGCCAGGGCGGTCTGACTGTGCCCCAGGGCTCCATCACTGAGTGCCCAACCCAGCCCCAATAGCTAGAACACTGGTCCCCTCCCCTACAAGGTTTGCCACGGAGTCAGAGGAGAAGACAGCTGTGCAGTGCCTGGCCCAACAGTGTGGTTGGGAAACACCTGGGGGCGGGAGGGCCCCGTGCCGAGGGCCGGGTTGCCTGTTTTGGAGCTCGGCTGCTACTTCCGTGACCCTAGAGTTATTTTACCCCCGTAACTAACTGTTCTTTATATTAAATTCTCGCTATTTGAATCACTGGGTGTGGTTTTTGTCTCCTGAGTGGACCCTGATGACACATAAATTGGCACTAGGAGTGGCCCCAGCAGGTGCCTCTGGAGCTGGGTTTGGGGACTGGCCTAGTTGTGTCCTCGGGCCTGAGGCCGTGGGAGATGTGACTCGTGGCACATGGTGGCTTTGGGAGTGACCGAGCTGCCACCGAGCTCGGCTGTGATGTGACAGCTGCATCTGGGCCTCGGGAGCTGAGGGCTGCCCCCACTGCTGACAGAATGACAGCAGCCGAGGCCCCTGGTGTCCTGGACACTCGCGAGCTCAGGTCTGCAGTCAGCTCCAGCCACAGCCCTAAGAGCCCCTCATTTCTCAGCAGCACAGCGCTGATGTGGCTGACAGGCAAACACAGCATTTGATCCTGTGAGTAGCACAATCCCAGCAGTGTTGGTGCCTTCACAGCCTCACCAAGTTTCTTACGAGAAGGTTCGGGCATTGACTGGGAAGGAATGGGACCCTGAAACGAGGAATGGGATGTGTGGTTGGGCTCAGATGAAGCTGAGAACCTTGAACACGCAGGGGCCTCTGAGCCCCTCCAGGGTCTGAGGAGATGAGCCCTTCTTCACTGTATTTATTTATTTTTGGCTGTGTTGGGTCTTCGTTTCTGTGCGCGGGCTTTCTCTAGCTGCAGCGAGCAGGGGCCACTCTTCATCGCGGTGCGCGGGCCTCTCACTGTTGCGGCCTCTCTTGTTGCTGAGCACAGGCTCCAGATGTGCAGGCTCAGTAGTTGTGGCTCACGGGCCCAATTGCTCCGCGGCATGTGGGATCTTCCTGGGCCGGGGCACGAACACGTGTCCCCCGCATCGGCAGGCGGATTCTCAACCACTGCGCCACCAGGGAAGCCCGAGCCCTTCTTCACTATAAACCCTGCGAGAACCTCACGTGGATCAGGTGCCTAGAAAGAGGATCCTCATTCTACTCAACCCCCCTGTTGACCCCAGACCCATAAGTAGGGTCCAATCTCAGCACGCTCAGGGTGGGGGAAAGTATGACATCTTTCCCAGAAGGAAACAGCATATCCACCCAAAGAATTTCAAGGTATAATTAACTGACACTGAGAAAGCTGAGGATTATGTGTGGGGATTGGGTCTAGGGGTGTCAGACCACAGTGGAGGGAGCCCAGCACTGGGCTGGGTTGGCCCCATTCATACGGGTGCACCTGCCAAAGATTCTGCATTTGTGTGTCGGCTCACGGCAGCTGCGGGTAGTGACTCTATCTGGACTTAATGGTGGTCTGTAGCTAATGAAGCTGAGATGCCAGAACCTCCCTTGTGTGCCATAGAGGAAGGAACCCAATGGCACAGGGAGATGACATGTTGGAGTGGACTTACCACGCGTGACCCGTGCCCCCGCTACAGACCCAGGAAGGGTCACGGGACTCGCTTTCTCCTTAGGTCTATTTCTGTGATAAACTATATGAACACCTTTCCCAATTGTGAACCATCCTTGCATTCCCGTGTACGTTGCTTGTGGTGTGTTATTCTTTTAACGTGCTGTTGGATTCAGGTTTGTGGGTATTTCATTTAGGGTTTCTGAACTGGAAATCTCTAAACGAAATTGGCTTGTGGCTTTCATTTGGTTGAGATCATGCTTTCTTCAAAAAAGAACTTGGAAGGGAACTGTATTCACTATCTTGTAATAAACTATAATGGAAAAGAATCGAAAGAAAAGAATACAGATATATACATGTATATGGATAACTGAGTCACTTTGCTGTACACCAGACACTAACACAATATTGTAAATCAACTATACTTCGATAGAAAAAAAAAGAACTTGGAAGCTTTTCTTCTTTTTCTTGGCTATGAAGGAGTTTAAAGCAATTACGAGTTGACTGTTCTTTAAAGGCTGGCAGATCTTCCCTGACACCATCTGGAACTGGAGCTGCTCTGAGGAAAGCTCCCTAACAACCTTCTGTTTCCCTCCACGGTAATTGTCCCGTGTAATGTTTACGTCTACTCTGGACTTAGTTTAGTTAAATAATGTTTTCCTAGGAACCTATACATTTCATCCAGCCCTTCAAATTTATTTGCGCAGAAATTGAGAAAAGTAATGCCTTATGATTCTCTAAATTTCCTGCTATTTTGTCCTTATTACTTACAAAAAATGTGTCTTTGTGCTTTTTCCATCTTTCTAGATTAAGTTAGCTACTGGTTCATCTATTTGAGTTTTGAAGAATTGTGTTTTGGATTTCTGAGTTCTTCCATTTTTCTATTCCTAATTCATTGATTTCTGCTCCTACTGTTACTAATCCCTACCTGCTGATTTTCTCTATTTTATTGTCTTTTTTAACTTCTCAAGATGAAGATGTGCTTCATATCCGTTGGTCAGTTATATACTCAGGGTGTAAACTTCCCTCTGGACACTGTATCCCTTAGGGGTTTCCCTGGACTGTTTTTGTCACAATTATTTTCTCCAATATTCTGCAGTTCCAAATTTGATTTCCTGTTGGATCCAAGAGGTGTTTCACCTGCAGGGAATTTTTTTTTTTTTTTTTTTTTTTGCGTTACGCGGGCCTCTCACTGCTGTGGCCTCTCCCATTGCGGAGCACAGGCTCCGGACTCGCAGGCTCAGCGGCCATGGCTCACGGGCCCAGCCGCTCCGCGGCATGTGGGATCTTCCCGGACCGGGGCACGAACCCGTGTCCCCCGCATCGGCAGGCGGACTCTCAACCACTGTGCCACCAGGGAAGCCCCTCCTGCAGGGAATTTTAAAAAATTAATTTATAGCTTTATCGCCTTGAGAGTAGGTAATGCTCTCTATGCCACATCATAAACATTTTCTTGGTGACCTGAAATGTGATTTTGAGAAAACAAGGTGCAGCATCTGCTCTGGGGGGAGTCTGATTTGCGTCAGACCCACCTGATCATCTGCTCTGGAGGCCGTCCGGCACCCACTAGCCCTTGTCCACTTGGGCGCCACAACAGGAGGCTGGGACAGTGGCCTCATGTGTACCTGCAGATGTGAGAACCACCCCCTGCCCAGGTGGAGGTGGGCGGGGACGACTCGGGGCAGGGCAGACTTGGCCCGTGGAGCTGGGAGGATGAGCCCTCTCTGCAGGTCCCGTAGGCCTGTGTTCTGTTGAAGCTGCCCGGAGAGCTGGGAGCTTGGGAGTGGTCCCCAGACATCCCGGCTAACTTGACTGTGACCATCTGTGAACCTTTGGACCTTTCCAGCCTCAGCTTTCAGAACAGGACGAGCTTACTTCAGCCTCCAGTGAGAAAAAGGAAGCAGCAACACACGTGAAAAGCTTCTGGGAGATGCGCTCGGTGGTGAGGGGCTTGACAGCAGTTAGCTCCACCTTCCCAGCTTCTGCCCTGGAGGAGGCGGGAGAGGAAGCCGCGGGCTGAGAGGCCCACTTGTGAGCAGTCCTGGCGCCCAGCAGGGCCAGGCGATGAGGCCAGGCGGCCAGGCTGCAGGGAGAGGGCTGCCCTCTGTGCCTTCTGTCGGGACACATCCAGGCCCAGCTTCTCAGCCTCCAGCTCAGCAGTGAGCAGCCGGGGGTGGGAGGCACGTCGGGGGCTCCGCAAAGAGCATCAGGTCCTGGAGAGCTGTGGTGAGTCGGGCACCTGCAGGCTCAGCGCGGGGATCTCTGGCCTTGAGGGGATGGATGAGGGCAGGACGTCTTGAGGGGAGGACAGCAGGGGCGAACGCACCCCATGGCCCCCGGCTTTACCCGATGGCCCGTCCAGCAGTTGCGTTCGGGAACAGGAGAGAAAAACTGCGTAACTCGGACCTGGCTTCTTTGAAACCCCAGTGATGGGAGAAGGGTGGGCTTCTCCGCTCCCGCCAGGAGAGAAGGTTTTCCAAGCAGACTGGTGAGCGGGGGTGGCTCAGTTTAATCCACGTAGGAAGCGCCTTGACATCAGGCAGCTTCGCCGGAGACCTGCCGAGTAGACGTCTGGCTGCTCTGCTCATCAGGGGCCCCTCGGGGGGGCGGAGGGCTCTGCACGGCAGGTGGGGGAGGAGGCACTGGGTTCCCTGGAGAACAACCTTGATGAAAGCGTGGGTTTGGGGCCCAGCTTGGGAGTTTTGTCCTTGAGGGGGCCCAGGCCCTGCAGGAGGCTGGCCCGAACGTCAGGCCAGGGTCAAGGGCTGCTTCACACCTGGAGAAGGGCTTCCTGGGCTGGCACCGTCTCCCCAGGGCCACGAGGGGCCGGCCTGAACCCCGTCCACCTTGCAGGTCCCAAGCCAGAGACAGGACTGGGGCTGCTCTCTGAGGCCCGAGCCCCACGTGTGGGCCAAGAGGGCCGCAGCTTTGGGGGCCAGGCTGCTGTTGAGGGGAGGGTGTCTGAGCCTCCTGGGATGGTGACTCAGGCAAGCTGGGAGCTCTCCGCTCTGCTTCCCGAGGCTGGTTGTTACCAGCCCACCCCAGGACTGGGAGGAGGGGGAGGGTGGGTGAGCACCTCCCCGATCTGGGGGCGGGGTGCACCCCAGGGTCCGGACGAGAAATGCTAACGACAGGGGGGCCCCACGGCTGGGCCTGGGGAGCGCTGGCTCAGTGGAGCCGGCAGCCCGAGGCTGCCTCCCTCCGGATTCTCGCCTTCAGTCTCTTCAGGCCGCTGTGCTCCGGGTCCACCAGGAGGCCGCCCTCGGCTGCCGTCCAGGCCTCTGTGTAGCGCTGCTCGTCCAGGCAGCGCTGCGCCCTGCACAGGAGCGCGTGGGCAGTGGGGGCCCGGCCTGGCCGCTGCCACAGGTTGTTCTGGGCTAGGGCGGGCGCCAGCCTGAGGGCCTGGGTAAAGGCCCCGGCGGCCCCGGCCTCGTCCCCCAGGCTCAGAAGCAGGCGGCCCTGGGAGCAGAAGTCCTCCACCCGTGCCTGGAGGTCACCGTCCCCTGAACCCTCTCGGAGCACGTGGTCCAGGTCCCCGAGTGCCCGGCCAAACTCCCGTAGCTCGGCTAGGCAGGCAGCCCGCCGGCGCAGGTGACAGGCGCTACCGCCACCTGCCAGGACGGCCAGTGAGCAGTAGCCCAGCGCCTGGCCGGGCTGCCCTGAGTTCATGAGGGTGTCAGCTTCCTGGGCTGCGGCCTGCACAGAGAGGACGGAGGGAGGAAGGTCAGGTCAACCCAGAACACTGAAGGCCCCTCACGGGCTGGCCGCTGCTTGTTCCCCAGGCAGAAGCTGCCCGCTCCCTCTGGAAGGGGTGGAGGCACAGCGTGGAGGCACTCGCTGCAATCCCTCCACCCTGCAAGCTCTCCCTAGGCAGGCCCTGCTCAGAAGGCGTCCTCCCCCTCCTCACAGCCCTACTGCCCCACCTGCGGGCCCAGCTTCTCTTACCGGGTGACCTCCTCCTTCCCCTCCCCTTCCCAGCCTCCCGCCCTGCCCACCCACCGAGGCCGCCCTGGCCCCGAGGACAGAAGCAAACACCGCCTCCACTGAGCCTGCTCCTTGGGCCTCCCCCTGCGCCCGGGGTCAGAAAAGCAGGGTCTGCTTTGCGCTACTGTGTTTCTCACTTCGCTAACCAATGAGCTGCTCCCGCAGGCCCTGTGGAGTCAAGGCCAGGGAGACACTCTCCGGGCGCCCCCTGCACTGCCAGCGCCTGCCAGCATGACCCAGGGGCTGGGGTTGCGTTCGCTCCCCAGGGACGGGCAGAGTGGTGCGTCCAGGAGGGCTGTGGTGGACTCAGCCCCAGCCTCGCTGGATGCCGCAGGGCCAGGCCAGAGATCAGAGGGCGCTGTCCGCCCTGGCACTTCTCTCCCTGGGGACTGCTGGATTGAGTCCCCTGCTGCCCCCGTCTGGATGGCGCTGCCCCCGTCTGGATGGCGCAGCCCTGAGGGCCGAGGCCTCTCCTCTGGCCCCCAGGCTCACTCTCCTTTTCTGAGTGTGACTGAAGCCCACTCCCCAAACCTGCCAAAATGCCTTACCTCTTCCGCCGAACTGGCCCGGATAAATCCGGTGGCCTCATTCGTCTCGTCTTGCTGCCAAGAGCCCACAGTGGCCCCCCACGGACTGAACGGGCACATTCCAGACCCTCCCTCTTCCATGCAGCCAGGTACTAGCAACGCCCCGATCCCCGCCTGTCCCCAGGAGAGCACAGGGCACCCAGCACCCGGCGGGCTGAACGCATGGTCCTGTCTTCCCACCAGCCCGACCGCGCACACAGGCTGGCGGGAGGCCGGAGGCCGGAGCCCGGGCTGGAGCCAGTTCGGCCCTGCTGTGCGACGCGGACCGGCGACCCATCCTTTCCGTGCAGCGCCCTCCCCACGGGCTCTGCGTGGTCCTCCCGGAGCTGGGGAAAAGTGCGGCGCCACCGGCCGTGCAGCCGTACTATCGCCGGAAACGGGGCGCCACTATTTCCGTCTCACTTCCGGGTTGGCCCTCGTCGCCCGGCCACGGCCAAGGTGGAGCGAATTCTCGCGGCACCGAATCTGGGCTCCAGGCGGCCCTGCCCAGTGCTCTCCTCCGGGCCCAGGCCGTCGTTTCAACTCAGAGACAGAGCCCTGCCCAGCCGCCTTGTGAACCGAGAGACGCTCACCTAGCTCCCCGCTCCCAGCTTAGAGCCCCCCCTTCCCCCGCCTCAAGGCTCTGAGACCCCAGCCAGGCCCCCTCCTCCGACATCCCCGGGCTCCGCGGCCGCTCCTCTGAGTTCTAGGCCTTGTTAACACGCTTCTTGGCCCCCTCAGCCCTACGAGGGCTGTGCCCCCCTGCATGACCTATTGCTCGCTTCACTCCTTCCGTCCCTAACGCTCATTTTAGCCAACTCCCCTACTGACCCCCTCGTTGACACGCCTAGTGCGGTTTTCGTTTTCCTGAAGGACCCTGAGTGATAGAGCCCACGGAGGCATAAGGAGGTGAAGCACGTGCCCCAGGCCGCGCAGGGCTTTGATTCACCGGCTGATGCTTTTGGCCCCGCCCCACTCCAACCTGCTGGTCCCTTCAGCGCCCACCCCTTCCAAAGCCCTGCCTCTCCTGCTCCTGCCTCCAGCAAGTGAAGGGAATAAGGTGGCCAGACCAGGACGGAGGACACCCTTCCCTCTGCCCCCCACCCCAAGCCCCTCCCCCTGCACTCCCCCACCAGCTGCATTTTGCCCACCTGTTTCCTGAACACTGAGATCTTTCCTGCCTCCAGGCTTTTGCCTTGGCCTACCTGTCGCCACCGTGGTCTCACCTCCAGGGCCGCCTCACACCCCCACTGCCCTGTCTCAGGGTCTTCCATACACTTTCACTCTCTGAAGTGAACTCCCCCTCCCCCGAAACAGTCCCCCCCCCCCCCACTAAGTTGCCAGGGCCACAGTGCGGGCAGTGGCTCCACCCAAGGCCTGGGGGAAGGTGCTCTTTGCTCTTGTCAGATGAGCAGTGGAACAATCACCCACCCAAGGAGGCAGCAGCCGCAGCCCAACATCCCTTCAGGGTCCCTCTCAGCTCGTGAGGGGCAGGAGCTGGCCCGCCACCCACGCGCTCACGGGGAGGGACACACCTATCCTGGCCTGACCTTGGGGCTGGGGTGGGCTTCAACGAGGGCCAGGTGTTCCTGCCTGGCTCAGTCTGGCTCTGAGGATGGGGCCCCCTCCCTCTCCCAGACCCCGAGTCAGCTGTGGCTTGTACGCCTCATGTAAAGAAGCCCTGAGGTCTCTGGGGGTGTCAGGGCTTGAGCTGGCCAGATCTGGGTGCCTCCCGCTTGAACCTCCATCCCACCCCATGTCCAAGTGAGATCAGGCGCACGGGGAGTTAGCATACCCGGAGCCCCGGGCCTGGGGGTCTCCCACCCGAGGTGCTGGAGAGGGGCTGGGCTGGGGCCTCCGTGGGGTGCTGTGCCCACCTGGGCGAGGCTCTGCCTCTCCGAGTTCTCCAGGAGATGCAGCAGGAAGCCGAGGTCCTGGGCGTCTGTCTCTGCCAGACGCTGCAGGTCCTGTGTGGCGGCCGGCACATCACCCTTCTTGAGCCGGAGCAGGCCACGCCGGGCCCGGGCCGCCTCTGATGCAGGGGCCAGGTGCAGGACTTTTTGCAGGCGGGCGCCGGCCTTCTCAAAGCTGCCTGTCAGGGATTGGGGAAGGACAGTCAGGGTGGAGCTGGGGCAGGGGGGCCACTGGGAAGCCCCGTTCAGCCTTTCTTGGTGCTGGCTCTGAGAGTGGCTGGCTGATGGAGGAGCTCAGCACCAGAAGGAAGGAGCAGGGAGCAGAGGGGCATGGTGACACCATGTCGCTCACACGGACTCACCTGATGACCCAGCCCCTCGACTTGGGGGCAGTCACTACACTCTTCGACCCCCAGGTGGAGTAACAGGACTCTAAGCCCCCTCACCATGGTCACTGCAAGGACCTGAGCAGGGCTGCATGGGATTAGAGCAGCCCCGGAGGCCCTGAAGGCCTTGGTGGGGGCATCTCACAGGCTTGCAAGTGATGATGACAGGCCTGTGAAACGCAGGCTGCAGAGAGGTCTCCCTTTCAAATTAGTGCTGGAATATTTTCAAGGTTTTGCGGGGAAGACCGACACATGTGGGCCTAAGACAATCTCACCTAGAGCAGGGCACTCAGTAAACATCTGCTGAATACACGCATGAGTTAATGAGGAGGCCTGAGCATCTGAGCCTTTTACGAAACCCCAAATCACTCCTTTGTCTCACCTCCTGGTGGGTAAAGCCACACGGAGGACCCATACGGGGACCAGGTCCTGGGATTCAGGCTGGAAGGGACCTTACAACCCAGAGTCCTGAGTCTCTTTCTCCCATTTTAAAGAAAAGGATCCAGGGGTGGGAGGAACAGGGACAGACGCCCATGTTCTGCGTGTCTGAGCTGACACATACCCGCTGCAGCCAGCACGTCTGCCAGGAGGATGTGCCAGCTGGGCTGCGCGGCATCGATCTCGATCAGTGCTTCCCCCGCGGCCAGGAGGCTCTGTGTGTCCTCGTTGCTCAGGCGGGCCCCTGTGCCCGGCAGCTGGATCAACAGGGCCCGGCAGCGGGATGAGAGGCCCTGCGTGATGAGGGCCTGGACCTCTGGCTTCAGAGAGCGGATCTCAGGGACCGCCGTTCTTGGGCTGAGCCTCAGAGCCGACAGGATGTCGTCCACAGCCTCCTGCAAGGGGAGGAGGCCAGGGTGGGTGGCAGAAGTGGCCCCAGCTGGGTATCTGTCGTGTTCCTCCTGATGCCGGGTGTTGGCGACACCAGAATGGGCAGAGGGCCCAGCTCCTGCCCTCCCAGCATGGGGTAGGAATGGGGGTCAGCCAACGTGAGGGCCCGTATGGTGAGCATTCATGGAGGGCGTGGTGAAACTGAGGCAAGCGTATCAGAGTTCTGGACGGGGGAAACGGTCTGGAACCCCAGAAGAGCCACACTGATAAAGAACCCGCTATGGCACAGAGGTGGGCTTGGGCTGGTACCAGAAGGGCCACGGGCCAGGGGCTGAGTGTGCAGCTTGGAGTGGCGGGGGAGGAGTCTAGAGGCCCTGACTGTGCTGTGGAAGCACACAAGGCCCCTTTAGGAGAGCCTTGACCCTGGTGAGCCATTTGCATCTGACCTCTGACCTGGCCAACAGTCGGAAGCCATGGAGTCATCTTCAGGTCCACCCTCCTATTGGTTTTCTAGACCTCCTATTGGATGGTCTTTTGTTTTGTTTTTTTTTCCTCCCTTTCTGCCTTCTTTTGGGTTAACTGAATAGTTTTAGTATTTCATTTTAGTTCCTCCATTGGCCTTTTAACTCTGCCTCTAACAGTTGTTGGCAGTTGTCCTATAAGCTGACAACATGTACCTTTATTTTTTGGCCCTGCTGTATGGCATGTGGGATCTTAATTCCCTGACCAGGGATCAAACCCGTGCCTCCTGCAGTGGAAGCGTGGAGTCTTAACCCCTGGACTGCTGGGGAAGTCCCCAAAATATGTATCTTTAAAGACACCATTCCATTGTCTTCTGGCTTCCATCGTTTCTATGACAAGTCAGTCATCTTTTCATACTGCTGTATGTAATGTTTCTTTTTCCCACTGGCTGCCTTGAATATGTTCTCTTTATCTTTTGTTTTCAGAAATTTGATCAAGGTGTGCCTAGGTGTGGTTCTTTTTGTGTTTATCATCTTGGGATTTGTTGAGCTTCTTGGAAAATTTTCTGCCATTATTTCTTCAAATACATATACACATACATCATATACATACACACATATATTTTTGCCCCATTATTTCTCCTCTGGGACTATAGTTATACGTATACTGGACTGCCTGGAATCATCCCAGAGGTCACTGAAGCCCTCTTCATTGGAAAAAGTCCTTTTCCCCTCTGTTCTTCAGACAGGATGATTTGTGTTGGTCCATCCTCAATTTTACTAACCGTTTCTTTGGCAATTTCCAACCAGCTGTTAAGCGCATCTGGTAAATTTTTAAAATTTTAGATATACTTTTCAGCTCCAGAATTTCCACTTGATTCTTCTCTATAGTTTCCATTTCTCTGCTAGGATTCCCCATCTGTTCACTCATTATGAAAACATTTTCCTTGAAGTTCTTCACATGTTTACAATCACTGTTTTAGCATCCTTGTATGCCAATTCCAGCATCTGAGCCATCTTCAGGTGGCTGTTCAAGACGAACATCTGTTTCTATTGAGTACTTAGTTTCCTTACTGTTGGCCACATTTCCCGGTTCTCTGTGTGTCTAGCAGTTTTTGATTTGGGGCTGGACATTGTGGATGGTACATTGTAGAGAGTCTGCACTATGTCACCCTCTCATAAAGGAGGTTGTGTTTTATTCTGGTGGGTCATTTTGGTTCTGCTGGACTTGGTTTTGTTCCTTGTGAGGGCAGGTCCATTTCAGTTTTGAACTTAGTCCTAAGATATGACCTTTATTTAGGGTGTGGTCTCAGCTAAGCGCCCAAGGTGTTCAGAAAGGTCTCTGCTCTGGCAGGGTCAGAATTCCAACATCTCCTGCCACGGGTGAGCTCTGCTGGGCCCCTGCATGTGCAGCCCAGACTCAGACAAGAACCACTTGGAATCCCATGAAGACTTCTCTGCACAGCCCCATGTTCTCCATTGCCCTTCCTTGCAAATTCCAGCGACTGCAGCAGCCTGGAACCCCAGTCTCTGCCTCCTCAGCTCAGCAAGCTGACTGCCCCACCTCCGCGTGCAGTAATGGGAAAGCCTTCCCAGGAAGAAAGGTTATCGCGGGGCTCCCCTTGGACTCCCCTGGTGCGGTTCCCCTTTCCTCCGGGATGGCAGTTCTCCACTGCCTGTTGTTCAGGGCCTGAAGACAGTTGTCATGTATTTTATCCAGATATTTTGTTTTCAGCAGCCCAACACCAGTTACCCTCTCCTAGCCAGCACTGGAAGTGTGCCTAGATACTTTTAAAGTCCAGCGATGGGGTTCTCCTGGAGCAGGTGTGTGGGGGATGAAGGTCTTGGAGAGACAGAGCCCTTAGATGGGTGGATGGGAAGACGGTCCTCTCCGATCCTTCCTACACTGTGACTGGGGCCCTACGTGACCCTGGTGCTGGCCAGTGGTACACCTGATCAGCTTGGAAAGTCCAAGTCTGTGCTGACTCATGGGGATTCCAGCTGCCACATATGGAGCCCTCATTAGGGACCAGGCACCACGCTGAGCATCTGACAGCACTGAATAAGCAGCCCCCTCAAGGCTGAGCATGGATGGCCTTGAACAAGCACTGCTCCCCCCCCCTTATTTTACTGATGTTGAAACAAGGCTCAGAGGTGTTGCAGGGCCTGCTCAGAAAGCTAGAGGCGGGGGAGCAGGGCTCTGGATTCTGGACCTGGCGGGCTGGCTCAGAGCTCCTCTCTTGTGAAGGGCCAGAGGGTATGCGGTGCTTGGCCTCAGCCCATCCCCAGGAGGAGGAAGTTCATGGGTGTGACGATGCGACTCACAGACACCCAGGCTGACCTTCCCTGCCACGTGCCCTGCTGCCCTGGACAGAGCGGCGGGAGGGCTGTTTCTGAGGCGCCTCTCGGAGGAGTTGCTGGCATGTGGAGATCACCCAGGGGTGGGTTCCAAGGGGTCCGCCTCCTGCAGTAGGGCCCTCCTGGCCGAACCCCATCTCTGTTCAATGGGCTTGTCCCCGAGAACTACAGGTGCTTTCCCAGCACAGGAAGGGGCCTGCATAGGGCTGGGCTCCCAGGCACAGGCGTGTGCCCGGCTGGAACAGAAATCAGGCTGCCAGGGCCCTCGGGGGAAACACAGACACCCTGACAGGCAGAAACACCATCTTGAGGTGCCGTCATCCCAGTGGCATCTTGGATCATTTTTCCTTGTCTCCTAAGATCCCAACCCTTAAGAAATTCAGAAACCTGGCAGGGAGGACACCTCTGGGCTGTACTTTGGCCCAGCGAAGCATCAGGGCAGACAATCGGTTTCAGTTATTCACCAACGACATCGCCCTTGGCTGCAGAGTGCCCTTGTCCAGGGCTGTTGGTTTGTGGCTGCACGTCTTCCCTTTGGAGGGTGCCTGCCCTGGGCCTGCAATGGACCGCCTCCCACCCCTGCCCCTGCACGCTGGCCACCCAAATCCGCAGGCCCTGTGTAGACAGCTCAGAGTGGCACCCAGGGGGCAGCGGAGGTCTCATTACTGTAAGGTGGGGGGCCCCCTAGTACTCCTGAGGCTTTGCACATCAATCCATGCCGACTGAAGCGGGGGGGGGGGGCACGGGGACTCTGCAGACGGAAGGGAAAGACTCCCCCAAACCGGGGATGTGATGGTGAGGCTCCCGTGAGCCCCGGTACCGGCGGGGGTTTGATGACTGACGCTCAGATGGCCTGGCCCTTCTTCCTCTCTCTGGGGGGCTGAGAAGGAGGGCAGCGCCTACCCTGGGCACCCCCACTTGCCCAGCCCCAGGTGGGGAGGGTGGGCCCGTACCTTCTGCTGGTCCAGGGCCAGGTGCAAGAGCGCCCGTCCGCACAGCGCCTGCACGTTCCTCGGCTCAGCCCTTAGCACGGAGGTGACGTCGAACATGGCCGTCTTCTTCTGGCCCAGGGACCCGTAACAGCGGGCGCGGGCGAGCAGGGACTCACTTGCCTGACTCCCTGGAGGAAGGGGGTGTGGCGTCAAGATGTGACCTCGGCTGGGCACGGCCAGGGTCAGTGTGTCTGCCCTCATCCAGGAGTTACTGCACCTGCCCTGGTGCTCCAAGGGGCAGCGGGAGGGGGTGCAGCGGCTTTCGGGTCACCTAGGGAGCTCCCAGATTGCTGGGCACCACAGCACACCAGGGAACAGCAGTCTGGATTGATCCAGGGGCCCTGGCTGAGGGACACGGGGAGCTCAGCCAGGAGGGGTGGCATCTGGGAGGGTTGGTGGACAGTCCGAGGGGGCTTCTGAGAGGTGGGGGCACTGCAGCTGCATCTGAAGTGAGGCCAGGCGAGGGGCGGGGGTGGGGGGAAGGGTCCACGGGGCAGGTCACAGAATGGCTGCAGCCGTGAAGGTGCCAGGCTGAGAAGGCCCAACTCTTTGACCCTCCTGTGGCTAGGGCAGGGCGTGGTGGGTGGGCTGGGCGAGCGGGGAGACCAGGCGCACACACACAGAGCTGCCCCCGCTATTCCTAAGAAGGGCTTCGGGGGCTGGGGCCCTCATCCCCCACAGATGGAGGGAGAGGGGTTGAGCTGGGAGAAGGGCCTCGTCTGAGTCTGGCCCTCCCACCCTCGGGGCCCTGGGTGTGAGCAATGGTGGCCCAGGATTGAGGAGAGGGTCCCAGCTGGGGTCCCAGCTCAGTTCCCAGCTGGTCGGGCCTCTCCTAGGCGTTAGCGCGCTTGCTGCAGTGAGCGGCCGGGAGCACGCCACGCCCCTGAGCCAAGCACATGCTCAGACTCCCTGGTGCCTGACCACACCCCCTCCCCCGCATGGCAGAGGCGCCCCTTGCCCCTGGGCACCTGGCACAGGGTGGGGGCCCCGGAGGAACGAGGAACGAGGGCGGCTCCTACCTGCAGCAAAGATGGCCAGAGAGAGGTAGGCAATGGCCTCCCTGGTGTGGGCTCTGCCCTCGGCACCGCCTGGTTGTGTCTGCAGGATGGCCAGGGCCCTCGCGTGGCAGTGGCCCTGTAGCAGCTGGCGGTCCTCATGGCGGAAGACGTCCAGGGTGGGCTGGAGGCAGGCTGTGTCTCCAGACTGGACCACCTTCTTCACCAGCTGCAGGCGCAGGGGCGTCACCACTGGTCCTCCCTGTGCCCCAGGCTGGACCAGTCCACCCCCATCCTCCGTGCAGGGGTGTGGCTCAGGGATGCAGCCCGCAAGGGCGCGGCTTGTGGGGGGGCGTGACTCGTGGGGGCGTGGCTCGTGGGCGTGGCTCATGGGGCAGGGACTGCAGGTTGCCCGAGCTGAGCACAGGGAAAACTGGGTCGGGAGGTGTGGGCCCCGCTCTGGGCTGCTCCTCTGCTGAGTGTCGGGAGCTGGGGCGGGGGAGGGGGGGGCGGTCCCAGTGTCCCTGAGCCGTGCCTCCTTCTCGGTGACATGGAGACCTCGCCTCGCCTCACGGGCCCATGCGCCACAGGTCTGAGAAGTGTGGGGAAAGGGGGCTTTCAAGTCGTAAAGTGACAGAGGGCCCAGGGAGTCCTTCGGAAGGTGCAGAGCAGAAGCCCTGGAATCAATCCCTGCTCCGGGAGGAGCGAGACCCTCGGGGAGACATAACTTCACAGACGCCTGCCCGATGCTGCCCCTGCTGGCTGCACCTGTGCGGACGCCGGTCCCAGACCATCCTTCCCTCCCACCCCTATGGCCCAGCTCAGGGAGACCGAAACCCAAACCAGGCCAGAGCGGAAGAGGGAAGCTGACAGGCCCCACAGCCCTGCCCCAAAGCCTGGATCTGCCCCTGGAACATAATCTTCTGCCGCGTTCCAACAGGAAGCCCTCATAACACCTGAGGGAGGGGAGGCAAGCAGGGCTTGAGGGCCTGGGGCTCCTCTGCTCTTGCCCCTCCCCGGGACAGGGCTACCTCCAAGCCTAGTTTACTTGGGACTAAGCTCTGCTTACACTCAACTCATGGCCCGTTTTCCTCACAACACACGAAAAGCAAATACAGAGCGCCACTGCACGCTGGAGACCTGCTGGGCCCTGGGGTACCTGCTGCAGCTAATTCTCATGAGAACCTGGAACAGCAGGGCACAGACGGGGAGACTGAGGCTCAGAGAGGTGAGGCACCTGCTGGAGGTGGCAGAACCGGGGCTGGGACAAGCTTTGCCTGTTCTCAATTCTGGGCTGCAGGGCTGCAGGGTGTTGAGCGAGGGCCGGTGGAGGCCTGGTGCCCTCCACAGAGCTGTGCCCTGTTTCCATCTGTCCTGCCGTGGCCCACCGGGGCCCCCTCACCTGGCTGGCATCATAGGAGAAGCCCCTCCGGAGCTGCAGCAGGGCCAGCCGCACCAGCACAGGGGCTGCCTGAGGCCTTCGGGAGAGGGCCACCAGCAGGGCCTTGTGGGCGTCGTCCAGGCGGCCCAGGCGGTACAGGGCATCGGCCGCCAGGAGGCGCGAAGCCTCATCCTCCGTGTCCAGCTCCATCAGGAGCATGGCCAGCTGGTACACGCCACGGGCGTCCCTGTGGAGAGAGCAGCTGGGAGAGGGCTGACCCCTGTGCTACACCCCTCTCACCTGCCCAGGGAGGCAGGCTGCAGGCAAATCCTATCCCTGCACCTGGTCCAGGCAGCGCCCCTCCCGCGGGCCTCAGAGACCAGGTTCCTGCTGGAAGGGCCCTCGTGCCATCCCCAGAGCGCACGGCTGCCCTTTCCGACATACAGCCCTTGGCCCTCACCCACCCCCATTCTCCCCCACCCCGTAGGGCGGGCATTTTACAGATGAGAAACCGAGGCTGTATGCTGACTCCCAGCCAACCCTGCCTTAGCTTTCTTTTCTGTAAAAACAGGATAAAAGTGGCCTTGCACGGCTCAGGGGTGCCGTAGGCAGAGCTGGATAACACCCAGGGTGCCCTCTTGGGAATGAGAAGGAGCTCCCACTGGGAAAAGGGGCCGGAGCCTCAAATTTGACAGTTCCCAGAGAGAAAAGATATAAAGGGCCCCAAATCTCTTACAAGAAAGTTCCTCCTCAGCATCAAACCAAAGCAATGCAAATTAAGGAACTAGGGGGCTGAGGAAGCCTGCGTGCGTGCGTGCGTGCCTGTGCGTGCGTGTAGGGGCGAGGGGGCTGACGTCAAACATGCCCCCCCCCAGGGGCCCCTCAGCTCAGTGCTTTTAGCTTTGCTAAAACACCTTCCTGCCACCTCCCAGCTACCAGAGAAATGCAAGTCAAAACAGCTGCAGGTTCACCCACTGGGCTGGCAAAGAATTTTGCGAAAGGAGCGTGAGGGCTGGAGCGTGTGGACTGATGGGCAGCTGGGCAGCTCCAAAGTCAAGGGCCTCGCGGGGGCTGTGTTCTCTGACCCAGGAGCTCCACCTCTGTCTCCATCCGTAGCACAGAACACTGCACAGGCTGGAGATTACCCGGGATGCGTTATAACTAAGAGCAGACGCCCTGGAGCCCGAAGGCTTGATGGCACGTTCACAGGATGAGCTATGGGGCTGCCCAAGAAACGTATCTAGGGACCAAAGAAGTGTTCATGATCTAGGGAGTAGAACAGGTGGGATGTATTTGCACACAGAGCACAAATTCAGTTTAGTGGACTCCATACGCACAAGGAGGAGGAAATGTAACACTGAGGAAATGTAACAAGGAACAACAAGGAAATGTAACAGTGGGATGACAGGTAAGTTCTACTTTTCATTCCCGTTTTTGCGTTTCTAATCTTCGTTGACAACTAAGTCCATAATGCATCCTGCCCTTTGGGACCGAGGGTCCTAAGATCCGGGCCCCGGCGCTAAATCTAAGGAAATCACCTGGCAGCTCCCTGCCTCAGTTTACTGTAAGGTAGTAGGAAACACACCGCGACTAACTTGGAGGAGACCAGAATGAAGCGGCAGCCCCGGGCGTGCACGGGTCTAGTTTTTACCCTTCCTGCGCAGCGCGGCTGTCGGTCTCCGCAGCCTTGCTCCTGCGGCCTGGCCCGCTCTCGGATCCCGGCTCCGGCCTCCGCTGCAGCATCCTGCGGCCCTCTTCCCGCAGCACGGTCATTAGCAGCCCCCGCTGGTTCCAGGGCACGTAGGCCTTTGTGACAAGCAGAGCTTCCTCGGGCCGCAGGCGGCAGGCGGTGACATAGTCCAGCGCGCCCAGGAACGCACTGCCCGCCAGCACCCGCAGCAGCCCGCGGCCGCACAGGGCTCGCACGCAGCTACCAGGGTGCGGCGGCCCCAGCTCCACCACCGCCTGGAAGTCCTCCTGGGCGCGCCCCGCGTCGCCGGCGTGCAGCGCGCAGAAGCCGCGCAGCGCCAGCAGGGGCGCGCGGTCCCCGGCCCGGTCCCGCGCACGGTCCCCGGTGCTCCAGGGCCGCAGCAAGCGCTCGCACAGAGCCCGAGCGCCCACCGCGTCCCCCCGCAGCAGCAGGCACTCGGCCAGCCGGGTGCCCAGTGCCAGGCGCGCCCCGGGCGGTGCCACGCGCCACAGGACCCGGAGCGCGCGGGTCACCGGGGCCAGCAGCTCGCGGCCCGAGTCCTCGCGGAGCTCGGGGCGGCTCCGCACGGTCTCCTGGAAGCGCGCGAAGCCTACGTCCGCGGCCTCCTGCACTTGCGCCCGCAGACGCTCCCGGTCCCCGGCCGAGAGCACGGCCTCTAACTGCCTCCGCGCTCCTGAGGGCCTCTCGGAGAAGGCCTCGTGCAGGTCCCGAAGGAGGTCCTGGGCCCCGCTGTCCAGGAGGAAGGTCGCGGCAGCGCGTGTGACCAGCAGGGTGGCCCGACGCTCACCTGGAGAGAGGACAGAGGTGTTGGTCCTGCCTGTTGGGCCATGTCCTCCAGGGGAGCCACCTGCAGACCCCAGCCCTCCAGTGCTGGGACCTTCTGAAGCCTCTCACGGCGATTTCCTTGAGTCTCCCAGAAGCCCAGGACATGGCACCGGAAGGATGAGTGCTGGCAGGAGGCCCTCAGCCCATCAGGGACAGAGCAGGCTCAGAAGGGGGCAACCAGGGTGGGCCTCCCTAGCAGCTCACCTAGCACTTGGGTTCACCACTTGCTCGCCACTTGGGCTCACAGCCAGCCCAGCAGCCCCGGGCATTTTGTCACAACATCCCTGGCACTTGAAGTGATGGAGTTTAGGGCTGAGTTCCCTCTTCTGAGAGCAACCCCACTCCACCCCTGCCCCCCAGGTCAGGGCTGAGGTTCTGAGCCTGTGACGTTTTAGGGGCCAGCATCTTTGTTTCCTGGCTTCTCTGGCCACGTCTTTGAAATGAGATCACCCCATCAGGTTCCGGAAAGAGGGGTGATGCGCCCAATGCCGCTTAACGAGCGGGGAACGTGGGGATTTACTGCATCTTGCCGTGCCTCAGTTTCCTTTTCTGCTTTATAGTGGGAACGAGGATGGTCTCCATTCACAGGGCTGCGAGGACTGAATGGATTAATGTGTATCCAGGCCTGGAACCAGGACTGGTGGGTGGCGTCACTCAGTGAGCTTTCCCATCAGCAGCGGCCTCACCTCCACCGTCCCCATACTTTGTATCCGAGCAGCGTAAACATGTGAATTTGGGCTTGTGTGAATGGGGGCTTTCCGACTGGTGAAGAAAGCCAGGCCACCCCATCCCTGCCAGGCAGGTGCGTGCTGTTGAAAGAATCGCAGAAAACCCAGTGCTGGTAGGAGCTCAAGGTCATGGGTGCCCACCCTTATAGCATTATAGGTCAGGAAAGTGCTGCTGGGGAGGGGAGTTCTCAGGGCCCGGCGAGTCGCAGTGCTGGGGCACTGAACCTCCACTCCAGTGCCTTTTGCACAGACTCCTTCAGATCTTCTCCTTATAACCTAACTCAATAGCCACAACAGTAATAATCCTTTACACTGAAACAGGAGAGGGCAAAGCCTTCACGTCTGCATGGAAGCAAACTTGCTGCTGCCCTGCCCTGTTGCCATTGTGGGTAGGTGTCACAACACAGCACATAGCCAACTAAAAGAAGCATCTTGCGCCCTGAGATCAACCAAGCAACCAACAACAAGGTCACCCAGTCTACTCCTGGTGGCCAAATTTAAAGAAACTTTGAGACTTCCCCGTCATTTACTAAGTCCTGAAGAAAACACCTGTATCCCTGATTTTTGCAATAGTTCACGGATCCTAGGGAGTTGCAGCAGATGGAGAGCCCATGGGGCCTGGGGGGCTGGTTATTATTTACCCACATGGAAGTGTGTTCTCTGCTCTGTTTCTGAGACTCCAGTTGCACGCGTTAAACTTCCAGCTATTGTCTCATAGGTCACCAGGGTTCTGCTCACCTTCCTGCTGATCTTCCTATGGAGTACTTTCTACTGTACCTCAAGTTCACTGGCTCTGCTGCTGTCTCCAATCTGCTCTGACTTTTTCATTTCAGTTGTGTTTTTCACTTCTGGACTCTCCATTTGGTTCTTTTTTTTTTATAGTCCCCACCTATCTACTGAGATGCCACAACTGTTCACTCACTATGACCATACTTTCCCTTAGTCCTCGAAGATATTTATAACAGTTCCCTTAACGTCCTTAGTCTGCTAATTGCGGCCCTGGGATCATCTGGAGGTCAGTTTCTGTTGACTTCTTTTTCTCCTGACTGTGGCTCACCTTTTATTTTCCTGTCTCTTTGCACGCCTAGTAATTTTTTAAACTGTACACTAGACATCTGGTTGATTCTTTGTAGAGACTCTGGGTTCAGTTGTCTTCCTCTGAAGAGAATTGATTTTTGTTTCCGCAGGCAGTTAAATTGGCTAGGATCAAACTCCAGATTCTCTGCCTTCTTTATTGGACAGCAGCTGAACTCTCCATTAGTTCCTGCAGCTTCCAGCTGTTGCTTTCTTAGGCCACCCAGTCTCTCCCATGTGTGTATAGTTCAGTGGTCAGCTGAGGATTTAAGTGCCTTTCATACACAGATTTGGGGTCTTACCACCCTTCCCCCTTGAATGTGGCTCTCTCTTTTTCAGGATTTGCCTTCTAACTTTACAGTCACTTTTCTCACCCCCAACTTCTGTCATGTGATATCTCAAGCCAGTAAAATGGCAACTTTCTGTCCTACATGGAAAAAACATGGATTAAGGAGGCAACACGCTGCAAGCCTGCAAAGCTTACCTGTACAGTCTTCATCTTGTAGGGGTCAGTCTCCAGTTTCTCCCTGCATTTGGTCACTGTTCGGTTGCCAACAATTTGCATTTTATATTTTGCCCCAAGTTTATAATTATATGTGGGACACACAGTTTAGTCCAGCTACTTCACCGTTATTGAAAGCCAGAATCTTTTATTGTTAGATTTAAACATTTTGAAAATCTGGCAGTGGGGGAATATAAAATGCTATAATGCTACCCCACTGTTGTTCTAATTTTCATTTTCCTGAGTGCTGGTAAGGCTCATTTATTTAAAAAACCTTTCTAGCCAATCTGCTGGGTAGAAAGTGGTGTCTCATTGTTTTAATTTGCATTTGTATCATTACTATGATGTTGAATATTTTCCGCACGTTGTTTATTAGCCATCTGTGTTTTCTCTTTTGGGAAATGCATTTGCCAATTCTTGTACTGGATTTTTTTTTTCCCTTATTGATATGTAGGAATTCTTCAAATACTCTGGGTACTCATCTTTTGCCCACTGAATATTTTGCAAATATTTTCTTCTGTTGTGGATTCTCCTCTCATTTTCCATAGTTATGGGCAAAACAGAAGTTTAAAATTTTCAATTTAATCAAATGTATCAAATTTTGCTTTACCGTTTCCACTTTTTTTGTTCTCTCTCTTTTTTTTTTTTTGCGGTACGCGGGCCTCTCACTGTTGTGGCCTCTCCCGTTGCGGAGCACAGGCTCCGGACGCGCAGGCCCCGCGGCCACGGCTCATGGGCCCAGCCGCTCCGCGGCATGTGGGATCTTCCCGGACCGGGGCATGAACCCGCGTCTCCTGCATCGGCAGGTGGACTCTCAACCACTGCGCCACCAGGGAAGCCCCTCCACTTTTTTTGTATCTTAAGAAGCCCAGCTGTACACAGAAGTCTTAAGATGTTCTCTCATATTTTCTCTTAGAAACTGGAAAACTTAGCTATTAACATGATTCACCTGGAATTTACTTGTTTTTGCGCGTGGTTAGAGGTAGAGCATCAGCACCATGCAGTGGATAACACGGTCCTCTTTTCCCCATAGATTTGCAGTGCGCACTCTCACATATTAAGCTCCAGACAAATACAGGTCTACTTCTAACCTCTCTTATTGGTTTTATTAGTCTATCTATCCCTTAAGTCAATATCCTCTGTATTGATTATCATAGCTTTGTATTAACTGGTAGAGAAAATCCTTATGCCACCACCTTCTTCTGCATCTTCTCCCCCTCCCCCTCCCCTCCTCCCCCTTCCCCTCCCCCTCTCTCCCCTCCTCCTCCTGCTCTGCTTCTGCTCATTCTTCTTTGTCTTGTCTATTATGGGTCCTTTGCCCTTCTATTATAATATCAAGTGTTCCTATCAATGGACAGTGACTATCTCTCTGCTTATATACGTATAATTTATTCTCTTTTAATAAATTTTATAGTGTTCTCCATTAAGTCATATGACTCATTGAAATAAATTATTTTCTTTTGCTACAGTAAATGGTGTATTTTAAAACCATGAAGTTTGCTAACACATACATATGGAAACTTAAAAAAAAAAGATTCTGAAGAACCTAGGGGCAGGACAGGAATAAAGACACAGACGTAGAGAATGGACTTGAGGACACGGGGAGGGGGAAGGGTAAGCTGGGACGAAGTGAGAGAGAGGCATCTATATACACTACCAAACCTAAAATAGGTAGCTAGTGGGAAGCAGCCGCACAGCACAGGGAGATCAGCTCGGTGCTTTGTGACCACCTAGAGGGGTGGGATAGGGAGGGTGGGAGGGAGGGAGATGCAAGAGGGAGGAGATATGGGGATATATGTATATGTATAACTGATTCACTTTGTTATAAAGCAGAAACTAACACACCATTGTAAAGCAATTATACTCCAATAAAGATGTAAAAAAAAATTTAAACAAACAAACAAAAAAACAAACCAAAAAACCCATAAAGTTTCTATTTGTTGCTGGTGTCTATAAACATAAATACTTTTTGTATCTCCTGCTAAATTCTATTCCTATATCTAATACATTCTTGTTGTTTCTGTTGGTGTTTCTACATAGCTAATTATATAGTCTGAAATAATGGTTGCTTTATCTCTTCCTTTCTAGTCTTACATTTTTTTTCCCTCATTGCCTTGGCTAGCATCTCTGAGCAATGATGGATAAATGGGGGAGTGGGCAGCCACCATGTTCTTGATTCTAAACTATCACATTAAGTGCGATGTTTCGGTTTTGATAAATTTTATCTTTTGCAATTAAGTAAGCTTTCTTCTATTCCTGGTTGTTTACATCTTGGAGATGTTAAATATTATAAAATACTTTCCCCTAATTTATTGCAATGATAATATATTCTTCTTTCTTCCATTAATGAATGTAGTAAATTGCATTATTACAGAAACATAAAACTATAAGTCTTATATTATTCAACTCAGTTTTGGCTAAAGGATGCATCAAAAACCAATGCTTTGGGCTTCCCTGGTGGCGCAGTGGTTAAGAATCCGCCTGCCAATGCAGGGGACACGGGTTCGAGCCCTGGTCCGGGAAGATCCCACGTGCCGTGGAGCAACTGAGCCCGTGTGCCACAACTACTGAAGCCCACGCGCCTAGAGCCCGTGATCCGCCAGGAGAGAAGCCACCGCAATGAGAAGCCTGTGCACCGTAACCAAGAGTAGCCCCTGCTCGCCACAACTAGAGAAAGCCCACGTGCAGCAAAGACCCAACACAGACAAAAATAAATAAATAAAATAAATTAAAAAAAAAAAACCAATGCTTTGACTCAGTATGCAGTTGTATCAGCTACTATTGCTGTGTAACAAGCTACCACAAAACTTAGTGACTTAAAACGACAACCATTTCTATTTGTCTGCTGTTCTCTTTCAGTTTGGGCTGAGCTGGCAGTCCTTCTGTTGGTCTCACTGGGGATCACTCCTGTGGCTAAGGCCACCTGGTGTCTCGACTGGGCAGGAGGGGTAAGGTGGCCTCACTCACATGTCTGGGGCCCTGGTGTCGGCCGTGGGCTGAGCCTCCCTCTCTGTGTGTGCCCTCGTGGTTCACTAGTTAGCTTCCTTGCAGGGCACTGGGAATGTTGCAAAGGATGGAGGTGGAGCCTGGCCTCCAGAACCACACGGCATCACTTCCACTATTTCCTGCTGGTCCCAGCAAATCTCAAGGCCAAGTGAACTCTGCTTCCATGCTGGGTGGAGCTGCAACCATGGCTCTGTCTCTCACCTACCCCAGTAGCTCTTAAGGAGGAGCCTTGAACGAACTGGAGACAGCTGCCCTGGGGACTTTCAGAGGATAAGCAGTCAGGGAACTGAGGCCCCTGGAGGGCGTGAGTTAGAGCTCCTCTCGCTCTGTATCTTGTCCTCATACACTGAGTGTCCTTGTGTGTCCACGCACTGAGAAGGGCTGAGCACATTCCCAAATGTGGAAGGTTTTGTTCGATGTTTCCAAGGACTTTGGATAAGTAACCTGGAGATTCGAATGCACTTGTTATTGGAATCTACATTTGTAAAAAGTTTGTTACAGGAGAATGTATTTGTTCACTTGGTAAGCCATGCTAGTGTGGGTGGGGATAATAAGGTGACTCCCAGTGACATAAGTGACTCTGTCCTAATTAATGCAGCGATCCATAGTGAAGGCTCGCCTGTCGCTGCAGAGCCCAGGTGGGACAGACAAGCTTCCTGCAGTCTCTGGGGGTGGGGGTGGGGTGGAGCAGAGTTTTTCTAGAACACTGTTCCTCAAGGCTGCAGCCCTTTGGGGATTCTGGGTCTCTGCAGGGGCTTATCTGGCCATTGAAGTGGAAGACGCCCTCCACCCAGGGGGTGCTGAGCGCCCCCAGCGCACAGGCCGCTGCCTGTCTGCGCTGTGGGCACCAAGGGTCTCCTACTCAGGATTCTTCGTGACTCGAGCGTTTCTAGGTAATTTATAGCAGGAGGGTTTCAGCGTATCTGGTCTGGCATATTTCCAGAAAGAAATTGGCCCGCTCCGTTTTCAGTTCTGTCTGGCCCCCCTCTCACCCTGGGGTCGCCAACAGCCTCGCGGGACACACAGACGCGGCCCGCCCTCCACGTGGACTCAGCTGAGGCAGCTCTGAGCGCGGTGCAGCTCTTTATCTCGCAAGCACCCTCGTCACTGCCCTGCAGGCCCCTGAGCTTCCGCCTTCTTCCTGTCCTCCTGTCCGCTTTGCTGGGTCCTCTTTTGGTGGAGAGCAGTGCGGTGGGCAGTTAGGAGCACCGGGGGTCAAATTGCAGCTTCTGTGAACACCCTGTGCGCCCCTGGCGGCCCCACGGGCACGTGGGGATGTGCCTGCACCCGCCTCCGAGGGGTGCTGTGTGGATGCAATGAAAATGCTATCAAACCCGCACAGTGGCTCCACCCACTGAGTGAATGGCAGGCCCCTGCCCCCCACCTCTAGGTGTCCGGCTGCCCCACTCTCTCCCGAGCTCCCTCCCGATCTAGACCTTGACTTTAAATCCCTTCCTTGTGTGAATGATCCCCAAACCCCTTTTTCAGACCAAGCCCCCACTCATCTTATGAGTTGGCTCCTGTGTCCAGCTGCCTAATGACACGTCCACTTGAGGGGCTCAAGGGACACTTTTGGGGAGCGCTTAGCGGGTGACAACATTTTCAGGGCTTGATACACAATTTCACTGAATCTGCACAGCAACCCTCAGAAGTGGGCGTGGCCACCACCTTCACCTGCGCACGGGGAGGTGGAGAGGCGGCAGGGAGCCGGGAGTGTGGCTGCCGGCTGGCGTGTGGCTCCCGCACGCTCCCAACCACACGCCCCACTGCCCCCGCCCCCGCCGTGAAGGCGGACACAGCGAAGGGGCCTGGTAGGAGAGTCATCTCAGACTGGGGTTGTCTCCAGCCCCTGGTGCCCCCTTTCCCGTCCGCTCCTCCCCGGCCTCTGCAATCCAGCTGCCGAGGGCGAGCTCTTAAAATCATTGCTGAACCTCCTTTACGCCCCCGTCCTCTCCCCATCATTACATCTGGCCACAGTCTTGTCGTTTCTGTCTCAGTGATAACTCAGACCTGGACCGCGCTCCAGCCTCCAGCAGGTTCTGTTCTCAGTCTGGCCCCCGTGGCACATTCTGCGCACAAGAGCCAGAGGAAACTTTAAAAATGCAAATCAGAGCACCTCACTCCACAGTTTGAAACCCTCCCATGGCTTCTTGCTGCCCTGAGGATAAAGTCCAAAGTCTTTCAAGGCCAGGAGCGCTTAGCCACCGCTACTGTCTTTAGCATCTCCCGGCTCCCTCTGCCCCCATCGCCGCCCCCGCCAGCTATTCTGGCTCCATTCAGTGGCAAGGAACCCCAGGTACTTTCTCACATTCTGTTTCTGCTGTCTGGAATCCTTCAGTCTCAGCTCAAACGACACCTCCTCCAAGAAGCCCTCCCTGGCCATGAGGCTAGAGCAGCACCTCTCACAGTCCATTTTTCAAAGCACAGATTTTGTTTTGCTTCTTTTCTTGGTGCTACATAAGGTCAGGGGTCTTTCTGTTTTGTCACTGTGGTGTCCCCAGCACCAGCACAACTCCCACCCCCACCATAAGCAGGACTTAACCATGCAGTGAAGCGATGGTGAGAGCAACCTTTGCCCCGGCCCTTAGGGGGTGTGGAGGGCACGCCTACCTTGGGGTCTGCTGCCCGCTGAGGCGGCCTCCAGGGCCCGGCTGCAGGCCGCCTGGCAGTCCTCATACCTGCCACCTTGGAGCAGGGCTTCGGGCGACGGGGTGTTGCTCCAGGTGCCCACAGGGTCCAGGGCTGCCAGGAGTCTCCGGCAGTCGGTCTCCTGCTGGCTGGCACCGTCCCCAGCCTCCTGGCATCCCGAGATGTAGTCCTGTAGGGTGCTGACCACAGCGGGGAGGTAGGGCTGCTGGTGGGTGTGAACGAAGGCCACCACCCGGTCGGCGCTGGCTGCAAAGGCCTGGAGGTAGTCGGCCACCCCGGCGTCCACCTGTGTCCTGGACAGGAGCCAGGCCAGGGCACGGGTCAGCCGCAGCTCCAGACTTTGCTGGGAGTGAGCGTCCAGCAGGGCCCCGCAGCGCTGCACCACCTCCCCGTGGTACCCGTGGGCCAGCAGGCCCGCCAGGGAGTGCAGGGCTGCAGCTGGGTGGTCGGGGCAGAGCGTGGCCAGGAAGGCGCGGGCCAGGGTCCCCGTCAGAGAGACCACCGCCATGCCGTCCCAGTGGATGGCCGGGATCTGGCTGTCACCTCGGCACCAGGCCTCCAGCGTGGCCACCACGGGGGGCCCCCGAGCCCCGGCCAGGGCAGCTCGGACGCTCCGCAAGGCCGAGGGGGCGTGGCAGCTGAAGGCAGCCAGGTAGAAGGCGGTGGCCAGTGGTGTCTCCCCCTGGGCCAGGTGCCGGTCCCCCTGCCAGCAGAGGCAGGCTGCGAGCTCCTGGGCCGACATCACGCCCACGCCTCAGATGGGCCCATGTCCGGTCCTCACAGCACCTGGAGGGGGGAGCGTGGTTAGTGCGTGGGTGGCCGGCAGCCCACCTGCCCTACGGCCTCCCAGCCCTGCTCCAGAGAGGCTTCCTGCCCCTCCCCGTGGAGACCCCAGGGCCAGCGCAGAGCCCCCGAGTGAAGGCAGGGTGAATTCAACCGTTAAGGGGCAAGGCAGTGCCTGCCTTGCAGGCGTCTCCGTGGGGCTGGGGCGCCTCCCAAGCCGGGCCCCCAGCCGGCTCTTTGCCTCTAGGTCTCAGCTTCCTCTTCTGCAGAATGGGCCCACTCAGCAATGGGCCCTCTGTGGACATCTGACCCTGGAGGATCCACCCAGGGAGGAGTTGGGTGGCCCTCACTCCACCTGCTGCCCCTCCCTGCACAGAGCCCCTCAGGAAGGCAGACCCCCTCCCATCAATCCAGCTCACACAGGCCTTCTCAACACCTTCTCAGGGCTCTAAGTTTCTATTGTTCACCCAACCTCAGGACCACAGCCGTGCCCACCTCCCACACGGGGGCAATGCGGGGGGGCGGCGGGTGCTGGGGTGGTGAGGGGCACCTGGCCGGCTCTTGGGTGGCAGTGGGGAGCCACGATGGCCCAGGCCGGAGGGTCAGGTCTTGAGGTCAGTTCCAGGACCAGCCCTGTCTCGTGCCTCTCCCCGTCCCCAAACCTTCTGACCTGAAGAACGAATTGCTCATAGCCCTTCCTCTCCTGGATCCCAAAGTGCCTGCAGACAAGCCCCCCGCCCAGTGTATGCTCTCCGACACACACTGAGACACACACACGCGTGTGCACACACACGCACGCGCTCACACGCATGTGCACACACAGGCGCCCCCCAATGTACGAACGCGCTCACACTCGCCTGTGCTCCGAGGCCGTGCGGGGCGCGCGGGGAAGGGAAAGGCTCGAGCCACCCCACCTGCTGTGGGCCGGGTGGAGGGGCGGTGGACGCGGCCCTGCCCGAGGGTCCGTGCGGCTGGGCTCCCAGAGGCGCCCACCGCCGCAGTGCCCGGGTCCGGAGGGCGGGTCCGTTTCCCGGGACACCGTCAACACCCCGGCGGCTCGGCGGCTCAGCGGCGCCCCCAGCGGCCAGGCGCGCCCCTGCCTCGGACTTCGCCCCGTCCCCCAGGCCCCCTGCGCCCCGCTGACCTTGCCCCCTGCCCCTCTGTCCCACCAGAGCACAGGGAGGGGCCGGGAGAGACGCCACCCCAGGACCAGGCTCTGGGCAGCCTGAGCCCCGAGTCTGGGGAGGAGGGTAGGGGCTTTGGCGCTCCTGGGCGCCGGGCAGGAGCTGCCTGCAGTCTGGGGCTAGCCGCACACGCGTCCTCATCACACTCACAGGGGAGGAAGGAGCTCCGGGGCGGTGCGGGAGCCCTGGGCCCCCGCCATCCCCAGAACTGTCCGGCTGGTTCAGGGCCCCTTTCTACGGGCTGGTGCCCCTCCTGCAGGCTGCTTCCTAGGAAGCCGGCCCCCAAGTCGCCCTGTCCACCTGGGCTCCTGTAGGACTTCCTACTGGCCCTGGGTCTCCCTCCCCACAGGCTACTCCCAGCTGGGCAGACAGACCAGACCCTTGTGTGCACGCCCAGCCACCTCCACTCCCAATGGCCTGGGCGCCACTCCTGAGCAGAGGGCCTGTCCCTTCTTGAGATGAGACCCAGGAGGTGGCCCTAAGGGGCTGTGACATGCACCTGCTGGCCCAGGGTCACCTGGACTGTAGTGGAGGAGGGCCGGCAGCATGGGGTGGGGGTGATATTTTAGGACTCACCCCCTCCCAGCAGCAAGGAGGGTAAGTGTGAAGAGGTGCAGAGGTGGGCACGGCTGCTGGGGCACTGGGGTCCGAGACGCTGAGCCCAGCCCGGGCAGGGGCCTCTGGGCAGGTCGCCGAGCTGCACATCCCTGGAGACGTGGTCCTGTTTGGGGCTAGGGCCCCTCCCAATTCAAGATGCCAAGGTTCCCAGATGCCGGCAAACCCCGGTCCTCCGTGGGGCTCAGGGAACCAGGTGGAGTGCCCACTAGTGCGCTGGATGCTGTGGGGCAGGGGCAGGGGAGGGGGCTGCTGCCTCTGATGTCCTCCCCAGGGTCCTGGCCGCTGGGATGTGGCCCACCAGCCCTTTAGGGAGGGCTCCACGGGCACAGTCAGAGTCTGGGCTCAAGGTCTGCAAGGGTCAGGCAGGTGTGGTCAGGAGGGCCTGGCCCCCAGGTCCAGCTCCTGGCCCGTTCTTTAGCTCCTTGGCATTCACAAAGGCACAGTACCCGAGCTGAGCGGTGAGAGATCTCCCATGGCTTTGATTACTTTCATTTTCGTACCCTAATTAGGCAAGAGCGGTAATGGAGCTGGGCTGTCCCAGGGCTGTGGGAAGGGCCCGGGGCGTGGAGGCAGCAGTCCTGCCTGACATTCGCTATCACATTAGCCTGATTGGTCCCCCGAGCCTCTGCCCTGGCACATGGTGCCCGTGGACCCTCGGGCGCTGGCCGGATGAGCCCAGTGGTCTCGGTGGGCCAGAAGCTGTGATCGCAGCCCCTACCTGGGAGCAGCACACCTGGATACAGGTAACCCCAGGGCAACTTTAGGATGCTGGACCAGGCGCAGGTATCCTGTGTGCAGATGTGTGTTGCTTCAGGCCGTGGTGTGACAACTGAGTTCAAAAGGAAGCTGCTTTCTGTCCGTTACCGTGGGATTCTCGCCATTTCTACCCGTATCCAGATGGAGGTGACTCAGTGCACTTGCCCTTCACACTGCTGTGCCCCTCAAAACCTTGACAGGCCGGGCCAGGCCAGGCCACGTCTTTGTGGGGAGTTTGTGACTCATCCACAGTTTTAGGGGCACACGGGGTGTCACTGTGATGGAAGCGTTAAGGCTCCAGCTGAACACGCTTGGATGGATGCCCCACGGAGCCAGGAATGGAGCAAGAAGCACCCCGAGCTGACAGCCTCCGAGCGCCGTTACTGCCCCCAAAGAGGACGTTCTCCCTGCCTAGTCCCAGCCCTGACTGGGACACAGGCCCACCAGCGGGAGAGAGCGCTGAGCCCCCGTTTCCAGAGCCGTCTTCAGTGGTAGCAGGAGTGGCAAAGGAGTTGGAAATAAAAGCGGTTCATGAAAGTGGATGGTAGGCGATGGCCTTGAGGCTGACCTTGCACTTGTGTGTCTTTTACCTCCTTCGAGGTGGGGTGTGCCGGGCACTCCTGGGCCCTTTTGATGGAAAGACGCGGAGCAGTGGGGTCGCTCGCCCGGGGACCAGCTCCCCGGCCCTGTCGGGAGCTCATTCTGAATCTTCACGAGCCCCTCCCCCGGGGCTCCTCTGAGAGGGACTGGAGGGCATCGGTTTACCCATCACCTCCACGAAAGCAGGTGCGTGTGCTCACCCTGGCCCATTCCCTGCCTTTGCACCTGCCTCCGCAAGGTCAGGCCTGATCCCAGCGCTGGGCCCCGAAATCGGGAGGTGGGTGCTAGGTCTGGTCCCGCTCCGCTGTGGCCCCGGGAGGACCAGGGGCCCGGAGGCTGCTACTGGGCCTCCTGAAGCCCGTGAGCCGCCTCCATGGCCAAGGCTCCAAGCAGGGGCCTTGGCCCGACCCTGGAGGCAAGCTGGTCTTGTCCACCCCGCACACGAGGGAGGGGAGGGCCCATGGAGCCCCTCCTGTCTCCCTGGGAGCTCTCCTGGGACCCCCAGCCTACTGGCCTCCAACATGCCTGCCCCCTCCTCCCCAGGCACCGGCCAGCAAGTCAGGCTCCCTGCTTCTCCACCAACCTCGGTTAGAAAGGGGAGCTCTTAGCAACAGCCTAAGACTGCACCCAACTCCCCCAAAGCTGACCTTGGGCTCTCCCCAGGAGCCAGGAGCAGCCCTGGTCATTTCTCTGGGCTCAGCGAGCCCCACCGTCCTGTGCTCCCCAGGGTGCTCTCCCAGAGTGTGTGAGCCACTCAGGGCCCCCTGGCTGCCAGGGCTCAGGAAAACCTGCCCCCCCACCACACCCCCCACATCCCCCCGGCTCTGAGAAGCCCCTCCCTCAGCCCTGGAGGCTCACCTGTGGCGCAGTGGCCGAACACATCAGAACAGCAACGGGGGACCCACAGGGACACTGGCGGGATCCAGGGGACCGGGGTGGGCTGGGGCTTGTTTGCCCCCAGATGAAATTTCAGCTTCTCGTCCCTCCTGCCAGATCGGCAGGATTTGCGGGCCTTACGGTCCTCTGGAGTCTGGAACCGGGAGCCTGGGACGGGGAGACCCCTCCTCTCGGGCCCCTCCCCCTCTCTGCTGACCAGCCATGCGCATGGACCCCTCCCTCTTCTGGCCTCTCCCCGAGCTTCCTGCAGGCAGCTTCCTTCCAGCAGCCCTCAGGCTGGCACGGGGACCACACCTGTACCGCTCGTCATCCCTCCATCAATAATGCAGCCGGGGAGCTGCGTCCCCAGCACGCTCCTCGCCCATCGCCCACCTGTCTCCTAATCTCAATTACAGTGGCCGTGGCTTGCCAAGGGAGCCTCCGCCTTAGGGGCACATTGTGGGTGAAGCTCCCGTTTTAGAAGGAGCAGGTGTGCGATGTTGAGGTCCTAGGCTGATGGAGAAGGCCCCTCTTTTTATCAGGGAGGCTTCTGGGGCTCCCCTAAACCAACAGCTCCTGCCCCTGGGACCTGCCCCGCCCAGCACCCTGGTCATTCGGCTAAGCCACACTGGCTCTGTTGTTGTGCCTGCCCCACCCTGTGCCCTGGCAAGCTTGTTTCTGCCCCAGGCCCTTTGCACTGCCGGCCTCTCTGCCGCCACACGTCCTCCCTCACTTCCTTCTCTGACCCCGTTTCATCTAAAACAGCTCCCTGTTCCCCTCTGCTCCCTCGCCTGCTTCACTGCCCAGCATCGCCCATTTGTCTGTTACTGGATTTTGTTGTTGGAATGTTGGCTCCAGCAGGACAAGGCTGCTGCTGCCCAGCAGGCACCTACCTGACACGTGGGAGGGAAGGAGGGAAGGAGGGAGGGTAGGAAGAAAGGAAGGAGTGAGGCCCGCCCGGCTCCCTGAGAGGAGGCTGGCATCGTCACAGGTCTCCCCAAATTCAGCACCTTAAACAGTTACCAGCTGCCGTGGCCGTGAGAGCAGATTCCAAGGAACCAGCTGCTTAAAAGCAAGAAGTTCGGGAAGTTCTCCTCCCCCCAAATCTGCCCAACTTTCTCCTTTGCCTTTTTCCTTCCTCCCAAACTTTGTAGCCATCCGGGGATGGGGGGAGATTAATGGGCCGCTCCTGCTGGCCGGTGTGTGTACGGAGCCTATATTGGTTTGAACTAACGAAGTTTATCAACCAGGCACGGAAGCATTAATCACGCAGAAAAATAACACACCAAAATGACTTTTCCAAATGTCGTTGGTATAATTATCGTCTTGCCCATTACACTAAATGCCGCCATTTATATCTGTGGTGCTCAAGCAAACAGTAATTAATGTGGTAATGAACTGGGGGCCCCAGAGCCTTCCCTCCCCGAGCTAATTTGCATGTTAATTATCATCAGCGACCAGGGAAACAAGTTATAAACAGCCTAATTAGCAGCCAGATCATTTTTACAGAAATTGCTGTGCACCTTGACACGTGAGCGAGCGTTAGATTAATGAAGTCGGGCCGAGCCGCCCTCCTGGTGGGGGCGGTGGGTGTCCTCACGGAGCTGGCGCCATGATCGGACGCACTGCGGCTCGATGAACGGGGTGCCCCGAGTCTCAGGCTGGCCCCTGGCACTGTCTAGGGTCGGGCCCCTCTCCGACTTGGGCTGTGGTCTCAGGATGGTCAGGGAGAGCTGGGGATATGGCCGGGGCTGGGTGAGACTGGGGTGGGGGGTCACTGTCAGAGAAGATATCGCTCTGACACTTGTTCAGATGGTAAGGTCTCCACTCAGGACTGCTGCAGCAGGGGAGAGGGGTCAGGCTCCCGTCCGCATACCGCAGGACAAGGCGAGTGATAGGCAAAGAGCAGGATGGGGGAGGGGGTGGAAGATTAGAAGAGCAGACGTTACGGGGAGGGTGATTCTCGCTGAAGCGAGGCCAGGGTGGGAGCATCAGGGTCGGGGAGAAGGAATTTGATTGGCCGTGGATACTGATCAGGTCTCGGGGGCGTGGGCACTCTCCCCTAACTGATTCGGGGGGATTCTGGCTACCACTGGGCTGGGCAGGCTGAAGGCAGGGCCCAAGGACAAGGCCTAGTGGAGGACGGGGCTCCAGGAGGCCGTCTGAGGTTCGGTCAAGAGGACAGTCTTTGTCAACACAAAGTCCAAATTCTCCAGGTTTGCACCTCCTCGCGGTCCTGGACCTGCAGCTCCTCGGCCAACTGCAGGTCCCTACTCCTCTCACCAGCTCCAGTTATGGGTCCGGCTCCACCTCCTCGCCGTCCTGGACCCGCAGCTCCTCGGCCAAGTGCAGGTCCCTACTCCTCTCACCAGCTCCAGTTATGGGTCCGGCTCTGAGCTGCCTCTTGTGCCTTACAACCCCTCCTGCCACAGAACAGCCCTGTGAGGGGGTGACCGTGGTGTCTGATGAGCCCTGGGTCCCCTCTCTGACTGCACCGCTCTCCAGGGGCGTTCCTGCCCCGGGGCCTTTGCACCTGCCTCTCCCGTCTCCCAAAGCACCCGCCCTCCAGATGCTGGTGTGGCTCGCTTGTGCCACTCTGAGTCTGTTAGGGTTCTCCTCCCAGAGAGCCTGTCTGGCTGCCCCATCCAGAACCCACCAAGTCACATGTTTTACTGTCTATCTCGCTGGCTGGAAGGTCAGCTCACCAGGGCAGGGACCCCCCAAACCCAGACCCCCGTCTTCCCGGAGTCTGGCACAGCCTGGCATGCGGCAGGACTCAGGGAGCCCTGAGCTGGGGCCAAGTCTGGCTGCGTGGTACCCCAGAGCAGGGGCGGCCCCGAGAGTGAGGAGTGTACGATTCACGGCTCAGGTCTCTGTTGCCACAGCCAGCTCTGCCGTCGGGGCACAGAGGTGGTCACAAAAGTCAGCAGGTGGACCGGCTGTGTGCCATTAAAGCTGCAGTTATGGACACTGACACCTACCTCTCATTACTTCCCCGTGTCACAAACGACTACTCTTCTTTTGATATTTTCCACCCATTAAGATGTGCATAAACCATTGCGAGCTCACAAGACCAGCCAGTGGCCAGATCTGGGCATTCTTTCATGCTTTCCTTGCCGTGCGGACTTTATTTTATTTATTTATTTATTTTTAAAAATTTATTTATTTATTTTTGGCTGCATTTGGTCTTCATTGCTGCGCACGGGTTTTCCCTAGTTGCTGCGAGCGGGGGCTACTCTTCGTTGCGGTGCGCGGGCTTCTCATCGCGGTGGCTTCTCTTGTTGCGGAGCTCGGGCTCTAGGCGCGTGGGCTTCAGTAGTTGTGGCTCACGGGCTCTAGAGCGCAGGCTCAGTAACTGTGGCACGCGGGCTTTGTTGCTCCGCGGCACGTGGGATCTTCCTGGACCAGGGCTCGAACCCGTGTCCCCTGCATTGGCAGGCGGATTTTTAACCACTGCGCCACCAAGGAAGTCCCCTGTGTGGACTCTAAAATCTGATTGGTTCCGATAAAAAGCTGCATGGCATATTTTAGGTAGATGAAAAAGTTTTTTTAATAGAAGTGTAGTTGATTTGCAATGTTGTGTCAGTTTCGGGTGAACAGCAAAGTGTATCTGTTCTTTTCCAGATTCTTTTCCATTATAGGTTATCACAAGCTATTAAATGTAGTTCCCTGTGCTGTACCGTGGGTGCTTGTTGTTTATCTGTTTTAGGGGCATTCTTATTAAACGTACTGGGTAGTTCGGGAAGGCTGGCCGGTTTCATCTAGATCCTGCACATTTCTGAGTCACCCGAGCCGCTTAACCTTTTTTACCAGTTGCTGTTTTACAGACATTTTCTTCCGTTGTAGCTTCGGGTGGCTTGTTTGCCTGTGAGGGAGCCACGGGCTTCTCTACATTAGTTCTGACCAGGTCACGTGGCTGACTTTTCCCATGGCTTAGAACAGCCTTTAACTGATGCTGGTGGATTTTCCGGCACCGGGTCATGCCCCTGGAAGCACTTGGCTTTCTTTCCTCCTCTTAAGGCCTCTTACTTCCCTCTCCTGCCCACACATCCCCAGAGCTGCTGTCTGGTGCTGACTAACGGGGATGGGGCCTCCCCGTCCAGCCTTGGCTGTACGGTCAGCGATGACCTTGTCAACGTGTCCCCCGGGCATGCCTGGGCCCCGGCCTCTGGGTCCTGCACCTGCTGCTTCAGGTATCCCCACACTCCACGCAGAAGCTCCAGCCCCACACCTGCTCTCTTCCCAGCCCACGGAGGTGTGAGCTGTGATACCTCCCGGCCCCGGAGGGCAGCCTGCTGATGCTGCCACAGGGCGGTGCCCAGAGTCTGCAGAAGGGAACACCCGGAGGGCCGGGGAGCTGAGACAGTGGATGGCCACCTCTCCTTCCCTGCAGGAGGGAAGGCCCCAGGCATAGGCCGCTGTGCCATGGGGGCCTGACCTGGTGGCCATCCGCCTCCACTTCCCTCCCCACTGCTCCCTGGTTAGATAGCAGCCCCAAAGCCTCCCTATTAGGCTGTGTTTTCTGCAGGGCCCAGACCCAGGTAGCCCTGGAAGGCAGACTGTCAGGAAGACGTTTTGGAGCTGATCTCTCAGTGGCCTGGGGCCCTGGTGGGGCTAAGGCTCTCAGCGGGCGCAGAGGTACAGGTGGAAGGTGAGAGGCTGGGCGTGCAGTGACCGTGGCAGTGACTTGAGCGAGGGTAACAGCGCCGATGGGGACTGTGGCAGGACAGCCTCTGTGTCCTGTGCGGAGAGCCTCAGCGAGAGAAGGCTGTGGGTTTGGGTGGCTGACGGGTGACAGGGCAGTGGGACGGGGAGGGACGCGGTCTTACCAAGTTCCCTTGAAACTGCGGGCAGACCCCGCTGAAAGCAGGCCCAGGACGTAACGATGCGTGGCAGGGCTGCAAGGGCGGCTGGGTGCTTGGCCTCTGAGGGTCTCCTGTGACATGGGTGGGGTTGTGATAGATAGCAGAGGAGCAGGACCCCGAGAACCTGGCTGGGGACACGCGGTCGGGGCACCTGAGGCTCTGGCCTGAGGGTCCCTAGTCCTCTGGCAGCAGAGGCAGACCCTTGACCCCAAGAGGAGCACAGGCCCCTCCCCTTGCCACCCAGAGACCTCAGCTGAGGCAGATGGCTTGCAGGACACCCCTCTCTCCTGGAGCCCCTCCCCCATGATCTCGGGGTGGGCTCAGCACTGCCCTCGAGGGAAGCAGAGGAATCGCAGGGCCAGCAGGTGCACAGGACAGGGGACCACGTGGGCGTGGACCCTGCGGGTGCTGGGCTAGGGCTGCGGAATGTGAGGCTGCCCGTGTGGGTGTCCTCCTGTGCCTCCAGAGTCCACGGTGTCAGAGGCTGTCAGGCGGCCCCTTGGAGCGTGTGAGGAGGAGATGCCAGCACTCGCTTGTGTGGTCCTGATGGGGTGGCTCTGGGGGGCGGGAGTGTTAGAGTCCAGGACGGCCCCCAGGAAGCTCCATTCTCTACAGCAACCAGGAAACGGGGGTGGGGGAGGGGGTGAGAGGGTCTTTACAGAGAACTGTTCACCAAGTATAGTGGTGGAATCGTGTCCCCCCAAAAGATGTACTGGAGTCATATCCTCCCCTACCTCAGAATTCAACCACCTTTGGAGATGAGATCTTTATGGAGGGAACCGAGTGAAGGGGAGGTCCTTAGGGTGGGCCCCACTCCAACAGGACCGTTCTTGTAAAAAGGGGTAACTCTGTACACAGACTCACACACAGGGAGACGCCACGTGAGCACGGAGGAGAGGGATCAGGCAATGCATCTACAAGCCACGGAACAGAACGCCAAGGGCCGCCGGCAAACCAGAAGCTGGGGAGAAGCCTGGACCCTATTCTCCCTCACAGAGTCCAGGGGCACCAACCTGCCAACACCTGGGGCTCGGACTTCCAGCCTCCAGACCGTGAGAAAGCAAAGTCCTGTTTAAGCCTCCAGGGAACAGGTGCACTAAGGTTCTGAGTCGGGGGTAACGCGTGAGGGGTGGGGCGGGGGTTGACAAGACCCTTCTTCAGTCGGGTAACCAGTGATCGGGGAGGTTCCGGACTGTCGCCAGTAGGTGGGCTGGGGTGGTGCTGCCGCCGCGAGCCTGGCTCTGGGACCTCGATGCCCGCAGAAAACTCCAGAGCTGGGCAACAGGGCCATGTTGGCTCCCACAGTGGGAAGCTTCAGCTCCCCTCTTGGTCCCCTGTGCCCCCCCATTGAAGGGGGGCTGGTCCTCTGGAGAGAGGCCCCCCAGCACCACTCCTAGTACATACAAAGTACTCGGCACGGGCAGAATTTGCCGTGGATGCCCTGCAGGGGGCTGGTCCTCCCTGGACAAGAGGCAGCGGTGAAAGCCCTCCCACGCGTCTCCTCTGCTGGGTCACCTGGGCCTCGGCTGACCCCGCCCGGTTGGCCTGGCTGTGGGGGGCTGCGGTCTGCTACACGTGCCCTCCCACCTTGGGGGGACCCAGGGGGCTGGCACAGCCCCGTGTGGGACGTGCCAACACCTGTGTGTGCCAGCCTCTCTCAAGGGAAGCAGGGACGTGGTGACCAAGGAGCACAGGGGGACAGTGGCCACCCCGACATGCAGGGGGACCTCTTCAAGAGCACGGATGCCAGCCCCTCCACCCCTATGCCCCTGAGGGCTAAGGACTGGCACTGGCAAGGGGCACACAGACCTGAGGACGGTCACCTGTGGTCTGGCCCCACGCCTCTACCCGAATCCAAACTCTGCCATGGCGGCCCCCACGTCCTTGGGCCTCTGGCCTCACCCTAAAGGCCATTGAACAAAGGAGGTTCCCGGGCTCCACGGGCAGGCGAGGCCGTTTCGCTGGATCTGGAATGGGGCCCCGAGACCCATGCTTGAGGATCACCCTGGGGTCCTGATGCTGTGGGTGCAGGAGGGCTCTTTGGGGACCCCGTGGAAGCTGGGGGCCAGCAGCCCCGGGCTGAGGGCACAGCCTTCTCTGCGCCCCCTTGTCTGACAGGCTGGACGCCTCCCCACAGGCCTGAGAACTGCCGGTGGTCGGCACGGTTTCCTTGACTGAGGGCCCTGATCCTGCTCTGTGAGCACAACCTCACCGGTGGGGTGAGGGCGGGACCCGAGCGCCTGCTTCCCAGGTGGGGAGCGGGCTTTTGTGGCCCAGGGGCTTCAGGCGTGGCCACGTGACAAGCTCTGGCAAATGGGATGTGGGCGCACGTGCCCCGTGGCTCCATCAGGGGGAGCTGAAATGCAGGCTTGGCTTCGCCCCCATCCCTTCCCCCTTCCATCAGCTTCCTACAAAAACACTGTCACAGGTGAGGGGGTGGAAAACAACCAGAATTTATTCTCTCACAGTTCTGCTGTTCAGACGTCCCAGATAGGCTCACGGGGCTAAAATCGAGGTGTGGGCAGGGCGGGCTCCTCCTGGAACCTCCAGGGAGAATCTGTTGCTAGAGGCGCCCGCGTTCCTCAGCTCACGTGCTTGTTCTCCATCCTCACCGCCAGCAGCCCAGTGTCCTCTCCTCCCTGGACTCTGCTCCCACTGTCACTTCTTGTCTGTGACTCGGAACCTCCTGGTCCCTGGGGACCCTCGTGATGACACTGGACTCACCTGTATAATCCAGGATAACCCCCATCCCAGGACCCTTCACCTAATCCCATCCTCAAACTCCCTTTTGCCGTGTCAGGTCACGTATACATGGATTCCAGACATCGGGGTGTGTATGTGTTTGGGGGGTCATTATTCTGCCCGCCACACCTCACACGAGATCATCATGGCCCCGATGAAGGCTACCCCTCGGCCTGGGGTCTGGAAAGAGAAGGTGGGGGTGGTGTGGAATCAGGTTGAGCAGAGCTGAGACCAGCACAAGCTTTTCCAGACGTGTCCTCTTCACCACAGTTTCCTGCTAAGTGCACCTCCACCCCAACAGACGGCGGGAGCCCCATTCTCCGATCTGGTCCTTGTACCCAGGCTGAGTCTTAATCTGAAATCTTTTGCTTTTATTCAAGAGAAGGAGTTGCATCTTGGACCCCAGAATTTCTGGATGCACTTTCCCCCTTCTGTGAACAGACCCTCCTCTTGTGGTCCCTTCGATCGGATGCAGCCGATTGACAGCTCAGTGCCGAGGACCTGCGTCTGAGCCTCTTTCCCAGGGCCACACGCTCACTGGGTGCGGGGTCTGCCCCGCCCCCCCGTCATCACAGGCATCTGTTTCAGGGATTGTTTGGCTGTGTCGTGACATGGTCTCCACTCTTGCAGCCGCCTATGAGTTTCCTCTATACCAAAGCCATGTCACGATGCTGTCATGGTCATCCTTCGGGTACCACTTTCTGCATCTGTCAGCTTTGGCTGCAGCACAGACACGCCCAGCATCTCAGAGGCTCACAACAGCTGCTTATTTCTTGGTCACATTCCGTGAGAACTGGAGGGCAGGAGCCAGAGGCCGTAGCCCAGCAAACAGCACGCGCACTCCACCTCCCTCAGCTGAAGCAAAGCGGCCAGGCCCCAAGTCAGGAGGGTGGAGAAGCTCTGACCGTGGGGAGCTTGGGAAATGGGGGGAAGCAGATAATTGTGAACAAATAATACAGTCTTCAACAGGGGTGACATGAAAACAACGTAACATGGTGGGGAAAATACAGGGTTAAATACAAGTAAACAGGTTTTCTCATTGCAGGACTTCTCAGAGCCTTTAATAGTCTAACGTGTTAGGACGTTCCTGAAGGGTGAACAAAGCCTCTGCCAGGTACCTTTAATCAGAAACCACCCCCCTGACCCATAGGACTTCCTGACACGCTGCCGAGCCCATCTGGGAGATGCTGCAAAGTGTGATTTTGGAACTCACCACGGGCACCTTGGGGATCTCACGGGTTCGGTTCCAGACCACAGCAATAAAGGGACTATTGCAATTAGCAAGTCATGCGAAGTCTCTGGCTTCCTAGTGCGTGTAAAAGTCATGTTCATATTACACTGTAGTCTGCTAAATGTGCAATAGCATTCTGTCTAAAAACACAATGCACATACCTTCACCAAAAAAGTACTTTATTGCTAAAATGTGCCAGAGCAATTACAACAGTAACATCAGAGACCACAGGTCACCATAACAAATAGAATAATGAAAACGTTGGAGATATTGCGAGAATTACCAAAATGTGACACAGAGACATGAAGTGAGCAAATGCTGCTGGAAAAATGGCATCGATAGACTTGCTCGGTGCGGGGTGGCCACCAACCTTCAGTCTGTAAAAAACGCAGTGCCTGCGAGGCGCAGCAAATCCAGGAGTCCCTGGCCCAGTGGCTGACGTGATTCCACGTAGCCATCAGGGTCGCCACCGTCAGCAGGATCTGAAGCCGAGGGGGATGGCAGAATCCAGAGCCATTTCATTTCCCGTAGCAGCTGTGGCCTTGCCCCCGGGGGCAAGAAGAGGCGAATCCAAGCTGAGTGAGAGGGTGCGACGGGGCTGAAGGACGGGATGATGGTGTCCAGTGCCCTCTGCTGAGCTCAGAAGATGCTTCAGTGTTTCCAGAGGAGCAGAGACAGGTGCGGTGGTCACTTCGGCTGCGGGAACAGCCCCGCCCCGCATCTCAGTGACTCGCGACAGCTGTTTCTTTCTCAGCTGTATCACGTGAAGGCTTGGTTGGCCGCAACTCTGCTGGGCTTTGCCGGTCTTCACCAGCTGGGTTCCAGGAATGAGGCCAGCCCCCGTCTGAGCAGGAGTGGCCAGCTTCCCTAGGGGCACTGAGTGATGGCCGGATTTAAACCCACGGGCTTGGACTGTGAGACCAACCCTTTTTAGGGCTGGAGCCCACTGCACGGTGGCTATAAAAAGCTCGGCCGCTCGGATCATGAGAAAGGTCACTTGGGAGTGGGCACGTCATCGTTCCCTGGTGAGTAACCATCTCTGTCCCCTTGGAGAACAGGAATCCAGCAAGGAGATGACAGTAAAGCAAAACTATCCACAGCTTATTGTTAAATTTAGAAATCATTTCTTTTTGGTATTTTATGTACTTGCAATATTTAAGAGAATTTGGTGTATTAGATTGTCCAACAGACTAGCCCTGGGCTTCTACTTTAAAATTATAAATAATTGATTCAGGTTTGTAATTTTAAGCTGAACGACATAAGATCACTTTACTAAGTGTGAACAGTATCGGAATTTGAAGAGAATTTAAAGATTTTTCTATATTTATCAGTTTAATTCATGAAATTATAAGGGTTATTTAACAAGTACTTGGAGAGGTTTGTTTCATCAGAATATGGAAATATTTTAAGAGGAAATACAATTTATTCCCTTATTAATGTCTAAAATGTTTACAAGCATTTAATTACTCTCCCTCCTTTAAAAATTATGGTTGCAATTTTATTTTCTTAATTTTTATTTTATTTATTTATTGAAAAAATATTTATTTATTGGCCGCATCGTATCTTTCGCTGCAGCACGTATGTGGGCCCTTTGCTGAGGCGCGTGGGCTTCTCTCTAGTTGTGGTGCGTGGGCTCTAGAGTGCACGGGCTTAGTTGCCCTGAGGCATGTGTGATCTTAGTTTCCTGACTAGGAATCAAACCTGCGTCCCCTGCACTAGAAGGCAGATTCTTAACCACTGCACTACCAGGTAAGTTCCATGGTTGCAATTTTAAAGTCAGGAAAACGATGATAAGGTTTCTGCGTGTTACTCAAGAGCTTAAGGAAGAGCTGGATTTTAACTTTTTAAGGTCTTTTTAAGGACAAGACCCCTGGGCTGGAGCAGCAGTGGGAGTGCGTGGGGATTAAAACAAAGTATCTTATACAAGAAGTTAATGCATGTAAGAACAGCTGGACAAAAGCTCTTTCTGTGTCTCAATACTTTAGAAAATGGTGAGGAGATTGCTGTTTCTCCAAATGTCTGTCTCTGACCCTTCTGTCTCCAAGTGAACCTGTTTGTATCAGTTAGCTACAGCTGCGTAACAAACCACCCCAACACTCAAAGCTTAAATAATCAGTGCTGACTATTGTTCACATCTCTTTGGTCAGCAGTGGATCAGGTAGGGGACCCTGCAGGCCAGGCTGTGTCCCCCCCCATCCTTGGGGGTTGGCTGGTTGTAAGCTGGGCACCTAAGCCTTCTCCACAGGCCAGTCTGAGCTGTTCTCAGGGCAGAAGCAGGGTGAAGAGAGAGAGAGACAGAGAGAAAGAGAGACAGAGAGAAAACACAGATCACCCAGGCTGCTCTGGACTTGCATCCTTCACCCCAGATCCAAAGGGTCAGGGGCAGGATTCCACCTTTGTGGGATGCTTGCAACACCAGCTTGCAAACGAGGCAATGAGGGGAGAGGCGAAAGGCCATGTTCTGTGGCCTTTGAGAAGCCCTCAGTTTTTAAGGGACTCCCCTTTTTGTGCTGGCAGCAAGTCATCATTGTCGTTTAGAGAGAGTTTCCTCTTTGTTCCCTGGGTTTCATGTGGTCTGCGTGGAGTTTCTGAAGCAATTATACATGTGTCGTTCCCTCTGCCATCCAGCACAAACTTCACCTTGCTGGGACTCCTTTGGACTGGAGCTGGGGCTCCTCCTACACAGACACCTTCTGCTGCAGCTGCATGCCTGCAGACTGTGGCCCCTGAGGGCGGCCGGTCTAGACTTCTGGGAAGCTCTGTGTGGGTTTCTTTTTGCATAAACCGAGCACTTGAGTCATTGATCCTGACCTCATGATGTGAAAGGTGAGGTTTGGAATTTTTAGAAACACTGAAATCATGGAAGTACACCCACACATCTTCCAGGGTCTTGGGTCTTAAAAAGAGTGTGGTATTATGGGATGCCAAGATACAGGGGTCCCGTAAAGCGGGGTTGCCTTGCCTGGGCCGAGCCTGCGGGTCGACGGAGCCCCATCCTGTCGCTGTTTCTCTCCTGAGAAGCCCCGCCCAGTACCTTCCCATGGCCCCAGGGACGAGGCCCCCACTCCCCGCAAAGGCCGCACGCCCTCGCCTGCTGTGGCGGCTCTGACCTTGGTCCCACATTGTGGTGTGCCAGAACGTCTGAGAGCGCTTTTTACTCTCGGACTCAAACAAAACCGTGTCTTGAGCTTGTCTGGGCAGGAGGGGGCGCGCGTCCACCTCTCCCAGGGCTCCCCACTCCGCGGTGCGGCAGAAGCCTCCAGGCCCTTCCTGACTCAGCGCTGGGGCCACATGTGCCTCTCCCCTCTGTCCCAACGGGCCCTTGGGTGCTGACTGGGGGCCTTGCTGCTTCGGGGGCATCTCAGGACCCCCGTAACCAGCACTGCAGAGACCAGGCCCGTCCACCCACTCCTCTGCCCTTCCTCCTCCCTGGGATGCCCTGAGCTTTTCAGAGCACTGGAAACATGGGTGCTCTCTGTGCTCGTGCGTGTGTGTGCTGTCTGCATGCGGGTGTGTGGGGCTGCATTTGTGTGTGTGTGTGTGCATGTGTGTGTGTGTATACAGTGCACCCATGTATACACGTTCACGTGGGTGCATGCCCACACGCGTGTGCAGGTGTGCATTTGAGTGTGGACGCAGACGCATCCACGTGTGTGTGAATGTGTGCACGCTGTGCGTGAATGTGCATGCTCGCACGTGTGTGCCCGTTGTACCTGTGAGTGTGCATACGTGTGTGCGTGCGCGTGGACGCACCAGGCTATGAGTGAGAGCTGACACCTGCCTTGACCTCAGGGGCCTCTGTTTTCTCCTCGTAGCCATGACCCCGAGCTCACGGCAGTCAACAGGCTCACGTGAATCACCGTGTGGAGGATTTCCTGGGGCCGAAGATGGGCTGGCCATCCTGGTCCCCTCCCGCGTGCATAGGCGGGGCTGGAGTGCCAGGCCAGGGACCTGGGGCCTAGGGACCAGAGAGCTGGGGCCACGGGGTGGTCCTGGGAACAAGGGGCTATGGGGCTGGGGGTTGGAGGTCGGGGGGACCTGGGGGACAAGGGGTGGGGTGGTCAGGAAGCTGGGGGGCCGGGGTGTCAGGAGGCCTGCAGGGGGGCTGACCCCAGGCCCCCAGTGAACGGGGCGTCTGGGAGGGGCGGGGGTGAGCTCAGTCTCAGATGCGTAGTCCTGCTGGAGCCCCGGCCGGCGTCCTGCTGCAGCCCCGCGCAGGAGCGACGGCACGGTGGTCAGAAACGGCCCAGCTTTTGCCGTCAGGACAGATAAACAGTCGGCCTGCTGTTTATTTTTGCCGAGACCACCAGCCCTTCTCCTCAGAGTGGGGGGAGCCGCCTGTGACGTGATGAAAGAAGCTCCTCATCTGCCTGGACGGCGAGTCCTGCGGGTCGCCCGCTGAACCTGGCGTCCGGGGGGGGCCGTCGGGCGGAGCCTGAGACCTGAAACCTCTGAGCCGGGCTCGGGGTCGGCCAGGCCCGGGTGTCAGGGAAGGGGTGTTGGGCCGCCAGGGGCCTCTGGTGGGGTGGCGGCCCTGGACACTGGGTGGTGGGGTCAGGCCTTGAACGCAGAGCCAACATCGGCGAGGGCTTGGGGAAGCACCCAGGTGGGGGATGGCTGGAAGGGTGGCTGACCGTGGGGGTGCGGGCCAGGGGTTGCGTTCCAGGAGAGACCCGGCAACAGGCAGAAAGGAGGCCACGGGGCGACCCCACGAGCCTGCAGTAGGAGCCTCTCGCTCACCCGTCCGGCCCCACCTGGGCTCCCGGCCCCGCCCACAGCTGCTTTGGGGATGGAGTCTTAGGGGTGGGAGGGTGGTGCTGGGCCGCCTCCTGCCGGAGTCCACCCCAGTGTGCTTCTCCCTTTCCCCAGTCGCCTCCCTCCCAGAAGCCCTAGGCCAGCAGTCCCCAGACCAAGGCGCTGCAGAGGGAAGAGCTCCCGACAGGGCCAGCAGGTGACCCGGGGCCTGCGCTCAGTCTCTCTGCCTGGGCTGTGGGTGGAGGGTGACTGAGGACCTTGATGCCTGTGAGGCTCTCCCTGTCCAGAGGGGAGGGGCCTCTGGAGAGAGGGGCCCCCACCCGAGCAAGCTTCACCTCGGATCACTGCGTCTCCCCTCTGTGCCTCAGTTTCCTTCCCGACAAAACAGTCTAACGATGCCCCCTCGCGGCTGCCGGGGGTCAGGGACACTGTCCCCCGGGACGGCTCAGGGACGCCCTGCTCACGGTGAGCGCTCGGCAGATGCAGACCGCGGTCAGCATTGGTCTTGGGGGACCGTGTCTGCAGCTCTGTTCAGCTGAAGGGGGTCTGCCTTCTGTGCCCCATGGTCCAAGGCCTGAGCCCCATTAAGGTGGCCACCGATTCCTGCCCTGGTCATTGCACACCGGCTCCAGCAGAGGGGGCCCGCGCTCCATGCACAGCTACGTCCTCCCAGCGGAGGCGGCGGTGGTGTATGCAGGAGGCTGGCTGGAGTGGACCTCCGATGCACAAAGGCCCTCTGCAGAGACTGGGATCTGGGGCCTCGGACCTGGTCTCCGAGATGTCACCGTGAGTGGGGTGGGACGGTTGGGGGTGAGGGGCTGCTGGCCGCACGCCCTCCTGGCTGGTCTGCCCTCTGAGCGTCCACCCTTGGCCTTGGGGAGCTTGGTCAGGTAGACGGTGCACAGAGGGGTGTTTGGGCCACCCCAGGCTGCTCCATGGCACGGGAGGGGCTTGATCAAGGCCGCACAGCCTGCGGCTCTTACGGGTCTTGGACTGGAGACCGAGTCCAAGACTGGAGGACTGGGGACTGGGACTGAGACTGAGCCACTTCCAGGTTCTACCCATGGGGGTGGTCCAGGGATGGCAGAGGGCTCCTGGCCTTTAACACCCACAGAGATGGGTTTTCTGCACCATCCTGTTCTGATCACAGGGTTCTCGGTTCTGCTGGAACCAGCGTTGGTGCAACGTGCCTGGGTTGGGGTGGGGGGCCCGTCCTCCCCCGCTGTGGCCTGCTGCACGTGGTCAGGTCACCTCTCCTGGCCGGGGACTGAGTGGACAGAGGCCTAGAGGGAGCCGCCTAGACCAGGAAGGAGGGCAGCCAGGCCATCTGCCGAGAAGCCGGCACCATTAGGGCAGAAGAGCCCATGTGGCTGGTGGGGCTCTGAGGCCATGGGGACACTGGCTCGGGACCTGCCTCTAGCCTCGGAGGAGTGGCAGCCTCCACCCCTGCGATAAGCCTAGATTGAAGCAAGCTGTCTTTCAAAGCTGGCCAGGATGCCCCAAAATGAGCAAAAGGGAGAACCCCTCCCCCATCCAGGGCTGACAGGGTGGGGCTGGGACTTTTGGAAATCATCACAACTGCCTTCAAAGCAGCAGAGACCCCGCTGCTGGGAACCCACGGAAAGGCAATGGTGCGGGACAGGAAGGGGGGCACTGAGAGCCTGGACGTCCCCCACAGGGCTGCTTATGGTGCCCCCCAAAGGCCCACCACTGGAGGAACGGCTAAAGAATCGCTACGTAATCATGGGGTCCTATTCAGCCAACAAAATGAGTTACATTAAGAGGAAAAAAGCCAGACTGCGTGTGTTATTTTCCTGTGGCCACCGTAACGAATTACCACAAACCTAGAGCTTTAAAACAACGCACATTTATTATCTTAGAATTGCGGGGGGCGGGGGCCAGAGTCCTAAAGGTATGGACGAAACTGGGTCCCTCCTGGAGGCTCCGGGGAGCATCTGTTCCCTGCACTTCCAGCTTCTAGAGGCGCCTGCGTCTCTGGCTGAGGCCCCGCCCCCCATCTTCAAAGCCAGCAGCGCAGCATCTCCCGATCTCTCTTGATCTCTCTCTGCCTCTGCTTCCATGCTCACATCTCCCTCTCTGACTCTCACCCTCCTGCCTCCCTCTCATAAGGACCCTGGTGATGACATTAGGCCCATCCAGTTGATCCGGGACGACACCCCCCATCTCAAGGTCCTTAAGTTCATCCCATCTGTCGAATCCTGTCGCCAGGGTGATGGTTAATTTTATGTGCCAGCTTGGCTGGCCTTTGGGGTGCCCAGACATTGGGCCAAACATGAATCCAGGAGTATCTATGGGAGTGAGTCTGGATGAGATTAGTATTTCAGGAAGCAGACTGGGCGCAGCAGGCTGCCCTCCTTAACGTGGGTGGCCCCCGCCAATCCGCGAGGCCTGAATAGAACAGAAAGGCTCACTCTCCCCTGGGGAGAGGGAACTCCTCTTCCTGCCGGCCTTCGACCTGAGGCTCTGAGCTGACACATCGCTCTTCCTGGGTCTCAACCCTGCTGGCCTCTGGGCCAGAGCTTACACCATCGCTCTGCTGGGCCTCCAGCCTTCTGACCTTGGGGCTTCTCGTCATCGAGTGAGCAAATTCCTCGTGATAAACCCTTTCCGTGTACACATCCTGTTGGCTCGGTTCTCCTAGAGAAGCCCGACTCATACACCACGTGAGCTGATGTAGTCGCAGGTTCCGGGGCTGAGGACACGGCATCTTTGGGGGCCCCTGTTGAGCTGACCACACGGGACATGACCATCATGGTTATGTCAGAAAATGCCAGAACCAGCCTGGGGGTGCTCATTTCTGACTGTCTCCCTTCTTTTGATGTTTCTGGGGTTTTCGTTCTTTCTGTCTTAATGGGAAGACTGACTGCAGGTGAGGCAACCCAGCCACGGGAGAGGCAAAGGCTGGGACCCCGTGGGACGGCCTTGGGTGTGGGGCTGCCCCTGGGAGCACCCACCTCCCTGTGAGCCGTGGCTGAGTCTCCCCCTGGCTCTGTGTCAGGACCCTCTGGAATCACCGTGGTTCATCCTTCCTGCAGAGTGTCCCTGTGAGCACAGGGTACAGGAGAGTGGCGGGGATGCTGCCCCAAAGGGTCCTGGGAGAGGAAGCTCGGGCCAGTCCCTGGGGTGAGTGGTTCATGCCGTGTCTGAGCCCCGGGTCGGGGGCCGGTGGCGTGTGGGGGAGCCTCCCCCGGGGAGGGGGGCGTCTTCGGTCACAGGGTGACTCCAGCTGTGGAGGACACGCGTGTGGTAACCTGCCACCGTGCGGGGGCAGCTCGGCCTCTCTGGCCTGCCCTCTGCGGCCCAGTGCAGACCAGGTGGCTTAAAAGGACTGGGTTCTTCCTCAGTCCTGGGGGCTGGATGGCTGAGGTCGGTGTCTCAGGGCTGGTTCCTTCTCTGGCCTCTCTCCTTGGTGTCCCTGTGTCCTTATAGCCTGTAATTGGAATGTCCTCTTCTTTGGGGTCACGTGCCAACAGGTGGAGGCCGGGTGGGCAATGGTGGGCATTTGCCAGTGGTCAGGTGGAAACACTTCTGCAGAATTCCCAGCACTTCCGGGGCCAAAGTGATTCCGTTGGCGGCTTCGTGCCAGCCCTCAGGCTCTCTGAGGTTCCCTGACTCCAGGGCCAGCTTTTCCTCTGTAGCCCCCCTTCCTGTGGCCTTGGGTAGAGAAGTTCTCTGCCCTGTGATGCCACAGGCTGCGTCTGGGGGGAGCGAGGCGGGCAGGCTTGCTGGGCTGAGCTGAGCCTGTGCCTGTGTGTCCAGGAAACTTACAAAGTCCAGACCCCGTGGAGCAGAATAGGAACTCAGCCATATGCCAGGTCCAAGCCCTTCAGGGCTGGGTAAGGGACACATCAGGGTGTCCCGAGGCTTGGGACACAAGTGCCTGGGAGCAGGGTGCATGGGGACCACACGGTCACAGGTGACAGGATGGCACTGGCTTCCAGGCAGCGGGTGGGTGGGCTTCTCTCCTGGGTGCGTCCCGTTCTCCCCCCAGGGGAGCCCTGCTCCCTGAGCTGAAGCTGCCGCCCCGCACCCGCTAACAAGCCTGGATTTTAGAGCATACGCTCCTGCTTCCCCAAACCCTGTGCTGCCGGGATTGGTGAGGATTTTGAGGAAAGCTTCTTCTGATGCTCAATTACCCAGGCTGTCCACACTGCCTGGAGTCCATCGCATGGCTGGCTGTGGTTTAGGTGGTGTGGACTGGACTTGTGGGCGTCCCCCTCTTAGGTCAGCTGGGGAGACCTTGGTCCCATCCTCGAGGAGCTGTGTGGGGAGGGCCGGGGCTCTGGACACAGGCCTGAGCTGAGGGTGAGATGGTGGAGTCCTAATGGGCTAGGCCCCGACTGGCCAGAAGGGTGGTCTGAGCTTTGGGGCAGTGGGGGTGGGGTCCCCAGCGGGAACTCCATTAAGGCAAATAAACTGCCCCTGAGTCTGTCTGCTGGTGACCCTCACCCTGTCCCCTGCTGGGCCACCTGTGGTGTGAGTGGGGTCCAGCTTGGGGACAGTCACACCTCTCCCTGCTCTGGGGGACTGGGGTCGCAGCCGCGTGCCTGACCTCTGCCCGGCGTGGCTGACGTACCTCCACGCTGGGGAAGCCGTACTCCTGACCGTCCCCTGTGTGCAGGCTGGCTGGGGGGTGCCAGGTCCCAGGCTTGGCCTCCAGATGAGTCAGCGGGCTGCGGGCGGGCCCCAGAGCCCCCAAGAAGGAGACACGTTCCCTCTGGGAGTGCCCACCTTCACTCTGGTTGGGCGGGATGAGGGCAAAAAGGATGCCCTCATGAAGGTTCCCACCTCCCCAAGTGGACGCAGGGGCACTGTGACTTGGCCAGTTCTGGAGGAGGGGGTGTGGGAGAGGAGGGGGGGAGAGGGAAGGGAAGCGGGGGCGGGGAGGGAGGAACCTGTAGGGCTGCGAGTCCCGTGACCTGGCCGCTCCCCTCACCTGCTCTCAGTGCCTGTCGGGCCTCCCGTGAGCCGGGCCCTGGAGCAGAAGCCCTTTCTCCAGTCTGGCCGTGCTCGTCCAGACTTCCCTGGCCTGAAGGCAAGGACAGCCCTGCTCGGTCCACCCTCCTCCGCCCCCCGACAGACCCTGAGGACGTCACTACTTGGGGTCTGTGAGAAGGGGCCCAGGTGGCCCAAAGTGCCAGAACAGGGACTCTGGGGACCCGGTAAGGCACGTGCCTCAGGGCGGTGAAGGCACTGAGGCCCCGGGCGGGGGGGCGAGTCACTTGAGGTCACCCCATGGGGTCACAGGGGCCTGAGCCTGGATCCTGCTTCTCCCCACGTGTAGAGTGGGAGTGAGATCTCCTGTACCATTGGCTGGTGTCTCTCCCGCCACCCGGGCCAGCTCCGGTCCCTGGGGGCCAGAGGAGGCCTCTGGGCGGGGGTCCGCTTCCCGGACGGGCACGGTCACAGGGGGTGCTCCTCGTAACCAGCAGCACGTGTGCGTCCCGGCCAGCTTCCTGCGCGTTATGTATGTGCCCAGAGGACTGATACTTTCTGGCGACAGAAGAATTTGGCCCCTTTCCTCATGTGCCTGCCATGGGGGTCCCCAGCCCGGCAGCGAGGATCTTGGCATCTGAGTTTAGCAGACACAGCCAGGGAGGCACGGGGGCGGCCTGTGGGCGGGGTGCATCCCGATTTGGGTGGAAATGCTGGGGTGGGAACAGTGGCGTGGACGGAGAGGTGCCTGGTGGAGGGGCTATTAACCACCAGGTAACAGATTTGATTAATTTTGTGCCTGGAGGGTTTTTTTTTTTTTTCTTTTCCCAAAGAATCAGAGAAAACAAAATATTTTTCTAATTAAATAAATCTACGGTGCACGGTAATGGAGGCCGTCTGTTGGTCTGTGACAGGGCGGGGGAGACGTGGAATAATGATTTTATTTTTTCATTAAATAGAATTATAGGCAGTTACTCAAAGCAATGCTGAGCCTAATTGAGAGAAACCCATTTCTTCTTAATTTACTTTCACGGTTTTGGATGATAAAAGAGTGTGTTCGTTGGAAAATTAAATAAAAAACACACCACGAGGACAGGGTCTCTTTAGGTGCATTATTTGGTCCTTCCAGCTTTAAGTAACGGTCAGCAGGCCCAGGTGAGAACGGGGGGGACTCGGGCCTCGGGGGTTCTGCTTGGGGGTTTCGGGGTTGGAGAAGGTTTGGCGGCATAGAGACCCCGAGACCACCAGGCTCTGCGGGGTCCCGGCTCCCCTCCGTGAGACACCCAACACACGCTTCCCTGCAAGGCACAGACCTTCCAGTGTCCGTCCCAGGTCCCCTGGCCTCTGTCTTCCATGGAGTCTGGACCTCCCTCCTAAATCCTTTCTGCCCATCAGAATCCTCGAGAAGTTGGCCGGCCCGGAAGTCGGAGGCCATCGAGATCACCCGGTCTCGTACCTGGGGTCTGTGCACAGCTCGGTCGGCATCATCCCTGCCCCGCCCCCTAGGAGGGCTCCCACCTCCAGGGTCTGTGCTGACCAGGCACCCCGACCATCTTCTGCGCTCGCTCACCAATACTCCACTTCCTTCAGCAACGCCCCCCTCCGCCCCGACCAGCCCCTTCCCGTTGCTCGTCCTGCTGTGCCCGGCTCCTGGTGCACCGTCGCAGCAACACGGGCATCGAACGGGGCTGTGGCTCTCTGGACTCGTACTGAGCTCCTACTGCCTACAGGAGAGCCCTGCGAAGTCTGGAGGGTGGCGCTAGACAGCTGCCTTGGTGGCCCAGGGAACCCAGCGCCGTGCGTCTGAACTTTCTGCGATGCCAGGAACATCCTGTATCCGCGCTGCCCGCAAGGGCGGCCACGGCCCCGTGTGGCAGATGAGCATTTGAGATGCAGCGAGTGTGACTCTGGAGCTGGATTTTAAATTGTATTTATTTTAATTAATTTAAATTGAAATCACCACGGACAGCTAGTGGCTACCGTATCACACGGGAGTCTTTGAAATTCCGGGCGACGTCCTCCTGCTTTAGATGCAATCTTTTGACACAGAGAGGCGGTCCCAGGTCTCTGTGACACACGTTCCCCCTTCCCTGTTTTGGGGGCAGGTAGCATTTCTCGGGTGAGAGGTATATACAGTCAGACAAGCGTGAGGGTGTTTATTTTTAATTGAATTTTATTTTAAAAAACCTATTGCAAAGTTCAGAATGTGCAACAGTCTCCAGTGAGAAGCAGGTTTCCTCCAGCCCCACCTGGCTGCCGCCGCCTCTGCCCCTACCTGAGCCACCCCCTCTGCTTCTCTCTAACCCCTCGAGTCGCAAGGAAGGGGTGCGCGTGCCCGTGGAGGACCGCTGCATCCTGGACGCCAGCTACGGAGCTGCCAGCGACATCACACCGACTAAAATCTCCAGCCCGGTGCTGCCTCGCGACTGCCCTGCTGGGCTCTTCCACGTTAAGGGCTGAGCTGAGGCTCCAGCCGGTGCTTCTGTGAAATCAGGGCTGCTCGGGGACACCCAGGATGGATGGGTGCCGCAGACCGAGGGCCTCACCAGAGTCTCTCTGGGCATTTCTGGCTGTGAGCTCCCGTTCTGTTTGTGCTCTGAGCTGCTGGGACACGGAGCCCCCAGCCAGCGCTGAGCCGAGGTCAAGGGCGTTCAGGAGGGAAGAGCTGCTGCAGCAGCCCCTGGGCATCGTGCCTCCCAGACTTCCCCCTGCCCCCTCGGCCCTGAACTCCCCCGCCCCATCCTGGCTCCCGCCTTGAAGACCGGATCCCGGGGCAGGTTCGGTCCCCTGCTGCGGTCTCCACCTGTGCAGGTTGCTGTGGCCAAGCGGTCACCTCTGGGGGAGGTCACTCCCCGTGGGGCCACTTTGCTGGGAGGCTCTGTTTCCACTCACCGCTTCTGCTACTTTTTACACTAACGACTTCCCAGGACAGGCCCAGTGGCCGTGGATAATGGTTCCCGTCTGCGGAGCCTTCCAGAGCTGCTTTTCCCGCTGGCCCTCCCCTCAGCCTGCGCCCCCGGACACCCAGAGCCCCAGAACCAAGCTGCTCCCATCCCCCGAGGCGGCCTGAGCTCCCCGGGGGAGGCAGCACGGGGTCCTCATAGCAGGCCCTTGCCCTCATGGGACCTGGGCCGAAGGGGACCCAGGCTGGGCCTGCCTGGGTCGGGGTGGGGGGTCCTCTGAGGTCTCCCCAGGTCCCTGGCAGGAGGCAGACACTTCACAGAGGCTACAGGGCTGCTCACGGCCACCCACAGACACTTATTAGGCACCTGCTGCATCCAGCTTTGTGCTGGACCCTGGGGCCCGGGGGTGGGCGTGTGAGCGCGGCCAGGAGCAGAGCTGCGTGGGAAGTCTGCGTTCTTGCTTCCTTCCCGAGGGGACACTGAGGGTGTCCAGGCTGCCCCACCTGAAGGTCGGACATCTGGCCAGGTTTCTCCTCGCATGCCTGCTGTGATCACACCATGGGCCGACGGGCTCTGGCTGGGTCTGAGCTCAACAGAGAGGCACCTGGCGATCGATTGGTGATGCCTGCCACGGTCATGGGCCCGAGCGGCAGGAATTGTTGGTGAGTGTGGATGCTGACGGGACGCCCATGCTGGGGCCGGGTCACCAGGTCTTTTCATCACTAGCAACATCTTCCCCAAAGTGTTGGTTGATTTCACTGTGCCCACAATACGTATTGACGGGCACCTGTGCAGAACGAAGGCGTGTGTGTTTCGGGCTGTTGTCGGGGGGCGGGGGCAGAGGCGGCATGGCCCATCGGTGGAGAGAAATGAGAGCTGCAGTCAGAGTTGGGGGCAGGGCGGCAGGAGGGAGACGTCTGGTTTGCTGGTTGGCCAGCAAGTGTGAGATGTCCGGCTGCCTGAGCTGAAGCCACGTCTGGGGGCTCTGTACCCCGTTTCCTCTGCCCAGAGGGGCTCGTCAGACGTCATGGTGGTCAGCACTCTCCCCTTTCTGGAACCCTCCTCCAGCAGCCCCAGCGCCCACCCCACCCTGCCGGACCCGAGCTTCCAAGGCGCCAGACCCACAAAGCGGGGGAGGAGGACCCGAGGGGCCCAGATGGCAAACCAGGGATGCCATGCTGCCCACGGGCTCAGTCCACAGGGCGAAAGGGGAGGAGTGCTTTGGGGACCTTGGTGCCCATGGCCTCAGAACCCTGGGGTAAGGCTGACCCCGCGGGAACCCCTCAGGGGCAATTACAGCTGGAGGCTGGCAGGGGGCGTGATGGATGGGACGGCCGTCCTGCTGGGCCGTGACGAACGTCCCTCTCCCTCGCAGGCTCACTCTGGAGCTCTAATACTCCTCGAAAGCCCCATTTGTCCCCTGTAATCACAGCATTAAACTTTAATATCCGGTATTAATAAAACATACTCTCCCTAATATAGCCAGAAGAGGCTGGGAGCCGGCGGGTGTGAGGATGGTCCCTGGGTGACTGTCTCTGATGCTTTCCTGGCGGCCGGGGGCGGGGGGGCAGCGCCGAGGGGGCACCAGGCCTCCTGGACAAGTATGGGGTGAGGGGGGCTTCTCTGAGGGGTTGGGCTGAAGGCCAGTGGGTGCTGGGGCTGGTCTGTGTGTTGCCATTTGAGATTTTCTGTTTCTTCCCGACGGGCTTTGTTTTATGTTATTTCATGCTTTTTTGAGATGTCATCACGCACCACACCACTCACCCTTTCAAAGTGCACAGTCGGGAAATACGGCACCGTCGACCCTCACTATTCAGACCCGCCTCCCTGCTGACGGTTATCTGTGGCCTCCGCATCCGTCCCGCGGCACTTCTGTGGTCACTCACAGACACGCGGGGGCCGTGAGAACGTTGAGCCATGAGTCATGCGCCCCTGGGTGAGCTTCGGCTCACGGTGGGGACAAGGTTCCTTCCCGTGGCCTACCTAGTGCCGAGTTTTCCACGTTTCTGGGCTTTTCTTTGGCGATTTTGCCGTTTAAGGTGGACTCAACCTGGTGCTGTGGTGCCGTGTGGCCTGCGTGTGGCCTCGTGTGGGCTGACTGTGCACACACGTGTGAGGCACACGGACCACCCCGCGTGCCAGCCAGGCAGTGTCAGCACCCAGCACCCGACGGGTAACCCTCCAACTGCCCTTGGCAGGCAGGTCCACTCCCGCATAGAGACCGGGGACCTGGGTGGATGGGGGTCAAGGGCCTCTCCTCTGCCACCCCCAGAGCCAGGAGGGGTCACTGCCCTTGCCTGGCCCGTCCTGGGCACAGATGGCTGAGGCAGAAGCAGGGCCCTGGGGTCTGCAGGCTGGCCGTGGGCTGGGTGGTCGAGCACTGCTGACCCCGCAGCTCCCAGGCCGTGAGGTTGAAGGTGTTTATGGAGGCGGAGGTGGTCAGGAAGCAGGGGACAAAGAGGCCTTGGCAGGAGCAGCGTCCGGCACAGGACAGGAAACCTTCTCAGAAAAGCTGGACATGGCCCTCCGTTCCCTGGGGAGAGGGCAGTGGCGAGGAGAATGCGGGCTTTGTGTGCCCTGCCCCCTCCCTGAGCCGTGGGCCGCCCCGCCCTGGGAGCATGTGGCTCCCGGCCTGCATTCCACCACCTGGAGCCTTCCAGAAACTCGGCCTCCTTCTGGCCGGATCTGGGATGTGTGGTTGAGGCACAAGGCCCTGGGGACCCCAGAGGCTCTGGGTTCCAAGATTGTGGGTTTGGAGACGGGGTTTCAAGGCTGTGCCCTGGGGTGCCTAAGGGGCTGGTGGGCGGGGAGGGGGCACGGGGCTGGAGCTGGACTGTGGGGGGCCGGTGGGCCTGGGGAGTCCAGCCCCTGGGGAGCCATTTGGAATCAAGCTGGAGCCCCAAGGACCTGTGAGGCCATTTGGAAAAAATTGAGGGGGCCCCACGGAGGATGCTTTCGGCTCCCCAGTCCCATAAATCTTACCGTAGGGCATGAAACACCAAGTGAGCGGTCATGTTGGACTATTGTTCAAACCTGAGTCCTGCAGTTGTGGTCCCACACCTGGCCAGGCTGCCTCTCCCAGCCTGGACCCCCAGGTCTGCCACCCTGGGCCCAGCATAGCAGAACCACAGAGTCCTGTTAAACCCATTCTCGCCACTCTGCCCCCCACCCCGCCCCCACTCCCGCACTGCCAGCCTGTCCGTGTCTCTCCTGGCCTCGGACCAGATTCCTGCAGAGTGCTCCACGGGCCGTGGGTGGTCCCCAGCCACCTGCAGTGGTCTTCAGGCAGCATGGTGGTTTCTGATGAAAAACTGGTGAAGCGAAAGGGTTCCTACACACTCACTAATGTGAAACTTAAGATTAATTATGATTTCCACAGAAATCCCATTATGCAAATCATAATCATTTTGTTCTGAAGGGCTGCACCAGGGTGCGAGGCCTGCAGCGGCCCGAGATCCATCTCCCTGACCCTCAGGGCGTTATCTGTTATGGAACTTTGTCAACTACGGGCACGGAGCCCTTGAAGATTTTGCCTCTTTTCCAAAAAAGCTCAGGGATCTCCAGGTAAATCCAATTGCATGGGTTTTTTTTTTTTTTTTTCTTTCCTCAGGACAACTGCAAAATGCTTTTCAGTTTTAAGTGGAAGAATTGTGTTGCCAAAGGCTGAGAAGAGATGAAAACGTCATTCAAAAGTGCATGAAAGGGCTTCCCTGGTGGTGCAGTGGTTGAGAGTCCGCTAGCCGATGCAGGGGACGCAGGTTCGTGCCCCGGTCCGGGAAGATCCCACATGCCGCGGAGCAGCTGGGCCCGTGAGCCATGGCCGCTGAGCCTGCGCGTCCGGAGCCTGTGCTCCACAACGGGAGAGGCCACAGCAGTCAGAGGCCCACGTACCGCAAAAAAAAAAAAAAAAAAAAAAGTGCATGAAAGAGTTTTATAGTGTCTGGTCTTACATTTAGGTCTTTAATCCATTTCGAGTTTATTTGTGTGTATGGTGTTAGGGAGTGTTCTAATTTCATTCTTTTACATGTAGCTGTCCAGTTTTCCCAGCACCACTTATTGAAGAGGATGTCTTTTCTCCATTGTATAGTCTTGCCTACTTTATCAAAAATAAGGTGACCATATGTGCGTGGGTTTAATCTCTGGGCTTTCTATCCTGTTCCATTGATCTGTATTTCTGTTTGTGTGCCAGTACCATACTGTTTCGATTACTGTAGCTTTGTTGTATAGTCTGAAGTCAGGGAGCCTGATTCTTCCAGTTCTGTTTAAAAAAAAAAAGAAAGTGCATGAAAGAAGCTCACTGACCCCCTGCTGAGAAGGTCTTAGGACAAACCACAAAGCTGACATAAGCTCTGGCCCAGGAAAGCACACAGTGGCTCTGGCCCCACTGCCTCCCGGGTGTATGGGGGTCTTGCTCAGGGGTCTTTGAGGCTGTGGTGGGGCAGGGGACAGTTGGTGCCTGGCCCAGGCGACCAGCAGTGCTTCTACCCTTCGTTCTATTGTCACTGGGAGCTTGTCATGGCAGGATGGACATCTCATTTCACCATCACTGTTTGGGAATGCTGCTGGGGGACCAGCCAGAGTCCTGTGCCCCACAAGGAAGCAGTGGACGCTTTGATTTCTGTGCAGAGGAGAGAGGCAGGCAGCCACCCCCTTCTGTCTCTTTTTTCTTTAAATTAATTTTTATTGGAGTATAGTTCCTTTACAAAGTTGTGTTAGTTCCTGCTGTACAGCAAGGTGAATCAGTTATACCTATACATGTATCTGCTCTTTTTTAGTTTTCCTTCCCATTTAGGTCACGACAGAGCCCTGAGTAGAGTTCCCTGTGCTATACTGCAGGTTCTCATTACTTATCTATTTTATACACAGTAGTGTGTATATGTCAGTCCCAATCTCTGGTCTTAGTGCAGAGCTGAAAGCATGTCCGAAGGGGCCAAGTACAGCTCCCGTGGCCACGAGCGTTCGTCTCTTTCATGTGCTGCTCAGAGGCAGGGAATGGGGCACTGGCTCCTCTACACAGGAGCACCACGCTGCTCTGGGAAGGGACGCCAACACACTGATCGATCTGATTCCCCCGATCCGAGTGTGTGGCGTGGGGAGTACACTGAGCACCACGCAGCTGTCATTTTCCACATTCCTCCGCAAAGCACATACCTCCCACGACACACACTGGTCTTGCCTCTTTCTGAACTTTACGTACATGGAATCACACGTGTGACCTCTTTGGTGTCTGGTTCCTTCCGCTCAGCATTAATCCACGAGGTTAATCCATGCACGTGGGGCTGAGATTTGCTACCTTTGTTGCCACCTTGGAGCTGCCACAGTCTCCGTCCATCCTACTGTCAGTGGGCACTTGGATTGTGCCTGCCTTGGGCTGCTGTGTGTTCTGGGCTTTGAACACTGTCGTACGTGTCGGTTGGTGGATGTGTTCACATCTCCATGGAGCACATACACCACGGAGCGGAATTGCTGGGTCACGAGGTATGTGTAGGTTCAGCTTCAGTAAACACTGCTTCTCGGTTTTCCAAAGTTGCGCTGATTTCCATTCTCAGTAGCAGCAAACCGGAGTTCCAGGGCTCCATGCCCTCACCAACACAGGTGTCGCCAGTCTTTAATTTTAGCCATTCTGGTAGGCATGTAAGGGGTCCCATTGTGCTTTTAATTAGCATTTTCCTGATGAGCAGTGACATTTCAAGGTTTTTTTTTTTTCCAATTGCTTATAGGATAACTTTTGTGAAATGCCCATACACGTCTTTTACCCATGTTTTGATTATTGGTTGTCTTCTGTTCTTACTGATTTGCAGAAGGTCACTATATGTTCTGGATGTGATATATTTGCTCTCAGTCTGTGCTTTGCCTTTTTACTTTCTTGCCTTATGCCTGTGTTTACGTGTTCTACTCAAGAAACCTTTGCCTGCACCAGAGTCATGCAAATTTTCTCCAAGTTATCTTCTGGGAATTTTGTTGTTTTGTCTTTCATATGTAGAATTCACATTGTTCTAGGAATTGATATTTATGAGTGGTGTGAAGTAGGGATCTAGATTTATTTTTTCCCATATTGGTACCCAAATGACTCAGTACTTTTTCTTGAAAAGCCATCTTCCCCTGTTTACACTGCAGTGTCACCTTTATCCTTTATCCTGACTGGGTCTGTCTCATGGGTCTGTGTGTCCATCCTTGTACCAACACCACAATTCCTTAGTTATTGTAGCTTCATGGTGAATGTTGACATTGGGTACTGCAGGTCCTCTGCATTGTCCTCCTGTAAGATTTTCTCCCTATTCCTGACCCTTTTCATTTCCATATACACTTCAAAATTGCCTTGTCAACTTCCACCAATAACAACTTGTTGGAATTTCAAAATTAATATTGAATCCATGTATTCATTTGGAGATAATTGACATCTTTACAATATTGTATTTCAAGACATGAAAATGATAGGAACCTATTTATTTAGGTTCATCATTGCTTTTCGAGGAATTTATTTTTGCTTCTAGTTTCATTGAGGCATAAGTGACATCCAACACGGTATAAATTTAAGGTGTGCAGCGTGCTGATGACTTGATCTACATACATCGTGAAGTGATTATCACAGTAAGTTTAGCAAACACCCATCATCATATAGATACAGAATTAAAGAAATAAGAAAATTTTTTTTCTTGTGATGAGGACTCTTAGGATTTACTCTGAACAACTTTCATATATAACATACAGCAGTGTTAATTACCATGCTGGACATTACATCCCCATTACTTATTTATCTTATAAGTAAGCTAAATTTGTGCCTTTTGACTGCCTTCATCCAATTCCCCCTCTCTTCACCACAAATCTGATCCCTTTTTCTATGTTTGTTTGCTTTTGAAATATAACTGACCTACAACGCAACATAGTGATTCGATATTTCCAGACATTTCAAAATGATCACATGGTATGTCTAGTTATGATCTGTCACCATACAAAGATATTACATAGTTAATTGACTATATTCCTCGCACTGTACATTCCATACCGGTGATTCATTTATTTTGTAACTGACAGTTTGTAAATTTCAATCTCTTCCACCTATTTCTCTCATCCCCCCACCCTGTCCCCTATGGCAACCACCTGTTAGTTCTCTGTATCTATGAGTCTGTTTCTGTTTAGTTACGTTTGTTCATTTGTTTTGTTTTTTAGATTCCACATATAAGTAAAATCATACAGTATTTGTCCTTTCTTTTTAACATCTTTATTGGAGTATAATTGCTTTACAATGTTGTGTTAGTTTCTGCTGTATAACAAAGTGAATCAGCTATACATATACATATATCCCCATGTCTCCTCCCTCTTGCGTCTCCCTCCCACCCTCCCTATCCCACCCCTCTAGGTGGTCACAAAGCACCGAGCTGATCTCCCTGTGCTATGTGGCTTCTTCCCACTAGCTATCTATTTTGCATTTGGTAGTCTAAATATGTCCATGCCACTCTCTCACTTCGTCCCAGCTTACCCTTCCCCCTCCCTGTGTCCTCAAGTCCATTCTCTACATCTGTGTCTTTATTCCTGTGCTGCCCCTAGGTTCTTCAGAACCTTTTTTTTTTTTTTTAGATTCCATATATATGTGTTAGCATATGGTATTTGTTTTTCTTTTTCTGACTTACTTCACTCGGTATGACAGACTCTAGGTCCATCCACCTCACTACAGATACCTCAATTTTGTTTCTTTTTATGGCTGAGTAATATTCCATTGTATATATGACCACATCTTCTTTATCCATTCACCTGTCGATGGACACTTAGGTTGCTTCCATGTCCTGGCTATTGTAAATAGTGCTGCAGTGAACATTGTGGTACATGACTCTTTTTGAATTATGGTTTTCTCAGGGTATAATGCCCAGTAGTGGGATTGCTGGGTCATACGGTAGTTCTATTTTTAGTTTTTTAAGGAACCTCCGTACTGCTCTCCATAGTGGCTGTATCAATTTACATTCCCACCAACAGTGCAAGAGGGTTCCCTTTTCTCCACACCCTCTCCAACATTTATTGTTTGTATATTTTTTGATGATGACCATTCTGACCAGTGTGAGGTGATACCTCATTGTAGTTTTGAGTTGCATTTCTCTAATAATTAGTGATGTTGAGCATCTTTTCATGTGTTTGTTGGCAATCTGTATATCTTCTTTGGAGAAATGTCTATTTAGGTCTTCTGCCCATTTTTGGATTGGGTTGTTTGTTTTTTAGATATTGAGCTGCATGTGTTGCTTGTATATTTTGGAGATTAATCCTTTGTCAGTTGCTTTGTCTGCAAATATTTTCTCCCATTCTGAGGGTTGTCTTTTCGTCTTGTTTATGTTTTCCTTTGCTGTGCAAAAGCTTTGCAGTTTCATTAGATCCCATTTGTTTATTTTTGTTTTTATTTCCATTTCTCTAGGAGGTGGGTCAAAAAGGATCTTGCTGTGATTTATTTCATAAAGCATTCTGCCTATGTTTTCCTCTAAGAGTTTTATAGTGTCTGGCCTTACATTTAGGTCTTTAATCCATTTTGAGTTTATTTTTGTGTATGGTGTTTGAAAGTGTTCTAATTTCATTCTTTTACATGTAGGTGTCCAGTTTTCCCAGCACCACTTATTGAAGAGGATGTCTTTTCTCCATTGTATTCTCTTGTCTCCTTTATCAGAGGTAAGGTGACCATATGTGTGTGGGTTTAATCTCTGGGCTTTCTATCCTGTTCCATTGATCTATATTTCTGTTTTTGTGCCAGTACCATACTGTCTTGATTACTGTAGCTTTGTCATATAGTCTGAAGTCAGGGAGCCTGATTCCTCCAGCTCCGTTTTTCTTTCTCAAGATTGCTTTGGTTATTCAGGGTCTTTTGTGTTTCCATACAAATTGTGCAATTTTTTTGTTCTAGGTCTGTGAAAAATGCCATTGGTAGTTTGATAGGGATTGCATTGAATCTGTAGATTGCTTTAGGTAGTATAGTCATTTTCACGATGTTGATTCTTCCAATCCAAGAACATAGTATATCTCTCCATCTGTTTGTATCATCTGTAATTTCTTTCATGAGTGTCTTATAGTTTTCTTCATACAAGTCTTTTGTCTCCTTAGGTAGGTTTATTCCTATGTATTTTATTCTTTTTGTTGCAGTGGTAAATGAAAGTGTTTCCTTAATTTCTCTTTCAGACTTTTCATCATTGGTGTATAGGAATGCAAGAGGTTTCTGTGCATTAATTTTGTATCCTGCTACTTTACCAAATTCATTGATTAGCTCTAGTAGTTTTCTGGTAGCCTCTTTAGGATTCTTTATGTATAGTATCATGTCATCTGCAAACTGTGACAGTTTTACTTCTTCTTTTCCAATTTAGATTCCTTTCATTTCTTTTTCTTCTCTGATTGCTGTGGCTAAAACTTCTAAAACTGTGTTGAATAATAGTGGGCAACCTTGTCTTTTTCCTGATCTTAGTGGAAATAGTTTCAGTTTTTCACCTTTGAGAACGATGTTGGCTGTGGGTTTGTCATATATGGTCTTTATTATGTTGAGGTAAGTTCCGTCTATGCCTGCTTCCTGGAGGGTTTTTATCATAAATGGGTGTTGAATTTTGTTGAAAGCTTTTTCTGCATCTATTGAGATTATCATATGGTTTTTATCCTTCAATTTTTTAATATGGTTTTCTCACATTGATTGATTTTTGTATATTGAAGAATCCTTTCGTTCTTAGGATAAACCCCACTTGATCATGATGTATGATCCTTTTAATGTGCTGTTGGATTCTGTTTGCTAGTATTTTGTTGAAGATTTTTGTATCTATGTTCATCAGTGATATTGGCCTGTAGTTTTCTTTTCTTGTGACGTCTTCATCTGGTTTTGGTATCAGGGTGATGGTGGCCTTGTAGGATGAGTTTGGGAGTGTTCCTCCCTGTGCTATATTTTGGAAGAGTTTGAGAAGGATAGGTGTTAGCTCTTCTCTAAATGTTTGATAAAATTGGCCTGTGAAGCCATCCGGTCATGGGCTTTTCTTTGTTGGAAGATTTTTTTTTTTTTTTGTGGTATGCGGGCCTCTCACTGTTGTGGCCTCTCCTGTTGTGGAGCACAGGCTCCGGCTGCGCAGGCTCAGCGGCCATGGCTCATGGGCCTAGCCGCTCCGTGACATGTGGGGTTTTCCCAGACCGGGGTATGAACCCGTGTCCCCCGCACCGGCAGGCGAACTCTCAACCACTGCGCCACCATGGAAGCCCTGTTGGAAGATTTTAAATCACAGTTGTTTCAATTTCAGTGCTTGTGATTGGTCTGTTTATATTTTCTATTTCTTCCTGATTCAGTCTCGGAATTTTGTGCTTTTCTAAGAATTTGTCCCTTTCTTTCAGGTTGTCCATTTTATTGGCATATATTTGCTTGTAGTAATCTCTCATGATCCTATGTGTTTCTGCAGTGTCAGTTGTTACTTCTCCTTTTTCATTTCTAATGCTGTTGATTTGAGTCTTTTCCCTTTTTTTCTTGATGAGTCTGCCTAATGGTTTATCAATTTTGTTTATCTTCTCAAAGAACCAGCTTTTAGTTTTATTGATCTTTGCTATTGTTTCCTTCATGTCTTTTTCATTTATTTCTGATCTGACTTTTGTGATTTCTTTCCTTCTGCTAACTTTGTTTTTTTTTTTGTTCTTCTTTCTCTAATTGCTTTAGGTATAAGGTTAGGTTGTTTATTTGCCATTTCCCTTGTTCCTTGAGGTAGGATTGTATTGCTGTAAACTTCTCTCTTAGAACTATTTTGCTACATCTTATAGGTTTTGGGCCATCATGTTTTCATTGTCATTTGTTCTTAGGTATTTTTTGATTTCCTCTTTGATTTCTTCAGTGATTTCTTGGTTATTTAGTAGTGTGTTGTTTAACCTCTATGTGTTTGTATTTTTTACAGGTTTTTTTCCCCCTGTAATTGATACCTAGTCTCATAGTGTTGTGGTCAGAAAAGATACTTGATACAATTTCAATTTTCTTAAATTTACCAAGCCTTGATTTGTGACCCAAGATATGATCTATCCTGGAGAATGTTCCATGAGCACTTGAGAAGAAAGTGTATTCTGTTGTTTTGGGATGGAATGTCCTATAAATATCAATTAAGTCCATCTTGTTTAATGTGTCATTTAAAGCTTGTGTTTCCTTATTTATTTTCATTTTGGATGATCTGTCCATTGGTGAAAGTGGGGTGTTAAAGTCCCCTACTATGATTGTGTTACTGTCGATTTCCCCTTTTATGGTTGTTAGCATTTGCCTTATGTATTGAGGTGCTTCTATGTTGGGTGCATAAATATTTGCAATTGTTATATCTTCTTCTTGGATTGATCCCTTGATCTTTATGTAGTGTCCTTCTTTGTCTTTTGTAATAGTCTTTATTTTAAAATCTATTTTGTCTGATATGAGAATTGCTACTCCAGCTTTCTTTTGATTTCCATTTGCATGGAATATCTTTTTCCATCTCCTCACTTTCAGTCTGTATGTGTCCCTAGGTCTGAAGTGGGTCTCTTGTAGACAGCACATATATGGGTCTTGTTTTTGTGTCCATTCAGCAAGCCTGTGTCTTTTGGTTGGAGCATTTAATCCATTTACATTTAAGTAATTATCTATATGTAGGTTCCTATTACCATTTTCTTAATTGTTCTGGGTTTGTTATTGTAGGTCTTTTCCTTCTCTTGTGTTTCCTGCCTAGAGAAGTTCCTTTAGCATTTGTTGTAGTGCTGGTTTGTTGGTGCTGAATTCTCTTAGCTTTTGCTTGTCTGTAAAGGTTTTAATTTCTCTGTCGAATCTGAATGAGATCCTTGCTGGGTAGAGTGATCTTGGTTGTAGGTTTTTCCCTTTCATCACTTTAAATATGTCCTGCCACTCCCTTCTGGCTTGCAGAGTTTCTGCTGAAAGATCAGCTGTTAATCTTATGGGGATTCCCTTGTATGTTGTTTGTTGTGTTTGCCTTGCTGCTTTTTAATATTTGTTTTGTATTTAATTTTTGATAGTTTGATTAATATGTGTCTTGGTGTGTTTCTCCTTGGATTTATCCTGTATGGGACTCTCTGTGCTTCCTGAAGAACTTGATTGACTATTTCCATTCCCATATTAGGGAAGTTTTCAACTATAATCCCTTCTAGTATTTTCTCAGTCCCTTTCTTTTTCTCTTCTTCTTCTGAGACCCCTATATTTCGATTGTTGGTGTGTTTAATGTTGTCCCAGAGGTCTCTGAGACTGTCCTCTATTCTTTTCATTCTTTTTTCTTTATTCTGCTCTATGGTAGTTATTTCCACTATTTTGTCTTCCAGGTCACTTATCCGTTCTTCTGCCTCAGTTATTCTGCTATTGATTACTTCTAGAGAATGTTTAATTTCACTTATTGTGTTGTGCATAATTGTTTGTTTGCTCTTTAGTTCTTCTAGGTCCTTGTTAAACGTTTCTTGTATTTTCTCCATTCTCTTTCCAAGATTTTGGATCATCTTTACTATCATTACTCTGAATTCCTTTTCAGGTAGACTGCCTGTTTCCTCTTCATTTGTTTGGTCTGGTGGGTTTTTACTTTGCTCCTTCATCTGCTGTGTGTTTCTTTGTCTTCTCATTTTGCTTAGCTTACTGTGTTTGGGGTCTCCCTCTCACAGGCTGCAGGCTTGTATTTCTTGTCGTATTTGGTGTCTGCCCCCAGTGGGTAAGGTTGGTTCAGTGGGTTGTGTAGGCTTCCTGGTGGAGGGGACTGGTGCCTATGTTCTGGTGGATGAGGCTGGGTCTTGTCTTTCTGGTGGGCAGGGCCATGTCCAGTAATGTGTTTTGGGGTGTCTGTGAACTTATTATCATTTTAGGCAGCCTCTCTGCTAATGGGTGGGGCTGTGTTCCTGTCTTGCTGATTGTTTGGCATGGGGAGTCCAGCACTGGAGCCTGCTGGTCGTTGAGTAGAGCTGGGTCTTAGCATTGAGACAGAGATCTCGGGGAGAACTCTCACTGATTGATATTACATGGGGCTGGGAGGTCTCTGGTGGTCCAATGTCCTGAACTTGGCCCTCCCACCTCAGAGGCTCAGGCCTGACACCCGGCTGGAGCACCAAGACCCTGTAAGCCACATGGCTTACATGTAAATGGGTTAAATTCTCCAGTCCAAAGGCACAGGGTGGCTGGCCTTCTGTGCTCCACTTGATCCTCCAGCCAGGCGCTGCCCTCTGGGCCTGGTTGACATGGAGAGCCTGCTTTGGATCCAGGTCCAGCTGCATTCCCTAGCATCTAGAAGAAATGGCCGTCACCTGCATCCTCCCCTAACTCCGCTGCAACTCTTATTTGTCCTTCTTTGTCTGAATTATTTCACTTAGCATAATACCCTCTAGGTCCATCTATGTTCTCCCAAATGGCCTTATTTAATTCTTTTTTATGGCTGAGTAATATTCCATTGTATATATGTACCACATCTTCTTTATGCTTTCATCTGTTGATGGACACATAGGTTGCTTCCATGTCTTGGCTATTGTAAATAGTATTGCAATGAACACTGGGGTGCATGTATCTTTTCTATTTAGTGTTTTTGTTTTCTTCAGACAAATACCCAGGAGTGGAATTGCTGGATCATATGGTAGTTCTATTTTCAATTTTTTGAGGAATCTCCATACTATTTTCCACAGTGGCTGCAGCAATTTACATTTCTACCAAAAGGGCAAGAGGATTCCCTTTTCTCCACATTCATCATTACCTTTTTAAAACAATGTTTTGTAGTTTTCTGTGAGAGGTATTGCACATATTACACTTGTTCTTAGGTATTTAATTTTTTATGTAATGGTAAATATCATTTCATTTTCTGTTGTTTTATTTTCTAAGTTTTTTATTGTCCCTGTAAGCCCTAGCGTGTATGTGGGGCCATCACCCTGCCCACTCCCTAACCACTGTATAAACCCAGGCCAAGCTCTTTCAAGCCATTTCCAGACTAGCCTGGGAGTCAGTGATGCACTCCCCAGAAAGCCTCATTGTGTGAGTGGTAAACCTTATATTCTCTTGGGACGTGTGTGTGCGTGTGTGTGTGTGTGTGTGTGCATGCGCGCGTGCACGTGTGTGTGTCTATATGTCTTATCAGCAGTATCTATACCTGAACCAAATTTTATGTGGGGTGGGTTGGTCCATCTCATTTCTTGCTGTGGGTCAACAACACTAACACATAGAAATGTAATTTACTTTTGTATATTGACCTTGGACCCAGTGACCACAATGAATTTACTTAATCATGGTTTATCTTTGAATTCTTTAAGATATTTTGCATATAAAATCATGTTGTCTGCAAATAATAAAAGTTTTATTTCTTCCTTTCCAACCAAATGCCTTTAATTTCTTTTTCTTGCTATATTGCACTGGCTGGGACCTCCAGCGTAGGCTTAATAGATGCAGGGGGAACAGACATCCTTGTTTCATTTCTGATCTTGGGGAGACCTTCACCATGAAGTGTAATACATGCTCTAGGCTTTTTGCAGATGCTCTTTATCAGGGTAAAATGTTTCCTTTTATTGTTTTCTGAGAATTCTTCTTATCAGGAAAATTTCCCTGCATTAGAGTTACCTTTATATAATTGACTTCTAGCCTAATTCCACTGTGATCAGTGATAACTCCATACTTGGAGTTATCTGGGAATGAATGTCTCTTCATATTTTGGAAGCCTCACCTTACTGTCTGTCATCCTGACCCTGCCCTTGAAGTTTGTGAGGTCTGTGTTCTGCTCAGGATATGATAAACTTTGGTTAACATTCCTTATATACTTGAAAAGAATGTGTGTCCTGCAGTTTGGGGGTACAGTGTTGTATATCTGTTAATCGGGTGTCATTTTAATTCACATTTTCAAACTGTCTACATTCTTACTGAACTTTTGCTTTTTCTATCAATTACAGGCTGAGGCAGATGAACAACTTCCCATTATAATTATAATCTTGCCAATTTCTCACTTTACATCTGTCACTTGTTGCCTTATATGTTTTGAGGTATTAGTTTCATAAAAATTAAAGTTATTGGGTTTCCTGATGGAGTGACCATCTTTGCCTTCACTGACCATCCCCCTTTATCTCTCCTCCAGGTTCTTTCCTTGATGTCCGCCTGTCTCTGATATCTGTGCATGAAAGGCACCAGCTTTCTTTGGGTTAGTTTTACAGGGCACAGATTTTTCCATTTTTTTCATTTTGATTTTTGCATCTTCATAATCAAAGTGTGTCACAAGCAGTATATAGTTAGTTTTTTTTTTTTTAAATACAGTCTGACAATCTTTATCTTTTAATTGGAACATTTAGTACTTTTACATATAATTACTGATATTTTGGGCTTTAAATTTACCATCTGACTATTAGATTTTCTATTGGGCCCATCTGATCCCTTTCCCTCTTGTTTCTGGTTGTTTTATTCCTTTCTTTTTCTGTTGCTTGTTAGACATCATATATTTTATTCTTCTTCTAGTCTTTAAAGATTGAAACATGCTTGATCTGTTACCTCTACTAAACTGAGTACCACACAGACACCTTTAACTCCTTTGACCCTTTTTGCATTTTGCATTATTGCTGTGACATATGTTAATTCTACATATATTTAAAGGCCTATAAGACATCATTATTATTGTTTTATGTAGACAAAACTCATTTATATTTATTCACCTAGTTATCCTTTCTGGGCACTTAATTGTCTCATGAATTTCATCGCTCCATGTTGGGATAATTTTCCTTTTGCCTGAGAACTTTTTAACATGTGTGTGTGTGTGTGTGTGTTGTCGCCATGTCAGTTCTCTCACTTTGTATTTGCAAAAAGTTTTTGGCTTTCACTAAAAAAACAACTTTTTTGAGCTTTACTTACATACCACTATATTCGTGTTTTAAGTACACGAGTCAGTGGATTTTAGTATATTTGCAGAGTTGTACAACCATCACCACAATCTAATATTAGAACATTTCCATCACCTTGGACAGAAACCTCATGCCAATGTCAAGTCACTCCTTGTTCCCTCTTCCAGCACTATGCAACCACTAATATACTCTGAGTCTCTATACATTTGAATTTGGGACATTTTGTGTAAATGGAGTCACACAAGATGTGCTGTTTTGTGTCTGGCTTCTTTTAATGAGTGTAATGTTTTTGAGGTTCATCCATGGTGTAGTGTGAATTGGTACCTTTTACGGCTTGATAATACATCCATCATATGGGTAGACCCCATTTTGTTCATCATTCAATAGTTGATGGACATTTGAGTTGCCTCCTCTGTTGGGCTTTTGCGTATAAAGCTGCTGTAAACATTTGTGTACAAGTTTCGTGTGGACGTATGTTTTCATTTCTCTCCAGCCTACATCTAGGAGTGGAGCTGATAGGTTAGTCTATGTTTAACTTTTCAAGGAACTGTTGGCCTTTGTTTTTGAAGTTCTGTCCTCTTGCATCACAATTCTAAGACGGCAGTTACTTTATCTCAGCACTTATAGCACTCACGCTGGCTTCTGGCTTCTGTCATTTCTGTTGAGAAGTCCACTGTCAGTCCTATTATTGTTCCTTTGAAGGCATTTTTTTTTTCAGTTCTAGAATTTCCATGTATGATTTTTCATGGATTCCAAATTCCTGGTGAAAATTTCTATTTTCTTAAATATGCCTTTGTTAATCTTTTTTCTGATGACTCCAGTATCTGGATCACCTGTGGGCCTGTTTCTATTGCCTGTTTTTAGTTTTCCTCTCTTGGTTGGCCTAGGGTATCAGTGTCCTAGGGTTGCTATAACAAATTACCACAAACTGGTGGGGGAAGTGCCAAAAGCCAATAGTATCTTATACCTTCACAGTTCTGGAGGCCAGAAGTTCAAAATCAAAGTGGTGAGAAGGCTGCACTCCCTCCAGACATTCTAGGGGTGATTTTATTTCTTGCCTCTTTTGGCTTCTAGTGGCTTTCTTTGGCTTGTGGCTACTTCCCTCCAATCTCTCTTTCCATGACCACATGGCAGCCTCTTATTCTTGTTGTGTGTCTGGAATACACGTTCTCCAGAGTTAAAGTTATATTGGGAGGAGAAGTGGCTGGCTGAAAGTTATAGTGGAAGGGGAAATGTATGATACTGTATAATAAATGTCTTCTAAAATTAAAATTATTTGAATCCTGAGCATGAAATAGTTATTTCTTTACAAAACTGAACTGTGGTGCATGTGATTCAACTACCCAAAGTGGACCTTTTCTGTTTTCTTTAATTGTTTGAGAAACAGGTTGACTGCAAATATTGAGCCTAATTTGGAAGGACATACCGATTCTGCAATGGAGCGTGGAGAGCTGCCTTGAGAGTCACGTGAAACTGAAGATGGGCTGGGAATTCTTTGGCCTTGGTCATCTCTCCATCTATTTCACCTGCTTCTTCCAATGTCATGTCCAGCGTGGCGAGAGGCACAACGTGGGGCTATCAGCTGGGGTTCCGGACCCTGGCTGCCTCTCTCTGAGTCATCCCCCCACCCCCATAACTCACCTGTGCCTCGGTTTCCGCACCCCTCAACCGGGGAGGCTAACATACCCACTGCTGGGGCTGTTGTGGGCATTAAATGTGGGCCAAGCATTAGGAGAACAGGCTCTTGACACACGGGTAGCACTCAGTAGAATTTAGCAAACAGTTTCTGCCAGAGTCTCGCTCCTCTTTTTATCTGACTATCCAGAATTTTCCTTCAGAACTGCCAAGCTCATCTACTGTTCTCGATGACTTACAGCGTGAAGACAAACTTCCGATTTAATGGAGAGAAAGGGTCAGAAAAGACAAAAAGCATGTAAGCACCTGCCGGGTGCCTCCAGTCCGGGTTGCTGTCTCAGGAAGGCACCGGCCCCTTCCCCACCCGCCTGGCTGCAATCCAGGCCACCAGCCCTTTGTGACGCACCCCTGACTGGCCACCCCCTCCCTGGCCTCTCACCCCCACGCCGCTAGTTACTCCACTCCCCCGTATCGGTCTACCTTAGCAGCGGCTTCGACCACATGAGATCTTTAAGGTGTAGACATGGATTTAATCGGGGTCCCTCGGGAATTCATGTCTCAGAGAACAGAGTTGAAAAGGGATCCCCAGAGAGTCCCATCTGGGGCTGGGTTTTCAGTTCACACGGGCGAGTTTCTTTCTTTTTGGCCTGCGCCAGGGATGTGCAGATCCTCCAACATGATGCTGTTCTCAGAAATGCCCAGGATTGGGGTGACTCATCTCAGCGGTGGTTGGGAATAATCACTGGAGATGTAAAGTTTAATTCTGTGTGTCACTTGGAATTGCTGGGCTCTCTGAGGCTTAAAAAGTAAACCCTAAATTCTCATGACAATGCAGCCCGGGTTTGCTTCTTGCTCTTGTCACAGTCCCATAAGATCTGGGGGGCTCTCCTTAATGGGAGTCCCCAGGTGGCCCCCTTCTGCAACACACCGTCTGAGCCCTTTGCTTCCAGGGGAGGGAGCAGAGGAATCAGGGCTCCGCCTGGCCCCCCACCCTCCGGATTGCTATTGGCGGGACCCAGCCACGTGACCGGCCTGGGCCAGGGCTTGGGGATGCACGATGGTTCCTGCCACTGTTTGCTTCGCACTTTTTAACACGAAAGTGCTGCTTTGCTGGCTACAATGACATAAGTGTGCGGCAGCCAGGAGGGGAGACAGTGTGTTTGCAGATTCCCAAAGGATGAGAAGACCGGCACCATCAAGAAGTGGGCTGAAGTGTGTCGGCCCCCAGATTCTTATGTTGAAGCCCTGAACCCCAGTGTCTCAGGATGTGACCATATTTGGAGATGGCATCTTTACAGAGGTGTTTAAATTAAATGAGGCCATTAGGGTTGGCCCTAATCTAATGTGACTGGTGTCCTCATAAGAAGAAGCGATCAGGACACAGACACACATGGAGGATGACCGTGTGAGGACACTGGGAGAAGACGGCTGTCTACCCACCAGGGAGACAGGCCTCAGGAGGAACCAACCTGCTGACCCCTGGATCTTGGACTCAAGAATCAGGAGAGAATGAACTTCGGTTGTTTAAGCCACCTTACCTGTTGTACTTTGTTATGGCAGCCTGAACAGACAAATACGCATCGGAAACATGGTAGAATCGCCAAAATGCTGGCATCAGCTACGTCAGTTGTGAAATGTACGTCCTGCTTATGTCTGCTGAAGAAAAAAACTAGCCGTCATTCATTAGGAAAAGATAATTTAAAAAGGAAGAGCCACGAGCTCATGGCTGTGACGCCTCAGTGGCACCGTCTCCTGGAGAGAATGTTCTCAGCCTGTGCACAGACAGGTGCTCCCCCAGGTTTGGTTCGTCTCACCTTTGTGACTGGTTGTTATTCTCAAGAGCAGGAAGCAGATACTTGCAAGCATTTTCACGTTGACCTGGGGGAGACTCATCGGCCCAGCTTTGCCTCTGTGTCTTGGCTCCCCTGGCCGAGCTGTGCCCTGAGCTGTGTCCGGCGCAGCCCCAGCGTCCAGCCAGCCCAGTGCCCGTTTGGGCTCCATCTTAGTACTTGGGATGGTGCCTGCACAGAGTCAGGTCCCTATGACATCTGCTGCCTGAATGAAAGAGGCACGATATTCCTGACCCCAAGCTTTCCTCACCCCACCCCCATCCTTAGTGATCCCATTATCCAGCCATGAAGCTGGCCGGCTGGGACCCGCAGAATCTCTGTCCAGGGAGACAAGTGCCCGGGGCAGGGGCTTGGAGACAGCTCAGCAGGAGGCGCTGACCCTCCTCAGGACACGGGCACGGCCTCCCGGAGCCTGGTTCTTGCTGCTGCCCCATCCCCCCACTTCCAGCCCAGCTGCAAAGAATCCAGTCTTCTTTCTTTTGTACCCAGTGGCCCTTTGAGAATTGAAGAAACCTGCATGTCCCCCACCCAGGGTGAGTAGGACTGTCTCAGTCTTGAAACAGAAAGTCCTGCCTCCCGGAGACCCCTCAGTCCCGGGGAAATCGGGTTGGCTGGTTCCCCTGCGTCAACTGCTCCAGTTCACCGCCACGCAGGCTGTGGTCTGGGGCCCCCGCCCATCCTGTCCTCTGGTGTCCGGGCACATTCTGGAGCCCAGAGCTGCCCCAGGCACTCGCGGGCCTGCCCCTGTCCTGGGCTCTGTGGAGGGAAAGAGCCTTTGCCCGGCTGACTCCTTCCCGTCCTTTGGGTCCAGCTTGATGTCACCTCCTCAGAGTAGCATTCCGCCCCCTTGAAGAAGCTGTCCCCATTATTCTCTCACGAAACTCTGCCCGTTTTCCTCCTAGACTGACCACAACACACACAAAGCACACTTTTTCTCACCACTTCCTCATCTTCAGTCTTGTTTCATGACTGTGGGCATCATGGGTCTGTTTTACCATCACTGGCACCAGCATGGAGCATGGGGCTGGCACCCTGAGGCACCTGGCTACTATCCAAGGGGTGGGGGCGCGAACCCTGCTCTGCCTTGGGTGACCCTGAGCCAGTCTTGACTTCTCAGGACAAGGCATCACACCAATCGAGCTATAGTGTATTGCCATCTCCCCAGAAAGTTCTCTCCATCCTCTGCAGAAAATCCCCCTTCACCTTCCACCCCAGGCCCCCTGGATCTGACCCCTATCACTATAGATTAGTTTTTATTCTTCTAGAGTTTTACACAAGTGGAGAACAAGTATGTGTTCTTTTTGGTCTGACTTCTTTCTCTCAGCAGAATTATTTTGTGATCCATCTATGTTGTTATGTATGTAGTTCACCCTCTCCAAGGCTGGGTAGTGGTTGCATATATCCATACGTTGTTCCAGCAGATGCCTCTACCCCCGGCCATTGTATCCGTCGTATGTATCCACCACAGGAGCAGTCGTTAGATACACTGTATTCACTGTATCCATCGTACATAGCTATCCGTTATATCCAGTGTATGTATCTATCCATTGTACATATTAATACATTGTATCCATTGTACATGTCCAATGTATGTACTCATCCACTGTGTCCATGGTATGTATCTACCACATAGCCATCCATTATGTACAGATACACTGTATTCATGGTATGTAACCATTCATTGTGCCTATTGTATATATCCACCACTGTATACATTGACACATGTATCTATATGTATCTACTACATTCACCCATTCATTGTAGCTCCTGCATGCGTCTACCATATATTCATACATTATATCCATTGCATGTATCCATTATATGGATGGAACACAGGGTGTCTATCCATTCCCCTGTTGATGGACTTCTGGGTAGTTTCCAATGCAGGGCTACTACGAATACAGTTGCCTTGAACATTCACTTGCATGTCCCTGGGTGGACACATGTTTTCATTTCTTGGGTAAATACCTAGGCGTGAAATAGCTGGGTCCTATGGTAAGTTTAGGTCTAACTTGAAAGGAAACTGGTCAACTGTTCCAGCACGGCTGCACCACTTAGCTGAGTTCTCATTGTTCCACATCCTTGCCAGCACTTGGCATCCTCAGTCTCTGTGATTTTAGCCGTCCTGACATTTCATTGTATTTTATGATCTTTATTTTTCTCTCCTGCCTTTGAGCAGGATCTCTGAGTCTTCCCACCCTTCTTCATATGGTCTCCTCTCCCTACCCACCACCCTGCCCCTCCAGGCCAGGAAAACACCGGGCTGAGTGGAGGTGAGGTCCGCTCAGTGCCAAGGGCTGGGATGCTAAGACACAGCCCAAGGAGGGGGTCTGGTCCTCCTGTTGGGGACTCACTCCCCACTGGGAGCTGAGACACATTCACGAGGTGACTCCTGGGGCCTCTGGTCAGTACCGGCTCCTGCCTGGAGGAGGCCCAAAGGCAGCAAAAGACTCTGACAGACAGAGGGAGCAGAGGAATGACTTCGCTGGGGGGAGTGTGTGCTGCCGCTCAGGCCCAGGGCTAGGCAGTGTTGTGCTGGACATTCCCTGACCCGGTCCGCACCTTTCCTGGGCTGGGAGGTACAGCTCCAGGACACAGGTGAGAAAGCCAGGCTCGGAGCGGTACCTGCGTTAGTCCGTGGGCTTCTGTGAAGGAGAGGGTGCGGGAGGCAGGACAGAAATGCAAGAAGAGGAGCAGCTCCCCAGGTCTGGGTCCAGGGCCTAATGGGGCGGCACAGCAGGCGCTGGGGGACAGAGTGAGGGGGCGGCGAGCGGGTGTGCCTACCTGGTCAGGGCTTGCCCGGGTTGCAATCTCACTCGGCCCAGGAAGCCGGAGCTCTGAGGAACTGGCTCAGAGCAGCCTGTGATCCAGGGCTCTGTGTCCTGCCCCGAAGGGCAGAGGCCTCCAGGGAAGCGTGTCAGGAGGGTCCCACCCAGAGGGGTCTTGGTTGGGTCTTTCCTGCGGGGAATTCCTTCCCACTCCATGAACTGTTTTAGGGTAGCCGTGGCTGCCAGCTGGTGTGCACGGTGGGGGGTTGGGGGTGGGCGAGTGATGCACGTGCCTCTCATTTTATGATCAAGCTCGAATCAAGGTCAAGGACAGCAGACCCTCACCCAAGACCCTGCAAGGTCGTGGGCAGAAATCTGGGCCTCTGCTCAGCGTTCTGGCGTTTGTGGCTTAGCCCGGGCCCCGAGTGGCCGGTAACGAGAGGGGCCTGTCTCTCTGCACGCCCCCCTCCCCACCTGGCCCCCAGCAGTGCGGCCCATTTCATCGTTCCTCTTTCCTAGACCCCGGGTTTGGGGACTTGCCTTCATTAAGTAATGATTATTTCAGTTTGTCTTTAAAAAAAAATTAATCGGAGACATCCCAGCTGCCAACGGAGGTCTGATTGGCCGCGATAGCCAGCGTGCCCACAGGGCGGCGATGGGATTCCAGCCCTGAGCACGGAAACTTGACATTCTTGACAGCCTGGAAATGTAGGATTTCCGTTTGGCTGTGGTAATACTGGGGCAGCTCCAGAGACCCCATCTCCCGCTTTGCAGCAGCCCCGCCATCAGGGGCCAGCTGGGGCCGAGCAGCTTCAACAGCGGAGAGTCCTGCCCTGCGGGGCTGCCTTGCTCCCCCTTTTCCTCTCCGCTCCTCCAGGAAGCTTCCAGAAATGCCCTCGACTCTGGCCCACGGGCTGCAGGCAGCAGAGCCCGGGTTCCAGGCCAGACTCCTCTGCTCCCCCTCCGCCCACAGAACTCACTGGTTCTGCGCTATCATGCCCTCTATCGCCTTTGTGCGAAACGTAATCCACAAAATGCTTTCGTGGTAACCTTATCCATCGCAGCGGCGATAGCATCTCGCGGCCCCGTGACAGGCAGGAACTTGCAAGCATGGAGTTAATAATGCAGACTTTCAAAAAAGGAGGCTGGCAGAGGGAGACGCAGACGGGAATAAAAGAGGCCGGTGTGGCTGTAATTGGGACCATGTGAACTTCCTCGGAGGAGGATTAGGGGGAAGAGACAGGCCTTGCCCGCGAAGATTAGTTTCAATTAGATGGGCTGGAGGCGAAAGGCCGGGCTCGGTGGAAGATTAAAACAAGAAGGGGAAAGTTTCCGTGGCAGTGGCTCCGGGCCTGCAGCGGCCCCGGCAAGATCCGCTAATTGAAGGCAAAGCATGCGCGGCGTTGTTCGGAAGAACTCGCGTTAATTGATTCGATGCTGGCTCTGCTTGAGGTCTTTCCCCTGCTCACTCCACCCCCGCACCCTCTGCAGATATTCATTTGTGCTAGAAACCACTCAGGGTGGGACGGGCTGCTGTGCCCCGCGGGCCGGATGAGAGCAGGGGGCAGTGGACCTCAGGCTGCCCTCGCCAGACACCGGCCCATCACCTGGGCCTCCGTCCGCGGCTGCAGTGTGGATGCCGCTCCAGGACCCAGAGGCCAAGGAGGGCACCTTCCGGCCTCCTCTCTTTCCTTCCTTCCAAGAGAGGTGGGCTGGCGGGGGACCTGGTCCCAGCTGGTGGGTCGCTGTCCCGCCCTCTCCTGGCCCCGGGAGAGGGTCTGTGCTCCGTGGTGGATCCTAGGCCTGCGCCCTGAGGCTGGACTGCCTCCTGGCCTGGGAGCCGGAGGCAGGTGCCAGGTGTGGCCAGGGTTGCCCCCTTGCACGTCAGGGGGCAGGGCCAGCTGCTTCCTGGCGCTTCCTGGGGCTGTTCCCCTCCAGGCCTTCAAGCACGCAGTGTGCGCCTGTGTTTTATAAATCCTTCCCATTGTAATGACAGCTAAATTATGGAAAATGCATTTTCACAGCTGGTGAGAAAAGCCATTAGCATTAATCAGGGACCCAGCCTCGTGGGGGATTCGCGGACCGAGTCTGTTGGTGAAGTTATGGATGTGCTCAGCAGTCGTTAATGGGATTCCTTCAAAATGGGGCCGATCACTCACCTTTACACGGGGCTTGGGGAGCCTTGCTTGGGGCCCAGGGCTGAGCTCGCTGTGGGGCACCTGGAGGTCGCTCGTTTCCCACTCTTTTCCTGGATGGGGTCCTCTGGTTTTCAGGGGTCCCTGAAAACCAGCTAGAGCCGCCTTTGTCTCAGGATCGGGGACGCAGTCCTGGTGGCCTCTGTGGCCTCCTTCGTTCCTTAGTGGGGGACAGGCATCACTGGAGACCCTCACTGTCCTGGTGTCCGCGGAGTCCATCACCGGACATGCGGCCAATGGCTTCTGAGCCCAGGGCCCTGGCCAGTCCTTCAGGTCCTGGCCCCAGGCTCCCTGCAGCCTCTGACCTCAGTTCCCCTGGAGAGCCCAGCATCCGGTGCACAATAGATGCTCAGAAGAGCCAGGGCGTGAATCAGTAACGATCAGGCCGTCGGCAGCTTCTAGATTTTGAGCATTGGCTCCATTAAGCCACTGTGCTGGGGTGAATTTTTAAACAAAATTAACTTTGGAATAATTTTAGATGAACAGAAAAGTTGCAGAGAGTGCAGAAGTTCCTACGTACCCCTCTTTTGAGTATACTTTCCAAAACCCCATCATTCCAGTGTAATGGCCAGAAGAACACCAGACAAGCTGAGATTGGTGGACCTTCTCCAGGACCCTGGCCGGTCCTCCTAGAGATCATCCCTACCCTGCCACCCTGCTGCCCTTCTGTTAACATCACCATGAGCACACGTCCCGGGAAGACCTGCCAGGGTCTTGGCATGGGACCCCAGACTCTACTCTGAGTCACCTGTTACTGTCCCCCCATGCCAGGACAGAGCCCCGTCCAGGGCCGTTCAGCTGTGTTGTCTCCTGGTCTCATCAGCACTGTGACAGCCTTGGCCTTCACTTGTTTCTACTACCTTGTCAGTCTCAAGGAAGACTGGCCCGGTGTCCTGGAAGAAGTCCCTTCTCTGGGCTTATCTGGTGTTTTTCTCAAGGTTAGACTGGGGTTGTGGGTTTTGGGAAGAACATCCCTGAGGTGAGGTGCCCCTCTGTCATATCACAGGGGGTCCTGGGGTCACATGACATCACAGGGGATGTTGGCCTGGACCATCTGGTTAATTAAGGTAGTATCTGCCAGGTGTCTCCCCTGTAAGGTCAGAAGTGGGGGTGGTGGTGGAGACTAAGCTCCACCTCCTGGAGGGGTGTCTACACGTGGTGTTTCTCAGGCAGGAAGATATGTCCCTTCCCTCTCTCTCTCTCTTCTTCCTTCCTCCTCCCTTCCTTTTTCTTTCTTTCCCTCTCTTTCTTTCTTTCTTTTTCTTCCTTCCTTCCTTTCTTTCTTTATTTCTTTCTTTCTCTCTCTCTTTCCTTCCTTCCTTCCTTCCTTCCCTTCTTTCTCTCTCTCTTTCCTTCCTTCCTTTTTCTTTCTTTCTTTTCTTCCTTCCTTCCTTTCTTTCTTTTCTTCCTTCCTTCCTTCCTTTCTTCTCTTTTTCTTTCTTTCATTCATTCTTTCTTTCTTTCTTTCTTTGCTTTCTTTCTTTCTTTTCTTTCTTCCTTCCTTCCTTTCTTTCTTTCTTTTCTTTCTTTCTTTCTTTCTTTCTTTCTTTCCTTTCTTTCTTTCTTTCTTTTGTTCTTTCCCTTCCTTCCTTCCTTCCTTCCTTCCTTCCTTTCTTTCTTTCTTTCTTTGTTTCTTTCTTTCTTCCTTTCTTCCTTCCCTCCTTCCTTCCTTTCTTTCTTCCTTCCTTCCTTCCTTCCCTCCTTCCTTCCTTCCTTCCTTTCTCTCTCTCTCTCTCATTCATTTGTATCACCATGAGCTCATAGGCGTCTATTTTATACTTTCAGTTATAATCCAATATTGTGTGGTTTATTTTGTTGCTCAAGTTTTTGCAGCTTCAGCTGTTGGAAGCTCATTCAGTTGAGTCTGTGTCCCTTTGACATGCCCCACACTTTGGTACTTTCTTATTCTCTGCACTATGAGGCGCTCCAGGCACATCTTGTATTTTCCTTCATTCCAGCCCTATGGTCATCCAGGTCCCTGAGGACCCCTGGCTCTGTTATTGGAGAATGAATTAGAAGCCAAGGTTTGGGTGCTGAGGTGCTTGCAGCTACTGGGGTGTTACTGCTGTGTCTCTCAGCAGACAGACTGGATAAATTATGCATGTATGCCAACACTGCATACACATACATGTGTACTAACCCTTGTATACACATGCATGTATACTAACCCACACATACACGTGTGTACTACTCTGTGTGTACATATGCACATACTAACCAGCATATACATATATGTGCACTAACCTGTGTATACATGCAGGCGTGTACTCATTCATGTATAATCGTGTGTGCATTAACCCGTGTACACATGTGTGCATCAATTCATGCATACATATGCACGTATGTGAACCCGTGTACACATATGCACGTATACGAACCCTCTTACCGTGTGTACTGACTCACGAATACACACATACCTACAGCTGGCAGGGTGGTTGCTAGAAGGACTGTGGAGAGATTTGGACTTGCCCTGAGAGAGTTGGGAACACAGTCTGGTATAATAAGCTGCAAGGGTGGGGAGACCCAGGGGGTCGGGGAGCCAGTGGTGACTCTGCAGATGGGGATTTAAGCTGAACCTTGAGGGACAGGTGGGGGGAAGAGGTGAGTGTGGTGGGGGGTTTCTGGGGGACAGGGAAGGCCAGGACCAGGAAGACCATTTGGGGGTCAGTGAGTGGACCTCTTTAACCCCATGAACTAGGGAGGGGTCAGGCCTGAGTGCGGGGGTTGAGCACACTGGGCTCAGGGAACTGTCCCAGGTCCCCTGAAGTGCGTACCACCCCAGAGGCTGCCCCTGGACTGGGGGGCTGGCTTGAGGGGGAGGCTGAGGCCGGACGCCGCGGCAGGAGGCTGTCCGCTCCTCGCCTGCCCTGTAAGAAGGGGGATGGGAAGAGCAGGCCGCCAGCAGAGGCAGAGGATCTGACTTAGCCCACAGACTGCCCAGAGGCGGGGCCACGTCCTCAGGGCCCTGGGGGCTCTGGCAGAGTCTCAGGGGGCAGCGACCTCCATCCTCCATCCTGGTCCACCCGGCGAGGGCAGCAGTGGCGTCCAGGATCATATCCCACTCCGGGTGCTGGCTCCTGCGGGAGGGGCAGCACCTTGGGTTCCTGCGTCTGGGGGGCGCCTGGTACTCCTGGGACTCAGGGTAGCCTGGATGTAGGGCTTGGGGCTGGGGGACAGATCTCACCGACCTGTCAATTTGGGAGTGGCATAGGAGGGGGCTGAGCACGGGGTGAAGTGTGATGGCCACCAAGCACACGTTTTGTGTCACTATAACCAGTTCTGCATAGGGTATGGAGGTATCCCCTGCCTCTGTCTGGCTGGGGAGGGAGGAGAAGGTTTGCACTGTGATGGGTCCCCACGGGGCTGGTTACCGCTCTCCACACCGTCCAGCCCCAGGCAGGGCCGGGCTGGAGGAGGGTAGTGGCCACAGCTGGGGGTGCGGGCGACAGACCCTCAGCCCACCACAGGCCGCCCCTCCCCGCACTGTGGGGTCTGGAGGGGACGTGGCTGGCTGCACAGGGACAGCAGCAGGCTTCTTTGTGTTTTGGGAAACCACCAGGACCGCGTCTCCTGTGGGGACACCACTTCCCTCTCCGGTGGTGAGGCCAGGAGAGTCAGGAGGAGAGGAGGCGTGTCTGTTGGTGGCTGTGAGCCACGTGGAAGCCCCGGGCGTGGGCTTGAGTCCACGGGACCCTGACGTGAGGCTGCGGGTGAGCTGGGCCCCCCGCTGTCCGCAGGCCAGACCCCTCCTGTGGGACGCCACCCCCCTTCTTGCTAACTAAAGAAGGGTTTCTCAGTTTAGCTTCTTCCTCAGCGATCTTCTAAAAGCTAAACAAAACCCAGCACGCAGGGCTTTCTCTCCTGTGTTTGGGACACAGATGCTTGCCGAGCTCTTGCCATGCCTGGGTGTCAGGAATAGTGGCTCCCTTGTCCCTTTCTTGTTCATCCCCCCGGCACCCAGGCAGTGTTCCTGTCCCAAGAGCTGTTTCCCACCCCCAGGAGAGTCGGGAATGGGCTCGGGTGGGCAGGAGACCCAGGAGTCCCGAGGAAGACCCCTCCCTCCGGGCAGGTGGAGCTAATGAGGGGCGGGGGAGTGGGGAGGGACCGCAGGGTGACCGCCCCCGGTCCTGGGCGAGGTGTCCCTGGAGGGTGTGTAGGGTTCCGGACACTGGCCCTGTGAGGTCCAGACACCTTGGCTTTTAGTGACGCGGCCCTTTCTCCCAGGGGTCGCGTCCAGGCCCAGGCGGCCCCTTTGCCAGAGGGAGAGTGGCACTTGTTCAGGGGCTCTGGTTCCCGAGGCCAACCTCGGGCCAAAGCCATCTGGCTCCCTCTGAGAGAGAACAAAGAAACTTCCCCGAGCTCTCAGGGAGCTGGCGGAAGGAGACCCTGGGCACAGACCAGCCTTCCTGCCTTTGGGGTGGAGGGTCTTGGTCGTCCTGCCAGCTGGGGACACTGTGCTGCCCGGAGCACTCGGCACAGCCCTGGGTGCCGACCCCCGTCTCCCAAAAGCCAGCTTTGCTGCTGGTCGGCAGGGCCTGTCCTCTGACCAGCGGCTGCCCTTCTCCACTTACCACCAGTTCCCCAGCCCCCACCAAAGGACCATCATATTTGAGCCGGGCCTGCGGAGGGAGGGTGACCCCACATAAAACCCACCCATACGAGTGCCTCCCTGAATGCCAGCCAGGGAGGCCGGAAGGCCAGGAGCCCCGCCTGCCCCTCGCCACGTGCCCCTGGGAGGCTGCGGGGAGCGGGGCCCCCTGTATCTGTGCACAGGGCCGGAGGACGTGGGCGGGCCCAGCCCGCAGGACAGGTGTTTTCTGGGGCAACGGTCACCGTGTTCATTTACTCTCCGTAGTCCTGGGTGTTGTCCTGGAGAGGCTGGGACCTGCCCGGCCAGGAGGGCGCATCGACTTCGTTATCAGGCAGGAGTGAGCGGCGGGAGTGCCACCCACCGGGGCAGTTTTCCCTCTGATTGGTGCCACGATTCACACCTGGGGCGTCTGGGTGCCGGGCTGATCCTGACCCCGCTCTGGGTCCATCCTCGGAGCCCAGTGGCTGCCGTGCGCGGGGGCGGTGGCCCCTCGGCTGACTGCACGGGGCCAGGAACAGATTTCATTTGTTAAATTTAGTGTAAACCTTCAGGCGCAATTGATCAGGGATTTTAAAGGTTCTGTTCACTCGGGGCTGAAACAACAGCGTGTCAAGCTTTGAGCTGCAAATTCTTCAAAGTAAACGCAGTAATGATCAATTTGTTAGCGATAGCCCGCGATAAATACCCAATTCCCCCATCTGGCAAGCGGGCTCTGGGCGCTGTGGATGTGAACCGATTGCCGGGTGGGAGGATGTGGCCCCGTAGCCCCGTCTCCCCAGCTGCTGCTTCCCGGGGCCCAGTGCCCTCCGGTCGACGTGACGGAGCTGGGGTTTCCGCCACAGCCCCGCAAAACACTTCGTGGCGAGGGGGAGCCTGAGGCTCTCGGGGAGGTTTTGGAAGGAGGTTCTCATCAGGTTGGGGCCCAGACCCCTGGGGGAGGTCAGCTTGTACTGCAGGAGCAGGCGGGGCCCCGAAGCCTTCTTTCCGTGGGTGGGTGTGAGGGGGTGACTGCTCGCTGGGGGGTCTCGGGCAGGGGCCAGTAGGCAGGGCTTCTGGCTCGAGATGAGTCACCTGGTCGGTCCCTGGCTTTAGTCCCGGGAGCGTCTGGGGCCTGCAGCCCTTTACGGGGCCTCGGCTACGACTGCAGACCCAGCATGGGGTCTGCGTATCCACTGCCCGTGCCCCTCCCCCTGTCACGGCCCCCAGCTCCCCGAAGTTTTGATGAATTTCGTGGCTTGTACAGAGGACTGTTTGGGTCCAGCAGGAGTGAGAGAGGGAAGGAGGCCAGGGGTCACCAGCTCTACCTCCGGGCAGTGAGGGGCAGCCCAGATACACCGCAGTGGGCGGGCAGGGGGCCTTCCCCGGGGGTGGCTCTGCTCTCCCCTCCTCTCCCGTGGCCCGAGGTGTCACTGAGAAGCCAGGCTGGAAAGTAGCCAAGTGGCAGCAAACCCAAACCAGAGGTGCCCGCCGGCTGCCCGCTCCACAGCGAGTCTGCACTTGGAAAGGCGGAGGCTGCCCCGGGGATGGCCCCGCCCCAGCCCTGCCAGGCCACCCATTCGGGTGGGCAAAGCCCCAGCTCCCGCTGGGGGCCTTTCCTGTTCCTCATCCCCGACGCCCTGACACAGGCTCGGCTTTGAGCCCCTCGGTGGGGGTGTCTCTGGGGGTGGGGCTGCTGATTCCAGCCTGTTTCCCTGAATTAAGAAGGACTACGGTTTCCCCAGGAAGGGAAATGGATATCAACAAACTTCCATCCCAAAGATCAAACCGCTTCCTCCCGCCCGCCCCAAGGACCTCTCACATCCTCCCCCAGTGCCCCTGCCCACAGCCCCTGCGTGCGGGGGCTCAGGGGTAAGGAGGGTAGGGGGTGTGGGGAGTCGGGCCGGCTGGACAGGCGAGGGTCTGTCCACGGAACCCAGTGCCCTCGAGCCAAGGCCATGTCCATCAGGGGCCTCTGAAAACTCTGCCCCAGGGAAGGCCTGGCTGAGCGGGGCTGGAAGCTGAGCTCCTGACCTTGGGGCTGGGGGGGCCTGTGGGTTCGGGGCTGGAAGCTGAGCTCCTGACCTCGGGGCTGGGGGTGCCTGTGGGTTTGGAGCTGGAAGCTGAGCTCCTGACCTCGGGGCTGGGGGGGCCTGTGGGTTCTGAAGCCGGTGACGGGGGTTTCCGCCTGATGTCTGCTTCCTGGACGCGGCCCCTCCTACGGAAGCAGAGCGTTTAGCATCTCCCGTCACAGCCGTTTAGAAGCCCAGTTAGTGCAGAGCGGGGTGGCCTCCGTACCCCTGACCTGTGAGCCTTTACTAACCATACTCCAGAAAATGCTCCCATGGTAAGGGGTCCCTACGGAGGGCTCAGGGCCTCACCCGGCACGAGCCCCGCTGGGGGTGTGGGCGGGGCCAGCTCGAGCCTCATCCCCACTCACACCCCTTTCCTCTCCCAAGGGTCACCCGGGGAGGGGCCCAGTGCCTGGACAAGGGGTACCCTCGGTTTAGCCCCTCCACAGATGCGCTCAACCCCTCGTGGGGCCGTGGGAGAGCTCTCACCCCACAGGAAGACCCCCAGGCGTAATGGCCCAGGTGATGGGCACTAGGGTGGCCCGGATCCAAAACGAGGGCTCCTTGGTCTCCCCCCTGCCCTGCAACCCTGGCCGGGGCTCCTCCTGGCCTCTGTCCAGCTTGGCAAAGCCAGACCCCACCCTCTGCAGATGGGGCTCTGGGGATGGGGCGGGGACACTGGGAGGCTGCCTGACCCCTGCAGGTCTTGGGTTCTCAGCAGGATGGAGAGGTGCCCTTGTCATCAGGGCAGGTGGAGGGCTTGAACCTCCCACCCCTGTCCAGCGGGGGCCCTGGACAGGCCGAGGTGAGGGAGGGGTGACCGGGCACTGACGGAGGACCTGGGAGCATGCAGACGTAGCCCTGTGTCCACTGGAGACTCCAAAGGGGCTCTTTCACAGCTCAAGAGTCTCCCATGAGACCAAGGTGACTGCTCCAGGACCACGTGGGCGCTGGTGCCTGGCTGGCCTTCAAGCCAGGTGTGCCTGCCCTCGATGGAGCAAGGGAAGTGGAAGCACGGCTGTGATTTGGGGATGAGCGATGGGGGGAGGGGGAGGAGAGAGAGAGACAGAGACAGAGATGGAGAGAGAGAGAAATAGAGAAACAGAGACAGGGCAGGGCAGGGCAGGGCAGGATGCTGCCCCAGTGGCGGCTCTGAGACCCTCACTCCGGGCCAGCCCTGCCCCCGGGACTCTCGTAACCCTCTTGGTCTGTGGCTGGAGCTCTGGACAGGCTTCCCTAGAGAGATGGCTATTGTGGAAAGGCAGAAGCCCCGGAATCTGAACGCCGGAGGAGGCTGGGTGGAGAGGTGGGAAGGGTGTCCAGGGCCTCGGGCAGCCCCTCCAGCCCCGGCCTGAATCTGGCCCTGCTTCTGTCATGCAGTGCAGAGTAGTGACCGTTGTGCTGGTGACCTCAGCCAGGCCTCCTTAGAGGGAGACTCCACCGTGAGCCCCGGGGAGCTCCAGGTCATCACCCCTGCCCTCGTCTCACTGCTGAGGAAGCCCAGGCTCTGAGGGTGGGGTGACCCTCCTGAGACCCTGCCCCCAGCTGGTCAGCTGGACCAGGTGTGCCGGACCCCGTGCCGCTGCGCGGTGACGTGCTGGCTGGTGCCCTGTCCCTGAGAGTCCCCCGACCCCACGGAGGCTCGGGTGCGCTCGGGGCCCCGGCTGCGCGCCTGGGGGTGGGATCCGGCTGAGCAGGCGCCTCTATGGGGGGCTCGCGCGCCCACGGCCCCTGGGTCCGAGGCCGCTGCCCGCCCGCAGGTTGACGGATTAGCATGGCTGCCTGGCCCGGCTGGGCGCCCTCGCCCCTTCCTATGCCGGGAAGAAACGGCAAGCTCTGTTTATTTAGACTTTTCCTAAAGCTGACAGCTTGAATCAGGCTAATTTACCTGAAGTATACCAACCGTCCTTGTATTTATTTTACGATATTTCACCGGCGTAACCCAATCCCCGCCCTCTCCCGCCTTGTTTACCGCGGCCCAGGGGTGCATCTGTCTCCCATACCTCCCTGCGCTGCCCTTCGCTTCAAGGACACAGTGAGGTTTCCAAGAGGGGAGCCATGTGGGGGGCAGGCTCGTCGGGCGGCCCCCGTGGCCCGACGACAGCGGGGGAGGTGCTGTGCGCCTCTGGGTTTGGGTGCAAGCCAGGTCTTGGGGTGCCCCGTGAGCGGAGGAGGGGACTTTGCACCTGGTTGGGGCTCCCCGATCATCACACTGCCATTTGCTGAGCTTCTGTCACGCTCGAGGCTCGGGGCTGTGTGTTCCGCCGCACCAGCTGGTGACCCATTTTGCAGAAAGAAAAGCCCCGCACCCAGAGTCAGGTGCGGGCCGGCCTCAGAACAGGATGGCGGTCCTGGCCAGGCTGCTCCGGAAGGTCCGGCCGGCTCACGGGGCTGCGCTGCCCAGTCAGGCAAGTCTCCCCCAGGGACGCGGCGGGGCTGCTGAAGGCGGTGACCCGGGGGAGGCACCACCGAGCCGGAGAAGCCTGAGCACTGGTCCTGGGGGCTCCGTCGCAGGCAACAGCTCTGCAGAAGCAGGGAGGCCATACCCGGGGATGCCAGTCACCGCGTCCCTCTGGTAGAAGAGGGGCGGGAAGCTCTGCAGGTTCCCCCAGGGCAATGGTCGCCCACCTTGGCCCAGCCAGCTCAGGACCAGCACAGTGGAGGGGCCTCCGGAGGCTGGGCAGCTGTGTGGCCACACATTCATGACCTCAGATTTCTACAAACGCCTCTGAGAATAGATCCTGGGCTGGAACTGGTGCTGGGACACAGCAGCTGACGAGAAGCCCCACACCTCGTGCTCACCCTCCGTAGGGGGGCCGCCAGGACCAGGCAGATGACAGGTGGACACATACCTTGCAGTGGACAGTGGACAGAAACGAAACATGAAATGTTGGGGCCCTGGTTGTGGGCTGAGCCCCGGGCAGTGAGGGAGGGCTTCCTGGAGGAGGTGGTGTCTGTGCTGAGGCCAGGATGCTGAGAATAAGCCACCATAGGAAGGTCTGCACAGGAGTCCTGGGCAGAGGGAGAAGCTGGTGCAAAGGCCCTGGGGTGGGACTGATCTTGGTGTCCCACAAACTGTTAAAAACACACAAACCCAGAGCCGCCTGCTTCCCAGAAGCCGTGATCCTGACAGAGTGGGTGCTCTGCCCATGGGGTCCCCATGGCCCCCTGGCTCTGGACCACCGCCAGGGAGAGGCTGACCTGCCCTCCCCCCGAGGCTGTGAACACCCTGAAAGAGCCCTGGGGGCAATGCTCACTGCAGGCTTGCCTAGGGTGTGCAACCCAGGCCCTGGGGGGGCTGATGGGGGGCTGCTTTGGAGAAGGGGGTTTCTCAGTGGCTCTCAAATCACAGGAAGTAGGGGTAGGGACCTTGAGCTGGCCTGGGATTCAGCCGGGCCCTGACTTTTACGCTGAGGGCCGTCTTCTGAGCCCCTCCCCTGAGATGGGGCAGAGGCCAGCGAGCGAAGGGGGGTGGTCCAGCCAGTGCCGCGGGTGGGGGGGTCCGCAGGAGGGGAGGGTCCGGCCTGTCTGTGTGCAGCTCTCCGTGAGTGTGCTCCCCCCGGGAAAGGGCCGCGGCTGCACCGTGCCATACATCTCTGTCAAAATCTCTATGAATAAATTAACCTTTTTAAAGATTAGTGCACTCTAATACCTCAGGGTTTTTAAACAGAACAAATGCTAAAAATATTTTGACAGAGCTTGCCGGGTTTGCACTCAGCTCATCAGCAGAGGCTGGCCCCTGCGCCCACCCTCAGAGGGAGGTGCTGCCCAGTGGAGCAGGGCAGAGCAGGTGGTGGCCCCCACCAGGGGTCTGTTGCAGGGTCTCTGCGTGGACTTGGGGTCTGGCACTGCTGCACTGGCCTCGTGGTCCTGGCTGGCCAGGCCTCCTCTGCTGGGCCAGAAGGAGGTGGGCTTCACAGCCGGGGGCTGGGCCGGGCGCCTCCTGACCAGAGAGGGCTGCTTCTCCCCGGTGGCTGAGGGAGGGAGGGTGTCCCAGGCTGGACTCAGCGTGTGCCAAGGCCTGGAGCTGAGACAGAGAGTCGGGGGTACGTGGGGGGCGGGCCCGTGAGCAGAAAGGTGTGGGCCTCCGAGCTGGGGAAGGGGCACCTGGGAGCAGGTAGAGGAGGCCGGCCGTCAGTCTGAGCCCAGGGGAGTCATGGAAGCCTGTGGAGGAGGGGTGACGGGGCAGAGCCAGGAGAAGGTGTCAGAAGAGTGGCACCCTGTGTGGTCCAGGCGAGGCCTTGAGGCCTGAGCTGGGGGCAGCATGCGGGAAGGGAGGAGTCAGGAGTACCCCCAGACCCTAAATTCTCTCCGGGCTCCAGGGACGTCTTGCTAGTTTTCTGTTGGTCCTTAGCCCCCAGAACCAGGCCGGCCCATTGTAGGTGTTGGGTAGTAACGTTGGGCTGGGCTGGACCCCCATATTCCCTGGAGCCAGAGTTCTTCTTCTGGCCCTAAACACACCCACCCCAGGTCCCAAGCCCCCGGGGCTCCCGAGGGCCCAGCCATGCAGAGCAGAGTCCCGGCTCAGGCGGGCACGGGAGCCGCTCACCGGGCAGGAGCGCGAATCCCCTCCCTCATCAGCAGGTCGGCGGGAGGGCGACCGTCTTCAATCGAGCTGGGGGCTCTGAGGGGCTCAGGGGTCCCTCCTCATTGCCGAGGATGGTGTCAAGGACGGGGCATCACGGGGCAACTGAGGGCTCTGTCTTCACGCCTGCAGCGTACGGAGAGCCGGCCTCTGCCCTCAGCAGTGGGAGGACCCATGGTGGTTGAGGGCGTGGGACCCGACGGTTCCTTCTGTGTGTGTGTGAAGCACCCCGGGCCCCTGGCCCTGATGCCTGAACTTCAGGTTGGCTCGGCTCCCTCCTGGGCTGTCATGGCTTTGACCCCTTTATAGAGGAAGTGAGGCTCTGGGCCTCACCTGCTAGGAGGTGGAGGGGCCTGACCTGGGCCTCACCTGCCTACCCTATCCCCACCTCCACCAGCTGTCTCTGGCCCTACCCCCCCCCCCCACCCCGGGGTTTTCAGGTCTTCTGGATGCTGACTGCCCTCCCTCCACCTCCCCTCATACTGGTGAGCTCTTTTGCCTTCACTTAAATGCCTCTTCCTCCAGGAAGCCTTCCCTGACCCCCTGAGGTGGAGTTAGTTCTGCTGCATCTTGAAGACTTTGAAGGCCTTCTCTCTTAGAAGACTCCCTTCCTGGACATGTTTTTCTGGAAGGAAGCCCTGGGTCTGGTCACTGCCCAGGGCTCCTCTGTGAGGTGGGCAGGGTCGGAGTGCCGGCCAAGGGGTGGGAGTCCTCTCTTTCCTCTCTGCCTGTCGCAGGGGCTGTCTGGGGACAAGGGTTGGGCAGCCAGGCAGGGGTGAAGTGACGGCAGATCATCCCCCAGTGGGTCCTACCTGGGAGGGCAGGTACACGGGAAGTGAAATCTATGCTTCACGACCCGCCACCCCCAAGCCACTGCTCACCTCCGAGTCAGGGACCCAGGGTCCAGCCTGCCACTGGCTTCTCTCTGGGAGGGGGTCTCTGGGTAGCTGTGAGCTGCTGCTTCCCACTTTCTGAATTGAAGAGCATCCCTCCCGGGAGGTGGGCCAACATTAGTCACGCTCCTGACCTCCGCTGGGCAGGGGGGAGGAACGGCGGGACCGAGGGCTCCGCCTTCCTTCCGGAGGGATGGGGTCAAGGTCAGGCCTGACCGCCCCTTTGCTTTGGGAAGGATTCCTGGGTTTTTCCACCGCCCCTGGGCACCCATCCAAGGCACCGCCCAGTCCCCACTTCCGGGTGCTGAAATGCCGCTTCAGCACGAACTTGATTTTGCTGTGAGATCTCCCTAGGTGCCACCCGGGGGGAGGTGTTTTGGGTCCTGAAAAGTGTGGTGCCCCAAACTGCTGCGTTATTTATTTATTTTAACATCTTTATTGGAGTAAAATTGCTTTACAATGTGTGTTAGTTGCTGCTGTATAACAAAGTGAATCAGTTATACATAAACATATGTTCCCACATCTCCTCCCTCTTGCGTCTCCCTCCCTCCCACCCTCCCTATCCCACCCCTCTAGGTGGTCACAAAGCACCGAGCTGATCTCCCTGTGCTATGCGGCTACTTCCCACTAGCTATCTATTTTACGTTTGGTCGTGTATATAAGTCCATGCCTCTCTCTCACTGCGTCCCCTGCTGCGTTATTTAAAAGGTGACATGAAATTCGGGAACGCAGCTCTCAATCCACTCGTGGGACCTCCCCACCCCCCATGCCTGGACTTGACCTGCCCAGACATACCCCGGCCCAGGTGTGGCCCTCTCCCTGTTGTCCATTTGTCTGGGGTTGGGTTTCTCACCTTTCCGGAGGTGCCCCAAGGCCGCATTCAGGGTTCCTTCCCCCAGGACGATTGTCCCCGCAGGTGCAAGCCCTGCCGGCTCTTCCAATTCCTCCTCCTCCAGGAAGCCGCCCGGGAAGCCTGAGACTGGACCCTCCTCTCTGAGTCCCTGCACCTCCCCAGTGGGCTGCTGAGTTCTCTCCTGTGCAGGGGTGACCCCTTCACCCCCCTCCTCAGCTGCCTAGTCTCTGCCCAGGCCCGGGACAGAGCGGGGACTTGGGTTCAAGGGTTGGGGGGTTAAGGGGGTACAAGCCTGTGAGGACTCACGGGTTAGCCACTGACGCCCACACCCTCAACACTGTCCTTGTGTCCCGCAGGCCAGGGGCTGGGCTGTGCTCGGTGGGCGCCTCGGCTCCCTCAGCTTCTCTGCTCTGTGCAGGGGTGACAGTTGCTCCACGTTGGGGTGATGTAAGGCTCAGCAACTGATGTAGAGGACCAGCACGAAGCCTTCATTTGTGACAAAAGCAAACATACTTTCATTCTGTGTTATTTTATTTTAAAAATGCACCAAACACTTTCATGTGGAGAATGATCAGGCCGTCCAGATGGGCCTTCAGTGCCAGGGACTGGGGCGGGGGGGTGGCGCTGGTGGTGACAGTGGTGGGACGGCAGGAGGAACAGATGAAGAAAGCCCGGACTCCACTGCTGAGTAGCTCAGAGTAGGCGGGAGCGGCCAGAATTAGGGGGTGTTAAACCAAGGAGGCTGCTTGGAGGAGGGAGCATCTGCTCCAGGAACAGCCTCAAGTTTTACTCCTATGGTCTCCGTTACAATCTCCTTCCATCAGGATGTTTAAGCCCCAGGATGCACAGTGAGGGCCCCTTAGTTACCCTTGTGGGCAGAGTTCAGAGATGTAGATAGGGTGGGCGGGAAGGAGGTGGCCCCTGGACATTCTGTTTGAGGAGGTGCCCCGGGCACCTCAGGTCAGAGCTTACAGGACAGAGGGTCCCCGAGGATCGGCTGACTGAGGGATGCGGGTGTCGGCAAGGGGCGGCTGAGAGATTCTTGGGTCCGTAGTTTTCTGCTCCTGTGACCTCATGGTTTTGGCTCTGCCAGCTGGTCTCAGAGTGACCAGGGAGCACAAGCCACCTGCTAGCTGATGTCCTGCAAACTCAACATTAGAGAGAGGAGGGGGGACACTGGGTATCTCAGAGACCCCTCGGGGTGTGGGGGAGACCGTCCTCCCAGGGACCCCCCAGGGATTTTCCGTTATGCACGTTTATGGGACGGCTGGGAGGGAACGGTCTGGGGATCTGGCGGCGGGGGGCGGGGGGCGCGGGCGTCCAGTTGGCTCTGGTCAGGCCGCCCTGGCAAGGCACGCAGGGTTCCATCCCGCATCTGGAGGCAGGATCACACTCGCTGACCAGCTGGCTCCCGCCTGCGGTCTGTCTGTCGGCACGGGCGCTGGGCCTCTGTGGGAGACTGGGTTCTGGGGTGGGGACCCCACCAGAAGGAAGAGCCCGGTGGGTCCTGCAGGGCAGGGTCTCACAGGAGTCCAGCTGGCACCCCTGTCACCAGCCTCAGCCGGGACCGACACAGACACATGGAGTTCTCACAAAAGGTAATTCAACAAGCTTTGGACCGAATCCCGAAATTTGCGTACAAGGATCTCTATTTATAGAGCCTCCTTCTTCTCTCTGGGGTCGGTCAGCCATCCATACCCTTTCAAGAGTTTATAACTCTATTATTAAATTTAGAGTTGGCTGCGGTTTTAATTCAGAGTGAAAACTGCACACCGTGGGGGGAGCCACGGGATTCGTTTTAGGGTGACTGCCAGCAAGTGTGTTTCCAGTGGTCACCCTGGGAGACGGCCCAGGTGGATCCAGGAGCTGCGACCGTGGGCTTTCCGGAACCCTCTCGCAAAGCCGCATCCAGCATTTTCCTCACTCCCGGCGGCGTCTGTCGCCCTGGGCAGCCTGTTGGTTTCTGAACCTGAATCTGGTAGATTTCAGGAAGCTTGCAGCCCTAGACGCTGTTTGTTTTCGTCTTTGCGTTCAGGGGAGCTGTCCCGTGGCTGGCCTCTGTGTTCTCAGTGCCGGGGCCTGGAGAGTGAGCGATGGCCGTGGCCTGCTGGGCATGGGGCAGCTGGTGGACTCCAGGCTGCCCTGCCCGTATGCCATGCTCTCTGGGAGTTTGTTGTTCTAGGTTAAGACCCATCAGTCTCTTTGGAGCAAATCTGGGGTGCGGGGCCCAGCCCTGGGCATGCGAGGAAGGGGCTCGAATCAGACTGGGGCTGCGTTAGTCCCTCCTGGGTCTCCTCCCCTTCCCGGATTTTCATATGATTATTGAACACTGCGTCTGTTCCCTGTACTGCCCACATCCGAGCTCCCCTGGGAGAACGGCTTTCCAGGCCCCCCTCAAGCTGCTGTGACCTGGGGTGGTCGGTGGGTGGCAGGAGGTGGCCAGAGAGGCTGGGCGGACAGCCGGATGCCCCCACCTGGGAGCTGGCTGGCCGCTGGCCTGTGCTGGTGGAAGGCTGGTCCCAGAGCTCCGACCCCCAGGAACCTGCTGCGGCTGCAGGACCTCAGGGCAGGAAGGAGTGCGGACGGACCGGCTCCCGCCAGTAGGTGGTGTTCCCAGCCTGCTTTCCCAGCCTCCGCTCCGCCTGCAGCCTGCCGCCCGCACCTCGGCGCAAGCTGGGCACATCTGGAAATGTTTGGTTTGATAGAGTGTCGCTTTACATGGCAGAAATGAGCGTAAGCGGTTTTTTGACCCACCAAGTGAGAAATGTGATCTCGGTTTTACTGCCGACCCTTTAAATAAAAAACAGATCGCTTATTAAACCATTATCTATCGGGGATGTGGGGAGGGGCCCGCATGGACCGGATCGGGTGTGGATGGAAACGGACGGGGCTCTGTCTCCCTGCTGGGCGGGGCACAGGCCGCCCAGGACCCTCCCCGGGGACCAGGGGACGAGGAAGGGGCTGGCATCCACTGCCGCACAGTCTGCCCCTTTGCCAGCTGCTGCTGCAGGTTTCCAGTGTTCCCGTTGGAGGAGTGTAAATGCCACCGCCGGGCAGCCGCTCATAGCACCCCGAAGTTGGTGTTCCCCGTCAGGGGGGCAGGAGAGACTGACTGGGCCTGCCGGGCTGTTGCTGAGGCCAGGGGTCTCCACGGCCCCAGGCAGAGGCCTTGGGCCTGGCTGTGCCTAGAGGCAGCCGCGTCCTCCGCTGAAATGCCACGGAGGCAGGCGCTTCTGCTCCTGGGGGGTGTCTCGGTGAGCTTGGCCTGGAGCACTTTGCTCTTGGGGAACCGTAGTGTCTGGGTTGTGGGGATGGGCACGCGGGTGGCCAGAGTCCTGGCCCCTTCCAGGCTGCAGGCATCTTTACGGCAGGGGACCCGCCCTCCCCTGGTCTGCTCGTGCCAGCGTCCTGGCCTGCCCTAGAATGGCCGGAGCACCTCCAGGGGACGTTTCTTGTTTTGAACTGTTTTGCCCGATGAACCGGGTGTCATTTTCTGTTTTGACAGCGTGCTCTGATATCACCTCCTCCCTTGGTCCTGCAGTATTTTCAGTAAATGAACCTCAGTCCCAGCTCCGTGGAAAGGTCCTCAGTTAGCTGTCCAGAGGCCACTTGAGGTCATGTGAGTGCTCCCCACCGGGACACCCGCTGGGCGTGTGTGGTAAGGCTTGAGCTGGTCCCGCCCCACACGCTATGGGACTGGGGTTTCCCGAGCTGGAAGCAGAGGCAGCGTGGAGAAGACCGGCAGGCTGACCCGGCCAGGGAGGGTCAGGGTGACACAGAGAGGGTGGCGTCGGGGACCATCGAGAGGACCGAGGCAGAGTGGACGGGAGGAGGTGGGCTCCAGGGAGAGTGGTGAAGAAAGAGGTGTGATAATGGGGTTGACAAAGGAAGTTGGGGCAAGGTCTGAGGACAGAGGCCACAGGAAACATGGAGGGGGCAGGCCGCACTGGCCGGGCACCGCCGCCCTGGGGTCCGCTCTGCTGCAATCCTGAGAGGGTCTGGCAATCCTGGGCCTGGGCACAGGTTCCGTGTTAGGGGAGGGAAAAGGACACATGAAGATACCCCAGTCCTGGGCCGCTGGACCCCTTGCGCTGCGAGCTGCCTGGGAGGGAAGGATTCGCTGAGAGGGGGACCACGGGGCCTGGGCGGGGCGGCGGGGTGCAGGGCGTACATCCGTGAGGGCTGGCTATTAGCACTGGGGTTGTTATTATTCAGCAAGCCACTGTGGTGCAGAGCCCGGAGCCTGGGGCGTCTCAGAGATGGAGGTGGGACCCCCAGCCTAACCTGGGGACAATTCCTTCCAGCCTGGCCTAAGGAGGCCGGCCCTTTGTGCTGGCGTCGGTGGTCCAGGTGTGGCCAGGGCTTGGACTCAGGGATCAGTGGCGGGGAGCCCAGGCAGGAAAGGAAGTCAGTCGAGCGGTACAGAGAGACCCTGCGGTGAGGGTGGCATCCATCAGCCCTGAGGGATTTATCGAGCTCCCAACGCGGGCGCTGCAGGCCCGGCAGTGATGCTTGCAAAAACCGCCTTTCAGTCCAAGGGCAGTGGTGGGGGAGGGGGCATTGGCACCCACTGTGCAGAGGAGGAAAGGGAGGCCACAGAGGGTCAGTGACTGGCCCAGGGTCACACAGCCAGCAAGTGACAACCTAAAACGCGGAGCCACAGGGGTTGGGCGGCCGTCGTCAGGAGCCCTGAGTCCCGCCCAAACAGGCATCGCTGCTATGGCAGGGGGGCAGCAGGGGGGAAGTGGCCTCTGTCAGCGGTGGCGGCCACAAGGTCATGCCCACTGCCCTGGGGTCGCGGGGACCCTTGGCTCTCAGCGCCGGCCTCAGCTGGCCTCACCGTCCTCGTTGCGGCCTGCTGCCCACAGAGGACTGGCCGGGGCAGATTTATCTCCGCTGTCACAGCCAATAGAAATATAGCACTGCCCGAGCGGCTGTGTAGTTACAGTGACAGCCGTGATTGGGCGCACGCGTGATGTATGCGCTGACACTGCATGTGGCCGGATGCTCGGCCGTTCCCCCAGCAGACCTCAGGGGCCGCTCTTGACCTTGAGCGGGGTCTCCAGCTGCAGCAGCGTGGGTGGGGTGCCAGGTCCCCCAGTGCGGGCGGGGGCTATATCTCGGTGGGCCTGTGGAGCATCTAGACCTGGGGTGGCTGGGACGTGGGGTCTCTAGGTGGCAGCCTGGACGTGGGGCTGCATCTGACTCAGACAGAGATGGGGTCCTAGCTCAGAGGACTGCTGGATCCCTGAGCTCCCGGTGGCCAAGGTCTGGGTTTGCGCCAGACCCCGGCTCTGTGCGGGACACCCCCCTGTTCTCCGGCTACTCATTCTTGGCCACGTGTCTGACCCCCCATCCCCGAGCTTGGGGCTCTGGCAGTGGAAGCCTGGCCCTCCCTCCCTGGGCTGCCTCCCTGGCCCCCGTTTTGTCCGACTGCTCCCCAAAGACGTGTCTTATGTTTTCTCAATGGGCCCCAGCCACATTGGGACCTTCGGGGCCCTTTATTACCATGAACCCTGGGTTCCTGGGCGTTCTGCCTGTGACCACCTCACGCTGAGGGGCAGACAAGTGAGGGCCCCTCAGCTCCGCAGCCACGCCCACTGCAGACCTGAGCGGCCACCAGCCCCCGCCCCTGGTAGGTGAGCGGGGCCCGTGGACCGCGATGCTCAGCTCTGCTGTTCACTTGCCCCTCATCCCCGGGATGGCGGGTATGGCCCAGCTGTGTCCTGCGGTGCTGGCCATGCTGCATGAGTGTCGCGGCTGGCCCACAACCCACCGCCGGTCAGGACGTCTCTGGGCCCCTGGGTGCACACAGACCCCCAGAGCCCTGGCGGGGCTGCACCGGTTTGCTGCCTGGGGCAGAGTGCTCCGGTGGGACCGGCCGCTGTGGGCTCGAGCCTGAGGAATGCCGGGTGCCCGCTGAGACGTGCTGCACTCACAGGCCGGCCGGGAGCAGTGGGGGCGGCGCCCACTTGACCTCCGTGCCCCTGCGGGACTAGGCACGTAAGCCGCTGTGGCCCCCTTCCCAGGGATGCTCGACCGTGCCCACGGGGCTGGCGGGGAGACGGGGGCTCAGGGAAGTGGGGGTCCTGGCTAACTCAGAGCAAGCCCTCCCTCGCAGCTCCCAAGAGCTGTTGCAGAGGGGTGGGTAGGGGAGCCGGCCCCTTGGCTTCTTCGCCCAGGCCCTAGCGGGAGGCCTGCTGCTGGGGGAGCCCCGGGCTGGACCTCAGTCACGGATGGATGGACGGACGGACAGGCGGGGTGGAGGTGGCTAGAGGAGGTGGAGCGACCACTGTCCACCGGGCAATGTGGTACCTGGTGCCCACGTTTGGAGGAGCCCCAGGCAAAGCTCCCCTGCCCCCGTGCCTCCCTGGGGATGGGGAGAGCCCCTCCTGTGGGCTTGAGGTCCACGGAGACATGGACATAGGGGAACAGTCGTACTCCAGAGCAGCTGTCCCTCGCACCCGGCAGAAGGGTAGTGAGGCAGGTGGTCCGCACAGCCTGAGGGACGGGGGGCGCCACGGTGGAGCTGCCGCCTCTCAGGTTGTGGTGGCGAATACGAGGAGGTGGGTGAACCAGGCAGGGAAGGGTGTCCCTCCTGGAGGGAACAGCCTCTGCAAAAGCGCAGGGCTGGCAGCGACCTCACACACATCACTGTGGTGCCCGGTGGAGGCAGGGGGTGGCTGGCACGCCAGCCAGAGCTGTGAGCAGAGGGCTCGTGGGGGTCTGGAGGCCGCCCCTTGGGCTACGTGGTCACACCAGGCCAATTATCAGCTGCCCTGCCCCTCCTCCCCTCTCCCCCATGAGGCACCACAGTGGGGGCTCAGAGAGGGTGGGGACTGGATTGGTTCATTCACCAGGGGAATCCTGGGGACACCATAGGTGCCAAAGAAGTGTTTGCTAGATGCACAAACGCAACGGGAAGAGGCAGCTGTCCCGGGGCCACGTGACCCCCTCTCCACCCTGGGCAGGCTCCCGGAGCTCGTCCTGGGCTTCAGTCCAGCCGGCGTGCACACGGACTCACAGACACGTGTGCGCACACACTGCAGGCATGGGAGGTCCTGCACATGCAGCCTCGCACTCCCCCCTCCCCACTGGCATCTCCGTCTCATAACCCCCTCAGCCTGTGTCGGCTCTGCTGACCTGCAGGGTTAGGCACTGGAGCACAGTCTGGATAAATTATTCTAATTAGAATGTGTCTGTACGGAGAGAAATTGTATCCAGAGGGCTGCCGGGGCAGATACGGAGAGGTTCCACTCCTCAAGGATGGAAAACTGCAGAGATCAAGTGGTTTCAGTTGAGACAACCCTGGGGGGTGGGGGGGGATTGGCCAGTGGAACAGTGTGGGGGGGCTCTGCGGCACCTTGGGCAGCATTTGTGTCCGGGGGCGGGTGGGTGGGCGTCACGGGGCTGCAGTGGACAGGGGGTGCGGGCTGGTGGAGGGATCCCAGGCCAGGCAGGCAGCAAGGACACCCACCCTCTGGAGCCTCTCCTCCCGGGAAGCGGGTGGCACAGCAGGAGCAGCTGAGGTCAGAGTCCCCGGGGAGCTCTCGCTGCACAGCAGGGTCTCCCCTCACCTCCCATGGGCCCAGGCAACCCCGGCCAGTCCCCTGGCCTGGGGCCCGAGAAGGCAGAGCCTGGCAGGGGAATCCTGAGCACCACACTGGGCAGGGACCGAGGACCCGCTGGCCATTCCTGGGGAGGCGCAGGGAGACTGGCTCAGGGCCGGCACGGCCCCGCCTGCCACCCCCAGGGAATGCTTTGCTGAAAAGGCATTGTTGCAGCTTCTTCGGGGCCAGAGTTGTCAAGCCTCAGGGGAGCGTGCCCCCACCCCTTCCTGCTGCCAGGGCCGGGTACCCGGGGGGAGCACGCAGGCCACGCTCAGGGACCACTGCCCAGCTCCTCTCGGCCAGCCCAAGCGGACGAGCCTCACAGGACGGGGCCCAGGTGGGGTCCACCCCTGACCCCGCTGTCTTCCTGGGCCTGGCCCACACAGCTGCCCAATAAGCATGTGTTGAACGGAAGCCCCAGGAACGGCATATTGTACCTTCATTCTGTGTGTGTGAAATCCCCCTCCAAGACCTGGGGAGTGAGTCTGCAGAGAAGGATCCCAAACCAGGGGCGCCCTTGACGTGCCAGCGCTGTGAGTTCGGAGATCACCTGCCAGGTGGCTCCCACCCTCCCACTCCCCGAGGGGTCCTGAGGAAGCGCGGGGGGCTCTGCGGGCGCCCCTGGCTCTGCCTGCCCCGTCCTGCACGGTACGGCTGCCTCGCGGGGCCAGGGCCGCGTGGGGCCTGCCCCCAAAGCACATCCTGCCCTCCCTGCTCAGCAGCCCTGGCTTTCATTACCCTAAGTACCCCCAGCCCCGGAAACTATCCCCAGTGTAGCCTGTCGCTGCCGTGTGATCCTATCAGGCCTCTGCTTCCTTCTTCTGGTTTCCATACTTCACAGCCACGTGCGCAGGAGGGGAGTCAGGTGGACGAGGTCTGGGGACAGGCCTCAGGCAGTGCCACCCAGCCTGAGCATCTCCTGGCCAGACCAGAAGGGCAGCTGGTGAGGGGCCCCAGGGCCCGGTGCCCCTCGGGTCTGCCGCTCTGCGCCACTGTGGACACGGCGCGCCCTCCAGGGAGAGCGTGGCCGGGTGGGGGTAGGGTAGGGCTTTCTTCCTGGGGCCACCTCTCTGGCCGCGTGGCCATGGGGCTGGACGTCCATCTCCAGGTGGTCTGAAGGGGGCTCCCAGTCGGTCGCTCAGATTGCAGACCCTGTCACCCCGGGGGAGGGGGACATCTCGGGTCAGACAGTCCCCCCCGTCGGCCGTGGGCTCCTTGATTTACTGTCTCGGCCCCTTTAACGGCCTCCGTGGGCTGGGGCCGCGAGCCCCTCCTGGCCGCACCGCCCGTGCGGCTGAGCTTGGGAAATCTATTACGGCCGAGTCATTAATCTGGGGCTGCCGCCGCGGGCGCTCGCGGGCCTCCAGTTAATGGGCCGCTTCCTGAGCTCCGGAGCCGCTGCTCGCCTCTCCTGATCAGCTTTGTTTAATTATCAAAATATTTGATGCAGAAAATTGACATTAGTTCTGAAGGTTCTGCCCTCCTCCCCCTGCCTGGCTCCCGGCGACAGGGTGCCTCGGCCGCTGTGCCCCTCGCCTCAAAATAGCAAGGGGGCCGGCCAGCCTGCGCTCGCCGGGCGGATGCGGAGCTGCTGCCAGAAGCAACGTGGGTGCAGGGCCAGGACCCCGCTGGGACCCCGCCCTGGGCGCTGGGGCTGTACCCCTGTTTCTCCAGTGCCCTGGGCTGGGGGGCCTCGCACGGTCAAGGGCAGCCACTGGGAACGCTGGAGCCGGGACACGGCTTTGCTGGGCCATCGTGGGAGGTCCCTTTCCTCGCTGGAGCTGCCCCCGCACACCTGAGCTGGGGGCCCGCCCATGGCCTCTCCCGACCGTGAACAGCCCAGGGCGCTGAGCCCGCGGCTGATGGCCGCACTGGGTGCCAACCAGTGTGTCCTGCCGTCTGGGTGGTTGTCAGCCGGTGGGCAGAGCCCCGCAGGGCCCAGGCGGGCAGAGGCCAGGCCTCTCCAGAGAGCAGAGCCTCTTCCTGAGGGACAGAAAGGTCCTCTCAGCAGCTGCATGGGGACAAGCCTGGGAACACCGGGCTCATGCAGCCTCGGGGCTACTGTCTCCCCCTTCAGGTCTTAGGCTCCTTCCCTCCACGTGCCCGTCCAGAGCCCAGAAGCTTCAGCCCCTGGGGATGTCACAGCTGTCCTCTTTGCACCTTTTGTTTACATTCCAGCTCACGTGTGCAGTCCTGTGCCCCGTGTGCACCCACTCACCCGTGCCCCATGTGTGTGCCTGTGTGAATCCTGTGTGTGCACATACGTGTTTTCTCCTTGTGTGTGTGTGGGGGGCACGTGCGTGTATGTGCCTGCACCTGCCCGGTGTGTGCACGTGTGTCCCAGGTGCATGCACATATGTGTGCCCACATGTGCCCATCACGGGCGAACCCAGGGCAATCAGTGCCAGCCCTGAGGAAGCCCACTCCTTCGTTTCTCAGTGGCCCCTGATTCCTGGGTTGGGTCCGTCTGTCCATCTGTGTGAGTCGTTGCTTCCAGAGGTCAACAGCCACTGGACCGGATTTGACTTTCCTGGTCCAAGTGGTCGAGCTCAGGACGCTGCGCTCAGTGCTGGGGGCAGTGAGAGCCTCGGCCGCCTTCGAGCAGAGGCTGGCGTACGAGCACGCCTGGGGAGGAATATTGTTCCAGCTTCGCCAACAGCCGGATCAGCAGACCCAAAACTCATTTATTTGCTCCTGGTTCCTCAGTCTTGGCTACACCGGCCAGCATTTGTCCTCGGATACGGCTTGTTTTCAGATGTCAGATAATTTTCAAAACAGAAAGTAGTTTCAGGGTTGAGAAGATACCATTATGGAAAACAAGCAGCGGTCAAGCTCAGACGGTGGGTTTCACTTGCGATCAATGTCCCCCCGTGCGGCACAGGACGAGGGGGGCGCACTCAGGGAGGCAGCGCAGTCACGGCTCAGGCCCACCTGCAGGGAAGGGGCAACAAGGGACGCGCGTGACCCTGTGGATAGCAGCCTGGCTCCCGAGCACGGCCCGGCTCTGGGAAGCACGGGGCGACCGGGGCAGCTGGCCTGGCCCCTCCAGGTAAAGCCGCACAGTGTCCGTCATCGCGCCAACGTGGCTGACGGAACGTGAGTCCTTTCAGGAGTCGGGAGCGATGTTGTCCAATTCTTTCCCCACTGCCGGCTGGCGGTGCCCACTTTCTGGGTCTCCCGGCGGAAATCACGGGCTTGCCTTTGCCGCTGCTGCTTGGAGCCCTGCCACCCGTCGGGACGAGACCAGACTCCATGTCTGCCTGGCCACCTCCACACAGGGGCCCTCCAACAGGGTGTTTAGCGGGGGAGCCCTGTTTTCTGGGGAGCGGGGTTCTGGGCCCTGGGTACAGGAGTGAGGAAGACCCTGTCTTCCGTACCAGGTGGACGCTTTTTCATCAAAATATTTCCTAGAGTTTTTGCTGACTTCTGCATGAAGGGGTGGGGTGTTTAGGGGAAACCTGATGCCTGTGGGAATTCACAGAGCAGGGGCAGGACCGACTTGGGCCACGAGGTTGCACAGGGAGGCCTGGGGCAGCGCCTTGAACAACCTTGGGACTAGTTTCCTGGGCTGCCAGACCAAGTACCACAGGCTGGGGGGCCTGACATATGAGAAACTGATCCTCTCACAGCCTGGAGGCCAGGAATCTGAAGTGAGGGTGTAGTAGGGCTGGGCTCCCTCCAGAGGCTCCGGGGGGATCCTTCCTGCGTCTTCCACATTCTGGGGGCTCCAGGTGTCCCCTGGCTTGTGGCCGCATCCCTCCAGCCTCTGCCTCTGCTGTCACATGGCCGTCTTCTCCCCGTGACTGTCTCCTCTTCTTAGAAGGACACCCACCGTTGGAATAGGGCTCCTCCTATTCTCCTAGGAGGAGGGCTCCTCCTCCTCCTAAGTGCAGGATAATTTCATCTGAAAATTCTCGACTAACTGCACCTGTGAGACCTAATTCCCAAATAAGGCCACATTCTGGGGTTTGGGGTGGACGTGGACTTGGGGGATAGTGTTCAACGCACCACACGTGGGAAGCAGTTTCCTTGTTTTTATTGAGGATCCTGGTGAGGACGGGCAGTCTGGGTGTTGACCAGCCTGGAGCAACAGCTCTCTCTGCAGAGAAGGGCCAGGCTTGGCCAGTGCTGCCTGCGGAAGGACCAGGGCCCAGGAGGGCTCCCCAGAGCTGAGCCATGTGGGACCTGCACGGGGCAGGAGGGTCTTACATCCGGACGCCTGGATGCCTAGACGGGGGAGGCTGCAGGTGGGGGCCCGGCTGTGTTCATGGTGCATCTATTATTGATTCACGTGAACACACGGAGACCATTCTTAAATCTTGGTTGAACCGAGCAGGGGGAGAGGGGTCTAAATGAGCAAATGAATAAATAATCATGGTAACGACTTGCCCCTCCCACCTCGGGCTCCGAGGTCTTCCATCTCGTTATTCGGGGACGTGCTTGGAGGTGGAGGGCAGGTGACCGTGGAAAGGCTCTGTGAAGGCGCTCAGCTCTCTGGGCTGGGCTGGGAGGGTCTGTGGATGGGGCAGGGGGGTAATGGGAGGCTGTGCTTGTCTGTCCCTCGAAGGGATGGCCTCTGTGGCCACCTGGGGGAGGGTGGATGGGCCCCACTGCCCCGGCCGCCCGGACACACAGGGGTTAAGCCTCCTCGCGCATCGGCGCTGGCGCCCAGGGCGATCGTTTTCATATATATTTGTTTGTGGTCAGAAATCGTCACAGACTAGGGCTGTACGACCTTGACTTTCCCTGACACTTAAAATTATTGCTGCCCCGGGGACTCATTTTCTGTGCTGCCACCCGCTGACCCGGCCACACACCAATCTCAGCTGTCATGCCGCCCACTGGCCCCTCGCTGTCGCTCCCCATCGTCCCACCCTCGACCGAGAAGCCCGCTGCGCCCAGCCCATCTCCCCCCAGGATCCATCCTTGGAGGCGCTGAGTGCTCTCTGGTCCTGTGTGCCGGGTGTGGGCGCCATCCTCAGCGCCGGGCCGGTCAACTGGGCCCACAGAACCTGACCTAACCCAGACCCCTCCCTCCAACGCCTCTGCTGCCCTGGCCAGAAATGACTTTCCTGGTTAATGTCACACTGAAGCGAGGCCTTCTGACCAAGGGCTGAGTATGGGGTGGGTGGAGAGCAGTGGGGAGGGGATGAGGGGGAGAGGCGGGGAGGAGGGACCCGGCACACCTGGTCACCCACAGTCCTGCACTCCCACACGGGTTGAGGTCCATGCCCGACATCCACTGGAACATCGCCCTCTGGGGGCAGTGGCCTCCCCTCACCCCCAATACCCCAGTGCCAGCTCGGGGCGGGGAGGGGTAGTGAGGTCAGGGCTGCCTGCCCTGGTCTGGCCTCTGTGGTCCTGGGTCAGCCCCTGGGTGCCCCCAGGCATGGACTCAGAGCACAGGACATCCCCTGCCCGCCCCACCCCCCCGGGGGCTTCAGGAAGCCAGTGAGCAGAGACCACCTGACCCCACCCTCCTCTGTGTTCTGCATGTTCGAAGCCTGGGGCAGCCCTGTGCTGGGGGCAGGTGGAGACCCCCGACGTCCGATCCTCTTTGAGGAGAGGCCACTGGAGGGCTGAGGGGCTCCCCCCAGCCCCCCGTCCCCCCCAGCACGAGTCTCTGACAGGTCCCGTGAGAAGGGCCAGATGTCCTCCAACAAGGACTCAACGTGAGAGGCCCCTAATTATGACACTGACTCACCAGGGGGTGTCCCTCCCGCACCCCCCATTTTCACTGTGGGGTCCCAGGGAGAGGTGGTCCCCGCGGCCACTGCCCAGGGGTCACAGGTGACCATGGTCGGGGCAGGGAGTGACCCCCCCGGGAGGCCGGGCTCCAAATGCTCCCCCTCTGGCCACTCCTCCTCCCTCTGTGACATTTCTTTTTCTTTTTAAAAAAATATAAGCCTCTATAGATACACATCTTTATTTTATTTTTGTTATTGTTTTTGGCCGCGTTGGGTCTTCGTTGCTGCGCGCGGGCTTTCTCTAGTTGCGGCGAGCGGGGGCTGCTCTTCCTTGCGGTGCGCGGGCTTCTCATTGCGGTGGCTTCTCTTGTTGTGGAGCACAGGCTCTAGGTGCACGGGCTTCAGTAGTTGTGGCATGCGGGCTTCAGTAGTTGTGTCTCGCGGACTCTAGAGCGCAGGCTCAGTAGTTGTGGCACACGGGCTTACTTACTCCGCGGCATGTGGGATCTTCCCGGACCAGGGCTCGAACCCGTGTCCTCTGCATTGGCAGGCGGATTCTTAACCACTGCGCCACCAGGGAAGCCCTTTGAGACATTTCTTTACCCAAAATGCCTTATTTCTCACCTGAGGTCGTGACCCCTGCTGGTGACCTTGGAGTGGACCCTGAGCCTACCTGCCCCCCACCCCCAGTGCCCCTGGCCCATCTCCTCCATGGTGCTGTGAGCCCCCCAAGCCCCATATGCCAGGGTGAACTTATGCCTGCCCCAAACGCCCCCCACGACCTTCCTAAACTCTTGCTGGCCCCCAAACCCTGGAGCCCAGGCCCTGTTGCTGAGCTCTGGCGACTCCTCTGCTGCTCGACCACTGTCCAGATATCTCTTCCCCAGGCCACATCTGGCCCCCTCCCCAGACCACTGCCACCCTGTCCTGTGGAATCCCCTCCCTCTCTGACCCTGGCCAGGCCACTCAGGTGGCCACAGAAACTGGCAGGGCCCGTGGGGATGCCCGGCTTCAGCCCCAGCTGGGCTCCTGGGGTCTCTGGGGGAGGAGCCCAGCCCCCTCTTAATTAAGCCTCATTCCCACCACGTCTCAGGGCCTCATGGCCCAGCCTGACGGTGACTCTTGGTCCTCTGTGTCCCCACAGCTCTCCCAGGCACAGTCCCGCCCTCCTGGCACCGCTGGCTCTAACCAGCCTGTACACTTGTTCAGACGCCGCCCCGGAGCCTCCAGCACCCCCTGCTCTGCCCACCTTGCCTCAGGAGCAGGACTGGCCTGTGCACTCGCTGCTCTGCCCCTTTCCTCACCACCCCCCATGCGCATGCCCGCATGCATACGTCGGGGGTCCCCGAGTGCATGGGGCTGCACCAGGCCAGTGTGTGCCCATGTGTGCCCATGTCCAGGCTCGCCCCCCTTGGTGGGGGGCAGTGAGCAGAGGCAGTCGGTGCCCCCCGGGAGGGCAGCAGATACGGAGCTCTGGGGCTCCTGGTGGAAGGGTGCCTGTTCAGTATCTGTACCTGGCGTTCACCGGCAGGACCCACCCTGGCCTTGTGTTTGTGCCTCAGTCATCTGTGCTGGGGAACAGAGCACTGCACGCTGAGCGGCTTGAAACAACACACGTTGAGCACCGTGGTTTCCAAAGGTCAGGAGTCCAGCACGGCCTGGCTGGGTCCTCTGCTCGGGGTCTCTCCAGGCTGCACTCGTGGTGTCGGCCGGGTTGCGCTCTCATCTGTGGGCTCGACTCGGGGAGGGGCTGCTTCCTGCCTGCTGCAGGCGCTGGCGGTATTCCTTTCCTTGTGGTTATGGGACGAATGGTCCTGTCTTCCTGCTGGCTGGAGACCAGGGGCCACTCCAAGCTCCTAGAGGCCACCAAAAGCCCCAGCCCGTGGGGGTCTCTCCTGGCAGCTCACGTCTCCAAGGCCAGCAGGACAATGTCGCTCCGGGTGGCTTAGATGAGTCTTTCTCACCTAATGCCACCTTCTCAAGGGAATGGCTCCTGGCACCTTTGCTATATTCTACTGGCCAGAAGCAAGTCGCGAGTTCTGCTTGCCCTCAAGAGGAGGACTCATGCGAGGGTGTAACTTAGGGTGTGTCAGGCACCCCAGCAGCACCCCAGGTGCCAGACTGCATTCTGGGGAGCAGGACCAGAGGGGCCAGGATGGAGGTGGTGCTAGACACAGAGGGGAGGGGTGTGGAGGTGGGAGGATGGCGCCCAGGCTCCTGCGTCTCTCCCCAGCAGACGCCACCTCCCCTGAGGGCAGGGGGGGGGGGTCCTCTGTATCTCTAGCAGCCAGGACACAGCAGGGGGTCATCAATGCCAAGTGGGGAGGGCGCTGGGGGTCGTTCCAGCGGGGGTAGCCTTGGTGTCCTGAGGCACAGGCTCCAAGTGGCCAGCAGCATGTCAGGGACCCCACCCGCAGGGAAAGGCCGTCACTGTGAGGTCTCCAGAGCTTGCGCCGTTACTGGAACCTTCCCTTCGCTGCTGCACTTTGAGGCAGGATGGGAGGTGGTCTGGGGGCCCGGCCACCCCCCAAGTCAAGGGCAGGGCTTCCTGCTTGGCCTCCTCAGCTTCACTCTCTCTCTCCAGCTCCCAAGCTCCTTCCTGGGGTGGCAGCAGGTGCAGGTGGAGTGCCGTTTCCAGTCAGGGGTCAGGCCACATCGGGGGGCTTAGGGGGCTGCCGGGTTCAGGGTCCTGAGGGCTCCTCGGGGGAAAATGTCTTTTTAGGCAGCCGTAGGGGCCTGCGTGGGCAGGAGGTAGCACAGGCTGTGCTGGGATGGTGGAGTGGGGAGACTCCTCCGTGGGGCCCCGAGTCAGGCACACAGTGGGGGACCCCCTTCCTGTCACCAGTCCCTGGCCTGAGGACAGTGTTGGGGGGACCACCCTGGCTGGGTGTGGACGGTGCTGGCTGCAGCCCTGACATTGAGCCCAGCAGGTACCCAACGCTCAGGTGAGGCAGTCAGGGCTCAGGTGGGCTGCTGGCCCTGGGTGCTCGGGCCACACCTGGGGGTGGGCTTTGAGGCCGAGCCTGAGGGAGTCTCTGCGTGTGGACGGATGAGGCACAAGTCTGGGCCCCGGGGACCCCACACAAAGAGGCGGGGGGCTGAGAACAGAGGAAGGGACCTAGAAGGGGCGGCCAGGCCAAGGAGAGTGGGGGTGGGATCCTGCAGCCGTAGGTCCCGGGGGGCCAAGCTGCAGGCAGTCATGGCCTATGTCAGAGGCCACCACGGGGCTGCCAGGGGAGGATGGAGAAACAGAGGAGGGATTGGTGGTGAGGGTGCCCCACCGACCCTGCCAGAGCTGTTCTGGGCTGGGTGGTTCTGAAGGCCTGGCTGGGAGCTGAACGGGGGAGGAGGGCGGGGTTGGGGGCCGTGGGGCCCTGGTGAGGAGTCTTGCTGTAGGGGGAGAGGATCTTCTCATTGTTACCTCTCCCTTGATAGTGGAGCTGACGGTCCTGTGTGTGGTGGGGAGAGGGGGGACCCCTGCCACCAGAAGCCTCGACCAGGGGCCACCCAAGGCTCTCACTCCAGGACAAGGGGGTGGGGGAGCAAGGGTAGGTGGGGGGCCCGTTCAACAAGACCTCAGAGAGCTCCAAGGGGAGTCAGAGGGGCGCGTCCAGACGCCGGGCCACCCCTCCTTGGGCTGCACCCTCCGTGGGAACGTGGGGGTCTCTGTGGAGGCAGCTCCCCAGGGAGGTCTGCAGGGGTTCTGACTCGTTGCGGAGGCTTCACCAGCAGACGGACCCAGGCGTTTCCCCACTGACCCATCTCAGAGCCTGTTTTGATTTCTACTTAAAGTTTCACGGTGGGAGCCCCGGGCCCGTCCCTGCCATGCTAACCGACAATGTATCGTCCATTAGCGCGTCAGCGTGAGGCTGGCTGGTGGGTAACGAGCCCAGCGGGTGTCCTGGGCCGCCCATGACACACCACTGTCCAGCTTGGCCGGGAGCCACGGCGCTACAGTCCCTGCACTCCAGATGCGCCCTCAGGAGGAGGGCTGCGTGTGCACCTGGACCTGGAAGGGAGAGGACTTGCCCCACCTGGGCGGCTGCTGGGATGGGCCTTGTCCTGGAAGCCAGCTCGGTTCATTTCCCACCCAGCCCTCCCTGCCTCGTGACTGACAGCCGCTTAGCCTCTGAGCCTTCACAGACTTTAGCAGCACCTGCCCCACGGGCGGGCTGTGGAAGGATATCAGAAGGTCCGCGTCCAGCCTCAGTCCAGCCCTAACGGGGGGAGGGGAGAATAAATGCTGAGGCTTTCACTGCTCGTGGAACCCCTAGTGTTCCACGGAACACAGTATGGGAAGCACTGTTCCCATGTGTGATTCCCTGCAAAGTGGAGAGGAGAGGGCCTCCCTGATGGGCAGGCCTGGAGCTCTAGGGACACAGGGCCATCAGTGGCAGCAGGGTCTGGCAGGGCCGGCCCCTCTCTGGCATCTGAGGATTTCCCTGCAGAGCAGGTTAAGAGACATCGCTTTCCTGCAGTGTGGATGGTTTCCGGAGACAGACCGGGAGCCTCTTCTGCCTCATGTGGGTCCTGAGCATGTGCACAGCTCCGGGCAGTGGGCAGCGGGTGCCCTGGGGAAGTGTCCAGCGCTCTCCCTGTAACCAGGGGCGTCCTGTGAGCAGCAGCTTTGGTGTGGACGGTGGCTTGGGACCCTGGCGGGGTCTTGTCTGGGGCAGAGAGTCCACTCCAGTCCGCCTGACACCGTCGAGAAGCAACTGCTCTTCTGCTGCGTCCATCCACTCCAGCCACGGGGCCCGGGATCAGCCATGGGTGCCCTTAGCTCCCCTTTAGGTGAGCGCATCCATCCTTGACGTTTCCATTCCCACTAAACGAGTTCTGCTCTGGTTCTGGGGTCCTGGGATTAAGACCCCCACTCTCAATCTGCGATGTGGCACTGACAGAACGTCCCCCATGTGATGGGCACCTTCCAGGACGCATGGCGTGGAGGTAATGCACTTGGTGCTGTCCTGACCTGTGGCTGAGATGTAGGGTGGACTCGGGGAGGACCGGGTGGGGATGAGGTCTGCGCCCCCAGCAGCTCCTGGCCCAGCAGCGACCGAGGGTGTCGGGGCCACTGCCAGCCACTCCCGACGCCCCTTCCTCCACCCTCCATAACTGGTCAGTGTTTGTGGGATGGGCTCAAAGATGAGACTGAGTGAGAGAGTCTGGGGGTCCCCGGGATGTGATGGGGTCTTTTTCTTTTTTAGGCTGGAGAGTCCTAGAGTTTGCGGTCCAAGAGGGCGCTGGTTCACCTGTCTGCAGAGGAGGCTCTGAGGAGTGGGTGGGCGGCGGGGGCAGCTGGGCAGGGAGGCTCTGAGGAGTGGGTGGGCGGTGGGGGCAGCTGGGCAGGGAGGCTGTGAGGAGTGGGTGGGCGGCGGGGGCAGCTGGGCAGGGAGGCTCTGAGGAGTGGGTGGGCGGCGGGGGCAGCTGGGCAGGAGGCTCTGAGGAGTGGGTGGGCGGCGGGGGCAGCTGGGCAGGGAGGCTCTGAGGAGTGGGTGGGCGGCGGGGGCAGCTGGGCAGGGAGGCTCTGAGGAGTGGGTGGGCAGCGGGGGCAGCTGGGCAGGAGGCCCTGGGTTAGGCCACAGGCACAGCTTGGAGGGCAGGGTGTCTGGGTGCTCTCAGGCCTTGGGGTGTCTCTGGAGAGAACCAGCCACCGTGCTGCCTGTCAGGCGTTTGTCCACCAAGGCCGGGGTGCTGCGGAGGACAAGCAAATTCTTTAGCAGAACCTGGGGTCCGTGTCCTCTCCACCCGCTTCCAGATGTTCTGGCCGGGGCGGGGCGGGGCGGAATGCAAGGAAATAAAATGCAGGATGCCCAGGTACGCCTGGATTTCAGGTACACGTGAGTCATTTTGGGTGTGAGGATGCCCCCAGGGCAGCATGGGACACACTTGTACTAAAAACAATGTCTTGTTTATCTGACAGCTCTAGTTGGGACGTTGCCCTGGGGCCACTGTAGTCCTGGCCCAGCTGTCGGCACCCACGCAGGGTCCCAGGAGGAGCTGGGCTGGCGTGAGAGGCCCTCCCTTGGCAGCCGTGTGGCCAGGACCCCTGTGGAGGCTCTGCTCCCCTCTCCTGGAGGGGTCACATGGAAGGTCCCGCACGTCCCCCACTCGGGGGCTGGCGACACAGGAGGCCTTCCGAGTGGGCCCAGGTGAGGGTGCCCCGTGGGTGGAAGGGCCATCTGCAGTGGCTGCAGGGCTGGAGGCCAGGGCTGCTGGGCCTCCTCCTGACCCTGCTCGGCCCCTGCCTGCAGCCTCGTGCAAGTGGCTGGGTCCCCACAGGCCTGGGACTTCAGCGGGGGTTTGGAGCCGCAGCGGGGAGGCCAGGAGTGGGCCGTGCGGGGGACACCAACCCGTCGAGATCCGTGTGGTGCACGTCGGCCTGTCTGGGGGACCTGTGGACTGGCCTGGGCCGTGTCCCCTGGGCCACCAGCTGCCCGGCCGAGAGGCCAAGCGTGGGCAGGGCAGGGCAGGGGGCAGCCCACCCACCAGTCAGCCCAGCGGGGCCTCAGTGCAGGCGCCACGAAAACGCCTCGGCTGCTGGTGCGGGGACCGGAGCAGAGCTGGGTTCCTGAAGCCCTTGCAGTTGATCCGTGGAGGCCGGAACGTCTCCGAGAAAGAAATATGGAAGCAATTACTCTGAGAGCCGTCGTTTGGGTAATTCCCAAAGAGACACCAGGGCCGGTCCTTTCGAAGCCTGGTGCACGGCGCCCTAATGAAGCAATTAAGGCAGGGATCCTCCGGCTTTGATCTCGATGGGGTAATTTTTACAAAAACATCACGGAGTGATAGATACCCATAACTCGGGGTCCTTAATTGTACTTAATTTGTTTGGAATACAAATGTGCATTTAATTAAAGCCCAGCCCGGCCGCGAGCTTCAAGCAGGGCTGTCAAGGAAAATTAAGACCCAGTTTGCTTTCAAAGTTACTGGTTTTTATCAGGCAAGGACAGGGGTCTTCGAACAGAAGGTTAGAGATAATTAGGCCGAGAGCTACAGCCCAGGAAAGCAGAGAGAAGGCACTGCTGCCAGGAGGGGGTGGGGAGGCGGGGGAGACCCTGGCCTGGTGGGCGGGCAGGCCCTGCCCCCTCCAGACCTGGAGCTCTGGCAGTCAGGGCTCGGCTGGAGGCGGGACTGCGTCCACAGCCGGGGTCGGCCCAAGGCAAGGCCCGCGGGGCGTCCCCTCACACGCCATCACTGGAGCATGGCTCTGGAAGGGCTGGGACGACCCGGCCGCCCCTCGGATCAGGTGGGGAAGCTGAGACTCGGAGTGAGAGCCCGACATCTCCCAAGGCCACACAGGGCCTGCTGGCACAGAACGGGGGTGCCGGCTCCCCCCTCCCCATCCAGCCTCTCTCTGGCATGCCGTCCTTCTGTGCCCCTCCCTGGGGTGTCCTCTTGACTGGCCTCGCGTGAGCGGCCCTGCCAGCGGGGACTTTCTGGGGAAGGTGTTGTGGGAGGATCCTGAGCTCGGGTGGCTCTGGCCACTGAACTCCCACGTTGTTCCTGGGCCAGGGTGCAGACGAGAGAGGAGCGAACGTGCAGCCTGGCCCGCGCCCACCACACGTCGGGGCCTAGGTTCCTGGACACACGGAGGTTTGCGCGGGGTCCTGGAGGGAGACGTCTCTGCTCTGGTCAGGGACCCCCAGGCCTGCTGTCCGTGGAGCAGGGAGCCAGATCCATGTCGGGCGTGGGGAAGGCAGGGGAGAGAGAGGATCTCTTCTCTCTTTTCGATTCTGAGCGCGACGGCATGCGGCCATGCAGCAACCCACACGCCCACACACGCTCTCGTGAGATGCCTGCACGCGCACAGATGGGCACAGACCTGACAAATGCACAGAGGCGCCCCCCAGAGGCTCACACGTGTATGTGCACACTCACACATGCACACATGCGCACACAACACCTGGGGGGCCACAGGGCCTCTGAGGCCTTGCAGTCTGCTGGCCTTGAGGACTCTCTTCGGCTGCCCCACCGTCCAGACCTCTCAGGAGGACAAGGTGCTGAGTTTGTCAAGGACCTGAGAAGGGCCTGCACCCTCTGACCCGACTCGCTTCCTAGAAGACCCTCTGGAGTGTGAATCCACGCGCTGGGGTCATGGGGGCGGCCCCCGGCTGGGCGGCTGTGGCCTAGCTCCGCTCTGACTTTCCCATCCTCAGCGTGAGGACCCCCGGGCCTGTGGTCCCCAGGGTCCTGGTGGTCTGCAGCCCAGGATGGGGCTTCCGATGGTGCCTAGGGCAGCTCTGGCCCCCACCCTGTCCCAGCATCCCTGGGCGTGCGTGGACAGTTCCAATCCCAGCGGGCCACGGCCGGGTCCACACCGCTAGCACCAGCAGCAGTACCCGCATCCTCGGCTGGCGCTGCCCGGCGCGCGTCCTGCTTAGCACGGAGACCGCTCTCTCCAGAGCCCCCTTCCCTTGTCTTCGGGGTGCCATGCATCTCGGCTCAGTGACATCCCTGTGAATAGCTACAGTCGTGGTCTTGGTGGTAACTGTCCCTTCAGGGGTGGAGAAGTTAAGGAACTTCCTCAGAAGATCCAGCTGGGGGATCTGGAGAGAGTGGGGGGGAGGAGAGGGGCTCAAACTCGGGGTCCTGGGGTGTCCGCTGTGTTGTTTGCACTGTGTCACTGCCTCAATGGGAAGGGGCTCTGTGTGGGAGCCCTTGGACAGCTAAGCCCTCCCCAGGCCCCTGGAAGTTCGCCCCAATTTGCTGGAGGGCAGGAGGCCGGGCCCAGCGTGAATGTTCTCATGGGGGCCCCGAGTTCCAGGTGCTGTGGCCACGTCCCCCACGAGACCCACCCAGAGCGCTCGCCTCTCGAGCGGACCTGCCATCTTCACCCTCAATGTGCTGGTGCCTGTTGGGGCACCTGTCGGGCAGGTGGGAGGGTCCAGCCGGCTGTGAGCCCAGGGATGTAAAGCCAGCGCCGGGTGACCTGCAGACATGCAGCAAACCCTGGGCATGGAGATGCCTCCAGCACTGGTGGGGCGCTGTGGGGGGCGTGTCCCGGGGCCGCGTCACACGGCCCTATGGCCGGGCTCAGATGGCAGGGAGCCCTCTCTCCCCGCCCGAAGTCTGAGATCCAGGTCCGCAGGGCTGGTTCCTGCTGAGTCCCTTATGAGGAAGACTCGCCCCCGGCCTCTCCCGCAGACTCTGGTGGTTTGCTGGCTCTCCTTGCAGTTCCTTGGCTTATAGACGCAACACCCCAGCTCTGCTTTGTCCCCACACAGTATCTCCCAGTGCATGTCTGTGTCCAAAATCCCCTTTTTCGAAGGACACCAGTCCTATGGGATTAGGGGCCACCCGATTCCAGTAGGACCTCATCTTAACTAATTACATCTGCTAAGACCCTAATCCCCAAGAAGGTCCCATTCTGAGGTCCTGGTGGTGAGGACCTCAGCACGTGGACCTGGGGGGCACGGTGCAGCGCGTCACAGTGGTCCCCACGGGCTGCTGGGAGGCTCACGTGGGCTGGTGCGTTTTGGCAGGGGCACGTGGGAAGTGACGTCAGGGCTGGTCATGAATGGTTCCCCTCCAGCAGGCGTCATCATAGCTCCTGGCTGCGACGTTGAGGAGCATGGCTTCCGCCGGCCGGGCATCCGGCGCAGCCTGTCTGTGCAACCACGAGGTTCCCACATGCCGAGCCGGGAGGTCTGCTCAGCCAGGGCCCAGCCAGGAGCCCAGAGCGCAGGGATTCAACGGAGGCGCTGGTTCAGGAGCATTGGGAAGGCCCAAGGGGTCATGCGTGTGACCCAGGGACAGGACCTGCAGGGAGACAGGCGTGAGTCTTCAGGACCCAGGAGCTGCGAGAGGAGCCCATGGGCCTGGGGGCGTCTCTCTTCTGAGCAGGGGCTTCCCCAGCGGCTGCTGGTGCCCCTGTGAGGCACCACGGGCTGGTTCTGCTGAAAGAAGCTGGCGGCCAGCATCAACTGTGGCCGACGGGACCAGGGGCCAGTGCCTGGGACGAAAGTAACAGGGGCGACGTATAAATGTCCTCTCCGCCAGCACCTGCCTCCCCACTGCCCTCACCTGCCTCCCCACCACCCTCCAGGGCCCCAGTTGGCAGAGCCGCACAGGAGGCCGGCTGGCCAGGGGGACGTCATCGGCGGGGTCCTCACCCAGCAGCCCAGTGTGTGAAAGGGCAGGTGGGAGCCCAGAGACAACATATCAGACGGCCAGCACTGGCCTCCCCTTGGCTGGACGCACCCCTCTTACCTGGATGTACGTCCAGCCCTGGTCGACGATGGCAACCTGTGAGTGCTTCTGCCTAACGAGATGCAATTACCCGTCAGAAAAACAAAGACACTGTCACCTCCTTTTGTTAAAGGGGCGACAAGATCCCAGCATCCCGACACGCGTTTCCTGGTGACAGTGGCGGCATTCATCTCTGGCAAGTTTCGTTTCTCTCTTAGTTCAGTTGTGATGTCATATGTTTTGTATATTTTTGAATAAATGTACGTATGTGAACATTTTGGAGTCATAGAATAGATTGTCAAGTTAACCACTGCCCACCGTATATTAATCAAATAACAACGGGAAAGGAAGAGCGCGGGAGAAGGGAACCAGGACACGCACGCGCACGTGCACGCGCCTGTATGAGAAGGCGCATGGATGTGATGGGGCTGTAGTCTGGGTTCCACACCCGACCCTGAGGCACAGCCCACATTTACCATCTTTGCTCCATCTGTCTCCTTGGCTCACCTGGCATCTCAGCTGGCTGGGGTTCTGTCCGGGTGGGGTGACTCAGTGTAACCTCGTTAAAGGGTCTGAATCCTCGGGCATCCTGCTTTGCCCTTTTTCAGATGCTGTGCTTCTCCACTGACTTTCACACTGGGGGGGGTGCCCTGGGGCCCAGTCTTCCTCCTCCAATGTCCCCTTTGCAGGGGGCGTCAACGGCCCCCGGTGGCACACGCACTGTCACCGGGCCAGTTGGTTCAGGGGTAGGCGGGGCCCCAAAGGCCAGCTGCCAGTCTCGACTTCTATTCCGTGGAACCACTGTTATGTCAATTGGAGGAAGCATCTCTCTCGGGAATCAGGGCATCTGAACCAGGAGAGTCCAAGGCCGCAGGGTCGGGAAGCAAAGGTCCTGGTTTAGTAGGTGTGAGTGAGAGGCACCACTTCTGCCCCTGGCTTCTTGGACCTGGAATCTGGCCTTGGGACAAGCAGCTTGTTGATTCAAGACATAAATCACACCCTGGGACAGAGGCCCAGCCTTTCATGGTGTGGCAGCCCAACTGGCACCGGACGGAGACTTCAGTAGGCTTGACGTGACGGGGACCAGAGAAACGGGAGGGCAGCGCCCATCGCTGAGCCCACCCACATACTTTTACCATGAATGGGCATCTTTGGTCGGGAGCAGTGCTGGGTGGAGTGCCAGCATGGGGACGGGTGTGTAACGCACGTCCACAGGCGGCTGAGCCCTCCGAGGCCTCACGGCAGGGAAGGCGATCTCTGTGCGGAGAGGACAACATGCTGCCCCTCTGTGATGGCAGAGGTCCAGGGTCACCTGCCAGACACCAGCGGGTGGCACAAATGCCCAGGAAAGTGTGCCGCACGAGGGTCCCAGGGGGAGCTTCTGTTTGGGGCAGGTAAGTCACAGGGCAGAGGTGACGGGGCTGACCTTGGCCTGAAGCCCGCATCACTGAACCCCAGCCTAACCTTTGTTTACGGGTCACCCAGCAAAGTGCCACCGACCAGGGGGCTTAGAACGGCAGAAATTTGTTCTTTCCCAGTCTGGAGGCCAGAAGTTTGAAATCCAGGGGATTCCGTCCTAAGCTCCAAGGGAGGGTCCTGCCGGCCCCCTCCTGCTTTTGGCGGCCCCAGGTATTCCTGGGCTTGTGGCTATGTCACTTCAATCTCTGCCTCTGTCGTCACATGGCCTTATCCTCTTCTTAGAATGTCACCAGTCCATTGGGTTGGGGCTCAGCCTAATGACCTCATCTTAAGTTGGTTCCATCTGCGAAGAAGACCCTGCCCTAAATCATCATGGTCACAGGTACTAGGTGTTAGGACTTGTATGTATGTTTTTTGGGGGACATAACTCAGTCCACAACAATCACCCTCCCTGCCACCACGGCCACTCTGTGAGGGACCCTGAGCAGGCACCAGGGCAGCTGGGGAGACGTTCCCCCCAAGTGGTCTGCCTGGATTCCAGAGCCTCCTCTGTCTGCATGGATGCCCTTCTGTGCACCTGACGGGGCAAGAGCGTCTTCACAGCTGTGTTTGCTCCAGAAGGGCCACCCCAGACCCTTCCTTCAGATTCCAGGTCACCAGCTTCCTCTTTCTAAGCCCCGGGGCATGCTGGGCAACCACTGGTACATCTCTGGAATCTCTGGAGTTGGTGTCCATCCCACCTGTGGCCACCTTTCTGTCTTGATAAAGAGGACAAACACATGTGGTGTTGGGTGTTCGGCCCGCTGGATGGCTTTCTCCTCCTCCATCTTCAGGATCAGCCGGACTAGCGCTGCATCACTCTAAGTTACTTCTGGCCGGTGACAGAAGCCAGTTCAGAACCATGTATCAACCAAGCCTAAGTTTTTTGTCTTCCATCAAAGCTCGTAAGGAAGTCCCTGTGAAGCTGGGGGCGAGGGAGGATGGTAATGGGTCAAAGGATGCATTTTCCAGGAGTCCTGGCCACCTCTCCTCTCTGCATCTTTGTCCCTTCCTGACCAGCTGGAGTTCCGAGACGCCGTTCCTATGCGGTGGCAGATTGGTGCCGCCATGCGTGACCTGACGGTTTCTCGGCCCGAATAACCCAGTGGGTGGTGAACAGCTCAGACTGACCTGATGTCAGCAGTCAGGCATTGGGTCTGGGGCACAGTAGGGGACCAGGAGCTCATCCTTCAAAGGAGAAGTTACTCTCGGGGGAGACATGACTTTGCTTCCGAACCCTAGCTTTCCACACTGTGATTCCCGGCTCTGGTTTCTTTGGGATTCTAAGCAGCGGCCCTATTTGCTGCAAACGCTTCCGTCGCCGTTGGAAAGGCCGGGTGATGACGTCAGCAGAGCAGAGCGTCCCGCAGCCCACATCCACAGCTCTTGCCTTGGGCTCCGCTCAAAACTGGAAACCTCTGGATCGCCCTGGAAATAGGAGCAGCCCACTCCTGGGTGCAGCGGGGGGAGTGTGGGGTGATTTGCTTCCACGATCCAGACAGCTCCCCCAATGGCGTTGCTCCTTCTGGGTACAGTACGTGGGAGGCGGCTTCTGCTTCCCCTCAGAGGATCCATGTTTCAGACCATGGTCCCCCAGAAGCCTCACCCACGCATCTGACCCCTCAATTTTCATGAGTTTATTATCCACCCTCTGGTGCACATGGATCTTATCAAGTCATCCAAGACATTTGCCAATTCCCGATCTCCAGGATCGGTGGCCTTGGTGTCGTGCTCGATGGACCAGGGCGACGCCCTGTGACCTCAGGGTGACTGAGATCTTTGTAGATAAGATTAGGGCATCACGTGGGAGACTAACAGGGGTCAAAGACAGGATCCAAAAGGGGACATCACGTCTGCCGTGTGGGAGCACATGCTCCACGTGGACACAAGGGAAAACACGTTCACCAAATCCATCGTGTGTCCTGCCCGCGGCTTTGCTGATTTTCTCAGTAGAGTTTCCACGATTGGAAAGTGCACCAAGGCTCATCACCTGATTAAATTTAGAAGAATCCAGAGCAGTGGCTCTCAACTGCGGGAGACCCTCCTCCCCGGGACATCTGGCAGCATCTGGACACTTTTCGGTTGTCACAACTAGGGGAGGACACTGGTGTTTAGTGGGGTAGGAGCCAGGGTGCTGCTAAACGCCCTGCAATGCACGGGACGGCCCCACCGTGAAGAAGGTCCTCGGCCGGGAGGTTGAGAAGAGCTTATCCAGGGTCCTTCCCTGAGACCCGTCCACCTCCCACACATGTATTCCAATCCCTGAGGCCACAGAGCCCACTGGGGTGGATGAGGGCCAGCTCTCTTGTGTCACCTGAGCATGTGGCTGGGGGGTGCCGTGGTGTTTGGGGTCCCCAGGAACCTGTAATGTCTGCAAGCCTGTTTTGGGAGCACAGACAGCCTGCTAATAGCCTGCAGGCCTCTTTGGGGCAGATCAGAGTTTGTTCTTGGGTTGGTGTTTCTGGATCCTTCCTGGAGGCCCCCATCTGCCCTCAACCTGGGACTCAGATTGTGAACCGGCTTCAGGGGACCTGGGTGACAGGCACGACTCTCGCAGTGACAGCTCTACTCAGGGAGGCGTCCTGTTGTGTGGGTCGATCACATTTCCCTGGACCCTCCACCTACTCTGTCCCGAGAGATGCTGGGATCAGGTAGCCGTGACGATGGGCACTAACCCTTCTAATGGCCACTCCATCCACAGCCCGGCACGGTTCTTGTCCTCAGCTGGTTGATGGCCTGACTGTGGCTACTTCAGGACCTTGTCATTCCCACTGGAGTCGGGGTCCCGCCCCAAAGCGTATGGCCGGCTGGAATACGGCCAAAATATGCAAGGTCCTCCTCCTGGAACCTGGGAACGAAGTCTTTGCGGCTGGATCGAGGCCAGGATGCTGAGATGGGAGCCCATCCTGAACCATCCGGGTCGGCCCTAAAAGCCCTCGTAAGCGTCCTCGTAAGAGGGAGGCGGGGGCATTTGACACACACGGAGCATGGAGCGGAGGCCCCTCACCGATGCCTTCTTTCCCAGGCCAGCTCCCAGGCGCCGTGGGGTGTGGGCTGCACGTGAAGTTCTCAGCTCGGCCGCTGGCCGCCGTTTAGCCCAGGTTCTGTCCGCCAGCGGCCAACCTCCTGGAGCTGCGTCAGCCAACCCAGCAAGTCCACGAGCTCTGGTGAGTGAACCCATGTCGGGAAACTCAGATGGAATTGACCTTGCATCTCATCCTTGGAGCAACACCTGAAAATTGGCTCTCCAGCCATCTCCTGAGATTTTGTAGCAAAGCTTCCTCTTCTCGGGGCATTTAAGTCAGGAGAGAGGCCGAGATCTGACTCAGCTGTGGCCCAGATGCGAGAGGGGGGATGCGGCTGGATCTCAGGGAGACCAGGAGCTCTTTGCCAAGCGACTGCCTGATGGAACTGTGCCAGGGTCTCCTGACAATGGTGGCGAGTTTCTCTGGCGGGGTTGGGGGGCGGGGGTGGGTTCTCTTTCTGAGACGCAGAGCCCAAGACCTTCCTCTCTGGCCACGTCCATCCAAACGTCCCTGCTCCACCACCCAGGACCCCAGGGCCGCTCACCAGCCCCACGAGTTCCCCTGGGAATGGACGTCAGCCCCGCCCCCTCTGCAGTGGCCACTCCTACCGTCATGGTCAAGTGTGGCCACCACTTGGTCCCCAAGGTACAGACTTCAAAAGGAACATAGGTGACCGTTCCATCAGCTGTGAAGCCATTGTGGGGCCCAGGCTTCTAGGGGCCCGTTTTCCTTGGCAAGGACACGGTCAAGCTGTCCCAGACCCTCAGCAGAGGCAGTTTGTATCCTCGGGTCACTGCTGGCACGGCGTCCAGTCAGGAGAACCTGAACCACCCTGCGTATTTCAGCAGCGGGCGGTGACATGGGGACCGTCCTCTGCACGGGCCTCGGAGGGAGAAGGTGGGAAGCACGATGGGCACGGTGCTGGGAGGCCGGGGGTCCGCTGACCAGGCCCTGTTAGAGCCGCCCCCACCCACGGGGTGCTTACTCCCCTCCCCCCACTGCTCTTGCCCCAGGCTTTGCAGGACAGGGTCCTTCTTGCTGCTGAGAGCCAGACGACACCACGATGCGTCCTTGGGGCCGGTTTCCCTGCCTCCGATCCAGGGCAGCCCTGGTCTCTCCCCAGCACGTCTCCTGGTGTTTTCTTTCCTCCCATCCTCTCTTTATTATCCGGGTAGAAGTTAATCCCATGAAGCACACAGCCCCCCCGCCCCAGACCGAGGTGCGGGACATCCCACGCCCACTTCCCCGAAGGGCCACCTCTGCCCTGACGTCCACCCGGCTGCTCTGCTCCCGACTCACCCTCGAGGTCCCTTGGGATGCTCGCTCGTCATGCCTGTGGGGTTGGCCTCGTCCTGTCCGCATGGTGCTCTCCGCTCTCTTTCATTTGCTGATTCTCGGTCTCTCTGTATAGGGGAAGGCTCCATGGTCAGGCGCCCTGTTTGTTTTGTCTCCCCTGACCTGCCTCGGAGCCTGGGGCCCGGCAGGCGCCCCGGGAAGTACTTGCTGAATGAATGAATGAAGGGGTGCAGGTGCACGTACCCGGGACGTCCAAGGGAATCAGACGACTCCGACTGGCAGGGAGACGGCCTCGCCCTCCCGGTCTCCCGCCCAGCATCAGCCCCACGGGGGGGGCGGGGTGGACTGGAGCCCCCTTCCTTTGGCTCTCGCAGGAGTGTTGGCCTCACAGCCCATTAGTAATGGGAGTGAAGCTTCGGAGAAACCGACCCCCACAGACAGAGGCGCAAGCCCCGCCTCTCACTGTGCCCCCTGCATTCGAGCCCTGTGCTGCCCCAGGTGACCGTGGACACAGCCTTGGTGAGCCCCTGAGAGGCTCTCGGCCCAACTCCCAGGCTTCCGTGCGGATGAGAACAGGCAAGCCTCGAGCACACACCCTGGAAACGTTCATTTCTGTTTCTTCAAGAATGGGAAGATCCGTTTTGTGGCATAAACCTGGTTGGCGGTCTTCTTTCTCCAGAAAGGCAGCCCCTTAGCCACAAGGGATCCCTCAGCTGCCTTCTGACTCTGGGCGGCGAGCTCTGGCCCCGACTGGGACGCAGCGCCTCTGAGTGGCTGGCTGGGGGCACGGAGATGCCGGCTCGGTCTCCCTGGCCCAGCCTGTTTGCAAGCTGCTCACCCTGATGGATCCTGGAACACCAGAAGGGGATCCTGGGCAGGGCTCCATCTGCAGAACTCCCAGGGTCCTTTGCACTTCATGCATTCATTCATGCATTCACTCATTCATTCATCCAGTCATCAGCTCAGGGGGCAGCCTGGACATCTGGCCTTCCCACCCATCTTCCCCTCCGATAGCTGCTGGTGTGGGGCCTCCATGCAGACAGAGGCCCAGAGGATCTTGACGGTGGGCGGTCGGTCCTCTGATGGTTCAACCGCTGCCCTGGGCTAGGCACGCTGAACCCAAGTGGATGGTCCCAGGCTGACTGAGCAGTCCACAGCGACCGGGCAGCAGGGCAGCCCTGCCCACCAGCCAGCAGTGTCTCCCCGAAATTCAGCACAAGTTGGGGCTGCAGCCCTTGACACTGACTGCAGCTGCTGGGCACCAGCAAGTCCCCCAGTGACCGACGGGTGACAGGTCCATCGGGGCTAGTGAGCGTCCCCCGTGGACATTGCCCTCCAGCCCCTGCAGGCCCAGTGTCTTCCTCTGCCGCCTGACCCTGTGTCCCTGAGGCTGACCTGTAAGGACCCCTCTCTGCTGCACTGCCCTCTGGCTTCCCGGGGAGTTTGGGCCCTGAGGTCAGAGGGCTGGAGAGGGACCCATTTCCTCCTGGGGGGTTAAAACCACTGCTGCTGAGTTTCTTCATCCTTTACCTGTTGCTGGGCCCTCAGCCTACCGAGCCCCTGTAGACAGCCCCATACAGCCTCCCCTTCCTCTCCTGCGGGCCCAGGCCATCTCTTTCTTGCCAGGATTCTAGCGATGGTGTCCAGGCAACGGCTGACCCTTCAAGGCTGGACAGGCACTCACAGATGAGGCAGAGGGAGGAGGTTGCCCTGGGGTGCTCACAGAAGACCCCTCCGCGGGAGGGCCTGGGCGGTGCCCCAGCCGGAGCCGGGCACCCCTCTGCAGGGTGTATCCACGGTGTGCGTCAAGCTCCCGTCCTGGGCGGGGCGCTGACCGCGGGGAGGGGAGGCTGTGCGGGAGCGCCTGTCTCCACAGGGAGGAGCTTGAAAATCCAGGGATTTTCCTGGCGTGTCGTCTCTAACAGACGTCGTTACCACCTGGCGTGTCGTCTCTAATAGACATCGTTACCACCTGCAGCCTGATGTGCTGGTAATTATCTTCCTGGGCTTCACCCTGAGCCCCGGCAGCGCCGTTAGGGGCGTGATGTGCGCGTCCTAAAACAGTGATTATTTACAGCGCGTGCCATTCAACCCCCATAATCCTGACGTCTATGTCGAGTCCTGGTCCTGGGAGTGAGGGCGGGGCTGAGGGAGCTCTGGTGTCCCCTCTGTCCCCTCCGCAGAGGCTGGCCCAGCACTGCGCCAGCTCCGAAGTGTGGCTGGGAAAGACTCGGGGTCAGGCCTCGGCCGGAGAACTGCAGGCTGGGTCCACACTGCCCGCGACAGGGCTGCGTCTGGCCGGGTCTGGGGCCTCTGTGTGCCGGCGTCCCTTAGGACCACCAGGCAGCAGAAGGGTCTGGAGCAGGTGTCCATCCAGGCTCCGCCAGGGGCCCATGGGTGACCTTGGCTGATTGCATTTCCTGTCTGAGTCTGCAAAACGGGCACGACCAGCACACCTGCCTCCAGACTTAGACGCACGTTACCAGGCGAGACGAGGCTACGCTCTGTGATTCCAGCTCTGTGACATTCCGGAAAGGTCCAGTCTCCGGGGACGGCAAAAAGGCTTGCCAGGGGTTGGGTGGGGAGGAATAAGCATGCAGAGAGCAGAGCATTTTAGGGCAGTGAGAACACTCTGTATGACACCATCATGATGGATACGTGTCTTTCTACATTTGTCCAAACCCGTAGAACGTACAACAGCAAGAGGGAACCGCGACGTGCAGACTGTGGACTCTGGGTGGTCACGACGTGTCAGTGCAGGTGTGTCGGTTGTGACAGATACATCCTCCGCGGGGATGCTGACAGAGGGGAGGGTGTGTGTGGAGGCGGGATGTGGGCAGGAGATCTGGGAACTCGCTGTGCCTTTCCCTCAGTTTTGCTTGAACCTAAAGCTGCTCTAAGAAAGATTAATTTTCTTAAAAAGACGAGCTTGTCGGGGGTCCGTGAGGCCCGAATGAGCGGATACGTGTAAGCCGTGTGTCTCGGCGGGTTTTTGGAGCGGCAGCCACGTGGCCAGCGTGGCTCAGGTCTCGGGACACAGGAGACGTCGCTGGGCAGGGGCCGCACTGGGCCCCCCGTCTCGCCCTCCCCTGCCCTCCGGGGCGGGGGCTGCCACTGGGAGCAGTGGTGCGCCACGGCTCTCAGAATCAAGAGTCGGTGTGGGATCTTTGTTAGCGGCGGGGCATGCCTCTTTTAAATTATAAATCGATAAATAGTTAATTCACTAATAGAACTCTCCTGAATATTTCATGCGGCCCACGCACCGCCGCGCTCGGCCTCCGGATGTTGATGGAGCGGCTGCGAGGGATTCGAGGCGAACTGCCCCCAAACTCCGATCAGCTCAGCCGCGGACTCAGCGGGAGCTGGTGAGGGTCCCCTCCCCTCGCCTGGGACCGCACTGGTGCTTGTGTGATGCCCTAGAGAGGCTGGGCTTCATTCCCCATAAGCCACCGCTGCTCAGAGGAGGGACGAGGTTTGAGGAAAAGGAGGTGTTGTGGGTGCTTTTATTTCCCCAGATTTACATGTTGAAACACCAAGCCCTCGTGCCTCAGGACATGGCTGTATCTGCATCTTTAAAGAGATAATTAAGGTAAAATGAGGTTGTCTGTGTGGGTCTTAATATAATAGGACTTGACCCCAGAGGCACTCCCAGGGGAGCTGGGTTGGTAAGGTATTCAGTAGGCGCCACATCACCGTCCAGTGCGTTTCCTCCAGGCCGTTCTGGACCAGGTGGGACCCCGCTGGCCAGAGCGCCAGGCTGAGGAAGTGTGGGCGGCCCCTGGGCTGTGTCCACGTGGACGGAGCCTTTGACTTGGTCTCTGAGCAGCCCGTCGGGGCCTGCGGGGGACACCGCTGGCGAGGGTCTCCTCTGTGGGTCTGCGCCTCCAGGAGCCCACAAAGCCACTCTTGCTAAACCATCCTGACGTTTGCTTGGTCCCATCAAGCCTGTGGCCAGCGGGGACCCGAGCCTGGCAGGAGACGTGGCAGCACCGTGGGTAAGGTTCCCACCCTTCTCTGCAGGTGAGGGCAGGCCCCGCAGGTGACCCTGAGTGCGGGGACGCGTCCACCCCTCAGAAGAACAGATGCAGCTCGGGAACTGGGACGCCCGCAGCCTTGGGTCCACAGTGGTTATTCTGTGCCCTCGGTGCTGGTGACTGCTCCGGGACCTGTCGTGTCCCCGGGGAGGGCGGCAGCCCCTCCCAGGTGCGGTGGCCTTGGAGCAGATCCGTGTGCTGCGTGGCCCTGTCTGCTGTTGCCCCCGAGGCAGCCCTGCCTCCGTGGCCTGTTAGCTCTGCCGACAGAGCTGTAGCAGTGACAGTAGATTAATATCTCTTTAATCAGCCAAAATGAACATGGCACGCTGGTGACAGTCCAATTTCCTGCTAACAGATCGTAGCCCATCTAAACCCAGCGCTCTGCTGATTTTTATTTCTGCCAGAGATAATTCAGTGTGGGAGGACCAGCCAGCACCATCCCGGCCGCCGCCTTGCTGTTCAATAAATCTCGCTGCGGCGGCATTTCTCACCCACCTGTCAGGCACCCGCCGCCCGGGGGACAGAATGCGCCTCTGTGGGCCGGTGGCACTTAGAGGCCGTGGCAGAGCGAGGAGGCACGACGCGGCTGCCGTCGAGCTGGGCCCGATGTGCCTTTTCCCTCAACGGGAGCCACTGCTGAGTGTCTCAGAGGCCGCCGGAGACAAAGAGCAGGGGCTGCGGGAGCGGGTGGCCGCGTGTGCACACCTGTGGGGTCCCAAGGGGGCCCCGGCTTCGTGTGACTCTCCGGTTGCCACTCCCAGGCCGTGGGAAGTCGCTTCTCTTCCCATCTTCTCTGCAGGTGCGGAGAGCAGCTCTCGTCCCACCTGCTCCACAAGGGGTGTCCAGAGGCCCGGGAGGTGGGTGCCGAGTGAGGCTGGCAGCACCGGAGCAAGCCTCTTACCCGATGATGAGCCCTCAGGGGGCGACCGGGGGCTTCCGGGTGGCTCTTCCCAGGGGGCAGTTTTCACCCCACGGACGGAGGCAGCTCTTCTCTAAATGTGATTCTGTCACTGGCGTGGTCCTCGTACCTGCCGGCCACCCCTCTGAGGGTGGCTGGGGTGCGTGCAGCCTGCTGGCAGCCCTTCCTCAGAGGGCCAGTCCCAGAGGCTGCACCCCTGCCCGCTTTGCCTCAAGACCGGGCTCCTGGGCAGTTGGCGGCTGTTAACGTCATCCTGGCGGCCAGGGCCTTGCGCCTGATCATCCCCAGTGTCCACGTCTTAATTACAGGCTTCCTTTGCAGGACCTCCAGGTGGTGTCCTGGAGGCTGGACCACTCAGGCCTGAGTCACGGAGAGCCCTGGCAGGGGCCCTGGCCCCATTTGGGCCCAGCGAACTTCTCTTTAAGATCCTTGTCACCACCATAAAGTCTTTCTTGAAAAAAAAAAAGAAGATCGAGCATGAGAAATAGTAATTAGAGGTGACGCTTCCAGTGTTTCCGTCTGAGCTGAAGCGGGGAGATGCTGGTGTCAGCAGCCACAAGCGGCAGGCGGATGGGAGACGGTGTCTGCTGCATCAGGGCCCCGGCTCCATCCTCACCCTGAACAGCCCTGGTCCAGGCCTTGGGACCCACCCCTGCCTGCCTGACACGGCCCAGCCTTCTGCCCCCCACCGGTGGTTCTGGTCCCCTGTGCAGCCTTGTCCTATGCCTTCAGGGACGTCTGCTGACTTAGCTGACCAGGGAGTGGGGATAGAGCCGCCAGCGCCTCCCCAGACTCCTTTCATGGGTTGCTTCATTCATTCACTCAGCAAACATTCCCTGAGCCCTCCAGATGCTGGTGTCTTCAAGCAGGTCACGGTCCAGGATGTGTTCACAGCCTGGCGGGAAGACAACACAGAAAAAGCGACCTCCCAGCCCTGTGTCCTGTGCTAGGCTGTGCCCTTAGGGCGGGAAAGGCCAGTAGGTGGCACTCATTCCATTACGGCCCTTTCCCGTGTCCGGGGCAGACATCACTAATCGAGTGCAGCCCTACTTTCCTTGCAGATCAGTGTTGGTCCCTGCCCTTGGGAGAATCTTTTCCAGGCTGGTGGTTCTGTCCTGCAGGAGAAACTGCCCTGGACCACGTCCTTCCCACCCAGCTGGGCCTCCCTCCAGGAGCCCAGAGCTTCATGGCCCAGCTCTGCACCCTCTGCTGTGGGTCCACACTGGGCAGGCACACCACACAATCAAACCTAGACGTCAGGGCACACCATGCAGTGTGTCCATGTTGTCCATTTGCTGGCTGATGGCAGCCTCCACACCTCGTGGGCCCCCATGGCCCTCCCACCACCCCTTCCAGGCCATGACTTCTCACCCCAGAGGGGTCACAGCCCTGGCTGGGGTCACTCAGCTTGCACATGTGGTCACATGCCCTGCTCTGTCCTTGGGGCTATGCCCACCCTTTATGAGCTGGAAGTCTGGGGACAAGGGTTGCCATGACAGCTTTTCTGGCCTCTTCCTCCCCTGAGATCCTAGATGGTGGAGGGCACCCCTGGTCACCCCTGCACGGCCGCCACGGGAACAGAGCTGGCTCTGCCCATGGGGCCAGTCTGATGAGAGCCAGGCCCCACTCGGGGGCTCCCGGGACAGGAGAGCTTGGCCAGGGCCTGCTGGGGAGGACCAGGGACAGAAGGAGGGGAGTCCCCCAGCCCCTGGCACTCTGGCTCCAGAGCTAGCTCTTGGGGAAACATTTATCGTTGGCCCCCAGCCTCCTGGGACCACTGCCCTCCTCGGAAAGGCACTGGCTCTCAGGGGCACAGATCGGGGGCTGCAGTGTCCTGGTGGGGACCAGACCCAGCAGGATTTAATATGGGCAGCGCAGGACCTGACTGTCCCTGGCCTGGAGGGTGAGGGCAGAGAGAGGTGCCCGGGATGCAGGAACATGAGGAGTCGGGACAGCCATCAGAGGAGCTGGGGCCTGGGGGCGGGGCAAGCCCAGCCGGGAGAAGGTGACAACTCCCTGGATTCATGTGCCCCTCCTGTCACCTGCATGGGCTCCCACTGGATGGAACCTTCCGGGAGCCATGGCTGCTGCCCGCACCAGGGTCGGGAGCAAGGGGGAGGAGCACGGGTCTGAGGGGCGCACGGGCAGAGGTGGCCCAGGCAGTCTGCTTCCTCTGATGCGCAGTGAGCAACCGAAATTATTTGGGCCCTTCTGCCCGTGGCTGGCGGTGCCGCTCTCCACCTGCCCCCAGCAGGGTCTCCCCTGGGAAAGCTGACCAGCCCGGCCCCTGCCCTGCATTTGCTGCCCGCCCCCTGCCTGCCCGAGGAGCCTTCTCAGTGCACGGGCCGTCTTGCCGTCTGCTCCAGGTCACCTGGGCCGTCCGCCTCCTGGGCCGGCTTCTTCTTCCCACGCCATCCGCGTCTGCCGGGCTCTGCTGGGAAGCTTCCTGAGCCGACTGGTTCCAGCGTCAAAGGGCCTCTCCCTGGAGGCCAGAGGCTTGGGAGGCCCCAGGAGTGGCTGGGCTGGGCAGTGGGGGATTCTCCGCCCCCTTGATCTTGCCTGAGGATTTATTCTACAAACAAGCATTTGGGTCTGATGGTGAGAATCAGGGCCTGGGACGGGGAGGCTGGCCATCGGCCGTGATTCCCGACAAGGCCTGGGACCCCTGCCCTAGCTGTTGGGGCCTCCGGAGATCCCAGAGGGAGGCAGAAACTATTTCATCAGAAAATCCTCCTGAGAAGGAAGGAGACACAGGCCCAGCCCCTCGTCCCCACCAGGAAGGACCCTGCGGCCAGCTCCGTCCCCTGGGTGCTGGTGGGTGTGAGCGGGGAGAGCCCGCATCCTCGGAGGACTGGGCGGTGCTGCCTGCAGGGGCGGTGGTCCCGGGTGCTGCCAGCTCAGCCCCTGGCAGGGGAAGCCTTTTCCAGGAGACCCCAGGTCTGGGAAGGCCTGGGAACAGCCCGGACCAGGTGGGACCCGGGTAGTGTAATGACGTAACTTGTCCCCAGTTCTCTGTTCCCCAAACACCTGCATCGAAACTTGAAGCCCTTTGGGTGGAAAGTAAGCCCCTTCCCCATGCGTTTTACTGGGTCTGTTCTGGAATCTTTCCCAAGGCATTTAGAGAGTGGACGGAGGGGGTGAGACGGACAAAGTTCCCGTGCACACACATGCACACAGACACAGACCGGTACTCACATGCACGCACGTGTGCACATAAGCAGACAGGCACACGCACACATGTGTGCATATGCGCTCACGGACACGTGCACACACATGCACACACACATGCACACACATGTACAGATGAGTGCACACATTCACACGCACACACATGCACACATTCTCAGATGTGTACACACATGCACATACTCCTACGCACATGCATGCACACTCTTTAAGGGCCCACCCAGGACTCAGGGCCCCGGGCCCCTCTGGCCCTCAGACAGACCACGTGCCCTAGGGCGCATGGGGCTGCCTGCACAGGCCCAGGGTTGGGGGGCATGCCTGGCGGGCCAGCCTCGGTGTGTGCATGGGTGTGTGAGGCCGCACTCTGTGCATCTGAGTGTGGACGCGGTGGGCGAGGAGAGCCACAGCCCTGCTCTGGGTGTGCACACGAGCTGAGTCCTCGTGCCCCACGTGTGGTGCTTACACGTCTGCATCCGAACCCGTCTCAGGCCCCTGCGTGTGGGTCTGAGGCCGCGGCCACCCGGGCTGGTGGGCGGCCGGCCGGGACTCTCTGGTCCCGAGTCACCATGGAGACGGACGGCATCTCCCCACCCCCGGCCCCGGTCTGGGGCCTTGTTCCCGAGGCCGGTCCTGACCCGAGGGCCGCCTGCATTGCCTTGGCCCCATCGCGCAGCTGACAGGCTGGCATTTCCCTTCCTGTTTGCTCTTTTTTCTCCCTGTCATGTCGACAAGCACAATCGTGTTCCCTGACAGACGGAAATATCAGCCCTCGAGTACGGGGACAAAGCAGGCTTTAAACTTTAACGAGAGGCGTTAATGGAAATAAAATGTAGAAGGCCCCTTCAGATGCGGGGTTTCTGTTTTATCAGAGGAAAAGTGCCCTAAATAATAAATAACTATGTGTGTCTTCGTTCCTTTACACGAGTGAATATTTAAAACGTGTAAAAATGTGGAAGACGTATTTGCTGGGAACAAAAGGAAGCGCTCATTTAACCCCCCAAAATGAATAAATAAAGAAAGGTGATGGCGAAAACAGAGGAGATGCGTATTTACTGGGGCAGCTGGGGGCTGGGTGCGGGGAGCTGCATGTGAGCTGCTCTGCAGACTGGCCCACTTCTTGGGGTGCAGGGCTCGGTCTGGATGGTGGCCCATGGGGTCGTTCCCTGCACCCCCATCAGCGTGAGTCCCCTGGGGTCTGTCCCTGTACCCTGACCAGCCATTGGTCCCTGAGGTCTGTCCCTGTGACCCCACTGGCTGTCGGCCCCTGAAGCCTGGCCCTGTACCCCACCAGCTGTGGGCCCCCGGGGTCAGGCCTGCGTCCCACCAGCCGGAGCAGCTGTTCCACAAAGCCCAGGGGAGCTGAGCAGACAGCAAGCAGGAGGGAGCCCCGGGCGAAGTTTAAAAGCCCCAGGCTCCCTCCCTTCCTGTCCCTTTCTGTCCCGTCATTCCTTGTTTCGTGAGCACCTGGACACCCCTTGTTTATTTAGTGCCCACTGTATGCCTCGAGCACCAGCCCGTGTGAGTTTCCCAGGACGCCCGGGACGACAAAGCCCCACAGCTGGGAGCTGAAAACAACAGAAGTTTGCTCGTTCCTGGTCGTGAAGCCTGGAAATCTGGAATCAAGGTGTCCAAAGGGCCACGCCCTCTCTGAGGCTTCGGGGAGGATCCCTCCTGCCTCTTCCAGGTTCTGGGGACTCCAGGTGTCCCCTGGCTTGTGGCCACAGCACCCCAGTCTCTGCCTCTGCTGTCACGTGGCCGTCTTCTCCCTGTGACTGTCTCCTCTTCTTATAAGGTCACCAGTCGTGTAGGGCAGGGCCCACCCCAATGCCCTCACGTTGACCTGGTTATATCTGCAAAGACCCTATCTCCCAATAAGATTGTGTTCACAGGTACTGGGGGTTGGGACGTCACCATGCCTTTTGTGGGGGGGGGGATACAGTTCAACCCCTGGCACCAGGACACTGTGAGCCCTTCCGAGGCCTCTTACAAGCAGGGTGCCTGAGGCCGAGGGGATAAAGCGACTTGCCCAAGGTCCCTCTGCCTGAGGGTGGGCTGTGTGTGTGTGGGTCAGGTCTCTGTGGGGGTCCTGCTGGGGACCCAGTTGTGAGATCTTGGGAGATCTGGGGAATCGGTTTTCACAAGCTCATCCTGCCTCTTTCCATGCTTGTTATGTGCAGGAGGTGCTGAAGGTCTGGCCCAGGGCTGGCCTGCTCCCGGCCTTTGCACAGATGTTTCAGCAGACGACACAGATGTGTGCACGTTCACCCTGACACTGGTCTTCGCGACTCCAGACGGCAGGCGGTGGGAGCGGAGGAAGGAGACCGGGCTTGTTTTGTGCCCTCGTCCCCGCTGGTAACCTGGGGAAGCGCAGCGGTTTCTGACCCACCTTTTCTAATCTGAAAATGGGTGTAAGATGGACACTGCCCCGTGCCCGCCACCGGCGGTCAGCACCTGGTTAAAGGGGAGTTGGACGGACAGACAGACCCTCTTTCTGAAGTTAACGTGTGCTTTGTCACGTTGCCTGCGGAACTTTCTAGGAGACAGTGGGGATTTCCGGGCACGGCCTGGCCCTTGTGCTACTGCTGATAATAACCCTGCCGCCTAAGTAGTCTCCAAGTGGGCGCTGGCATCTTGGCCGTCTGGCGCCCGCGTTGCCCACAGGAGACATACCTGATGGTCGCCATCCTGTAGATGCGGACGGCAGGATGGGGAGTGGGTCGGGCCCTCAGCCGTCGTGGCCCTCGCTCTGTGCCAGGTCCCGCCTGGGGTCCCCTGGGGCTGTTACCCACCTTCCTGGAATCCCAGCGCTGCTTTTAATGATAATTCATTTTCCTTCCCACCAAGAGGTTTCACAGTGTGACCGCTCAATTATTCATTGCTGGGCCTCCCCGGAATGGAGAGGCAGACAATTTCCGAGGCTGAAGAAGGCTTTTCGATGTCTGTGCATTAATTTTTAAACCCGCTCATGTCGGTGACCAGCCCGAGCTGTGCACCTTTCAGGCCAGTGGGAAGGTTGGACCAAAGGGACTATGTGTTCTTGAGTCTTGTGACTGAGGACGGCCCGGGGGTGTCCTTGGTCAGAGCAGAATTCCAGGCTCCTGGGGGGAAGAAACTTCCAGACCTAGAAGCAGATTTGTCGGTCAGGGTAGGAATTCTCAACAGGCCATTCAGCCAGGGCGGGAACATGGTCCCTGGATTGTCATGTGTTCCTATTTCCTGAGTCAGAAGAGAGTGGCCCAGAGGGTACACAGCCGCCCGTTTACAAGCGAGGAAACCGAGGCGTGTCCAGATGGGGTTGCCAGCTTCTAGCGGTCTTCTTAGGACATCACCGGGGGTCCAAGGCCAGGCCCGTCTCCAGGCAGGATCCTGTGAGCAGACAGGCGCGGAAGCCAAAGCGGGCCCAGACCATTCTCATTACGGCCAGAGAGAACCCTGCGAAATTACAACACTAACAACGTCATTTATTTCAGCAACATTGGGGCAAAACGACTTTACAATGGTGTTTTATGTGTTACATGTGTACCATAAATATTTCCATAAAAACATGCATTAAAATATAAAAGTGGGCCCCAAATATCAAAAGTTGGGAGGGAGAAAGCCCACAGCAAAGCCCACGTGGCAGCCGGCTCCCCAAGCAGCCGTGGAGGGGTGTCCCCCGCGGGTGGGGATGTGAACGCCACCCCCAAACCCCTCGTGGAGGGGGCTGGCTCAGAACCCCGCCAGCCAGCCCTGGCTCTGCTGAGGGACTGTCTCGGGGCTGGGGGAAGGTGGTACCCCCTGCGCCGAGTCCCACCCTCCCTGTACTTAGGGTCAGGGGACGCCCCTCAGCTCCCTCCTGCCCTGACAACACCTGGTCCTGCCCGGCCTCTGCTCACAGCTGCCCTCCTTGGGCCCCCGGATGCCACACACTCCCTCAGTCCAAACTTCCCAGCCAAGCCCACCATCATGGTGGACCAGTGTGGCCAGGCTCAGGGGTCCCCCAGGCCACGCTTATCCACCCATGGGCTCCGGCCACAGAGACCGGGGCCTCATGTTCACAGTGCAGCTGCACCGGGCACGGCTCTAGCAGCCGTGTGCAAGTTAGTTAACTCACTATCCTCCACAGCTGCCTCACACGGAGGTCGGCACAGAGAGATCAAGCCACTCGCCCAAGGTCACACAGCCAGGAAGTGGGGGAATCGGGAGTTGAAACTGGCTGCCTGGCTCCAGATCCCTGAGGTCCCTGAGGACCCAGTTTTCCCAGAGGCGTGGCGCCTCCTGGCCCTACTCCTGGCCAGCTCGGGGCACATCAGGCCCACGGGCCCCTCCCTCCGGGCCTCCATGAGCAGCTCGGAGCCGTCGCTGCCGCCCTCCTTTCTGACTGTCCTCTGACTCGGGGTCCCTGGCTGGTCCCGAAGAGCTGCCCCATGCTTGGTCATCGTTGCCCTTCCAGGCCTTGGCCCTCCCTCCTCTCTGCGCAGCGAGTGGGCTCCTGTCTGCGGCAGCGGGACATTCCCTGCCGGTTTCCAGAAGCCACGCTTGGACTGTGGACACAGGTTAGATGCCTATTTGGGGTGAGGGGGAGGGAAGCTGATAAGGAGGGGGAGCTGAAACCCCTGCCCCGGCCCGTCCCTGGGCCCCAGCTCGGGCCTTGGAGAGATGAGGACGAATTTTGTGCTGGAGCCCAAGGTGGGAGCAGGGGGGCTGTGTCCTGAGTAGTCGGGGATCCATGGGGGGACGGTAGGGCAGGGTCGCCCACAGGGACCCCTCCAGGGTGAGCTGCTGTCGCCAAGTTCAGAGGAATTAACAGACTCAAACTCATTTAGAAACAGGACAGAATAAAGAATAGACGCTGGGGGCACCTCCATGGCCCCTGCTCCTCATGTGTTGAGCGGGAACCTCTGCTTCAGCCTCTCAGCTGAGGGCTGGAGATCCCCCAGGTTTGGGGGTCCCCCACCCTGGATCTCGTGCTGATGCTGCAGCTTCACGGAGGGAAGGGCCGAGCTGAGCTCCCGACAGCAGCACAGCTGGGGAAACATGGGAGCAAAGCCATCCCTGCAGGGGGCTCCCCCCCGCCTCTGGTCTCCAGACCCTAGGTCTGGGGCAGGGGTGCCGAGCGGGGTGCCCGGGGAAGCACTGGCACCCGGAGCCCCCTGGTGGTAAGTGGTCGCCACTGCAGCCGCGTCCACCTGGGCGGGGACCCGGGCCCAGTTCCATCCCCTCTGGGATCTGCCCTCCTCCGGGTCCTGGGAGCTGAGTGTGCGCCCACACAGGGCCCCAGGCAGGGTGGCCAGATTTAGCAAATACAAATGCAGGACTCGCAGTTAAATTTGAGTTCAGATCAACGAGTCACGCTTTACGCAAGTGTGTCCCATACAATATCAAGACATATTTACACCAAAACATGAAGTGCTGCTGACCTGAAAGTCGGGAATAACTGGGCGTCCCGGATATTGTCGGGCAACCCTAGTGGTGAGAGTTCGTGGAAAGAACAAAACAAAGAACCCGGGACGAGCCCTGCCCTGGAGACTCCTGAGTGGGAGCTGAGGACCGATCCGCCACCCGCAGGGCCAGGCAGTGGTGTGATGGTGGGACGGGTGGGGAGGGCACCGGGCTGGGGTCCCAGCATCAGCGCAGTCCCGTCCCCACAGCAACCGTTTCTTCAACAGCTCTCTCGAGCAGTAATTGGCAGGGCACACGGCGCAGCCGCGTCAAGTACGGTTCAGCGCTGGCAGGATGTTCACAGATCCGCGCCACCACCCCGCAGACAACTTTAGAACCATTTCATCACCCCCAAACCCCTGTTCCCTTCGGCTCTCACCACCACTCCCGGACCCCTGCCAGCCCCTGGCGACCACAAACCTACTCTGTGTGTGTGTGGATTTGCCCGCCCTGGACTCAGCCCTGGAGTCACGCATCTTCCCCGGGCCTGGGCCCCTCTGACTGGGTTGGCCTCGGTCATGGGGAAGGCAGGGTGCTGGACCGGCCTTGCAGCCCTGGGCGGCTGGTGTCGGCCGTCTGACATCTGGAATGTAAGAGGATAAATGTGTGCTGTTTGCAGCCCCCAAGTTTATGGAAATTTGCTCCAGCAACAATGGGAAACCGTTACCGCTGCACACGGACTGGCCACGTCCTGCTCGGGGGCCGGTGCCTGTCCTAGCCGCCTTGCCGCCTCACCCCCGTCAGCACCCGAGGCCCTGGGGACAGGGTGGGGCTGAGTGAGCTGACGCTTCAAGTGCATCCAAGGAGGTGGGGGTCACGCGAGGGACGGGGTCCGGGGCACGCCTCGCTCTGGAGAGTTCCAGGGCGGGAGGCCCTTCCAGGGCGGGAGGCCCTTGCAGACCGGGGACCCCTCCCTTCGCACCCACTGCCCCCCTGTTCTAGAAGGAGTGGGGGGGCTCGAGCCTGGTCAGGAGAGAGTGACAGTGCCCCACCCAGAGATGAAGACACACAGCTCGGCCTTGGGGACAGCGGGGCAGGCGGCGGGGTGACCTCCACCTCCCTTGGCCCCTTCGCCCTTCAGCCCTGGGGGGGACCCACTCTGGACCAGACGCCCTGCACTGCTTCTCTTCTGCCACCCCACGCAGGAGGGGCCGAGGCTGGAATGAAAGACAAAACGCCTTCCTGACTAGAGAGAGATGCTCCCAGACGTCAGGCAGCTGCGTGGCCGGAGGACCACGGGATCTACCCCGGTGCCCTGCGGAGGTGCCACGTGGGGCGGGCAAGGCAGCGCCGAGGAGTGGATGGGATCAGACTTGTTCTGTCCCCGCCATTGACCTGCACCCCGTGGCCTGGCTCCTTCATCACGTCTGCTTGTTCCTAACCCTCGAACGCCCAGCCATCCTTGCCCCCAGGACGGCGGGCAGGTGTGGCGGGGAGGGGTGGGCAGGGGGTGCTGAGCCTGCCCCTCCATGTGGGGGTTCAGCTGGGCTCAGGGCGGGACCGGTCTGATCGGCTCTCTGGCCTCCCCGCCCTGAGCTCCCGAAGAGGGCTCTGTCCCGTCCCTGAGCCCAGAGCTCGGCTGACCCCGAGGACAGGCTGATGTCGGTGTGTTCCCCACCCCCAGGGCCCTCCCCCTTCCCACAGGAGGTGACCCTGGGCCTCAGCTTCTTCGTCTGCCCCACGTGTGCAGTTGAGGGGACTCTTGCCTTGGGGACAGCTTTGTGTGTCCCCAACTCTTCCGTCCAGGGGTCTTTAATTTTAGGGTGAGAAAGGTTACTCAGGGCCTTATACTATCAATGGTTTTTTTTGCTGTTTGTTTTTTTTACCATTTATAGAATTATTTAGTGCACTTAATCGCTTGGACAGGTTAATGGCTAAAAATGGGAGTCTGGGATTATATCGAGATTCTAAAAAGCTCTTAGGAAATTCTATCTCACATGGATGTTTTTATTTTGGGGTGCATTTCCTCCCGGTGGACCCCTCTGGGTGCAGCTGGCTTCGTGGAGCCCAGGTCTCGGCACCATCCCAAGTGTACAGTGAGGAATTCCGGGGAATTCTTGGGCAGCAGGATTCCCAGGCCGAGGGCTAACCTGGGGCCAGGACTGAGCAGCTGGTCCCAGCACGGGGCGCCTCCAGTGCAGCCTCAGGCCTGAGGGCCGGACACCCCCGGAAGCCCCTCCCCTCTCCCATTCCTCCTGGGCCCTGGCCGGTCTGCCGTCTCAGAGGGTCTGCTTCTGGGTTGCTGGGATTTCAGAGAGGAGAGAGGCTCTTCTGAGAATTTCAGCAGCTACGTCCCTCCAACCCCTCCTGGTGTCAGTGGTCTTGGAGCAGCCCTTCCCTCATGAGGGCAGTGGGACATCCTGGGGACAAGAGGGCCCTGGCCTGCAAGGGACACGTGAGGCTGAAGGCTGGGGCTGGGCAGGCGGGGCTCCCACCTGGTCCATCGGCCGCCCTGCAGGTGGGAGCCCCGGCCCTCCCGTCTTGCGGAAACATCACGCTCAGCTCTGTGTTGTATGATTTTAGCCTCTAAGACAGAGAGTCCCAGCCAGAATGTGAAATTCACAGAATGAAATCTCATCAACTGATTTCAGATGAAAGGTAGGAAGGTAGGAAGCGTCCCATGATCCCACCTGATCCAGGCGGGCCCTGCTGGGTCTGGCCTCAGATTCCAAGCTCACCTCCGAGGAGCAGGAAAACGCGTCACGTTCTCAGCAGCTCCAGGGCGTCCGTGAGCTGTCATGTCCCTTCCACGCGAAGTCGGGCACCCAGAAGCATGAATGTGTGTGTGTCCGTGATCCCCGCCCCCTTTAAGGAGAGGAAAAAGCACTCTCTCTCTCTTTTTTTTTTTTTTTTGCGGTACACGGGCCTCTCACTGCTGTGGCCCCTCCCGTTGAGGAGCACAGGCTCTGGACACGCAGGCTCAGCGGCCATGGCTCACGGGTCCAGCCGCTCCGCGGCATGTGGGATCTTCCCGGACCGGGGCACGAACCCGTGTCCCCTGCATCGGCAGGCGGACTCTCAACCACTGCACCACCAGGAAAGCCCAGCACTCTCTCTTTTTTTGTGTGTGTGCCAAGGCACGCCTCACACCAAGGCATCTGTCACTTCATAAAAGTGACCCCCCGAGAGGCCGCCACACCCTAACCCTGGGCCACGGGGCGCCCCAGCCCCGCTCGCCTTCCCGTCCCAGGGCCGGACGGTGCAGTGGCCTCCATGCACCCCAGTGTCAGTGTCGGGAGCGATTTGCTGCGCCGCGTAAAACAGCTTAGGGCCGTTACGTTTCCCGGATTGTTTTACAGCAAAAGTCGGTGTCAATGTTATGCTTTGAAACATTTAAGCAACAACAGTTTACGGTCTCAGATCTTCACGGTTCGGAAGACCAAACACTCCGCTCGCCTTGGCCAAATTGATGTTTGAAATTCAGGAGAAACCCCATCATGTTACAACAGGAGAGAATGTCCCATGAAGAAAGTGCCCAAATCACTCCAAGATGTTTCAGGTTTCACGCCTCCTGCTCTCTACGGAAACCCGTTCGTGTTCTCAGGCTTGGAGTCAAAATACACAGAAAGGGGATATTTTTAGACAAGCACATTTGGAATCAGATCGCCCGCTGCAGCGCTCACGGAAGCCTCCTGGGTATGGGGGGTGGCGATGCAGCCGCGCCTCTCTCAGGGTCCTCAGGCACAAGCTTGGGTGCCCAGTAGGGCCGGGGAAGGAGCATGGCTGGACTGGTCCCGTCCCTCGATGACACGGGGTGTTCTCTGGCAGTAGAACAAGCTCTACATGGTTTGTGTCCAAAGCACAGTCCACTCTGGGAGCCCCCCTTGCTGTCCATCCTGGTCCCTGGCGTGTGCGGGGCCCAGGGGAGCCCATGCACACGTGTGCACGCAGGTCCGGAGCATGCACGCGGGTGCACCAGTTTGTGATGGGCTCCCCAGTCGGGGCCCGGGGGACACGGGGACCCAGCTGGACATTCCCACTAGTGTGCTAGCTTTGCAGAGATGTGGGTGAGACAGACCGTGTTTTCGCTTATAATTGGAACAAACACGGCATGAAAATCGTGGAGACAGAGAATAACTACGGACCCCTGGGCTGTCTTCACAGAACCACTGCTGCTTTCATTACTGCGGTAATTCATTTGAGCCCCGTGGAGAAGATTGGAGGCTGCGACCAAAACACCGCTGGCCAGTCCAGGCGAGCTCTGCAGCTTCCAGGGCGTTGGGTCCCTTCCTTACTCCTCCTGTCGCTGCCCGCTGCTGTGTCGTGCCAGGGAGAGTTCCGCAAATAAGGTCTTCGTGGGCTGGATGGCTGCTCAGAGCAGGTGTCTGCCACCCGGCTGGATGTTCCCAGGCCTCTGATGCCCCTCTTCCCCTCCTCCCCATGACTCTTGCTCTGAGCCCACAGCCAGCGTCTGTTTTCCCAACTCAGGAAAAGCCTAGAATATCACTGAGAGTCCCGAGGACCACCCCCCTCTCCAGAGCTGGTGGGGTCGACCTTTACATCCCGCCCAGGTGGCTCAGGGGGCGACCCCGCCGACCAGTGACAGACCGGGTGTCTGCGATGGGCAGTGGGCCCCACGTGGTGGCCGTGGGCTGCCAAAGTTGAGGCCACACCTTATACCCCCGGTGTGGTCGGCCACAGGAAGAGCCCAAGGCTTGCGCGGGGATGGGGGGACGTCTCTGGTGGCCGCTGAGGTGAAGGCGTAGGCTCTACCATCTGGAGAGGGGAGGGGAGGTGGCCCAGTTAAATTTTGATTTAAAGAAACGACAGGTGACTTTTCCGCATAACTCCGTGTATTAGTGTGTGTGGGGGTCGCCACAACACATAGCACAGGGGCACCTTACACAGCACGATTCACTCCCCCCCCGTCCTGGAGGCAGGTGTCCGAGACCGGCTGTGGGCAAGGCTCCCAGGCCTACTCTCCTTGGCGCGTAGACGCTGTCTTCTCCCTGTTTCCCCCATGGCCGTCCCCTGGGCCTGTGTCCTGACCTCCCTTTTTTATAAGGACACCAGTCCGATTGGAGCAGGGCCCACGAGAGCGACCTCTCTTTAATTCGGTCTGTAAAGACCCCACCCCCCAATACCATCGCATTCTGAGGTCTGGGGGGTTAGGGCTCCAACATAACCGTTTGGGGGGACCCAGTTCAGCCCCTGGCCACGTGTCTTGTGCAATATTCGGAGCGTTCTCAGGCTAAAAGTCACTCGTTGCTCATCTAAGATCTAAACATAACTGCGCACCCTGTGTTTTTCTTGGCTAAATCTGGCTCCCCTACCTGGAAAGCCAGCGTCCGGGCCCCTCGCTCCCAGCACTGGTCCAACCCCACGATGCAGACCACGGTCTGAGGAGTGAGGGCTGCGACCCAGAAAGCCCTGGGCCGGGCAAGGCCAGCACCTGTCTCACTTGGGAGGCGGGGAAGCCCTTTATCCGGGAGGAGCAGTAGCTGGAAGAGGAAAGAGATGGCGTCTGAAGGTCCGTCCGTGACCACCCGTCACCGAAACACACACACACACACACACACGCACCCCCGACAGGAGCACGAGTGGGCACACGTCTCAGCCTCTGGACTTGCCCCGTGTGCACACAGGGATCAGGGAGATCCCAGGGGGTCTCAGGGGCGCTCATGAGTTGCTCTGAGGCCCTAAGGAGATGTGGGATTTGGGATGGTTGTTGAGGGAACTGAGGGCCAGGATGGCCTCCGGTTACTGTTTAGGGAAACACAGGCAGCCCAGGCCTCCAGCTCAAAGTGCAGAGACCTGGCGGAGAGCTGGGGGGCTAACGGTTGGGCTTGGCTTCTGGAGGTTCCTCAGGGAGCCCCAGCCTGGCCTCGATCGGGGGGCAGTTAAGAGGTTGGACCTCCCCCCACCCTGTGTGGGACCATAGTTGGGCAGGGCAGGGTGACCCCGGGCAGCCGAGGCCTGTGGGTCAGGGTCCCGACAGCCACGTTGTAAGTGGACATGTGCACCCGTGGGTCCCGGGGGCTGCGGCCGCCCCCTCCCCAGCTTGGCAGTTTGGAGGTGTCAGTGCCAGAACGGTTTTGAGCTGAAAACCCTCCGATGTATTAACTTTGCTCCAGAAGCCAGTGCGGCTGTTATTGATGCTACTTTGATCTAAAAAGCTGTCTGTTTACATTTTATTGCGTTGTAAACCCCGGGTAAGCAGGCGCGATATTTTTATGATGCCCAGTAAGGACCCTCTTGTGAGCACATCCAGGGTGGGAGAGTCTTTACGGCTCTGCTGTTAAGGTCTCTTCCCTCCTGGGGCCCCGTTTCTGCAGATCATCTGGTCACATGCGGCCCACAGATGTGTCTCCACAGAACATCTGGGCTGGGGGGGCGCTGGCTTCAGAGTGTGGGGCGGGATTGCCGCGCACAGGAGCCCTGCGGGTCACGGGCAGCCCTGTGCCGGCCTGGCCGGAGCGCCGGTCACTCCCAGGGCGGCTCCCGTGCTGCCCGGGCAGGGGCCTTGTGTGGCCATTCAGCCCCTGTGTGGCCCGGGGTGCAGCCGTCCTTCTGGCTCTTGGGCTGGCGTGGGGCGGGGAAATGTGTCTGTCGGCCCCAGCTCAAGGCGAGCCATCCCCTGAAGCAGGGACGGGCAGCAGAGCAGCCCGGGCGGCCGGCCTGGGGCCCACGGGGCAGGGGGCGGCCGTACTCACGCTCTGAGTGGACCGCGTGCCTGGTCCAGCTAGCGCTGCAGATGCAGGGCTTTCGTCAGCTTGCAGACCCGTGTAGGAGGCGTGGGGCAGGCTAGGGAACGCCGACACTGCACTGGGGCCCAGCAGGTGCTGCAGAGAGGGGATGGCCGGGCTGGGGACAGTGAGTGGGCCTCCGTCGGGCAGAGGGCAGGTGTGGGCAGAGATGGCCGGGTGTGAAGGGCGTGGAGGGTTTGGGAAGGTGTGGGGCCCCCTGGGGGTGGGCGGGTCCCTCCTGGTCTTTTTCTTTTTTTTAAGGGCTCTAATTTTGGATGAATTTCCCTTTACTCTGGAAGTTCACGGGCCAGGAGCCCAGGCTGCGGCGGGGCCGGCGTGTCTGAGGCTGGGGTCTTGGCTCTCCCGCACCTGGGACTTCTCTCCGCACGGTGGCTTTGCTGCCGGACTATGCATCGCCTGAGAACAGGGACTCTGTCTTGTCCCGTCCCTCGTACTTCGCAGCCAGACCTGCATATGGGGACGCATGTATTCAATAGTAACAAATTGCTGAATGAATGAATGTAGGCAAAGAAGAACCAATGGGTTGGTCAAGCCGTCAGGCAGGGTGAACACACTTTCCGAGCCAGGCGGGTGACATGAATGTGTCTCACATCAGGCAAGGGGAGTTCATGGGAATTACTGCAGCCGACGGCGTGTGCGGACTAAAGGCATTCAAACCCCGAGTTTGTGAAACCACCGATCAAGTGAGGGGAATTGCTTGGGGGGCCTTCATGGGAACTGCTTGACGTGGCTGCATGTCAGGGACCTCTAGCCCGGAGGCTGCTGCTTCCCCCAGAGCCCACGGGGGCTCCAGATCTTCTTGCTGGCAGGGTCAGTCGTCCTGGCCCCCGGATCCCGAGCTTTGCCTTGGGCTGGCTTGGCCTCTACTAGCCCCACCCCTTGCTCCGTTCCAAGTGTGTGCTTCTCAAATCTGGGTCTTCCTGATTTTCTGAACAGAATATCAAGACCCAAGACCTGGGAAACATGACTGAGCCGCCCTGGAGACTCCAAGTCTGAGATCAGGTGTGGGCAGGGCTGGTTCTTCCTGAGGCCTCTCTCCTCAGCATGTAGATGGCTGTCTTCTCCGTGTCCCCACAGGGTCATCCCACTGTGCACGCCCCTCCTGGTCTTGAGGGATGGTGTGGACTTAATTCTCCACCATGGCCACATGGGGTGGGGTAGCATCACAGAAGAGGGACTGGAGGCCGCAGAGCAGGACATGGGGACCCAGGACAGGAATGGGGACATAGCACAGGGACTGGAGACACGGGACAAGACATGGGGACACAGGACAGGGACGGGAGGCACAGGACAGGACATGGGGACCCAGGACAGGACATGGGGACACAGGACAGGGACTGGGGACATAGCACAGGGACTGGAGACACAGGACAAGACATGGGGACACAGGACAGGACATGGGGACCCAGGACAGGACATGGGGACATAGCACAGGGACTGGAGACATGGGACAAGACATGGGGACACAGGACAGGGACTGGAGACACAGGACAGGACATGGGGACATAGCACAGGGACTGGAGACACAGGACAGGACATGGGGACACAGGACAGGGACTGGAGACACAGGACAGGACATGGGGACACAGGACAGGGACTGGAGACACAGGACAGGACATGGGGACACAGGACAGGGACTGGAGACACAGGACAGGAATGGGGGCATAGCACAGGGACTGGAGACACAGGACAAGACATGGGGACACAGGACAAGACATGGGGACACAGGACAGGAACTGGAGACACAGAACAGGACATGGGGACACAGGACAGGACATGGGGACATAGCACAGGGACTGGAGACACAGGACAAGACATGGGGACACAGGACAGGACATGGGGACCCAGGACAGGACATGGAGACACGGGACAAGACATGGGGGCCCAGGACAGGACATGGGGACATAGCACAGGGACTGGAGACACAGGACAGGACATGGGGAGCCAGGACAGGAGTGGGCGATGCCTGGAGAGGGAGGACACCAGTGTGGCCCTGTGGGACTCCAGGCCGGGGGGACACGTGTCAACCAGCTGCGCCTGTGGGTCTCTTGCTTCATTCAATCCCCAACCCCAGGTGGAGGGCAGTATGGGGGCCTGGCTGGCTGTGCAGGGCCCTGGGCCACCTCTCAGCAAGGGCAGGGCCTCTGCAGGGCCCAGGACTGCTCGGGGGGCGTGAGAGACCCGTGTGGGGGCTGAGGCCGGGGTCTTGGAGGAGGTGGGAGGGTCCGGATGCCGTTGGACAGCAGAGCCCTTCGTTTCCGGCAGATCCCCCGTGAGTAGGGCTGCCTGGGCCCCCAGGCTTCGGTCTGAGGCTGCCCAACGGCAGCTTTTCTCTCTTCCTCTGTCTGGTTCTGCTACCTCGACTGCGTGCTTCTGGGGGCGGGGCAGCAGCCCGTCTATTCGCCTTAAAAAAATTCGTAGACACTACATTTCAGAGCAGTCTCTGATTTACAGAATATCGGGCAGGGAGTGCAGGGCTCTGCCACCTCCGCCCATTGGCAGCATCCTGCCTCAGGAGCGACACCTGTCACCATGCTGACGCACTGTCACAAATTAAGTGAGGTTCGCACACTCCCTGGGTGTGGACAGAGGCTTCAGGCCGTGAATCCACTATTTCGGGATCACGTGGAATAATCTTGGCCCCAGAAGTGCCCGTGCTGCACGGGTGTGTCCTCACCTGCATTCTCACCCCTGCAGCCCTCCCTCTGGGCCCCCGGCTCGGCATCTCGGCTCCCAGACTGGGAAGGAGCCCCACCCGTAGCACGCCCGCCCCCAGCAAACCCACCTGGGACCCACTCCTGCCCGCCCGCCCGCCTGCCCACCCGCCGTGTCCCATGGGTGCCCCTGCCCTCTGGGAACTCGGGGTGCAGGAGAAGCAGCAGGGGGATTTGAGCGCTGGCGACCCGGTGTAGGGGCTGATCTGCACAAGCCACTTCCCTTCCCCGGCCCCGGTGACCTCCGTCCACTGGCAGCTCACAGGGCTCTGAGGACACGAGGTCAGGAGCGCAGTAGGTGTGCAGGGAGGGTCAGTTCTCCTCCTCTTGTTCCCCCGTCCCCCGGTCTCTGTTCTCAGACATCCGTCACTTCGGTGGAGCCACGAGCCGGCGGTGTTTGCTTGCTAGAAACGGGGAGCCTGCCCTTCTGGGCTCCGGGGCCCCTCATCTGCCGCAGAGCCCTCTCCTGAGGACCTCGGCTCTGGAGCCCGTTGGGAAAGTGACGGACACCAAGGCAGAGAAAGTTTGAGACCACTTAGAGCAGAGACGAAGCAGGCACAGCACCCTCCGCTGGGAGCAGAAGCTGGCCTGGCCGCCGCGTCTGGATTCCTTGTGTGGGGACGCGGGGCGGGGCTTCTGTTCTGCCCTTGACCTCCGGAGCGAGGTGAAGCCACAGCAGGCCCCAGGAGAACGCTCTCTTCATCTTTTATGCTGGAAGCTTTTCAGGTAGAAAAGACCGATAAACCCAATCCGGTGGGTAATGAAAGAAAATGACGGCCCGGGCGACATGCCTGTCTGTGACCCCGGCCGGAGCCGCGTACATGCTCATTACACGCGGGGCGACCACCGGCCCTGGGCTCCGGCGTGTCATCGGCTTTCAGGAAACTGCAACCTCAGAGTTAAGTATCGGGTGAGCGGCTAATGTTGGAGAAAAGGCGGAAAGCATGCTCAGGGTGTCTGTTTTACGGCCCTTGAAGTCAGAAGTTGTGACTGTAACCCAACCCGCCTCAGCAGGAGTGCTTCCAGGATGGTCGGGGGGATCGAAGCCCGGACAACTGTGGCCGTCGGGGCCGAGAGCAGCGGGTCCTGCGCTGGCCCTAACGGGGGGAGTGGCTGAGCCACCCAGGCGGGCTAGGTGGTTGTGCGCTACTTCCAGCCTCTGCCTGAAGCAGCCGGGGTCCTGTGCCCCTGGGGTCTTGGGGACCAGGCCGCACACAGAGGCTCCCTCGCTGCAGCTCTGGTGCAAAACCCTTGTGATGCCCTGGGTGGGCCCGGCTCTGTCACCAGGACCTTTGGAAGGGGAGCTGGGCCTGGGTGTGCTCCTTCCGTGGAGGCCCTTCAGTGGGGGCAGGGCCTCCGGTGCATGCGGACCTCCTCGGCGTCTGCAGTGGACTGAACTGCGCTCCCCAGTTTCCACCTTGAAGTCTGAAGTACCTCAGAATGTGACCTTATTTGGAAATAGGGGCTTTGCCAAAGAGCGAGTGAAAACGAGGTCTTAGGGGGGCCCTAACCCAGTGGGACTTGTAAAGGAGGAAATGTGGATGTGTACAGGGAGAGGCCGTGTGAAGATGGAGCTGAGCTGAAGCGGAGGAGCCCCGAGGATTGCCAGCAGCCCACCGAGTCCGGCGCAGAGGCCGCGGCCCTGTGACGCCTCCAGACGGGGAAAGCGGGCCCCCTGCCGTCTGAGCCTGGCCGTGGTGCTGTGCGACGCGGCCCCAGGGCACGCCCCACACAGTGGCCGGGGGGCTCAGAGCCTCCGTCACCCCTCAGGGCCGTTGCACGAGGTCCGAGGAGCCGGCTCCAGCCCGGTGGACCATAGGGCAACGTTCTGCGCCCGCTAGGAGTGCCCAGCTTGGGGTGGCAGGTTCTCTGGTTGGGTCGATGCCTTCCTTGGCTTTGCGAGGCATGGCCCTGCCCTGGTGGTCCAGAGGGTGCCGACCCCACCCCGAGGTCAGACGGCAGCCTCCAGTCACATGGTCAACAGCTCCGCCCCCCTCTTTATGGCCGCCGCCTTTGCAGCATGAGAACGGCTTTGAGAAGATGGATGGGGGCATCATGGCCCCCGGCTCCGCCTGCCTGTCCCTACCTGCTTTGCACCCCAGGGTCCGAGGTGGGTGTGGTGGGCGGCCCAGGAGCCTGGCCGTGAAGGCGGCCCCTGGGCTCCCGGCTCTGCCTCTGGCTGGGTTCGGCCTGCGGGAGGCACTGCGGGACTCCCTGGGTCCCTTCCCCACGCCGGCCCCGTAACTGCCAGCTGCCTGTCCCCTGCAGGGACCCCCTGCTCAGAGCCCTGGGGGTATCATCGCTGCCCCCTCCACCCCAGCCCCGCCCGCGTCTTGTACAGGACGCCCCGCTAGCTTTCCTCTGCTTACCCCGCAGAGTGAGCCGCCTGCGTCCTGCTGGGCCCCCGCCCCACCCCAGGCTCCACCCTCCGGGCTCGAACCCCGCGATCGTGTGATCTCACCTCCTCTCAGCCCAGACTTCGCTCCACGGACACAGATGTGTCAATGGGATCGGGGGTGACATCATGACGAGTTAACTGATGGGGCCCCGCCACCCCCCGTCTTCTTCCCCCGCTGGGGGGCCGGCCATGATCGCAGGCCCAAGGAGATGTACCGGGTGAGGCTGGAGAATCGACCTGCTCTGGGGCAGAAGATTCTAGGCCTTTCTGTTTGCGGAGGATTTGGGGACGTGTGTGACTGGACCCCTCGGTGCTGGCCCGTCCCTCTACTCCTGACGAGGTGGACCTGGGGGTGCAGGGCTCCCTGGGAAGCAGGCCCCTGAGCTCAGCCCCGACCCTCCCCTGCCAGGCTGCCCTGCGCCCGGGTCACGGCGGCCCCTGTCTTGGAGGGGTGGCCTGAGCCCCCAGCCGGGCAGGCAGGGGAGGTGGCAGAGGAGGAAGGAGCTGTGTGTGCCCAGGGCCACCCCGAAGTCCTGAAAGCCTGCGGTGACCAGGGACAGTCGTGCAACAGCAGCAGAGAGGCTCAAACTAGCGGACGGGTGGGGGCATCACCGCAGGCCAGGGCTGGACCTCATCGCCAAGGGGTCGGAGGGACCAAGGCATCCACAGGTACCAGCCTGGAGCCTGAGATGCCCGGGACCCACCCGATGTCTGGGACCGCCCTGGTCTCCGGACGTCCCGGGGGTGTGGGAGAGGGGGAAGCCCTGAACTAAATCACCTTGACCCTGAAATGACCGAATCCTTCAGAAGCGAAGATTAAACAAGACTCAGTTGTTGTTGAAAGACATACTTACCGCTTTGCCCACTTGCCGTTCCCTTGGCCTGATGCTTGTACCCAGTGATCCAAGTGCACCTTCTGATGGGGGCGGGGGGCCTCGGAGTCGGAGCAAAGCCGTCGCTGTGTTGACCCAGGCGGAAGACTAAGTGGCCGGGAGTGTGCTTGGGAGGGGACAGAGCCCCTCCCCTTTCTGGCCCCGCTCTTCGTGCTGGCCTTTCCCGTGCGCTTGAATTCGTTACCCAGGAAAAGGGCCATGCGGTGGGCGGGCTGGGCTGCCCCACTCACACGTTTTTGCAATTAACTGTTCTCTGTACACCTGGGCTAGGGCTTCCAGAGAGGCCGAGAGGCCAGGAGAGGGTGGGGGTCCTGTGAGGTGACCATCACCCTCTTATTTGGGTAAGAAAGTGGGGGAGGGCAGGAAGACGGAAAATCCCTTTGGAACAATGGGCCAAAGGCGAGTCCACGTGTGTGTCCTCAGCCTCCATCCCCCAGCCTCCCTGCCCCCAGCCTCCGTTTCCCCAGCCGCTGGGGGTGAATCCTGATCGGGCAGGTCCGCAAGGCTGGCTCTGGCGTGAATCGGACCTTTATGAGCGCAGCAATGCTCAAGGGGAGATTCATGGGCCCGGCGCCTTGGACTCTGCGTTATGAATGGGGGCCCTCAGTCATTTCCTTCTCATTTAATTTATCATTTGTGCCGTCTTTCAACACCAGGCCCAGGCTAGCAATCCTGGAATGTGGGCCTGCACAGAAATGCTCCCACCGGGCGTCAGAGAAAACTCAGCGCCAGCCTCCTCCCTGGGCTGGGCACAGCGTGGGCCCCTCCAGGCCCGCAGGACAGGGCAGAGCCCGGCTCCGGGGCACGAGGATGAGGCGGCAGCCGGGAGCAGAGGCGTCTGGAGACCCTGAGCGCTCGCCCCGCTGGGCGCGCTCGGATGCTCGGGTCTCAGAGCTGAGACCCACAGACGTCAGCTTCGGGAGTGACATGTGTCCTCCTGGCTCGTGCTGGGTCACAGGACAGGTGTCTCCGGGGCTTTGCTCGTGACCCCTGGGTTTGAGTGTTTCTGTTGTTTTTGCTTTAAGAAGGTGGGAATTCCTGCCGTCGTGAGACATGGATGAGGAAGAAAGGGCCCGCTTGGCTAGATGGCCACGTTTGGTTGGGGGCAGGACCTCTGCCTCTGTGGGAGATGCCCGGGCAGAGACCCTCCGAGGAGCCTCACGGACTCAGGGAGTCCCAGGTTTGCCCCCTAGTTTCAGTGATCTGTTGAGGGTGAGAAGGAATATAAGCCCTGTGCATGTTCATTTCACCATTTCTGCCCCGTTTCCTGACCCTTCAGTTAGCACCTTCGGGGGCGCTGCACACGCTTACATGCAGGCATGCACGTGGGTGCACACACACATATACGCATTGCACACACGTGTGCACACATGTGCACGCGTGCGCGCGCGCGCACACACACACACACGCACACCCTTCAGCAGGGGGCCTGGTCACTCCTGGAGAGAAGCCTGTTGCTAAGCAAGGTGAGAAATTGTTGCTCGCCCCGGGACCGGGCGAGGTGGAGACACTTTGGGGCCAGTGGTCCTGTCTCCCAGTGCTGCCAGGAGGGACCTTGTGCACACCAGGCCCAAAGGCTCAGCTGGGAGCCCACCCTCGGTCCCCAGAGCCCAGCCTCACCGAGAGCCTGCCTGAAGTCAGCACGATGCGGGGTTCCGACACAGCCCTTCTCGCCTCGGCCCCCTTCTCAGGGAGCCCGAGCCCTGTTGCATGTGGCAGCTGTGCAGCCCCTTCCCAGGGGACACCAGAGGGAGAATTTTGCAAAGGGAAGAGCGTGTTGCAGAAACGTTTGCTGTGCCCGATCTGCAGGGTCGGTGACAAGAGTTCCTGTCCATCCCCACTTGTCCTGGGCCATCCACGGATGTGGAGACGGGCACACGGCAGGGCCACGCCCTCCATCCTGCTGTGGGCACGAGCTGGGGGCTTCCAGGAAGGGTGGAAAGAGGGCTGGCTGGCTATAGCCCCATGTCCTGGGAAGAGCACCACGGTCCCCTCTTTCCCCTGGAGTTTACAGCAGAGCTGGAGCCAACACCAATTCAGCGACGCGTGGGGGGGCATGAGGCTGCAGGGGGGGAGGGGGTGGGGAGAGGTACAGCCCTGAAGTCTGAGATCCGCCATTTGCCTCTTCTCAGCGCGGCAGAAGGTGGGCCTGGGAGGCGCGGGTGTGTCTCACCTTGCACCCCAGCCGTGCTCCCGGGAGGCCGGCCTTCAGGGTCCCGTCTGGATATTCTGTCTGGCTCCCCACCGTGGCCTGGCCTGGATTCCCACATTTGACTTCTTGTCGAGAGGGGTCTGGCAGCAGCAGCAACTCCCCACACCATGGCTGGAAATCCATTTACCTGCTGGCATCTCTGTGTTTCTGAGGATGAGACCCCAGCTGGGTGGGGACAGCTATGAGGGCACTAGAGCCTCAGGACCCAGAAGGAAATGCTCAGAGACCCACACCCCAGGGGGCCCTCCATACGGCCCTGAAGTGAAGCACGCCCCTGTGGTCTTCCACTTCCTTCCTTTTTTCTGTTGCTTTATTTTGTATCTGAATTACACATGGAAATATTTTGTCAAAGTTATACACTTACATAGTATAAGGCTAATAAGGAGAGTGGATGACCTCCACTTCTCATCAGCCTTCTGATTTCTGCCACCCAAAACAGCCATTTCAACTCCCTCAGAGTTTTTTTTTTTTTAATATTTATTTATTTGTCTGCGTCGGGTCTTAGCTGCGGCACGCAAGATCTTCGTTGCTGTGCGAGGGATCTTTTAGTTGTGGCATGTGAACTCTTAGCTGCGGCATGCGGGATCTAGTTCCCTGACCCGGGCCCCCTGCATTGGGAGCGTGGAGTCTTAGCCACTGGACCACCAGGGAAGTCCTCCTCAGAGTTTTATCTGAATTTATCTTTATGTTTTAAAATGACGTGTTTATACCTTACATCACATAACTAATTGTAACAACGTCCTGTTGCCTTTGTGCTGTCGGAGGATAAAGACTTAACCCTCTTCACATACAACTGTCAGTTTAGTCTCCCCACGATTTTTTACTACATCAGTTTTCAGGGTTTACTTTCTTAAGAACGTGTGGATACTATTCTCAGCTAAGCCACGGAAAGAACTATGATTTCATTTCCTTTCTTAAGCAACTTTTGAATTTGCCTGTATTAGCAATTGCCTTATATTTTCATTTGCATACGTTTCTATGCAGCTGTTCCTAATTAAAGAGCTGTAAGATTTCTCTAAAAATGGCCAAATGTATCCACTTTCCGTGTTTCACTTATTTATTTTCTTGGAGCTGACCCCTCAGATCCTCCTTTTTTTCCCTTCATGCTGTTCTGGTTGCTCATTAGTTATTACTTCACTTGGGACACATTTGGGAAGGAAAGGAGGTGCTATTAACCATTTTTCTCACCTCATCTGAGGTCACCAGGGCAGTGGTTGTCTTGGGACTTGCTTTCAGCATCACCGTGGGCATTTCTCTGCTTCTCTCCGGTTTTGAATTCCCTGTCTCCTGAGTCCCATTGAATCTACTTTTCGGTTTATGCCTTTGATTTACTGGAGTACATCCTCAAGTAGCTTTCTGAGAAAAGGCTCATGCAAAGTAAAAATCTGAAGCCTTTGGATCTTTGAAATTGTTTCTACTCTATCAACACTCTTGATTGTGTGTTTGCCTGGATCCTGGATCCTAGACTGGAAATTACTTCCTTCAGAATTTTGAAAATGTTTCCTCATTGTCTGGTGCCATTTTATTCCTGATAATTTGTATATGATCTGCTCCCCCCACCCCAGCCCTCAAACCTTCTAAGGGCATCTTTCCCCAATATTATGACAATTCATGATGCTATGTCTTGGGCAGGTACATTCTCCTTCCTGAGTCTCTCCAGCTTCCTTTGTTTGCCCTCCTGGTGAGCAGTTGGATTCCTGAATCGGGCTTCCAATTTTTAATCCTGTCTCCCTTCTTTCAGAGAAGAAGGAGGGCTGGCTCCTGGTTTGATTCCAGGTCTGCCACTGACTTAGTTGTATAACCTTTGGTAGGTCCCTTAAACCCTTTGAGCCTCAGTTTCCTCATCTGTAAAATGGGCTTAGTTGATAGGGCTTCCCTCATAGAGTTCTTGGGGGTTAAATGGAGCTGACCTATAATGATGATGATTTAAAGTGGGCTTCCTCTAAAGCAGACCCCTCAGAGGCATTTGGATTATAAGGAGGGCAGCTCTGTGTTGGGGACAGGGCAGGTGGGCCTCACCCTCATGTGTTGCTGTGTCACTGCTGGTAGTGGGGCCCCTGCAGGACGCCAGCCTTCTCAGTGATGCTGCCCTGCCACGCGCCACGGACCCTCACTCCTGGGTGTGCTCTGTCCCGGCTCCCTGGGTAGGGCCATGTGCCCACGTGTCTCAGGCAGAGTCAGGGGCTGCGTTCTGTCCTGGGGCTGCCCAGCGACTTTGGCAAGTCACCCCCCTGCTGGCCTCAGTTTCCCCGTTCAGAACCGGAAAGCCCTGCCTTGCTGACCCCTGAGGACCCCCTCCCCTCTGCTCCCTGGATCGGGCGCCCTGGGAGCTGTGTTCACAGCCAGGGTCCCTTCAAACCCAGTGGCCCCTCGGTGTGGCCCTTCCTCTCACCGAGGACACATCCCTTCTGTATAAACTTCCAGCCCCAGGCTGACCACAAAGACTTGTTGGAGACAAAGCTCATCTATTTCTCCCCCGTCCCGCCACCTCTGGCCTCCGGGTCACCCTGGATGCGGGGCCGCGGCGCTGCCATTGTCCTAGCCCCTCTCTCTGCCTTGGCAGGGCGCCAGTCTTCAAAGTTCCTGATTTATTGTCTTTGAAATGACCCGCAGATGTGGCTGCGTCTGCTGGCTGTTGCCAATTAAAGTGCCGGGGGGCACTGGCCCTCCTAGCCCAGCCAGGCCTTCCTCCCAGGGTTTGGGGCTGGCTCAGCCGTGGGCGCTGGGTTGGTCCTGCAGGGGCTCCTGGGGACGCGGAGCCGTGGAGGCCATGAACGGGAACACGAGGACGGGATGGCCAATCACTTCCTGGACACGGCCTCTGATGTGCCCCCTCACTCCGGACACCCACGTTCGCAGGCCCTCAGGACGCCAGTGTGGGAACCAGTGATTTCCATTTGGGTGCACGATTCCAACCCTGGAAAGGGAATGCACTAAGTGGTGAGAGAGACAGAGACAGAGACAGAGACACACAGCTACCACGAGGGACCTGCACGCAGCTACCGTGAAACAACTAGCCACTCTCTACCTTGGCTACCCCATGCCACACCCCACGGTGCCGCACCTCAGGGCCAGTGCTGGCCCAAGACCACCCATTACGGATGTGCCTCGGACCCCCCCACCATCTGATAGTCATGCAACCTTACTTTAAAAATAAAGGTGACCCATTAAGTAAATAAATGCTTGTTATGAACACATCTACGGAACTTTTTGTATTCATAAACCCACCCATGGGGAACACTGTTCATGCCAGGGCTGGGTCCCCTTTGGTTGACCATCAGCCCCTGTCTGGAGAAACCCTGGGGGGCGGGTGGAATTGGCCTCCAGAGCAGGGGCACCTGAACCGCTGGGCTGTCCGCTCCCACCTTGATGTCCATCTCTCTGTCACTCCTACAGAGTCAAGGCCCCCCGGGGACCCTGCATGGGGCGGGGGGACCCTGCCAGCCGGGGCCTTTCACAGGCGGGATCAGAGCCGAGCACAGCCCTTAGCCTTCAGAACAGGAGGACGGAACTCGGATGATTTAAAAGTTCTCTTTAGTGTCTCCCAACGAGGGTGTGTGTGAGCGTGCCAGTGTGTGTGTGTCCGTGTGTGAACGTCAGTGTTGTCGGTGTGTGTGTGCGCGTCAGTCTGTGTTAATGTGTGCGTGCGTGTGAGCACGTGTGTGTGCATGTCAGTGTGTGGGTGGCACTTGGCTTTCCTCCGGGGACCCCTCTTGGCACAGACCTGCCTGGGGGGTATCCCTGAGCGCTCTTTGCCAGGACAGAGGAGCGGGCTTTTATCTTAGAGGCGATCTGGAGTAAAAGTGTCTATACAGATGTCTGACATCTGATAACCTGACTTGGCTGAAATCTTAATAACCACATAAAAGACTTACATTTTTCTCTTAAGATTTAGCAAGTATTTTGCTATGAAAATGAACGTGTGCAATTCCATACATGTGCAGAAGGGTTTGGCCTGGAAGGCGGGCTGTGAGCCTACAGCTTCTGGGAGCGTGTGGTCAGGATGGGCCTGGGGAGGGAGGGGGTCCGGGGGCTGGGAGTGACCGGCCTCCCTGCAGCCCGTGAGAGGCTGCTGCCCTGGAGCTCTGGGCCCCTGATGGGCATCGGGGTTGGAGCGCTCAGCGCACTTGACGGAAACCGTCCATCCCTCTCAGACACGCAGTCCCCTCGGCAAAGCACCGGGGGCCACCATCCGCGGCGCTGGGAGCGCCAGCCGAGCCTCCCTCCAGATGAAAAGCCGCATTCGCGGGTCAGTCGGTGCCATTTCAACAGCCTCTGTCTGTCCCAGAACACCCGCTGGCACCAGCCCCGACCCCCCACCACGTCTAGGTGAGAAATGCATTCCCCGCCTGGCCTGGTACCCAGACCCTAGCTCCTGTGGGCGGCGCTTCCAGATTTCACACTGACTTTTGACCCTCGGCCCCCTTCCAGCCTGGCTCTGGGTCGGGGAGCAGCCCATGTGGGTGGGGCAGGCAGTCACCCCAGGAGGGTCACCTACGTGGTCACCACTGGAGGACCAGAAGCAGGAGAGGGCTGCGGGAACCAGCGGAGAATCACGTCGTGGGGCTGGCGCGTTGGCGCCCGCGTCTCGTGGAGAGAACTGTCCTGTCGGCCTGTCTGTGACCACAGAGCCGCCCACCTGTCTGTGTTGTTGGATACTTTAAATACTCATTAAGAATTTGTCTACACGTACAAGCAGAAAGGCCCCCAAACCACCAAACTGAAATCAAATGAAGGTGCCTGCGGTGTGATCTAAGATTTATTTCCCGTGACGAGGAAGAAATTCTTGCGCACTGGGAACCGGTCAGTTCCGGGTGGGTCTGCGGCCTCAGGAACCTCAGTCCCCTCTGGCTCCCTCACCCTTGGCAGTTAAAGCAGGCGACTCCCCATCGGGACAGCGGCTACCCTGCTGCCCACCGTCTGGTCTTCGCCCGGCCCCAGAACCAGCCGTGAGCCACTGCTCGTGGGGCTTGAATAACACAGAGGTTGGAGGTGCGGGCCAGCTGCAGCTTCTGTTTCTGCTGGAGCCCTGGGCACCACGATTTAATGGATTAGTCAAAATGACGTGAGAGAACGGATCTCTGATTTACGACCTGCAAGTTTTTGCTGACTGCGGCGTGTTTTTCCAAGCCCTGCGTTTTATGGTCTTGGGCACATAAGGCCTTTGCTGTTTCCCTGATTTTGCCCTCAGGGCTCATCCCTGGACCCTTTGCCCAAGGCCTCTCCAGACCTTTAAAACAGGAAGTTTAATTTTATAGAATTAGAAAAGAGAAAACGGTACTTAATTATCTGGCTAAGAAACAGCACTGCCCTTTCTTAATGTTAGTAGCTAATAAAAGGCCGCTCCTGGAGGTAACTACTTCTGGTCCAACGCCCTACAATTCTGGCTATTTGGGTAGAATGTTTTATGAGCTGTTATATATGGCACTACGGTTTTTAAGCTCTGCTATGACATATTTCTCTCAAGATTTATTAGGAATTTTTATTTAAAACAATATATTAAATACGGGAGAAAAAGTAATCTTAGGTAAAATTCAAGTATTAGCAAAACATAACAGGGCCCCAAACCTCTTTTATTTGAAGTTATCCCCCTTCTACCCACCCCCTCCGCCCACTGCTGCTATAAAAAACATTTGGGGAAAGATGACTGTTGGCTGCGTCATTAATTCAACGTGGCTTCCAACCGGCTCTAATCAGGGATCAATTTCAAGGCCAGTTGCCACTTAAGTGATTTTATGGAAACAGAACAATGAACTGTGCCCGCCAGGACCCCTGGCGCCTTCCTGGCTCCCACTAGACCCTGAGGATGTCCATACAGGCCTGGGCCCCAGGATCCTCTCGGTCCCCCACCCAGAGGCTGACTCTTCCGCCTTCCGCCCCCAGAGGCCAGGAACTTGGGGACCACCTGCCTCGTGTGTCCTGAGCCGCAGCCCCACAGGGAGCCTTCTGTGTCATTTGGGGACATGTCTTCTCTCCCCCGAGCAACTATTGCTCATCCACAGAGGCTCCAAAGACCAAGCTTGGTGAAATTCAGCCTTGGCAGTGGGGAGGGGGACTGGGCAGAACCAGGGCACTGGGGCCAGGGGGCTGAGATGCCTCGGGGAGTGAGCCCCCATCGTCCCATTGGACCGCACTAATTCAGCACAAACTCAAGGCAGAGTGTGAGATGGTGAAAACAGAGTCCCAAGTGTGGCCCTTCTGAGCCCGGATCCTGCAGGTCTCACCCCTGACGCCAGCCCTGCGTGGGGTGGGTGCCTTTGGGAGGGGACCACGTGGAGGCTTAGAGCAGAGCCTGGGGCGTGGCAGGCTCAGCCCGGAGCAGACAGCCGTCGGAGGGCAAAGCAGCTTCTCACTCACCTGGGGGCCCCGGCGTGGGTGGGCCCCCCTAGGCCCCTTGTCTGTGCCCTCTGCTCTCCCAGCAGCTGTCCACTGAGCGCCAGTCACGTGCTCGGAGGTGAGGGCCAGCCAGGGAATGGGGTGGACGAGCCCCCGCCCCCGTGGGCTGGACAAGAAGCCCGGTATTTACAGCCTGTGGTCAAACGTGAGGAAGAGAACGAACGGTGCAGAGGGAGAGGGGTCCGCAAGGGGGCCCTTGACCGGAGGTCTGGGGATGCCTCGGACGAGCCAGCCTTTCTGCTGAGACCCCAAGGGTCGGCCCAGCGGGAGATGTCCAGGCCGTGGGGAGACCTGGGGGTGGAAGAGGCCAGGAGGCAGATGTCTGCCAGGGACGGGGGCACAGTGAGTGGGCATTGGGGAGCTGGGTTGGGACCTTTCTTTGGGATCACGGCCTCAGCTCCACTCCCGGGACAGTGGGATAACCTCCAGGGCAGGTGTGCCCGGTAACACTTCCTCTCGGCTGGGCCCTTCCTGGGGAAGGCAACCTTGTTTGCAGACAGGACGCCCTGGAGAGCACCTGTCGCTCTCCACAGTCACTGGGCGATGGGGCGGGCACGGGGCTGCTGCCCAAGCCGCCTACACGCAGGCAATTAAAAGGATATCATCCTCATCAATTACAGCGGCCCGTGCTTCCGAGAAGGCCTCCTCCCCAGCTGTGTGCCTACCAGTTAGCCGTGTGTAGTTAGCTAATTTGTGGGCGTTCAGGAGTTGTGCAAATATTAACCTTTTGAGCCTTTTAGGGCCCCTCGAATCTGTCTGTATTATTGGGCTCTCACCTGGCCTGCTCAGGGTCAGCACGGTGCTGCGTGTTTAATCAACACCACCGAGGCCACCTTTGTACACTGGGGGGGTTGGCACTGGCTCGGAAGTGGTCCCGGCTGCAGGGCTGGGCCGACTCCATGGGTGCTGGTGCTGGTGGGCACAGGAGTGAGTCTCACGTGCTGTCCATGCAGGGCTGGCTTCTGGTGCCGTACTAACCTCTCAGCCTGGATGGCCGGGAATGCCAGGATCCCAGAGGGAGGAGGGATGCCCTAGTTCCGTGTCCCTGGCAGGCATACTCAGCTGGTGACCCCATTGCCTGTGAGCCTGGCGGCCCCTCCCCCTGCACTCACAGCGTAAGGACAGCCCTGCTCTGGGACGGGATCTAGTGGTGATAACCAGGGCACTGCTTCTAGGTCCTGCTGGCGCAGGCAGGGGATGTCGGTATACACTGTGGGGCTGGGGACTGGCTGGCATCCACGAGCCGATGGCTCCTGTCCTGGGGTGAACGTGGTCTCCCCCAAATTCATGTCTACCCAGAAACTCAGAATGTGACCTTATTTGATTTGGAAATCAGGGCTCTGCAGATTTAACTAGTTAGGATGAGGTCGTGTTGGGTTGGGGACCCCTAACCCACGTGAGAGGCTGTGTGACAAGATGCAGGGTCGCAGTGATGCGGCCACAGCCCAGGAGCGCCCCGGCTTGCAGGCGGCCTCCCAAAGCTGGAGAAAGCCAAGGAAGGGGCCTCCCCTTGGGCCTCCGGAGGCAGTGCAGCCCTGCCCACACCTTGACTGGGGGATCCTGTCTTTCAGGGCTGAGAGAGAATCCATTTCTGTTGTTTTCGGTCACTAGGTTCGCAGCACTTTGTCACGGCAGCTCCAGGAAACGATTACAGCTCCAAACAGATGCCTTCAGTAGCTTCCCTTCCTAGCTCACACGTTCTTGTGATTTTTGAAATCTACCCAATCGTATATCTGTTTCGCTGCAAAAGAGGAACGAGTGATTCCACGGGCCGTCAAGCAGGAACATTGCTGGGTCTGTCCTGTGAGTCACTGCCCCCCTGGCCTGCCGCCCCATGCGCCAGGGTTGCCCCAGGCTGTAGGACAGTAGTGATCAGCAGAGAATCTGCTACCAGCCAGGCTGGGCTCAAATCCCTGCCCCATTGCTTTCCACCTGGGGCAGTGCCCCTGGAGGTTCGTGGGGGCTGGCCTTGTCAGCAGGCGGAGGGTGTGAGCTTGTCTTCGGGGAAGAAACAGGTCTTGCAGGGAGAGAGTGGGGAGAAAGCACGGGAGCCTCGGCTTGGGGGTCATCTGCAGGGTGGGGGGGGCAGGTGAGCGGCAGAGGGCAAGTCTGGGCTCTCTGGGTCCCTGGCTTCCTGCTGGGCCCACAGCACCCAACCTGGGAGAGCCAGCACAGGCAGCTCCTGCGTGGCCCACCTGAGAGGGTTCCCTGCCCAGAGAGCCCGGGCTTCTGTTCCCTCCTAAGAGCTCAGGCATGCACACCCGCGAGCCCCAGGGACTCCCCCCAAATCTCAGTAAATGCTCCGCGTTGTCTGGGGCAGTGACCGAGGCTGGCTTTGCTTTCACTCAAACCAGTCCTGCATCTTCACTTTGCCTAAGCGGAGCCTTCGTAGATAGATCTATTTTGGGTAACCTCTGAGCTGAAACATACTTGTGGGATGAGACAAGCCTCTGGGTCATGCATTCGATGCCATCTTCAAAGGCGAACTCAGAATGGAAACCGGATCCACAACCCTGGGCAGGGTGGGCGGAAGGGGCAGGTCCAGTGCCATCGGAGGCCCTTAGTGAGGAGGCGGGGGATGGATTCAAGCAACTGCGTGGCTGGAATTCCGGCACGTGGAAACGCGGAGCGTCCAGAAGTGTCATCCAGGGTTAGAGACTTGCCCAGAAAATCTCGGGCAGCCGTGGAGACAGCGAGTTCGGCTGGCCCTCACCCGCTCCTCAGAGCTGCCGGCCGCCTGCCTCCACCAAGATCAAACCTGCGTGGGTGGGAGGTGGGTGGCAGGACAGGTGGGTGCGGGGCCGACCTTCCTTGACCTGGTAGCTTGGAAATGTGGGGAACCAGCGTCTGAGTGGGGGCTGTTCATAGCCTTGAGCTGCAGACACCTACCAGGAGGAAGAACTTCTGTCCCCACCCCCTCCAGCTCCCAGGACCCGCCTACTCCCCCCTCACCCCCTGCCCCGTAGCAGGAATGTGCTTCCCCATCCAGAGTCAAAAGTAGCTGAGAAGTGGGGGTGAGATGGCAGCCTTGTCAACCCCATGTGGAGATCATGGCCCTGGGGAAGCTTGTTTTGGGCCTGAGTGTCCAAGGGGACAGACAGCCTGTGCCCATCAGGGGATGGGGGATGGTGAGGGGGAGGGCAGAGACCCTGGCTCAGATGAGACAGGGTTTTCATCCGAGCTCCTAGGCTGCAAGGCCGGGTCCAAGAAGCTGGGGTGATGTGAACAAGAAGAAAGGAGATGGGGTTGGAAGTGGGGAGGCATGGAGGTGGGGGGCAGACCCTGCCCGAGGGCAGGGGGAACAAAAGTGGCCTTTCTTCATCTCTCGGCCACTCTCCCTCTGGCCTCTCCTTTCTCTGCCCAGGCCTCTCCCAACTCTGTGCTTCTTGGTCTCCTGGCTCTGCTTCCCCGGCCCAAACATCTCCTCTCCACCCTCCACGTCTGTGTCTCTACCCATTCCCTCCCTCTTTCCCTCCCTCTCACTCCACCTTTCCCTCACCTCTCTCTCTCCTTTCAGCCATGAGACTCAGAGGTTTGGTCTGATGGTGTCTGAGCTGGGTGACTGGGGACCATGACCAAGTGGCCATGGTCAACCAGCAATGCTGCAGCTGTGACAGGTCAGGTGGGATACAGCACGAGCTTCTGAGGGGCAGATGTGAGGGACTCTTGTGTTTACCATTTCTTGCCGTGAGAATCCTTGCACCCAAACTCACAGCTGGATTCCACTCTGCTGTGGTCCTCTGGCTACCCTGGCCCTTCCCGGTGGTGCTCAGTGCCCAGACCTATTGGGAAGATCTCCTTCACCATCCAGTTTCCCCTCGGGCCTCAGTTAATGCCTCGGGCCTCACAGCTTTGTGCCTGTGCCTCAGAAAGTGAACTGTGGACCAGAGAAAGACTTTTGTGAACAGTAAAAGCAAATAGATAATTCAGACCAACCCTCCCACTGAAGACAGACCAAACCAGCTTGAATCAGAGTCCAGAAAGCAATGGAGAATTAGAGGAACATAATGCAGGCGACAGTCAAGGGGCGCTTAGTGTTTAGGGCTGCCTCTCCCCTCGCAGCATCTCGCTGGGACACTGAGAGTCTGCAAATCGTCTCATTGCCTGAAGTTGGACTAAGGTGGTCCTGGGTTAGAGTGGCTCCTTCTGCTTGTCAGAAACAAACATGTGTCCTCTGGTGAGGAAGACATTAATAACATAATTCTAAGCCTCAGATTATTTTTAGTTATTTAAAAAATATAATGATTGGCACTTGACAAAAAATAACTAGATATATGAGGAGATAAGACAATGTAAATGAAAACCAAGAAAACAATAGGAAATATAGACAGACTTGCAGGAGCTCCAAATATTGGATTATCAGACACAAACATTAAATGAGTTAGAATTTTATCAGAAAGCTAAAAACTATAAAAAAGAACCAAATGAAAATCAAGAACCTAAAAATATAATAATAAACATTAAGTCAATGGATACATTGGACAACAAATTAGACACAGATGGAGAGAGAATTAAAGAATTGGAAGACTGATAGGAGAAAAAACGATCTGCAGCAGCAAGAAAGAAAACTATGGAAAATACAGATGAGAATTTAAGACTCATAGGGAATAAAGCGAACAACGCTACAGACTTCTAATTGGATCCAAGGGGAAGGAGAGAGAGAGAGAGAACAGAGAGAAGCAATATTTGCCTAGATAATGGATGAAAAATTTCTAAAATTGACAAAATACATCCAAAGACAGATTCAAGAAGTCCTACAAAGCCCAAACAGGTCCATGAAGGTTCAGGTTACAGATGTGAGGAGGGCTATGAAAAGATGGTGGAGGAATCACCGTGGTGAAGAACCATCGCCCATCCAACTTCACTGGGAAGATATTGCAACAATAATGAACCAATATGTCTGTCTATCTAGAATTATACAGACAGCAAAAGTGTATTTCAAGAAAGAAAGCAAATAAAGAAATTTCTAGACAAACAAAATCTGAGAACTTGTCACCAGCGGATGCTCACTAAAGGAAACAGTGAAATGTTCAAAAAAAGCACTGCAAACTGTAAACATATGGTTTAATCTATATGAAAATTGACTGTATAAACAAAAATTAACAATGTCTGGGGTTTTACATATGTATATGGTTAGGATGCATAATATAAAAACATGTAAGTTGGGGAGAATAAAATGGAATTAAGCTATTCTAATGTCTTTGCATTGTCCTTTGACCTTGACTTCAAGGATGGATGCTATAATCTCTAGAGTAACTGCTAAGTGAATAGAAATATATGCATAAATAATGACATAATGGGGGATGAGTTAATTTTAAAAGTTGAAAGAATCAAAAAAAATCAAGAAAGGAGAAGAAAAGGAGCATAGATCATTCAGGGCAGATAAAAAGTAAATGAAAAGATATATTTAACCACAAATATATCATTACTTTCATTAAATGCAAATAAAGTGCTCTAATTAAAAAACAAAACCTGTCATGCTCAATAAAAACAACATCCAGGGGCTTCCCTGGTGGCGCAGTGGTTGAGAGTCCGCCTGCCGATGCAGGGGACAAGGGTTTGTGCCCCGGTCCAGGAAGATCCCACATGCCTTGGAGCGGCTGGGCCCGTGAGCCATGGCCGCTGAGCCTGTGCTTCTGGAGCCTGTGCTCCGCAATGGGAGAGGCCACAACAGTGAGAGGCCCGCGTACCGCAAAAAAAAAAAAAAAAACATCCAAATACATTTTGTTTATAAAAATCTACATAAGAAAAATCCAAGTATAAATTATTTATAAAAGCTACAATCTAAATATAAGGATAAAAGCAGGTTGACATAAAAAGTTTTAAAAAAATGTGCTAGGAAGGACTTACATTAGAAAACTGGAGCAGTTGCACTGAGACCAGATAAAGTAGACTTCAAGGCAAAGAGCATTACCAGAGAGAAAGGTGGACATTTTATGTTGATAAGATGTTCAATTCACTGTGAAGATTTATGGATTCTAAATGCAAAGCCACCTGATAACATATTCTCAAATAAATAGAAATAATAATAAATAAAGCAAGAATTGATAGAATTAAAAGAAGAAAATGACAGATTCAGAGTGGATCCTGACACAAATCTCTCAGCAACAAATTGAACAAGTAGACAAAATGTCATGAAGGATATAGAAGATTTAAATAACATGATCAGCAGCTTAACCTCATGGACATGGATATGCCATGCACCTCCAAATGCTAATATATATATATATATATATATATATATATATATATATATATAAAATAAAAGTTTTAAAACATTTCAGAGGATCAGAATCATGTGGAATTAAACTAGAAATAAAAAACAAACAGATAACAATAATAAAAACCTTGAAATTTTGGGAATTAAGAAAGATATTCTAAAATAACTCACAAGTCAAAGAAAACAATCCCTTTGGAAATAAAAATGTTTAATGACAACCAAAAATATGTTACACCATAATGTGTGGTATGAAGCCAAAGTATTTTTTGAAGGTAAATTTATACCATTAAGTGCATTAAAAAAGAAGGAAAAAAAAGGAAATCAATTATATAAACGGTCATCTCAAGAAGTAATAAAAAAAAAAACTCCAAAAAAAGTAAGAAGAAGAAAATGATAAAGAGAAGATATTGATGAAATAGAAATTGAAGGTAAGAAAATAAAATGCAAAATAGATTCTTTGCAAGACTAATAAAATTAATAAGCCTAAGAGAGAGAGAGAGAGAGAGAACAAAAAAGTGCAAATAGCCAATGTTAGGAAGGAATAAGGGGAAAATCACTACAGATTTGGAAAGTATTTTTAAAAGATTTTATGCTAATCAATTAGAACATGTGACTGAAATAAAGTTCTTAAAATATAAAAGTTAAAACCATCATAAGAAGAAACTGAAAATCTAAACAATTGTATAACTGTTAAAGAAATTGTCTCTGTAATGAAAACCCTTCCCCCAAAGAAAACTCTAGGTACAAATTAACTTGCCTGTTTAATTCTATCAGCATTTAAGAAATTATGCCAGTCTTATACAAACTCTTGTATTGAAAGAGTCACTTTCAACTGAAAGTGAAAAAAGGTCACTCTCCTCAACTAGGTTTACAAACCCAGCATAATCTTGATACCAAAGAGGGACAAAGACATCACAAGAACTGTCACACAGAGCGATTGTTCATCACTTCTGCATTTGGATTCAAAGATCCTAAACAAACATTAATCAACTCAGAATCATCCGTATATAAAAATAATATAACTTTGGATAAACTACAAGCTCCTAATGTATAGCACAGGGAACTGCACTCGGTTTATCCTGTGATAAACCATAATGGAAAAAAATATAAAAAAAGAATGTATATGTATCTAAGTCACTTTGCTGTACAGCAGAGATTGGTACAACATTGTAAATTAACTATACTTCCATAAAAAAAAAGAAAAAAGTAATATAATTTGACTAGGTTAGATTTTTTTCTAGGAACAAAAAATTGGGTTAAAATTCATAAAATTAATCAATGTAATTAAGCACATAAATGGAATAGGGTGAAAAATCACATGATAATCTCAATAAATTAAGAAAAGCATATGAGAAAATTCAATATCCATTCACAATTTAAAAAAATTAACAAACTAGGAATTGAAGGCAGCTTCCTTAACCTGACAAAGTAAATATGCAAAACCTACAACAAATATCACACATGATGGTGAATTGTTGAAAGTTCTCCAAGATTGGGAACAAGACAAGAATGCTTGCTACTACAAGTTCTGTTAAATTCTAGACTAGTGATTCTAGCTAGTGCAATAATGCAAGAAAAAGTAATAAAAGTTATAACTATTAGAAAGGAAGATATACTGTTGTCAAAATTTATAGGTGATATGATTATGTAAATAAACTTTGAGTCTATAGATTCATTATGAATGTTAATAAGTAAGTTTAGCAAACATTTCTATATATTTTAGCAACCAAGAGAAAATAAAAATTTTTTGAAGTTACCATTTATAATAGTACCGAAAATATCAAATGCTGTGACGAATCTAGTGAAAGATATGCAAACTTTATCACAAGAAACTATAAAACACCAGAAAAATTCAGGAAAGCATGAATTAATTAAGGGGTATATCATATTCATAGATTGGAAAACTCAGGTGAAGAAGTCTACTGCTACAGATCGATCTGCAGAATCAATGCAACCACGATAAAAATCCCATCCATTTCTCTGTGGAAACTTATAGCCTAATGTTTAAATTTATATGGAATCAGTGAATTTGGAAGAGCCAAATCACTTGTGAAGAACAAAGAGGAAGTTCTGGCCCCACAGATAAAGCAGGTCTTACAAAGCTTCAGCACTTAAGCAATGTGAGATAGTTACAAGGACAAAGAGACAATTGTCAGAGTAGAGATACAGAGCCACCCATATAGGGACACCATCCATATATGGTATATGGCACAGTCCTAGGGCCCTGGGCCCCGGTCAGGAGAGAGGCCCTGCTCTGTCGGCACTGCATGGGGCAGGGCAGAACCCGTGTCCCCAGGACCTCATCTGATGGGCAGCAGAGTGGGGGATGGGACTGGACATAGCACTGCTTCCTCATGTTGACCCCTGGGCAACCTCCTGGGCTGGAGCCCAGTGGAGGGAATCTGTCCTTCCCCAGAATGCCCACGAGCAACAGCGTCTTCATCCCATGGTGGGGGGATCTGCTGAGTTAGAAGACACATGACTGCTGTTGGCTGGAAGCATTGCAATAAACAGGTATGTCTCCAATGACAAGGATGTGTGTGGCACCCCCGGGGTTGTGCCCTGGCCTGGGCGGGTGGACGAACAGTCCACTCCTCCCCAGGAGCTCAGGGCATCCAGGTGAAGTAGCCAGGCCAGCCTGCACACGGCCTCCTGGGCCACCTTCTGCTCTATTCAAGGTGTGACTGTCACCATCCCAGCCAAGCGCGGTTACCACGGGGATCGCCGGGGCAGGGGAAGGATGCTGTCCTGGGGACTGAAGTGGATGGGGGCAGGCAGTGGTGGTTAGAGATTCCTGAAAGGCCAGATCGTCATGGCAGGATCCCCAGGTTAGCAAGAAGGGCCCATATGTGCTGGTTTCTTGCGCCCAGCCAAGGGGCAGGGCTGAAGCACTGACCAGTTGGTTGACAGGGAAAATAAATTATAGAAGAAATTGACTGTAGAAATCTCGAGGCAGCCTGTGGTCACTGCACTTTCTCTTTCTGCTTTAACTAGAGATAAGAAGAGATGCCAGTAAAGAGGAGATGCAAATGTCAGTTAGTGAGAAGTTCCAAAAAAGTCAGAGGAGGTGGGACAGCTTTATTCCCTTGCTAGGAGGAGCAAAAGATGGAGGGAAGACCCCGTGGGACCCCCATGCACGTTTGCTGTGTGCTCCGCCTGCCTCATTGGCCAGCGGAGCCCTGGGATCCCCGTCCCGGTTGGGACGCACAGGGCAGGTGAGACCAGCCACCCAAGGACACCAAGCTGGATGGGCCCCGGAAGACGCAAAGGGAGAGATGGACATCGTACCTGGGTGTTTTCATTCTTCTGGATTTTTCTCTAAGTTACAATTTATTAGATATCATTAAGCCAAAACATATTTAGTTAACCAAAGTGTTCAGTTAAGAACATGGAGGAAAGTGATAAAAATTTAAAACTACAGCTGTTAAGGAGGGGATCATGCCTTCCTTGATCCAGCCTTAGGGGAGCTGGTATGATTCCCCCAGGCCGGCCCGGGCGGCCGGAGCTCACACAGGGCATTGCCGTGGCCTCACCTGGTAACCGCGTCTTTGGCCCGTCACCTGTGATGGAGACAGCCTCATCAGCACGTGGCAGAGGCTTGCTCATGGGCGGGATTCTCCCCACTCTAGGGAAGCTTTCAGAGGGAGACAGGGCAGGCCAGTATCGCCGCCAGCCCTTGGATGGACCCTGGCCTGCCCTCCCCCGGGGCACCCGGGGAGGGGGGAGGGAGGGATATCTGCCTTCTGGAGTTGTTGCAGGTGACGGGGCTGGTCCGTTGCTAAGCCTTTGACAGTTGGGCCAAATAAACATTGCCTCCCCAACCCAGCGAGGACCTCGAAAGGACCCTCGGCACGTGGGCTGAGCAGGCTTGTGTCCCAGGCTGTCCTTTCCTCGTGGAATTCTCCTCTGCAGCAGGTGCTAGCGTTGGCAGTGGACTTGCAGCTGCCCGTGAGGCCTCCAGGGTCTGAGCACAGCTGCGGAACGTTCAGACATCAGCACCTTCACCCTCGGCTCTTTGTGACAGACTCAGGTGGGGGGAAGGGCAGGATGGGCCGGGAAACCCTGGGAGCTGGGCCACTAGGGTCGCCTGCCACCTGTCTCATGGGGGCCTGGGGATCACCCACCTGCGAGCCCTCCTCGGGGCATAAATGAAGGTGTAAATGAGGTTCCCAGAGAGATCTGACTTCTCCTAACCCCTTTCCAAACATAAGCCCCATTTGACATCAGATAGCATGAAACAGGCCTCAGTGGCACACGCCTAACCCCGCCTGTGGGAGTGTTCCCGCGGGGGGCTGTCCCCTCTCGTGGGGCTTTGGCCTCTGGTTTGGGCCCTGAGTGTCCTGGGAATGTTTTCCCTCCTGGTCCCTGCTTCTCAGCAAGACCCCTGCTCCAGGGCTGGGGTGCCGGTGCCCACCTCTGCTAAGCGTTTCTCTAAGAATCTCAAATTGCCGGCAAAGAGTCTGAGCTGGGAAGGCCGGGCTTGCAGCCTTGGTGTGTGCACGTGTGGTCATGACCGCCAAGTAACTGTGCTGGCCGAGAAATGGAAGCCCTCAATCCAGGGATGACAACTGGCATTTTAGAGACAAGATACTAGCGCGACCGGCAAACGAGCAGCCGGGCTCTGGCTCCCTCTGTGTCTCACCAGACATCTGCGTGGGCACGTTTCTTCCACGGGCTCAAGGGTCTGACAGACCCGTGGGCGGCTGTGGGGTGCTGGAGGCCTGGCTGGGTTATAACCCTCGGAGTCCCCGCAACTCTGTTTTGGAGGACAGAGCCCGCCTCTTTGGCGAGCTCCTGTGTTACGGGCTGAACTGTGTCCCTGCCCCTCACGATTTATAAGTTGAAGCCCTAACCCTCAGGACCTCTGAACGTGACTGTACTTGGAGATGGGGTCTTTACAGAGGGGATTAAGGTAAAATGAGGCCTTATGGGTGGGTCCTAATTCAAGGACAGGTGTCCTAATAGGAAGAGGAAATCAGGACACAGACATGTACAAAGATGAACAAGTGAGGACACGGGGAGAAGACGGCCATCTACACGCCAGGGAGAGAAGCCTGGGGAGGAACCAGCCCTGTCCACACCTGGATCTCGGATTCCAGCCTCCAGTACTGGGAGAGGATAAGTGTCTTTGTTGAAGTTCCCTATCTGTGGTGCTTTGTTGGGGCAGCTGAGTGGCCTGCCAGGGCTGGACCGACAGGAAGGCATCTTGAGGCTGGGGTGTCTCCTGCCCACTCCTCCAGCACAGCTGCTGCGAGGATGCTGGAGAGAAAGAGGGGCAATAATGCCATGTGGATGGGAGAACAGACATCTGGGTGTCACTCTCGCCAAACAAATATTTGCTCAGTGCTTTCTGGAGGCGAGTAGCGTGGACGCAGCTCCGGGCACGCAGGGCCCACAGGCTATTAGCGGAATTAATAGTCACTTAGAGAAACTAACAAGAACATATGTGACAGTTTGGCTTGTTGCTCAGCAAATACTCACCCCTCCTCTTCGGCTGTGCAGGGTGGCCCCCACTGTGAACTTTGTGCCCTGTGACTTCTCCGGATGGAGGTGTGACCTGAGCAGAGGCCTCCCGCCCACCTGCTGGGCACACTCCCTGCTGAGAGCGGGCCCGGGGCTCACGGGTCCTGCGCTCCAGGCCCCAGCAGGCACACAGCACAGCCCCCCGGCCACAGCCCTGGGCAGAGCTGCCCAGGGGGCCCAGCGTCCCTCAGCCAGACCGCACCGGCCTGCTGACCGCGGGTGTGATGACCGGCACCTGCGGCTGGGAGACGCTGCTTTGGGGAACTTTGTTACGTGGCGTGACTGTGGTGGTTGCTGACCCAACACCATACGTAGGTGGTTTTTACTTTGGTCGGGAAAGGGGCAATGTGGGAGGGAATCTGCCCGCGGTCTATCAGATCCCGACAGATTTGATAGATTCCTGGTTTATGGGATGAGCATGCGCATGTTCACCAAACTGTAGAATATTAGGGAAAAAGGGAAGCGCCCTGCCTCTAGGCTAGAGGTTGGCAGGTGACAGCCAATAGACGTAATCTGGCCTGCCGTCTGTTCTGGAACGGACCATGATCTCAGAGAGGTTTTGACATTTTTAAAAGGCTGAAAAGAATGAAGAATAACATTTCATGACACATGAACTTCATAGGAAATTCAAGCTTGTGTCCATTAAGTTTCACTGGAACACAGCCCTGCCGACTTGTCCGGTGTTTCCCGTGGCTGCTTTCACTACCCAGCAGCAGAGGCGAGTCCTTCAGGCCCACAAAGCCTAAACTATCACTTCCTGGCCCTTTCTGGGAAAACTGTCTGACTCTGAAGAAGGGGAAGTCTTAGGGCAAAACGCAAAGTGTCACCTTACCTAGTGGGGAGAGCGGCTGCATCGCGACCCCGGAGCAAAGTGAAAACGGGCCTGAGGGCGTCTTCCACAAATGTGCCCGGGCAGCCAGTGCCTGGGGCTGCCGTGTGCTATGCCCTGTGAAAGCACGCCTGCTCCAGTCCCAGGAGGTGGGCGGAAGCTTGATGCCCCATGATTGCTTCTGTTACCTTGATGTGAGGGTCCAAACCTTCTTACTTACCCACCATGTTCCTTCCTTCTTTCTGTGTCCTCCGTTACCCTCTGCCCCCTGAATACCTTCCACGTGCGGTGGTCTGTGCTGGACCTGTAGAGGCAACACTGAGTAAGGCAGTTGTCCACTCACTCACCCATCCATCCATCCATCCATCCATCCATCCATCCATCCATCCATCCATCCATCCATCCGTTTACTCATTCATCCATTCATCTATTCATTTACCCATCCATCCACTCACTCACCCACCCATCTGTCCATCTGCCCATCCACCCACCCGTTCACCCATCCATCCATCCACCCATCTACCCATCCAACCACCTAACCATCCATTCACCCATTCAGTCATCTATCCATCTTCCCATCCATCCATCCATCCATCCGCCCAACTATTTATCCACCCACACATTCATCCATCCATCCATCCATCCTTCCACACCTTCATTCAACGACTATTGCCCAAGTGGTCATTTATCAAGCACCATGTCGGCTCAGGGATACGATGGTGAACAGGCAGATAAGTCTGTGCCTTAGTGGAGCTCCCGTCTTACAGGAACAAAAATAACCTAACGTATCATTACAAATTATGATGTAGGAACTAGAGGAAAGGAGCAGACGTTCTGGGGATGCAATGGGAGGAGGCCTTTCCGAGGAGGGGGTATCAGGCCAAGACTTGCAGTTGAGGAGCAAAAGGACGCTTGAAGGACGAGAGGTCTGAGGTTGGACTAAACTGGCCCTGGGAGCTTGGGGGGCATCAAAGCAAGGGAGGAGCCCTGGAGGGGGCCTGCAGCACAGACAGATCACCCCAGTGACTGTGCTCAGAGCCCCCACTGTGGGACAGAACCAGCGCTTTGGGGAATGGAGGGTGGAGGGGGTCTGTCCCTAGGGGGACTTGGTTGACCCCCTGTAATGGATTGAACAGTGTCTCCCAAATTCGTGTCCACCAGCACCTGCGAAGGCGGGCTTATCTGGAAATAAGATCTTTGCAGATGTGGTCAAGTTAAGATGAGGTCGTTAGGGTGGACCCTGATCAAATGACGGCTGTCCTTAGGAGAAGAGGGAGATTCGGACCCACGGGGGAGACGCATACAGTGGATGGATGGCCACGCGGGGACAGAGGGATCTTCCCCAGAGGCTTTGGAGGGAGCATGGCCCTGGCCCCCAGAACTGTGAGAGAATAAACGTTTAGTTTGTAGTAATTTGTTATGGCAGCCCCAAGACACAAACGCACTCCTCCTCCCACCAGGACCAGCCTATCTACACTCTTACCTTCCAATTTTCTAAGAAAATCTGTCCCTCAGGGCCAGGGACCCCCCCCAAACCATCCCCCACCTTGAACCTGCCCCTCACCTCATGGCCCAGCCTGGACCTGACCAGCCAGTGGGGTCAGATGAAGAATCTCCTTGGAAAAGAAGCTCACCCGCTTAGGAGCTGAGACTTGGGTAGCATTCAGCTCCCACTCAAGGGGAAATGATTTATAAGACATCTGGAGGCCAAAGAGGTCGCCTGGAAAGCAGGCACGAGACAAAATAATTTATCCGAAAATTCTAAGTGGCTGCCTGTGATGGTTAGGATGCCCTGCGGTCTTTCCCAGCCTGGGAACTTCCTGGCCAGACCCCACCCGGTCCCAAGCAGACACCTGATGTTCTGGGGTGGGTGGGTGTCTGGCTTGTGGTCCCGACCCTCAGGGCCCAGAGCGCTGTGGGCCCCCTCATGGCCACGGCGTGAGAAGAACCAGGGTTATGGATGGTGCAGGTCCCCCAAGCCCCCCTGGGAGCCTGGGAGGGTCACGGTCGCATCTCTGTGGGGCAGCAGGTGACTGCTGGGCTGGCCTTGGCCGAGCCGTCAGGCAGCGAATGCCCAGGAGGAGCCAGCCCCTCCCTCCCGACACACTTGCTGAGCGGTCACTCGGCGACCAGCCGTGCAGCCGAGTGGCCGGAAGGCACAGGGCCCTGGGGTCCCGCTGCCGGCTGTGACCGTCTCAGGGCTCAGGAGCCGCTGCCTCGCTGTGCGGGTCCCTCCTGCCCGTCCTCGTGTGAACCGAGCCAGAGCACACCTGCACTCAGTACAAGACTTAGTGCAGCTGTAGAGCCCCGGGGTGTCCGGGCCACTTTCGGGTTTAGGAATAAAGTTCGGATGAGTGCGGGCTGTTCAGCGTGGGCTGCCCTGATGGGGCTGCACCCCTGGAACCTGGGCGGTGACCCAGGGTGGACGGGAGCCTCTACGCAGCCCAGGGTGGGCCCCGACGGGGCTCGGATGCGCTGCAGGGTCCTGGCCGGAGCCCGTGACGCGGAGCCGCCTGGAGTTTGTGCCGCTACCGTTTGGAGGGCAGCGTGCTCGACCCCAGGGCAGAACTAATTTAATACGTCATTCAAGTCACACTCGATGTTCCGAAATGGACGCTGACTTGGAAAGCACTCCCCCAGACCCTCCTGTGCCGGGGAAAGTTCCAATTTGGAAAAGAGGGTTTTCTTTTCCCTTGAGTGAGTCCCTTTCTCGGATCGTGGCGAGATGGCCCACCAGCCCTTATCTTTGAACGCCATGTACTTAACGCTTATTAAAATCAATACCGTCCATTAGCCAGCCGCGTTTCCATTTTTAATCATCTATTGATATACGGCGTGTGCTTTTTAGGGCTAAACAAATTTCCGCTCTCCGTGCCCCTTTGCAGCCCGGGGGCAGGCGGGTGCGCGCAGCCGCGGGACATAAATGTTTATTTACTGCCTGCTTCCTGATTGAGAACATGCCTGGTCCACGGGCCTCAGATGGCTTTTACACGGGAGACTGACGGCCACTTCCTGTTTTCCAGACACAGCACACCATTTTTAAGGAGCGTAATGAATGCAGGGTATTGTGGGCGCGATCGCCGGGCCATGGCCAACCTGACCGGGAGGGCTTCCTATTGATTTAGCCCTTCACTGCTTTCTGGGGGGCGGGGGAGCTCGTCCCAGCTGGCTGGGCTCCCCGCTCTCTCCTGGCTTTGGCAGGTTCCTGTCCCATGGGCTTTTGTCTGGGGAAGGGAGGGAAGACCAGGGGACCTCAGGGAAGGTGTCCATACCCGGGGGTCCTTCCAGAATAAGGGGCGAAGCGGTTGCTGCCTCTGTCCAGCACGTCCCTATGCGCTGGAGGCCCAGCGGCAGCAGGGACCCGGGGGACGTTGCCCCCGCCCTCCTCTCTGCACACCTGCCGTGCACAGCAGCCTCGGCCCTCGCCCCGGCCCCATCACTGAGCTCTTTAGAGCCCCTTATTCACCAGCATCTTCAGAACCAGCACGGCGCTAGGTGCAGGGCGGTTGGCGAGCTACAAACCCTGCTCCGGCCCCTTGTCGTCGTGGTGTGGACACGGCCCGCAGAGTCCACATGATGGGATCCACGTTTGGTGGCTGCCCAGCGTCCCTGGCCGCATGGCGGGGGCTCTGGGCACCCGGAGGCCACGACCATCCAGGCCTGGGTGGCCAGTCTGGACTGTTGTCAGTGCCCGGGGGTCTCCGGCTCCGGAACCGGAAGGACCAGGGACTCCCCATCCACCCGTGCCCTCTTCACCCAGCTCCTTCAGCTGTCGTCTGGCTCGTCTGGAAACTTCTTGGCAGGAATTAACCTCGGCTACAAGTGGCCTTGCCTCCAGCTGCCCCTCAGGGAAGTGACATTCCCCACTTGTGAACGGAGGCTTCATCCGGGCAGTGTCCACGGGGGCCTGGGCTCGGGGCAGAGGGCTCAGAAGACACACTGAAGCGGGTGGCACTCGCTTGCTGGAGGCTGGAGCTCAGCCTTTGGAATTAGCTACTCCTCCTGCAGCCGTCCCCGGGCCGTGGAGCTGGGGGACCCTGCAGGCTGGCAGGGCCCCCGTGCCCGAGGCTGGCTGGCGGGGCAGGGCTGCAGGGCCCTCGGCTCAAGTCATAGAGCTGGGGGCACCCACAGGCCTCGGGCCCAATGGCTTCCGGCTGTGTTCTGATCCCCCCCCAGGATTTGGGGGGCTCCAAGTCCTCCTGGGGTGAGTACAGGGTGGCCAAGTTTTGCTTCTACAGAATCTGCTTCAGTTCTGCCTTCATTTAGTTTTTATGCTATTTGGTGGTTTGTGGGCAAACAGAATCCCGCTGCTAAAAGAAGTTGAAAGTCACTTTCCTGCTTATTCTCACTCCCGGGGAAGCTGGGCTTCAGAGAGGAGGCCCGGGCTCACCTGGGATCACACAGCCGGGGGAACGGCTATGGCAGACTGCCGTCTGGGGTCTGTCCCGACTCTTGCCCCCCTCACCCCGCTGGGGGCTTCAGGGAGGGGTGGAGTCCGGGCGCAGAGGCCCTCTCCTGGCACACAGGGTGGGCAGAGAGACACGCGGGTGCTCGCCCGCCACCCAGGGCACGACACGATGCCCACAGCCCCGGCAGTGGGTTGGCTGAGGATCCGTGACGGTGGCTTCGTAAAATGCCTTCTGATGAACATGACACGCGGCAGAGGAGAGGGCAGGCTGCAGGCGGGGCCCCGTGGCAGGGCGATGTGCATGTTAAAATGGGTAACGGAGACATAACAAATCCCCAGTACTGGGCAAAGCTGTCGTTAAATCCCTTAATGATAGCGGTCGTTTCTCTGGGGCACCACACAGGTCTTTGTAAACCCATTTGGCGTGGCGGGAGGGGGCAGAGGGGTCTGGAAAGGGTCTTTCCCGGAGGCTGAGACCCCAGAGCCACCAGCACTGGCAGCTTTGTCTGAGCCACGAACCCTGGAGGGAGAACTGCAGCCGCGGGGCCAGTCTGTCTGCCTGACGCTGCTTTGCGCTGCAGTTTCTGTCACTTGCAACTGAGCGTCCTAACGAACACTCTCTGAGTCTCAGTTTCCCATCTCTCGGGGGGAAAGGCTCTTCCCTCTGGCCTTCCTGAGCAGAGACAGCACCAGTGGGCAAGCCCAGCTGAGCCTCAGGCCTTCCTGGGTGTGAAACTCCTGCCCTGCTGGACTTGACCTCTCCGAGGCCAGGGCTGGGGTCACACAAGCTCCCCCCAAAAGCAGCCCCCAAAGTCCCTGCATCCCTGGGATGTCCCCAGCCCTGGTGGGCCAAGGTTTTGAGTGCCGGTCTGGGGGGTGGTCCCTGGCCTCCTTGGAAGCTAGCCTGGACCCCAGCTTCGGGCTGAATCCTGGTTACCCGCCTCCCAGCTGTGTGACCTTGAGTGGCTCCCTAGTGGGCTCTGTGTTCTGTGTCCAGGGTCCAAGTGAGTATGAAGGTCCCCAAGCAGTGCTCAATGCCCGATGTCCCCTCAGGGGCCCGGGACCAGGCTCGGGGTGCAGTGGTGGTGGGCAGGGAAGCGTGACCCCGGAGCCCGCCACACCACGCCCAATCTCCAGGGCTCCTGGGACTCCCTCTCCTTCCCTTTCCTCTCCCCCCAAAATGCTGACCTGCTTTCTCACCAAAACATGTGTGACACCACGCCCCGTATGCACGCACACACGGATGCACACAGGGTCGCGTGGACATGCAGGCACACGGGCACACATCCTCTGTGAGGCCATGCCCCCCACTCTTCCCGGATCCACCGCCTCTGAAGCTGTGCTCTCCACCACCCAGCACCAGTGCTCTCCAGTGGTTTTTGGTTTTGGGGGGAGGCGGCTAAGTGCTGAGAGGTGGGAGGGTCCCGGGCCAGCCTGGACCACGAGTATCCGCGTATCTGTCACTCCCACCACACACAGGTGACTGAACTTGACCTTGGAGGACAGTGGCCACCTGCTGTGAGCCTGGGCAGGTGCCACCTCTGGCTGCCCTCCTTCTCCATGGGGGGGTGTGTGTCGGGGTGTTTGGCTGCCAGAAGTCTTCTCCTTCCCTGAGCAGCCCAGCAGTGAGGCCTTGGGGCTGGCAGAGAAGCGTCTGCCCCCCAGGTCATGGGGGGCACATCTTCTTGTCCCTCGGTGCCTGGAAACCAAGGCTCCTGTGAGGCCCCCAGCCTTGGCACAGTGCTCACGCGCGGCCCGATGGGAGGGGTCGTGACCTGTGGCTTGTGCCGTTGGGGGCGCCCACCTGGCCGTGTGGGGTTGGAATCCTGGGTTCCCGGGCCTCCCATCCCCACTGGGTGCAGACGTCCCGGTGAGCCCGGGATACTTTGCTGCGTGTGACTTCACAGACGGTCCAGGACATGGAGTCCTCCTGATGGGCAGCCGGAAAGGCCCCCGGACGGGGGGCCAGGGAAGGATCTCTCACGGGCCCCGGCGCCCTTGAGGACGGGACCCCCAGCCCCACCAGAGGCCAAGGCTGAGCTGGCAGGAGGGGAGCGGCAGGCAGCGTGACATGGGCTGACGGGACCCAGGGGTGGAGAATTTAACAGTCTGTGACCCGCCATCCACTCTCGGCTGGGTGTTAATGGCCAAATGTTTTGCAAGTAAATTACCAGAAAGAATTTTTCCTGAGAAGTAGAGGTTTGCCGGGAGGTGTGAGGGAACTGGACAAATGACAACAGTTTCTCCCCACCTGCCACCCCTCCCACCAGGCCTGCTCCTGGGACTTGGGAGGGGAAGGGTTGGTCCCCCCTCGGACCCCACCCCAGGAGCTACTCCCTCCGAGGAGGGACTGGAGCGAGGGGCAGGACGGCCCAGAGCCTTCCAAAGTCCTCCCTCAGGGGTGCTGGGCAGAACCGACCCTCCGGGCTTCCCTCAAGGTGGTCCAGGCACAGGCAGGGTGTGGGGACCGCTGGACTGCCAGCCTTGCCCCAGCATATGCTCTGAATGCATCTTAGGAACTGTGTGAAGGAGCATGTCTGTACTCACCCTCTGCACCTGCTAGAAGATTTGGGGCTGCTGGGCTCCAGACATGGCCCAAGGGCCTCAGGAAAGCCCAGGGATGCTGTGTGAAGGAGCCGGCTCCCCCAGGGCCCCCAGGACCCCCTGTTCTTGGCAGTGGTCTACACTGTAGACCCTACAAGCTTTGTCCCTGGCCAAAGCGGAGGATGCGCCGGCCCCGGGCTCTCAGCAGTGATGGCCCCACATGGAGGCTCCTGGACGGCACGGGGCCTGACGCAAACTTGGCACAGTGAGTATCTGCTGACTGAGTTCCTGGCACCGTGACCCTGGGGACGGCTGGTGGTTGGATCACATGAGGTACTCCAGGGAGTGTGAACCAGCGCTGGAACGGGCTGCCACTGTGGCAGGGAGGCCCTCCTGGCTGTCCAACCTGCTCCCTCCATTCCCACCTCTCCAGGTCGCCAGTGTTCGTATTTCCTGCCTGGGCTCAGCAGTGAGTTCTAACTCCACGGCCTGCACTCTGTCCTTGGAGCTAGAGACCCGGTGAGAAGGCTGGGACCCATTGCCAGCCCAAACTTGGAGAGGGCAGGACAAGGGGGCCACAGAGGGAGCCCTGGCTGGGCTCTGCGGACACGCTTCCTGGGTACCGGGCCCCTCTCGGCAGTTCTGAGCCTCCTTGAGCCTTGCAGCTCCAGTCTGAGAAATGGGATGGGCCCCCCTCCGGGTTTCGTGAGCAGCAAAGGAAATCTGATGAGAGCGCTTCACTGGGCGTTATACAAGGTCAAGTGTGAGCATAGCGCCAGGGGTGGACCCCCGAGGGGCTGCCCCCAAAGCCCAGGTCCCAGAGACCACACTGTCGTTCTCTAGGGCTGGGCCCCTCCTGGGGAGACGCGCACCCTCCCCGGGCCTGGGTGGGCAGCATTGCCGCTGCGCTTAGGGGACACGACGCTGTGGCCGATGGGGTACCTGGGGCTCACCAGGCGATGCCCGGCCCCTTGGCTGGGGACGGGGCCCTCTGTGTGCCCAGGAGAGAGGCCTGGGACCCTGTAGGAGAAGGCACGCGGCTGACAGACCCCGAGAGCCCTGAGGCCGCTCTGCACAGGCTTGCCCCAGACCCTGTGCCCTCCGCGAAGGCCTCTCCTGCGTCTTTAAGATGCTAATGGGCCCTCTTAAAAAAAAATGACAGTTTGCTTGCACACTAACAGGTTCTCGTCTGACATCAGCAGGGAATCAAAGATATTTTATTATTTGGAAACTCCATATAGGGAAGGCAGCCTTGAAAGTCTGTCATTGCTCCAAAACCCACACCTCCCCCGGGAGTTAATTATTTTCTTAAAATGCAACTTGTACTGTTAGTTTAAAACATTCCAACTGTGTTCACACTCTTTAAATCTTCAGTAAACCTTAGAGTTTAAATCACTTGCAGATAAGAGTAATTCTATTAGGGAGAGAGGGGACAGACGCTCAGAGGACGCGAAATCAAATGGAATAGAAAGGCCGTTGACTGTGGCCTGCACGGCCGCCTCCCGCCCTCACCCCTCCGGTCGGGCTGGCCATGGACTGTAGCCCCCCAGGGCCCAGCTGCCCAGTACCCTGGCCAGGGCTGCCCACCTTCTTCCTCAGAGGGTGGACATGGGCCCTTGTGGCTGGGCCAAGGTCAACTTCCTGGTGACTGAGGCAGGGCCACTTCTGGGGTGACCTGGGACACTTGCTTTGGTGGGGATGAACCCCTAGGTCTCTGGGCTGCAGGGCGCCTGGGGCCTGTGTGGGACCAGCCAACTGCAGTGGGCAGCCTGGAGGGTCTGTTCTGGTTCTCTGTCGTCACCCACCAGCACCCTCTGGTCGGAGGAAGCCCCAGGGCCAAGGGGGGCCGTTTGGATTATCACTCGGGGGCTGGTTCTCCTTCCAAAGGGCCTGTTTTATCTCAGACAGACTGCAAAAAACCCAGAAGCCGGCCTGCCCACAAGCCCACAGGCGTGACGGCCTTGTCCTCTGCTCTGGGGGCCTCCAGAGTTTGGAGGGGTTTCAGGGACCCCCAGGCTCTTGCTGCCGCTCCATCCTCCCAGGCCAGACCCCGCCTCCCGCTCAGGGGCTGCCCGTCGCCCTGTGCTGCCCACCAGCCTGGTGCGTGCTGAAGGGCTGGCTGGTACTTGCTGCCCAGACTAAGTCACCAACCCCTCCTCTCCTCCCGCTATCCTTTCCTCTCCGCCAGGCCCTGCCCCACGTGGATTCGGGGCCCTGTCCCTCCCTGTCCCAGCACTGGCCATATGGGACTCTGACTGCTGGGCCACCGGTCACCTCCCCACTGGACTGAGGCCCTACCCCCCAGGCAGGGTCAAGCCGGGTTGTCCTCAGGTCCCCAGGCCCTGCACAAGCCAGGCCCCGAGCTGGGCCAGGAGGGCACCCGGGAGCTGGAGGGGACCGTGGGCTGAGGAGTGAGGACAGGTGTCGTCCACGCGCTCCCAAGTCCCCCTGGGCTGGGCCGACAGGTCCACACTTGCCCCAGGGGTGATTGCAGCCACCTGTCAGAGCCCTGCCTCCCCCGCGGCAGAGCACCCCAGCTGGCATCTGAGCACACCCACCGACCCCTGCGAAGCCTTCGGAGTCACTGGGCAGCAGTGGGGAGGGTGGGGGTCCAGGGCAGCCAACTCTGGGCTCCTTGCGGGTAGGGGCAGGTGTCAGGGTCTTCCCAACTCCCTGGACCCTGCATGGCAGCCCCGGCTGGACCCCCTGCCTGGGAGAGCGCTGGGGGTGCAGCAGCAGCCCTGAGACGCCCCTGACTAGTCCTCATGGGTGGGGGGCTCTTCCGCACAGCATCTCCCCTCCCCACTCTTTGCTCCGGAGGACAAGGAAGAGAAGGCAGGATAGCCCAGGGCTGGACCCTGAGTGACCAATAGGCCCTGAGAGGGGAGGGGCTGGCCCTTCAGGAGGAGGTGCCCCCGCCCAGTTGCACACTTGGCGGAGCTGGTGACGTGGAGGACAGCCAGGGGAGGCGGGGCCAGGGGACCTCAGCGTGAGTGCATCACGAGGGTGTGAAGTGTCTGAGTGGGAGTGTGTGTGTGTGTGCGTGTGCGTGCGTGTGTGTGCATGCATGCATGTGTGTATGTGTGCATGCATGTGTGTGCGTGTGCATGTGTGTGTGCGTGAGTGCGCGTGCATGTGTGTGTGCGTACATGTGTGGGTGTGTGTGCATGTGTGGGGAGCCCAGCAGTGCCTGCTCCTGCCTGTGTCCCACCCCCACTGGGGTGTCGGGGTGTCCATCCAAGCCAGGGGGAGGAGAGACGGGGCCGTGCCCAGAAGACAGCGGCCTCCCCTGTCCTCACCAGGACTCTGCTGGGCCCGGGGTCTGGCTGCCCGGCCCTCCTCACCCCAGACACCGCAAACCATGCCGGGACGCCTGGATTCTCAGACCCGTCTGCTCCTTGGCCGCCCAGCTCTGCTCTGCCCGGGGCTACCCCGTGTTTTGCTTGTTAACGCTTTGCACCCCATTTCCAGCGGCTTTGCAGCTACTTCAGGGCAGAGGTGTGTTGGTGCCCAGCTGTCTTGGGTCCCTCTCTCGGACACTCATGGGCGCCCCCTGCCCTCTGGCTGGGGAGGATGCTCCTGCTGTCTCCTTCCCATCCTGGCGTGACCAGCTGGACCTCTCCCGGCAGAAGGAAGGGCAGCAGGGCCGAATTCTCACAAACTGTGGACAGCGTGTTCCATGGATGGACGCTGTGTTCTGGACACACGGCTGCCCAGCATTCCTGGCCGTCGGCGGGCAGCAGAGATGTCCACCCACTGGGCTCGGCCTCCTGGACTCTGAGGTCAGGCTTATGCCGGGCATCTGCGGACACCACTCCCCTCCTTCGTGGGGACGCCTTCTGTCTCAAGGGGGCCGTCGGGTGGGCCAGAAGCACAGCCTCCACATCCCCCTCTGTGTCCTTGGACCACCTGGCCTCAGAGCTGGGGGCTGGACCAAACTTGGGCTGAACCTGGGGTGCTGGATCCATGTTCTAAGATTCCCCAGAACCTCGATGGAAGGTGGGGTCATGCTGGCTGGGGAGGGCCACCCCCTCTACGCCCGTGCAGGACCTTTTCCCGGCCCCTCAGGGCAGGAGGCACCTCCGCTGAAGGAAACACCACCTCGGCCCCGCGTGTCCTTCCAGGGTGGACCCAGCTGCTTGGCGAGCCCTGTGCAGCCCTCGGACCTCAACTTCGGAGAAACCCTTGGTCTGCTCTCACTCTTACCAAATAGCGTTTTGATGAGTTAAGTGTGAGAGAATTAAAAACAACCCGATTAAATTTCCTTTATAAATACACAGGGGTTTGGAAATCAAGGGGAAAAGTGGCTTTGGGCTAATAAAATGCTGTGTGCATTTTCCCCGCAAGTGTTAGGGAAGGCGACTGACAACTCCTCAGACTGTCCGGACGGCCCAGGCCCAGAGTCCAAGGCGAGCTCCAGCCCCGCTCCCTGGCCTGGGAGGCAGCGCAGAGGCTGGGGCTGGTGGGCGGAGGCCCCCGGATCTCCCGTCACCCGCACGACACCTGTGGGCACTGCTCCTCTCTTGACCACCCCATCCGAGGGCAGCAGCCACGGTAAGGGGCACACGGGAGAGTAAACCAAGGCAGGGCGAGGGACGCACAGAGGGGGCCCTTGGGCTCTGGGCACACGGCGCAGGAGGTGGAGTCTGGGGCAGTGGAACACTTGAGGTCATTGGAAAGGAAAACAGAGTCATTAGCAGCTCCAAAAATAACCCAGCAAGAGTGAGGTTCCCAGGGGGCTCCTCCAAGCAGTGGAGTTGGGATAAGGGCGCACCTCTACTGGAGTGCCCTGGGGGCGGGCCAGACCCCAGCCACTGTCCCTCAGCCTGCCTGGGCTCCATCTGTGAAATGGACCCACACAAGAGCTAGTGGAGGGTGAGCTCATTCATTCACTTATTTACCCCCATCGTAAATGGTTTGGGGCAATGTCAGCATTTACAGGCTGTGTACTGTCACATGTCAGGCACTGTCCTGTGTTCTTTTCTAACAGCTTAAGGGGGGTCTTTATTGGGGTATAGTTGACATACAGGAAGCCGCACTATTTAAAACAGGTGACTGTAAGTTTTGACATAGGTGTACGCCTGTGCAACCATCACCATAATAAAGACTGACCATACCCATCACCCTAAAGTCCCCCTGTGTCCCATTGTCACCTCCCCTCCTCGCCAGCCCACCCCCGACCCCGGGCAAGCGCTGGTCTGCCTCCTACCGCTCCAGCCTGGTTTGTGTTTCCTCGAGTTTTGTTCAAATGGAATCACTCAGGATGGACTGTCCTTGACTCACGGGATCCCTTTGAGGTTCATCCTGTTGTCAGGTGTGTCAGCTGTTCAATTCCTCTAATGTTGCTGCTGGTGTGAATTATAGCCAGCGATGAATTCGTTCAGCCTTAGTGTGTCCGAAAAGGCCTTTGTTTCGCTTTTGCATTGGAAAGCTGTTCTCACTGGGTGTGGGATTCTGAGCTCACGGGATTTTTCCTTCCAGGACTTTCCCCACTGCCTTCCTCACAGGGCCTCTGCTGTCCTCTTATGTGCGTGTTTCTGTGTTTCTGTAGGCGACGCACCTTTTCCAAACGTCTCTTCCTTTGCTGCTTTTCAAAGGCCCCGGGTCCCCTGGTTTGAGCCACTTGATCATGAACATCTTCTCTTTATATGTGTTCAGTGGTCGAACTTCACAACCACCCTTTCAAGTGAGAAGTAAGTAGGTAATCAGAGGTGAAGGGCCTCTAGGTACCTGTTCCAGGCGGGCAGGCGACACAGACACAACCTGGGCCACGTCCACCGGGTTCCAGCACCTGAGTCCCAGCTGGTGCCAGGCCCGGCCTCAGTGTGTGGGTCCATGGGGCCTCCGGGGTCATCCCACTTTGGGGCAGCAAGGCCCCTGGACCAGTGTTCCCGTGGCCCTCGTTGCTGGGGTCGTCCACCAACTGTGCGGCCAGTCCGTGCAGACGCTTTTTAGTTTTTACCATGAGGTTTTCTTCCGTCCAGAGTCCTTTCCTCGCTGCCGTCTGCTCGGGCTGAGCTGGGCGGCAGCTACTGGTGCAGCCGCCATGACGGCTGCATCTGGAGAATCAGGGCGAGCCTGGCGCCCAGCACCGGCCCACGTGGCCACTGCGGACTACCTTCCTCTGCTCCTTCCCGGCCTCCTTTGGGCCGACGGGCTGGAGAGACGAGGGCAGAGCGTCCGGGCCCTCTCCCTGCAGGACACCCTGGGGCCCACACAGGGGGACCGCGGTGAACAGACCCCGAAGAGAGAGGCCGCAGAGTCGGGAGGCTGCCAGCACGCGGGTGAAGTCATGAACTCCCTCCCCAGGGGCTTCGGGAGGCCAGCCCCGTCTGGGGGATACACGGGTTCCTGGCCCTGAGGGGTGGTCCAGGGAGCCTGGGAGAAAACTCCCTGCAGAAAGGGGGCACTGTACCAGCATCTCTCCACACACGGTCGGGCAGGGTGGGAGCGAGCGCCTGGGGGCCCGGGGGTGAGATGCTCTAAGCCCGCCGAGGGGCAGCTCCCAGGCCTGATGGAGCCCTGGCCCCGGCTCGCCCTTTGTCACTGAAGCATTGCCCACCTCGGCCGGTCAGCTCCAGGCTCTGGAGAGCCCGCCTCCTGCCAACCTCAACTGGCAGCCTCCGTGCGAGTGCAGAGAAGCCTTTTTTTGGGCTGAATTGACTCGGTTTTCCCCTCCCTGCTGGGTCTGTTCCAGGGACGTCTAGTATATGAGGTTGCAAGTGAAGAGGCATCTTTGTTTCGTTAATTTTGCCCGTTGGAAAACTCCGGTATTAATATTTATGAGAAATGACCTAATATCTACACCGCCTGCCATGTGTTTTCTTAACATATTTAACGTGGTTTGGGGGCTGTGTTTACTTTTTAACTGCCTTGGTGAGGGGGGCCTGACCCGTCTCCCCACACCACGGAAGGAAGGCAACGTTGCCTTCAAGGCCCCCAAAGTTCACCTTTCAACAGCTTTGGAAAGGCATCCTGGGGACCCCCGCTCGCCCCGGCCCTTGGGAGGGGGCTCTGCTGGGACAGCCGGTGCCAGGTGGGGGTCTGGTGGGCTCTGCAGACGTGTGTCCTCCCAGCCCGAGCCTGGCACACACGGGGCAGAGAGAAGGTGGATTTCTCCAGGAAAAGAAGAAAAAACATTGAACAGTGTCTGAAAATAGATCCTTGGGTAGTTATAAGACAGCAATTTAAATAAGTGCTTTCTCCCCGTTTCTCTTGAACATAAAGGTAATTGTCTTTATCATTTATCACGTTTTATCATAAATTGATTTTTTTCTTTAACATCTTTTGTGCACTGCATTAGCTAATACGGTGCAGTGGGCCAGCCCCACGGGGGGGCGGGGACCGTGGGCCCGGCCTGGGCCTTTCGACCTGATGCCAGGGAGGAGGTGTCTGGGGGAGACAACAGCCCTGCTCAGCTCCAGTCCTGGCTCTGCTGCTTAAAATCTGTGTGACTTCGGACAGATTGCTTCACCTCTCTGAGCTCCAGGTCCCTCTGGTGGGAGTGAGAACAAGAACGATTTCTGGCCCCAGGAGTTGTCGTGAGGGTTCGAAACAGCACCTGGTCCAGGCTGGGTCCTTCTGCCAGGTGGTCAGACCCACTTCCGGGTGGGTGTGGGGACTCGGGCCCAGTGTCTAGCAGTGTTGCTCAAAAAACACCAAAGGGTATTCACAGGGGCCGGTGGCAGACCCTCCATCCTCCCTGGCAAGCCCGGAAGATGCATCAAAGCAGAGGCTGACTCCTGGCTTCTTCCATCCAGTCGCCTTGGAGACCCTGAGGTGGATGAAGGGGGGCTCTGGGCAGTGAGGGGCCCCTAGGGCCTGGCCCCAGCACTTCCGAGATGACAGAGGGTGCACTTGCAAGCTTCACGCATGTGGGCGTCTCTGCAACGAGGGATTCCGGGGTATCCTAGCTGGGAGGCCATGTCCTGAGTGCTTGCTTGATAAAAAATAACAGGGGACCTCAGGAGAGACCCCTCCCACGTCATGAGGGGCCCGTTTCCTGGGCATGAGTCTCGCCTGCTGGGGGCACAGAAACGATACTGGAGTGGGGGGAATGGAGGTTGTCCCATGCAGCCTTCCTGTTGGGGGTTTTCCGTCCCAGGGGTGGGATATCCACGTGATCCCCGAAACCCACCAGAGATGGGAGCTCTGAGTCCTGTCCCAGGGGCCCAGACAGGACCACTGGCCGGTCCCTTCCTGTCCAGGCATGGAGCTGAGCTCTCACGCTGCTCCTACACCACCCTCCGGGGCAGACGGTGGTTCTATCTCGCAGCCTCAGCCCAAGGCGTCGAGGAGTAACCCCGATAGAACCCACACTCCCCGGGCCTCGCAGATGCACCTGCTCCTCCCGTGGCCTCAGACAGAAACCAGATAGGGCGGCTGTCTCCATTCCAGCGTGTGGCTGATGCTGCCTGGACCCCGTCCACCTCCCGACCCCGCCATCCAGCCACGGCTGTCCTGACGCCTCGCCCAGCCTCCCGCAGCTGCCCCACCATCCGTCTTGTCTTGTCCGGAGAAGAAGCAGCAACTGCAGCCCACCCGGGGGGCTGGGCTGAGAGGGGGAGGGGGCGACCCTAGCAGGGATGCGCCCTGATGCCAGCCGTGGCTGGCTCGTCTGAAACGTGATCATCCCGGGCTCATTGGCAGAGTTCTGCTCGTGGGGTGAAGATTCAGCTCTCAGCCTGAGCACAGCTGAGAGACACAGCCAGCTGCCCATCGGACCTGCCCCGAGGCCTCCTGGGAGAGGACACCAGCACGCGTGATCAATCAGTCCCAACGCTTCCTGACACGCTTCTCAAGTTACACGCCATAGGGGTGATGTCATAGCGGCTGCCAGCCGAGCCAGAGGAGAGAGAGGCCCCTCTGTCTCAAAACCAAGTGCGAGGACAGGCCAGCTACTTGGTGCCTCAGATTCTTCCCCCCTTGGTCTCTGGAACGAGAGGACTAGTGCTGGAGTCTCTGTCTATGTCAGATTATGGAAGTAATGTGTGTTTGCTATAGAGAATGTGGAGAGGCTAGAAAGTGAGAGGAAGAAATGGGAAATAATCAGAATCCCACTCCATTATATTGGCTTCTAGTATCTTCCATCACATAGCTCTACTTACCTACCTAGCCACTCCTTATCCATCCATCCGTCCATCCACCCATCCACCCACCACACATACATACACACACACAGATTCATCACATCCATCCAGCCAGCTATGCATAATCCTTTCTTCCATCCACTCACCCACCTATCCATCCATCCATCCATCATCCGTCCATCCATCCATCCATCCATCATCCACTTATCCATCCATCCAACCATTCATCTATCCATCCATCCACCCATCTAACCATGCATCCATCCATCTTTTCAAACACCCTTTCTTCTTGACTGAACCCCTCAATTTGCCCAGACACGTTTCCTAAGTTTGGCATTTGAGCAGAGAAAAAGGCAATCGTAAGATAGTGTGCTGGTCACAGGGGGCGGGGGAGGGGATGGTGTGGTACTTGCAGTTCCATATGCGTGAGTAAGAGTGTGTGTGTGTGTATGTGTGTGTGTGTGCCTGTGGAAGCCTGTGAATGAGAATGCGAGAGTGTGTGTGAATGTGTGCGAGTATGTTCATGTGCCACCAGGGGAGGGAGGGGCTCGTGCGAGGATGGCAGACACGGACGTGAACGCTGCCCGGGTCTCCCGTGAGAACTCTGGGTCGCAGCACCTGCCCAGACGCCTGTCTGTCAGGCCCCACTGGGGGCTGCCTGCTCCCTGCTCCGGCCGCCTTGCTTGGCCACAGGGCACACCAGCGTCAAGATGGCTAAGTCTGTGCTTGTCACAGAGCCCGCCCTGCCACACGTGGTCCACGTTAGCTGTCCCCCCACCTGTGTCCACGAGGAGCCTGGCCCTGGTGGTCAACCCCCGCTCCCACCCCTGCCAGCCCACCTCCACTTCTAATTGGGCCGCCAAGCTGTTTAATGGTGTCTGCAAGGCTGCAGCGCTGCTCGGGGCAGACAATGCGCTATTCATGTCCAAACAGAACACGAGTGATCAGGCTAATATCTTTAAGCTGAAAAGCAAGGCTTAATTGGAACAGATGCTGCAAATTCCAGTGCAAAAGGCCAGTTCCTCTGTGATCGAAACCAGGTATGTGCCAGGGGTTCATTTTAATAGTGGCTTTTATTTTTTTATTGGCATATACAGAACTCACTAATACTCTGCACAGAGACGGCGACGGCCTCTTAGCAAACCTCCAAGGGCGAGAGGCCGTTGCTGCAGTCAAGACGTCCCCCCACTCGGCCGACTGTGTCCCAGGGGACACTGCTCTTGCCTCTCCCCTGGGCTGAGGCTTCAGGCCCTTCCAGACCTCGGGATCCACACCCTTCCCGGACATCTGCCCGGCCTGCTCCAAGACCAGGGGTCCCACAGACGTGGCTTCCCCTTAGTTAGGCAGCCTCCCCATCCAGACACCACTTGTGTCCCCGCCGATGCACTGCTGCCTCGCAAACTCCCGCGTTTGCTCTTGCAAGACTGCTCCTGCTTTCAGTGTCTTAGCTGTCTTCCCATCCCGAGGAAACTTCTGAGCCACGGCTGACGGTGGTTACACACAGGTTCCAGTCCACTGCTGAGCAGAATGGGCTTTGTCACGCCTTCCAGTTTTTCAGAGAAAGATGCCAGTCCCGAGGCTCCCAGCTCCTCTTGGGACCTGGGAAGAGCCTGTCTCCTTGCTGTCCTAAGGTGCCCCTCACCTGCCTGCCCCATCCTGCCAGGGTGAACGTCATAACACTGCTAAGAGGGAGACTGGGTGGCCCTGAAGCCACCCGGCCCATCCAAAGCACCCCTGATCCAGCTGATCAAGGTCTGGAAGCTGCCTCAGGTCCTTACAGTGCTGTTTCTGTCATAAAAGCTAAACCAAGTATGGCTTCCTGGCCAGTGAGGACTCCATTTTGCTACTACTCCTGAGAGCCTGGGGAGTGGTTGGTAGGATTTATCTAAACAAGTGTCTCAGGAGGAAAACTTGGCTTCAGGTAGAACCCAACCCATCCACCCATCCACCCATCCACCCATCCACCCATCCATCCATCATCCATCCATCTATCCATCCATCTATCCATCCATCCATCAACAATCCATCCACCCACATTCATCCACCCATCCAGCTATCTATCCATCCACCCATCCATCCACCCATCCACCCATCCAGCTATCTATCCACCCATCCATCCATCCATCCATCCACCCACATCCATCCATCCATCTATCCATCCATCCACCCATCCATCCATCCACCCATCCACCCATCCACCCATCCACCCACACACAAGTCTATCCATCCATTCACACGTCTATCCATTCAGTTAGTACTTACTTAGCTCCTACTAAGTGTCCAGCTGGTGCATGAACTCCCTCCCTTCTGGGGTGTACATGGGACAGTCTCGTGGGCTGGTGCATGGGCTATGGGGTAGCTGGGTGGCCTGTGCTGGTGGCTGGTGGCCCAATGGAGGCCCGAAGGACCAGGAAGTCAGTGAATCCACTTTGCATGTGCACAGAGGCGAGATGAAGGACAGACCCTCTGTCTGGAGCTGGGGGCTGGCACCTGGAGGCCCTTCCTGCAGGAAAGGCTCTCCCCGTCCAAACCAAATCCCCCAAGAAATCCCTTCTCAGGCTCAGGGCTCTGGAAAACCTCCAGATACTTAGTGGGCAGAGGGGAGGGGGGCTTAACAACTGAGGAAGTGAGAGTCAGGGGCCATTAACTTGGGGTTGGCTAGCCCTCCTCGCCTGCGCTCTAAGAGCCCCAGGCCAGGGGAATGCAGGTCAAGCAGGGTGGTGGCCCGCCTATGGCCCCTGCCAAGGTCCCTGCTGGGGGAACCTGGGCCCAGCATGCTGCGAGCTTCAGGGTCCCGTTGTCAGGCCTTCCTTTGTCCGGGCAGCAGAGGACTTGCCCAGGGTCACAGCGAGGCTGGTCAGTGTCACCACGACCCTGGCCCAGGTAGCTGTACCCTGAATCTGGCCCTTCAGCCCATCACCCCTCTGGTGGCGGCAGAGCCTTCCTGGGCCAGCACACACGCTGCCTGCCTCACTGTGGGGGTCTCCGGGTGCGGGCAGTGGGAGGGACCCAGGAAGTCACCGCAGGCTGGGGAGCTGGTGACTTGGGGAGGTGGGGTCAGAACTCAGGTCTGTTCCCCTCGGGAACCGAAACGCCCCTTTAGGAAGCTACCCCACGACACACATCCCTTGGGGGAGATGAGCAAACCATGGCCCAGAGACCGGCTGTGGCTGTGGCCCCAGGTATGAAATCAGCAAGGGGACTGGAGGACGGGTCTGCCCGGGGAGGTGCCGTCTCCATCAGGCTGAGAAGGGTGGACGATGGGGCAGGGAGGCTCCCCAGGGAGAGCTTTCTGAGGCCACCGTCGTTCTTATTTCTGTGGTTTCTTCAAAGGATTGTTCAGAAGCATGGAATCTTTCCAGCATAGAAAAAGGTATGGAGGATAACACGCCGCCCCCATCCCCACTCACACTGACACCGCCTTTGTCACATTGGTCACACGGATGGCCTTCGATCCCGTTCTGTGTCCCCCAGCATCTCTCGGTGTGGCATTGACCGTCCCCAGGCCTGGCCTGCATCCTCCTGTCAGGGTCACACACTCAGTTCTTCGCATGTTGGTTGAAGGGCATATGCTGGTGTTGGCTTCCCCGAGGGATGACCGGGGCCGCGGCCACGCTGCCGTGTGAAGATGCCGGTCGGTGGGTGTGAGCCCCACGCCCCCACGTTCGCCCCCTCTCCTGGGGATGGCATCCCGGGCCCTTCCCAGGTTCTGCTACTGTGAACGGCACTAAGATGGACCTTCTTGCAAAGGTTCCTTGACACCCACAAGTGAGCTTCTTAAGAGCGGATTGCCAGGCAGGCATGTCTTCACCTGCGAAATTGCCAGGTCGCTTGGGGGCGCTGCGTCAACACGGGTGCCTCCAGCTGCTGGCGATGTGACAGAGGTCCCCAGCACTGGTGTCAGCAGACCTCTTCCGGTGCCGGCTGGGCTCTGGGGGCCTGTCACTCCCGCTTTGATGAGCAGCTCCCTGGGGGCTCGTGAGTTTGAGCATCTCTGCCAGGGTTCAGGCATTCCTGTTACCGGCCCTGTAAAAGCCCTGATAGCTTTACCCAATTTTCTACTGGAATCCTTTGTCATTTTGCTTTCTCTTGTGTTTTTTTAAATGAACATTTTATTAAAAGACAACATACATACAGAAAAAAAAAATGCAAAAGTCGTAAATGTGCAACTGGGTGAATTTTCACGAAGTGGGCGCACCCATGCATTCAGCACCCAGATGCAGAAACGGAACATTCTGGGACCCCACAAGTCCCCTCGGGTCCTCCCCGTCACGACCCCACCTTTGGCACCAAAGGTAGTGACTATCCTGACGTGACACCGTGGATTCATTCTGTGTTTCTGAACTTCAGGCAGGAGGGACCATGGGGCATGTTCTGTGGGTGAGTCTTGTGGTTTCCTGCAGGGTGTAAGTGCTGGTGGGTCTCTGTCCCCCTGAAGCATTCGCTTGTTTAAATGAATTATTTATCCATCCATTCTACCACCGAGCTGTCTCCAGTTTTATGATATTTTGATGAAGGGTCTTATCCACAGTCCTGTGGATGCCTGTGGATACACCTGTGTGCCGCTGCTTTTGGGCATGAACTTGCCCCTCTGGCCAGGCGGGAGGGTTCCTGTTGCTCCCCGTTCCTGCTGACTTGCGTTGTCAGTCTTTCCAGTTTAGCCAAGCCGGGATAGCTTATCGTGGTCTTAATTTGCATTTTCCTGGAGACTAAAAAGCCTGGGATTGTTTCATGCTTTCTGGCCATTTGCTGCTCCACCTTCATGAAGAGCCTGGCTCAGTCGCGCCCCGTGTTTCCGTAAGGTTGCCAGCTGAGACTTACTGATCCGCGCACTTTCCCTGTGATTCCAGAAGCCATCCTTTTGTCACTTACATTGCTGCAGAGGTCCTGGCCCATGCTCTCGCTTCTTTTGACTCCCATAATTGCCTTTTGTAATGGATAGAATCCCTTCATTTCACATAATTCAGTTGGGGTGCCCTGTTCAAAGTCTTGGCCTGGTGAGGTCATGAACATAGTCCACAAAACCCTCTAGAAGCTTTATTGTTTTTCCTTTCCCAATTAGAGCTGCCCTCCACCTAGAATATATATTTTTTGCATGGTGTGAGGTAAGGGCCAAGTTTCATTTTTTCACTGTACAACTATCCAATTGACCCAGCGCAACTGATTAAAAATACCATCCTCTCCCTACTCGTCTGTCCTACCATCTTTGTCAGAAGCAAGTGTCCTTGTAAGTATGCATCTGTTTCTGAGCTCTGTTCTGCTCCGAGTCTGTGAGGATGAGGATGAAATCAGCATGGAGCTAGGAAGTTGTAAACAGAGATGGGACGTGTATCAGTCTTCTAAGCTGTGTAACAAATACCACAGCCTTAGTGGCTGAGAACATCACCTGTTGTCTCAGAGCTTCTGTGGGTCAAGAATCCAGTGACCATTCTCTGCTCAGGGTTGCACAAGACTGTAGTCAAGGTGTCCTCTGGATCATGTTCCTTTCTGAAGTTTGGAACCCTCTTTGGAGCTCATGGTTGTTGGCAAAAATCAGTTCCCTGTGGTTGCAGAACTAAGGCCTTTGCTTTCTTGCTGGCTGGCTGCCAGGGTCTGGTCTCGGCTCCAAGTCCTTGCCAGGTGGCCCCCTCCAACATCAGAGCCAGCAATGGAGACTGTCTCTCATGTATAATGGCTCTCTCTAATGGAAGAGGCTCCAAAGCTCTTCCCCCGGAACAGTACTGCTCCCTTCAAGGGCTCATGTGAGTAGGTGAGGCCCACTGAGGAAAATCGCCCTATCTACTGATTTGCCACCTTAATCACACTTGCAATTAAGTTCCTGTTCACCCTGTTGTGGGTTGGCTGCATCGGGGGTAGATGATGGGTCTCCCAGGGTTCTACCCAGATCCAGGGAGAGGCACACATCACTGACACAGCTGGGGCTCTGAGATGGTGTAATACGTAGATGGAAATCCATTTGTTCTCTCACAACAGTAGAATTGCAGGCTGTGAGCTCAGTGGATGACTGCCCAGAATGACAACCCAGCCTCCCTTGCAGCTAGTTGTAGTCATGGCAACAATTTGACTCATGGGAGTTGAAGTGAATGGACAATTTCAGGATTGTGCACATAAGGTTGTTCTGATCTTTCTTGTGGCCTCTGTCCTACATAGACATGTGGTTGTGGTTTTGAATCTTCCTGGGTCAGACAGCTGAGGGTCGCACCTTAGAGGCGGGGAGGACAAAATAATAGAGAGAGCCTGAACCCTCAGACAACCTCCTAAAGGGAACTGCCACACTAGCTATGGATGGCCTCTTTCCACCCCTGGGAGAATTAAACCTTATGTGTTTACTGCGTATTTGACTTTTTTGTCAAATGCTTTAAACCTAAGCCTAATTAATACTCAAGGTAATTGATGTGAATTAAACTTTCTAATGTTAAACCATTTGCATTGCTCTGATAAACCCAGTTAGGTAATGATAGTTTGTCTTTTATCTGTTTGCATGTTTCATTTTGCTGAATTTAATTTTTGGCTGTATTATTTATGAATTTTAAAAATCTCTGTTCGTAGGTGGATTTAGCTCATAATTTCCGCTTCTCGTATTGCCTTTGTCTGCTCTTGTCTATCAAAGTGATTTTAGCTTTGTTAAACGATTTGGGGGGGTTATTTCTTTGTTAGTATTTTGTGAAAGTGTTTAGATTTGGAATTTTTATTTATTGAATATTTTGGAGACAACCCTCTAAAATGATGCGATTCTAGTGGTGTGTTTCATGGGTCTATTTTGCATTATGTCTAATGGTAAGAGATTTTTGCTGACGTTCGTATTTCTTTTTTAGTAAGTTTTTTAAAAAGACTAAATTCTAGACCTCCTTTGGATCTCAGCAGCATTCCTACCAATGTGCTTTTTCTGTTCCAGGATCCAGTCCACTGTGGTCGGTTGGCATGTCGTCTCTTCCAATCTGTGACATCCTTGTCTTTCCTTGTCGTTCATGGACCTTGACACTTTTAAAGAGTACACGTCAGGTATTTAGAAGAATGCCTACAAACTTGAGTTTCTTTTGTTTTCTCATGATTACATGGAGTTTGGCATTTTGAGGAAAGAATGCCACAAAAATGCTACGTCCTTCTCAGTGCATGCTGTCAGGGAGCAGTGATGTCACTATGTCTTAGGACAGATGATGTTAACCCTGACCTCTTGGATAAGGTGGTCTCTGTCAGGTTTTACACTGTAAAGTTACTATTTTCCATTTGTAACTTACGGAAATATTTGAGGGGAAATACTTTGAGGCTATACAAATATCCTGTTTGTCCTTAAACCTTTAACTACTAATTTTAGCTTTTATTGATGGACCCTGCCTACAGCAATGATTATTGTGGTTTTCTAATGATGATTTTAATACTTCCATCCATTCATTTTACATTTGTTAATTGAAATGTTTCTGAACAGAAGAGTTGCCTATTCTCCCACATTTATTTATCTATTTAATCGTTTATGGACCCATGGATATTTTCCCCTCTGGGTTTTAATCTAATACCATTATTATTTATCATATTACTCAAATGGCTCCAGCTTTGGCCACTGAAAGCTCTTTTGATTGGTTCCTGTGTCCTTCAGACACGCACCTCCTTCCCATTTGTTCATTTTTTTCCAAGGTTGTTTTGACTCTTCTGGTTCCTTTGGATTTGCATATGGATTTTAGGATAAGATTGTCAATTACTGTTTTAAAAAAAAGCCAATGGGAATCTGATAGAGATTCCATTGACTCTCTGGATCAATTAGGGGAATATTGCCATTTTCACAATATTAAGTCTTCTGATCCATGAACATAAATGTCTTTCCATTATTTAGGTTTTTAATTCCTTTCAACAGTGTTTTAGAATTTTGAGTGTACAAGTCATGAACAGCTTTTGTTCAGTTTGTTCCTAAGGATTTCATTCTTTTTGAAGCTAGTTATTATAAATGAAGCGGTTTTATTAATTTCGTTTTCAGAGAGTTTGTTGCTAGTGTATAGAAATATAATTGGTTTTCGTACATTGATCTTGTAGCCTACAAATATCTTGTTTATTAGTTCTAATAGATCCAATTCCTTAGGATTTTCTATATACAAGACTATGTCATCTGTGAATAAACATAGTTTTGCTTCTTCTCTAAACTGGATGACATTCATTTCTTTTTCTTGCTTAATTGCCCTGGCAGTTACCCCCAGTACAATGCTGAAGTGATGAGAGAGCTGCCATCCTTGTTTTATTCCCGACGTTAAGGAAAGTCTTTCAGAGTTTCAGTGTTAAGCATGATATTAGCTGTTGATTTTTCATAGATGTCCTTTATCAGATTGAGGAAATCTCCTTATATTCCTTGTTTGTTGAGTGTTTTTACCATGAAATGGTGTTGAATTTTGTCAAATGATTTTGCTGCCTTTATTAAGAGGATTATGTTGTTTTTGTCCTTTATTCTATTAATTTGCTGTATTAGATTAATCGATTTTCATATGTTATAAACTAGCCTTACTTTCTTTGCATAGATTCCCATTGGTCATAGTGTATAAACTTTTTAATATTATGTCATTGGATTCAAATTGCTAGTATTTTGGATGGTTTTTACATCAATATTCATAAAGGATTCCAGTCTTTTTTCTAGATTCTAGTTTAGTTTTCTTTTCTTGGGATGTCTTTGTCTGACTTTAGTATTGGGATATTATTGCCTTCATAGAAAGAAAATATTCCCAGGACTTCCCTGGTGATGCAGTGGTTAGAAATCTGCCTGCCAATGCAGGGGACACAGGTTCGATCCCTGGTCCGGGAAGGTCCCACATGCTGTGGAGCAACAAATCCCGTGAGCCACAACTACTGAGCCCACATGCCACAACTGCTGAAGCCCATGTGCTTAGAGCCTGTGCTCCGCAACAAGAGAAGCCACCGCAATGAGAAGCCTGTGCACCACAACGAAGAGAAGCCCCTGCTCACTGCACGCAGCAATGAAGACCCAACGCAGCCAAAAATAAATACATTTATTAAAAAAAAAAAGAAAGAAAATATTCCCTCTTCTATTTTTTGTAACAGTTTGTGCAGGGTTCTTTTTTAAATGTTTGGAAGAAACTTGAGAACCAGAAGAGCTGATGGTGTAGCTCCAAGAGCTGACAGGCTCAAGACCCAGGAAGTGATGAGAGAGCTGGTGTTTCAGTTCAAGCCTGAGGCAGGAGGAAACCGATGTCCTATCTTGAAGGTGGTCAGGCAGGAGGCATTCCCTCTTACTCATGGGAGGGCCAGACTTTTTGTTCTATTCAGGCCTTCAGCTGGTTGGACAAGGCCCATCTACTTCAGGGAGGGCAGCCTGCTTTACTGAGTCCACTGATTCAGATGGGAACCTCTCCAGAATCATCCTCATAGACAAACCCAGAATCACATCTCACCGAATCTCTGGGCCCCCTGTGGCCCATCGAGTGGACACACAGAATTAGCCATCACACCTTCCTCCTATCTGCATTAAGTTTGGTTGGCACCTCTTTTTCTAGTGTCTCAAGTTGGAAGGTTAGGTTATTGATTTGCGATCTTTCTTCTTTTTCAATATAGGTGTTTTTAGCTATAACTTTCTTGCTATTTTCTGTTTTGTTTGTATCCCATAAGGCTTTGGTATGTTGTGTTTTCATTTTCACCAATCTCAAAGTAATCTCTGATTTCCATTGTGACGTCTTCATTGATCCATGTGTGTTGTGTAATATCTACCTATTTGTGAATTTCCCAATTCTTCTTCTGTTACTGATGTCTACTTTCATTCCATTGTGGTCTGAGAACATACTGTGTATGATTTCGGTCCTTTTAAGCTTATTGAGACTTGTGTTATGACCTAACGTATGGTCTCCCTTGGAGAATGTTTTATGTGCGCCCAGCAGAACGTGCATTCTGCTGTTGTTGGGTGGAGTGCTCTGTAGGTGTCTGTTGGGTGCGGTTGTCGTAGGGTGCTTTTGAAGTCTTCCATTTCCTTGGTGATCTCCTTCCCAGGTCTATTCATTATGAAAACTGGGGTAATGAAAGCTCCAACTATTATTGTGAATTGTCCGTTTCTTTCTTCAATTCCATCAGTTTTTGTTTCATGTATTTCAGGGCTCTGTTTTTAGAAAGATATGTTTATAATTGTTATGTCTTCCTGAAAAATTCTTTTTATCATTAGAAAATGTCCTTCTTTGTTTCTCATGCCATTTTTGTCTTAAAGTTTATCTTATCTGATATGAATATAGCCATTCTGGCTTTCTTTTGATGTCTGTTTTGCATGGTACATTCCCCCATCCTTTTACTTTCAAACTATTTGTGTCTCTGAGACTAACATGTGTCTTTTGTACACAGTGTGTAGTTAGATTATGATTTTTATTAATCTATTCAAAAGATAAGTCTCTGCCTTTTGATAAGAAGAGTTAATCCATTTACATTAAGTGTAGTTCAAATAATGTAAAATTTATGTCTCTGATTTTGCTGTTTGTTTTCTATATGTCTTATGTCATTTTTGTTCCCATGTTCCTTCATTACCACTTTCTTTTGTGTAAAATAGGTGTTTTCTGTGTGCCAATTTATTTCTACTGTTGCTTCTTTTACTATATTTTCTTAGTGTTTTCTCTGGGGATTACAATGAACATCTTAAATGATTGTAAGCCAGTTAGAATTAATATCAACTTAATTTATTATCTATATTATTTAGATAATATATTATTTATATTAATAAATAATAATTTATTATTTATACACAAACTTTGCTTTTCTGTATAGCTCCCTCTATTCACTCCCCCATTTTGTGCCATATTGTTGTAAAAATTACATCTTTATACATATTAAGCCCATCAGCACAGTTTCCTAAGTATTATTGTACACAGTTATCTTCTAAATCAAATTGAATAAGAAAATAATTACAACCCAAAAATACATTTATAGCATCTTTTATGTTTACCTTTGTAGTTCTCTTTATAGGTACTTTTCATTTCTTTGTGTGGATTCAACACACTGTCTAGTGTCCTTTCATTTCAACCTGAAGAACTTCCTTTAGCGTTCCTTGTAGGGCAGGTCTGCTGGTGACGAATTGTTTCACTCTGTTTATCTTGGAGTGTCTGGATTTCTTGTTCGTTTTTGAAGGGTAGCTTTTCTGGATACAGATTCTTGGATGACAGCATGTTTCTTTCAGTGCTTTAATATGTGATCTCACTGTCTTCTGACTTAAAATGTCTCGTGGAAAGTCATCTTTTCTTTTGCTGTTTTAACACTGCCTCTGTCTCTCGGCAGTTTGACTATGATGTGTCTTGGGGCGGAACTCTTGTAGTTTGTTCTACTTGGAGTTCACTGAACCTCTTTGATGTATAAAGTTTTACATCAAAATTGGGAAATTTTGGCCATTGTTTCTTCAAATTTCTTTCTGCCCCTTTCTCCCTCTCATTCTGGGTCTTCCATTATGTGTATGCTGTCATGCTGGATGGTATCCCACAGGTCTCTGGGCCTCTATTGATTCTTTTAAATTCCTTTTTCTTTCTGTTCTTCAGAATGGATTATCTCAATTTACCTAACTTCAAGTTCACTGGTTCTTTCTTCTGCTCAAATCTGCTCTTGAGCCCATGTAGTGATTTTTTTTTATGTCAGTTATTATCATTTCAACCCCAGAATTTCTTTTTTAAAATAATTAATTAATTAATTTTTGGCTGCGTTGGGTCTTCGTTGCTGCACCTGGGCTTTCTCTAGTTGTGGCAAGCAGGGGCTACTCTTCATTGCTGTGAATGAGCTTCTCATTGAGGTGGCTTCTCTTGTTGCGGAGCATGGGCTTAGGTGCATGGGCTTCAGTAGTTGTGGCACGTTGGCTCAATAGCTGTGGATCGTGGGCTCAGTAGTTATGGCTCATGGGCTCTAGAGCACAGGCTCAGTAGTTTTGGTGCATGGGCTTAGTTGCTCCATGGCATATAGGATCTTCCCAGACCAGGGATCAAATCCATGTCCCCTGCATTGGCAGGCAGATTCCTAACCACTGCACCACCAGGGAAGTCCCAGAATTTCTCTTTAATTATTTTAAAAATAATTTTTACCTTTTTATTGACATTCTCTACTTGGTGAGATGTCATTCTTGTTTTTCTTTAGTTCTCTAGACATGATTCCCTTTAGTTCTTTGAACACATTTATAGTAGCTGATTTAAATCTTTGTCTAGGGCTTCCCTGGTGGTGCAGTGGTTAAGAATCTGCCTGCCAATCCAGGGGACACAGGTTCGAGCCCTGGTCTGGAAAGATCCCACAGGCCATGGAGCAACTAAGCAAGTGCACCACGACTACTGAGTCTGCGCTCTAGAGCCCTGAGTCACAACTACTGAAGCCCGCGTGCCTCGAGCCCGTGCTCTGCAACAAGAGGAACCACCACAATGAGAAGCCCACGCACTGCAATGAAGAGTAGCCCCCACTCGCCGCAACTAGAGAAAGCCCACATGCAGCAATGAAGACCCAACGCAGCCAAAAATAAGTAAATAAAATAAATTAATTAAAAAATATATATCTTTGTCTAGTAAGTCCAATGCTTGGGCTTCCTCAGGGGAAGTTTCTACTGACTGCTCTTTTTTTTCTCTCTTATTGACCTCACTGTGCTGTTTCTGTTCAAGTCTTATAATTTTTTGTTGAAAAGTGAACATTTTGGGGAATTCCCTGGTGGTCCGGTGGTTAGGACTCTGCGTTCTCACTGTCGAGGGCCTGGGCTCAATCCCTGGTGGGGGAACTAAGATCCTACAAGCTGCATGGAATGGCCAAAAAAAAAAAAAATTCAAAAGTGAACATTTAGATAATACAGTGTGACAACTCTGGAAATTAGATTCCTGTCAGCCTAGGGTTTTTGCTATTGCTACTGTGTGTTTATTTAGTGACTTTCCTGAAAAAATTCTATAAAGTCTGTATTCTCTGTCATTTGTGGCCACTGAAGTCTCTGCTTGGTTTGCTCAGTGGTTAATGAATGTTTGGACAGAGATTCCCTTGAACACCATTGATCGATAAATCTCTCAGACTGTGATGAGGGCACGTCAGTGCTCCAGCAGGCAGGTTACTGCTCTGCCTTAGCCTTCAATTCCTCCTTGTACAGAGTCCCAGACTCAGCTGGAGGTGAGAGATTCGGGCCGTCTCAGATTTTTTCTGGGCACGTGCACCCCCTTGCACGTGTACGTGGATTTCTGGATTCCCAGGAATACGTTGGAACTTCCCCCACCAGTGCCCGTTGGGCTGCTGTTTTTTTATAGCAATTGTTACTGACATGCTGTTGGTTTTTAGGCCACCACACTGTTGGGAGAAGGGAATGGGGTAGAGGGCAAGTTAAAATGCCACAAAGCTCGCTGCTCTTAAGATTCAACCATTTTATTGAAGAAATGCTCTTCAACTTATTGGAGGCCTTAGATGAATTTCTAGAGTCCTAAAAAAGTTGTTTTTGGTCATTTTTGCAAGTGTTCGCCTTGCTTTTCTGGAGGAGCAGAGTTTTGGAGGTTCTTACTCCACCATTCTGAAAATGCTTCTCTTCAGATTTTAAAAACTTCCATCTCAGTCAAGGTAAAGCGTGACGAGGTTTCTTGTGATATTTGTGTGCCGCTAGGAGGATTTTGTTCATACTCATTCCTTTCACTGAGACTGTATGGGGACCATGGCTTCACGCAGAAGTCTCAGTCCAAACACTTTCCCCTTTGGTGCCTATGGGCTTCATCCCCTGTTCTGGGAGCTCATTTCAAGCCCCTTATCAAGACCAGCATCTGCGAGCCAGCCCCCAGGCAGCCACAGTGTTAGCTCACCTCAATTACTATTTTGGGTCATGGAAATTTCCATTACTCTTCTGCAAGTTCAGATCTCCTTTTAAAAGATGTGTATCGTATTTGCCTGGCATTTCTAAGCTAGTTTTTATTCAGAAGTGTTCTCAGGTGATCTTGATGGGAATATTCCTAGGGAAAAAAAGGAGCACTGTCTATTTTACTGCTCACATAAACATACACACGTAACTACCAAAATGCAATAGGTACAACCACGATGAAGACAGTGAGTACAATTATCCTGCATGCAGGTGAGAGAGTCTGACCTGGGTCCAGGGTCCCTCAGGACCATCCAGTCCACCTGTGGTCCTCACAGGAGGTGTTTAATGTGGTGGGAGGGGAGTGTTTATTTAGGGTGCTGCTGACAGCCAGGACTAAGGGAGCCTCCTGTTGTCCCAGAGCCTCTTTGTATCCGTAAAGGGACCTACTTTTCCTGAAGCAGCAGCCTAGAGCTTCCAGGACTATTGTTAGGGACTCAGGAGCCTCCCCTGTCCGTGGAAATAGTGGAAGGTGCATAGACCAAAGTTCAGGGGGGAGATTGTCTGCTCACTACAGCAGGTGCCAGGAGATGTTAGAAGAAGAGTGTTATGGGCTGAATGTTTGTCCCCCAAATCCATACGTTGGAATCCTAAACCCTAATGTGATGGGGCTAGGAGGTGAGGTCTTTGGGAGGTGATTAGGTCATGGGGGTGGAGCCCTCATAAATGGGATTAGTGCCCTTATGAAAGGGACCACAGAGAGCTCCCTCATCCCTTCCAACACGTGAGGACACAGCAAGAAGACGGCCGTCTATTGACGAGGAGGTGAGCCCTCACCAGACACTGAATCTGCCAGCACTTTGACCTTGGACTTCCAGCCTCCAGACTGTGAGAAATAAATATCTGTTCTTTATGAGTCCCCCAGCCTGTGGTGGTCTGCTAAGCAGTTAACACTGACTAAGACAGAGGGGATGCCCTGGGAGAGGTCAGGATGAATTTGGTACTCCCGGAAGCTGATCAATTTCTATAAGGGAACTTTATGGGCTGGGAATGAGGGTGATTACTAGATTACCAAGGACTCTCCCTTGGTGAAAAGAATGCATCTATCTTAATGGGGTTCAAAATCCAGCAGGGAGAGATGTGTAGACTAAGGACTGAATAGGTGGTGGAATTGTCCAGAGGGTTGATGTTTTCTTAGGAAAAATATTTGGGAATACCCCAGTCATCAGGACGTAAATATCGTATCTCCCTCAACCCCAGCATTTGAATATGTATATTCACACAATTCCACTTTTTTCCTTTTTCCTTTTTCCTTTTCCCTGCTTTCCAACCACATAGTAATTTTATAAGCTCTAAATTTAGAAAGCCACAGAGTGGCTGGGATTAAGCTCCAGGCATTTAGATGACTGGGGCCCTGTTTTTACTCAAATCCGATTGTTAGAGAGACCAGTGAGAGGGTGGAGTCTGATGTGGTCGAACCAAATGTCTCCATCATCGTTATCATCGCTGTGTCATCAGTGACCACTGTGCCCTGAGCGCTGACCCATGAGCAGGTGTTCTACTAAGTGTTTTATGGGTGCCATGTCATTGAAACCTTTCAGTTTCCTGGGGTTTCCATTATTCTCCACACTTTACAAAGAATGAAAGTTAAAGAGGGTAAGGGAGGGAGCTGCTCATGGCCGCAGAGCTACGAAGTTGCAGATCTGGGATTTGAACACAGGATTTTCTCACTCTGGAGTGCATAGTGGAATTACCATGGTTTTTCCTGACACATTTTTCATAGGGAAAATTCTAGTCGCCCAGCCAGCAGCAAGGGTCAGCTCAAGTGTCTTCATTGAGTCCACTTCCCCTGACCCCGGGTGTAGTTGTGTGTATCAGGGACATGTTAACCAGCAAAAGCCTGCAAGGGAGGGGCAGAAGCAGGGCATGGAAAGAGCTGGTCCCTTGTGGTCTCAGCAGAGTCTCTGCAACATAAGGGGTTGGGCTCCAGAGCATAGAGTGTGCTGCAGAGACCAAGGTCTCTCCTTTTATACTCTACTGTCATTGGCCAGGACTCTCCCCTGGGGGTTACATAACTTCTAGGGCACCTGAAAGCAATTCTCAAAAGGAGGCAACATAAGCCATTAGCACCCAGCACTCAGGCAGCGGGGAGACGGCGCCACTGACCGAGACTCTGAGAGGGGCCCCAATAGGGTCTACTACATTTCGCCCTCGCAGCCTCAGAGTCACCTCCTTCCCACAGTAAGTTCACCTCATCCAGCCACAGGTTCTCCATGAGTCTGGTCTTAACTCCTGGGAAAGGTTATAAGACAGTCACTGTGATAAACAGCAGCTCCACAGCTACAGCGGGTCTCAAGACTACAATTGACGCTCGTCATCTCCTTATTCTAGCCGTCCTCCCCCGAATCAGTTCTCCTCCAGGTCTAGCTGACTTGACTACTGAGGGGACCCACTAGAAGTCCTAGTTACTCTGCCCTTTAAGGCCATAATTACTGTACTTGCCCATTTACAGTTAAAACTGGGCACTGGAGTCCCAAAGCTCGTATGAATGATCTCAGTGGATCCTACGAATGCCAGGCACGTTCCTCCATATCCCACTGTATAGCAGTCCCCCTTCCTGCCACCCGACGGTCAGGATCAATTATTCCTTCCAGGGCAATGGCTCTCTTGTGTCTGCTGGTTTACTGGTACAATGAGGCACGAATAACTAGAGGGAACTGTCCTAGATTCAGTGGGACTCTTACGACTGTAATCCCTGGTGGAAAGGTGTTCTTCTGGGAACCACAGAGCCAAAAGTGTGAGGATGGGAAGCTCCCGTTCCCAAAGTGAGTCACTTGGGGTGATGGTAAGAGGGACCACCTGTTGTCTACTTGGTTCTGAAGTCCATGTGTTCAACCAGGTGTGGCCACAGCACCATACAATTGTTCCCGGCTTAAGGAGCACCCCCTAAATGGAGGAATAGCACTCCACATTCCAGAATGTCCTCATTCTGAGCTGCGCCACAGGGGCCCATCCATCCCTCTGCCAGGCTGGCCAGTGCTGGATAGTGTGGTACATGGTAGGACCAGTAGGTCCGTGGTCAGAGGCAACATGGTTCAAGACCCTGTGTTACTGAATCGGACACTCTGAGTTCTTGGTTATGGTGCCCGAGGAGATCATTCCACGTGCAGGAAAAGCAAACCCATACCTAGAACACAATCCGTCAGGATGAACCCCGGACTTTCCGGCATGGAAATGTTTCCACGTAACCAACTGGCCACCGAGTGGCTGGTTGGTGTCTTTGGGGGACGTTGTGGTGTCATGACAGGGACTTTAGGGTCAGTCCCTGATACTGAGAGCTGGACATACAGCAAGAGTAGAATTACATCAACCGCAGTGAGAAGAAGTCCAGACAGTAGCTTCAAACTCTATTGCTATGCCTACTCCATCCATGAATGCTCTGCGCAAAACAGGGAGGGCCGAGGACAGAGGCTGCCCGAGGACTGGTCCAGCCATCTTGTCCACGGGGCTGCTCGGTGCCCCTGGTGGACATCGTCATGTGACTCTGGCCCCTCCTCGAGGTCCATCCAAACGCCTCTTCCCTAGACCTGCTCGTCCCCTCTCTTCTTGTCGGTTTCCTCCCAGCCCTCCGAGCAGCTCACGAAGCGTTCACCACTGCCCACGAGTTCGTGTAGACCCCCCCCACTTCTCTCTCTACCCAAAGCTCTGCCTGAGGAAGCCTCCCCTCACCATGTCCTCCAGTGTCACCTCTGCAGGGGGCAGCGCTACAGCCTCGATGCCCCTGCAGCTGGTGCTGTGCTATGAGCTGCACTGTGTCCCCCAAATTCAAGTGTCGAAGTCCGAACTCCCGATGTGATGGGAGTCGGGGTGCAGCCCCTGGGAGGTGGCTAGGTTTAGATGAGGCCACGAGGGTGGGACCCCATGAAGAGATTAGTGCCCTGATAAGAGGAAGAGGAGACCAGGGCACTCACTCTCTCTCTTTTTCTGTCTCCCTTCTGCCCCATCTCCTATGTCTGGACACAGCAAGAAAGCAGCCTGAACTGACTCAGACAGGTGGTTAAGGGGGAGTCTGACCCAGAAATCCCACCTCAAGGATTTGATCGTTAAGGAGCAGATGACACCCCTGTGCAAAGATGTATGTCCGAGGGTGTATGCCTCAGAGCCATCACCGTGGGAAGTTATCCACTCTTAGGAGGCCGAGTGAATAACCGAAATGAATTCCACTTACAGAGAACCCCACCTTTGCCCATCATTCTGCGGAGATGCTCACGGGCTCCTGGGAGGCAAGAGTGAATCGGGCGCTCAGCTCCCCTCCAGCTCAGCCTGACGCTCAGGCTGGGAGAGGAGCCCCGGCAGGCCCACCAGCCCTGCCCCCTGCCCACAGGTGGGGGGGCCCAAGCCAGGGCGTTGGGGCCACTTGACAAAGCTGAGACATTGGCCGTTACAGATGGAGCCCCTCAGGCCTCTCAGTGGGGGTGACGGCTTTCCCTGGAGCCTCCCTCTTGGGAAGGCCAGGCCACTCGGCCACGTTCTGTGGAAAGGACCCCGGCTGTGGCCACACAAAACAGAGAAAGGGCTGAAGGCGAGGGGACCTGAGCCCTGGGCTCCAGGCCGCCTCAGCCCAGCCCAGTCCTGACCCCAAAGCCTGGCCGCCCCGGCATCTGCTGGCATTGGGTGTGGTGCTTCCCCCGGCATGGACCTCTTTACTTACCAGGTCAAGGCTGATGGGGAAACACCCCGAATCCGAGAGCCAGCTTTTCACGGCCAGCAGAGGACTAGGGATGATGACATCCTTCCTGCCCCAGGGCCTTTGCCCGCCCCATGCTGTTCCCTTGCCGCGCTGGAGAGCTCTGCTGCCCCTCCCCCACGGCACCCTCTGTCTTGTCTTTGGGGCCTCGGCTCAGTGGAGACAACTGCAACCACCCGTCCCTCAGCCCATTTGTCCCGAACCCTGTTTCATATTCTTCATGTCGCGCACCCGGCTCCGACACCACCTGGACGTGTGTTACCTTGCGCCCTGCCCACCCCACTTCTCCCGCCGAACGGCCCAGCGCGCTCAGCCAGGGGCTCGGTCCACGCCGTGGTGCAGTGGGAGGGCAAGGTGGGGACCCCGGCCTGGTCTGCACTAAATCTTTGAAACAACATCCTCGAAGATTCGGCCACTGAAGGACACAGGCAGGGGAGGCGGGACCGCTGCTCTCCCCCAGGGCGGCGGACCCTGTCCCGGGTTCCTGGCACCCGCCGAGCTCCCGGGCCTCTTGGGTCTAGCTGTTTCAGGCTAACCGAGCTGCTTGGGAACGTGGTGATAAGGGCCGAGCACGGGTAATGGTTACCTCCCGGCCCTTGTGAGAATGGCGAGTGCGGTGTGACTGTTTGAAGTGTCTGCCGCTGGTTTTCCAGGGGTCCCTCTCTTGGGAGTCTGGACAGACAGGCGGGGGCGTGGGGGAGGGGCGCCGGTTTCCATTTTTAGGTTGAATTCCTTTCTGGAAAGCTCCAGGCATGTCTTTGGCACGGATGCCCGGGGGGCACAGCTCTCCCGCGCCGGGCTTCCCGAGGCTCACGTTCCTCCCTCGTCTGCCTCTTTCTGATGGGATGGGGCAAGCTCTTGACGCAGTACTGCTGCGTGTTTGAGGTTCCTACGAGGAAAACGCCAGTCACGAACACGCCCACCCCGGAGAGCGTAGGACCCAGGCCTGTGAGCTGGGCGCACGCACGTGGGGTGGCCAGGTCTGCAAATACAAGTTCAGGACGCCCAGTTAAATCTGCATTGCAGGTAAACAAGGAAAAAGGCTTAGGACATGCAAGTCCTGTGGCAGGTGGTAACCCCACCTCTGCCAGCCGAGGCTAAAGTCAAAAACTCCACACACGGGCACAGCCCTGATTAACCGGCCACGTCGGGGGACGCCGGGCGCGGAGCTCAGGGGTTACCCTGGAAGGCGTGGCCCCAGATATCACTGTCCACAGACCTCCATGCCCCGGTGGGCAGGCCTGCACAGGCATGTCCAGCCTGTCAGCCACCAGCCACATGTGGCTACTGCCCGGTGGCCTGGGGCGCTGAGCCTGTCGATGGACACGGCCACAAGAGGCTGCGGCTCCCCTGTTGGGCAGGACAGGTGGAGAGGGTGGTCCGTGAAGCTCCCCGGAGCCTTTGTGCAGACGCCTGGAAATTTGGAGGAAATCGTCCCCCAGCTGGGGAGAAGAGCACCCCCGACCCCGAGGATCTAGAGGACGGTGAGGGTGGGGAGTGGGCAGGGCCAGCTGGCCTCAGGCCTCTGGACGCGGTCTGGCCATGGATTTTGTTCAGCTTGAAGGACGGAAGCGGCAACGACACCCGCTGATACGTACCTTTTCACCACCCTTCCCCACCTGCGGCAGCGGCCTGGCCAGATGCTTTGCTGTGCCCACCAACCGGGACTGCCGTTCCCTGAGCACTGAGACGGTTGTCAGCCGGGAGGGAGTCAGGCAGAGAGAGCACAGGAGGAGGGGGCTCGGGGGTCCGGTTCTCCCTGCCTTGGGTCAGGAAACCCCTGGTGGTTGGAGGGCCCCCCTCCCCCCCATACTCACCACCAAGATCTCAGATACATGATCCTGGCTCTGCCAGGGAGGCTTCTCCTGAGTGCCCTGGAAGGTCTCCCTCTTCATAGGCCAGCAGTGTTTATTTGTACAGAAATCTTGTCCCCAGCCCCCGGCATCCTAGATCTGTGGCCAGTTGCCCAGAGCCTGACGCCGCCAGGGGGGACAGTGAGATGCGGCCCGGGGCTGAGATGGGGGGATGCCTCCCTGTGCCAAGAGCTCCTCCAGCCTCCTCTCCTCCAGGACGCTCCAGGGCGTCCGCCACCCAAGCTGGGAACGAATGCTGAACATGAGAGGTTGCCTTTTGGGTACCTTTTAAGAGAAGGTCCTGTAGATCCTCTTAAAAAGAAAAAGAACAGTCAGGACAGGGGAAATGGGTCATTTTAGGAAGGCAAGCTGCTGGGTGTGTTTCATCCCCGCCGACGTTCCGCGGCTGCAGGGGAAGCTGCTGCGGAGGTGTGTCCGCAGGCTCAGGGCACCCGGCGCTGCCTCAGAGCGGCTCCGGCAAGGGAAGCAGCTCAGAGGGGATGCCTTTCGTCACCAATCACGGCACCTGTGTTTACATAATGTCAACAGATGGATGCCGGTTGCAGGTACACAGCTCAGACCTGACCGTTGTCCTGTGAATCTTCCGGGCTGTTGTAAACAAAACACCACTGCCGAGGACTTAACACCACAGAAACGTGCTCTCCCGCGGTCTGGAGGCCAGAAGTATGAGTCCAGGTGTGGGCATGGCTGGTTCCTTCTGGAGGTTCCAGGGACTGTCTGCTATGTGCCTCTCCCCAGCATCTGGTGCTGCCAGCTGTCCTTGGCTTGTAGACACATCACCCCTGCTTCTGCTGTCATGTGGCCGTCTCCCTGTGTGTCTCTGTTTTTGCTTCTTCCAAGGACACGAGTCATTGGAACTAGGGCCCATTCTGATCCAACATGACCTCATCTCAACTTATCTGACTGCATCTGCAAAGACCCTGTTGCCGAACGTGGTCATGTTCCGAGGTTCTTGGTGGCCGTGAATCTTGGGGTGACAATGACACAACACACAGGTTCACACATCCTTCAAAGCTGAGCGTGGATTCTCCGGCCTGTCTCAGCCACGATTCCAGTCTCTTGGGACCCACCTCCTGGTGGCCCCGGCCACTTTCCTGATGTGTGGATCAGGCTGGAAGGGAGCGAGGCCAATGGGGGGCTCCGTCCTCAGATGGGCCCCGGGCCCCCACCATGATGGGGACTGCTCTACGGGGCCCCAGAAGGCATGCAGCCGCGGGGGACCGTGTCCACATCAAGACACCTCCACCTAGAAACCCGAGCTGTCGGGGAGGGACGAGCACCCTCGGAGAAGGGGCAGCCCCTCCACTTCTCGCCATGGGCTTGTGAGGAAGCAGCCTCGCCGTGGACAAAAATCCTTTCACCTGGAGTCGAAACTCCACGGAGAGGATAAAACATGTTCCCCCCACGTCTGGCTTTCAGAACCGATGCCACTTACAATATGAAAAATGTCGGCTAGCTGGCTGGAATCAGCACATGGTGAAAAGGTTAGTCCCCGAACCTTGGGTTCCAGCCTGTCACCCTGCCCCCACCCAGAACACAAAGCCTTTTCTTTCTCCAGCTGGAAACGCGCACGGCCCATGCATGCAAAGAGCTCTTTCAACATTAGATTTTAAATTATTTGAATTAAATCTGGGATCCTTCCGGGCCCTGCGTGCCCCGGGTTATTTATCACTGGCTAAACGCAGAGGTCTGCAGGGCCTCTCCAGGGACGGCCCTCACTTAGACGCTGCCTCTGAAATGTTATAAACTATTTAAAACCGAAAGCTTGGCTGTGTCCGGCTTGTGGGGGGGGGGGGCGGGCAGCGTGCAAGCTCTGCTCTTCCGAGCTCCCTGGGAAAACGGGCGACTCACCACTCTACACACTTGTTCATTTGCTCCGCTTTTCCTCTGGGTAATCACTTTAATACACTTGAAAATAAACCTTTTCCCCACTGAGGCAGGGTGATTTTTTTCTCCTATTTAGCAAACATTGATTTTTTTTCCTCCCCCCAGTGTCCTGCCTGCATGAAGCTAACAAGCCTCCTTTGTTCCCGAGCGCCGGCCCCGCCCCCTGCCGCTCCCCCGCCACCGTCCCAGATCTCGAGGCGGTTCCAGCGGGGCGCCAGCAGGGGGCGGGAGACCTCTTTTTTGAGGGCCGCACGGGTGGGGGTGTGGCGGGCAGCTCCGAGACTCTGGGGCCAGGGAGGCCTGGGCGGCTGGAGGATGCAGGGGCGGGGGGGGGGGCCCTAGGTCCCCTGGGGATGTCCTAGGTCAGGACATAGCATTTCGAAGCAATGAGAAGTGGCCGCGGCGGTGTTTTACATAAGCGAGGCTGCCAGGAGGGTCCCAGAAGAGGCGGCTCCCAGCCAGGTGCTCCCACCAGTCCATCTGTGCCCCCTGCTCTCCCCAGATGGCCGCACACCCTTTTCCCCTTAAACTCCATCAGTGCCCTGAGCTGCCAGGCATCAGGCGACATCCTTGCTGAGCTGAGGAAACCAAGGCTGGAGAAGCTGTGCTGGGGTCTGAGCTGCCCGCCGGCGACCCTCCACCCGGGTCCTGGTGCTCTGGTCAGTGCTCCGGGCAGGCAGTCTCCAAGACGGCCCTCGATGGCCCCATCTCCCGGCACATGTGCCTTTAGTAACACCACCCCCTGGTCCGCACTGGGCTGACTCGCTTCTGAAACAGCAGAGGTGATGAGACATCACTCCCGAGATCAGGTTATAAAGGTGCTTCTGTCCTGGGTGTCCCCCCTCCCCGACCCGGGATTGCTCTAAGGGAAGCCAGCTGCCGTGTCATTGCGAGGCTTCCTGGGAAGGCACCGCGGCGGGGGACCGAGGCCTGCCGACAGCCACGTTGTGAGCTGGGAAGCAGAGCCCTCCTCACCTCCCTGCCCAGGCTTCAGATGAGACCGCAGCCCGGCCGGCAGCTGGCTGGCCACCTGATGGGGGGCCCAAGCCACTGCTCCAGCTGAGCCACGCCCAGATTCCAGACCCATGGAGCCGTGAGATAAGAAGTGTATGTTGTGTAAGGCCCTCGGCTGCCGTCCTTTGTCACAGTAGCCAGAGGAGAGGGACACGGCAGGTGTTGCCATTCTAACCTCGCCTCCCTCTCACATTCCACATGGATGTTTCATAACACCTGGCAAGCAGAGAGACCCTTTAGGACTTGCTCCAGCACCTCTGAAAAATGGGGCCTCAGAATTTGTCCATTTCTTCTAGGTTGTTCATTTTGTTGCCATAGGGTTGCTTGTAGTGGTCTCTTAGGATCCTTTGTATTTCTGTAGTGTCAGTTGTAACTTCTCCTTTTTCATTTCTGAGTTTATTGGTTTGAGCATTTTCCTAAATGCCCATCAACAGATGAATGGATAAACAAGATGTGGTATGTGTGTATATACACACACACACGCACACGCACACACACACACACACACACACACACACACACACAATGGAATATTACTCAGCCATCAAAAAGAATGAAATAATGTCATTTGCAGCAACATGGATGGACCTAGAGATTATCATACGAAGTGAAGTAAGTCAGAGAGAGAAAGAGAAATGCCATATGCTATCACTTACATGTGGAATCTGAAAAGATGATACAGATGAATTTATTTATAAAACGGACTCACAGACACAGAAAGCAAACTTATGGTTACCAAAGGGGGAAGGTGGGGGAAGGGATAAATTGGGAGACTGGGATTGACATATACACACTACTATATATAAAACAGATAAACAACAAGGACCTACTGTATAGCACCGGGAACTCTACTTAATACTCTGTAATATCCTATATGGGAAAAGAATCTGAAAAAGAATGAATATATGTGTATGTATAACTGAATCACTTTGCTGTACACCTGCAACTAACACAACATTGTAAATCAACTCTACTTCAATATAAAATAAAAATTAAATTAAAAAAAATGGGGCCTCAGACCCCGGTAGCTCCCTTCACGCTGTAAACGTGTGCAGACTTCCCTGCGTGGTCCTGAGTCAGTCTGGCCCTCGACCACACCAAGCAGGTGGAGAGGGGTACGTGGGGAATACCAACCATGGCTTCATTTGTGATAGTTTAAAAAAATCGGAAAAACCCCAATAACTGAAAAATTATTAAATGGAAAAACCTCAGTGGAGATTGTACAGACGAATTAGGTCAAGTGGATGACGGTCACCGAGCGGCCGTGAGAAGGTCAAGGCGGCGCTGTGCGGGCTCACGGACAAGGGTGTGACGCTCCCCGGGAGAGGGCAGAGCAGCACATGTGGCTGCACCCATTTAACAGCAAAAGCCTATTTCTGGGCGTTTCCATAGGTACTTGTGCCTAGAAAACATCTGGAAGATTCAGACCCAGTGGTGACTGTGGCCACATTTGGAGAAACACCGGTGGGGGAGGTGGTGAGGAGGGGTCTTCCTCTGTCACTCTACAGGGTCCGTTGCCGTAATGTTTCCAGTCAAAAGCCTGTTACCTTTAGAGCAAAGTCAGGAGAATGAAAGCAAAAGGGACGGAATGCATGGCGAGGCCGGCGCTCTCCTGCCCCGGCTGATGGAGCCTTTCGGGCTGGCCCAGCAGTGACCAGAGGCCAGCTCCAGGGCTGTCTCCAGTCTGTCCACCTCCGCTGCCTCTGACAGGGTGCATACGGCCCACACCACGCACATGCATCGTCCCAGAAGGGGACACGACAGGCCCCCAAGGTTTCCAAGTCCAGGAGGAGAGAGGACTGCACTGCCCACGAGTTTGTCCCCTGTTCCTCTGGAGACAGGCGAGGCCCCTGGCCGGCCCTCTGGCTGCCCTCTCCTCGGACCCCCTCCCCCTCCCCTCTGCCCACCCCTGCCTCCTGGGCAGAGGTGCTGGCATCTCAGCACGTCTGGGCTCTCTCTCCCCGTCTCTGCAGCCAGGTTGGATGCATGGTTAGGTGGCGCCAAGCAGTTAGGTGAGGCCAAGCCTCCGAGAGCCGGCCAGTGGACTGTGAGTGCTGAGCTGCTGACGGCCTGGCCTCCGGCAATCTTGCCCTCAGAGGAAATCTCCTGCCCCCTTCCGTGGAGGGACGGACAGGGCGGCCCCTGCCAGGGGCTGAATGTGCCCCCCCACCCCCAATTCCTATGTTGGAACCCTGACCCCCAGTGCAGTGGTATTTGGAGGTGGGGTCTTTGGGAGGAGATTAGGGTGAGATGAGGTCATGAGGATGGGGCCCATGGTGGGATTAGCGCCCTTAAAACAAGAGGAAGATTCACCAGAGTTAGCCCTCTCGGCCCCATGAGGACACAGCGGGAGCCCAGGAAGCAGGACCTCGCTGGGAACTGACCCGGATCTCGGACGTCCAGCCTCCAGAGCTGTGAGGACTAAATGTCTGCTGTGTGAGCCGCCCAGCCTGGAGTATTCAGTTATAGCAGCTGAGCTATGAGGGCAGCCCCCCAGGTGGCAGTCCCAGGTCTCTGGACCACAGTGGGCTGTGCTGGGAAGGCCAAAAAACCTGCATCCACGTCCCTGACGCGTGGGCTTGGGCCACGCGGTTAGAGTTCCTGATGTCCGACATCCACCCGAGAGCCCCATCAGGAGAGGCGTTCCTGAGGGGCTGCCTTTCCCAGCCTGCCGAGGTCCGTGGGCCCCTCGCAGAGCCCTGGAGCTGTTACAGGGGTCCCCTGTCCTGTTGGAGCCAGAACCTGGATCCCCAAAACCTCAGTCTTGGTTGCAGTCACACCTGTCCCAGGGGAGGGTCCACCTCTCTGCCCAGCATGTGCCCAGGTGGGGCTCGTCACCTGTCCAGGGAGGCCTGCTCTGTCTCCTGCCGGTTGGGGACCGGGTGGGGCTGGTCCCCTCCCTCCGGCCACAGAGGCGCACGTCCTCCGAAGCTGTGACCGGTCTCCATGGCATCAGCAGCCTAGACGCTTATGAGGCTCGATGGGCCAGCCTGTCACAGCACCCTTGACCCCAGATGACTGTCCACAAGCTGCAGAAGCAAACACCACAATAAGGCGGCCAGACAGTGAACAGTGTGCACAGGGAGGGGCCGGGAGGGCCTCCACCCTGCACGCCCACCGGCACGCAAAAGCCTGTTGTTACTTCGGAACAAAATGACCAGGGACCTGTCACAGCACCGGTTAGGAGGGGGGGTGTGAGGTTGCGCAGGTGAGCGGGGAGGTGGGGGTGCCCTGGGGCCAGGGTGGGGAGCTGGAGGCCGGCAGCCAGAGAAGGAGCCCCACGCCGCCCCCTCCATGGACCTGCATGTCTGCGAGGTGGGGGCCCCTGGCGAAAGGCCGGAGGTGCTAGGCTGGGAGAAGCAGCGGGAGGCCGTGGTCACACAGGGCACCTCTGCAGGGCAGCGGCCCTCCTGGCTGACACCTGCTGAAGCGTCTGGGGCGGGGGCAGCTCTGACCCTCAGGTAGCCTGCTGCTGGCTCTGACCGGGGGTGGGGGGGGCGCCCCGTGAGATCCACTTAGAAGGAGGAGGGGAGGGGAGCTGCCCCGGGTGAAGTCTGAGGCCCCTCCACATTCTCCTACCATCACTGCCCACCCCCACCCCACCTCCACCCAGGTGAGCAATGAACAGGGAAAGCCGCTGCCCTCGGGCCGTGGACACACCCACAGGGGTCCCACTACGACAGGTGAGGGGTGATCAGCCTCAGATCCTCTCCCACAGCCCCGGGGTCACGTGGCCCCTGAGCCACCAGCAACCCCAATTCAATGCGTGACCGAGAGCTCCTGGAAGGCAAGACAAACCCCCCCGCCAGCCGGCCCTGCACGGGGTCTCCCCGGGGCTCTGCAGGAGGCCTCTGCGTGGGCCTGAGCAGCCGGCACCGCGGAAAGTGAGGCAGGCAGGCTGAGAAGGATGGAGCCCGGGGGTGGGGTGGGGAGGCTTGCGGGCCCCAGCCTGGAAGCACGGACCCAGAGAAGCAGCTGTGGGAAGACTCTGGGAGCACCCGCAGGATGGGAGGAAGGTTGACGGACATGAGACAGTCCAGTGGAAAGCTGCGTGTGGTTACAGCTCATCCCTAAGGGGCGTAGCGAGATGTCAGCAGGGCTTAGCGAGGTAGCGTCAGGGGTACTTTTTATCCGCCTTGTAATGCTGTTCGTGTGTTTTCCAAAGTTTCTCCAACAAAAATATACTTTTTAAAAATGTTCTGAGTGCTCAGGACGAGGGTTCCATGAGAGTGAGGGGCAAAAAGCCAGGGCGGGGTAACTGGTGGTCTGACTTCAGACGGTCTCGCGCCCAAATGGGTCTGTGTCGCTCGACCACTCAGTGGGGTGTCCTCTGAGCGATGCTGGACCGTGGACGGCCCCACCAAGGGCCGCCTTACTAAGCTCCCCAGAGCACGTCAGCTGGCTGCCAACTCCTTCCGTCTGCCCCAGGAACACCGAGTTTCACTGGTGTCACGTTGGCCGAGGTGGGCCAGGCCTGCCCCATCCCATCCAGTTTGGTGAGCCAGCCTCACGGGAGGCTGAGAGGGGAGTGACCTAGGGGCGTCATTTCAGCCCCAGCTGGTTGGAAGAGGACAACAGAGCAGGCAGGACTCACGGGTGCTGTGCTGGCAACTGTGGGCACCCAAAAGGCTCTGCTGAAGTCCAAAGGTTACCAAGAAAGGAGGTGGACAGAGACAAGACCGGATGCTCAGTTCAGCTACTAAGAAAGGAAAGGTAGATGGGAGGGCGGGTGGGGTGGGAGGAGGGGAGATAATTAAATAGGAGGTTAGATGGATGGAGGGATGGATTGGGTGGGTAGATGGAAGGATGGATGGACGATGGACGGATGGATGCATGGATGGATGGGTGGATGGATAGATAGATGTGTGGGTGGGTGGATGAGTGAATGGATGGAAGGATGAACCGTAGCTGGATGAATGGATGGGGAATGGAAAAATGGCTGGGTGCGTAGGAGATACAAGTTCCATCTCAGAGATTCAAAGGGGCTAGGTTCCCAGGAAGAGTGCTCAGGGCTCTGGGCTCCTCTGGGAATGCCTGGGGCAGAGAGGTGGAAGAGCAACCATCCCCGGGGGCACCTGCAGGCACCCATGGCCCCTGGGCTCCCACAAGCTCCCTCTGACACGTACTCTGTCCTCTCTCTTGCCTGAGCAGTGCCCATCTTGCCAACCGCAGAGTCGCCCTGTTCCTTCAGGCTGCCGGCTCACGGCCCAGGCCCTCAGCAAGCAGGATCTGGCCACCAGATGCCAGCTAGTACTAATAGGTCCAGTCTGCTGGTCACTAATCGGCCGAGGCTCTGGGCGTCGGTGACAGATGGACTGAGGGACGACAGGGCAGACGGGGAGACCTGGCCCAGGGCTCGGGTGGCCCAGGCTCAGTAGCCAGGGCGGTGGGAAGCAGGGGTGCCCAGCAGACCCAGGGCTACCCCCTCCCAAGTCTAATGCCCGGCAGCCGCCCAAGGCTGCCCAGTTGCTGTCCACCTCCCATCGAGGGCATGGGCCTGGGGGCCGTGTGGGAGCTGGGGGCTGCTGCTGGGTGTGACTGCTGGGGCAGAACCAGAGCGAGCCTTCCTGCACAGGGCGGAAGCAAGTGCCCTGCAGAGTAATCACAGCGTGAGCCTTGCCCTGCGGAGGGAGATGGAGTTATGGCCAGTTCTCCCATAAACTCGCTCAAGCGATTTACGAGGCATGGCCGGCATGGGGTGGGGGCAGGGCGGCCCCGGAGGGAGGCTTCTAACTGGGCTGGGAGAGGGCAACCGTCCCTGGGTTAATAGCAAACGCACCCCCTGCAGCGAATGCTCAGGGCATCGCATCCCTTGAAGGGGCCACAGGACCGCTGTGGCCGTCGACGTGGACACCTGCGCCGAGATGCACGCGGCCCCTCCCAGACGTCCTGACCCAGGTGGCTGGAGGGACGGGCAGCAGACAGGAAGAGGAAGAGGCTGAGCAGAGGCTCCCGGGCACCTGGGCACCACGGGGTGGAGTCTCTGTCCCGGGGCGAGCTTGAAACCAACACAACATCACGTAGCTCATAAACCCACTGGTTTTCTCAGTGCCCACGTGGTGTCACCCCCCAGGGAGAATCCCACTTCTTGGGGGTGGGGTCCTCAGAGCCTTCCTGCCTCTCCAGGTGAGGGACAATCTATGAGCCGGTTCAGACACTTATACCAGTATGCAGAAGCCTTCCCCGAGCCTGAGGTGGGGCTCTGACAGCAGATGCAGGAATGCAGCAGGGAGCTGGCCCAGTGGCCAGCAGAGAACTGGTTTGCCCAAGTACACAGAGAGGAGAAAAGTGACGACCGCTTCCCCGGGGCCTGCTCTGCCAGGCGCGTGGAACCCAACGGCCGTGGGTGGTCAGGAGTGGCTGGGGTCCCAGACCCAGGCTCATCAGGGAGAGTGAAAACATTTAGGAAAAGGGGTCCTGGAGCTCCTCGGATGGCTTTGCTTGGAGCCTCAGCCCTGATGGATAGCCCAGCCTTCACAGCTCTGTCCTCGAGGGTCTGAGCTTGTCTGGGATGGGCAGTGGTCACAGGGGGACAGAGAACTGCCCGCTACAGGTTTGGCAACTGGTGGAGGGGCCTGGACTTGCCCTGCTGGCTGTCATGCACGCCGGGCCTGCAGAGAACAGGGAGGGGGCTGCGTGTGCCCATGGGACCTGCACCAGGTCTGGCCGGCTGCCCCGGGACATTGTTACACATTGTGCTGTGTGCTGTCACAGCTGCGGGGTGCGGTGAGGCCTCGGAACACCCCCCCACCCAGCTGGTCAGTCCGAGCTTTGCATGAACGTTTGTCCTTCCTCCTGCTCTGTCCCCCTGCAAACCTCCGTGCCCCAGCCAGCCCTGGGCCCCCAGGACACACCGAAGGGCCCCACCCCTGCGTTTGACCTCTGCACCCAGCATGGTTACATCACCACCCATGTGGGCCACTTTTAGGGCCAAAATTGAAAAAGCTTGAGGTCACACTCCTCCTGGTTCAGCCGGGAGCGTTTGGCAACAATGGGAAATAGCAAAGCCCGAGAAGCCGAGTGCACAGGGCTTTTGTGATGTAAGCAGGCTGGAACCCCCAAGACACGCGCCCTAAGGACCGTCCTCGACCCAGCAGCCTCTAGGCACACGCGCTCCCCTGAACGTTGGGCCCCAAATCTTAGAGACCCCCACAGTGGTAGCTGTGGTTCTGGGCTCTATAGTCTGGGGGGTGCGTCTTCTCTCAGCGTCAACCCCAGCGTGCATCTGATTCCACTTCCATGTAGAGGTGTCCTTTGTGGGAGAATCTCAGTAATACCAAGTCTTTATTGACTCCCCCCAGGCTGAGCCCCAGGGGTTCCCACAAAGCTGTGCGTCCGTGTCGCTGGTCTACACCACGTGTCTGTAACACACGCCCACGCCGTGCATCCACCCTACATGATGACACTTTTTGCTGGTGGGTTTAGAAGGGCCGGCAGGACATGCAGAGAGGGCCACCGGCAGAGGGAGGTGAGGGGACCTGGAGGGGAGCTTGTCTCCTGGGAAAGCTTTCTGGTTGGGCAGGAGCTGGCCTGGAGGGTGATTTCGGACACGACAGAACACCAAGTTAGCATTTTGTTCTCTAAGACCGGCTCCAGCTTCCTCAAGAAAAAAGTCAGCCCTGGTTCCCTAGTCTGAGCTCCCTCCCAGTTTCTCCTCCTGAGCTGGAAAGCAGCCCAGGCACACCCTGGTTCTCCGGGAGGCTGGAGTGGGCGCCCCCTGCCCTCATGGGCTTGGCTAAACCAGCAGCCTCACTGCCCTCCGGCCTGACTCTCAGCCTCAGACTTGGTGACCTGGTCACTTCTGACAGTGCTTCAGTGGGCTTGGCCAACTGTGTCACGGGCCCAAAATAGAGATGTCTGGGGCTCCAGTCAGGGCTGCCCCCCCAGCCGATGAAACCTCAGATCCCTGTCTTCACAGGCCACTGGGTTCCCAACCCACAGCCACTGGATGTTGTTTGTGACAGCACTTCCGGGGCTGCAGAGAGCAAGGAGGGCCCTTGACCTCAAGCCAGAGCAGGGGTACGTGTGCCCCGAGAGAGAGCCAATAGGAGCAGAGGGCTCTGCTTAGCAGCTACCCTGTGAGACAGGGTCAGGGTTCATGAGGTAAAGAGAAGAGAAATCACTGAGAGCTTCCTGGAGGAGTCTGCACTCCAAAACTATGTTCTGAGTGCTTACTGTGTCGGAGCCCTGGGCATTGCTCCTCTAACCTGGACCTCTGGGTGCTTGGTCTTCCCCTATAGCAAAGAGAAGTGTGTTTGTCACCCTCCAAACAGCAGCTCCCTCCAAACAGAGGGCCAGAGATGCCAGTTTTATGGGCTGCTTCACTGGTTCCAGGTTCCACAACAGGCTCCTCAACACGGCCTGCGGGAACAGCTGGACTTCCCCCTCTGGAGTCTCACCAGGTGAGGGGGGGCAGAGACCCCACCCCCAAAGGCCCCCGACGCTGGCTGAGGACAATGGTTGCCTTGGCTGGATTGTCACATATGTGACGTCATTCCTGAAAAGGCCTCAGCAGCCCAGGCTTCCTGAGAGGAGAGCAGATCCGTGGGTGGGGATGGAGGGCTCTCGGGGACCGGCCGGCCGCTAGCCCTGCCGGGGAGACGCCCCGAGAACCGCGGAATCCTGTGCCCTCGAAGCTTCCGGAGGAGCGTCATACGTCACAAGGTGGCCCAGGAGGCTTCCGTCTTCATTCTGGCCAAGCGCGGATGAGGATGCCACAGGCATGTTTAACCCACACGTGTTAGATTGTCCAGCTGTCATATTTGACATTGGGTCCGGGCTCTGTAAGGCAGGCCTGTCTGGAGAGGTTGGCCCCCGCCACGTCGTCCACTCCGTCGTGGGGCACCCCAAGTTCAAGATGCCTTCGGCAGGGGCCAATCAGAAGAAGTACTTTGTGGGGGAAGAGGCCCTGCACAGGGACGAGGTCTTACACCTGCACTACCCCATCGAACGAGGCCTGATCACAGGCTGGGACGACATGGAGAAGCTCTGGAAGCATCTCTTCGAGTGGGAGCTGGGGGTCAAAGCCAGCGACCGGCCGGTGCTCATGACGGAGCACTCGCTGAACCCCAGGGAGACCCGGGAGAAGATGGCCGAGGTGATGTTTGAGAGCTTCCACGTGCCCGCTTTCTACCTGTCGGACCAGGCCGTGCTGGCCCTCTACGCCTCGGCCTGCGTCACGGGCCTGGTGGTGGACAGTGGGGACGGGGTCACCTGCGCCGTCCCCATCTTTGAGGGCTACTCCCTGCCCCACGCCACCACCAAGCTCTACGTGGCGGGGAGAGACATCACGGAGCACCTCACCCGGCTGCTGCTGGCCAGCGGGAGGACCTTCCCGTGTGTGCTGGACAAAGCCCTGGTGGACGACATCAAGGAGAAGCTCTGCTATGTGGCCCTGGAGCCGGAGAAGGAGCTGTCGCGGAGGGCAGAGGAGGTGCTCAGGGAGTACAAGCTGCCCGACGGCAGCATCGTCCGTATCGGGGACCAGCTGTACCAGGCGCCCGAGGCCCTGTTCTCGCCTGAGCAGCTGGGCGTCCAAAGCCCGGGCCTCTCCAGAATGGTCTCCAGCAGCATCGCCAAGTGTGACGCCGACATCCAGAAGACGCTCTATGGGGAGATGGTGCTGTCCGGGGGCACCACGCTCTTCCGGGGGCTGGATGGCCGTCTTCTGAGGGAGCTGGAGCAGGCGGCTTCCAAAGGGACCACCATCAAGGTCACAGCGCCGCCCGACCGCTGCTTCTCCACGTGGATTGGCGCCTCCATTGTCACTTCCCTGAGCAGCTTCAAGCAGATGTGGGTCACCTCTGCGGACTTCAAGGAGTTTGGGACGTCCGTGGTTCAGAGAAGGTGCTTCTGAGGGGCCCGCGCGCAGGGTGGCTGCGGTGGGGAGGGAGCTCACCGTTGGGCAACCACGGGATGTTCAATAAAGGGCAAAACGGTGCAGCCTTTGGCCACGTCGGGCTTGGTTCATTCTCGGGGGCACCAGAATAATTTCTGACCCTGGTGGTGAATCTCTTTTCACTGGTTCTGTCCCCCAGCCCCGTTTCTCCCGAGAAAGCCCTGGGTCATGAGTTGAGGGTCCATCTGTAGAGTTTGTGCCCAAAGCAGGGGCCAAGGCCTCCTGCCCAGAGCCTGGACTCTGCATTTTAAACCTGTGTCTTAGGTGGGTCGGGAGTGGGGGCAGGAACAAGCAGGAATGCTGCCCTGTTCTGAGGTCACGAAATCCTCCCCTGGGACGGCACCATAGGGCTATCACTGTGCTTTTATGAGTGGAATGCACCCCCTGTCCTGGGCGCATGGGGCCTGTCAGCAGCAGGAATCACCCTCTGTTTAAGGCCCTGTGAAGAGGCTGCTCCCGGGGGACCTGAAGAATCAGGGCTTGATTACCGTGATGTTTCTATTTGTTTCTACGTTCAGAGATGTTTATAGCACTGTTTGGGGGTAAATATTGGAGACAAAGTGAATGGCCATCAGTAAGATCACATTTGAATAAATTATGCATACAGGGAATTTTCCCACATCGATGGGGTGGAACTCTCTCAAAATATTACTGGGAGAGAAGTGGAAAATACAGAGCTGCCCCTGGGCAGTGGAGCTGCTAGTATGTTTACCTGACATTTAGCCCAAGGACAGACCACCAACCAATGGACCTGCAGACACCTTGAGGCTGGGTTTCTCTTTCCTCTTTTTGGAGAAAAGGAACAGGGCAGTGGGCAGTAATTCCCTTCCCCGAATTAAATGCATCAACTTCATGCTGCCTCTCTGTCCAGGCTTTTGTCAGTTGGTGTGTGCGAACCTCTGGCACCATTGCTGTTTTCTAAACCCACCTTCTAGTTCTTACTGTTAGGATGTCACTTCATCATGGTATGAGGAGGTATTCTATGGTGGGTTTTGTTTTTAAGCTTGCTTTTTTGAAAATACTTTTTTTTTTTTTTTTTTTTTTTGCGGTACGTGGGCCTCTCACTGCTGTGGCCTCTCCCGTTGCGGAGCACAGGCTCCAGACGCACAGGCTCAGCGGCCATGGCTCACGGGCCCAGCCTCTCCACGGCATGTGGGATCCTCCTGGACCAGGGCACGTACCCGCGTCCCCTGCATCGGCAGGCGGACTCTCAACCACTGCGCCACCAGGGAAGCCCTGAAAATACTTTTTAAAAAGAAATCTACTAGTTAGATTTTTTTTGTCTCACAAAAATGTTTTTAGAGATTATTTTGTTCATAAGTGTTTCTTTCTTATGCTGATGATCAACTGAGTTTGTCTACAAATGTTGGCCTATCACAGTATTTTTTCAATACAGATTCGATTTACCAAATGACCATTTTAGTGTTTTTAAAAGGTACCGAGGACTGAGATATGTAAATCAGGTGACATAATATGAAAATTATGTGCCTAACTATTTTTGTAAAGGTGTCAAATAAATACATTTTCTTCCAAAAAAAATTGTTGTTTTTGTTTTTAAGAAACAAAACGGAACTGCCTTTGCACTAAATTAGTGACTTGGACTTTTGCACAGTGAAGACAGGCTGTGACACCCTGAATGTCTTGGTGTACGTGAACACACATGGCACACACGTCACAGACTCTCACGCAGGACTTCAAGCTTCTGCTGAAACCTTGGGGTCAAGGAACATTTCATTGGGCTGTGTTGTGCCCACCCCTCCCTTCCCCTTGCTCATTTGGATGTCACCTCTCTTAATTCACCTGCCGCCACCATCTTTGATTCACCCAGGATGTAGCTTACAATCAGAAAAGAGCAAACGGAAGGATCTTCTCTCTTGGTGGAACATGCAGAACTTGGGATGTGTGCATACATAAATATATAATATATATAATACTAACAAAAATCAAATTCCCCGACATACATTTTTTTAAAAATCTGTGCCAAAAATGTGTTTGCAGAGAACATCTTCTTTTCATACTCAGACTGTGTATTGTCACTCATTTGTACAAGTGTGCTTCCTTACAGCACGGTCCCTGCTCCCACAATTTGGAAGTGTCACACACACAAAATACAATAGACTGGCTTCCCTTCTTCCTGTGACCTTGACCTCTCCCCCAACTTCCTAACACTTATTAATTTATGAAACTTTTTCTCAACGCAGTTTTGTTTTGTGTGTCCATTGGATTACAAACTTTATTAAAAAATACAGAACAACAACAACAAAAATACAGAGGTGCCTTTATAAAATGAATCCCCCCTTTTTTGTTAAAGAAAGCAATGGTACTTCCCCGTGTATACCTGTGCACGTTGGTATGTACATATATAAGTGAATATGTGTTTTTATGGGGTTATAAGCCATAAAGAAAAGAACAGAAGGGTAGACACCACGGGTTGGTGGGGGAAGGAAGGAAGGAATGAGAGGTAGTACAGAGGGAGGGGAAAATCTCACTTTTAGGAAATTTTACTGAAGAAATTCACCCTGAATGAAATCAACCCATCTATCCACAGTGTGTGTGTTTGTGTATTTAATGTTTGCCTGGGATATCTTTTCCTGTGTGTTTACCTTCAAACTACTTATGTCATATTTGAAATGTGCATATGGTGTGTTGGAAGATCGCATATAGCTGGGTTGTGTTTTAAAAAAATCCACCAGTTTCTGTCTTGTAATTGGCCTTTGTAGACGGTTTACATTTAAGGTAATACGTTCCATCTTAAGTCTGCCATTTTATTGTTTCCTGTTTCCTCTGTTTCCTTTTTCTCACCTTTGAAACCGTGCCCCATAGGGTTAACAGAAAGTGGTGTCTGACAGAAATTCTTGGGCTAGCCTTACAGCTTGTTAAAAATCCCTCTGCTTGTAGCCTGCCTTCACTTAATTATGCTATTGCAAATTGCACACCCTCCAAGATTCATGTAGCCCAAACAATAAGATGTTTGCCCGAGTTGTTTGCCAGAAAGTTGGAGTCAGCTGTGTCTAGTTCAAGCTCGAGCCAGCTAAGACTAGTTGGGACCACTGACCCTAAAACTGGGCCTGTGCAGGTGTCCGATGAGTGACCTTTTGACGTCAGGGGGCCCCAAACTCCACCCCCGGATCATACGAAGCGCCAACATTTTTGAACACACATCCCACGAGGAAGCATGTAACTCAGATATGCCTGCGCAGAACACCGTTGACCTCACCTTTCCCGGCCTCTAATCACCTTGCCCCATGCCTAAGCCCACCCTGCTTCTTTATCTCATAAATATCTCAAGCCCCCCGCCTTTGGCGGGGGGGCGGGGGGGAGGCTGGTCTGAGGCTGGTTCTCCCGTCTCCTCGCTTGGCTGCCTCGTGAACAAGCCTCTTCTCTGCTGCAAACTTCGTCATCTCGGCGTTTCGCTTGCTGCGTGTTGGGCCAACGACCCTGCTTCGGGAATCCCTTCCTCTGGGTTTTACTAGAACACTTTTTAGGATTCCACCTGGATTTATTGGGAAGGTTTGAGTGTACTGCTTTCTGTTGATTTCTTGGTGATTGCTCTGAGTCAACACGACCACCCACTGGTAATAACATTTTTACCACTTGGAGTCTTTTTACCCTCCCAACTTTGAAATAGAACTGTCTTAAGTTTTTCCTTCAACCCTCAAAGGATTTCAGAAACTCATGAGAAGGGTCTAATATGATGACCACTATTTTTACCCAATCCCATGTTCTTTTGCCCTTTCTGGAGTTCCGAGCCACCTTTTGGCTCTGTGCTATTATTATTATTTTTTTTTTTTAGAGAACTTCCCTTAGCAGTTCTTTAAGGGTAGGTTTGCTAGCAACAAATTCTCTTAGTTGCCAACATCTGAGAATGTCTTTACTGCCCCGTCATCCCTGAAGGATATTTTTGCTGGATATAGAAGTCACAGTTAACCATTTTCTTTCAGCACTTGAAGAATATTGTGCTGGTTCCTTCTCCATGGCCTCTGTGGTTTCAGATCAGAAACCTTATTATTTGATTGGCGTTTCCCTACAGGTAATGCGTTATGTCTCTCTGGCCGCTTTCAAGAGTTTTTCATTGTCTTTAGTTTTCGGAAGTTTAATTATGATGCGTCTTGGCATGGATTTCTTTGGCTTTATCCTGCTTGGTTTTATCTAGCCTCTTGAATCTGCAGACATGTCCTTTGTCAAACTTGGGAAGGTTTGTGCTATTATTTCTTCTAATATTTTTACAGTCTACTCTCTTTTCTATCCTTCTGGGTCTCTTAAGGATACCAAAGTTTGCCGTTTTGTTTTTGTCCCACAGGCCGCTGAGACTTCGTTCATCATTTTCCAGTCTACTCGGTTTTCAGGTTGGGTAAATTCTATTCACCTGTCGTGAAAGTCGGGGATTCTACCCTCTGGCATCACACACTATTTTTGAGCCTTTCCAACACGCTTTTATTTGAGTTATGTTTTTTAGTTTGATAATTTCCACTTGGTTCTCTTTTTTTTTTTTTTGCGGTACGTGGGCCTCTCACTGTTGTGGCCTCTCCCGTTGTGGAGCACAGGCTCCAGATGCGCAGGCCCAGCGGCCATGGCTCACGGGCCCAGCCGCTCCACAGCACGTGGGATCCTCCTGGACCAGGGCACGAACCCGTGTCCCCTGCATCGGCAGGCAGACTCCCAACCACTGCGCCACCAGGGAAGCCCGGTTCTCTTTTTATAACTTTTAATTATTTGCTGAGAGTTTCCATTTTTGCATCTGTCTCAAGGGAATTAGTCATTGCTTGCTGAAATGTCTTTATGATGGTGGCTTTAAAACCTTTACCCAGATAACCTCGACATCTGGTTCATCTCCATCTGCTCTGACAACCACATCTGCGGTTTGTCGTTTCTCATTCACATTATGATGCTCCTGGCTCCTGGTATGATAAGTGATTTTGTATTTTACCCGGGACAGTTGGGATATCCTGAGACTCTGGTTCCTATTTAATCCTTCTGTGGCAGGCAGTCCCCCTGCGACAGTGGAGCGTGAAGGCTGGGTGCGTTCAGCTCTCCAGGGGGCCCCACTGACACCTCCCCAGCAAGGTGCTCACTGCTCACACAGCCTTCTTACAGACAGGTGGGGTGGAGTCTCAGCTCCCCTCTCAGCCCCACTAACCCTTCTTGCCTTGCTGCCCCTGAGTGGGGGTTAAATGACTCCAGGGGAGGGGACACCAGGGGAGGGGAGGCAGAGTGTCAGCTAGCTCACCTCCCCCGCCACCTTCCGTCGTGTTCATGCTGGGTGAGGCGGGGGGTCAGACCCCTGCAGGACCGCACAGACACAAGGGGTGGGGGTGAAGCAGGGCTGACAAGATGCTGCCCACACCACCTCATCCGGTCTCGTTGCTGCTGGATGTGGCTGGGCCTCAGTCCATCCCTGGACCCCACCAACACTACCCCGGCAGGGGAACTGGAGCCCCTGGAGGTGGGCAGTGGGTGGAGCGGTACGTTAGGTCAACTCTCCACTCTGCCCACTGAAACTGCAGGGGTGGGGCATGGTGTTTGATTGGCATTTGGAGGAGAACATTCCCCAAAGGCATTCTATTGTTAGGTCACGCTTTGCCCAGGGGAACAGGATTTACTTGGAGTGTTTTGTCTGTGCCTGTTAGAGATTTGGGGTTGGAGGCCTCTGTGGCGCCCTGTGGGGATATATGGGTGATGATAAGGAAGCCCAGGGAGCCCCCCCAAGTCCTCAGCAGCCTACCACCTTCCTGCCTTCCAGATGCTTCCTGTGTTTGCTTGTTGTGTTACGACCAGGATGTTTAGTTGTAACAGAGAGGACCTGGAGGAAGGGGGCTCCTGGGTAATGTTTTCATTTCATTCCATCATACCTGAAGGTTGCAGGGGAACTTGGAGAGGCCACTGGACCCACCCTCAACACCTTCCCTTTCAGGATCACTGTTTTACAGGAGAGAATGTCAAGGCTTGGGGAGCTGGGAGCAGAGCTCAGCCCAGATTCCCAGTCCAGGGCTCTTTCTCCACCATTCTCCACCCAAGACTGCCCTTGTGTTACCAAACTACACCTTAAATAAAATATAACTAAAACCTCTTTTTTTTTTTTTCTATTCAAGATATTCTGCTTCCCTAGAGGGGTGGGATAGAGAGGCTGGGAGGGAGGCTCAGGAGGGAGGGGATATGGGGACATGTGTATGCGTATGACTGATTCACTTTATTGTACAATAGAAACTAACAGTATTGTGAAGCAATTATACTCCAATAAAGAGCTATTAAAAAATAAAATAAAATAAAACATAATAAAGGATCCTCTGCTTCTCACATGGTGGCTGCTGCTGCTGATGGTGATGATGATGGTGATGATGGGGATGATGGTGAGGATGATGGTGATGATTACGATGGTGATGATGATGGTGGTGATGATGATGGTGATGATGATGGTGGTGATGATGATGATGGTGATGATGATGGTGATGGTGATGATGGTGATGGTGGTGATGGTGATGATGGTGATGATGATGATGATGATGGTGATGATGATGGTGATGGTGATGATGGTGATGGTGGTGATGGTGATGATGGTGATGATGATGGTGATGATGATGGTGATGGTGATGATGGTGATGGTGGTGATGGTGATGATGGTGATGATGATGGTGATGATGATGGTGATGATGGTGGTGGTGGTGATGATGGTGATGATGGTGATGATGATGATGGTGATGATGGTGATGATGGTGATGATGATGGTGATGATGGTGATGATGATGGTGATGGTGGTGATGATGATGATGGTGATGATGATGGTGATGATGGTGATGATGATGGTGATGGTGGTGATGATGATGATGGTGATGATGATGGTGATGATGGTGATGATGATGGTGATGATGGTGATGGTGATGATGATGGTGATGGTGGTGATGATGATGATGGTGATGATGATGATGGTGATGATGATGGTGATGATGGTGATGATGATGGTGATGATGGTGATGATGGTGATGATGGTGATGATGATGGTGATGATGGTGATGATGATGGTGATGATGGTGATGATGATGGTGATGGTGGTGATGATGATGATGGTGATGATGATGGTGATGATGATGGTGATGATGGTGATGATGATGGTGATGGTGGTGATGATGATGATGGTGATGATGATGGTGATGATGGTGATGATGATGGTGATGGTGGTGATGATGATGATGGTGATGATGATGGTGATGATGGTGATGATGATGGTGATGATGGTGATGATGGTGATGATGATGGTGATGGTGGTGATGATGATGATGGTGATGGTGGTGGTGGTGGTGATGGTGATGGTGGGTATGGTGGTGACAATAGTGGTTTTCTCTCCTCTAGGTCATCTTCAGCACTCAGTTTGGGGTGCTGCTTGGGGTGTAGAGAGGGAAAGTAGCTCCCCAATTCCCTGACAGAATCCATATCAGACACTTTGAAACTGATCTGACTTCCAATTCTGGCTTCCTTGAGGGGGGTGGGAGGTTCCAGGGGAGTGTCAGGCAGACTACAGGCTGCTGCTAATGAGGGAGGAGAAATAAAGTAGCCCGAGTTCAGCCTTCCCATTCACAGCTTGACCCCCTCTTTGTCCTGGAGATGTCTAATGTGAAAGATCAGGGCTTGGGGATGGCGTGGGCTAAGTCCCGGAGGAGGGAAGAGAAGCCTTTCTCTGGCTTTGAGCTCCTCGGGCCCTGCCTGTCAGGAGGCCAAGGAGTGAACTGAGCCAGTTTTCCTGTTTCTAAGATATGGGTTCCCACTCCTCACATCTTGACAGAAGCCTCTTCAGACCCCTTCCCATCCCTTTGGTCCTGAACAAGATCTTTCTGTGAAGCAACATATGGATGCAAGACGGGATGGAATGCTGCAGGCCGGCCAGCTCTGCTTGAGGTTCAGAATTCACGGACAGGAGAGGAGGACGTGGAGAGCAGAGGCCAGTCGTGCCTGAGCATAACCCTGGCTCTGAGTGAGACTGACCCGCCAGTATCTCTAGTGGGGCCAAGATGATGTCAGGCCCTCCGTATCGCTGCCAAGGGCCTCTCTCCCAGCCCTGCCAGAGGTGACCACTCATATCCTGAATGCCAGTGGTATGACTTTGTAGTCCAGGCCCCTCCGTGAGGGTGGACACGGCTCAGGGCCGCCCCATATTCTACGGTGGCCCCCGCTGTGATGCTCCACCCCCCCCCCACCAAAGCCCAGCTCCCACTCTGGACAGTGGAACAGGTTTCTGCAGGGGACTCAGAAAACGGGTTCCATGAGAGATCCTGGCCATGATTGTGGAGCACCCCCAAAACCATGTGACATGGTGGGAACCAGACACAAGCAGTGCTGCCCTGGTGTGGGACTCAGGCTGAAGGAGTGCGCCCTCAAGCACCCCATCGGCCACTCCATGGCACAGCAACCTCCTGGGGCGTCATGGGGGAGATCTGAAGGCGCCTCTGTCACCAGGGGCTCCAGTGGTCCCAGCCTCTGATGGAGGAGCCGCGAGTCCTGGAGAGAATCAGGTGGTTACAATGCAGTAGTCTGGGGGCACCTGGTGCTTTAGGTCCTCCACCCCTCAGCCAAACCCCAGGCCTCACTGTGGACAGATGGAGGCTGTGACGGCCACTGTGTATGTCCATGAGGACAAGTGCCTGTCCCTCCGCACGACTTGAGCTGGGGGCGAGACATTACTGGTGCCAGGATCCTGTGGGAGAAGGGACTCTCCTCTGAGGGCTGAGCTGAGGATGCCCTTGGGCATCTAAGTGCATGAAGGAGAGGCCGCCAGCCCCCAGAAGGACAAAGTATGACAGGTGTGGCTATGTCCTTTCCAGGGGCCACCCCACCTGGAACAGAGGCCCCCGAATTCACAGCCGATCCTAACGGAGGGGCCACGTGCAGCCAAGGCATCCCCCGGGCCTGCCGAGGAGCGTGACGGCGGCTGCAGACGTGCCCGACATGCCCAGAGCTGCCCGGCTGCCCTGCTCCGTGGGGGGCTCCTCTCTGCTCAGCTGTGGTCCACCCTCCAGGTGGTGGGTCACCTCTTAGGAGCCCGGTGCATCCCTGGGCCCTGACAATGCTTCTCCCAGGCAGGACTGGTCACCAGCGGGCTCCCTGCCCAGAGCCACAGCGACCAGCCATGGGCACAGGGGGTCCTGGCCTTGACCTTCAGGTGGGGTGGGCAGAGCATCCACTGGGAATAACCTCTGATCCCTGTGCCCACACTGCCCGTCCCTGGAGCCCACAGTTTCCACTCTGAGGGTCTCCATGGCAGCCCTGGACATGCCCCACCGTGCCCGAGGGGGTGGGCCTGCAGGGAGTGGCCACGCTGTTCTGTCCCCCGGGGGTGGATGCAGCTGCTGAGGAGGGGACGGGACCACGGGCAGAGGTGTGAACTTGGATCCAACCCCCGGCGCCACTGTGCGCTGTGAAGGACCCCTCAGGGTACAGTGCCAGAGCCTGGGAAGGATGGGGGGTTTCCAAGTCCTGCAGTCAGCAGGCTCTGCATGCGGACCCCCGACCCGAAGTGGCCTGAGCAGTTTCCACTGTGTGCAGCGCCCGCCACCTACACGGACCAGGTGCCGTCCAGACCACGAGCACCTCAGAGCCTGTGTCCAGAGGCCCGGGCTTGGTGCCCCTCCCACCTCCAGACTCTGCCCTGAGGTTTGAAGACCCACGTGGGACGCTCTCCCCAGGGCCTTCGGGCAGAGGGGGCTGCCTGGGGCGGGGGCGTGGTCCCAGCTCCTGTTCTGGAGGAGACAAACAGAGCCAGACAGGCTAAGCCTCCACAGGGTCCTTTTCCCCGCAGAGCCGGGGCCTGAGGCCGGATGGCCAACAGCTGCGTGTGGGTAGGGGTGGGGCAGGGGGCACCTTCAGGCCCTGAGTCACCCTGCAACCCCTGTGTTTTCCCTACCCATGCCTTTCCCCAGCGTGGGGACGGGGCTCCTCTGGCGCTAGGACGGCGGGATCCCAGGGCCCCTGCCTGCACGAGAGACTGGTAAAGAAGTGAGCTACAAGTGTGGACAGCTTGAATGTTGTACAGCTAGCCAGCTTCCACGCAAGGGGGATTTACGGATGCTTAAGAATTTAGCCTTGCACTCCAGGAACCCGGCGAGAGAATCGAGATGACGAGAGAATCGGGGGATGCTGGTGGAGACGATGCCACTGGGAGGAGGCCCGGGGGCAAGACACAGAGCCAGGACCCTCCCCCAGGGCAGCCCCATCCTGACAACACCCCTGCCCCGCCCCGTTCTGACCCCTCTGAAGGCCCAGGTGGTGGGCCCTTCTCCGAGAGGAGCCCAGCCGCCCTGGGAACACTAGGCACCTGGGGGCGGAGAAGCTTGATGGTCTCGACCCTCAGAAGGGACGTGCTGGACTCAGGCTGCCAGGGGCCCAAAGAAGGACCAGTGTAGCCACGCCACCTGGTGCCCTGGGTTCTGGGCCATGGTAGCCCTGGCGGTGCAGGCCCACGTGTGCGGCCCCAAGGCCCCGCTCAAAGGGGTGGCAATGGGGGGGCGTTGAGGGCCAGCTAGGGGTCGACACGGGACTGTGGGAGATGCTGCGTGGCTGCACAAAGCCTGGTGCTTCTAGCAGGCGCCATGAGAGCCCAGGCCCCGGGCCAGGAGAACCCAGGGGTCCAGGCAGGAGCCCGGAGCCGGACAGTCCCGCCGAGGCCTGGGTCCGGCCTCAGTCTCCTTCCTCGCAGGCCAGGTGCCAGCACAGAGAGGCCGTGCTCCGAGGAGTGGCATCTGCTGCCGGCCACAACCTTGTCCTGGGCACGGGCCAGAGTGGACACCTGTCCCGGGAAGAGCAGGTGTGTTTGCAGCTGCAAATAAGGGGAAGGGGCACAGTGGCCAGGCCTCGGGGCGGGCCCAGAGGGCACTGACAGCCGGGCTCCCCTGCCCCCAACCTCCTGCCCACCCGGCCTGAAGCAGGACAGAGGGAGGCAGGGCCAGCGCTGACTGAGGGGGGCTGAGTCTCGCTCTTCCCATCGTTCTTAGAATGTTCGGGGGGGAGTGGGTCGTCTGAGAGGGAACGGCCGGCACACGCTCGGGCTAGTTGGCATTCGACGGTGTTGAGCTGGCCGGTGGGCCCCCGGGGGTGGTGCCCCTGTCCCTGCCCGGTCCAGGGGGCTCTGGCCACACCCACTCACCCCGCCCCCCGCAGCTTGCTCATGGCGGGGCGGGGGCTCTGCAGCAAGGACCCGGCTCCCCAGAAGGTGGTGGCTCTCGGGTCCCTGGGACCTGGCATGGTGCCAGCTCTCGTCCCAAGAGGTGACCTCCTAAGGCAGGTCCCGAACTCCTGGGCCCCTCGCCGGCTCTCAGGCCGGGGAGCCAGAGCCAGTTCCAGCCTCGTAGTTTTGCTACAAATGAAAACCTCTGCCCCCCACCAAGGGTGCCCCGGACCCTCCCACCGGTCCCTGTCGCAGCCCCAGGCAGCGCCGTCAGCGGCAGGCCGGGTCCCCCTCCTCTGCTCTCAGCCCCGCCGCGGCTCTCGTCTTTCTGGGGGTGCCCCGCGCCTGCCGATCCCGTGTGTTTGGGGCTCTGAGCCGGTGACAATGCCCGACACTGGGAACAATGCTCTTATTGTCACAGCCGGCCCTGGCTCAGAGCTCGGAAACGTTAGACACGGCGTCCCTGGTTATCACCCTCACAGGGAACAGGGCTGGGCTCCAGCTCACACGAAGACATAATAATTTTCTCCCATTATTCAAATCTCCTGTTTCCCTCACTCCACCTCTGGCGGCAGGAGCTGAGGGAAGAGGCTGGATGGGCTGTAAGCGCCCAGGACCCCGGGATGGCTTCACACGTGGGCAGCTGGGCCACATCCAGGGCCCACAGGGGTTGCAGCCGGGGCACCAGGCGCTACTCACGAGGGGCCTGGCCAGGGACCAAGACACCAGGCAGGGCGTTTCTAGGATTGGCTCCCCGCCCCACAGTTGTCTCTTGACCAGAGGCCCTCAGTGCTGGCAGGGCTGGGGATGACGCTGGGCAGAGATGCAGTCAGAGGGTGGAGGCAACCCCGCGGCCTGCCACCACCCATGTCGGCCAACTCTGCTCAGAGGTGACCGTTCCTGGCCCCCAGAGCTGGGGGCCCCGCCCGCCGCTGCCAGCCTGCCCACGGGGTTGGGGGTCACCGGGGGGACCCCACCCCACGCCTGGCAGGGAGGGAACACGGGGGGCTGGTCCGCCCACCGCGGCCCCGGTTCAGGCCTCGGCGAGAGGCGTCAGCCAGAGTAAGTGGATACCTCCCAGTTATGCAACCCGGGGTTGGTGAGGATGGGCTGCTCGGGTAGTGAAAACAAGCACCGTCCGGCTCCAGAGTGTGAAATCGTTGGGCCTAATTAGAGGGAGGCCGGGGAGGCGGGGCTGGGGCCGGACGCGGGTCTCAGCCTCCCCGCGACAGGCCTGTGCTGTGAGGCCTGTGCTGTGAGGCCTGTGCTGTGACGGGCTGCTTGAGGCCAGCTGGGCCCCAGGGTCACCCCAACACCCTGGGGGAGACGGGGTGGCGCTTCCAGAGTCTCCTCCCCTCCACCCGCTAGACGCGGACATTTCACCCACAAACCTTGTGTTGGGGGGCACGGATGGGGAGGCTTTTGCCTTCCTTTCTCTGCGCCCGAGGGACGCTTCGAGTCCAGTCTGTTCACTTAACACTTGCTCATCCAGCAGCAACTCTGGGCTGGGCCAAGTGGGTCCCGGAGGTTCCGACAGGAGCCAGGGCAGCCCCGACCCCAGGCTCACAGCCTGGAAATTCACAACGGAGGGTCAGGTGCCACCTGTGACTTGGGGAAGACGGGGACCCCGCCATCCCTTGCAGCAGGGTGCCCTAAGCCTGGTAAGGATCTGGAGCATGGGGGACGCCCCCAAATGGGCCCTACGGAGAGGCCCAGGTCCAGGCTTCGAGCGAGAGGATGATGGGGAGGCCCAGGGAGGAGGTGCAGACGAGAGGGGGCTCGTACCCTCGTTCAGAGCCTTCTTTGTACAGAGGGAGCTTCCTGCTTTCTGGCCAATGCTTCTCTGCCGCAACATGAGCGGCTCGGGGGAGGTATTGCCCGCCCCGGGGGGCAGGGAGCAGCACACCCCCGCCCCCCACCCCCCGGCTGGAGTCCTGGCAGGACAGGCCAAGGTGGTCCCCGCAGGAGCACAGTCACCACCCTGCACCCACGTGGGAGGCGGGCGGGGCCAGGAAGCAGAGCTTTATGAAGACAGATGAGGGAAGGAAGGAGACACTCCATCCCGCTGGAGGGGCCTTTTATCTCCCAGGGGCTCGAGAGTGTTTCACATAAAACATCCCCAGGAGCATCAATCAGAAAGTGGAAGTAAGACTCTATAAAGACTGAAAATACTGGCTGTGGCTTGTGCCTGTGGGCGGTAAGGAGCTTAACCAGAAAAACCTGTGAGCCCGCGAGAAGCTCGTTTCTAAGGCCCCGGGGAAGCGGGAAGCAGCAGGCCCTCGGACCCTCGCCAGAGACTGCTCTGGGTCCCACGGGGACCCACTGGGGCTGCAGAGACTTTGGCCAATGAGGCTCCTTCCGTGTGTTACTCCCCACCGTGATGCCGGAAGCTCGCCGGGAGCCCTGGTAGGGGAGTGGCCGCAACTCCCCAACAGAGCCCTGCCCCGCTGGTACCCGCATATCACTGCCCTGGTGGGGGCCCCGGCATCTCAGCTCCAAGCAGGGTCACCAGGCAATGGAAGGACCACAGCTGATGACTTTCCGCCGGTCTCCTCAGCCTCCGTGCTCAGAGCCCTGGGTGGTCCCCTCTCAGAGTGGGGAGGCAACTGGCCCAAGCAACCCTTGTCCTCTTTTAGCAGAAAGAGGGGAGCCTGGAACACAGGACCGTCCCCGACTAGCAGCTGTGTGCAGGGGCAGAAATGCACCCACACCCCCCGGCTGTACACCCAAGCCAGCCCTGACGCGTCCTGCTGCAAGAGATGTGGCTCCTGGGCTGCGAGGGCTGGGCAGGTCATCGGAGGTGACCGTAGACCTGGGGAAGCCCTGGCAAGGACACTGGGAGGCCAGTGGTCTTCCTTGCATCTGGGGCATGTCCCCTGATGGAGAGCCCTGGACCCAGGTCCAGCCATCATCACAGAGTGCCACCCCCAGGCTCTCGGTCCGGGGCCCGGCCCACTCTCCCCATGCTGCTCTGGTCAGCAGCCTGGACATCCCTGCTAATGCAATGACGCTGGCAGGCTCTGTGGACCCCTTTCGAACCCTCCCAGAGGGGGCTCATGAGCCTGGAGCAGGGGAATGTACCTCCCCAGGGTGGCTCCCAGACCCCTCCCTCCCTCTCCACCTACGGTAGGTGGGCTCCCTGGCCCCTCCGTCCGTGTCTCTCTGTCCAACCCAGAGTTCTCTGCTTTTCCTTCACGGATGTGCAGACAGACGGTGGTGTGTGCCACCGGAAACCACAGATTTTCGCCCGTGACAGACAGATGCATCCGTGCTGCATATGCCCAGCATCTCTGACTCTGTGGGCCGTTCCTGGGGTCTAGCGTGCGAGCCGTCCCAGCCCCAGTGCCTGCGGCCCACGCTTCCCTGTGGCTCAAACCCTTCCTCTGGTCATTCCAGGGATGGTTGTCTTGGGCGGGGGGTGGGTTCTGGAAGCCCACGGGAGGAAAACACCAGGTCCTCCCTGGAAAAGGCACAAGCACCCCCATCCTCTCCCCTCTGGCGCCACCCTCCTGGATTCAGCCTCGAAGGCTCTCCCTGCCCGCGAAGCCCGAGGGCCCCAGGCCAGGTGGTCAGGCCTCCCGGGGCTGGTCAGCACGCCTGTCAACTCCTGGGAAACTCAGTGCTGAATGTGGGGCTCAGAGCATGTTTTCTACTCTTCATGTGTCGGCAGGTCTGCAAGGACTTGTGATGGCCAATCTTCTGTGTCCTCTCGACTAGGCCACGGTGCACAGACATCAGGTCCCACGTGGGTCCAGATGTTGCTGGGAGGATGCTTTGTAATGAGATCAACATCTAAGCGGACTCTGAGTGAAGCAGATTGCCCTGCAGACTGTGGAGGGCCTCACCCCATCAATCGAAGGCCTGGCTGGAACAAAGACTGACCTTCCTCAGCAGGAAGGAGTCCTGCCTGCAGGCGGCCTTTGTGCTCGAGCTGCCCAGTTCCCCGGTCTCTCTCCACACACACGCACACACACACACACACACGCACACGCACACGCACACGCACACGCACACACACACACACACGCACGCACACACACACACGCACACACACACACCCTATTGCTTCTGTTTCTCTGGAGGACCCTTACTAATACAGAACACAATGGAAACTGTTTATGACATTTAGTGCAACACACTTTCTGCTCAAAATTCCCCTGCTGTTGAGTGTGTCCCACCGTGCAGGGGTGCCAGGAGGACCCTGGGAGAGCCCTGGGGCCTGAGCTGGGCAGACCTTGCAGGGCTGCTGGATCCTGGGTTCAGAGGTGGGGTCCGTTTGCTGAGTGCAGACCCGCTCACCACGGGCCGCCAGGCCTGCTTTGCCTGGCACTTCGGGTCGTGTCTCTGCTGTGGGCATGTGGGCACGTGGCCCTTGTGGCTGCACTGACCAAACGCCTCGCGTTTGCACTCAGATCTCTGAGTCTCCAGAGGTGCTTGTGCCCGAGGGTGACACACACAGGAAGCGATGTCGGGCCACCGAGGAGTCCGGGGAGGGGCTGGATGCCAGCCCTCTACGCCCTGAGTTCCCCGTGACGCTGATACAAACCTCACACCACGTGACTCAGCCCCTTTGCAAGACATAGGAAACCAGCTCGCTTTTCTGAAAGCTGGTGGATGAGAAGCAGGTGTCAAGCTTTCAGAACACAAATACAAATTTCATTTCTGCCACAAAACCACAGCGAAGCCCAGATTTAGGGGAAAATCACTGTTGTTGTTGAAGGCGATCCACGAACGTAACTCGCTGGGGGCCTGGGGAGCGGCCGAGCTGAGGGATCCCTGGGGCTGGTGCATCGTCCGTGACTCTGGCCTCAATGCCTGCGAGGACCCAGGGGCCCCGACCCTGAGCCCTGGTCCTCTCACCTGTCACCTCCTGCGTCCTGGGGGGCCTCCCAACCTGTGTGGACGTGTGCTGCAGGCTGCGGTGGGATACACACACGCAGACGCACGTTTACGCACACATCTGCACGCAGAGAGATACACACGTGTGCACGTGTGTACAGGCATGCAGCTCACATATACACGCGTGTGTGCACATGCACACAGAGACATGCGTGCACCCACAGACACACAGAGACACACAGGCGCTCGCACACAGGTGCGCACACACGGAGTGAGGCCCACCACAGCAATCAGCTGCACATCCGGGTCGGCCCGGACGGCACCTGGGCCCCGGGACGGCCATTGCCTGCCATGCAAATGAAGCACCCGACATCTGCGGGCCAGATGCACGTGAGCAGCCAGTGACAGTAGAAACGCGACTCCTTGGCCTGAACCATCCTGCAGAGGCAGGGTTTCCCCGACAAGCGCAGAGCAGGGCGGGGGCTGAGGGTCCCACTGCATCAGGGCAGCACACACACACGGTGGGCCCCTCCCATCTGGCCCTGAGCGCACTGTGGGTGTCTGGGGCACCAGCAGGTCAGGGATGCCTAGGGTGGCAGGACGCCCCAGCCTGGGCACCCACGGGGGAATGACAGGAACTGGTATTTAGACCCGACCGCGAGTTCCCACCCAGATTCTGCCCCAGGCCTGGCAGCCCTGGGAGGAGCGGGCGTGGGGAGCGGGGCGCGGGGGCAGGAGATGCTCAGAAGTGATGCCCAGTGCTTGGTCTGCAGACCTGCTTTGAGGCCGGAGGGGCGAAGGGGCTGTGGGGAGAATGTGGGGTGAGGGTTTCCCCAGTCAGGAGCTCAGGCTCACCCCTTGGGAGGCAGCCCCTGGTGGGCCAAGCCCGGAAGAAAGGTATCGGGACCGGTAAGCGTGGTCCCCGCTTTGTACTTCTTGAATCTAAAGTTTCCAGGAGAACGAGGCCTCTTCTCATGACGGGTGTTGGAGGCGCGCCTGAGGCTGCCTATTGCTCCTCACCCCGTGAGCCTGGGGCACCTGCTCTGACTTCTTGCCCAAGGCTCTGAAGAGCAGTGTCCCAGCCCGTCTCCCTCCGTCCCTTCCACAGAGCATCTTCTGCAGCGGGGCCCGCTCGCAGCAATCAGCCGGGGGGCCGGGGGGTGGGCGAGCAGGGGTCCCTAGGCCCAGAGCCACGTGGTGCGATGAGGCTGGACTTCACATCTCACTGCCCGGACCATCCAGGAGGAGTCAAGACCCTCCTTCCTGGAAGCCATATACGAAGACAGAGAAGGAAACCCAAGCCAGACTCGGTGAGATGACTCCAGGACTGACTTTGTCCTGCTGTCCTGCGGCTTCTCTCCTCCTAACCTCGTCCAGTTGGCCCCCTCCCCAGCTGAAGCGCGTGTGCGGCCAGAGTCTGAAATGACTCCAGCGTTTCTGCTGGGGATTACTTGAGACCAAAATCACTCTTTCCGCCAGGATTACACAACCACTTTTATTCTAAGTGCTTTTCTCTCTGTCTCGGGTGTAAGGAAACCTTCGGCCCCAAACCTTTAGCTGGAAGACAGAGGCTATTTCCTGGACAGGACCAAGGGGTTGGATGAAGACCTGGTCCCTTGCAGCGCTGGTCCCCAGACGAGGTTCCTTGCCTCCGGGCACAGGCTGGCCCCGTGCAGACCCCTGCCTGGGGTGCTGGCAGGGCGGCCAGGGGAGCTGATCCGTCTCGGGAAGCACAGCTGGGTCAAGGCAAGGGAGCGGGATTCTCTGCCCGCTGCTGAGCTGCAAGTGTTGTTCGTGTCCCCCAGCAAAGAACACATTTCAAGGGCCAAAGTGTGCTTTGAGCTCTTCGGTGATGCCCAGGAGGGGAAAGCACAGGAAGAGACTGGAAATCACACCATTAATAGCCTGGGGTGGGGTTACTGCTGGACACCTGTAGGGGTGGCCGCTGGCTGTGCCTGGGGCCTCAGCCATGCTTCGTCCCAGAGGCCTTGGACTCTAGCCCGGGCAGCCTGGTTGGGCGCCTGCAGCCATCAGGGGCTGAGGTAATGCTTCGGGCTTTTGGGGGGACCTGACGCCCCTGCATGGGGTGCCTGAGCCTGAGGGAGGACTCAGTGACCAGGCCCTGGCGGCTCTGGCTCTCAGCAAGACCAAGTCCAAGGACCTCTTCCTGGGGGTGGGGAGGCCGAGTGTGGAGGTATCCAGGCCCACAGCGGAGCAGGGAGACCCCGTCCCGCCCAGGACCCCCTCTGCGACGGGACTCCTCTGAGCCTCGGCCATGGCCTGCAGAGCCCAGAGTTGGTGAGAGTCCTCCCACCCCTGACGCCTAACCAAGCTCCTGGCGACTTCCACTCGTGGCCCTGGCCCCCGTGCCACCCACTGCTTCCAGACCCTGGGGGCTCCTTCCTGGCCCCGTTGACCCCACTTTCCTTACCTGCCGAGGTGGCTGAGAACAGCTAAGCCCAGGTATGGGGCTGGTCAGCAGCCTCGGGTCCAACAGCTCTGGACCCGAGGCTGCTGTCATCAGCTCTGTCCCCGCAGGAAGGTCATCTATCTGGTCGCTCTGTGACTCTGCTTCCTCATCTATAAAATGTAGAAAAGCTAGAAAGTGTAGGAAACTGGCTGAGAGATAGACCGAGGGGTGAGGCAGGCGAGGATGGACATCCAGTAACAGGGAGGGTCTCAGATCCCTCTACACCTGCTGGAACTGACCCCTCAGGGCCAGCTGGAGCCCCAGTTAGCAGCGTTCGGGAGTGGGGGTGGATCTCACGGTCCAAGTGTCCTGCCCCTCGCCTCTCCCCCAGCTCAAAGCCTGGACAGGTCAGAAGCCAGGACCCAGGGCTCTGTGCCCCAGGGGAGTCAGGCCTGGATCCGGGGAACGTGGCTGGGGGGCTGAGGGAAGGTCTTCTCATGGTCTGTGACCAAGCTGGCACCTGCTGAGATGCACTGGGGCCGGCTGGTCCCTTTGGCACCTCACCTGCTGCTAACGCCGTGAGCCCAGAGGGGGCATCTCTGCCTCGACAGCCCCAGTTTCCAGCCCCTGGTATGGGGGCAGGAGGGGGCCGTTTCCAGGGCTCTGTGCTGCACGTGCTGTATACACGTGCGTATGTGTCGTGTGTGTTGTGTAATTAACTTGTTCCTGTGTTGTCGGTTTCACATGGCTTCATGTACTTTTCAGTCGTCAGCATGGTTTTAAAGATTTATCCACCTGCCAGCATCAACCCCCAGACCGTTGTCTCTGGCCCTTCCGTGGCTTTTCCTCCCTGGGTCTCACCCCCCCGGCAGACACCCACTGTCCCCCTGAGACGGGCACCCCACGGCAACCTGCGCGGACCCGGGAGCAGGTCCCTGGAGTGGGCGACGGATGATGGAGTAGTTTCACTAAGCTCTGCCTGACTCCACTCTGGACACCCAACCCGTCCACCCCTCTCCTTACAGGACAGGGGTCCCCCCGACATTCTCACCCACACCGGGCATTATTTGACTTTCAAATTTCTGCAAATTGGTTGGGTGTGAGGCGGAAAATCTTTTGAAAAATTTGCATTCGTCTGATGACTGTTGAGTCTGAGAAATCTCCACGCATGTGTTGGCCCCTAAAGTGACCCCCTCCCCGAGTGCTTTCAGCGGTAGCGTGTGCTAACTCAGATTACATTCTGAATTAATCACTCAGCTGTTTTCCTTGTAACTTCTTCATGCTGTGAACTTTCCCCACTGTGTTCTTCACTGGACAGATCTCTTTATCTGTTTTGTATTTTTATATCTGTTTAAATCTTTAATTTCAATGGAGCCGAATCCCTTAACTTCCAGCTACAGGGAAAGATGTAGGTCTAATGGAAGAATTCGTTACTGCCCCACGAATGACAAAGATATCACCCCCACTTTTCCTTCCATTAATAAAACTGCTGTGGTTTTATCATTCACACCCAGGACTTCATCTGGCCGAAGAGCACGTGTGCAAGGGGCTGTTTTTTTCCACACAGTGAGTCTGTCTTCCTAATGCACTCACGCCCCTGTCTGTCCCTTCCCCAGAGCGGACACCCGTGGTCACCTAGGCCTCTTTCCAAGCTCTGTTCTCCACGCCACGCTCACACCGTGCTGTTTCATTTGCTTTATTCCTGTAGTTCTGTAGAGGTCTGGTGGTCTAGTAGCCTGGCTGTAGAGGTCTAGAGGTCTAGTAGCCTGGCTCTTCTTTTCAAAAATTCCTTAACTATTTTCAGCCACGTCCATGTTAGAATAAATTAATGAGATCCTCCGAACACAATGATGAGATTTTGATTGGACTGGAATGGACCATAAAGATGAAACGGAGAACGGCCGTCTCTGCAATGCTGAGTCGTCCTGTCCATCTCACTTCTAGCCATCCTGTTTCATGCTTTTTAAGAGAGATCAAGCATTTCTCTGAAAAGCCTTGTGAATTCTTTGTTAGACGAATTCCTAGGTACCTGGGAGATGGTGCTTCTAATGTGAATGCACCTTATTTTTTATTACTTTTTCTAATTGACTGCGGTCAGTGCAGAGGCATGCTAGGATTTCTGTAAGAGGATCTCTAATCTGGAATCTTGCTGAACTCGCTTAACTGATTATTTTGTTGTTGCTGTTGTTGTTTGTCTTAGTTACTGAGGACTGTTATATGGGTGACCGTTATATAGATGATCTTTCTTGTTTTTCTTTTTATGTGATTATTCTATCTTTATTCTTACAAATAACAATAGGTCAATTCCTTCCTTTCAGTTCTTAGATGCTTATTTCTCGTTTGTGTCTGATTGAGGTGTCAGGACCCTTAAGCTCCACGGAGCAGTCGTGGTGGTGGAGGGGGAGGTATCCTTGTGTTGTACCTGATGGCAAAAAGGATGCTTCCAAACTCCGTGACATGAGAAACCTGCTCTAGGTTATTTGAAGACCACCTTCACCAAGTTAAGACAGCTTCTTCTTCTTCTTTTTGTTTTTAATTTAATTAATTAATTTATTTTTGGCTGCGTTGGGTCTTTGTTGCTGCGTGCGGGCTTTCTCTAGTTGTGGCGAGTGGGGGCTACTCTTCATTGTGGTGCACGGGCTTCTCATTGCCGTGGCTTCTCTTGTTGTGGAGCACAGGCTCTAGGTGTGTGGTCTTCAGTAGTTGTGGCACGCGGGCTCAGTAGTTGTGGCTCGCGGGCTCTAGAGTGCAGGCTCAGTAGTTGTGGCACACGGGCTTAGTTGCTCCCGCAGCACGCTGGATCTTCCTGGACCAGGGCTCGAACCCGTGTCCCCTGCCTTGACAGGTGGATTCTTAACCACTGCGCCACCAAGGAAGTCCCAGAAAGCTTCTTCTTGTTCCCAGTTCTCTGGGCACCCTTAGAAAGACAGAAAGAGATAAACCTCTATCACATGCTCTTTCCACACCTGTTAATTTTTCCTTAGTTCCTTAATATGAATTGATCAATTTTCTGAATTTAAAACATCTTTGCATTCCTACGATAAAACAATATTTGATCATGATGTATCTTTCCCAACATTTTATTACAAAAATTTTCAAACATATAGAAAAGTTGAATTTTACAAAGAACACCTACCTATATACCTGCCATTGAGATTAATATACAGCTAATAAAATGTACGGCTAATAAAATGTTTTACACCATTTATATTAATATTTTGCAAAACATCCCTTATCACATAGCTATCCGTTCGTCTCTCCCTCTATCTATCCAATAATTCATTTTATTTATTTTTGGATGCATTTCAAGGTAAGTTGCAAACCTCAGCTCACTTTCCCCTAAATACTGCAGCAGGTGTATCCTTAACTAGAGTTTAATATTCCTGGAAGGTCCTTTTTATTTCTTTTGTGGTAAAATTTACATACAATGACTTTGCCAAATGCACTCACCTGGGTGTGACCCAAACCCAGGAGATGCAAAACAGTCACCCCCAAATCTCCCTCACGTTCCTGCCCCTCTCGCCTTCCCAGAGGTAAACAGAGCTCTGAGGTTTTCATCCTAATTAGTTTTGCTTTGGTCCAGAACTGCACGTAAACTGGGTTATGTTGTAGGTACCCTTCTGTGTCTGGCTTCTTTCAGTCGACATGAAGGTTTGGGGGTTCGCTGTGTCTTTGGGTGGATCGGGGGTCCAACTGATTTCATTGCTGCAAGGACGGTTGGACCATCCTCCCACTGGTGGACATATAGGATGTTTCCGGTGTTTTGACATTATGAATAACTTTGCTATGAACATTCTTTTACAAGTCACTTTGTGGACATGTTTTCATTTCTCTTGAGTAAACATCTCGAAGTGGAATTTCTGGGTCATGGGGTAGTCGTATGTTTAGGTTTATAAGAAACCAGCGTATCTTTCCCCAAAATACCCCATCAACACTGTACGGGAGCTCTCGCCAGCATGTGGGGTTTGGTCTTTTCAACTGTAGCTAGTCTGGTGAGTGTGTATTTTAAAACACATGGTTGGATCCAGGTAGCCAATGTTTTACTCAAGATGTTCCCGCCTGTGTTTATACACGCCTTTACTTCCTTTCCTTTTGTTGACCTGATCCAAATTTAGCACCAAGTTGACACCTGTCTCTTAAAGTGAAACAGGTTGTTTTACCCCTTTTATTATTTTCTAGAAATATATATATATATATGACTTATCTGTCCCTTGCAAGAAGTCACCTGTAAACTGTCTTGGCATACGGCACTTTTTTGAGAAGGGTAAGTGCTTTGTTTCCCAATTTTGATCTATTTAAGTTTTCTATTTCTTCTTGGGCCAGGTTTGGCATTTTGTATTTTCCCAGAAACATGCCCATTTTATCTCAAAGTCTTCCCTGAGTTCCTTGTTTAATATCTCAGTTGGGCATAAAGAAAGACCTGGGAGCTCACCAGGGGCCGGAAGATCGGGGGACCTGCTCCCTGAGGCCAGCATGGCTCAGCAGTGGCAGGAAGCCTCGTGGAAGGAGGCGAGTGTGGGGCGGGCTCTGAGCTCTAGGGCCCTGCCGCCCTCCCAATGCTCTGTCTTCTCCCCAGTGCTGGAGGAGCTGAAGGAGAGAGCAGCTTCCCCTGGAGGGAAGGCCAGAAAGACGCCTGTGCTCAGTGGCTCTGAGGTCTGGGTGAACTCCTGAAAGGCTCCTCAGGGGCCTCACCTGGGGAATGGGTACAGCAATACCTGGCTCAGGTGTGTGAAGGGAACAAGGTGTGAATTGTGGTGCTTGCCTCAGGTGTGTACACAGGTCAAGGTAGAGTGTGGTGCTTGCCTCAGGTGTGTACACAGGTCAAGGTAGAGTGTGGTGCTTGCCTCAGGTGTGTGCAGGGGACAGGGTAGATGGTAGCCCCTGCCTCAGGTGTATTCAGGAGACAAGGTCGATTCAGTGAGAGGGAGGTGAAAAACATACCTCACAGCAGGTGCGTATTCCACCAACATTTTTTTCCTGTCTTCCTCCCTCAGGAAATACAGCAGTAGTGAGGTTCTGAAGGTTTTCATTCCTCTTTTTAAAGTAGAAAGGAACAAGTCTTTGGTAACAGGATTTGACACTATGTGGCCTTGAATGGGAGGTCCCTGAAGCTTCATGGCACGCCTCAAAATGTATCACCTGTCCCAGACAGGTGTGAGGCACTGTGTCTGTTTGAGTTTGTAATAAGTGTGTAACTCCTGCCCCAGCTCACTGTCTGCAGAGAGTTTCCAGGCTGCAGTGCAGGGAGGAGAATCTAAACCGAGCCCAGAGCTCCTGGTGAGTGGAGAGATGGGTCCAGAGTCTCCCGCATTGTCACAATCGGTGAAATTCAAATGAAGTGCAGAGATAAGTCAAAAGCATTGTGCCGAGATGAACGTCCCGGCGTGCACAGCCGTGCCAGGGTGATGTACAGTGTTAACACTAGGACAGGATGAGCAAAGTGTCTATTGAAACTCTGTGTGCTCCTTTGCAACTTCTTGAAGAGTAAAATAATAGTCTGATTTTTGGTCTGAAAAGAAGCAGGAATATATGCCTCATCACCACGAGGAAAACCAGTGAAGTAAAATTAGACCCAGGCATGACACAGATGATAGAAATACAATAAATGAATGTTAAACCAGCTATTGTAAGTATAGTCTATGTCATCAAAAGGGCAGAGGAAAACATAAATATGATAAGGAGAAAAATAGAAGAGATTAAAAAGACCCAAAATGAACTTCTAGAGTTGAAAAAATACATTGTCTGAAATGGAAAAATACACTGAATGTGATTAAAAGCAGATTAGATGTTACAGAATTTTTTTTTTTTTTTTTTTTTTGCGGTACGCGGTCCTCTCACTGTGGTGGCCTCTCCCATTGCGGAGCACAGGCTCTGGACGCGCAGGCTCAGTGGCCATGGCTCACGGGCCCAGCCGCTCCGCAGCATGTGGGATCTTCCCAGACCGGGGCACGAACCCGTGTCCCCTGCATCGGCAGGCGGACTCTCAACCACTGTGCCACCAGGGAAGCCCCAGAATTTTTTTTAAAAAAGAAAAAAGATCAATGGGATCTTTTAAGAGAGCAGTAGAAATTATCCAAAGTTATATATATATATAAAAGAAAAAAACGACTGAAAAAATGAACAGAGCAACAGTGATGAGTGGGATAATAAGAAGTGGTCTAACATACATGTCATCAGCATCTCTGATGGGGATGAGGGATATGAAGGACAGGAAAGTATCTGAAGAAATCATGGCTGAAAGTATTAAAAATTTCATTAAACAACAACATTGTAAACTCACAGATCCAAGGATCTCAGTGAACTCCAAGCAGAAAAAAATAAGAAGACAACCATACCCAAGTATATCATAACCAAATTTCTAAGGAGATAAAGGGACAGTCTTACAAGCAGCCAGAGAATAAGAGATATATTATGTACAAATGAACAAAGATAAGTATATAAATATATTTCTCATCAGAAACTACACAAGCTGGAAGACAATGGAGAGACTTCTTCAAAGTACTGAAGGAAGAAACCTAGAATTCTGTGCCCAAGAAAAATATCTTTCAAGTGACGGCAAAATAATATTGCGGTCAAAATTAAAGTGGAGAGACTTTATGGTCAGTAGACCAGCACTACAATAAACGTTAAATAACATTCTTTATACAAAAGGAAAATTATGCCAGATGGCAATATGAACCTACACAGAGAAAGAATATTAGAAATGATAAATATGTGTGTAGATAAAAGAGTGCTTAGTTTGGATTTTTAAAATTTAAAACATAATTAACTTCTCAGAGGAAAATAATGACAAGGTATTAAAAGTTTTATAAGTAAGTGAAATTTACGACAATAGCACAAAGGACAGAAGAGAAGAAATGGAAACAAAAGGGGAAACCTACTGTAAGGTTTTTACACCATAAGTGAAGTGGTATAACATTCTTTGAACGCACTTTGATAATTTAATGATGTAAAGACATAAACTCTACAGGAATCATCAAAGAGAAAAGGTATAGCTAATAATCCCATATTGTAGGTAAAATGGATATTTGAAAACATTCATTTAATTCAAGAGGGCAGGAAAACAAGAACAACAAAGAAATGAGACGTGAAAACAAATAGTAACATAGTATATTTAAACCCAACCATATATATAACCACATTAAATGTAAATGGCCTAAACCTTCCAATTTAAAGGAAGAAATTGTAAGATTGGATTAAAAGAAAATCAAAACCCAACTATATGCTGTGTACAAGGAACTCACATTAAATACAAAACAAAATAGATAAGTTAAAAGTAAAAGGATGGAAAAAGATACACCATGTAAACACCAACCAAAAGAAAGCAGGAGCTGCTATATTAACTTCAATAAAGGTTTATTCAGATTCACATTCTTTCCATATGCACATAAAAGAGTCATTAAGGGAGACCATATTCTGAGCCATAAAACAAGTCCCAATACATTTAAAAGAATTAAAATCATGCAACATATGTTTTCTGACTACAGGAGAATTAAACTAGAAGTCAGTAACAGACAATATCTGGAAATCCCCAAATACTTGGAAAGTAACCAACACACTTCTAGATAACTCATGAGTCAAAAAATAAATCACAAAAGAAATTAGAAAATATTTAAAACTGAATAACAATGAAAGCACAATATTTTTAAATTTGTGGGATACAGTTAAGCAGTGCTTGGAGGAAAACTTGTAACATTAAATTCTTATATTAGAAAAGAAGAAAAATTTCAAATTAATAATCTGTGCTCCCTCTGTAAGAACTATAAAATGAAGAAAAATTAAATTCAAGGTAAGCAGAAGGAAATAATAAAGCTAAGAGAGAAAATAAGTGAAATAGAAAACAAAAGAAGAATCAATAAAACCAAAACCTGTTCTTGAAAATGTTTATTGATAAATCTCTAACCAAAATTATCAGGAAGAAAAAAGACACAAATTACCAATGCCTGAAATAAAAGAGGGGACACCACTACCAAGCCTACAGACAATAAAAGAATAATAAAGGATGCTATGAACAACTTTATGCTAATACATTTGAAAACTAAGATGAAAAGTATAAATTTCTTGAAAAACACAAACTACTAGTGTTCACCTAAGAAGAAATAGGTGTAGACAACATATTTATCTATGTAGAAAATCTAAAGGAAACTACAAGAAATCTACAAGAACTAATAAGTGAGTTTAGCAAGATAGCAATGTACAAAAGTTCAATGTACAAAAATTAATTGAACTTCTACATACTAACAATGAACAATTGTAAATGGAAAATTTTAAAATTACCATAGAATAAAAATTATGAATTTAGCAATCAATTTAACCAAAAGAAAAAAATGTGAAGGCTCATACACTGAAAACTACCAAGTATCACTGAAATAAATTAAAGATCTAAATAAATGGAGAGATATACCATGCTCATGGATTGGAAGGTTCGGTATTGTTAGAATGACAATTTTCCTGAAATTGCCCTGTAGATTCAAAGCAATAACACTAAAAAAAAAAAAAAAAAAAAAAAAAATCCCAGAAAGCTTTCTTATAGAAATTAACAAGCTAGTTTTAATGTTTATGTGGAAACACAGTCCACCTAAAGTAACCTAATCAATTTTGTAAAAGAAGAGAAAAGTTGGAAGACTTGTATGGTATCTCAAGGCTTATTATAAAGCTAGAGGGATGATGACAGTGTGGCATTGATGGAAGGATGAATACATAGATCAATGGAGCAGAGTCCACAAAGAGACCCACGCGTATTTGGTCAATTAATGTTTGAAGAGCTTGCCAAGGCAATTCAGTGGGGAAGTCATAGACTTTTCAACAAATGATGCTGGAACGACTGGACAGCCGTACTCAAAGAAATGCACTTCAACCCTCACCACACACCGCACACAAAAACGAAATCAAAATAGATCCCAGATCTAAACAGAAATGAAACTATAAAACTTTTAGAGAAGACACAGTAGAAAATCTTAGCAGCTTTGGGGTGGGCAAAGATTTTTTTAAACAGGACAGAAACAAAAGTACAAATTATAAATTAAACAAATTTTTTATTGAAGTCGATTTTTGTTGACTTACAATGTCATGTTAATTTCTGCTGTACAGCGAAGTGACTCCGTTATACACACATATACTCTTTTTCATATTTTTATTTTAAAATTTTAATTTACTAAAATTAAGAAGTTTGTTCTTCAAAAGACACTGTTGAGAAAATGAAAAGGCACGCCGGATCCTGGGGGAACATATCTACAAGTCATAAGTCTGGGGAGGAGGCACTGGATGGTAAAATATCTGGGGAAACAGAGGGGAAAACTCCTGCCCAAGGTCCCTGGGTGCTCAGGGGCTGCACTGGCACCAAAACCAGGTGTTCTGACCCAGCACGATTGAAGGTACTGACGTTGTCCTGAGCACAATCTAATCTTTTAGTGAATTCTCATTTTCCAAGTGTCTAAGCCTCTCACCGTTCATGGTCATTGGCCAGAGGGTCCTAGCTGGGCTGGGCTGCCCTCTCTCTGGGCTGCGCTTATCGCAGTGGGCAAGTTCCCCAAGCATCACTGGGACAAAGCGAGCAGGTGAACCTGGGGCCCTTTCCTCCCACACACCTGAGTAGGGTGGTCGGCGTGTCTGCCAGCGCATGGACCCCGCCATGCTGGACCCCTGTCTTCCTGGTGTCCTGATGCCACCCAGCAGGAGTACCTCCGGGAGGGGGGTTGCTCTCCTGGCCGCTCGGGGCTGGGGTAAGAGGCAGCTGGACCAGCGCTTGAGGTGCCTTTGGAAGAAATCCACCTTTGAGGCAGTGTGGCTATTCCGGCAGAATCTGGAGAAAACATAACGTTGCCTTCATAAGTGAGTCAGCTGACCATTTTACAAGTCTTCCCCAAACCGACTAAGCCATTTTCACAACATAAAGTGAGCAAAAAATGTAATTATTTCAAGGTGTCCTTCCCCTCGAACTCACTGGAGGCTCACAGCTTAGGGGTTTAAAAAAAATACATGTATTTAAAGCAAATATTATTGCAAATGACTACTCTGTAATTTGGATTAATTGCTTTCGTTTTTTTCTGGAAATAAAATCTTTAAGGCAAACCCATAAAAACCCTGGAGCCCAGGGCGGCTGTTCTCTGCAGCGCCTCGTTTACAGAGAGCCTGGGGCCGCCCTCCAGGGGACCTTGATGGGTCAGGGAGTTCCCTCTTGGGCCAAAGACCCCGGAGGAGGCTATACCATGCCCCCCAGAGCTGGGGACAACCCCAGCCCAAGATGACAGCCTGTGAGCCTCAGGGATGGTCCCAAGACCCTGACCCTGGGAGGGTCCTGAGAGGCCCAGCCAGGTTCATCATTAGCCCCTGTGGCGGGCAAGGTCAGAGGCCCAGCGACACACAAGGGAGAATGTGTCGGCGTGGGGCTGGGAAGAGCTGGGCCTGGCCTGTGCCCGTGGTTATATGAAACACGTGGCTGCGTGTTGCACAGGGGCAGGGTGTGCAGGAAAGTTGGACAGACGGGAGAATCCTACGTCCCAGGGCACCTCCCCTGGGGCTTCCTGCACACCATGGAGCACCCTGGACTTGAGGATTTGCCGACCCAGGAGCCCGTCACGGGGAGGGGTCTCAGCAAGGCTGTGGGCTTAGGGGAGGGTGTCCGGTTTTAGGAGCGAGCTGGACACCCACGTGCAATGCTACAGGGGCACAAAGAAGATGAGGATGGAGCATGGACCACTTGGAGGTCTCTGGAGACCCCCTGAGAGTAGTTTAAGCAGAACAGGGGCAAAGGGAAGCGTGTCTGGAAGGGGCTGGGCACAGGTGCCATGTGACCACCATTCGCCTGGTCCCTTCAAGCCCATCATCTTATTTGTTCTGATCAGCAGCCCCAAGTGGGCACCATCTTTCCTTTTCTGGGTCCTCCACCCAGCGTGCCATGGCCAGGAAGGGAGATGGGAGAGCTGTGCTTCCTGCAGGCGCCTATGGACAGAGGGGAGGAGGGGCAGGTCCTGGGCTCCCCTGGGGCCAATGGCAGACACATGGGTCCTGCCTGTTTGTCAAGGTGAAATGTATCCCTGCAGGCAGCTGGGCAGGGAGAACAGAGGTCTGGGGTCCTGGGCCAGCTCTGTTGCCTTTGTGCCCTGTGACCTTGAGCAAGCTCCACCCCACCCCCTGCTAGGTCTCAGTTTCCCCAGTTCATTCCCAGTTTCATCATGAAACTCAATTTCCTTCATTCATCAGGCAGGTGGTCCATCCATCCATCCATCCACCCACCCATTCTTCATATACCCATTCATCCATGCATCTGTACACCCATCCTCCATGAATATATCCATCCGTCTATCAATCCATTCATCCATCCACCCATCCACCCATCCATCCACCCATCCATCTATCCATGAATATATCCATCCATCAATCCATTCATCCATCCACCCATCCACCCATCCATCCACCCATCCATCTATCAATCCATTCATCCATCCACCCATCCATCTATCCATGCATCCATCCATCCACCCATCCATCTATCCATGAATATATCCATCCATCAATCCATTCATCCATCCACCCATCCACCCATCCATCCACCCATCCATCCATCCATCCATTCATCCATCCACCCATCCACCCATCCATCCACCCATCCATCTATCAATCCATTCATCCATCCACCCATCCATCTATCCATGAATATATCCATCCGTCTATCAATCCATTCATTCATCCACCCATCATCTATCCATGCACCCATCCATTTATCCACCCATCCATCCATCCATCCAAACTATCAGTCATCTCGCCTGTGTCACACTCTCTGCCAGGCACTGGAGAATAAAGGGAAATAAACCAGGTAAGAAGCCCACCCCCTCTCTGAGTGGCACCCTGAGAGTTGCATGGGGGGAGGTAATAGTTTGCGGACCAGGCAGGAGGCGTTTGCGGTAAGAGTGCAGGTGAGAGACGGGGGCAGCCTGGAAGAGGCGGCAGCAGAGGGCACAGATTGCAGCTGGTTACTGCGAATGGAGAACAGCTGCCCTTGTTGGTGGGGAATAGGTCTGTGTCCTGGGACAGGCCCAGGGCTCCCACCAGACCACCATCTGCCAACTTGGCCATGGCACCCTCCTGGCTGGCAGCCCTGATGAGTGGACCCTTGGGGTCCTCATGTGTCCACAAGCAGGGGCATGGGGGGAGCCAGGTCCACTCAGGGTGGTGCAGGAGGAGGGGATGGCACCGCTGGCCGGAGGGAACCAAGCCCCTGTGGAGCCCCCGGTCCCCTGTCCTGGAGAAGGCGTGGGCAGACAGGGTGTGGAGGACGGGGGATGGTGGAGGAGTACCAGGCAGCCAGCAGGGGGGGCAGATGACCCATCCCGCTACAGGGAGGGGGTCCACCCACCCCATCCTTCCAGGGCTCAGCGCGAGGCGACCTGCCTCCATGCGCATCTCTGTTCGGGTCTCTTTTGACCACACAGCCCCACCGGGGCCTCTGCTGGAGCCCATTCTCTGAGCCAGCATAGTGGGTGTCAGCCTGTAATCCCCTCCCACGGGACCCCAGCTGCTCCTGTGCTCGAGACTGCAGCCCATGTACATCCTGGACGCACCAAGAATGGGAGCTAAGTTCCACTGGGCTGGAGAGTGTCAGGAGGGCTTCCTGGGGGAGATGGCCTTGCAGCTCTGGTAAACTCCCCTCCTGCAGTGCCCAAGGGGCCGCATCCTCCGTGTCCACGTGCAGGGAGGGATCCCCTGGTGATGGAAAATCTGGAGCTCTCTGGGTGGGTTTGTGCAGAGCCCACCCTGGTGTGGGCCTCCAGGGGCTACAAGGTGCCCTGGAAGGCTGCTTCCTCCGCAAGGACCCTTCCCCGGCGCCTCCTGTCTGTGGTTACAAAGTCCTCCTTCATCCTGCAGGCGTGCTGCCAGTGGCTCTGTTTGTGACGCCCGCATCTCGCATCTCAGGCGAATCTCACCCTGGCACTTGTAAGCATCCCGATGCCTGTTGCCCGGAAGGAGCCCCGTTTTAGTAGGTTTTCCAAGGGTCACTTTTTTCAGGGGAGGCTGGGGTCCGGGGTGCAGCCTTCCTTCCCTGGAGGCTGCTGAGGCCGAGGGCCTGGCCTGGGGTGGAGAGAGTAGGAGAGGGCGCTGGGGGGAGATGCCAGGAGCCCTGGGACTGCGCCCCTGGCTCTGACCATCACAGCCTTCTTTTTAAGTGTGTGGATGGAGGCCAGTCTCTGCCCTCAAGCCCTCAGCAAAGAGCTCCTGATTCCCCCTCCCCAGCAGGGCTCTGCCCATCCCCCGTGTCCTCCTGGGGTCCAGGACGAGGGGAGGACCTGACCTGGGAGCCGCCGGAGTCTTCAGCACCCCTTGGGGTCCAGCCCCAGCTGGAAAGTGAGTAGAATCTCGACTCCGAGGTCAAGTTGTCCACTTCTGAGTGGGGGCTTCGGAGGAGGTGTCCACCTCACACCCATCGGGGACTGGAGCAAATCAGATCAGACCCTGTGCGGCCTCCGGGGGCTCAGAGTCAGGAGGGAGAAGACAGAGGTACCTATACCCCCAAAGACGCCCCCGAAGAGGGCTGCAACACCCCCACCCTGTGCAGAGGAGCAAAAGCAATCCCACACCACAAGCGAGATACAGAAGAAGAACATTGTTGGAAGCAGCCCGGCAAGGTGGAAGCAGCTGAGTGTCCATCCACGGCCGCACGGGTGCCCCAGGGGGGTCCAGTTCGCTCTGCGGTAACAGGCACCCCGACAAGGAAGGAGATGCTGACGCCTGTTACAACACGGATGAACCTCGAGGACACTGTGCTCGGTGAATAAGCCAGACACTAAATATTGTCTGGTGCCACTCATGTGAGCTCCCTAGAGGAGGCACATCCAGACAGAAAGGAGAAGGATGGGTGTCACGGGTGGGGGAGGGGTGGGGAGTGAGTGTCTAGTTGAGGCAGTGTGTCAGCTCGGGACGATGAGAAAGTCCAGGAGACCAGAAGGTGGTGATGGTCGCACAACAGTGTGAATGTGCTTAATGCCACTGCGCTGTGCACTTAAAAACGGTTGCGACGGTAAATTTTCTGTGTAGGATTCTCAGCCCTTCACACACATCAGCAACCTTCACCCCAAAACAGTCCACAGGTGGGTGCTGTTCTCACATTTGCAGGTGAGGAAACTGAGACCCGAACAGGTCGCAGGGTGGGGAGGGGCAGCTCTCCCCAGAGCCTTCACTCCTGCCCCCCTTCCCCCCTCCCCCCCACCCAAGGTTCGAAGCCCAGATGCCCCTCCCCCCATCTGAAACAACCGGGAAACTGAGTCACAAGCTCAGGGCGTGTCCCAGTCTTCCACACCCTGTTAGAAAGGAGGCTCTGATTTCACAATCAAGTTAATCTTTAGAAAATAAAGTTGTATTTAATGCCCCTCTCACACATTCAGTGAGGCAGCAGTACCGGCAGTGGGACCAGGAGAAGCTCCAGGATGTCTGCGCTGGCTCTCAAAGACAGATAGGATTTTGTTCTTAATTTTAAACATTGTAACAATTACACAACTAATATATACTGCCTGGAGAAAAATTAAAATGCACATAAGCATAACAGAAAAAAGTTATAATATCCTGAAATCCCATCACTCAGAGAAAACTGCTGTTAATATTTCAGTTGATGTCCCTGAAGGTCCCCCCACCCCAGGACATATCAGTGGAACCAACAGACTTCATACATCAAGTCTTTTTTGCTGGAATGTGCTATGGGGGAGGCTCTGGGGAACTAACCCATCGGAACCCAGGAAAGCTTGCTTGGAGAGGCTGGACCCTGCAGAGCACCAGGCCCAGACCTAAGAATGGACACGGCTTCTCTAAGAGCCACAAAAGCCTCCGCTTAAGACAGCAGGTTAAACACACGTGACAGTCCTCTCACTGCAAACACACTGCACCCACAATAAAGCGATGTTAAAAGACAGTTACCCACGAGGTGGAGAGGACAGAGAAACCACAAGTGTCTCAAAGCCGAACTGCATGGAGCCACGGTAACCGGGTCACTGACAAGAGACACAGGCCTCAATGGAGAGTGGAAATGCGAGATTTTACCAGAGTTAGGACAGAGAGCACCCCCAATCTCAGGATTGGCCATAAAAGCGCCTCTAAATGAGGGGTGCACAAGTGGCTACGGTCAGGAAAGCGGACGTGAAAGGTGTTTGTGAGGAAGTTCGAGTCCTAGATCCCCTCCCCCTCCAGCCGCCCCTCCCCCATGTCAGGAAAGCCCCAAGTTCTATTCCCTGGAATGCAGGCAGTCTTACCCCTGTCTTCACCCCAACGTGGCCCCCAGAAGACTGGCAGCCATGCCCCTGCCTCAATCACTGGGAATTAGATTGGTCCCTAAGGATGACGTCACCAAGTGTTCCCAGGACCACCCTTCTGTGAATCTCAAAGGCAACAGCCCCCCCCTCCGCCCTCTCAGATCTTCCAACCAGCTCTGTACTACACCCTCTGGATCACGGGCAGACAGCCAAGGATCAGCAGATATTGGAGGAAAGGCAGAGACTGAAACAAGCAGTACAAAGCCATTAGGACGACACCCGGACCACGTGGGCAGAAGAAGATTTCATGCTAACTATCAGTTTCCAAAGGCAAAGAACAGAGGAAACAGTGGAAAATCAGCAACACAGCGTTTCAAGAAACGTTCCTAGAGCTGGAGGACGTAAGCTTCCAGCTTGAAAGAACCCACCGTGGATGAAATCAGACGCTTGAGGTGCGTCATTGTGAAACAGAGGAACACTTGGGACGATGAGGAGCGTCTATGGATTCCAAAGACAAAACAGCAAGTCACGCACAAAGTATAAGGAAACAGAATCTCCTTGGACTTCTCAACAGCTACCCTCGAAGCAAGAAGACAGTGGGGCAAAACTCTTAAAATTCTGGGTGAAAATCATCTCCAATCTAGAATTTTACACCCAGCCAGGCTAGCATTCCGGGTGGTGGAAGAATAAAGGCATTTTCAGACACGTGAGGTCCTAAACATGAAACGTATCTTCCAGTTTACCAGAAGTTACTGCAGGATGTGCTCCACAAATGTGAGAAAGTAAGCCAAGAAAATACAAGCACTAGGGAGCAGAAGATGCAAAGGCATTCCCTAGGGGATAACGACCAGACCTTCTAGGCTTGTGGCCATGGGTGATGTCAAGGGCAACTGGTCCATCCATACTGGAGCAGAGTGAGTAGGAACCGGATGTGAGGACGGCCATGACCAACGTCCCCGCAGCCACTGTCCTCTGGATTAACTTGGGAGAGCCTGGCTCAGACCTTTATCTTGACCCAGCTTGTCTTCACCACAGACGGATGAGGTTCCTGTCCCCCCCCGTATGAGTTTCCTGTGGTCACTGTAATGTAGCCTGAAATAGCACAGATTTACCACTTTACTAGTCTGCAGGTCAGAAGTCTGAAGTGAGTCTCACTGGGTGAAAATCAAAGTACCATTGGTCAGGCTGCTTTCTTTTCTGGAGGGTCTAGAATAGAGTTTCTTGCCTTTTCTGTCTTCTAGAGGCTGCCTGCTCTCCTTGGCTCCTGGCCCCTTCCGTATTCAAAGCCAGCAAAACCATCTGACTCTTTCTGCTTCCCTCTACCACATTTAAGGAGCCTGTGATGACACTGGGCCCAGCCACGTAACCCAGGAGATGCTCTCCCTACCTCGAGGTCAGCTGGTTAACCATCTTAATTCCAGCCACAGCCTCAGTCTGCGGCCTCCCCCAGCCCACTACCCCCTGACGGATTTCCTGTTCCTCTCCCTCCTTCCTTCTGCTCCAGCACTGGGTGCTTTTGCCTCTGGGCACTCCGCACTGGCTGTTCCCGTTGCCCAAATGCTGTTCCTCTCGATGTGCACATGGCACCCTTCTCACTCCCTCACATCCCTGCTCAAATGCCACCACCTCAGGGAAGTCTCCCCAGGCCTCCCTATTGAGAATTGCATGCTCCTCGGCCCCAAACCCTCACCTCTCCTCTTTCCTTATTCTCACAGTAGTGCAGCCTTCTATCCGCTGCATCTGGCTTGTCGCTCCCTCCCCATGAGAAAGGCAGCTGGTGGGGGAGGGAGAGTCTTTCGTCTGTTTCAGTCACTGCTACATCCTTGGGGCTATGGCTGCCCTGGCACGTAGCAGGTGCACAACGAACGTGTGTCCTTGAACGCATACATCACCCACACTGCGATCACCGGGCACCTGACCTTGGTCAGCCTTAGTTTCCTGCTGGCTTCCAGCTGAGGGTTTCCTGTCCACGCCCAGGGGCTGGAGCCGCACGGTGGTCTGGCTCATCTCTTGCAACCTCCACCTGCTGAGATGCCACTGCTGTTCCTTCCACAGATGGGCAGCCACTGATCTGTGTTCTGTCCCTCTGGATTTGCCTGTCTGGGGCACTTTGTATCAACAGCGTCATACAATATGTGGCCTTTTGTGACTGTCTTCTCTCACTGAGCGTCACGTTTTCAAGGGCCCTCCATGCTGTAACACGGGTGAGGACTCCGTTCCCGTCGCTGGCTGAGAAATACGTCACACTCTGGATTCATCACGTTTCACGCACCCACTACTGATGGCTTTAATGTTCCTCACTCACTGCAATTTGAGGAAAAGCTTCTGCGGCCGGACTCACATTTTCAGGATCTATATTACACGATAAAGCTGGAAGTCAAGTCAAGGAGATGGTTAACACAAAAACCTGGGGGTGGTTACCTCTGGGCTGGTGGGAAGGCGACATAGTTAGGGAAAGGGGGCTGCACGGAGCGCTGTGAAGAAAATGGTCACGTGCTTATGCTTCGCCCAGGAGCTGGGGCCAGCGCTCACGTTACCCCCTGCAGGTCTACACGCGCCTCTTACGCACTCATCCATCGGCACGCTCATCTCAAAACTGAAAAACCTTTAAGAGCATAAAGCTGTTGAAACATACACACTCAGTCGTGATTTTCAAATAAGCGATTTACTGAGATACAATTCACACAGCATGACGTTCCCTGTTTTAAAGTGGGCTATCGAGTTCCAGAACATTCTCACCTTCCCGGAGGGAAACCCTGTGCTAAGGAAGCAGTCCCCTCCACATCCCTCTCCTCTGGCGCTGGCAAACACTGGCCTCTTTTCTGTCTCTATGGATTTGCCCATCCTGGACACGTCCCATAGGTGGCGTTGCACGGTATGTGGCCTGCTCTGGCTAGCTTTATTCGGAGTCCGTGCCCATGGAGGCCTGCATCAGGCCTTTGCTCCTGGCTGCGGCCGAACACTCCTCCGTAGTGCGGATGCGTCACTGGTGGTATTTTCACCTTCCTCATTCATTTCAATGTGATGGCTCTCATCCCAGGTGCTGGGAGACCCACAGGGCCCTCAACTTCTGCTGGGGTCTGAACAAACCCTTCGGGAAGCTTTAATAGTCTTCCAACTCAGAACTTAGGTTTCCAAAACAAAGGCTTGAAATGCAGTCTGTGGCGTTGAAGCTGTGGCCACCTTTTACACCCACTTCTGCTGATCCAGGGAGAAGCCTTTCTGCTGTCCTGGGCACAGCGGAGAAAAGAGCAACGAGGATACCAGAGCGGCTCTTCTTATTTTGCAAAAAGCACACGCACAAAAGGAGAGTCCCTAGCTGTTGATTTGATTGGGAAGGCAGCCTTCAGCGCATGACATCATTGGGAGAACATAAATCTTGGTTTGCATGATTTATTTATGTTAAGAAACCCACATATGATGCTGAGTTTTCAATGGCTTTGTTTAAGTGATAGTTTTTCCTTTTTAGCGAAAGTTGGAGCGATGATAAACAGCTCCAGCTGTAAAAATTAAAGGCGGAGGTGAAGCCAAGGTGATTATTACACAAAAAATCTAAGTTTGCGGGGGGGGGGCACATTTGGCCCTTCTCTACTCTAAAATGAAAATTACCCTCTGCCACCATGTGCCGTGAACAATTACCTGCTGTTTATTAATTAACCTCTTTTAAAAGTGCCACATTTCCACTTGAAACTGTTATTTCTCTAATGTGAAAACTGGCTTATTCATGTTTATTAGAACAACCATGTCCCATGTGGTCCAGGCTCAGCGCACACTTAACTGACACATATATTTTCTCAAATGACACATTTCATGATTGGAAATTTCTTCCTGGAAGCCCAGATTCTGAGCCTGACTTGCTTGAAATGTTAGCTCCAAACTGGGCACCCGAAGCCACTGGTCTACGCCCGGGGACGGCCCCAGAATGGTCCTGGGATGCCACTGGGTGGCAGTCAGCCACTGGCCTGACTCCCCAGCGACAGCTGGACTCTGAGAAAATGCCAGCCCCAGTGGCTGAGTCTTTCTGGACACGGTCACTGTCAGGAGCACATGGTGACCCAGAGGCCAGAGCCCCCTCTGGAGCTCACAATCCTGGTACCACATGAAACCCAGGAAAGGTCCCGGATGAAGACCCCTCCCTCCACGGCGGTGTGTCCGTCTGTCCTCCGCAAACCCTGAAAACATCCTGCTGCGTGTCACCTGGAACAGGGATCTGTGTCCAGCAGGTGACTCCCACTGTCCCAGCTCTGTGGGAAGTCCTTGCACCTCTGAGCACCAGTTTCTCCTGACTGCGGTTCCACGGTGTGGGGTTATCGTGAGGGTCACACGCACGGTGATGCCGCCCGGGGATGGGAGTGAGCTGGGCGGCCACCAGCACCCTGCCTGGTACAGGCACCAGCACCACCCGGCTCCATCACTCCAGCACCACCCGGGTTCCATCACCCCAGGCCAGGGAACCCCATGGAGAGACCACATGTCGCCCGAGGATGCTCTTTCTGCCACTGTCCCCTGCCTCCATCATCCCACCGACCCCACCCCCCAGAGCAAGAGGGCTTCCCTTTTGCACACCCTGCACCTTGCAGCTGGGGGCCTGGGTGGCTTGCTCACTGCTGCGTCGTCCCGGTCCCTCGGCACAGGCTGCTGGATGCAGGGCAGCCCTTTTTGGATCAGGACAGCTGAAGGACGGGGCACTGAGCACGGGGCTGCGCCGCCACTGCCATCCCCGGAAGGCTGCCCCCGCCCCCTCGGTCTCCTGGGCTGAAATTAGCCTTCAGGTGTCCCAGGGTCACCTTCTGCTCACTCAGCCCTCTTCATTCGTTCATTCGTTCATTCATTCACTGAGCTCCAAGCACACTCCCAGGTGTGGGCCAGGCACTGGGACCTTGGGGGGCGCGGGGGAGGGGAGGGTAAGATGCTCGGGAAGCTGCAGGTCTGCTGGAGGAACAGGCTTCACGTTCAGCCTGAGCCGCGACTGTAGCTCCAGGCGCACCAGCCCTACCAGAGCCTCTGGCCGTACATCCATGAATGGATGAATGACTATTAGGTCTGCACGCAGTCTGAGAGCCTTGGCCTCTCAGGCGGCAGGTGGCGACCTATAAGAAGCACTGAAGGCAGGTGCCGGGAGACCAGCTGGCCCTCTGACCAGACCAAGGTCAAGAGGGTGGGCCTGACTCTGGGAGTGTGTTCAGAGCTGCAGGGTGAGGGGGACCCACGGCTCCCGGGAGCCCCATCCTGAGTCCTGGCCCGATGTGCCCTCTGTGTCCAGCAAGGGAGTGAGGATCTGCCCTCCACGCATCCAGCTCAGAGCCCTGGGAGCAGGCCTTGGTGCTGAGAGAGGAGGGGTCAGAGGGTGCAGGGACTCCGGCCATTAGCAGTCCCCTCTCCAAGTGCTCAAGCGCTCCCAGGAGGTGCCAGGCCCCGCCCCTGCAGGCAGCTGTGCCCACAGCACCCCACACTGCACAGCAGGAAATTGGGGTGCCCAGGAGGCCGGTGGGGGGCTGACCCAGAGTCCCAGGTGGCATGGGGAAGGAGCTGGCTCTAAGCTGAGCACCTCCTGCCCCCCCCTCCCCCCAGCAGTCTGCTTGTCCTTCGGGGGGGCAGGGGAGGCGTCCTGTGTTAGTGAGGGTGAGGGCAGTGCCCAGGCAATCCCTCTGCTGCCCCCCACCCGGCAAGGCACTCATCATAGTTCCACTGATATCATGGGGGGGTGCCCCATGCGTGAGGGGCTGCTACCCTAGTCCCTCAGTCCTCAAGGAGGACCCCTGACCTGCTTGAGCTGCAGGCGCAGGGCCCTGTGTTAGCATGTCTCTGCCACTCCGGCCACCGTTCCTTCCTTCACCGGGGAACCTCGTGCAGATTTGAGAAGGAGGACGGGCGACGGAGCCCCACTGCCCTCGCAGAAGGGAGAGAAGGTGGAGAAGCCCTGGCAGGGGCAGCGGAGCCCTGCTCGCTTCCTAGAGCCCCCGGGTCCTGCGCTTGGGCGCCAGGGGCAGAAGCAGCCAGCCCTGCCCCAGCGGACAGGAATCCCCAACTGATTCCATCAGCTTCGGGTCACTCAGCACAAGAGGTAATTTTTTTCCCTGCCTGGGGCGGTCCTGGTCTCTTCCGTTTTCTTGCCGGTTCAGAGAGCCGCCGGCGATTACTGGTTTAGTGGCAGGTCAAGGGGACCTGGGGAGGGTGTGTCCACTTGGCGCCCCCTGGCCACCCCCCCATCCTCCACTGGTCCTGCCCAGAAGCAGTGGGCAGCCTGGACGGTTTGAACAGGCCGTGCCCTTCCCCGAGCTCCCCTAGCTCCCTATTCCCTCCCTCATCACTAGCTGGGCTAGTTTAAGGTTGATCTCTAAGCCCTGGGTCACGCCCCAGGGCCCCGCCCAGAAGCCCGACACCCCGCGGCGTGGGGATGGGGAGGGACGGGGTCAAATTCCCTTCTGCGAGCTCAGCTGGAATCAGGGCTTCTATCGCCTGTCCCCCTCCCCCGGCATCCCCAGCACCCACCCTCTGTGAGGTTTTGGGTGCCCGGTGGTACCACCCCGAGAGTTGGAGCCTGTTGTGTTAAACCTCCCTGCATCCGGGCCCCAAAGGAAACTGAGAGAACCGCCCAGGGCGAGGGAAACCCTGTCCAGGGACAGGGCGGAGACTGGAGACGCTTGGGCAACGAGAGGGACCCTGGCACCTCCGCCACCGCTCCGGGGAGAGGGGAGTTCTGGGGTGGGGGCGGGGGGAGAAAAGGGGGAGGGCAGCGATCGCTCAAGAGCAACCCTGGGCCCCTTCCAGTCTGGGCACGACCTCTGAGCCCCAAAAGGTGGGCAGCGCTGGGCCCCGCCGGGCGTTTTCCATCCTCCGCTCTCCCTGCCAATCCCACATCAACCCTGGGAGGGGAGCAGGAGTATTTTGCCCCATTGCACAGATGGGGAAACCGAGGCGTGAAGAAATCCTCCTCCACGGTTACGTCGGAAGGAGGCGGCAGGACCAAAGGCGAAATTTGGTTTACAGACTAACGGGGTCGCGGTGCAGACGCAGGGACCAAGGTTCAGAGGACGCAGAGGAGAGGGCTTGGCAAACCGAGGTGTGGATGGGGGAGTCTGCTCGGCTCTGAAGCGTCTGGGGACGCGGAGGGCGGGTTCCCGCCCAGAGGCTCCCGGGACTCGGACGCCCGAAAAGCGACGCGGCTCTCCGTTTTCGTTGTTGCCAGGGCCCTGCCTGCGCGCAGCCGGAACCTGGAGCAGAAGGCGGCGGCCGCGTCTACGCGGGCAGCGTTCCGTAGCGACCGCAGTGCCACCTCTGCGGGGCGGAGCTCTGCCCGCGCCGCAGGGCCAGGGCGCTGAGGGGAACGAAGTTGCTCCCCGCGTGCGCGGGCGGGCGGCCGGGGGTGCGGGCGGCGCGAGGGTCCTCTCTCCAGGCGGCGCGGGGTGAACGCGAGGCTCAGGACCCGCGCAAACTGGACGACGGAATTCTTAAGCGAGTTTTGAAAAGTTCTGGCATGGAGAGGGGAAGCGTGGGAAACCGATTCCGTTTATTGCGCTCGGCGGCCGAGGCCGGAGCCGGAGCCCGCGCGGTTGCTGGAGCCCGGGGACTTAGCCGCTGAGTCCCGCCCGCTTTGCGCGCTGCGGGGGAACGAGTCGCCAGGGACTTTCTGCGCTTCTTGGGGTGCTGGTTTGGGCCGAGATACTGGAGTCAACTCCCACCTGGCTCAAACGAGGGAGTTCAAGCTCACAGCCTCCATCTCTTAAATTAAAAAAAAAAGAAAACAAAACTCCTGATCACATCCCGCCGAAGCACGTGGCAGACCCCAGGTGCCCCTTACGGGCACCTGCGCTCCTGCAAGATGGTGGCCTGAGCCAGGACTCCAAGATCCCGGCAGAGGAATCACCGGAGCCCTCCCAAGAGGCTGCCCGTCTACAAGAGAGAGCGTCCTCCTGCCTGAGAAGGAAGTAGGCTTCTAAACATCTGGGGTTTGTTCGCAATCAGCTCCATGGCTCACATTCCTGGGAAGTCTTGGTTGGGAGCGTCCCCAACCCTCTCTGCGACCCACTCCAGAACCAGGGACTGGGTGTGGGTGCCGGAAGTCCTCCGCTCTGAGCCGCCACATAGCTTCTGAACTCGCTGGCCAGAAATCAGGTCCTGTGTGCTTCTGGCTTCTAAACTTACCTGGGTCACAGCGAGTGTCTCTGGGCCTGGGGTAGGAAGAGGGGCAAAAGGAGGTCTGAAATATTAACCCCAGGGTCCAGGGAGGCTCCTGTGGTCCCAGTCTGGGGCTGAGATGCGGTGCTGGGGCAGCACCCACCATGGGGCCAGTGTGGAGGCCCGGCTGGGGAGGAAAGGGCTCTGTGGGTTGCCTGTGCCCCCCACCCCATGCTGGACCAAACACTCTTCACCCCAGGCTGGAAGCCCTCTGCATTCAGTCCCCGACTGGGTCCCCTGCTGGCCACAGAGACCATTTCCGCTTCCTTCTGTGTGCAGTGGGAACCATACTGCTTGTCCCCAAGCATCCCGCGTGGTCTCCTGCTGCTGCTCAAGTGGGAGCCATTTCCACCTAGTGTGCGGCAGGATGTGCCCAGAGAGGGAGACCCCCATCTTGGCCTCACTCAGTGGCCCTAAGTCGGGGGTGGGGCGAGGACCGGTGGTTTGGACACCTCCCGGGGCGATTCCGGATCTCCTGAGAGGCGTCCCCGTGTAAACGAACGGAGCCTGCCTTTATTCTCTCAGCTACTCTTTTCTGAGCAGAAACTGGAGGGTGAACAGAACCTGACCGTCATCCGATGCAGCCAGGAGACTGAGTGCCTGGAGCCCAAGGGCGAGTTCGGTGAACACAGAGGGGAACGTGGAGGAAAGCAGCGGGAACCTAGCAGGGTCAGTGCGTCTGGCCCGTTGGCTGCCTGTTCCCACCCCGCAGCCACAGTGTGCAGAGGGGCTCCCTGGGCCTGAGGTCCTGGGCTGGGCCGCTGGACGGCTCTGACCCTGCACCTCCAGGCCCACAGATCTCACGACGTGGACCTCCTCTCCACAGGCACGGCCCCTTCCAGTTGGCATGGGGCCCCTTCCTCTAGCCCCGCAGTGTGGACGCTGGGAGTGTACTATACCCCAGTGTGGTTTACTACAAATGGGCTTCTTGGGAGCCCCGGGGCCCACAGTGAGGCTTACGATAGCCCTGCAGGACCAACTTCACCTGCTCTCTCCCAAGCCCAGCCTCTTCCCAAAGGAGTTCATTGGGTCTTGGGTCTCCAGCTGCACCTCCTTGCTTGCTGGTGAGGCTGGGAGTGTGCTGAGCTCTGGCCTGAAGCAGGATTCTAGGTTGCGGGAGAAGTTGGTGGTAAAAGTGCCCCCGCCCGTCCCCTAGACCGCAGCGTTGAAGCCTGTTCCCAAACTCCACAGGGTGTAGAGCACATCACTGTGGGCGACCCACACGTCACCAGCCTCGGACAGCCTGGCAGGGACAGAAGCCCCTGATGAGGGTACCAGGGACGGGCTGGGCGGCACTTGTGTGCTCCCACCCCAGTGCGGAGTCCCCAGGCCCCAGCTCTGGGCCGGCCACAAGAATTCCCCAAAGCTTAGCTCAGTTTGAAAACAGCCTTTAAACCTTTTAGTACCATTGAAATGAAAACTGCCTTATTCTGGCTGAGCCCCCCCGGCCCAACCTGTTTCCCCAAGTCTCTTCATGTCAGCGGCGGGGCAGGACACAGAGCGGGGCGCCCCGGAGGACCTGCCTCTGATTTTCCCTGCTCCACCCTTTTGCTCCTCAGGACTCTCCCTGAGGCCTGACCTGCTCCCCGTCAGGTCTAAGTCTCACCACGCGGGGGCAGGGCCTGGCCAGGCCGGGACCCAACCTTGGCCGGGGCCATGGCCTTGGGGACGCCTGCCCGGGCTTCTCAAGCTGATGTGGCTGGCACCCTGGGGGTGTCAGCACCTCGGCTGTCTCCCTTGGTCACTAGCTTACCCCTCCCCAGGCAGGCTCTGAGCTGTAGTTCTCCCCACCCTCCAGGGCCCTAGGGGACACGGGCAAGAGACAGCGCAGCCGGGCCCTCTCCCCGGACGCCTGCCCGCCTCTCCTGGGCCCCGGCAAGGGTGCAGTCCCAGAGTCCGGAGGCTGCCCCACAATTTTAACCACCTCATGAGCTGAGGGAGGGAGCACAGAGAGGGCCTGAGTGAGCTGGGGCACCCCCAGAAGAGGCTGGGCCTTCCTGACCTCGGGTCCTGCCGGCTGCCACTCGGGTGGGAGAAGCCGTGCTAAGCTGGGGGTGGGGTGCGGAGGGGACCCCCTCTCTGCAGGTGGGAGGGCTTCACGGGAGCCACTGTATTCTCCCCAGGCCTCACACCTAACCTGGCTGGGAGAATCTGGGGTGCCGAGGCGGGAGGGAGACCCTGTGTCTGTGCTCTTCTGGGCAGCGCCCCAGCGCAGTTCTGCTCCCCGCTGGAGCCTGCCGTGGCTGGGCGAGGGAGACGGCTCCAGAGCGGGGGGCTCCAGCTCCAGAGCGGGGGGCTCCAGCTCCCTTCCTGCCTGTCCCAGCGACCCCCCCCACACACACACCCTCGGCTTGAGAGGACTCTGAGCCCACGAGGACTTGCAGCCATGCCCTAGCCCCCCGTGGCGACTCTCCTCCAAGCCCCGGGGGCCTCTGAGCCTGGGGGTTCTCTGCCCAGTCCCTGAGGAAAGATGGTCAGGGTTCGGGAGGCGGCGAGGGGGAGGCGGCGAGCCACAGGCCCTTGGAGGGCTGAGCTCAGGCCAGGGGACTGAGCTGACGGTGAATTCGGGCCGCCACCGCAGGCAACACTCACCAAGGGCCGGAAACAACAGAGGCGGCGGTCAGTGGGCATCCCGGCCGGGCAGAGAGCGCCTTCTCCGTCCGGGTCAGCAAGCGAGCGGGCTCAAGCCTGGACACACCACCCCCCAGCAGTGGGGGCTCCGTCGGGGTTCGAATCCCGGCAGGGAAGCGGCTGAGGACGGCCGAGAGGCCAGGGTGGAAGGCTCAGCGTGCTGCCGCCGCTGGCTTTTGACAAGCCCGGCTCCGTCGGGCTTTCCTCTGGGGTAGCGTGGGCCATGCGCCCCTCGGCATCGGGGCGCCTCTGCTAGGACCCCGAGGTTTTGGGGGCAGCTCCTTGGACATTGCCAGTTCACCTCTTTTATGGCGAGGACGCGGGGTTCCGAATGTAGGTCCCAGCGGAGGCGCCACTGGTCTCACTGCACAACAAAGGGGAGGGGCACGGCCCGGAGCCCACCCAGGGCGGCAGAGACCCCGCACCGCGCACACGACCCCTCCCCGGCTCAGGGAGACTCTCTGGCAGCTGCAAGTCCCGCGGCCTGGCAGAACCCTGGTACTTGAAAGAGCGCGGGGGTCAGCGCCTCCGTTTGCTTCCAATTCTTTCTCGAATCCCAGACATACTCGAGTGAGCAGTTCTCAGCGTCCCCTCCAGGCCCCTGGGCCCGGAACACGCTGCCTGCGCCCAGCCTGCCCCTCCGCCGCCGCCCCTCCGAATTTGAGGGCTGTGGGGCAGAAGGAACGCCCAGTCGGCTCCCGCCCGCGCTCCGGCACCTGCTCCTTCGCTGGCTCTCCCACCCGAGACGCACCTGGGCCGCGCAAGGGCAGGGGGACGTGTCCCCAGAGGCTCCGGTCGCTCGAGGTGGCCCAGCTCGGGCGCTCGCGCCGCTGGGTACTCACCTGGGGCCGCGGAGGCAGGAGAGAGCGGGCCGGCCCGAGGCGGCGAGGTGCAGGGCGCCCGGCGCTGGGACGGCTGCCCCGGCGCCGCCTCCCCAGTGCCCGGCGCGCTGCTCCCTACGGCTCCGTGCGGGACCGAGGGCGGCGGGTCCGAGTCCCGCCCGCCGGCCCGGGCAGTGGCGGAGCGCGGAGCTGGCGGCGCTGCCGCTGTTGTTTTTGAGCCGCGGAGCCCGAAGCTAGAGCGGTTGGGTGGGGGCGAAGGGGTGGGGGCGGGGTGGGGGCGGGGGCCGGGGAGGCCCGAGGGGGGCGGCGGGGCCCGAAGGGGGCTTCGAAAGAGCCGGGTTCGGGCGATCGCGGGCCAGGGGCAGGGGCGGAGGGGAGAGCCAGCAGGAAAGCGGGCTGGGGCGACGGTGAACGCAAAGCTTTTTAATTAGTAATAAAATGCAATAAGACGAAGCAAAACCAGCCAGACCCGCGTCCGAACTGTCGGCGCGTTTGCCCCCATATCCAAGGAAGTCTCGAGGACAAACGCCGCCGCCACTCCATCTTCGGCCCCAGCTGGGGCGGGAGCAGCAGCGCGACGCGACTCAGGGGAAGGGGGGGGCGAATAGTCACCTCGCCTCCGGGGCCACCTGGGTCCTTTTAAAGTGTCCGGGGTGCGGGCCCCGGGCGGGAGCGCCGAGCACGGAATGTTTTCTTAAAGGGCCAGTTCCGAGCTGCGCTGAAAGGGGAGGGGGGAGGGAGGGGGAGGGAGGGGGGAGGGAGGGGGGAGGGAGGGGGAGGGAGGGGGGAGGAAGGGGGAGGGAGGGGAGGGGGAGAGAGATAAGTGAGGTGAAGACCAGGAAGGCCGAGGAGAGCCCCCCAATCCCGCGCCGAGGAGGCGGCGGCGGCGGCGGCGCGACGATGAGGATGATGAATACATTGCAAAGTTTTTTTGGCCCCGGCGAGGGGTGTCAGATTGAGTGCTCTGTGCGCATGTGCGAAGGTGTCCAAACTGACAATGCTGGGGAGATGAAGATAGTGTGTAGCTGCTTCTGGACTCAAGGAGGAGGAGAGAGATTCCGCGAGCCGACACCATGCGATCCAAGGCGAGGGCGAGGAAGCTAGCCAAAAGTAAGTCTCCCGCGCTCGGCCGCGCCGCGCCGCCGGGCCCGGGCCGCGGGGCCGGGGCGCCCGGGCCAGGGGTGCGCGTCGGGGCGCGGCCGGCGCGCCTCAGGCTCTCGGCCCCCGGATCGGCCGCGCGGCCCGGGGGCTGCTCCGCCTCCCGCGCTCCGGGGCGGCCGGGCTCGGCGCGGAGGCTCGGGGCGCCCGGGCCGCGCGCTCCCCGAAGGCGCCGGCCCCCTCCTCGCCGAACCCCCTCCCCCCCCCCAGTGTCAAGCGCTCGGGCCCGGGAACCCGAGGCGCGCGGTGGGGGCCGGGGAGGGGGGCGGAGGGGGAGGGCTGGGGGTGGAGGGGAGCGAAAAGCGAAAGTTAGCGAAAAGTTGACGAAAGGGGAGAGCAACTTTTTCCTCCTCGCTCGCTCTCTCCCTCTCTCTCCGAGTGGCTCTCAGTCCTGGTCAAATCATATTCCGGGCTTTTGAAATAGTGGGCGCTAGAGCACCGCCTTTGGCGTCCGCCAGCCGGGCGCAGAGGAGGGAGACCCCGAGCCGGGGAGGGGGCGCAGGAGGGGGCGCGGGCCGGCGCCCACCCGGTTCCTCGGGCGCAAGGGCAGGGGTGGCGACGGCAGGACAGCCACTGGGGGAGCAAAATGGAGGCGTTTTCCTGGGCTTGGAACTATGGTCGTGAAGTTTATTCCCAACTGGTGCCCCGCGCGGTGGCGGGCGCTCCTGCGCGACTCCGGCAGCCCGCGCGGCCGCCTCGGCGCCGGTGCTCCCGGCAGGAGAGTTCCCACTGGGCCGCCTTCCTCCCCGCCGCCGCCGCCGACCTCGGCCCCGCTCGGACCCTCCCGCGCCCGTTCGCCTGGCACCGCCCCGAGGCCCGGCGGGGACAGAGCTGCCCCCGGCGAGACTGCCCGGTCCCCGGTCTTACTTTCTCTTTCGCTCCGTCTCGGGCCGAGCCCAGGGCTCCGCGCGCGCAGCCCGCCGCCAGCCCGGTCCTCGCCGCCGGCCTGGTGCGCTCGCCGCCCGCCCCACAGACCGCCGCCGCGCCTGGGGCCATCCGCGCGCCCTCCGCGCCCCGGCCGCCGGCGCCATCCGGTGCCAGGCCCGCGGGCCCGGGGCTGCGGCCCGAGAGGCGGGCAGGTGGGGGCGGCGGCGCCGCGGCCCGGCGAGCGCGGCTCCCGAAGCCCGGCCGCGGCCCGGCTGCAGCGAAGCGGCGAGCGCCGTCCCGAGCGTTCTCGGCTCCTCCAGCTCTCGCCGCCCCCTCCTCCGCGGCCGCCCGCCCACCCGCAGAAGGGGCGCCTGGCCTGCTCCCCTGGGGAATCCCTGCCGGACCACCAGGCCGATCGGTCCGGTCCTCCTGGGCCCGACCCTGCCCGTCCGGGCCTCGCAGCACGCAGGGCCGAGCCCCCAAGCGTGAGCCCGGGGGGCGCGAAACTCGCGGCACTTTTCCGAAGAAGTCCTACCCTCTCGGTTCGGTGCTCGGCAGAGGCTCAGCCGCACCGCCCCCTCCCCCCGAGTCGTAGGCCTCGCGTCGGGCCCGCGGGGGAAAAGCAGCTCCCAGCTTCCGCAGGACGACCCTGGACTCCGCCCGCAGCCGCTCGGGGCCCCTCGTTGAAGCGCCCATTTCCAGCCGGTCTCCTCTGCCCAGGGCTCGTGGCTTCGGCCTCCCCGGCCTCCCGTGACCTCTGGCCCCTCTTGGTGCGAACAAGGCCCCGCGTTCGGTGGCTTGCGCGCGTGCTATCTGCCCGCCGGCGGGCGCGCGGAGTATGCGTGTTCGTGTGCGTGTCAGGGTCTGTTTGTGCACCGCGGATCTCCTCAGTGGCTCGGCTCCCCGGCGGCAGGCTGCCCGGGTCAGGCTCTCCCGAGGAAGGGCCCGAAGCTGGAGCGAGAAAGTGGAAAGCGGCCGAATTCTCGCCGGGCCTTCGCTGCAAGCGAGAGGCCGGCTCAGGGTGCTCGGCGCGGCCGCGGAAACTTGTGAGCGTCCCACGCCCGCCGGCTGCCCGTCTGGCCCTCAGCTCTCTGTGTACTCCACGCCAGCCAGGTGGGGAAGGTTCCCGGCCCGGCTCTGCCTAGGGCCTTAGAATGGGTGCCTGGCAGCGACCTGCAGCCCGGCTCAGAGGTGGGAGAACTGGACCCAAGGGTAGGGCAGAGCACAGGGTTTCTTTTCCTGGGAGTCCTTATTGAGAAAAAGCCGGCGCGGAGCAGGGCTGTCAGGCCCAGACCCAGCTGGAGCCACACTGGAGTGAGCTGTGGGAACCCCTCCTGCCTGTGCTCCACAGCCAGGACAGCTGCCCCCAGCCCTCCCCAAAAAGGTGGCCCAGGCAGGCACGGGACCTCGCTGCCTGCCCGACACAGATCACTGGATCCACTGAGAAATTTCATTTCTTTGGACAATATTTTAAGCAGATGTGGGCGTCCCGAGGGACCTGACTCCATTACCTGAATCCGAGGCAGTGGGGCAGACCCAGTGCCACCAACAGAACCTCTCCCTCCAAGCCACATCCCGGCCAGGGTCAGGGGGCTGGGAGCAGGGAAGAGGTCATGGTTCCGAGGCCAGTGTGCGGGACTGGGTTGTGCCTGCAGCCGTGTACCAGGCATGGAAGGACAGCCAGGTCGGGGCTGGGGTGTGACCCCCCCCATCCAGAGCTTGGGGGGCTGCCCTAGAGGGTGCATCTGGGGCTCTGATTTTGTTTGTGTTTCCCCAGGACCCCACTCCAGGGGGTCTCTCCCGCTGGGTCTGCGTGCTGGCTGAGTTGGTAGCAACTTTGGGGCCCACACTGGGGGCTGTGAGTTGAGCTTGTAAGGTCAGAGGACACTGGGGCACTCAGGCCAGGGCTGCAGGTCAGCTGCTGGGAAGCCCTCCATCTCAAGCTGGGCCTGGGAAGCCTGAGCGGGGTGAGGACAGGTCGGTGCCAGGGTCCCCTCACACACGGCTAGGCTTTGCTGGCCGGTGGGGAAACGGGGCCGTCCCTGCCCACACTTAAAAATGAAATGCCACACAAAAGCTTCGTGTTTCTGCCGCTGTTGGGGGCCAGGTGGGCAGATAGGGACCCAGTGGGAGGAAGGATGTGGCCCCGAAACAGCAACCAGCCAGGGCCCTCATGGAAGGGCCCGTGAGGCCTGATCCCCGTGGAGGTGACAGACCCCAGAGTCCGAGACACTGCATCTTGCAGGCCCGGGAAGAGTCTCCTCCAGACAGCTGCTGACTGCCACCTAGCCCCTGGGGTGTGGGTGAGGGCACTGCCTCTGCTGGATGAAGGCTCCGTGCGCCTCCCTGGAGACTGATGTGTGTGACAGGGTGGGGGGAGCCTGGCTGTAGGCTGAGCTGCCAGCCGGTTTCTTCTCCCCGGCAGAGACAGGCCAGGCTGCAGCTCTGCTGGGCCCAGCCTTCTCCCACCCTCGGGGGTGGGGGAGGGCGGAGGCCTGCCTCTTCCACTCGTCCTCTCCCAGGAGCCGGACAGCAGCCTCCCATCTGGACGCCTGGTAGGGCAGCAGCGCCAGGAAATGTCCAGCGGGAGTCTGGCGGCTTACCCCGCTTCGGGCGAAAACGCGGAGGCTGCGGTGGAGGGGCGGGGTGCGGGGCTGGCGGCCAAGGCCAGGTGCCCTGCGGCGGTGCGCTGATGGCCCGAAGGCTCTGGCTTGCCGGGGGCCCCGCGGGCGTGCCAGGGTGCCGAGGCCCCGCTGGAGGGGGGATCCCTGTTCGTGGAGTGACCTCCCGACGGGCTCCCTGGGGGAAGGGCACCCGCTCTGCCCTGGGGTCCCCAGTCACCCTGCGCCGCTCAGGGCCGCCCCGCTGCTCCCGTTGGCTGCTGTCGTGGTGCAGGTGCGGGCCGGTCCTCCTCCACCCTCCCCGCCCGCGGCCCCCTACGCACCGGGCGTCTCCCTTCTGGGCAGAGCTCAGGGCAGGGGACCCAGTCCCTCGTTTCTGTTGAGAGGCCTGGTGCGGGCGGAGAGGCCGGCCCGGGGGTCCCATCAACCAACCCCTGGGGGAGGCGCGCCAGCTCGCTGGGCCGCCGCCGTGGGCGCGATTAGCCCCCTGTTTTATTCAATTAGGAGGCAATTAGGGATCCTTGGGGGCTGGGCTGGTAATTAAGGTGACCTATAATTAGAGTTTCAACAAAAATTGTCCAGGATTAAAAATCTTGTGAATAATTTCGTTTAAAAATTTCAAATAGCGTTAAGTACAATTTATCAGGTTTTGAATCAAACCCGTGTAACAAGTCTTGGACGCTGCAGCTCACGTAGCCGGCGCAGGAGGACTCTAGGAACAGCCTGGGCGCCGTCCCCGCGCGCGGCGGGCAAGAAACTTCTCGAGGTGGAGGGAGCCGGCCCGGCCTAACTGCGGGCGCGGACTCAGGCTGCCCGGGGCTCCAGACGCGCCGGGCCGGGCCGGGGGTCCCCAGGCTGAGCGGATGGTCGCCGCGGCCCGAGGTTCTCTGCGCACAAAGTCGCGGCAACTACGGCGCGGCGCGAGGAGCGCCCGCGTCTACACCGCGCAGCGGGTCGGTGGCGGTGGCCTCGCCGAGCCCCTGGTCTCAGCCCAGACCTCCTCCTCCAGGACCGCAGTCTGGGCCCAGGGGTCCCCGCCTCCCTGGGCTTCTTGGAACGAGGAGGGCGGGCTCCTCAGCCCTCCCGACTGCTGACCCTCGCTCAGACTCCGCGGGCTGCAGGCCGTGTGCGGTTCCAAGTCGCTTTGCGGACCTGGGCCGGGAGAGATGCGGCAGCGGGCCCGGAAGGCTGGGTCTAAGTCGGGCCGGTGCGGGAAAACCGAGGCGGGGGTGGGCGTTCGGCTTCCCAGGAACGAGCCCTGCCTTTCGCCGAACTTGCCGCTGGGGTCCGTGCACTCTGGCACGCACCTGCGGGGAGACCCGAGCGGGCTGCAGCCTGAGCCGCCGCCCATGTTTCCGTGCCGCTGCAGCCTCCGGGCGACGGTCCCGTAAAGGTGTTCATGGTCCGCTTGGGAGGCATGACCCACCCTGTTCACTGACCCTGAGGAGGACAAAGCGTGGCTAGCCGGCGCCACTTTTCTGGGTAAGAAACCCAGGGCACAGAGAGGTCAAATAACCCGACAAGATCACACAGCAAGTTAATGGTGAAACTGAATGTTCTTTGAAGCCCTCCAGGGTTTCTTATTTAGCACCCCGCCCCCCACCAGGGCACTGCAGGCTGCAGTTAATTCCGAGGATTTTATTTTATTTTATTTTATTTAATGTGTCAGGTTTTAAGCATTTTCCCGGGGCCAACGGTCAGCTTGTAACAGGTCTGTTCTTAAAAAGCAAGTAAGACATCCATGTGCTTACAGCTTGTGAATGCAACTGGGTGCCTTGTGCACTCGCCTGCTTCAGACTGGTTTCTTTCTCCGCCCGGGACTGGACTCTTCCACTCTGCTCTCCCCACGCAGGCTGGGCAGAGGCCTTGCTAGGGTCTCCAGCCCCTGGCTCTGGGTGTCCTCTCCCAAGGACAGGTGCAGGAGAGCTGGAGTGTTGACCAGGGGTTGGCCTCGTCTGCACCCCACTTACTGCCTTTCCCTTGAGCCAACGCCGGAGGTGTAGGACCTGCTGGCTCCCCCCTCGCGCCTCTACCCCCACCCCCACCGCAAATCTGGAGGGAAATAATCCTCCCCCCTCCCCCCCAGGCAATCGGGGAGAGGAGGAACTGTGGCCATGGACCTGACCCGCAGGGCGGGGGAGCCGGTGGCTGCAGTTTCAGGTCCAGCCCGGAATCGGCCGCTGTTCCTCAAGTCTGGGCACCTCACAAGCTCCAGCCAGGGCCACGGTGGCCGTTCCAGGCCGGACAGTGCTCCCCAGCTCCCAGGGCAAGGGGGGTGGCCTCTTCTGCTCTGACCACTCTCCTCTCTCCGGCTTTCACCAATCCTCCTCGGTCTGAAGGCGCTCTGGCCAGGCCTGCGGCCTCTCCCTGGACTCCGGGGAACAATGCCCTGGGGCCGCAGATAGGAGTGTGCTGGCCCGAGATACATATTTGTTTAATAGTTAACATTCTGCGGGGAAAAAAAAGGAAGAAAGTCAGATTCTGGTGAAGGCTTTGCTTATTTTATATCCACCATAACTATTTCTGTCCATGAAAATTGGCTTAATTATATCAATGGAATGTTTCTTTTTCAATTCTGTATGCAATTAGTCCATCTTGCCGGCTGCAATTTATTTTAATAAAAAAATAAACCAGTGGTGTGTTCAGTTCCTCGTCCCCTGGGGACAAATGCGATTGGTGTGTTTAATTTCATTAACTACAATGCGGCCTACTGGAAAAATGTATAAAATCAGCTTTCTACAGCTTAAACACTGGCATTTGAAACAAATCATTATTGCATTAGCTGTCACACTGGTAATTCTAGAATCTAAGGAAAAAAATATATTATGGCTGTTTTTATAACCCTTTGCAAATGCACTGTTAAAATAATTTATAATCATTTTAAAACATGGCTGGGTCCTGGTGAATATTTTATCTCCTCCAAATAAGGCTCCACATTACCCCGTGCACATTTTCCATCTGACGCGTGTGCCATTCTCAACCCCAAACACGCATCTTTCAGGGTGGAGACGGTGGAGCCTATATTTAAACAAATCTGACGAGCGCTGGGTCCCTTTTTCATTCTAACCTGACCCTGCCCTTGAGGTGGAATGGTTGACGCAGCAAGAGGCTCATCTAAAATTCGCCTCGGGGCAGAGGGGACCCCAAGATGCTGCAGAGCCCTTAGCGTACCCAGCCTTCCCCTCCGGGCCCCCCAGGTGGGAGGAGAGGCCCACAAACAGGCTCTACAGGCATGGGAGCAAAGCCACTCCGTGGACGGTGTTCGCGGGCTCCAACTTGGGGTTGTGCTCTGCTCATCTCCGAAGAGATAACCGGTCACCCCAAACACCCACTTTCTGAACCTGACGTGAGAATTCTGCAGAATGAACTCAGTTAGGAAATTCACCAGACTTGTGCCGCTTCTCAGCAGGTCACCAATTTCCAGGAAGGTGTGTGCCTTTGGTCTGCAACCCATGCAGCATGGGGTGCGTTAGGGGGTGATCCCCAGTGTGTGCGTGTTGGGAGCCGAGTTGCCCACGCGAGCCCTGGCCCAGCCCGAGCTGCTCTGCAGTTATGAGGCCGGTGGTGGAGGACGCTTGCTCCTCCCTCCCGCAGGTACGTGGCTGGAGATGCTTAGGTGCATCTGTGGGGGAGGATGTGGGCACAGTGCAGGGCTCCTCTGACCAGCCGCCTCCTGGTTCTGAGATGCTTTTCGAGGAGACCTGAGTCGTGCTCCAAAGCCTCTGCTTCCCCGGCCTGGGAGTGGGGAGGGGCAGGACACACCGGCTCAGCCTGCGTGCCCACTGTCACTGTCGCTGTGCTGGCGCCATGGGCTTCCTCTGGGGGCCTGTCTCCCTCCCAGCCCCAGGCAATGCCAAGGGGAATTAACAGGAAGGAAAGACCCCAGGCGGCTCGGTTTGAAGCCAGGCACCAGGGCTGCTGTCCCGCTGATGTGGGAGGAGACGGGTTCCCGGGACGCATGCAGGGGTTTCCTAGGAAGGTTCCAGAAACATACTTGGGCACTTCTGGCCACATTAAGAGCTATCACCCTGCCCTTTAGCCTCCTGACTCCCCTGGATGGATTTAGGGAGATTTGATTTTTGACATACAATTTATATTCCGTAATGAATTTTGATGTGGGGTGATGGTGAGGCATGAGGGAGACCCCGGCACCTCCTCTTTGCGTCTGAAGCCCCCTCCTGTTTCTCATGGCCGTGGCTGGAGGGCCAGGGCCGTGAGGGCCCAGGCTGGATCTCCTGAGACCCCCGGCTCTGGGGACCAGGCCGAGTCACCGTGACTCCACGAGCCCAGGGCGGTCGTCAGGCGTGAGGTCTGCTTTCTTTTCAGGCTCTGCCGAGTTGAGAAATGAGTGGCTTTGTCCACTTTCCTACTTCAGAAGGAATAACAGAGCTGGACGCTTGGTGCAAATACCGAGGCTCTGCCCTTCGGCCCCGTGAGTGCTGCCCCTGAGGCTGCAGGGGGACCGCACCCCAGAGTCGGCCCCGAGGGACGGGCTCGGCAGGATGGAGTTCTTAGTCCCCGGAGCCCGCACTCCGTCCACTCGACTCTGGGCTGGGCTGTGCCCCCTCCCGACCGCCACGCCTGCCTCGGCTCAGGACCACCAGCCCCCGCCTTTGAAGCCGGTGAAGGGGGGCCGTCCTGGAGGGTGAAAGTGAGTTGTGACTCGGTCAGAGGGGCTGCAGGGTGTGGACGCCTGGGTATCTTGCGCCTTGTGTGCTTCGTCTCTGGCTGCAGGCAGGCATGACCACACAGAAGGTTCTGGAAGGGTCCATGGCATTCGGGGAGGTGATTCTGCCTGGAGGCGAGGGTCCTCGGGCGGGGTGGGGCTGAGTCGGGACACCGCTCTCCAGGCAGACAGACAGTCAGGACCGAGTGTCACTTTCACCTCCCGGGCCTGGCTGGGAAGATGCTTTGTTGGTCCACGGCCACCTGCCTCCGTGGGGGCCGTTTGGGGCCGCAGCAAAGCATCCGCTTTGATACTTCGATTCCGGCCGCCCAGTTCGGCCGGGACATAAAGCACACACGGTCCTTAGCTGGTGGTTGTATCTTCCAACCGGGGAGCACAGGTGCTGGGGTGTGTTGGGCCCCTCCCTCCAGCCGCCTTCCCGGCCCCTCAGCCACGCTAAGCCTTTTCCATCCTCACATCTGCCTTCGGGGTTCCAACAGCTGGTGGCATCTGCCGGCTCTTTTCTCGTCAGACGCCTCCCACGTCCTGCAGGCTCAGGTCTTCTATTTGTTTTGGCTGCTCTGTTCCATCCGTCCATTCATCCCTGAACGTTGTCCGTGGGCCTACTGTGTGCCGGGCTCTGAGACGTGCCTGAGGGTCCCGGGCAGCTGCGGGATGCGTGCCCGGGGCGACCCACCTGGAGGACGATGTGGTGATGTCCCCGCGCCCTGGGCAGTGTGACGAGTCTGGGCAGTCACGGGTGCCCACCTGACTCTTGGCCCTCACCGGCCAGCAGGTCCTTGTGTGGGGGCTGGGCGTCTGTGTTCAAACTGTTTGGAAGGGGGGCGAGCCAGCAGGCCGCCCCCAGCTCAGCACATCTGGAGGCCCCAAGCTCTCTCGGGCCTCCCGAGCCCTGGCTCTGTGCTGATGGAGGGGTGGCGGAACTCCCAACCAACTTCTCTAGTTCAAGTTAGAAAGGCCAGAAGGAGAGGGAGGGAGGGAGGCAGGGATGCCAGAGAGGAGGTTTCCTAGCTGTCGTTGCTTCCGTGAGCCCCCCGGCCCTTAAATTCAGTGGCTCACGTGACATTTGTGTAGCACTTCGCCAGTACCGGTGGCAGGCAGGGCACCTCCAGCCTTTCGGCACAGGAGGGAAATGCCTGGGTCAAGCAATGACGGATGGGAACTGAACAGGACCGGGAACCTTTCCTGGGACACAGCTTAGTTCCGTGTCTGCGTTCAGGTGCTGGCAGTCAACGTTGTGCTGAGATATGGATTCATATAACAGTCTCCCATCTAAGCTGCTCTGTCTAGCTGCTTCTCAGAGGGGAAGGGGCGGGCACTTAAAAACGCTCAGACATTTGTATCTGCTCAATGGGCTGTAACAGCCTCTTCCGAGATGCCTGGTCACCTCGTCCTTAAAACGTTGAAACAAAGACTGAAAATCACGCTCACTGGGGGAGCCCGGAGTGCTGACCGCAGGAGAGCCCTGGGGTCCCTTCTCCCTCCCTGGCGCAGATGAGCCGGGGCCCCTGTTGCTCCCTGGCACTGTTTTGCCCGCAGGTGACGCTTCCTTGGGAAGGTTCAGAGTGAGGCCATGTCCCTAGAATTTATATTTTTGCCACGGAGACCGCTTCCGCCCTTGGTTCCGGGAAGGCGAGAGGATGAGGTCCTCACTGTGTTGGAATGAGCGTCACCGGCCTGTGCTGACCCGACAGCCTTTCCCAGCCCCCAGGGTCAGACGTGGCTATGGGGCACCCCTCTCCCCACGCGTCGCCCTGCTGCTGTCAGGGTTAGATCGAGGTGGGGTCCTGAGTACTATTTCTGCGGTGTCAGTGAGGAGAAGAACGCCAGGCTGCCTGAAGGCCCCCGGGGTCCCTTTCGGGAGGGGGACACAGAGAACGTGGACTGCTCGGTAAACATCCAGCTGCTTGGGGCTGCAGCAAACAGCGTGGGGCACGGGCTGTGCCACCTTCCTCTTCGCTGCCACCTGCTCGTCCCGAGATGCCTTCCTGGGAAGCCGGCCTTCTTCGCAAATCACTCTCAGCTCATTCTTGGAAAAGCCAGTGCATTCTTGAACTGCCTGAAAGCCGGGGAGCATTTTGTTGGCCAGAACTGATGCAGCTCGAGGGAGACGCGGCCCCTGACATACACCCTTCATCTGGACAACGTGCCGAGGTGGTCTCTGGGGAGCGTGCGGACACATCTACGTGTGTGCTGTGCGTGCACACGTATGCGGGCACTCCCGGGCAAGCCTGGGTCTGCTGTCTGAATGAGACGCACCCTCAGGCCGTTCTTTTTTGTCAGCTGTGCTGCACCTCCCTGCCCACTTGTGCTCTGCAAAGACCCCCTCGCTCTCTCTGTCCTCTGACGCCACTTAGCTCCCCGCGGCGTCTGGAACGGGGGCTGCGGCAGCCGGGCCTCCCGGCCCAGAGCCGTTTGAAGCTGGTTGTAGCGAGAGCAGAGACGGGAGAAGTTCAGAGGTGCAGAGAGGCCGACGTGTGAGCACTTTCCTGCAGTTTATAACCCCTGAGCAGAAACAAAGAGGAGAGGGGGCTGTTTAGATCATCCCGGGCCCTCACGCTCACATTAGAAAAATTAGGCCCTCTTGAAAAATTACAGAATTATGCTGCCAGTGTCAGGTTCCGAGATAATGATGTGTCTGTGTGCGAAAATATTAAATTGCAATAACACGCCCGTGAGTACCTCTCTGAATAGGGTATTCAGTTCCCAGCTTGGGCTGAACGTAAAGCTTGTGACTGACAGAATACAAATGGTGTCATAAAACGTGGGGGGGGGGGTTACAGCCGGGCTCCGTCTTTCTGATCGGCTTCTCTATCTCGGCCCATCCAGCCCTCCTTTCCTTTAACGAACCAGCCCGACGATGTGGCTAATTATTTATTTATCACGTTAGCAGGAGGAAAAGCTATCAGAGACAGATCAATTTTTCCCTGGAAGTGATTTGACGTGACTTTAAAAATAAGCCCCACGACAGGATGCCGGGCGCGCTCCTCCGCCCTCCCAAAGTCCGTGCCGTCCACCGCACCGATGTCGGTTGTGAAAGCATCCACCGGCCGCTCCTCCCGCGGAGCCGAGGCAGCCTTGAACCAGCCCAGTGCCCTTTCCGACCAGGGGGCTTCTCACAGGTTTCCGGCCAGGGGAACCGGGGTCCCTGTCTTCTTCTGTGCGAATGAAATCAGAGCAGCAACAAGTAACCCTGGGCCAACAGGAGCTTTTCACGTTTACCCGGAGCCTGTGGAGATGTGGCATCTCTGACATAAGCCGGCTGAGACGGGGGGCTTGGGTCCCCGACGCTCGGCTCCCCCGCACGTCCGTACTGAGCACGTGCGCGTGCTGGAGAGTGTCCCCGCGGGCGGTGGGGGGTGGGGGTGGAGTTTCGGCGGCCTCACGTTTGGCTGAGTGTCCTTAGGAACAAAAGGGCTTAAAAAAAAAACCAGTGGAAATTAAGATTGCTCAGAAATCTCCGGGCAGATCGCCGGCCCAAGGGGGGCTCTCGTTTCACGGCTGGGAGTCAGACTTGCAAAGCGAAGGGGCCCCCGAGTCTTAACTTTCTCTCCATCGAAGGTGTTAATCTTACCTTCCGAAGGTTAGATAAAGCTGCTCGAGGCTGCCGTTGGTTATCGAATCTCATCTGCTAATGACGGCGGCGGCTCGGAGCAGGCCCATCTCGGCCGAGCCGCTGGTCCCTGCGGCCGGCAGCCTGGATCAGGAACCCAGGTCTCCGTTTACCCGGGGTTTTAGGTTGCCTCCCGACCGTGACAGACTACCCTCATTCAAAGGGGAGGGGGGCTGATGGCCACGGCGAGGGTGAGAAGCCCATTACCGCAGCCCAGGGCCTTTCTCCTCCCCCGGGAGACACCCCCCTTTGACCCACAGACTCGGCGTGGCAGAGTGAGGGGAGGGCCGGGCGTGGAGGAACGCAGCCTTGAGTTTTCTGACAAAGAACCCCTGATTCTTTATCCACCAGACAGAGCATAATACTTGGCCTCACCTGCAGGGCCTGGGGGTGCGGAGATGCCTCGATTCAGCGAGGCCTGAGCTGGGCTTGGCAGGACCTGGGCCTCCTGGGAAACTGTGACCACGATGCTGGTTCCCGTCCTGGGGTGGTGGTCGCCAGCAGTGGGCATGGCTTGGCCGCAGGGTGCGTGGGAAGGGCCGGGGCCGGGATGACTTTCCTCCTTGAAGAAGCCCCCGACACTCGCCGAATCTGTGATGGCAAAACCAAGCTGAATCGCCCCCGCCTTGCCTGGCCCGGAGGCAGAGGCCTTCAGGGCCCTCGGCCAGCAGGCAGAACCGGGCCAGGAAGCCAGGGCGCCCCGGGGATGTGGGGAGTCCCCAGCGCGCACCACCAGGGGCCCCATCCCACCAGCTCCCAGCCCGGGGCCCGCAGGGCTGGCTCTTGGTCTTCACTTCCCAGATTCCAACGGGATGCGCAGCTCCATGACCTCAGCTGACCTTGGACCAAACCAGAGGAACTTGGTGGGCCCACCTGCGGGCTGAGCCTTGGCCGCTGGGGTGGAAGTCTGGCCTTGGGGCCCTAGGCTGCTGGGGGGAAGGGAAGGTGGGCAGGGGGGTCTCTGGGCGGGGGGCATGATGAAAGGCTGTGGGGCCCTGCAGTCTCCAGGAGCACCTCCAGGCCAGCTGGACCTGTGTCACAGGGACAATGGCCCGTCCCCATCTGGAACCACCCTTGGCCATGGCGGAGACGGAGAAGAGGGTTGCCCGTAAGCAAGTGACCTGGGGAAACCAGGCCCCGGCTTGCTGCAGGGGGAGTGAAGGCTGGGATAACGTCTGCAGGGCGCTTGAGCGTGGTATTATTCTTGCTGTTATTCTCTGCAGGATCCGGGCTGTCATTGTTAGCAGCTACTTCGGGTTTCTGGAATTTTCTTGCACCTGGCAGAAGGCAGATTTGTGTGTGACTGTGTGGGGCTGAGCAGTCTCCCCGGGGGACCTCTGGATGTGGCCTAAAGATGAAAAAGCTCTTCCAGACAATATTGTGATGAGTGCAGAGCAGACGAATGTGAAACACTGGGCAGGTCTCCATGCCGGTCCCTGGGCCCCGGCGGAGGCGTTCAGTCACTGTCACGCGGAGGGCTGGGGGTTGCCTGGGGCGGCTGTGCTCTCCGTGTGACCCGGGCTGGGGGCTCCACCACCGAGTTCCTGGGAGGAGTAGAGCTGGGGGCCGTGGCAAGCTTCCTGCCCTGGGGAGGGGGGTGCATGCCCTCTAGGCATTAGAGCAGACCCTGTCTTTTGGGGTCTCCTGTTTGGTTTAGTTCCAGGGGACTTGTGCTGAGTGACAGGTCCCAAAGCTGAAAGGGGGGAAGAGTTTCTCCTCGCTGGGCCGTTAGGTATCCAGCTGCTGCTCTGACCCCTGAGGCTGTGGCTCTGATGCTGTCTAGGGGGACATGCCAAGGACTCGCTCAGAGAACCACGGGATACTGGGGCTTTGCTGTCATCGGTCTGATGTGTGAGCTGGCACACACACGCGCGCACACGTGTGTACAGGCACACATGCACATACATGCACTGGCACACTCGTATGAGGCAGCACACTTGCATCGTGCATGCACATGGCACACATGCAACACAAGTGCATGTGCACGCACACGTGTGCACACATATTTACACGTGCCCACGGGTACATGCAACCTGTGCATGCACACACACGTGCAGGCACACCCGCCCAAGTCACACAGTGCAGTGTGTTCGTGCAACAAGCGCGTGCACACACACACATGTGCGCACACATACACAGAGGTCTCCTTGCACACAGACGTGACTGCACGAGCCAGGCTCTGCTTTCAAGGCTTGGACGATGTAGGAGGCTGATACGTCGACATCAGAGAGGAGTGTGTTCTAGGCAGGTGAAGGGGACCCTCACTCAGGGGGCTGTCACTGGGCCTCCGTGGTCCCACAGTCCTGTAGACGGAGTGAGAGGAGAGGGAGGCTGGGACAGTGAGTCCGAGTGCTGGTCGTGGGCTCCCGGCAAGAGAGAGGGTCTCGGCATCTGCCGGGCCAGGGGACGGCCTTTCCCTCCTCCCCACAGGCCCTGGGGTGTTGGGGGCCCTACCCTCTGGGGCGGGACAAGCAGTGGCCTCCGAGAGCCCAGCCAGGATGGGCTGGATCTGGTGTCACGCAGACCCAGGAGCAGGGGCACAGGGTCCCCTCTGGCCCTTTCAAAGGGACATTCGATCTGAACCCTGGGGCCCAGTAAGGAGATTCCTGCGAACCCCTCGCTGATGGAGTCAAAAGCACTCAGCGGCTGGAGAAAGCACTTTGCAACGTCGGGCTCTGGCATGAGGCCCTTTGTGGGATTATCTGCCCCCCCCTGGGAGGCATGGAATGCTGGGGGCAATGGGCCACGGCAATATAGAGCTCGCGCAGGCCGCCGATAAAGCGGACTGCTTTCTGTGGCCGTTCTGTCGCCGAAATTTGAGGTGCGGCCCCAGAGTGGAGGCCGCTGGCCCAGGACATTTGAGCCAGGGAGGCTCCGTCCGCTCTACCCTCGCCCTGGAGAATTTGAGTCCAGACCGCGTCTGTCGGGTCCCGTACCCGGGGCTCCTGCCCGCTTCAAAAAACAAAGTCTGGAGAGACCGGGCAGCATCTTACTTTCCAGACAGGGCTTTTCGCGGCCTCCCTCGGGGGGAGTCACCGTGCGGGGCCCAGTGGACGCAGCTGTCGTGGGGAGGGCAGACGGGGCGGCTCTCGGGCCGGGAGCTCTTGGGTGCCCGTTGTGAGCTGCAGTCAGGAAGCCTGCGGGCTCCTGGGTGGAAGCACCAGGTGGACCCGCACACCTGCTGCAAGTGCTGGCTGGGCTGTGGGCTGCTTGGGACTTATTTCCGCCAAACCTCCAGGCCCCCTTTCCTGCCCCGTCTCTCCCCAGATGGTTCCCGTCTTTGTCAGTGGACGTGGGCACATCCAGCTGCTCCGGGCTGGTGCCCAAGACCCACTCCTGACTCTAGAACGCAAGTCCAGGTGGACCCCGGGCACATCCCGCACCCGTGCAGGTGGCATCGCCGTCTGGAAGACACACCGGCATCTCGGCGGGATGCTGGGTTTAGGACCCCAGGGTGTTTAAAGCCGCAGCGGTGGGGGTCTCTGCCTCACTGGGTGGGAATCATTCCACAGCCCAGGGATGAACTTGGTCTGCTACAGGGCAGAGCCTGGGAGGACCAGAGATGTGGGAGGTTCAACTCGCTGAATGTGACTCCAAACAGCTCTGGGATGGGTGCAGGAAGGAGGGACCGACCGGGGCAGGAGCTGGACAGCTTCCTTCCTGACTCTCCCTCTGGGTGGGGCGTCAGGGCTCACCATCTGGCTGTTAGGGGGCAGGTGGCGTAGGCTTGGGGCTCACACAGACCCCTCCCGAATCCCGCACCCGCTTCCCGCAAGCTGAGACCCGAGCCACGCAGCCTCTCTGAGCTCAGTGCTCCCTCTGGGACACAGGTGACCCGTAACTTCTGGGCCTGTGGTTGAATCAAGAACCAGCCTGCCTGTCCCTCCTGGAAGTCAGCGTCCTGCCCCTGGGCTCGCTTGCCTCCTGGCAGGGGCCACAGCAGCGTCCACGGCAGGTCTTCTCAGGGTGCCTGTAGGAGGCCTCGGTCGGGATCCTCCCCGGGCCTGTGGGGCCCCAGGTGGGCACAGGCCCTGAGGATTGGCGCTCCGGACGCGTGGCTTGACTGACGTGTGGGCTCTTGCGTCCTTGGGGCTCTGAGGCTTTCGGCACCTGACCACAGACCCGCTGGTCTGGGCACGGAGCCGGCACCTTCCTCTAGCCTGATTCAGGGTGGCCTTAGAAGTGTCCACAGGCACCGCTGAAGGTCATGGTGGCCTGGGGTGGCTGGGCCGCCATCTACCCCGAGCGCCTTGTGCACGCACCTCAGCTCCCCTCTTTTCAGGGAGAAGGCAGACGGGGAAACTGAGGCCTGCTCAGGGAACACTCGTGCATACGGGGGTCTTTATATAGGGCACTTGCCCAGCGAGGTCCACGTCAGGGTCTCACCGCCAGAACGGCCGGTCTGGACTCCGGGGTCACTGCTTCTGACCCCCCAGGCTCAGCATCCCTTCAGCCTGGAGTTGATGCTGCAGCTGAAGTTCACCCCGTGCCCCCATCCGGTGCTGCAGGGCCTGGCCCTCTGGCTCAGGAAGGCTCCCCCAGAGCCCAGGCCGCCCACGAGACGTCTCCCCACACCCCCGGCCCTGCACACCCTCAGAACAGAGACAGCTCGAGCCCCAGTCGTTGGCCTGGCTCCCACCCACCATCCCGCTGCCTGACCTCCTCCCCAGCCTGCATTTTCGTCTGGACGTGCTGGTCTGTGTGGAAGCAGGGGGCCCGAGAGAGAGCCGCGGGGGCTGATCCGGCTGCGCTGCGGGTTGGAACCCATGAGCGCTGGGCCCCAGAGCCTGGGCAGAGCAGACCCTCCCATCCGGGGCCGGACCCCAGGCCCAGCCACCTCCGTCCTCTCCTGAGACCTTTCGGGTGGAGGTTTCACCGAATTGTCCCACTGTCGAGGCTTCCTCTTGGAGCAAATGAAGGGTTCTTTGCGTAATGTCGGTGCTTGCCTTATTTATTTATGTATTTTTATGAGTTTGCTGTTAATTAGGCAAAAGATCTACAGAATGTGCTTGCGCCCGGAGATTTCTGCGAAAAACGAGAACCCTCCTGAAATTTCCAGTCGTGAAGCAATTAAGTGATGGAATTCCGCAATCTAAACATGATATTCTCCTCTAACAAAAGTGTTGGTGCGGGGGGGGGGTGGCGGGCGGGGGGGGGAGAAAGAAGGAAAGAGGAAGCCGAGGTCCGAGCAATGGCAACTCGCAGACCAGCACCACGTGTTTGCAGTTGGGACTGGACTCCGTTCAGTGGCCGGGGTTGGGGGGGACCTGCACACAGCCCGCCCCCTCCTTGGAAGCGCCTGCTCCTTTGGAGGTGAAGGGTAAGGTGAGGTTTGCTTCTTAAAAGGGGTCGCCTGCGTCAGCCGACCCACCCATACGAGCGGGGGGCTGGAGGGCCGCCGTCTTCTGGCGACAGAAGCTGGATGGGGAGGGGGCTTCCCACCTGGGCAGCCAGTCTGCAGCAGAAAGAGACCCCATGTCAGGGCCTGAGAAGCCATGGTGCCGGGAATGCCCCCCGGGCTCCACCCTCTGGGTCACTGTGCCACTCACATGGCCCGGGGGTCCCAGTGGGGAACCGCCGTCCACATCGGGGTCAGGTCAAGGGTCCTTCCTGGCACTTGGCAGGCAACTCAACCCCAAATGAGGAAATTCACATTTCTTGGGTTTGTGGGAGGGAGTTTTTAGATCACAGGAGGAGATTGAAACCAACTTTGATTTTTTTTTGTTTTGTAAACGAATTCTTAGCTAGGGATGCCCCATGTGCCCTCAGATGTTACAAATCCGACCTTTCCAGACCATCCATCCAGCAGTCGCATTATTGTTGGAATCCCCTTTTCTCAAAAAACGTCTCTCGGTCGTGCAAACCGTTGCCTGTGGTTTTCATCATTACTTTTTTTTTTTTTAAACAACCTTGAGATGCCTTTGGACGAGCCACTGGTTGTTGACAAATCAATTTTCCAGGGAGGGGGGCACGTTTCTGTCGGTGGCACTGGGGTCCGGCCTCCCGCTTGCGGTTGAGCAAAGATTAGACTGAATTTCTCTGTGAGCTGCGTTTCCTCCGTCCCCCTGTGACTTCCCTGCTCTTTGGCCTTCATGCTACATTCCTTTTCCTCCCCTCATTGCGCTTTGTAATGTTGCTTCTCTCACCTTCTAAAGCCAGCCGGCAGCGCGGCGGGGGTTTATGAGGTCGAAACTTCTAACAGGACCGTCTATTTTATACGTTCTCTCTGCCACTCCAGCTGTGACCTCAGCTGCTGCTGTCCGTGCAGTGTGTACACGCCGGTTCTGTTTGGTTGAGAAAACCCCTCTTGGAAGAGATGGGAGGCCGGGCTCTGGGGTCTCTGTTGCATTAAATCAGGGAACTGGGGGCCAGAGTCACTGAGGATGATCCAGAAACCAACGGCAGCATCCCCTAGACAGCCTTTTCCCCGTGTGGGTTCTCATGTGTTTGAATAAACTTACAGCTGCTTCTTGGTTGAGGTGGGAGTGAGTGGGGGCATGAAAAGCATTTACGGAAGATCCCCACCCCCCGTGCCCACCCTCTCCCCCTGCCCACTCCTGGGGATGACCCTTCCTTTGGGTGAGAATGGACAGGGGAGTTTTTCCTGGAAGAAATGAGGCCAGCAGTGCCTGAATGCCAGCTCCCAAGCCCTGGGCAGCTTTCTGTGCTGCCCACTCAGCGGCCCCTGCCTTTTCCCATAGCTCTGGGATGGTTTTCTAGTTCCGAACCCCAGTCCCTCTCCAGAAGGACTAAGAGACCCTCTCCCCACGTGCGCCTGGAAGATGCAGGTGTTTCTAGGGCTGCGCAGCACTTGGTCACTTGTCACCTCACCCGTCCTCTCCCTGGCAGGGGCCACAGCCTTGGGGAATTTCACAGGCGTGGCCCTGCCACGGACAGACAGAGGTGACCTGTGCTGGCACCGCCCCTGCCAGAAGATGTGCACGGACCCCGTAGCTCTTTGTATCCCTGCTGCCTGCACCGTGGTACCCGGCTGAGATCGCAGCCGAGCATCACCCTCTGAAACGTGTGGGCCCTGGGCCTCCTCTCCTATGCAGCCTTGTGTCCCTGTGCACCAAAGCCGCCTCCGCCTGGGCCTGCATCCTCCACAGAGTGGGCTGGAGCGGAGCCTGTCCACCCACCTGGAGCTAGAGGGGGTCTGCCGACTTCACTGATGGGGCGGGAGGCCCTCTGAGCACAGCAGCTGCCTGTGTTCCTGTACAGGAGAGATGAAATGTCCCCAGGCCAGAAAACGCGTGCCGGTCAATCAGCCTTTTTTAGACAACAGTTTCCTTATGGAGGCAGAAGTGCCCGCCAGGCGCAGGCCAGACCCTCTCCTGTGCGTTTGGGCAAATTCCCCTCTTTTATCACCTCTTCTCCAGGCCCAGCCTAATCCCAGTGTTTGTCCTGAGGCCCCAGTCCACTCCCTATGGGCGTTTCTTTGATTTAGTGAGAATAGGAACACGCTCGTGTTGGCTTTCCCGCACCTGCCGGTCCCCTGGAGAGCACCCGAGGGACTGTGACCGGGGCTCAAAGTCCCTTCATTCGTCCACCTGTCCATCCACTCATTTCCTCAGTGACAGTGACGGGGGTCCCTCTGCTTCCCCCAATGTCTAGGAAGCTCTCTCCTGGCTGGCCACGTGCTCACAGCCTAACTGGGCCAGTGGGATAAAAGTACCCACCAAGTTACAGCCCGGGGGTCAGGAAGGTAAGGGCTGCCCCTGGGCGTGGCAGACAGTTAGGGACCCCGGCTTTGTCCTAGATGGGCCCGGGTTCAAATCCAGCTCCTCCACCCCTCGGGGACCCTCCAGGCACGGCCCGTCCCCCTGCCGCCAGGAGAGGTGGATGAGCCGCTGGCATCCCGGAAGCAGCCCAGAGACATCGCTGTCCTGGAGGGGACACGGGGCGGCCCCTGTAACGGTGGAAAACCTTCAGGAATCAAGTGGCCGTTTTGGCCAAAGAAGCCGGGCCGCCCCTTGTGCCCCCGCCAGGCACGTGTCCGCTCGAGAGGTGGGCCAGGGGCGCACCCTGAGGGGGCTGGGCTAGTCACGCCCCCGGGCATGGCCTGGGGGCTCCCCGCTCCCTCTGACGCAAACGGCAACCTCTCACTGGAACCCCCAATCCTCCCCACCTTTGGCCTCTGGCTGAGGCACCCCGACCTCAAATCGAAAGTGTCTCTCCTTGTAGCTGCGTTCCCCGGAGACTAAGCAGGGCGCCTGATCCCCGTTTCCCGAAGCAGCAGAGCCATCCCTGCTTGGGGGCAGGGGGACACGTTGTGAACGAGACCCTTGGGCTGAAAGCAGAGCCTTCGTGTCCAGCTCCCCAGGCTCCCAGGGTTGGGGGAGCCCATCTCCGCTCCCGACCCCTGTGTGGGGTCTGCGGGGAGCCTGGAGGCGGACAGGGCAGCTTCCCCGGGTTCCTCCCCGAAACCCCAGCTCTGAGGCTCCCAGACATGGGGCTCTCAGGACAGGCAAGACCACGACGGCAGCGGCAGTGTCTTCTTGTCCACAGATGCCCAGCAGAGCTAGAGGGAGGCCTGGTCGTGGCCTCTTGAGGAGTCGCACTCCCCCACCAAAGGCTGCCCCGAAGTCGGGGCTCCGGTCAGGAAGGGGCTCTTAGCTCTAAGGGCCCCGACCTGCTGGTCACGTGACACTCACTGCGGTGGACAGGGGCGGGGGGGGGAGTGGCGATGGCCTGGACGTGGCTGTGCTGGACTTCCCACAGGGCACGGCACCACGAGGCCAGTTCTTGCTTCTCCCAAAGCTCCCCTTCCTGGTTTCCTCCAGTTTCAGAAATGCTCAGATCCACGTGGGAGTCGATAAGAAAGCCTGGGGCCATGGCCACACCTCCTCCCATGCTTTCCGGCGAGAGCCTGCCCGCGATCCCGTCTCCAGGAGACTGGCAAGGGGCTGCAGGACATGGCCACCCACAGACAGGTGGCCCAGGAGGGCACCTGGGCTGACTTCTGCGGGTCCCCCCGAGCTGGTACCAATCCTGGGGGCCTTCAGGCTCCTGCCCTGCTGTCCCCCGTCCCCGCCGTGGACACAGGCTGCAGGTGCGGTCCCTCCTGCAGACACACGGGAAGGTGTCATCCCTGCTGTAGACACACGCGGCAGGCACTCTGGGCAGGGCCGCCTGCTTTCAGTGGTCACAGGTTTATCGAGTGGCCGCCACCTGCCACTGCTGTGTGAGCCGTGGAGTCAGGGCTGAGAACAGGGCAGGAGAGTAAGGGCCGGTCCTCGGGGACCTATCTCCCAGGGCGAGCACACTGACAAGCGGTCACATGTGAGAACTGCCGAGAAACTCAGGGTGATGAGGAGCTGGGCGGGGAGAGCTGCTTTGGGCGGGGGGCCTGGGAAGGCCTCCTGGGGAGGAGATGTGACCCCGACATAATGGATAAGACTGAGCCAGGGGCCGACAAGCCCTGACATACGGGTCCCCCTGTGGGGTGCACGTGCAGGCGCTCCCCCCGGCCCAGAGGCCACGCTGACAGTCCAGACCTCCATCCTGTGGCTCTGGAGCTGGGCCCAGACCCTTAAGGGGACAGGAGAGGTGGCCCGGTGGAGACGGTGTGGTGCGAGGTCCCAGAGTGGACCCCGAGGCAGAGGGCGCCGCGTGCTGTCAGCCATCTTTCCCACCGCACATCCTAAGCCTTCCTGCCGCACCCTGCGGGCCCCCAAGCTGGCCGCCAGCACCCAGGGCACGACGCGTCGGGGAGAGGGCTTTGCGGGCCTGGCCAAGGGGCGGTCTGCGAGCTCCGCTCGGAGTTCCCTTTTCACTTCCAGGTAAAATGTGCCGTTTAGTTTTAGACATCCTGGTGGGTGCCCACCACCTATGGCCCGCGAGTGGGAAATGGAAACCCCGTTGGGACGGCTGGGCCTCCCACCGGGGCTTCTGCAGAAGGTTCTAGATGAGTCCCGAGTTGGATGCCGCCTGGCGTGGAGCCCTCCTCCCTCTGGCCGGGCAGCCCCTGCCTGGGCACTGTGCTGTGAGGTGAGGGCTGATATATTTCGGGGTCCCCAGGCTGCCCCCGGGCTGGGAATGTGGGCGGGGTGGGGCCAGTCTCCACTTATCTCAGGGGGGCCGTGATGTCTCAGGGCAAAACCTTTCAAACCCAGGGAAGATGGTGAAGGCTGCGGCCATAGGCTTCTCAGCACCTTTGAAGTGGGCGATCCGAATGACGCCGCGGGCGGCTGGCGGTTCGGGCCCAGTGGGCTTTCCGGGTTCTATGGAGGAATTTTCCTGCCTCCGGAGATGACAGCTCGGCTCTGTGATGGCCCAGAACCAGCAGGGAGCCCCGGCTGACAGGCTTGCCCGTGACTCCCCTGGTCACTGCTCCTGCTGACCTGGCTGGGGCGGGGGTGTTCTCACCGCCCACAGTCCTGTCCAGGGCCCAGGCGAGCCTGGGGTCAGAGGCAGACAGCGTTAGATGCCCGCTGAATATCGGGGCAAATGTCAGCCCCTGCCTGGACCACAGCAGAGCAACGGGCCATGCAGACGGGCCCCGACGTACAGGGCAGGACGGGGGTGCTCTGGGCTGGGGTGGGGTGGCATGCCTGGGCACGCCCAGCCTGGCTAAGCGGGTGGGTCAAGGAGGGAGTTCTTGGTAAATTTCCCCGCGCGCTGAGATGTTTTGAAAGTCACCGCAGGATGTGGACCCGTGTGGTTCGGTGGTCAGGCTGCTGTGTTCCAGGAAGCTGCAGACAGAAGCTGCGGCTCTGGCCAGGGGCCGTGGTCTGGGGAAAAGCAGTGGCCACAGCCAGTGTGGTCTGTGGTTGCCGGTGACCCAGAAACCAGCGTCTGAGTGCTCAGGGCAAGAGGAACTCACAGTGCCAGGGCCCGGGGCTCGTGGGTGGGGTGAGCGCTGGGGCACTGAGGGCACCTGGAACAGCGGGGGGGGGGCCCACGCACACCTGAGGTTCCCAGCCTGCCTTGCTGCTTCCCCTTGGCTTCTCAGCATCTAGGGCAGCTGTGGAATTTTCAGAATGGACTGACTTAAAAATAAATCCATGTTAAGTAAACAGTGGGTTCTCCAACCTCCCGTCTCAGGATCCGAATCCGTGATCAGAGGGAGGTTTGGGGACCTGAGGGCGGCTGCTTCTCAGCCCCTGACAGGTTCGGTGCCTGGCCTCGACCCTGCAGAGGGCAGCCGTCACCCGCGCTGGGCCCCGGCGAGCCGCGCTGGGAGGGTGGCTCCCGTGCTGGAGTGGCTCACTTATGGGTGTGGTTTAGTGGCCAACACTGGCATCCCCGGGCTCGGCGGACGGAGGATGCGGCGCCTTCCGGACACTTGGCTCATCCCGCCTGCCCCAAGTGGGCAGGGACCCCGTGGAAACCCCCCGGCTGGTGCCGTCCTTGTGGGGACTCCAGGCCATACGCCTCCCACCCCCGCTGTGAGAATCCCGTGGGCCAGGAAGGGGGCACCACCGAGGTACGGAACCCCCGGCGTCTTGCATCAGCCTGGGGAATTTTCCGAGCTGGGTGAGACAAAGCCAGGACCCGAGCAGGACTGGGGGCTGGGGTCTCTGCCTTTCCAGCCCCTCCCACGCCCCCACATTGCCGTGCACAGATGGCCAGGCCCTGCTCTGCTGCCCCTCCGGCCCGGGGAAGTGCTGACCCCAGGGGGCCCCACGGTCACCCTTACTAGGCACCGGCCGGGGTGCTGGGAGCCATGCTGGCGGGCGGTCAGGGGTCTCCCGCCGTCCCGTCCACCCGCTTGTGGTGAGAAGGCAGCAACCCTCTCATCCGCGGCCCAGGAGCCCTGTGGTGGGTCAGCGTGGTCTGAACACACCGTGGTGCCCACCCAGAAGGGGCCTGGGCTCGCCCTCTGGGGTTCGCAGAGAAAGCAGAGCGACTGGGAAGCGGGTGTATTCTCAGTAGTTTGGGGTGTGGCGAAGCGTGTGACCAGGCCTCCGCCGGGTTGGGCTCGGAGGCCTCCTCCCTCCCAGGGCCCTCCTGAGCTAAGCGGCACGTGTGCCCGTGAGAGCAGCCCCGCCGCCCTGGGGAAGCGGGACGGGGAGAGGAGAAGGAAGACCCCAGAGTCTGGGGAACACTGTGGTTAGCTCAGGAACGTGAACAGAGGCCGTGAGGCCGGGCAGTGGGCCGCGGGAAGGGAAGCTGGTTCTGGGCCCGCCCAGGGCCTCCCTGGACACAGCTCCCACCTCGGTGAGAGGACGGGGCTCGCCCGGTTGGCCACTGTGGCCCCGGCTGCAGCTGCCGGTCCGGGTTCCAGCTCAGCAGGTGCATTTGGGACGAAGCCCGGGCTGGGCCTTCTTGTCCAGACAGCCCTCGGGGACCCTGTACCCATTCCAGGTGGGGCTGGCCCTGCAGGTGCCGGGGGAAGCAGGGGCTGGGTGGGGAGGGGCCTTGTAGGAGTGGACTCTCCACTTGGGGTGTCCAGGGGGCGCACCATCTGCTCAGGGGCCGCCCTGGGGGCTCCTCACACTGTCCCCCACTCCATGGTCCATGGTCCATGGTTTAAGTAGAAGATCCTTTGGTCTCGGCAGAGAGAACTTGACGGCAGGCACGAGGTGTCAGGATGGAACCCGGCTCAGCCACCCTCCCTCCCCGCTTTTGCTTTACAAATGCCCAGTGACCTCTGTCCCTGGGCCACCTCCCTGTGAAGCGCCCCGGACCTGCCCTCGCATCCCGCCTGGGCAAGGGTGGCCTGCGGCCTCTCAGCCGCCGTGGCCTGCGGCCCGTCCACTTTGGGTGAGTGGTGGACCCGGCCCTACCACGCCCTGGACCAGGCGCCCCGCGCCGCCCACTGGAGGGGAAGGGCCCCTCGCTGCTGCCTCCCCCTCTACCCCGGCTGCCCCAGCCAAGTCGGACCATCAGTTGGGAAGGAATGAGGTCACTGGAGGAGGAGGGGGTGCCGGGGACGTGTGCTTAGAAAGGGGAGGGTCTGCTTTTAGAACCCACACCTCGGCGGGGGCGAGAGCCCCTCACCGGCCCGCACTTCCCCTCTGGTCCGGCCTCTTCCTCTTTCCCGGCCCCGTGCACCTTCCCAGCCTCCCTCAGTCCCATCCCTGCCTTCACACTGTCAGCGCCGTCCTGGGGCCCTGAAGAGGAAGGGGGCCCGGGCCTGGGGCTGGCAAGCCTCGGAAGCTTCCGGAGCAGGCAGCTGGGCCTCGGAGCTGGGGCGGATGGTGAGTAGGCAGAGAGGTGGGTGCCCTGCAGGGCGCTGGGCTTCCTCGGTTTCCCTTGGAGTGGCCAGGAGGGCGAGCCCAGTTGCCCCCATCGTGAGCCCTCTGCCCTGCAGCCCACCGAGGTGGACCAGCGGGGCCATTTGCTGGTCACTTGGTGCCGCGTTTTAGAAGGGTGCCGCGCCAGTCCCCGCCTGCGCCCTCCTCCCGCCGCCGCCTCTTCACTCCGTCCCTCAGGTTTTCCCTGGGAGAGACGGGTCTGCCTGAGGGCATTCGAGGTGTGTGTCCCTGGGGACCGTGAGGCCAGGGCTGGGGTCAACGATGCCGCAGCCCATTTCCGCCCGTGAGGAGAGAGCAATTCAGAGAAGCCGCTTGCATTGCCAAGGTCATGAGAAAGGTCAAGGGCAGGGCATCAGGGTCGCTGGATGAGCCGAAGGACAGGGTGTGGCTTGGCTGGAAGAGCTCAGGATTTTGATGGTCCTTCACTGGCCGAGAGACCTCGGGCAACTTTCCTCACCTGAGTCCCTTTCCTCATCTACAGGACCGCGGTGAGAATGCCCCCTGGGCGGGGCAGCTGGGAGCAGCTAGGCTCAACTGGGCTCTAGTGCACCATCCTCCACAGCAGGGATACTAAGGTAGCAGCAAGGCTGCCATCTCTGCATCTCGGTCTCCCCTGGGGTTACAGATCAGGCAGGAGCTGGCCAGGGTCCTCTCATCTCACAGAAACACTGTCGCCCGAACCACAGTTGAAAAGATCTTAAAAACGCATCACCCCCAAAACTCGCAGCTCCCAGCGGACCTCCGTCCCGGTGCTGCTACCCGTCTCGCCAGGGGGAATTTCTGGGGGTCCTGGAGACGTGGCCACTGCGCCGTGCTGGGGGGCTGGGGCAGTGGCTGCCACAGGCCCAGCGGAAAGGTCTGAGAAGGTTCCTCTGAGCAGCCAGGGCGCTGGTGCGGAGCACGGGCTCTGCGCCTGGTCACTGGCAGAGATGCCCGGGGTGGTCCAGGCACATGGCTCACAGGGCAGGAGGCCGGTGGGGACGCTGAAGGTGCTTGGACTCCCGGGTCTGCTGCAGCCGCCGTGGCAACGCAGGGCTGCGAGGAGACCTGGGGCGGGGGGTTCTGTGGCGCCTGCCCCGGGGTCCCCTCCTCTCAGTGCCCATCACTGCGACATGCGGGCAGGGTCCCCATCCACAGCAGAGTTCACCCTCACTCTGTCCAGGCAGCCCCCAGCCAGGACCCCAACTCTCCGGGAAGGGAGTCTGAGCTGCCCCTCCGGGGGCCAGTTCTTTGGGAGGCAAGGACCACCCCCAAAAAGCCACCAGAGGCAGGAAGAGATGCCCTACAACCACGCCCCCCACCCCTACCCGGCCCCGCGCCCTGAAGGCTTAGAAACTCCTCCAAGCCTCCTTTGCTGTCTGTGCTCACCTCGTGGGCAAGGGGCCTTCAGTGAAGCCAAGGGTCCTTCCCAGTGTGTAAAGGGGCACACCCAGGCCGGGATGTGAGTTTTGCCCTGAGTCCCGCTGATGTCCCTGACCCCGGCCGAGGACCCTGCAGACTGGCTGCAGCTTCCCTGCACTGCTCTGGGTTCCCCAAACCAGGTCGGATGCCCGGAGGTGGGAAGATCTCTCCCCAGGCTCCCCTTCCTCAGCCACGGCCCAGCGGGTTCTTCTGGGCTGGTGCTGCCACGAGCTGGGGCAGGATGGGCGAGGCTTCACCCCCAGGCTGGGTGGGAGGGGCTCCCTGCTGGCCACCTCCCCTGAATGCCTATGCAGGGGCCTCCGGGTCCCCATAGCCACTTCTGCCCAGGTGCCTCTCACCAAACCCCCTTCTGGCCAGGAATGAGGGATTCGCCAGGACAGGAGGGGAGCCGGGTCTCGAGCAGCAGAGAGCTTCCCTCTGGGCCAAGGTCACTCACAAGCTCTTCAAAGAGTCCTGACTTCATTTGGGTGGACAGAGGCTGCCCCCTGAAGCCTCTTCTGCCCCAGCGCAGGCAGAAGCCGCTTCCTTGCACTCCCAGCCGTGTGGCCCTGGAGGGCAGGGGCCGTGTCCCACCCGTGTTAACCCTGGGACCTGGCAAAGGGCACTTGGCACGTGCTGGTGAGTGGCCAGAGCCTCACCGAGGAGGGAGAGCCAGGGGACCCACCTGCCGAGCGCCCGGTCAGAGGCCCTTGCCTGCCAGCCTGGGTGGGGGGAGGGGCAGGTGGACACCCCCAGCTGGTTTTTCAATTTGAGCACCTTTGCAGTGAAATTCCAGGAACTGGCTCAGGCTAGGCTGTTGATAGGAAGACCCCTCTGGGGCGTGGTTGTAGGGCATCTCTTCCTGCCTCTGGTGGCTTTTTGGGGGTGGTCCTTGCCTCCCAAAGCAAGGTAGGGGTGCCTGGGCGCAGGGCGCAGGGTTGGACAGGAGCAGCTCTGCAGGTGTGGCTGGCCTCCTGGGGGCTGTGCCCAGGGAAAGGCCAAGGTCACCCCCTCTGCCAGACGCCCCATTTCCCCCCTCCGTCAGGATGAGCCACTTGGCTGACCTTTGTGGGCACTCAGTGTGTGCCGGGCACATGTCAGGGTGCCCCGGGCCTCGGGAGTGACCAGCATGGTGGGAAAGAGAGACAAGGCCCAGCTGTCCCACTAGAGGGGCGCACGGGGCTGGGGGCCCCCGAACGCCAGCTTGGAGGGTCAGGGAGATCTGGCGAGGATGAGGCCAAGCCAGCCCTGCAGGTGGCGGGCCTTGGGCAGGTGGCCGCGGGGCAGCATCACGTCCTGGGGTTTGACACCCACAACTGTCATTGTTAACTCTGCTCTCCTCTATGTGACAAAAACGTTTTTAGTCACAACCCGGTAACTATCACGATCACGTTTTCCTGTTTGGTTTTGTTTTGTTTTTGGCCGAGCCGCGCGCCTGCAGGATGTTATGGGAGCGAACCTGTGCCCCTGCAGTGGAAGCTTGGAGTCTTAACCACTGGACCGCCAGGAAAGTCCCCACGATCATGGTTTTCTTGATTCATTTCTTTACCTTTAAAACAACTACTCCTAAAAGGGAAGAAGGCCCGTCTCCATGACCTTTACACTTAGCACTGCCGGCCTCTGCATTGGACGGTTTCCGGGTTTTGGATTTTAGACTCAGAGGGCATCCCCAGGTGGTTTGGTAAGTGCAGGTGGGGGCGTCGGGGTGACTGCTGCGGTCCCCTCCTGCTGCACAACTGAGGTCGGTGCCGACTTCCACCGCGGTTGGCATGCTGCCATCTGTGGAACGGCAGAGCCACGACAGCCCGCCCCAGGTCCCAACCTCAGGAGGGGTGTTCGGCGGGGGCAGGGCTGTCTCCACACAGGGCACCAGGCTGGCAAGGAGGAGGGCGCCATGCGGGTGAAGCTTTCGGTGCTTTGGTCTAGCTGTGTCGCCGCTGTGTTGGTGGGGACGCCCGGATTAACAGTCCCCAGGGAGGGGCACTGGACCCCTGACTGTGTTCGGAGTGGCTGCACATGGTGGTAATAGAAGGCAGACGACGAACAGCTTCTCCTGTTACTGTTTTAAGTTCTCTGCCCGGTGCCTCTCCCACCACCGGCCGCAGGGCCCCAGGCTGGGCCGCCCCACCTCCCTGGCCCTGCGTGGAGGGACATGTGTCCGGGAGATGGACGAGGGCTGAGCGGGACCGTCCAGGCGGTGGGCTGTTGGACCACGGGGGCCCCACACGTGTGTGGAGTGAGCCGAGGGAGAAGTGGTGGCTGGGGCACGTGGTGACTGTGAGCCATGGGGCGGGTGCAGAGCCAGGCTCTCCAGGGTATGACAGGTCCGTGTAGACAAGCCCCTCCCTGGGGCTTCTCCCTTGGGAAGGGGGCCGTGGGAGGTAAAGGGGATGGGGGGAGGGAGAAGGCACCGGCGGGGATGGGGGGGCCTCCTGCAGCCCGGTTCTGAAAGACCCCAGGGCTAGGTCCTGCGGGCTGGGCTGGCTCCTGGGGGCCCTGGGCCCAATGGCTGAGCAGGGGGTGGGGTCAGGTGATGGGTGAGGGGAGCCGGAGACCTGGGCCCTGGCGCACAGTAGGCACTCGAGAGAGAGGGAAGGAGATAAAGCGTCAGCTCTTGTCCACCGGCTCTACCGCAGGCGGGGCTGCTGAGAGGAGCGTGACGGGGGGGCAGCCCCTCACGCGGATCCACGGACGCCCCGCAGACGTGCACCCTCGTTCGGTGGACGGGGCCCTTCATAGGTGCCTCCCACGTGGCATCCCCCAGGCCTGGAGAAGGGCACGGGGCCAGCTCTTCTGGGGCGGGTGCTCTGAGAGCCCCCGCTCATGCCGTCTGCTCGGGAACAAGCCCCCTTGTAACTTTCCCTTGAGGAGGAGAGATGCCCGCCTAGGTCAGCGGGAGGCCTCCTCGGTCGTTTCAGAGGGCAAGGGAGTGGGGGGAGGGGGGATCCTGCCTGGGCTTGGGCTTGTGGGCGTGGAAGATGATGGATAAACGTGGTCCTTACCCTCCAAGGGAAGGGGAGACACCACAGGTGGTCCTGGTGATTGGGCTGGAGCCCCTCCAAGAGGTAGCAAATGAGGCTGCGCCGTCGGAAAAGGAGGAGCTCGCTTCAAGGTGACCCCTGTCGCTTTGTCACTGGCTGACACTCTGGCCTGGAGCTTCCAGGAGGAGGAGGGGGGAAGCATTGGCCACGGGGCCCCTAAAAAGGGCCAGGACCTGGGCAGGTGTCCAGCTGGGGAGAGGCCACCCTGCGCTGGGTGAACCGCAGCATCTGCGGCGGGTGTGATCAGAGTGGAAGCAGCCTCTTGCTCAGGTGTGCGCTTACCTGGGCTCACCTGGGCCTGCCGGGCACCTGGGAAGGCCAGGGAGGGAAGACCCTGGCTGTGCCCCTCTGGCTGGGGGAACAGAGATGGTGCCCAGAGGAGCCCAACCTTCCCCCACCTCCCCGCCGGCCTGGATGACGGAGACGCAGACACGCTTCCCGAGAGATAGTGCTTCATCCAGGGCACCTCAGCTAATCACCAGCATCGTGGGAAAAGCCCGCGATGAGGGCCGAGCCGCAGTGCATTGTCTGGGGGAGATTAAAGCCCCAGTGCTGTATTGTCTGGGCAGGGGATAAATCTTCGCGCTGTCACTCAGACGCTAAATTAAATCCCCCCTCGTTTCTAAAGGGGCTTATCTGTGTGAATGGCGGCCACTCGGCAGCGTGAGCGGACGTGTTTGGATGCGTCTGTCCGGGCACCTTCGGAGTGGGGTGGCACCTCCTTGCAGGGAGGTCCCCGCTGCACCTTGGGACACGCACCTCACCCACTGGGGAGAGGAGGCCCGGAGCCCTGGGGTCCCCGGCAGAGCCGTCCAGGGGAGGGCCCCAGAGAGGGTGCGAGCTTGGTGGGGTCAGAGGGAGAGCCAGCGGCGGGAAGGGAGCAGCAGGGGTCTTCAGGGCAGATTGGGCTGAGGAGGCGTTGACCTCAGCCACCTGGAACTTCCTAGAGAAGCCACTCCATCCCTGTGCCTTCCAAGCCTGCACAGCCCAGGTGGACCCAGCAGTGGAGCCATGGGTGGGGGCAGAGAGCCCCTGGCGAGGGGCCGTCCTCAAAGCACGGCCGGCCCCGGCTGCCCCATCCACCCCCTGCATCTAAGGCAGGGGGGCAGGAGCCAGGGGCAGCGTCCTGACACTTTTAGCAACTGGGCTCCTTTTAAACCTGAACTGCACGGGGGGGGGGGGGGGCTAATTAACAAGATGAGTTTGGGCAAGGAGTAGGAGCCCCCCCTGGGGACCCCCGGGCCACAGTGATGCCTCGTTCAATTGCAGTCAGCATCCCTGGGTAACGCCCATTATACAGATGCAGAACTTGGCGCGAGGCCATGTGTCCAGGCCACCCAGGCGATCCGTGGTGCAGCGAGGTGCCCACGGCCGTCTTTCTGCAGGGCTGGGGATATGTTCAGGGAGGGAGGGCTTGCAGGTGCGCCCCTGGGGCTGTCCCTCTCCCTGGTGCTGGAGGCTCAGCTGGGCTGGCTGCACACAGAGCAGTCGCTCGAGACGTAGTCGTGGAATGCCCTAGTGCCGGGAGCGAAGGCTGTCACCGGTGGACACCTCTGGGCTTGGGGGTCTTGGTTGAGAGTGTCTGCGATCAACACTCAAGGCCTCACCCCCAGCTCTGACCAGCAGGCGGGGGACCTCTGGCTGCTCTCCTGGAAGGCACTTGTGGATTCAGAATGCCCTGCGTCTTGGTCTCTGGGTGTTTGGGGAAGTGCTAATCGGGGTTTTCTGTGCTGGGTGTGAAGTTTCCCAGGTTCATGGGCTTTGATGCTCTGTTGTAGATGTTTCTGGAACCCCCCTCCCCACTCCTTGGAGGGAGGACCCCAGCCATTGCCTGAACGAGCAGGCTGGTTCCTATTGCAGAACTTCACGAGCCGAGAGCAGAGCGGGAGCTCGTGCAGCAGGATGGCCTGTGAGGCACAGCTGTGTCTGAGGTAGACTTTTCCAGAACATTCGGCTTCCCACCCGGCTCCTCCCCTCCTTCTTACTTTAGATGAGATTGTGCCCCACTGGCCGGTAGTTTTGGACATGAATGATAGCATCACAGTGGAGTGAGAGTCCCCGTGTGCGCCGAATGCCCGCCTTCCTTCAGACCAGAAGCCGCCGGGTCGTGTCTGTGCGGTGGTGACACCCGTGCAGGCTCATCCCGGCCTGGGGCTCGGATCCAACACATCCTCCCTCACCCTGGGGTCGGGCAGCAGAGGATGGCTGGGTGGCTCCGGCCCCTCACTGAGCCTGTCCCGGGTTCCTGGGGCGGCCCTGGCAAAGCACCACACACAGGGCGGCTTAACCCACAGACGTTTTTCCTCCCCCAGTCCTGGAGGCTGGACGTCTGAGATCCAGGTGTAGGCAAGGCCGGTTCCTCCCGAGGCCTCTCTCCTCGGCATGTAGATGGCCATCTCCTCCCTGTGTCCTCACCTGGTCGTCCCCCTGTGTGTGTCTGTGTCCTTATCTCCTCTGCTTCTTTTTTGTTTTTTTTAATAAATTTTTATTTATTTATTTATTTTTGGCTGTGTTGGGTCTCCGTTGACGCGTGCGGGCTTTCTCTAGTTGCGGCGAGCGGGGGCTACTCTTCGTTGTGGCAGGCGGGCTTCTCGTTGCGGTGGCTTCTCTTGTTGCGGAGCACGGGCTCTTAGGCACGTGGGCTTCAGTAGTTGTGGCGCGTGGGCTCGGTAGTTGTGGCACGCAGGCTCTAGAGCGCAGGTTCAGTATTTGTGGCGCACGGGCTTAGTTGCTTCACAGCATGTGGGATCAGGGCTTGAACCCATGTCCCCTGCCTTGGCAGGCAGATTCTTAACCACTGTGTCATCAGGGAAGCCCCTATCTCCTCTTCTTATAAAGATATCAGTCACATGGGATTAGGGCCCACCCTACGCCCCCATGTTACCTTAGTCACCCCTGTAAAGGCCCTATTTCCAAATACTGTCACGCTCTGAGGTCTTGGGGTCAGGATGCCAACATACAAGTTTGGGGGTCATAATTCGACCTGAAACAATGCCCTTCCCCACGACCTGCACCGACCTGAGACCGCACTTGGTTTGCCTCTCCAAACACCATCGTCTGTGATGATATTCCAACACCCCCCCAGAAACCTGATTGCAAATGGACCCCCAGGATCGCCCAGGCCCTTGGCGGGGATGAGGCAGGAACGCCTCACATGGGGGTGTCCTGACTGCAGAGCCCAAACGTGATCGGGGCCTCTGGGCCGCCCGTGAGCAGATGTGCCGAGAGGGGGCGAGAAATCTGCAATTAGCACAAACGCTCCTTTTTGAAAGGCCAAAAGAGCTTAAAAGAGAGGCCTTGAACCTGAGAAACGTCCATGGAAATCAGGGCTTGACTGGAGAGCACAATTTTTCTCATTTTTGTGGGGCTGCGCCTTTTCAGTAAGATTTCAAGAGAATAAAACCAACAGCCCCGGGAAATTTGCATACGGCTACTTAACAACAACGCTGTATGTTTTTTTGGTTTTGTTTTGTTTTGTTTTTTTAAAGAAATAAACACATCCTCAAACCTCCCCATCCACAGGGCGGGACTGCCCTGGGAGTTAACGGTTCAAACCTTTACAATTTTTTAAAACCCAACAGCTTTCCATAACAAAGGGCAAAATTCACAAACAAATTGCCTTCCTCTTCCCAAGGCTGCTCCTTGGCCCGGTGAAGGCGTGTTGACAACACACAGCTCCTTGGGTCACCGCTGAATGGCGGATCCCACGGAGCCAGGGTCCCCCGAGGTCTGTTGAGAACAGCGTGGCTCGGGGGCCGAGCGCACGCTCTCCCCTCCGGTCTTTTCAGAAGACCCGCTAACAAGCGGCTTTGTGGGGACCTGGGAGGCGGCCTCCAGAAGGCAAGCGGGGCCTTACAGTAAGAGGCAGCCCGGGGACGGCAGTCCTCGCTGGGAGGTGGCGGAGGGCGGGAGCCTCCGTGCACCGGGGCTGCCCTTCTAGAAGCTTGCGTTTGCTGCAAGCGAGTGAAGCTTGTCCCAGGATGGGGGGTTGTCCGACGGACAGCTCTGGAGGGGCCGGGACGGTGTAGTCGCCTCCAGAAGGAGGGAGCCCTCAAACAGGGGCCCGAGATCCAGTCCCGAGGACAGCCTGGGGGAGAACTGCCTTCTCTCCTGGTCGGCCCACCTGCCCAGGGCTGTGTGCACCAGTCAGGGGTCCAGGAGGGCGGGATGCCCAAGCTGACCCCCAGAGACCCTCATCCCCCTCGGGGAGAGGGATGCAGGAACAGGGAAGCTGGTGCTGGGCAGGTGAGAAGAGCCGGGACTGTCCTCAGGGTCCGCAGGGCTGGCCCCGCCGACCCCTCCCACACGTTCGGGCAGGAGCTCATGGCCTATCCCAGAGCCCCATCTCCCCTCTGCTCCTTCTTCCATGCAGACCCCTCTCCGAAAGCCTTCTCCAGAGCCCACACTCCCCTCCCCGCCATGGTACCCTGACCCTGCATTTCTAGGTTGTGGTTTTCCTGTCCCTTCTGGCACCTAGCAGCTTCTGGTATTCAGTAGGCGCTCAATAAATGCTCGCGGAAGGCATGATGAGGGATGGGGGCGGGGTCAGTGTGAGTCCCTCAGAAGGAAGGCACTGGCGGTGCAGGGATGGGGGCGGGACCTGACAGATTGTTCTGGAACGGCTGGCGCCACAGGCGTTGGCTCGGGGGTGCCCGGGCAGGAGGGCAGGCCGGCTCACCTCCCCAGACAGCCAGGGCCACCCCACCGCCCGCCGGCACTGAGTGACGGGAGCCGGCATGGGGGCCACACGCTCTCCACCCGGCAGCGGGGGCCAGCGTACTGGACGCCGCCACGCCCCGGCTCCTTCCCGCTGCCCACTGTCTCCCCCAGCCCAGCCTTCCAGGCCTGCCCTGCCCACCGGGGTAAAGCCACATCTCCGTGTTTCTGGGCACCGAGGGCCCGTGTCCTTTTTATCCTGTCCACCGCTCTGGGCCACCGTGGCCGTCTGGCCTCCTCCACGGCCCGGCCCAGAGCAGGGCCCTGGCTGCTCACCTCTGGCCTAAACACCCCTCATTCCTGCTGTCCATTCAAAGACAGGCGCTTGGGTGGGCAACACATCCTGGACGGCTCTGGCTGCTGTCCTGCTGGTGGACTCTTCTGGAAGCGCAGTGGGGGGCAGCGTGCTTGGACCTGACTCGGGAGGGTGTGGGCCGCCCACGGTCACTGGTCTGGACCCCAAAGGGTTAAGGCGCGAGTGCGGGGTGGGGGGGCTTTGTTCCGCGTCTCCTGGGTGTAACCCGCGGCCTGTCCCCAATCCTTTCCTCATGACCGTGATTAGGCCGCACGGGAAGAATAGGCCAGCGATTCCTATGGTAACCTTCCAAATGCATTCCTGGGCAAGCGCGGCCCCCTCGGTAATTACATTCCTAGCTCGGCCCACAAGCAGCATGCAGATCAGCCCCTCCAGGGGCTGCAGGTCCCTCCCGGAGACGGGCCGGGGCCTCCCCTACCTCTGGCCCAGCTCTGCCCCTTCCCTTCCCCAGGAGGGGCGGAAATGGGTGAGATCCTCAGGGCGGCGGGCCAAGCCGGCCACGGAACGTCCAGGAGGGAAGCCAGACCAGGAGAGGGACCCCCCCCACTACCACCACAAGCCTCTCCCCCTGCCTGGACCGCCCTCCGTGTGTCCCCTGGGGCTCCACCTCGGCTCCCACTGCGGGGACGGCCTGCGAGTTCGGCCTGGACTCCACCCCTGGGGTTGCTGTCCCCAGTTTCTGGCTGGCAGGGTTGGGGCAGGACCCATCCCGGAGGAAAGCCCAGCCGGCTCCTCTCGTGGCACGAGTGCGGGGCGTGGGGAATGCAGGGTGAGCAGCCCGCAGGGAGGGCACCACCAGTGGGCAGCAAATGTGTTCATGCCAGAGGAGGACGGGGCCTGGGCTCTCTGGGTGAAGGCGGGCGGTCGGAAACGGAGCCTGGAGGAGACACTCAGGCTGCCCGAGGGAGGAAACCGCCCCCGGGGGCTGGGGAAGCTGCAGGAGGGGCTGGAGGGCTGGGGCCCTTGAGGAGGGCCGGTGGGTGGCCTGCAGGAGGTGCAGGGCTTGGCTTTGCTCGAGGTGTAACGGAGGCTTGCGCCAGAGGAGCTTCCCACGGGGGGTAACCCGAGCCCGGTCCTGCGTGTCAAAGACCCCGCGGGCTCCAGCACAGGGAGTAGGGGTGCCTGAGTGGGTGCAGGTGAGGGGTTGCCTGTCAGGCCAGGGGGAGGGGCGGGGGCGGGCAAGGTCGGGGCTGGGACTACAGGAGCTGCTGAAGGGCTGCGTGTGGGCTGTGGGCCGGGAGGACACCCCCAGGTTTCTGTCCTGACCTGCCCGGCCTGCGGGGCCACACCGAGGGGCAGGTCCGGCTCCTGCCTTTGGGTCAGCATGGGAGGCAGAGCCATCGCTGACCCGGCACCAGTGGGCCACACGAGCTGGGTCTGTAGGTCTGATGTGGCTGGCTGGGCAGGCGTAGCCCCCTGACAGCTTGTTCCGGGGGCCGGCAGAGCCCTGCCAGCCCAGCTGATGGGAAGCAGAGTGGGAAGTCCCTGCCCTGGTCAGAGGGGCAGGATTGCTCAGTGGTCGGGGGGTGGGGGGGCAGGCCCTGGGTCAGGTGGCCTGGGGTCAAGCCTGGCATTGTGGCCTGGAGTGGGCAGCCCGGACCTCGTCGGGCCGGAGACAGTAGGAGCCCTATGGGCGTCGAGGGACCCTGCTGCTCTGGCTTCAGGGGCCTGGGGCCCAGGAAGCAGGGCTGTGGGGAGCATAGCCGAGTAGATGCCACGTGCTCGAGAGCACAGCTGCTTGGCATCGAGGGATAGGGTCACCCTGTGGGGCTCTTGAAATCCACCGCTGGGAGGGTCCCCGCTCTGCTGGTCTCGGGGGGGACAATCTGGTGGATTGCAGACTGGCTTTTACCCCAGCCTGGCCCGGGGGGGGGGCGCGGGCAGAGGCAAAGACTGGGAGCCGGCGGCCAGCCCTGGGGAGCTGCTGACTCGGGATTCTGGGCCCAGGTGGTTTGACGGGGAGGCTTACGTGGGGATTACCGACCTTGGGATTTGGAAGCCAGGGATTCCTTGGTGTCAGTCTGCTGCACTAATTCTAATGTAAATAGAGCAATCCTTTAAGTATATATCATTTAATGCTCAACAGGGAGCCTGCAGATCTCCTTAACACCAGCAGGCTCAAGGTACCTGCTGGACTCACTCCTCTGGTCTCAGCCCATATCCCCCGACGGGCTGTGCTTGTGGCCAACCCTGGTAGGGTATCACGATAATTATGGAAAGCAGCCCAGGCGGATTTTCAGCCCCTATTGTCCTCCCCGCTGGACTAACACCTTAGAACCACCTTCCCTTGTTAGAGCTACACATGATCCTAGGAGCTCTGCTGGCCACAGCCCACGCGCTTCCCCAAGGACAGCCCCCAGAAGGTCCCTGCTCACCCTCCGCCCCCGGGCTTGGCCGAGCGCCAGCCCTCCATGGCCACGCAGCCATGTGGCCGGCCTGGGGCTGGGCTTTCCCGTGAGGTCGTAAGTGCGTGCGTGTGGCTCCTGCATTCAGGGGTAGCGGCGGGGCGGGGTCGTGCAGGAAAGCCACAGAGGCACCTGTGCTACCGAGGTTGCCTTTGTAAGGCGGTCTTGGCCCTGCCAAGCTCTTTCCTGCTCCTGCTCGGACGAACTGATTGTACTGCTTGGGAACGTGCCCACCTCGTGCAGGGAGGGAGCGTGGGGAACCCTGAGCGATCAGTGTTGTCTTCTGTCCTCGGTGCATTTGTGTCTCAGTTAACAATTCCTTCCCTCTCCCCAGGTCAGATCCTCTCCCACTTCCTTCTTGAAGTGTTGAAGTTTTGCTTTCTGTATTTAAATTCCTCAGTCCTTCTACCGGGGGTTGTGTATATGGTGTGAGGTCAGGACCTAACTTTATTTTATGCTCCACGTGGGTAGCCACTATCTGAGCTGGTTGGTAGCGTGGCAGTGTTAGACTGTGATCTGAGATGTCACCAGGTCACCTGCAGGGCCACAGACCAAAGCGAGGGCCGGTTTCTGGATCTCCTCCCCCTTCCCGTGGGTCAGCTGGCCCCTGTGGTGGCCGATGCTCAGGGCCTGAGGGAACTGCACAGTCACCATCGTAAGCTAGTCACAGGCACGTGGATGCGGGTGGACGCGCCCTGAGAGGGCAGCTGGAGGGCGGCACGGCACAGAGAGGGTGTGAGGCTCAGACTGGTCTGCACAGCCTCACTCTGCACTCACAGATCCAGAAGCCACGGGGCCCCCAGGGCAGCCGCTCCAGGCCAGACTGAGCTGCCAGGACGCTGGGGGCCGGGCCCAAGAGGATGGTTCTCTTCTTGAACCTCAGGAGAGGGGACCCTGGAACAGGAAATCAGGGGCAGCAACGCCTCGTCACTCTAGGATCACCATGGATTGTTCCCAAAGGTGTCGGAACATTGTTAAATGGGGTAAAGTAAAGTCACATATATTGAAAATACAGGTGTGCGCTACCCTAGAAAGGCCGGGGCTTTCCCCCTCTCTCTGGATGTCTCAGGTCCTCCTTGCAGTGGGACCGTGGGTACTTACTGAGCTCATCAGTGTTTGCAGGTGGGTGAGCGGCCAGCTTCTTAGGTGAGACTGAATGCTGTGGGTACGAACTCGTACGCGTTATCGTTATTACTGCTGTTGTTTTACTATTAGCCAAGGGATGGCAGTGCCGGAAGCAGCCACACCCCTGTAACCCCAGGGACTCGGGGCCGTGATTTCATGCCTGCTTGGTACCAGTGCCCAGCGTGGCTCTCTAAACAGATGCTAAAATGATTCCACTCCACAGAGCTCCCAGAAGTCAACTGTCTTTTAATAACTGTCTCATACTTAACGCTCCCGGGGACCAAGGGACGCATCGCAAGCCATTAGACCAGGGACCTCGGCCAAGGATTAATTGAGCAGCGATGGGGGAACGGCTTCGCATCAGGGCAGGAAACCATGGTCATCAGTGACCAGCATGGCATTCACCCCGGGGGAGGGGGTGGGGAGGGAGGACCTCTAGCCCCATCTGAGGTCCTGCAGTCAGGGTCTCCAAAGCCAAATGTCCCCAAACGCCATCCGCATGGCGTCTGTGATGAGAGCTTTGGGGGGAAGCTCATCACCCCGGAAACTGGCTTCCGTTCCGGGGCGGTGGCATCGTCCCCCCAGATGCAGTGCAGTCCCAGGCTCACCATTTCCAGGTGGCTGCCTGAGACTGCGGCCTTCACCCCCGCTCTTGACGTAAGGGGGAGCACAGCATCGCCCGCACAGCAACCATGCAGGCCAGCGCTGGGTCTGCGGGGGGGCTTCAGGCAGTGTTTCCTTCACTCATCATCACCCCCACCCCCGCCCATGAAGGGGAAGAAGCAGCTGGGGGAGGGCGTGGCTGACCGGCTCTCGGGCACGGGGCCTGTGCCCGGGCCGGCCGTGAACTTGGTCTGTCTGACACGAGGCAAAGACTTCATGATGCTGGGACCCACCCTCTGTCTGGCCTGGAGCCAGCAAGCGAGGCACCGCCCCACCCCCAGGTTTGTGCCGCCTTCCTGGGCCTGGCTTCCCTGTGAACACTTGGGCTGGTCCCTTGGGCTGGGGAAGGGACAACATTGTCCTCTTAGAGGATGATTTTGTGCTGGGTCCTGGGGCCTCCTCGAGGTCCCGGGCTCCACCCACCTCAACACCTCTTCTGGGCAGCCTAGGGCTGTGCTGACGGAAACTGGTGGGCCTCGGAGCCCCCTGCCCAGAGTTCCTCTGCTTGTCCCACCCAAGGATCTTCTGTCTCCCTCACATTCAAATTAGCGTATTCCAGTGGCCACGGTGGATCTAAAGTAGGCCTTTTCTCACAGTCCTGCAAAGTGACATCCGAAGAGATGGTTTATTTTTGTCAGGAAGTCACGGTTGGCTTGGTGTGAATTTTCCTTCCCCTAGCGTGCTGTCTGAGTTGTGGGATTCCTGTGGTCCTGGAGGGAAGTTTCAGGACATGGCAGGCTTAGCACCTTTAACTGGGAGCGAGAGCTCCAAGGAAGCAGGTCCAAGCACCGTCACCTCCAGAGAAGGACCCGGTGGTGGGGGGGTGGGGGGTGGGGTGTGGGTCATGAGAGTGGACACAGGCTGGGAGTCAGTACGCGGGCTGGTCAGTGGACAAGAACGTTGGCCCAGTCCTTGCCCTCCTGCGGCTCCCGGGGGAGATGTGTCAAAATCAGGAGAGGCCAGAGATTGATGGTGTCTGGGCAGGATGGTGGCGGGGCGCTGGCCAGGACACAGCCCCAGGCCAGCGGGCCTGCTTCAAGTGTGCGGGCCAGGGAGGCCTTGGGCAGGGGTGGAGGACCCCATGCTGGCTGTGCCCTGGAGGGTCCTGGGCATCCCAAGGGCAGCCGCCTGAGCCAGTGTCAAACCCCAACCCTGGGCACAGCTGGAACCCTGCACCCTGCGCCCGCGCTCGAAGCCTGCCCTGCCGGATCCCCGGGGGACAGGCGGACCGTGGGGGCCGGTCTGCACAGGCCTCTGTGTGTTCCCTGAGCTGGGGGCTGGGGTGGGGACACGATGGACAAGATTCTCCCTCTTGGGGGGTGCTGACGGGGAGGAATCTGCACACCGAGGTGGGATTCTTGTCCGGAGGGCTGAGGGCCAGGCCGTGACCTGACGGTAGGACCTGGGGCTGTAGGGGCGGGTGGGGAGGTGGCAGGGAGGAGGGAGAAAAAAGAGGGAGAGAGGGAAAAGGAGGGAGGGGGAGGGGAGGAGGGGGAGGAGGAGGGGGAGGACGGAGAGGAAAGAAGAGGTAGAGAGGAGGAGGAGGAGGGGGGAGGGGAAGGGGAAGGGGAGGAGGGGGAAGGGGAGGAGGGGGAGGGAGAAGGGGGAGGAGGAGGGTGGGGAAGAGGGGAGGGGAGGAGGGGAGGGGAGGGGGAGGAGGGGAGGGGAGGGGGAGGAGGGAGAGGAAGGAGGGGAGGGAGAAAGGGGGAGGGGAAGGGGAAGAGGAGGGGGAAGGAGAGGAGGGATGAAGGGGAGGGGGAGAGGGAGGAGGGGGTGGAGGGAGAAGGGAGAGGGCAAGAGCGAGGTGGGGAGCGGTCAGTGGAGGGCGCTGAGGCCGCCTGAGCACATGCAGAGGAGGCGGGTTGGGGTGCACGCCCCCCCTTGGGGGACGGCTTGGTCTGGCTTTCAGGTACCGGCCTTTTGTCTGCTGCCCCGAGCTCGCCTGTCAGCCCCGCCGTCAGAAGCCTAATCTTTTTTTCTTTGCGGGCTGAAAAGGCCCAGCATCACATCAGGCAACATACTGCTGCCTATTCTCCTTCCCCACGGAACCCAATCACCGGACAGCTCGGCTGCAATTCACTCCCCAGCCCGCCCTTTGTCGAGGTGGGCCGCCTCGGCGCTGCTCGCCCAGCAAGATAAATCATGTTCTCGAAATTAACTCGCATTGAAAGGGGGGCAGGAAGAAAGGCTGATGGCCAGCGCGGGCGGGAGCGGCCCGGCCTCGACAAATGTCAGCGCCGATAATTTGGGGGCTGTGATTAAGATCTTATCTAGGTGGGAAGTAAATAGGAAAGACTTTCATAAAACTCCGGCCCCATCCGCGCTTACCAGCTCGGGAAGTTCCTTGATTTCCTTGTCATTTCTTTTTTTCTTTTTCCTTTATTTTTGGGGGGATCGGAAGGAAATACCAAAAAGGTCTTAGGTAAAGGCAAAGTAGGATGGGGGCATCGCCTGAAAGGATTAAACAGACCTTGAGGAAGCCAGCGTTTCTCCTCTGGCGACAAAGGGCACTGGGAACGGAGAGAAGAGCCGCCTTTGTCTCTGAATTCCCGCTCGGAGGAAACGCAGCGCTGAGCATCAGGCCGGCCGCGGTGCCCGGCCTCCACGTTCCGCTTTTCTTTAGTCATGAGCACTGTTTTGCTGCAGTAGAAGTTTTCCCCAAATAAAATGAAACCGGAGCCCCGCGTGCGGACGGGGCGGGGAGGCAGCGGGCTCGTAAACATTCGGCGCTCCGGAGCCGCACCGCCTGCTTTTATGGGCCCGGCCCCTCTCGCCCGGGTGTTTATTTTTGCTACTGATGACTTCAGCGACTGGCGGCTCGAACCCCACGCCCAGGGCCCCGGCGATGACTGTCCACGCTGCGCCCCCCACGGTCCCCTCCCCGGCGGCCCAGCAGCTGCTCTGGGCCCCGGCACCAGTGACTAAGGGGGAAGTCACACCTTATTGACAAATCTATCTGAGTCTGCAACGCCCCTAATTGGAGCCATTCAGGGAGGTGAAGGGCAGGGCGACTCCCTCTGGGTCAATGGGGCAGCCAGCGGGGTGTCCTGGTGGGAAGGGACCCTGGGGACTTGAGGTCAGGTGTGCAAAGGGCACAGCCCAGGGCCCGCCACTCACTCCAGGCTCAGCAAACCGTTAAGACGATCGGGACACTGTCCCCCACTTCCAGGCGGGCCCTCTGCAGCCCGGACAGCACCAGTCCTGGTCGCCCGGCACCCGAGCCTGCCCGAGAACTGACTCAGAGCCGCTCCCTGGGGTCTGTCTGGACAGCTGTGCCCATTCCCACCCGAGGCCCCCCTGGAGAGGGTCTGGGTGTCTGGATTCTGCAGAGGGCCGAGAACATTCCACCCGCACACCCCCACCCCGAGCTCTGCCTTCCGTGGTGTTGCCATGGCCGGAGGAGGGAGGCCAGGGGGGCCCAGGGGACGGTGGGGAGGAAGGGTGAGAGGAAGAGAGATGCTGTGATGGGGGCTCAACGCCCCAGAGAGACTCAGCTCCCACACGCAGTAGGTGCTCAGTAAAGGTGTGGGAAGGAGGGACAGAAGGAGGGAGGTGGTTGTTGCAGAGGCTTTAGGAACAAGGCAGGGAGTCGGGGTGTGAGGGGGGGCAGCGGGGGCGGGCGGGGCAGCTTTGAAGCAGGGCTTCTCACCCCGTGGGCACTTTGTTCGGGAAGATCCCTCGTCCGAGGCGTCGTGGTATCCCCGGCCCCTGCCCACTGGATGCCCCCAAGGTGCCGACAGCCCCAGCACCTCCCTGCACTGCAGGTGCCGGGGTCTGGGTGGGGAGGGGTCAGCGCTGCACCCTCAGCAGTCTCTGAGCTCAGGGGCCGGGATGTAAAGAGTTAGAGTTTCACTTGAGAATATTCCTCCTTCTTTTATTTTAAACACTCGGGATGCGCGGGGAGAAGCGCTGGAGTAGTCTCCCCCGCTTGCCAACGTTTTGTTTGGTTTTGTTTTTAAATACCAACTAATGTGTGGAGGAATTTGAGCAACAAACTTGCCAGGTTTTTAAAATGTAGATTGGCTTTTAGATGTTCCTTTGAAATGGCAGAGTGTCAGTGTCATTTGAAGACAGCAGCATTTACCCCTACTTATGAGCACACACAAGCACACGTTTACACACTCGTGCACACACATGCACACACTCACACACCCCGTACGCTCACACACTTGCACGCACACAGTCACACAGTCACACTCAGGGAAAGCTGGCTGCCCCTGCTGCTGGGCTCTTGGGCCGCGAGGACGCCTGCACTGTTGTCCCCGTTCAGCATCTGTCCCCTGAGCCCCGCCAACCAGGCATCACTCCTGCCTCCAAACCAGCCACAAGGACGGCCTTGGGGGACAAGAGAAAGAGCCCAGAAGTCGGTGGTGGGGGAGGAGAGAGAAGGCTCCTGCAGACCCCGAGATGCCGGCCAGACGGCTCGGACCCTTGGTTAGACGAGGAGTCCCTTCTGCACAGCGGGTCCCGGCCTCTCTCTCCTCTGGTCACACCCCTGCCCACCCATCCACCAGCCCGCGCTTGGTGGGTGGCGGCACCCCCGGTGCCTCGCATGCAGCCTTTGGAGCCTGAAGACTTTGGCTCTCAACTCCAACTGAGCCCTTCCTTGCTGTGTGACCCTGAGTCAAGAGCAGCACCTCTCTGTGCTTGCCATTGCCATGGTGGTTGAAAAGGACGGTGGGACTCGTTTCGTTGAGTCACTGGGAGACGCCTGCTGTGGAATGATGGGGCCAAATGGGTCCGTGCTAACGGGACCCTCATGTGAGGGGCGGGGGGGAGCCCCAGACAACTCTCCCCGCGGGGAGGGTGGGGGCTGTGAGAATGTGGTGGCCCTCTAAACGCCCGTCAGGGAAGGAGTGGGGACAGGCTTGGAAAGTGGCAGATAAAGCAAATACCCCCAGCTCTAAACAAACCCAGCAGGACAGGGCAGATGACAAATGATGGGATTGTGTCAGCTTGAGAGCAGACTGGACTAATGGCATGCCGGACTCTGCACTCTGAGGGATCGATACTCCATCAGGCAGGCCACGTGAGGCGCGCGCCCGAGGACAAAGGGGCGATGGCGGCAGTCCGCACTTGCCACCCGCAGCGCCGCACGTCCATGTCGGGGTGAGGGCGTGCCCGAGGGTCCAGCTGCGGGGGAGCGCGCTGGAGGGGCACCCAGGCCGCGGATGCCCACTCCCATATTGGGGCTCCACCTGTCTCTTCTCTGGTCTCCCCGGGGACTGGGTGGTGTGGCCTGCCTACCTTGTGTCCAGTACTGGGAGCCGCTGTCCAGGCTGCCTTCCTGGGGGGCTCTGTGGCAGCCCCTCCCTGCCCAGCGGCTCCCCAGGAGGCTGTGTTCCACATCAGGGCCAGGGCCCCCACCTGGAGGACGCCAGGCCAAGTCCACCTCGGGAGCCGTAGAAGGCATGGTCCCAGGCCCCTAGGCGCCCTTGCCTGCTAGGAGGTCACCCAAGAGAGGCTCACTCACTGTGTCCATTCCCTGGGGTGCTCCCTCCACCTGTGTTGAGTACTTACTGTATACAGAACCAAAACCAAAGCCAGGGACAGAAGTGCGTGTGAGCAGTGCAGTGGGGGAGGCGCCGGGGGACCGGGGAGGGATGCTTGGCCCTGGTTTCCAGGCCCTGGCCCTGTGTTTCCCTGGTCTCTTCACCCCCAAGATGGCAGCTTGGCCTGGGTGCCACTGACCTCACTCCCAGGCAGCAGCCCTGGTCTGGGCTTGGTCACTCTGGGATGTGGACCCTTGTTTTACCTGGCCAGGCCCTGTCAGGCCTCTCTTTCTCCCTGCCTGGGATAGAGGCTGCCCCAGGAGGGCCCCAGCCCTGGCTCTGATTACAGACACCACGTGGGTCCATCGACTGCAGGGCGTCCCAAGCCGAGGCCAGGTGTGATGGGGGTGTCCCTGCCAGGGGACGGACCTGGGGCAGGGCAAGAGGCAGGTGAGAGCAGCTCGCCACTGGTCTGGCTGTCTAGCATACCTGGGTCCCAGGCTGGCTCTGCCCGTGGATCACACCCCGGCAGGCGACTCGGCATAGGGCTTTGACCCTGAGGGCCGCCCCTAACAGGAGGGAAAGGTCACCGTGGCTTCTGTTGGCTGTCACACAGCTCAGCACCAGACGTTTCAGGAGAAACACGTGGACGTGGACGTGTGTGTAATGGAGCCCAGCAAAGTGCCACTCACTTGGCCACAGCCCAGGCAGCAGCCACAGTCTCGACACCGCTCACACCTGGGGTCCCCAGGAATTCTGGGCCGGCGCCCGTCCTGAGTGTGGGATGAGCGAGCTTGCAACGCCAGATGGACGAGGAAGCCCGTCCCGCAGTCGCTTGCGGGGGTGGGGTGACAGGCTCCCCCAGAACCGCGCACTGGCCGGGCTCTCCTATCGGGGGAGCACAGTCCTCTGTGGGGTAGACCCCCCCTCCAAGGTTTTCACTCTTAGTTATTGTAGCCACGGCTTTGCCAGCTCACGTCCTCTTGGAATGGTTCATTCCTGGGCTTTTCTTCTCCACACCCAGCTCTGTGAGGGCTGCCCCGGGCGGGCCAGGTTTAAGGCCGTTTTAAATACTAGTGGCAGCAGGGCCCCGGAGGGTCAGCCCCGTGTTCCTGGGGTCACGGCCGTGGCCTCTTTAGGAGGAGGAAGTCGCATTAGACCCCGTAGGGCTGGGGCCGATTGGAACCAGGGGTTCAAGGGCCCAGGCGGGGCCACTGGGAGCCGACCGGGGTCCGCCGCGGAGCCAGCTGCCATCCTGCCCCAGCATCACTGGCCCCCGGGCAGCGAGGGAGAGCTGCTGGTCGGGGGAGGCTTGGGGCCCAGGCGGGCGTGGGGAGCTCAGAGCCACCTTGCCCCCGGCTGCCATGCAGGCCCGTTCTACTGTCTTCTGTTTTCCAGCCGGTGATTCACGGAAAGGCCTGGGTCTTTCTCTGGCCTCTGCTCGGCCATCTCCAGCGTGGGGAGCAGGGCCGGGGGACGGCTTGGCCCAGAGGACCAGGGCACGTGCGTGTCTGGGCCTGGGCACGGCTGGCCTCATGCTGATGGTGGGAGCTGGAACCACAGACCGGGTGGTCCTTGTAGGCGTCTGAGTTCCCCTTGCCCTGACTCTTCAATGGGGCCATAAACCCAGCGCTCGCTGCTCTTCCCGGAGCTGTAAGCAGGCTCCTGTGTTCTCCTTTGACCTACAGGAGGGCCCGGGTTGTGGCACCTGGGCCTCCCACTCTTCCACGCTCCTGGGGAAGGAGACTTCCGGCCACGCTCAGAGACGGGAGCCTTCCCATGTGGCTTTCTGGCCTGTGTCAGGATGGCGTTCATGGATGGGCAGCAAACTGTCCTGGGGACCGCAGGGCTGACGTGATCTCAGCCACTGGGCAGGAGGCTTCAAGTGGGGAGGGGGCCACCAAGGGATGTGAGCACCAGGCCCACACGCGGGGGCTCTGCTGGGGGCACACACATACGTGTGCACATGTGAGAGCACATGTGTGTGCACACGTGTGAGTGCACACATGTGAGCATCTGTGCACGCATGTGCTTTGGCGTGCGTGTGTAGGCCTGTGGACAGGCGGCCACGGGCAGTGCCTCTGTGGCCGGGTGGCACTGGGGGCTCCCGTCGCAGGAAGCACTGAAGAGCGGCCCGGGTCTCTGGAGGGCGGCCCTGCGTCTGCGCGATCTCAGCTCTCAGGATTGCTTGCCTGCGAGGCAGGCGAGGCAGGGCCTCGACCACCGGCTTGGCTGGCCTAGAGGGGTGGGAGCGGCGTGGCCGGGACACCCTGGGGCCGCCCTGGGGCCGCCTCCGCCCCGCTTTCAGCGCCTCTCTCAGCCGAGGGCCTTTGTAGCCTCGTGACGCCACCTGGGCGCCCGTGGTCCGGGGGCTCGCGTGGCCGGCCCTGCCCGGCTGAGCCCTGCTCGCCCTTCCTCAGCAGCCGGCCGCCCCTCTCACCCCAGCGGGCTTCCTGTCGAGGTGCAGGTGGAGGAGAACAAGCCGCCCCCGCCTCTTGGTGCGCGTGGAGCGCGTGGCCAGCCCGGCATGGCCCGGTGGTGGCTCTTTGTGTGGCCAGGCAGGTGAGCCGACTGCGGGCTCAGCCCTCTGGGGTCTGGTTAATTACCTTCCTCCGGACCCCGGCTTGGAAAGTCATTTCTCTGAAAGCACATGGTGAGGGGGGCTCTGGGTCCGGCCCCCGCCTCCCTGCTGGTCTGGGCAGGGCTGGGGGAAGTGGGACGAGGTGCGGCCTCAGTGGGCCCGAGGCCTCGGCACGGAGGCTATGACTGCGGCAGCACGTTCCCTAGGGGCCCCCCTGCTCCGTGTCCTTTCTGCAGCCCCCCAGGGGGCTGGGCTGGGCAGCGTGCTGGGGCCGGGGTTCTGGGGAAGCGCAGCCGGGCTGGCAGGAACCCGAGGACCGGGACTGGGGAACATGGGGGACGGAGGGGGCGCCAGGTTTTCGTGCCTGCACAATGAGATTTTGATGACTGATCCTATTTCTTAATGTAAGCCATGGAGTTAAGTGTTTGAAAATTGTTCCAGAAGCTGAGAAAGGCCTGCCCTCTGGTCACGCTGGATTGTCTCTTACTTAGCAGCTGACAGGCCCATCTGCAGGCCGTGGGGGAGGGCGAAGGCTGGGGGAGGGGTGCACCCCGCTCCCTGCAGCCCCCAGAGCTGCAGGAAGGAAGGACCCCTGCCCCGCCTGGTGGTCTCGGCTGCTGTCCGGTCTCTGGGGAGGGGAGCGGGGAGCCCCCCTTCCTGGCTGGCAGCTCTGCCTGTTTGCCCTGGAATCCGAGCCCCACCAGACAGCGGGTGCTGGTAGTCTCTCCCCGAGGGCTGGGGGACCTGGGGCGCAGCCCCTCTTGCATGTGGGGCCCCATGCTTGGGGGGGGCGGTGGCTGCAGCCGTCCATTGCCCATCCTTGGCTTGGGTCCACAGGTGCTTCTCTGAGCCTCTGTGGGAAGATGATGGGCCAGCCCCTGCCGCCGGGCTCTTATCAGTTCGTAGCTTGAAATCCAAGTCATTAAGGGGATGGATTAACTCTGTAGGATGTCTCCTCGCTGGTCCCATATCATGTCGTTCCACAAATATCAAGTGTCCCCCCCGCCCCGCCGCCACTCACAGTCTGGCGGCCACCCCTCCCCGGGCGCTGGAGGGTTCGGGGATGCGTCTGACGCGCTTGGGCCGCCTTCAGGGAGCTGTGTTCCTTGTCCGCCCCAGCTGCCAGGAGATGGACAAAACATAAAGAGAGCTGAGGAGCGGTGTGAAATTCCGCAGGCGTAAAGGGCACCCGCCCTGCCCAGGGTGTTGCCGGAGGATGGGACAGAGGGAGCTGAAGGGCAGCTGGTGGCTTTGTTCCTCACCGAAATCACCCCTGGTGCGTGCTTGTCCTTTACTTCTAGTGAGTGACCTCAAAGGGTCATCGCCACCCGGATGGCCAGAGTGAAGCTCTGCCTGCCAGCCCCTTCTCCTCGAGCCCTGCAGACCCCAGGGAGGACAGGGTGGGCTGGGGCCTCTGCAGCCTTCAGTGCGAAGAGCCTGGGTAGGTGCTGGGGGCTGTCCGGGAGCGGACGGCCCCGTGGGAGTGACCCCGGCGGGCAGAGCAGGGGACCCTGGGCAGCGGGCCGAGCCCGGGCCAGGAGCAAAGGGAGGCTGCGGCCCCAGAGACCGTTAGGGCCGACTTCCCACTTCTGCAGAGAGAACTCGTTCTGTGTTTAGATTAGAAACAGGATATAATAAACTTGTTAACATGTCAGAATCTCATGTTGGGACAACATAAGTGGGTGTTTTCTCCTCTTTCTTTCTGTTGTGCAGGAAAATGCTCCAATTAGTGCCCGGGCTCTGGAGGCCGGGCTGGCGGAGGGGGTGGTGGCTGCGGGCAGAGGGCAGTGGAGGGCCGGGGCCCGGCCTCCCCGTGAAGCCCGCCGGCCACAGGGCGGCCTCGGGCCTCCACGTGCTGGATTCAGCTGGCCTGGGCCCCGGGAGCCCACCCTCCCAGCAGGGCCGGGGGGCTATGGTAGCTCCGGCACTGGCATCTGCCCGTGAAAATGAGCCTGGGAGCGGTGGGGGGACAGCATTATTTGTTTTTTAAGAAAGACTTTTATTTTAAAAGCCTTATGTCCTGGAGGAAAGCAACATGGAGCTATTTTCAGGAATGGGCTCAGAAAAAGATCAGCTCTTAATTAAAACAAAACACAGTAAGATCAAGCCGTAGCAGAGGCCCCCAACCGGAACAAAACCGTTTCTGTCGAGACCTGCGGGAATCGTGCGGCCGCCAGCCCTCAGGCCCTGATGCTCCGCCCGAGTGTGTCCCAGGCCCTGGCCGGGACCCGGGAGTGGGGGACAAAGGGTGGCAGTGAAGAATGGCCAGGGCATGCAGAGAAACAGATGTGAGTCTGGACAGGAGGGGAGGACGGGCCTGGTTAGCGACACGGGGCAGGACCGAGGGCAGCCAGGCAGCCTCGTGGGGACGGTGGCCTGGCCTAGACAGCCGCCTGCAGCCTGGCCGGACGCAGCCGGCCCAGGGAAGGCGTCCCTTCAGCCAGGACCCTGTCCCCAAGGCTCTGGAGACCCCAGGAATGCGAGGACTGGGCGGGCTGTGAGGGGAGGAGGGGCTGCAGCCACGTCAATAACCCCGGTGATGTAGTGAGTGAAACATCGCGAAAAATGAAAGCAAATCCTTCTCTAATCTCCCCGAACAAAGGCCTTTCAGTGGGACCAGAGCAGGGCGGACGGTGGGTATCGCCAGATCTTTTATATTAAACGCGCACCCGGCGGAATATGGATTCTATTAGGGGAGGCCTGCTCACCGCGGGCCCCTTCCCTGCACATGCCGAGGAGGTCAGGGGCCCCACGGCGGCCAGGAGGGTGGCAGCACGGTCAGGACTACCCCCTGCCCACCTTGCCCACCCACCTCTCCGTCCAATGTGGGGAAAAGTAAAACAGGCAATCTGACTATTTCTAATCAACTCCTGATACCTTGGCCCCGAAACTCTCTTTGCAAATCATCCTCTTTGATCGCACAGCCTCACGTCCGTCCTCCCCCAGGCGGTCAAATGTGGCTGCTGCGCTGAGTGAACCCCCAAAGGCGCCGATCCGGGAAAATCCAGTGTCTGCAGGTTTTTTCGGGAGGGTCAGGTGTCTGGTCGGAGGAGTCGTCTCTCCTACACCTTCAAGAAGCCTCGACGGCCCCTCGGAGGGGCCGGCCCGGCCCAGGACTCCTTGGCAGTGCCGAGCACCTCGTGGAGGAGTGACGGGTTTGGGCAGAGTGAACACAACTCACGTGCAGGCCGGGGAAAGAAAGGATCATTATATGAGTGAAAAAAATGAACCATCTCAGTCCAACAAATACCACAGTCCTGCCTTCTTCCAGACTCTGACCCCCGCCACCAAAAACAGTCCAGGAAAGGAAATCAAATTTAGGGGTTTCCCTTACTGGCCAGAATTTTTAATTTAATAAGGGGTGGAGAGATGCCGCTGTATTTTATTTTATTTCTACTTTGAACAGGTTGAATCTTCCTGTAGGGGCTCTGGGAAGGCGGCTGCCGGCAATGAGAACCAGCCCTGGCCACGCAAATTCAAACCAGGCTCCCAACCTCCCAGTGGCCCAGACGCTGAGCCAGGGAGGGCCCTCTGGAAGGAGGGGCGAGGGGAGTCCGAGGCCCAGGAGGGTGCAGGGTGGGCTGGGAGCTCTGGCAGGGAACTGCACGAAGGAGCCATCCGTCCCTCCGGGCCGCTTGCCGTCTTTGGTGCCACGGCCGAGACGTGGAGGAGGGTGCGCTCAGGTTTTGTGTGTCCGCTGCGGCCATAGCTGGACACAGTCAGGGGATCCCCGTCCTGGCTGCCTCCCGCTCTGCGATTCCCAGCCCTGAATCGCTTACCGTGAAGCAGCTCGGAACCCTATCCCAGGCGCCGGGCACCTCCCCTCCCACACGAGACCAGGGGCTGCGCAATGTCACCTGGCCGTGTCTGGGAGCCTGTCTGCCTACACCTGCAGGGGAGCCCGGGAGAGCCGGCGAGACGGTTGTAGGAGACCGTCGTTGATGGGGGAGCTAAGGGCAGTGTGTCTCGAGGCCCCTGTCAAGTCTGCACACCCCCAAGCGAGGGAGGAGGCCGAGGTAAAACACTTCCCCCAGACGTGGGGGGAGAGTGCCTGGAGCCCACGGGGTCTTCCTGGAGGAGGCGCCATGCTGTGACTTGAACTCCCACCCTCCTCTTTACTGCCTTTCCCTTCAGAGAGCAGCGTCCGCCTCCTAGGTGACGTGGACGCAGCTAGAACCGGGGGGGCAGCCAGTCCAGGCCCTGCCGTGCGCTCCCTGGAGGCCACGGGTCCAGTCAGTTCAGTTGGGATCGGGGAGAAGGGGGTGGTTAGATGTGGATTAAGTCACTCCGCCCCTCCTCATCTGGGGGAGAGAAAAGAACTCGTGTCCTCCTCAGGCTGAACGAGGCGGTGTCTGTGAAACGCTCACAGCCAGAGTCCCAGCCACGGTCATGGCCGAGGAGCCCCCACCCCACGGGCGGGCACGGCTCTGCCTCCGCAGGCTTCCGGCAGGACTTTGTCTCTGCCATTGGTGCCCAGGCTGGGAGTGGCCTCCCCGCATCAGGTGTGAGACCCCAGCGCCCCTGTGAAGCTGGTGCAGCGGCCCTGGCAGGAAGCCCGGTGTCTTCTGAGCCCCTGCAGCTTCTCTGCGTTGCTGTTGGCCTTGCTGGGCCGGTGGTGACCTTCGCCGGGGCCTCCAAAGTGACCACTGTCCAGTAGCAGACAGTGGACCAGGCAGGACAGAGGCAGAGGCCACAGCAGGGCCCTTGGGCCACGGCCGACCCCCTGGCTGTACCAGCAGGCCCCGCCTGGCTGCTATGCCACTGGGCCATCCTGCCTGGCCCCCGGGCGGGGAAGGAGGAGTGAGGGCTTGGGCCCCTGCTTGGCTTCCTGGCACCGCAGTGGCCCTCTAAACCTCGGGAGGACATTGGCAAGATGGTGATGTCTAACCCACGCTGGCTCTTGTGCCCGGCCCAGGGGTCTGCGGCCCCTCCCCCGGGCAGACCTGCAAGGAAGGAAGGAGCCCTGGAAGGAGGCAGTGCCACGCCCACACACAGGCCAGCATCCCCATGCCTGCAGCCCCACGCCTGCAGCCCCACCCCTGCCTCCCCACCCCTGCACCCCGACCCCTGCATCCCCACCCCTGCACCCCGACCCCTGCATCCCCACCCCTGCACCCCGACTCCTGCACCCCAACCCCTGCATCCCCACGCCTGAACCCCGACCCCTGCATCCCCACCCCTGCACCCCGACTCCTGCACCCCCACCCCTGCACCCCCACCCCTGCACCCCCACCCCAGCCTCCCCACCCCTGTGCTCAGAGTTGCCGGTTTCGCCTCCCCCAGTCCCTTGGGCCCTTGGTGTTCTCTGCGGCTCTTTGTGGGTCTCTAGAGGAACCCCACTCAGCAGACCCAAAGCAAACACAGCCCTGCCGCGTTGCTCTGTGCCCAACGGCCCTGACAGTTCATCCTTGCTCAGGGGCCTCAGTGGCCAAAGGCAACAGGGCTTGTGACGGGAGCCTCCCGGCAATGTGCCTCCTCGGGAAGGCCCATCCTCCCTTTGCCAGCAGGCTTCGGGGGCCTGGAATCTCTCGGGCCGGGTCTGGGCTCTTACTGCACAGCCCAGGCCTGGGGCTCTGGGCCTGAAAGCCCCCCGGAGCTAACCCGGAGGCCGGGCTCGGTGCCCACTGATGAGGGTGGAAGGAGGGGTGGGCCACCTCTGTGTTATATCTGGCTGGGATCTGTTCAGCCCCCCCAGGTCTCCTGTGACCCCCTGAGGCCAGCACCATCAGCACCAGGTCACACAGGGGAAACTGAGGCCCCAGAGGTGAGGCCACTTGTTCCAGGCCGCTCAGCGGCTGCCCGGAGGCTCCGAAGGGCAGCGTGACCGGCACAGCAGGACGTGCACTCGGGAAATGCGGCCCCACGCTGAGCCGGCTGGTGCTCGAGAAGATTTCAGGGAGCTGTGAATTTTGGGGGAGCCGTCATGCGGGTCCCTGGAGCAGGCAAGGTTCTCAAGGGAAGAAAGAGCCAGGCTCCGGGCGCCTCTCCTTTGCTCTCCATCCTGGCGAGTCCCAGCATTGTGCTCCGTCTGGTCGGCGTGAGGGGCGCTGACCCCTCTGTGCCGGGCCCCTCGGGGGAGCAAAGGCACCCAGGGGAGGCGCGGCCCACGGTGCGGGGTCCCAGCTCCGGCGACTCATTAAAGGCTGGGCTCCTTTGTGGGCCCCGAGCCTCAGGCCCATTGCTGTCAGCGGGCTGTTACAGGCATAATGACGGGCATTACAAGCCCCGAGAGCAATTAACAGGCTGCTTAATTAGCAGGAGGAATTAGAGGTCTGAGTGGCTGATCTTCGCTTAAAGCCCGGGGAGCGGGCAGTTATCTGATTATGCATTGATCCCGGCTCCCTCCTTAGGTCTCCTCGCCCCTCGCTGCAATCTGTGAATGTACAACTGTTTAAATATTCTCAACTGAACTGTCTCAATCAACTAGGGGAGAAAGGGGCCCATTGTGGCCTCCTTCTCCGGCCCAGCTCCTCCGGCCGGCAGAGGTGGTGGTAGGTCCCCGGGCCTCATCCGGCCAGCCCGGCTGTGCCTGGGAACAGTGTCGGCCCAGCCAGGCCCCAGGCAAGCCTAGCCCAGCTGCCAGGGTGCGTCCTCCTCCGCCAGTCCCTCCCGGCTCCCAGTGGCTCAGTTCCTCCCTGTGCTGCGGGGACTGCCCTAGTGGACCCATTGTACAGATGGATATGGTGAGGCCTGAGGGTCGGATGGCAGTTGCACAGTGAGTGATGGGCCCGGTGACCTGCGGGCAGCATCCAGATTCTCTTGCCCTTGTGGAGGTGCCTTCAGAAACAAGTAGTTCTGGCACCTGGTGTGGCTTTGAGGTCCCCAGGTGGGCTTTGGGAGGCCAGGGGCGCTGGCTGATGCTCTGTGGGAGATGGAGGGCTGGGGGGGCCGGAGCACAGGCAGACCAGTGGCCCCAGCCCCTGGGGCCTCGTGTGGAAGCTATACTGTAGGGAAGATGCTTCCGGAGGGAGGGGAGGAGGTGAGGCTCCCAGCCCAGACTGGGGCTGGCAATAGCACGAGCAAAGGTGCAGAGGCAGGGAGGTGCAAGGAACATTCCAGAAAGGCTCCTGATTCTGTGTGGCTGGTGCATGGGGCAGGAGTGGAGCACAGGTTCTCCGATGTCAGGGCCAGCACTTGCTCGCAGTCCCCAGATGCCCTCCCTGTGTGTCCTGGCAGACTTAGGAGGGCTGGGAACCTGCTTCACCCAGGCTCGGCTGGGAAGCCCTGGGAAGCCCTGGAGCTGGGAGTGGGCAAGGCAGCGAGTGGTCCTGGACACAGCTGCTGGGATCCTGTCCTGACACCTTGGTCAGCCCAGCCAGGCCTGGAGCTGGAGGCCGGCAGGGGGAATGCGGCTGGGAGGCTAGCTTTAAAGGAAAAGGGAAAGGTCAGAGAGAAGAGATGGAGGGAGGGAGATAGGCCCGACGGCCTCTTGTTTTGCAAAACTCAAAATAGATTTCAGCACCGTGCTTTTTAAAGACAAATCTCCGAGCTCCTCTGCGATCCTTGCCTGACCCTCCTGGTTCCTGGCAGGGGAGGCTGCTACGGTCTGGCATCGGGTGGTTGAAAATGCATAACAGCCGTGCGCAAACTTGGCCAAAAGCTGGTCCGCGCTGCTTTCTTGAACTTTGCTTTTCTTGTTTTGCTACATCAGATATCATCTTACCCAGACGATGCCCTCGTGAGATAGATCTCCCCCACCCCTCCACGCTGTGGGTGCAGCCAGTGTACTTCATTTGGCGGCTTGCAGGAGCCGTGGGTCTGGAGAGAAAGGATGCTAGTTACCAGCGCGGCGCAGCCCGGATTCCTGGGCACCTGGGGAATCTTTATCGGGCTCAAATGATTAGACCTGGTTTCTGGTTTCATTTTGGAAGACTTGCTGCTAAGCAAATATAGATGCTCCAGGCCACTGCACTCCCTCTGTGCGCGAGACCCGGCCCTTTCTCCGCAGGGCAGGGGACGGTGGGACCTGGGTCAGGGCTGGTCGGCTCCCCTGGGCGGAGGCAGGTTTGCCTCTGTGAGTGGAAGCAGCGGGGAAGTGGACACCAGACCCCGGTCCGGGGAGGCCTGTCAGCCCCGGCTGCTCACTTAGGAGCCCAGAAAGCTGGATGGGGTGGTCACGGGGATTCTGTGCCGAGAGTCAGGCTCTGGACTTGCCCTTGTCGGGAAGCTCCCGGCAACTGGGACGCTTCCCCCGGCGTCCTGCCTAGATGGCTAATTCCTGCGAAACGGGCTGGTATGTTTCCATCCACTTCAGACGGTGCTTGAATCACAGCCTCCTGTCCCCCTGGTCAGCCCCTCCGCTGAGGGATCAGCTCTGAGAAGGAGCCCTCCTGAGTGCTTTAACATAGAAAGAAAGATTGGTCTGTGTGCCACGCGGACTTGGCATTTGGTAGAAAAATTATCTTTAGCAAAAGGGAAGCAAGGAGCACCCAGCGTGACAGGCAGCGATCTGTTTACCGCTCTGACCCTGGGCGCCTGGTGCCGGAAAGCTCCGGGGCCGTGAAGTCCACTTTGGGTCCTGTTCTGTCCTAGGTGAAACGGGCTTGAGACTGTTATGGGATTGCTCCTTCATTCCTTTATGCTGGCAGTGACCTCACTGGCGGTCAGTTGGTGTTTTCTGGGCAGTGATAGCAGCGGGCCACCCAGGTTCCCGAGCTGGGCTCCATGGGAACGAGCTGGACAGACAGATGTCATGTTTGTCTGCAGTCCCGCCAGTGCCTCACTGGGATTTGGGGTCTGCTTGGCCTCTGCCTGGCACCATTGTCACCAGCCTGATGTCCTGTCTGGAAAGTGGGAGGGCCGTGTGCAATGAGGGGAGGGTGACCAAGGGGGGCTGGTGGGGGCGTTGTCACCGCTGCCCACTTCCTTCCTGGCGTGAGGGCCGTCTGCACGGCCTGATGGAGCAGCCGGGGGGGAACCTGGGGTGTGTGCACGCGCACGCGTGTGCACTCTTGTGTATTGCGACCAGTGCAGAGGGCGGCAGGTTCAGAGCACCCACACGCATTTGAAACCCACATGGACCCATCCTGATGCTCACGGGCAGAGGCAGGACCGGATGGGAGCCCAGGGGCCTTTGCGGCAGATTCCCATCCTCCCCGTGGCTGTGGGAGAGCCTGAGGACAGAGCCTGGGGGTGTCTGTGCCACAGGCGGGGGTGGGGCGCTCCGTAGGCACTGGGTCCCAAACCCTGCAGAGCAGAAACTCCTGGAAGAGAAAAAGGATTTGGTTTAGACTTGCCCTGCCCCAAACTGACAAATTCTCTTTCTCTGTTCCTCTCTCTCTGTCTGTGTTGTGTATGTACATGTATGTATACACGCGTGTACAGTGTACACACGTAAATATAGTTGATTCTATTCTATTACATATAATTTATTTAACATAATACATTACATCGTAGTTACTGGCAGTTTTCTCCTGATGAGATAAGGATCCTCGTTCTATGAGAACGATAAAGGAAGAGAACAAAAAGCAGGCCTGTGGAAGGACGGAGCCCAGCCTGGGCTCGGGGAGCCCCCAGTGCCCCTGGCCTTAGGGCCGCGGGAGGGTCAGAGCCATCTGCACCCACCAAGGGTCAGCTGCGCTCACGTGCAGAGGACCTGCTCTGGCAGAAGTGTTTCCAGAATGATTTGAAGAAAGACTGAAGGTGCTGAGACCCCAGATACACACCCACTGCTAAGTGGTCCCCTGACTCCCAGGTCCCTGGGGCCTGTGGGCAGCCGGGCTCTACCTGGAGGCCACGAGGGTCAGTCCACACCCACCTGTGCCTCCAACCCCATATGTCCTTGGCAAACCACGAGCAAACCCCAAGGCAGCAGCAAGTGTCCGGGCTCCAGGAGGAGCGGGGCTGAGTCCTCGCGTGGTCAGAGCCTGGGTACTTCCTCGGGCTTGGAAACCGAGGCGCCTCGTTCCTCACAGCCACCCCAGCTGTGGACGGTACCCCGACGCCCCCACCGATTTAGTGGGCATGTCTGGGACTTGACACTCAACGTCCCCTCCTCTGCCCACCCCCCTGCCAGCCTTTCCCTTGGAGACACTCAGCTTCAGCTTCTGAATTTTCAAGAGCTCGTGACAGACAGATTTCACCTTCCTTCCGGCGGGAGCTGGGTACCTCTTCCCTTGTGGTGCAGAATTTTTGTATTTTATGTCAACTTGTGACTCTCGTGCGGTTGGACCCCTCGGTCCCCTTCACACCGTCTACCTCGCGTGAGATGGTGCAGATCTTCTTGTTTGCTTCTTTCCGGCCGTTTCGTGGGTTCCAAGGGTGTGTTGGGAACTTGCACCTGTGGGTCACTGTTCTGATGCGTGGCTCGAGGGACAGAGGGACGGAGGGAGGGAGTGGGCTGGTCCTGCGGGGAGGCAGCGAAGATGCTGTGACCCTCAGCCTGCCCTGTTCAGTGTGTGGTTGACCCCGCTCTGCGTTTCCTCCTGTCTACACCCCTCCTCGAAATTCTCAACTATCTTATTTTTATTTGTATTCTCTTGGCACCATAAATTGAATATTCAAATCCGTGAAAGAGCAAGGTTCCCCTTCTCTTTTAAACATCTATCATCATCGTCCAGGTTTATATTCCCAACCCCCAACCACGAGATAAATTTTGGAGTCATTTTTTTCAAGTTAAACAACAGAGATTAATTTTGGCGTCTATTCCATGTTTAGGTGAACATTCAGGGGATAGAAAACTTTATGATTTTTAATCCTTCCCGTTTAAGAACATGATCTGTGTCTCCATTTAGTCAAGTTTTTTCTTTTTTTTTCAAAAAAAGGTTTTCACAAAGATTTTGTCTTTTCGCTCATAGCCGTCCCAGCCCATTTCTCATTCAGTTTACTTCAAAGGATTTTTTAGCATGAAAATAAAATATTTCGAAGTGAAATTAATTCAAATTCTTACACCCCCTCCACTGACTCCAATGCAGAAAGTAAACGTAATGAGGCAATTCTAGAAACAATAAGCAAATGTTTCTGTGCCATTGGGAAAGTGCTGGCCCCCTGCCCCTTGGTCTGTGCCGGCTCCGCGGTGCCCGCGCCCCGTCTGAGCGCCCTGAGGTGGCTGTAGGCTGGGGCAGCTCCCAGCTCAGCAAGGGCCGAAAGATGACCTTGACCCTGAGCTCTGTCCCGGTGACAGGGCTGCCCTGGGGTTCCGGCACCCCCCCTTCGTCGTGAGAGGGGAGGCCCTTTTCCTGCCGCTGGTCCTCCTCCGGGCCTCGCCCTGTGGCCCACGTCCTAGACAAGCCTGTTAAATTAGCCCCATAATACTTAAAATGCTAGTCCGTTTAATATGTAAACAATGACAATTTTTTTTCAAAGCGTTTAGGGTTTAAATTAGTTTTTTTAAAAAACCCAATTACTGCCATTTCATTTGGAGGAGAGAGTTCTTTATGTGCTAATTATATAGCTGGGGAATGAGCAATCAGGGGCACAATGGGGCATTAAGGGCACTGTTTAAAGGTTTAAACTTATTTATCAGAGTTTGGGGCTGGGTCTCTGTAGCCTGAGCGGCTTGGAAGGCGGGGCGCCGAGGAGGGCGAGGGCAAATTTCGGAACTGGGGCGAAGGGCGATGTGGCCACACAGCGGGGAGAAGTGTGCGGTCGTTATACCGCCTTATTATTTCGACGATGCTTACGAAACGTCAGAGCCTGGACACAGGCCCTGGTCCCTGCCCAGATTCCTCTGGCCAGCAGACAAAGGAGAGGAGGCTGCTGGCTGGGGGCTGGACAGGAAGCCTGGGCCTGGTCAGAGCAGTGCCTTGGGCCCTAAGGGTCCAGCCCACATAGGCCTTTCTGGAACTTTCCGAAACCTTCCAGAGGAGGAGAACACATGCTCCGAGAAGCAGATAGGCTGCATCCTGCATAGGTCACCGCCTCGGACCCCAGATGCTGGGAAAGGGTGGGAGGGGGCTTCTCCACCTACTCCCATCACGAGCCCCTGTGTTTCCGACAGATCTGGCTTCCCTGGAGCCAACAGGAGGCCAGAACGTTCTGAGCCACGCTGTCCGTACTCTTGCCGCTTCCTAAGAGAGAGAGGATGATTCATTTGAAACAGGACTTATCTTTGAAGCAAAGTGACCCTTTGGTCCCGCATTCTCTGAGGAGAGCCTGGTGGGACAGACGGGGGCCTCCGCTTAGGAATTCCTTGCTTCCTGAAGGGACACGGGGTGGCTTTGGCAAGGCAGCCTGGGGCCCCTGCGTCTTGCAAACACAAATACTGTGCTCCTGCCCCCAGTTTATGGAGAAACAGGCCTGTAATTAGCACCGAGCAGTGTTTAACTGCCCCGGGAAGGTGAATGTTTACAGAAGACACCGTAGCAGCGCGCTTCAGAGAGGCTGGGCCCTCAGACCTGAGGCAGGTGTGGCCGCATCGGCGATCCGAGGCCCTTGTGCATCTGACTGGTGGGTGGACGGGTGGGTATGAGGCTCTGGCGTGGTGGCCACGCTTGTCCCCTCCCCACACGGAGCAGAGGGACGACCTGACTGGGTGTTGGAGGAGATGAAACACACTGGAACGCTTCGCGGGGCTGGCTTTCCGTGGCCCCTGGTACAGGGCCCTCGGGTGGGAGCAGCCAGGGCCTCCCCAGAGGAAGGCTTGGCTGGAGCTGACCTGGGGGGTGGGGGTCCTTCCACTGAGAGCCTGTGGTCCCGAGCTGCTAACCCCAGTACCCGCCACTCCGGGCCCTCCCCTCGCCTTACCAAGTGCCCCCGAGAGACACCCGACCATTGTGTCTGATCTCATGGGAATTCTACAGAACCCACAGCACACGGAGTCGTCGGCTCCACTTTGCAGAAAGGGTAACGGCTCCCATGAAATCGTTCAGCCAGTGATCTGACACCCAGAACCCAGGCTCACGATGGGCCCCGGGTCGGTGCAGGGGCGGGAGACGCGTGCGTCCCAGGCCTGGCCCCTTGGAGCTGACGGCCGATGGGAAGGGAGACCCGTACACAGCCTCTGCCCGAATAATGGGAATTGTGTGGGAAGGGCCAGGAGGCCAGCAGCGGGGGAGGAGACTGGCAGCCCAGAAGGTTCCCTGGAACATGGCACGCAGCTTGATTCTTAAAGACGAGGACTTGGCTGGCAGAGGAGCTGTTGGCAGAGGGAAGGAACGCCAGGCAGAGGGCACAGCCCAAGCAGCGGCCGGGAGGCGGGGACCACGCACCGACAGTTGGGCCTGAGAGGGCAGCGCTTCGCGGGTCCCCTGGACAGGACGTGGGGGCGGGGGTCTCATCCACGGCTGACGCCAACTCCCAGGGCACCTCTGCCCGCACCGCGGGCGTCGGGGGGTGGGGGGCAGGAAGAGAGCTGTGAGCAGCAGCGCCTGGACCTAATTGGTCCAGGAAAGTCAGCATCGGCACCTAGAGTGTTCAAAACAGTGAAGATTAAACTTAAAGCGATTAGAACTTATTTTCTTTTTCAAGACATTAGCTGGTCAAAAATGACAAAAATGTCCTTAAGCCGCGATGGGGCAGAGGCAGCGAACAGGCGGCCTTTTGTTCGGTGGAGGGGCCCGACGGCGCAGCCCGCACGGGGCACCCGGGACCCACCTTCCCTGGTGGAGGGAATCGGGTCGCATTAGCGGGGGATTAGACGGCCAAGCTGCCGGCCACCCACAGGCTGGGGCCTGGGGCCCCACGTCCTCACACCGGCCTCCTGCCAGGTCAGGGTGGAAGGGAGGATGGGCATCTTCCTGGCAGAGTTGGGCTGCCCATCTGTTTGGGGGGGCTTCGGAGCACCCCAGAAACCAAGGAAGAGCCCCCAGGGCTCGGGCCCCGCTCTGCCCGGGAAGGAGGGTGAACCCGTGGTCCCCATGTTGACCTGGAGGACCCTGGGGGTCGGGCGCGAAACGTGAGGGCCCCCAGCCTGCATCCCCCCAGGCTGGGCGGAGGGCAGGTGGGGACCCTGGGGAGGGGCACCTGGGGGGAAGCGTGGGCCAGTGCAGCCCTTCCCTTGCGCCCAGCTCTTCCTGTCTTGCAGACACCATCCTTGGGCCCGACATTTTCTCAAGCAAAGAAAACACGAGCCCCCATCTCTTATCTGAGGGCAAACAATGGGACCGCGCCGCCGGGAAGGGGCCGTCACGGCACGTCCAGTGCCAGGAGCCCGAGCAGCCGTGGCCAAGGCCAGCGGGCCCAGCCTGGCGGGCTCCGGGCTCCAGCCGCGCCCCCGCTCCACGCGGGCAGGTAGCACGCCGGCTGTGAGCCCGGTAACCGGAGCACACCTGCCGCAGCGTGCCGGCGTGGCAGTGACAACTGAGGGGTCTCTTCCCCGGCCTCCTTCCGAGCATCGGCACCGTGGCCCCAGCACACCCCCGGGGCTCAGCGTAATTATAGGGTTGGGTTACCCCGAGAAACAGGTATTGGCATTGTTCAGCCCTGAGACAGACCCCCGCTGCCCCTTCCCTTCCCTTCCCCTGGCTCTCCGGCCGGGACCCCGTGTGCCGTCCCCCGGGACTCTCTTCAGTGTGCTCCAGCGGCCCAGGGAAGGTGGGGTCTGGGGAGGGGGCAGGGGCCTTCCTGGGGTGCTGGGTGGTGAGCCTGGAGGGTGAGCACGAGGGCGTCTCCTCTCATTTAACAGCAGTTGAAATCAAACGTCCAGGTGCAACGAGCTTGTTTTGCTGGTATTGTCCCCAGAGCCACAGGACACCGGCTGGGGTGGGGCTGGGCACAGAGGGGCCGCCCCCCACCCAGGCTGGCTGACGGCAGGGAAGGTGGAGGCACTGAGCGACACCCCCCGGGGATCACACACCATCCGGTATCCTCACAGCGTGCGAGGAGCTCAGCCCTGGTGTCGCCCATCTTACAGACAGGAGGCGGAGGCCTGGGGAGACAGGGGGCGTTTCTCCAAGGACCACAGTCTCCAAAGTGCTCGCTGCTGGGATTTGAACCGAGGCCTGGCTGTGTCCGGGGCCCCTGCCCCCTAGTGCCTTATTGTCACTGTTTCTCTGGGTTGCAGAGTGGGCAGAAGCCGGTTCCTAGTTTTGGGCACAATGATTGCCGTGTCCCTGTGTCCACAAGCTCTGATGGGCCAGCTCTGAGGGCTCCCGAGCTGTCCCAGGCCGTAGATGCTTGTTTCTTGGAGCAGCGGCTCCCGGTACTGGGCGTGGCGAGAAAAACAGGGCTGTCAGTCATTGCCTGCCCCCCTCGTCCCCACCTCCTCCTCCCGGCAAACGCACTGCTGTGTAGACGCTTGCAGGCTCCTTGCCGCCCAACACGAGAGCCCCCTCCTTTGGGCAGACTGCAGTCCGTGCCCCCTCCTGTCCTGTGACGGGTGATGGGGCAGCCCCAGTGCTTGGGATGCCGGAGACTCGTTTGCAGCCTTCACGTTGGCCCAAGTCACTGAGGGGAGCTCTGGATTGGGGTTGGTGCAGAGGGAGGTCTGAGCCCTAGGGGGGTTCTTCGCAGGGTTAGGTCATCAGGCAAATGGGGTGGATGGGAGGGCCAGCGGCAGGAGTCTTATCCCACTTTACAGATGAGGAAACTGAGTCAGAGAGAGGCCACCAGGCCGTGCAGGCAGGTGGAGTCCAGCCCCAGCCTGGGATGTGCAGATCAGACCTGGGGCGGCCCCTGCTGCCGGTTGCTCCCAGGCCAGGCATCCAGGGGCCGAGGGCAGGCCCGTATCTGCAGCAGCACCCTCGGGCGGCCCCCGGGCCCCTCTCCCCTCTCTCTGACCTCGCAGCCACCTGGCCCGAGAGCCAGCATGTGAGATGGGTCACACGGTGCAGATTTAGACATGAGCCTGTCGTGAAAGGAGCGAGGAATGCAAAGCTGACCCCTCCCTCCTGCAAAGCCTCATCATGTGTGAGATAAGTTCTGGGGACAGTGGTGGCTGCCTGGAGGACGCTACCGGTGCTGTCCCCAGCCACCCAGGCTGAGGCCTTAGGATGTTTCTCTCAAAGGTCCCAGAATGTTCTGGCAGTGAAGCCCCCTCCCGGGGTGCCTGGCCTGCTAGCCAGGGAGGTGCTACGAGTCGGGGTGGATGTGGAGCCCTGGAGGGCTCCCTGGAGGAGGTGGCTTCGTGTGGGTGGAGGAGGGTGGAGACTTCCTGTGATGAATAAAGAAAGACTCGAGAAGGCTTCCTTCTCGAATACATGAACCCTGAGTTCCCCTCTCACCTCCACACAGCAGCTGGGAATCAGGTTTCCTACAAAGTGGGTTCATGGAAATATCCCTGATGCAGAAGAAAACGCTGCTTCACAGAAGCCCCTGAAATTTTCCCACTGGGAGCAGAGCCACCAGCAGCACCCCCTGCGTGTCCAGTGTGGGAAGGTCTGGTGGTTTCTGGGCTGAGATGTCTCAGGACCGCTTGGGGGGCGAGGGCCACTGGCCAGGTGGGCAGCAGGGAGGGTGGAGCCTGATGGGAAAAGGGGGGAAACCCTAAACCTCTTTTCAAGTAATTTTGTGTGTCCCCCCCAACCCCTACTCCATCTTCCCCGTCAGAGAACTGTAATCTGGGAGTTCGGGGAGGAAAAGGGTGAGGCCGCATCCACCCTGAGCTTCGTGTGAAATCCAAAGGACCTGCCGCAAGTTCGACATCATCTGATGTTTAGCCTTTTTGCGTCCACCTCTTAGAGAATTGAAAGCCAAACCCACCCGTGAGCTACAAGAATGATTCGCTGAGCCAGCCTTGAGACGCTAGGTGCTGGGGCGACAGTCGGGCCGCCCGGTTGAGGTCGTGTCTGGGTCTGTGCTTGTCCTGTCCCCCAGGAAGGCCGGCTCGGACCCCGCGTCTGCCCCGAGTCATGGCCGCACCCTCAGAGCCACGCGTGTTCTGGAGCCTCTGTCCTGTGTCCTCTTCAAGGTGCAGGCGGCATCTTCAGCGTCTCCTTAGGGTGCCTGGGCCCATCCAGCCAACGAGCCGTTACTCAGCCAGCTGAGCTCCCCTGGCAGTGCGTCACCCTAGCACTTAGACCTGCGTGGGAGTTGGGGGCAACCAAGAGGGCCTGACCTCTCGTCACAGACCCTTCCTTTCAGAAAACAGCATCAGCCCCTGGGAGGTGGGAGAACTCGGCACAGAAAGCTCTGGAAAGTTCTGGAAAGTTCCAGAAGGCTTTTCTGCTCTGGCCCAGCAGGTGCCAGGGCACAGGCCTTCCAGCTACACATGGGCTGGGGTGGGGCACATGGCCATCTGGTTACTCAGTTGGAAAACCTTGGGGGATGAGCTGGCGCCCTGGATTGGGGCTGGCTGGTGGATTTGGGATTTTTCTCCTTTTGCTGCTGTTTCGTCGTCCTTTTGTAGGGAGGAGGGACGAGGGCCATCCCCTGCGCTGCCCTCCTACCTCCCCCTCGACTAGTTTTCCCGGTGCTGTGGGCGTTCAACTTTGACCTTTAGGATGAGATAATGGAGCTTCTGTTCTTGGGGCGGCTTCGGAGCTGCTGCCCAGAGATGCAGTGTCTCCCGTGACTTATCCTGGCTGGTAAAGCTAAACACAGCGCGTTTGCACTTCTCTGCGTTCCTCGTTTCGGAGGGGCTGGCCGGGGGAGAGGGATGTCCTGTACTCTCGCCCTGCCTGGCACCGTTGCTGCCCGTCCTGGGTCCTGACCTCCCCAGGGAAACTCAGCACAAGACACTCCCCCGCCCTCTGGCTGGAGCCCCGCCGGCCTCCTTCCTCGCCACGCCCCACCCCCCCAGAGCCCATCCATTTCCGTGAGGACCCTGGAAGCACAGGGCTGCGCCGCCCTTGGTGACCCTGGGGTGCGGGGACTGATGTTTAAATAATGAATCACCTGCCCCTTTGCTCAAAGCAGGCAGCAGATTGATAGCAGACGACTCACTCTGCAGACGCCGGTCACCCAGCCAGGAGAGCGAGGCGACAGAGCAGTTAGCCGGTTGTGGGGGGAGGGCTCCAGCTGGGGCCCAGACCCGCCTGAACTGAACCCCTCCGGGGCGCAGTCCCGCAGTGCCACGTGCTGGGGGGCGCACAGGGAAGGGCCAGCTCACAGCCACCGTTAATCCACCATGGACAGTGGCCGGCGTGGTCAGCTGTCCTGCTGTGGTTCGCCCTCTCCCTGCTGGGCTGTGATTTCTCGCCTTCTCACGAGTGGAGAACTTCTGTAGAGACTGCCACTCCGGTCCCCCCACCCCACCTCTGGTGCTACTGCAGGAGCGGGAGCCGCTCCATCACAGGGAGGGCTCCTGGGCTGCGTGTGGTCGAGGTGGGGGGCCTGGGAGCGCGGACACCGCCGGGGGCTCAGCAGGAAGCCTGCCGGGGCGCCTGCACCTCCCACCCCTCACATCCCCCGTCTCGGCCGTCCCCTCACACGTCCCCCGGGGGACCATGCGCCCTGACCTTGAGCCCCCACGGTCCACCTTCAGTGACGCCTGCCAGACGCATGCGGCCTTCAGGTCCCTGCAGTCGGCCTGCTGATGCGTCTCCCCCCGGGAAGGACTGTGGGCTCTGGTGTTTGACACAGTCATTAGCGGGACCGGCGTTCAGAGCAGCGCGTTAGCAAGAGGCTCGGAGGCGACTGTGTCTTTTATTTTAAAGCCGACAGCGGCAGCACCCAAAGTGTCCCCCTCGGGCGGACCAGTCTCCGGATGGCGCTCCGGCCTTGTATCTTTGTTTAGGAACCTGGTTTTTATTAAATTTAATTGCTTCCTTTTCTGGCCTTAAATCAAGGGTGGCCTCAAAGCAGGGACAGCGTCAATTTAATTTAATTACTCTGCACTGTGGCCTTCCGAGTAGAAACGTGGCTACCGGGGGCTCCCAGTGGGCCCCCAGTTCAGGATGAGCCCGGCAGCCTCGGGAGGGCACAGGCCAAGGGTCTGGGCTCGGACCCCAACCTCTCCGACCCCCACCCGTCTCTGCTGAGGACCGGCCCCGGACCACCGTTTTCACTCACTTATTGGTGTGTTTATTTTTCATTTGCCATTAAAACCACGTCGGCTCTCTAACTTAGGGGCAATTCATTAAGGGCCATTTATCTTTTGCAGCGATATTTCACCAGCACAGCCCAGCTCAGCGCTGTAAAGACGGGCCAGTGTGGACACTCGTGGCCTCGAAGCAGCACGTGGGGCACGCTTGCCGCCCCGCATGGTGGGTTGTAGGTAGGGACCACGGCCGAGCACCCCCTCCCTGCGTCCCGAGCCCCGCAGCCCATCCGGTCCCCCCGCCTCAGTTTTCGGAGCACGCGGGCGGCTCTCTGATGGGCTTGGCCCGAGTGAGGCTGCGTCCGGCATCCGTCACCTCAGAGAAAGCCTTGCTGCCGCAGAGGCACCGGCCAGGCAGGCGGCCCCAGCCTGCGACACCACACTTGCTTTTACTCCCGATGTTCACCCCTTTCCCCCAACATGGAAATCCGGCGACAAAGGCGGCCTTGGAGGCCGACACGTTTTATTAACCATCGGGGATGGCGAGAGAGCACGGCGCGATTGGTTCCTGCAGGCTGGGCTCCCCGGATCTCCGAGCAAAAACACTGGGAATTATTAAGATGATTTGTTAAATAATAGAAAATGTTTTTCATTTCCCAATTTCCAGCTCTTGCTAAAACCATCCTCCAGCTGCCTGCTTCTCATTCCTTAATATTTAGACGTATGGGCCAATTTGAGGGTATTTCCTCTTTCTGCCGTGATTAATGCCTCCACGAAACAATGTCATCACAAGTCACCTACCTACCCTGTCAGCCTGGCATCAATCTCGCTGGGCTGGGTGGTAATTTACGACTGGTGCTGGTAATTTGCAAACCTAATGGGGAGGAGGGGGTGAGGACCCAGCTCCCAGCTCTGTCTGCAGCCTCGTCGCTGCCCCCCCATTAGCAGAACAAATGGTGCAGAGACCAGACATCATCTCCAAGGCTCAATAAATATTTTATCAGCCATAATGGAAATTGTCAAATTGATCTAATTGTACAATACGTTATCAGTGAGATATCAAAGCCGGGCCTGGCCTCTCCCCGGACCCTCCTGCCCACCCTCCTGCCCCCACCCCCGGCTGCGGAGGATGTGAGTGAGGGAGTGGAGGGTGGATCCCGACAAGGCGTAAATAATACACTGGCCGCTGCGGCCCTTTCAGGGGATGATAGATTTTGTGGAAATAAGTAGCCTTATTCTGTTGTGCTTTGCCAGTCCTGATTTTTTGAGAGCCGGAGGGAAACAGAGAAATAGAGAAGGAGAAAGACAGAGACGGTGGGACGCATCAGCACTTGCTGAGCCTCGGACCCATTCCCACCCTCTTACTTCGTGGTGGTGACAGCGCTTGAAATTGGTCGCCTTGTGGCCGAGCAAAGACCTGGCCTGGCCCAGGCGTCCTGTGGCGGAGGCTTGTGTCGCTACGGAAGGGGACCTTTTTCCTGGCCCCCAGGAGCTGGTGGCCCTCGGGCCCAACTGGGGCAAGTGCTTCCTTAAATTCGGGGTCACACTCTTCATGGGCCGCTGTGGGGACGGACACCATGGCTTGAGCCAAACGCAGACCTTCAGCCTGCAGGAGTGGGGAGCACGTTGTAAGACGAAGCTTGGGAGAAACCGAAAGTCTTGGCATCCCCCGCCCCCTGCGTCCCCCTGCGTCCCCCTGCGTCCCCCTGCCCCGGTGCATTCACGGGTCTGGTCCTCCAGGAAGGGGTGGGGAGGGGCTCGGGCGGGTGGTGGCCAGGCGTCTTTCACAGCCAGGCAAGACCTTTTGATTTCTAGAACAAACAGAGATGTCTTAGACCTGGAGCACATTTACCAAATCGAGTGAAAACATCTGTGAACAAGCTCGGGACTTGCTGCCCGGCTGAGCGTGGGAGCCCTGCCCCGGGCGCTGGGGTGAGGGCTGGCCAGGTCAGCTCCGGCCACAGTTCTGCCCACGTCCTTCATCTCACTTTCAAAATTGCATCTGGGTCTCGGGGATGCACAGGAGGAGGGCGCGTTCTCAGCAGCAGCAGCAGACGTTCGAAGGCCGTAGCTAGAACTTGTGTGGTCCTCAGGTGGCCTGGGCATCAGGACAGACAGCCTGTGCGTCGGGGGGTGGGGGGGTTCCTTGAGCTGGTGCCCCCGAGAGCGGGCATTTACCTTAACGTACGCGGCATCAGCACGGGGCACCGGGACGTTCACATAATTATCGGCCAGCAGAGCCGCGGCAACGTGTTGCGGGCAAAGTGCTTCGTCGGCCGGGTCCCAGGTAGTCTCCGCGGGCAAGGGGTAACCTGGCGTCACGCGCCCCCGGCCAGCTCCCGGGCTTCCTCGGCAGCGCCCCGATCCGTCGGTAGCAGCTTCTCCGTTAGGGAATCCTAAACATTTGCTCAGACGCAGGCTCCGGCTATGTTTCTCATTAGATCACACGGGGGCTGGTGAACACGGGCACACACGCCCACACGCAGAAGCCTGCACTCTGTCTTTTCGGCCGCCTGTCTTTTTAAATAAAAGCAAAAAGAGAGCGTGTGTCGCTGTATCGGGGCCTTGCCAGGCCACGTGGCTGGTTCGAGGCCCTTCCGGGACGGGGCAGAGGGGGATCCCTCGGCCCGAGTGCCCCAGTCTCACCGGCTGTTCAGGTAAGGGGCACAGGGAGCCCCGGTCTGCGGGGCAGAGGGGACGTGGATCTGCCCACCGTCGGGGCGTCGGGATGGGCAGCAGCGCCGGCTTCCCCGCTGCCCATGGGAGCCCGGCTCTCCACCTGTCTCTCTTCCTCATAGAAGAAAAGGACGACAGTGTTTGAAACCATCTGGGATTCTCTTTTACGAGCAGCGAGGTTCAGGGCAAGGGCTGAGCCTCCTGAATCTGAAACCAGCGTGAGGGGCGGTGTCTGCAGCTCGGAGCGGGGAGGGGACCGACTGACTGGTCTGTGTCCCTGAGGTGTCAGCCCAGGGTCCTCACAGCAGACGCTCAGGCAGGCTGTTTTAGGGGAGGGGTCGTCCCTGCTAGTGTTGAAGGCAACCACTTCCCCTCCTGGCGCTGCAGGCCTCTGCCCACCACAGTCCTGGGTGACGGGCCCTTCCTACCGCCTGTGCCCCGTCGCTGTGGGAGGGATGCCCCTGAGCCCTGGAGGCTGGTTCTACCTCCATGGGACCAGTGGGCGAGGCCCAGCCGCCACTGCCCACAGAAGAAGGTGCTGGGGCCCCAGGATGTGGGCAGCTGAGTCCGTGAGAGGGAGTGTGAGGCCCGGCCTTCCGACGGGCACTGGCCATCTGTGGGGTCAGCCTGGGCTGCTGAGTCCTCACTGGTGGATGCAGCCCTGGGACCAGCTTCTCCTGTCTCGGTGTCGTCGTTGCCGAGAAGGGGCAGCAGCCCTGCCCCATGATTCTCGATGCTCATCCACTTCCATCCCGTCAGGCCGGACAGAGCGGCGGCCGGGCCAGACCGAGGCCTCCAGGGGAGGCCTGCGGGGAAGCCGGGCAGAAGGCCCGGGGGACGGAGGCCCCAAGCAGGATGGTTAGAGGAGGCCTGAGGTCCTGCCCTATAGCTTGAATCTTAGTAAAATACAGATGTATTATAGAGGGATGAGAATGAGTGAATAAGCAAATGAATGAAAGGATGAAGCTACTCTTAATATGAGTTGCAGACTCTTTCCTGAGAGCTGACTTTGCTTGTGAGGATTAAGGCCTTAGTGTTTATAGTTGAATAATATTCCATCGGTGTCCGACCCCACCCGGGCGGCTGCAGTGACCTCCCCGCTGACAAAACGGGGAAGCCGAGCCCCCTTCCCCAGCGGGGCTTGGCAACCTGCCTGAGGCCAAGACCCAGGGATCTGCCGGGGGCAGCTCCCAGCAAAGGGCGCTCCCTTTCCCCAAAATTCAGTGAGTTCCAGGATGCCCCGGGGCCAGAAGGTCAGCGCTGGATGCGTCTGAGTCAACTGGGCCAGGTGTCTGTTCTCTCCATCCACCAGGGCAGGGACGGCCGGCAGGTGACCCCGAGAGTCCTCTCACCTGGCTGCCACCTCGAGAAAGGAGAAGCTCTTCCCCTTGTCCTGGGGGGACCCAGAGGCCTCTGCCTCAGAGACATCTGTGGAGCTGACCCCTGGGACCCCCATGCCACCTGGCCCACCGTCCAGGGAGCTTCTCCCCAGGTCTCCCCGCCCCCCTCCCTGAGGTCACCCTAATCCAGCCACGTCCAGGGCTCCCTTCCTCTGGGCAGCAGAGTCAAGTAATCAAAATTCCTGTGCAAAGCGCAACACTCGCCAACCCCTCCCCAGGCGTCACTGGTCGTGTCTGCGTGGTCAGGGCCGAGGCTGGGGGGGCTGCACCCCTGCGCCCCGGCACATCCTGCCTCTCCTAATCTCCCACCCCCACCCTCCAGGGAAGAGATCTTACCTGCAGGCAGGGGGCAGGGGCCTCCAGCTCACCAGACCAGGTCTCGGCCACGTGGCGAGGTCCTTCCAACCCACCAGGGCTTCCGATCACTGTGTTAAGAAAGTGCGACGGGTCTAGCCAGGGTCCAGTGAACGGTCTACTGTGTCCGAGCAAGCCCTGGCCCCCTGTCGCCCAGCACGCGGGCAGCCCTGTCGCCCGGAGGTCAGGCAGCCCCCTGCGTCAGGAAGGATGTGACCACCACCTCGGGGAATCCCATGGCCTCCCGGCTGGGTCTGGACCTCCCGAGGCCTCTGAGGGGCGGGACGGGATAAGGGGTTGCAGGCTTCTTTTTTTTTTCTTGTTCAAATTCTTCTCCCAATTAGATTATTACAGAATATTGAGCAGAGTTCCGTGTGCTATATAGTAGGTCCTTGTTGGTTATCTATTTTATTTTATTTATTTATTTTGCGGTACGCGGGCCTCTCACTGTTGTGGCCTCTCCCGTTGCGGAGCACAGGCTCCGGACGTGCAGGCTCAGCGGCCATGGCTCACGGGCCCAGCTGCTCCGCGGCATGTGGGATCTTCCCGGATTGGGGCACGAACCCGGGTCCCCTGCATCGGCAGGCGGGCTCTCAACCACTGCGCCACCAGGGAAGCCCGGTTATCTATTTTAAATATAGCAGTGTGTACATGTCAATCCCAAACTCCCTAGCTGTCCCGCCCCCCCCCCCCAATCCTCCCTGGTAGCCGTAAGTTCGTTCTCTAAGCCTGTGAGTCTGTTTCTGTTTTGTAAATAAGTTCCTTTGTAACATTTTTTTTTTAAGATTCCGCATATAAGCAATAGCATACGATACTTCTCTTTCTCTGTCCGACTTACTTCACTCAGTATGATAATCTCTAGGTCTCTAGGTCCATGGGATGCAGGCTTCTGCAGGCCAGGGTTTGCTGGTGGGGAAAACATTCAGACCCCGCCCCCCACCCGACATATGCACTGGGGCGTCAGGATTCTGTGTCACAGCAAAGTCTCGGTTCCTGCACTCCTGGGGGCAACCACACCCCCTCACCTGCTCTGGCAGAGATGGGGCTCCACTAACCAGGGAGTGAGCATCGACTTTGTACCGAGAGGGCCTCTCGGCTGGTGCCCCCCGATCCCTGAGAAAGGCGAGCCGTCGGGGGCACAGACGGTCAGCCCGCCATCCACTCAGCTTCTACATCCGCCGATTCCGCCAACCAAGGGCTGAAAAGCCTCGAAAACAAGATCCTAGAAAGTTCCAAAGGGCAGAACTTGACTCTGTGTGGCTCTGGCAACTGTTCCCATAGCATTTACATCGTATTTGCTCTTAAGTATTAGAAGTAACCTAGCAGTGACTTAAAGTGTATGGGAGGATGTGCATAGGTTACGTGTAAATACTGTGCCATTTCAGATAAGGAACGTGAGCGTCCAGGGGTTTTGGTGTCTGCGGGGGTCCTGGAACCAACCCCCTGCAGTTTCTGAGGGACGATGTAAAGCATTCATGAATCCTACTGGAAACGGTTGATAAAGACGATGTGCTTTAAAACTAGCGTGAAGTCTGCCGTCAAGGAGGGCACGTGTGTGTAGGTGCATACATGTGCCTGTGCACTTGTGTGTGTGTGTGAGCACACGTGCGTGCGTGTGTGTGGTGTGCTCACTTCTAAGCAGTGATGTGAGGATGCTTCCTCGTGCTGGATAATCTTGGACACGGAGAAGGAGGGGAAACCCGTGTGCCTTGGTGTGCGAGGTGGTCCCCCCGGTCCCACTCATGTCTCTGCTGTCCCCCCGACTGCTGTCCAGCAATTGGACTCAGGCGGACTCGGAAATGCCGATGCCTTTGTGACCCCGCTTTGCACCGCGGTGCCGGCCCACGTGAGGCTGTGGGTGAGCTGAGGCCATACAGGCCGGGGCTGCCTGTGTGTCCCTCCCTCTCTGGTTATCGCTCCTTTCCTGTCTTCTCCTCCTTGAGCAGTGGGCTCCAGGTGCTGGCATCCACCACCATGGCCCTGCAGTGTCCTAGTGAAGGATGGGACCCCAGTCTGATCTTGGGCTCCTTGGGGAGGCCCAGGTGCATCTGGTCCACATGACAGCATTGCTCGCCAGTGAGGTGCCGGGCATGGGGGCTGGGTCCCAGGTCACTGGCAGGTCCTTGGCTTCCATCCGGGAGCCTGGGCCTCAGGTCAGGAGCAGAAGCCTGAGGTTCCAGTTTCCCCCGGTGGAGGGGGGCCGACTTGCTCCAGCCGGACCCAGCGCCGTGCTCACCGTGTATACATCAGGGTCTGCTTCCTGTTTCATTTCATAGGATTCCTCCATTCAGATGTTGACTTCCTGGGCCACCTGCTGCCACCTGCTAGTGGGCTCTGCTCTGTGAGTTTCTTCTTCCGCTCACCTTCTGAGCCGCCGTTGGAGAGACCCAGATGGGCAGCATTTGCTTCCGGCCTCCGGGGGTGCAGTCTCCTCTCCAGGCCCTCACACCCGCCCCTCCCTGCTCTGAATGCCCTCATGCAGGCCCTGGCATAGCGCCTGCAGCTCGCGCACTTGTGGGCGGCTGGGGCTGGTTGCACATCAGCATGGCTTCACGCTGGGGGCCCCAGGCTGAGGGAGAAGCAGGAGTCCCAGGGAAATGAAGGGGTCCTGGGGGTGACGTCACGCCACTGGGAGCAGGCCAGGTGCCAGGACAGAGCGGCATCCCAGGCGGAGGCCCCTCGGGGTCTTTCACTCTAGGGTTGACCATCACCAGGCAGCCCTGCAACGCCAGGGGCCCGGGGCTTCAGGGGAGCCGGCCCTCCAGACGTGCACCGTTGGGCTGACGCGCTGGGAGCTGTCAGTCACCCCTCCCCCAGAGCAGCTGGCACCCCCTCCTTGAACTTCCCTACCACTTCCGAGGGGCAGGGCTTCCCCTCTGCAGGCAGCCCTTGCCCTGGGACTAGGGCTCTGGATTTTGGAATTCAGGAGACGCCCGCTTGCCCTCCTGTGTGTCGGCTCCTTCCCGGGGCCTCTGAGGCCCCCATGGATGCCAGGTCTTCAAGCCTCAGGTGAGCTGTGCAGTGTCCTGGCTGAGCTGTCCCCGGAGTTCTAGAAGTCTCTTTCTGGCCAGAGCGTCCTCTGCAAAGGGCTCAGTGTTTGCTGGGTCCCCCACCCTGCCCTTGCCAGCGACGCCAAGGAGCCTGCAGCTTCCTCGACACCCCCTTATCCTGAGTCGTCCCCATCCAGGAGGCAGACGGGAAGGCAACCGTGTCTCTGGGACCCCAGCGCTCGGGGAGGAGGCCTGGGGCGGGTTTGCCGTCTGTGCTGCGCTCCCTGGACCCGGTGCACCACCGTCTACCCTTTTGTTCTTCCTCCAGGTGTGGCCGGGCCAGATCCAGGGGGCCTCCCCCAGCATCGGGACCGCGGCACAGGTGTGCCCCACGCTTGCACACCTGATGGGGGATGCCCTGACCAGCCCTGGCTCTACCACCCGCGGCCCACACCGGGCAGTCCCTCCCCGCTCCTTTGAGCCTCAGTTTGCTCGGAGTTAAGCCATTTGACGAAAGAACCTTGTAGGCTTAACATTCTCTGAAAGCTTAAGAGGTGTCTCTGGGGTCATCATAAGTGCCAGGTCTTTCAGGACAGTTTGAGGAGGTGCGTTCTACTGATTTGAATTCGTGGAATATTCTCTGTCTGCTTCCTCTTCTGACAAATCGTTCTTGTGAGTTCAGTGTGCGATAGGCGGTGGCACAGTCAGGACCCACGGCGGGGGGGGCGGTCACTGTGATGACCCCGGATGAGCCGGAACATTCAGTTCACCTGTGAGCGTCCAGAGCAGCCCTTCAGGCTCCCAGAAGCAGCTTTGAGGAGAGAAACCCTCCTTCCGACTGGAGCAGGAAGGTTTGTTTGTGCTCAGGGCTGTTGAGTGCGGTGACTTTGAATGACCTTGAGAGGGCCAGGCTTCAGTGGGAAGGTCACACCGTCTGAGTCAATGACCTCTCTTGTGAGATGGAATTTTCCAGGAGAATCCTGAGGGCGTCTTCCCCGGGCAGCAGAGGGGCTGCTGAAAAGGGGCCACGAGTGTCTAGGGGGCTCCCTGCTGGGCAGGGCTGAGCGGCCGCTCCACACGGCCTCCTGACCTCGGCTGCCTGCTTCTCTGGGGCCCTTCCTCTGGAAGCACCAAGTAGCGGCTTCCCCGGGTCCTGTTCCCAGTGGAACTGGAGCAATGAGTGGTTTTTAGGACTCCTCGGTTCCACTTTGGTCTGTAAAAGGGAAAACAGAGCCTGCCCACCGCAACTTTCTGTCCCTTCTGTGGCCGAGCGGGGGGGTGGCGTGGGGGAGCGAATCTGTGAGTGATTCTGGGTTTTGTAGCAGAAGAAGTGACCCCCCCCCCCCCCCCGCCGTGGAAGGGGCTCCACTGCACTCCTCTGGGTTTACAGCCACCAAGAGAAGAAGCCGACACCGCTGGGGCTGGACCCCTGAGAGAAGTGGGTCCACGCCGAGCCTGATCACCTGGGCGAGGCCGGCGCGTCCTGAGCCCTGTGAACCGAGCAGCCCGCGGGGTGTGGGTGTTCTCTGGGGCTGGGCCTGGGATCTAGGCGGTCCCAGTTCCCCCCAGTCCCATAGTCTGTACCCCTTGACCTGCCCTATGTATCAGCCTATCCAGATGGGAGTCACCTGAGAGCAGGGTGTCCCTGGACACCAAGTGGGCAAGGCAGGGGGTCTGGGCGTTGCCCCAAGGCAGCGCTAGGACCGACCTCCAGCCCCGCTCAGCCCCAGCTCCTCCCTCCCTGGTATTCGACACGGCCGCCCCGCCGGACTCATCCCGCCCTGGTACCCAGAGGGGTCTTGACTTGAGTACCACCGGCTCACGGGAACCGTGGCCCCTCACTCTCTGCCCTGCTCCCCTGAGACACCAGTGCCCACAGCATCTCCAAGTCCGTCCTCTCTATGTAGCACGTGTCCAAAGTCCTCTAGAAAGCCAGGGCATCCGCGGCTGTGTTTTAATCAGCGGGGAGTCACCACATCCCCCCACACACTGGCTCTCCCTCCTGCAAGAAATGTCGGCTTGGGGGCCGGTAGCAGTTGGGGAGGTCCCTGAAGCCCTCTATGCCCGCGTCCCCTTCAGGCTGCTGGGGCGCCGGCCACAGCGACCTCCAGGGTCCCGTCCATCTGGAGGTTCTGTGCTCTGGCCCACGGTTCTGTGGCTGTGGTGTCACTCATGGCAGGTGGTCTGTGTCGTGGATCCCACGGTGAGGGATCCTTGGGGAGTCAGGAACACAGGAATTGCCCCGAGACAACGTCGCAGCCCCTCTGCAGGGAGGGCGGACGCTCCCAGCCGGCAGGGTCCCGTGCCAATGGCCTCGAAGGCCAGGCTGGCCTCTGCGGGGCCTCAAGTGGCCACCGGCCCACAGGCATGGAGCACCATTTTTATGCCAAGACTTTGCCGGATTTTATTTCACCAGGAGGAGAGAAACCGACAGTTCATATTAATTAACTTCTCGGGCAACTAAGTTGCTCAGGACAGAGAGTCCAGCTTGGGGCAGTGAGGCTGACCGTCCAACTCCAGTGTGGGGAGACACAGTGTCTGAGACACCCTCAGGCCGCAGTTCCCGCTGGGCCTGGGACAGACTCCTGCTGGGGTCTGGCCGACGTTGGTCCTTGGGGTTAACACTCAGTGCTCTGTGGGGCCAGGAGCCCACATGTTTCCTAAGACTCTGCCGCTGGTGGACAAGAGATGCTGGCAAGGGGCCTGTGTGGCCGGGTGTGTCCATGCTAGACACTGAGTGCTGGGGACCCGCTGGCGTGGTGTCCCCAGGGGATGGGCAGCTCCTAAAAGGAGGCAACACACCCCGGATGGCCAGGACGGGTACAGACATCCCTCCCCACATCTGCAGCGTCCAGCACCCAACCACACTGGCATAATCTGCACCCCCGGCTTCCATTGGTTAGTGGAGGGGCTTTGGGGGAGCCGGGCCACCTCCCAGAACTCGTTTCCTTGTCTGATGTGGACACGCGGCCCCCAGCTGTCTGAGAAGGAGGCGTTTCCTCTCCGGCCCCTGCAGACGCCCACTGCGAGCGCATGCATGCACGCTTGCCCTCCGCCCCCAGGGAATCTGGGGGTCCCCTCTGGACTTGAACTCCAAACAAGTGGGAGAACAAAAAGACGTCGGGGGAAGCCGGTTCACAATCACAACGTTGCAGCCTCAGCAGAACCCTGCTCTGTATCCCCCGGGGCGTGTGGGGAGGTGGGAGAGGCAGCCCTCAGGTGAGGCGCTGGGACTCTGTGGGAGTCACCCTTGACCCCTGGTCATGGCATCGTCACCAGAACCTCAGGCCCGTGTGTTGTCATCCAGCGGTCCCACTGCCTTTGTCTCTGGACACAGCAGATGGGGCCACAGTGTGTGTCCCCTCACCAGGAGGTGGGCTCAGGGCCCTGGGGCACCCTTGTGCCCCTGTCTGGTCTGGAGAAGAGGTGACCATGGTCTAAAGCTCCCCTGAGCCCGGGAAGAAGGGACCAGAGGAGGAGGCTCTCAGGGTGACTCTGTCTCACTCATCCAGCCATTCACTCGTCCATCCATCCATCCATCCACCATCCATCATCCATCCATCTTTCTCTCATTCCATCCGTCCATCCATCCATCCACCATCCATCCATCCATCCGTCCCTCCTTCTCTCCATCCATCCATCCATCCACCATCCATCCATCCACCCACGTGTCCACCCATTTCTCTCTCCATCCACCATCCACTGAGATGTACTGAGTGCCTTCCTTCACCTGCCAGGCACCGTCTCTGCTCCGGCCTGTTGGGCCTCTAAACAGGCACTACTCGATCCCCGTCTCTGACAGAGAAGCAGGCTCGGGGGGGTATGGAGCGTGTGGGGGTCCTGCCGTGACCCCTCTTTCTACAGTGGGCCCTTGTCCACTGTGGCGCCTTCTACGGCACTGAATGCACTTATGTATGAGTCATGTCTCCCCCTGGGGTCTCTGAGAGCAAGGGCCAGTGGTCTCCAGGATTGTGTTGCTTGCTGTCCACGTGCGTCCTAACCCCCAGGCCAGGCCCCCTGCAGAGGGTTGCGAAGACACCACCCAGGTGGCCAGGACTCCTGAGGAAGGACAGTGTCCCAGGAGGCTCTCGTCCTCAGGCAGGATGAGCTTCGCCCAGAGGCTCAGGCTGGTCCTCCGCTATCTATGCCACCTTTCCTACTGGGGCCCCTCTCTCCCCACCGAGCCCAGGGCCGGAGGACTCCTGAGCCCCAGGAGCGCCCCAACAGAGGCTGTTCTAAAGGGCCTTTAGGCAGGAGATGTCCAGGAAGTACCAGCCCAGAGCGGCTGACCAGATAGCCTGAGGCCGACGGCAGGCCAGAGCTGCTCCCAGGCGGTGCTCGTGTCTGCCTCTTCTCTTCTGAGTGGGAGAAGGGAGTGACCCCATCCCCGGCCTTCCCTGCCGGGCCTGCCCGCTCTTTCCTCCCTGTCCTCCTCCTGGCCCGCGCATGCTCGTGTTCACAGGAGACGGGAGTGCTGAGCGGGGTGGAGGCTGCGGGGGGCTGGGAGTGGAGCCAGAAACAGCATGGGGCCCTGGGATGTGAGTGCGCGTGTGCACGCGTGTATCCACGTGTGCCCGTGCGTGTGTCCAGGCTACACTGCCTGTGCCCGGAACGTGGTCCCAGTTCAGCAGTTCAGCGGGATGGAACGCACAGCCTTCGCCCAACCAACGCGCAGTTAGCTCTCCTGGGTGGAAGGCTGGGGTCCCTGGCATGGGGCTGGCCACGGGGCTGAACCAGAGCGGGGTTCACGGGGAAACCCCCATCCTTCGCTGCGGGGAAAACGCCCACAAGAACCTGCCTTGGGTCTTTTGGAGGCCGATCCTCAGCGCTGGCAACAGCTTCTCTCACTGATGTTTGGTCCTGGAGAGCCCAATCCCCCTCCGGAAGAGGCCGTCCTGTTTGGATCAAAAAATAATTAGCAGAGCTTTAAGTGGAGGTTTCAAGTACACATTTAATTTACGCTGATTAACAGTCATATGCTAAGTAAACACCAGCTGAATATTAAACTGTCACTGTTGGGCGGTGCGTCGCGCGCGGTTATAGAGAAAACTCCGTAAATATGCCGTTTCTGTAACTGGCAATTATATTAATAACATGCAACACTTGTCTTGCAAAATTCAAATTAATACATGCATATCTGCGCGGAGATCCACACTCGGGCACTTTGACTTAACGTGTTGCCGGGGAGTCTTCCTTCCCCGAGCTCCACTTTAAAGAAAGTCACAGCTTCCGACGCAATTAAGCTGATGAACAAAAAATAAAGTCAAATCCACCTGGGATCTCTTGCCCCCCTTCCAATCCTGTCTCTCCCGATCCGTGAACCCTTTTGTCTGTATGTTTCTAATGTTAGAGCCACTGCTTTCCCGTGAGCAGCTGTGCCGTCACGCAGACCCACCGGGGCTTTGCCTGGGATGAGTCATTAGGACCTGCATGGCATCCACCACCGTGTCCCAAATGGGCTGATGGGGGCTGTCGCCGCAGGCTGGCGCACTCTCCCTCGGGAGCAGGGTGGACATTTTCTGGTGGGTCCTCTTGTCCCAACTGGGCAGGCATTTACAGGAGGGGACAGAGTCATCTGTGCGTTCTCCAGAAGTGGCTTGACACTTCAGGGAGACAGATGCCACGTGGGGCGCTGTCAGAAGGGGCTGAAGGACAGCCGTCAGCGGCGTGGCCCGTCCAGCTCCAGGACCCGGCCGTCCTGTGACCCTGGGCTCCAGGTAGAGAGGGTTTCCAGGGCCTTCTCCCCACTTCCCACTTCCGTGTCCCCCAAGGTCCCAGCTGGGCCCCCGCTGTTCTCAGGTCCTTCAGCACGTGTTCATTGCCGGAGCATCCCGGTTCACGCCTCCGTGGGGGGACCTGGGTGCCAGTCTTGGCCGAGGAGGGCACGCAGAGCAAGCGCAGACCCGCACCCCAGCCATCGCGGCAGGCACCCTCACTCCCTTACATCAGGAACCCCGGGGGACGAGTGTGGGTGAAGGCAGTCGGGCAGGGCCGGGGAGGAACACTTAGGAAAACTGCTGGAAAATCAGTCTTAGCAAAAGAAAAAGAAACCCAAATTCTGTCGTTACAAAATCCCGCAAACACCAAAACTAATTGTTTGTGTGGCTGGATGAAGGGTCTTCGTGAGCCACCTCCTTCATCCCTTCTAGAAATAAACGCTGCTTCCTCCCCGACCCCAGAGCTCCGGTCGGCCGCACGCAGGTCTGTGACGCGGGGTCCAGAGCCCTGGGATGGGAATCCTGGCCTGAGCCGGGCAGTGGCCTCCCTGACCTCGAGGATGTCCTGGCTTTTCTTCAGGGACCCCCAGGTTGCAGGGCTGGTGGTCTCCCTGCAAATTGCCCAGGAAGGTCCCTGGGAGAGGCTGCTCCCGGGTCTCTGGGCAACAGTTTGGTTATGGGCCGGGGCCCGCGGCTCCTTTCTTGGAGGGTTTTAAAAGAAAGTAAAATGGGGGAAGAAAACCCAGGCTGCCGGGCGGGGATGTGACCTCTGTGCCTGCCGCCCCGATTAGCATCCTCTGGAGGGACTCTGGCTTTGGGCTCTCGGCATCCCTGCCCGGCTCTCGGCTTGTGCCCAGATTTCATGGTGGTGCTGCCTTGTTGCCAGTGCACTGTTCCCTCCCTGAGCTCCCCCATCTGCTCTCCTGCTTCCTCCCTTCAGGAAGGGCCAGCAGTTCCTGACCCACCCGGCCGTCTGCAGCCCGTGGGCCTCGCCGTCCCAGCTCCTCAAGAAAGAGCATTGCAAGCTGTGCCATTTCCCACTTTGCAAAATGTGCTTTTGCGTTTGTGGGAAGCAAATGTTTCGTCTTTCAATTAAATAAAACCTCGGTGGTTGAAGGCTTCGGGGATTTGGTGAGAGACCAGCCCGACCTCGGCTCGCGGACAGGGCTGGGTTTCTCCTTTCCTCTCACCGACCCTCCGTGCCGGGGCCGTTCCTGCCTTATCCTTTGCTTCCTCCTCAGAGCCGTGGGTGTAATGGACTTCCTTAAATCAATAATGCGTAGAAGGAGATTTACAGCACGTTGCTAAAATACTGTCTCTGCCTTTTATTCATGCATTTGTCACTGTGGCCTCTGATCAAGGTGCTCAGAGGAGGGATAAATAAAGAGGAGAGAAAACGCTCTGTCATACTCCAGAACCATTTGCAAATGCATCACTGATATTCCTGGAGAAGGAGAGACGGAGGGATGACGAATATCCTGCAGAGCTAATATACCTCGTTGACCTCCTCTCCCATTTATTCACATAACCTACTTGGACCATGATAGAACGAGGGGCTCTGCTGGCCAGCAACAGATGGGGCCGGGCCCGGGGTGGCAGAACAGTTGCGACGCGTTTGGTTGGGGCCGGTTTGAATGTTAATTGTGATCAATTTGATTTGGGGCGACTTTGGGGGAAATTATTCTTGGAGGAGAAATGATAAAGATGATTTCCTGCAGAGAATCCTCGCCCGTCTCTCTCTCTGCGGAGAAAATAAGTAGCCGCTGCTTCTGCTTTTGTGGCTGGGTCCGTTTAGGTCGATGACCGGTATTAACAGGAAGAATTGGCCCCATTCAAGTCAATACCCCCCTCCAAAGAGGCGAGAGTGTGTTTCTGGTTTGGAGGGTCTTGCTTGCCGGTGTCTCCCTCCTCCCGTCGAGGGCCTGAGCTCCGCGCTTGGATGGGTTTTAACTGATGGCGACGGGAAAGAGGGAAAGATACCTATTTGGGGGGATTTTTCTCTGCGGCAGACAGTGTTGGACCCGTGCAGAGCCTCAGTGCTTCTGTGGTCAGTGGGCCACCACCCCGGCTCCTCCCAGACCTGCTTCTGGGAGTCAGGCATCTGCGGGGGTCTCTGCACCATCCACGTGGCCTCCGGGAGCCCAGGGGGGACAGACTGCAGCTGCCTCAATGGGGACCAGTGGTTCCCACAGTGTCCAGAGGGGGACCAATGATACTTGGGAGCCCCGTGTTGTGAGGTCTGCACGTGGCACCATGCCGTAGGTCACCGAGTCTCTAGGTGGTGACTGGGTCTGGGGTGGGCAGGAGGGGCAGCCTAGGGGTCTGAGAGGCAAATGCTCGCCTGGGGCTGGCATGGCCACCCGGTCTCCCAGGCTGAGGTTCCAGGACAGGAGGTTCAGCACCTGCCCGGCCAGCCTGTGGGGCTCACAAAGCAGGAAGTACAAAAGGGAGGTCCCCCTGCAATGGCTGAGCACAAGCCAACATCAGATCCCCAGGGAAGGGGGCCGGAATCAGCAGATGAAAAACCCGGGATGCCCAGTTACGCTTGAATTCCAGATAAACAGCGTATAATCTTTGATAGAAGCATGCCCCAAGTACAGCATGCTTTTCGTTGTATTTATTGCATTTTAGATCGTATTTACTGTGTTTTAGCTGGCAGCCCTTCCCCCAGGCTCCATGCCCTGCACTGACCGCACTCGAAATAGAACGGCGTGGGGAGGGGGCACGGATTCCCACTGACATGAGACTCAGCTAGGTCCAGTTTGGAGGCACCAGGTCCACCTGTGCAGAAAAGAGATGCTGGGTCAGAGACAGAGATCGAGATTGCAGAGAAATGCTGGCTCACGTGTTACAGAAAACTCGGGGAGTCTTGGGCCTATTCTGTGGGCAGGGTCGCATGGCCCGAACAGATGCCTCCTGAAAAGTTCCTGGAGTTGACGGGGCGCCCTGTCAGCTGCTGTACCGGGAGGCTCTGCGTGGTGGCTTGTCTGCAAGCGGAGAGGGTCCTGGGAAACACCCAGGTGGGCAGTTTCCGGGCTGGTGATGCTGCAGGACACTCCCAGGGCCACCAGGGCCCAGCACCCACTCCTGTCCAGCCCCCAGCCGCCGCAGGCCCAGCAGCTTCTGCACGGAGAACTCTGTTCTCCCACCTAAACGTTTAACATAAATTGTCTCATGGTATAAGAATTATGAAATTATAAATATAATGAATCCTCATTGTAGAAAATACTGAGGCATAGTTTTTAAATGAAAATCTCACATCCCATCACGTAGAGATAATATTTGCTTACGTTTTCAGTCTTGTATGTTTATCTTTTTTATATAGATATATGTATATAATATACATAAATTACATAAATTACGTGTCTGTGTGTTATATATAAATTAAAATTATGACAAGATGTGGGAAACCCCTTGGTCATACATGTAAAGTATTTCATATACACGACACATGACCTGAGATCATAATTCCCCCACACCTTTGGCGTCTAAACCTTCCTGGTCTGTGTTAGCCAGGACCACCAGCGCCCAGGGTCTCGGGACGGGGAGGGGTCTCCTCTCCGTTTAATGGTCCACGTTCTCCATCAAAAGACCTGGCTGCACCCTGAGAGGCACCCTGACTGCAGCAAAGATGAAACACAAGACAAAGTAAAACTTGGGTCTTGTCCTCCGGGGGGCTACTCTCCAAAAGAGGGAACAGACCCAATTTGGATCTTACAAACTTTTTTCTGTTTAAAATGTACTACGATTATTTAAATGAGAGACATTTAAAATTGTGTGTGTGTGTGTGTGTTTTAACCCTGTAGCTAAGCCACTGGTAGTTTCGGGTTTTTGCTGAGTCAGTTAAATTTTAAAACTGATACTTTCTTTAACAGCTGAGAAGGCGCCCTCCCCACACCCAGACCTGGAGAAGTTGATGCAATGGAGGCGATCAGCTTCTGGGTGGGGGAAGGAGTCTGGGTGTCAGGGTTTGTTAAATACTTTTCTTTAATAATCTAGCCCCCTGGTCTGCAGGAGCTGGGTGCCAGGCTGCAGCCCCACGTGTACCTGGGGGCGGCCCCAGACACCGCCCAGGGTGAGCGGGTGGGAGAGAGTCCTCCATCCAGCATGCGACACACTTAGAGTAAAAATTTGCCTGTTGTTTATCTGCAGTTCAGGACTGAGTGTCCTGTACTTTTATCTGCTGAGACCCACACGCCCTCCCCAGGGTGGAACCTTCACACTTTCTCGCGTGCTCACCGAGGGCCTGGCCGGGGCAGCCGGGCATCCTCTTCCCGCGGCCAGGGGTCTCACCCCCGCACATGGAGCTGGGGGGCCCGCGGGCGTCAGGCCCTGGGTGAGAGTGTGGCATCTGGGGGGGCTGGGGAGGCAGTGAGTGGCCGGTGTGGGACGCCAAGACCGCCTGCCTGGAGTCCTGGGTCTCCTGTGCTCAGCCCGTGTCAAAATCACCTGCTGATGGGTCAGCCTGGGACACCGTCACGCCCCTCCCGCCCTGAGGAAGGGATGAGCTCAGCCAGCATCCGTGCAGCGCCTCCTGTGTGCACAGGCACCCCTCGGGCATCTCGGGGGCCTGAAGGTAGAGAGGCCCTCAAGGAACGCCCCCCCACCCCCACCTGGAGTAAGGAGGCCTCAAGGGAAGGAGGCAGGGAGCCCCCCCGGGGCCCAAGGAGCAAATAGGGTCCCCCTTCCTCGTGCCCAAGGCGTAGGTGAGGCACAGACAGAGCCCGGGTCAGGACGCCTCTCGGCCAGTGTCCTCAGGCCGTACCCGGGACAGCGGGTGACAAGACCTCAATAGTCAGCAATGACCAAGGGGGCCCGCCCACCTCCACTTCCAGATGGGGGGCAGGGCTCAGAGAGATCAAGTGTCGGCCTGAGACCACACAGCTGGGAAGAGGCCAGGTCTGAGCCCCTGCGCCGCGTCTCAGGCAGACTCCCCTGTGGGTTGGTGGCTTCCCTTCTTTTCCTTCTCCTCTCCCCATGACGATGTTGTCCTGTAGTTTCTGAGACCCCAAGAAGGGAGAGGAAATGCGATGAAATTGGTAGCCCCCCTTCCCCATATCCCTGACCACCTGAAGGGGGTGAGCGACTGGACTGGACGGTACCCTGACCCCCCTCCCCCTTGGGGCCCTTTTCTGTCCCAGGAAAGACGGGTTCGCGGGGACCGGGCGACAGGTGAGGGAGGCCAGGCACGAACGTTCCAGCAGAACAGGACGGTTTGCAGAGTTTCTCAAAAGATGGCAAAGGCGTGCTTCAGATCCCACCAGAAAACCCACACAAAACGCGCTCAGAGGACTCAGGGGAAAGTTTACTGGAAACTTGGCCGCGGGGCCGGCGAGGGCTTTTTGTTTGCTGGTCACAGACACAGCGAGTGCAGACCGAGGGGTTTCCCACATCTTGTCAAAGGCCTGCATTTCCTCTCTCCTTTCTCCTCAGGCTGATTAGCTGCTCGGCGATGGCGTGAGGACATGTCGGGGGTAGGAAAATGGGGGTCACTTTGGAAAACCTCTTTGTGGATGGGTCGGGAATGGGGAGAAAATGAATAGTTATAAGCTCATTTCCATAGAAACTGTCTCATTACCATGCTGGCTGCCCCTGGAAGAGGCAGGGCTCCCTGCCAGTGAACGGCCCACAATTAAGTGTCCCCTGCCCGCCCGGCTGCCAGAGATGGCTCCCAAGCGCAGCCAGCGCGGTCCAGAGGGGCTGTCAGCATGCCTGCTTTCTGGAGCGATCAGACATCTGCGTGGGGATTTTTCTCGGCGTCTTAGAAAACATGAGCTCGCCCCATCCCGCGACCAGGCGCTGCCCCTGTTACGAGATCCCAGACATCGGCCTTCCTGCGATTTTCACTGGATGCAGTGTGAGCAGGCCTTTCAGGCGCCCCGAAGATGCTGAACAAAAGACACGGGAACCCTTAGGTTTAAAATCACTTCCTGGGCCGTGCCCTTTGTCCCCTTGCTCGGAAGGCACTTTGTCACCAGGCTCCGGGGCCGGCAGGTTTCTCCAGAGATGGGTGGAGGGGCCTCTCTCCTCCACGAGGGGCTCGGAGGGGCCGCCCTGGGTCTACAAACCCTCCCCGTCCCATGCAGTCACCGCGTCCTCGATTGGTCCCCACACGCGTGTCACTGGGTATGGAAGAGGGAGAGCGAGTGTGTGACCTGGGGGAGACGCGGGGCTTCTTCTGAAGGAGCCGGAGGTGGAGATGGGAAGGAGGAGGTGGGGTGCTGGGAGCAGCTTCTCCCCAGAACTTTCCGATTTCGGTGAAATAGACAACAGATCCGAGTTGCCCTCTTGACCATCAGTGAGCGTGTGATTCGCCGCATTAAGGACGTTCCCGTGCGCATGGCTGCCACCTCTCTCTGCTCTCTGTCCCAGAACTTTTTCATCGCCTCCAACAAAAACACCGTCCCCTTAAACCGTCACCCCGCCCCTCCCCCAGCCGGCGGCACTCTCTCTCCTACTTTCTGTCCTTACGGACGTGCCGGCTTATGTTTTTAAGATGGAACAGTGGATCCCAGGGGAGCAAAGATCACCTGAGCTCCAAACGGGCAGCGCTGCAGAGCCGTCGGGAGCGCAGCGCCCTTGCCCGGGTCCCGGTCTCTGCGCCTGTTTACCCTGGTTTTGTGAGCAGCCTGTTCGGACAGAAATGACCCTGCCCCTGGGAAGGGAGTAATTCAGGGTTGACAGCAGTGAACCAGCCGAACAGGAAGACACACACCTGCCGAGGAGGGAATAATCCCGGTGGCAGCTTGGGGAGACCCGGCGGTGAGTCGGGAAATAAGATGAGCGATTTGGAAAGTGTAGACACGTGCGGCATGGGTCTGGGCTCTGCTGTCCCTTAACCTTGAGTCGGTGATGAGGCAGGGGCGAGGCTGTCCTCGTTTTATAGTCTCAGACACACAGCGGCAGGAGTCAAGGGTCAGTGTAGCACCATTCCAAGAGGCAGGGCCTGGGGACCTGCAAACTCAGCTTCCAGAACGCTTTAGGAAGGGGGTGCTCGTGGAAGCCCCCAGCACCGAGCCGCTGAGGGTGTTTTTAAGAAACACTGGCAGCTCACTCAGCAAACCCTGACTGTCCAAACTACGTGTCCCTCCCGACGGCCTGAATGAGCCCCTGGACCATCGTGCACAGTGGGTGCTCAGTTAAAGATGTGGAGTGAAATCCATCAGTGAGATTAGTGGGTGTGTTGGCTTCTACAAGTACCCCAGAGCAGGGGCTCAGACAGCAGGGATCTGCCTCTCCCGTTCTTGAGGCCGGAAGTCTGAGATCCAGGTGTCGCAGGGCTGGGTCCTCCTCCCGGCCCCTCCCCTGGACTCTGGTGGGGTGCTGGTGATCCTTGGGGCTCCTTGGCTTGTGGACACATGACCCCAGCTCTGCTTCACCTTCACACGGCCTCTCCCTGTGTCCAAACCTCCTCCTTTATAGGACACCAGTCTTATGGGACTAGGGCCCCGCTAAGACCTCATCTTAACTTCCCTGATTACACCTGCAGTGATCCCATTTCCAAACAAGGTCACACTCTGAGACGCTGGGCTCCAACACGTGAATCTGGGGACACTGTCCAGCCCACAACAATGAATGCCTGCCCAATTCATCCCGCATGGAACCGTGTTCCCCAGGGCGCCTCTGGGAAGAGGTCTGCCTGGCCAGGCTGTGGCTCCTGCCACTTGGGGGTGCTGTGGGCACCTGGGTACCCCCACCCTCTGTCCAGCCAGCTCGCCGACCCCTCTGACACGATCGTGGGGTGAAGTTCGTCTGTGGTTCTGGCCCTCGCCTGCCTAACCCCCCAACCCATGTCTTCTACAAACTCCAGAGGCTGCCACCCTGTGACTTCTATGCCGCTCAGACGGCCGGCCAATAGCTTAAGTATCATGTGTGATAAACACAGGAGATCATTCTGCTTCGTGGTTTTCTAAGGTTTGAAAAGTGATTTAGAGTAATTTTAGGTTGTCCTGGAGTTGGCAGACAGTGTGATCGGCAGTTGAAGAAGACGGAGTTCTTCAAATGGAAGGATGTTGCTGCCTTGTTTTAATTTTTAGAAACATGATCAATGTCAGCTGGGGAGGAGGCTGGCAGCTTCCAGAATGGTTTTCACGCACGCAGGCCGTCGGGGCCGCGCGGGTTAGGGCATCGCAGCCCCAGCCTCTGTGCCGTGTGAGCGAAAGGCTTTCGCTCTTCAAATTGGAAACCTGCCCTCGGCCTCCCTCTGGCCGCGACGTAATCCCGCAAGCAATCTGCTGATCGGACAGAAAACTTTTCCACCGTGTAGTCGGCTAAGTGTGTCTGGAAAGGATGGATTTAAAGTGTGAGGAATTGCTAGCTAAGTGCTGGTGGCAGCGGGTGGCCTGGACGGGGCGGGGGTGAGCGAGGTGACCTGCAAGAGAAATGAGGTCATGGCCCTGTGTCGGTGACGCCCTATGCAGGCCTGGCCGTGTTGACAGGAGAAGATGCAGGGAAGCAATTCCAGGGGAGGCGCCGTGTTGGGGGCTACTGGGAAATGGGCTGTGGGACTGCCTTGAGCCTCCGATGGGCTGCCCAGATCCCACGGGGGTCAGTCGGGTGGGCCGGGGCACAGGGGACCCTGACGGACCTGCTCTCCCCCCCTGGTATTTTGGACCACAGGCCTGCTCCCCAGCTGTGCAATAGTCGGGGGGGAATCTCCGCCCTCCAGATGGCTCCCACCAGCCCCCGTATCTGTGACACCGCGGGGAAAGGTCATGCCTCTGCGAGGTGGCCCAGCACACGAGGAAATGCTCAGACATGGCTCAGACTGGGGTTGGTGGCAGAAGCTCCAAGCTCCTCCTCTGCTCAGCCCTTCCCCAGGAAGACTTGAGCACAGGCAGGTGATCTCCTGGGGTGACCACCCCCCTGGCTCAGAGACTGGGCTCATTTGGGCTTAGGGGTTCACCTGGGCTTCCCTTAACTCAGGGGTGGGTGCTCACCTAGACTCAGGGATGGGACTCACCTGGACTCAGGGATGGGCTCACCTGGACTCAGGGATGGGACTCACCTGGACTCAGGGATGGGCTCACCTGGACTCAGGGATGGGACTCACCTGGACTCAGGGATGGGCTCACCTGGACTCAGGGATGGGACTCACCTGGACTCAGGGATGGGCTCACCTGGACTCAGGGATGGACTCACCTGGACTCAGGGATGGGCTCACCTGGATCCAGGGATGGGACTCACCTGGACTCAGGGATGGGACTCCCCTGGATCCAGGGGTGGGGGCTCACCTGGACTCGGGAATGTGGACCCAGCTTCCTTTCCCTGTGGCTGCACCACAGGTATGTTGAACACTCAGCAGAATGCAAGCTGGGAAGCGCCTTGGAGAGGGGCTCTGTGGGCTCTTGAGGGGGCAGAATGGCAGGGTGGAGCCCCCTCTTAGCCCCTGGTCCTTCCTGTGTCTGGATCTGAGGCTGCAATGGAGCCTCACCTTGCTTTCCGTTTGGCTGAAATTCATTAAGTGCCAGGAAAGCATGGATTTCCAAGCCCAGCTTTTCCCACAGCCTCCACTTAGCAGAGCAAATCAAAGTGATGCGAGTGAGTAACGAGAAACAGCTCCCAGAGAGCTCGCTGAGAAGCCAGACAGTCTGCCCACCCGGCGTGGCTGGTGGCAGACATCACGGGGGTTACTTTGCAGACGCCCTGGGGTCCCCTCCAGGTGCGGTGGGCCATTATGCGGCTTTCTAAGTGTGTTTTTGGGTAATTCTTAGAAGGACAGTGAGTCCCCAGGCCCGCGGTGGGCCCCGTTCAAATGTACCAGCTGCCACTGGGCTCAGGGTCCCATTAAAGGGGGCCTTCGCGGGGTGGTACAGCTCCGCGGGAGTGTGTCACCAGTGGCCTGTGGCTTCTGCTTAAAACAGAAAGTGCTGATGCCATGGAAACCCCTGTGCATTGCCAGGGACCAGGGGCCCTGCTGGTGGTGGGCGCTGGGCAGAGTCTCCCTGAGGGTCGGCTGGAGGCGGGTAGAAGCGTGAGGTCACCCCGGGCCAGGTTCTTGGCCTGAGTGACCTCAGGTCTCATCCGTGAAGTGGGACGCTCACCAGGCCAGCTGTTCTGGTGTCCAGTGTGCTCAGAAGCCCCCCTGCCTGTGTCAGCTCATTTCACTCTCAGGGTGGCCCTAAGAAGCAGGCCCCGGTGTTACCGTGCTGTCTAGATGCTGCCACGAGGCCCAGAGACCTGCAGGCACCTGTCCGAGAACACACAGCCGGATGCAGTAAGTAGGGTCGGACACTGTCTCACCAGCGCTCCATCTGCCTCTCCTGCCTGCCGCCTTGGAAGGAGCTGAGGGCACATGAGAGGGCCCAGTCGGTGCTGGTCTACACTGCATGACTACTGCTACCAGCAGCGAGCTTGAGAAGCAGTGTTCCAAGAATACTGTCGAGAGAAAAATAAGGAGGATACTCACTCAGAGCCCCAGGCCTCCGTCCTGCATGAGCAGCCTCCACGCACCCTTACGAGAAAGGGATTCCTGAGAAACACCCCACCCGGAGCCAGCCGCCCGTGGGACGCTCCCCGTGCCCCAGGAGCTCGGGCCGCGGGCCGCGGGGCAGGCGGGTTTAGGGAGAGGCCCCGAGGCAGAAGGAGCTGGGTCGGGTGTTGTCACCAAGGGGTCCCGTGGGGGCCGGGGGCCCGCCTGGGGATCCGATGGAAGCACAGAAGGTGCCACCTCTTCGTTCCCTTCGCGCCTCCGTGGAACCGCCCGGCCCCACCCCCATGTCTGCTGGGAAGCGGCCCCAGCATCACACAAGTGAGCAAGGGGCTATTTCCCATCTCGCAAGCACCACGATGAAAGGAACAGGTGGAAAGATTGTTGAGACTTGTGAATTAGTCGCTAATGAGGAAAATTAGGGAATTTACTGAAGCATAAAGAATGAGAGGTCCAGAGAAAGAAGACAAACGGGTCGGGAGCTAGTCCCTCCTCCCCCGCCCCCCCGCCCCGCGGGCTTTCAGACTCTGGTTTAGACCAGACTGAAATACAGATCTGACGGCTGGGCTAATGGGAAGACATTGGTTTAAGAGGTAGAGACGATTAATTGGATTAATGTGCGAAAATGGTTAAAGTGGTGTCAGGGAGTGAGGGGAGGGGCAGTGTTTCCTGGGCCACCTGCCACCTGCCCGGCCCTTGTCAAGTGCTCTGCAGATGTCACGTCACTGGTCCCACCAGGACTCTGACAGGTGGGCCTATCGCTCCCCTCTGCAGAGGAGCTACGAAGGCAGGCGTGTCGTCTAGCTAACGCAGAGCCCGGGGTGCTGCCCAGACCCTCTGCCCGTCCTCCTTCCTGGGGGCCAACCCCTCAGGTTCAAGGACCTGGAATGGGACCATTTCAGGGGAACCCAAGGCTGCTGCCGTTGAGTCTACAGCCCAGAGCTGAGCTGTTCTCGCGAGACGGAAATCCCCAGAACCGGTCTGCGATGTCCCTGCCTTGGGGTCTCCCAGCCCCACCTGTTCAGGTCCCTCCCAGCCTCACTTTTCCCTCATCTAAGTGGGGCATCGCCTGTACTACCTGAGACTTTTCTGCTCATCCTTTTCCAAGAAACCCATAGTTTGGGACCCTAGGAGCCAATAAACGTCATGAACATCAGATTTCTAAGGTTTGCCCCGTCAGCCCCGCCATCCTGAGTATGTGCAAATCCGAAAATATTCTTGTGAAGCTTATCAGGGACCAGAGAAAACCCCCACTAGCTTCCCTGATGCTGCCTCCAGCAGCAGCTGTCTCGGGGGCATCAGAGACCTTGTCACGGGGGCCAGAGCCAGAGCAGAGGCCGCGGCTCATCAGACCCGGATTTCAGTCGCGGTGCCGCCCCGTGGGCAGGTCCTGGCTTCTCAGTGCCTCAGTTTCCTGATCCATAAAATGGGGGTAATGATGGACCTCGATGCTGGGCTGTGTCTCGGGGATCCGTCAGGTTATTGGTGTGAACTTCCCGGCAGGCACGTGGATGTCGGTCACCACCTGGATGAGGAGGGTGGCAGTAAAACAACACCGTCCCCAAGGAAGAAACCTCGGTTCTTGCCCCCCCCCCCCAGGCTGGTGTCAGGAGGCCGGGGGCCGGGCACGGCGGGGCCTGGTGGCTGCTGCAGCCCCTGGGGCCGCCCGGGGCCGCCCGGGCCTCCGCTCGGGCTGCAGGTCCCGGGCCAGCCGCGCTCGGGTCAGCAGCGAGCTCACGCCTTTGTCAGGGTGATTAATAGTGGTGGGATTGTCGTTAATTCACTGCCTAATGACTGTGGCCAGCGTGCTCCGAGTAATCGGGTGATGTATGTGGGGGGCGCCCACCTCATGGCAGAGGTGAAAATCATTTCGACAAGTCAAATATTGTCACAGGGAACAAATGGCTCTCCCTGTTAATAAAAATTAATGAATTTTTTTCTTCCTTTTTTTTCTCGCCACTGGCCTGCTAAATGAAGCTGCAGAGCCGCTGAGCTGGGGGCTGGGCTCGGTGGAGTCAAGCACTTTATTTGATGGTTGAAACTATAAACGTCTTGATTAGGGCAGAAAGTGGCCGGAGGGCCAGGGTGGGTGTCGGCGGCGGCCGAAGCTAGAGACTGGTCTGGGCTGGGAGTGTGTGTGTGTGTGTGTGTGTGTGTGTGTGTGTGTGTGGAAGTGGGCAGCCCCCCCGGGGTCTGCAAGGGGTGAGGCTGCCAGAGGGGCGCTGTGGCTGCCGCTGGCTCTGTGGCCCGGAGGACGGGGCACCCCCAGCCGACCCCTCGTCCCTCCCGTCTGCAGCCCCTTAATGTCCGGGCAGTTGAGAGAGGAGAGCAGAGGGGAATGGGAGCAGGTGCCTGGGCAGAGCAGAGACAAAGGGAGGGTCTTCGCGGCCCCCTGAGAGCTGAGGCCCAAGAAGGCATCACTTTCCACGGGGGAGCTGAGAAGCCCTGAGCCCCCAGTCCTGACCTCCGAGGGGCTCAGCCTAAGGATCCCCCCACCCCTGGTGGGTGGGGGCAGGGAGCGTAGGGCAGGGAGCCAGCTGGCCTCAAGGGAGGGAGCCCTCGCCCACCGCCGGCCACGCCATCTCCAGGGCTGCAGGCGAATGGACACGGCGGCCCCCTCCTCCGGCCCAGCTCTCATTTTGAGCACCCCGAGCTGCTGGGAGCGCCAAGCCTGCTCCGATGGCAGCGGAGGCCGCGGAGCAGAAGCCCAGGAGGAAAGGGCTCTGCCTCCCAAGCAACCGGCTGATGGCATCTCCAAGCAGGGCCGTGTCCTCCCCACCCACCCTGCCCAGAGCCGGCCCCTCCCGCCTGCACTCCCACGGGCACCCCAGCCCACGGGGACCCCAGGGGGGCAGAGGGGCACCCCTGGACCGCTCTCTTCAGCTGTTTCTCTTTCGGGCAACACTTGTCCACTGGCATGGCCTGTGAATGGAGCCGCAGAGGCTGGGTCGGTGGGAACTAAGGAGATAAACGTGTCTATAAATAGTGCGGCGGCGTGGCCGGGGTGCTGGCTCTGCGTCGACCCGTTCCTCCTCGGCGGGGCCGCGCAGGCGGGGGGAACCGCAGCGGAGGACGCTCCGCCGGGTGCATGCTCCTCCCTCAGTGCCGGGGCTCGGCCTCATCCCCCCAAACCCCCAGCAGAGGCGGCTGACGAGGGCCAGGGGATTGTCCCCACCCCGGCCCACCCCTCAGCGCACCTGTGGCCGTTGGGATCCCTTCTCCACGCCTGTCCTGGCCACGTGCTGCCCTCGGCACCTGAGCCACGTCCCTCGTGGGTCCCTCCTCCCTTTCTCTGTCTGGAGGGTCCAGAACTCCACAGCCCTTGGACCTTGAGGCCCCAGAAAACCTGTCTGAGCAGGGGAGGGGGCTGGGGACCCTCCAGCGGAGGAAGTGCCTCTGAAACCCAGCTTGGATGAGGGCGTCCCCAAACCCCAAATCCCAGAGCAGCCCCCCAGACCCAGAGAGCAAAGCCTCATTCACTGGGGAGCCTCCAAGGCCGTGCTGTCCAGCAGAATGGGGTCCCCTTTTCCTGAGGAGTGCATGTGGGCACTGCGGGGCACAGAGGGACACTGGAGGAACGAGGAGCCCAGCGGTGCCGTGGGTTCTGCTGGCAGCTGGTGCGCCCTGTCCGGCATGGGGCCCCTGGCGATCGTGCGATGACAGTGTCCCCACGTCGGGGTGCGCTGGTACCTTGAACCTCTGGGCAGGTTGGATGTACCCGTCTTTTATGGGGGTGGGGGCTGAGGTCCAGAGAGCATCTGTAAGCGTATTGGAATGAGAGCCTGTCTGTGTTTATGGCACCTGAGAATCAGCCAGGACGGGGAGGGAGGGAGAGCCCAGGATCTGGGTGAGGGGCTGACGGACGGAAGCTGGTTTCACTTTGGGCAAACAGCCTGTAAGAACCTTCTCTCCCGTGGGCTACGGTGATGCTCAAAGCACTGTGGACTCAAACAGACCCTTGTGCATCCATGTTCACGGCAGCATCACTCACCATCACCAGAAAGGTGGAAGCAACCCAGGTGTCCATCGTCAGACAATGGAGAAACAAAATGTGGTCCATCCATACGACAGAATAGTATTCAGCCTTAAAAAGGGAGGAGATTCTGACACCTGCTCCAACGTGGATGGACCCTGAGGACACGATGTCGAGTGAAATAAACCAGACACAAAAGGACAAATTCTGTGTGATCCCGGTTCTGTGAGGTCCCTGGAGGAGTCACACTCACAGAGACAGAAAGGAGGAGGGTGGGGCCGGGGGCTGGGGGAGGGGTGGGCAGTGAGGGTCTCATGGGGGCAGAGTGTCGGTTTGGGAAGATGAGAAAGTTCTGGAGATGATGGTGGTGACGTTTGCACGACAGCACGCCTGTGCTTAATGCACTGAGCTGTGCACTTACAAATAATTAAGGCGGTAAATGTTACGCTATGCATCTTTTATTTCAGTTTTTGCAAGAGCACACTGTGGTGTTGCCAGATGTGAGGTTACAGAGTTGGTGTGCAGCGCCTACGTCCCTTGACATTTGGGGACGTCTTGGGGCCCAGGGCCCCTCTGGTGCGTTAACAGTCTGGAGGTGACGGGTGAGGGGACACCCCCTGCTTGAGCCGCCGGCTCACACGGTGCTTAGCACAGGGGCCAGGGAGAGTCGGCGGTGATTTAGAAGAAAAACATGAGATTCGAGCAATCTGTGGGCTACCTCGCTGCCCCCGGGGCTCAGGGAAGTGGTATATTAACCAAGGAATAAAGGAGAGGAAGAAAAAAGGCCAAATCACATCTCTCTGAAACAAAGAGGCTTTTGACCGGGAACAAGCCTTGATCAAAATTACAGTGGCATCGCGAGTCATTCAGAGCCTGCCCGGGGCAACGGAGGCAGGGAGGAAATAGTGGATGCGGGGCCTGAAATAGGCACGCCAGAGCCGGAGTCCCCCGAGCATTGCACGGAGAAATAATCGTCTTAGAATCATGCGCCGGCTTTAAGGAAGGCCAGGTGGTCTGGGCTGCCGGCAGAGCCCCTCACAGCCCTGTGGCCACTCGGCTGGGCCGTGGGGGTCTGGGGTGGGGCCTCCGAGGGCAGCGGGCTCCCGGAGCTGTCTCAGAGGCAGTCCCACGGCACGGGGGCCAGGCTGCCGACAGGATGCTGAGGAGGGCGCAGGGGCCCCGGGGGTGTGGGGTGGGTGTGACGCTCGCCCAGGGCCCACCCACCGACCTCACGTGTGGGAGGGGAGGGCGGCAGGAGCAGGTCCTCTGGGTCCCCTTCTGGATTCACCTCTGTACCACCTCTGGTCCTCCCAGACGTGCAGGGCTGACCCCGGGAGGTGAATCTGACCTTGAGGTCGGCTGAGCTTGGCAGTGGAGACTCGTGTGGGGACCAGGGCAGGGGCCTCACCTGCTGCTTTACCCTCTGGGCATCAGTTTCTTCGTCTGCAAAATGGGTAGATGGTGACCTGCTACTCGGTGCTACGGGTAGACTAAGAACAGAGGGCAGGCGGGGGGGCTTCTGTTGGGGGACCCTGTGAGACGTGACGGCAGCCCCGGGGCCACGTACCCTGGCTGGTCAGGGCCCTCCAGCCTTTTGCTCTATGTGCCTGCGCCTTTGTGTCTGTAACAAGGTACCCTCAACTGGGGGCTTCAAACGGCAGACGTTTACCGTCTCCCCTTTGGAGGCCTTGGTCATCACGTGGCCGTCTTCCCTGGGTGTCTCTCTGAGTGACTCTATCCCCTCTTCTTATCAGGATACCAGCCACTGGGTCAGGGCCACCTTAATGACCTCATCGTAACTTGGTCACGCCGGCAGAGACCTTATTTACAGATCAGGTCACATCCACAGGTACTGGGGGTTCGAACACCTGCACATCTCTTTTGGGGGCACAATTCAGGCCATGACGTCTTGGGGGTCGCACCAGCTCCCGATGGCCATCAGGTGACCAGAGGCAGTGGGGGCCGGTGGAGTAGCCAGCCAAGTCAGAGGCCTGGACCTGCCACCACCAGCTCAGGGTTTGAGACAAAAGAAGTGCACGTGTGTGGCAGCAGCCGGGAAAGTGGTTGCCGTCTTTTGTCAGGACGAGGAGAGGAGCGGGGAGCTTGCATCTTTCGGGGGAAGCTGTCCGTACCTCGGGCCCTCGCAGGCGTGGCTGGGACAGGGCGGTGAGACCCCAGGCCCTGCGCCTTCCCGGTCTCTCCGGGCCCTGATGACAGTGCAGCTCCATTAGCCCGGCAGCTGGGGCTCGTGGCCTCCGGTCCCTGCAGGCAAGGTCCCCGGAGTGGGCTTGGAAATATAAACGGCCACCGACTGTTATTAATACTCAGCGTGTTTGCAGGAACGTCTTCTCCCGGTGCTATTAACCTGCCGCGTTGACAACAGCCGCGCTCTGCTCCGGGCTTAGCTGGGCGGTGACGGGCGAGGGGGAGGCCAGGAGCCAGGTGCCCGCTGTGGCCACAGCCCTGGGCAGCTCGGGCAGGCGGTGAGACCCCTGGTGGCCGCAGCCCTGGGCAGGGGCGTTCCTGGAATGGGGACTCTTAGCTCCTGTCTTAAAGCCAAGGTCCAGGGCTGGGGGAGGGGTCGCCGTGGTGGCTGCGGTTGATTAAAAGCTCGAGGACAATAGCGAGACTGACCCTGTCAATTCCCAGGTTTCTCTTTCTAGCAAACCGTTTCCGGAAGTGGGGCTGTGGCCCAAGGACCCTCCCACCGAGGGGGGGGCTTCGCCCGCCGGTTGCGCTGGACGGGAAGGTGGCTGCACCGAAATCCTGATTAGAAATCAGGGCATCTTATTTCACCGCCCGAGCCGGTGGCCCCCCAGCCCCGGCTCATCTGATGCGCTCGTCCCTCTGTCCCTCCCCTCCCACCCCAGCAGCAGCTGAGATGGTCCTTGCGACAGTCACAGACCACGGGGACTTATAGGCTCTGGGGAAGAAGTTTGGGGGGTCTCTGAGGGGCGCAGTACACAGCTCTCCTCTCTGCTTGATTCAAGAAGTGAAAGTCAGAGGATGGGAACCAAAGGCCCATCTTGTTTCTCTGAAAAGGTTCCGGTGGAAGGTGAGAGGGCCAGGCAGGCCTGCGGCTGAACCCCGGCATCACAGATGTGCCCCGCGACCCCTATGTTGCTGGACCAGGCATGCCACCCTGCGTGGGTGGAGGGAGGGATGCCCGGAACGAGCAGCAGAGACATCCGGCCCTCTTCCAAGAGGTGGGGTCTGGGCCTAGCAAGCCCAGCTATCGCCTTCAGAATAACCACTCAGACTTGAGCCTCCTGTTAAGGGGGCTTCATCTCAGGGAAGATCGTCCTTGCCCCCATCCCTTTATCCATCCATTCATCCCCTATACACCCATCCATCCTCTACCTACCCATTGATCAATCTACCCACCAACCACCTATCCATTGATCCACCCTTCATCCCAACATCCATCCACCATTCACCCATCCACCATTCGTTCATCCACCATCCATCCATCCATCCACCCATCCATCTACCATCTATCCATTTATCCACAATCCATCCACTATTATTCTATCATCATCTCTCCACCCACCAACCACCACCCACCATTATGCCACTACCCATCCACCACCCATCCATCCATCCACCATCCACTGACCACAATTCCACAATCCATCCACCATTTATCCATCTTCTTACTCATCTTTCCATCCCCCCCCATTCATCCATGTATTTATTCCTGAATTCATCCATCTATCCATCTGCCCATCCACTTATCCCCTCATCTACCCATGCCCTGACCCAACCGTCCACCCATACATTTACCCGTTCATTTCCTCTGTATCTTCTGTGGACACGAGGAAGGTCATCACTGAAGGCTGGGCACTCTTTAAGGTGCATCTAGAGCACAGGGGTGGGAACACGGAGCTGTGTGATACGGGGTCTGAGCGCTTTAGATCAAGCTGTCTAAACACTCCCAGCTTGGCCCTGGCTAACCGTGTGGCCTTGAGCAAGTCCTCACTCCCCGAGCGTCCCTCCCATGATGTACAAGGCGGGTGAAGTCATATCTCTGCCTCCTCTCTGGGGCGTGGCGGGAATTAGAGTAACCGCAGCGCTGGCTGCGTGCTCCCTGAGCCCTGTCAGCACCTGTCACACACCAGCGGGCAGAACCGAGGCAGACAGTGCTCTGACCAGGCCCCCTGTGGTCCTGAGGTTGCTTTTGCAGTCTCTCCGGGACGGTCCTCAAGTTGCCTGGGCGTGTGGTCAGCCAGGGATGTGCTGCCCGAGGTCTCAGGGCCGTGACCGGGTGGGTTGTCTGTTCTCCACTCGGCTTCGCCGCGACCACCATGTTCCTTTCATAAGTTGGACTGAACAGTAACTTTAATTCTTAAAAAAACATTTTTTTGAACAGTAAGTTTTAAATACTGCATTGACAGGCCTGGTGAAAGCGGATCACTACCTGGACATTCAAACCTGGAGTTGGCCGTGGGATTGGGGGTGCCCGTGCCCCAGCCTGCCTCTCCCTGGGAGAGACCATGGTCTGGGGTCCTTGCTGTTGATGATACGACAGGGAATTCAGACCTGGGCCGCCGCAGATCCCGGAGAGGGCACTTCCGGAAGGTCCTCGGCCCGGTGTCTGGTGGCCTCTGGGTAGGAGGCTTCCGTTGAAAAGGCCGGAGAAGCCTGGCCCAGCCCGTCTCACCGAGGTACAATGGCGTGTGTCCTGCATGGCCTGTGGGTCCCGTCCCTGCCGGCGACACCAGGAAAGGGGGAACATTTGGACATGCTGTGGCAGCTCTCGTCCCCTTTCACCCCAAAAAACTCGTTGATAAACGTAAGCGGCTCGTGTCTGCGGCTGGCCCTTTGCAGGCTGCTCTGCGAGCCGGGCAGCGGTAGGCTTTCGCTCCGTCCTTGGGAAGCCCTTGGCAAACCCCACCTCCCTGTCCAGCCTGGGCGGCTTGTGCGGTGGGTGGAATGAACCAGGCCGGGACGAGCTCTGCTGGGATGTGGCTCCTTTAACAGAGACTTCTTCCTCCAAGGGCTTCTGATGGACAACAGTCTGAGGTGCAGACTAGGCAGGGTTACCGGAGATGCGGTGACGGCGGCTTTTCTCCTGCTGCGTGGCGCGTCTCCCATTACTTGCAACAGGTCAGGGATGAATGAAACGGGGCCGTGCAGTTGGGTGCTGGTCCAGATTGCCAGGGAGAGCTCCTGGGAGGGTTAAGGCGACTTGCTCCCCTGTGCTGAGTCCCATCCCCCCGATGCACTCTGATCCTCAGGGCTCTTCGGACGCGGCTGCCCCTCCCCCTTGCTGAGCTCCCACAGTGGTTCTCACGCTTGGCTCTCCAGCCCCCTCAGGTTCAGGTTGGGCAGGTCTGGGTGGAGCCCAGGAGCGGCATCTCCAGAAGTGCCAGGGGGATGCCGGTGCCGCTGGTCTGGGGACCCCGCTCTGAGGAGCCCTGAGCTAGAGGGGCCCCCCCCACCTCCAGGCTGAGTCCGTCTTGCTTCTCAAACCCCCAGGCCCAGGCCGCTCAGCTGGCTCCTGTCAGGAGCCTGCACGTGTGCACCGTGGCTGCCCTGCTCTGCTGTCAGCGGGCAGTGGATGCGCAGAGGCCCCGTCCCCACTCTGCCAGTGACTCGCCTTTCAGACTGGACTCGGCCTTCTGGGCGATGCTCTGGGGGCCGCCCCAGCTGGTCTGTGTCCCGTGGGCAGCTCTGGCTGTGGGGCTTGCTGGACCTTGGCCTGACCCCCAGCTGGACGCCACGCCGTAGGGTCCTGTCTCCAGGGGCATTTGGGATCTGTCGTCATCTCCTAAACGCACCTGGGCTCCTTCAGACAAGGGGCCGCACCTGAGAGCAGCTCCCAGCTCAGTTCAGCTCAGCGCCAACCTCACTGTCTGACTCAAGAAGTGTCCCTCGGCGCCCAGTCCCCGTGTGTCCTTGCGTCAGCGCTGTGGGACCTGGCTTACGTCTTTGCCGGGCAGGCAGATCTCCCACGAGAACCCCACTCCTCCAAGAGGTCACAGGATGCAGCACGGCCAAGGGGGCTCCCGGCCTGGGGTCTGCACGGGGCCTCCTGGGGCTCCAGGAAGGGGGAGGCTCACAAAATGTACTGGGGGCCTGACCCGACCTGGGCATGTCCCTGACTGAGGAGGTCTGTAAACTTCAGCCCCAGACGTGATCCTGGAAAGAGATGTGGGCGGCCAGCAGCTTCCGGGGAGCCAACAGAGACCTGAGCCTGGGCCTGGCCATCATACCATACCACTCCCGCAAGTGTCACCGTCGCTGCCCAGGGCGGGTGCGTTTATTCTAACTTACATGGAGAAGGGGTCAGCTCCGGGAACCCAGCCACTTCCAGGGTGGCCAGCTGATAGCAGAGGGGCTGGCCCAGGCCAGGCTGCCTGGCCCCCCTCTGGGGATGAACACAGGAGGCGGTTCCATTGGCTCTGAGGCCTGAGCAGGGGGCAGAGCCTCCGGGGCTGGGGTCTGTGGAGTGACCGGGCCGGCTGCAGAGGGCAGGGAGGACCTCAGGCGCAGCCCGGAAGCAGGCGGCCATCTGGCCCACAAGTCCTCACTGGGCAGGGCCGAGCATCCCAGGTCCACGGAGGGCGGGCCAAGGCCGAGGGCAGACAGCGAGGTGACCTCTCGGCACCTGGGTGGACTCCGCCGTGGACTGTCCTCCCCGCCGAGTTCCAGGTCCAGCACAGCCACCAGCGTGTCCCCTTCCTGGGCAGCTCGGCTCACGGGGGTCCAGGGGTCCCTCTTTTCCCACTCGTGCAAGGTTATCTTCTGCCCTGTTGGGGGGTAGTATTCCCCCCAACCCCATTCAGAGTCAGCATCAAGTTGGCTGAGGGTAATTTGCTTTTGACCCACCGACCCCGAGACGATTGCTGCGTAGGCTATGCTGGGGGGAGGGGGCGCTCGGGCCCACAGGTCAAGCTGCCTCGTCCTGCAGGCTGGGCCCCCAGGCCACGTGTCACCCCGCAGGAGCCTCTGCAGCCACTTTGCCTTCTTGTGACATTCACACACCCACTTACGCTTCTAAACCCAGTGATGTGGGTGAGACACAACTGAACCGGCAAGGAGACCCGGACCTGGATGCCTTTTCAGTGTTACCCCAAGGCGCTACCTGTGTGTTCTGTTTGCATTGAGGGTGTTTCTCTTTTGGGGGCGGAAAGGAGGGTCTCACAGCATGTGCTGGGCGTGCAGGGGAGGAAGCTCTGTGGCATTTGTGGGGTGAGGCCCAGGCGTCATCAGGCTGAGCTCACCTCTGGGCCCAGACGGCTTCTTCCAAGCACACCGTCCCCTGTTCCTGGTGCCTCTGCCCTGGCGTCTGTGGGGTGATGTGTAGCACCCCCGCCCCAAATGAGACGCTCCACCTGGACCAGGGGGGTGTCAAGGGGCAGCCTGCCAGGTCAGAGGTTGGGGTCTGCACCCCAGGACAGGGCTGGCCCAGGAGGCTGGGTGCAGGTGTTTTTAGGGAGGAGCATTGAAGCATCTTCTTCCAATAACGGCCAGTCTTCTGACAAGCACGTGATGTTCTGTCCACCCTGACACCTGACCTCTCTGCAGACTACAGTACGACGGCCCCCAGAGACCCTCCCGGCCGCCCGTCTGGTGGAAGTGGAAGGGCGGCCCCCACACGGGGCGTTTTCCTCCCTTCCTCTTGGGGGTCTCCGGGCAGAGGCAGCCACGTTCCGCCACCTACGGGGCCGTGCGGAGGCAGGGGGCTGGCTGAGGTCGCCTCGAGCCTGTTGTCAGGATCCGTTGCCCCTTCTTTACATACACACTGCACACACACGTGCTCGCACACGTGCGCGCACTCACACACGCTCACATGTACACACGTGCATGCACGCATCCTCTTCCACACACCCACCCGCTCACTCCTGGCTCCTGGCGGCGGCCCACGGCCTTGCCCGTGCCCTGCATGGTTTGAGGGCTTCTCCTACAAATCCTGCCACACGATAAAGGAGGAAGCAGAGCAAAGCACACAGGGACTCAGAGAAGCCCGCCTCGCACGCCCCCGGCTGCAGATCGAGGCTTCAATCGGCCTGATTCCAGGGTTACAAGCAACCAGGAGCTGGAGCTTCAGGGAAGGGCCGGGGGTCTTTATGTCCCCCTCCCGGGATACTGCTCGTTTAGCCATGGCAGGGCTGCCAGCCCCACGGACGGGACTGGAGGGACCCTCTGCCCCCGGCCCGTCAGGCACAGTGGTGCTCACTGGGGGCCTTCTCTCTCTCCAGACCCTGAAACCCTGGCCGTGGGTTTGACGTTTGGATGGGGCTCTCTGGGGGTGGAGGGGCGGCTTTAGGGATCTGGGTGAGAGAGGGCACACAAGCCTCCAACGGGGTTTCGGCATGAAGTCTGCCAAGAGCCTGCCGCCCTGGCTGGGCCCCGGCCCCGGTGGCAGGTGCCCTGTGGCCTGACTGCCGTGGCCGTGGCTCAGGGTCGCTCCGTGCCTCTCCTCTTCCTCCTGTCGCTGCCTGCACCCTCCCCTCCCCTCTCCTCCCCGTTTTTATTATTTGGGTGGATCTCCCAGGAGAAATTTTGGGGATGATGGACTCAGTCATGAACGCTGAGCCTGAAACGACCACAGAACCCCAGTGAAGGACCTTGGTCTCCTCATGAGTAAATAACATGCCACGGCACAGTCTGGATTCCCAAGGTCATGAAAAGCTCGTGTTCCTGGCATTGCATTCCGCCCTTCCGGAGAGCACTGGCTGGGAATGTGACGGTGGTCACAGGCCTGGGTGGCAGGGGGCGGGGGGCCGGGGGCAATGATGCCCCCTCCCTGGAAATGCCAGCCCGGGGCTGAGGGGCTCCTGCTGGGCCACCCGTCCCGAGGGCAGTCCGGCTGGGGCACTGGGCCGAGGGAGGATGCTCTTTCCATCCAGCCTCCCAGCTGCTCGGGGACCCGGGGTCGGGGGGACAGTTTGTGCTGGTCCTGCACGGGCTCCAGCAGCATCCGAGCTGCTTCCTGCTTCTTGCAGGGCCTGGGGGGCTGCTCAGCGCGCCTCCTTTTCTCCAGATGTTTTCTGCGCACCCTTAGGCCTCCTCTCAGCCACGTCTGAAAACAGAGCCCCCCCCCCCCCCACCACCAGCAGTGGGGCAGCCGAACGAGACCTGGGCTTTCCTGGCGGCTCCGGGCAATCACTTAACCTTGGTGACTGCGGTGGGTGGGAGGTGGGCGACGCACAGCCTTCCTTTAATCAGCAGGAAACACCACCTTTCCCTCCTAAGCTGTTTGCTTGGCCAGTAAATCAAACGTGCCCTTCAAGCGCTGATTTTCCTCCAGAAGGTGACGAGTTTGGGGAAGTCGAATTCAAACAGAAAGAAAACAAAACACAACAAAACAAAAAACAACCCAGGAAAACAAAAAGAGCCCTGAGGTGGATGTGCACAGGATGGGGGCACGTCCCCGCTGAGGTGGATGTGCACGGGACGGGGACACGTCCCTGCTCTCTGCCCAGCGCCCTCACACGCACAGAGCTGGACTCCTCACCGGCCCGGAAGCAAAGGCATCAGACCCTGGAGGGGTCAGGGAGCGCGCTGGGGGGTCCTACCTGAGTCTGCTGGGAGCTCTGTGCAGTCACCAGGTCACATGATAAGGTGGCACGTTAATTATCCCCGCGATATACCTTGGTGCGCGCGCAGTCCCAGGAAGGGTCGGGGTGTTCTTTCAAACCTAAACAGCCTCGGGTCCCCAGGATGGGGGAGCGACAGCGGCCGTTCCGTTGTTGCATTTTTGAAAGGATTCTACGAGTCAATTAAAAAGGAACCATTGGCCACATAAAACATAATAATTACTTCTGTGAATACTGCTAAATTAAATAAGTGTTATTCCCCCCCCCTTTTTTTTAAGACTTTGGTTTCTTTTGAAAGAAAACATTTTGTTACTTCTCCGTTGGATCTGAGGTCATCTTACTCGTACTGAAAAGTTCCCATCTCCCTGGAGACGACCCTTTCAGGAGCAGGGAGGGGGCCGCGAGACGAGGGCCAAAGTGACCGCAGCCTTTGGGTCACTTTCTAAGGTTTTCAAGTCCCAGAAGGAGGGACTTGGGCAGAAGCATCTAGATCAGAGGTCAGCGGGCTCCGAGCCACGAGCAATCCGCCCGCGCGCCTCCCACCCCCGGGCCTCCCCTCTCCTCCTCTCACTCTCCTCTGACTTCGTTAATTTTATTGAGGGAAACTCACAGCATACAAAAGTGAACCATTTTTAAAGTGCACAATTGAGGGACACGGGGCACAGTCACCAGGGTGTGCAGTCGCCCCCTCCGTCTGGTTCCAGAACATCTCCTTCCCCCAGAGGAGACCATGTGCCGATCGGTCGGTCACTCTCTGTTCCCCCCCAACACGGATTCTGTCTCTGTGGATTTGCTTTTTCCGGACGTTTCACATAAATGAAGCCGTAGGACGTGTGGCCTTTTGTGTTCAGCCTCCTGCACTCTGAGGGTCGTTTGCAAGGCTCACCGTGTGCAGCCCGTGTCCGTGATCCTCTTCTCTTTTCTATATTATCAATATTCTGCTGTGTGGATGGGCCACACGCGTTGGTCCCCTTGTCTGTGGATGGACACTCGGGTTCCCCTCCCTCGAGGGGCTGTGGGTTAACGCTGCCGGGAATCCTCACCCCTCGGCCTCCCTGTTTTCCACTCTCGGGTCGATACCGAGGAGTGAAGCCGATTTCCTCGCTGCTGGACCTGCCTGCTTGCCCTATCTCTCCCCCGCCCACTCTATCTTTTCTGTGCCTCGGGCCACCCTTGGGTGAACTCCTAGGTGGCACTGTTTTGGCACCAACTGTCTCTTGGGCTGGACCCCGAAGAAAGGCCCACAGCAGACAGACAAGCCGGGGACCCTTTTGCTCAGTCCCATGACCTGCCACCCCAGGGGTCCCATACTCATGACCTCAGCAGGTCTCTGTCCTAAGCTGCCATGAGTTCATCGGGAACTCCCAGGAACTCTCCCCAGGGCCCAGCCGGCCCCATGAGCTGCCCAGAGCAGCCCAGGTATTGGGGTAAATTTCACAGTAACCCCAATTCTGAGTCCTCCCAAGAACGTGGGGCTTGCCCCCATTCCCTAATTCCCAAGGCTGCGGACACAAAGCGGTCCCAGAAGGAATGCCTCCCCATCAGCCCCGGCCTGGGTGTCTGGTGCGTCGGCTTCCCCCACCGCCCCCGACCCGTGGAGCGTGGGCACCTCCTTCCCTCCTGTCCTAACGCAGAACGGGCCAGCGTGTCCTCGGGCTGCCACCGGGGCCTCGGGGAGCCCCCCAGGGGTCTGCGTTGCTTCCCAAGACGCTGCTGGAACAGTCCCCTGGGAGCCCCTAGCAGAGACCGTGCCTCCCAGGCAGGGGTGGTAGCCGGGTGACCCCTGGGCCTCTGGCGCCCTTGGTTGTGTTTGTCCCATGTCCCAGCTGGTCCCCGAGCCTTGAGCCCTGGGAAGCCGAGCTGCAGAGCCTGACGCTGCCTTGTCTCCTCCAGGTGACGGCGACATTGTAAATAACATGTACGGGCCGGACCCCGACCTGCTGGCTGGCGAGAGTGCCGAGGACGAGACCGAGGACAGCATCATGTCCCCCATCCCCATGGGGCCGCCGTCCCCTTTCCCCACCAGCGAGGACTTCACGCCCAAGGAAGGCTCGCCCTACGAGGCCCCCGTCTACATTCCTGAGGACATCCCCATCCCACCGGACTTCGAGCTCCGCGAGTCCTCTATCCCCGGGGCCGGCCTGGGGATCTGGGCCAAGAAGAAGATGGAGGTCGGGGAGCGGTTTGGCCCGTACATGGTGGCGCCCCGGGCCGCGCTGAAGGAGGTGGACTTCGGCTGGGAGGTGAGCTCTGTCGTGCAGGGTGACTGATCGCGGCCATTTATCTCGCGCTCCATCTGTTTATAAAGCCGGGTGAGCTGAGCCGCCGGGGGCAGGAGGCTGGGTAGGAGAGAGCGTTCGAATGTCACATTTCCCAGGCTTATTTTATCCTGCGGCTTGCATGACGCGACTCCGAAAACACCAGAGGGCCTCGTAGCTGCCTGGCAGCCCCCATCCGCTGTGCCCGCTCTCTTCCCGGAAATGTGTCTTTAATGAGCTCATGTCTTAAACCCCTCGAGCTTCCCGTCTGGATCTTAGGTGCTAAGGCTGCAGTCTCGGCAGAACCTCAGAGATGGATGGCCTCTCCCAGAACAGGAGCCTCTGCTCCCGGGAAAGCCCCTCAGATGGGGGCCCACCTCCTGGCAGGAGCAGCCAGGGGCAGCTTGTAAAACGTGCCTGGTGGCCGCGCTGCCACAGATGCCCCAGGCACGTCCATGCCAAGGGCCTCCTGCCCGGGTCAGCGGGCTCCCTGAGAGCAGCCCGCGCTTCTCAGACGAGCGGGGACAGAGAGGCGCACCTTGTGGTTAACATTTCCCTGGCGACCTGGGCCTGGCTCGAGGGTCCTGGAGCCCATGTGCGGTCAGGAGAGGGAGGCTGGTTAGGTGGGGGGCGGCAACTGACACCCCCAAAGGCGGCCCTCCCTCTGGAGGTATCCTGCTCGGGCCACGAGCGTCGCTGGGCCCCAGTGGGGGGGCTTTCAGGGTGGTCTCAGAAGGCCCGTGGGCCCCACAGGCGCGCTCTCCCCTCTGGTCCTAGCCTTTCTGCTGGCTCCACAGGGCCGATGCTCGGTGGTATTCTTGGCAGGGACCCTGCCTGGACGGAAAATGCAAATGCCAATGCAGATTCCTTCTGGGTGTTTCACAACTTCCAAAAGTGCTTGGACGGGGGTCAGTTCTAGGAAGGGGCGCGCTGTCCAAGGAGGGAAGAGGGCCTTGTGTGGCCGGCAGCCGTGTCCCCTACAGTGGACCAGGGCAGCGGGGGTCAGGGGAGCCGACTCCCCGCAGCTGCTCCGTGGCTTTGGAGAAGTTCCCAAGCTGTGCGTCTCGGCGTTCTGTGTACAGCAAGGGGCGAATCTGGATCTTTCCCCTCTCATGAGTCTTTACAGCTTGGAAGGCTGCCTTGGAGCCTCCGCTGCTCCCTAGAGATGTGCACGGCCTCTTCCTAACCCCTGGGAAGCTCCTGGACCCCCCGCAGCCCTTGAGCATCTCCCCCGGGCCCGTCAGCTTTGGAAACCCTCCGTAAAGGTCAAAGAGGCTGCCTGAGTCGGTGCACGTGCTGGTGGCAGTGGCCGCAGACCTGAGACCGCCATGCCCTTCACAAGGACACGGGGGTGCCCCGAACGCAGGACGCCCCCGCTGTCCAGCAAGCTGGTGGAGTGTGGCTTGTGGTAGCACATGGAGTGTAGACATCAGGGGACACAGAAGCCCCTACCGGGTGCCAGCTGACAGCCTGAGCTCTGTAGACTTTGAAGGTTTAGAGGGGTAGTGGGTTGACCAGATGGACGGAAGAGCAGGCCAGCCAGAATTCACAACGGTCCAGAGTGGGGGAGGCCGCCGCTTGGCCGGCTGGACCGTGCCCTGCTGTCCCCAGGCGCCCGACGCCGTGTGTGCCTCTCGAGGTCAGGTCACCTGCAGAAGCGGCCGGCCAGGTGGGAGCAAGGTGAGGTGGGAGGTGAGGAGTTGGGAGGTGCGGCCCTCCTGGAGGCAGGTCGTGTGCTCTTCGGAGACCCACAGGGTGGCCCTCGCTGGGCCGAGGAGAGCATCTTTGGACAACGTGACAGGTAAGTGGTTTGGGCTGTTCAGTGGCTTTTTGCAGGCGGCCTGTCCTGTCCTTCCCGCCTGGCTGTTCGGAAGGAATTTGGGGGTGTTGTGTCGCGTGCTCGGAAAGGCCTGGACTATTGAATTAGGAGGCGCCTTCAGATGCTGCAGGGTAAACGGACCCTACGGGTAGTGCGATGGGTGACCTTGAGGCAACCTGGCTCTTGTCTGCTCTGATGCAGGCCTCTGTTTGCTCTATTTTTAAAGAAACAGCCCGTATCGCCGCCGCCCTGGGTGCCGGGCCTGGTACGGGCCGTGGCTCTTATCTGCCCGGTGGTGCCTGTTGACTTTGCGATATCACTTGTCCTTCGTGTACGTGCGGGAACGCTCCCCTCCACGGCACCTCCCCCGACAGCGCCTTGATTCCGGGGCCGTGACCTGACCGCCACCTCCCCCCGGAGCCGGCCGCGTCCACGTCCTCACGTAGAGTTCCAGACGCTCCGGCGGGATCTGACTTTGTTTCCTCGGCGAGTCCGGGCCCTGACCACCTGCTCTGGGCTTCGCGGCCTCCTGTCCCGTCCCGTCCAATGCGGTCGTGAGCAGCTGTCTGTGTCACCGTCATCGTGGCCGAGCCCCAAGGGCAGAATCGGGCTGGAAGGAGGGGGAGGACGAAGTAGGCACCCCGAAAATCAGGGCGAACCCGCTTTTGCTTGAAATAAATCATAAGGTCTAGGTGGTTTCTTTCTAGCACCGTGGGTCTCTGGGGTGGAACTCAAAGAGCCTCACGCGCATCCTGAAACAGGCGACTGATGTTTCACTTTGTTTCTGTGCCCTGCTCGAGTGTGACAGCGTCTGGGCCAGAGGAGCGGCCGGCTGCTGCCCCTTCAAGGGCAGGCGTGGTCCTAGCCTTTGCTCTGCTGCAAACAGGGCTCGAGATTAGGAGCGGAAAGCCCAGCCTCCAGAGCCTGGATCGTTCTGTGGCTCCGGACCGCAGAAGGGTCTCCAGCGAGCCCCGGAGTCCCGAGGTGAGGCCGCTGGCCACGCCCTCATATGCCCCTGCTGGGACGCTCTCCCCGGGCCTGCGGCCAGCTCAGCCCAGAGCAGGCCTGGCGACCAAGACAATCGCTAGCAACACGTCAGGGCCTAAGTGTCACAGCCAAGGAGGCCAGGGCAGACGCAGGACCGCCAGAGGCAGGTCCCAGGGACAATACCCAAAGGCCTGCAGTCCGGTCCCGAGTTGTGTGTGTGTTGATGTTGAATCTCATGCTGGTAATGAAGCTTCGTAAATCAGGTTGATTTGGTTTTACTACAATTTACATGACGTTTAGTTCCCGGAGAAGAAAGAACAGGTAATGACGTTGTAGCGAAGGTGGCAAAGGAGCTCTGAGGAAGCGCCTGGGAGGATCTGGATCCCTGAGGGGCGGAGGGTGGTGGGAGCGTTTTGTGGCCTGGCCGGGCTCGGAGTGTGCTTGCTCCTGTGAGGTCTGGTGTTGGGGTCCAGCAGGAGAGGGGGGTCCAGAGACAGCCCCTTGCAGGCACAGGGTGGGTGTCCCTCGGGGGACGGGCTCAAAATCAAGGTCAAACCGATTATTCCTACCCTCCTTTTGGTACACCATGGAAACAATTTTCTTTCTACCCAGAGAACAGAATTCCTATCGCGGACCATTCCATTGAACTAAAATCCAAGGGTCCCATCTCCTTTTCTCTTTTTGTGGTGCACACGGTTTCCGGTGACACGATGCCTCTGTCCCTGCTGGGGCAGCATGAGTGACCTGGCATTTTCAGGGTCAAGGTGGCAGGAGCAGCCTTGTTTCACGTAGGAATTTTACTTGAGCAAAATGGGGAGGTGCATGTGTGCCCCGCGGCTGGCACCCTCCCCCCTCTGTTCATCTGCCCTTCCTCCCCATGTGGGCGTCAGGAACATTCAATGACTCTAAACCTTCCCCCACTCCCACCGGGTGCTTTGGGGGACACCAGGAAGTGACTCCCTGTCATTTTGGAAGAAAGCACAGATGGGCTCTGCGAGCTCCCCGGACCTGGCAGCCGCATCCTTGGACGCAGATGGGAGCGTGGGGTGTGTGGAAACGGCCCCCGTGGGCTCCATCTCAAAGGAAGGTCGTCTGTCCTCGTGCCCGGGAGGATGCTCGAACTCCCGGACCCCTCCCCCCAGACACAGCCTGCCCAGAATAAATCACCCAGTGATTGCATTTTATTGCCCTGGGGTCTGAAAAACAATGATTTTGATCATTTGTTGAGTAAATCATGACATTTATCATCGTGCTGTTTATTTTGCTAATTAAGAGGTGGCTGCGAGCGACAGCCCAGAGGGAGCTGGGCTGTGGCGCCCTCTCCTCAGAGGCGCCACCTGCCCCCGAGGCGGGGCCCTGCAGCTGTGCTGGTCTCCACGGGGAGGTGGCAGGAGTGGTTTGCACACCGCAAGCACCCGGTTCTGTTTGTTTCCTGGTGCAGCGCTTGTCTCCCCCAGAAAGGCAGGCTCTCCGGTGCCCAGAGCTTTGCCCAGCCTGTAGCTGGCACTCAAGCATCATCTGTCGAAAAAAAATGCGTCTGCCTCTGTTTAAGGAGCTGGTGGAAAACGTTAACGTGAATTGATGGGGCTTCAATTATCTGAAGAACTGACTTGAGTGGATTACCTCATCCCGTTGGCTATGGTTCCTGAATATTAATATACGTGTTCATTTGCTCAATCAACAAATGGCCGTGTCTGGGCCAGGGCCCGTGGGAAGCTCCAGGGTCACAGGGGGAGTTGCCCCAAGGCCTCAGGCTTCCCTGTCTCTCGGGTGCTACCATCACACGGCCCCCAAGCCAGCTCCTCTGGGGTCCAGGGCTCCCCCTGCATGGCTCTGGCGAGGGCCAGGACCCACCGGCCACCCCCGAGGACCACGGGCTGCCAGCACATCCCGAGATGCTAGGGCAGGGGATGTTCCAGGCAAAAGCTGCTACCCAGCCGCGCACGCTCAGATTATGAGACGTTGCTGCTAATGTAAGACTGGCTGAGACCAAATTCAGTGCGACACGGGGAGGGGCAGGAGCTCCTGGGCGGGGCTGGCCTCTGCGCCCTGGCACCTGCCCCAGCCTGGCCGGGAGTCACGTGGGCACCTCAGCGCTGGCCCCAGGTCTCCGTGGGGAACGGGCCTCCACTTCCTTCTTCTCCTGCATTTACACCCTCACGCTCTGGCCTCAAGGACCCTGTCCTCTTTCCTGCTGAACTTACCACACCCCTGAATGTGAGCACGATTCACCAACACCCCGGGGGCTCCCTGCCCCCAAGGCCATCAAGGCCTGGGCTCAGGCAGCAGTGACTCCTGTTATAACCAAGCACCCACCTACCCCTGGGACAGGGTTCCCGAGGCTCTTGGGAATGGGCTTCGCTTCTCTCTAGTCCCTGCCGCATAAGGACCAAACGAGAAATCCCGTCCACCGGGAGACAGACACGTGCTGGACTTGTCACCTGAAAGATCCTGGATGCACCTGGTAGCCCCGGGAGCCTGAGCTTCCCAGCGCCCTGCCCCCTGCACTGACCTCCTGGCGCTGTGGGCGCCTGTCCGGCCTCCAAAGAGCTGAGGCAGCCAGCGCCCCTATGGCCAGGCCTGGCCGTTCCCCAAGGCTCAGGAAGGAGGTGCTCAACCTCCAGGAGGAACAGCAGCAGTGGCGGCTGGTCTGCACCCGCAGGCATGTCATTCGCCAGCAGCCCTGTGGAAGCAGAGCTGGTGTCCAGCCGGCGGGCACCTCCTCTGTGGCCCTGAACTGCCGACAGCCACAGAATCCCCGGCTCTTTCAGCCCCAGCCCACCCGTGGATGGACCTGTGGCCCCAGGACGGTGAGAGAGGAAAGCTGGGCTCAGCAGCCCCCCACTGCTCCAGGTGACCCCGAGAGGAGGGTCACGCAGCCTGGGAGGAGGGACAAGCCCTGGCTCTAGACAGCGTCTGCTAAGTTTGCAGAGCAAAATGTGACAGCTGGTACTTGAAGGTCAGGACTGCCCTTCAGACGTTTCCCGGGCGTCTGAGACCTGAGAGCAGAGGTCTCCATCCGAGAGCCTCACACGGAATCGCCTGGAGCATCAGAAAAGCAGGTGCCCAGACCTCACCCGAGAGACGCCAGGCTTTGGCCAGATGAGGGACTAGCCGTGTCTGTTTTGCCCAGGACTGTCCTGGTTTTGAACCAAAAGTCCCAAGAAACCTCCCTGAGCACTGGGTTTGTGAAAACTTCTAGGAAGTTAGAATGTGCCGTGGGGGTGAGAATAGCCAGTCTGGAAAGAAGAAGCGGGGGATCCTTCCGGACCTCCAGCATCTGCACCAGGGGCCCCGGGAGGCAAGGGGGACGATCTGGGTCGGGTCGCTGGGGGCATCCAGATACTCCGCAGGCGATGCTACTGCGGGGAACGGCTTGTCCCAGAGCCACCCCTGCGGCCCAAGTACAGGTGGCCGTGCTCCGTGCTGCACACACACGAGCACACTTCCTACCCTCTCTCGTCCACGTTCATCCTGGTGCAAGGATCACACTTCAGCCTCCACCCTGAAGCCCGCGGGGCAAGTGCTCTCGGGCCATGCCGAGGCAATGCTTCTTTGCTTCTTTGTTTTTGGGTCTTAGACCATCTTGCTGTGTTTACTCTTGGAATTCCAGCCGTGCGGGAAAGCCTGTTGGGGAAGGGGGCCAGGACCGGTCTCCACTGTAAAGGCTGGGCCTCTTGTTGGTCTGACGGCCTTACTCACAGGGCTTGGTATTCTCAGTCCCCAGTCTTTTCTGTCCTTTCTCTCCGTGGCACCAGGTTACACACTGGGACCATCCCGGCAGCATCCCGCCCCGCAGGGACACGGGAGCCCGGAGTCTCCCTTTACTTTGCCCTCCTCTGCCCAGCCGGCTAATTCACCCCTGACTCTGACCCTCCTTCTGCGTGGTCTGGAATTTTATTTTAGACCTAGAAACATGGCAGGGCCTTTTTGTCCCCCTGGAATGATTTTCTGAATGTGTTTAGGAGGCGTAACGTGTATTCAGGAAGCGTCCAAAGTCTAAGCTGCCGCCCAGTGAATGTTCACACACCGTGGAAACACCTGGATGATAACAGGTTTGGGGACCTCTTCCCAGGCTGTCAAACAGGAATCCGGATCCGACGAGAGGGGCTGTCCTGTGGGAACAGGGCCGAGTGGGAGGCGGCCTGGCTGTGCTTGTGCAGCGGGGCTGGGGACACAGAAACCCATGCCCTCGCGTTTCCTCGGGAACCACTCCCAGCGCAGACCCTCTGCCATCTCTCCCAAGCACCATGACATCAGGTCCAGACGTTTTTAGCCCAAGAATGCCATGAAATCCTGCACTATCTTAGGCCCAGCTCCGAGGCACGGGTATATAAGGAATTTTCGGAAAAAGGAGAGAGAATGACTAAGAATACCTCCCTGGTAGTTCTTCTTTATTTCCTTAAGGGGTAATAACTCAGACACAGTCCAGCAGAGGGTACTTTCTTTAAATAGAGCATTCTGATTCACAAGCGAAAAAGGAAATAAATATTTTCTTTTCATATTCGAGAGACGTCCATGAATACCAACTTCTTAAATGGTATGTTACCATCTGTATCACACACACACACACACACACAGGAACACACACACACTCACACCAGTGACAACAAGCCCGCCCTTACCCTGGAGCAGGCTGCTTGTGAACCAGAGACGTGGAAATAGCCTTGGGGTTGTCAGAAGGGAGCGAGTGGGAAGGTGGAAGGAGGGCAAGATGGCTTCTCCTCCGGGTGGCCGCTCAGCCTCCCCAGGGGACCTGGGCTCAGCCTATCCCACTGGCTCCCAGAAAGCCGGCAAGCATGGGGTGCTCTGTCACCTCTTCCTGCCCTCCCGCCTCCTTTTTCTTTAAGGGAAATGGGGATCACACGTTCAGGGACGATGGCAAGGGCACCTGGGTCCCTGTGCTGGGCGGGACTGGCGAGGCTGGGGCAGGCTGACTGGACAGCTGCTCTGTGGCCCAAAGCGTGGGCGAGAGGGGAAGGCCTGGCGTTCATTAGGCCCCTGCTGTGTGCACACGCTGGCCACGCAAGGCGCTTTCTACTCCGTGGTCCTCATTCTGTCTGTAAGTAGATCCCAAGTCCCAGACCGATGGACCGTAGCAGGGCCTGGCGGGCATTAGTGTCCACCCCTCGGGTGCCCCGCTGTGGAATTCTCTGGACCCCGGAGAGAGCCATCAGCCTCTCTGGAGCCAGGATCCTGATCTGGTCCCAGGGCGCCTGGGGCCTGGCTGGCAGGGGGAGACGTGTTCAGGCAGGAACCATGGGGTCCCCGCCCCAGGCCATCAGCCTGCAAGGCGCAAAGTCCAGGAATCTAAAAGGACATCTTTGCCACCTGCTCACCTCAGGCGTGGGTCCCACGGAGCTGCGGGTCTCAAACGGTCGTGCTGAGGATCCTCCAGTCACCTTCAAAATGCAGATTCGGGGCCCCACCCTTACCTAGTGGGTTAGAATTCCTGACGGGGGTCCCCAGGAATCTGCATTCTATTTAGCAGTGGAAGAGGGGCCACTGGGAGGTCTCCATTCCCGGGTGGAAGCCCCAAGAAAGGGCTTACCGTGGATTTCCCTGCTCCTGCCCCCGCACCCCTCCACCACTGCCCCCAAGCCCGGAGCCAGGCGCAGCCCGGCGGCCCCACTGTCCTCCTGGTGGAGCTCTGGGCGGCAGGTGAGGCCGGGAAGGGGCCCCGGAGCGATCCCACCCGCACCCCGACAGCTGGCCACTGGCACTGCTGTCCTCCGGGGGGGAGCCTGCTGGAGACTGCCCAGGGACCCGACACCCCCCCAAGGGCATGGCCTGATGGTCAAGGTTGGGGCAGGGGGTGCTTCCCGGGCACCGATCGTCTGTGTCACGCCTGGAGATTACTTGGGGCATCACCATTTCTCCCCCTCACTGTGCAGGTGGGAACCCCGAGCCCTAGAAAGGGAAGGGGGTCCCACAGGGTCACATGGTAAGTTAGCACAGGGGCGAGGGACCAGACAGGGAAGCCCCAGGCGGCACCCTTCTGCCTTGCCGCTTACCCCTGTAGTTCCTGCAGCCAACACATGCTGAGAACGGAGACTGGGCCAGCCGCGCTGGCCCCGTGCACCAGCCGCCGCAGTTAGAGCAGCCCCCAGCCCTCGTGGGCGTTCCACCCCCACCACCCGGTCCAGTGGGTGATGGCCCAGGCCCCAGCTCCTCCAGGGAAGCGGGGACCAGTAAGGTGTGGAGTGGCTCAGACGTACCCCTCAGCCTCCTCTGTCTGCACCCACACCGCCGGCCGAGCGGGGGTAGCTCTCAGGTTTGGCCTGGGCTGCCTCTGGCCGGCCCTCTCTGGGCTGAGCCCGCCTCCCCCAGGCAGGAAGCAAGTGGTGGGACCCACCTGCTAAGACTGAGGCATCTGCAGTGTCGCTTATATACACGGAAAGATTATTTCAAGTACTTTCCCAGCAGTGGCCTCGCAGAGAGCAGGACGGGCCGGGAGGGTGGCCCCTCCTGAGAGCCGGCAGCTACTGGCCAGGAGCCTCCCCGGGGACCCCCAGCACGGCCTTGGCTGGCCCATCGTCCACCCCCTCCCTGGGCCTCCCTCCCTGCTGGGTCAGTTGAGCATCCCAGGCCTCGCAGGCCATAAAAGGTCTCCCTGGGTCACGGGACAAGGGCGTGGACCTCCCAGCCAGACCTGCTTATCAAAGGTTCTCTTGGGTTGGGAATTTTTGTGGGCTGGTCATCCCCAGGTTAGGAATGCTCTCAGCGTGTCACAGGCCACCTCGGCCTCAGCAGAAACCAGGGTGATGCAGCCGCTCACCACGCGTCCAGGGGCAGCAGCTGTCGGAGGGTCCCCCAGCAGGCCACCCTCTCCTGCTCTGCTCGGGGCTGGCGTAGGGCTCCCTCCACTCTCTGGGGCCCTGCTGGGCACTGAGATGCAGCTGGGTTTGCTCTGATCGAGGCCAGGTCAGGCCAGGAGGGCCTCTCCGGGTGAGAGGTCAGTCTGGGCGCACGGCAGCAGGCCCCGCGGGACCCCCCGGAGCCAGTGTCCTGGGGCGGCGTCCCGCCCGGCCCTCATATTGCTTAGAGCACAGTGAAGAAAACGTCCTAAAGGTGACGGTTTAAGTCAGCCGACAGGATGTGCATTGGTGTTGGTGGTCGCGTCTGCTCCTCCGCGTGGGAAGATGCTAAGACAGGATGCCCTGTCATCATCATAGGAGCCAGCGTGCCGGTCCCTGCTCACCTGTGTGCCTGTCCCCCTGTGACACGTGCCACCGTGTTTCCAGGGGGTTGGCTTGAAGAGAGGCACCAGCCTCCACAGCAGCGCCCAGGGCACGCGGGGCTCCCGTCCTGCTGTCCTGCTATCCCGGCTGTGCCCCTTGCCCGGCTGCCAGGGCAGGGCCAGGATCACCAGCCCTGAGCGGGCCACGGGAGCACCTTTGTCTGGCTTTCAGTCTGCGTTCCTGCCTTCTGGGCTAATGCCCAGTTTAATTGCACATCCCATTGTGTCATCCCTGTTCAATCATGTTGAACAATACCTACATCCACTCCTTTCCCATTTAGATCTTTCTAAAGTCCATTCCGGCTTATCAGCACAGTCATTTCAGGAGCAGAGCTAAGATTTCTGCCTTTTAGGCCCAAGGCATTGTCTGTCCCCGCGGCAGCTGAGATAAACCCTCACCCAGAACAAAGTCGCAATGACCTTTTACAAGTAGAAGCCGCCTTGTTTCCCTCTAGACTAATTTATCAGCCTTCCTTTCAGCCGGTACTCAGTGGAGGCCCGGGAGAGCACTGCCAAGTGGGGGTGGACGGGTATTAGGACGCCGGCTGGTTCGTTCTCAATGGCGCACCTCAGGGTCCGCGGGGATGGGAACTGTGCGTTGCCGTGGGGAAGGATGGGGCTCGTCAGAGAGGGTGAGGCCTGCAGGGGCGGGGTCCAGGCAAGGTGGCCAAGCCCCCTGCCCTGGCCTCCTTCAGGGCCGAAGTAAAACCTCGTGGACAAAGTATGAGGCACGCTGGACTTAAGTAAAAATAACGGTGATGAAATGGCTGTGGCCCCGGAGCGCCCGGGGGAGGCCGCTGAGCTCTGGGGTGGCAGCTCACAGGTGGACGGGCAGAGGGCGAGGGATGGCTGAGAGGCCGGGGGGGATAGAGGAGGAGGGGGAGGGGGAGGATGACGACGACAGCAACCACAGGGATGGGCCACAAGGACGCTGGGGAGGCAGCTCAGGGAGCGTGAACCTCGTTGCCTTCCTTCGAGGAGGGAGACGGAAAAGGGGTCTGTTTTGCATTTTGATAAAAGCCTTCAGACTCCACTGATTGTATCATAGGGGCTGCCATGCTGAGGGGAACGTATTTGCCTTGTCCATAAAGCCTGCATCGCCATGGGGGAGACTCTCGTGGCACTGACTTGAAAGCTCGTCCAGGGATGGAGGACACGCGGCACCGGGGCTAAGAGGTGGAATCTCCAGCCCACGAGGAATTGACCTGGGCATTCGGGAGGGCAGCCCAGCCTGGGCCTGGCCTGTCCAAGGGCCGCTGGGCCAGCTAAGCTCCCAGTGCCTCTGCTGCTCCCCCGTCAGTCCGGTAGCCCTCAGGGACCAGTCCCTGGTGAGGTCTGGACTCTGGTCTTCACTGGGGCTTCTGAGTCAGCACTGAGGATGCGGGACGGCCCCTTGGAGCAGCAAGCCCTCAAAGGGCCTTGCAGGACTGAGGTTGGTAGAGTCACTAGTTTCTCGGTGACACCCTGGCAGCCCGGACTCCCTGCCTTCTCCCACACTTGCTTCACCCAGACAGACGTACAGTCCACACCAGGCCCCAACCGGAGAGGCTCCTGCGGGAACCCGGGGCCCATTGACAGCCCGAAGACAACACCAGAATTCCCCAACTTTTGAAGGTCTGTCTTGGATTGACCTCCTAATTTAATCCTTCTTGGAACCTAGAATACATTGAAGATGGGCTCACCCCATCAGCTGGCCGGTCAGGCCTAGGGAGGCCTGGGGAGCCTGGGCTTCTGCTCCCCAACAGAGCTGCACGGTTCTCGCAGCCGCTCCCTCGTGTGGGTCCTCCGTGCTGGGACAGGGGAGGCTGATTCTCCAGCTGGACCCACTAGGATGGGGCACGTCCTGCTCTGGGTCAGCACCTCCTACCCGCTCGTGCCTCCGCCTTTACTGAGTGTGGCTTCCCAACCCATCCGAGCTAGTGCGCTGGGTCCGGAGGATTCCCCACCTCTGCACCCTGGGGTTGAGCCCAGAGCACTGACCCCAGCACCTCTGGCTTCCTTGCTTTAGCTGTGCCTGTCCAGGTCCACGGAAGTCACACATCCACCAGGCAGGGCTCCCTGCAGCGAGGGGCCCACTGCCCTCTGGGGCTCGGCTGTGCTAAGCCACCCCCGCGCCCCGCCAGCGCCCTGTGCCTCCCGGGTGGAGGTCGGAGGTTGGGAGGGCTTTCCGGCTGCCCCCTAGAACATCAGACTCCTGCTCCCAGACTGGGATTTGCTCTTGTCACCTGTTTCCAGTAAACAGATGCGTCCCTCACGCTGGGAGAATCCGGCAGACGCGGGGACGTGCAGGGAGACCTGGCCAGGCTGCTGGCTGCCTGGCCCTGCATGAGTTGGGGCAGTTCTTGAACCCTTTACCTTCAAGGGCCTTCAAAGCCCCAGGACGGCCAGGACCTACCATGCTGTTATCAGGATGGCATCACCCCCATTAACGCTGAGTAGATGAGGGTTAGAATGGCCGCATCCAGCCTTCTCTTGTTGTTCCTTTTAAACATCAGATAAATTCATGAGGTTTTCTAAGAGGCAGCATACAGGTTACCGAGATGTCTGTGTCACGAGGCGGGGGGGAGCCGTGCCGTGGATGGAGACCCGCGCAGCCAGCCCCATCTCTGGGCCTCGGTTTCTCCACTTGCTAAGCAAGGATTGAAGTGAATTGTCCTGAAGGCGTGTGTCATTTGAATACTCTGGTATTCACCTTTGAGAGGTGGGGAAGTGGAGAGTGGGGGAGAGATTTCTTTGCTGGATCTGGGGGGAAGAGAAAGTGAGTAATTTTTCACTGGACGTCCCTCCACCACCACGTGGTGGTTAAATTTCCGTAGAACTCGTTCTCTCTCTTTCCACCGTGAGCTGAAATGCACGCGAGTCTTCTCAGCCTTGGGAACTGCCTCGCTGGAGGACCCGAATGTGCCCCTTTCAGGGGACCCCTTGGAAATAAGAAACGCCTACTTTCAATACATTCAAAACACAGGCCAAGATGCGTGGGCCCCACACGGCAACCTTTGCATTTACGTATTCCTGTAAAGTCTGCTCCCTGGGATGGGCAAGGCTGGTACATCCTCTGGACTGAAGGGTCAGCATGGGGCCCTCAGCGGCTCCAGCCCCAGCACCTGGCCCCTGTCTCTCCGCACAGAAGCTCTGCCCCCCTGACGGCCTTCTCATCTCTGTTGAGGTACCCAGCCTTGAAGCCACAGGGATGCATGGAGGCATATGCGTACCGTCTCCCTCCCACCTCCTCCTGAGCGGTGCGGAAAGCCACATGCTGGTTTGCTCACCAAGTTCTCCGGGAGGTTACGCAGAAGCAGGGGGCTGGGCGGGGTCTTTAGTAGGTACCCCTCAGACGACTCCACCCCACTCCTCAGACACTGGATTTAGCAAACAATGAGGACTTGGAAAATAAGGATGTGACGGCCAAGGCGGCCTTGGTGAGTTCTCCCTGTACAATCGGCCAATTGGTCGATTGGATACTGAATGTTTCTGAACGCAGGGCGCGTGACAGTAAGGAGGTAGCTGCTGCGCCCAGAGCTGCCCGCGCTGGGCCCTAGGGCTGTGGCAGCAAAGTGCCCGCGATGGGCAGCTTCACCCAGACACCCTCTCAGAGTCTGGAGGCTGGCTGGCGGTCCCAGATCAGGATGTCGGCAGGGCCGTGGTCCCTCCGCAGCCTCTCAGGGGGGACCTGTCCCCGGGGCCCACCCACCCCGGCATGACCTCATCTTAACTAATTACATCTGTAAGCGTTCTATTTCCACATCAGGTCACATTAGGAGGTGCTGGGGTTAGGACTTCAACTATGAATGGTGGGGGGATGACACAATTCAGCTCATAACAGACCCTCAGAGAGCAAATACCTGCACTGAGTCATCCCCAGGTGTTGTAGGAGAGGAACCAGTGGTGACGCACACCCGGTGCCGTGTCTCTGCGTGGATGCTGGTGCCCAAACTCACCCGGCCAGGTCTCCTCCTGACACCAAGAGGAACCGTGCCTGTGTTGGGCGCATGAGGGGTGGGGACCCAGGAGGGCTTTAGTTGATGACAACCTTGCTAACCCAAGTCAGAGCCCAGGGTTGACATTTTTAGCCAATTCCAACGTCTTTCTTTCGAAGATCACAGCAGTGGAATAAACATGGGGATTGGGTTGACCACTCTCCGACACCCGCCTCGTCTGAGCCCCGTTGTGCGTGCGCACGTGTGCGTGTGGGTGTGCGTACGAACTCCGTGAACCTGCGACGGAAAAAACCAGAGGGAACGTGGCTCCCTGCAGGCCTTGGGACGCTTTTTCTTCAAGCAGGAGAGATTGGCTTGGGGGTCAGAGATGCAGTGTCGACATTCAGAAGAAAGCCGTCATCGGGACCAAAGCTCTAAGACATCCCAAACCGGCCCCGAGGCAGTGCTGACGCCTCAGGAGCAGCTGCAGGCCTCGGCCACCTCGCCGTCCCAGGAGGACAGCGTGGGCTGAGGTCGGGACAGCAGAGCCTGGCTGCCCGCCTATGCCTGGTCTTCACGTTTTCTGCGAGGCCAGTGCCGGTTCTGCAGCACGAGTGTGACCTGAGCCCGGGTCGGCTGACCCGGCGCCAGGCTCTCCCCCAAGGGCCCTCCGCAGTCCGGTTCAAAAGGAAATGGTTAAAAATGAGCGGCTGGCAGGGAGGAGCGGGGAGGACAGAAGGCCCAGCAGTTGGCTAATTGGAGAGCGGACCCGGCCGAGGGGAAGCCTGCACCCCAGACAATGTGCTCCCGGGTCGGGAGCTGGGAAGGCCTGGCGGGATTGTCATTGAATTAGTTGAAGTCAGAGCCCCCCTGAATGCGGGAAAGAAGGAAAGGGGAAATGAAGGCCCGGGTATAATGCGGCCTAAATGAGGGGCCCCATTCACAGCCCATGAAAAGGCTCGGCTTCCTTTCTTGGGGAAAGAGGAGGCCAGTTCACTTTTGTCTGGCTGGGGGCGGGGGCTGCTCCAGGAGGGTGTACTTACCTACAGCCAGTGACAGGAGGGTTGGGGGACGGGAAAATGGGGCATTGAAAATAATCCCCAGTGCCAGCAGTGGGATGACAGCGGACACAATCGCTGGGCACTCATCAAGGGCCTCCAGAGAGTCCCCGTCTCCTGCGATCTCCTGGGACCGTGGGCCGTGTCACCCGGGTTAGTGGGGCCGTGGCCGCCAAGGACGCCTGACCGCAGTCGTCTGGCAAGGCCATTTGATTTCTGTCTCCACTTAAAATTTCGAGGTTTAATATGTGCTTTGGTGGCCGACTGGGTATGCAAGAATATATCTTAATAGTTGAATTAGAGAATAATGTTATTGGAAATAGCAACTAAACGCGTGAAATACAGAAATGGACCAGCCGGAAACTTGACCAGCCAACCGAAAGTGGGAGGGGGAAACATACAAGTTATGTAAAAACTAAATACTTAACGAAGTGCTGCGCTCAGTAAATATTTGTTGAATTCACACATTAATTAATTTTCCAGATGAGATTTTCCTAATCCGTTTTCTAAAAAGAATAAGAATTAGGAACGAGGCAGGATCTGATTCTCAGGCAGGCCTGGAGGAGATGAAAGGAAAGTGGTATGTGTGAGGTTTTGGGGGCTGGGGTGCCTCTGGGGGGAGCCGAGGACAGGCTGGCTCGGCCCCTGGTAATTGCCCACTTGGACAAGCTGATTTGCTATTCACGGTCCCCCACAGCGAGGGGAGCCGGCTGACCATTGCCCACTCTACCCTCGGAGTGTGGGCCGCATGTGCCGGATTAGCGGCCGGAATCTCGGGGTCCCGTGCAGTTAACCCTCTCGTAGGGGAACCGAAAGCCTGGGGGACGCAAAGGGCCCCGACTCCAGACTTCCAGGGCTTTGCAGAGAGCGAGGTGCACAGCCGCCACCCCTGCCTGGTCCAGCTGGGCCCTGACCAGCCCACGATGAGGCTCGCTTTCCCCAGGGGTTCCTGGAGTCGTGGACCGGTTCACAGCACCCCACCTCGTTCGTGTCCCTGACGGCACCAAGCAGCACCGCTGTCCCAAGTCTCTCAGCAAAGGCGCCTTGTCGGGGGTCACAGAGCTGCCGATGGTGGCCTTTGAGAGCCCACTGACCCCCACAGACCTGAGCCCGGTCACACCTCTCCTGTGTTGACCCCGAAGGGCTGTCCGGTGAACGTGAGGGGGTCCCCGAGCGTCAGTGCCCGAGAGTGGGTGTTTAGGAATGGAATCGGGCTGTTGGCGCGCTGCCTTCGTTTCGGGGTGTCACGGGTAGTCTGGCTGTGCCACTGCTCCCTGGGGCCCATGTGTCCCTCCCGTCCATGGAGTGGGGGAGGCCTGCCAGGTGCCCGTGCAAGAACGATGCCCGTGTAGACGGCAAGTCCTGGCCCTTTCAAGGTGTCTCGGGGCCTAGCCTCACAGCCCCTGTTCCAGAACGCTCACGAGCTCCTCAGCACAGAACTGTGGCAGAGCGCGAGCATTTTCGACGGTCTCTGATTTTACTGTGCAGCTTTGGCTGGAAGCTGGGGAGAAAGCACAGCCGTGCCCGAGTCCCAGGCTGAGCGAGGCTGTTTCCAGGGGAGGCTGCCGGGTGGGCTTGGACCTGTGCCCTCGGGGACGAGCAAGCACACGTTTATTGGCAGCGAGGCACCCGGGGACCCTTGCATGTCTGGTGTGGGGAGTGGGAGGGCCCCTCGGCAGGGCAGAGACCTGGCTGCTGTAGGAAACGGCAGGTGTACCGTTCGTTTACTTTCCTGTGGACCATCAGTCTGTTTCCTGAGCAGCAGTAAGGAAACAGCTCCAGGGGAGGCGAGGTGACTGGAGTTGGGGACTCCAACCCCCTGCAGGGGCTCCTCGAGCCCGGGGTCTGGCCCAGGAAGCGAGGACCCTTCTGAGTCGCTGAGCAGCCCACGTGGGGGTGCACGGAGGAGAGCACGCCACCTGTGTGTTCCACCGTACGCCAGCTCCCAGGAAGGCAGGCAGGGCCCACAGAAGGCCAAGGAGCCACCGGCCAAGTCAGGACCCAGAGCCTGAAGGACGGTGTCGGTGGAGGAGGCTTTCAGGCAGGTGGACGCGTCCACACAGGGGCCAGTGTGCCAGCCCCGCCAGCTTGCGCCTCCAAAAGAACTTCCCAGAGGCTCTAGCCCAGCGCATTAGCCCCTTGTTAGGCCTGGGAAAGAAATTCGCAGTTACAAAATGCAACGTCATTTCATTAATTCCACCCCTCCAAGTGCCCCTGCTGTGTGAGTGCCCTGGGTGGAGGAGCCCAGTCAGTTTCCTTTTTTTTTTTTTTAACATCTTTATTGGAGTATAATTGCTTTATAGTGTTGTGGTATCTTCTGCTGTATAGCAAAGTGAATCAGCTATACGTATACATGTATCCCTGTATCTCCTTCCTCTTGCATCTCCCTCCCACCCTCCCTATCCCACCCCTCTAGGTGGTCACAAAGCACCGAGCTGATCTCCCTGTGCTATGCGGCTGCTTCCCACTAGCTATCTATTTTACGTTTGGTAGTGTATATATGTCCTTGCCACTCTCTCACTTTGTCCCAGCTTCCCCTTCCCCCTCCCCGTGTCCTCAAGTCCATTCTCTACGTCTGCGTCTTTATTCCTGTCCTGCCCCTAGTTTCTTCAGAACCTTTTTTTTTTTTTAGATTCCATATATACGTGTTAGCATATGGTATCTGTTTTTCTCTGACTTACTTCACTCTGTACGACAGACTCTAGTTCCATCCACCTCACTACAAATACCTCAATTTCGTTTCTTTTCATGGCTGAGTAATATTCCATTGTATATATGTGCCACATCTTCTTTATCCATCCATCTGTCGATGGACACTTAGGTTGCTTCCATGTCCTGGCTATTGTAAATAGAGCTGCAATGAACAGTGTGGTACATGACTCCTTTTGAATTATCGTTTTCTCTGGGTACATGCCCAGTAGTGGGATTGCTGGGTCGTATGGTAGTTCTATTTGTAGTTTTTTAAGGAACCACCATACTGTTCTCCATAGTGGCTGTACCAATTCACATTCCCACCAGCAGTGCAAGAGTGTTCCCTTTTCTCCACACTCTCTCCAGCATTTATTGTTTCTAGATTTTTTGATGATGGCCATTCTGACTGGTGTGAGGTGATATCTCATTGTAGTTTTGATTTGCATTTCTCTAATGATTAATGACGTTGAGCATCCTTTCATGTGTTTGTTGGCAGTCTGTATATCTTCTTTGGAGAAATGTCTCTTTAGGTCTTCTGTCCATTTTTGGATTGGGTTGGTTGTTTTTTTGATATTGAGCTGCATGAGCTGCTTGTATATTTTGGAGATTAATCCTTTGTCAGTTGCTTCATTTGCAAATATTTTCTCCCATTCTGAGGGTTGTCTTTTCGTCTTGTTTATGTTTTCCTTTGCTGTGCAAAAGCTTTTACGTTCATTAGGTCCCATTTGTTTATTTTTGTTTTTATTTCCATTTCTCTAGGAGGTGGGTCAAAAAGGATCTTGCTGTGGTTTATGTCATAGAGTGTTCTGCCTGTGTTTTCCAGAGATAAACCCATGCACATATGGTCACCTTACCTTTGATAAAGGAGGCAAGAATATACAATGGAGAAAAGACGGCCTCTTTGATAAGTGGTGCTGGGAAAACTGGACAGCTACATGTAAAAGAATGAAATTAGAACGCTCCCGAATGCCGTACACAAAAAGAAACTCAAAATGGGCTAAAGACCTAAATGTAAGGCCAGTTTCCTTTTGAGCAGCTAGCTTTACGATCTCAGTGCCTTTGGCCTCCGCGCTTGGTGCAGATACTGACGCTTTGCTCCCACGGAGGCCACTGTGCTTCCATTGAGAGTTTCAAGGGGGAAGCAAGTACATTTGGAGTTCAGGGTCGCTGGGCAGAGCTAGCGTAGGAGCGCACGCTGCTTTAAGGCAGCTGCCTTCAGATTTAGTTATGATCCCTGCTTGTGGGCAGCAACCGCCGGAAGGCCCTTTGCCCGATTCACTGGCCTTAAGGCTGCGTGGCCTCAAGACCCGTTTCCACAGCCCTGGATGCAAATCCTGGCTCTGCCTTGAAAATGTCACTCCACCACCGCCCCCAGCCTCAGTGTGCCTGTCTGTACAGGGATCTCAGCCCCTCGGGCTGTTGCAGTGATGGGGACTGTGGAGGGGACGTTCTGCCCTGCATGTCCCACGTTCAGAGGGCCGGTCCCTCTGCAGCCCGTGGGGGTCCCCACAGTCAGGTTGTCTGTCCTAGGGGCACCAGCCCAAGGGGGGGCAGGGGCAAGTGGCGTGACCCCCACAAAGGCATTTCTGGCTCCGTTGGCTCTTGGGGCCTGGCACTCCCTGCAGTGGGCGACAAAGGATGTTTAGTTGGCTGGACGCCAGGAGCATCCCCAGCCCGATCGTGACGACCAGGTGTCTCCAGACATTGCCGGTGTCTCCTGGGCAGTGGGAACCCCCAGTTAAGAACCACAGGACTTAAGTAGGAGCCCGTGAGCCCCCTATTCCGGCTTCTTCCTCTGGAACAGTTTCCTGTGGTGCCCTCCGAGACCTTTGTCCTCTGCCAGGACCAGGTGCCCACAGGGGACCCGCGAGGCTTACAGGCTCCCGGGGGCCCAGGCGCCGGCTGCGTCCTGCTCTGCCCTGACCCGCGCCTCAAGCCCCGTCCTGCCTTAGCCCTCCTCAGATCTCCTACCGTGTGCCTGTTCCTGCCCAGTGGCCAGCACCAGGAGAGGAACGTGTGCAATCGGCCCCTTTGAGGCAGGATCTGGGGGTGACGTAGCTGGTGGGCTCAGGACCAGGCTGGGGGGTCTCGTCCACACGGCCTCTGGCCTGGGCATCACCTGTTCTCTATTCGAAGGGTCTGGCCGGTTTGGGGGCCCCCAGGTTTGTCCTGAGGCTGCAGTGCAGGCATCCAGGAGAGCCCAGCTGAGACACGGAGAGAGCAGAGGAGGGGCCTCTTCCTGCCCCTTCTACAGCCTTCTGTCCGGCCCTGAACAGGGATGAGCTTGTGATCCAGCCTCTGGGTGGCTGAGCAGGCCGCAGGCCCTGGAGCGGCTTCTCCAGCCCATCCAGACCCGGCCTGGGTCACCTGGACACACGCCACCGTGGCTTCCCCGCCAGGACCCCCACACAGAGGCAGAGGCTCTTGGTGATGGAAGGAGCTGGTGCGCTCTGCGCAGAACCGTTTTGCTCTCGCCTCAGCAGGCATTCACGCTCTTATGCGGGTCGGGGTGGCATCTCCACAGTCTGGGTGACTTATTCCAGCCTTCCTTGTGCTTGGGGGCTGGGGAGCGGCCTTGGGCATAACTCTGGGGAATCTACAAACACAAGGGCATCTTGGGAATTCCAAGAGACTCAGAAGGGAATGATCGGGGCTACGCTCGCTAGGGGAGGACTGACATTGGGTGGCATCTGGTGGCCTTGAAGGTCTTAGTCAAAAGTATGGGAGTGTTTTGGCTCCAGTGACAAGAAAAATGAATGATAGATCTGGGAAAGGCTCATGCCGGAGTAGGAAAGGGACAGGAAGTTCAGGACCTGAAATAAACCTTCGACTGGGATTCACCAAGCATGGCCACACTTAAAGCCACAGGAGTCCAGGCAACACCCTGCATTCCACAGCAGAGAATACAGCTCCACTGTGGCCCGTCCCCGGGTGCTGACGGGTTGACCCAACCTCCACACCTGCCCCGTCATGACCTTGGACAGACTGGAGGCAACCCAGGCTCCCTTTTCCTGGGGAGGTTTGGAGAGGTGACTTCCATAAAGGGCTCCCTTGGGGGCCAGACCAGCAGCGATGAGCATGGAGTGGCTATAGCGGCCGTATTCCCTCCACACGTTTCAGCTGACGGCACCCCAGGGGCGGGGAAGCCGGGCACCCAGGGGAGCTTCCTGGGACCCCAGGTCAGGAGCCTTTGGCAACACCAGTTTACTGCAAGTGCACCTTTTGCTTTGGGGTTTTCCCTGGCAACTGACCCCAGGAGACTCAGCCCCACCTACCCCAGGCAGTACCCTCCCCGAGTTCTGGGCCACAGATGTGTCTCGCGGCCCAGGACTGTCTTCAGAATTTTCTAAACTGGCAGAAAAAGAGGATCTGGCTAAGGCTGATGTTCTAGAAAAGTATCTGCCACTAGCTGCCTTCTACCCTCCCTGGCTAGTGAGGAGTCCCGAAACGTTCCCTGTCGTTCATTCTCCTGCCAGCCCACTAGCAAAGTCCTTATTTCGCACAGGAAATAGTGTCGCACTTTCTAGAGACATTTACACGAAGGACCTCTGACACTTTAAGGCTACCTTTCTTTCTCAGCCACAGAAAATCAGCGATTATTAGTATCATCTTACTTAAAAAAGTAACCCAGGTGTGAATGTCTAGAAGATGAATATATTGATTTATTCGATCAGAAGATAGTGCTTTATATGCAGCATACAGGCAGTTAAACGTCGTTGTTGTGGGCTTGCGGCTGGCTAACGGCACGGGCAGTAGGGCTGGCTTCCAGGTGACATTGTCTCTGTGACCCGTTCAGCTCTGAGCTATTGCCATGAGGAATGTTCTTCCTGTGTCAGATGGGGAAACTGAGGCCCAGGAAGGTGACCCCTCCTGCAGACACAGGAAGAGGCTGGGCAGACTCAGAATCTAGGTCAGAGCCCAGACCTGCAGGCAGCCCAGTCCAGGGCGTCACAGGAGACTCTCAGAGGGGTGTGTGTGTGTGTGTGTGTGTGTGTGTGTGTCTGTGCGCGCGCGTGTGCGTGCGTGTTTGACATTCAGGTCCAATTTCAGTAGCTTAAGCCACATGATAAGGCGGATAAAATATTTCCTAGACATGGTCTAAAGAACAGATACCATATGCTAAGTTTAAGGGATCAAAATCCAAGAGAATTTGCCGTTGAATGTGTGCCCTGGATTCAAGGGGCTGGAAAGGGATATTCTTTTTTTTTTTTTTAATTTACTTCATTTAAGTATGGTTGATTTCCAATGTTGTATTAATTTCTGCTGTACAGCAAAGTGATTCAGTTGTACATATATATACATTCTTTTTCATATTCTTTTCCATTATGGTTTATCACAGGATATTGAATATAGTTCCCTGCGCTCTACAGTAGGACCTTGTTGTTTATCCATTCTGTATGTAATAGTTTGCATCTGCTAATCCCAACTCCCAGTTCATCCCTCCCCCACCCCCTGCCTTGGCAACCACAAGTCTGTTCTCCATGTCTGTGGGTCTGTTTCTGTTTCGTAGATGAGTTCATTTATGTTATATTTTAGATTCCACATATAAGTGATATCATATGGTATTTGTCTATTTCTTTCTGACTTACTTCACTTGGTATGATAGTCTCTAGGTCCATCCATGTTGCTGCAAATGACATTATTTCACTCTTTTCTGTGGCTAAGTAGTATTCCATTGTGTGTGTGTGTGTGTGTGTGTGTGTGTGTGTGTACACACCACATCTTCTGGAAAGGGCTATTCTTGACGTCTAGGTACATATGTGTTTATCTAGTCATTCATTAGATATTTATTCACTCACTAGATGTATACTCCTTTGTTCACTTGGATACTTGTTTATTAACTTACTAGTGTATGTTGGTTTACTTACTCATCAGGCATTTACTTATTTTATTGGTTCATTAGACGTTTGTTCGCCTGTTCAGTCACTCCTTAGGTGTGTGTATCATTCAGAGGCTGCCGCCTGCCAGGTACCGAGCTGGTCACCGTGAGCCCCTGGGTCGCGTTGTCAGCACTGATTTCTTTCTAAGTAGAACAATCAGAAGTAAGTGTGAGTCTCTCCCTGGAAACGTCCACCTCAATCCCGAGATGAATAAAGGGTCGGCTTGATGGTGTGTCTCTTCGGCTTGATGGTGTGCCTAGTTTGCCAGTTTCGGAAGCCGTGGACTTGATCTAGTTTTAAATGAGCTCTTGGTGGGCCCCTAAGGAAAGACGGGTCTAGCGTGAAATGAAATGTCTTGGTTACGTCGGGGCGTCAGTGGGTTCAGTGTTGGAAACGAGTGTGGTTTGGCTCCGCTCGTCTCTCCGCTCTGAGATGCTGGGACACTGTCCCCCGGGCCACCCTTGTCCTTGCTCTTCTGGGGCCTGCTTGAGGCCATTCGCCACGGCCGTGGGAAGACAGGGCTGGCCACCCTCCATGCCCCACTCCACCCGCGGGGCTGCTTACCCCAGCATCTCAGCCAGCAGCCAGCCTTGGTTCTTGGAGAGCAATAAACCTGCAGGAAGTGGCACAGGGTGCCTCCATGGGGTGTGTGCTTGTGTGTGCGTGTGCGTGTGTGCATACTTGTGTGTGCATGTATACGTGCTTGTGTGTGCACGCATGTGAACCTGTGCATATGCTTGTACATGTGTGTGCGTCCATGTTTTGTGTGTGCTTGTGCATGCATGCGTGTGTACTTGAATGTGTGCATGTGTGTATGCTTGCATGTGTGCTTGTGTGTGCATGTGTGTGAGCATGCATTTAAACTTGTATATGTGCGTGTACGTGCATGTATGTGCATCCATGTTTGTGTGCGTGTGTGCTTGTGTGTGCACACAGTGCTCACACGCGTGTGCTTGTGCATGTGTGCATACTTGAATGTGGGCATTTGTGCACTTGTACGTGCACACATGTGTGCCTGTATATGTGTTGGTGTGTGCATGCATACTTGTATGTGTGCTTATGCATGTGTATGTGCTTGAATGTGTGTGTACTTGCATGTGTGCTTGTGTGTGCATGTGTACGTGCATGCATGTGCGTGCAGACTTGTGTGTGTGCGTGCATGGGTGTGATTGAGTGTGTGTGCATTGCAGGCACGCATGTGTGCTCGTGCGTACGTGCATACTTGAATGTGTGCGTGCTTGCGTGCCGTGACTGGCAGCCAGGGCCTGAGCGTGAGTGTGCAGGCGGCGAAGGTGTGCGTCTGCGGCTCTGTCCCCTCAGAGCGCCTCGCCGCAGTGGGCAAAATGGACGACCCGCGAAAGGGAAGACAGTAAATAGCTTCCTACCTTGCCCCGATAATGGGCGCGCTCTGTGGATTGATTAGCGCTCACGTTGCCTCTGGACGTCAGCTTGGGAGTGACAGTAACAAGCCTCCCGAGGGCTCCGCTAATTTGCACCCCATTCACCACCCCGTGAAAACCCATCAGAGCTGCGGAAGAGCTGCGCGCTCGACCTCATTCAATGGGGGCGATCGCTGGGAAAGGGGCCAGTTTTCACAAAGCCCAAAAGAGCAAATTGGCGGAAGCTTTGTTCTTCCTTTTCCCTCTCCCTTTTATGCCGTCTTGCACTAGTTAAGCTTCTCATTTGTCCCTGCCGGGGCTCAGGGCTTGGGTCACCCTCCGGCTGCCTTTTCAGGTGATCTCGATGCCCCCCCAACCCCAGCCCCAGCCCAAGTGGAAGGTGGGGGCAGGGTGGCCTGAGGTGGGGACACCGCAGGAATCTGGGAGTCCAGGCTGGGACAGGGCGGGGCTGGCCCCTGCTGCGGACGCCCTAGGCGGGCCGAAGCCTATCCGTCCCTCCATCCTCGTGGGGTGCCCCCCCCACCCCGAGGTCCTGGCTGCAAATCCCTGCACTGCCGGAGTCTTGAAAGTTGGAGCGAAGGGCGGCTTGTCCTCTGGCCCCGAGTCGCTGCTGCCTCACTTACCCCAATATATGGGCTCCACGCAAATTAAAATTAACCAGGCAGTGTCCCTTTGGCTCCCGCCCAACGTGTGCTGTCCCGTGGCCCTTACGCCTGGCTCTGTCACCACCCCCGGCTCTGTGTCCTCCCCATGAAGCTCAGCGTCAAAGGGGCCGTTTTCAAGTGCCCGGCCCTGTAAGGGATCCTCTCCCTCATTCCTGGGACGGGGTTCGCGGCCATTTGCTTCACTGGATTTCTCGCCCCCTGCACCCCACCCCGGCAGCACTGTTTTAAAAGGTCTAACCAACAGAGCTGCTGGCGGGGGACCTGGAGGAACTTCCTGCAGTAGGACGATGTCACCTGAGGAAGGAAGGGGTGCCCCCCTCCCCCCGTCCACTTGCCACGTGCTTCCCTGGGAGGCCTCGCGGAAGCCTCCGCCAACCCCATCCTCCACACTGGCAGCGCCTGCTTTGCCAGGAAGGGGCCACCACCGCCAATGGCACCAACAAACACAGATTTTTGGATCCCCAAATTAGCCGGTAATAAGGAGGGAAAAAAAAGAAAAACACTCAAATCTTTATGAATTAAACATAGCAAATCCATCAAGCTGTAGATATAACCACGTTTGCTTCATTTGCTGACACAGCCCCCCCGTACTTTGCTGGGGGGCGTGGGGCAGGGCCCCGGTCGTCAGCCGCTGTAATTATAAAATTGTGATGGCTGTAATTTGCCACTCAGGACTGTCACCGGCTGGGAAGCCACAAGTGGGCCGGTGGTGCCCTGCAGTTCAGCTCTTAGGGTGATGGTGTGCGGTCCCCTGGAGGGGGTCTGTGCTCACCTCCCTCGGGGAGCGGGCATCTGAACGTGGGAGGAATGGCCTGGGCCGAAGTGTGGGTCGCTACATGCAAGCTTGGTCCGTGGCGTGCTCTAAGCACCTTGTGTTCTAACCGAGTGTTTCCCCAGGACGCCAGGAGGCAGAGCAGCTCCCAATCGGATCCACTCTGTCCAGGTGGGGAAGCGGGGTTTCCGGGACGCCGTGTCCACCCGAGGTCACCCACAAACAAGGTCACAGCCAGGCTGTAGACCGAGGACTCACAAGGCCAGGCGGGCGCCCTCCCACACGACCTCGCCGCCCCCCATTAATCCTGCGATTCCAGATCATTATCAAGGCCGCTCGCCCGGTCCATTAATTCAGAAGCATGCAGAGCAGAGGGAGTGGCCGGCGAGCTGAACGGAACGGCCGGGGGCGCTGTGCCTGCACACGTGTCTGAGTCTCGTGGCCACTCGGTCACATTGGTCTGGAACCCACGGTCATGCCATCGCAGCCCCCTTTTCTGCGCGATGCACAACCGGCCCCGGGGCCAGGGGGGTCAGCATCACCCAGTGAAAGCGTTTCCCCGTAAAATGTTTCTTCCCCAGGGAGAGCACGGGCAGGGGAAGTGGTTTCCCTACTAGATAGGCGTCTCCTTCACTCTCCTGTCGGACAGAAACCAGAAACTTCTAGGCCTGCGGAGGGCACACACCTGGCAACTCCCAGCCCCACCTCTGTATGTCCAAGCAACAACGCCTTTGTCAGGCCGAGCAGAGCAACGGCGGCTTTTAGGAGCTGATTCCCAAAGCGGGAGCCCCAGTCGGGCTCGCTGGGCCCCGAGACCGTGGCAGGAGTCACCATGACACCATCCTGCGGAGGCCAGAGAGGTGGCCCCCAAAATGGGAGCATCTTCAGAGGTGGGCGCTGTCTCCAGACTCTTTCTTCATCCGCATAGCGTGTCAGGCCCTGGCAAGAGAAACACCGCAGCCGGGGAGAGGGTTGCAACAATCTTGACCTTGGCCAAGGGGACCCCAGCCCAAGCTCTGCTGCAGACCTGCCCTTTCACCGGCAGAGACCCTGGCGTGGCGCCCTGGGTGTCTGCCTCCCGGACCTTCCCTTCGGGCCCTCAATCTGGGAGGTCAGCAGCGGCAGGACTAAGCCCCGGGGCCTCTGTAGGTGGATTACACAGTTGGTTGTTGAAGGCATTCATTTCAGCCGACTGGGCTGTCATCACGAGGCCACTCAGTGACACCATCCCGTCTGCTGACCGTCACCTCCGTTGGTCCTGAGGGTCCGTCCTGAGCTCACGGTTGAGGGATCAGGCGCAGGTGGTGTTTCCTATTACAAAAATAAGTAGATAAACAGGGCAGGAGGGGATGGACTAGGGTGAAGTGGGATAGCACAGAACAGAAGAGGCCAGACCCGTTTTGGGGCTGGCACGTATGCGTGGCCCGTATCAGGGAGAAAGGGCCCATCTCGTGGAGACTCATCAAGGCCTAGCCGTGGCCACGGTCCACTGTGACCCCTTCGGAGGCGCGCTCTCTGGGCCAGCCCCCCTTAGCTGGGGGGCAGCGTGTCTGGGAGGGTGGGAGCCGGCCGGCAAGGGCAGGTTGGCTGCACTGCCCAGTGTCCCCGGCACATGGATCTTGGCTCGCTCGCCCTCCCCAAGCAGATGGAGGACCTGGGCTCCCTCCCGGTGCCCTGTCCTCAGAGGACCCTCCGGTGCTGGGGTCCCCCCGCTGCCTTTTCCCACTGGGCGTGGAGGGGTGGCCGTGGCCTTCTCCTGCCAGCCCTGCCCTCCGCCTCGGGGTGCCCTCGGGCCCTCTGATCCCCCCTTGGCTCTCAGAGATTCTGCCCGTGTCCGCACCCTCATTAATCAACGTCAAGCACGGCATCACCAACAAGGGCGGCATTCTTCCGCAGCCCTTCAGCCGCATACATCCCATTGTCCCGGCCCGATTCAGATGGCAAGAAAACAGCCTATGCAGCACATAAAAGAGATGAGACAAAAATGAAAAGAATCGAGGGAGAAAAAAGAGGAGGCATTTTTCCCCCTGAAACACTCGAATAAGTACTCGGCAATGATAATTTAAATTATTCATACATTTATGAAAACATCCATTGAAAAGTGAAGTGTATGATGGCCTTTGTCTAATTTGCTTGTCTCTTGTTTGGGATTAATCTTCACTGTAATCCGGGCTGGCCGTGCCCCCCTCACAAAGGCCACACTCTCTTTCCATGGGAAAAATGTGTCTGCATATCCCAGGGAAAAGTCGGGGGGGATACTTGTGCTGACGTGGCAGTTGCCAGGCCCTCAAGACGCTGGACGGGCTGTGTCCAAATACTGTCCTGTGAACAAAAAAGCCCGGAGTGGTTCTCACGTCCGTGCCAGCGCGGTGACACATCAGTGCCACGGGCTGAGAGCCGGACGGCGATGGCCACTCAGAGCGTGCGTGCGGGTCCTCGCAGCCCGGGCCCCCTCCTCGGAAGGAACACTGGAGCCTCTCCGAGCGCCAGCCCGCCTGGAGGAGACACGCACGGCACGCTCCATCCAGGGACCCTTGGGTTTCAGGGTGCCGTGTGGCCCAGCGGGGCTCCAGGGTGGCTCTCCCTGCTGGACCCGGCTTAGATGGGCAGACTGCGTGCCTGTTGCAGACCGTGTAGGTGGGAGCCTCCGCGTCTCCCGGGACCTGGGAGAGGAGCCATGGTCCACACTGTCGTTAGGCCATGTCTGGCCTTGTGGAACGAAGGCCCGGCCCGAACCCGAGGCTAAAGACGTTGAAATCGTTCTTGATGTCACAGAGGGTGGGACTGTGGCCGCCGGGCTGTCAACCGCACACTGCAGCTGACAGATCGCTGACGGCCGGTCCCGCGACGAGCGCCCACCGTCCGCCGCACCCGCCACCCACCCTGCCTCCGGGCCCCTCCCCGTCCCTTCCAGGGACCCCTGCTGCCCCTGACGGCCCGAACCCACCACCCGGGATCCTGCTGGCTCCTGCACATAATGAAACTCGCTGTCCAACGCCGCTCCCGGCTGGAGTGCTGTGAGGTCAGAGGGAGACAGGACACCCAGCCCTGGACCGGGGATGACGATGTTTTTATGTAACGTCCCCCCCACCCTGCCCCGCCAGGGCTCCTCGATCCAAGTTTTGGTATTTTCAAAACTCCTTCCAAAACGGGATGAGGCCCAAAATGGAGTTCTCCCCCACGCGGGATTCCACGAGGAAGCTGCGGTTTTCGGTTGTGAGTGAGTTGTCCAGCAGCAATTTATTTTCCCTGGCAACAACCCAGAACCTCCTTGGCTTGGTGTCCGGCGTGCCAGCTCAGCGGGGTCTGGCATGGGGGTTGGGCGGGTGTGGCACTGGGGACACACGGGCGGCTCAGAGGCTCCTGCTTCGGGAAACCGTGCCGTGGCTGCCGGGCTGCCCCTGCCCGTCTCCTCCAGACTTAACTTGGTCTGGGCTGGGAGCGGGGGCCCCATGGGCACAGCCCTCCTGGTTGGACTTGGGTTTACGGCCTCTCGGGTTTGGGCCAGGTCAGAACCCAGGGAGAACTGCCGCTCTCTGCTCCTTGCTCGGGTGAAACGACGCCAGCTGTTGGCTGCCGGAACACAGGCGGCCACTGGGGAACCGGGCGAGGACGCGGCTGGTACCGCATCAGTGCAGGAAGTGGACGGGGCGCCAGCCACCGCGGCCAGGCCGGTGGCTTCTGAGAGCAAACCGTTTTCACCCAAGTCGTTGCTCCTCTATCGCCGCGTCCCGTGCAGCTTTTTTTTAAAAAAAAACAAAAAAACGTGGGAATGTTCTTGAGAGCCTCAGCCTGGCTTCTTCAAGTTCTCTGCAAGCTTGTTCAGGACTGGTTGGGTTGCCCTCTCCTCTGCCCTGAAGTACCGGCATGCTGCCGTCCCCCCCCCAGACAAGGTGTCAGGGGGCCCCTCCGCCGTGCCGCCCTGTCCCCCCTCCCCCCTCGCCTTCCTCCCTCCTCCGTCACCGACGTTGGGGTCTGGGAAGGTAGCCAAATGCCACTGAGGACACTGGAGCCATAAATCATCCCTCGTCCAACATCTGCAGGCCCCGGGGGCTAGCCCCTTGCAGCCGCGATTCCCTCACCCGGCCCCCTCTGACAAAACACCTATTGTCGTGGCCCAGTGAAGAAGACTCGTTTCCACTTACAAAGGACCCTCTGAAGCCAAGTGCGGGCTGCCAAAGGAGATGCCTGGCTCACTGCGGGGAGCCCCCCGCACCGTCTTTCTTCCCCCCTGTTTCATGCTTTTCCTCTCTCGTGGGGGTCCCCCAAAGCCTTTCATTCTGGCTTCATATTCACATAAAGACATCAAGAAAAAAAACCCAGCAGAAAGAATTATTAGGCATGGCTGTCAAATGCTTTATCAGAAAAACAGGGAGGGGGAACACGGTAACCCTTTAGGCGCTGGCCCGACAGCCTGATTCCTGAGAGACCCTGGGGACCGCGGGGGAGCTGGGGTCGCCGTGGACCCCAGAGGCTGGACGCCGGTCCCCAGCACGCACTTGTGCACGCGGCCGCCCTGAGGCTCACACGCGTGCACGGGCACGAGGCATGTGGGTGCCCGGGGAGGGGTGGGCGGGGGGGGGGGGTCCGTTTATATGCAGATTTCCAAATCGCCTCACTGGATCTGAAGGTCCTGGGCCACTTTCCTCTGGAAAGGATGCTCTGGGCCTTCCCTGAGGCTCTTCTTTCTTTGTTCCAATCTGCAGAAAAGGCCTCTTTTCCTCTCCACCCCGGCAGGAGCCTCCGTCCCCTTCTACCTAAGCGCCCGGCTCTTTTCCACCCTTGGAACTGAGGGGGGCTGAAGCGACAAGTCCCCTGGGGGGGGCCGGAGGATGGTGCTTCCCGGGTGCGTGCCGGGGCAAGGGCGTGCCGTCCTCTGCACACTTATTCAGAAATCAGATGGCCCAGCTGGCTCTCTCGGGCCGCGCTCGGGGCTTAGGAGCGGTGCAGGCTGCCTGGCTCCCCACCCGTGATTTTCTGCTTTCCTCCTCCCGGCAAAGGGCTTTGTCACCCGACAGCTTTGCAACCTGCCCAATTCTAATGGTTTTCTGAAGTGGGGGCAGGAGCCCCGGGGCCTGGCTCCTCCAGGACACGGGTCCAGGATGCGAGGGATGCCCAGGTCCCAGGTGAGCTGCCAGGGAGGGGCGTGTCCACACACCACAGCCCTGAGGCCCCTTAGGATTTGCGGTGAGGGGCACCCCGGGGTGGGCAGCCTCTCGGGACGCATTTTCAACGCTGCCCTTCTGGTGCACAGAAACCGAAAGCCGCATGCCGACGAACGGCTCCCTCAGCAAACATTTTTATTTCCAATTAGCAAAAGAAAAATTGCTAATTTGCTGCAGTTGGACCAAGCTGATGTCTCAATCTGCAGAGTGTCAGTGTAGTGAAAGGAAATGTTTCACACTGTGCCGGAGAGAGCGAGAGAGCGAGCCTCTCCAAAGAGGGTCAGGGCAGCGGGCCCAGAAACCAGCTTGACTGGCCACAGCGCTAAATTACTCACACAAGACGCCCATTGTCTGCCGTGCCAGCTCCCGGAGGACCTGCTTTCCCATTCTTTCCCCTCGGAGCTGGGGCGGGGGAAGGGGTCCAAGCGTGGGAGGAGAGGGCAGGGGCTGGCCGGGAGCGGCAGGCTCATCTTCAGAGCAGAGGGGATCAGGAGCCGGGTTAATGATCACCCAGGCCTGTCTGCGGCGCTCGGGAACAGGACGAGAACATTCTCCCAGAGCCCGGCCACAGCTCTGCACCCGGGAGATTCGGTGCGAGATAATGTCCTACGAGGGTTAATAACTGAACGGGCCCGGGAGAGGGGCCAGCTCGACGCTGCCGGGCGGAGCGCCGTAACCCACCATGCTCGACGCTTACCCGGCTTTGCCCCCAGCCGCTGATGTGGGACGTGGGGAGGTGGGGGGCTCCCCCTGGAATCTCGAGAACCATCTCCCCGACGTGGGTGAGCCTTAGGACCCGGAACGGCCAACCCCCTGTGGGCTGGAGGACCTCGGGATCCATGAAGTCGGTGTAGAATAAGGATCCAGACTGATGGGGGCTCCCTGGGGAACCGGCGAGGGGGCCGCGCTGGCCACAGATGTTCGGCACCGAGGTAATAATGAGCCTCTCCTGAAAACCATTGACCACGTAACCTCGGACGGTAAGGGCCTGCGGTGGAACTCTGCAGGACAAGCTTGCCTGCATCTCAGACCTGAGCCTCACCTTGCAGACGATGCCTAGTACTCACGGGAGCAGCGGGGAGGTGCAAGCACTTTGCTCGGAGCCCAGCCTGCGCCGGCTCTCCATCCGAGGACCTTCCTCCTTGCGTCCGGGCCCTAGATTCTGCCCATCACCCCCGCCGGCTCACACATGTGGAGCCAGGCCTCGGCACCTTAGCCATCAGCTGGGGCAGCTGATCCGGCTCAGACACACCTGCAGGGCCAGTCCAGGAGGTGTCAGCAGGCCTCCCCTGGTGTCCTCCGCCCCTGGTCCGCTCGGTGGGCGTTGGACCAGGTCACCAGGGCCTGGGAAGACTCTGGAGCGGCGCCAGCCGCCTCTGGCTGAGCAAGCCACACTGTCGTCCTCAGGACTTGCTGCCCACCTTGGCTGCCCGTGGTGCCCTCCACCTGAAAGGCCAGGTGGAGGGTGAACTTTGGAATGGTCTAGAAGGGCCCAGCCTCGAAGCAGTTCCAGTGGACGGAGTGCTGCTACAGCCGGGCAAACAGGAGCACAGAGATGCAAGCGGCCTGGAGGCCTGCAGGCCGTCTGCTCACCTCCCCGGAGGCCGATGCTCTGCCTGCACGGAGGAGGTCCTTGCTGAGACCTCTTAGAGACAGGCTGCCTGGGCGAGAAAGGACAGCTAGCCCGACACGGCCCGGCCCTGAGAAAGCCACCACGATCCCAGCAAAGCCAGCATCTGTCAGCTACTCCGCACTCCGCAGTGTGAGCACCCACGCTGCACCAGGACGCTGGACCCCTGCAGTCAACACACTGTCTGGGGAGCAGCACGTGACAGGCCGGAGGTCCATTAGGTGGACAGTGGAGATGGCTCAGGCAGGGCCGGCCCTGGAATGGCCACTGCTTTAGACCACCGTGTGTGGCACTAGCATAGAAGGAGACCTTGGAGAAAGTCCCAGCAGGGCCCCACTGCCTCTGTCTCACTCTGACGTTAGGGAAACAGCCTCCAGCTGATGGAAGCAGAGGCCTGGACTTGGTTCCCCCAGGCACTGGTGCATTCTACTGCTGTGTGACCTCAGACAAGTCGCTTAACCTTGCTGAGCTGCCTCACAGCGTAAGAGGGACAATCCAAGTGGATAATGTATGTGGGACTTTTTTTTGCAAGATGCGAAGAGCTGCCTGGATGCATGGTGTTTGTGCAAATAAGGGAAGAATGCCCGAGCCTGCATTGTGGGACCCCTTTGTACCGAGTGGACCCAGTCTATAAGCACTGTATTTTCTTCACCCAGGCCATCAATCATGAAGAAGTCTGGCCTCAGATGCACAGTGCACACAGCACAGTTCCCAAAGGAGCAGAGGCAGGATGGGCGTCTTGCATCCGGCCCCTTCGCACTAGGCCCCGAGCGGGCCGGAGCCTGAGCGCACGTGACACACACGCGTGCTCACAGGTGTAGCAGGGACACACGTGTGTGCACATGCACACGGAGCACAGGCATGCACCCACACGCACACACACGCATGCGCATGCATGCACACGTGAGTCCCTCATGGAGAATCACTCTCCCCTCGTTCTGAGGCTCAGGACCCGGGAGCCCCTCTCCGAGTTTTCGTGGTGTGGAGAAATGTGTGCGGGAAAGCCTGTCAGGGGACAGGACAGCACAGGAAACTTCGTGATGATGGCTTCTCACTCTTCTGTTCCCTGGACCCCGGGGTCTGCTCTGGATGGCGGGAAACTCACTGCTCCCTGACAGGGGCCTGCGGGCCTGGTGCTCGTGCCCCAGGTGGGGAGGGAAGATGCACCCACAGGACCGGCCTCAGCGTCAGGCGCCATGACCTTGCACTCAGGTCCCGTGGGGCCCACCCTCCACAAAGCAAGCAGCCCGGTGGAAGAGCCGAGGACAACAGACCTCGCTGCCCGCAGGGGCGAGCTGGCCCCCCGCCTGCCGGCCGCTGCTCAGGCAGTCCTGGCCTGGGATGCATTTCCCAAGGCTCCACACAGCCCCAGTGCTTGGGTTCCTCTTTCTTCTGGGAAGCTCTCCCTCCTTCCCTCCACCATGAGGGGTGGGAGCTCTCAGCCCGCCGTCCACCGTCCCTCCTTTCTTGGTGGGCTTCGGATGGTGGAGCCTGCTGGGATGTTCTAGACCCCTGCCAAGCCGCCTTGCTCCCAGACCCCGTGCAGGGCTGGGACTGCTCTCGCCCTGGCCGCACTCCAGAATCACCCGGGAGCTTTCACGAACTGCGATGCCCGCGCCCTCCTGGCCCACACCCACGACACTCATGAGATGGGGGTGTCACAAACTGCGATGCCCACGCCCTCCTGGCCCACACCCACGACACTCATGAGACGGGGGTGGGCCCAGGCACCGGCATTTTGCAGAATCTTTGGATGTTTCCAGGGTGGGGCCTCGTGTTGGGAGTGAGGAGAGCTCAGCCCTCAGCACTGTGACCGCGGCCAATTCTGTGCCTTCAGGTGCACCCACCCGTCATTCCTCCACTGGTGGTTTCCAGACCCCGAAGATCGGGCATTTTGCATCCAAAGGGGACTGGAGAAAGTATGCAGCTTGCCCACCCTGCCAGCAAAGCCTGGGGCTGGCTACTCTCAGGGAGGCCCAGGGAGGCCTGACGGGCGTTCAGATCAGCCGTGGAAGGCACAGCTCCAGGACTCCCAGAAGCGAGTGTGAGCCGGGCGTCCTCCCTGGGACCACCTGCCCACAGGTGCGCTGCATCTGCTGAGGGCCAGGATGAGGCCAAAGTGACCCCCATCCCCCGCCTCTGCCGCTGCCAAAATAAAGGCCTGTTTCTGCCGTTAGGGAATTATCGCATGAACACAGCCTGGGCTAATCGTGACCAGGGTACAGCTAATCACAATGTTGATTATGGAGTCACTATTGATTTTCGCGGAGGCAAACTCGCGTTTATAACACCTGTTATCTTTTGACTAATAGAAGCGATGCTGATGAGCCGAAGTTCATCTCTGGACTCGGCTCCTTCCCAGCCCAGAGGGCGGCACCTCCCCACACAGGTGTGTGAGCACCACACGGTCCTCCCCCACACGCATTTTAAACAATTATGACAAAAGGGAGAAAGCCGTTCTGGCCATCAAAGTACGTGGTGTTGAATCGAGACTAAAATCGCTTGGATTTTTTTTTCCTTTGGATCCAATTAAACCCTTCCAAAGCCTGCTTTTCTTCCCGTGGGTTGCAGGAAAAGGCTCCATGAATTCTGAATATTTGGACCACACACTAATATCACAACCCCGGGAGCACATTTCTCAGTAAATCACAGATGTGATGCGAATGTCACGTGGGCCCCGGCGCTCAGCCGCGGCTGTGGGACAGAGGATGTGCAACCAGAATAAGGAAGCAGCCCCTCTCCCCCCACCAGGCTCTGAGTTGTTATCTCATTGCTTTTCTCAACTTTAAATGCCGCGAGCAGATGACGGAGAATTCCGGGCTCCATCAGAAGCTGTACCTCCTTTTCCAAATATTAAGATAAAACGGCATCACTTTGGAAAATGTTAAATATGATAGAAGATCCGTTGCACCGTTCGAGAGATTTGTCTTCCGGGGAAGCTCTCGTGTGAGGGAAGGAGGCAGTAATACATCAGCCTGCTCCGCCCCTCAAATAGATAATCAATTTCCCTGAAAGCATCAATAATCAGAGTAGACATTTATTGCCCCTTGGATGGTTTATCTTTGGGGCTGGGGACAGCAGGGCCATGATGAATACCAGATCTGCCAGGGAACACAATTAAATGCTGTGGGGATAAAGGATTTTATATCGTGCACAAAAAAAGCAATCAAATTCATAATTGAACTCCATCGCATGAAATCGGCCAGAAATAAATATCACACCCAAAGCATAGCACTTGAGCCCCGTGTTATAGGTCAGGGGACAGTGTTGCTAGCACTGCATTTGTTTATCCCTCTGGAGGCCTGAGCTTGTCCCCCTCTAAGTGGCCTAGCCGGCACGTGGGGCTCTGTCCCCTCCCCTCCTGCACTCGCTCAGGGCTGACACCGCCACCTTTTTCTGCTCTTAGTGGAGAGAAAATATTGTGCTGGTCTGAAGTGGTTTAAACCGGCATCAGAACTGTGTGCTCACCTGGCTGCCTGCACTCAGCAGGTCCAAAGGGGGTGACGAGGCAGAAGGGTTACCCTGACGAGTGGGGTAAACGGCACTTGGGGGTCCACAGGACCAGGGAGCCCCGCCTCTCCCAGGAGGAGCATTTGCCCCCTTGTGCTCGGGGCAAGCAGGGGCCACACTCAAGGTGACCTTGAGCTGGGCGGGCTAGAGCTCGGGGAGGGCCTGTGAAACCCTAGAACGGGGGATTCTCGTCTCTGGGAATTTTGCTCATTTCCCACCGGACACAGCCCCAGGGGGCTCCAATGGTGGGGACAGGTGGACCCCCTGCTTGGGGCAGAGCCACAGAGCTAAAAGCAGGGGGGCAAAAGCTGTCGCCTGCCCATCCAGCGCTGGGTTTCTGGGGGCAGTGGGCGTCGGTTCCAGTTCAGGTCTGTTTGGACTTCACGAGCTGGATTTTCGAAAGCGCCTTGAATATGTTAGCATTTAAGGTCATATACACTTGGCAAAGCATGGCTTTTCGTTTGGAAGGGAAAAAAGGCAGAAAGGGCATTTTGGACACAAAATAGTGCTTTAAAACAGCATTTTGATGAGTTAAGTATAAATAAATCAGAAACACACGGATTTCATTTCCTTTAAAATACCCGAGGGCTCAAACACTAGCGGGAAAAGTGCCTGGCAACAGCGGTTTGGGATTTTGACAAACCCAAATATTTTGAAGGGGTTTCTGCAGTGTTTGCACCCAGGTCTCCTCGTCTGTCCTGCCTTCCGTGAGCACCCGGCGGACTCGTGCCCACCTGCCTGTGATGGGCAGATAGTCCGTGTGTGTCTGTGTGCGTGTGCGCGCAAGTGCATGAGAACAGGCAGCAGAGAATAAAAGCAAGGATGACCAGAAAAGAGATGAGCCTTTCAGACTTAAAGCGTTTGAACTTCATTTTGAGAAGTAATGGAAAAAAAAAAAAAAAGCCTGAGAATCCTACTTGACGGAGTTGAAAAAAGGCTCCGTCCCTCTAAAACGGGCCCTGGAATGAAGTCGGGGAGGTCTGCTCGCTGCTCGAGCATCTGGGTTGCAAGCGGAAATCCAGCTCCGCCCCCAGAAGTGTCGGATCCCGGGACAGAGCTCCTGGGGCAGCCAGACGTGTGGGCAGGGCAGCCAGGCCGCACGCACCGCCAGGCCCTGCAAGGTGACTGTCGCCTCTGTCGAACAATGGAATTCCGTGCAGGAGGTTTGCCTTTCTCTGTGCTCCGGGGGTGAGGGGACAGCCAGCCTGGATCACCGATGCGGCTATGTTCAGGATGGCTCAGCCTGGGGGTGTGGGCGGTGCCGGGCAGCTGGGCAGGTTCAAGGATGCTTTGGTGAAACACCAGCTCCCTCGTTCAGGTGACTCAGGTGCCGGGAAGGAAGGCAGAGGCCATCTTCCTTCCCGTCCAGAACTCGAGGGTGGTCAGAGGGAAGATGGTCCGAGCAACCCCCGGTTATGAGTTTTCCGGCGCGCCTAGTAAATAAATACAAATAAAAGAAAAGCTAGTGGGGGAGTGACCCAGAGCCACAGAGCTTGCTCTGCAGGTTCACAAACTACTAAAGTTTGAGGGGACTTCCCTGGTGGTCCAGTGGTTAAGACTTCGCCTTCCAACACAGGGGCTGTGGGTTCGATCCCTGGTCGGGGAGCTGAGACCCCACATGCCTCGCGGCCAAAGAACCAAAACATAAAACAGAAGCAATATTGTAACAAATTCAATAAAGACTATAAAAATGGTTTCCATCAAAAAAAAATCTTAAATGAAAATAAATGAAAAAAATGGAGTGTGGGGCTCCCATGGGGCGTGCAGAAGGGCCCCTGGCCCGTGCACCATGGTCACTTCCAACACGGGGCCCTCTTGGTGAGCCCCTTGCAGCCCGATCACTCAGATGGGGTGAGAGCCCGGTTCGCAAGTCCCGTGTGGCGTGCACACACGCAGCCTGCAGCTCTTAGCTAGAACATCTGGCCCCTCTGAAACCGGCCTGTTCGCTCAGAGACGCAAACAGAGGAGCTGCCCTCCAGGGCCGGCCCCGACACATCTTTCCCCACTGAGTTCCTCTTGGCGTCCGATTAGAAAAAAAGACCTTGCAATCAGTACTCAGAGTTGGATTTTGAGCTTTTCTGCAGAACTGGGCTTGGAGGGTTTAATAACAAGGTTCCTCACTGCTTGGGCCTCTACGTTTATAATAAAAATAAATATTTCCCCTTCCTCATGGTGAAGGCCATGCCAACAGCAGGGAGGGGCTTGGATGCGAGAGGAAGCAATTGGAGACGCTTAAACACCACAAGCGTAAACCCCCGCGGGTCTTTGGAGGGCCGGGTACCTTAACGGGACCCCGGGGATCAGAACGTTCCGGCGGAGCCCCGACCTCTTCTCTAATTGTACAGTGTAAGCTAATCAGCCTCAAATGCCTTTTCTCTTTAAGAGCAAGACAGGATAAAGCCTCAAGTTACTAATTACACAAATACAGTGTCTTTTGCTAATTGGGTTGGTTAATGTCAGTTAATAAAGCCCTTGAAGGATAGGCATGTGGTATGAACGAGGCGATTCATACGTGTAACAATAGGCTAATAACTGTCAGCGGTGACTCATCAGGCCCTGTTGCGGGCACCCAGCGTCAGACTCTGCTTCCAGGCCTCTGGACGGCTGGGACAAACCAATGCCTGCGCCCACTCGCACCCCACGAGGGCTCGGCAGTGTGGGCAGGCCACGGCCCTGGCGGTGGTTTGGGGAGTTCATCCTCCAGCGAAGAACGAAGCCCTGTTATTTCTATTATTTATGAAAGCGTCTTCGGTGAAGCGACCAGGAACAGGAACCAGAGTCCTGCATCCTTGTCCCGAGGCCAGAGGCTTAGCCGTGTTACTCAGTGACCCCGGGCAAGCTCCTTGACCTTCGCGGGCCTCAGTCAACTCAGCTGGAAAATTGGGTAAAAAGATTGTGGTGTCTCTCAGGCATGAGCTGCTGAGTGGAGGGGCTCAGAGAGCAGACAGCCCAGAGAGCAGGGACACGGCCGTGGCCAGCTCTGCCGTGCCCGCTCATGGCCAGCGCCAGGAGGAAATCAGGACCTGTGGGCCCCAAATCGGAGCCCAGGATCGGGGACTCAGGGCCCGGCTCTGGGACCTGACTGGGTGAGACGCAGAGGCCAGATTCCCTTGCTGGCTGTGGAGAGTTCCTCCAGCGGGCTGCCCGCCCCGGGGCTCTGGGGGCAGGTGCTGGTCTGCGGTCGGCTTTGGGGCTGGCGCGCCGTCCTGGCCCCCACACACACAGGCACCCGGGGGTCAAGTTTATTACTTGTCCGGTCCTCTGTTTTGAGACGGGGCCTCCTTGCTGTGTCCCAAGTTCTATCGTTCCACACAAGTAAACCTTTTTTCTGACACAGGAAAACCAGACGAGAACGAGTCACCTGCCACGAGGCTGCCCCCGTCAGCTGGCATCAGCGATTCCATCCGCAGGGTTGTCCCTCTTCTAAAGAGCCCTGAGGGGGGCATCTGTCCAAGTCCGAGGGCCTCTCCCAGGCACAGAAACCCGGAGAAGCACAGGGTGTCTGGGGAGGGAAAGCGAACCGACCAGGGCACGCAGATATGTTTGCCTCGGGTGTGGAGCTGGGGGAGGAAGATGGCCCAGAGGTCAGCTTCCATCTGCGGGCCGACTCTGCGGGGCCGGGCAGCCTCCACTCAGAGGAATCTGTCTTTTAAGTTCACGAATGTGCCGTAATCGAGACCGTTAGACCAAACCAAACAACCAGAAATGAAGGGCGTGAGGATGCAGGGCTTGCCCAGCCGGACGGGGACTGGGGCAGGGGCGGGGCCGTCCAGGAGGAGCAGTGAGGCACCCAACATGGGGCCCATCTCGCTGTTCGCCCCAAGTGCTGAGAGGTGGAGGCTGGCCCAGCTGCGGCTGTGCACACGTGCAGGTGTGATGCTCGTCTCTGATGAGCTCAGGCTGGCTTTGTCCGGGAGCCATCCACCTCCACAGCGCAGGCCTGCTGAGCTCGGCCCGTGGGACCCCAGTCTCTGTCCCCGTGCCCTCCCCGCTCAGTTTACCCCGGTTCTCCTGGACCCCTGCCGGGACGGGTCTCCAGGGGCTGCGTGTGCTCTCTGTGTCTCTCCCCCCATCTCTCTCGGTCTCTGTCCCCTCCACCTCTCTCTCTCCTTCTGTCTCTCTCTGCCTCTGACACTTTATGTCCCCCATCTCTGCCTGTCTCTCTCCAGGTGTGGGACACGCTGCCCCGCCCCCTGCCCCCACGGGCAGTACTTGCACAGACCTCGTGTGGTTTGCAGCCCGGCAGACCTCAGCTCTCTTCTCAGTCTTTGGAAAAAGCAAATCAATTGTGCTGCCGAGCAAGATCTCCCAGCTCCAAGAATAGAGCTTTAAAAATCCGTCTGGCCCCAAGAATATTTCTGTGAACGCGGTCAGTGCTTTCCTGAGGCCATGTTGTCCCAGGCACGGGCTGCGTGGACAGTCTTCCCTGGCAGCGCCGACGGCCTGCAGACCAGCTCAGAGCTGTGGGGCAGGACCAGAGAGGCTCACAGCCCGCGGGGCCCCCAGGCGCCCTCCCGACCCCCGTCCAGACGGCCCTGGGGACACACATGCCCCTGTGCCCACTCTACCTCCGGCACTGATGGGGGTCGGTTTCCTGAGTCCGTCCCGCAGGCAGAGGGTGACCTTGTCATGTTAAAGTGACAGGCATGGCAGCGAGCACCAGAGTGCCACCCCACCTCCCCCCACGTGGCCTGAGCCTGCAGCCCCTCCTGCTACAGGTCCGATGGGAGCCTGTTCCCACGCCGCTCCTCCAGGGTCTGTGGACCAGGCTCCAGCTGCCCATGCTTACGTCTGGCGGTTGCAGGAAAACCAGAGAAGGATTGAAGAAGCTCTTGCTTTGCTTTCAGGGCTACAAAGAGGAAGGAAGGCGGCAGGGGTATGCACGTGTCCTGAGGGTTTTGCCTGCTGGACGCCGGCTCTCAGGAGAGCCGTGGGATCCAGACCTCAGATCTCAGACCTCGGGCGGGGGCCGGAGGGGAGTGACGTGTGCTCTCTGCCCTGACGTGACCTCTCGCCCGCTGGCGACTCGTTAGAAAGAGGGGATGCGGTGTGAAATCACACTCCGTGCGGAAGTCGGGACGGTCAGCAGGTGCTGTCGGTGTCTGTGTGTCACGCTCTGCGCTTCTGGGGGTGTCAGTGTGGCCCGAGGTGACACAGGCGCATCCTTGGGTCCCTCCAGCGTCGTGCTAAAGGGAACTCGGCAGAGGGCAGCTTCGGGCACCAAGCTCCCTAGCTGAGGTCTCGAGAGCCAGAACGGCCTCCGTGACGACCTGCGACCCATTCCTGATGAGCAGGGGGCTCTCCAGAAGGCGCTGGCGAGGGCACCCAGGTCCCCCAGTGTCATGAAGATGTGTCCCCCACCCTCACGCTCCGAGTGCCCCAGGCCGGAACCTCAATGAACCAGGGCCTCTCGGCCACCAGACCTGCCTCCTGGGAAGGGTCTCCCCACCTGAGGGGTCCCACCGGGATGTTGAGGGGCTCGAGGTGGACATCCCAGTGGAGATTTCCTTCATGACAACTTGGAGCGCTTCTTGTTGGAGAACAAACAGGAAAGGAAAGAAGGACAAGGAGCGGAGCGGTTTCAAACTGCTTCCAATTTCGCACCATCTCTTCCCGGCAGGAGGCTGCAGCTGAGAATGTGCTCTGGGCGGGGGCCGGGCGGGCGCGGCAGCTGTTCGCCGGATCAGGTGTTCTGGGAACCCGGCTTGCGGGCTGCCCGTCTCTTGGCCACTGAGCAAAGCTGCCCTGGGACAGGGGAGCCGTCTCTGCTCACCCCATCCTCCGTGCTCACCGAGGATTCGGGAAGCGTCGTGCCCGCATTTCCAAGGACACGAGACCTCCCACCTCCGTCCTCTGGTGATGGTGTCTGCCCTGGGCGGGGGGGCCACATGCTGCTTCTGCGGAGAACCAGACAGTAAACATGGCAGGCTTTTTGTGCCACGAGCGATCCCTGTTGCATATTCTTTATTTTCACAACTCTTTAAACATGTAACGGCCCTCGTAGCTCACAGGCCACAGGGACACAGGCCACAGGCTGGATTTGCCCCGCCGACGCTGCCAGAGGCCAAGGTAGCCCTCCTCCTCCCCACTGTGGTCTCTGAGCACCTTACTGGAGGCTACTCCCCTTCCCCCCGCCCCAGGAGGGGGTGCCGTGGACAGCGCCAGCCTCCGACGCGTGTGCCCCCTTTTCTCAGGTGAGCAAATCAAGGCTGGTTAGCGGGGCACACGGGCATGGAGGGCGGGAGAGCCGGCTCTGGGCCGGGGCTCTCTGTGCTGCCCCGTGCCCCCTCCCACCCTGCCAAGGCCCCTGAGGAAGGAGGGTCCGGCGGACGCCCCATGTTGGCCGGGAAGCCCCGACAGGCGTGCCCAGGGCAGGCGGCCTGAGCCACGGGCCCGCCCAAGTCTGGGCAGTCCTCCCAAGTTCCTTCATCCCCAACGTGCCTGACCCTGAGCTGGAAATGCAGAAGCGGGGCAGGGGACGGCATGGGCTTTGCCTGGAAATTCGAGGCGGAATAGGAGTGGGTGGCCTGGCCCAGCTCTGCTGGTTCAACCTGCCCCCCAGAGAGCAGATCCGGGCCCTGGGGGCTCCTGGCTGCACGGCAGTTGCAAGGATGCTCTAAGATTCCAAAGGCTGCCCATTTTCCACAGCGGATCAGTGCGGAATTCCTCCACACAGCTGTTGCTGTAATTGGGCCCCATTAGGAAAGTGTGAGCTCTTGCTGGGCGGCTCCCCACCTCCTACCGACCCCATACACGGTGGTCTCGAGTTAGCGCGGCAGCTGTGACCAAAGCCCAGGCACTCGGGCTCGGCAGGGCTGGCTCCTCCCCCCAGATTGGAAACATCCTTTGTGGGAGAGAAAGCCCAGCTCCCTTTCTCATCCTTCCCTCCCTCCTCCCCAACGCCCACCCCCGACCCGCTCCCCAGATGGAGCCAGATCTGTGGAGGCTGCACAACCTAACGGCTCGAGCGCGGCCTGGTTGGAATCCCAGCTCGGCCTCTTCCCAGCTGTGTGACGCCGGATGAGGAGCTCAACCTCTCTGAGCTTAGTTGGCAAATGGGGGTTATTAGAGACTATTGTGCCTTCCGCAGGGCTGGCAGTTGGGCCGTTATTACTGTCATTGCTACAATATTATAATCGGGATTCGAAACAATGTACTTCGCGCTTGGAAGTCTGCGATCCCCAAAGTGAGAGGGTCCTCAAATATTTGCAGAGTGAATACGTGGAATAATTAAAGGGTGAGGATTAGACAAGGCCAGAATTTGATGGGGAAAGGCCTTCTGTCCCCCAGGTCATTGCCCCCATGGGCACAGGGACCACTGGTGGCTGCCTTTTCACATTGTGTCACTTCTCCGTCCCTGGAAAGCACTGCCTGACATTGTTACGGGAGTTGAAATTCAACTCTGTGCTGAAATGGGGGGTGATCACCTCTGACCCGCCCACCTTCAAGTTATTAAAGGCGACCCCATGCCCCAGTAGGAGGGGTGGGAATTCACAGCCCAAGAAGAGCCCAAATCCCAGGGGATTCACGGTGGGCGGGGCGGGGTGGGAGAGGGTTGTCACATTTCAGCATCAGCCCAGCCCCACCCGCATCCCGGCCTTGGGTCTCGGGACTTTCAAACTTGCGTCTGTCGAGCAGCCGTCGCTGGAGATCCATGACCCCTTTTTCTTCACTTATGATTAAGGATCATCTAACAAACAGGTTATCGATAAGCGGGGTCAAGTTGAAGTGCATTAATATGATTCTGTCAATACGCAGGTTATTTCTATAACTAAAAAGGGTTGAGAATAAAAGACAAATGTGCGTGTAGCACCGATAATTGACCTGTGATTTATTTTCCCCCTTGGGAGACGCCAAGGTGCAAAGTCCCCCGGGCTACAGGGCCCCGGAGGCGGCTTCTCCAGATGGGCTGCCATCCAGGTGTCCGGGCGAGGCTGGAGCACAGCTATCAGAAGGTCCGGAAGCCAGTCTGCATGGCCCGCAGTGGTCCCAGAAGGACGTATTTTCAGACGTGAGTGGGCAGAGCCACCTCTGGTTTGCGATGGGCAGAGCCCGGTGTTGGTTTAAGCGAACGGGATTGAGCACAGCAGGGAAGCCGCGGGAAGCCGGTCCTGCACGCGCCTGACACTCGCGATGGATGACCAACGTTCTGGGGCCGCAGAAGGGTCGGCCGCACAGGGACACTGGGCTTTTGGAATGTGAAAGAACGTTCTAGAAAAGCTGGGACTCTCGCAGGGTCTGAGGCCTCCCGAGTCCACACGCTCCTTCCAGCTCTTGGCTTTCTCCTCTTGAACCCAGACCCTCAGGAGGAAGCTCTGGCACCAGATCCAGGAACAAACAGCTGTTTGCTTCTCCTGGTTTCCAGGGGTGCGTTTCCAGCTCCTGGAGCCGGCTATCGCGAGGCCCCTGGACGCACCAGTGGTTCCCGAAGGCTGAAAGTTATGGCTGTCACGAGCCATTGATTGGATGTGCCACACGTCACCCAGCTCTTAGGATTTACGTGCACTTCCTCTGGGGACATCAATCTCCCGGAAGCAGCTGTCCCCTGAGGCCAGGTGGGACACGGAACACGCACCTCCTCAGGACGAGGGCCCGCGGAGGCCAACCTGGGCTCAGGCCTCAGCTCACTGCCTGGCAGAGCCCGTGCCACGGCGGCTGACACAAGCGTGGACCCAGCGGCCTCCTCCTGCCAGCGCCTGCCTAGTCGGCGCCCCGACCTGAACCCCCTCATGACCCATCCCCCCAGACTGTTCTCTGTGTCCAGAGCCCAGCTGGACCCGAGCCCCCAGGTAGGAGCTCTGGGAACGAGCTCCTGCTGGAGCCAGGACAAGAGGGCAGGGGCTCCTAGGCCAGGTCAGGGTTGGACCCAGGCCACCCCATTCACAAAATGGTGACAGCAAGGGCTGAGCGGTGTCTGTGGGGTCGGGCTCTGAGGCCCGACCTGCCCAATGTGTGAGGAACCTGTACTTGGTCTGGGGGAGAATTCAGAGCCTTGTTGGAACGGCTCGGCCAGAGGTTGGGTGGCCTGAGCTGGGCGTGACCTGCACTCTCTTCTCTCTTGAAAGGGATAGCTCTGGGGGGCAGTCCTGGGGGAGCAGGGGTCCTTGCAAACGACCCCCCCAGAACAACTGCCGCCCCCAGGGAAGGTGGTCAGCCCGAGCCCTGCCCCAAGTGCGCCCATGTCCCCATGGCATCAGACACGGGACAAGGCAAGGTCACAGTGGTGGCAGGCCAAGGGGGCCATGTGTCACTGCCCTGGGGGCCTGGGTGGGCTGCTGCCCAGGCCAGGAGCTGGCGGGAGTGACAGGTGGGACCCCCATCCAGACGGCTCTGAGGGGCCTGTGATTCCGAGTGAAAGACCAGGGACTTGCCGTCTGCTGGGGGAGTGTTCGTGGTGAGTTCGGCTCAGGTACTGGGCTGTTACAAGGTGGCCGGTGGGTTGGAAGGAAGCTGGGGAGCCTAGGGCTGGTGGCGCTGCCCTTATTTCTTTGGATTCTTTATTGGCAAGATGGTTGCAGCGGGAACCCTGCTCTGTCAGATGCCTGGGTGATCAGGGGTCAGAGACCAGGCAGGTCCACACCTGGGCTGCCTTCAGTCTTTCCTTGGCAAAGGGGCTGCACAGCCCTGCCCTGTTTCGGTGCCCCTGCCCCACGGGCCCCTACTCTCCATCCCTGCGGGTGGACGCCTGTGTCCACCCTCGCCAGCTGTGCACATGTGGGAAGGTTACTCTACCTCTCTGATCCCCTTTCTCATCTGTGAAGAGGGTGACGGCAGCTCTCCCTCAGAGGCTTGTTCTCAGTTCTAATGCCTAACGTGAGCCCACCCGGCGCCCGGCCCGGCCGGCCCTCTGTTCCTTGCTATCTCGCTGTGTCCCTTCGGGCGGCCTCTGACAGGTCCCCCAGCTGATGGTGGGGAACCGGGGCCCTGCGGCCTGAGCTCTGGGCCTCCCCCCACCCCCGGAGCCCACCGTGGCGTGTCAACAGGCGGGTGAGCAGGGAAGACCCGAGGACTGCCACCACTTAGCATCCAGGGCTTACACGAGGCCACCCGTCCCTGTCCGTATCCTGCAGACTCTCCTTCCTCCCCTGCTCCCCCCGCCCCCGGCCCCCAGCCATCTGCCTGGCCAGCACCAGCAACCATACTCACCCTCAGAGGCAAATTGAAACCCCGCCTGACACCTGAGGATGCCCAAGGCAGCGGGGCCCTCGGGGCCTCTCTGAACCTGGCGGTCCCTTCCGCCCTCTGGGCCAGCTTATCTGCCCACCTCTACCCCTAACTTCTGAGGGGGCTCCCTGTTCGCGTTGGTATTGTTGGAGAAGCGGGTGGGCTTCAGCCGTTGCCTCTTCCCCAATATAGCTGACACTGGAATCAACGCGGTTTCAATATTTCTTTAAATGTCTCCAAGGCACCTTCCATGGGGCAGGGCAGACCAAAGGCGCCCAGTGGGTGCTTCTGGAAGGAGGCTGTGAAGGGGACCTAGGCCAGACTGGACCATAAACCTGGGGGACTCAGAGGGAGTGATTCGTTCACTCACTCAGTCGTCTGTCCTGCAGGAGGGGAGGTATGGGCACCCGACAGCCCCGGGCAGGGCAGGGTGTCCAGCAGAGGGGCGCGTGCCCACGGCCAGGGGCTGCCAGCAAACAGAGTGTTCTCAGCACATCTGACAGCGGGCAAGCCATGCCCAGAGCGCTGGGGCCATGCAGGGAAGCGTAGGCCAGGAGAAGCCGTCCGCCCCTCGTTAGCTTATGCTAATAAGGCCCCGGAGCACTGCACAGAGGCTAAGAGACGTAGAGGCCCCGCTCCGGGGTGGAGGTCTGGGGGGGTCTGGGAGAACTGGGGTGAGTCTAGATAAAGCCCTCGCAGGGGGCCCAGGTTTTTTGTTGGCCAACAGGAAAAGTAGGGAAGGTGGGACTTGGCTGTCACTCAAGCAGGGCTGGTTTCTCCTGTCCCACCCCGGGGAGGGGCCGCTCCCAGTACCCCGACTTCAGGGTCCCAAGCGGGAGGCTTGGGAAATGCCTTTGGGGAGGGGAGGGCGGAGATGCCGGGCTGGGAATGTAAACAGCATGCGGAGACCTAGATGCGCTCCGGCCAGGCCCTCGAAGGAGCCTGGGTCCTTTCTCGTGCCATACTTGACTGTGTAAATATTTTTCTTAGGAGTAAAGAGAGAGTCTCCATTCATTGGGTAAGATCTCACTTGAAAGAACTGAGAAGTATCTGTTTAGGCATAAAAGTGAAAAACAGTGTCCAAGGCGCCTTTCAAAAAAATCATTTCTGAAGCTCAAACACGGCTAAGCTGAGTTGTTTTTTTTTTTTTTAATGCAAAAAATAAATAAATGTGACCCACTCCCAGTTGAGAGCTCAAGAGTTTGTGTCAACACCGTTGGAGCCTTTGCTCGGGAGCCAGAGCGGGCTGGCCTGTGCCTAACCGCCCTGACGGCTCCTGGGGGCGCTGCCAGCAGGACCCCACCCAGGCCACACGGCCGGCCTGGCGGGGGGATGGTCTGGCCGGGGTTCAGGTGTGAGTCCCTGTCGGACGGGTCGGCGGCGCGTGGCTCCTTTCCACCGGACACACCACCCAGTGCCCCCCCGCCCCCCGTTCCTCCAGAATCAGGAGGCCGGGGCTTGGACGCAGCCTCCAGCACCCAGCAGCTCTTTGATCTTTGCCCTGTCGCTGCAGCTCCCGAGCCTCCAGCTCCTACCTGTAAAGCCGGTATAACGATAGCGCTCACCCAGATGCGGCAGCCGTGAGAAGGACGGGGGATCCGCCTTTGGGGGCCCGGACAGCACCCGCCGCCCCCGCTGTCCTCCTGTCACCACGCTGCTACTGTGCCCATCACCGGTCACTGCGGCATTTCTACCAGGGAAAGTGGCTGTCATGGTAGGACTTTGATTTGGTCAGAAAACTTAGCATGAGAATTGTTCCTTAAAAAGTCTGTCTTCCTAGGAAGGGAGGATGCAGACGTGAGGCCTTGGGCGTTCTTTGCAGGAGCTCAGATGAGCTCGCAACAGGGGCATCCGATGAGCTCTGAGCGGGCGCGCGTTGGGGGCATTTGCGGGCGCTGCCTCGTTGGGCCTGAAACCCTCCTCAGAGGGCAGGTGATGCAGAGTCCAAAGCAGCTGACCACGGGGCTGGGGAGGCGGCCCAGCCTCCGTCTTGACCTGCCTGCTCAGGCTGTGTCCCCCAGTTTCCCGGAGGGCAGCAGACTGAGGCTCAGAGCCAGATCGGCACGGGAGGGCGTCCTCTATCAAACCCTAACCCCAGCCCTGTCTTCTGGGACAGCCCTGAGCAGTGACCAGCGCAGACGGCCCTGGCCCGGCCCATGGAGGCTTCTTCGAGCGGAGGGGCCTTGGAATCAGCTTGTAGCCACTTCTAGACGCAGACACACCTACCTCTTTGGGTGGAAAAGGCGACTGCAGCAGTGGACAGAAAGGAGCAGGTTAGAGAGAAGCCTGGGCTCCAAGGCCAAGAGGAAGAGGTCGGTAAATGAGAACCTTTGGTGACCCCTTGGACCACAGGCCAGACTTGGGCAGGGGGTGGGGAATTCATTCACTTCTCTCTGGTTTTGGAAGCCGCGAGGTCGGGGCTCTGTCTGGGTTTCCTCCTGTAGGTATGTTTTCAGATCCTTTAATAACAGACTGTTTTGAAGGGAGAGAGCCTTCTGGGATCCGTTTGTGACACCAAGCAGAGAGCCTGGCCCCCTCGGGGGACGCGCCAGAACTCCGGAGCTGTGAGCGTACGGACGTCTGTGTGTGTGTCTCCTCTGGGCTGGCTTTTTGCAGAACAGAGGCTATTTATTTTAAGAGTCAAAAAAGATGCTTTGAGCAACCCCACTTAGCTCCATCCTGGCACCGAGACCCACGAGAGAAGCAAATGCTCCAGGTCAAACCTCACTTTTCTGGCTAAACTGCCGAATCAAAACACACCTAATACTTCTGCCGGTGCGGAGACGGGCTTGAGAGCAGAGACCGCCGCTGCCAGCAGCCGGCCGGCCAGCGGCGCGTGTGCCGAGGGCCCAACGAGCAAAATAAAGAGGTTTTTCAGCAAAGTGGCGGCCTTGGCGGGGAGAAGGCTGGAGCAGAGGCTCCAGGAGGGGCGCATGGGGTGGGTTTGCGCCCGAGGTCGGCAGTGGGCAAAGAGCAGAGGTTACGGCGGGCACACCTACCAAGGAGGGCCGTTACCTCAGGGCGGGCGTGGAGAAGCTGCCGGAACCCACTCCCCGTCAGGAGGACTCTTCTTTCTTTGGAGTCGCCGGCAGAGGGTTAGGCTTCCTCCGGATGGGGGCGTCGGCCAGGTTGGGCTCAAGGGCCCCAGCTCTCTCTGCATCACTGGATTGGGTGGGGCTCCGTTCTGCTCACCTGTGGTCCTGCAGCTCAACTGCCCACACCCCAGGCCTGTCCAGGGGGAGCCGAGGGGCAGGCTCCGAGGGGCACTGGAGAGACCTTCGTCTGCCTGGTCCCACCCGCCCCCGCCCGGTTCTAGGCTGTGCTTGGTGTGTTGTGCTGGCGTCTTGACCTTCAAGGAAGGTGCGGTTTGAACGTCTGCCTCTCTACCCCTAACCAGAGCTTTGCCGCCAGCACAGGCCTGCAGGCCATGGGCAGGTACAGGTCTCCCAAGGGTGGCTTCTCCAGGTGCCCCCAAATCAACGGCGAGCCTGGCCCGTAACCAAGTGCACGGCCCGCATGGGCACGTGATGAGCTGGGCCCGGCTGAGAAGGCCAGCTTGTCACCTTCCTCAGGACCGTCGCCTGGCGGTCAGCACCCTTGCCGGGCTTCGTGACACTCGGGAGGGTCCCTGAGGCCCCTTCTCTGGGAAGAGTCGCAGCAGCAGGGTGATGAGAAGTGGCAGCGCTGGGTCGTGAGGCTCCAGTTCCTCGACGGCGGGCGTTGGGTAGGGGCCTCCTTTGTCCTCCATGAGGGGACGGGGCCCAGGACGGGGAGTCATTCGGACGGTGCGCCCCTCCCGTGGTTCTGTCCCTGGAGGCCGCGCGGCTTAGAAAAATTAATGCACATTTTGTTCTCCCTCTGGTTCAAGCCGCCCCTTCATAAGGGGCCTGTTAGTGACCACAGGACTCGGGGCCAGCGCTCAGACCCCAGTTCTGCGTGATGCTGGCAAAGGCCTCCGGTCCAGGCGCAGGCCCGGGCAGCCTGCGGCCGGAGAGTGGGCCATCTCCCTCCCCGGGGAGCGCGGTCCCTTCCTGGACACCAAGGCTTTCCTGGGATCCAAGCAGTCAGCCTCTCTCTCCTCCTGTCCCGGCGTCGACCGAGCCTCCAGCCAGCCCTCTAGGCTCAGGCTTTGGGAGTGAAAAGCAGACAGACAAGAGGGGAGCTACACAAGCCCGTCTGCTGGCAGAGCTCAGCCCCCAGGTCTCCCCCGGGCCTGTCCAGCCCGGGCCAGCGGGGACAGAGCAACTAGTGACCTGGTGTCTAGCTGGCTCTCCTGAGGAGACCTCTCCGGTGTCTCCGTGTCCTTCTCTTCTGTCTCATTCTCTGTTTTCACTCCTAGTTGCATTCCAAACCACAATTTCAGAATCTATTAAAAGAAACATAAAATCCCCAATTGGTTAGAATTCTCAACATTTAAAAATATGACTTATTGTTATTACAGCTGAGCCTGGGCAAATCCGCCAGCATTTTGGAACGCAGCATCTCGATCCCCTGACCTGGCCTGCGTGGGCACCAGCGGGCACTCTCTTCCACGCTTGTCATTTGAAAAGGCAATAGTGTCATTTTAAGGGGAGGGGAAATAAACCCCTGGATTTGACCCCATTTCTCTTATTATTTTCCGAATATTAGTTTCCATCTTGCTTTCTATTCTTATGGAAATGACATTACAAATTTATGTACGTGTCTGTGCAGGGTGCTTGCGATCCAGAAGGGAAAATCCCAATGATACAGCTAATTTGTCGGTTTGCTTAGCTTAGAAAGCGCTCTGGGACCCGTCGCTGAAATGCCACCCCTCTGGAGTGGAACTTGGTGGTTAGGAGGAGATGCCAGCCAGGCAAAATGCTCTTCAGGGCCGAGCCAAGGAGAGTTCCGAGCCAAAGCTGTCCAGTGGAAGAAAGACCCAGAACGACGGGCACTTTTCTCTCCTCTCTGTCCCAAGCCTGTGTCCCATGGGCGGGGGGAGGGCTTCCTGGTGCTGCCACCGCCCACTGCTGGGGCAGGAGCTCACCCCAGGAAACAAGGAGGGAGCCTGTTACACATTTCAGGCATCTCGGTGCCCCCGTTGGACCATTCCTACTCATACGTGTGGCGGGCAGTAAGGACCCTCCGTGTGGGTCTGTACCCAGTCACTACGGGACCAGGCTGAACTCCACAGGGCAGCTCCACCCCAACAAATCGCTGTGCAACAAACGGTTGGAATAGAGGATCCCGGTTCTCCTGCCTATCTTGAAGAAGCCACCCGCCTTACCCATGTTATTTCAGAGCACGCTTGCTCTGCTCGCGCGATGTATAACCCACCGTAGCTTGAGGACCGCGTTTTGTTGGAAACTAACAACCCCTTTCCAAATTGTTTTGCAGCAAATGCTGACAGACGCAGAGGTGTCGTCCCAGGAGGGCTGCATTCAAAAGGTAGGAGAGCTGGTCTGCGCCTTCTCCCCTCCCGCCCAGTGTCCACCCGAGTACGAGGTTATCTGCGGTCCGGCGTGTGTGCAGAACGCTGATTCCCGAGGGATTAGGACGGACGCTTGTTCTCACTGTGTTGCAGTAGGGGCTCACTTCACGGAACCATCCTAGTTCCGGAGAACCGAGGCAAGCCCCGAACCTGTGGGAATGCTTCAGGCCAGGCTGACGTGTGGAAATTAAATAAATGCAGGTTGTGTTTATTTAACTATCTCCACTGGATACTCACGTGAAAAGAATAGAGAGAGAAAAAACACACAATCGGCTGCAGATTCAGCAAAGCCGCTTGCAGTCCTCAGCCTCCAAAGAGGGCTCGGGCACGGCATCGAATAAGCAAACCACCAAGCGAAGGAAAGCGCCAACGTGCGCATCGTCCCCTGGTGATGGGTAACAGCCGGTTGACAAACCTTAGTTCCAAAAGGTTCAGAGAGTGAACTGGGCCCAGAAAAATACACACGCCCCCAGAGGAAAGCAGACGTCCACAGGCAGGCACGTTCCTGCCTGTGCAGGCTGCACGTTAGACAGACGGCAGAGGGATGGGATGCAGAAATCACCCCCAAAACCCAGACGCCGTTCGTCGGGTGGAGTTCAACGTCCATAGAATTCGGGCCATCCATACACACGCACATGCATTACACACAGAGACACACGTGCACACACATACACCCAAATGCACACACACCAACACACACCAACACACACACACAGTAGCTGATGCAGTATTTGAGTTTTCCAGTAGGATTACTGTAGCCTTCTCTCTCCTGGCGTCTTGGCTTCAAAGTACCACCCAGACAAAGCAGAGAGTCCAACTCCTCCTGGTACCCCGACCACGTCAGGAAGCACAGCATGGGCGGCTGGGGCGATGAGTCAGCCAGGGGCTACCCAGCTCCTATCAAGGGCTGTTTTCTTAATGTCAGAATCACGGAGCTGTGCTCACGGGGTGCTGTCACCTCTTCTGGGAGGGTCCAACGCCACCGCTTGAGCGTGCATTCCCGTCATCATGAAAATTCCTTTTTGGGTCTGGAAGTGAAAAGAAAGCAATTTGCTGGTTCTGCCAAACTTTGTAACTTTCTCCCTGTGTCTGGCTGGCTGGTTAGAGCCGAGGCCTCGGGGGAGCCACCGTCTGGGGGGCCGATCTGTGAGGGATGGGGGCCTGCCCTTCTCACCAGGGTCAACCCCGGAGACGTTGATTTTGGAGAAAACTGTGCAATGGGGGACGTTGTCTGACCCTGCGGTGACCTCGAGAAGGGGTGACCTCTGGCAGCGGTGACCTTCTGGCCTCGTTTGTCTCCATAGCCGTGGTCTGTGTCTGGCCCCGGGGGGACCCTTTTGTCTGAGCAGAGCTGGGACAAGGTGTCCTCTCCCTGTCCCGCTGCCCGGGGGCCTGAGGCCTCTCTTCCTCGAAGCGCATCAGCAACCCTTCCCCCTTCCTGCCTCTGGGAATGAACTCGTATTTTCTTAAAGGATAAGGTGGCAAGAGCAGCTGAAGCAGCGTTCCCACATGTCAGAGAATCGTGGTATCTCCACTTCCCACGAGCAGGGACTGCAGTCAGCGCGCCTCTGCACTTCTAGAGAGAACGTGGAACAGTCGCCTTTCCACAGAGAAGCGGCTGACGGGCTGACACCCACCAGGCCGGAGGTTAGAGGTGGGACGGCCTGGGGTCAAGGTTCAAAGCGGAAGGTCGAAAGGTCGGGTCTAATGTTAAGGTCGTGAGGAGGAGAGGATGCCTTTGAACTGGCACATCCTCCGTTCCCTGAGGCAGGGCCATCTCCCGATTGGCCTTGCCTTTTACAAATGGCAGGGCCGTCAGGCCTTGGCTACCGTGATCCAGACGTCCTTCCAAGAGCTACTCACGGGGTGGGTGCAGGTGCCGTCTGACCAGGGACCCAGGTCACATTGGTAGATGATCGAAAACTAAGCCTGGTGTCTGGAGCCATCTGGTCACTTCCCAGGGAGGGAGGGAGGGGCTGAGAGAGACTCGGGTGCAAAGGCAGCTGGGGTCCCGCTGCGGGGCCGGAGTTCTGTCATCACAGCGTTCCCTTGACCTTCTTCCCAATAGAAGGTGCAGGTTGCCAGCAGGTGTGTCACTTACAGCTGTGGAGACACATATATGCTTATTACGTAAGAGGACCGCACGCGTCTCAGTGCGCTTTGTAAGGACTAATTTAGCGAATTCCTTGGTAATGGGACGTAGACCCCATTTACCAGTCCTGTGGTTTAGGATTTTCACGTCTGGCTGAACGGGGCTCTCCCCCTCCAAAGACATACACGTCTGGGGGCCGTAAGAGGCACTGGGGCCGCGCTGGAGGCTGTGCAGCCTTGGGTTGGTCAGCTGACACCTCTGAGCATCACTTATTCCATCTTTAGGATTAACTGAATCACACTTCCTGCTCTTTATTGGCATGCGTTGCTGAAATGTAACTAAGGCTAATTAATTCAATCAGTGGCTTGACACAAGAGATGCAGAAACAGTGATGTTTTGTAGGAAGCGGTGGTTATAAATTCTCAGTATTAAAGAGCCAGGTTGATGAATTGTCTGTGGAATCCACCTGTCAAGAGTTTACAGGGGGGCTTCCCTGGTGGCGCAGCGGTTGAGAGTCCTCCTGCCAAGGCAGGGGACACGGGTTTGTGCCCCGGTCCGGGAAGATCCCACATGCCGCGGAGCGGCTGGGCCCGTGAGCCATGGCCGCTGAGCCTGCGCATCCGGAGTCTGTGCTCCACAACGGGAGAGGCCACAGCAGTGAGAGGCCCGTGTATCGCAAAAAAAAAAAAAAAAACAGTTTATGGGGGACAGAATCCAGGCCCAGCGAGGCTAGCGGACCCTACTTCTGCAGTGGAGGCGGGATTCGAACCCAGGGTCTATGGCTCAGGGCCGGGCTCGCGTTGGAGTGACAGCGACCGCAGCCTGTGAGCCTGCACCGGGCTTGGCCCCGCCCCTGAGAACCCTCCATCCCCCTCCCCCCAACTCTCCTGTGCCCCTCCTTCCGGTCCCCTCCATCCCCACCCCTGGTGGTCTCCCACCTCCCTCTGGCCTCCTACGTCCCTCTGTCCCCCAGTCTCCCCTGGGTCCCCGTGCAGTGCCACGCATCCGTCTTCATCCCTCCCACCCCTCCCCCACCCTCCCACCCTCCCCACCTCACCCCCCCACCCCTTCCCCCATCTCTGCATTCCTGCATCCTCCTGCCGGAGCCCCATCTCCACTGCACAGTGCAGCCCAGAGCTTTCATGCTCCGTGCTGGTGCCCTGGCCGCCCCTCACTAGCCCAGGTGTGCACTTGGGCTGCACACGCACTTCCCCCCAGAAGTCACTTTGGCTGCAGGTCGGGCTGGTCGCCTTTTCTAGCCTCTGGCCGGGACCTCTGGGACTGCTGCTGCTGCTGACTCTCTTTAGTCTCTGTTTACTTAGAGGGAAAGCCCGGGGCTCCTGGAGAGCAAACATCTGCAGGAGATAATCTAGCGAGTTGTCCATCCATCACTCAGGTCGCCTGGCTCCCTGGAGAGCCCGCCAGAGCCCGTAATAAAAAGGCCGGGCAAAGAGGCTTTGGGGACGAATAAAGAGCGGTGTTAAGGGCCCGCTGAAAATGGATGGAAGACATTATTAAGACTCAATGGCCGTCTTATCAAAATCCAATAGGATAGACATTTGGCAAAAGGCTTAAATTTATTCTTTGACTTTCTGGAGGGCTTGATTTTATCCGTTAACAAGAGTGTGGTCCACCCGGGGAGATGGTATCAGCTGGAAGAATTTTGATTCAATCTCTCTGGTGATATGAAAGGGGGAAGAACCAGGCCCCCAACAGCCGTCCCATTGTCTCGCTTTATCTTGTTTTCTTTGACCGTCTTGAAAAGGAAGGACATGTTAATACAGTACAACCAGGAGAAAATGAAGAGGGAAGTGACCTTTTTCTTTTTTCTTTTCTCCCCCCACTTCTCTGCCCACGCGGCCTCCGCCCCTCCAAAATAAATAAATGAATCAAGAATTCGCATCAGTGGGGCTGGGACCAGACTGGGACAGGTGCGTCTTCGGAAGCATCCCAGATTGTGGCCACCCCAGCCAGCGCTCTGGGCCAAGGGCGGGGAGCCCGAGGCTTTGAAGGAGAGTCAAAAATAAGCTGAGCTAATAAAGCCCTACTGCTGGCGAGGGACCATGACAGGTCCATAAATCTCTCTCTGCTATTCCGTACAAAATGCTACAGGTCATAAAAGTCATCCGATAGCCCAACCTGGCACTGTCCAAATAGGGTGATTGATTGATAATTATGATAATTCGTGAAATGATTATTTGGATGTGAGAACCTCGGCCTGTCCCACTGGGCTGTTATACGTGCGTGTTTTATATAGCCTGGCCAGGGCGAAATGCCTCTGGTAATGGGCGCCCCAGGACTCCCGGCTCCTTCCCCAGGGACCTGAAGGCTAATAAAGGATGACCGGGAGCCAGGAAACCCGGGAAGGTGGGAGTGGAGATGGACAGGCAGCTGCTAAGTGTCTTCTGTGCAGCAATTAGCTGAGAAGATCACACACCCCAGGTCTCCGGGAGGCTGCGACCAGGCTGTGCCTCGGGGGTTTCGGGCCAGGCATTTGCGATCAGTGTCGCTTCGTGTGGTTTATTTCCTTTGCGTTGTTTTTCCCCTGGAGGAAGCAGAGGTATTTTCCAGGCGGCTGGAGGGTGAGGAAGGCTGGTGGGGAAGGAAAGATTGTGACTGGAACAAGAGATGGGGAGGGCTTCCCTGGTGGTGCAGTGGTCGAGAGTCCACCTGCCGATGCAGGGGACACGGGTTTGTGCCCCGGTCCGGGAGGATCCCACATGCCGCGGAGCTGCTGGGCCCGTGAGCCATGGCCGCTGAGCCTGCGCGTCCGGAGCCTGTGCTCCGCAACGGGAGAGGCCACAAGAGTGAGAGGCCCGCGTACCACAAAAAAAAAAAAAAAAAGAGAGATGGGGAGACGCTCCAGCCCCGAGACCCCAGGACTAGGGCCAGTGAGCACGCGTCGCGGTCGGCCGGTCTCACTGGGACCAGAACAAGGTTGATTGTCCCTGTTATGCTTTGCCTGTGCCGGCGAGGTTAGTTTTAGAAATCCTTTTCTTTTCCTCTTTACCCCCCAGCCAGCAACGCTCAGGAGCCACCCAGGTGCTATAATTCAATTGCAGTTTACCTACAACGCGCTTGATTCCTGAAAAAAATCACAGCAGAGTCCCAAGCCCTAAGAGGCCCGGGCTCACAATTAATAATTTGCATGTGGGATCGGTTATGTCTTTATGAAATCAAAGTGTGCTTAGCTGCCACGGAGACAGCTCCAAGTTGATTTTGATAATCTCGGGCTGGATAGACTTGCTTCGTTCCGGTAAGCCCCGGACAAAGGCTGGACAGTGGCTGAAAGCCCTGCGGAGACATGCTTCCCTTTCCTTTGTTCGGGGTTGCTGATAAAAGAACCAGGAGTCCATTAATTCAGTGAATGAACATATAGTAAAGTCAGTCCCCTCTTGAGAACAATAATGTTGAGGTCAGCTTCGGTTGCCATGGAAACTAAGTACTCCTAAGAAGTTTGCATCCTTGATTTTGCTGAATCAAAGGCTGCCGGGTGGAGAAGTGTAATGGGGCCAAGACGCAGAAAGTCGGAAAGCCCCGCCTCCGCCGGTCCCCTTCCCGCAGCAGCTCTGGGCTGGTGGCCTTGGGGACCCTCAGCTGCTGGGGACCAGCCCCGCGTCTAGCTCTTGCCCCTCCCCCTGCCCCTCCCAGAGGCCTCATTTTTTCACAACTGTAGACGCTTATCTGAAGAGGCCCTTAGGCGTGACCCTGGTGGCTGGGGTGCCGGCAGAAACTCCAGCCTGAGGGAGGGGCCGCGGCCTGGAAGCCCTGGCCGCCTCCACATCAGCCGTCCCGGGTGGACTCTGCCCTCTCGCCACCTCGCAGCACCTGAACTTGCCCTCTGGGGGGCCGTGGCGCTGTGGCCCCCTCCCAGGCAGATAAGGGTGATTAATGGGCCAACAGCAGTAGGGTGTCGAGGGCGAGTCGCAGGCAGCTCCAGGCTGGATTTGCATTTTGTTCCCCCAGCAACTGAGCTGAGTTTACCACCCCCAGCCCAACCTAAGGGCCCCTGAAGTCAGCCTAAACCATCAGATTAAGCTGGGGAGAGATGCAGGTAATTAATTTCCTCCGCAGTAATTTATTACCTGCTGCAGACCTGCGTGTCTGAGGAGGGCCTCGTCTTAGCTGGACGGGGTGGGGCAGGGACTCAGAGCAGGCAGAGGGGGCACGTTGTTCAGACGGACCCACCCAACCCTGAGAACCTCTCCTGGGGGGTGGGAGAAATAAGAGGTGAATTTTCCCTCATTTTTTGCTGCTGAGAAAGCAATGAGCTGGGTTTTCTTTCTCATACTGAAGCATCCCTCGTGAAACCTTCTGAAAGGCTTCTGGACTGCAGCTTGGGGTGGGGGTCCTGCAGGAGGGAGGTGGGTGTGAGGGGGGTCAGAGCCCGGCCAGCGGGACCCCCCTCCTTGGGGTCCAGCAGCAGCTCCTGGCAGGGCACATGGGGAGCAGGTGACATCTCTGTGGTCAGGCCCTTCCCCCACCCTGCTGACACTTTCTGCCCAAACCTCAAGCGAGAGCAGACAAAACATCGCTGATTTCAAAGGACAGATTCAGAACTTGAAAACGTACATTACCCGGAAAGTAGACAAAGGACCCTTTCCTTCTCACTGGAGACCCGGGTCGGGAGGCCATGCTGGGTCCGTCGCCTCCGCCCTGCCCACCCCTGGTGCTCTGAACCTGGCTCTGCCCTGGGTGGTGTGGCTCTAGGCCCTGAACTTGAACTTCTGCATTTCTGTTTCCTCCCCTGCGAACGGGGAAATGATGATCCAGAGCCCTGCACGGCCTGGGCAGCAGGAGGACAGTGATAAATCGGGCACAGCTCTGGTCGCCAGGCCAGCTGGATGGACCTTGGGGCCTGTGGCCACTGTTACTGTTATTGTTACTGGTGTGGGACAAGGGGGCCCACGTGGCCCTGGGTGGCCCTGGCCAGGGGACCAGCGGGCCGGGCCCTACACCACCTGCAGCGGGTCAGAGGTTACAGGCGTCGTGCCTGCCTCGCTCTCCTGGAAACCGCAGCAGCACCTTGGGGTGTCCAGGCGGCCCTCGCGGGACGGCGCTGGGGAAGGTGGCGGGGAGAGGCGGCCTCCGCCGGCAGCAGGTGATGAAGAGGATTTACTGTCTCCATTACCGGCTTTCTAGGAGCCAGATGGCGTCAATAAACTCTGTCACCTTCGGGTGGGGGCAATGGTGAGTTAATTAAATTGTGCCGCACTATTAAGAGAGAAAAATATATCAGCTTGAGGCCTCCTCAGCGCCTTCCGCTTTGAAAGTAGACACGAGCTTCCTCGGCAGGCATTGCTGGCTCGTGGGCGCGTCCTCCGCCTGCGGCACAGGGAAAGCCACACGGCTCACCTTTGCTCCACAAAACCTGCCGTCGGGTCATCAGTGCGATTATTATCGTTCTGAGTGTAAGGCTGACTTCTGGTTTTACACACACACGGTGTCAAGGTGGCCCATCCCTCTCCAGGGTAAAAGGCGGCGGCGGGCGGGTGCTGTGGGCCCTCAGGGCCCCTCCCGCGGCCGGTCAGTTTGAGCTGTGTGTCACTTCTCTCTCAGGGTGCAGGCGGGACATCCAGGCCTCCGGAGAGAGCCGGCTTCCTGAGGTCCCCTCGTGCCTCTGATGGCCACCCGTGAAGGTCTAGGGGGACCATGGGCACGTGGTCTCCAGGCAGGGCCCTGGGTGGCCCCCAGTCCCGAGAGTGGGGAACAGAACCTTCCACTGCTTCTCTCGGCCCAGGCCTGAGCTAGAGCGGGGAGGGCCTCATCCTCCTGGCGTCTGGGGGTCTCCGAGGCCGGCCTGGCAGGTGGAACCTCTTGGGGAAGGCTGTGTCCTCCCCAGCCCGCCTGAGAAGCTGCCTGCTGTCCCGACAGGCACCTGCCCCGGGCTCGGGGCCGCGGAAGGTCCACCCGCCTCTCAGCTCACCTCTGCTCATGACTTCTCTGAGATGGGAGGTGGCTCCCTGCATGTGTGTACAACAGGTGTGTGAGGCACAGATGGGTGCGTGGGGGTAGGGTCCCGTGGGGCCTGTCAGAGCCTGGCCCTGAGCCCCCAGCCTCTGCCCCAGCTCCCAAGGCAGCTTCTGGGGTCATGTCGCTGCAGGCTGACTGTGCCTTGTGTCGATGCATGGGAGGCAGGGGGAGCGGGTGTTGGGGAGGAAGGACAGCAGATGGGTGGGTGGGATTGTGGGGAAGTGGAATTGGGCCTCTCTTGCCCCCAACGAGGCTGTCCCCTCCTGAACACAAGCCCTGGGAGCCGGGCGCTGCTGCTGTTCTTACCGCCGTCGTGGTCAGTGTTGTCATTACAGAAAGCCTGCCAGGCTCTATATACACATCGGCTCATTTACCCCCATCACCCCCAGGCACTATTATTCCCACTTTACTGCATAGAAAATTAAGGAACAGACGGTTTGTCAGTTGCCTAAGGCCACACGATTCAGTGGGGAGGCCAGGGATTTTCCAGGGCCAGCCACAAGACTCCAAGGCAAGTGTTCCTAAGTCTCATGTTGTACTGTGTGTTGCCCTCCAGACCCTTCAAGAATTGGGGTAAATATGATTGAACAATAAATACGATTGAACTCAGAGAAAAGCAAGAGGGGGTTGGGCTGGAGTAATTGAAGTTGGTGTAATAGCAGTCAGCTATTACACAATGGCGCTGTGTAACAAACCACCCCAAACCGTTAACACTTAAAACAACACTTATTGACCTTCACCTGTCTGCAAGTTGGCTGATCTAGTCTGGGCTCGGCTGGGCTTGGTTCCAAACTGATGGTTGGGTCCAGTTTCTTCCTTATCCAGCACGGTACATGGGCAGTGTTGTTCTGGTGGTGACGGCAGGAGAGGAGGGGGAGGTGACGCACATAATCATCATTGCCCTTAGGCCACAGAAAGACATGGAGGAACTTTAAATACGTATTATTAAGTGAAAGAAGCCAGTCTGAAAAGGCTACACTTTCTATGATTCCAACTCTATGAAATTCTGGAAAAGGCAAAACTATGGAGACAGTAAAAAGATCGTGGTTGCCTGGGGTTGGGGCGTGGTGGTGAATGTGGGAGCACAGAGGATTTTTAGGGCAGAGAAACTACCCTGTAAGATACTGTACTGGTGGGTACATGTTATCATATATTTATCCAGACCTGTGAATACACAACACCAAGAGTGAACCCTAGTGTCAGTCAGGGGCTTTAAAGACGATGTGTCACTATTGGCTCATCAACTGTAACAAGCGGCCACACTAATACAAGATGATAATAACGGGGGAAGCTGTTGGCGGGGGAGACGGCGGGGGGGTACATGGGACTCTCTATACTTTCCACTCATTTTCCTATAAACCCAAAACTGCTCTAAAAAATGAGGGCTGTTACTTCTTTAAAAAAAGGATTTTCAGAAAGTGGCATATTATACACACACACACATCTTTCATAAAATATATGCTCACGTTTAAGGACATACGTAATATGAAAAGGCTGGAAGGTAATATACAAAAATACTGTCATTCTTTGCGGTGATATAATGGGTGATTTTTTAAAATTAATGTCTATATGGGGCATTTTAGTTATTAAATATGTTAAGTCGCATAAAGTGCTCATACAGTTCCTGTCCCATAGCAACACTGTAAGTGGCGAAGGACTTACCACTGAGGTGACCATGGTCAGTCCGCAGGGAGCATTCCCATTAGTTAGATTATAAACTCCTGGTAGTCCAGGGTCCCCCCCGGGCCTTCGTGTGGGCTCCCTCAGTGCTGTTCAGCCACGTGTCTGACTGTGCCTACTGGGACCGAGGTAGGATGGACCTTCTGCCTGCCCTGTGGTTGGATGAGCTGTCAGGCCAATGGCTGTGAGAGATGCAGGTCACTTCTAGCTCAGTGGCCAGTGGCTAGCATGATACCTTCCAGCGCTCTGTGCCCTCGGAAACTGTAGCCAGAAAGATAGATCCTGAGGTGATTAAGCAGAGCCACCCTGTGAATTCGCCAGACATGCAGCAGAAAGGCAGCTTTTGCCAGGCCTCTGAGTTTTGGAGACTGTTTGTTATTGGGGCATAACCTCACTCACCCTGACTGATTCGTTTAGGGAATTCCTGGTGCTTTGTCTCATTCTGCATCATCTCAAAACCCCCTTCATTCATTCACTCACTCACTCACCCCTTCAACAAATACTTACCAAGCACCTACTGCGTGCAGGACGCTGTCCCAGGTGCTGCAGACACCAGGCCGAGTTCCACCAGGTCTCTGCCCTCACGGCTCACGTTCTGAGACCCATCACCTGCGCAGATGGTTTGCCACAGCCTTTGTTCTCGGCGCCCCTGGTCCCCTGGTGATGCCCAGCTGCAATGTCCCAGGTCAGACACTCCTCCTAGTGGTGGGCAAGCTTCCAAGAGCTCCTTGTGCTGTCTGCTCTGTGCATTTTGGGTAGAAATGCCCCCATCTTGTCACATGGCCTTGGCCCTATCCCTGTAGGTTGGCGCTTCTAAGCAGTCATATTTCTGGGCAATTCTCCTTTGTGTTCTCTAGTATAGAAAGGGGAGAATTGTGAGGATAACAAATTGACGCACGCCAGAAGGAGCGGGACTCCTAATCTAACAGATTGGCGTGAGGGTATCATTTTCTCACTTAATCTTTCCTTCTTTGAATGATCGCTCCTTCAGCACTGGCTCTCCGTTTGCTGACGGGATGCATCATCTCCATCTGACGCCACTCCCATCAGCCGGGGCTGTGCTGGCGAACGGTTTCTTCTTACCCAGTTAGCAAGATGTTTCTCCAGTATAGTGTTGATAAATTAAGTCATAAAAAGCAAGACTTATTATTTTCTGTTGGAACCTTGCCTCTGTTATTCCTGAGCAATGGCCAAGATTCAGAGTATTAGCCACAGAAATGTGTGTGTTGCCGGGGATGGAAAATTATCGCATAAAAAGAGTCTGACGTGCTGTTCATCATAGATCAGCTGAGAGTAAGGAGAGGTATTCAAAGACACAAATGAATAATAAAAATCTGCTTCTCCAGACTCGCGCTGGGTGCCAAGGGGACGGGCCAGGCTTGCGGGTCTCAGTGTCACCGAGGATGTCCCGTGTGCCGCGGCCAGGCCAGCGCTTGCTTCTTGCCACTCAAACCCGAGGCTCTGGGTTACCAAGGCCCCGAAAGGGCAGATAATCATCGGAAGGGAATCTGGAGCATGGGCACCCTGGAGAGCTACAAAAATAAAATGAGGAGGAGGAAGTTTGAATAGATTTCCTCCCTTTGTATTTCTGTTTTGGGCGAGAAATGTAGCGGTACAATAAAAGGGAACTGGCAAGGTAGAGGAAAGCTTCAAATTAGCCCTCAGAAAGGTCTGGACCAGTGGGCACACTGGGGGCCGGTGGACATCTTCGTCCCGTGTCGCCCACGTGCAGCCCCTGAGAGGTAGAACCGGCCCCAGGGGAGGGCTGTCTCTTGTGAAGCTCACCCAGGAGGAGGGTCTGGGTGGGTGCTGACCGGCAGATCCCAGGACAGGGCTTAATGCCGGGTTCTCAGCAGGCGAGGCACAGCGACTGTGTCTCCTGTGAGCAAAGTCAGGCCACGTTGGAGCCAGGACCCGGGGAGACAGAGGCCACATCTGCGTGCTTACTGCAGCGTCCCTGAACCTGGCAGAGGTGACGAGCTCCGGTCACATCTGCAGAGTGCGGGGCCCTCGTGGCAACCCTGTGAGGCAGCTGCTCGTCTTCCTGGGGTTCAGACAGGCAAATCCCCCCCGAAGGCCACGCAGACAGTAGGCGGCACACTTGCTCCCACTGAAAGCCCGGGGGGACCCAGCGAGGCATCGTGCAGGACGGCCCGCCGCTCACCCTCTGGGCCGTCCCTGGTGTCTGATAGGAAAGCGTGGGTCTCCGGAGCCAGGCACCAAGGGCAGGTCCTCGCCTGGGCCAGCTCCCGCTGCGTCTCCTGGGTGGGTTCACCGGTCACTGTGCTGCCGCGTCCTGTCTTCCTTCCCCTTAGCACAGCAGGTGCTACGCGTGTGTCCCTCACCCCAGCTTCCTTATTAAACACCCGTGATTCTCCTTTCATAATCACCTTTTGACCCCAAAGTGTCACTGTAATACTCCTCAAAGCCCTCACCCCTCTCTGGGCCCATGGTTTCCCAACACGACAATCATTTGCCTCCAGGACGCGGTAGGAGGGGAGCTTTGTGTCTCCTGGCCCCCTTTCTGCATCCTTACACTCGGGGGTCGGGGTACAGCCTTTGCCTTGGGAGCCCAATTGAGTGCCCTGTGCTGCCACGGGGAGCGCTTCCTGAACTGCCCCGATTCCTGTGCTTCTGGGGGCCAGGCCCCCAAACACAGCTTCAGAGGCAGTGGGGACCTTGCTCAGCCTGGCCCGAGTTGCAGCCCACACGAAGGGCTGTCCGCAGCACTTTCTGGGGCCCGGGGGGATTTGGTGGTGGCAAGAACCTCTTGGAAGGCAAAAGACTGTCAGAGGACTTCGTTATCTTCTCAGGACCTCAATTTCCTCTCCTGTAAAATGGGGATGATCATAGTTCCTGCTCCAAAGTTGTGTTTAGCGATTACATGAGTTACTGTGTGCAAAGCACACTTAAAGCAGCACGTGGCACAAGTGTAGGGCTCAGAGTGAGACCGAGGAGATGGTGATGACGATGATGGAGAGGGTGGTGACCGGTGATGGAGATGTTGGTGATGATGATGGTGGTGATGTTGATAGTGATGAACCTTGAGGTCCCACCAGACACCATCGTTCCACGAGGGAACCAAAGAGCCAGGAGAAGATGTCCACAAAGGGAACCAGACCACAGGACTTCCTGTACTGGCTCCACCATCATGGGCGTGACCTGGGACAAGTCACTTAACCTCTCGGGGCCTTGGTTTCCGACCTGGCAACTCAGGGCAGACATTCTGTGCCCAGCTCCAGTGCCTGGTCTGGGAGAACCCTGGAGATAAGGCTCGGAGCAGCGTGGTGGCTAGTCCCTCGCAAACAGGAGGCAGCCCTGGAAGAAAAAAACAACAGGAAGCGACGGAAAGAAAACTCGTAAATGCCCCTCACACGCTGGCCCTCCGAGGTGACCTCTCACCCAGAGAAGAAGGCCTTGGGGAGTTAATAAGAAATACAGGACTTCCTGTGAGATAGCAAGTGAATTGTGAGCTGCGAATTACTTTCTTCCTTTGAAAAATGATGTAGTCGGGTCAAAATATTTTTGCGTCTCAAACACTTGAGTTCCTTTGTCCTCGGGGCTGACATGACTCGGTTTCCATGCAGCTTCACAATGTGTGGAAACATCTTTTAACTGCCAGACGGCCCTTCTGATAAGCCGCCAATTCATAATGTGCCTTTGGAAAGCGGACGGGTGAGAAAGCAGAGGCCTTTGGAAAGACTATTTACACAGCAGCGAAAGGCCCTCTCCCGCCCTCTGGTAAACAGGGCCCGGAGCACCGGGTGTTGAGTGCCTGCTGGGCGGGGACGGGGCACAGGACAGTGCCCGCCCACCCACACTCTGCGCCCAGCCGGGCCCTCGGGGCTGGGGGGGACCTGCCCGGGGCCGTCCTGGGGCCAGATTCCCAGGTGACCTGCCCGCCTCTGCGGGTGACAGACACACTGAGGCTGGAGCTGTGCCGGTCTGGCTGGCCTGGTGGTCGAGGCAGAGTCCGGGAGAGCTGGCGTTGCCTTCACAGCCCCCCTGGCCCCAACTCAGAAGTGTCCCCGTGGCGCGGGTTTGCTCAGCTGACGGTGGGCCTGGGCGGCGGCCTGCTTGGCTTCTTGGTCAAAGGGAGCGTGTCATGCTGCCGTTCTGGGCCACAAGGCGGCAGGATGGCAAGGGACAGCGCTGTCCGCCCCTCTGTCCCCTTTCCTTCCCAAGCCACCCACCGTGCTGCCCAGAGCTGAACCAAAGGCTCTGTGCGGGTTGTTTTCCGGGAAAGAGAGAACTAAGTGAGCTCGGGCACCTGCTGCAGAAGGCTGGCTGTGGGACCAGCACTCGAGATCAGCTAGAACCCGTTCTGCAGACGAGGAAACGAGGCCCAGAGAGGGTCAGTAACCTGTGCAGTGTCACACAGCTGAGAGGTTAGAGCCAGGGTCTGAGCTCAGGTCATCTGGCTCTGTGCTCTTAGCAGTGCGATGTGCCCCTCCTTGACAGACAAGGGTCTGTTTGCACCATCAGTGTGCATGGCCCACCTGGGGCGGGGGTGGGGCAGTCCCTGGACCCTGAAGACCCAGGACTCCCTCTGTCAGCACTTGGGAACCCAGGGTAGGGGTTCAGCACCCGTTTGTGGATTGATGGAGCCCATCGAGGTGGAGCCAGAAGGAGCCTGTCTTGCGAGGCCCTGACGGGGCCATAGAGGTGACGCAGACCCGAAAGTCTGCGTCGGGGCCTCCCCATTGCCCCCGCCAGCCTCTACTCCCTCACAGCTGCCCCCGGCTGCCCTGTCCCCAAAATGGCCTCCCTGACAAGGGGTCATGAGGAAGAGGGGAGCTTGCAGAGCACCCACAGAGACAAGCCCCCAGCCTTCACGAGTGCTCGTTGCAGGGAAACCCTGAAGCGATCACGATGACAGCAGTAATAATAATAATAACAACAGACAACAGGAGTGCAGGCCGCGCTCGGTCCTCAGTCCACGGCAGCTCAGAGTCTGTCCGCACCCTCCGAGTTGCTGCCGGGTGTGGAAAGGGCTCAAAGCTGGCTGTGCTCCTTGAAAACGGACCCCTGTCCCAGCGGGGCCTGCCTGCCCACGGGCGGGAGGGCCTGTCTGTGGCGGGAATGCTCCCAGGCCAGGGGCCCTGCCCGCACAGCGGCTCCTCTGGGCGCCGCCTCTGCTCCAGTGCTGTCAGCACACGCTCAACTGTCCCCTTGGAGCCTGGCCACGCTCTGCCCCCAGGTGTGTCCCCCGTGCTTCCCCGGGTGTGTCGCCGGCCCCGGAGCCGCTTCTGCCTGGGTTTCAGTTGCGTCGAAGGCCCAGGGATGGAAGGCCATTCTGAGAACGTGGTTGGTTGACCCTGACCGGCGTGACGATCCCATTGCCCCGAGGCCCGGTCTCCCCTCTCACCAGGCTTTGTTGCAGCCTTACCGCAGGTGTGGGAAAATGAGGCCCAGCCCAGAATTCCGGGACAATCCCAAACATGTAGGGAGTGCTGCTCTCCTGCGGGGCACCTGTCAGGTGGCGGGAAGGCTGCCCCGCCGTCCCACTACAGGCTTAGAGCAAGGCCGCTGCTGGCCACGGGGCCTCTGCCCCTGGGCCTGAGGGCCGGCGCCGCCTCACCTGGCTTCCGCCAATGGAACCCCCCCAAAATCCAGCCAGAGCGCCAACAGCAGTGGGTCCCCACCTTGTGTCCTGCCACGGCTCCCTGAAAACACGGCTCGAGGTCCCCCCGGGTGCAGCAGCCGTTTCCCTGGCAAACCTCTTGCTTCGCTCCGCAGAGAGCCTGCCTGGGCAAGACTGATATCGAGGGAAACAGCTCCTTAAATAGTTGACGTAAGAAACGCGGAGACGTCTTCAACAGCCTTTGGAAGAGCAACCGGCGGTCAGATGGCAGAGCCTGGTGGGACCTCAAGTCAGCATCCGTCCGTTCAGTCACTGGCTCAGGGGACCCATCTGGCAGAGCCTCCTCTGCACCGGCACCGTCCCTGGCATTGTCCCCGGCGCTGTCCCCGGCATTGTCCCCGGCACTGTCCCCGGCACACAGCTTCACCCACAGGACGGGTAGGCCCGCTCTGCAGACCAGGCTTCCGGGCACACGGTGGTGAGACTTTGCCCAAAGTTCCCACGTGGCCATCTAGCACGTGGCCCCCGTCCCCACGGCCCCTCAGCTGTTCCCGCTGCACACGTTTATCGAGGACGTGCTGCACGCGGGGCTAGAGCTGGGCTCTGAGCCCGCAGCTGTGGTTGTCAGGCCCCTGCCCGTGGAGCCCTGTCCCGTCTGTCTCGTTCTGCTGGAGATGTTCTAACAGAAGTACCACAGACCTGGCTGGGCGTCCCGGGCACTGGTGAATCAAGGCATGCTCCGAGGGGAGGGGGCTGTAGGGATCCCAGGGTGCGGATGGCTGGGCGTGGGAGGGACCAGGGAGATGACAAAAGTGATGTATTCGGGGTATTTTTGAGGGAGAAGCATCAGTATATGGACACGAGGAGACCAAGGCACCTGCGGGGGTAGCTGGGGGCTGCCATTTGCAGGAGGAGCCTGGGCAAGGGGTGGGGCAGGTGGACGTGGGGATGTTAGCTTGGCACTTGGTGCGCCTCATGCCTGAGATGCGCCAGGACCGTCCCAGAGGACATCTGAGAACAGGGGAGCCTGGGGCTTGGGCGGCCATCCGGGAAATGGGAACCCGGATGGGCTGGGAGGGAGCTGGATGGCTCTGGAGCTCTGAGAGCAGGGGGAGGGGAGTGGGGGCGAACCCTAGCACTGAGAGTGACAGGAAGATGGAGCCAAACTGACTCTGGTCTAGGGACAGTGTGATCAACAGCCTGGACGAGAGCATCGTCCCCTGAGCTGGGATGCCAGGGACCTGTGGTTCAGGGGACCCCCCTGAGGTCCTGGGAAAGGGGTGCTGAGTTGCCTTGGAGAGACGGGGTGAAGTCAACAGGACTAGCTTCCTGGTCTGGGGGCCCTGAAATGACAGCGGCTCTGTGACAGCCTTGCCCAGGGGCCACCTGGAGAAGGAGGACGGTGGGGTTCGTCCCGAGAGGCAAGGGTGGCAACGGCAGGTGGTTAATGGGGAGATGAGAGCGACCCCAGCTGGAGGGACTCGAGGTCCAGCCAGTGCAGCGCACCACGAACTCAGTGCCCACTGAGCCCCCCAGGACCCGTTTCCAGTCAGGGCCCCGGGCCCCTCATCTCTGTGATCCCCTCACGTGAGCCCACCCAGCTTGGCCAGCCAAGCTCCGGCCTCCTCCCTCTGCATCCCGAGCCCGGTGGCCCCAGCCCAGGTCAGGCCGTGAGGTCCGCTTTTTCACCAGGTCCCCGTCAACTGGAGTCCAGCCGGGGAGGCGTGAGCGCACGCGCTGAGTCAGCAAGAATGGCCGTAAGCGCCGGTCGTCCTAAACGCGCGTTTAATAACTATTTTCTTCTCGCTGCTTCAGAGGCTCAGAAATGGGCTTCACCCTCCAGCTGGTAATGAGAAGTTAATAAAAGTGGATTTTGTGCAAGGCTGGCCCCCTGACATCTTAATCTTTATTAAAGAGACGTAAACTTGCAAGGAATGGGCGGGCTTGCCCGGCACAGCTGGGTGCCCGGAGAGGACGCCGGCACCGCACACCCCTCCACCGTATCCGCCGCAGGACACGTGCACGGATCCCCTCTGCCCTGGGTTCCTGCGCTCACCTTGGCAGACGCAGATCCATCATTGCCCCGGGAGCTGGACAGCCCCCTGGGAAAGAAGTGAAAGAGTGGGGGGCGGGGGGCTGCCATCTCCTCGTGTCTCTTTTTCGTTGCTATTGAAGTGAAATTCACAAAACATACAAATCCGTCCTTTAAAGTGAACAATTCTGTGTCACTTAGTGCATTTGTGAGGGTGTAGCCACCACCCCTACCTGGTTCCAGGCACTCATTTTAGCTTCGAGGGGACCCCGTCCCCCACCCCCACTCCCCCGGCACCAGCCCACCTCTGTCTCCGTCTGTGGTTTGCCTGTTCCGGACCCTTCGTATAAATGGAGTCGCTGACGTGGCCCTCGCGTCTGAAGGTTTTCACGCAGCATCGTGTTTCCGAGGTTCACCCGTGTTGTAGCCTGTGTCGGTCCCTCGTTCCTTTTCGTGGCTGAGAAAGGTTCCGCTGCGTGGATGGACCAGCGCATCTTTACCCGTTCGTCCACGGATGGGCATCTGAGTTGCCCCATCTTTGCTGTTGTGACTAGCGCTGCAGTGAATGTGGTCGTGCCAGGGTCCAGGACCCAGGGTGCAGGGTTTGAGCCCCTGATTTCCATTCTCTTAGGTAAATAGCTGGACTGGACCTGCTGGATCCTGTGGTGACACTGGGTAACTTTGGGGGGGAACCGCAAGACTGTATCCCCGGTGGCTGCCCCATTTTACATCCCAGTGTCCACACTCTTTTGACCCAGAGCTGCTCTGAGAATGAGAATGGGCTCCGCAGAGTGGCTGAAGGGCCGACCCACTGACCCCTGGGTGACCAGAGCTCCTGTCTCCGCTTCTGTAGTTGGGGTAGAGCAGGTACCAGCCCCTCCATCAGGGAGGCAAGGCCTGGCCTGGCCCACAGGGAACCCCACTCGTAGGATGAAGGACGTTGACACTGGCTCTAAGCAAGTCCTACCAGGAGACCAAGCTGTCTTTTCAGGTCCTGCTTGGATCAGGGCCGGGTTTGCCTACAGCTTACAGACAACGTCCGTGAGAACAAGCTGACCAGCCCTGACCCTAGGACACGGCCGGCAGGCGCCCATACCCCTGCTAGGCTGGCTCCCAGGCCCTCTGACAGCGACCAGCCGTGGCTCCCATTCCTACACGTGTGTGAGCGCGTGGTGAGCAGGCCTTGGGTGCGAACCTGCCAGCCCCACGGCCCCATGTTCCCAGCAGCCCTGGGGCTTGAACAGGGCCACCCGGAGCCCCTGACCTCACCGTGGATGTGGGCCCAGCCCCTCGGCAGGCGTCAGGTGGGGCGCGTGTGCACGTGTGTTTGTCACTCGCTAATCCACCCGCAGAGGGGAAGAGTAGAGTCTTTGTCAGTCTCCAAGCAATTAGGATAATTAAAAAAGAAAGCTTATTGGGTAAACATGCTCTCAGATCGTGACCCCTTAATTAATGGACTACAGGGAGAAATTACAGCGGTGGTAAGATAATTAACACGTGCATTTAAAAGAGAACCGTGAGATGGGGTATCAGAGGACAGGACAGCCGGCTGTGCAGGGCGGGCTCTGAGGGTGAGGGAGCCCCACTGGAGACTTACAGCTTGTGGTGGGCAGCCCTGGCCAGTGGGCGGGCCCAAGGCCCCAACTACCTGGGGCAGGTCAGAGAACACCTGTCCCTTCGTGAAGAAAGATCCATGGTCCTCAGCGGAAGCCACAGCCTCCACAGCGCTCACCATCCCAGGGAGTATGAACAGGGCGGGGAAACGGTCCCTTAGAGGGTCCTCCCAGGTTCCACAGCGCTCACCATCCCAGGGAGTGTGAACAGGGTGGGGAAACGGTCCCTTAGAGGGTCCTCCCAGGTGGGCCTTCCACCTCCCAGCCCAGCCCAAGAGGTCACTGGGGCCACTAGAGGAGTCTAATCTTCCTGGAATGTGGAAGCTGTAGGGCCGTCAGTGATGACCTGGGCCGGGACCCAGCCCCCAGGTCCCCCGGTGCCTCGGGGGAGGGGAGGCGTTTGCCTTCCCCATCCAATCCCAGCTGCTCTGCTTTCGTCTCCAGCCTCACCCTGGCTCCGAGGCTGGCTGGGGGGCTGGTGGGGGGTGGTGTTGCCTCCTGCTGGGGGAAAACCACTGACTACATGGACCTCCTCCAGAGGTGCAAAGGCCCTGGGGCTGGAGACCCGCCCTGTGAGGTGCAGAGGCCCCGTGACCCACTGAAGGCTCCCACCCACTAGGAGCCTTTCCTGGCAAGCAGGCCCACCAGACCCTGCTAGACAGTTCGGAGACGGGGGTCTCAGAGATGGGGGTGCCGGGCATGTTTCTCGCTTTTTCAGGGGGCAGAACAGAGACACACAGGTACAGGTTTCGGGCTCAAGGGAGCGGAGCAGCTGGCAGTGGTGGAGAGCCTTGCTAGACAGGCCTGGAGGACTGTGGCCTTCCTCCCTGCCCCACCAGCCCTGCCAGTGCAGGGCAAGTCCTTCTAATTTTTAAGGGCAGTGGCTGGGCAGCCAGGCCTCTCTGGGGTCCTGGAAGTCTCAAGGTCAGAATCTAAAGCCCAGTCCCCCTGTGCCAGATATCTGAGAGGGAGGAGCTGAAAGCATCCCCCCAAATTATGGAGGACGCCCCCCACATCCTACCCCCCGGTGGGAGGGCTCTTCTGTGGCCGTCCCAGACCCTAGAGGCGCCAGCAGGCGGGGACTCCCTGATGGCTGACAGGCCTCGGAGAAGAGCAAATGGCAAAAGTTTGGGTAAAGAATTCACTCTCAATTCACTGCCAACCAAATCCAAGAATGACAACAAGACGGTAGCCCTTGGGAGCTCCGCCCGGAGAGAGACTGTGGTCACCCGGGTCCTGCAGCCGGCCAGGGACAGGGCCAGGCTCAGCCCCTGCTGCCAGGAAGCCTTGGCCTCACAGCTGCCTGTGCCGTAAATCAACTTACCGCCCAATGAACCGGCCGGAGACGGAGGCCAGCAGGTGGAACCAGCCTCTGGAACTGCACGGAACCTGGGCCGTGTCTCTCAGCTCCGGTTCTGGGCCGAGGCCAGGCCGTCCGTCACGGTCAGCTGGAGGTGGACCTGGTGGCAGGGAAAGGATGCTCCTGCCTCAGAGGCCAAGTGACCCTGGCTTCACCTTGACCTGGGTCTGCCCGGCCCTGCCTTTGGACATGAGGAGTCTCCTTCTCTTCTCTGCTCCCTCCGCACACACTCCATCCTCAGCTCCCTGTCCTGCAGGTGGGATGGGCCGCACAATCACCTCCTCGCCCCACCCCCCGCCGTCACGTGACAGCCGAGGCCCCTGCAAGGAGACCAAGTCCCCACGATAGTGCCCCCGCTTGCCTGTTCGCTCTTTTGGGGGCAGCTGTCTGACCAGGGCTGGTCAGGTTGGGACCCGGCGCCCTCGTGGGCTGCAGGAGGGTGGCAGATTCTGGAAGCTTCCAGAGATGGCCGGCACCTAGGAAGCACTCCAGCCCTGGGGTATCTGGCTCACAGTTTCCTTCAGGGCAGGTTCTACAGGGACTGTTTTCGTGGCCCGGAAGCGCGTCATCAGCTCGCATCCGCAGGGGGTCTGAGCAACTGGAGCCTGTGCGCCTTGGGTCCCCCCAACCCCCGTCTCTGATCAGGGGCTGGATGCATTTTCACTTGCAGTTCTCAGGACTCAGGAAAAAAAACCTCAGCGGGAGAGGTGCTGGGCTCTCCCCTGAGCGCATGCATGCTGGCGTCATGCAGCCCGAGCTGTTGATCTCCCCCGGGACCCTGCTGCGCCATCCACGCGGGGTCTGGCCCCCAGGGAGCTGGCGGAAGGCTGGGATCCCGGAAGGGGCTCAGGACACACCAGCTCCGGGGGCTCAGACCCCCGTGACCCAGCGATCGTCATGTTTCCCCTGGGACACAGTGTGGATTTTAGAGTAACTGGTGTATTGGCTGCATGTCCGTCGCTGTGCATTAGTTGAGGGCGATTCAGAAGCTCTTGATGTGATGCCGGGTTTCTGGGAGGCACTAAGCCGGCTCTGGGGCTGCTGCCTTAACATGCGTGTGGGACTAGTGTTCCAGGCCTGGACCAGGTGGGCAAGCCCACGGCCTCCTCCTTGCCCTGTGCCCCCAGCCCCAAGGGTGAGGAATGGCCCCCTCCCCGTGCCCTCTGGGGCAGTGGCCGTGTGAGCTGTGAAGGGGCAGTGGGACCAGGCCTGGGCTCTGGGACGGGGGTGGGCGCCCCAAGCCTCAGGTGTCTCACCGGCCAGATAGTGGGGACTGTGGTCATGGTTGTGTCACGTCACCCTCCTGGGCTTGCACTGAGGACCCAGCGGGGCACACAGCCAGCGCCCCACAAACACGAGGCCGTGACGGCGTGGCCAGGACCTACATTTCCTCTGAGAGAGTCGGGGGTCCCTTCTCCATGCCTTGTCCCCCTCACTGGACCTGCAGGGACAGAGTGACCGCTGCCGCCGACCCGGGGGACCCCACACATGGTGAGAGACAGACCTACCGTCCACAGGGTGCCCTCAGCACTGGGAGGCGAGGCCCACGGCGCTCCTGGGATGAGCCTTGTGGTGGGGCCTCCGCACCGGGTCCAAGGTGGGGCGGGGTCTCCCTGCATCCATCCATCCGTCTACTTGTTCACTGACCACGTCTCTGTGCGCCCGCGTGGCCTATGTGGCCCCGCCCTCAGTCTGGGCTCACCTAAATCAGTGGACGGAGACAGAGTTCACGGTGCTGGGGGCAGAGGGGCAGCCAGGCCGTTTGAAGGGAGGTGTGGGCAGTGCTGCGGAAGCTTCCAGGTGGAGATGGCTGGGGCAGGACCTAAAGGGTGGAATAGAGGCCATCAGGAAGGGAGTTCTCGAGGGGAACAGGATGTGCGAGGGCCGGCCGTCGGGAAGCACGTGGCAGCAGCACTTATAGGGAGTTTCGGGTCCCCCCGCCCGGCTGGGACACAGGGAAGGGCAGAGTGACGGGAGGGGCAGCAGGGCCCCGACACCACATCAGGCAGCCACGTGCTGGTGATGGATTTGGAAGCGGGGACCACTGTGCTTAGCCTGTGGCCACTCTCCCAACAGTATGGGGCCTGGAGTGTGGAGACCCTTGTTGGTCCCTGGGACCAGCTCCAGGGACGGCGTGATGACACGTGAACTGGGCAGACCCTCAGGTCTCCGAGAGTCCCAGCCAAAGTAGGACACCCCCTTACATGGGGAGCTCTGTCTCTTCCATGGAAAAGAAAGACTCCAGGCAAACAGGATAAAATGTCAACAGTTGTTGACAGCAGTGTTTTCCGTGATTCCATGCTCTTTGCTGTATTATTCGATTCCCTTTTGATATAAACCAAGACTCCAATCAAATCTGGGGAAGAGATTAGAGCAGGAGAGAAGCCCGCGTACACTGATTCACCCTCTTTCTTGGGGCTGTGACTCACCCTCCCCACTCCCTGGCAGTGGGGCAGGGACGTCCCTTGAGTCAGAATGTGCCTTTGTGGAGGGAGCGGCCGGTCCATCGCCTGAGCCTGGGCAGGTAGCCCGGGTCCGCTGCTGCCAGAGGGGCGGCCAGGGCCTGCATGGGAGGGGATGCCTTTGGAATGGCAAGACAGGGCAGAGCGCCCTCCCCAGAAGCAGAGAGGAGTCCAAGGGCAGGACTTGGGGGGGCACCACGGCTTAGCAGGTCCTGACCCTGCTCGCACCCATCTGATCCCTTATTTCTTCTGAACCAGGTGAAAGGGGCTCACAGAGGGGTGGGGGCTGCCCCCCGGGTGTCCCAGGGACCAGAAGAGCAATGGATGCTCTGCCGTGGGAGGGGGCTTTGGGGGCAGAAGTGGTGAGTGGGGGGACCCCCTTCCACGTCTACTGCGATCCTACCCAGGATGCCCTGAGAGCCCTCTGATCCCCCTGTGTTCAAGTGTGAGTGTGTGCATGCACGTGTGTGTGCATCTGTGTGGGTGGTGGGTAAGTGTGGGCACGTGTGTGCATGTGTGGACGAGGGGGCATTTGTCCATGAGTGTGGGTGGACAGACTGTGCGTGTGCGCACATGTGTGTGCCCCGTGTACTCATGCGCACATGGGTGGGTGTGCCTGAGTGTGTGCACATGTGTGGTGGTGTGTGTCCCAAGTACAACGCCCTCGCCATGGACTCAGCGCTGGGGAAGGAAGGAAGGAAGGAAGGAAGGAAGGAAGGAAGGAAGGAAGGGAGGGGCCGCTAGAAGTGAAGCAGTCACATGCATCTCTGACTAACGAATTAGGATCCGAATTTTTAACTAATTGAGTACATTAAATAGAAAGTCCCCCAAAAAGAAAGGGGGAAAAAAAAGACTAAATACAAGACTCTGTTGAAAGCGTCTTTAATAAAAAGTGTCTCTGGGATTTGACCGTAATGGCTACCCTTGCTTGCCAAAACCTGTCGCCCTGGCAGGTAACCCCCATCCAGCGTATCTGAAATGGTACCTAAATGAATTAGCAATAGAATGGACTTAGGCCGAGCAGTGGGGACCTCCATTAATCTCGGGTTAATCACTAAAGAGGTACCCTTCACTCCTCTTAAGAAGTCACATTTTTCTCCCCTTGCTGGCGACCAGATTTCTTAAAGTAACGTATTTCTAATGAAAGGCCTCTGCTTGAATTAAAGCCTGAAGGTTTATACAGATTTCGTGTTTGATTACTGCCGGCTGCGGAAGGGAGGCCTCTCTGAAAGGGCCCCAGCGTGCAGTTCATAAGATTCTTTGAAACAAAATAGCGCACTTGTGCTTAGTGGCTTTAATCAGCCCTGACTTTTCATAGTCAAACAATAGCTAATTACAGTAACACCTGCCTTCCAGGCCCTGTCACAGGGGCTCCTGCCAGAGAGCGGCCTTGTCTCTGAGCTGCGTGATTATTACAGACTGTGCACGGAGTAACTAACTGACACTCAGCAAGTTTGGTGGCCATTAGGAAAGGTTTACTTTGCTGCCGCGTTGCTGGCTTTTCCATTCCATTCTTCTCCTTTGTGTTTTTGGGGGGCAGGGAGGAAAGAGAAGGGGCCTTGGGCCTGGGTCGGGGCTCGGGCGTAGGACTCGCACAAACGCTGTGCATTTGCTCCTTTGGGCTTGAGATTCAGAAATGGGTGTTCTGGTGCGCGGACCCGCGCATCCCGGCCGGGGGCTGGGGGCCGGGGGCCGGGGGCCGGGGGCCGGGGGCCGGGGGGGGCCCACCCAGCAGCGCCCCGTCTCAGCTTCCTTGCGTGCGGCGTTATTTCACATGGAACGTTCCGCGACGCACGGGGAGACTGGCCCAGTGGAAGCCATAGACTATTACCTCGTTAAAGTCTTTCTTTTCTCATTAATTTTGCCTGGCAAATGAGCCTGAGTTTTCCAGAACCCAGCCACGTGAGTAACATCAACCTGTCAGCCGGGGGCTTGACGGCGCCTGTAACAAGTTCCTGGAAATGAACAAGGGACGTCAGTGATGACAAAGTGATGGGCGTCCTGTCCCCCGGGCCCCCCACCCCCTCCCCACAGCTGCCTGTTCCTGGCGCCCCATCGCCCCCGTGCCCCTTTGGCAGGACCCCTAGAGAGTGACAGAGACGGAGGGAGGAGAAGGGTCCAGGTGGCCCGTCCAGGGGGCAGGTACAGAGCGGCGGTAACTGCACACAGATCACACGTGCCAGCGGTAGACGTGTCTGCTCCTGACCGCGGCCCCGTCACCCTGTCCTGCCACCGGGAGGGCTCTTTCGGGGGACAGCTTGGGACGCAGCTGTGGACCCAATCCTGGACCAGCCCTGCCCGCTTTCCAAGTCCCTCGGGGACTCCATCCAGTTTCCTCGAGGAAGGATGCTGCTGGGGCTTCTCCCGTACTCTGGGTGACCTTCACTGGGCGGGGGGGGACGTGAGAAAAGGGAGGCAGAGCCAGGAAGCCACCCCGAACCGGGAGAGCCCTGCGCACCATAGCGGCCCTTCCGGCCGCTCCCAGGGAGGCCCGCCAGCTTCCCTGCTTGGGACCAGAGCCTCCAAGGCACACCGAGCCACCTGCTCTGTGGCCAAGACAAAGTTCCCTTTTGCCTGCGGTCAGCGCGCTCGGCGAGGGCGTGTGCACACAAGTGAGCACACGCGTGCCTGCAGGGCCGCGTCCCGGGTCCCTCTCCGCTGCGGGTGCCATTTCCGTTCCCCTGGTTTTGGTCTCTGGACACTGCACGGTGTTGACAATTACCCACAGCCAGGACTTGCCAAAACCTGGAGTTGAAAGGCTTCGAGGAGGAAAAAAACAACTGGAAAGCTGTTTTCTGTTAAGGCAGGTTTATTTTTCCTAGCAATTATGTCTGACTAAAATGTCCTTGAGCGGGAGACACTTCCCCAGGAAAGGTCTGATTCATCCTGGCCTGGACAGCGAGAGCGGCGGCCCCCGTTCCCACCCCCCTCGGGCCCCACGCTCCTAGCCAGGGGCTCTCCGCACTCGCCCACGATGGGAGCCCGGGGCCCAGAGCAGCCACCCCGTGACGGCCCAGAAACCACGCTTCGGTGGAGGGAGCGCCCGCCTGCACAGGGCTCTCTGGGACCCGTCCGGGAAGGGGGCAACTGCTAGGATCTGGAAACTCAGCAGCTGGCCCTGCCCAGGGAGCTGGCCTGGCACAACCGGCCGTGCGAAGCGGACACCAGGCAGCAGCCCTGACTCACCTTGCCAGGAAGGCCAGCTGCCCCAGCTCCTGCGATGTCTATCCCTGTGCTGTCTCTGGTACCGGCCTTCAGGTAGCTCGGGACTTGGGTCCCAGAGAAGCAGCAGGGCCTTCTCCAGGGGGTCAGTGGCTTGGCCCCCACCCCTGTCTCCACCACCAGCTCCAGGTCTGTGAACAAAGCCATCGCAGAGAAACTCCCCGGGTTCTGATTCCTCCCGGGGGAGGGAACCGCCCCCCACGCCCAAACTATCCCTCTGCTGTGCTGTTCTGGCATTTTCCACCCCCGGGGCCGCCCTGCCAGGGTCCCGAGGCCAGCCTGGTCACGGAAGGAGCGAGCGTGAGTCCACAGGGCCTGCACAGCCTTCAGGCTTAGCATTCAACACGCCATCCTCCCCAGGCCGCCCCTCGCCTGCCCAGCACTGACCCCCAGCCTCCAGGCCGCCATCTGCCTCTCGTCTCCCGTGTTTGCCTGCCCTGATCAACATGATTGATCATCTCGGCGGCCACAGGTTGGTCATAAAGCCATTCTGAGAGCCTCTCGCATTTCCTCCGGGCCCCGTTGGCAGGACAGGCCTTGACATCGGCCATTCGTCACCTGCTGCCTGTGGTCACTGTACACGACGGCCGGCAGACAGACAGGAACCAGGCTTCAGGAGGGGCTGGCCCACAGCCGGGGTGACGTGGGCCAGACGGATGTGTCTGCCTTCCGTCGGACCCACCGGAAGGTTGGGACAGTGCCCCATCCCCAGGGCAGGCTGCCCTGGGCCAGGTGCCACTGGGGACGCCACCCAGCACCATGGGCTTGGCCCTCCCCACAGGGGCACTGGCATCCGCCCTGCACACCTGGGAGGGCGGCTGGGAAACCAGAGGGCAGATCAGCGGCACGGCCCCCCGGGGGCCCTGTGCAGGTCCCGCCGCCTCCACAGAGCAGCCCCCTCAGGCTTCTCCTGGGCATGTTGTTCCCTGGCCCTGTCTGCAGAGACAGAGGCACAGTGAAGGGAAGCCTCGGCTGGCTTAGGGACGGGGTGGGTGCAAATGCCTCTGACACTGGGGCCTGGGCATATCGGGAGACCCCCGGAGTTGGGGGTAGTCCCTCACACACGCATGTGCACACACTCAGGCACACAGGCACTCGCCCTCCTGAGATCGTGAACCCCACGCTCTGGGAGCTGTACGTGAACCGATGCTGCCGTCGGGCCAGGGAGTCCTGTAACCCAAAAAGGAGAGAGGCCAGAGCAGGCATTTGGGGATGCAGACTCCGGGGCCTCGGAAACTGTGTGTCTGGGGACTTCCTGACTCACATAAAGATGCTCTTCTTGGTCATCACGGCCCCCCCGCCGCCCACCATCCAAGGGCCCCGAGACCCCAGCATAGCCGGCCTCTCCGTCCTCACGGTCCCTGCCTGGTGCTCGACCCGTTCCCTGCCGTGGCAGAGAAAGCCTTTCGAGGCCTTGCTGGGTCTCCCCCAACACCCCACTCCCTCCCGTGGACCACCGGCCAACGCGATGTCCTTTCCCAGGGATGGCCCGGTGCTGCCTCTTAGGAGAAGCACCGCAAGCCCCCTGCTGTTTGGATGCCTTACGGGGGACGAAATAAAGACCTGCCGCAGGTCGGACCCCACCAGCAGCCTGCAGAGCGCGGGTGGCCAGTGTGATTTCACGTCTAAGCAGGACGTCCCCACAGCAGCACTTAACTGACCACTGCAGCCCTGGTGGCGTTTGGAGGCCCCCGCCGTGCACCATGCAGAGTACGATGGTCAGCAAGCTTGACGCATCTGGGACGTCCCTGTGCTGGCACGAGACACCTGCCCACAGTCTGGGGGTCACGTCGGCAACCCCAGCAAGCCAGGACGCCCAGCGGCCGTGGACGGACCACCGGCTATGCAGCTGTGGCTGGATGTTGCCATGGGCATCTCAGTGCAAGGCCCACCCTTGAGGTCTGCGTCCTCAGCGACCCGTAGAATACTGACCCCCGGGAGCTTTTCCAAATGCATCGATCAATTGACCGATGGTGTGTTTCAGGAGACGCATCTCAATTCAGAAAACCTCCACTGGTCTAAAAACAGAGATCTAGGAGGGGAGGGTGAAACCCAGCACAAACTACCCAGGCACCCCCATTTCCCGATGGCCAGGCTCCCCAAGGCCCCCGGGCGGGAACTATTCAAAGCCCCCCATAGGCTGTCCAGCCCCGCCCCTGTATTTCCCGCCCCAGCTGTCAGAGCTGCAGCTGGTCTTGGGGAGACCTGGGCATACAGTGTGCTTGCTGTGTGTCCTCCTCAGCCTCTCGCTGCTGTCAGGGCCGGGCCGTGCATTCCCTCTGTGCTGTCTTTGCAAAGGAAGCAGGTGTGGAAGCTGCACCAGTGGCCACCAGAGCGGCCCTGGGCCCCTGAACCGTGGGGATGGGGTGGCTGCGGTGGGAACCGCCCCTGTCCAAGGGCCTGTGCTCACCAGGGCCCCCCACAGCCCTGCTTGTCTGCCCAGAAGGGCGGGCGGTGGCTCGATCTGGGTCCGAGTGGCAGGGCAGGGCCCTCTCTCCGGCAGGTGCAAGGTGACCAGAGCAGGGATTAGCACAGCCTGAGGCCAGGCCCGGGGCACAGCTGGAATGGGGGTAAGTGCCCTCGTGTCAGACCCTTATAGAGAGAGGCGAAGGGCAGGGCATTCAGAGGGCCCGAGCTGGACGGGTCTCAGCCGCCTGCCCAGGTGGCTGTGCAGGCAGCCTCGGAGGAGCTGCCCCCGCACAGCAGCCAGGCCCCTCGGCTCCGCGCGCCTCAACCCCTGCCCTGGGCTGGAGTTCTTCCGACCAGCCCGGGCTCCCACAGAGGGAAGCCCGCCCAAAGGCCCATCCACGGCCTGGAGCTAAGGTCAGGCTGGGGACCACCAGGGGAGGTGACAGGGAAGCCAGCTTGTGCCTAGCGTGTCCCCTGAGCAGTGTCACCCAGAAGGCCAGCCAGTGCAGAGCCATCAGACGCCCACCACCGAGGGGGTAGATGTTTTCTCCATTATGTCACTGGGAAAGCATGAGCCCCGTTAGGACAAAACCTTGTGGAATCCCAAATCTCTTAAAAGGAATATTGACTTATCTCCCAATCATGATAATAACGTATATGCTTTGTGAAGCAAGCAGGGGAAAAAAACAAAGAGTGTTTAAATAAGAAAATCAAAACTACCCATGATTCCTCTGCTAATCTATAAAGACAAACACCCAAGCTCTAGGAAGAGAAACTCAATCCCACTGTCAGCACTAAGCCAGTGAGGGACCACCGGCAGTAGCTGAATGTGTGTCCATGGTCAGGGGCGTGCCTACCTGTGCGCACAGGTGTTTGCGTGTGCGTGTGTGGGCAAGGGCGGTGCAGGCGTGTACACACGTACTTAACAGGTCTGCATGCTCCCAGCCGAGATCGACCTCAGACCTTCGCCTCTCCACTTACCCTGGGGTATCGCCGTGGGGTATTGCCCTATGGCTTTAGCGCTCTTGCATTTTAGGTTCTGCAGTGGCTGTTGGGGGTGATGGTATAGCATCACTGGACAGCCAGCTAGACCGACGACCTTCTCAGAGGATGTCACTTATCATGCAGGGACCCCCGTCTCACCTGGGCAGGTGGACCTGGGAGGGTGGGAAGAGCTCGGTAGCAGGCTCATCTCTTGCGTGCAGAGGAAGTGCTTCTCTCTCAGTCTCCCCTCTTCCCCGCGGCCCCCCAATGTCAGCGTCCAGCCCCACATCTGGGAGCATCCACGTTAGGACCTCAGGGCTCCCATCACCCCCTCTGTCTTGACGTGATGGGGTGCAGGTGCAGCCGCTCCCCAGCTCCCACCACGGGCTGTTCCTTCAGTACCCACTGGCACCATCTAAAACCTTTGCTGAGGTCTGAAACAAGCACTTAGCTTCGAAAAAAATCAATACTAAGAACAAGGACGCTTGGGCAGGACCAGTTCCTGGTGCAAGTAGGAAGCAGGGTGGACGGCCTTCCCTGGGGTCGCGCGCTCACTCTTAGAACCAGAAGTCCAGGAGGAACCAGGGCCGGGTTCCCTCGGCACGCCGGGCGGGAAGGAAAATCTCTCAGGGACTCAGGCAGAATTTGGAAGAATCACTTGGAAACAAAGGGAGGATTTTGAGGTGCAATTGAAGTCACCAAGGTGGTTCCTTCCGAAATTCCAGGAGCAGAGCAGGGAGGCTGGCTCTGGCTGGGAGGCGGGGACACTGCCACACACCTTCCCCAGCTCTTCATATGCTAGCAGCTCTACACTGGGCAAGTCCCCAAACTCTCCAAGTCTAAGTCACTCGCCTGTGAAGTGGGGACGATGCCATCAGCCTCCCGGGCAGCCGAGGAGGTACAGTGACACTGATGTGCAACCCTGGGCACGGGCTGGGAGGGGGCACTGGGTGCAGAAGCGGGCATGTTTGGCATCCGGTCACCAGAACAATGCCGCCAGGTACCCAGGTGTTCTCTTTAACTGTGAATTTTGCCGTTCTGTCCTGCTGGTTCCCCTCCGTCTCCACCTGAGGACACGCCTGTGGGACCTGCCGGTATAGACGAGGTGTCTCAGACTGCGGCCAAGTCAGCCACGAGCCCAGAGCTGTGGCATGTGCAGGGTCCCCCGAGAGCCTGGTGATTCAGACGTGGCTCTGACCGCAGAATCTTTTTCTGTCACTGCTAGTTCCAGGCCCCCAGAGCCCAGCCTGAACATAGTAGGTGTGCAGTGGATACTTTCTGAATGAATTCACGGAGCCAGGAGCAGGGTGGGTACCCTGGGAACGTGATCCCGGTGCAAGTTCTGTGGCAGAACATTTTCAGGGGCTCCGAAGGCCCCTTGAGACGCAGGCCTGAACCTCCCACGGGGTTTACACATCTTTTAGGCCTTCTGTGCGGCCAGAGGTCCTCGGAGGTGGCCTTCGGCAGAGGGCCCCATCTTCTAACCATCACTTCCTCACGTGCGTTTATTGACCCCGCATTTGCCCAGGTCCCAGGCCCAGCCCCTGGCGTGGAACCACGCACTCTCTCTTTTACCAAGGAAGCCCCTTTGGACTTGCAAACGGAAGGCATCTGAAGCTAGTGTCCAACTTGGCTCCGCTCTCCTACCTGTAAACGGGCTGCTCCGCGCATTCTCAGAATGTTCTAGACGAGGAATGTGTGTGGGGCTGGCTTTGGCACGCAGGCGTTTCCATGGAGAGTCGGTAAGTACCAGGCTCTGGCACTGGCCCTGGGTACTGGTGGGGGGTGCGGGCTGTCTGTGAGCCAGGCAGAGGCTCCCGGCACCTTGACCCAGAGACCCGGCCCCCAGCTCTGGCGCTCAGGCTGGTGACTGGCCACCCCTGGTAGTCTCGGGGACCCTGGACCCTGGGATGCCTTGTCGGCTGGGCCGGCTCTGCCAGGGCCTCTGTTTTGGGAGGCCCCTCCCTCGGCCCTGCCCCTCCCAGCAACCATGGCAGGCTGTCCACCCTGGAGGAGGAAGGTCGCCTCCTACGAGATGGCGGAGGGTCTTAGGAGTAAAGGTCACTGAGGTCCGCCTGGAGCCCGGTCTTGTGTCTGGAAAACACCTGCAGAGGAAGCCAGCGGCCTGTGTCCACACGGGGCTGGGAAGTCTGCCGATTGAAAACTTGGTTATTACGGCTTGAGTTGCTGCCTGTGTAATTCTCGGTAAACCTGGATTCATTCCCTCCCCAGGTGAACTGACCACCCCTGGTGTCCCCCCAGGCCACAGTTTATTTGTCTGAAGCATGGGAGGAGCCGGGGTGCACCGAGATGGGGGCATCTTTCCCCCAAGGCCCCGGTGAGGGTCGAGGTGCTATCAGGGCAGCTTGTGGCGGGATTTCCCTTTATTTTCTCCTGCATTTCCCTTGATATTGGGTCATCTCTCAGTGAGCATAGACCAGGTCTCTGTAACATCCTCTGCTAGAGAAAAGGTGAAGCCCTGGGGGACCAGGTGGAGGGGAGAAACTTATCAGCACGTGTGGGCTTCCCTCTGTCCTTCCCTACACCGTATTTTGTAGGAATCTGGCCCAGTGGTCGGGGTGTGGGTGCCCGTTAGCCCCGAGATGCCGCCACAGGCGGACTTCCCTGCCAGGGAGGTGCCAGGGCAGGGGGCACACAACTCAAGTTCTGAGGGGTGACACTTGGGTGAGAACCCAGCTCCTTGCCTAGGGTCTTGAGATCTCAAGACCCCAAGCTCGCAGGGCCCGGCTGGCGGGACCCAGTTGCTCCGTGTGGCAGGCAGCAGGCGGTCTGGGGGGACCCGAGGGGTGGTCCTCTTGCAGCCGGGGCCCAGGCCCGCAGGGGCCGGGGCTGCTACCAGGCTGCCAGCCGCTGGGGTGAAGGCGCCCTCTATCGCCGGCTTGGGGGACGTCTTGTCTCCAAAGCCCGGCAGCCCCGAAAGCCTTTGCAAACCAGCATCAAACGCCCCGGCTTCCCCAGACGTGATCTGCCTTTGGGGAACCTTTAAAAGAAAGAGGCAAGCGTTTCCAGCTCCCATCTGACTTTTAATATAAACCGTGTGGTTCTTGCAGCGTGAGTGTTTTTCAGAGCATTTAGATGGTTGTGTTTACCTGGGGATGGGAGGGAGGGAGAGGCATACGGACCTTCTGCTAAGTCAGTTTTCGTAGAAAAGCAATTGAAGATACGGCCAAAATGATGAGCTGGTTTCCCCGTGGCCTGGAATTCTGTCGAGAGCAAAAGCACTTCAGAAAGCTCTGGAAGCAGCAGGGATGGGGTCACGCCTCCACCTCTGGACGTGAGAGACGTGAGCGGGCTTTACCCTCACACCTCTCGGTGCGGCATTTTGTGGGGCTGGGGTCCTCGGGCTCTTCCGTGATGACACAGTAGCCGAGCAGGGACAGAACAAACAGCCCGTAAGGCTTTCCTGCCCAGCTTGGAGAGACAAGGTTTCCTCTCCAGGTTGGAAACTGCCTTTGTTCAGACGTCATATTCAATGAGCACCTTTAATACTTTATGGAGAGTTTGGGGGGTTTTTTTGTTTTTTTGTTTCTAAAGTGTCAGTTTTCCACCTGGAGGCAAATGGATGATTCTTTTTTTTCCTCCGAAGCAATTTGTTTATCGCTCTAGTGACTCACTGCAGGGACCGTTATGACTTGGAGCGTCGGTCTGGTTTTCCTGGCTGGACGAGTGGATGCCAGCCCCACACACGGGCCTCGCTGGGCAGACGAGCCGTGTGGGCCGCACGGGGGCCCCGAGGGCTCCAGAGGTGGAGGGCTGTTTGCCAGGGCGGGATTCACAGCAAAGGCTCCTCCCGAGGGTGGGGGGCACCGAGGTCCCCCAGCAGCAGGACAGCATGGGAGGTGCAGATTGGCTGGGGGCCGGGGCGGGGAGGGGAGCTACGCAGTCACGACCCAACCTGTGCTCGTGACGACGACGCTCTCCTGAAATATTAGATTGGGTTCTGGAGAGGCCGTGGGTGGCCTTCCAGGTTGCAGGGGTGTCAAGACCTTGTCAGACAAGCTCTGCGTGCGTGGGAGCCTCTGAGCAGCCCGAACCTCGTTTCCAAACTGCTCTGGTCCCGCTAACCTCCGGGCCACGTCAGCACGGGGCCCTGGGCTGACAAAATCAGGCTCCACACAGCTCAAGCTGTTTAGATTTGCAGCCGCCCTGGAAGCATGGCCAAGGCGCACGGGATCGGTGCTGTCGGCGGAGATTGTACGGGTCACACGCTCGGGAATCAATTTGCGGAGAACGGACACAGCCTCGGCGATGGGGGCGTGTAACCCAGCCCAGAGAGTAGATCCCACCCGCCCACTCCAGCCAGCCCCCCGGAGCCCTGGAGGGGATGCTGGGATTGCTGCCAGGTGCTGCCGTCTGTTGGCATTGGGTCCCTGTCCTCTTCTGGTGTCAAGCAGTCGGGACAGCTTGGGTCCCCCAGAGAGACCCTCACCCTGGGAGAATGGGGACACGGTCCTGACACAGACAGTGGCCTTTAGACCAAGCTCAGGGCCTTGTGATGGGACACGGATGGCCCGCCTTGGGCCAGGGCGGGAGGACTGCTCGCCGGCAGTTCAGCTCCTTGAAAGGACCTTCTATCTAGAGAACTTCAGAGATCACACGTGAGCCACGGAGATACAGGGTCCTGCCCAGGGCCAAGGGCAAAGCGAGGAAAGGACCAAAGCAGACTTGGCATATGCAGTGCAGTCTGCAGCCTCTGAAGGAAGCCCAGTGTGCCCGGGTGGCACGTGGCCCCTTCCCTGCCACGAGCCCAGCGCGATGTGCTCCTGCAGAGACCCTGGGCTTTGGGAGGCGGATGCTGGCAGGTTCCGCCAGCCGGCGCAGTCCTTACATGCAGAGCTCGCAGCCTCGGGAGCGGAGGGTACCTTGGATGGCGTGGGAGGGAGGCCAGCCGGCGCTCTGGGCCCCCCCAAGTTCTGGCCAGCCCAGAGCATGTCCTGGTGAGGTTTCTCAGGGCCCCCAGGACAGCTTGGGGAGCCCAGGATGTGGGTGTGTGAACCGCAGCCATCCAGCCAAGTCTGGCTCAGGGCACCTGCCCCCCGGCCCCAACCCCGCAGAGGGCAAGCGCCTCTCCCCCCCAGCTGGCCACCTGGACGTTCTGATTACCTGTCCAGGTGTCTCTGGGAAAGCCGCTCTGCCCTCCTGCCTGAGGCCCATTGTTCCGCGCGCTCTCCTTTAGGTCATTTTACATTTTCACCCGATCCCTGTAATTCTGGCTGAACATTCCCAGGCCACGAAGCGACCCTCTTGCAGCTGGTGTCTGGTCCCCACCCACAAAGCTCTGGGCAGAAATCTCGGCTCCACCACCGGCCCCGGGCTCGGTCAGGGCTCTAGCCCCCAGGGTAGGACAGGGCTCTGTCCCCCACCCACCCCACGTCCGCATCCGGTGTGTCACAGCCCCAAGCCCAGGGGCACCCAGCCTCCCTCCCCGGTGCTCCCAGGGCAGCTGGCGCGTGGGCAGGGAGGCAGAGGAGGTGGGCCAGGTAGCTGACCGCTAGAGCATGGTGCCCCCCAGACACGCGGAGGGGTGCAAGGCAGGCACACCTCGGCGGGAAGAGCTCAGACCCCCTGCAGGCGGACTTGGCAACCTCCCTGTGCAGACTCAGAGCCTAATCAAAGAGCGGGTGGAGAGGCCCTGCGGCGTGACACATCCGAAAAGAAATATCAAAGAACATTTGAAGAGCTCGATAAATTGATCATATTCCAGTGAACCTTCACCCTCATAACGATGGGACCATTTAAATGCTAATGTCATTTTTTAAAAAGTCAATTACAGGAGTTTGGAAGGAAAGGAGTCAGCATTCTCCCCACGCCTCCCCTGCTGCCGGCCCCCTCTCCCCGTCCACGGGCGCTGGAGCGTTTGCTGGGTCCCCTGCAGGGAATATCCCTCACCGTGGTCCCTGTAATTGAATCAAGTGGATACAGACAACAAAATACCCTCCGTCCTGTGAGTAATGAAAAGCACGTGTTGATAAAGCAGGCAGTGTGTGCAGGTCCGGGAGAAGCGTCTGCAGTCCACCCCGCGATGGCCCAACCTCACTCCACCCCACCCGCAGGCCCGGCAGTGGCGTCTCCCTACGGAAGAGAGACCGGGGTTGGTGACACATGAGCCTTCCGGAACATTCCAGAGAGGGGTGCCAGTTTCCCTTCCTTCCTCTTGGTGGGCATCCTCGCCTGCTCTATGCCTGCCGACCCTCTGGGCCCCCAGGCTCCCGTCGCAGGGTCCTGGGCATTGCGTCCACCGCAGGGCCTGGGGATCTCTAGGGCGTGCGCACACCTCCACGGCCCTGGTTCCTCCCATGCCGGCGATGATGCCAGGCGTGCCGTCTGATCCGCTTCCGTGTTGGCGCCGTCTCGTGTGCTGGGTGCTCAATCTTGTGAGGCCCCGCTCCAGAGAGGGAAACAAAGGGCTGCCCGGCTGGCCTGCTAGCAAGCGGAAAGGGCTAGAACTCAAAGCCGTCTGCCCGGGGCTGTACGGAGCCACACGGGCAAGGAGGCAAAGCCTTCACAGCCGGCAGGCTGCCCGGAAGGTCCCTAGTGTCCACTCTGGGCCACGATGGGCTGAATCCCCAGGGAACCAGCCGGTCTTCCCCTCAGGGAGAACATGGTGAACTTTCTGGCATTTCGGGGGATTGGCTGTCCAGGACTGACCTGTGACCCTCAGGCCCCCAGTCCGGTGCTGTGAGCAGAGACCCGGGGTCAGCTTCCAGCAGGTCCCCAGGACCTCCCGCTCTGGGGCGGGGCTGAGGGGCAGCTCGGACCCCCTTTCTACCCCCTTTTCTGCTCTTCACCACAGCACTGGCTGCCAGGAGAAGGCGTCCTCCAGACTCTGCTCCCCCAGTTAGCAGGGAAAGCCCACCCCGGGGGTCCCCTGTCTGCTTTCTGCCCAACACTTTTCTCTCTGTTGTTTTTTGTTTGTTTTTGGCCACTCCGTGCAGCATGTGGGATCTTAGTTCCCCGAATAAGGATGGAACCCGCACCCCCTGCCGTGGAAGCACAGAGTGTAAACCACTGGACCGCCAGGAAAGTGCTCCCCTCTCTGCTTTCTGTACCCAGGCTCCTCACTGGGAAGTCCAGGTCACGGCCCCAAGCACCGGGGCTGGGGCTGAGCCCAGCGAGGGCCCAGAGCAGGTGCCGCCTCTGGAGCCCAGCAGTGGCCGCAGTGACGTGGGACTGAGCCGCCTACCTACCGTCTCTGGGTCCCCTCGGCCTCCCGCAGCTTGTGCTGCAGGGAGTTTACTGATTGAGTCTCCACGTGTGGCTGAGAGACACCCCGAGGCCTGCCCGTTGGGAGCCTCCCCCTTCAGGAGCCCGGTCAGCCTTCCCTGTCTCCCTGCCCGGGGCCCGTGTTGTAGGAAGGGGAAGGGTCCAGGACGCCCCTTCTCAGCCGATGCCACAGCGGGAAGACAGGTGTTCTCCTCCTGCTTCTGGCCACTGCCCAGCAGATTTGGGATTTTGCAATATTCCAAAGTGGGGAGGGCCTGACACACTCCCCCTGGGGCCACCTCTTTTCAGGGCCTTGTGGCAGGGCACTGGGCTGGCCCTCGGCCTGGACTCCATCACCCCTGGGAGAAGACCCCCATCCCGGGGGGGGGTGCTGCGTCTGGGGCTCAGGGGTTCCTTCTCCCACTTTCACTGGTCACTGGCTGCAGGGCTCAGGTGGAGAACCACTAAGGGGAGGGGAGGCCGTCTCTGCAGTTACGGGGAGGCACCGAACTGGGGACCACAGGTGGGAAGGAGCCAGGCTACTGGACGTGCGGTCTCAGGACACAGGGGTATGCACCAGACACACTGCGTCCTACACACTTTGTGTGTGGGGAGGGGCGTCAGTGGGAAACCTGCAGGTCTACAAGCCCCCACAATTTGGGGACCCAGCAACGATGACAAGGCTGCTGCAGGCGGACAGACCCCGAGGAGACCCAGCCTGGACAGTCAGCCCCAGGCCCGGCTGTAGGAGTCTGGAGGATGGGACAGATCCCACGCGGCAGGTGAAGTGGCCAAAACCTGTGCTGCCGCCGTGCAAGTGCGGAGCAGACGCGTGTTCACAAGCTCACAGGACCCGGCCCTGACTCCTCCCCCGGACCCGGCCCTGACTCCTCCCCCGGCCCCCAGGCCGCCTCTGTGTCCAGTACTGCCTGAACCCACCCCGCCCCATCCAGGCGGCGCCAGGCTGGGTGTGAAGGAAGCCTGTCCCCGGAGCCGACAGTCAGCATCCGGACGACACTGACCAGGACCCTGGGCTCCTGGGCAGGGTCCCCGAGAACGCAGGGTCCTGGCATTTGGGAGTAGAAAATGGGAACGATTAATAAAAGAGCATGCCTGCCAACCCTGCAGACCCTGAGGCCCCTGCACATACGTGTCACCCCTTTCTTCCTCATGACGGGCGGGGGTCTCAGCATCCTCGTTTCTCAGATGAGGAAACCAAGGCACAGAGAGCTGGAACACGCTCTGGTTCCCACAGGGCCAGGATGGAACCCTGACAGCCAGAACCCAGTTATGTCCCAAAGGTGATTCTCTCATCCCTCCCTCCCTCCTGCCCTTCACACCATTCTGGGCCTGGACCCAACGAGTCTGGCAGCCCCTCCGGTGGTGGGGACCAGTCTGGGGTGATCCCACACCTTTCCCCGAATGCTGGCCCTTCCGATGGTAAACCCCAGCCCGAGTCGGCTCCGTGCCGGGGGGGGAACGCCATCCCCACCACCCAGGAGAGAAGTGGGCTCCAGGAGGACGCTCAGCAGAGGAAGAAACTCAAGACGGGGGCTGTGGATCACAAAATGTTGCAAAATTTTCCGAGGCAGCCCCATTAGATCCCTGAAACGGGATACGAAACCTGAACTTGGCCACATAATACAGCTCTGTCTGGAAGGGCCGAGAGCGCCCAGGCCCCAAGCTGTCTTTCAAAGAGCGATAGTTACGGAAATTAGTGGTGCAGAAACGCATCCCCATCCTTCATCAGGGGCCTTATTAACTGTCCCACGGCGTGACAGGAGCAGCCTGGCCTCTTGACTTCAGGGCCTGGGAGAGGCCGTCCCCAGCCCCAGCCACGCGGAGACAGGCAGGAGGGACACCCGGCAGGCGCGGGGACCTCGCGGGGTGCCGCACGGCAGGCGTGGAGGAAGCGGGTCTGCAGCACAGTGTGACCCACGCGGCCTCCTTTTGGGGCAGTGATAACACAGTGTACCAGAGTGGAGGACGGCCTGGGTGGAGATAGCCCTAGTAGTCAGGGGCCCCACGGAAGGGCCAACCAAGTGCCACACGGGGCCCTGGAGAGGCCCTGAGTCACACTCACCTGGACGCGGCGCCAGCCCACTGCTGACCCCTCGGGGCCCCGCTCCCCTGAGTGTCAGTTCCTTCATCTGCACCCGGGGAACCTGTGCAGGTTAAAGGAGGTAAAGGGCCAGCTACAGGCCCCCGGGGGATGTCTGTCCAGTCGATGTCGTGTGCTTCTGTGCTTATCCCAGCCCGCGGGTCACAGGCTTTCCCCTGGTGCCCCATTTCCTCGCGCAAACTGACCACCGGCCAGCATGGGACGGGACCTCCCCCAGCCACCTACTGCCGATCAGTTGAATCGGTGCCCATTTTAAATAAAAGCGCCACACCTGTGGCACGTGGAGCCTGTAGCTCTCAGCATCACCTGAGACCTTGTTAGAAAGGCAGGTTCTCAGGGCCCAGCCCAGACCCGCTGAGTGGGGCCCGGGTGCAGCTGGTGCTGTGAATCAGCCCTGCGGGTGCTCCCGATTCAGGATGAGACCCCGCGGGGGACACAGAGAACAAGCCCAGTTCCAGCCCCTGCCCTCCCAGGTTCTTCCCTGTGGGAAGGTAACAGAGGCCTCCGCTGCCGGGCACCCACCCGGGACGGCCCTCGTGCTCCTCCTGGGCCCGCATCCCCCTCTGTGGCCGGCACAGGGGCTCCCGGGGGGCCCAAAGCTGGACACGGCAGCGGGAGCCCAGCGAGAAGGCACATGATCGTTCCAGAAAGGCCGGTTTGGAGACCAGAGTCTATGGGCTGAAGAGGTCTTGGCGGGACACTTGCCTTTCAAGGTCGTGCTAATGACCTTCCACACATGATAGATTTATTGAGGGGAAAACACGTGGAGTTGTTCTGTCCAAGGGCAGCGCCAGAAGGAATCCTGTGGCCGAGCTTCAGGCCTGTTAATCAACACCCACATTATTGCCCCGCAGAGCCAGCCTGAGCAGGCGAGGAGGGGATGGGGTGACCGGCCTCTCTAAACCCGTGCGTTTCTAGCCCCTGTGAATCAAAGCCGCGTCCGGCTACATCCGGGGAGCCTTTGATCCTCCACCCCGGCCTGCAGAGTCTCCACCCGTGGGAAGCAGAAGGCACGAGAAGATAAAGAGCACTTGAGCGAGTTGAGTCCGCCCGGGCCGCACTGCTGTCTGCTTCCCCGAGTGTTGAAAAGAGCCCTCTTGGCGAGTAGCACACACGTAACCTTCACCCTTGACCGCGCGGTCTGGTGGGAGATAAGAAGGCGGGGGTGGGGTGGGGGTGGGGGTGGAGTTGAGAGAGACAGGAAAGGGAGACAAGCTGCCTGCTCCCCTAAAAGAAAGCTGAGGCGGGAACAAGGCTGCCGGCTTCCCGTTGGGCCGGCGCAACCCCCAGGGACAGGTGTCAGGGCATCTGTGCAGAGGCAAAGATGCGGCCCCGCCTGACATCCTCCACCAGCACCTTGAGTGTCTTTAGGCTGCCCAGCAGACCAGGTCGCTGAAGGGGTGGTGAGCGCTACAAGGGAGGCGTGGACGGTTCCAACTCACCTCACTTAAATTGTCCTAGATGGAAGCGTTCAGTTCTGTCGCATGAACTTGGACTTTGTCTTTCTGCAGTTAATTACCAGCATAGGGGATGGTCTAATGCCTGGGTTTTCAAGAACCGGTGACCCCACGAAGAGGGGGACCAGATCCCATCGACGCCCTATCCCACCCTAATGCCTGACATGGGCCAGGGCCCAGAGGCAGTTGAATGAACCCCTGGCGCCTTCCAACGTTCACTGGAGGGGATGGGAAGGGTCCCATCCAGGGAGGGAGGGGCCTCGACCAAGCACTCCAGAAAGCCAGGTGTCCCGGGTGGCTCCCTCGCCGCCCAGAAGCCCAGAGTCGCACCACCAGCTTCTGGGGACGGGGGTATGGTAATCAGGCGCGCGTCTGCATCTGCATCCCCAGCCCGTCCGCTGTGTCGGAATGAAACCTTTGAAAATCGCCATGGACCCTGGTTTTGATAATAATACGTGGCTAAAGGTTGTATTGCTATCTGAGCGGTGATTCATCCATCTGTGAAGCAGGACGAGGCGGTAATGGGAAGGAGCTGATCGCCAGGGGCAAAGCTGGAATGCAAACTCATCAGAGGCGGCGGACCCGGGCACCATGCCGTTAAATAGAATTCCATTATTGTTTCATAAATAGAGAGATTGAAGTGCCCAGGCCAGGAACCGGTGATCATTGGGGACCACGTTTGCGTTCAGCTCATGACTAGTATTTGTTTTGAGTAAGTGGTTGTCTGGGCTAATAGTAGGGTGTTTCGTTGTGAAGAGCTTGTTGAACAGGATTTATGGAGGAATCCTGCGCGCCGTCTGTGCAGGGCGCTCCGCGGTCACTGGGTGGTGGGGAGTTAGTACGGCCGTTGCTCCGTCTCTAGTGGGTTTCGCATCATCTCCCGGTTAATGTCGGCCCTGCAGGTGCTGGAGTCTCTGAAGGGCGCCGCCCACAGCTCCAAGCAGGTGCTCAGAAAGGGTGTGCGTATGTGTGTGTGTGCACGGACATGCACGCGTTCTCCTGTGATAAGGCGTGGGCTTCTGGCTTCCCTACAAGAGCCATGGCTGGACCATTTCCCTGCTTCCCTCGGGCCCAGGCATCCCACCTGTGTGCCCACCTGAGGGAGGCAGCAGGTGACGAGATCCAGGTAAACAGGTTAAGCAGTGCAGGTGGAAAGAGCTTCCGTGTCGGGGCAGAGCCCGGCTCAGAGGCACTGTGACGTGGGGCGTCCCAGGATGGAGAGGGCTGTGCGCCCCCCGGGCCTTTTCCACGAGGCCCCTGAGGGGCTGCTTCCACGTGGAGGAAGCAGATGGCAGACTGGACCTTCTCTCCATCTCCATCTCTGCTCCACCTTTGGCAGGTTCAGAAGACGCCCAGAGGTCTCCAGCCTACAGCTCAGGGCTTTCGCTCCCAGCTCGCCTGCAGGCTCACGATGGGCAGGGCCCGCAGAGGCCTCTGGGTTGTCCCCAGACAGCCAACGAAGCCCGTGGGGTCAGCGCCCAGCTCTCCCGCTCTGACCTCAGTGGTGTTGCGGGGCTTATCTGAGGCACTCTCTTGCCTGTGGGGCGGGGACTGGCCTTTAGGAAGCTGCCTCTCTAGGGACCCCAGCTCTGGCCGACCCCACCGGAAGCTCTGTGTCCGCTGTCATTGCCTCTATAGAGCCACTGATGCGGGAGGCCTGGGCCCCAGTGTAGAAAGACATGCCTGACTGCTGTGGGTAAGACACTTCTAAGAGAGCACCCAGGACGAACGTGGGACAGCGGGCAAGACAGCCTGAGGCCTTCTAGCCTCTGCTCCCCTCTCCCCACGAGGGCCCTGCTCTGAGAGCAGGGAGGAGGGTATCACAGGAACCAGAAAGCGTGGCGAGTTCCCGTCGGGCTCCTCCCATCACCGGTGCCTCTGACTTCCCATGAGGGGCTCATGGAGGGCACGCTCGAATCTGGGACCCTCGCTGACCCCCCGTGCCCCCTGCTTGGACCCCCGGGAGCATGGTCACCGTGGGGGAGGGGAAGGGGGCATCCTTTGATGCAGGTGTGCAGCTCCCACTCTCATTAGAGGTAGCCCTGCACGTGTGCCCGAACAAAGGGCCCCTTCACCCTCACCTCTGGGGCCGGGGCACCGCCCCGCCTGGAACTCAGCAGCCCTGGCCTCCACGCAGCCGCTCCCAGGCCCGCACCGCAGCTCGCCCACTGGAGGCTTTGTTTAGTCTGGGTTTCTGGGCGTTGGGCTCTTTTTTCTCCAGATTCTTCCAAAATTCTGTAGGCTGAAGACACCACTCATGCAGCCCCAGGGGAGAGTAAATCACCCTGCTCAATGGAGAAGTTCCTGTCTCTCCCCAGGGCGACAGTGGTTGCAGGGACCTGGGGTAACCGAAGCGTGACCCTCAGCCCACAGGAAGGCCGGGCAGCAGGAGCGCGTCTGGGGGCAGCGTAGGGTGGGGAGTGAGGAGGGACTCGGGCAGCTCCACTGTGATGCTGAGCTCGGGGTCCCCCCCGAAGCATGGGGAGCCTTCTTCAAACCATACCGAACAACGGGCTGCGCGAATCCCAGCCCCCGGCCTCATTCCCTCAAGTTCTGTGTCAAAACGGCCCGCGGCGTCGGGGCCGAGTGCCGTCTGCGGGGGGCAGTGCTCGGCCCAGCTGACTAGCTCCGGTGGTCTCAAGGCTCTGGCCCGATGCCCCCACTGAGATGCCATCGGGCCCCACGCAGATGGGCCCCAGGTTCTGACGGTCCGAGAGGGACCTCGAAGGAGCCAAAGGGGTGGCCTCCTGCTGCCCAGTGTGGCCCTTGCAAACGGGGTGATTCGTTCAAGCAATGGCCTTGCCCCCGAGGAACCTGTGGTGGAGGCAGGGGTGAGAGGAATGAGTAAAGGGTGACCGAGGGCAGAGGCGGGCGGGCCGTGTGCTCACGGTGGCCGGGTGCAAGGACCGCAGGCCGACAGGCGGCCTGAGGGGGAGAAGGGCCAGAGCATTAAACGATAGCGCTTGGGAAGGAGGGTCGGTGTTTTCTTTAAGACGAATCTTTTCACGTATCACTCCAGCACTATGTTCAAGCCGAAGGAAGGGGAAGAGTGGTGTGGGGGGCAGATTTGGGACTGAGGCCCACAACGGCCCCCGAACTCTGAACATCCTGACCTACCCACAACCTGCCCAGCGGCTGTGCTCCAGGGGCGGCCTCGCCGTTACGGACCCCCCACCCTGCCTTCGCGGGCGCCGGGGCCTATGGGACTGGGTCCTCCTCGTGGCCCGTCCCGGTGCCTGGGGCCACGTCCTGGACCCAGGGAGCCCTATCCATGTGTGCGTGGGGGGGGGGCGTATTTTGAGGGCTGGGGGTGGCGTGAGGGCAGGCAGGCAGAAGGGATCAGAGGGGGGGCCAAGGCTCTCGGCATCAAACCAGAGCCAGACTCCTGCCCTTAGGCCCCCTGACAGGCAGCGACGGAACAGGAGTCAGAGGCAGGCTGCCCCAGGTAGGAAGGCGGCGGCAGGACGGGGGCCAGGAGGTGAGACCAGGAAGGAAGTCAGTCCAGGGTCCAGCACTCCAGGATGGAACACGGCCCAGAGGGAACCACCGCCCAATGGCATCCAAAGTCCACCAGCAGCTCCCATGTCACCAGCCCACACGAGGGGGCCTGCAGGAGCCACGAGAGGAAAGAAGCAGGTGGGGCAGGATTCGAGGAGCCCGGCATCTTCCAAGGCTCGGGGCTGAGTGGAAGGCGGTCGGGCATCTTCTGTCCTTTAAGTGGGTTCACATTAGCCGCTGAGCAGCCGCTGAGCTGCAGGAGGTGTGTCCCCTCGTGCCCGAGCCCTACGTCCCTCTCCCCCGGGTCCCGCTCACGTGGCTCCGAGCATCCACTGTCCTTTCTCCTCGAAGGCATGACCCCAGCGGCAGGGGCTTAGAGCGAGGGGACTGTATATGATGGTGGACGTGCTCTAGAACCTCGCTGGCCGAGACGGTAGCCATGAACCAAATGCGGCCCCCGAGTCGCAGAACGTGGCCGGTACCACTGAGGCTGTGACGTTTTCATTTGATTTCCCTTTATTGTCTTCAGCGTAAACGGCGAGCCCGTTGGACGGGGCAGCTCTGGACGATGGGCCTTTGTTTCCTAATACATCACAGGCTGCCGACAAATGGTTTCGGCAGCGGCCTGGCCACGTGGCACCCCGTCCTCGGTGCCCGCACTCACACGAGGCAGCTCTTTCCGTGTGAGCTGGAGAGGCAGTGAGAGGGCTCCTCTGGGAGAGATGGGTTCCCATGGGAAACTCTCGTTCTTCCAGCCCTTCTGTTCACGGAGGTCCGGGCGTCCTGCCTGGACCCCGGGGCCCAGTTCTGGGGGCTTGTGTAGAACTGAAGGGGTCTTACAGATATGCCGGCTCTGGAGCTGTCAGGGGCACCGAGGAGAGGCACTCTCGTGCTGCTGTGGCCACATGTGGGCAAAAAGTCCTCCTTTCCCCTTTCACTCTCCTGCAAGCCTTTCCTGCAGCGTCAAGGTGTCCGTACCCGACGGAACCCTCGCACCACACGTATGACGGGCTGGCTCTGCTTCCAGTCCTGCTGGGGCCACCCGGGATGAAGGGCCCCACTCTGTGCTCCTGAAACTCCTGCCCTGACCCCCGCCACCGCCAGCGAGGCGTTGACTCTGCCGCTGGGGACATAGCCCCTGTGGGTGTTCACGCTGCAGACCCCTCATCCCCGTCTAGTTCCGTGAACACCTTTCCTCTTCCAGCAATGACCCATTCACTGGTGCCCGTGGGGTGCCCTGTCCCTGGGGTGCACGGATCACTGGGTGAGCTTCTGTCTCTCACGTCCGACTTTGCCGAGGTCTGTGCCTGGCCCTCAGCGTGTCTTCCAGTTCTACTGTCATCCTCTTCCTGGTGCCGCTGTTTGCTTTCTGCCCTTATCCCTACAAGTCACGGCGTCTCCCTGTTCCCAGCCCCCTTCCACAGCGCAGGTTTCTCGGCGACAAGGCTACAGCACTGACCCCAGAGCCTGAACCCTCGCAGGGTTCAAGGAATACCTGCCGATGAATGAGCACGTGAAAGAAAAATAATAAATGCTTTCATGGTTGGGGACACGTGCTCTAGAGACAGAGGGAAGTTTGGCTTTGGTCACTTTCAGTGGCCCCTTGATTATCAAGCCCTCGTGGTCTTTGTATTTTCAAAGGACAGCATCTCGGTGACCAGTGCGTAGCCCGATGGGATGGCAGGACACGGCCCCCTGCAACAAGGGTTTCCTCAAGCCTCAGCTGCGACTCTGCCCGAGGCTTACAGAGTTAACGCAGGCCAGGACAGGCACGTTTGCCAATCAGCACAGACACACAGGCGCCCAGCCAGAGAATGGGTTCCACCAGACTGTCCGGTGGGTCATTACTTCCCCAAGCAAAGCCACGTCCCAAACTGGCCCAGCGTCCAGGGCACTCCCTCCCGACATCCATGTCACACCTGAACCACGCGTGCCCCATGTTTCCCGGTGGCCTTATTAGTTGGCCACCTGAGTGTCCTCAAGACTGATTATTCCATCAGACTCCTCCAGCTCAGGACCCTCCCAAGGGTGGGCATTCAGCACGTGCCTGGCCGTTGGGTGCACACAGGTATAGCTCAGGTCAGATTTGGGGAGCCCTCCCGGTAAATATAGCCCACATACCGTAAACTCAGCCCTTTCGAATGGCACAGTTTGCTGGGTTTTAGTATATTGAGAATAGAGTGGTGGAACCGTGGCCACCACCTAATCTTAGAAAATTTTCGTCACCCCCAAAAGGGGTTCCATACCGCTTAGCAGTCGCTGCCCATCCCCCTCTCCCGGCCCCTGGAAACCACGAAGCCACTTTCTGTCTCTGCGGGTTTGCCTGTTTGGGACATTCAGATAAATGGGATCCTACGACATGTGGCTTTTCTGTGACTGGCTTCTTTCCCTGAGTATAAGGTCTCGAGTCCGTCTACGCTGTAGTGTGTGCGCGTCAGGACTTCATCCTGGTTACGGTACAATAACATCCCACGGCGGGGACAGGCCACACTTTGCTTGTCCATCCCACTGTCGATGGACGTTTGGGTTGTGTCCACTTCGGGTGGTTGTGAGTGGTTCTGCTATGGCTGTGCGCGCACACATGTTTGTGTGGACCTGTGTTTTCGTTTCTCTTGGCCGTATACTGATGAGTGGACTTGTTGGGTCATGTGGGGACTTTACGTTTAACTTTTTGAGGAACCATCGTCTGTTTTCCACAGCGGCGTCACGTATTACCTTCCCGAAGATGGTGCACCAGGTGCTACGTCCCCACACGCTCACTGACGCTCAGCATCACTGTCTTTGATGGTAGCATCCCCACGGGTGTGACGTGTAGCCTGTGTGTGCTGCTTTCTGAGATGAAGTGCTAGGGAGTGCAGGAGGCCAGCTTTTAGACGCTTGCGGGCAGTGAGTGTGGCAGGAGCCCAGCCGAGGGCTTGGGTGGAGGTGGCACGTCTGTGTGAGCGTTGTTGCCTCTGAACGAGCAGGAAGGGAAGAAGGCCGTTTCCCAGGGAGCTTTCTCTTGTCAGGCCTTAGTCTGTTGACACCAATAGAAATGCCCCCTCATTTTGTGCAAACGAAGGCTTGCATTTCACCTTCGAGCCGCAGAGCCACCGCCCTGGCCTGGCTCTCCAAGCAAGGAGGACGACGCGGAGCCCGGTCCCTGCCAAACCCCAGGGGGACTTCTGTGTGCCTTGAGGACAGCACAAAGGACACAGCTGCCCCGGGAGCCGGTCTGATGGAGCTGGACAAAGCCCCCTGTACCCCTGCCCTCCTGCAGCTGTCCAGCAAGGCCCTGAATCCTCTAGAGAAGGCAGGGTGGCCTCAGAGCACAGGTACCCTCTGGACCTCTGCACTCTGACCCCCCAGAATGGACCCTATTGAGAAAGGCTTGTCCAGGATGGATGGTAAATGAACGCACATCTGAGATGCTCTGAGCTGGAAAGAGTTTTGGATGCAGAAGGCTGCCCGCCTTCCAAGCAGCAGTTAAGCTTTTTGGTCCTTTTGTGCAAGAATATTTCCATTAATGCTCACAAAGAGCCCACCCAGAAGAGCTTGCCACAGACACTGAAACAGCCCAATTCCAGCCGAGGGGCTGCAGGGAACCGCGTGCAGAGCGCACGCACGGCGAGACCCCAGGAGAGCTGGGCCCCCGGCCGGCCGGAGAGAAGGAGCGCCTTGCCCTCCCGGTGCCGCGGCTGGTGTCTGGTCTTAAGGGTCCAGGGCCTGGTCGGTGGCACACTCAGGTGTAAGTGGATCTTCAGTTCCTTCTTTCTTTCAGTCTATTTGCTCCCTTGCTCGTGGCCTCTTACGTGTCGCTCCTGACTTTGGCTGAAGTTCGCCAGGCCATACAAGCCTTTGGTGTGGCCGATTGCCATGGCAACAAAGCAGTGTGACATCTGGCACCGGAGCCCACCGTGCGGGCAGGACGCATGGCTGGAGACGGGGAGGGCTGCCCTCCCGAGCTTCGCAGCCCCACATCACACAGGAGCCTCATCCCCGCAGAAGCCAAGCAGCCAGTGACCTCACCTCTTAGAGCAGGGCTGGGTTCCAAGACGGAGAAGAAAACCCTTCTGGGTAAGAAAATGCAGTTGCCAGCCTGTTTTCCATCTTTCCCAGCCGTTTATTTATTCATGCATGGACAGAGCACTTTGCTGCTCTCCCCCCGGTGCTGGGCCCTGGCTTAAGCTTGGGGAGATTCCCTTTCCATTCTCTTCAAGTCCGTGTGCTGGATGTTGAGTAAGGCCCAGGTCACTGCAGACTCTGAAAAGTGGCCAAGTCTCTGGGCAGAGGTGTCCCCTCCTGCAGGAGGGGCCCGCTCAGAACAGATTCCTCAGATTCCCACGCTTCCAGGCGGCTTGGTTTCCGGAGGTCCGCGCCTCCAGCAGATCAGAAGTGGAAGGGCAGCACTCACCCCGCTGGTCGGACTGCAGCCATCTTCCATCCTAGGGCCGCAGGGGCGCACTTGGAGGGGGCAGCTCAGCATCACATCCAAGGTATAATGAGAGCCACGCGACGCACGCTGTCCTATTTAAGAAGGCCAGGAACAGGGCACCTGCTTTAGAAATCTTCCGTATAAAAGAGCTGAGGGGTTGACAGGGACGCCCCCTCTCTTACCTGGGAAGCCTCAGACGCCTCCGGCCCTGATGGTTCTGAAAGGCTGGACTTTCTTTACACCTGGACGCGGCCACGCGGAGACAGAGGAATGTCACAGATGGAGGTCGTCTCTGTGAAAATCCACTGCACACGGGTGTAGGATGTTTCGGAGAAGTTTTAAAGGTTTCACAGAAAAATGCCTGCCCTGTGCAAACACTGCATGTTTAACATGGCCTTATTGAGCTACAACTCACCTACCAAACAATACACCAATTCAAAGGTACAGTTCGCGGGGTGCCGTCTTGTGTTGCCACCGCTCGGCCTTCTACAAGTGTCTTGCTCTGTGTTCTGTGGGGTGACCTTCTCCGAGGGGGGGTCACCTGCAAATACGCCCCCACACCGCGGGAGGGGAGAGGAGAGCACCTCTCAACCTCAGACACAGTCCCGGGGGCCCCAATCTCGCTTCCCTGATCCCCGTCCGTCTCCGGTCCTGGGGACCGCGTCGTGTGGCCCTGTGTGCGCCCCACTGAGTGCTGGGCAGTCCGCCCCGTCCCTAGCCCCGCAGTGTCTTTCCTCCCCCTGCCCAGCGCTACGGTCTGACGGCACGCGGCTGCGCGGCCTCGGCAGGCAGTCAACCATGCGGTCTGCGCGGGACTGCCGCGGTTTTAGCACTGAAAGTCCCGCGTCCCAGGAGACCCCTCAGCCTCCTGCAAACCAGGACGTGGGACACCACACGGCTGGGTGGCATCCGTGGATCAGGCCCCAGTGGTGGCCTGCAGGGCCCTGCTCCCCACCAGGAGACCATAGCTGGGAGTACAGTGTATGCTGGGCTGAGGTGGGGGGTTGATTTTCCACTCCTCCGTGTCCAGGGGCGGGACTCCATTCTGGGTACGAATCACCGCAGCTCCTTCTCGAGTTTGTGATGTGGGTCCCGCCGCCTGCTTTTCTTAGAGAGCAGCTCGCCTGTAACTGCCAGGCCCCCAACTCAGGGCGGGGGTTTGCTGTGTCCTCTCACCACCCTGAGGAAGAAGCGAACTCAGGCCCGGATGCCGCCCACTGAGGGGCAGGCTGCAGATCTGAGCTCCCGCCGGACCGCTGGCTTGTCTTCTGGCTTTGCCGCCTCCTGGCTGCGTGATGGTGGCAGGTGACGTTAACGTCTCCGTGACTCAGTTTCCTCTCTTACAAATGGTGGTAAGAGTGCACCTGGGATGCCGTGCAGCATGATACACAGTGATGCTTTGGGGTGATGGTGGGATCCACGAAAGATAACGCAGTGCAGGAGATAATGTGGGGTTGGCCCCCCTCTGTGGTCCAGGAGGGGCTAGTGCCAGGTGGCCTGGACACCCTCTGCGAGTTTAATTTTCCATGGCTCCTCCTTGGGAAATACCAAGCAATGCCCCCACCCCACCTCGATTCCCCAGATCCCATCTGTGCCATCTCCAGGCCCCTACTTGTCCCCACCCCAGGTTTTCACCCCAAGGATGGGGAGAACCTGAGGAAACCTGGCTTCTGCCCTTCCCCGTACCCCCGCCCAGCACCTGGTTCCCTTTGTGAAGGCCTTTTACTCCCCCTCCTGTGACAGGAACTCCTCCGGGTGTGCCCTCTCTTGTGTCCTGGGCGTCTGCCCTCTGCTTCCTTGGAGCAATGACGGTGGAAGGCTCACAGGAAGGGCCCTGGTGCTGACCATCAGAAACGTCCCCTGCTGCACTGAGGTGCGGGTCTGCTCCGGGTGCCACACCCAAGCCTGGCTCTGCCCCTCCCAACTCAGGGCGGGGCGTGGTCTGGCCACAGTGTCCCCGGACATGGGGAGCATTTTCATGGCTTCTCAGGGTCACCCACTGTCCCAGGTCTGTGGCCTTGGGCAATTTTTTTGACTTCTCTGTGGATGTACGTCACATCTTAGAAAATATCTTAGGGAAGCAATGAGGGCTGAAAGTAAAAAGACAGCAGCAGCGCTCAGCATGGAGAAGATGCCTAATAAATGGAGGCCAAAACTATTATCATTATTATCTTCACCACCATCATCACCAGCATCACCATCATCACCATCACCATCATCACCACCATCATCACCATCGTCACCAGCATCACCATCATCACCATCATCATCATCACCATCACCACCATCATCACCATCATCACCATCACCACCATCATCACCATCATCATCACCATCACCATCATCACCATCACCATCATCACCATCGTCATCACCATCACCATCATCACCATCATCATCATCACCATCATCATCATCACCAGCATCACCATCATCACCATCATCACCATCACCACCATCATCACCATCACCACCACCATCACCATCATCACCATCATCATCACCAGCATCACCATCATCATCACCATCACCATCATCACCATCATCATCATCACCATCATCACCATCATCATCACCATCATCACCATCATCACCATCACCACCATCATCACCATCATCATCACCATCACCATCATCACCATCATCACCACCATCATCACCATCATCACCAGCATCACCATCATCACCATCATCACCATCACCACCATCATCACCATCACCACCACCATCACCATCATCACCATCATCATCATCACCATCATCACCATCATCACCATCACCAGCATCACCATCATCACCATCATCATCACCATCATCACCATCACCAGCATCACCATCATCACCATCATCACCATCATCACTATCACCAGCATCACCATCATCACCATCATCACCATCATCATCACCAGCATCACGACCATCACCATCATCACCACCATCACCATCATCACCAGCATCACCATCATCATCATCATCATCATTCCCTTCCCATATCCCTCGGGGACCGAGTGCCCTAAGTGAGCTCGCTGTGACTCTCGGGCTTGAGGCCCCACCGGGCTGAAGCCGGCGGCTCTGGATGCACACTGTCCCCCTCAGCGACCACCACCGTAGGGGCCGAGGGCGCCCAGTGTGGGCGCCTCTACCATGGGCCCCTCAGAGCAACTGCAAGGCGCACCCAGCACCACGTTCAGACCACATATTCCAAGGAAAGCCTGAGAGCAGCCTCTCCCCCGCCGACCCCGGGATCCACGCAGGGGTGGGGGTGGAGAAAGCATGACCCCCAGTGAGAGGACCCCCAGACCCCGATCTCACTGAGTGTGTGTGCACGTTTGTGCATCAAGTGGATTTTACTGTAGTTTAATCATTTTCCACTTGGAAGCCAGGATACTGTCACACATGCAGGTCCTTGTTGGTTTGAGACTTCACAGCACGGCTCGGCGCCTGGACACTCAGTCACCAGGGCCGCAGGCTGGGGCTCTGCCCCTGCCCCTGCCCAGCTGAGGATATGAGACAGTCACACCCTCATCTCTAAAGTGAGCGTCACCAAGAATGATCCCTCCATAGTGGTCCTGGGACAGCTTGACTGAGATAATACAGGCAAAGGCTGCTCAAAGGTGAACTCAAAGGCAGGAGCCCACAGTGAGCCAGGTTCCCCCACCCATATCCCCAGGAAGACCCCAGCCCTCAGCCATACTGCCACATGCCCTCTCCCTGGCTAAGTGAGGTGATGGCAGCCTGGTGGAGTCCTAGCACCCGCCCTCCTCCTCGCAGCTCCGGCCACCCCGACATCACAGTCTCAGGGGCCTCTGGGATGCCAAGGGGTCCTGGCCAAGCCCGGCCGTGAGGTCCAGGCTCCCCAGGGACAGAGCCACGATCAGTTGGATCGCTCGGTCCCCAATGTCCATGGCCACCCCTGCTCTACAAGCGCAGCCAGCAAGCTCTTCTCACCCGAGGGGACATGGTGTGACCCAACCCAGACTGCCTCGGCCCCTTCATCGCCACCCTTGATCTTTCCCCTCCTCTCTCCCACTCCCTCCTGCCCTTCAGTTATTTTGGCGACTCTTTGCAGAACCTCAGATGAGCTAGCCCTAGGGAGAAGCGTCCCAGTGTGTGCATACACACGTGTGCACATGAGTGTGCAAGCTCCAGTGTGAGCTGTCATTGGTGGCAGGGTCCTCGGCTGCACCTGGCCCGAGACCCCCTCCCCCAGCCTGAGATGCCCACCGCGCTCGCGTGGCCAAGGGTGGCGAGGCGGGAAGGGTTAACCCGCACTGCAGGCGCCACAAACTGTGCAGGGACTGGGCAGTCATTCCCGCTAATGAGAACCAGACCTCCTGCAACAGTCCTGCAGTGTTAGCGCCACTCCCCCCAGGGACGCATCTTTGTTGTTTTTCCCAAAAAGTAGGCGCGGTATGTCTACATTTTCTCTCTTGCTTTCTTTCACTTTTGGAAACAAACAGGAGGAGCCAGGCCGAGAGAGAGAGATTCTTTATTTCTTCCCCAAATTGCCTGGAAGCCTGCCCCTCCGATGGTGTCCACCTCGCTCGTGCCCACGGCTCCAAGGCACGATCCTGGCTCCGGGGAACCTTCTGGGCTGAGATCCCCGGGCCCAGCGGGCAGGTCCCAGGGAACTCAGAGGTGCAGTGGGAGAGAGGCAAGGAATCGGCAAGGACCACTTACAGGTCGAGACCGGGCCAAGCATGGCAGATTTGTCTTCATTTAATCCTCACCTGACCATGGGTAAACTGAGGCACGGAGAGGTCCAGAAGCTCCCCCAGGTGGCACAGCCAGGAAGGGCGAGAGTGGGAGCCCAGGTCTGCCTGACCCCAAAGGCAGCCCTGATGCTGGTCTGTCATCCCAGGTTCTGTCCCACCTCCCATCAGGGAAGTTGGGTTCACTATCTTTCCAACATGCCCCCATGTCTGCCTTGCAGACAGAGCCACCCTTGCCCCTGGGTCCAGAGAGGCTGCCCCAGCCACCAGCCAGTGTCTGTTCTGCCGGCCCCTCCCTAGATTCACAGGTCAGCTCCTGGCCCGCAGTGTCCAGACCTGGGAGGCTGGTAGCCTGCCTGTCCCTGGAAGGACGCCTCGGGCTCTGATCTCGGCTTCTGTCTCCCCTTGTGTGAATTGGGACCCCACTCTTGGGAGTGGGGCTGAATGAGGTCATGTGCGAAGGGACCTGTGCTCAGCCTGGCCCATCTCAGGCCCTCAGCAGGCAGCAGCAGTGCCACCAGCATCCTGGCCCCCATCGGGCTCTTCTCTGCTTATTCCCATGCCCACCAGGTGCCAGACGAGGGGTCAGTGCGGGGCCCCAGCGAGGAAGCCGTCAGGGTGGCGATTGGCAGGTGTGTGGCTGATTAGGTAGCATGAAGAGCAGTGGGGCAGGCACTGGGCTGCGGGACCCCAGGACCCCGAGGGCAAGAGGCCGCTGTCCCATCGCCTCCGAGGCCGGACCCAGAGGCTGGACCCTGCCCTCCACTTCCCCGCCTTAGCCGTGTCCCGCGTCGGCGTCATTCCCTCGGTGGAAAGCACCGGGAGCCCATCCGGGAGCCCAGAGCCAGCAGGTCCAGGCCCCCAGACGGACAAGCTCAGTGCGGGGCTTTCGGAAACGGACCCTCCGTCCCCCTCCTCGAAGCCACGGACGGCCAAGCTGCTCCCCTCCGAAGGCTGGAATTTCAAACGTACACAAATATTCCAATGCTTTTCGAGCATGTTCCAAATAGACATTTATGTTGGCCGAGGCAGTATTTTCTTTCTATTGCTGCTATGAGATTCAACATTTTCCAGAAATAACTTCTGAACAGTGCGCCTGGATTTTGAACACGTGTGATCCTGACATCCGGGAAGAAACGCTTTGCAAAACACGCAGGCACCCACGCGCGGGCACCCACGCGCACATGTACCTTGGGCCTGCAGCCTAAAGGCGCTGTGTGCGTTTGTCAACCGTAGGGCTTTTGGGAGGCCCGCGCCTTCCTGTGAAGGGGCCACGCTGTGCCTGCTGAGGGACCCAGCAGACCTTTGCCCTCTGCTCCAGCCGTGGCTGCCTTTCCGAACGAGCCGACAGTGGAGGGGATGCGGTTTCCGCTGCCTCATCCTTGGCTTTCTGCCCACGAGGGGTTAGACCCTGAGGCGGGAGCAGTCGTCGGAAAGGAATTTAACTGCTAGCTGCCCCCGAAACACTCAGGGAGACCCACTCTGCCCACGGAGCCGCCGGAGCTGAATCATCACTGAAGCCCTGAGTCAGAAGGGGAAGCGTAACATCCAAGCGCTCGGCGCTGAATTTACAAGAAACCCTCGTGAGGCAAGAGCCTGGTTCCCTGTGACATTTTAAATCGCTCCGGGTAGGTCAGGAAACAGGGTGAGAGCACACTGCCCTCGGCCCTTCTGGTCCCCCCACCCCCTGCCAGAATCCAGGTGAGAGGAAGGAAGTGGAAAGAAAAATGAAAATGGGAATGGAAACTTTTCCCCCCAAATTAGAAATCATTTCTTTGGGCCTGCTGCACTGGCAAAGCCCTCACCCTGGCTCGGGGCTGCATGGGGCCCACTCTGCCCGCCCCCTCGAGGGCTGGAACCGCCTCCCAGGGGCCGGGAGCGCGGCCATCTGCTGACCCCCAGCAAACCCCGAGCTCCCTCCTGCCCCGGCGGGTCTGGGATTTGCGAATGTGTGAAGGTAGTAGCTGCCAGTGATAACTGGAACGCAGCCTAGAGGCCTCGCTTCTCCAGCAGGAGAGCTTGTAATGCAGCGAATCTGGACCCGACCCAGCATTCAGAAACAGGAAGGATTAATGGGAGTAAATGTGAGTGCTGTTAGCACTCCCAGCTACGATTTATTGCCCGTGGTGGTGGGGAAACGTTGGTTGGTTGCGGAGTGCCGTCCACTTGAATATCAAATGTAATTAATGGGTCACCAAGTGTGGGACCCCAGAACCAAGGTCCAGCCACCACAGTTTTCAGGGGCGCGTGACCCTCTGGCAGGAACACACCCTCCCTCCACACGGGGGCTGGGGCCCAAAAAACAGACCCGGCCACCCCTCCGTCGCTTAAGTCTAAGGACAGAAAACCCGGGTCCCGGGGTGGCCTGGCCAGTGGTGGGCACGGTGACCAGAACGTCCTAGGTGGTGGGAGGGGATGGATGTTTGGGGACAGGAGGACAATGTGTCCGGGCCACGGGTGGTGTGCCCCATCGGCCCTGGAGAGAAGGCGGCAGAGGTGGGGTGGGGCGGAGGGAGGGGAGATCATGTCTCTCCACGGAGGTGAAGGATTTACTTGCACGTGCGGCTGATCTGATGACCAGATGACCGAGACCTGTGGGTCAGAGGTGGCGAGGATGAAGATGGAGCGCGCGTCTGCCCCCCGCCCCGTGCCCGGGGTGCCCGGGTACCCTGCTGCCCGCTCCCCTCCTGTCCCGCGCTTTGTTAATGAAGGGAGGTTGGGGTTTGCGTTGTTGTTTCCCCTAATCGCCTTCGCCCCCGGAGCCAGTGTGCTCTCGGCAAAGTGCCCCCTCCTCCTCTCCTCCTGAGCTCTTTGATCTTCTGGTTTGGGTTCAGTTGTTTCGTTTTTTTGCAATTACCAGCCTGGAGGGAGGATGGCCCTGACCTGCAGCCGCAGTCTGGCAGACAGATGGGACAGGAAACGGGGAGTTTATTTCAGCCTTTGCCCCTATTCATCTTGGATAGATCACAACAGTAGCAGCTCCACATGTCTTCATAGCCCATTTGCGATAAAGCAATGGTAGCATCACACGAGAAGAGAAATGTGCAGGTTAGCGATCCCCGGGGAAAGACGGCTTGACTGAGCGCAGGGGATTGCTCTGAACAAAATCCCCTGCCTGCCCTGCTCTCAGGCGGGACGGCAGCTCCAGCAGGGCAGGCAGGGACCTCACCGTAGCGCCTCTCCCTCCCTCGCTCTCTCTCTCCCCTCTCCCTCCCTCCCTCTCCCTCTCCCCGCATCCTTTGCCTTTCCGGGTTTTTGAAAGTCTACAGGGCAACTCTGCAGCAGCCCGAATGAATCAGCTGCCGTGGTTTCTCTGCAGAAGGCCGGGGGATTTATATTTGAATTTCAGGAAGAGGGGAAATCCATCATTCTGGAATGCCGCATCTATAGATTTTAAAGTTTGTTTGAATTAGTATTGGGTGGGGGGGCGTTGCGGTGGAAGGGGAGCTTGGAATAAAACCAAGGAGGACTGGCAAGGAAGAGCGTCTAGCTGAAGGACAGGGGCACATTTATGAGCCATCAATAAGAACCCTTAAGACCTGTGGCTTTCTCTTTGTTCTTTTTAAGAGGAAACACTTAGCAGTTGTTGTTCTTTGTTGTACTTTTTTAATGAGCCAAGAGAACATTGCCGCTGTCCCCCCGTGCAGCCGGAGAGGAGGGGCCACAAGCTTTGTCTTTTGCATTTTTCATCCTTTTCCTTTACATGAGAACTGACAAGAAATCCCCCCATGAAGGAAAGCTGATCTGCCCGGGCTGGTTTCAAAGAGCCCCAATTTAGAGCATCCCTAGCGACTTCATTCCTAATCATGTTTTTACTTTCCTGGCTACCAATCGGAGACACCTCCCTCCCACCCCCACCCACCCCCGCGCCCCCGTCATTCTAGTTTCTATTGATTAGAGCCTGGCTCAGAGGTGAGGGTCCAGGATGCCTGGGGGGGCGGGCAGGGGAAGGGATGCGTAGGCTGGTGGTGGTGGCCCTGCCTGGAGAAGGTATCTGAGGATTTGAATGACATCTCCAGGGACAGTATCAGGCTTCCAAATTCCTTTCATCCATCAGATGAGAGAACAAGCCGTGGCTTTCAGCCGGACAGGGGCTGGGGCTCTCCTGGAGTACGTAGGCTCAGGCCACACAGATAAAGAGCGTCTCCTGTTCCTTTTTAAACCGTTTCAGGCCGGAGTCGTCTGTCACTGACTGAGGGCGTGTGGGGGCGGGAGGGACCTTTCAGGACTGATTAAAGTAGCAAGTTCAGGGCCATGGTGGAGCTTTCGAAAGTCTTTCCAGCCCTTCTTTCCCACTTTACTTACTGGGCTTACCCCATGCCGTGGGGGGTGAGGGGGCACTAGCCTCTCATTCCAAAGAAACCTGCGTTTCCCAAGGCAGGGATCAGGTCCAGCCTGAAAGAGCTCGAATCCCTCATGTCTTAACTCACATCAATCCAGCATCCAGGGAAGAATAGGTGCTTATTAAATATCAATGATATACACCAAGTTCTGGGAGGAAACCAGGAGAGAGGGGAACTGAGAAGAGGAAGGGAGCTGACAGTGTAGCAGGAAGCAGGGATGCAGTGTCTCAGGAAGCAGGGATGCGGTGTCGCAGGAAACAGGGATACAGTATAGCAGGAAGCAGGGGTGCGGTGTCTCAGGAAGCAGGGATGCGGTGTCGCAGGAAGCAGGGATGTGGTGTCTCAGGAAGCAGGGATACAGTATAGCAGGAAGCAGGGGTGCGGTGTCTCAGGAAGCAGGGATGCGGTGTCGCAGGAAGCAGGGATGCGGTGTCGCAGGAAGCAGGGATGCAGTGTCTCAGGAAGCAGGGGTGCGGTGTTGCAGGAAGCAGGGATGCGGTGTCTCAGGAAGCAGGGATGCGATGTCTCAGGAAGCAGGGGTGCGGTGTCTCAGGAAGCAGGGGTGCGGTGTCTCAGGAAGCAGGGGTGCGGTGTCTCAGGAAGCAGGGATGCGGTGTTGCAGGAAGCAGGGGTGCGGTGTCTCAGGAAGCAGGGGTGCGGTGTCTCAGGAAGCAGGGATACAGTATAGCAGGAAGCAGGGGTGCGGTGTCTCAGGAAGCAGGGATACAGTATAGCAGGAAGCAGGGGTGCGGTGTCTCAGGAAGCAGGGATACAGTATAGCAGGAAGCAGGGGTGCAGTGTCTCAGGAAGCAGGGGTGCGGTGTCTCAGGAAGCAGGGGTGCGGTGTCTCAGGAAGCAGGGATACAGTATAGCAGGAAGCAGGGGTGCGGTGTCTCAGGAAGCAGGGATACAGTATAGCAGGAAGCAGGGGTGCAGTGTCTCAGGAAGCAGGGGTGCGGTGTCTCAGGAAGCAGGGGTGCGGTGTCTCAGGAAGCAGGGATACAGTATAGCAGGAAGCAGGGGTGCGGTGTCTCAGGAAGCAGGGATGCGGTGTCGCAGGAAGCAGGGATGTGGTGTCTCAGGAAGCAGGGATACAGTATAGCAGGAAGCAGGGGTGCGGTGTCTCAGGAAGCAGGGATGCGGTGTCGCAGGAAGCAGGGATGCGGTGTCGCAGGAAGCAGGGATGCAGTGTCTCAGGAAGCAGGGGTGCGGTGTTGCAGGAAGCAGGGATGCGGTGTCTCAGGAAGCAGGGATGCGATGTCTCAGGAAGCAGGGGTGCGGTGTCTCAGGAAGCAGGGGTGCGGTGTCTCAGGAAGCAGGGGTGCGGTGTCTCAGGAAGCAGGGATGCGGTGTTGCAGGAAGCAGGGGTGCGGTGTCTCAGGAAGCAGGGGTGCGGTGTCTCAGGAAGCAGGGATACAGTATAGCAGGAAGCAGGGGTGCGGTGTCTCAGGAAGCAGGGATACAGTGTCTCAGGAAGCAGGGATGCGGTGTCTCAGGAAACAGGGATACAGTATAGCAGGAAGCAGGGGTGCGGTGTCTCAGGAAGCAGGGATACAGTGTCTCAGGAAGCAGGGATGCGGTGTCTCAGGAAGCAGGGATGCGGTGTCGCAGGAAGCAGGGATACAGTATAGCAGGAAGCAGGGATGCAGTGTCTCAGGAAGCAGGGGTGCGGTGTCGCAGGAAACAGGGATACAGTATAGCAGGAAGCAGGGGTGCGGTGTCTCAGGAAGCAGGGATGTGGTGTCTCAGGAAGCAGGGATACAGTATAGCAGGAAGCAGGGGTGCGGTGTCGCAGGAAGCAGGGGTGCGGTGTCTCAGGAAGCAGGGATGCGGTGTCTCAGGAAGCAGGGGTGCGGTGTCTCAGGAAGCAGGGATGCGGTGTCGCAGGAAGCAGGGATGCGGTGTTGCAGGAAGCAGGGGTGCGGTGTCTCAGGAAGCAGGGGTGCGGTGTCTCAGGAAGCAGGGATACAGTATAGCAGGAAGCAGGGGTGCGGTGTCTCAGGAAGCAGGGGTGCGGTGTCGCAGGAAGCAGGGGTATGGTGTCTCAGGAAGCAGGGATGCGGTGTCTCAGGAAGCAGGGATGCGGTGTCTCAGGAAGCAGGGGTATGGTGTCTCAGGAAGCAGGGATGCGGTGTCTCAGGAAGCAGGGATGCGGTGTCTCAGGAAGCAGGGATACAGTATAGCAGGAAGCAGGGGTGCGGTGTCTCAGGAAGCAGGGATGCAGTGTCTCAGGAAGCAGGGATGCGGTGTCGCAGGACGCAGGGATGCGGTGTCACAGGAAGCAGGGGTGCGGTGTCTCAGGAAGCAGGGATGCGGTGTCGCAGGAAGCAGGGGTGCGGTGTCTCAGGAAGCAGGGGTGCAGTGTCGCAGGAAGCAGGGGTGCAGTGTCGCAGGAAGCAGGGGTGCAGTGTGTAGGAAGGAGGGATACAGTGTAGCCAGGAAGCAGTGACATATATCATAACCCAGACACAGATCAGCGGCTCTCCACAGCCTGGTGCACAGAAAACACCTGATGCACTGGGTAAGCGTGCACTCGTGATCCGTCTGGTTTGACAGTGTGACCGTTGGGTAGACTACCTCTCTGGCCACTTGCAAAGGGTGTCTGCCCCTATGCTGCCTGCTCCTGTGATGTTTCAGGCCCTGACCCGGGAGCCACAGGGCTGAGGTCAGGAGAAGGGTGTTCCTAGCCAGACCCTCACTGACCCCGGGGGGATCCCAGCTGGCCAGGATGGACAACCCAGGGCCGTGTTCGCCAAGGCGCCCTTTTCTTTGTGCTGACTCCATTCCTGGGTAGACGGGGTCCTGGGATTAAGGTGTGGGACCACGGGAGGTCTCCAGGGCTAGGTGTCCCTGGGCTCCCTACAGCATCCTGCTTTGGTCCTGACCGGAATTTCCCTCCGGGACCTGACTTCCTACAGTGGAGCTGCCGTGGAGGTGGATCCCTCCCGCCTCTCAGCGCCTCCCCAGGACCTCTGATGGCCTTGACCTCCAGACCCAGCACACCGGGGAAGCCGTCTGAGGGCAGGCCTGGTGGGGTGAGCCTCGCGGCCCCGAGCCGCCCCCACACACCCTCCCCCCTCCTCCGTGCACCACCAGTGCCGAGAGGGATGCATATTGCTTATAGGAATATTTCCTTTTAATAAAGACCCAAAAAAGTTTCCAAAGGCAAAATGACAGGCTGGCTAACTTTATATCCCAACTCCAAAAAGATACATTTTCCTCTTTGTAACACACTAGTTAGTGGTTACTGGCACATTACATTAACTAATTTGAGATCGAATTATCAAATTTGCTCATTGCTGCTAGCGCTAATTTGAAACCTTACAATAAAGAAGGGTTTGAGAGGCACATGAAAGGACACCACCCACGGCGGCTCCAAGGCCCGTCCCCGGAGCATCACAGCAAGGCTTGCAAAGGGTTGGGGTAATTGCAGTCATGAGCCAGAGTTGATTGAAGAAAATTATACCCCAGTTTTTTACTACAAGTTTTTTTGTGTGTGGCTTTTCTTAAATTATGCGGTGAAATTCAATTACAAGGGAAGACACATATAGGACTTCTAATAACTGCAGCAAGAAAGTCTTTCGAGCCCTTTTCTGCGTCGTCTTGTCGGGCTGTGCACCTACCGCTCGTGCAAACTCGCTCCTGTTCTTGAGGATGTGGGGTGTTGTGCGCGCGCTCTGAGAAAGTTACCTGGCTCAACTTCACCGTTTTCCATGTCACTTTTCTTCTCACTCTTCTACAATTTAAAGCAGCAAATGTGGGGAAGAAAGTGTCAAGACGATATGTGCGTACGTGCGTGCACATGTGCACGTGTGTGTACTGTGGCGTGTGTGTATGGGGTGTGTATGGGGGGAGGGCCACGTGTGTAATTGCTTTTCCAACTCGGGGTTCTTAGTTCCATCCTTGCCAGACAAGCGCTCGTGGCCTTGAACTCCCCTGCAGGATGGGGAATCTCAACAAACGCATTTCCAAATTGCAAGTAACAAAGTGAATTTCTACATTCCGAGCATCATCCAGATAGTTCAGGCAAGCCAAAAAGCAATAGAGGGTGTGTTTCCCCCGCTTATTGAAAGATTTGTAACAATAAAAAGTAATCAAAACGCCAACGGAGTTGCAGCGGCTGCCAGCACTCACCCCACTTTCCTTAGAAAAATGCAGCTGTGAATGAAAAATAGAGGCCCCGAGCGCTATGATTAATTCATTTACATTTTTAATGCCGTAAATGGCTACAAACATGCCGTGACATTTGAAGGGACACCGGGAGTTCTGACCCGGGAGTCCCGCTTTGATGTCCGTCGGGGAAGCAGGGACGAGATTGTTCCTCCAGGACCTATGGAGGGTGGTGTCCGGGGCGCACAAGGACTGCAGCCGTCGGGGGTCTAGCTGGTCCCAAGGCCCCGCGGGAGGACAGCTGGGCGTGAGGCTGGGGTCCTCCTCCCTGTGCAGGAGCCGGCAAGGAACCTCGACCTTTGAAGGCGAGTCAGAGGCAGCCACTGTTTTCTTCTGACAAGCGTGGGCATTTGCCCCAGACAGTCCAGCCTCCTCCAGCCTCCTCCAGCCTGGGAGCGTCGGCCTCCGGGGCAGGGGTGGACGCCTGGCCTTCTGGTCCCAGCCGAGCTGAGGGAGGAGACTGTGGGGCTAGCGGGGGAGACGCCCCCCAGGGTGGCGGGGATGGGTGGGCGTCTTGCTGGCTGGCCCTTGACTCCAGGGATGGAAGGAAGGTAGGGAGGGCTCTGAGCACCTGGCTGACCTCCAGCCTCAATGGCAGTTGGGGAAACTGAGGCCGAGGTGTAACACTGGCTTCCCCAAAGTGGGGGCAGAGCCTGCTGCCATTCTGGGGGGGAGTCTTTCCTCTGCCACCCCAGCTCACCCACATGGCACTAGAAGCCATTGTCCCTGAGAAGGACCGTTTCCGTCTATGGCTTCCATGGCTTCTCCACTGAGCTTTGGCATCTTCTGCCCACGCTTGCAGGAAAGCAAGGCAGGACCAGCTGGGTTAGACTGATGGGCCTTCTGGCCTATGGACAGCACAGCTGAGCGCCCCAGTCAGTCAGAAGCACGCTGGCCACGCGTGACAGGTGACTAGGAAGGGAGGGAGTGGCAAGGCTGCCCTTAGAGGAAGGTGCTTAGCGCTCACTGCCACGACAGCCAGGTACCACCTCTCGAGAGACCTGCTTCCTTCTTCCTGGATGCAGAGCAATGCAAAGTGTACGCCCATACGCTCACCCCCTCTACCGTCAGTTAGCTGCACTGCAGCGCCTTAATAAAATGCACAAGTGCGCCAAGTTAAAAGAAACCTAAACTGGGCCAAGACAGGAAAATACGTTGCTGCCTGTGAGGGCCCAGACCCTACAGGTCCCTGGGACTTTGAGTGTGAGGCAGTGGCCTTCGCACGGGCCAACCCAAAGGTACATGGGGTTGTGCATGTGGTCACACACGTGTGTGCAAAGTGAGCACCAAGCTGGGGCTGCCTCCCGGGAGGGTACGGGGCCTGCGGGCTGCTGGGCACCTGAGTTCTCGGGGACCAGGCTCGTCTTCCAGGGGGCCCACGTCACTGCTGTTGTCACCTCAGGACACAAAGTCTGCATCTGACCGTGAATGGGGCAGAGGCGGGCATCGTCGGTGCGGACCTGCCATCCAGAGGAAACCTCACATGTGAGCACCCCCCCCCCCGCCCCGGCAGCCACGCTCCCCAGCTCTGCACAAAGGTCCTGCTGAGATAAAACCCAGTGCTTTGATCTCCATCCATCCCTCCAAAGGTTTCTCCCCAAGCCCAGGTGACTCAGGGCCCCTGCCCAGCCCAGCCCAGCCCTGGCTGTGACAGGAAGAGCTTCCAGCTACCAGCCAGGCCCCAGGGAGAGTCACAGTTCAGAGGGGACAGAGCCGGCTGCCCCCCCGCATGTGGCATCCACCCACCCCCCCAGCTAGGCAGGGCCCCGCACGGTAACAATGTACGTCATTCCCCAGGGGGCCCTACTCTCTGCTGCAAGGGGCCAAGTGAAACACTACGGGGGCACCTTGGGGTTTCACAAAATAAGCGAATGCGGGGAATCAGGGGAGGGGGTGTGTGAGGGCAGAAGCACGTGGAAGCGTGTGAGCATCCTCCACAGGGCCTGCACCAGGCTTCGGGGGACTCCGTGTGTGTCTGCGCCTGCGCGTGCGTGTGGTGGGGCGGGAGCACGTGCCAGCGACCCTGGCTGTGGGTGTGAAGCAGGAGTGAGTGGTACACGTGTGGGCGTGTGCGGTGTGTGGGCCTCTGTGAAGGTCACATGCTCACGGGGCATCTCCAGAGCTCAGAGACGGAGAAAACGGCCCGGGATAAACGGTCTGCTGATTGACTCAAGTTACATCACCTTCTTCCCTTCACGGGCCTGTAAATCCCACGCACCTTGTAAAAACAGAATTTAAGAACAACTGAGACTCCTGGACACACCGGGCTCCAGCCCCTGCGGCCTGTGGGCGGGTCCCACCTTGGAGCTGGGGCGGGGGTGGGGAGCGCACCAAGCCACACCCCAAGACCCTTGCTGATTTCTGGGCTCCTTCCTGCTGTACAGACCTGGGCGGGCCCAGATGTCACAGGCTGCCGTCCCGTGGCCTCCAGCCCCACAGGCCGGGGCCCGGGACAGTGCCCCTCCCCTGGCGGCCTTCTTGGATGGGCACAGAGTCTCGTTACCCAGACGTCGGTCCCTTGGCACCGTGTCTGCTCATCTGCTTTCTTCATTCAGAACCTCCCCCGTGCTGAGGACCTGGGGAGAAACAAAAGAAAATTCCACTGTATTTTTTAAAGTGGGGACTGCTTGTGCTCTGGACTTTCTCCTTTCTGGCTGTGGTTCAGTTACCTAGCAGTGGTTCTCCTGCGTTTCCAACGATGCTGAGAAACAAACCATGTTCCAAGCGGCGGTGGGGTTGAGCGGGCCCGTGGGTGCCGAGGGCAGGGCTGGCGTGTCGGGGGCTGGGTAGCCCCCGCCTCGTGGGAAACTTGACTGTGACCCGCTGTCGGGCTCCCGCCAGGGGCTCGTGTGTCGGCTGTGGGGCATCCCGGCATCGTACGGTCCACGGTCGTCCGTGAGCTTCTTGCTAGAGCGCTGTGTGCCTTTGGTGGGAAATGAGATGCTACCGTCATCTTTTCAGGCTTGGGATTCCGTGAGGTGTCTGGTGTCATATATATATATAGTAATTTGTAGGCGTGAAGAGATAAATATTCCAGAGGTTAAGAAGTTTGATATAGATGTCAGCGCTGACCAGCAGCCCTGACCCTCACTGGTATCGGCTGCGGGAAATCGTGAGGTTGGGGATGACAAGATATCTGCAATCCCCAAGGCAACTTTGAAAGCTGGGCCACCTGGACTCGGAAGAACTTGGGGAAAATCAGAAAGTTCAGGCAAGCTGGGCAGGGTGTCTCCAGGCTCCTGACCTCCAAGCCACACACACCGCCGGAGCTGGGGCGTAACCCGGGCTGCGAGTGAATGGGAGCTGTGCCTGCCCACCTCCTGGGGAAGCATCTCCTTCCTGCTGGGGGCTTCTGTCTGGGGATCCCCCAGGGGCCCAGGCAGAAGGAAGCTCGTGTGGACCAGTGGTGGTCCCACCCGCCACCAGCTACCGGGGGAGCCTGTGAGCCCTGGGACAGGGAATCCCTGGGCCCCTGCTGCCGGCGTTGGAAGCCGATCGTGCGGTCATAAAAAGCCCCATCAGGGGCACAGAAGTGCCCGGGCTGCGCACTTTCTATCAGGCCTGATTGCCCTTAATCCAAAGCAGTAAAAACTGCAAGGCCCCACGTCCCAGAACTTCGTCAACGAAGAGGGCTTTTTCCGCGAGTATTTACAACTTCTGGCGTGGCCGGTAACAATGTGGTGGCTTATGTAATGATGTCAAAGAGCCTTTTCAGCTTCGAGAGCTCCTGACGGCTGGGGCCGCAGGCAGGGCTGGGCAGGGACTCCGGGAGCAGCCTCTTCTCTTCTCAGGAAGTGGAAAGGAAAGGGCCTGCTGGGGGTGGGGGGAGAGGGGGCAGGTGGGGGCTCCATCCCCCCCACCTTATCCTGGGGAGGGCAGAAGGTCTGTAGCTGAAGGATGACCCTCGAGTCAGAAGCCCGAAGGGTGGTGGGGACCCCGTGCCAACAGGACAGGTCAGGGAGGCCCCCCCGGCCACTCTACAAAGTGGGTACAGGGCAGGACTTCCCGGCGGGGCCTGGGGGGAGCTCAGAACCCCAAGGAAGGGGACTTGCTTTGCAGGGCTGCCCCCACACCGACCTGTTCGCTGTCCCCTCTCTGAGGTCACCCCGCCACATCCTCCACCCCCTGTCACCATCCTGGAGCCTCACGGTCACCTTCCCACCCTCTTTCTATGACCTCCGATCTCCCCACACACGCCCCACATTGCTGCTGCTGGAACGGCAGGCGGGTGGTGGTGAGACACAAACCTGACAGGTCATTCCTTCCTTCCTTCATTCATTCCCTGGAGACAGACTGAAAGGACCTCATCGCCCAGGCCAGAAGCCAGACAGTCTCCGCCAGGCCATCGTGTCCCTCCCGGGCATGGCCTCTCAGCTGGGCAGGCAGACCCTTCCCAAGCCCTGAGGCCCTAGCAGGGCCCTCAGACGTGGCACCTGGAGTAGGCGGGTTTGAAGCCACGGGGCTTGTCCCCTTGAGTCTGTTGTCACTCCCACACCCTCTGCTCTCAACCCCGTGAGCGATCCTGGGGCCACATGTGACTTCACCCGGCGTGACACCAAGTCCATGTCTGGCAGTCAGCTGTCCCCTGGGCCTGGACCCCAGTCCCCGGGAAACTGCCCCCAGGGACGGATGCTCTAGAGGTCTGGGCAAAGCCCCCGGCCAGCCGGGGGGCACCTTACGCCCCTCCCCAGACCCCGGCCTCCGAACACTTCCTGCACACACACAGAGGGGAGCCCCAGCTCTGGGAGCGGCCAACCCCCCAGCCCGGAGCTCAGAGCAGGACGAGGCAACTAAGAGGATACCGGCCGTGGTGGCCCCTGGCTCTCGGGACAGGCTCAGGCCACCCGGCAGGCACAGCTGAAGGGCCAGCCCAGTCCTACTGGGTCAGCACTCTCCCTGGGACAAAAGCAGGGACACCCCTTGGAGGTGGAGGGCAGTGTCCCTGCGTGGAAGTGGAGGACAGTGTCCCTGCGTGGAGGCAGTGTCCCTGCGTGGAGAATAAAGGACACCATTTCCAAATAAGGCATATTCTGAGGTTCGGGGGGGATGTGGGTTTTAGGGGGACACTGTTGAACCCACTGCAGGGACCACGGTCAGCTCTCGGGGAGGGTGGGTGCTGCTAGGTTGGCGCTAGAATCTCGGCCCTGCCCGGAGGCCCGTTGACCATGGCCAATGGCCAGGGTGGGCATCCCTCCCCGGGTGCAGCCCCCAGGCTCCGTCATCACCCCATCTCCAAACATGAGTGCAGCCCCCTGAGAGCTCATCGGAGGAGCAGAAAGAAGGTCTCTGCACTGCCTGGGAGCCAGAGCCCAGGGCAGAGGAAGGGGACATGGCCGCCTGTCCCATCACACACCAGACAGGCCCTTGACGGCTGTCTCTCCCAGCATTCTCTGCTCCCACACCTCCCGCCGGCCGGGGAGGCCGCTTGGGCTCCGGGAGTGGATAGAGACACACCTGTCACACCAGGACACACTCGGCTCTCTGGGCCTAACGCCTCCTTAGTCTCAGAGGAAATTGCTCTCTGGCCCCCCAGGCTGCTGTGGGCCTCTGCAGACACCCATCCTGGCAGGAGAGGGCCTCTGGGACGGGGCTGGGGGCCTGGGAGGGCCGGGACCAGACGCCCCTGCGTCCAGAGGGAAGACATGCCCTGAGGGTGCTGCAGGCAGGCCCTGGGAGGCTCTGCAAAGCGAACGTTGGGAGTTTGAAAACCTTTTTGTCTCTATCCTCCTTCTTTTTCTTTCTGAATGGTCGCTCAGCAGAGTCCCCTAAAAGCCACCTCCCAGAAGCTCCTGAGATTTCAGGGGTAAAACAGCCCAAATCCAGGTCAGGGAGGTCGTTCCCAAGGACACCTTGGGATTCCGGCCTCCAGCCTCTGCCTGGGCCCCAGCCACCTGTGTGCCTCCCTGTCTGCTCGGACATCCGTCCCCGCGGTCCCCTCACCCCACCCCCAGAATCGCACACCTGGAGTCATCTTTCCACCGCCACCCCCGCCCCGTCCGCGCATCCACACATGGCACGGAGGATCGCGGCGGGTCCCGGCAGGAATTCTGTTGATCCCGACAATGAGTTATCTGACCCGGGCACCGATCTGTTTACTGATACCTCGTGTCGGCTCTCGGGGCAGCACACGGCTGCCACTCGCAGACACCTGGGGCCTGGAGCCCGGCTGCGTTTGAGAAGCCACGTCACGGGGGCAAGGAGGACACACGGGGCGGGGGGGGGGGCGGCTGGGGGTGGCGCCGAGGTCCCCAGATGCACTGCCTGGGCACCATCGCCCACTTGCCCCAGAGGGAAGGGCAGTGAGAGGGTCAGGGCAGCCCCGCGTGGGGGTCTCCGAGCTTCAAGACGGAACCCTGCTTCTCGACACACCTTTCCAGGCAGACCCTCGCAGCCCAGGTCCCAGCAGATGGTCCGTTCTCCCCATTTCAACGATGGCAGGGGTGGGGGTGAGACCCAGGGTGCCCGGGGCACAGGGTCCCCTAGTCCACTGAGGCGAAAAGACATTTCGTGGGAGAAAACAAGCTGAAACCTCTGGGGGTTCCTGGGGACTCCTAGGAAACAGGAGCAGGGGCTCTGGAAATGGAACCCCAACAGGGGAGCCTGGGGGCTGCCTCTGGGTCCACATCTACAGCCTTGAGGGGCTGGTTATCTGTGTGGGCTAGGCAGTGACCTGACCGGTCCCGGAGAGACTCCAAGAAACTCCCCAGCTCAGCCCCACCCCCATAGCTGCTATGGGACTCTGCTTCCTTGTCAGGGTTTCTCAACCTGGAAACCGTTGACATTGGGCTCAGATCATCTGTCCTGGGGGGCTGTCCTTTGCAGGGTCGGGTGTTGGCAACATCCCTGGCCTCTGCCCACCAGATGACAGTGACAAGCAAAACTGTCCCATACGGTGCCAAGTGTCACGGTGGGGGAAGGAGGACCAAATCCCCAAAGCCCCTGTCTCAACCCTGCCTTCTCTGGGGGGCTGACAGCCTGCCTGGAGGTTTCATCACTCGCCCGGCAGCAGGGTTCTTGCAAAGGCTGGTAGGAAACATGCAGACACCCTCCCGCTTCAAAGGGCAGCAGCCCCGGGGTCCTGCCTGGTGCCAACGGGACACGGTGGGCGCCCATGTCACAAGGCCCCCCCCCCCCAGACTGTACAGCCCCTCCTTGGGGACAAAGACAGTCCCAGGCAGAGGCTTTCTTACTGGGGGTGGGCTTTACCAGACCCCGGAAGCAGGCTCAGCTGTCACAGCCCGGTGAGGACTCCAGAGGCCCCGGAACCCGTGGGCTGGCTCTACGGCCAGGCAGGCTCACAGGCACTTTACCTGAGCCTCTGTGCCCCGCTTTCTCCAGGGTCTGGTCCCTGTGCCTGTTTTCTGGTGGGAAAATGAGGATGAGCGTGCACCCCACGCCCATCAGCCGGCTCCCCTCATCCCAAGCTGTCCACCGAGGCACCTAAACGTATTGCCTTCAAGTCAGGTGTGGCTGCAGGCGTGGGCGGAGCCGATGCAAGGGGGGACCCCAGATGGGATGTGGCTGGTCTGCCTGGAGGGGACCGGGGTGCACCTGTGGGCGCGGCTGCAGCCTCAGCCTCTAAGGAGCCCACATGGCTCAGCCTGGGAGGCTGCTCCCCCGTTCATCCTCACCCGGGGGCCCGGTCTGGAGCCCAGCGTTTTTACTCCTGGTGGCCGTGTGCTGGGGTGGGCTGGGGGAGCCCGTGGCTTGGGGGCTGGACTCCGCCTGTACCTTAAGGGAGGCGGGAGCTTGGGGGCCTGTGTGTAAGGCAGGAGACCCACATTCTCGGCGACGGGGTAGTCCTGGGCTCACCGGCCTCTGGGGTGGGAAGCAGATGCGATGAGGGTCTGAGGGCGGGGACTTTCCTCCTGCTTCTTCGTCTAAAGGGCTAAGCATCAGGGCACAACCCCTCGGACCCACCAGCCCACCTTCCCCGCCCCCTCCACCGCATCTCCCTGTCTGGATTCGGGCATCTGGCTTGCGGAGAGTGGGGCCAATGATGCCCTGGATGGGGGGCTGGGAGGGCGAGGGACCCTGCACCTTCACGGGGCCGGGCAGGGAGCAGAGGGCTCACCCTTGACCCCTGGGACTGGGTGTGGCCGAGGCACTGAACAGCCTGTCTAGAATTATCCTGACCTCAGAAAGGAAAACCAGAGCAAGGAAGGGGCTCACCAGGAGGGGCCCTTGCAGGCGCACTGTTTGCCTGATGCCACTAAGACCCAAGGAGGCTGGGGAGGATCCAGGCAGGTGGCCACCAGCCAGCATAGCCCGCCGGCCTTGGGAGGCCCCCAGGGAGCACAGAGGCTCGCCAGCCCGGGCGGGTCCTCGCTCAATCCGCTGCCAGCCCAGTGGGTTGCGAGTTGTTCCGGCTGCAGGAAATCAAGCGTCCACGGGCACGCACTAGTCTGTGTGGGACCCTGGAGAGGCTCCTCGTGGTGAAGCGCCCCAACTCCCCCCCCCCGCCCCGTAACGACAGCCATTCTTCCTGCTCCCACCCTGCACCCACCCAGCAGGCAATCCCTGGGATCTGCGCTGGGCTGAGTGGAGCTCCCCCAGCTGAGAAGCAACGCACCAGGCGCTGGGGTGGGAGAACCACAAAAGTTCCCTCGGTAGGAAGGTTTAGGGCTCACTGTCCCTTTAAGAGCGCGAGCCTGCCGGGCTGCCAGCATCTCTGGTTCCCCAGACGAGTGACATGGGAGGGTCTATCCGGAGAACAACAGCTAGAATTCCCAGCCAAGAGGGGTTAAGGATGCCTTTGAGACTCTGGCCACCCACTTCACCTGGACTTGTCAAGTCACACGGCAGTGCTTAGCCCTTGCCTGGCCAGAACTGCAGACCTCAGTAGCCCGAATGCCAGCGGTGGCGACCTTGAGCGGAGGGCACACATTCCACCTTGCAGACGCCCAGCCTGACCCTCCCCTGGCCCTGTCTCTTCTCATCCCTTACTTTCACTGGCCTCTTGCTTCCCAGCAGCCCCTCCAGCCCCATCCCCTTTAACTCTAGAAAGTGTGGCGCTTCCTTTGTCTCTACCACCCTCTTGGTGGTCGCTGGGGTCTCAGGCTCGGCCTTGCCCCCAGCCAGCCCCCAGCCCCAAACCCCCTGTCAAATCCCCCTCCCCAGCATGCACTCTTCCCACCTTCCGCAGCTGAGCTGATAGAGGGTCAGTTGGCTGCGTGGGGCACAAGGGTCCAATCAGAGAAAACCAGCAACCAGGGGGATTATGGCAGGCGGAGGTGGGGTTGTTTGAGAAGCACTTGAGCGTGGTGCAGCGACCCTTCCCTCTAATAAATTCTGTCTCCTTTACATTCTGCCTTGTGTCTGGAAATTCTTTTCCAACCTGCGTTCGGACCATGACCGTGAGGGAGACCGGGACCTCGCAAGGCCCACAGATCTTTGGCCACAACAGAGTACCTCCTTTGCGGGTGGGCTGAAGAGGGAGCAGCTGAGAGCACTACCCGCCCCCCCACCCCGCCGCCCCCGCACCCCACTCCAGAGACTTTGTCACCTGCGACTCTGGGCAGAAATTAGAGCTGCCTCGTGTGCCCACCTGGGGTCAGGGGGTGAGGAGATAAGAGCCAGCCCTTTGTGCCCAGAGCTTGGCTTTCAGCTCACAGGAAGTGGGCCTGAATGTGGGAGAATAGCGCCGGAGGGGGGGGGGTGGCAAGCAGCGCCCGGTTGCATCTGATAAGGAGGACGCTGAACCCTCGCTGACAGGCGCCGCCGCCCACCGCCTACCCGGGCTCCAGCCTGGAGGAAAGGAGGATGCCTCTGCCCGCCAGCCTGGAACGGGCCCAGCCTGGGACCCTTCCCCAGGGACGGGCTCTCTCCCGCCCTGGCCTCCACCCCCGCCTGGGTGGGCTTCAGCCCTGTGAACCAAGCAGTCCCCAGGCCGGCCTGATGGGGCCGCTTCTCCCCACCACCCAGAGGAAGGAGCTCGCGGGGGTCCTTTATCCCCCGCCTGTTGATTAGTTCTTCCTCAGAGGACATGGCCCGTCGGCGGAATCCCCCAAACCGGAGCCCCCGCCCAGAGGTGCGCAGACACCTTTGTTGCATGAAGGAAGGAACGAACGAACGAACGAGCGAACGAATACTCCAGGCTTTGTGTCCAGGCTCAGAGACGGCTGAAAAGATGACAAAAATTGTGGAGGGAGGTGGGGGAAGGGCTTCTCCGGGCCTCTGCTTTCAGAAGGGAGCCAGGTCCTGAAGGAAAAGCACATTCGTCCAAATCCCCTAATTAGCCGCCGCGGGATCGTGGTGCCCGGACACCCCTTGGTGGGAACGGGCAGGGACGGCCTTTCTCTGTTGCCCGGCACCCTGGGCAGAGGCTCTGGCACAGGCTGAGGAGTGTCACCCCTGGGTCCCCCGTCCTGGGCTCCCGGAGGCTCTGTTCTGGGCTAATTGGCCCCTCATTGCCGTCTCCCTGCTCCGTGGAACAGCGGCGAGCTGTCACCCCAGCTCCTCTGCAGAGGGGCTCTGGGACTCCAGGCCTGGGGTCTTTTTTCACTTGACACAGATGTCCCCAGGTCTCAAAGGACGAGGGAGGGTGGCCTCCCCGCCCAGGCAGTGGCTCAACCGCATCCCTGAAAAATAAATCCTGGCCGTGAGGCTGGGCGGGCGCCCCCTGGACAGTGGGAAGGCTGGAGACCCCCCTGCTCGGGAGGGGCCGCCCGCCTCTGTCCAGCCTTGGCTGCCCCCCTACCCGCCGGCTCAGCGGTCCTCGTGCAGAGGTGGCCTCTCCCACTCGCCGACGAAACACACTCTCTCCTGATTGGGGAGATGTGTGCCCTTGGAAATTGTAATTAGATTCTGCCTCACATTGTGTACTAGTTCCCAAGAAAATCATCTATTAATTGATTCCAATTACTCTTAATTGTTTCTCATACATTTCAATTAGGCGGCCCTGTAGTTACAGGCGGAGCTCTGGTTAGGCAAGCAATCATGGCGCCTCTGCTGGCGGGGCTGCAGGGGGAGCCCACGGAGGGGCGCGGGCCGCTGGGTGCAGCAAGGCCAGCCCTCGCTCCCGTGAGCCGAGCTGAGCTGCAGCCTCGTCCTTCCTCTCGGGGCCTCGCAGCCTCCTGCCTCCACCTTGGATGGCAGGGAGGGTGCCTCCCCACCCTGGGAGGAAAACAGGCTCCCGGGGGCCCCCGGGCTGCTCACACCCCAGCCTGGGAGCGTCCAGTGGTGTGACACGTCCACGGGAGGGGGAGAAAGGCGGCTGAAGAGGATGGGGTCCTGGAGCTCTTTATTGTTGCAAATTATAGATAACGTTCATTTACCATTGTAACCATTTTCAAGTGTGCAGTTCAGAGACATTTAGTCCATCCACAGGGTTGTGCAACTCTCACCTCTAATTCCAAATATTTCATCCCCCAAAAGGAAACCCTGTACCCACTAGAGTCACTTCCCCTACCCACTGCCCAGCCCCTGGCAACCATGAATCTACTTCCTGTCTATGGCTTTCCCTCTTCCAGGCTCACTTTGGTGGCAGCACGTGTCAGGAACGCGTTCCTTTTTATGGCTGAATAATATTCCATCGTGTGATAGGTCACATTTGGATTATCTGCTCATTTGCTAGACGTGTGGGGTTTTCTGCCTTCTGGTCATTGTAAACAGGGCTGCCGCGAACATCTGCGTTCGAGTTTGGTTTGAACACCTGTTTTCAGGTCTCTAGGGTGTGTGTCTAGAGATGGAATTGCCGGGTCTTATGCTCTACCTACTACAGATGGTCCCCTGCTTATGATGGTTCGACTTCCCATTTTTTGACTCTCTGAGAAACCGTACTTTGAATTTTGAATTGTGATCTTTTCCCGGGTAGCGATAGGGGGTATATACTCTCTTGTGAGGCTAGGCGGTGCCAGAGCTCCTAGTCAGCCCTGAGATCACGAGGGTAACGATGGATACACTTATGACCATTCTATACCCAGATAACCATGCTGGTTTTCGCTGTCAGTACAACATCCAGTAAAGTGCAAGAGAGAGTCAACACTTTGTTATAAAATAGGCTTTGTGTAAGATGATTTTGCCCACTGCGGGCTAGCGTGAGCGTTCTGAGCACGGCTAAGGTGGGCGAGACTGAGCTGGGATGTCTGGTAGGTCAGGTGAACTACACGCATTTTTGACTTAGGATATTTTCAACTTCTGATGGGTTTATCAGGCCGTAACCCCACCCTAAGGCAAGGAATATCTAGTCTTATAGTGACAAAGTGTAAGCAGGCTGGCAGCAGGGGTGCTGGGCAGGAGGGCTAATGTGTCCTGAGGAGGTGAGTGCCTGTCCTTCCGGGGATGCTGGTAGACCCTTGGGGTGGGGGCCAGAGCAAATGAGGCAGGAGCATCAGGGTCCCCCCAAGGCAGCGTAGGGGTCTGACTTGGGAGGCCCAGGACCCTGTGTGCAGCGGAGGGGCTCGTCTCCCGAGAGGAAGGCTCGCAGGACCAGGTGCGGCAGCCTGGATGGAGAAGGATGGGTCTCAGGGCTACATCTGTACCGGGTGCACCCCAGAACACGGATTCTGGAGCACTTCCTGCCTCCCCAGCTCACTTTGGGATTATGGGAATGGGGGGCTCAGACCTGAGCCACAAGATTAAGGATGAGAGACCTGCCCCTCGAGTGCCTTCCTCCAAAGGAATCTTCCGGAATCTTCTCTCTGCCAGAAGCCATCGCAGTCCAGGGCCCAGGCGCAGTCTAACTGACTCGGTGCACATTTTGTTTACAAGCTGTGTGACTAGGCTGCCCGCAGTCCCGAGTGTCTGCTTCCTCCACTGTTGAATGGACGGACACAGGTTCACAGAGCAGCCCTACACGGGAGGGTGGGAGTCTCTGCGGTTCCACACCTGACACGACACGAAGCTCAGGTCTCACAGTGACAACAGCAAAGAAACAGGGAGCATCTCAAGGCCGGAAGTTCCCCCTGAAGAGCCCCAGGCCCAGGTCCCAGCCCCGGGCCCAGGGGCTCCCATCCCAAGGCCACAGAGCCCAAGAGGGATGCCAAGGGCAGTGGGTCAGCCCAAAAGCCAGCCCTCCCCTTCTCTGAAGGGCACTTAGACATCACTCAGGTCATCCCCAAAGTCGAGGTGGCCAGGCCAGGCCCTCCAGTTCCGGTCACCACGGTGTCTCTGAGGTTCCCATGTTCACCATCAAATATTAGCCCGTCCAACCTCACCCCTTCTGCTTGCTGGAGCCTCTGTCAGCTCCTGTGCTTGGGAAAGAAGGACGGACACAGGACGGGCCCACCAAGTCCACCAGGCCCATGAAGCCGAGGCCACGAGGCTCCAGCGTGGGAGGAGACGGCTGAGAGCCGCCTGGGCTCAGTGCCCCCACCCCCTGCCCACCACCACCTTGGGCACTTCCAGCTTCACCCAAGGTCTCCACAGCCCACTGCACGCTCTGCCATGGACGATAACCCCAGAGGGATCACAGGGAAGGGGGCTGCCAGCTTGTCCCTCCCAGCGAACTCTACCCAGACCCATTCCACAGATGAGGGCAGCCGAGACCTGTGCCCTCTGCTCCCAGCTTCCGTCCCCAGCCCCGGAAAACAGTGTGGCTGCCAACAGCAGAAAGTTGCCCTGTGCACTCAGGGCCGGAGACCCGGCCCCACTGTGACATGAGCACAGGCCGGAGGAGCGGGGCTGGGTGTTTCCCTGGAGAGGTCCACGGGCTCACGCCAAGCTGCAGCCCCGACCAGAAGGAGCCACGGTGCATGAAGCCCCCGGCGCCCTGGGCAGAGGCTGGAGCGGAGGCTGCGTTTGGGGGACCGAGCATCTTTCTGCAAAGGCAGGTGGTGGGCGCGTGCCTGCGCGGGGCCGGTCCCACAGGAGGAAACTCGCTTCCCAGGTGGCCCATTCTCAGAGCTTCCGCTTTGGAAAGTGGATGAAAGAATGTTATTGAGAGTGAGGGACGACGTGAAACCTCAGAGGACGCGGGAAAGCCATCCGTCGAGGGCGCGATCTTCACCCAGTCACAGCCAGCGCGGCGCGTGTCCAAAGGCGCACTTAACGAGGCCTTAAACCAAGCAGGGTTTGTGCGTTTGAGCTGCCGGCTGGCCAATCCAAACAAATAAACAGGACTTCAAAGGAGCTGCGGAGTCGGAGGACATCTGAAATCTAACCTCCGGCTAAGGTTTAAAACAAACACGCCCTCGGACATAAATCTGCAAATAAACTTTCCAAAGTAAAACATCTCCTTTCAAAATCCACCGTTATCCCGTGCTCCGTGCCACACCCTCATAGAAAGCGCCAGTGTGGCCCGTGTGGGGCCCCGCCTGCTCGCTCTGCCCCAGGTGCCCCTGCAGCCCCTGCCAGCTCACAGGCTCCCAGGCGCCGTGCGGGCCAGGCCGCCGAGTGCTCGGGGTGGCGGAGGCTGGGTCTGGTCCGGATGAGCCGGGCCAGCACCGATCTCATTCTGGTCGTCAGGACCTACATCCGTGAATCTCCCTCGTGGAATTCCTGATTCCCTGATCCCGTAGGGCAGCAGGCAGAGGAAGCTATGACAGGTCTAAACACAGGTACCCCCGAGTGTTACTAGACCAGTTACACACCAGCTGTGCTCTGGAGGATGGTGGCAGGAAAAGGAGGACGGAGGGCCCAACACCAGGCTGCATGGGGGCTGCTGCATGGGGGCTTCCAGACACACCCGGTTCGTGGGGGGGCGTTCATGTGTGTGTACATGTGTATACAGGCACGTACACGAGGGCACTGTGCTTGGGCGGGGGGTGTGCACCTGTGACCGTGTGCATCTGTGTGCCTGTGTGCACATGTGGGGTGTGTGTGTGTGTGTGTGTGTGTGTGTGTGTGTGTGTGTGGACCCACATACGTATGTGCGTCCACGCGTGTGTGTGTGCGTGCACATGTGCACACCCGCTGGGAAGTCTAATTCGGAAGGAAGGAGAGGCAGGGACTGCCTGGGAGCAGACACGTGCTTCCCCCGATGTTCTGAGCGCTCCCAGCGCCGCCTGCGCCCAAAGCGTCCGGTTGCTGCCTCTCTGAGCCTGCAGCCTCCCTTCTTTTCAGGAGAACAGTCCTCGTTTGAGTTCTTAGGACTTTGATTTCTGAAGCTGCAGTCTTGGGGGCAGAGCGAGCCTCCAGACCAAGCTGGGTTCCCAACACATCCCCCGCAGGGTCCTTGATTCTGAGGGCAGGTGGAGAGGCCAGAGGATGGCTACATGTCCACTCTGGGGCCGAGGACCTGGGCGCTGCTGGCCCGGGGCAGTGGGCGTTGTGGACACGCACCACACAGCCCTCTGGGTTCCAGCCGTTGATTTGGGACACTTCCATTTGCCCTCTGCCTGGGAATGCCAGGTGGCCCAGGAGGTAGAGTTTCTCACAGATTTGCATTTCCACCCCCTCTCACCCGGGGATCTAGAGCCTGAGACCCTGAGCTTTGGTGCTGGAAAGGAAGGAGGAGGGGAAGAGACAAAACACACACACATGCCCACGTGCACACACCAGATACATGTGCACACGCATGCATGCAGGAGTGCGTGCACAGACAGCCTTGTAGACATGTGACACGTGCATGCACAGACACATGCAGGCACGCACACACACCTGCACACATAAGACGTGTGTGTGTACACACATGTGTGCACATTCACACAGCCCCACAAGCACACGTGCACATGCATGCACGTGAACGTACACATGCACGCATATTCATACACACAGGCCTACAGGCGCATACACACATGTACACACATGCGTGTAAACACGCATACATGCACCAGCTGGGAGCTGGGGGGTGCGTCTGGAGCCAGCGAGGGTCGACGGAGTCCACAGGACTAGCGGCAGTGGAGCCCCATCCGACAGCAGCCACTGAACCATTTCTGCCCCTCTTCTGGGACTGTGCCAAGCTCCCCCAAACACCAGAGAGGGGGAAGACCCTAATTCTGAGGGTGACCATTAGCCTTGGAGCCCTTCTCCCTCTGGGGAGATTTGCAGCTCGAAGGCTGTTAACAGGTGGCTTCTGAACTGCCTACCCCTGTCTGCCCGTCCCAGGCCCTGCCTTTCCAGGCACTCAGAGGTGTCCTCTGATCTTTCTCCTCCCGGAGCACAGTTTCCTGGCCATGCTCTCCTCCAGCCGCTGATAGTCGAGCCGTGTTGTGTGGGACACTGTTCCCAGTGGAAACAGCCTTCCCAGGGACAGGAGGTGTCCCACCCATCTTTGCATCCCTGGCTCCTGCCTGGAGGAGACACAGCAGGCCTTGGTGTATCGGTGCCGTGGAAACATGAATGGACAGACGGATGGACAAGTGATGACCATCCTAGGTGGTCTGCAGGACCCTAGAAAGGGCTCAGCATGGTGGAGAGGGTGTCCCCCCCCCACCTGGCAGATCCTCCAGGGATCCCTGGAGGAGGTGCTGCTTGGGCTGGGACTTAGAGGACCGTAAGGTTTTGTTCTAGCAAAGGGACACGGGCAAGGAGGCCAGACAGGTGGGGGGGGGGGGGCTTCAGAGAGACCATCACCTTGCTCTCATGAGACCCCACTGCCTCCTGAAGTGACAGTGAAGGCGACAACCTCATTGGGCTCAGTTGATGCCTCCTGCCCCCGCCCCCCGAAGAAATGTGGGAGGTGGGGCTGAGCCCCCCCCTTGCCTGCCCGGCGTGCTCCCCCTACTGCCAGAAGCAACCGAGAGCTGTCCACTCCCAGAAGAAGGAACCCTCCCAGCCAGGGGGCTGGGTCCCGGGGTCAGACAGTCTCCCCCATTCGTTCTATGGGAAGATGTGGTTCTTCTGGGCAGCAGGCTGGAGCTGGAAAAACTCCTAGGCAGGCTCTGGACTGGGGACCCTATGCTCCCTAAGCATCTCTCGCTCTCCGGGGCTGCCGGACGGTCCCCAGGGCAGACAGCTGTGCAACCTGCCATCCAGGGTCCTCATGGACAGAGCGTGATCCCCCTTTTCTTCTAGTAAAAGGCTGGTGGGGGTTCTGGGCTGGGCCTCCCTCGGGTCCTGGGCAGAGCTGTGGCAGCTGTGCTCTTACTGGGGTCTTGCCCACGCTGCCCGAGCCTCACGGTCTCCCGTGTCTCCAGGCTGCAGACATGCCCACGAGGCTGCCCTGGCTCCATTTGTCCCAGAGCCTCCCCCAAACTCCAGACAGACTCGGACACCCCAACCCTCTGAGGCAGGCCCCCCAAGCCTGCCCCATAGAAGTGCCCTGAAAGGCAAACAGAAGGGGGTGCGAGTCACTGCCTCTCCTTCCCTTTGCCCCCTCCTGGAACAGTTTGGAGATGGATGGTAACAGAACGATCATTTATGTGATGAACATCTCGGGAGGGGCAGCAAATGCCGACCAACACCAACCTCCTGCTTCCCGGGAGCCGGCGTCACGGATCAGTGCGTCCGGGGGTATCTGGAACGTTCCCAGGGAAAATAAAACAATTATTTTTGACAACTTGCATCAATACCATCTACATTTGTTTCCCCGCACGGTGCTGCCCCCACTCCCCCGCCCGTGACCATCCCTCTACGCTGGGCTGTGTCTTCAGGAAACGACCGGCAAACTCAATAAGCCGATTGTTAGCTCCATCGATCTTATTTGGGGGCCTGAAAATTCAGCAGACAGCACAGTGTTAAATTATTAACTAAATGTTTCCACTCGCCGGCGACGTGCTTCTGTAAAGACCATTGAGATGAACAATGGCCTCTTTATGGAATTAACAGCCAAAGGGGCCGAAGGGACCGGGAACAGAGGACGCGGTGGCCGAAGGACGGTGCCCTGTGACCTCCAGATGGGCAGAGGAGCAGAGCCCAGCCCTGGAGGAGTGCGGCCGCAGGACGAAACCGCCCAGCCCGTGCTGGGGTGAGCGAGCCTGTGCCCGACGGGACCCCGTCAGGCCACCCTCACGCCAGGCCAGGCAGGGCGGGGCTGGAGGCCCCAGGCTGGGGAGCACGTCACGTGTGATCTCACGTTCTCATGAACCAAGTGGCCCCACGTGAGCCTCGCTTCCCCTTTGCTGTAAGGGGACAGATCCAGGTGGCCTGAGGACGTCGTGAGCCCTGAACCAGCCATCAGGAGAAAGGCAGCGACGGGAACTCACTCAACCCCCGCAAGCCCAGCAGGGGCCGGAGACTCGGGGAGCATCCAGTCCAACCAGGGAGGCGCGTGTGGCCCTGGAGGCCGCCTCTAGGGGAGAGTCGCCAGGGAGGCCAGGGAGCCCAACAGTCCCCATCAGTGTGTCAGGCTGGCCTGGCCGGCGCGGCCCGCCAGGAGGAGCACACGGAAACGGGGGAGCCAGGATGTCAGAAAGCACACACGCTTTCTTAACTTAAAGATCGGAAATCTCACAGTTCAAAGCCGGAGCGAGCCCCGCTTCCAGCCAAAATTACTATGATGTTTTGCGGCCTCTTCGCTCAGCAGGGAAGAGACCGCCAGAGCAGCATACCCGGGGGCTCCGAGGGCCGCCCTGGTCAGCATGGCTCCCCAGGACCCTGACACCCTCCCCCTCAACCCCAGAGATACCCTCGGAATCCACAGTGCACACCGTCCTCGTCCTTGGGGAGTTCACGAGTGTTTCCGAAGAGAAGCCCCTCCCTGCTCCGAAGGCAGCTTGTGGGGTGAAGCGTCCATGGCCCCTGAACACGCTGAAAGCTCCCTAAGTGCTAAAGGGGCCTCCAGCCCACCCTACACAGAAAGCGGCGAGCGCTAACAAGGGCACTTCTTCCGTTCCAGGGCTTGACCTGAGCACCTCATTCAACTGTAACACAATCCTCACTGTTGATTGACTTGCTGATTGGAGAGCTGAGGCCCTCAGAGGGTCTAAGACGCGCACGGTCTCCCACGGAGCCCGTGGCAGAGCCGAGACTCAAACCCGGGTGGCCCGGCCTCATGGCCCCCGCACGTGGGGTGTACCAAGATACACTGCCCGAGTCACAAGTGTGCACTTGGGTGACTTTGATGTAACCACCACCAGGACCGAGGCAGCGTGTGTTACCGTCGCTCTCAGCCCCTCCCTGTCAATACTCCCCAAGGGCAGACGGACAACCACCCTTCTGATTTCTCTCTCCTTAAACTAGTTTCAAATGTCTTTGAACTTCATAAAAGGAGGCTGACACAGTCTGTACTCTCTTGGGGAGCTTCTTCTGCTCCACGTAATAGTGTTTAAAATTCATCCATGTTGCTGCATTTGTCAGAAGTTCATTCTTCGTTATCACAGAATAGTATCGCATGGTATGGATAGATCACAGGTGTATCCATTCTCCTGTGGATGGGCGTTCTGCGTCGTCTCCAGATTTGGGCTGTTAGGAGTATAGTTGCTTTGAACATTCACGTACAAACCATTTTCTGGGCCTAAGTTTTCATTTCTCTTGTGTAAGTTACCCAGGAGTAAAAATTGTTGGGTCGTAGGGTAAATGTATGACTAAACGTATAAGACGTTGCCAAGCCATTTTCCCAAGTGATGAACCATTTTGCTTTCCCTCCAGCGATGGTGGAGTGCTCCCGTCGCTCCAATTCTCATTGATGTTCAGTGTTGTCAGTCTTTTCAATTTTAACCATCTTAGCAGGTATGAAGAAGCATTTCACTGTGGTTTCAGGAGGCATTTCCCTGATGACTAAGGATATTTGAGCATATTTTCACGTCATGCACCTATTAGCCTTGGGTGTCACTGCTTTTGCGAAATGTTTGTTCAAGTCTTTTGTCCACTTTTTTCCTGGATTTTTTTGTCTTTTTATTGATTAGTTTTTAGGAGATCTTTATATGTTCTGGATCCATTTCCTTAGTTATTTATATGTATTGCAAATATTTTCTCCCAGTGTTTGGCTTGCTTTTTCTTTTCCTTAGCTGAGTTGTTCGATTAGTGGATGTTTTAAATCTCTGTGCATGTAATGCTTTTTCAGGCTTTTCTTTGGTTATTTTCCTGCTCCATCTCCTATCTCCTCTCTCCTTCTGGGACCTGCTACACACATACCAAATATCGTCCCACAGGTCACTGTGGCTCTGTTCATTTTGTTTCAATTTTTTTCTTTTTCTTTAGATTAGATAATTTTTATGGATCTGTCTTTAAGTTCACTTACCTTTCCTTCTGCCATCTCCAACTTGCCCATCCAGGGACTTGTTAGTTCTAGAACTTCCATTTGGTTCTTTATACAGTTTCCATTTGGCATTTCCTATCTACTCATTCCTTCTGGTCATATTTTCCTTTAAGTCTTTGGACATACTTACAATAGCAGCTTTGAAATTTTTGTCTGCTAATGCCAACATCTGGGTCATATCAGAGATGGTTTGTCTTGGCTAATTTTTCCCTTGATTAAGGGTCACATTTTCCTATTTCTTTGTACACTTAGCAATTTTACAATTTTTATTGAATTGGGTATTGTAGATGACACACTGTAGAAACTTTAGATTCTGTGATCTTTCTCCAAAGAGTGTTGGTTTTTGTTCTAACAGGCCTTTCGGTTACCAGCTGCTCACCTTGAGCTCATTTTGCAGAAGCTTGACTAACACTTGGTTAGGGTGTGTCTGTTTCCATTTTGCTCTTAGTTTCAGGATGCAGGCTTTACCCTTAAAGCATAGCCCTCCCAGAATTTTCATGGAAAATCAAAAGTGTTCACCAAGCCACTCCAAGTGGACGAGACCCAGATTCCTGATTCTCCCTCCCCTGCCGTGGTGGGCAGCAGCTGAAGTCCTTACTCAGCCGTCCTGGCCTTCCAGCCGTTGCTTTCCCCTGTGCTCCCTGTAGTGTGCCCCACGCATGGGCAATGAATGGGCGAGCCCAAGCTTTGGGGGGTTGGATGCACACAGGATCACCTGTCCATGGCTGTGTCCTCTCTAGGAATTCCCCTCTTGATGTCCAGCTGCTCTGGCAGCCGCCAACCCCAGCTTCTGACACCCAAATTCAATAAGACTGAAGCTTTCTGCTGGACTTCTAGCTGCCCTGTGCCAAGTGGACTGGGTGGGGGCCTCAAGGGAAAAGCCAGTTAATTGTGGACTTCTTTCAGGGCTTTTACTCCACCTCTAGTGCCTTCGAATCTTTTTTTTTTTTTTTACTATTTTGTCCACAGTGTATGTTTGTGTCTGCAGGAGGGTGAGTCTAACACAGGCTACTCCTCCATCCCTGAAACCGGAGCCTCCAGGGCCCCCGCACGCACGTCCGCGTGCCCTTGTTCCGTTGTCCTCGCCACAGCTGGCGACGGTGCGGCTCAAACTGGTTAAGTACCTCACCTAAGGACACCCAGCGGGTCGCAAGAGCACTCGGGCCGCGAATGCCACCGGGCTGCTTGCAAAGCCCCTGCCCTTCCAGCTGTTGGTGCTGAGTGAGTCACTCGGGTGCAGCGGGACCCCTGCCCCGGCCCCTCTCCATGCTGCCTCCTGCAGCTCGGTTTTTCTTGGCGTCTTTATGCTCCACCCAGAGCTGCTTGGTGCCCACCCCCCGGGCTCCCGGGAGCTGACAAGAGCCCCACAGAGGCCGTGTGGCTGTGGTCCAGGGTCTCCACCGTGCAGGGGCAGCATGAGGGGCTGCCTGTGAGCGTGAATATGAAAGGGGGCATTGAGGGGCGGGCTCCAAGGAGACGCATTCTCCACCAGGGCCCCACAATGTGGGCTTTGTGAGGCCTGGCAGGGCTGAGCATAACGGGAACTTTCCTTTTTCTCCTAGGGAGAGATTATTTAATTTAAAAATAATTGAATGTGGAAAATGTTGGATATGGAAACTGTTTATCAGGTTTCCTTTTTTGTTTCTCCCTTGGGCTCTGCCCCACGGTGGTGAGGGGTGGTGCCCTCCCCCGGCACGTCAGCAGAGGTGTCTGTGCTTCGAGTGCTGTGTGAAGTGGGCGGGGGGCGTCGGCTTTTCCAGCAGATGAGCCTTGGACGTCTGATGTGGCTGTCATGGCAAAGGGGGCCGAGGAGAGCCCCGGGTCTTGGGCGGGACGCTGGGGCCTGCCCGACTGAAGGTGGCAACCATCTGAATCGCAGTCAGACGTTCAGGAGGGGCTGCTGTTCCCCCCACGCGCCCCCAGCTGGATTCCCCGTCATTCTCCTTGGGGAGCCTGTGCTCCTCTGAGGACGCCCGAGGGTCCTGCATGACCCTCCCCACCGCCACTCTGTCCCGGGGTCTCCTTCTCTCTCCTCCACCCACCCCGGTCTCCCGGCAGCCATGCCAAAGCCATCTCCTCCCTGAGATCCGTCTTGATGGCCAGCAGGTCCACTCCCCTGTCCTCCAAGTACGTTCGAAACGGTGTCCAGTGTCCGTTCTTGCCCCAGCTGCACCAGGCCAGGGGTCTTTTCTGGTGCCTGTGCACAGCACCCCCTCTGCTTTGAGGTGTGGGTTGGTGGTTCAGACACACGCCCGACCCTGGTGTCCAGCCAGCGCCGTGCACACGTGTGGGGAGCGGCTGGACAGACAGAACGTTTGATCGGTCGGTTGGATTGGCTCAAGTCCTGCCAGTCGTCTCTGTGTGGCTCTGCCACCCTCTCCTGGAGCATCCGTGTTTTCATCTGAGATGCCCGCGACATCCGTCTCAGGGGTTTGGGCTGCAACCGGATCCTCCCAGAGTGCTCAGCACTGGCTGGGAGGCCTGGGCTCTGGTGCGGGAGCGGGGGCCTGGGGAAATGCCTCACGGCCTCCCTGTGGTCTCCTCGAGGACCTCAAAAGATCCAGTTTCCAAATCTCATCCCGGGAGCGTGGAGGGAGCCCCAGACGATGGCCCCGGAAAGGCAGGTGGGGCGGGGACACTCCCATGCCACCGGTCCTGGAATCAGCATCTTACATGAGGTTCCACCCCAAGGGCACGTGCAGGGAGGCACCCGGCAGCCAGGAGTGAGCCCGGATGCTGGAAGGGACCTTGGGCCGTATTCCAGGTGGGAAACAAGACCGAGGAGGGAGAGACCCTTAGAGGCTGTGCACGTCTGGACCTGGTTCTGGGGACGTGACCGAAGTCCCACTGATGAGTGCTGTCCTCCTGCTCCTGGGGGTTCCATTCCTCCCCCTTTTGCACCCTGGGCCGAGCCCTGCCTACAGTGGGTGCTCACCTAGTGCCTGTGAAGTGAACGCAGCCAGGGGCCAGCTGGAGCGGGGCAGCGGGAAGGCAGAGCGTCCCCGTGCCGGGCGGGTTCAGGCTGCTGAGCCTGAGTCACGGGGACGGGTCGCTATGGACAGGCAGGTCCCGGGCAGAGGAGCAGGGCCCCAGTGCGAGCGAGCTGCATCCCGCCCCAAGCCAGACCTGGGCCTGGCCACCATCCCAAACGCCCCAACACTTTCTGTGGTCGAGCACTGGCCCCGCGGGCCCCCTGCGGGGAGGGCAGCACCCTGTCCTGCACAGCAGCCTCTCCTGGGCCCGTCCCCTGTGGCCGCAGGGTCCTCCGTGCCAGGCCCTGGGCTCCCCTGAGGATCTGGACCCTGGGCTGAGTATCGCAGTGGCTCATCCCGCCTAGATCGGAGCTGAGCTGCAGGTTAGTCTGCTCAGGGCTCTTGCAGGACTCCTGGGTGGAGAAAAGCCCCCCTCCCAGCTCCCACGCGGAGTGGGTGCGAGTGGAGCACGGAGGAGCCCCCAGGCATTTCTGGGCTGGTTTTGGCTGTGCGGGGAGCCACCCGCTTGCTCGGGCTCTCCCTGCCGCCCGGCCCCCAGCGCCTTCCATCAACACGGGCCCAGGCCTGCGCTTTCTGGGGCAAACGTTCGCTGCCTGGTTGGGCCCCTTTTTAGTATTCGAATGGAGGCCCCGGGAGAAGCAAAAGGAAAGTGAAGAGAGGCCAGCAGGAGGGGCGGCCCTCAGCGCCGTGCCTCCACTCTCGGGCCAAGGGCAGGGGACAAAGAACCCCTTCATCAGAGCTGTGGCTTGGCCGCCCTCGCAGAGGCAGCCCTAGTGTGTGCGGAGGGCAGTGCGGGGCAGGGCGGAGCGGGGCGGCGGGGGCACACGAGCCAGCTCTGCAAGCCCTCCTCCTGGAGCTCAAGAAGTCCCTCCTGAGAGGTGACCTTGAACGCTGGGTGCCCCCGCGCCCCAGGCAGGACTCCTGACACCAGCCACTGGGCTCTTCCCAGGGACGGTCACCCTCCTCTCCACCGGGCCCGGGCCCAGGTGAGCCGCGGAGTGATGGGGGCCGGCGCCGTGTGCAGAACCGCGGAGGAGAAGCCTGGGGCTTCGCGCGCATAATCGCCGTGACGATTATTGAATTTCAGGAGCCAGAAGTCAATGCGTTTCTGCACAATTCCGTCGGCCAGAAACCCGCAGTCCACAGGCGCTGCCCTGCCCCCGCCTGTAAGGGGGCCAATGGCCGGGCTGTCTGGACGTGGCATTCCCAGACCTGCTCGCTGGCTCCCAGCAAGGGTCCCTCGCCCGAGGGAGATAAGATAGAGCCGTGTCAGGGAGGAGGTGCCGACGGGGCCGCCCCGGCACGCTGTGAGTGATAAAAGAGGCTTCAGAAAGGTGCTGACGTGGCCACCGCGCTTAATGAGGTCATCGCCCAGGCTGCGGCCCCCGATAACCTGGAGGTCAGGCCCCAGCAAGTGGCGGCCGCGGGAAGCAAGCCGTCTGTCGCCGCCCGTCGGTGCCCAGCACCCACTCATGTCAGCCAGTCGTCCTGAACACAGCAGGCATCCCTGTCCCAGCCCAGCCGAGGGGAACCCCCAGCCGGCGTGCTGCTGGGGAAGGGCAGCTGTCAGGGCTCAGGCTGTGCCTTCTCCAGCCTCCCAGTTCAAGGGTAGCTCCCCTGCCTCGGGGGGTCTTCGACGTGCCATCAGGATCTGTCCTGGGGGGGTTCTCTGCTCTTCAGAACGCTTGTGGGGTCCGTGCGCTGCCAGGTGCTATGATGGGCGTGGGGAGTGAGGGGCCTAAAGCCCGACGGCCCCAGTGGCCTGGGTCTGGGTCTGCTCAGCTGCCCTCTGCCATGAACACTTAGCTCGGCTCAGTCCAGCCCAGGGCTCGCTGTCTGCCTGGCCCGGCCCTGAGCCCCAAGTGCCGAGCGCCGAGTGCCAAGGGAGAACAGAAGGTAGGGCCCTGCCTCTACCCTGAGATGCTCGTCCTCCAGAGAAGAGGACGGGGGTGCCTGTGGGGCTCAGGTCCCTGGTGGGGGCTCCGCCACTCTGGAGCTGGGGGCCCTCGGATTGACCCCCACCCCCTCCTCCGCCTCCATTTCCTCGTCTGTGCGGCCAGAGGCTGCGGCCAGGGTCTGGGCTCCGTGAGCATTTGAGTGTAGAGCTCCGGCCCAGGCGAGGTGTGTGTCTGTGCAAACGCAAAGCGCCAAGCCTCCGGCGTGGCCCACAGGACGCCGGCAGCCCAGGCCGCTCCAGGGCCCCTCCCGCTGGGGGTGGATGGAGTGGGCTTCCGTCAGGAGAACGAAGGGGCAGAGGAAGCAGAGGGAGCCGGCCCCGCCCCGGTGGGTCTCAGGCACAGCTGGCCTTCGTCCAGGGCCTCGGGGTGGCTGCACAGTGAGCGCCCTCAGGCAGGGCCCCTGTCGTGGGCCTGCGTGTCCATGGGCTTCTCCAGCATGAAAGCAGTCAGGCAGCCCAGACCCGTCGCTCCCTCCCCGGCAGGAGCTCTGCGCGAGGCGTCGTCCCGACGTAGCGCCCCGTGGTTCCCTCCTTCTGGGCCTCACGGGCATCTTGTACCCAGGTGGTGGTGCTCGGCCAGTCCTCGCCCTTCCGGGCCCCACGGCCCCAGTCCTTGTAGGGCCGGCTCTGAAGGAGGCGTCAGGGCTCCACTTCAGCTCTTTTTCTTCTGAAGCCTGGGAGAAAAACAAATCAGAAAACCATTTCCAAAACTAGCCGGCAGGGAGCAGGAACTGTCTGTGCCATTGCACGTTTGCACGGCCCCCTCCCCCTGGGGGGGTGGAGGCTGCCCTCTGGGGACCGTCTCCCAGGCCAGACGGACCGAGGGGCCCTGAGCCCTGGGGCGGTTGTCCTTCTCTGGGTAGGTGTGGCGTCGTGGGGGAGGAGCGTGTCCACGGGCTTGGGGGTGTCCGAGCAGAGTCGCGCCCCCAAGGGTCCACGACAGCCCCGACCGGCAGCTGCTTGCATGCCGGACACATCCTAGCCCACCAGGCAATGGGCAGGCAGAGGGAAACCACAGAAGGGATTGGCACGAGTGCCCCCTCCGCCGGCCTTTCAGGTGGAAGAGACCCCGCCCAGGACAGGTAGTCTGAAGGCCCACCTGGAGATTTGGATGGGAAAGCGTATTCGCCTGGGCTGGGTTTAGGGAGAAAACTGTGTGCGGGGGCCACTTGGGGTCCCAGGGCACCTCCCCACCCCCATCCTGAAGCCGGGTGCCGAGGGCTGTGCAGCCCCACAGGGCTGGGCGAGGTCCAGGGCTGCTGGTTCCCCGCCTTCCCGCCCCCGTTGCCGGCCAGCACACAGTCCCCAAGGAGCACCCTGACCTCCGACCTCACTTAGGCCGGTGACCCGTATTTTTGATGTAGAAGTTCAGAGGACTGTTACTGTCTTTTATTCATCTTTTCCCGCACTGGCCCTGGAGGGTCTGGGCCCATCAACGCCTCGCGCGGGCGAAGGGGGCAGGTCCCTGCTGGGCGGGGCTCCTCTGTCTCCAAACTGACTCTTTCCTCCCCCGCCAAACAGAGGCTCTGAAAATGGTCCTGCGAGCTGCATTTTCAGGTAGAGCCAAGCCTTCCTCTGCCTGGAACTTCACCTTTTCCAATCAGGAAGGGTTTCTTCCCAGACGGGAGGCACATGAGGGCTGCCCAGCCCTGCCTGCCGTCCCCAGACCACAGCTCTGCCATCGCCAGGCCGCGCCGTGGCCTACTTTGCACGGTAGCACCTTGCTTGGACCATGCTCCCTGCACCGCCCCCCCAGCCCACTCTGCGGGGCTCTGGTCCCTGGTGGGGACTCAGGCACACACTCTCCCCGAGCAGGGGCCCCCGACGGTGCTGTGACCTGGTATCCAGCCTCCTGGGGCAAGAGGAGGTGATGCCGAGGGTGGCCCAGATGTGCCAACGTCAGCCCTGCCCTGGCCCCCCTTCCAGATCCCGAGAGCAGGATGTCCCCACGCTTCACATCCAAAGGGGACGCTCTTGGGAGGGAACGTGCACGTGGCCGTCCTCCGGAGGGGGGACCGGCGAGTGGAGGGCCCCCTCCTCCGGCGCCCTCTCCCCCCACGGGCTCGGGGCTGTGCCTCTCGCTCACCGGCTGATTTATTTCTGTCTCCCCCAGCCCAGCGCCGCCCGCCCCTTGCAGACTTCCCATCACAGAGTTGTGGTCTCTGGCGGTGGCTGCAGTTTTTAATTGTTTTTCTCCCCCTAAATGCCCTCCTGAGTCCTTTCCCCTTCACTGCCTCCGCCTCCCCCCAGCCCCGCCTGCTGGCTGCGCGTGGGGGGGACGGGATTCCAGTAGCATTTCCTCCCTCTCCTTCTATCATTTCATTTGTTCTCTTTTCCTTTCCCTTTCTTCTCCCTCCGCGGGCCCAGCCTCTGTGATTAAGCCTCAAGGTCCCCTGCTGCTTTTAATAGCCTGCGGGCTGGGCCATCTGATGAGAACGGGGCTGCTCAGCGGCCCCGAGTACTTGCTCTGGAATCTTCTAATGCACGGTATTAATCATCACTGTCAAGCCATTCAGGCCCTAAATACATCCACCCAGTATAAAATTATACTAAACAGAAAAAAAGGGGCCGTGATTGGCCGCATATTGAAAACAGACATTAGCCCCCGTCCCCACTCCCCACCCCCCAGTTTCAGGGTCCCTACCAGGGCCTCTGCCCAGTTTAATGAACAATGGACAGCTCAGGGTGGAGGTCGGGCCGCAGTTGGTAGACATAAAAGTTCCGCGTCCTGTGCAGAGGGATGGAAAGGAGGGGAGGGGACAGCGGCGTCTGCGGCGGGACCTGAGTGCGGGCAGAGGGCGGGCTTTGGGGCGCTCAGCCTGCAGGCTTATCCCCAGGAGTGGCCGGGGGCTCCTTGGGGGTTGTGCAGGGCCGGGCTCAGGGCTGTACCTGGGCAGCCCCCAAGGAGGAACCAGAGCGAGGCGGGAGAGGCAGCCACCGTGCGCCCCGAGAGCTCGCCAACTGGCCCCCAACCAGCCCCCCTCACCCCCAGGCTGGGACCCGCCCGCCTTCCTCTACTCCGCAGCCATCATGCTTCCTCCTGGAGTTTGTCGTAAAAGTTAACCACGTGTGAAATGCCGCTGAGTGGGGTGTGCTGGAAGTTTACGACGCTGGATAATCTGTTGTGATCCACCTAGCGCACGGGCTCCGCTCACCGGCACAGCGGCGTCCAGGGTGCCCGCACAGCAGAAGGGGGAGGCCCAGGGCACCTCCGGTCACACCTTGGACGTGGGCCTGGCCCGGGGTGCCCATCGTGAGGCTGTGCGGCGGCCTCTTGCATTTGTCCTGGGGGTTACCCCAAAACGCCATCTTCAAGGGTATTCTCACTGGTCAGCCTCTCACACTCCATGTAAGGGTTGAGGTGACCACAGGCCAAGGTCGTAATCTACGGGTGACCTGGACCGCGTGGGCAGAACACTCTAGTCGCCCTCCCTCCTCAGTCCATCCTCGTGGCCTCCCGTGAGCTCTGCAGAGACGTAGATGACCAAGGCTCAGGCTCCCGGGGGTCTGGGGACGGCCAGACACGCAGAGAGCAGCTGAGCCGGTGGCCACTGAGGCCAGGCCTCCAGCCTCCAGGGTCCGCATCTTTCTGTGCTGCCCCGAACCGTGGACCCCCTCCCCAGAAGCTGTCCCGGCTCCCAGCTGAGCCAGCAGCATTGCCCGGAGCAGCCCAGTGGCCTTTCCAGAGGCCAAAGAGGCCCGGCGACCACACGCAGTTGAGGCCTGGGCTGCTCAGCCCACTGGCCTGGCCACCGGGTCCCAAGAGATGTGGAGCCCAGTGAATTCCAGGCTCTCAGGGGCTCTCCACGCTCATGGAGCTGGTTCCTAGTTGAGGTGCTTGTCTCCAGAGACTGTTCCGGTCGACACCGTAAACGGATAAGAATTAATCCAAAGTCAGGTGACCAGGGATTCCGAATTACAGGACATGGGAGGGAACCTAAGGAGAAGGCAGCTTTGCCTGTCCCAGTGCTTGCTGGGACCAGGACCTCTGAGATCCTGACCCACCTGCCAGCAAGGACTGTTCAGGATAGAGAAGGCAAGAGTTCGCGTGTCTGATACCCAGACGGGCTGGGCAGCGCGGGGACCTCTCGCTGGCCAAGGCCACGCGTCCAAAGTGCGGGTGGGGCCCCAGGAGGCAAGCACCGTGTGTGCCAAGGCGAGAGGAAGGTCTGCACGGCCGGGTCTGGGCTGGCCAGAGCGGGCATCCCACAGCCTGGGGAAGCATGACCAGAGGGAGAAGGGCACTGCAGTGGGACCAGCTGGGGGGCCGGCTGTGGGGGATTGGAGCAAGGGCCTCAGGACACCCAGACCTGCAGGTGTGGGAGGGGCACGCGGAGCTCTGGGGTCAGCGGTCCTGAGGCGGGGACGGGGGCTGAGGTTGGATGGGGTGCGGGTGGGAGACCAGCAGGGGTGGGCCCAGGGCGACAGGGCTGAACCGTGGCGGGGAGACAGCACGCGGGCTCTCCTCTGAACCCACCGCCTCGCCTCAGGCAGCTCTGCCCCTGGTCTCGCCCGCAGTCCTCCAATCATAAACAGAGCTCCAGCACCCCACAGCTTCATTTCCATGCCTTCAGCTGGGTGGGAGCAGCTTGGTCTCCTTGCCGTGCCCGGCAAACGAGGGGCTCAACCGCCCCATCCAGCTGAGCCTCCCCGGGGTGTGCGTGAGGCCGCGGGTGACCCGGGGTCTGGGTGCTGGAGCCCTGCCGGCGCCCGGAGCCCCAAGCCGCCCCCTCCGCACCCCACAGGCCACACAGAGTCAGCTCCCCATGGCTGAGATGCAGGAGGCCCGGGAGAGAGGACGTCACGCTCCTGCTCTTTCCTTGCAGGAAATCGGTTTCAGAGGCTTTTCCGGCAGCAGCTCTTGCTTGAAGGGGTGGCTGGGAGGGACCCTGATTAGGGAGGATGCGGCCACGGCAGTAAAATGAGGGTGGCATTCACTCTACTGTGGACCCTGAGTGCCCCTTGGATCACGCAGAGGAGAGCAGCAGGAAGCTAAGCCCCTGGCCCCGTGGACAGAGCTGGACAGGGTGCCGGGCTGACCTCCCAAACTCCAGGCCACGAGCCACCTCTGGAAATCAGGGCGCCTGCCATCCCCGATTCTCCCCTGCCCCATCACCCCGGCCATGAGATCAGAGAATAACGTGGCCGGAGACACAGAGTACCAGCTCCTCCGGGCACCTCCCGACAAGAACAACTGGCCTGTCGGTGACAGAGTGACAGCTGCCACCTACGCCTTGAATCAAGTGCAATTTTCAGGGCCCGAGACCCCTCCACGCTCTTCTGCAAACGGGGTCGTATGCTCTTCCCATGACTCCCATGGTGGCATTAGCAAAACTTCCCTAATCTTAAGCAAACAATCTCCTTGCCCACATCAGCATGCTGCGGGCAGATGGATCGTCGCACCGGCCCCGAGCAGGCCCAGCGTGTCTGGTATTTGTGGACTTGTTCCAAAGCCGTCCAGCCCCTCCCCGCCCAGCCGTCATCTCTCAGCCGGGGGAGCAGCTCTGGGCAGACGCGAGCGGCTGTCCACTTCAGGATGTGCGGCCGCCGTCTGATCAGCCGGAGGGAGGCCTGCGTCAGGGCTCACCCCCAGCCCCTCCGAGGAGACGCGAGGGGGAGGAGGTGTCTGAAGTCCTCATTCTCCAGCAGGGCAACACGGCGGAGAGAAATCCAGAGGACGACATCCCCTGCCCCTGCCCCCTGACCGCTGGCAGAGCGTTTAGAAATAAAAACAGCGGCAGCAGAGCCAGCCCTCTGAACGCTGGCGTGTCCAGGTGCCATCTGTGCTCTTGGTTAAGGTTTACACTAGCCCCGAGGGAGGCACTGCCCTCATACCCATTTCACAGACGAGCTCGCTGATGGCAAGGCAAGTGGAGTCACGTGGGCAGATCGGGCAGCTGGACGGGGAGGAGCCGGGAGCCCCGGGGGGCGCTGCCCCGACTGCCAGACAGAGCCGGCCACTCTCCCTGATGCCCAGATTCGGAGTCAGGGTCCTGGAAGCTGGGCCACCCCCGCGAAGAAAGTCCCCACACTGCAGGGCTGCTCAGGGAACTGAGGCAGTGCCACCACCCTGGGTCCAGGAGGCTGGGATGCTGGTCTCCAAACAGGTGGGGCGGCTCCACTTCCCATCCCTCCGGACTTGGAGCGGATACGCTGGCCAGTGCCCGGCCCGGATCCAGAGCCTGCGTCCTGGCTGCAGTTTGCCCACACAGACCAAGCGTGGGGACACCAGGGGACCCTCACCCCACCCAGCAAGATCCGCCACCATCCTTAGCTGGGCACTGGGCACAGAGGAGTGGCTTGTGCTCCAGAAACAGCCCGGGCCCAGGAGGAAGCCCAGATCCTGTGCGCAGCCATCCCCGGGCTCCCACTCTGCCCATGGCCCAGCAGAGACGCGGCGTTCTCTCTCCGTCTGGGGCCTGCGCCTCCTGAATGGATAAGACACTTCCTTCCAAGGACCCTCGGCACTGCACGCACCGGATGGAGGGCCGTCTCTTCCTACGACACCAGCCCAGGCTGAGCTGGAGAAGCTTCCGCAGCCTTCTCCCCATCCTGGGCCCCAGGCGTCAGCCATGGGCAACCTGATGCAGTCGGCGTGGCAGGACTGAGAAAACCCACCATGTGCCTGGGCGGATCCCCTCCACACGGCTCACCTACGGAGTTTTCTAGAGCCCCAGGCCCCGCCCACACCGCCTTCTCCCTTCTCTGGATCCAGGAAGCAGTTTTCCCCATGGGCCCTGGACCGGTGCCCTTAGGAGAGGTGCAGGTGCCTTTCACGGGGGAGTCTCACCCAGACCCATTCTGATGATTAAGCCGCTTCTCTGCCGACCCAGCCGCACGCTCCCGGAAGCCTGACAGCGATGGCAGAGAGGTCCTCCCGCCTCAACAACTGTGCCTCCCACCAGCGGCTCTCCACCGCGGGCCACTCTGCCCTCCAGGGGCCATCGACAGTATCTGGAGACATTTCTGTCTGTCGCCGCTGGGAGCTGGTGGGTAGAGCCCAGGGATGCTGTTCAACACCAGCAGTGCCCTGGATGCGCCCCCAGCAGAGAGTGAGGGGACCCCAATGTCCACAGTGGTGAGGTGGAGAAAACCGCTGAGGCCGTGATCCTAACGGAACGAAGCCGTTAACGTGTATTAACGCTGCTGCAAAAGGGCGCGGGGCGGGTAAATCTCGCCGTGCTCTTCGGATGACGCCAGAATCCGAGTACACAGAAGCCGTTTCACTTGAAGGAAGAGGTGACGGTAGTGTCCACGGTCCCCATGTCCCGCCCTCGTGCACAGGTGTGTCCCCAGGGCCAGGACAGGGATGGGGCCCCGTGCCTGGGTCAGTGTGGGCAACAGGAACACAGTGCAGTGGGCCACTTTCCACCTTGAAGGGCAGTTTGTCCCACGTCTCTGAACGAGGGTAAAAGTCACTGGAAAACTCCGGGTCCCGCCTCTCACAGGCTCAGCCTGGGCAGGGCGGCAGCCAGGGGCTCGAAGGCAGAAGACCTTGGCGGCCGTAGGAAGTAGCCAGCTGCCGACCTCCAGATGCCCGGCTGTGGCCTCAGAGAGCTGCGGGCGTGCGGGCGGAGCCCTGGGAAGAGGCAGGGAGTGACCCCCCCCTCCCGCCGCCCCCAACCTTTGCTGAGAGCCCTCGAACATCTTTAAAAGTGTGACGACAAGGGTAATGGTCTCCAAGGGGCTGCAGACCAGATGGGACGCCCAGAAGCAAACACCACCGCGCTTGTGCGAGTAGTTCCAAAGGTAACAGGACCCAACGAACGGACATCAGGTCTGATTTCCACCGTATCCCGAGACTCTGCACAGTCTCCGTGCGTGATGACTCGTGACAAGCGAGGAGGTGGGCTCGCTCCCAGCTCAGACCATTCTGAGGGGAATGGACCTCGCTTGGTGCTGGAATAGAGGATCGTGGAGACTTGAACAAGGGCCAGCGCCCCGAGTACTGGCAGCAGAAGAACGTTACCACAGTTGCAGCGAACACTGTCAGCAGGGTCGTCTTTCAGCTACGTACGCAGCCTCCGTTTGCCCACTGGAGTCTTTAATTACGCATACATTTTTTGAACTCAGAATCATTTTCTAAGTTCAGAGAATCGAGGGCACAAGTCAAACCCTCGCGCAGCGGAGGCCGGTGTCCCGGGAAGGAGGACTCCTTTATCCCTGGTGTTAAAGTTCACGAACACGGCCACCCTGACCACGTGTATCTCAAGGCCATGAGGGTCTCCCCTCCGTCCCCTGTGGGTCTCAGGGCTGGAGACAGGGTCCCCGGAAGAGGCACAAACAGCCAGCCTCCCGTGGCCCCGTCGGAGGGGCCGCCGCCACCTCCCTGATGCAGGGCTGTCCGCGCCATCTGCAAGGAATCTCTTCCTGCCGTTACTCTGGGGCTCGAATTTCACCCCCGACTCCACCTGTCATCATGGTTTACCCTCACCAACTTTCACAGCTCCATCTCCCCGGGTCCTCCTTTAAAGGATCTTTAGAAAATTGTTGGCAATCTTAACGTTTTTTCCCCCAGAGGGGGGGAAAACAAAAGTGTCCTCCGTGTAACTGAAGGGGACAGCGACAGCCAGAAGCCTGGAAACGAGCCCCCATTCGAAGCACCACCCTTGCAAGAAGGTGTGTTTATTTAGAAGCTGGAATCAGACAGGGGCCTTGGATGTGGAATGTGGAAGGTCGCTCAGAAAACTGAGGCCCTGAGCGTGTGCCTTTGTAGGGGCCACGCCCACGGGCAGCCAGGCAGCCCCTGAAGACGCAGACGACTCGGTCGAGAAGGCTGCCAGCCCTCCGGGTGCGGCGGGGCCCCCTCGGTGGCTCCACGGCCAGCGAGAAGCAACCGGCGCGTGTGGTTAACGCCATGCATTCCTGTCGGCAGGGCCACGGTCCCCTGTCCCTAATTGTCACATATTTGAATCAAACGCATCTTTTAACTCGTCGTCCAGGACAAGGCGTTGTAATGATGACCAGATGTGGGTGGAACGGGGACGTGAGTCCAGGGGGATGTTTTCACTGCTGCCCAAACGTGGTGGACAGGACTTGCAGGCAAGGGTGGCCGGTCACCTCTGGAAGCAGCTTATCCCTCCAGACCCTGAACTACTCTTTGTTGTGGGACCGGGTCGTCGTGCCCCGTGGCGGGCAGGCCCCTCTCCAGTGGGCACAGGTCCCCGACGGGAAGCGGAGGCCAAGAACAGCCGAGTGGGGGGCATTCACGGGTCGCGGTGGCCCCCATCGCCCTGGCCTTTGGGGTCCTGGACTGAGAATCAGCCCCCGCAGAGGCGGGTCTGCCCTGAGCGTGGGCTGCAGGGGGAGGGGCTGGAGGGGGCGCCCACCTTGACCTCTGGAGATTGGGCTGTCTGCATCCTCCCCGGGTTCTGGGGGAAGGGAAGGGGGAAGAGCTCAGCGGGGCCACGCTGCGTCTGACGGTGCCGCCAGGACAGGGGCCACGATGGGAGGGGAGACTGCCCCAGGGTGACAGGAGGTGACGGCCCCAGCGCCCCGCACCTCCCAGTTCCCCTGTGGACCAAACTGCTCCGTTTTTCCAAAGTGGAACATCCCTGGAAATTCCCCCAAGTGGTGCTAAACGTGCTGGCACCGTCCCCCTGCAGGGAGGAGGGAAGGGCTGCAGCCCGGGGCTCCTGGGCACTTTCCTTTCCTCTACCAGCCACTTCTGGACGATTGTGCCAAGACGCTGACAACAATCAGGGCAGTGTCTGCAGAACCGTGTGCCGCTGAGCCGCGTGAAAAGCCTTTTTCAAGTGCGGACGGTTTGAAGAGAGCGTCCCTCGTCCCACATTTCAGCTCTGACCCGGTGGGTGGACAGGGCCACGGATGCCCATTCAGAAGCCCCTGCCTTTGAAGCACAATCCGCTTCGCGCCGCAGGGCCCCACCTCAGCCCACACGCCTCACCCGCACCCATCTACCCAGGGGAGCGGGAGACCAGGGGGAGTGGACCGCGACGGGGTCTCTGCGGACGGTGACGCCTTGTGGGACAGGAGCCAGCACGGGGTGTTAGCTACCCAGAACTTCTCCATGTTGCGGGGAGTTGGGAGCCCCTGCTTCAAGCACGCAGAACAACCGTGCCGAGGTTGTGTGTCGCCCAGGAAAAGCGTTGTTTGGTTAAGGAAAGAAACATGCTGAGAGAGAGAGAGAGAGAGAGAGAGGTTCGTGGAGCACAGCCACACACTGGTCTATGGGGCGTCCAAATCTCACCGGGTGCCACCCTGACGTTCATCCGGGCAGAACACCTGCCAAACCCCAACTTCCTCGGAGGCGGGAACAAGGCGGGTGTGTCCTGGACTTTGGGAAATGGGCCCAGACGGTGGCCAGCGAGCCCCGGGACGCCGATGGAAAGGTGAAGGAAGGCACCCTCTCTGGACTCAGTCCCACCTCCGAGTGGACTTTTGTCCGAAGGTCTGGAGTGGCCTCATTTTGGCTCTGGTGAGCTTGGCCGCCCTCTCCTAGCAAAAGCCTCAGTCCCTCTCTGGGTGTCTATAATGCTGATCTCAATCTTGTCTGAAAACGCCGTGACCCAGAGGGGATGTGGTGGCATAGGGCTCGCCCACCCTGTGCACGGGGCGCCCCGGGAGTCCTTCCCTGAGAACCAGGAAGACAACACAGGTGTGCACCAGCGCAAGTCGTGGGTCCTGCTGCAGGAGGGAAGGATTCAACAGGAGGCGTGGCTGTGCAGGTGGGCAGGGGCCTCCCTGGAGGGGAGGAGATGGGGGCAGGCAGGGAAGCAGGGACATGGGGCGGGGGCTGGACGGTCACCAGAAGACCAGCCCCCGGTCACTTACGGAAATGGGGCTACGAACACAGCCTCACCTTGGGTTGCAAAGGGCGTCGAGAACATGATTTAAAGTATAGATAGAGGGCTTCCCTGGTGGCACAGTGGTTGAGAGTCCGCCTGCCGATGCGGGGGACACGGGTTCGTGCCCCGGTCCGGGAGGATACCACGTGCCGCAGAGCGGCTGGGCCCGTGAGCCATGGCTGCTGAGCCTGCGCATCCGGAGCCTGTTCTCCGCAGCAGGAGAGGCCGCAGCAGTGAGAGGCCCACGTACCGCAAAAAAAAAAAAAAAAAGTATAGATAGGTAGGTGGGTAGGTAGATGGTTGGATAGATATAAACATACAGAGATCTTTCTAAGCAACAGGACTGTGTGTCTTCAGAGCTGTCTGGAAAGCAGGCCCTTGAAGATCCCAAAACTTGTAGCCGCATTATTCAGGGACCAGTGAAGGACCCCCTCATGACTGCTCCCCCAGGGGAAGACAGGGACCCCTGAGCTTCACAAGTCAGGCGCCAAAGGCAGGTGCCTCAGACCTCCCACCCACCCCGAGATGCGAGGCCGCACCGTCCGTGTTAGAGGGGCCGCCCAGCCTTTGGGCAACGGGCTCGTGTCCAATTAATTGCGGTTTGTCCATTCTTGTTCTCCTTTGACAACTAGTTTAACACCTACGTGAAATGGACACGCTACATCATCCTTAATTAAACATCCGAGGGGAGGCCTCATTTCTGGGGACTTCCTCCCACTGTGGAAGGAATCACTGGGTTGACAGCCCAGGAAAGCTCAGAGCCGAGGAATCCAGGCGAGGCCGGGCAGCCGTGGCTTCAACACCCACCGCAGGCCTCACACGAGGCGGCTTCGCCCCTCGGTGAAGCAGTTGGATTTTCCCACGGGGCCCGAGTGTCATTCAAGATGTCTTCATTCCTGAGAGTGTGGCCACCACGGACCTCATAAGAAAAGAATCCGTAAGAAGCTCCCCTAGCCCGCAAAAGGCCACCTTCCAACAAGCTCCCACGCCGCCTGCACGTGGCAGGAGGTGACTAGAGACTCCCCGAGGAGACGTTCACGAAGCTCCATGTTGGGACCAAATCCTGAGGAAGAGAAAGGACGAAAAGCAGGGAAGGGGGAGGGGGAGGGGGGAAAACCCGAAACAAAACAACACCCAGGTCCATGCCGTCCCCATCCCAGTAAAAACCACTCAACTGAAAGCAGATGCTACTGGATTAGGGACCAGAAGGGCCCGCATCAGCACCGTCCGCTGGAATCAGCCCTGGAGGTCTTTGGACATGTGAATGAATGCCTTTATCTTCTCCATGGGTTCGGGGCATGGTCTAGGCTGCACGTGGCCGTGGGCATAGGAGCTCCCAGATGACGGTCTAAGGGATGCTCTCCCGGCCGTCCGCTCCCACCAGGCTGCTATATGGGTTCAGCTCTCCGAGAGCTTCAGGTGGGCTTCTGGAAGGGCACAGCGGTCAAACCCACCCTGTTCTCTCCGTGGCATGGGAGTTCATATGCTTTAGAAGTTTTTCCTCCGGGTGTGAGGTCTGGGGCGGAGGCGGTTTAACGGCTCTTCGGGGGTTCCTGGTTTGTCATTAAGTGGACCCCGAACAGCCCTGCAGAGCAGCTGACCTTGTAACAGGAACACAGACGGGTCTGGCGATGCTGCGGCCTTGAAGGACCCGGGTTAGCACAGTGGATCAGAGCTGCCCATCTGTCAGCCGTACCCACCCACCCAGCACTTTCTGGAGAGGTCCCGGCAATGGCTCCTTTTCCATTCCAACCCAGACCTTAACGAAAATGTCTACATCCAAAATGTCACCGCGTGGGGCCACTGCTGCCCGCCCCTTCCCCCAGCAACAGCCTAGTAATGACCCTGTGCCCCTGCATGTGGCCCCCTGGTGCCAGGGCAAAATTAATCCCCGCTGATGGCAACATAGTTATTTGCTGCCTGGGCAATTACTCCCCCTCCCCCAGCGGCCCAGGGGAACAGGTGGGCCGTATAGAAACCAGAGCCGGAGCACAGTTTTAATTATCATGGTCCAGCCGGGGGACCAGAGCTGACAAGTAGGGCCGATCGCCCTGCCCCCAGAGCCCCGAGAAAGACACTTCTGTTGCTTCTGAGGGAAGTGGAGTGCTTTAGGGCGGCCCGATCCTTCACCAGCACCGTTCTTCCCACACCTGTGCCACTGCCATCTGACCCCGCAGGGAGCATCCCCAGGGCAGGGCTGCGAGTGGACGTAAAAGGGAGATAACAGGGGTCCCCAGAATAAACCGGGTGCATCTCAGTGGGGGGTGATGCGGTGGACGGGGCTGTACAAGGAGGGGGTCCCCTGGAGGCAACCCTGAGTCACAGGAGGGAGGGTTCTCTGTGGTCTGTCTGGGAATGAGTGATTTGAGTTGCAAGGTCGCCCGGGCTCGGCAATGACTGAGGGAACGGGATGGCAGCTCCAGGGTGTGGGGTGCGGGCTCCGGTCAGGTTCCTGGGAGGGCAATGCAGCCCCTCCCACTGTGCGCTCAGCCCCCAAGCGCCTACTGTGTGCTGTCGAGGGTCCCAAGTGGAGCAGACACAGTCCCACCCCTGCGCAGGGGAGCCTGTGCCGGGGTCCAAGGGAGCGCAAACCAGAGCAGTTGACCATTCCCCGGGAGAGGAAGAGGGGCGGCTGTCCTCGGGAAGGAAGGAGGGGGCTTCTGGCAGATACGCATGCCCCTCCTGCCTCTTCCATCTCGGCTCGGGGGCAGGCTGCCCGCTCCCCGAAGGCCCCCTCCCTCCGCCATCGGCCCTGAAGGAGCTGCCACCCTGTGCAGGAGGAGGGGCCTGGGGCTGGCGGCATCCCTGATGTTGGGCACAAAGAAGAAACACTGAGGCCCTGTGCCGGGCAGCCGGCAGGCCCAAATGTCAGCCCTGATGTCAGTCGCGGGCCAGAGGTGTCAGGGCCCGGTGCTGCCGCTGTGCTCGCAAGTCGTAAATACCGCCTAAGTGGCTCCTGTCACCTCGCCGCAGCCTTGCTTCCATCTGCAGCGGAGCCGAAGGTGATTAATGGGAATTATCATTAACGCTGATCAGAGCCGTTTGGAGGAGGCTGGGGGGGAGGAAGTGCCCTTTGTGGGGCTGCGGAGGCCGCTCTGAAGGGGGAGTGCACGCGTGGGGTGCACACGGGCACTGTGCACACGCACTCACATGCTCACACGTGCACTCACGTGCACACACATGCACACACACACTGTACACATGCGATGGAACGCGCACACGTGCACATGCACACACGCACTGTACACATGCAATGGAAAGCACACACGTGCACTGTGCACACGCACTCACATGCTCACACGTGCACTCACGTGCACACACATGCACATGCACACATGTACCATACACATGCAATGGAATGCACGTGCGTGCACACACGCACTGTACACATGCAATGGAACGCACATGCGTGCACTGTGCACACACACTCACATGCTCACACGTGCACTCACATGCACACATGCACCATACACACGCACTCGAATGCACACACATGCACACATCCTCTGTACACCGCACTCGAATGCACACGCACACGCAGGACCGGGCCCCGGGGCTGGCTAGTGGAAGGTGGTCTGGCGGATGGGGTGGAGCCAGTCAGTGTTAAGAACAGCCCTTGCCTTTCGTGAAAGGTGGGCTCCAGTGAGGCCGGAGCGCCAACCGCCAGGAGCACAGGCCTGGCACGGCACAGCTCAGCCTGGCTGAAGCGCACTCTCCCTCCGTCACCAGGCGTGCTCACGACTTAACATGCTTGGCAGCAGAGCACAGACTAGACGGGCCCGGCCAAAACAGGAACAGATGCCGGAGGACGCAGGGCCGTGGCCATGCCTTGGCTCGGGGTGCGGTGCGGGGGGACCCTCTGTGGGTTCCGTCTTCTCCGTCCGTCGGCACACAGCCTGGACCCCTGCGCTCGGCCCACTCCCACCCCGTCACACTGGGGCCGCCTTCTTCTCGCCTGTCTCCGAGGAAGTGGCCGAAGGGGCTGTGCAGCGGGCTTCCCTGCCCTCGGCATCCTCGCTCGGCGGGCCGAGTGGCTTAAAGATACAAAGTGTCCTTTTATTGGAAATATCAATTCAGAAAGGGGCTAGTAGTAAGCTGAGAATATTTGGATAAACTTGACAGCCCTTAGGACTAAAAAAGACCTTTTGTTCCCTCCAAGAAAAAGGCTGTCGCACCACCCCGGGCTCCCTGGAGCCGGTCCAGAAAAAACTGAGGTCGGAGCAGAAAAGTGATTAGGGCGTCTCGTGAAAGATCTTTACTCTAGGTCAAATGTTTATTATTATTTAGTTTATTTTTTTATTAGAATGTGCGGTTACCATCCTGTTGCATAATATCAGGCTGTAAGTGTGTCTTCAAACACCCAGTCTGGTCCAGCCCAGCCTCCCGGGGCACAAAGGGGACTTTGTGGTGAGGGGGAGGGGAGTGCGGGGTGGCACCGGCGTGTTTTATTTTGCTCTGCTTTGTTTTCGAGATGTCGACCCGTTTAAGAAGGAGCAAGCATCTCTGGTGTTTGCCCGTCGATGAGCAGAGGGGTCCCTGCGGCTTGGGGATCTAGCCGTCGTGGGGGTGGGAGGTCGCCTCTCCTTTTCCAGTGGCAGGAGGTTGTGCGTGTGCATTGCACGGCGGGGCGTGATTTGGGCAGGTCTCCACCGGCAGAGAAGGCAAGCTGTTGCCAGGAGGGTGGGGACACGGGAGAAGCTCCTTTTCGGCTGACCACCAGCCCGGCTCACCAACAGCCACGTGGCTTTTTGGGACACGCAGGGACCTGACGGGGCCACCAGCCCGGCACCTCCCTGAGAGCTGCGCCCACGTGTCCGTCGCCCAGAAACTCGCATGCAGCCCTGCGGCGCCCTGGTCTTGGGTCCGTGTCTCCACTTACGGGCTCTCCAAAGAGACTGCTTACTTTCCGAGGTTCCCGTGAACGGACGGCCCTCCAGAAGCCGCGCGAGATGAAGATCCAACCTAATTTGATCCTCTTCTACCCAAATACACGAAAATGAGAAAAGCTTGTCCCATTCAAGTCGCTGGAGGAGAAAGGGCCAACCTCAAGTGAGAGGGGCCTTGGCAAAGTGGGAGAGACACACCCCCACCCCCAAAATGAAACCCAGTTACTGTCTGCAAGGGAGCTGGTCATGAAAGCAGCCTAGCGTCTGAGGTCCATGTGATCCAGAAATTTCTCCCCCAGCCTCTACAGAAAACCCTCGCGTGGTGGATTTTCTCCCCAGCCATCGTGCAGGGACCCGGTCCTGGGTGTGGGACTCAGAGCTGCCTCTGTGAGGGGTCACACCCACGTGTCTTGGGGCCACAGCAACAGTGGACCCGGCAAAGCAACCAGTCACCCTGAGCTGCATCTCCACGTGCCACCACCGCCTGCCCCGCCCTCCCCAAGGTGCAGCTGGCAGAGACCCGGACCTGGCAGAGTGTGCCTTTCCCAGAGATGGCGTCCAAGGGGTCACAGCCCAGGACCCCAAGCAGGACCTGCCGCCCAGCTCTGCCAGGATGAGCCCCAGAGTCCTCAGTCACAAAGGCAATGCATAAGCAACGCATCTGACGCCCTCTCAGCCCCCGCAGGCTGTTGTGCAGGGCACCCCAAGAATCAGGCCCCTCTGTGAATATGAGTCTAAAGAAAATCACTTGATGCTATAGCCTGGGGCCCTCCCAGCGGGAGCTGCATTTTCAAATACACCTTGGTCCTTGTACTGTACCAGCGAGAAGCCAAATTCCAAAGGCCTCTACTCCAGCTTTATATATCAGCTATTGCCCGTGCCTCTAAGGACCTCCTCAAGCTTTAAGGAGACGGTGTCTTCAGGGAGAGTTTCCACCATGGACTATATACATGAATGTAAAATATTGACAGAAGTGGAAGCAGTCACGCATTTGAAAGTAATTACGCTTACAAGCTTATTTTTCGTAATTCATGGTTGATAGGACAAAGAATTAGTGGAGTAGGAGGTGAGTGTACTTATTTTAAATGTTCTGATTCTATTTTTCATTACTTTTTCACAAATTAAATTAGGCATTAAATAGGAAAAAAAACACACGTCTTCAAAAAAAAAAAACACTTGGGAAAGAATCAAAGTGATTATTTTTCCTTAAAAGATAATTTTAAAATAGTCATCATTTGGAGAGGAAGACTAAACAAAAAGAATTTAAAATAAAAGTAAAGGAATGTATGTTTAGAGAGTGAGAGGTGAAGGAAAAGGGGGTTGAGGGACATTTTCCATCTGACATCCCTAAGGGCTGACTCTCCTCACAGAGGCAGGGAAGCTTCTAGAAAAGAGCCCAGGCCCTGACAGAGGGGAAGAGCCGTGTGCCACTTAGGGAAACCACCAGCTCGGTGAGCATTCTCAACCTCCCAGGGATGGCTGAGGACCGCCTGCCTGCCCAGAGCGGCCCCAAACCTTGCCGCGTGGGGCTGGAGGCCAGTCACCACGTGGGGCAGCTCTGGCAGAGTCTCCAGGACATAGTTCCCAGCTCAGAAGTCACACCAAAGACCAGGTCTGCAGCACGTCCATCCGGAGGAAGTCTGGGGGGTCTCGGCCCCTGGAGACTCTGTGATCTTCAAGCTCTGGGTGCCTGCGGCTGGCTAGGAAGGCTTCAGAGGAAACCCTTCTGTACCCACAGCCGTTCTGACCGTCTGTGCGGGAGCCAGAGATCCAGGAAGCCAAGATGCAAAGGAGACCACCAACCGCCCCTCCCCCAGAGACAGAGCCCCCGCCGCCTCCACCCTGGGGAAGAAGGGAACCGTCTCTGCACGCAAGCAGCCCCTCATCTTGAGGGAGCTCCAATCCGGTCACCCGGGAGGTGTCCCGACTCAGGACAGCAGCCGGGCGAGCCACGCTGCTTTAATTAAGCAAAGCGGGGTGTTCCCTTTTCCCATGGGTTTTATTCACGTCCTGACAACATCAATAGCAACAGATCTGCCAGAATAAGTCCTATGAAGCTCACCCAAAGGAGGAAAGAAAATGTGTCCTCCCATCCTTCGCCTTTTCCAAAGAGAAAAATACAATAGCAGAACCCACAAAGAAAGACCCGATTTAAATGTTCCGAGGCTCTTACACACCCCCATTTAAATTCCGGGTAATCGGCTGCATTGTGCTGCCCCTGAAGAGGCTGTGGGGCTGGTGCTGCTGTTCAGAACCATTTGTGTCATATAAATGCTGGTGATTAGATTTTTAATAAACCGTTTCAATTCTATTTCCTGGGCTTGAATAGATGTTTGCACTTGACTGGTGTGGACTTGAAAGGGGTCCAGGTAATATCATTGTGGGGGACATACTCTTAATTCCTTTAATATATTTCGTCAAAGGTGACTGGCTGTAGGAACTGGCTGGAACACGGGGAGAGAAGGAGAGCGATTGAATTTAATTGGTTCCATTTGTCATTCAAGACTGGCTTTGCCTCACCTCTGCCTATGAATCATTTTCAAACTTGCTGGTCAGACCCAACATGCCCACAGCTTGGGAAGGAAGCCGGCTTTGGGTTCCCAGGACAACATCTCAGGCTGAGCTCACATCCAAGAGCAGGCCTGGCGTGAGACTCAGGGTCCATCAGTGAGCAACCTGATGACCTCTGGCCAGGATGACAGCTCCTGAGAACGGAGGAATCCAGAGGGAGACGACAGGATCCAGAAAAGTGGCATTGGGCTTCCCAGGTGGCGCAGTGGTTGAGAATCTGCCTGCCAATGCAGGGGACATGGGTTCGAGCCCTGGTCTGGGAAGATCCCACATGCCGTGGAGCAACTAGACCCGTGAGCCACAACTACTGAGCCTGCGCATCTGGAGCACGTGCTCCGCAGCAAGAGAGGCCGAGATAGTGAGAGGCCCGTGCACCGCAATGAAGAGTGGCCCCCGCTTGCCGCAACTAGAGAAAGCCCTTGCACAGAAACGAAGACCCAATACAGCCAAAAAATAAATTAATTAATTAATTAACTAAAAAAAAAAAAAGTGGCATCACAACCCCAGACTCTTAACACTCCACGTCCAAGGTGCTGGGAGGGTTGAGGGCAAGAGAAAGAATGAGCCCACTGGGTTACAGTTCCAGGACCCCGGGACCCCTCCCCACTCAGCCACTAGGTGACAGCTGAATCCTAGGAAGTGGAGCGATTACAACCAACTGTTCAGAGAGAAACACGCCTCCTCTCTCTGTAAAGCCAAAACCGAGGCCCAGGCCCCGGCCAGCGCTCTCACATGTGGCACCCGGGTGCTGGGGGAGGAAACCAGAGCTGGCCTCTAGCCAGGCGTTCAGACGCCGTCCGCACCAGGATCTCTTCCCGTGGCCATTTTTGTCCATCAAAGAGCAACGAGCAATGCTCGTGATGGGGCTTAGATTCGTCCCATTGAGACTGGAACTATTTGCAGGAGCTGATTTCAAAACATGAGGCCTGATACAGAGGCGATGAGTCACGGAGCTTCTCCAGACTGACGTGTCCCCCAGAGAAGGAAGAAGGATGGGCCCAGAGGGACTGAGTCAGTGGCAGGGGAGGCACTAAATATAACCCTGCTGGATGCGTCCTGGCCACCGCCAGACATTCTACGAGCACCTACTGTGTGCCAGGTCCCACGGGGTGCTGAGATGGACAAGCCAGCCTGGCCTCTGTCCTGGAGAGAGGATGTTGCCACAATGACTTCGGGGGAAAATTACACTGCAACACTGTGCACAGGAGAAAGACACTGTAACACTGGATCCAGGAAAAATTGCAACTGATTTCCAGAGAGGGAGAGCGACTAAAAGGAGGGTTTGTATGTCCTTCAGCAGAATCCGTGGGAGAATGAGAAGGAAAAGGGTCCGGAATGCGACAAGGGGATGTGAGGAAAGAAAGACCCTTGGGCAAAGCCCTATGGAATATTGGGGGAAGTTCTCCGTTGTCTTGAGGCACCTACTCATTATTTGTCACCCAAACATTTATTGAGCACCCACTGTAGCCTGGCCATGGGAATCGGCCAGATGAAACCTTCGAAGCCCTCATCATTCAGGGGAAGAGAAAGAAATTATGTGGACAGGACAACCACCGTCTACCATCATCCTTACTGTGATGGGGCAGGGGCAGTGAGAGCCCCTCAGAGGGTCCCACCCCAATGTATGGGATCAGTGCAGTCCTCTTGGGAGAGGTGTTCCTGTGTTGTGCCACCTTTACAACTCTTGGTAGAATGTATCCTTATATCTCACCTTGGGAGTTGGAGAAAGCCAGAAGTGTCTGGGCAGGTTGGGGGAATTCTGTGCCTCATCCATCTATCCATCCACCCAACCAACCATCCATTAATCCATCCACTCATCCATCCATCCATCCAACCATCCATCCACCCATCCATCCATCCCGCCATCCATCATCCACCCATCTACCATCCATCCATCCAACCACCCATCCAACCATTCATCCATCCAACCATGCAACCATTCATCCATCCCTCCATCCATCCAACCATCTGCTCATCTGTCCATCCATCAATCTATCCATCCAATCATCCAACCATCCATCCATCCATCATCCACTTATCCATCCATCCAACCATTCATCTATCCATCCATCCATCCATCCATCGACCAACCATCCATCTATCCATCCATCCATCCATCCATCCAACCAACCATTCGTCCATCCATCCAAGCATCCACTCATACATCCACCACCCATCCTTCCATGGACTTGTTCAGTGAGCCCTGTGTGAACACTTGTCCTTGGTGAGGCTCTAGGGAAGCTTCAGTTGCTCTTGGCCACCATCCTCAGGAAGAACAGAGGTGAGAAGGGGAGGACCGGCCAGGATACGTGGTCCCCACAGGTCATAAAAGGGGCAAGACAGGCAGCCAGTGCACAGTGTCCAGCTGATCTGCTCCTTTCCAGCTGTGCAACATTAGCCCAGTTCCTTCACTCCTCTGTGCTCAGTTTCCTCATCTACAAATGTGGCTACAACAGAGGCTCCCCATCGGGCGGGGGGAGCATCTAGGGACCCGGGAATGAGACCCAGCAGCAGCCAGCAGTGAGGCAACGTCAGCAGTCTGTAGTGGCCTCCTCCTGACCAAGGTGGGGTGGAAAGAGCCCCAGGGCAGGCTCTGCACGTCACTGCCCTCCAGAGAACAAGAGGATGTCTAAGAGGAAGACAGGGGGAAGACTGAGCCTTCCTCCGCCCAAATGTGTCTGCTTCTCTGAGGGCTGCATCTGGACGTCACTCCTAGGTGCAGCCTGTGTTGGCTGTTGTCCACGGTGACGGGGTCGTCTGAGACAGTCTGAGGGTCACAAGGCCCTGGGCTGAGGTCGTGGGCCCGAGGGAGCAGAATCCCAGCCAAGGGGCAGAGAGGTGGGTGAGGAAGCCCAGGGCATCCTAGGTGGGCTCCTCAGCCTGGCGTTCGGCTCCCACGCTTGGGGCTTCTGTCCGGCTAAGAGAAGTTGCGGGCAGTCCCCTACGTCTGGCCTCAGGGAGCACGCGTGCTCTCTTTGGAAAGTCCCACCCCTCGATCTACAGCAGGCAAGCCATTGTGGGAATTCCTCCTGCACCTGCTAGGGGGGGGGGTGGGGGGTGCCCCGTCACAAGCTCTGCAGTTTGTCACCATCAATGTGACCAGAAAAAGGTTATGAATGTGACACCTCCCGGGGGCCTCGCATTAACTCAACGACAGAGAAACCGCTTCCTGTGGGCAGCCCCCGGGCTCCCGCCTCGGCCCTCGCAGGAATGCTGCCACAAACCTTTGGTTTGGGGTGTTTGGGCTTTTTTTTTTCCAGTCTTTTTTATGATCAAGAAACAAACACAAGTGTGTCACTTCAGAATGTCACAGCTGAGTCTGCGCTTATGTGCAGAATTTAGGCTCAGAGACTTCTGCTCCGGACCCAAATTCCAATCAGATCAGGGTTTGAAAATGTGTTTGGGCTGTTAGCGATTTAACCATGGCAGCCCAGGGGGCGGCGCAGGCCTGCAGCCTGCGGTGAGGCCAGGACCTTGCTAGCTGGGGGGGACTTTACAAGCCGGGCCAGGATTTGGGGAGGCTTCTCTGCACCAATAGCCTTCACCTGTCCAAACCATCCCGGTGTTGGCACGTGGATGGCGTCTCATGATTCTGCCCTTTCCTGAGTATCAAACTCTCTGGTCAGCGCCCAGGTCCAGCCGTTGTTGGCTGGACCAGATGTGGACATTTTCATCTCGCAAGAAGCAGAACCCCTTTGAGGCTAGAGCTGGGCCAGGCTGGGCCGTCTGTGCCGGTGTTTGTTGGGAGCCCCTGCTGCATGGTTGCACAGGGGCCTCCATAAGACATTCGTGGGTCCCCCACTGCAGTGCCAGGGCAGGGGGACAGAGAGGGGCAGGGTTTGTACCTGTATTACTTGGGGATGGAAACTTCTGCAAGAACCCATCTGGCAGGGAGCTGCCCTGGCGACACCAGCCACCTCCTCAAGGTTGAGTAAAAGGGAGGCCAGGGATCTGGGACCAGGTCTGGGGTCCGCAGTTGTTTGTCCTCCTTGGCAGGTCCAAGTTCAGCCTGAAATTCTTGCTTTGACCCTGATGTCCACACAGCGACTGAAATCCCATCTCAGTGCTTGTGAGAAATGCCGCAGAAAGGCCACAGAAGTCTTGTGCCACCATCTGCTACCAGCATTATGCTGAAGGTGGAGCCTCTGGGCAAAAGTGCCCTCTGGGGGTGGCCGAAGCTGCCCGCCACCCCACTGAGAGAGGGGCCGGGGGCTTCCGCCCGGCAGCCCGCGGCGCGGCCTCTGGCTTGGGTCTGCGAGGAGGGCCCCCTCCTGCTCGGGGCTGAGGCCGGGCCCAGGCTCTCTGCAGGGACCAGGGGCTTTCTCTTCGGGGGACACCCCAAGAACCTCCGACTATGATGCAATAGCCCCACACACAGGTGGGCTGAGGGATTCTCTTTTTTTAAGTTAATTTTGATTGGAGTATACCTGATTTACAGTGTGGTGTTAGCTTCTCCTGTACAGCAAAGTGAGTCAGTTACACATATACACGTATCCACGCTTTTTTAGATTCTGTTCCCGTGCAGGTCATTACAGAGTATTGAGTAGAGTTCCCTGTGCTCTACAGTAGGTCCTTATTAATTATCTATTTTATTTAGAGCCATGTGTAACTGTCAATCCCAATTTCCCAATTTATCCCTCCCCCCACCTTCCCCCCGGTAACCATAAGATTGTTTTCTACATCTGTGACTCTATTTCTGTTTTGTAAGTAAGTTCATTTGTACCATTCTTTTAGATTCCGCATGTAAGCGGTATCATATGATATTTGTCTTTCTCTGTCTGACTTACTTCACTCAGTGTGACAATCTCTAGGTCCATCCATGTCGCTGCAAATGGCATGATTTCATTCTTTTTATGGCCGAGTAATATTCCATTGTGCATACGTGCCACATCTTCTTTATCCATTCCTCCGTCAACGGGCACTCGGGTTGCTTCTACGTCCTGGGTATTGTAAGTAGTGCTTCTGTGAACATTGAGGGCAGAGGGATTCTTGAAGCAGGAGGCACAGGGTAGAGCCTGTTTGCTGGGGGCCTTCTCCTACTCACTGCCAGGGCTGGTTTGTCTCTCGGGGGCCCCGGGCAGCCCACGGAAGATTCCCGACTGGCCAGGAGTCTGGGCTTCTTACCTACGCAGCAGACCCAGGAAGAGGCCCTGCTTCTGACCAGCACCCTCTTCATCCTGTAGTGGGCACAGCCAGCTCCCAACCTGGCACATTTCTGAAGAGCAGATGAGCAGGTACAGACAGCCAGGGAAGCAGCAGATGCCCACAGCCATCGTGGCCACCAATATGTCCCCGCAGCACACGTGCCCTTGAAGCCGGCAGAGCTGTGGGAATGGGGCTCTGTTCAGGGTGTCTTCAAGGAGCTATCAAGAGCAAACCAAGTGTTCCTTATGGTGTGCTCTCCCTGCAGGGAGCCGCAGGCCTCCACGCAGCTGGAAAGCAGGGAAAAGTCTTTCCAGTTCCAAAGGGGAAACTGAGGCTGGAGCCCAGAAAATCCCCACGTTGTCAGATTCGGAATTCATAATGTCAGGGCTGGAAAGGCACCTATGGTCAGAGGTCCGGTCTCCCTTTGGAGCACCCTGGAGAGATGGCCCTTGAATCCCCACAGTGACGGGGCGCTCATCCCTTTGCAAGGCTTCTCACCCACCCCACAGGCTGCCGATAGGGACGTCTCAGCTGCTGGTCCTGAGGTTTCATCAGACCCCTCTGGTTGCCGATCGCCCTGAGGGGTTTCTGTGTCTGAGCGAGTTTCTCACTCATTTATTTCCCTGCAGACTTCAGGGCACTAGTTTCAATCACCAGTTGGCCCGTTTATTTCTGATGGGTCAGGGCTACGGCCCACGGCCGATGAGACACAGCCTGCCGACTTGCCGTGATGGACGGGACAGGCTGGGAGGAAGCCGAGCCCCCAGACACCCGACTCGGGCCAGGAGCAGGGCTGTGCTCAGCCACACCAGGGGCCAGGGGCCCTCGGAACAGCCCACAGAGCCCCGCCTTCACCAAAGCCTCTCTTCTTGTCCCCTGGGTGCTGCTGGCGAGATCAGGCACGTTAAGTCCTGCTCCAGCCCAGGCGATGCACAGAGCAGACCAAACCTCTCCGCTTTGCCGCCTTCTCACCCTCTGGTTTCTGCAAACTGCACAGACGCTGCTGGGAGAGCTGGCCCCGCATGTGCAGCCCCTGGCCTGAGGAGGAAAAGAAGGAAAAGGGAGAAGTAAAATGAGAGTCCGATGGAAGGGGAGGAGGGGCCGATGGAAGGGGAGGAGGGAGAGGAGAGCCCAGCGCCGTGAGCTCTGCTTCCTGGGCTCCAGGCTGGGCCCCCAGGGCCGTGCACCCCGGGAACGCAGCAGCATCGAATATCTGGGTGTTTTGTGGGAGATGGTCTGTGAACCCCAGGGAGCGCCGGGGCACCTGGCTGTCAGGATTTTGAGGGGAGAGGGTCTGAGAACCCCGGAGGTGTTTATATAGCACTTGGGTGTGTAAGTGATTTCTGGTCTGACCTTTGAAGGCATCTGTGGCCCCCGAACACATAGAGTGTGGTTTCTGAGGTCTGGCTCTAAGCTGAGAGATTCTGCCCATCGCTAACATGAGTGAATTCCCCCAGGCTGTCGGGCACCCAGCTCCCTCTGCAGAATCCCCATCCTGGGCTGTGCTCTTGGGTCCCTGAGACTGAGGGACCCCGGCCCTTATCCCCCCACAATGCCCTGGAACTGTCCCACGGAGATCACGGTCAGCAGGGGTGTCCTAGGAACCCCAGCGGCTCCTTTGGGCACAAGTCCCATGGACACTGGCTCTCTCTACCCACCCCCCGCCGTGAGCTTCAGAGTCAGACTGGCCTCCATCTTGGAGGAACAGTGTCCATGAGTTCTTCCTCGAAGCAGCCCCCTCCCTCCCTCCCCCTCCCTCCCCCTCCCTCCCCCTCCCTCCCCCCTCCCTCCCTCCCCCTTCCTCCCCTCCCTCCCTCCCCCTCCCTCCCCCCTCCCTCCCCTCCCTCCCCCTCCCCCTCCCTCCCTCCCCCTCCCTCCCTCCACCCTCCCCTCCCTCCCTCCCTCCCCCTCCCTACCTCCCTCCCTCTCCCTCCCTCCCCTCCCTCCCTCCACCCTCCCCTCCCTCCCTCCCTCCCCCTCCCTCCCCCTCCCCCTCCCTCCCTTCCCCTCCCTCCCCTCCCTCCCTCCCCCTCCCTCCCCCTCCCCCTCCCTCTCCCTCCCTCCCCCTCCCTCCCCCCTCCTCCCTCCCTCCCCCCTCCCTCCCCCTCCCTCCCCCCTCCCTCCCCCTCCCTCCCCCCTCCCTCCCCTCCCTCCCCTCCCTCCCCCTCCCTCCCCTCCCTCCCCTCCCTCCCCCTCCCTCCCCTCCCTCCCCCTCCCTCCCCTCCCTCCCCCTCCCTCCCCTCCCTCCCCCCTCCCTCCCCTCCCTCCCCTCCCTCCCTCCCCCTCCCTCCCCCTCCCTCCCCCTCCCTCCCCCTCCCTCCCCCTCCCTCCCTCCCCCTCCCTCCCCCTCCCCTCCCTCCCCTCCCTCCCTCCCCCTCCCTCCCCTCCCTCCCTCCCCCTCCCTCCCTCTCCCCTCCCTCCCCCTCCCTCCCCCTCCCTCCCCCTCCCTACCCCCTCCTCCCTCCTTCTCCCCCTCCTTCCTCCCCCACCCCTGACCTTCCTCTCAGCCTGAGCAGGTGGGGCCCCATGACCCTCCTACCAGGACTCCTGTCTGCTGGGCAGCCGTGCAACTGCTCCCCACTAGCCACATTTCTCCCTGGTGCTTGTTCATGTCACCACCAGCCCCATAATGAGAGTCAGGACAGAGGATTTACGAGCTCATCTAGGCTCCGCATCTGCACCCAGCAGAGGTGTTTCCAGAAGGCCTCCCCCCCACCGCCTTCCATCACAAGAGTGGACTTTCTGTTCCAGCTGCTCGTGGACGCCATAAGTCTTGGCGTGTGTGTGCGTGTGCGTGTGTGTGTGTGTCTGTGTTATGCACGTGCGGGTGCATGTGGGCAGGACAGCCCCACACGGCTTGGCGGCTGAGCTCGTGGCTCTGGATCAGCTTAAAGAAGGGGTCAGGGTGAGAAGGATGAGATCTGCCCCCTGGGTCCTCCCCGAGCTGGAAGCGGACGCGAGGCCCAGGCCTCCATGGAGCTGAGCTGCAGAGGCAGGACACGCGGCCGAGGGACCGGCCTCCCAGGCCCGTTCCTTCCCGCCCGCTCGGAACCCATTAGGCGGCTGACGACAGATGTGTTGGCATTCCCGCCGGCACGCACACCCCAGATGGCCGGAGGCTGGCCACGCCCATTAAACGTGAGAGAGCAGCCCAGCAGCGAGCCCACAAATTCGAGGTGCAGGAAACCTCAAATGATGCGCAAAAACAATTGTCAAGGTGAAGAGTTTTCTATGCCTTTGCTTCACAGCTAGGCCTTTCTGGTGGGGGCGATTTATGAGCTGGGGAAGCTGGTGGGGGGACGAGGCGTGGAAAGCCCTGGAAGGCCGAGTGGGGGAGAGCGGGCAGGAGGGCAGCTTCCTCTGGAGGCTCCAGGACCCCCAAGGCTCAGCCCCAAACTGGCCAGAGCCAAGCTTTGGATGCGATGAGGCAGAGGGGCCGGACCTCAGATCTGCAGAGAGATCCAGCCCCGAGGCCATGGCAGCCTCCAGGCCACTGCCTGCTAACGTTGACCTAGGCGATTGGTTAGGGGGCAACTGGGCCAACTCTTTCCTTCCGTCACACCCTCCCTGGTGCATGCCTTGTGCAGAAGCAGAACCGAGCTCGCAGCCTGGGGCGGGGGCTCTGCCGTCACCTGTACCTGCTCCGTCCACTTCTACCTGTATTGGCCTCCTGGGGCACGGCTCTGAGCACAGACCAAACCAGGCCTCAGGCCCTGCTGAGCTGGGCAGAGAGTGACATGACCCGTCCTTATGGGCCCTGGAAAGTCTCATTCCAAGAGAGGCGGGAGGGGGGACCTGTGACGGCCCGGGGCTGCTTTCTGGATCCCAGGGCGTGCTGAGTCCTGTGGGTCCTGGAGCCGGGATGCAGACCCTCTCTCTGGTCCTCGATCCGGCTCAGACAGCATGTGGGGGCCCTGGGCTGGGCCCAGCCCTGCTCCTGGAGCCTCCCTCTCGTGTCCTGAAAATGCGCAATGACAGCCGCTGCCTGGGAGGTCCGCAGTGATGAAGAAGGGGCAGTGCTGGTACCAAGAGAGGCCTGAGCCCACACGGCTCATGGCGTGAGCACCCCAGAGGGCCCAGCTTGGCCACGGCGGAGACCCTGGAGAGAAGGCCAGAGACAGAAGGAAAGGAGGCCAGAGAGAGACAAACGTCGCTCCCATTCCTCCCCTTCTGTAATCAGAAACGGCATGGCCCGTCCACACCCCAAACAAGAAGCCAAGCCTGCGGCACCCTGTCCACCTGGCCCGAGGCCCAGGCCCAGGGCCGCTCCTGGGAGTGTTTCTCTGATCTGAGGCAGAAAAGCAGCAGCTTCCAGGCCGGGCTTCTGCCTGCGCCCCCCGCCCCCGCCCCCTGGCCCGGCTCCATCACCCAGGTACGCCCCAGTGTGCCCCACAGGGCTGGACTCTCTACACAGAGACGGGAGAGAGACGTGGTCCTGGCATCAGGGTGAGCCCCACTGCCCAACCTGGCCCCGCATCGCTGGTTCAGGGCCCCAAGACCAGGGCTTCTTGTGCCTTCCCTGGAGGAAAGGTCAGCCGTTCCCTGCTACCTCTCAGAGGGAGAGTTTTAGTCTCTTTGGGTGGAAGGCATTAACCAAGGCCTCCTCTGTCGCCCCAGAAAGCCAGCCAGGGTGGCCATGAGGGAGAAGGGGCCCCCGGACCTTCAGGGACCTTCAGGAAGTAAGTGGCACCCTGCGGTGGTCCAGATGGTCGGGGCTGGGGGACCAGGTCCTCCGGGTTGAGGAGGAGGGGCGTTTCCCAGGAGGGGCTGCTCACCAGAGAGAAGACACCCCCTGGAGCTGGGCAGCGGGGCCCTGGAGGAGTTCTTGCCTCTGAATTTTGGGCCCTGCACCCCAAGAAGGATGGCCACATGGCCAGAGGCCCCAGAGCAGTGTCCGTGCAGGTTAGCCACCGGCCGTGTCCACGTTCAGACGCGCTTGAGAGGCCCAGAGCTGTTTGCTGAACGAGGGCCGTGTCCAAATACCTGCAGGGCTGTCACGTGGAGGAGAGAGAGGCCTGTTCCCAGAGGGCCGAGCAGGGACGTTCAGGAGGGAGGGCCCGGCCATGCAGAAGCTACTCTCTGTGAGGCAGTGCTGCCATGGTGGGTCTGTGCGTGTGCCCACAGGTGTGCCAGCAGAAGTGTGGATTTGCTCCTAGGTCAGGCAGGGCTTGGGTGTGGGGCTGGGGGATGAGCCTGGGGTCTTCCAGCCGCCCTGCAGTGTCGCAGAATCTACTGGAACTGAGAGGCAACGGGCCATGCCTGCATCCGGCCTCCCGCGCTTTTCTGGCCAACCCCACACATCCTTTGAGAACCACGGGGTCAAGCACGCTCTCTGGGGGGGACGGGAGACGCGGGGGGGCCCTGCTCTGGTTGTGACGGCTCACAGCATCACTGACCGTCTCTGCTAGTCCAGACTGGACCATGGGTGGGGGGAGGAGACCGAGAGACACAGGCAAAGAGACAGAGACAGAGAGACTGGCAGCCGCCCGCCTACACCCACCTGTGAAGACGCTGGGTGGGAGGCAGAGGGATGGGGTGGGGGGTCCCTGGGTCTTAGCCAGCCACAGCCCCTCTCCCTCCCTGTGATGCAGCCAGGTGGCCGGGGGCCTTGCCAAGTGACGGGGCCACTACCCACAGCTTTGCTTGGTGGGTCTCTCTTGCGGGTTTCCTGCACTGGGGGTGGGAGGTAAGAGAAGGGGCCCGTGAGAGGCGTGACGTCAGGAGAGGGGCCTCTCCCGTGTGGCCTGCCCCCCACAAGCCCACAGCGGCCTCCCGATGGGGCCCAGAGCGGCCGTGTCCCTTCACCCCTGGCAGCCAAGGACCAGAGGCTGGGCCGGGCAGCCTCCCTGTGGCCACACTGGCCCAGGCGCTCTTTCAGAATTAGGGCCGTTTGGTTGAAGTCCCCAAAATGGAGAATCGTCAGAACGGAGGCCTGTGGGCTCACAGCCCCTTCCAGTCAGCTTGGCGGCCCCTCAGAGACTCGTCATGACAGGAGGGGCTGCCGTGGGCTCCGGGGCCCGTGGGGCTTGGAGGCACAGTGTGACTAGAGGTGGGTTCTAGGCCCTCCCACAGCAAGGCGGCTGCTTCCCCAAACCTCACTGACTCACAGGCCATGCGGGACCCTGGGCCATGTAGAAGGTGTCCGTGGGCGTTTGGGAGGCGCCTGAGCCGTTTACAGAGCATCTGGTTCTCTGGCCAGAAGGGCTTCTCCAGGCCTCAGGGGCAGCCTCCCTCCCTTCTCGGGTCCTTACCTGTTCATCAGGCGGCACTGGGGAGACCTCCCAGGGGAACAGGGGCCGTGCGCCTGGGGTCGGCCTCCTCTGTTTGTGCTAAGACATGTCCCTACCCCCTGCCCTGACTTCACTGAGTCCTTCTGACACCCTGTTCGCATCACCCCTACCCACCTAGATACCCCTGCCCACCTGGACACTCCCGACCACCTGGACACGTACTTGCAGCCCTCAGTGTGGTGGTGGCCTCAGCCCCTCCCTCCTTCCCTCCCAGCCTCCCAGCTCAGCTGCCCAGGAAGCTTGCCCACGATGCCACTGGCCTCCACGGCTCTAGATTCGGGGCCCTGAGCAGGCACTGATCAGAGCAGGTGGGAGGGACTGTGCCTGCAGCGTCCACCTCGGCGCCCGGCGGCTTTGGGGCATCCCCCTCTCAGCAGGGACAGCAGTCAGGTCGGTCTTCTGGGAAACGACCTGCTCAGAGTGCGCACGCCGGAGAAGCCCCGGGCCTCTGCCTGTCAGAAGGGCGTTCAGAAAACAAGAGCAAAGTACCTGAGGCCAGTCGGGCCCATGGAGCCTCTGCCGGCTGGGCTTCTGCAAACACCAGCGTCAGATGGAAACTTCCACTTTTAAGAAAACCAAATGATGTTCCTTCTTGCAGGGTGACGTGCACACTGCTGTGAGCGTGCACGCTGGCACACGCACACTCACAGGCGCACACGCGTCGAGATTCGCCCGCAGCCACAACCCGACCACAACGTCACCTTCGAGACCGCTCACCCCCAGCCCACCCCAGTGCTCTCAGCAGAGGGCTCTGCCCTCGGACACTGCGGCCTCTGCTTTCTCACATGTGGGGCCGCTTGCTGGGGAGTTTTCACAAGGCCGTCGGCACTCTTACGGCTGTGCCAGGGCAACGATCTGCTCGGTGAGAATAGACAGGGCAGTCCCTACCTCTGCGTCGGGCTCCCTCCCGGAGATGCCTGGGCGTCGGTGGGCTTGGTGGGCTGAGGGCCTGGCTGATGCCCGGAGGGTCGGCTGATGTCCAGAGGCTGGCCTGCCTTCCTACTCTGCACCCAAACAGCGGACTCTCTTGCTGGGCAAACGTAGAGTGTGTTGGCTGTAGCGCACAGGATGCCTCTGACCTTTCTTGGTTTTCTTTCTTGCCGGGCAGATCTCCGAAGACCTGGGCAGTGGGAAGTTCTGCGTGGACGCTACTCAGGCCGGGGCCGGCAGCTGGCTCAAGTACATCCGCGTGGCGTGCTCCTGTGACGACCAGAACCTCACCATGTGTCAGATCAACGAGCAGGTGGGTCCGGGCGCGCACAGAGCCTCGGCCTTGGGGCCCTGGCACCGGGAGGGAGGGGAGTGGAGCCGCCGAGGTGAAGGGTTAGCCACATGTCTACCAAGCCCGTCCTGCAGCGGGGGGCTATCCGACACTCAGCCAGCGCTGAGTTTCCGGGAACCCAGCGACACCCCCGGATGCTCCATCAGAGCCTTTGCTCCGGGGCTGATGGGGCTTGAGGCTTATGGGAAGACACATGGCCGGGAGCGGGCGGGTCTGAAACTTCAGGGTCCACATTCCGACAAATGCCAGCCCCGTGAGAGAAGTAGAGAAGTAGAGAACCCTGTCCTTGAGAATCGTGTCTAGGTGGCTGTTAATCCAAGCTGCCCGGAAGGGTCCGCACTGGCTGTCTGGAAGGCTGAGGTGAGGCCCCAGCTGCCCAGAGCCGCCAAGAATAGCTGTGGCAGCCCAGCCAGCCCGCGGAGGGACTAGCCCTGTTTGGGCACAAAATCCTGGCCCTGCTGGGAGCCAACTGATATCTTTCCTGAGCTGCGTGGTCCCGACTTCAGCCCAGGCCCCACCAGGGCCAAGGGATGCTTTGGCTTCTGCTGCCAGCCCCCAAGAGGCCGAAGACCCCCCTCGGCACGCTGGACCCTTCCCACTGCTCCACGTCTGTGCCGGCCCGGGGCTGCAGGCATCCAGTATCAGGAACCAATCAGGACAGAAGATGCCGCGGGAGTTTCCACCACAAAGGAACCTTAGTCCTTTAACGTCTTTACTTACAACTTTGCAAGTGGCCCCCAGAGACCCTGCTCAGAGCCAGGCCCCTCAGGCCACGCTTTCACTGGGTCCCCAGGGTACGCCTTCCTCGAGATGCCTGGGGGCCCAGCCGCTTCCATCAGAGGCGTCTGCTTTCGCCTCTGTCTTGGGGTTTCGCGTGAGATTTCATTTGCAAAAAGGATTCCATTGCTTTAAAAAAGGTTTGTGGAGACCACATAACAGGGGGTGCAGCTTCGAGTCGCCAGTGCAAACCTCTAAAAGCCGTTTGAGGCTCTTCGACTTTAGAGAGACAGTTTTGCATAAAGAAATGCAGACAGCACACACCCAGGAGGCCCCGGGACCCGCGTGAGCTGCCGAGCACCCCGCCCTCATCTGCTCAGCCCCGTCCCCGGCCATGGGGCTCAGCCTTGACCGAGCAGCCCTCCCTCCACTGACACGATCTGGCGATGCTCCAATCCACCTCTGCTACTGAGAGGTCTACAGCTTCCGCTGAGAACCCAACATTTTGAAAAAAAGGGTTTTTTTAATTGCAAAATATATTGAGGAAATAAAGGAAAAGATAATCATAAAAATTAAAAAGAAAAGACACTGCCCCCTTCCAGATGAACGTGAAATGTGAGTGAAGGAGAATCAGGGTTAAGGCACGTGGGAAGATGGTCCTTCCGTTGTCTGTCTTTGCAAAGAACATGTGTCCTTGGTCGTGTGTCTGGGAGCCGAGGGGCAGGAAAAAGATACCAGGAGGCCGGGGCCAGGACTGCACTTTTGTGAGATGCAGCATAAAATAATGAAGGATCCAGATTTTTTGTTTAAGAAAGAAATGTTTGGTAGGTGCCTTTATGTGGCAAGCTTTTGAAAATGCAGAAAATGCAGCCGTAGCATCTTCTCAAAGAGAAGCCTGTCTTCCGACATCTTTGTTTTATTATTAATGTTTCAGGTTGGCTTTTATTTCAGCTCCACGCAGGGTCCAAATGGAATTAACTACTTGGCAGCAAACTCTTTCCTTCTTCAGGACCAGTGGACAGGAGTACCCTAGACTCATGGGTTCCCTTTCATTTAACCGCACTTTTATACCCCAGTGCTTTACCAAGCTCCATCCTACGTTCGGAACCATACCTGGCTCGAGTACTTAAACCCAACGTAACGTCAAAACTTCATCCTCGCCTGCTGATGCTTCTAGCAGCCTAAAGCTGGGGGATTTATGATCCCCATCTTAGTTCACAGGCTCGGAGAGGACTCTGGTGCCTATTTAAGCAAAAACAACAATGAAATGGCCTGGGGACTTCCCTGGTGGCGCAGTGGTTAAGAATCCGCCTGCTAGTGCAGGGAACACGGGTTCGAGTCCTGGTCCGGGAAGATCCCACATGCCGTGGAGCAACTAGGCCCGTGCGCCACAACTACTGAGCCCATGCTCTAGAGCCTGCGAGCCACAACAACTGAGCCCGCATGCCACAACTACTGAAGCCCGTGCGCCTAGAGCCCATGCTCCGCAACAAGGAAGCCGCCGCGATGAAGAGTAGCCCCCGTTCGCTGTAACTAGAGGAAGCCCGCGCGGAGCAACGAAGACCTGACGCAGCCAAAAATAAATAACAATAAATAAATCTATAAAAAAAATGAAACGGCCGGAAGCAGTAAAATTTCTCCACCCAGGGCCTTTCAAACCCTGCATCCTCCAAGGGAGAGAGGACCCTCTGCCCTGCCTCCTGGGACCATGGTGGGTGATTCCTGCTGGCACGGGGCAACCGGGATTCCCGTCAACGTCCCCATCTCCAAACTTAACGGCATGGCAGGGGCCTCCAAACACCAGGAAAACAGGAGCCAAGGGGTGTGTGGGGGGGGGCGGCCGCATCTCAGATCTCAAAGGAAGATGGGCAATTTGAGGGATGTATTTTCCTTTGAGAAATAACACAATTTTAAACTCTAGTAGTAATAGGAAAACTGCTCTGAAATACACACAGATTCTCAGTATTTGTTGGTTTGAATGAAGCGGATTTTAGAAATATAGTTTTGAAAGGAGGATGCTAGATTTCGAACTATTTTGTAGACAGTCTCTCAGAGCCTGACGTGCTCTCTCGGATGGCCACGCAGCCCAGCAGAAAGTCTTTCCTTCCATCCCCCAGTCCCGAGCGCTGGCAACTCAGCGTGCTGCAAAGCGACCGGCTTGACCCTGTGTAGAGCTGGAATAAAAACGTCCCTGAAATATTAATAATAAAACAAAGATTTTTGAAGACAGGCCTCTCTTTGAGAAGGAAACATTACACGATATTAATGGGGTTTCTCAGATTTCCATAATCCCAAGAGTTTCCACCCGCATTTCCTGCCACTTAGGGAACTCCCCCCCCCCTGCCGACGACACACACTCATACAAACACACAAACACACTTAAGTGAACAATTTCCCTTTCTCTCTCTCTGCTCCCCCCCCCCCCACACACACACACACCCCACCTCCTGCAACACAGCACAGACACAGGGAAGGAACCGGGTTGCAGATCTCAGATCCATAAAAGCGGCTTCTGGGAACAGTGTTTCCAGATGGTGTTCTGTAGAGAGGCGACTTCCGTCAGAAGAGCACTGACTTGAAGTTCGTAACCATGAGCCCCAGTGTCCAGAGGACAAAGGAGACCAGGCAGGAGAGGGTCTCTTAAAGAGAACATTCCAGAAGCCACAGCGGCCAGGGGATTTGAGGCAGCTCTGGACGGGCCCCCTGGATGGTCCCGAGTCCTCCGGAGAGACCCACGTGGGGCGGCGAGCTGAGGCCAGGGGGTCTCACACCCCTCAGCCCAGCACGGCCTTTGCCGGTGGCCAGACGGGCCGCGGGGACAGACGTACCCCCCATGCCCCGTGAGGTTCTGAGCGGCTGGCAGCCCTCCAGCTGCATCGTGGGCGCTCGGGGAGCCCAGGCACTGGGTATTGCAGCCCCCCCGGATGGCCTCCTTCCATCTGGTCGGGCCTCGTTCTCCCCGGAGCCGCTCAGGCCACTGACCACGTGCCCCCTGCCCAGCCGAGGGACTGCAGGGCCGTGCTCAGGGCCCCTCCCCCAGGTCCTCATCTGTGCCCCTCTTGGAGCCCTGTGGCTCCAAGCGGTCCCTGCCCCAGCGGGCCTCAGGGAGAGGTGACCGGCCCGTCACTCCTGCTTCCTGGGCACCAGCTTCAGCACAGCCTCAGCCCTCCTCTGTGCAGCTCTGGAGGGGCGAGCCCCAGGCAGCAAAGGCCAGGGGGCCATGAATGTCCCCCTGCACCCAGCGCATCACCTAAAGGTGACTTGTGGTTTGCTACTGCATAGAACCCACAGGCGGTCCTGAGGCCACACAAGCTTTAGGGCTGCCCAGGTGCTAGGAACGAAACACCCACAGCAGACAGCTGTGGCGGAACATGGCATCCTCTGGGATTTTTGGGGGGTGGTCAGACCGTAGCTGTAGAGCCTGGGGTGCTTTGATTTACTTTCCCAGCTTAGCAGGAAGAGAAGGCAAGGAGCCCACGGGAGGCTCGGTTCACGCTGGAGGCTCGACCGTTGCCCCAGCAGCCTCCAACCCCCACTTTTCTTTCTGGAAAACGTGAGACCCTCAGATCCCCCCTGCTGGTTCTTTCTCCCACGATTATGAGCAAACAAGTTGGTTTGAGATGTTTCAGAAGACACAGACAGGGTCTGTTCTTGGATTTGTTTTAATGGTAAGAAAGAAAACGAGAGCTTGGAAATAAAGTGCCCACCCGAGGAAGCAAAGGCAGGAGGAGGCCAGTGCGCGGCCCGGCTCCCTCTCCCGTTCCCACGTTGCCGCAGCAGGGCAAGGATGGCGGTGGCCGGGGCTCAGGTGGCCGGTGGGGCTGAAGATGGTACCACATGATGCCGGGGTCACACACACACGTGTTGGGGAGCGCGACTTGGGGGTCGGAGCCCCCAGCACACCTCGGAGGGGCTGCGAGGCCCTCGCTGCACCCCCACGGCCGGAGCTGGCCGGGCATGAGGAAAACCCACCACTGACAGCACCTTCCGAGGGCAAGTGAGGGGATCAGCCTGAGGAGAGGGGCTGAGTCTCCCCAAAGTGGAAGCAGACAAAGGCTAATCTCCTTCGCAGAGTGTGTTGAACAAAGGAATTTCATTAGCAGATGAGCCAGCGGATAGCCACGCAGCACCCCGTCTTTGAGAGCCAACACTTGTTTCTAATGAGAACCTGGTGTTCCCGGGCCAAAGCTCACGGCGTTTGCTTTTGCTTTCATTTCCGCTGCTCCGGTGTGGACCACCTCCCCTCCCCCACCGCCTACCCCCACGTCAGGGCGAGCGATCCGCCAGGGCTAGGATTTTCCACGACAGGCAGGCGACGTCCACCGCCCTGCTCTGCCCTGTTGCCGGACAGCCCATCACTCCCTCCACAGTTTCTTTTTAATTAAAAATCGTAAATGGATGGGCCGGTTTAAATGGTAGCTTCCAAACAATTAGATACAATTTTCCGTTTGAAAATGAGAAGGATGGGGAATTCATTTTAGCGCTTCTTAACCAATTTACAAAGGACTTAAAAAATACAGCAAATTTGTTTTGAGTCAGAAAGCTGTTGGATTTTACTCTTTGGAGCAAACTGACCCCCTTTGGGGCAAAGGGCAAGGCATCCATTCACGATCCTGGCTATCATCATTTACCAGAATTTATATTGTTTTCTTCTTAATTAAGTGGGATACTTCATTAGAAGAAGGCACTTAAGAATAATGAAGACAATCTAACTGTGACCAATAATTTATACTATATATATATATATATATACACATTAAAATGGAATCTAGGTACAAACTGTAAACTGTATACTATATATTTTTATGTTATATATAAATATAATTCATAGATATCAAATATAATTGTAACATCCAGGTACAAACTGTACAACTAAGAAGAGATAGAGAGAGATGTTTTTCAATGTTGAGCTGCTGGGAAGGTGGCAGAATATATAACAGCAAAAAGTAAAGGTTTAGGCACACGCTGCTTCAGCCACACTTGGGAAGAGAGGAAAGCGGCGAATCCCAAAGATGACAAGCTTTCTCCCCTCTCTCGGCCTAAGGAAAGAATTGTCTGCTCGTCCCTGGAGACTGCGGGTGGTGCCGAACGCACCCAGAGTGGCTGGCCATCCCCTTGCTCCTACCCGGCTCTGAAACAGCCAGGGAAAGGTTCCCACAGTGAAGGCAAAGGGAAATAAACACCTGCCCAGACCCTCGGCAGCTCCGAACGCTTGCTTCCCTGCTTCGTCCTGGAGCATCACCTGGGCTGTTCCTTAAACTCCAAATGCTCAACCCCTCCACCAGCCTCAGGACTCCAGTGTCCACCAACTTTCCCAGAGAGAGATGGTCCACGTTTGGGGACAGCAAGTAATGAAGAAACATGGTGACAATTCCAAAGGTCTTGAAGCAATGAGGCGGCGCTAGGACCCACCTCACCACTTTGGGGATCCTGAGAGATCAAAAATGCCCAGGGATACCCCTCAGACCAGCCTCCCCTCTCCGAAGGCAGACTGGCCACTGGGTGAATTTGCTTTTCATCAAGATCTTAGAGCGATGCAAATTCCCCTCGCTGTGTGCTTCTCTTTCGTGAAAAGCCCCTTGTGCACCACGCCGAAAGCCTTCACAAATTGAAGCACAAGTGAATTCTGAAATCCAGGATGGAGAGAGGTTTAATTTTTTTTTAAGATAAGCACTGTGAAAGAAATTTCACCTACTTTACTCAAATACGCCTTTAAAATTTCTCAAACTGGTCGGGGGTGGCGGGGGGGGGGGCAGCGGGGAAACATGGTCCAGTTCACTTATCACTTTCATGTTTTTTAAGAAAACCGTTTGCTCCAGGGAGGGGAGAGCACGGCTTTGGCCTGAATTCAGCCTACAGGCTGGAAGTCTGCAGTCTAGTCATTTCTACCCAGTGTAGATTGGACGGAGCTGTTCACCTATCCAAATTTTAAAATTCTAAGATTAAGGAGGAATAAAAATTGTGGAACGTAAGTCTTCACGTTTGAAAATAGTATCTATCCTTGTGAAACTGACTTGGTATTAAAAACAGAAACAAACTTAAGGAACTCTAAGGAGAAAATATCCCAAAGTGTCAGCCATCATCAATTTGAAATATTTCTTTGTCTTAAAGAATGTTGCTGGGGGAAGAGAAAATTATGTTCATTTTCTTAAAAGGCTGGGTCTCGCTGAATGTGGCCCGTAAGAAACCCAACTTTCCTCAGGCAGTTTCTCCGTCTTTTGCTGAGAACGTGGCCACTTATTTTTCCCAGCTCCCTTCACCTACAAGAAGCTGTCTCTTTGTATCTAGAGATTGTAAAAGGGCAAGAAACTAGGCCGGGTCAGGGTAAATACAGTTAGAATCCCGAGGCCCCCTTGCTGGTGTCGCCCGCCCGTGTTCAATCAGGTCTCGCTGTTCCAAAGAGAACTGAAATGCTGAACAAGGACTTAACTTGGGATCAGGTCTGTTTGGCATTGTTATTTTTTAAAGCCGTTTAGAGCAGACATTTATTGGCGCTAGTAAACTCAGCTGTTGCTGTGGGTTCCCCCCCCCCACGGCCCCCGCCCTCAGATCCTGAAACCAGAGAGAAAATTCCAGCTCTGCCTTGCTACACAGTCCAAGGACTGAGGCGAGTTTAAACAGTGTCAGGGCTGCTGCTGTTAGAGACAGGCCTGGGTACTCAGATGCCGACAAAGGCAGGTCTGCGCTGAGCCTGGGAACGAAAGGGCATCCGAGGCCAGGGCTCCTTCTTCCCTGGAGAACAGGCTTCTGTCTTCCCTCTTGTGCAAAGCCTTAGGACTCAGCCCGTCCGTGATGCCCACTTGGCCCTGGGGTCTGAGTATGACCCACGGAGGGGCATACAATGAAAGGCAGGTTATAAACCGACTTTAGGAATGTTTAAGGGGTTGCAATCATAATTTATTACGGGCCTCGAACGGAAGGGGCCTGCCGGTGCAGTCAATGCGCAATTTGTGATTGCGCCCTGTAAGCCAGGAGACTGCCCAGGCCTCAGTCCCACCTAAGCCCGGACTTTGTCCCGGGAAGGCACCCGACCCCGCAGACCAGGAACCGGGTCTTTCTCTGCGCGTCTGGCTGATAAGACCTTGGTGCCACTGCGAACGGGTCGTAAAAGCACTGGCGGCCTTCGTGTGGACCAGGGCGGCCCGCGCACCGGGCGCCCTTGGCAAAGGCGGACCGGCTGAGCTTGGGGAAGTTCGAGTGGTCTCCGGTTCGCCGCCGCGCCCCGTCCTCAAGGTGGAGGCAGGTCGGGGACGCCCACGCCCCCAGCCCCGCCCCAGGCTCTGCGATCAGCGCTAACAGCGCTTAATTCCGACTGCGGTTCAAAGTCGAGGCGGCCCCTGCTAGGTGCCCGGGCTGCCCCGAGGGTCCCAGGCCGGGGCGGGGGTGCCCACTGCGCACAAAACTGCATCCCACGGCCAGCGCGCTAGACCCTCCGGCGGCGACTGGGGAGGGTCGGTTCCCCCCGAGGCCAGGCGGCCTCCGAGGAGGTCGGAGCGGGGTGGGGCGTGGGAAGAGGGGGCAGGAGGTAGTGCAGCCCTCAGAGCTGGGAGGGGTGGGGGGGAGGGGACCCGGGCAGCCTCCCAGTGAGGGGTGGGCGGGGTTCTGGGGGTCCGAGGGCCCTCGGAGAGGTGGGGTGGGGTGGGGGTCCTGGAAGGCTGGGTGGCCCACAGAGGGGGTCGGAGGGGGAGGCGGAGGAGGGAGGCGGGCCGCGCCAGCCCCGGCAGCCCAGCTGGAGCACGAGCCCAGCATCCGGCCGCGGGAGGATGCGGCCGCCGCAGAGCCGGGACCGGGTCTGAGAGCACCGCCGGTCTCGCGCGTCCCTGGCGCTAGCGGGCTGGCGCGGGGTGGGGGGCGGAGCGGCCGGGAAAGATGCTGCGGGCGGGTCCACATTGCCCTCTAACGGGTCCACATTGCCCTCTAACGGGGACCCTCGAGAAGACACCGCGCCGCCGGGCCCGCCCCAGCCTGCGCGCGGGAACTCAGCGGCCCGCGGGCGCATTAAGCCTGCACTTGCTGGATGCGCTTACTCTCCGCAGCCGGGATGAAAGTGCGATTGTTCCCATGTATTAATAAAACCTGACTCACCTCCCCGGGATGGCTCAGGGGCTCCTCCGAGCTTTGTTGAAACGTGGGGTTCACTCTGGGTCCGATTTTAAAATACAGTGACTCGAGTCTGATTTTTTAAAACAATGATTCAGCCACTGTGTAATTTTTAGGTACAATAATACAAAACTGGGAGCTTAATAACAATTGATTTAATTACAGAAGGTAATATGGTACAGTTTCTAGTCTCCATTTTCAAAATCTCATCATTATTTTAGCGACGTGCCAGGGAATAGTTGCGAAATGAAATTCCTAACGAGCGCAGGGAAAGGAACTCTGCACAGTGGTAAGCCATCTGCGCACGCGCATACTCTTCCACTGGGTGCAGTTCCACAGTCCAAGTATTCGGCTGGGCGTTTGGGGACGCGGTGTGGCTCTGCTGTCCCTTTGAGAGCACATTGGTGTCATTCTGCAGTTAGTCGAGACTGGCTGTGAGGGCGTCCAAGCTGGACTTGGCCTGGGGAGAGGGGGGAAAGGGGGAAAGGGGCCCCACCAGAGATGAGGAAGCTCAGCCTTCCAGATGTTTCCCCAGGGCGGGACCCGGGGGCGGGGGGAGGAAGACCGGCAGGCCGGTGCCCAGCTCAGTCCCTGGGGCCACAATCAGGCCAGCTGCTTCTGGGAAGCCTGGCCTGACACCTAACCGCCATGTCCTCCATGGGGAGGGTGGTGCTGTGGGACCTCGGATGGAAATGGCCTGGAGAAGCCTCAGCCCCCAGGTCCCCCAGGGCAGAGGGGCTTCGTCTCGGGTCCTTCTCTGGCCCCCCGGCCAGTCCTGTGGCCGAGCTTTTGGGCTCCTGGAAGCTCCCTGGTTACTGGTATCTGAAGAAAGACCCAACCACCACGTGCCAGCATGCTAGGAAGTGGACTGGCCTGAGAGTAATGTACTCTGCTGCCTCCATTTAAGATGCAGGGCTCCTGCTGTCAGCCCTGCTCACGTGAGGAGTGGGTGCCCCCACGCAGGGGAGCTGTGTCCCTGGTCCCCAGGGAGGGAAGGGGCTCCCAGGTAGGGTCTGGCAAAGGCAAGGAAGGCCCCATCCTCTCCCAAAGCCCCCCCGGCTGTTGAAGCCTGGTCCCTGGGCTCCATCCCCGATGGTCCCTGTCATGCTGCCCTTCTGAGTCGCTGGGGTTCTCCAGATCGTGGCTGCCACCTCCCATGCAGACGGTGTTTTTTTCAGGGGACACCTTGGCAGGGTACGGGGCTGCTCGGAGTACTGAGGCTGGACGTCCCTCAGAGCTTGCTCCAGGCTGCAGACTCTACCCTGAGCCCCACCCGACCCATCTCTGTTTTCAGAGGTGTCCCCCATCTCAGACCGCCAACGGCCGCTGGCACCGAGCTTGCGGCAGGCACAGGTGGCATCCACACTCACCTGAGACTCACCCCTGCTGATCGGGCCTCCGTCTGTGTTCATAGTCACTTTCATAAACATCCAAATTCACTCTCGAGCCCCCTGAAGACCCCGCCCCGCCCCCAGACGGCAAAGGGTGTCTTACATACATACTGACAAGAGGAACCCGGGAATCAGTCCAGGCTCCACTCCTGATGAAAAGATCCACTTTTCCTAATATTTCCCTCTAGGACTCACCCTGCTTGGGAACTTTGGAGCTAATCCTCACCTATTTCCTTTTGCACCCCTTTTACCAATATCCAAAATCTGGGTCAAACAAGTTAAAAATAGACTCTAGTCCTTCTGCGTGTGTTCTGTCAAGTTCCAAAGGGGAACCTCTTAGCAGCAATTAGAAGGCAGGTCAAGTGGCCAGCGGGCCAGCCCCCCCAGGGAGCAGTGTCAGTGGCGTGCGGGCTGGGTGTGCGCGATGTGTCTTTTAAAGCAGCAAGGCCGCCAATGCTGACGCTTTCTCCCTGGTTTCTCCGTCATAGATTTATTATAAAGTCATTAAGGACATTGAGCCAGGAGAAGAGCTACTGGTCCACGTGAAAGAAGGCTCATACTCCCTGGGGACGGTGCCCCCCAGCCTGGATGGTAAGCCCCCACCCACAGGAGCAGAGGCCTGGAGCTCCCATCACTTCGGGCCACGTGACAGGGGCCGGGGGTCCCCCGGCTGCTGCCCAAGGCCCACCACCCGGACCCCAAATGAGAGAACCAGCCTCTTCCTAACAACTTCTCAACCTAAGCGCTTTGCTTTCTCCTTCCTTGGGTTACATGGGCCACACCCTGAATTCGAGACGACTTCAGACAGTGCGTGTGGATGGGTGTCCTGCCGCCTTACAGCTCTGCAGTGGTAGAGTCCTAGGTTACAGCTCTGCAGCGGTAGAGTCCTAGGTTACAGCTCTGCAGCGGTAGAGTCCTAGGTTACAGCTCTGTAGCGGTAGAGTCCTAGGTTACAGCTCTGTAGCGGTAGAGTCCTAGGTTACAGCTCTGCAGCGGTAGAGTCCTAGGTTACAGCTCTGCAGCGGTAGAGTCCTAGGTTACAGCTCTGTAGCGGTAGAGTCCTAGGTTACAGCTCTGCAGTGGTAGAGTCCTAGGCGATTTTTTTTTTAAACTGCATAATTAGTATTAGCAGCAGCAGCATTGCCTGTTCTCTACATGACTTAAAAACAAACAAAACCATTTTGCGGCTTGGAAACCTTTGCCTCCAGAGTCTGTGCCAGGGGAAAGTTTCGGTCTCATTTAAGAGAGGGCACTGATGCCATAAGTGTCTTTGAAAGTAACGCCCATCTGCAGTTAAAAGCAAAAAGTCCCAGAGACAGGTTAAGGGAAAGTTTATGTGGTGAGAGGGAAAATTTAGGGCTTCGGTGGGCTCCTTGGTGGTACGGTGGCCACTGAGCTCTTTCAGCGGGACTGCGGGAAGCGTCCCAAATGTCCTTTCCTCTCGGTTGGTCACTTGGCGTTTGTCCAGTAGACATACTTCCCTTCCTTGTTCATCCATGCTCAGGCACATCTCAGAGGACGCTTGAGAAAATCACAGTCTCGTATAAGCTCGGATTTCTGAAATCCAGATTTCTTTTCCTTCATCCACGTTGCTAAGCCTTGGGATTCTGGAATCGTTTTTAAGCCGCTGAGGAAAAGTCCGGTTGGAGGACGCTGCGTTGGCAGCGGAGTACCAGCTGGTCCGTTAACTCCCTAAGCGCAGCTGCTGAGTAGACCGTGTCTCTTCTTTGAATGAGACCCCAGCAATGAGCAGACAGGCAGCCTCTCCTTCTGGCCATCTCCGGAGCTCAGGATTCCATTCCTGCTAGAGAAAGGGGGGAGGTTGGTCTTTCCCTTCCTGTCTTTCTTCCCCTCCCCTCCAAACACTCCAGGGGTTAATGATTAATGCCACTTACTGCAAGTTTCTCTAAGGAACTGCTCCAATGTCATGGCCCGGGGGTGCGCTTGGCTGGGCTAGGGAGCTGGGCGTTGGAATTAGCAGGAAGCAGAGCGACCTTTGTGGTCCCGAGTGTGGCCCACCTTTGTGGGGCAGCACTGTGTGCCCGTGAGTTGTTCCAAAGGCTATCTCCACAGAAGGACAATTCTGCAAGACGGCCCTACGCATGCTCTCCTCTAGACTTTGGTTTTAATTAGGCCATGGAGAAAAGAATGGCTGAGCTCTGGGTAGCAGAGGGGTGGTCTCACTTTACTTAAAATAATTGTTGAAAAGACCTGTGAATCTTACCTAATGCACAAGAAGGCAGAGAGATAAATCTGCCTAACCCAAGGAGTGCGGCCGGTGGTGGGGTTTCGTTTGTATGATGACATGTCTTTCTTCCAAAAGGTTTTAAAAACCTTGATTCCTGTCCCCCTTCCAACGCCCGATCTTCAATAACCTGGGTCTACATTTTCCTAATAATTTACCAGACGTTTGTGGGCTAACTGCTTTCGGCACATAATAGTCCCACATCAAATATTTGACTCTCTATACCCTTTGCTGTCAAGATCACTCCTTCACTTCTCAACAGTCCCCCCCGCACCCCCCTGCACCCCCCTGCACCCAGTTAACTCTGAATCACACAGAAAGAGAATGTAAAAATGTTCCTGACTAAGATAATTATCATAAAAAATCTTTTATCCCAGCCCCAGCTAAATGCAGCGGCCCCTTATCGCGGCAGGAATTTGGAGTGTGCTCTTGAGGGCTTTTGAGCCTCCAGGCTGGTAGCTTAGCATGCAGATGCCACATAATTGTGTCCCCCTGGGCTCCCTGAAGCCATTAGGCACTGATGTATTTTCCTGCTACATTCCTGCTTTGCCTTGAAAAGTTGCTGATAGAACTTCAGATAGACGTGAGGCTGAGACTTGACAAACAGAACATGAGGCCGCCATGGCCTTGGTTTACTTTGGTTTGGGTAGAAGACAGAGCTTCAGCCCCGGTCCACGGCCTCCCCAGATTTAGATGAAGAGACTTCAGTTCTGAATCACAGTTCTGCGTGCTCTTGTTGGGGGCAGGGGCTCTGCCAGGACAACGTCCAGGTATCATGGAAGAAATGGGGGTGGGGGCCGCTTTGCCAGTTCGCTGGGGGAAACAGCCCCAGTCCTGCAGACCTGGGACTGGCAATGCTCTTTCAAAGCTGCCCCTTTGTAAAGAAATTCAGTTCCCATTTACCTACAAGTGATTCAGAGCCGAGGGAAGCCACTTTCAGATTCATTAGTTCCAGGGACTTCTTATTTTGTTTTTACTCTTTCAATGGAGAGGGGAAAGATTTCTCTTTCAGGAGAACTTCTTGCCCTTGGGAGAAAATAAAGAAAATCATTTCCTTTCAAATATGCCTTTCTTTTGAGAAAGGCTCAAATTTATTAACTTTTCCCCCCTCTCCAAAAAAGATCAAGAGGCTGCATTGTATTGGGTATAAAGCATGAGACAGGCATAATATAACATAATACAGCAATACAACACAATAAACATAATGGAACCCGAGTGTAACATACTCTAGTATTTCTTTAAAATGGAGTTGCTTATGCTGGGAAAGTGAAAACCACGTGGACTGGGCACATCCTTCTTGCCCCGTCCAGCTTGCCCTGGGTGTGTACTCAATGTCAACTTTACCTGCGTGGAAGTCGTTGGGACACCTGTGCACACCATGGCACAGGTGAGCGAGACTTGGACGTGTCCTGTCCTCGGCTCTGTCCTTGGACAGGAGCAAACTTGGGCTGGTGATGGGATGAGGGCAATGGAGGAGAGGGTGCCCTCCACGGCTGGTTCCACTGCCTCCAGGACGCCCTCAAATGCCTTCAGAGTGAGAAACAGGCTGAATTTTCATTGTAAATCCAAAGTCCAGATCCAAACTGGAAACATAAGTTGGTCAGTGCTATGGATGGGCGGGGCTATGGATGGGTGGGGCTATGGGTGGGCGGGGCTATGGGTGGGTGGGGCTATGAACGGGCGGGGCTGGCCCTTCTTCTTGTCTTTGTTTGCAAATTTCAACTTTGGTGACTGTTCTTAGGTGGGTCCAGAAAGAGTAAGATACAAACTGGCATTTCTAACTTCATCTTGATGCTGGTGGGAGGGGGCCCCCCTCAGCCTCATTCCGGCCCAGGAAGTCCGAACAAGCCCACGAGAGCTTTTTGTGGGGTCTATGCATCCGGTTCTGTTCTAAAATGGTGTTCTTGGTACTCAGACCCAGTGGAAAGGAATCCATGTTCCTAAGGACAGGGAAGGCCTGCGGGGGCGGGTGGATGACAGCGCGTGCCCACACGCACGCCACATGGGTGCCTTTCTTATACCCTCAGCGGGAAGCTGGGACTCAACCGCCTGCCCCGGGCACCCAGCAGAGCGACGGCTCCACGAACACAGCTCTGCCACCTCCCCTCTAGGTGCCCCGGGGGGAGCCAGGCAGCCTCCCCCGGCCTCCTCCATTTACCAGTGACAAAGCATGCGGACTGATGCGGAGCTCGGGGGAGGGGACACCGTATAAAGTTCCCGGGGTGGAGCCTGCCACGTGGAGGGTCCCCGCCTCCACGTCACAGCGGCCATTTCCCTGAAAGCAGCGTTCAGGCTCCCTGCTGTTTTAGAGGCAGCGTCTTGCAGACTTGCCAGGTGACTAGTTTGTGATGTGCGTCCTCCTTTCCCACCGGCCCCCTCTCGGGACTGTGTTTGGGGCTCCACCCCAGCACCCGGGGACCGGCCTGGGGCCTCAGTGGGCCTCGTTTTAGAATCTTTTCTGACTTAGCCCACCGCCTCCTAGTCCTTCTGCCCAGTGGGGCTGCCCGCTGGTGGGGACGCCGGGGTCCTGCTGGCCTTGTGTTCGCAAACGCTGGCTCGAGGGTCACTGGCGCGGCCGCCCTCCGTCCTGGGCTTCTGTGGTTGCAGAGGACCGGCTGGCCCTCTTGCCTCCTTCCAGTCTGTTCTGTGGCTCAGCACGTGTCAGGGGCAGGTCCAGGGACGGCCTTTCTGGGATACTGGGTGGGGGCAGAGCCTTCTAAGCCCTGAGTTCAGCTCAGGTCCCCCCGCCCAGAGCAGGGCTGGGGGTTGTAACTGGGCTCCCCAGACTCTGAGCACGAGCTGGCTTTTCCCCTCCTTGTTCCAGCACTTTCTTGACCGCAGCCTCCTGTCGGCGAGCAGGCCAGGCCGCTGGGACTCGGCTATGTCTGACCAGCGCTGGGCCCGCCTGGCCTGCCCCCCCACACACGCGTCCCCTGGGCTCCTCTCCTCCCCGCAGCTCTCCCCTGTCACCCAGGGAAGGTGACAGCTGCCTCTGTGTGTGTCCAAGGGCTTCATCCAAGGCCCGGGGGCATCTCAGAGATGGATCCCACAGGAGTGTCCCCCTTGGGCGTGGGGGGCTCTGGGTGCCCACCAGTGGGGGCACCGGGTGTGGCCAGACGCCGGGAGCGGTACCTTCGCCCTCAGGCTCAGGGAAGCTTCCAGTCTCGAGGAGTCCTCCCCTACCCCCGCCCTCCCCCAGGCCACAGGTCCAGGTTGCAGAGCTGCCCCCTGTCCTGAGACGTGGGTGGTGGTCCTTCTGCCTGCCCCCATCTCCCCCACCTCCCTGGCTTCTGCACCCCTGAGGGTCAGGCCCTTTTAGTCAGCATCCAGCCCAAGGTTACGGCTTTGCCCACTGCCAGGCCCAGAGGTCCTTGTTCACGTGCGCACACACACACACTCACACTCGTGCAAAAATGCACACATACCCACCCAGGTTCACACAAACACACTAACTCATGCGCACAAGTACAATCACATTCACACACAAACCCATGCACACATATTCACACACACATGTACAGGCACACAAGTGCACATTCGCACACAGATGTGCACGCACTCACGTATACACATGCACACCCAGCACACTTAACACATGGTCAATCATGCAAACGAATTCGTATACTTAATATGCGTGTGCGCACATAACACACATGCGTGCACAGAGACATCCATTCACGTGCGGCAAGTAATCACACACAGGAACACACAAACGTGCACAAATGCAGATGTGCCCCCTCAGGCACACTTGCATGCACCTGCGCACAAGTGTGCAGATATACGGACACACACATTTTTCACACCTGTGGCGGCGACAGAAACACATGCACACGTGCACAGGAATACATATGACACCAGCACAAACATGAGTGCAGATGCACGAACATGCCTGCACATCCACGCGAAGGTGTCCTCATAAGGAGGCAGACGTGCTCAGATATTCACCGACATGCACACCTGTGCGCACACACAGCTGCACACCCGTGCACAAGGAGCGCACACGCGTTCACACAGCCACTCGGCAGCACACCTTTCGATTCATTTGTGCTGGAGCTTTTCGTGCAGGTTCTCTGTTCAGACCTGCGGGGAACACGAGGTGGTCCTCGGCGGGGAGGGGGACCCCTGCTGCAGGGAAAAGCTGTGCCGGGGCAGCCACGGGCTGGGGATGGGCCCGGAGGTCCTTCCCTGGGGACTCACACTCTGAGCTGTTTGGCTTGGCAGGGTCCTCAGGATGCTGCCTCGTAAACTTCATAGTAGCCGCCTCCCTTTTATTTGTTTGACCTTGACGACAATCGTTTATGATACGCTTTGGAGCCGTGCCGTCTCTCTTCTGATTCATACACAAAGCGCTTGGCCAGCCTTCCTTCTCTGCTCCCGAGGCGCGGGGAGGGGCCCAGCGCTTCTCCGTGTTTCTTGTGGGGCCGACGCAGGTCCCTCCCGTCTCCGTGTCCCCCGCCCCGGGGCAGCCCCTCCCAGGTCCAGCAGGAGGGCGGGGAGGATGCGGGCGGGAGGGGGCACAGCCGGTGAGGGAGGCACCCCCTGCAGCCCCGGGCCTGGGGCGGGCCTGGGGCAGGTCCAGGGCCGCCCGTCCACCGCCCACCCTCTCTCCCTCGCAGAGGACCCCACGTTCCGCTGCGACGCGTGTGACGAACTCTTCCCGTCCAAGCTGGACCTGCGGCGCCACAAGAAGTACGCGTGCAGCTCGGTGGGGGCCGTGCTCTACGAGGGCCTGGCCGACGAGCTCAAGCCCGAGGGCCTGGGCGGCGGGGGCACCGACGGGCAGGCCCACGAGTGCAAGGACTGCGAGCGGATGTTCCCCACCAAGTACAGGTGCCGCCCCGCCCCGCCCCGGCCCTGCCCCGCCCCGCCCCGCCCCCAGGAGCCAGTCAAGGACGGCAGGGTCGGCAGGCCCTGGGGGCACAGAGGAAGCCCTGAGAAGGGCAGAGGTCACCCCTGACCCCTCAGGCCTGCCCAGGCTGACAGGCCCAAAGCTCCAAGGACAGGTGGAGACATACCTCAGGGGCAGGTACCCTGGCCAGCTCATCCGCCCCTGGGGACAGAGCAGGCCCGCCAGCTGGTGGTTGGAGGCCGCCGGTGGTCACTGTTCTGACCATAAAGGCCAGGCCCCGGGTCAGAGCCCCCCCTCCACGAAGGAGCCGCAAGTCACCAGGTCGAGCCACCCACCACTGGCCCCACCATCCTGGGGTCAGGGCCGAGTTGTGGAGACAGACAGGGGTGAGGCCCCAGGGCCACTTCCGTGGTGAGGTCCAGGACCAGGCTGCGGGATGCGGCCCAGGGGCTTCCTGGAGCGCCTGGCCCTTGGACACACTTCTCAGACAGTGGGCAGGAGTAGGAAAGGGCCCCCAGGGGTCCCCTCACCCCCACCCCAGGCTCCAGCCTCTGCTTCCCCTGGGGCCCCCCACCTGTCCCGGAGACTTCACAGACGTGGGCACAGATGCCAGGCCAGCTGTGTGATGGCCGGACGTGGCCTCCCTAGCCCCTGGGAGCAGAGCCCCGGGGACCCATGTGGGGAGAAGCAGGCCGGGCAGTCCCAGTGTTCCAGGGACCAGTGAAGACCTTCCCAATGTGCGCCCCTCCTCTGCCTCTGAGAATATCCTCCAGGGCAGCCCTGCAAAGTCAGAGTAAAACCCTATCAGGTCACTAACTGGCTGTGGGATTGCGGAGAATTGGATGCCAGTCCTGTCACAGCCCCCTGGGGACGGGAAATCCTCCACCCTGAACGGATGACTGAGAAAATAAGAGTTTGGGCAAATCCCGACTGAGGCCCTTGGCGGTAAGCGCCGCTCAAGAGGGTCCGTGTTTTCTTTACATAAACACATAAATCACAATTAACAACAGGGGAAAAGCTACAATCTGCCGGGTGCTCGAGAACCAGGCGTTTCTGATCTAAATGGATGGCTGGGCCCCGTAATTAACGGGCCATGATGTATTGCTGCCTTGTTCATGAAGATTAACGGTCATACCTGGGACAGGAGGAGAAGCAGGACGTCCCCCGAGAGGAGGGGGCTCCAAGCTGCTGGTTCGTCCAAGTGCAGCCGCCCCCGCCCAGCAGCTGTGCCCGCCCCGCCTATCACATCTCCTTTGGAGAACGCCGGCCCTCACTCCCTGCTGACCTCCATGGTGTGTGCATGGCGGGCAGCCTCTCAGCGAGCAACCCCAGGTCACTCAGAGGGGTGGCCTTGGGTCTCCTGGGCCTCGTCCCCACTCTGGGGCTCGTGGCAGTGTTGGAAGTCTCCAGACCCCGTTTTTCTTAGGCCCAGGGTTAGCGTCAAGGTGAAAGTTGTTTTGAGCTGGGACCCCGCCTGCCGCTGGGTGCCTCGGGGGTGGTCTTGGGTGAGGGCCCGAGCTCTGTCCACGCACTGGCTTCCCCCCCATCCCACGTGGGAAGGCCATGCCTTCCCGTCCATCCCCTTTTGCCCTGTCCAGGGGGGAGATAGACAGACCAGCTGCCAGACGTCACTCTGCCCTCTGAGCAGGAGACAGTGGCAGGGGCTCCAAGGGGCTGCCGGGAGCAGGCCGTGCCGGGCTGGGGCCCTTCCCTCCCGGGCAGCGGGCAGGGGGGGGACCCACAGTGACCCCCGTCCACTGTGCGCAGCTTGGAGCAGCACATGATCGTCCACACAGAGGAGCGAGAATACAAGTGTGACCAGTGTCCCAAGGCCTTCAACTGGAAGTCCAACCTCATCCGCCACCAGATGTCCCACGACAGTGGCAAGCGCTTCGAATGTGAAAACTGTGTGAAGGTAACATGGTTGCGAGCCCGGCCCCGGCCCCACTGTCGAGATGCAGGTGACGGGCCCCTGAGTCGTTCGGGGAAGAGAGGAAGTGGGCTGGGTAGCACAGCGGGGGAGGGCCCGGGGCCAGACCTGGGTCCTCTCAGGGTTCCTGCCAACGTGGCAGGACAGGCTGTCATGGGTCAAAGTACTGGAGCTTAAGAACGCTTCTGAGCTCCTGTCTCAAGCATCTTCAGGGTGACAGTTCTCTCGAGAATTATCGTTGAAGAAACACAGTCAAGGGAGGCCTGACGGCTCACTGAAAGCCGTGCAGGGGGTCACCGCTGCAGCAGAGACCCGCTGGGCCAGGCTCAGTGCAGGGGCAGAGCAGCCAGGGAGACCCCCATCCCGTGGCCAGACCCAGGCCCGCAGGGGAGCAACCAACAGGTGGGGAGTAACTCGCCGGTGTTTGTGTCCCCAGGTGTTCACGGACCCCAGCAACCTGCAGCGGCACATCCGCTCCCAGCACGTGGGCGCCCGGGCCCACGCCTGCCCCGACTGCGGGAAGACGTTCGCCACGTCCTCGGGCCTCAAGCAGCACAAACACATCCACAGCACCGTCAAACCTTTCATATGTGAGTGCCCCAGCCTGGGCTTCCAGCCGTGAGGTGGGGGCGCTTGGGGGTCAGGCCAAGGCTTGAAAACCCCAGGCTCTTCCCCGCCCGCGGGACCCCGTCTGTCCAGAAAACACTCGCGGCAGCTGCTGACACCTCTGCCGCGAGAAGCCCAGGCCTGGCTGCCCTCCTTGCTTCCTCCCCCTTGCTCGCCCCTCCAGTGGCCAGAGGTGGGCAGTGGGTGGTGAGGAAATCCACTTCCCCTCCTCTTCCCCGCACGCACGTGCTGCCCTGAGCTCCAGCAGGTATATGATGGTCCCACTGCTGCCCCCCAGGCTCTGCTGTTCACCCCCCAGCAGCCTTTGGGGAGCGCGGGCTGTGTGCCTGCCCTGACCCGGGCAGCCGGGGCCGGCTGTAAATAACTGGACCCCTGTCCTCATGGAGCTCTACCTGCCGGTGGAGAAGACAGAGGCTAAGCCACCCAGATCATAACAGCACCCGTGACAGGCACATCGGGGGTGGGGGGCGGGAGTGCAGGGTCAGGAGGCTCTCCAGGTGTCCAGGTGGGTGCTGTCCTGGCCACGTGCTGGGAGGTCAGGACGGTCTGTTGGGCGAGAGGCGTCCTAGCAGAGGGCTGGAGGAGGCGTGGGGGTGAGCCAAGGGGGTGCCTGGGGAGAGGGCTCGCGACAGGGGGCTGTGAGCACAGAGGCCTTGAGGTTGGGGTGCGTTTGGGGAGAGAGGGGCCAGAGGTCACAGGGGTTGGGCCTGGGGCTCTGGTGGGCCACCGCGGGGGTGTGACCGCGGTCCTCGGAGTTTGGAAGATACTGAAGGTTCTTCTCTGCCTGGCATTGTGCCAAGTCTCATTTCACACGAGGTTTTGCTGAGTCACGGTTCATGCCCACACAGCACTGACTCGTCATTCACACCAGCGTCGCGCTGACTCGTCGTCCACACGAGACTGTGCTGAGCCGTCATTTCACACACATGACCTCACAGCATCCTTCCAAAATCTTACGGAGCAGGGGCCACACTATGTCCAACTGAAGGGAACTGACAGAGGAGGAAACGCGTGGAAACGTTAAGTGACCAGGCCCTCAAGGCTCGACGGCAGAGCCCGGATTCCAGCTCAAGAGGCCTGGCTCCTGAGCCCAGACTGGGCAGCCTGGGGCCTCTCGGGCTCCAGCACATCATTGTGTGTCAGGGGTGACTCTGGGAGCTGGAAGACTGGGCTCTGGGTGTTTTCACCAACTTGGGGCTTGTACAGGGCTGACTCCTGCCCCAGAGAGGCCATGCTGACTGGCTTCTCGGACCTTTGTTGAATAGCTGAGTCTGGGCCCCCCTCCTGCCCACTGCCTCGAGCCCAAACTTCCAGCTGTCCTGCTAGAGGTGACTGAGCCCCCGGCCTGCCTGGGTCACCTGCTCCCCTGGTCCAGGAAGCAGAGGGAGAGAGCGCTCTGCCTGGTGGCCACCTCACTGGGGCCATCTTCCTCTTCCTCACCACCCCTTTCACCTGCAGACCCTGGAAAGAGCATCCAAGTCTCGATGGGAGCAGGGCCCATTCCCTCTGGGAGGGGCCAGGAAGGAGTGAGCTGGGTGGGAGTAGAGGCTGGGGGCCGGGGCTTTGGGCCTGGTGCATATCCTGCTTCCAGGATGAGCGTCCCAGCAAGTCCCTCTGTGGGAGGAAGCGCACGTGAGTGCATCTATCGTAGGTTTCTAAGCTTTTCAGCAAAGCTTGGAGAGGAGACTTGCACACGGGCTTACAAGTCACTTCTTCTCTGCGCGCGCAAATGGGCTTGTGAAGTCTTGTTGGATTGTAGTCACAGCGGAAGTTCTGGGAACCTCAGCAGTCAGGCACCATTTCCGCTGCCTGCACGGACTCTGTGCAGATGGGGAGGACACGGGCAGCCTGGACGGGCCCCACCGGCTATCAGCAGCCCTCCGCCTCTCGTCTGTGCCCCGTGCCCACCTTGGGCCTTGGCTTTTGGCCAAGGGGGTAAAGCGAAAGAGAAAACCCCAGACTTGGCCAGGTGCCACGTATGAGAGGGAGATGCAAACGTTAGAAGTTAGCTTAGACGTGGACGTCAGCCTGCGCGTCCTCTCGACCAGGGCAGAGCATCCTTTGGCCCACGGTTAAGGGGGTCAGGTTTGGAAAGGAAGCTGCGAACAAATGAGCAGAGGGTAAATGATACAGCGCTTCTGAGAAAAGATGGGCCACAGGGGGAGCAAGGGCTCACGGCGGCCGGTCACTCGTGCACAGACTCCATCCCCCGCTGGGCGGCCCCTGGGCGCCCACACACAACACACATGATGGACACCAAAACCTGCCCCAAGTCCCAGCCTCACTGACCACACAGCCCAAGGCAGCATAATCTCCCGGTGGGGTGTCTTGCATCGGGAAACTCAAGTGTGAGGGGTCGGGGCGAGGGTGTATCCGTGCACACAGGCAGACAGGCTCCTGTGGGCACTTTTTAGAAAGGACCTTCTTAGGCGTGAGTATGTACATGTGCATGTGTGTGCATGTGTGTGTGTGTGTGTGCATCCCTGCACATACCCTACAGGAGAAGAAACTGCTGATCAGAATAAGTACTGGCCAGGGCCCCTCTGCATCCCAGCAGGGCCTGGGGCACCATCCACCAGGCGCTGGTCCCACGTCCAGTTCACTGTGGGCTGCCCAGGCCTTTCCCAGCCCCTGCAGGCAGCCACCTCCCAACACCGGCTCCAAGCCAGCGGTCAGCCATCCCAGGGCCAGGACCTGCCTCTCCAAGGACCTCAGTCTCCCAGAGGCCTCTCTGGAGCCCCAGCATCTCTGCAGGATCCCTTTATCGTGTGAGTGGGTGGGTAGGAAGCAAGGGTCCCAGGCTCCCTGTGCCCAAGCATGGCCACTGGCCCCAGGGGCCCCTCCTGAGAGCTGCCTTGGGTGGGAGCCTGCTCAAGGCCAGTTTCCAAGCTCAGGATGGCAGCAGCCACTAACGAGGTGCCACAGAGGCCTGCTGTGGGGGGCAGAGGGTGTCACAGAGCCTCTTCGGGGGCCGGGGATACAGCAAGGTATCACTGGTCTGGCCAGGCGCCCTGAGCTGGGCAGCGGCCTTTCTCCCCCTAGGGCTGGCAGAGGCCTGTGGGTATTTATAGACCATCTGTGGCACAGCCTCTCTGCACCAGCCGCCTCCCAAAATGGGCAGATTTCATCAAATGGGGCAGTGCTCTTCTCCGTCAGCCTTGAAAACGTCCCGCCAAGCCAGACGACCAGGAAGGCAGAGCCGTTAATATAAATAGATATTGTGATTAAGGGACAGGATCACCTGAGGGCCAGCGCGCCCAGCTAGAATCGCGCGACATCAGGCAGTGGAGTGTGCGGTGAGCAAGAAATGCATGGAAATCATTGTTTCCACTGGGGCTGCATTTAAGGAGCAAATGGTCCTGCAGAGAGAGACACACACAGCGTGCGTGCGTGTGTGTGTGCGTGCATGTGTGCACACGCGTGTGTGCATGTGCATGTGTGCGCGCGTGTGTGTGCATACGCGTGTGTGTGTGTGTGTGTGTGTTCATTCCTCCCTTGCTGGTTAGAAAAACAAGAGCAGAAAGAAAAACTGGCAGTTGGCCGACACTCAGCTCACAGGCCTTTGGGAAAATGGCCGAGACTGGGTCCCCAGGGCCTCTGGGTCCTGGCGTTTGACCTCGGCCGCCACCACCCTCTCCTGTTAAGGGCAGAGGCTGGCGTCGCAACCAGAGCTGGTGCGGCCTCTCCATCCCAGTTTGGAGAGTTTTCGATTTTCTCAAACGTGGAACTAGCCCTCTCCACGTGGCTCCCCTCCCATCTCCACCTTTAGGCCCCCCCCAGACGGTGACCTCACACAGCCAGGACCCGTGCTCCCAAACCCAGCCTCCAGGACTAGGAGCCCCAAGGGGCCGGTCCCTCCTGAGGCCTTCCCGTCCTGGGTGCAGGTCACAGGTCCTGGGACAGAAAGAGGGCAGAAAGCTGAGAGCATTTTAAACTTTACAAGGTGGGAGACCTAGCCCGGGGGTGGGTGTTTCCCTCGCCCTGGCTGGAGCAGCGCAGCTGACACGGCAGGGAGGGTGGGTGGGTGTTCTGGGCGGCTGGTGCAGCTGCAGACGTGATGGCGTGCCACGACTTTGTCTCTGGGAACGATTCTGAAGGCCTTGGCACCACATGGCAAACTCATGGGGGTGGGAGGGCACAGAGAGCGGCAGGGCCCCTTTCTCCAGCGGAGGAGGTCGAGGCAGCTGGAGACCTACCCAGGCTGGCCCAGGATCCCCGGGAAGGCACGGGAATGTCCTTGCCAATCTGTGCTGGCCACCAGAGGCCAGTCCCAGGTCGGGTGCACGCGCATCTGTACGTATGCGTGCGCACGCGCGTGCAAGCACACAGGTATGACGTACACACCTGAAGTATGATGTACACACGTGTGTGAACGTGTCCACGGACACGTGTCCACACATGCATCACACATACACATGTGGGCACATATGCAGGTACTCACACACAGTGACGCATATGCCCGCACACGCACACACACACACACACAGACGCTCACGTACCTAAGCACACGCTGCTCCTGGTCACCGAGGCCAGAGCGCCCCGGTCCTCCACCCCCGGGACCCTGCAGCGCAGGGTTTCCATCATTTCATAGCTGCCGGTCTTCGCTTCTGCTGACGTTTCAGGTGAGGTCTGCCACAAGTCCTACACGCAGTTCTCCAACCTGTGCCGCCACAAGCGCATGCACGCCGACTGCCGTACGCAGATCAAGTGCAAGGACTGCGGGCAGATGTTCAGCACTACCTCTTCCCTCAACAAGCACCGGCGCTTCTGCGAGGGCAAGAACCATTACACGCCGGGCAGCATCTTCGCTCCGGGCCTGCCCCTGACCCCCAGCCCCATGATGGACAAGGCCAAGCCACCCCCCAGCCTCAACCACGCCAGCCTGGGCTTCAACGAGTACTTCCCCTCCAGGCCGCACCCGGGGAGCCTGCCCTTCTCGGCGGCGCCCCCCGCCTTCCCCGCGCTCACGCCCGGCTTCCCGGGCGTCTTCCCTCCGTCCCTGTACCCCCGGCCGCCCCTGCTACCTCCCATGCCGCTGCTCAAGAGCCCCCGGAACCACACGCAGGACGCCAAGCTCCCCAGCCCCATGGGCAACCCGGCCCTGCCCCTCGTCTCCGCCATCGGCAGCAGTGGGCAGGGCTCCACGGCGGCCGCGGGGCCTGAGGAGAAGCCAGAGAGCCGCCTGGAGGACGCATATGCCGCCAAGCTCAAGCCCCGGGGCAGCGACCTGTCCGACGGCAGCGACTTCGAGGATATCAACACCACCACCGGGACTGACCTGGACACAACCACGGGCACGGGCTCCGACCTGGACAGCGACGTGGACAGCGATCGCGACAAGACCACGGACAGGGGCAAGGCGGCCGAGGGCAAGCGCGAGCTCGGGGGCGGCGCGGCGGCACCCGGCGCCCCGGAGAGCACAGGCGAGGTGCCCGTCTTCTACTCCCAGCACTTCTTCCCACCGCCCGAGGAGCAGCTGCTGACAGCGTCGGGCGCCGCGGGCGACTCCATCAGGGCCATCGCGTCCATCGCTGAGAAGTACTTCGGGCCCGGCTTCGTGGGCGCGCAGGAGAAGAAGCTGGGCGCGCTGCCCTACCACTCCGTGTTCCCCTTCCAGCTCCTGCCCAACCTCCCCCACTCCCTGTACCCCTTCACAGACCGCGCCCTCGCGCACAGCCTGCTGGTCAAGGCCGAGCCAAAGTCGCCCCGGGACGCCCTCAAGGCCGCTGGCCCCAGCGCCGAGTCACCCTTCGACCTCACCACCAAACCCAAAGAGGCCAAGCCCGTCCTGCCGGCGCCCAAGGTGCCCCCGGCCCCGGCATCCAGCGAGGAGCAGCCGCTGGACCTGAGCATCGGCAGCCGCGTGCGCGCCAGCCAGAACGGAGGGACCCGGGAGCCGCGCAAGAACCACGTGTACGGCGAGCGCAGGCTGGGGGCCGGGGAGGGGCCGCCCAAGGCGTGCCCGGCGCAGCTGCCCCAGCAGCCGTCCCTGCACTACGCCAGGCCGTCGCCCTTCTTCATGGACCCCATCTACAGGTATTAACATGCCCTGCCCTCACCCGCTCTCCAGAGGGGCCGCCACCCAGGTGGGCCGCCAGGCGGGTGCGGCGGCGGGAGGGGACACTCTCGCCTGCCCCTCAGGCTTCGTCCCTCTGCCTTTGCGGCGTCAACAGGCACCTCGGCTCTGGGGTGTCCGTGCCACTTGGGGCCCATGCCCGGCTCGGCCCTTTCCTGGGGTGGGCAGCTGGTGGGGTCTCCTGGGCACCCCTGGCTCCCTCTCGCTGACAGGCGCTGGGGGACCCCTGCCGTCCTCTCTCGAGCCCTTACCTCCCCCCACCCCCCCACCCACCCTCCCCACCCCACCCACCCCCACCCCTCCCCGGCAGCCTGCCCTCAGACTCCGCCCCAGACATGCACCCGCTGGAGGCTCCAGCCACCTTCTCTGCACAGACTCTGCCCACGACACTCCTGGCTCTTCCCTCCGCTTCAGCGTCCCTGCTTCCCTATGGCTGCTCCACAGCTGGGGCTTCTGGTGGCCCAGGGGAGACCAGAGGACGAGCTGCTGGTTCCCAGCGGGAGGAGGGGGAGGAAGGAAGGAGGAAGCTTTGGAAGTTTTGCCAAAAAGCAGTGTCCCATTCCTCTGGCACCTTCCCAGCGAGGGGCCAATTGAATCCCCCTCCCCGGCTTCTGGGCACGGTTTGGTCAGGCGGGTTTGTTAGGTGAGAGGGGTCTGACCCCCCACCACACGTGTCCTGGGGTTGCTGGGCGGGCTGAGCCCTGAGGAGGGGGCTGTGCCCATGGACGGGCCTGGGAGGGGGCCTGGAGGGGCAGGCAGGCAGGCGTGTTGGCTCAGCCCCGATACAGGCCCACGGCTCTGTGTGGGAGGCGCCCGCGTGCACACACGTAAGCGTGTCCCCACGGGCATTCAGGGAGCATGTGGCCGCCTTGAGGGCTTGCGTGCCTGCTATTCCCCAGGGGCCAGGCAGGGCCTGGGGATGGGTGTGCAGGTGAGGTCACCTCTGCTGAAGGTGCAGTGGAAAGAAATGGTGGCAGAGCTGCCGGCGAGGGCGATGGGCCAGTCTCCTGCTCCGCCCCCTGGCGCCGACTTGGGTCCCCGCCCTCCACGCTCGCCCAGGGCCCTGGCCGGCCTGTGTCTGCTGCCGGTCCCGTTTCCTGCCAGGTCCTGCTGGCGTCATCACAGGAAACATGAAAAATGCCCCCCTTGGGTCTTTCTTTAAGAACACGCCATCCATGGATGGTTTGCTGACAGCGGCTCATTGGGTTTCTGGGGTGAACATAGCCATCAAAGGCCCAGGGAGCACCTGCCAGTTAGAATAAGAATCTCCGGGACCCACGGGGAGCCAGGAGACACCTGGGGCCTGAGGGAGGATGCCCCCCGGGAGAGCCGCCCTTGTGCAGAGGAGGGGGGCAGGACTGGAGACCTAGGGAGGGACTCTGCTGTCAGGCCTCCAGAGTCGGAGCCAGCAGGCCTGCAAGAGGCTCTCGGTTAACTGTGACTGCTCAGGCCCTGGCGTCCTTGTCCGCCCCGTCCCGGCTCTCCTCCTGGACCCCAACCCTCCTGTGCCCCTCTCCTCCCACTTCCAGGCCTGGTTTAGGGCCTTGGGCCTTTTTCTGGAAGCTGGGGGAGCAGCCAGTTGGGCCCCGAGGCGGGAACTGGCCACAGGCGCCCCCAACCCGGGTCCTGTCCGAGCCCCTCCGAGACCCGGCGTGTGCTAGGCTCTTGCCCTCAGGATTTAGAGTACAGTGGCTGGTGGAGGGGCTGCCTGGCCCCCAACTTTATACGCAGGCACCAGCAAAATGCCCGAGAGTGGATTAGCTCCAAGTTTTCTCCCCACCGCCCCCCAAGCCCAGTCAAGATAAACACTCATGGTGTCGGGAAGATTCAACTCCAAGTGAAGGTGTGGGCGACTGTCACTGCCTGTTAACAGGCTGGCCCAGGGCTAGGGGACAGGGTCCCCTCAGCTCCTGGATGGTTCTGGGGTGACTCCAGCGAAACTCCCCACAGGCCACGCCCTGGCAGTGACTGTGGACGTATACCCACAATCCTCCCTCCCCCAGGGTGGGGGAACCCTAACACCGCCAGGCTGGCGACCCCCCAGCCTTCCAGCCCCTCTCACCGCCACGTGCTGCTGTCTCTGCAAGATGGGCTGGGGACGGTGTGGTGACAAAAGCCACGTGCCTTGGAAGAGCACGTGTCCCCTGGGGTCTGTGGGGTCAGCTGGCGGGGGTCGCTCAGAGCAGCCCGCTGGGCTGTCGCTAGACACAGAAGTCGGGAAGAGGCAGAAGAAGACATTTAACAACCCCCCGACGTGGGGCCCCTTCCTCTCGGGCCACACCACACCCCCCAGGGGGCCTGTTGAAAGGCCAACTCAGTCCAGCTTTGAACAGGGCCTCTGCTAAGCCCTGCAAAGCGGGGTGCCCCTCAAGCCAACTTCCCACGTGGAGACCACCTCCTCCCCTTGGAAGCGGCTTGGGGTCTCGGTGGGGTCACCTGTGGCCGCCTGCGCTCCCCGGGTGCTCCCGCCTCTGGGCCCCTGTCCTTGCGGCCATCCCCGTCCTGCTCCGGTCAAGGCCCCAGCCAGTCCCCTGGGGGCAGAGCTGAGCCCAAGAGGGTTGGGAGAGTGGCCCTGGGCAAGCGAGGCGGCGGGTCACCGCAGCTGTGGCTGCCTGTGGGGCGGTGGCAGGCCTCACCAAATCCCACTTTGTAGATCTTGACGATCCCCCAGGGGAAACTGAGGGAGGCGTCCTTGGGACACAGTAGAGGAGGGGTCGGGGAGAGGAGGGATGGCCACCTCCTCCGCTTGTGACTGACAGTTGTGCTGGCATTTGGGGAATGTTCTAGAATTGTCACCTCCAGTAGCTGTTTTGAGGTTTTAGGTAGACCCTGCCTGGCTGCCGCGGGGAAGCCCTGCAGCCTCCCCAGGATAGAGACCTACCGGTCACTCACGTGTATCCGCCCCGTCGGGCAGAGTGCCCGTGCCATGGGCCGGGAGGGAGAGGGACGTGGGGTGTAGGCGGCAGCCCCCGTGTGCTCCACGTTCTGCTTCGGGGGAGCCCTCGCTGGGCTGACAGGCCGGTTGGCAGAGGCTGGTGCACGCGGGCCCTTCAGAAGGTTCCTGGCTCCAGCATCAAGTGTCCCTCACGTGCCTGGGTGCCAGCAGCTGGGGGGGGAGGGGGCGGACACCGGGGAGACTCGAAAGGGTCCAGACCTTGGCACGGTGATGGGGAGCGTGTGCTCGGCAGGCGACTGTGAGGCTGGGTCACAGACGTCGCCACAGCGTCAGGTGGGACAGCTGGGCCGCTGTGGTGGCCCCCCAGCTCGTGACCGACGGGGCACGGGTGGGCGCCCAGAGGGGCGGGGGCCCCAGCGCCTCCCCGCCCAGCGCTGGGCCGCTCGGTGGGGTCCGTAACCCTCTGTGTTGCTGTCCAGCAGGGTGGAGAAGCGGAAGGTGACCGACCCGGTGGGAGCCCTTAAGGAGAAGTACCTGCGGCCGTCCCCACTGCTCTTCCACCCCCAGGTAAGGCCCAGCCAGGAGCCCCAAGGTCCATACGGGCCAAGGCACACACCCCAGGCGGGTCTCCGCTTCCCGTCCCTGAAAACCCACAGGTCCCTTTGAGGCTGGGGAGGATGGGAAGGGCCGGGACGGGTGAGGAAGGAAGGTGGTTCTCTGTGGGGGCACCCTGTGAGTCCACAAGGGGCCTCATTGACCTGCGGCTCAAGCTCTAGGAGGGGGAGTGAACTTGCATGGGGCAGTGGGCAGCAGATTGGATGGAGCAAACACAAGAATTCTGAATGTAGGGAGAATAGACATGAGAGAGCCGGGGAAGTGTGGACGCCAGCAGTCTCTCCAGTGTGAGGGACTCGGGGATCCTTAAGGGAAAAGAGCAGGAGAAGAAGGGCCTGAGTACAGGGGGCAGAGGCAGTAGGGAGCAGGACAGCAGCAGAGGGACTGGCGTCGAGGGCAGGGCATCCCGGGGGGCAGTGGGCAGGGGGACCGCCCTCACCCGGGGATGCAGAGGGTGGAGAGGCCGCCTGCCAAGACTAGAATCAGGGGTCTGGGAAAGAGAACCCCCAAGTCTGGGCAGTGGCCGCAGACCCCACCAAGCCTACAGGCACTCCTGTGTCCCCCTGGCCGCGTCCTCCCAAGGGGTGGGTGCAGAGAGGTGGCAGGAGTGGGAGTAAGCAGCAGGGCCAGCGGAGTCCCCCTGATTCCCTGCCCCGGTGCCCACCTGTCCTCACTGCTTGGGACCCAGCCCCCTCCCCAGAGCCACGGGCCTCCCCTGTCCCAGCCGGAGGGGCCGGGGGCTGAGCTGTGGGACAGGCCTGGGCCCAGACTCCAGACCCAGGCATTGTTCTCTCGCTCCGAGTTTCCCGCCTGGGACAAACCCCCCGGTTTGTGGAACCTGTGCCCTGCCTGGGTTCACAGCTAAACTTAGAGCCTCCCATTGTCTTGCTGGGGCCTTGGAGTTTGGTTAAGAACTTCCCCTGATTTCCTCAGGACCGGCTGGAACAAGCCGGCAGGCCAGCCAGGCACATCCTGTGTTTGTGTTTGTGCGGGAGCTCGGCCGGGAATATCTGCTCAGGCGGCGCGGGCCAGGCAGGCCGGACCCTCCCAGGCCTGAGGAAGAGGGGCCTGGCGGGGGCCCGGCTGCCCATTGTGCCTGCTGCCCGCTCCCCCCACCTGCCAGCCCTGCTGCCTGCCCGCGGGCCCAGAGCCAGGGGTGGGGGCGGGAGAGAGGACTAGTAAGTCGCCTGATTAAATGGTCTGAGGTCAGACCGTCACTCGGACAGGAGAACTTGTGGCCTCTACAAAGGCTAGGGGTCACCACTGCACGAAGACGCCAGGCTGCGTTGGTCAGCTGCCTGGCAGGACCTTGCCAGGGCCTTTCATTGCTGAGGCCCGACGTGCAGGTGTATGGGGTGCAGGGTGAGGCAGTCCTGCCAGCCCACTGCCCCTCACCACCTCTGGGGTCCTGGGGAGTCTGGGGTGGTGGAGAGTCCCAGAGCCTCCCACGGCTCTGGCTAAAACTGAGACCCACAGGCAGATGAGCAGCAGTCTGTATGCCCAGGTCCCATCATCCAGGCCGTGGAGGGGCTAAATGAGAGGCTGGATGGCAGCTGAGGGGCAAGGCCGTGTCCATCTGTCCATCAGTGGGGATGGGTGGGGCCACCCGTGGCTGGAAGCATCATGTGCATCTGATGGGGAGCGTGCCTGCCCCACAAGGACGGCGAGGCCCAAAGCCCTGCAACTGGACAGAGCTGGCCAGGGCCCAGGCGGCAGCCCAGGGTCAAGAGAGGCTCAGCCACTAGGATGGACCCCATTTTCTGTTTGTAAACCCCTTGCTGGTGTTTTATTGTAACAAGTCGGTTGTTCCCCAGCCTAAACCTTGAGGGGCTCGGGGCATAATGAAAGCTCTTCCTTTTCTGGTCTCATCCCTCCCATGGGGCCTGGCTTGCAGCAGGTACTGTCTGAGGGAGAAGTGCTGCTGAGGCCTGTGCAGCCCCCTCCCCTCTCCTGTCCCCCAGCCCCAGGGCCTCAGGGCAGGTGCAGCCTGGGATTCTGATCAGAACCCTGCCCGCCAGCTGGAAATGACCAATGCCAGGAGGAGGTGACTCCCTTCTCCTCCCCAGGCAACGCCTTGGCATCTCAGAGGAGCAGAGAGGCGGCCCCTCTTGCCTGTGTCACCGTGTCCTGTGCCACGTCACGTTGGAGTTATCATTCCGAACGTTTAGTTAGTGGAATCCAACCTTAGGCTGTTGAATTTCCTTTTAGCGCTTTGCCCGCAGTTATGGCCCGCTGCCCCGAGGTGCTGGTAGTGCCTCAGGCTCTTGATTCATGTTTTAACCTGAGATTGATTCAGGTAGCTATCAATTTTTCACCACTCCAAAAAAAAAAAAAAAAGGGATGTAACTCTGTGTTTAACCCAAACTAGCCGTCAGGAGTGCCGGCCGGGAGTCGAGCCAGCAGGGCCTTGCTGTCTTGTCTCAAAGTAAAGGGCTGTGTAATTGCAGGTGTCGGCAGCCCGTGTCACCCACTCCTCACCCAGCGCGGGTTGGCTGGGGAAGGGCAGTTGCAGCTCCCCCAGCCTAGACCCTGGACTGTGACGGGGTTCCAGGCAAGGACAAGAGCAGGGCTGGCCGCAGAAAGTGAAAGAACCTAGCCCAGTGGTCAAGAAGGAGGAGGAGACCGTGGGTTCCAGTGACGACCTCCTTGTCCTGGGGGCCCGTGACGTGCTCGGTCATCTAGGACCCCCAGATGCCCGTGGGGGCGGGTTCCCGCGCGTCAAAAGAGGGGGCGGCTCGGGGGCGCCCCACAGTCTCTCCTGCTCTCCTGCCAACAGATGTCAGCCATCGAGACCATGACTGAGAAGCTGGAGAGCTTTGCGGCCATGAAGGCGGAATCCGGCAGCTCCTTGCAGCCCCTCCCCCCCCACCCCTTCAACTTCCGGTCCCCACCCCCGACGCTCTCGGACCCCATCCTCAGGAAGGGCAAGGAGCGCTACACGTGCAGGTGAGACGCTGAGAGCCCCTGGGGCGGCGCCGGCAAGTGGCCACAGGTGCCACGCTGGCCCGTGCGCCTGCACTTCCAGGAGAAAGCTCTCAGTCTCAGCCCAGGTACAGCGTGGTAGCAACCGATGGCCCGTTGTCCCCTTGACATCATTCCCCAGAGATACGCACGTGCCCCCCACCAGGTTGTGCTCCCGTGAGCGCAAGAAAGTGCAACCTTGGCCGGCCGGTCAGAATTCGCAAGGCCGGAGGCTGAGGTGCCGCGGTCAGTGTTTAACCACAGCTCTGGGGCCGGTGGGGAGCCCAGTGCTGGGGAGACACGGTCCGGCCCCAGGTGCTCGGGCTTGTGCCGGCCGGTCCTTGCCGGCTCGGCCGAGGCTGGGCTCCGGGGCTGAGAAACTGCTTGGCGGCGGGGGGATTGCGGTGGGGGACGGCCCCGAGCGGGCCAGGGTGGGCCAGTGCCGTCTGCCCAGTGGTGCGAGTCCAGCTTCTCTGTGAGGCTCAGCTGGGCCCCGGGGCCGAGGAGAGACTGAAATCCAGGGTGTGCCGCCGGGCCACCTGCCCCCAGGTGTGGGAGAAACAGCACCAGGAAAGCACCTGGGCGCCCGAGTCTCGGCCGTGCGTCTGCTTCACGCATCCCTCACCCACCCCTCCACTCCAGGTACTGTGGCAAGATCTTCCCCCGATCAGCAAACCTCACGAGGCACCTGAGGACACACACCGGGGAGCAGCCGTACAGGTAGGAGCCCGCCCGGCAGGGGGTGCAGGCTCCTGGCGGACAGGAAGGGCGACGGGTGGGAGCCAGCACGCTCGCTCCAGCTCGCTTCCTGCGCCCCTCCCTCCCGGCCCCTCAACCGCCCTGCGCCCAGGGGCGTTGTAAAGGTTAGGCTACCGGAAGGTTCCCATCTGCCGACCCAGAAGGGTGCTCAGGAGCAACCCTCCCACCTGCCGCTGGGGTGTCGACTGGCGCAGAGAAGCCAGGCCCAGGGGTGTTCTGCGGGGGGGGCCTCAGCCTCACCACCACCCAGCCCCACTCCGCACCCCTCACCACGGCCGGCAGCCCTCGCTGACCTAGCCCTGGGCAGGGGACCAGGGCAAGCGCCCAAGGCGGGGTGGGCTGGTCTCAGAGCAAAAGGAGCTCCGTGCACATGCGGGTCCCAGCCAAGCGTGGGGCATCCTGAGGGATTCCTTACATCCCCCTGACCGCCCTGGACGGACGCCGCCTCTGCCCCCAACCTTGCTCTGCGGTGCCTGGGCTCCTGCCTGCAGAGGTGTGGTCACAAGCGCATGGTGGGGGGGTGGGGTGTGAGAGCCAGTGCATTTCATGTTCACAACTAGTGGAGGCATCACCCCATTTCAAAGACTTGGAGCCCCAGGCCTAGAGATGCCCCTGACCTGCCAGGGGTCCGAGATCATGGCCATGGTAGTTTACCATTCTGGCCTTTCCCCTTGGCCCCTGGGGCGTTTGTCGGGCAGGAAAAGAGCTGAGGGTAGTGCCCTGTCTTTTGGGGACCCCACCCAGGAGAACCCTGGGAGTCCCAGGAGATGGTGACCGTGAGGCAAATTGGGGAAACGCTGGTCCCAATGCCAGGACGACATTCCGGGCTGTCTGGTGAACAGCAGTCACCAGGAGTAAGGGGTTTGGTGTGGTTTTAAGTTGGCAACACGAGATTCCTGTCCTCTGGCCGCCGCACAGAGCTGGGAGTCACCCACTGGCCCTGGAGATTGGGGGCGTGTCCCCATCCCTCGGCCGGGCGGCCACACAGGGACCCCTGCAAGTGTCACAGTCCCCGTGCCCTGTCCTGGCCGGGTAAGCGTCTGCTCACGTCATCTGTTCAGTGCCCTCGGCCTGCCCACAACACACCCCCCCACCCCGTTCCCCTCAAAAAGTGGCTTACAACTTAACGGAGGCTGGTTTGGCCTGGTTCCCTCCCTGGAAAGGAGCCACGTGTGTTTTCTGTAAGGAGAACCAACTCTGGACAGTGTTGCGTGTAAGAGCCCCTGGGGCGTCGGGCCGTGTTTATAGAAGGATTTAATTATCATCGATTTCTTTTGCCCTTTCCAATCTGTGAGTTTCGACGCGGGTAACAATGATTGCTTTGAAAGTTTGCGCTGCAAATCCTGACCACGTCTGGTTCAAGGCAGCCTACAATGAGGAGTTTGGGGTGTGGGACGGTGCTTGTGACGTCACTGAGGCTTCTGGGCTCACGCTGTGAATCAGAACGTCTTGAATTGGAGAAGGAAAATGTGCGGGTCTGTCCACAGAAGCCCGTTGCCGGCCCAGGCCAGGTCTGATGAAAACCGCCCGCCGCCTGCCCGGAGCCCACGTGTGTGCCGGCCCAGGCCAGGTCTGATGAAAACCGCCCGCCGCCTGCCCGGAGCCCACGTGTGTGCCGGCCCAGGCCAGGTCTGATGAAAACCGCCCGCCGCCTGCCCGGAGCCCACGTGTGTGTGCTGCGTGTGTGCCCCTCACAAGCAAGAGAAAGACAGACCCCTTAATGTGACCGATGCGTTTTCTGGAGAGGAGGTCACACCTCTGCCCGGCCCAGCCCGTGTCCTGGCTTCGAGATCTTTGCATGCAGCTGCGGGGCGAGGGGCAGTTGGTGACACATTCCTTCAAGCTCCGGCACGGAGGGCTTATTGAGACGTGGGAGGAGAGATATAAAAACTGGATTGGGAATGAGGGGGGCCGCTTCCTTCATCTGTGCTGGCAGCCGCCGTGCTCAGGGGTCCCCCCAGCTGCTGCCCAGGGTGGGGGCCCTCGAGTCACACTCTGGATGCGAGTGCTCGTGGACTGGCCGTGGGCTCCTGGCGGGACCTGGATTCCGGCTTTAAGGATGCTCACCTCCCCATCTGGCTCCCCGTCTCGCTGACTGTGTTAAGTCAAAGCACCCAGCAAGGTCCTGTTACCATTTCTGTCGGGGCTACGGGTGGCCCATAGGTGTCCTTTCTTTGCTCGTTTTATTGTTAGGGCTGGGTTTCAAAATCTCTTCTTTCTTTCCTTTCCTCGCTTACAAAGACCGAAGGCTTTTCTCCCTGTGATGGCTGGTGTGGCCCCACTGGGTCCCGGGGAGGACGCTGCCAGCCCCCCGAGGGCCATTTCACCCTCCCCACGTGGTGCTGGGTCTCTACCACGGCTGGCTTTCCCAGGGCGGCGGCAGATGCGGTCACAGCAAGGTCCCCTCGAGGCCCTGCCTGCCCACCACCGTGGCCAGCGCGGGTCTCTGCTCTCCCACTCTTGCTGGAGCGTGATGGCGTGTTATTTTATACAGCACGGCTGTAAATTTCACTAGCCACTTGTCAGCTTATTTACAACGCAAATCCCAGCTGCTCTGAGAGCCCTGCTCCCTCGCAGCCCTGGGCTCACCAGTCCCCTAAATTTCAAATGTACTTCTCTGGGCCATTTATTTAAATTAGGACCACGAGAGGGCCAGGTTCAGGACTCTGTGACCAAATCGAATGTGTCGCTGCCCTCCCCAGCCCCTCCCAGCCCCGCAGAGGTTGGGGCTGGGAGGTCTCAGGTCTGTGATGAGCTCCTCGGCCAGTCCTGTTTCGTCCTCAGAGTTCCCACTGCTCTGGGGTAATGCACGGCCACTGGTGGAGCTCGCAGAGGGTCCCTGAATTTCCAAAGATACAGGGAAAGGAGGCTAAGTGTGCAGGCACCTGTGTAGACCGAGGCGGGCGCACCACGCAGCCCGTGTGAAGCCTGTTGGACAGGCAGGGGGCGAACGCCCAGACCCGGGCTGGGGCCAGCTTGGCCTTGCGCTCGCCCTACAGGCGAGCCTGGCGCCACTGGGGGTGGAGGGTTTCTGTAACTTTGCTGGGGGCAGAGTGGGAGAGCGAGATGGTGCAGGCTGGGATGTAAAAATCCTCCTTTCTGGACCGTCGAGAGGGGAGCGCCAGGTCAGAGGACACCCGAGCATCTCTGCCCAGCCCAGCCAAGCCCCAGCCCAGCTTCTCTGGCACCGCAGGCCGGGAAAGACAAGATAACCACCTTCCCGGTGCTGGCAGCCAGGACGTGGGTCCAAGTCACGAGGCTGTGGGAGGACCAAGGCCCCATGTCCCAGGGACACCCAGGGGCCCGGGGGCAGCTCAGCTGGCCCAACAGGCCGGCCTGGCACCTAGCAGCAGAGGAGGCCGAGGGTGGCTCACGGGGAGCCCAGGGGGTTAGTGTGTAGATCACGGACAGCTCTTAGCCCATCTGCCGTGGAGGGAGCCAGCGTTAGCCTGGCCTCAGGCAGAATGTGGAAGCTTCGGGAACTGAGTAAATGAGCCCCAGAATCACACCAGGGGAGCCGCAGGGGCCCCCTCTAGCTGGGCCCCTCTCCCCAGGGGTTATCCCGCAGGAGGAGAGGCGGGGGTAACATGGAGCCTCTCGACCTACCAGGACAGAGCTTCATAAGGCTGCCACCCCTTCAGCAGGGAAAGCTCAGCTCCTGGGCCCCAGCGGCGGCTCGTGGGGGCCCTGGGAACACGGAGGTTGCCCGGACTCCCCGGGCAGGGCCAGCCTCTGAATGTCAAGTGTCAGGTGGGCACCTCGGGTTCTGGGTGGGCGGCACCGGGAAGGCCCCCGCCAGCCCGGCCCCAGATGGGAGGCCAGGGCCCCAGAGCGTCCTCAGGCACGTCCCAGTGCACATGACCGAGCGCTCGTGACCAGTACGCTGTGCTGGAGCACGGCCACCGGCCCCTGCAGGAATGCCAGGCCGCGGCCTCACGGCAGGTCCCCACGCCTTCCAGCCACGCCCTCTGGGTGAACCTGACGTCCCGAGCTCATGCCCCTCTGCACTGGCTGCATAGACTCTGCCTCCTGAAGGGCTCGGGCACTCAGCGTTCTGCCGTGCTCGCCTCTCTGCTTGTCGCTCCGGGGAAGCTCGTTTCCGAAGCAGGAGGAGACCTGAGCGCAGGGATGGCTGTTTCGGTGCACCTGTGCATCTGAGACTTGGATGAGCATCCCTGGAGGAGTTCTGAGGCCAGGTGCACACGAGCGTGCCCACCAACACGTGTGCACCCGCACCCGCAAGAGTGGACATAGCCACACGTGTGTGCAAGAGCACTCTGAGACGCTCGCACACGTGTGCGACTGGAGACCCCTGAGCCGGAGTCCCTCTGCCATGGCCCAGCTGGGCGTGCAGAGCGGATGGGAGCGGTGGACGGCCTTGGCCCGGACTCCTGCCGCCAGGAGGAGGTGGCACTGTTTGCAGAGCTGGCGGCTGTGGGTCCTCCGTCCCCCGGCCCCGGCTCTCTCTCTCTCTCATTCTCTCAGTGCCGGCAGTGCTCAGGCCCCTCTGTCAGTTCCCGTAGGTGATCACCCTCCCTTTCCCCGCCCTCGGGGCCTCCAAAGGTGGTCGTGAAGGCTGTGCCCGCACAAGGCCCCACACCCACGGGGACCTGCACGTGGCAGGCGTCTCAAATCGTGCCTCATGGCAACTTCCCGTCAGTAGAGCGCTTTGCTCTGGTAAACTTGTGGGGGTCACGACAATATTCTAACAGAAGCATCTGGAGGAAAGAGCGTCTTTTTCTAATTTCCCAAGTGTGCCGTGCAGCCTGGCAGCGGGTGCCCCTGCAGAGGGGCTGAGGGCACCCCCCACTGAAGGGGGTCCGTGGACGGAGGCCACCTGACGGGGTGAGGCTGGGAGGCCTCTTCACCTCAAGGCAGTGAAGGATGCTCGAGAGAGTTGGGGCAGCCCCTGTGCCCTGTTAATGGACTGGCCAGCTGAGGCCCCAAGGGAGATGCGGTCCGCCCAAGGACCTGTGGAGAGGGGCCGGGACCAGGCCAGGGGAGGGTTCTCCGCCAGGGAGGAAGGTTGCAGGCAGCGGGTCTGGGCTCCTTCCCAGGAAAACCTGCCAGGAGTATCTTTCCTGGTGCGCGAGTGCCCCCGTGAGGCCGCCAGGAGCACGCCGCCCTCTGCCGTGGACCGCCAGGCCCTGGCCTCCGCGCTGGGCGGACCCAGACAGCAGAGAGGTTGAGAGATGAGGGGAGACGCCAGAGGGTCCCGGTGCTGCCCACCCAGGGGCACAGGCCCCAGAGGGTCCCCCCGGCCTGTTCAGGGCGCAGTCCGACGCCATCCACCGCCCAGGGGCAGCTTTGCCAGGACCGCCTCCCAGGGCCCTCGGGGGTCTCCTCAAGGCCGGGGGCTCCGCTGAGGCGCCGTGTCTTACAGGTGTAAGTACTGCGACCGCTCCTTCAGCATCTCCTCCAACCTCCAGCGGCACGTCCGGAACATCCACAACAAGGAGAAGCCCTTCAAATGCCACCTGTGCAACCGCTGCTTCGGGCAGCAGACCAACCTGGACAGACACCTGAAGAAGCATGAGCACGAGCATGCTCCAGGTGGGGGTCCGTCCGGCGGGGAGGGGCGGGGCCGAAGGGAACGCAAGCTAGCTCTGTGGGGAGGCTCACAGTCACCCCTCAAACCGTTGTCATTACGGAGAATCCTGTGCTCTTGGGTCTTCCAAGAAGTGGGTTCCCTGACAGCGCCCCAAATGTGCACCCCCCTTGGCTGCCCGCCCCGCCACTGGTGCGCCGCGGAGGGAGGGGCTCAGCTGAGGGACGCCCCCCTGACGCTGCTCCTCTGCAGTGAGCCAGCATTCGGGGGTCCTCACGAACCACCTGGCGACCAGCACCTCCTCCCCCGCCTCCGAGTCGGACCACCATGCACTTTTAGATGAAAAAGAAGACGCCTATTTCTCAGAAATCAGAAACTTTATTGCCAACAGCGAGATGAACCAAGCAACAACGCGAACAGACAAACGGTAAGAAACCCATCCCGGGGCCCCAGGAAGCTCTGGACTCTGCATGGTCACCTGTATGGTCACGCCCACAGCAGGGTCCCGCATCCCAGCACCAGGGACCCCAGGCCCACCGCAGAGGGCGAGGCCCGTGGTCTCTGCAGCCAGTGTCCATCCCAGCCCCCTCTCTGCCTCGGTTTCTCCACCTGCAGAGGGCGATTAGAACAGGCGCCCTGGCCTGATGGCGTGTGTTACACGCTCAGTGTGGTACCAGCACACAGGCCTAAATGGTACAGTTTGGCCTCACGGTTGAGACGTGCAGCCGGACATGGGCCAGGCGACGGCTCCTGCCATGAGACCTGCCGCGCCTCTGAAAGTCCAGAACATTCTCATTTAATCCGAGGCACAGAAGGTTTCTTAGCAAGAGTGCTGCCCCTTTAAATACACACACACAGAGGCAGGAGAATGGCAGAATTGGGAGTTCAGGGATGCGGAGGGTATTCTGCATAACCTCCATCCCGGGGCTCAGCTGGCAGAGAATCAGAGATGCCCAAACTCCAAAAGTCCTCAGGGATGTGCTCCCCTAATTCTGCAGAGGCCCAGAGGAGTTGGTGAGCTGTGGCTTTGCGGCCCCAGGGCCCCGGTCCCTCCCCACCCATCTCCAGCAAGGTGACGAGGGTCCCCCAGGACACCCAGCTCCCCAAGAGCCTGTCTGTTCCCACATCACTGGTGCCCCTGGGGGCAGAGCAGGGGCACCAAAAAGACCTGTCAAATCTACAAATGGGCATGACACGACACTTGGACTGTTTCTGGCTCTGCTAAGTCCTGAATCTATGCCCGGGAAGGTGATCTCACCTGGTGCCTGGGTGGGCTCAGAGGAGGGGAAGTGGGAGAGGCTGGCCATGGGCTGCACATCCCAGAGCCCTGGCTGGCAGTGGAGACCTCACTCCTGCGGGCAGCCCTGCCTGCTCTACGGCCAACAAAGCGCCCATGGCCATCCTTGGCTCTGGGCACACGCTATGGTCTCATGGGAACCCAGGCCCTGCCATCTGCTCCGGGGTGTGGAGTTGTGCTCGGACAGCGCCCCGCGGCTCTGAGGGCTGTGCGTAGTTCAAGCTCTGCGATCTCCGCCTTCAAAGTCACGGACCTGAGCACCCAGGGGCTGGGCCACGAGGCACGTCCTAGCTGTTGAAGACTCTTCCTTTGTGCCCAGGGCAAAGCCAGACGAGAACTGACACATGCCCGGGGCATCCTCCCTGGGGTGGGCGGCCGCGCCGGGTGGCTCCCACACCTCAGGCTTGGGTGACAGGCCCAGCTCTCAGCCACGAGGAGGACACTCCAGGAGAGCCACCAGACAGAGGGGTTGTCCCCAGAGGGAAGAGGGGACGGCACCATCCTAACCCCACGGAGCAGAACGTTTCAACCAGGGCCCCTGGGGGGCGGTCCGTGGGGCTCAGAGGAGGCTGGCCTCACGTCCCGTGCCAACCCAGGCCCTCGGCTGGCCCCGCCTGCTGACGCTGCATCCCGGGAGCCGGGAGCCCCTGGAGGTGCCTGCACATCGTTGTCGGAAATGGAGACCATGGTCACGGTTGACGTTTGTCGGCTAACGTGCGGAAGGCGGTAGGATGCTGGCGGTCCTGTTAGGGGCCAGTACTAACATCCAGAACCAGCATCTTTCTCTTGACCGTCAGTGAGAATTGAGGGCCTGCCAGGCTTCCTGGCCCTACAATCCCAGAAACTCCTGGGCTGGATCCTGTCCCCCCCAAATTCCTATGTTGAAATCCTAAACTCCAGCACCTCAGAGTGTGACCTTATTTGGAAATAGGGTCTTAAGTTGTAATTAGTTAAGATAAGGTCTTACTGGAGTCGGGTGGCCCATGTCCGATAGGACTGGTGTCCTTAGAAAAGGGGGAGATTGGGGCACACACACGCACAGGGAGGTACCGTGTGAGGACAACGCAGAGATCGGGTGATGTGCCCACAAGCCAAGGAGTCCCAAGCATCGCCAGCACCCCACTGGAGTCCAGGGGAGGGGCCGGGAGGAGAAGCAGCCCTGTGACACCGGGACCTGGGACGTCTAGACTCCAGGACAGGGAGGGATGGATCCCCGCTGTCTGAGCCGCAGCCGTGCTGCTCTGGTGCGGTGGCCCCGGGGAGACTCCCCCGCCCCAGGCAGCCGTGTGGAGGCCTGGACACTCGTCCTGGTGTCCTCTCTGTCTGAAGCCGTCTCCAGCCAGACCCCCCGTTCTGTCCCCGCCATATCCGCCCCTGTCCCCACCCAGCGAGCTCTGATGCTCGATGCAGGCCTCCCACCAACGAGCAGACCCTCTATGCAGGGCGGGGCTGGGGACGCAGAGACAAAGCGCTCGAGGTTGCTGCTCCTACAGAGAGGGGCTCATGTATAAACCTGCACAGAGAGCTCAGGCTTGCTTAACTGACACACAGGGCTTTGCACTGATCCGAGCCCCGGGGCCCAGGGCTCCCCACCTGCACTGTGCACCAGCCCTCAGCGTGGGGCCTGTTCCCACGTCCCTGGGAGGGCGTGGGCTCCGATATGGCAAGCCCTGTCCAAGGGGACCCTGCTAAGACCCAGAGTGGGAGGCAGGACCTGGCTCTGGGGTCCTCACCGCAGTGGACGGGCGTGCACCTGGTGACAAGGGACATGTGCTGGGGTCCTGCCCGTCCTGGAGGGCAGGTCAGCTCTCAGCATCCGCATACTTCCCTGTGGAAAGAGAAGAAGTGAAGACAGGGACGGGCGAGAGCAGGGCCATCGGGGTCTCCCCCAGCCCAGCCCGGCCCCCCACCCTCTCTGCGTTTGGAAGTGGTGACCACTCGGGGGGGACGTATCCTCTCGCCTTGGTGCCCCGAGCGGGAGCCCGAGTCTCCCCTGACAGCAGTGAACAGACTCCCGTGGGCCGTGTGGGGTCCAGGAGGAGTGGGGACGGGGGGCTCGAACTCGGGCTCCGGAAGCGTGTGCTTCGCCCTCCACCCCCCCTCTGCCCACGTGTCGGACCCCCGCCCAGATGGCCTCGGGCCCAGCCCACCTGTGGCCGCAGCCCCTGGTCACAGACTTGCAGACACACCAGACACAGCTGGTGACATTTTCTGAAGGGAATGAGCAACCTGTCCCTCACTGCTTGTTTTCTGCTTTCAGTGATGAGGACCCAGGGTGGGAAAGGCTCGCCCGGCTGCAGGGACCCCGAGGGAAATGAGGTGGGGTCCGGGCTGCAGGAGAGAGCCCCCTGGCGGGTTTCCATCACTGACAACAGCCCGGTCCGCGTAGTCCGGGACCCTGGATCCCAGACGCTCCATCTGCGGAGGGGCCGCCCCATCCTCGTGTCCTCACGGCGGGCGGGGGGGAGCAAGCATCCATCAGGGCCGGGCCAGCAGCCCTCCCATGCTCTGAGCCCCCCCAAGGGCGCCCCTTGTGCGGTGCCCAAGCCCAGAGCCCCCTTCCCCACCGGCCCGGCCGTGGCTTCCTTCCCTGAGCCACTGAGTGGCCCGCTGTCCTCGCTGGCATAACAGGAGCCCTGCCGCCGAGCGGTGCCCACCCAGCCCCTGCCCAGCCCTCAGCAGTCCCCCTTCTCGGCCTGAGTCACTCACTCCACAAGGATGGCAGCCAAGCCACCCAGGACCCCGGCTCTGAGGGTTCGGTGACCGCGGGGGGGCAGGCTGCCTTCGAAGGGGGCGGGGCGGCCGTCAGGGAAGGCGGAGGCGTGACCCACTGGCCTCTGGGCGTCTGTGGCCAGCTCCGTCCGTGTCATTTCAGGCCGGAAGTCCAGGACCTGGACGGTGCCCCCCCGTGCCCGGGCCTGGCCGGCGGGAAGCCCGAGGACGCAGAGGAGGAGGAAGAGGACGAGCTGGAGGACGACGGCGACAGCCTGGCAGGGAGGTCCCAGGACGACACCGTGTGCCCCACGCCGGAGCCCCAGGCCGCCTGTGAGGACGAGGAGGACGGGCCCGCCTCCCTGGCCATGGGATTCGACCACACCCGAAGGTGGGCGCCGGCCCCCAGCCCCCGGGTGCCCCGCGCGCCGGGGGGACCTCGTTCCCACACCCACCATCCGCCCAGCGGGGTTCACCCTCCTTCCCAGCAGGCGTTCCTACTGCAGGGACTTCTGTGTGCAGGCGGGGGTGAGGCCGGGCCCCAGGAAAGGGGGTCAGGGCTTCAGCCCCCCACACTCGCACGCGCGCGCAAACACACACGCTTCCCCAGGCCCGGAAGCAGAGTGGGGGAGGGGACGGCTGAGAGGGAGCTGGTCCTGGACCCGCGGGCCGTGTCCGGCCCTGCGGAAGAACCCAGAGCGGTGACATCTGGCCTCCAGCAGGCTGTGAGGGGCGGGGGCTGAGCACCCACAGTTCTGGAAGCAGGTGAACCACAGCCACGTCCCCCAGGTCCCGACTGCTCGCCGCCTGCTTTCGGCACCGGTGAGGCTGCCGGCGTTCCATGATCCTCCTGGGGGAGGCCTGTAGATCCCGGAGGCCTTTCCGAGACGGCCCGTTTCCTCCCACCCCTGAGTGCTGGGGGCGGGGGCCCCGGGCCGCTCCAGAGCCACCCAGATTCTCGGGAACCGAGGTGTCCCCGGCTGCCCCCCATCCCTGAGGCCCAAGCGCCCCGCCTGCTGCTTGCAGTGTGTGCACGTACTCATCTCCCTCTGTCGCTCTCCTGCATCCGTGTGGCTTCCGTCCAGGTGTCCGTGTGTCCGTGTGTCTGTCTCCTCGTGCACGTGGCCCGTGGAGATGCCGTGACGCGCATGCAGGCATGGAGCCAGCTGTGGGGCATCAGAGAGGTGGCGAGAGGCCAGGCCGGCTAACGGCAGGCCCCTCTCCGGTCGTTGGTGCAGGTGTGTTGAGGAGCGACCAGGCGGTCTGTTGGCTTTGGAGCCGATGCCGACTTTTGGGAAGGGGCTGGATCTCCGCAGAGCAGCTGAGGAAGCATTGGAAGTTAAAGATGTGCTTAATTCCACCTTAGATTCTGAGACTTTAAAACAGACCCTGTACAGGCAGGCTAAGAACCAGGTAGGTACCCGCCAGAGCCCACCCCCTCGCCTTCCCCAGGCTGGACGGCAGGCGGCAGCCGCGCCCCCCCCCCCACCAGGGACAGCCTCGCCTCTCGCTGTGGCCATCCCACGTCTGCCTGGGGACACCTCCCGTGCCTATTGCATCGGCTAGAGAGACCCCCAAGTGACTGCCCTTGCCCACAAGTGGGGTGGGGCATGGAGAGGTTGAGGGCAGATGAACACAAGCGGGACCGTCACGGGGGCGCTCCCCCCGCAGTGCTCGCGGTCACGTGGGTCCCTGTCCTCACGTCCCTGGAGGGAGGCGTCCACAGCAGGTGCCCTGCCCTCGTGGCTGCATTGGCCTCCCTCTGCCTCTACCCAAGCAGGGATGATGATAGCCCAGGGTCTTCTCGAAGGACGCTGCCCCGTTGGGGGTCAGGATTGCAAGCGGCAGCCGTGACGGGGTCAGCGGGCACCCGGCCGGCTGGGCACGTCTCGTTCCTCAGCACAGGTGTCGCAGGAGCCTGCCTCCTGCTTCTCTCCAGTCTGGGGGGCTCGGGATTTCACTCAGCTCTCTGCAGCCCACCTGAACCTCAGCAAAAGCCGTTTGCGTGTCTGTCTTCGTCTTTTTACTAATGCTGTCCGGAGCGTGAACTCGGGTGGACATCCCCCCAGCCCGCCTGCTCTGAGCGGCCCCCGCTCCCGTCTGCTCACACCCTGTGGGCTAAGCCGGGCTCCAGGCCAGAGGCACATCTCAGAAACGCTGCACGTCGTTTCCCCAGAATATCTCTGTGCTGCCACCGTGGTCATCCACAGGGGACAGGCCTCACCAGGCAGGGCCTGAGCCTCGTTGACAGGGTCTTAGCAATAACTCCCAGCACTCCCAGTCCCTCCCAAAGAGCACACTTGCCTGGGGACGCGTGCTGATCACCAGGGGATGTGGAGGCGACTGCAAGGGGGGATGTGCCCCAAAGAGGCTGAGGGTCTTGGTGGCACTCTGCACAAGCGCCTGACAGAGCTCCCCCCACCGCGCCTTCCTCCTCTGTGGGCCGGCCCCCCGCGCCTCTGCCCTCATCTACCTCTGGAGCTGAGGCCAGCCAGAGCGGGTGGGAGGCCGGGAGGGGACGGGGCCGGCCTGGGGTCCGCAGGACCGCAGCCCGCACCGCTCACCTGCCCGTCCCGTGTGTGCCCCGCCCTCTCCCGCCAGGCGTATGCAATGATGCTGTCCCTTTCCGAGGACGCTCCTCTCCACACCTCCTCCCAGAGTCCTCTGGACGCTTGGTTGAACATCGCGGGAGCCACGCCAGAGTCCGGAGCCTTCAACCCCATCAACCACCTCTGACCGCCCCCCGAAGGGCTGGGGTCAGAGTCCAGGCGAGGCCACCATGGGCCCCCGACATCCCGACAGAAATCCCAGCTGCGGAAGATGGAGGCCAGGGCCTCGGGGAGCCGGAGCGGCCCGGGGCCGAGGAGACCCCTTGTCACCTGCGTCTGACCTCTCCTCAGCGTCTGTGCCCCCGGCCATGGTCCAACTTTAACTTTTCCAACGAAAACTCAGAACCCGGAGTCCTCAGAGCCGTCGTAGGGTTTCACCGGCTCTAAGAACTGGTCTTGAGGACGGCGTTCGAGATGGTTCAGCTCACAGTGTCCGGGTGCAGCGCGGGGGGGCTGCTTTGCAGAGTCAAGCCCGTGGGCGAGGGCGGGATTTGAACCCCAAACTGAGGCCGGCGGGCCGCTCCCAGGCGCCCGCGTGGTGTCTCGAGAGGGAACGGACAGCTGGGTGTGCTCTAAAGAGGGAATCGCCCGGATGATTTTTATAATGAAGATTACAAGAATGACCCTTTTGGTAATCTTATTGACGACAGAGTCTATTTAAGCATGTGGTTTTAAAAATAGACAGTATTTTTTAAAAAAAAAAATCAAAAAGTGACTTGCCAATTGTTTTTTAAAAGTAATTTTGCATTGCTTTGAAATCTCCGCTTATTTGCAAACCCAAACCTGCCTGGGAGCCAGCACTGCGTTTGGGGGTGTTCTTTATACTGTAGATGCAGAGAAATTTTCTATCTCTGACCGTATTTGTAAAGCCAAGGTGATTCTGGGGTCCCCCCCCGGGCAGAACTGAGTTTGGGGGGCCGACTCCCGTGAGCAGTTTCAGACTGTGCCCGGGAATCAGATACGGTGTCCTGGGCTGGCCCAAGGCTGGACTCGGAGATGTGCCTGTCATCGTGTGCCGTGCGATTCGTGCCCGTGGCCCCCATCCAGACGCCCGACTGTGTGGGGGAGGTCGGAGCGGTGGCTGGTTCCCTGATGTTCTCCCCACAAGGGCTGTGCCTCGGCCACCCCACAGCAGCCCGCCCGCCACCGTCCTCAGAAGGCAGGCCTGCCGGTCACATTCGGATCTCCAGCCCTCACCCTCACCCACCCCCGGTCAGACGGACAAGGGGGAGGAAGCGGGCCTCCGCGGGGGCCACCGGGGGCCACACTTCAAGGCTCCCTTTTGCTCCAGGCCGCCAAGCTCCACGTGCACCTGACACCCCAAGACACGACTGCCACTTCGCTCTTTGTGTGGGCTCCTGGCGGGCAGGACCCGGCTCCAGAACGAAGGGCGTCCAGACGCGACCTACCGCAAAGAGCAAAGACAGCACAGCCCCGTGGGGACGGCGCCTCCCCGGGGACCAGGCTACTTCTCCACTCGGATGGGCTTTAAATTATTCCCGTAGGGGCCAATTTCGAGTAATCGTTTGTTTTCCCTGATGGAATTGACCTTAATCTGTATATAACTTGTAATTTTGTCTAATTCATTTCTTTTCTTATTTTATTTCTTCCTTAACAGTATTTTTGGCATTAGACATTCTTATTGTGAAGAAATAATGTTAATATAAGTATCTAGTGAAGGACCAAAACCGTGTAATAAGGTCGTGTGATGTGTGATCAGTAACCAGGGAGTGGGGCCGTTTTGAAAGTGCCAAATACCGCGCGTCCCCCGCGCCCAGCAAATCCCGCTGCCCGTTTTCCAGACAATCATGTGTTTCTGTTCAATTTGAGTTTCAGCTGCGTTTAAGACAAGTGCTCTATTTATTTCTTGTTTGGAAGATAAGAAGCAGAATAGCATCCTGAGAAGAAGAGAAAAAAAAAAATCTCCCAAGTTGCCCTAGAAAACGTGTGAAAATACAAACGGCTGTGGAGTGGCCAAGCGTTCGGCCACGCCAGGCCAAGACAATCGTCCACCTGGGCACTGGGGGTCCAGCCTCGCGCTGGAGACCTGCGGTGGGGAGTCCCCGGGGGCGCACAGACCTGCGGGTCCCAGTGAAAGGGCTTTGGCCCTTCCCAGATCCAGTCGAGGTGACAGGCTCAGAGCACCTGGCATGTGGGCGCCCCCGGGGCAGCCGGAGAAGCTGCTGGTGGAGGACGGGCCGTGGCCACACCCGTGAGGATCTGCAGACTCAACGTCGGGCTCACACCTGCTCGGAGGCATCCTCGACCCGCCTCGGCCAGACCCGCCTGGTGTGTAGGAATTTCCAACTTCCCCTCCGCCGAGATGGGACCCCTTTGAAAAGTCAACCTCAGATACCAGCTCCCCATTTCTGTAAACCCAAATTATATGATTTCTTCTGCTAAAGAATAAGGTGTGTGCTTTTTTTTGCGATATGACTCTCTCAGTCCAAAACAGGACGTTTGGGCTGGGGGAGACCCGAGGGTCTGTTCCCTGCGGCCCGGCCCTGCCGTTCACCTCTGGTCTCTCTGTGACTGTCACGGTCGGACTTCTGTGGGCGATCTTCTTAAACATTATCTCTTCCCTTTCCTTCTTTTCTTCCCCTTCCCCAAGAACCCCGGTTGCACATTTTAAGTCCTGTTTTCTTGTCCCTCTGAAAACGATTAGAGCAAGCCCAGTTTCTCCTCTGGCCTGAACACTTGGCCGGCCTGGGGGGTGGGGTGGGGTCTGTCCTTGTACCCCTGGGCAAAGAAAGCACTTACTTCCTATGCCTGGTGTGTCCGTGAAGCCGGGTTTCAGAGCTTAGCGTTGCTCCCAACCACAGCGAGCTGCCCCCCTCTGGTCTTTCTCTGCCCCCTGGGCTCTAGCACCAGCTGCTTGTTCAGGCCCCGACGCCTCCACGTGCCGGGGGACCCTCCGGGGTTGGGGTCTGGGAGCCAGGGAGCCCGGGCTGGAGAATTCCGAGATCCCAGCTTCGGAGCGCAGACACAGCAGGCAGCTGGCCGGCTGACCACTCTGTCCGTGGGCGGGTGGCCAGGGTCAGGGCTGTGGACTGGGTGTCCCACTGGGCCAGGTGTGTCCGGGGCCAGGGCCCTTCGGTCGAGCCTCTGCTGCTTCCCTCTCTGGACTGTGGACACTTACCCCCAAATGGAAATTCGAAAGGAAGCCCCCTCCCCTTTCCCTCCTCCGCCCCTCAAACCCCAGTCCCCCGAGGACCCACACCCTCTCATTCCCAGGCCCATGGGGTAGGATCCCAGGGCTGCCAATGCTTTGGCCGGCCAGCCCTTCAGCCCCCCGATCTGAACCCAGGGGCGTGCGTTCCTGCATCTGGCCTGGGACCCTGGGGTGCGGACGAGTGGACAGGGTGAGCCTGAGAGACTGCCCGGCCGGCGTGGCCTTCCTGCACAAAGTCAAGGGTGCAGCCAGTGTGTCCGGACCCTGACTGGCCCTGGAAGCCCTGAGGGCCCTCGGCCTTCTCTGTCCTGGCTGCTTCCTCAGTTCACAAAGCACTTACCTGAATACACATCCCTCGTGTTCGCCCCGAAGCCTCAAGCACTGGATTATGGAGCCCCTGTGCCCCGCCCCCCGGCCAAGTGACTGAAATCTACTGAGCTGTATTCACTGTGCTGTCCTGGGGGAGGGGCAAGGGGCAGCACCCCCCGGGAGAGCACCCTGCACTGCTGCCCGGGGTAGGGGGACGGCCAGGGAGCCGGGCACCTCGCTCCCCTCCCGGCTGGGGACGCGAAGATACGGTTGCTCCTGGTCGGTGGAGGTCAGCCGGGCCTCAAAAGCCATGAAACTGTGTCTCTGTAGCAATGAGCGATACTGTGACTAAGACGTCCTCCCGTTATTCCAAGGAGCGATCCTTTTCTCCTGCCATTCCAGTGTTTTTGTTTTATTTCTTTTCTGTCACTGATTCATATTACCACTTTTGGAAAAAAATAAAAGAAGATGAAATGAAAAGGCAGCTTGAGTTTCCAGATGTGCAATTCACTTGTGGACAAAGTAACCCTAAAGGTTCCTTTTCGTGCGTTTTGCATCCTCCGTTCCGTTCCAGACGAGGGAAGCTGAGCCCCGTGTCGGAATACGGCACTGACAGCATCTGTATGTGTACGCTGGCGACACTCCAAACCTGTGCACCCATGTCATCCTTCACCACTGTTACACTACAGATTCGGTTTCTTTTATTTTCTTTTAGAGCTATATAATGTTGTAAAAGAAATCAAATGTAAATGTCTGGTTTTCATAGAATGTTTTTTAAAAAACCATTGAGAAGGAGGCTGGTGTGTGTCCCACGTCCCCCGATTGTAAATTGCTTCTGTTCTAAGTAAACTGTGCATGGCTCGTGTGTAGCAGTCATTACCGTGTCTGTTCGTGAAATTTTTACGCAAAGGAAAATCCCATAGATGCACTTACTGAATCTGTGATTAGGGTCGACGTCCTCAAGACTAGAAGTCTCGAACTGCCCACGCGGAAGATGCAGTTCTTAATCCATACGGAAATCGCTGTGGGAGAAGGAAATTAAAAGGACACCAAGTGTAGGAGTCATTCAGAGAGCGACTCTGCAGATTCCATTTCGATGCTTGTGATAAAGACAGATGTACTTGTGTAGAGAAACGTCTTTAAGATGAAGCCTAGGAGAGCCGATTTCGAGGTTGACGCTGTAGTCTAGGACCGTATACCAAATGTAATCTTCCCGAAGCTACAATGAATTTATACATGAGATTGATATGCAATAAATCCGTGTGCTTTTCTAAGCCTCCGTGCCCTCCTGCTTCATTCAGGGAGAACAGAGGCCTCTGGGGAGGGCGGGGGGCGATGGACTTGAGAGTTGGGGCGTGGCAAGGTTCTCCACCAGTCCTGACGGAGACGCCCCTGTGCCATCTTCCTGACGCCACCGCCAGGGCAGGTCCCCTTGCTGCTCCCGTTTTCCAGACTCAGAGAGGGCGCCAACTCCCCTGGATGGCCTTGCAGTGAGAGTGGTGGTCTCCAGGTGTGTCCTCCTGAGGTGGGCCCACCCTCACGCGTGCCGGAAGGACGGAGGCTGAGCAATTGCCCAGGCCGCAGGGAGCGCCGACCCAGCCCTCAGGGCACCCCTCCTTCTGCGTACTCTTCTTGGGGACCTTCTTCACAGGGGCCCCCCAGCCTGATTCTGCTCTGACCGAGAGGCCTTGAATCATTAAACTACAAAGGGCGGATGCTCCGTGCCGAACTAGGCCTTGTGAGACCACCCGGGGGGGTGCCCGAACCCTCACCCACGGGTGTCTCTACTCTACTTTCTGGTGACACAGAGGTTAATTAGTGTCACTCAGGTGTCCTCTAGGCCTGAAGCCTCTGGGCCAGCCTCGCCTGCCACATACAAATAGCCCCCACCCTGGCCCGGGTCCCTGTACTTCTGCCGGGCTCCTCACTGCCACCTCCTGCTGGCAGACTCCCCGCACCCCCCCGCTCCTCCAGCACAGGCATGTTCAGGGGCAGCCCTGCCTGGAGGTGGGCACACCTGGAGGGTGCCAGGCCGGAGGTGGCATGTCTGGAAAACCCTCGGCTGGAAGTTTTGGGTGGTAGAGGGTCATCACGACAAAGGCAGCTTCCCCGGAGCGTGGACGCCGGCGGTTGGCCTTCCAGCATCTCCAGGTGGGGCTTCCGTAGGTGACATTTATGTTGCCTGACACCTGCTCATAAGCGAGACCTCCACTGCTGACTCGCCTGAGCATTCCCACAGGTAATTTCTTCCCTGGCACACAGTCCCGGCCTCCTCTCCATCCCCAAAGCTCCTTGGCCCCCCCTTACACACCACCTTCACCACTCAAGCCACGGGAGATGGCTCTCAAATTACGAGCACTCTCACACCAGTGGCCAATCCTCCCCAGAGCACGGGTTGATGTGGGCGGCACCCTCCTCACCCAAAGAGACCTGATGAGGTGCCTCTCTGACCAAACAACCCACCCACACCACCATGGCCCATGGTCCTCCCCAGACGTTTAAGGCAGGAAGAAAACAAGATTTCACGTCAAACAGAAATCGGGCAGCATCTCCCTTCTCCCCACGGCTTTCAAGTGCCTGGGGTCCAGAGTGTCCCCCACAGATGACATCTCAGGCTCCCAGAACATGCAGGAGCCCCTTAGCCTCTGTCTGTTCACAGAGTCAGAAACTATTACATGCACTGGATTTGGGGACTTTGAAGATGGAAAGTGACCTGATTTATTTCTCCATCCCCAAAGCCTGGCTTGAAACACTCAGTAGAAGGCAGCTTGCACAAAGCAGTGAAGGAATGAATGGATGATGGATGGATGGATGTGGGGATGGATGGATGGGTGGGTGGATGGTGGATGGATGGATGGATGGTGGATGGACGGATGGATGGATGGATGGATGGGTGGATGGTGGATGGATGGATGGGTGGGTGGATGGACCGATGGATGGATGGATGGATGGTGGATGGACGGATGGATGGATGGATGGATGGGTGGATGGTGGATGGGTGGATGGTTGATGGATGGATGGATGGGTGGATGGGTGGATGGATGGATGGACGAATGATGGATGGATGGTTTGCTGTAAGGACCCTCACTCAACATGGATTCTGGGACCTCCAGTGCCTCTGGAGGGGTCTGAACATACTCTGAGGAGGTAACGGGAGGGAGAAAGGCCTCGTGTCCCTAAACAGCAGCGCCAGGAGCCACCAGAGGGAAGGAACTGCAGCTGATCTTGGAACAGGATTCCTGGACCTAAATCCGGGCACTGGGCCTTTTTACTTTCTTCACACAGTCAAGTAAGTGCATGTTCCCAGGGAGGGATTGGTTGGGGGAATCGGTTAAACATTTCAAGGTGACCTCCTCCCTGGTGTGGCTGGCACCCTGAAATTTGAAGCCCATGGTCAGATGTGGGGTTCGCCCCAGAGCTCCGGGCACAGAGAGCCTGCGGGAGATACACTTCCGTTCCCGGAGGACAAATGATGTCAGTCACAGAACAGATGCATGGCCACACCTCCGAAAGCTTGCGTGCTGGTCTCCAGCACACCCCGTCACACCCTCCCCGAGCTCCCAGCTGCGCTGCTGTAGGGGACCAGCCCACCCATCTTTGTTCAGCCCAGCAGCCTTTCTCCGTATTCCGCTGAGGGGAGAGGAGTATCCCGGGACACGAGCCTGTCTGATGAGAGCCCTATTGTCAGGGAGACCCTAGAGGAAAAGAGGGCAGAGATACACAGAACAGGCTGACAAGCAGACTCTGTCTCCCTGAGGCCCAGCTCCTGGCACAGAGGATCGAGGAAAGAGCTCCATTTTGGAAACAAGGGGAAAAAATCAACAGGAGGAAAATGTGTCAATGAGGAATCTGTTTTCTGGGAGAAGAGATGCTTTTGAATTCCCCTTCGGATTCATTTTGGGCCAAGTGAGACCGTCAGTTATTTGCAGAAAAGCTATTCTGAGAATCCTTAACTTTATGTCTCGGGACAGCAAAAGTCTCCCCAAAATTGAGAAGTGTCCTAATTCAGGGTAAACTGGCCAGACGCAGGCTGGCTTTTGTGGGGACAAAGGGACCGGAAAGAGGTGCCCAGGAGAAGATGATGCTCAGAGGGGGATTCTGGGGCGGGAGGAGGCTTCCAGCCACAGCCCGGACTGCCGTCCCCATGAAGGGAAGAGCACTGTGCTCAGTACCGCCTGGCAACATCCTCCCCAAACCTCACACCCCATTCAGGAAAGGGAAGCTGGCTTTGCTCCAGAGTTCCAGGGCAGAGAGGACGGAATTCCAAGGTTACAAGATGGGGAAGCCCGGGCACAAGCGGAGGCCCCGCAGAGGGCCTGGGGCCCACCCAAAACCCCAAGGGAGGGGGTCAGCTCTTCTCTCCTGGGATCCAGCTGTGGCCCCCGGACTCCTGAGCCCACCAGGCCTTCCAGTCGATGCAGAGCAGGAGCCTGCCTCTGAAAGGCAGTGAACTGGAAACCTGCCGCCGCACAGACGTCTGTGTGTCCCTATTCTCAGCAGCGCTGAGACATAGCTCAGCTCATCTCATCAGCTCAGCTGTGTCAGCTCAGCTCATCATAGCTGCGCTGGACAGAGCCCGAAGGTTATCCACTGCCGAGTGAGTATGCAAACCGTGGAAGTAAAGGAAGGCCCCCCACCATGAAAAGAGGCCAAGGCCATTTACTCAGAGCCTGACGCAGCCAGGCCTGCACTGGCACAGACTCAAAGGTGGGCAGAGGAGTGGGGGAGCTTCATGGCGGAAAGGGGGGGGGTGGGTTCTGGGTGTGCCCTGATGGGGGCTGAGGGCCTGGGGGATCTGCAGGCACTGACTATAATGGGGGCGCCCCACGGGATTGGCTGGGGTCACACCTGGCTTTCTCTGGCTGGTCCTGAGTTGGAAGCAGGGACCAAACTGAGCGGCCTGGCCTGACCAGGTCCTGGCCGACTGGTTTGGGGCTTCCGGTTTAGCTGCCTGAGCTGTGTCTCGTCCATCGTGGGGCAGAGGTCTAAGTCCTCTTTCACGTCTGGTCGGCCGTCGTCTGTATAGTCTGTCTCCGAATACCATCTGTGGGGCACCCAAGGAAGGAATTCCACTCCTCAGTAAAGGGGCCACTGCTGAGGCACCCAGTGCAGCCAGGGCTCCCCACCAGGCCCCGTGGAGGAAGCTGCAGGCGCCGGGATCCCTGAGCAAGGGGGAGCCGGCCAGTGAGCACCCGGGGCTGGGGCTGGGGCTGGGGAGGGCGGCTGGACTGCCAAGGGCGTGAGGAAGCCGCCTGGGGTGAGGTAGTGTTCCCTATCCATCGTGTTTATGCAACGATGCACTTGTTGAAAACTCATCTAACTGTACATGTTAAAGGGGCAATCTTGTTTTATGTACATTATAACTCAATTCAATGATTTTTCGAAAACAGTGTGTCCTGCCCACCTCCGCCTTGAGGAAAGGGTCCACCACGAAGCTCAAAGTTTTGGAGGCCCTGGAACACCTTCAATCACTTTCTGCCCAGGCTGGCAAGACTGGTCCCCACTGCCACTGTGCCCGCCCCCAGGCCACCCAGCCTGCCCTCGGAGGAACCCTTCCCCCATGGCGTCCAGGCTGGGATCGGGGGTGGAAGGAGCAGGGGGCCTATGGCCGGGCCCAGGGCGAGCTCAGGGCCCCCAGCCTGGCCTTGCTGCAGGCATCTGGGGTGGGCCCACCCTCCAACACTCAGCTGCCTGAGCCCTGCCAGGACCCATCCAGCATGGAGCCCATGAGTACAGGCCTTCTGCCTGCTACAATTTACAGAGTTTAGAAGTTCAAGGAAGCACATGGTAGACTATTTATGGTGACACACATGTGTAGGAAAAGAGCAAAAACATGCATGAGCTGGAAACACACCAAACTCAAAGTAGTGGTTTCCTCTGGGAAGCAAGGGAGGCAGAGGGGGGTTGGGGGAGACAAAGAGAGAGAGACAGAGACAGAGAGACAGAGACAGAGGCAGAGAGAGAAACAGACTTCTTCCTTTCCAAAATGTATGCCTTTTATTGCTTTTTCTTGCCGCATTGCTCTGGCCAGGAGCAACACTGAATAGCAGTGGTGAAAGTGAACACCTTTGCCTCGTTCCAGAGATGGAGGAGAAAGTCTCAGTTTTTGACCATCAGGTATGATGTCAGCTGTAGATGGCCTTTACCGGGATGAGCAAGTTCCTTCTATTTCTATACGGCTGAGATTTTTATTATTAAGCATTGGATTGGGCTTTATCTTCAATTTATCAGTATCTATCTTCCAGTGACCGTATATCACTTCATGTAAAATATATGAACTTTACAACTGTATATTTCTATGCTCTCTTCCTGTCTTTTGGGTTTTTATTATATTTTACTTCTACATATGTTAAAAACTCCATAGTGCACTGTCATTAGTTTTGCTTTCAATATCTATTATCTTGAAAAGAATCTGTTGAAAACACATGGAAGGGCTTCTCTGACAGCCCAGTGGTTAAGACTTCACCTTCCAATGCAGGGGGTGTGGGTTTGATCCCCGGTCAGGGAGCTAAGATCCCATGTGCCTCAGGGCCAAAAAAAGAAAAAATAAACAGATGCAATATTGTAACAAATTCAATAAAGATGTTTTAAAAATGGTCCACATCAAAAAAAATCTTTAAAAAAAACACACAGAAAAAAAAATCTGTCACGTTTATCCACATATTCACAATTTCCAGGGGGCTTCTATGCCTTGTGCAGACCTGAATTTACATCTCTTATCATTTTCTTATGGCCCAGAAAACTTCCTTTGACATTCACGGTAGTGCAGGTCTGTTAGTGATGAATTCTCCCAGCTTTTGTCCTACAACGTCTTGATTTCACTTTCATTCCTGAAAGACGTTTTGCTAGAAACGGACATCTTGGCTGACAGTTTTGTCTTCCTTTGTCACTTTAAAGATGTCCCCGTGTTCTCAGCTTGCTGTGTTTCTGATACGGATCAGCCGTTATTCTCATCTTTATTCTCAGGATTTTCTATTACTGCTTTTTAGCCCTTTGACTTGTTGTGTGTCCTGGTGTGGATTTCTTTGGATTCGTGCCATTTTGAGATCATTGAGGCTCTTGGATCTGCGGGCTTGAGGGTTTAGCCCACTGGGAAAATTTTCAGCCATTTTTTAAATTAACCACCGTTCTCCCCCTCACCCTTTTGGGCCTCTGATTACACGTACAGTTAGACTTCTTGATGTCAGTTCACAGATCAGCAAGTCTCTGCTCATTTTCCCCAGGCTTTTTCCTCTCTGTGCCTTAGGTTGGCTAGCATACGTTGTCCTGCCTTCAAGTTCCCTGATCTTTCCTTCTGTAGTGTCTAATCTGCTGTTAATTCCATCCAGTACATTTTTAAATGTTCATATCTTGTATATTTTTGTCTTTGGAATTGTCATGTGATTCAGTATTACACTTTCTCTTTTGATTATGGTCAAGGCTCCTTTTACATCCTCTGAATAGTTATAAAATCTGGGGTTTTTTTAACTTTTAATTTTATATGGAGTATAGTTGATTAACACTGTTGTGATAGTTTCAGGTGTACAGGAAAGTGATTCAGTTATACATATACATGTATCTATTCTTTTTCAAATTCTTTTCCCATTTAGGCTGTTACATAATATTGAGCAGAGTTCCCTGTGCTATACAGTAGGCTCTTGTTTGTTATCCATTTTAAATATCATAATATCTGTTTTAAATGCTTATCTGCTAATTCCATTGTCTATGTCATTTCTGGGTCTCTTTCTGTTGGCTGCTTTTTCTGCTCGGTCACATGGTCCTGCCTCCTCACATGTCTAGTAACGTTGAATTGGGTGCTGGAGGCTATACATGCAGAATTGTCGAGACCCTAGATCTCGTTGGCCTTCTTTTAAGAATCTTGAGTTTCGTGCTAAAGGGCAGTTAACAGCTTGGAGGCCAGCCTGGTCTTTGCGAGTCTTGTTTCAAAGTTCTGACACGCCAGGTGTAGAAGAGCCTTCACCCCAGGGTCAGCTCACCCTACACCCAAGAAGTGGCCTTCTTTGATCTCCATCCAACGCCGTGGTGTCCACGAGGCCTTGTCATCCTGGTAGTTGGCTTTCAAGCATCTCTCAGCCCACGTGGATGCTAGGAGCTCTTCTCTGCCTGGCTTCCGGAATCCCACTCTACACACGCACAGCATAGCATCTGACCAGACTCGGCTGGAGATCCTTCTCGGCATCACTGCCTCCCCTCCAGGGCTCTGCCCACAAGTCCCAGTCCCCTCGGCCTCCCCAGACCCCATCTCTGTCCCCTCAGCTCAGTGAGGCCACTGTGCTCTGCTTGGTTCTGCCTTTTAGAAGAAAGCTGGGCAGGCGTGGGGCTCACCTCATTGGCTCCCTTCTCCCCTCTCTTCTCAGCCACCTGTTGTCCAAAGCTTAAAATGGTTGCTTCTCGTCGTTGCGTCCAGATTTCTGTTGATTATGGTGGGAGATGTATCCACGCCAAAATGTCTATAATGTTTTGAATTCTCAATTGGAGCAGATACATGCATTTAAAAAAATTATTTACCTCTTTGGAAACCTGAAAAAGTCCCTAATTACGAGAGGGACCCTGGGCTTTGGAGTCAGACAGACCTGGGCTCTCATCTTGGCCGGGCCACTCACGAGCCAGGTGACAAAGCACAGACACTCGGCCTCTGGATTAAATGGGGATGATGACATTGACGCCTTAGGGAATTTCTGAAAGAATTCAAGAAGGTGAGGCAGGGGCCCAGCACACAGGAGGCACTTAATAGGAGGTAACAACCATTTGCTGCCTGGGGCACAGGAGGGGTGACCGTGTGCTCCCCGAACTGAGTGTCCTGCTCAGCAAAGCCACCCCCATGGGGCAGAGAGACAGCCAGCTCCGCTCGGCACCCTGGCCCCCAAGCCGCCCCCGTGCCCATCTGCAGACGCCACCCGGCCTGGGACTCCAGGCCCCCGGCACAGAGGAGCCTCTGTCCTCAGGCCCACTCACAGCCACTGCACCATCCGAGGTCAGCGAGACCTTTCCCAGCTGCCTGCCGGCTGGACCGGGCACCCGTGGGACCCTGCAGCGAGTGATGGGTCAGCCGGATGCCAGGGCCGGAGAAGAAAGGAGAGCTGTTGTGCCCCTTCCCTCCACCCCCCACATTCCCTGTGGCCCCAGGAGGGAAGGGCGGGCAGCGGGCACTGCCCACTCGTCCCTGGCAGCCTGGCTCGTCCCCAGCCCTGGGCACTGGAACAGTCAGACCCAAAGGCCTCCTGGGGGGTTGCTGGCCTCAGGATACTCTGCCTCTCTGGGCTGCAGACCCAGCAGCTGAGCAAAAGCTTGGAAGACTCAGAGCGAGACCTCCTGGGCCATAGGTAGCCCTGGAGCCACAGTCAGCTTCATTGTAGGAAATCCTGATAGCCATGGAGTCAGGGGTCCACATCCTCTCCCCTGTCAGGGACCCCAGAGGGGGAAGGGCCCTCATTTCATGAGTGCTGGGCAGGTCAGGCACGCGCTGACCCACATCTTACATGGAGTCAGTGCAGGCTCCGCTCCCGGGACCCTGGCGCTAGGAGCTAAGGCCCCCAGCCCATGATGGGACTGTGCTGTCCCCGCCAAGGCTCCCATGGGGGAGGGGGAGGGAGGGACCTTGCGAGGCCTCTACCTTTCAGCTCTCAAAGCTGAAAATCTCCCTTGGCTAGCAGGGAGACCTGGACGTGCGGGGTGAGCTCCGGCCGGCTACGCAGGTGAAGCCTGGGCTGTGCCGCCCGGCCTCCTCCCCCCAGCCTGCTGGACGGTGCTCAGCGAGGCCAGGCACAGACACACCCCTGCACACGGGAGAGGGCGAGCAGATGCACTCCATCCCGCACCCCGTGGAGTGTGCTTTCCAGCAGGCAGAGAAGAAGACAGAAACAAGTCAGCAAAGCAGAAGGCTCATCAGGGGCAGAGGAGCCCTGAAGAAAGACAAGACAGGACAGGGTCGGTCATCTTCCTGGGCCACCGCAACAAATGACCGCGAACCGGGGGCTTAAAATAACAGAAATGCATCCTCTCCCAGTTCTAGAGGCCGGACCTCTGGGATCAAAGTGTGGGCAGGGCCCTGCTCTCTCTAAGGCTCTAGGACGGGATTCTACCTGCCTCTTCCAACTTCTGGCAGCTGCCGGCATCCCCTGCGTCCTGCGCCCACAGACGCATCACTCTGACCTGTCTCCATCAACACCTGACCCTCTCCCTTCTATCTGTACGTCCAGATCTCCCTCTTTTTATTGGATTTAAGGCCATTGGATTTAGGGCCTGGCCTAATCTGGTATGCTCTTGTCTAAATTACATCTGCAAAGACCCTATTTCCAAATAAGGGTACCTCACAGCACCATTCAGCTCTCAGCGAGGGCCACAGCCAGCCTGGAGGCCCAAGGCAGGGAAGGAGGGACCTGGGCGCCGTCCCAAAGGGCCATCTGCTCTGGGCTGACCTGGCCCCCATGCCCTTGGTCCCAGCCACAGGGTGGGAGAGTTCCACAGATTCGCCCCTGCTGGCAGGTGAGCGAGAGGAGCAGGGCCGTGCGGCCAGCCCCGCCTCCCTCTCCCCACGCAGGTGGCTTCGGTCTCTCGAGCTGCTTCCTTGCAGCCGCCAGCCCTGAGCGTGGACTGCGAGTTATTTCACAGGTCATCATCAAATCTCCACTTCACAGCTGAGCGCACAGAGCCCCAGACAGGCCAAGCCACATGCTCCGGGTCACCTGTCCCCAGCCACACACTGAGCCAGCGGGAGATGGAGAGACGGCCCCCAAAGCCTCCCAGTTTGGGGGCAGAGCCAGACTCAGGGTGCTGGAGGGGTGGGTGGGGATTAACCCTGCAGTGACCAAGCCAGGTTCTGAAAGAAGGTTGCATAGGAAGGCGTCGAGTGGGGGTCGGGAACCCACGGGGCCTGGGTCTCCCCACCAGCCGAGACCCTCCCGGACTCCCCCAGCCGCTCCCGCCTGCTTTCTGGGCCTTGTGGGTGTAGTACCCACTATGGCCCCTGGAGGGCAGCAGGTGCCCACATTTCCCGGGAGCAGCCTGGAAGCACTGTCCACCCAGGTGGCTGCAGGGCCCAGGACTCTGCCCACAGGGGTCAGCCGTGAGCCCTCACCCACCCAACACACACACAGATGGGACTGATGGCCCTGGTGGGCACTTCCTGTGGTCAGCCTGGGCCCTGCCACCTGGCAGACTGTTGGGCGCCATCCCTCTCACAGGCAGCCAGGCCCCGGCTGAAGGGCAGACTTTCGGGGGTGGGGGCACTGATGTCGGGCAGGGGCTGGGAAGGCCACAGGTGAGCTCGACAGGCCTGCCCTTCAAATCACGACACCCAAGAAAATGTCCAGCCAGGCCGCCAAGCCTGCGGCGCCCCCTTGCCCTGCAGAGAGCAGCAGGCTCACAGGGCCGTCAGCCCTGGGAAGGCGGCACCAGGAGACGGCGGGCGTGCACCCCAGGCTAGACTGTGCCCTGCCAGCTGGCATGTTCCTGCACCCTGCCCCCCGTGCCAACACCTGGGGTCAGCGAAGGGACTTTGCAGGCTGGAAGCTCACCCAAATGCACAACCCAGCGTGGGGCTCAACTGGAATGACACTGGGTGGCACATCTGGCCATGGGCCTTTCCTGGAAAAGGGACCTGAAGACAGGTGGGAAGGGGCTGACACCCAGCACCTCCAGGGCTGAGTCCTGGGATCTCAGGTCACATCAGTGCGTCACCAGGCCCTTGCTGAACACCTGCTGTATACAGGGCCCTGGGCTCTGTGCCGTGGGATGAACATACAAGAGCTGTGGCAGGAAGGGGCTGTATTAACAGAGGAATAGTATCCAGAGGAGAGGAGGCGAGTGTCCCCCGCATTTGAAGGGGGATTTTCGCACATTTTGAAGCATGTTGGGGGAACATGCCAGGATGACAAATGATTTGGATTCCGTGTCATATCAAGAATGACTGGACTTCCCTGGTGGCACAGTGGTTAAGAACCCGCCTGCCAATGCAGGGGACAGGGGTTTGAGCCCTGGCCTGGGGAGATCCCACATGCCGCGGAGCAACTAAGCCCATGCGCCACAACTACTGAGCCTGCACCCTAGAGCCCGCAAGCCACAACTACTGAGCCCGTGTGCCACAACTACTGAAGCCACGCACCTAGAGCCTGTGCTCCGCAGCAAGATAAGCCACTGCACGAGAAGCACGCACAGTGCAATGAAGAATAGCCCCCGCTTGCTGCAACCAGAGAAAGCCTGCGCTCAGCAACGAAGACCCAACACAGCCAAAAATAAATAAATAAAATAAATTTTAAAAAGAATGACTAAAGAACATGATAACCAGGGACGATGTAATAATTGGTCTTGATAGGTAGTGAGCTCCCCGTCCTGGAAGTATTCAAGCAGAAGCACGATATCAGCTTCCTTGGTCTGGGTTGGGGGGCAGGGTATCTGTCTTGGCCCCTCCGCCCTCCACTCTCCTCAACTACCAGAGGGGTCTTTCCACGAGATCTGATCACTGTGTCTTTGCTGGAACCCCGAGTGGCTGTCATTTTACATGTGTCTGTCTTTCCCCACAGTGAGCTCCATGAGGACAGAGATCATGGCACTTTTGCTCAAGGCTGTATCTCTGATGCCCTGCGCAGTAGTCAGCATACAGTAGCTGCTCAATAAATACCTAAGAGTAAAGTAGGAGGAAAGCAGGAAGGAGGAGAAGGCTTGCTGGAGATGAACCTTGGGCTGGCCCCAGATGAAGGCATCAACATCAGCCAGCTTCCAGCAGGTTGTGCTGCTGTAACAAACACGCCCCCCGTGTCAGGAGCTTCCAACAGTGGCAGTGGCTCTGCTCCACTGGGCTCCTCATTCTGGGGCTGGAGACCCTCTCCTGGCAGAAGCAAAGGCCCGGGGGACCCAGCAGGCACAGGCAATGGCTCTAAAAGTTTCTGCTCCAGGTTCCTGGGCCAAAGCTCATCCCCCGGCCCCGTGGGGCAGGAAGGATGCTCCTCGCACAGGGAGGTGGTGCTGCAGGTCTCCTGGGTTGGGCTGCCTTCTCCCCCTGCAGAGAAGGGAATGCTGGGAAGTTGCGGGCTGCACAGGCAGAGTGTGGGCAATGGGGTGGGCCTCACGGGGAAGTTGAGGCCTCTGCCCTTGATGGAGGAAGTAACGGGCAGTCCCTGAGTGTGCTGAGAGCCGACTCCACTGTTGCCACCCTGGGCTGGTCTGAGCTGGGATTTGGGGTGGTGGGTGACATAGGGCAGGTGGCATGGCAGGGGGGCTCCCTGCCTGGCTGACTGGCAGGTCAGCCCAAGCTCAGAGTGGAAACCCGCCTGTCCCCGCCCACAGCATCTCCTGCAGCGCCAGGAAGGCTGATTCCGGAAACCCCAGCTGGGGGGCTGTTGCAGCCTCTGCCCAGGGGACCCACCCTAAACAAGGCCTGGGAAGGGCAGGCTTGGAGTCCAGACTCAATTTTGTGCCGGCTGGCAAGCACCTTACTTTCCAGGCCTCAGGAACCTCATCTGTAAAATGGGGGTGATGGAAACAAAGCAAACACCTTGAAGGCAGCCAGAGTTCTCCAGAGCTCCTGGGCTGCCCTCTGGCCGCCATTCTGCAAAGGTGGGGCCCTTTCTGGAGCAGTGGAGGCCTTGCAAACCTCCGATTCCCCGCTGGGCTGGTCGGCTTCTTGGAGGGCTTCCTGGAGGAGGGGGCAGCAGAGCCGGGCCCGTAAGGAGAAATGCAGAGTCGCAGAGGGGTGAAGCCGGGTAGCCCTGGCGTCACCCTGGCAGGCGACGCCAGGCCCGAGGCGGTGGGCGTGGAGGGCGAAGGGCGGAGGGCGGTCCCAGAAGGGCGACTCCAATCGGGACTCGGAGGCCGAGGCAGCTCGGCTGCAGGTCACGTGGGCGCCGGCTGGCCAGGTGGGGACAGTGACGCAGGCTGCGCAGCCAGGTACCTGGGGCGCGCCCCGCCGGCCCCTCCCGCCCGGCACTCGGAGCAGGAGCCGCCTGGCGCGCGCCCTGCCCACCTGGCCGCCCACCTGGTGGGGCCGGAGCGCTGCCGCCTCCTGCAGGGCCGCACAGGAAGTGGGGGGGCGGGGACAGGGAGGGACCGAGCGGCCGGGACAGAGCTCGGGGCCTGCAGAGCCTGGAGGTGGACCGGCCCCCGTCGGCCGCCGAGCTCGTAGCTCTGTCCTCCGCCCCACGGCGCAGGTAAGCCTGGGGGACAGGTGACGGGGGAACAGGTGAGCCTGGGAGACAGGTGGGCCTGGGAAGGGACGGGTGAGCGAGGTGGTGGGGATGAGCCTTGGGGAGGGGGCTGGCAAGGCCGAGGGCGCACTTCCTCCCCTTCGCTTTTCCCGCAAGCCCTGCCCCGGGGGCCGCGTCACTCTGCGGCTGCCCGCCTCCGCGGTGGCTGCCCAGCGGGGGCTGTGGGAGGGGACAGAGCCTGGCTGGACCTAGAGCCCCTGACCTCTGACCCCCCCACCCCGCTCCCCTGGGCTTCGGGCGTCCCAGCTCCCTGCTCCTCCCCTCCTTTGAGCCCTAGGGGACACTCCCTCGCCCTGGACGGGACTCGCAGCCAGAGCTCCCACTGGGGCATCAGGGCTGAGATACCCTAGGGAGCCCCAGGACCTTTGAAAAGGCGGGGCAGGGTGCGCACGGAACGACCCTCCCAGCAACCCGGGAGAATCTGCTGCCCAAACCTGCTTTGGCACCAGGAGTAGCAGCCCCAAGAATGAGGACCCCCTCCCCACATCAAACTGGGAACAAACTCCTCCCCCACTCTGGTAGGCAGACTCGGCGGCAGGGAGGGGTCCTGGCGTGCATCCCATCCCGCTAAGAAGGAGGGGGAAGGGAGGAGGGCGGGGCTCGGCTCCCAAAGCTGTGGGTCCCGCTTACTGCCAGGACGCCTGGCTTAGCTGCCCACCCTCTGTTTCTGCATCCGGGAAGCAAGGATCTTTTTGAGATTTGTGTGGACCTCAGCCCAGCAGCGGGCACGCGGTGGGGGGGCGGCCGGGAGCTCTGCGTCTGACCTGGAGGTGAACAGTCTGCACCTCCTGGTGGCGGCCCAGTGGGTGCTTGTCAGGCCAACCAGTCTACCCTGCACCCCTGCTGCCTAGTGCTTAAGGGCGGGGACCCCAGGTCCAAATCCCGGCTCTGTGTAACCTGTTACTTAAGCCCCCTGGGCCTCAGTTTCCTGCTCCGTGAAATGGGAGCAGTTAGAGGGTGCTGACTCAGCTGCAGCTGGATCCTCTTCTGGTTACCACCCTGCAGATGCCCATGGGCCGCAGAAGCCAGCATTACATCACGGGCACTGCCCAGGGCTTTCCCAAGCTCTCCTGGCAGGGGGGAGTGAGCTGGCGGAGGCCCCTCCCCCTCCTACCTGGGCACCTGCAGGGGAGGAATCTGTGCAGGGCAGGGGCATCTCTGTTCCACAAGGGCTCTGGTTCCCCAGGGGCTCGGGACAGGGGGTGTCTCTCACCCTACACGGGAGACGCTCTTCACCAACACGAGAGGAAACCAGGTGCAGAGTGAGGTGGCGTGACGTGGCTTGCCGGCGGGGCCCCTGAGATGCCAGTCTGTGCGTGACCCGATGGGCACGGCCACTCCCCGCAGCTGGGTCCTGGAATTCTAGTTTCAGTTTCTGAATGGATCTCAGCTGCCCCTCTCTTTCGCCTGTGGCCGTTGTCGCTCTTGGGCGACCGGCCGCCTGTACCAGCATCTTTATTTCTAGTGAGAGTCGCCACTCACCCAGCTGGCCCACTGGGGCAGTGATCTGGGTCAGGACAGCGCCTGGCTCCTTGCCCAGCTCTCCGCTCACCGGCAGCCTGACCTCAGCAGGTCACATTCCCTCTGCTCCTGGTTTCCTCACCTAGCAGAGCAGGGAAATGCCTGCCGTCCAGAAGATCCCTGAGGGGCTAGACACACAAGGAGAGAAGGTGTTTATAGGACACCCGTGGGTCACCTGTCCAGGCTACCTGGCGGAGTCAGGGCTCTGATTTCTTATCCGGAGCTCCTCTGGGGAAACACTGTGTGTGCCAGCCAAGCCTGGCACAGGGGCTGGGTTTATGGGGCGGCTGGATTCAGAGCCGGGAGTGGGAGCCACAGGTGGCCTGTCTGGGTGGGCACTGCGGGCTGAGCCTGCCGGTGCCCAGAGGCATCATAGGAAGGAGACAGCAGGAGGCTGTTGCTCTGGGTGGGAGGAGCACGAGGCCTGCCACTGCCCCTCCCACTGCCAGGCTGTGTCCGGGACTGAGGACGGCCAGGCGGGTCTTCCCAACCTCTAGGGAGGCGGGTGACTCTCCAGTTAGCTGGACCGAGGCTTCTCTACCTCAGCACTGCAGACATTTGTTCCGGATGATTCCTTGTCGTGGGTGGTCCTGGGCCCTGTAGGGTACTGAGCAGTGTCCCTGGGCTCTGCCCACAAGAGGCTGGTAGCTCAGCCCCAGCGGTGACCACCAAGAATGTCTCCGGGCTCGGCAAAGTGTCCCCCGGGGGGCCACGCCGCTCCGGTTGAGAGCCCCCAGCTGCCCCCGGCCACCCTGCAGACAGAAGTGTCTGCTACGTGCTGCAGCGTTTACGAAGCCAAATCCTGCCCCATGTTCCATGTGACTCCAGGTCTGGAACCTGGCCAGGCAGAATTACCCGAACACAAGGCCATCATCGTGGGTCAAGTTTGTCTGAGCAAAGATGGGGTCGTGTGCACGGTGCCAGGGAGGCCGAGCCCCGCCAGGCAGGGTCCCGTCAGCTGGACCTAGAGGGACAGACGTCCCATGGATGGAGGTGTTGTGGTGACATCACCCAAGGGGTGGCAGGTCCCATACTCGGTGCGGTTTGGGTCCTGGTGGCTGTGAGAGCTGCTGCGACCGGAGCCCCAGGCCCAGGCCAGGAGGGCTGTGTTCTTCAGGGCAGCAGGAGGGACGGTGCAGAGCCTGCCGGGGTCCTGGGAAGCCCATCTGTCAGGAAAAACGAGGGCTCCAGGGGTGCTGGGCTGCAAGGGGCCCTCTGGGCCAGGCCAGCGTGAAATGCAGAGCCAGGGCAGGGCCAAGTGCAACGTAGGACCAGACAGGCTGGGTCGGGTCACCTGAGGTTGCCAGAGACCTCCCCCACCTCCACCTGTGGACTCCCAGCCCCCGCTCCTCCCACCCAAGCCCCGCCTGTCCCTTACCCACCCCTGCACATGTGCTGGGGACACCGGGAAGGGCTGCTTAGTGGCAAAGGGAGAAGCTGTGGTTCCCAGGGCTCAGCCGTAAGGGGCCCTCCCCAGCCCACCCTGAGCAGAAACAGCAGGGCGTCACCCAGGAGGGGGCACAGATGGGTCTAGAAGCTCCTGTGGAGCTGCCCTGGTGGATTCGGCACACCTGGAGCAAAGTACCAAGTGGGCTATAGTTCTCCACGTGGAACACCCAGGCCTCTTCAGGAAGACACGGTTCCAGGGAGAGCAGAGCCAGGCAGGTGCCCACGATATCAGCGTTCACACATCAGCTTGCGAATTGAGCCCAACTGTTTGTGGGGACGTAGACAGGAAATCATCCCTGCTCCTGAAGGACACACAGGCTCGTCAGGGAGACAGAGGGACATACGGACAGCACGCGGCCCTCGCTGCCGTGGGCATCGGTGGGGGAGCTTCCCAGGGCTGCCTTTGCTGGGGAGCAGACCTGCCTCTGTGGCTCGAGTGGTCACTGCTGGGTGTCTGGTCTCTCTCTCTCAGTGGCATTGCTGCCCATAGAACATGGCCGCCATCGCGACTGTGCTCTCGGCCCTCCCCTGCACTGGCTGCAGGACACCAAGCAAGGGCCAGCGTCCAGTGAGGATGCGGGAAGAGATGCTCTTAGAGCCAGGTGGCTGGAGGAGAAGCCTCCAGACATGGACCCTGTGGGGAGTCCCAAAGAGCCTGCCAGGCAGAAGCATGTGCTCACGTGTGTGCGCTCACAGGGCACACGGGTCTCCCACCAGAACACGCCTGTCTCCTAAATGGGAGCCGACAGCTGACTGGGACATTGAAAGAGGATGTGGCATCCGCGAAACAAGAATAGGCTGCTCTGCATAAAGAGCAAGAGAGAGCTCTTCGTGGGACCAGGAAAACAACAATCGTTTGGTGGAAAGGTGGGAATCTCCCACAAAGGGGAACAAGAGATGAAGGAGAAGGAGAGAAGAGGTCGGAAGTGAGGGGTTCTCACTAAAGGCTGTTCCAGAAGGAGACCAGAGCAAACGGAGGTGGGAGAATTTATCAAAGAAATAGCACTGGAAAACACGCGGACCTAAAACAGGTGGGAAGGACGCACAAGCCTGTGGCTCAGGGAGTGAACGTGGATCCGTCGCCGTGCCTGTCCCCATAGGTGGTAAAGCAGAGCAGGGGGAAAGAGAGCCTCCTGTCGTGACCAAGGAGGTGAAGTCAGACCGGCGTCGGATGTCTCGTTGGCAGTGAAAGCAGGAAGGCAAGGGAAGAAGGCTTCTCCATTCTGGAAGAAAATAATCTCCAGTGGAAGTCTAAAGGCATAAAGAAGACATTTTCAGAGGTCTCCCTCCCTTGATGCTGCCTTGGGAAGGTGCCAGGGGCTGGGCCCCAGCTCAGTGGGTGGGAGGAAGGAAAGGGAGGGCCAGGATGCCGTGTGGGGGTCAGGGGGCCGAGCTCCTGCCCTGAGAGCCGGGAAGGGAGGGCCTGGGGAGAGAGGACTGATGCTTGGACCCTCTGGAGCACACGATCCAGATGCCCAGGGCGGGGACGCTGGAATGCAGGGGGGAAAATTAACCGGAAGAAAGCCAGCCAGTAAACAAGAGAGAATTATTAACCAGCCAGGCTGACACAAACACCCACGGGGGCATGGCGGAGTGGGGGGCGGAGCCTCGTTCACACAGCCAGGGGAGGGTGAGTGATGCCCCAGGCTAGAAGATCTCAAAATAGCGAGTGGGGCTTGTTTAGAAACTGGGGGAACGCTGAAAAGCCAGGAGTGGTGGTTTGTGGGGGGCGGGGTGGCGCGGAGGAGGGGACGCCTATCTTGGATGATAAGTCTCTCCTCCCGGTGCTGTTTGACCTTTGAACCTATGCCCAGGTAGCTCTGTGATCAGCTAAGCAGTGGGAGGAAGAAGACAGGGGTCCTGCGACAGCTGCAGCCCCAGGAGTCGGCTCCAGCCGGGCCCGGGTCCTGGAGCTCATGCAAGAGCAGGGCAGTGGCCCACGCCCCTAGCACAGTGCCCCTCCCCTTCAGGCCTGGGTCCCGGGCTGGTGGCGCCCCAGGCCTGTGGGTGCGGCTGCCTTGTTTGGAACCGAGGTCACACCCAGCAAGGGCTGGCCTGACAGGCTCCGTCTGGCACCTTCCGGCTCCGGAAGAGCCTTTGCCCTCTCCCGGGAGAGGACATGTGCCACTGGCTGGGTCTGGGACCTGGGCTCAGAGGAGGGGACTCGGGCCTGGGGCCTGAGACGGGGAGGAGGGAGAGGAAGGAGGAAGAATGAGGGGATGGGGCGGGCAGGGGTCACGGGCACCACAGTCTCCGTGTTATACAATGTAAACCACCCCCGTGGGAAATACACGGTGGCTAGATAAAAGGACTCAGGAGCTGGACGTCTCCTGGATGCCCACTGGGGTGCATCTGCTTGGCCTGCATAGATGGAAACCTGTAAGAAACCCATTTCTCGGCCAGGCCTGGATACAGTGCAGCCAAGTTAACACAGGGAGGGCGACCCAGGAAGGTGCAGACCCACCCACGGCTGCCAGCGCCCAGGGAGGCCTGGGGACTCAGAATGTCCCCAGGAATGCGTGGGCCATCCTCCTGCTGTGGGCGTGGCCAGGGCTCCAGCGGCAGCCCCTCCCTGCAGCCCGGGAGGCTGAGCTGCTCACACCTTCCTGGGATGCTTTTAGCCAGAGAATCTGGGAGCTGGGGCAGCAGAGCAGGGCGGAGGGCCAGGCCTCTGGGGGCCCCTGAGTTGTTCCCGCTGTGCCATGATTTAGGCTACCCCATGTGGCCAGACCTTCCCAGCCTCCTGTCAGAGGGATTCCTGGGCTGAAGCTCAGAACCTCCAGGGGGAAGCACCCGGACCCAAGGTGTGTGTGTGAGGTGTGCTCGGGCTGGAACCCGCCGGGTGGGTCCAGGGACAGACAGTGGGTCCCTGGTGGCGCCCACCATCCCAGGCCTGGCCCCCTCCAGCTGCGTGCACCCAGGTAGGAGAGAGCAGGGCGTGCCCCCCCCCCCCCACAGAGCTGCTGGATAAACTCCTGGGTCAGCGGTCCTCCCCAGGTCCGCAGGGGAAGTGGCACGGGATGCGGTGGTGTAGCTCTGAGCTGAGGTTCCCTCCCAGCGGGACCACCTGGGCGGGTGACTTAGAATCTTAGTTCTCCATCTGAACAAGGCTTCCACCCTTACCCGGCCCTTGTAATTTTAACGTTCAGAAGTTCTGCATTTATAAGAAGCATGTGAGTGGTGGCTATCCTTGTTCTTATTAAAAGTAAATGGGAAGGAATGAAAGGAGTGAGTTCTCCCCATGTTAGGTTTGCGTCGTGTGAAGTTCTCAACCTTCAGCCGCTCCTCTCGAGGCTCACAGATAACCTTCTATTCGGCACCGGTGACACCAGAGCCCCTCGGCGGCCAGGTCCCTGTTTAAGCACTACATGGATGAGTTCCCCACCTTTCCCAGCATCCTCAGGAAGCTGGGTACTTATTATTGTACCCATTTTACATATTTGTAAAGCGAGGCCCAGGGTGTAGCAGCTCAGCTCCTGGCTGCGAAGCCAGCCTTTGAGCACCGCATCCTGGCAGCCATACCTCGGGCTCCGGCTGCAGCAGGGCTGCCCTCACCTCTGTCCTTTCCCCCAGGTCCCCGCGGCCACTCAGCATGTCCCAGCAGCACTCGGACAGCTCCTTGGAGGAGAAGCTCCTGGAACACCGCTTCCACTCGGAGCTGCAACTCGACACCGAGGGAAACCCAGCGTCCCGGCTCCCGATGGTCCGGGGCCCCCTGCAAAGCAGGAGCAATGCCGCCTTCCAGCCCGACACCCCGGTGCCCCCGTCGCCGTCCCCTGAGGCCCAGGAGCCCAGGACCATCGTCCTGAGCACGCAGAGCCCGGCAGCCCTCAAGATGGGCACTCAGCAGCTGATCCCCCGGAGCCTGGCTGTGTCCAGCAAGGCTAAGACCCCGGCCCGCCATCAGAGCTTTGGGGCGGCCATGCTCAGCAAAGAGGCTGCCCGGCGGGACCCCCGGCTCCTCCCGGCCCCCAGCTTCTCCCTGGACGACATGGACGTGGACACGGGTCCTGGGGGGATGCTGAGACGAAATCTGAGGAACCAATCCTACCGGGCGGCCATGAAGGGGCTGGGGACGCCCAGCGGTGAGGGCGGCCCCGTCCAGCTCAGCCCCAAGATCCCGGCCCTGGCCGAGGAGCCCAGCCAGCCTCCTGCTCGGTCCGCGGCCAGAAATAAGGTAGGGGGCTCGTCGGCCTGGGCAACGCGGCGGGGACCGTGCCTCAAGGGGCCTCGGGAGCTCGTGGGCAGGGAAGGGGCCCGAACACACCTTCCCGTCATCACGCAGCCGCGCACCTGTGCAGGCTCCTGGGAGGGTTTATTCTAGTTAAGCTCTACAGCCGGGCCGTGAGCAGAGTGTGAATGTCCCCATTTTATAGATGAGGCAGCTGAGGCTCAGGAAGACCGAAGGTGTTAGCCAGGACCCCGGCTCTCAGCCACAGCGGGGAGCGGAGCCCGGGGAGGAACCAGCCCTTCTCTCCAAGTCGCTCTGAGCACGGAGGGGGAGCCAGCCCATCTGAAGGACAGATTTCAGTCATGGCTTTGCAGCATGGACTGGCCTGGAATCTGTCTGCCCGAGGGGCGCCCGTCGGGGACTCAGGAGGGCTTGTGGCAGCTCGGAAGTCGGATGCTGCCCTGCACGCTCTCCCTCCCTGCCCTGCCTGACCGCCGGCTCAGGGCTGTCTGTGCCCACAGGCGCCGTCCCGGTGGCCTCCTCCACCACGGGCTTCTGCCCAGACCATGAGCCCTGGCCCTGATCTGGGGAGAAGCCCAGACCACCTGTCAGAATGCTGGTGACCCAGCGTGCAGAGGGGCAGGGCAGGGAGGACCGCTGTCCTTGGGCTAGAGACACCCCTGGCCTGCGAGGCAGGGCACAGCCTGGACCCCGGCACCTCCACGCCCACCCAGGGCCAGGCCTGCAGGGTCCATTGTTCATTCATGCTTGATTCATGCGGCCAGCCAACGTTTCCTGAGGCCTCACGCACCCAGTGAGCAGAGGCCCCAGGAGAGCTCCCAGGGTGGTGGGGCCCCGTGGGCTGGGCTGGGGGTGCTCAGGGTGCTGAGAGAGCACAGAGGTGGGGCTCCCCAGGAGCTCAGGGCCGGGGGGCGGTCAGGAGTCCCGGAAAAGAGAGGGTTAAAGTAGAGGCGTGGACACAGGATGGGAGCCAGGTGGAGGACGGGCTGCGGAGACAGCGGGTGCCCGGGCCTGGAGGTGGAAGGGGTGGGGGCGCTGGGGGGTGCCGGGCGGGCAGCAGGGAGAGCCGGGTGCACCTGGGAGCACCACACATTCCAGACCAGCACGGGGAGTTTCAGGCTCCAACTTATTTCGAGAAACCAGCTCCCGCTTTCCTGGAACCCGTGCAGCTGGGGGTCAGGGGAAACGGTGTCCCAGCCAAGGAAGCGGGCTCTGTGGCAACTGGAAGGACCAGGGTATGGGGCCCTGAGAGCCCTGCCCGCCCCCAGTTCACCCCTGCAGCCCCACCAGCAGCTGCTGGGGCCCCGGGCCTGTGCTGGAGCTGGACGCCAACCTGCCAGGCTCTGCTCTTCCTGCCACCCCAGGTCCCGGGCTCGTGGGGCCCCCGTGCGGCCCTGGCTCCCACCCCAGTGTCTCTTCTAGGCCATCTCCCAGCCACACCTGTGCTGCCTCGGCTTCCCTCCAGGCCCACCTTCCCGAGCATCTCCTCTCGGCAGCCCTCCTGGGCCTGCCCAGCCCTTGGTCACCTGCCCTGCCTGCTCTGAGCCCCATCCCACCCCGTCCTACCTGCCCTGGCCTCTGCCTCCTTGTGGAGCCGACATTTATTAAGCGCCTTCTCCATGCCCAGCAGAGGCCCCTCGTGTTGGGCGTGGCGTCACATGTGGAGGGTCTGGTCTCTGGGCCCAGGTGCAGGGACTGCTGCCCGCTGCCCCTCCTCCCTGCTGACTGCCCGTGTCTCTGGGTCTCTCTGCACAGAAGACGCTGGGGCGGAAACGCGCACACAAGGGCTCCTTCAAGGACGGTGAGTGTGACCAAGGGGTGCCGTCGGGCGGCGCTGCGGCCGGGCTGGGCCCTGGGGAGGCGGGTCTCACTCGGGCATCCTGGGGGAGACGGAGAACTACGTGCTGGATGGGTTCCCTCTGGGGACTGGAGGGCCTGGTGGCCCGTCTGACCCTGCAGCTCTGATGGGCCTAGAAAGTTCCCTTGGACTCTGTGCTGTCCCGGGGCGGCGGGCAGACAGAGCCTCCACACTCTCCCTCAGCAGATGTTTGTTAAGCACACTGTGTGCACCAGGCCCTGCCGGTGGGCCCAGGGCCAGGCAGAGGGCCCTGGGCCTGGGGTGCAGAGACACAGGCCACAGGGACCCAGTGTTAAAGGCTCAGGGGCCGTGGGTGACATCTGGGCTGTGCCTTCAGCCTGCCGAGGGGCGGATGCCAGCAGGACCCCATGGGAGTTGGCGGGTAGCTGCCTGCCCAGCCTGGATGCAGCAGCCAGTGGGTGTAAGGGGCCCCAGCCAGAAAGGGCCCCCTCCCTGCCAGCCCCAACCTCTGTGGACAGCCACAGGTCCGGGCGTGGGGAGGTCTCAGGATCGGGCCTCGTCCCCCAGGACAGCAGCAGTGGCCCCAGGTCTCGGAGCCAGGGCGGGAGGGAGCTGCGAGGAGGGGCTGCCTCAGGGCCGTCCCGAGCCACGCACCCGCCCGGCGGGGCTGCTGAACGCCTGGCCACTGCAGAGCCGGAGAGCGGGAAACCTCACCTTGGGCCGGGGGGCTCTCAGGAGGCGGCCTGCAGCGCCCTCGGCCGACCTGGGGACGGCCGCTGCCCAGTCCCCTCCCCAAGGCCGTGCAGTTTGGCCCGTGCCACTCTCTGATGTGTTGGCTCAGCCCTGGTCTGAAGGTGCCACATTCTGCACGGGGATGCCACCCCTGCCCTGGGCTCGGCCAGCTCAGCCGCGGGAGCCAGCCGGCCTGAGGGGAGCCTGCTCTGGGGGGCCCTGTACCACCTGACGCTCTCAGGGCCTCCTCGGGAGGACTCAGCGTGTGGGTTCCTGGGGTGCCAGGACCGCTCAGAGCCCCCAGGCCTGCAGGTGACGCACACCCCCTCTCCCCAGATCCCCGGTTCTACCAGGAGATCCGGGAGCGAGGCCTGAACACCATCCACGAGTCCGACGATGACTTACTCGATGAGTCCTCCAGCCCTGAGGAGACCCAAAAGGCGGATGCCCGCATCGTGGTCAAGAGCTACCGGCCCCCCCAGGTCACCTGGAGTCAGCTCCCAGAGGTGGGGCCGGGCTGGCGAGGAGGCCCTTCTCCCGACCCCATGGGTGGTCCTCCCGGTGAGGGGAGCGGCCTCCTGGAAACGCCCTGTCTGTGCCCAGCTGGCAGGGAGATCTTCCTGGTGCCTCAGAGCTGCCCTGCCCTGCGGGGCCCCGTGGGGGTGGTCGCTGCAGTGGGGAGAGGGGTTAGGGGCGTGTCATCTGTGTGTGTGTGACGGTCGTCCCACGGGTGAGCCCCTCACCCTCCCTGAGCTCCCTGCTCAGGCTGACCTGTAGGGACCTGGGGGCACAGGGGACCTCCTCCCAGGGGACTGTGCCCAGAAAGTGCCAGGAGGGTCCAAGTGAGGAGGCCAGAGGGGAGGGGAGAGGCCCGGCCGGAGCTGTGCGCCACTGCCAGGTGCCCCCTCACCTTCCACGCCTGAAAATGGGGCTGGTCCCTGCCCCGCAGGGCTGTGGGTTCCCAGTGGAGAGCGGCTGGGACAGAGGCACCGGTGCTCCAAGCAGGTACCCAGGGAGGCAGCTCTCGCTACCCCAGGAGGGCGCAGCTGGCCGTGGGGCAGACAGCCTCCTGACGCCATCCCCTGGGAGCCGAGGGACGGAGCTGCAGTGCAGGCTGTGGGCGCGGGGGCAGCAGGGAGGGGCGTCTGGCTGTTCCTCTGTCTGCGGTACAACAGGCCTCCTCATTTGCATCCCGTGGGGCAGGAGAGGGGCCGAGGCACCGTGACCGCCCACCGAGATCCAGGGTGCCGCCGGCCAGGGAGGGCCCAGGACGGGGCGGGGTTAGGGCAGGCAGACGGAAAGTTCCGGAAGTGCACGTGTGTTCCCACCCGCCAGGCGCCAGCTGCGTGCCCGGAGGTGCCTGTGCGCGACCTCCCGGGTCAGGGGTGGGGTCCAGGACAGTTTATCCTAGAAACGCTGCCGGAGGTTCTGCTCCCGTCACCTGAGCTCAGGCGTCTCGGCCAAGCCTCTGGGTCCGAGGACGCGTAGGATTTACCTGCCCAGCTCAGGCACTGCCGGCAGCCTCCACCCAGCCCGCTGGGGAGGGGAGCACGAGTCGGGTGGCCCTGGTCCTGCAGAGGGTCGCCCCCGGCAGGCTCTGCAGGCACTCGGCGGGCATACCGTGGCCGAGTGAGCCACGCTCCAGCCGGGGCAGCCAGGGGCCAGGGGGCCTGAGGGGTGGAGAGCGGGGCAGTGTGCCATGCTGGAACGGTGTCACCCCTACCTCCGGGCAGGGTGCTCGCTCACCTGGCCCAGGTGTGCCTGAGTCGTGGCCCTGTGCTCAGCACGCCCCTCAGCTTTCCCGGGTGCTTCTGAGTCTCTCCACCACCTCCCAGCCCCCGGCAGCTCTTTGGGACAGAGCCCCCGTCCCATCCCTGGAGAGGCCTTTCCCTCCGGACGCCCATGCCCTTCCTCGGCTGCCCCAGGGCCCCTCTGAGGGGGGAGGTGTCGTTGGAGAAGAGAGACCTGGGTGAGGGGACCGAGCAGGGACAGGCCAGCTCGGCGGTCCAGGTGCCCCACGAGGTGCAGCTCCGCCCGGCCAGCCTAGCGTCTCTGGCTCCGTGCTGGCTCTGGCCCGGTGGCAGGATGAGCTTCCGGTGACTCGAGCCCGTGCCGTCCTCAGGTGGTGGAGTCGGGCATCCTGGACAAGCTGCCCGCCGAGGAGCACGAGAGGCAGGAGGTGAGGGGTGGGCTGGGGGCGTGGCCCTGCTTCTGACACGCCGGTGGGGGGCGCGGGGACCACAGCCCTGGCGACGTCGCCCACTGGCCCATTGGCTGCCTCCCGGTACCCAGCGATGGCTGATGCCCTGGCTGGGGTGGGGCTGGGGGGGCTACCGTTACCCACTTTCCGGGCGAGGGTGGGAGCCCTTGCCAGCGCCACAGCTCATCAGTGCCCGAGCCAGAGTGCAAGCCCAGGACTCGGGCTCATGTCCCCACGGCCGTGCTGACGGCCCCAGCCTGCGTCCTGTCCAGGGGGCCCGAGTCCCGACCTGCCCCCTGCCCCCCAATCATCTCCCCGCGGCCTGAGCACTGGTCACCCGCGCACCCGGGCCAGGCCCCGTGTGTGGCAGGGCAGCTCCAGGCAGGGCCTGGCGGGCGCAGCTGCCCCAACGTCCGCTCTGCTCTCGCCCCAGGCCATCTTCGAGATCCTCATATCCGAGTTCTCGTACCAGCACAGCCTCGGCATCCTGGTGGCCGAGTTCCTGCAGTCCCGGGAGCTGCGGGCGACCATGACCCAGACAGAGCACCACCACCTCTTCTCCAACATCACCGACGTGCTGAGCGCCAGCCAGAGGTCAGGCCCGGGCCCAGCCCGTCGGCCCAGCACCCGATGGCGCAGGCTCTCGAGGGTGGGGAGGTTGGGGCTCTGGGTGACCCCGGTCTGCGAGTGCAGATGGACGGCCTGGAGCAGCCCTGGGGGGCAGGGAGCGCGAGAACCTTACGGGGCCCACGGCCACCAAGAGCTGGCCCTGGGGACTTGCGAGCACAGAGGGCCAGTGACGAGGTGTGAGGTGCCCGCGGGACAGAGCAGGCTAGAGGCGGCCTTGAGTTGCAGCCCCGGGTCGTGTTCCGGGCCGAGGTGTTTGGTGCCTGGCCCAGGGCTCTGGTTGCAGGGCCAGAAGGTGGAGGAGGGGCCGGGTGTGTAGCTGCAGGCCTGCCAGGGCCTCTGTGTGTGTGTGTGTTCATGTGCATGCATGTGTGGCAGCAAGTGTGTGTGTGTGCGTGTGTGTGTGTTTACTCCCATGGAGGGCGAGGTCCAGGTAGCACCTATGTGGGTCCAGCCCCTCACTGCCCTGCACCCTAGGCGACCCCATAACACCCTGTGGCGTCGCCCTGAGCCTCAGCGTCCCCTCCCTAACCTGAGGGGGTGGGTCCCATTCCTGCCCCCTTGCAGACTGGGGTGAGGCATATGGGAGACGATCAGGTGTCAGACCCCAGTCACCTGCAAGGAGCAGAACCCCTGCCCCTGCCTTGCACCGGGCAGAGGCAGCCGGGGCTCCAGGCGGCTCCCGGCAATTCTGACCCAAGTCCCAGGGAATCCAGTCAAAGTGGCAAATTTTTTGTCCTACCGTCTGCTCCCCACGATGCTGGCTAGAGTCTGCGAGACTCTAGCAGGAAGTGGCCTTGGATCTGGCCATGGGTGTGTGCCCAGTTATTTCAGGTTTAGGAGCTGATCTGTCCTGGGGTTTTCCCAGGGGGGCCCTAGCAGCTGACCCACCCAGCACCTGGTGTGGGTGCATCTGGGAACCTTGCTCTGTGCGTGTGCGTGTGTGTGCATGTGTGCGCTCACACGTGCAGGGCCATGGACAGACCAGCAGCCCTTGGGCCTCACCGTCGCTCCCACAGGTTCTTCGAGGACTTGGAGAAGCGGCACAGGGCGCAGGTGTGCGTGGAGGACGTCAGTGACATCCTGGAGGAGCACGCCGAGCAGCACTTCCACCCCTACGTCTCTTACTGCTCCAACGAGGTCTACCAGCAGCGCGCCCTGCAGCAGCTGACGTGAGCCAGCCCCGGGGCCCGGGACGGGGCCGGCGGGGGTGGCCTCGGGAGGCTCCGGCCCCTTGCCACGGGGCACATTGCTGCTCGCAGCCCGGCTTCTGCAGCTTCCGCCCGATTTCTCCTGATGGACTGGCCTCGCCTCCCACCGCGGCTGAGAACCCCTTTCTCTGTTGCAGAAGCAGCAGCGCTGCCTTCCGAGAGGCCCTGAGGGAGATCGAGCAACGGCCCGCGTGCGGGGGTCTGCCCATGATCTCCTTCCTGATCCTGCCCATGCAGAGGGTGACCCGGCTGCCCCTCCTGACGGACGTGAGTGCGCAGGGAGGTGGCCCGGGGTCCATCTGCAGGCAGAGAGAGCATGGCTCCTTCCTGACCTTCTCCCCCCGCTGCGTCTGTCATGTATGGTCGTGAGGACAATCACAGGACGGCTTTAACGGCCACAGTGGCCGTGGCCGCTGTCAGCAGCACCGCCCGTGGAACTCCCTCTGCCGGGAGCTGCTCCAGCACTTGCTGGATTCTGTTCATCTGCTTGATGGTTACGGGGTTCGTTCGTGTCCTGAGTCTGATCCGGTGTCACCCAGACCCCTGCCGAGCATCGGTCAGGGTTGTTGCTTCCCCCTACCCTCGGCCAGTTGTCCTGGGCGTGGGCCTGGGGTGACCCGTTTTGTGGACAGAGGGGCTCCGAGGGGCTTCCTGGAGTGGCTTGTGCCCTGAGATGCCAGCTCATGGGGCAGCGGGCCTTGTGGGGTGAAAGGTACACGTACACACACAGGCACACAAGAGCCCGCACATGGCAGGAGCCCAGCTGAGCTCTGAGAGGCAGCATGTGGCCCGTGCAGAGCGGGTCAGCATCCCAGGCAGACAGGATATCAGACCCTCCGGGCCCTCGGGGAAGTGGAGAAATAGAGGCTTCAGGGGCCTCCCAGGCTGGAGCACCACAGTCAAGAACTGAAGGGGTGGGGCCTGGGTGCCCCCCGGGGTCTGGCGTTGGTAGGGGAGCCCCTGCCCCAGGCAGGCCCCTGAGCCGGGGTGCAGAAGGCTGCGTGTGGCTTCTCAGGTCTGGTCTCTTCCTGCAGACACTCTGCCTCAAGACTCAGGGCCACCCCGAGAGATACAAGGCCGCCAGCCGTGCACTCAAGGCCATCAGCAAGGTGAGGGGTCCAGGGTAGGGGAGGCGGCGCCCAGCCCCAGCCCAGCCCCGAGCTCTGTCCCCACGCCCACCCGTCGGCAGAGACCCTGAAGGCGGGGCAGAGAGGGTCTCCAGACGGTCCCTCGCAAGCCCCTCATGGTGCCGGTGGGGAAACTGAGGCTCAGAGAGAGGGCCGCTCACACAGTCGCTGAGCCCGGGGCGGGGCAGGGACCAGGACAGCCGTGAGGGCCGCTGCCGCGGGGGGCCAGGCTAGGCTGGACGGGGCGGGCGTGGGGTCTGGCGCCAGGCTGTGGGCCGGCCCTCAGCACTTGCTCTCGCGTGCACGCCCGGTAGCTGGTGAAGCAGTGCAACGAGGGGGCCCACCGGATGGAGCGCATGGAGCAGATGTACACGCTGCACACGCAGCTGGACTTCAGCAAGGTCAAGGTAGGCGGGCCCCAGCGGCCCCTGACCTGTCCCCCGGCCCGGCTCTGTGCGGTCAGGGGTCACCGCCCCCCAGCGTGCAGGCTGGAGAGAGGCCTCTGGGGGTGACCCCCTGCCCCCCGCCGGTGAAGCCCAGGGCTGGGCCTCCGCCTCGACCTCTCCAGGCCTCTTCCCACCTGAGCGCGTGCTCCTCGGCCTCAGGTCTCAGCTCCACCGCCCCCTTGCCTGCGGTGGGTCTGCAGCGGCAGAGGGCAGACCCCGGGGCCGGTGACGGGGAGCCAGTGGCAGGCCCAGCGGCAGGGCTCAGCCTGGGCCCAGGCTCCTCGTCAGCTGTGCTGGGAGCGGGGGCTGGACGACCTCAGGGCCAGCTCAGGCTTCCCGCTGGGGCCAGGATGGGTCTGTTGGTCCTGGGGGCGGGGGTCTAGGCAGCCTACAGCTCCACCCAAGCAAGCAGAGCTCAGACCTCTGCCCACACGGCTCCCCACCATCCCACAGACTAGCCCATCCTTGTGCCGTCCAGGCGCTGCCCCAGCAGCAACTCTCTGGAATCAGGGCCCGGAGGCAGCCTCTGCCCCGCCCCACTGCCCTGGCTCTCCCCTCCCCCCACGGCCTGGCTGCAGCAGAGCCCTGTGGGCGTGCAGGGGGGGGCAGGAGACTCGGAGGGTCCCCGGGGCAGCTCTGTGGGCCCGGCCCCAGCTTATCATCAATCAGGCTGAGCTGCTGACCTCTAGCTCCCAGAGGCGGCCGGCAGGCCGGAGCCGATGGGAACCAGTGCCGTGGGCGGGGCCGGAGGGCCGGGCAGGGAGGGCACAGAGGCTCCGACAAGGGCTGCAGGCTCCTTGGGGTGAGTCAGGGTGGCTTCACAGAGGAGGCGTTTGGGTGATGACGGCCACGGACCCGCTGAGCCCACACCCTTGGCCGGGGTCTTGAGCCTCTCGGCCGGGCAGCAGATGTCACGTTTGGGGTGAAATACGCCCCCGACCAGAGCAAAGACCCAACCCTGGGCCTGGCTGACCCCTGAGCGGCCTCTCACCCCTCTACCCCCACGTCCCGAAACTGGAGGGCATGAGGGCAGGAGAGCAGCTGGCCCAGGTGGGGGTGCGGGGGCTCAGAGCCCCGGGAGGGGTGAGGTGTCCGGTGGGGCATGTCAGGGGGACAGAGGCTGGTGGGCAGGGCCTCCTGGCTCCGTCCCCACCAAGCCTGCCCTGCCTGCCCCTCCCCTTCCGGCTTGACAGGCCAGAGCGCCAGCCTTGCTGGCGGAAGGCTGTCTGAGCACCGGCCATGGCGACATGGGACCCATGTGGCGGAGGCAGGGGTGTCTGCCTTAGCCGGGCCTGTTCTCTGGGCCGCGGAAGGGGAGGGAGCTCCGTTTGCAGCAGAGGCCCCTGGATGCCAGAGGTGGCCCCGCAGATCAGGGGTTCCTCACAGCCTGCGTAGAAGCAGCGATCCGAGCCCCCTGCTTGGTGTGAGGCGGGCCAGGAGGCTTCCCCAGAGCAGCCTTCGTGCCCTGGTTTGAGGGCAGCCCTCGGTAGGTGCCCTGTGGGCCCCTGGGCCTGGCTGGAAGCAGGGCAGGCCTGTCCTAGGTTGCTGCACAAGGTCTGGGCCCGGGCCAGGCCCAGAGCAGCCGCCCCCTGAGCTCCTGTCCGCGGCCTGAACAGCCCTTTGTCTGAGGCCTGGACAGTCACACTCCCTTCCTCGGTGCAGCCCAGGGAGGCCTGGTCACCCCGTTCCCAGAGGCAGGGCTCAGTCCCCATGGCTGCACATCCCTGCCACCCCGCCGGGACTCACCCCTGTGTCCGCTCTGCCCCCAGTCCCTCCCGCTGATCTCTGCTTCCCGCTGGCTGCTGAAGCGCGGGGAGCTCTTCGTGGTGGAAGAAACCGGGCTTTTCCGAAAACTCTCCAGCCGGCCGACATGCTACCTGTTCCTGTTCAACGACGTCCTCGTGGTCACCAAGAAGAAGAGGTGGGCCCCGCCCATGGTCGCCAGGCTGCGTGGCCTTGTGACGGGGAGCAGGCAGCAGCCGTGGCCTTGGAGCCGGGGAGGTGGGCTGGGGCCAGCTCTCGAGAGCATCCTTCCGGCTGACTGGCCCTCGGGCTGCCCACAGACCTCTGCAGCATCTGGCCGACCGCCTGTCTCCCTGCAGTGAGGACAGCTTCCTGGTCCAGGACTACGCCCAGCTGGACCACATCCAGGTCCAGAAGATGGAGCCCTCGGAGGCCTCTCTGCCGGGGGGCGGCAACCGCAGCTCCTTCGTACCGCACACCTTCCAGCTGACCCTGCTGCACAACAGTGAGGGCCGCCAGGAGAAGATCCTGCTATCCTCCGACTCAGCGTAAGATGGGAGGGCTCCGCGGGGGTGATCCTGAGAGCTCCGTGGGGACGGGATGCCTGATCCAGGGTTCTGGGCACTGCACTGTGCCAGGGACGGCTTAGTCCTTAAGCAGTTCACACTCCCGGGAGGGGGACACGCCAGCTGCAAAATACGTGGCCGAACTGTCCTGTGTGTCCAAGGAGAAACAAGGCAGGGGAGGGAGCACTGGGTGGGGGCCCTGGGGAGGGGCCTGCAGCAGAGGCACGGCAGTGCAAGGACCGTGAGGCAGGAGGCCCCTGCCAGGAGGAAAGTGGGGCTGGAGCACAGGGTGGGGGCCATGCAGGGCAGTGAGGGCAGACGGTGGGGGGACCAGCGCACAGAAAGGTGCTGGCTGGGTCTCCACGCTTCCTCCAGCACGGCCCCCTTTCCAGGTGGGAAGCTGAGGCTGAGCGCTGCTAACAGCAAGCTGACGGGGCAGGGCGCTTGGGGTCCAGCGCCAGGAAGCAGGGTGGCCTGGGCCCTGTGGGTGCAGCCACTGCCCGACTCCATGTCCCTGGCCAGATGTGACTCGGGGCCAGCCTGCCTGGGGGAGGCCTGCCTGCCGCTCCTTCCCGAGCCTGTGACTTCCTGCGCCTCGGCCCCCAGCACAATGGGTCAGGGAGACCAGAGGGGCCACCCACTTACACCTCCAGCTCCCGGCCGGCTCACCAAAGTGTGCCCGGGCAGCGTAATCCTTCATCCCACTGCCTTCCCACCTCGAAGGCTGTGGGGGGCTCAGGGACACCCCGACCCTCCCACCATGCCACACTGGGTGGGGAGCGTGAAGCAAAGGTCGTCAGCTGGTAGGATCGGCCTTGGGCCTCGCTCACGTGCGCTCTGCCCCCAGGAGTGACCGCGCGCGGTGGATCACAGCACTCACGCACTGGGAGAGGCGGCAGCCAGACCCCACTAACAAAGGAGGTAAGCGCCTGCCCCCCCGAACGCAGCAGGGCTCACAACCTCTTCCCGGCCCTGGGGTGGGGGGTGGGCCTGAAGGGGAGAGGTGCTGTCCAGCCCTCTGTCCACCCCACAGCCTGCCCCCAGGGTGACCTGCCAGGTAAGGGGCCCCAGCCCCAGGTACGTGTGTGTCTATCTGCACACACAGGCCCAGCGCTGTCTCAGGGCCTCATCCTCCCTGTTGCTCAGTAGCTGGGGAAACTGAGGCCAAGGAGCTGGAGTGGGCTGGCCCCTTAGAAGCTGGGTGCACCCTCTGCTGGTGCTGGGCATTTGGGCCCTGAAAGTGGGAGCAGCAGGTCCTGCAGCCTCCGGAGGGGTCCCAGCTTTAGCCAGAGGGAAGCTGCCACGTGACCGTGTGCTGGGACACCTGGGGGCCCCTGGGCCCCACCGAGACCAAGCCACAGGGGGTGTGTTGGGACTGGAGCCCACCCCCTCCCTGGAATAGTCGTGCTCCTGAGGCCTGCCCTCCCTGCCAGACCTGCTCCAGGTGGAGATCACCAAGGCCTACTTGGCCAAGCAGGCGGACGAGATCACACTGCAGCAGGCAGATGTGGTCCTGGTCCTGGAGCAAGAGGACGGTGAGCACAGGGGATGGGCCTGGGGGAGGCACGTGGGGCAGGTGGGAGGGGCCGGGCAGGCCAGTGCTGAGTGAGAGCCTGGGGGCCCCAGCAAGGGTCCAGAGCACCTGGCATGGTCAGCTGCCCTGAGAGCCCCCACCCTGGAAGTAGGCATGTACTCACAGTGGGCCTGATTCCAGGGCCCCCTTCAGTACCCTCCTTCAAGGACGTCTCAAATGTCCCCGAGTTGCAGGACCAGAAGTGGGTTCTTGGTCACTCTGTATCCTAAGCGGGAGGGTGGCCCCTGCAAGTACTTGCACAGGACGGAGCAGGCTGGCTGGCGTGAGCTCAGCTCCTGAGCCCAGAGTTGGGGCCGAGCACCTGATGGAAGCCCAGGTGCCACGTGACCTGGGGCAAGACGGGGAGGGGGGTCTGCTCCGAGGGATGCCTGGCCCTGGCGTCTTCTGGAGCAGCAGCTCCGAGGGGGAGCCGACACGGGGGCCCCTGCCTGGTGCCCAGGAGCCTGCTCTCACCTGCCCCGGGTCTGGGTCCAGGATGGCTCTATGGCGAGAGGCTGCGGGATGGAGAGACGGGCTGGTTCCCTGAGGACTTAGCCCGGAGCATCACGAGCCGCGTGGCCGTGGAGGGCAACATGCGCAGGATGGAGCGGCTGCGGGTGGAGACGGACGTGTAGCCGGACCTGCCGGCACCTCGCCGGGCCAGGCTGCGGCCGTGCAGCGTTGGTCCACACTCCAGCAAGTGGAGTCCATCCCCAGGGAGCGCAGTGGGCTTGCCCCCAGGGCCTGAAAGCTCCCTGGCCTCCCAAGGCCCCATGGGCTGCAGCGCAGGCTCCGGACACTTCCGAGGAGGAAGGCCATACGCCCTCAGGAGGGGCATCCTCCCGGCAAGCTCAGGAGCTGTGCCAGCCCTGACCCCAGGCTGCGTCCCTGGGAGGAGCCCAGCCAGGCCTGCTTGCTGGCCACGCCGTCCCCCAGCTCCTGGCTGCCCCGCCCTGCTCCCTGTGCACCCACAGGACAGTTATGCCATGGGCGAGTGATCGAGGCGGACGGCCCTCAGAAGAGCATGGGTGACCTGGAGGGCTCGCCCTCCTGCACCCCTCCTGCCCCAGCTTTGAGTACCCAGGGCTGCCCCATGTTCCCAGAGGAGAACCAGCTGCCGGCAGGTGACCCTGCAGAGCCAGCACTGGAATTGTGACTTTGAGACATTAAAGTACTTCTTTAACACCTGGATTTGCAAATTTGTGAGCCCCAGTGAAGGCCATACCGGTCCCTGAGAAATTCCCAACGTGCCGTGGGCGGGACTGGTCCCCCCCCCGTGTGGTCGCCTGTACTGGGCCCCCATTCATGGTCACCCTGTGTTAGTCCTTGGGCCTGCCACACCTGTCCACCTGGAGCGTCATGGGCAAGCCCATCCCCATGAAGCCCCTTGAGGCTGAGCCTGGCCGGTGGGGCTGGGGGACTCGGGGACATGGCAGAGGCTGTGGGAACCCCTCTGCGGTGTCCTCTCATCCCTCACCTCCCAGCTGGTCTGCTCCCCGAGGATCCCCTGGGACATGCAGGTGGGGAGAGGCAGGCTGGCCTGGCCTCTGAGCTGGGGAAGAAGGGTCTTGCTTCCCAGGAGAGGGTGATGGCCACCTGGGTGGCAGGGCGCTGCTGGGCCAGGTGCAAGGAGGACGGGTCTAATCCCCCAGGAAGCCCCCTGCTAGCCCTCCCAATTCCCACACCCATGCCTGTTGCCCTTCTCGCTCAGGCAGTGCTGTCCTTGGGGTGGGGCTCCCAGCGTTCTCCTGACAATCTACTGGGGCCCTGTCTTCCTTTGAAAGCTGGGGTGTGGATCCCCACCCGCTGACCAGAATTGGGTGACTCGGGGAGCCCAGCCCTCTGTCCCTTCCATCCCTGGGGCTGGCTGCAGGAGGAAGTGGAGGAGTGCGCCGGGCCAGGGGGAGGGGACTGGGTGGGGGTGGAGCTTATCCCAGCCCTGCCCACTGAACCAGGTGGTAGAGGGGTTCAGCACCAGAAGGGAGGGGCAGCTCCTCCCTTTAATGTCCAAGGTGACCTCCGTGGCCTGGGGCAGCTGGAAGGAACATCCTGGGCGTGTGCTCTGCAGGGCGGGGGGATGGCGCGGGGCCAGGCTCAGTGAAAGAGGCATGATCTGAGGGGTGGGGTCACCAGAGAGCAGGCCCAGCTCCTCCTACTTCCTGGACAGGTGGAAATCTGGGGCCTGCATTTTCCCACCTGTGAGCTAAGTCCTGCTCTTTTCCTGGAGCTGCTGTGGGGCAAGCTGGTGACCAGGGTGAGGGGCAGGTGTGTGTTTGGTGTGTGTGTGTGCACATGTGTGCGTGCCCTGGGCAGGAGCAGGTGGGCAGCATCGGTGTGTAAGCCCAGCTGCCTGCAGCCGGCCTATTCCTTCTCACCACTGACCCCTGACTCTCGGGGAGGGCAGGCCAGCCCACCGCCCTTCGGTTGCCAGGTACGTTTTCAGTTAATGGAAAAGCCCTGGGTCACGTCCTTGCTCTAGTCACCCGGGGTCAGCGACCTCAGCTCAGTTTTCTTCTGCAAAGTGGATGCAGGCCCTCTACCTCGGAGGCAGAGATTAAGAATGCTTAGCCTGGAGGAAGGACATCCCGGGACCCTGGGGAGGGGCCATCACTGGAGACGGGGCTGCTGGTGGCTGGGTCCACCTGGGGAGGCCCGGACCAGGCCAGCTCGGGACAAAAACCCTCCCAGCAGAATCGGGAAGCAGAGGGCCCCAGCTGCGGTGAGGCCTAGAGGGGCCTAGAAGGGTGGGTTGTGGGCAGTGAGAGGAAAGCCCAGGTTCCCCCCAGCACCTGTGCCTGCTGGGGCCCCTCCGAGGGGCCTCTCTGCTCAGCTTGGGGTCCAGCCCTGCGGGCCCTGGTGTCATGATCCCATCATCATGACCCCCTCCCAGGGCAGGGCCAGCCGGGACCCTCCCCACCCCCAGCTGGAGGGTGCTCGGACCTGCCTCCTTGCCGAGCTGCTCCTTTTAGGACCACAGACGTCCTTGGTGTTGGTGCCCAGTGGCACTCCCCCCTCCAGATAACAGAGGGTCCCATGGAGGAGCCTGTCACACCTGCTCCCCTGGGGAGGGGGCGACACCAGGAGTGGACCTAGCCCGGCCCCTCCTGTTACAACGTGGGGAGATAGAGGCCCAAGGGCCCTCTGCCTACTGGTGGGGTCAGCGGGTTTGCGGGGGGCCACTGAGGCTTCCTAGGACCCCAGCCGATTCCAGCAGAGCCTACGTCCAGACGGGGTCCAGTGGGAACGACACTGTGGTGTCCCAGCCCTTCCACAGGGGCCTCTCGCCTCGGGGCACCAGGGTGGATATGACTGTGGAGCAGTGAGGAGTGGGAGCTTGCGCCCCTTCCCCAGAGCTGCCCGGCCCCGGCTGCCCTCTATCGCCCCTGGTGGCCGGCACAGGCACTGCGGCCCAGCCCTCGGCCTACACTGCATCCCTGGGACCCAACGGTGCCTGGCGAACCCCAATCCCCAGGCCTCACGTAGAGCCCTTGGACCGCCGTTTCTGCCCCTTGGGAGCAACGCTGTGCACAGTGTTCGGACGTGCAGATCCCGCCTCTCCACCCACACCCCTGCGAGCCCTTGGGTTTCGGTGAACTCCACTCACCTCCTCCCGGCTCTCCGTTGTCAGCACTCCTGACATTGGGCCCCAAACCGCGCCCCCCCCCCCGGTTGTCACCCATCTACCCCGTCACTGGAACCAAGTCCGTTTGAGGGCTGGCCGGGGCCGGCATCCTCACTTTCTGGCCCTTAGGATCTGAAACTGGGAAGGGCTTCACCCATCTTCTCGCGAGATAAATTCCGGTATTTCCGGGGTTTGTTGCCACGCTGAACAGGATCTTATTCTGTATTCTGTTTTCTAGTGGGTCATTGGCAGTCTTTAGAACTACAGATTTTTATAGGTTTTATACATTTCCTATCATCGATATGACTTTATGGCCCACTTTGCCAAATTCTTATGATTGTGCTAATCTGTCTCTGGCCCTCTCAGCTTTCCTAAAGCCACAGGCTGGTCTGTCCCTTCCCCGCAGGTCTGAACACCTCTCACTTCTTTTGCTCACCTGATGGTATGGCCTGGGGTCCTCCAAGCTCTGCTGGGGTCAGGAGGAGCGAGTGACGATCTGATTCTCCATCTTTAAGGGAATTTGTTCATTCTTCCCACGAAGTTTACAGGGCCCAACCCAGGTCCTGTCCAGGTGGCCCAGCATGACGCAAGCCGAGCCCATGCCCCCAGTTCTAATGTGGAAGGACGGCCAGAAATACAGGCTGTCACATCAGGGCTGGAGACCAGCAACGCGGGGGAGGGGAGGCAGGAGCCCAGGTGGGGGGGCGAGGAGGCCTGGGCCGCTTGCTGGAATCCATCACTCTCCCTGCTCAGCTAGTACATTCTTAGCACGTGACCACTGCCAAGAAAGCGCCTTTCTGTACCCAGTTTCCCAAGAACTTACATCCGAGAGAGAGCTGAACTTTATCGAATGCTGTTTCTACTTCTAGCAAGACCATCGTGATTTTTCATGTCACCCAAACACATGGACACATTTTCTGATGTTAAACTGTCCTCTCATTTTAATCAGGTCCAAGTCCCATTGGATCAAGTGGGTTTTTTCTAAATATTTTTGAGACGCCGGCATATTTTACTCAGGCTTTCTGCATACATGTTGTGAGTCTGTAATTTTCTTTTCTCGTACTGCCCTCACCCGGTTGTAGAACCCAGTTGGGACTGGCCTCCTGAAATGAGTCGCGTTTCCTCTATTTAATGTTTCTGGAACATCTCACATCAGACAAGTTCCTGTGTCTTGGAAGTCTGGCCCAGCCCCCTTTACCGACACCTGTCCTAGGTGTTCCTGGTGACAGAGGGGGAGGTGGAGCTGTGACTACTGTTTGCATTTACTTGTTACTAGTTTATTCACATTTTTAATTTCTACTTACACTGATCCTGGCATTTTATACTTTCCCAAAACATATCCATTTTTCTAAGTGTTCAAAGTTACTAGTACATAGCTGTTCCTAATACTCTCTTTTCTGTCTTATTCTCTGTGTCTGTAGTTAACCCTCCCATCTTCTGTATTGTTTTTTCTTGCTTCATGTTTAAAAAAATCATCAATCTTCTTAGAATATTCTTCTTTAGTACTCTTCAAAGACGGAATTTTACGTTTGTTAAATGTTCCGTTATTCTCCATTCGCTGAGTGTGACGTTCATAGACTTAAACATAGATGTATACATATGTGAATAGAAATAAATGAATCTAGGCATAGGTATACACAGCATGTGTGTAAAGGTGATTAAAACATTATCACTGCTGTGTCTTGCTTTTGTATTGGCTTTTATATTAAAATCACCAGTTTAATCATTTCCGCCTGTTACACCCACCACAGCTTCACGAATCTGAGCCCCGACTGCTGGTGCATGGATGTGTGTATGTTTACATGCAGGCACGTACGATGCTTTTCACCCTGAAATAACAAAACTCACGGCCCGGCTTTCCTTCTGTTTACTTTGTACGCTTATACTTCTGTCCTTCCAGGAATGTCTTTCGTAAACAAAATGCGGTTGAAGCATGTTTAACGCAGTCTAGGAATCTGATTTTCGATCACCTGTAACAACTTCAATCAGGCTTTAATCTGCTTCCTTATCCTGCTCGACTCTTCCTTCCTTCCTGCCTTCCCCTGGAGAGGTGAAGTTCCCTCCCATCTGAACGTTAAACATCCTGCCAGCATTTTTGCGGAGGTCACAGTTTCTTATTCAGCTCCAACTGCACTAGAGTTTCGCTTCCTTTTATCAGTGTCTTTCTCTTCCCCACCTGCCTCAGCTCCCACCTCACCTGGCTTCCGCTGTGATTCTCTTAATCACTAGGTCATATGGGAAATGCAGTGACTACCTCACACTTTCCCTTCTTGCTGGGAAACTTCTCTGAGTGTATTTTCACATCTGGTTCTCGCGCGGTGCCCACCGAGGCCCTGGACACCTGAGAATAAACAACCACTTTGCTTCTCAGTGACAGTTTAGCAGGACACACGATTCAAGGCCGTGAAATTCAAATTTCGACATCTCCTCTTCAACGTTTTGAAATCAACATCATCATCTTCTCGCTTTCAGTGTTTCTGCTGTGGAGTCAGATGCCACTCTTGACTCCTGTTTATTTTTTCTGGGCATTGTAGCATTTCTCCTTGCCACTACTACTCTTTAAGTCCTTTGGACGAGGGCTTTTTTACTTTGTTTAATTTGCACTTGGAGTGCTTTCCATCTGAGACCATCCAGCTTTGCACCTGAGAACCTGCTGCCTTGTGTCAATGGGTTTTACCTTCTTTTTCTAGGACTTCAGACACACGGGTGTTAACACGTCCCTTGCCCGTTTCTACCGATCTTTCCTTTGTATCTTCTCTTTCTCAGCCTCCATGCTGCCTCCTGGGAGTGTCCTGAGCTGGAGAACCCACTGTGCAGCCTGATTCCTGCCACCCTCCCTCCGACTGCAGCGCCCACAGGCTCCCGCTCAGTCCTGCCCCTGGTCCTTCCTGGCCTCTGCTTCTTCCTGCATCACGTTACCACCCCATCCCCAACCCCTTCCAGGTATGGACTATATTCATGTCCCTCAGAGTCTTAACACGGTGGCCCATTGATTCGGTTTCCTCTGCTCCTGGCTGTTCACTAGCTGTCTAAGGGGACAGGGCTTTCTAGAACCCACCTTATTTTGCCCCATGAGATCCTTCGCCCTTAGAGGCATCAGCTACCTGGGCTGGTGCTGGAGGGGAGGGGGAGGGGGCTACAGCCCAGACCTAAGTGTCCAGCGTGACAATCTGGGTCCAGCCCTCTCCATTGGCTCTACCCTGAAGATAGGGCCAGGGTAGGAGTAGGGGGGCACCCAGGCTGCCCCCAACAGCACCCCTGGCCTCCTCCCCTCGGGGCCATGCTGCCCCCAACAGCACCCCTGGCCTCCTCCCCTCGGGGCCATGCTGCCCCCAACAGCACCCCTGGCCTCCTCCCCTCGGGGCCATGCTGCCCCCACGCAGGCTCTAGGACTCAGCGCTTCCTCGGTCTCGGGGCACCACGCCCCTCTAGAGCACCGGGAACTGGGATAAAACCCAACTTTGCTTGTGTGGCACCCCGGTCCCCAGAGGGGCACAGGGGCCAAACGGGCCTCTCCGGTCAGGCGCGTTCATGGCAGCAGGCCCAGGAGGCCACCCCGCAGGGCCCACACGAAGCAGTGAACACAAGGCCTTGAGGAAGTGGTTGCTCCTTTCTTAACTTACTGGGTTTCACATGGTACCGAAGCGCCCACCCAGAGGCCCCTCAGGGTCCCGCAGTCCCGAGTCAGGGCTTCCCGGGCTGGGCAGGAGGCGGGCAGCCCTCCAGCGCCCAGGGGTGCAGTGGGCATGTCTGGCTGCCCATAAATACCTTTCCATAAATACGGCCCAGCTGTTTCCAGGTAAACAGGCTGAGCTGCAGCAGTCCCCGGGCCTAGCACCAGAAGAACCTGCTCCGAGGGCAGGGGCCCCACGCCCGCACCTGCACCCACACCTGCCCGCAGTCCCGCCCCAGGGCGCCGGCCGGGGGCTTCCTCCACACTGTGGCCCCGCGCCGGTGCCCCGGTGCTGCAGAGTGCGGCTGGGCAGGGCCTCCCTCCTCGTGGCCAGACGATCCTTGCAGCTGCACGACTGTCCCCAGGCCTCGGAGACAAGGGCGGGGCAGGAGTCCCGGCCCCCGGCGTCCCTCCTCCGTGGTCACCAAGGCCCCTGGGTCCTCTCAGCGGCCCCTGGGAGACAGGCCTCGGCGGGCGCTGCCCCTGAGCTACTGCTTCTCTGCGCTGCTGCTGCTGAGACCGGGGCGGTGGGAGGCTGACTGTGAAGCCACTGAAGGGGCAGGAGACGAGCAGGTCACCCCGGGGCAGGGGCAGACTCTCCACGTTTTCAGAGCTCTGGGCTCAGGACTCCCCTCCTGTCCTTCCAGCCCCAGCCCGACAGAGGGGGGCAGCCCAGCCGCTCCTCCCCAGCTGCCCCCGACGCCTCGTCTCTGCGGTCCAGATTCTGGAATGCCCAGCACCCAGTGGGGCCCAGATCACACGCAAGTGCCCCATTCTCACCCCTCCTCTGGCCTCAGTCTGCTGGTAACGAACACGCGATGCCACCAAATGCCACCCTCCTGGCAAAGTGGGGATGCCCCCGGCCCCCTTACCTGGGCCCAGGGCTGTGGATGGGGTCTCGGGGAACTGGGAGGGCCCACCTGAAGGCAGACAGACACGCTACTGCCCCACCCTTTGGTGGGTAACAGAAACGGGGCAGCGAGGCCTGCAGGGACCCCCACTCCCACCCTGCAGGGCCTCTCCCCACCTCACTCCTATGCAAATGATGGGGCTCTCCCGCTCCCCAAAGGCAAGTCCCCAGCCCTGCCTGCTGGAAGAGGGGCCGGGAGGTGGGACTTCGGGCTGGATGGGGAGGGACTAAGCAGGGTCCACTCCAGGACAGAGGGCAGCGAGGCCCTGCCTGTCCTCCTTCCCAGCAGGGCTCTGCTCAAGCAGACGGGGCCTCAGGCAGGTGAACCCCCAACTCCTGACCCTCGCTGAAGGTCAAGGACGCCTGCGGCGCAGTACCATACCTGACCACCAGGTGCCGCCATGGACAGCGTTCATCCCAGCACCAGCCCCCCAGGTTCTGCCTCCACCTGCCCCACCCCACCCCTCTGCAGGAGGTGGGATCCTTCCCCTAAAGGTGCTTAACAGTTTGGGGCCAGGGCTGCCTCGACGAGGCTCAAGAAGATGCACACACAGTATGAAGACCACGGCTGGGGTCCCCAAGCCAAGGAGCCCAGGCTGGAATCCCCGCTCACAGCCTGGCTCCCCCTTCGCCCCGTCGCAGGGCCTGCCGGCACAGGCCCCAAGCCAGCCTCTGCTCTCGCTTGGCAGACACGACCTCTCGGTGCTGCCTCTTCCCAGGCGCAGGCTGGGCCTGGGGGAGGGGACCAGGACACCAGAGGAGCACAGCTGGCCGGAGGGGCAGGGCACCCCGAGCTCTGCCTGCAGACAGCACATTCCCCCAGAGGCTCAGGGGGCTGAGAGGCCACGGTGTCATCACGGCACCTTCCCCGACCCTGCCCATGGGTGCAAACAGGAACACGAATGCACTGGAGCACAGGCATGCCGTGAAGCACACGTGCGCATGGGAGCACACACAGGCACTGGCACGCACACACTGGGACACACGCAGGTGCTAGCGTGCACAGACGGGAGCACACGCCTGTGCTACTGCACACACATGCACGGGTGCACCGTCGTGCCCTGGTTCACACACACACAGGGCGAGGAAGGGGTGGGGCGGTGGGCTGTGTCTGCGCCCACCCACGCTGGATCACCCAGCCCTGCCCGTGGGGTCTCCGCCCTCTGCAGTTTGAGCCCACCCCAGCCGCTGTCTGGGCCTGGAGTCAGCAGGGCACGGCTGGCTGGCCCACGGCCGAGTCCGGCCCCGTGGTCCAAGGGCTGGAAGGTTCACACTTGGCCCGTGAGAGGCCTGCAGATACCACGGGTGCCGCGCTGGGTTGGTGACCTTTGGCCCAGCCAGCAGAGAGTCATCCCTCTCTCCCCCGAGCCTGACTCACCCTGCTGGCACATGGGCCCCATGTAGCCGTCCACGCAGTGGCACTGCCCACTGACAGCGTCGCAGTCAGCCCCACCCCCGCAGGAGCAGCGCAAGGCACAGCCTGGCCCGAAGAAGCCGCTTCTGCAGCCTGAGGGCACAAGACACGGGAGAGACGGGCCTGAGTGCCACTCCCGTCTGCCTGCGGCAGAGACCCCAGGCTTCGGGCCGCCCCGTGGGGGATGTGCGGGAGCAAGGACCTCGGGCCTCAGCTTCCCTGTCCTGCAGGAGCTCTCACATGGGAAAGCGCAGGGCACCAGGCACCGGCCCAGGATCACTGCCCCGCCTTCCCGCCCAGCCCCCAGCTGGCAAAGGGGAGCTGGTGGTCAGGGATGCTCCCTCCAGGGCGAGACGGCCAAGAGCCACGAGGACGTGTGTGGAGCCCCCAGGGCCGGCGCCTCCTCCCGGGCACGTCTGGGAGGCTGGCACGTTTCCTTCCCACCTAACTGGGCCCACGCCCAAGGGAGAGGCTAACCGGGGACTCAGGTGGGGGCCAGAGGGTGGGACTGGCCTTGACAACCCAAGCAGGAGCTCCGTGCTGGGGCCCCTGCAGAGGGAGGGGTTGGGCACGGTGCCCAGGCCACACGTGGCACAGGTGGGGCTCCTTCAACACGGTCAAAAACACTGACAGAGACCCGCGCCCATGCCCCCCACCAAGCGGGACCCCAGACTCACCCAGGTCACAGGTGGCCCCCATGAGCCCCGGGGGGCATAGGCAGTGGCCGGTGACAGGGTCGCAGGGCACCCCATCCTCGCAGTCACACTGCTGGTTGCAGCCTTCTCCAAATGAGCCCGGCTCACACCCTGGTGGGGGCAGTGGGCTTAGCATCACCTGTCCCGTACCCGGGGGTGAGGGGCCGGATGGAGAACGTGGGCGCACGGACCACTCACCCTTCTCGCAGAACTGGCCGCGGAAGCCAGCAGGGCAGAGGCACCTGCCACTGACGGGGTCGCAGGGGGCGCCGTGCTGACACTCGCACGTCCCCCGGCAGCCAGCCCCGTGGAAGCCAGCGGGACAGGCTGAGGGAGACCCGGGTTGGAGCTCCTGACTCAGTTTGCCCAGAGTGAGCAAAGGACCGGGTCAGGGGCCCAGCTCCCCTGTCCTCCCACCCAGGCCCGGCCCTGAGCCGGGACCTCTGGCCCGGGAGCCCCACCAAAGCTGGGGTCAGGCCTCATCTCATCGGGCCCCCGCGGGGAGTGACACGGAAAGCGGAGGAGCGGATGCCGGGACAGGGGCCGCCCCCACAACTCACGGTGCTCGCAGGCCTGGCCGTAGAAGCCGGGGCCGCAGTGGCAGGCGCCCGACGACGGCTCACAGGTGCCGTGGTTGCGGCAGGAGCATTCCAGGCGGCAGGCGGCACCGTAGCGCCCGGCGGGGCAGGCTGGGGAGGGGGCCGGTGGGTCAGCCTCCTGCCACGGGAGAGCAGGGGGCACGCGCTGGCCCCTGGGCACTAGCCTGATCCGCGGGAGCCCGGCAGCCTCGCCCGGCCCTACAGCAACCTGCAGCCCCCGCAAACACCCTCGAGCTACGGCCCCCCTCGGGAGTCCAGGGCCCCCATCCTGCCACCACCACATCGGGTACGGCCTCGCTCCCCTGCAGGCACCACCCCTGCAGCTCACACGGCGATGTGGCCCCCAGGCTGTCCCGGACAGACACTCACCCAGCTCGCAGTGCAGCCCAGTCCAGCCCAGGCCGCAGGAGCAGCTGCCGCTGGCGGCGTGGCACAGGCCCCCGTTCCTGCAGGAGCACATGTGCTCACAGTTCACACCAAACCGGTTCTGGGGGCAACCTGGGGACAGTCGGGAACTGCTCAGAGCTCTGGCCCAGGGACGCAACCCCCAGATCTGACAGTCATTCAACAAGCACTCCCTGGGCCTCTCAGAACCAGTCCCTGCCCCCTGGGCACACACGCGCCAGGAAACAACACCAACCACATCCTGCCCATTCATCCATCCTCCGCAGATGCCGGGCCTGGTCGGCGCTGAGGATAACAGGATGAAAGGGACCAGGGCCCGCCAGGGGCTGTGAGTGCCTGCCCAGCTGGCGGGAGGGGGTCAGGGAAGTCTTCCTGGAGGTGGCAGCACAGAGGAGGCTGGGCAACCCTGCACTCCAGGTGGCCCCTGTTCACACGCTGATTGACCCATGGCTACCGTCCTTCCCTGCGGGCCTCGGGGAGTGTGACCGGCCCCTTGACGAGGACCAGAGGGCGGCAGGGGGCTCAGATCTACCAGGGTGCGGGGCCAGGCCAAGCAGGGCCTTGAGGACCGTGCATGCCACTGTAAGCATGAGCCCCACCACAGTCCCCAGGGACTGCCCCAGCTCCCCACCATGGGCTGGGCTCCAGGCCTCCCTCTCTGTGGGGTCCCTGGCCACTGGGCCCGGTAGAAAGGCCAGAGGGACCCCAACCCAAGAGGACATCAGCCAGAAGGCTGGCTCCGTCCTCAGACGAAACAGCCACCTGACCCCTCCTGCTGGGGGGGGCTCTGGGTCAGAACGGGTTCATCCCCCACTGGCCACAGGGAACTGGACAGGTCACTTGATGGCCTGAGCCTTGGAGTCACAGGTCAAGACAAGGCGTGGGATGCTATTGGATGACCCAATGACCCGAGTGGACGCTGCTGTCAACACAAGCTAGACCCTCACTTATCCTCAGGGTACTTGGGGGATTAATGGCGGGGACCCAGTTCTCCGCCAGTGACCCCAGGGCTTCACCCCATCACCCTCCCCCCGAGGCTGAGGGAGTGATACCCATGAAGTATCCAAGGCAGCAGGGGGAGCAGGCTCTCACCGTGCTCACAGTGGACGCCGGTCCTCCCGGGGGGGCAGGAGCAGGTGCCGGTCACGGGGTCACAAGCCGCCCCCTGCCCACAACTGCACACGTGGGCACAGCGGGGGCCAAAGCGGCCGTGTGGACAGGCTGCCAGGAGGAAATGGGAGGGTGGCCACTCCAGGCAGGATCCCCCCTCTCTCTGCCGTGTCAACCTGGGACAGGGCGGGATGGGCCAGGGAAGGCGGGGTGGGGAGACTCCCTTGTCTGCCCAGATGCGGCAGGGCTGCCTGCTGCCACGCCCCCTGCCTACTGGCTCTGCTGGGGGCCGGCCTGCGCTGCACTTCCCGTGACTCACGGTGGCCCCCCGCCCACCCCGCCAGCCCAGCCAGGATTCCAGATGATTAGAAGGGCCCCACCTGGCTCAGGGAAAGGCCATTCTCTCGGCAGCATGCCCAGCTGGCCTCTGCACGGCCCCTGGTGGACACGGCCTGAGCCGGGGCACAGCACACGGCCAGGCAGAGCTGGCCGGCAGGGATGCTTTGGTCACATGGAACCCCCAGCTCAGCCCGGCCTGCGGCCAGGCCCCGGGGGGCGGGCCCAAGAAGGGGGTGGTCAGGGGCTGTCCTCCCCGCAGGCTGGCTAACCCTAACCACCGAGGCGCAGGGAGGAGCTGCCCCTGCCCTCACCCTGGCCACTCACCGAGGCTGCAGTCCGTTCCGAGGAACCCAGGTGGGCAGTGGCAGGCCCCTGTGGCCGCGTCACAGGAGCCCCCGTTGAGACACCCACACAGCTGCTCACAGCCGGGCCCGAACCGCCCGGGCGGGCACCCTGCAGGGGGAGGGGCCAGCTGCCAGGGGCCAGGGGGCTCACAAAGCCCCTGACCTCCCACGTCATCCTTCCCGAGGGCCCAGCGGGCAGCATGGGCACACTCAGGTTGCTGGCAGCCGGCACCGTGGTAGCCAGCAGCACACACGCAGGCCCCTGAGGCAGGGTGGCAGGCCTGGTCCTCGCCGGGACACTGACACTTCTGCCCACAGTTCTCCCCAAAGGCACCGGGCGGGCAGGCTGGGGTGAGGAGGCAGGAGGTCAGTGCCGGCCCTGCCTGGAGTGGGCATCCTCCCGGGAGTCGCCTCCCGGAGCCCCTCCTGGGGGTAGAGGTTTGGGGCCCAGCACAGGGGCACATGTGGCCTGAGCCACCCACTGCCCAAGGGCCCGCCCAGGTTGGTCACCTACCCTGCTCACAGCCGGGCCCAGTGAAGCCTGGGGGACAGTGACACTCTCCGGTGACGGGGTGGCAGGCAACGCCGGGTGGGCACTGGCAGCGCTGGGCACAGGCCTCTCCAAACCAGCCGGGCGGGCAGGCTGCAGGGAGGCATGGGCCCGGAGGGGTCATCGTGTGAAGGGCCCAGCCCCACCCAGAGCACCAGCGGAGCTGGGGGCTCGCCATTCTCACACCGCAAGCCCCTCAATCCCAGCGGGCAGAGGCACGCCCTGGTGACGCGGTGGCAGGCGGCACCCCCCCCCGCCGGCGGGCACAGTTCTCCTCTCACAGAGAACCCGAACGCGCCCTTGGGACAGGCTGCGGGGAAAGAGGCGGGCGGGCTGCTCGGGGCGGCTCCCTGGACAGAGGCGGGGAGGCCCCGGGAGCTCAGCCCACAGCCCTGCCCCCTGCCTGTCCGTTGCCCACCCCGGGGAGGCCTCCACACCCTGGCGTGAGCCGAGGCCACACCGGAGGGGCCCTAACCCGCCCCACTCACGGCTCTGGCACTCATCCCCGGTCCAGCCGGCCGGGCAGCGGCAGTGGCCTGTGTGCCGGTCACAGAGGCCGCCGTGGAGGCACCCGCAGACGTGCTGGCAGCCGGCTCCGGAGAACCCCGGGGGGCACTCTGCAGAGGCTGGGGCAGGGGAGGGGACCGGTGAGGGTCCAGCCCCTGGGGCCCAGGACACCCCCGCCCACCCCTGCTTCCCGCACCCAGAGCCTCGGATCCCGTGTCCTTGGGAGGGAGGGGTGCCCAGTGGGCTGGTGACACTGCAGGCCACACCCCAGGACCCTGACCCCCAGCTCCAGGCAGCCACAGGGGCAGGGGCTGCACCGAGGCAGGCCGGGGCGCTGGCCCTGGGTTCCAGACCCCAGGGTCCCTCCTTCCTCCTCCGCCCGCCTGCCGGCGCTCACCCTCCTCACAGGCCAGCCCAGCCCAGCCCTCGGGGCAGGTGCAGTGGCCTGAGACGGGGTCACAGGTGCCCCGGTTCAGGCAGAGGCAGGAATGCTGGCAGTCCGTGCCGTAGAGGCCCACGGGGCAGGCTGGGGACGGAGAGAGAAGTGACCTGCAGCATCCCCACCGGCCAGGCCGGGGGCCTGAACCCTCCGAGGGCCAGCCCACTGGACCTGCAGGCCCGCCCCAAAGGGCAGGGACCTAGGGCTGCCTCTAGGACGACCTGCTCCAGGGCTCCCCGGGCCCCGCTGCCCAGCCTCCGGGGGCTCAGGGCTGAAGGGTGTGGTCCTAAGCCTTCCTCCCCTGCCCCGGTGCCCCATGGCGGGGGCATGGCCCCCACCCTCCCTGCCCTCCATTCCCAGTGAGCTGTGTGTCCACCTCGCGCCCGACACCGTGTGACCTTGCACGGCCCAGGGAGGGGCAAGCACGTTGCCTGACCCCAGACTCCTGGGCAGGGCTTACCCTGTAGGCAGGTGGGCCCCATCCAGCCAGGGCCACAGTGACACTGCCCGTGGACAGGATCACAGGAGGCCCCATTAAAGCAGGAGCAGGCCTGGCTGCAGTTGTGGCCGTACGTGTGGGCTGGGCAGGCTGCAGGAGAGAGGAGCGGTCAGGGGCCGGAGGGACAGACCCCGGGAGGGGCTGCAGCAGATGGTCCCGGGCTGCTGTGGTCCATCTGCCCCTCCCTCTGGCCTGGGCACCAGTCAGGGTGGCCACAGATAAGGACTGACCCTAACCCTAACGGGCAGCACCCAGGGCTGATGGGGGCCTCACGCACTCTGGGCACAGCGGGGACCCCGACGGCCAGGAGGGCAGAGGCAGGAGCCGTTTACGGCGTCGCAGGGCACCCCGCTGCTGCAGTCACAGGCGCGGTGGCAGTCCACTCCGAAGAAGCCGGCAGGGCAGGCTGCAGGCAGGGGGCGGTGATGGGAGATGGCCAGGGGTCACGGGTCCCCACCCACACGCCCGGCCACCCCGGCCTGCACCCTGGCTCACCGCGCTCACAGAAGGTTCCCCTCCAGCCGGCCGGGCAGGTGCAGGCCCCACTGACATGGTCACAGGCTGCCCCGTGCTCACACTGGCACTGCCGCCCACAGCCCGGCCCGAAGTAGCCCTGGGGACACCCTGAGACACCAGACCATCAGCTGGGGGGACGGTGAGCCTGACCTAATCCTCCCCAGGCCTCCACCACCACCGGGCCAGGGCCCGGGACTGTGGGGCGGGAGGAGCCCCTCCACACCCAAGGCCTCTGCACCCGTCCCCCAGGCAGGAACCGAGCCCCAAGCCCTGGGGAGGAGGGAGCCCCAGGCCCACCCAGACCCACCAACCCGGCCAGGGCAAGGCCCTCGTTCCTTAGCAGACACCTTCCTCCCCTTCTCCAGGTGCCAGGTGTCCTGTGGGGCGCAACCGGCCCCACCTCTCCCTGCTGCGCCAGGTGGGCCTTCTGTTGGGCCCAGGCAGGTGGGAGGGTGGAGCCTGGCCCAGGCTGGGGAGGGATGGGGGTCGGCTCAGGCAAGGAGACTCCCTGTTTGTCCAGGAACAGGAAGGCAGGACTAGGTCCCCGACACTTGGGCACGTGCACACGCGCGTATGCATGTGCGTGTGCGTGCGTGTGCGCGTGTGCACGTGCACGTGTGCGGGCGGGGCCGGGACTCACGCTGCTCGCACCACAGGCCCACATAGCCGGCCTCACACAGACACAGGCCGCTGATGGCGTCGCAGCTCCCGTGGCCTGCGCTGCAGTTGCAGGTGTGGCTGCAGTTGGGGCCCCAGTGGCCGCTGTCACAGGCTGCAACAGGGGCCGGGTCACCCTGTGCAGGTGACCACAGCCACGATGGGGTCCAGGGCCCTCCCCGGGGCCTGGGCGGAGGCTTCCCCAGGGCAGGGCAGGGACGCTTGCACACCAGGCCGCCTACCTCTCTGGCAGCTGAGGCCGGTCCACCCTGGGGCGCAGCTGCAGTGGCCAGTCACCGGGTGGCAGAGCCCGTCGTTGACGCAGGAGCATCGCATCTGGCAGCTGGGCCCAAACCACCCTGCTGGGCAAGCTGCAGGGAGGGCAGGGTGAGCACACTGGGGACATGGACACGGGGGCAGGGGGACATGGGTACGGGACACAGGGGTGGGACACGGGGATCACAGGCGGGGCCGAGGTCGGGGCGGCGGGCACTCACTGTCCTGGCAGCGGCTGCCCGTGAAGCCGGGGCGGCACAGGCAGGCTCCGGTCTCAGGCTCACAGGAGGCACCATGCTCGCACGCCGGACAGATCTCCTGGCAGCCGAGCCCCCAGCGACCCTCAGGACAATCTAGCCCCACCACAGCCAGTCAGTCTCCCCTGGGGCCTTGCTGGGCCCATCGGGGAGCAGGAATTTCTGTTCCCACCTGAGCTGTCCCGGAGGAGGGAGAGGGACAGGTCACGGGAACCCCCAGCCTCCTCATGGGTGGCAGGCTACAGGGCGTCCATCCCCAGAAAGGGAGCACCTGCCCTAGAATGGCTCAACAGGCAAAAGAGGGGCACCCAGAGTGAACAGGTGTCTAGAGGACAAGCCACAGGCCCGGGGAGGGCTGGGGGCCGCTGGTCAACCTGTCTCCACGGCTGACAGTTCCTAGCGTGTGCAGCCTCTGTGGGCATGGCCACAGGGCGCCCACAGGTGCCCACGTCCAGACCCAAGGCTGGTTGGTGTGAGCTCTCGCAGTTGCTGTGGACTGGCCTGGGGTCTGCAGGGCTCCAGGGCTGAGGCCAGGGCTCCCCAAACACAGCTCAGTGCTGGGGTCCCCAAACACAGCCCAGAGTTGGGGTCCCCAAATAGGATCCAGGCTGGGCTCCCCAAACACAGCCCGGGGCTGGGGTCCCCAAACACGGCCTGGGGCTGGGGTCCCAAAATGGGATCCAGGCTGGGCTCCCCAAACACGGCCAGGAGTCATGCAGCCCAGGGCGGTTAGGAGAGCCCGGGACAAGGCTGCCACTCACCTGCCCCACAGTCAGCCCCGGTCCTCCCAGGAGGGCACAGGCACCGCCCCGTGACCAGGTCGCAGGGGGCGCCCTCGCAGGAGCAGGAGCCTGAGCAGTTCCTGCCGAACGTCCCGGCCGGGCACTCTGCGGGGGAGGGCGGGGGGCCTCAGCCACCACCACGAGGAGCTGCCGTCCTCCCCTTGCGGCCCCGCCCCGCCCCGGGCACCCGCCCCGGCACCTGCCCCCTGCCCCAGCAGCGTTGCTGGACACAGCTGCGGTCCCCTGGGTGACGAGGGCGGTCACGGGAGCGGGCAGGAGACGGGGGACATGGAGCAGGACGAGGAGGGGCCTGCTTGGGCTGACCCTCCTTGGGGAGTGGTGGTGAGGGGCGGCCTGGAGACCACAGGCCAGCAGGGCTCGGGGGGCGGGCAGCCAGGACCCTGGAGAGCGGGCGCAGGGCTGCCTCTGCCTTCCTCTCACTTTGGTGCACCCTGGGGACCCCCTGCTGGTCACCCCCGTGTTCAGGAATGAGCGGCCAGGCAGCTCCGGGCCCACAGCAGGGCTTCGGGAAAGAATGCAGGGGCCGCGGAGCCTCGCCCCACCCGTGAGGGCTGCAGTGGCCACTCTGGTGGCCTTGCAGGGCGCCGCGCCAGACCTCACACCTGCCCTGGCTGGGGAGGCAACGCGGTGGAGGGAGGGCCCTGCCAGCCCCAGCACCGTGTGGCTGCCCCAGTGCTGCTGGAGGGAAAGCTCCCAGCTCAGGAAGGCCAGCACGGACCTGGAGAGGGCGGGCGGAGGCACCCTCCACACCAAAGAATCAGAGCCCACCCCGCACCCAAACACCCAGCGGGGCTGAGAACTGAGGACGCTCCCTGCCTGAGGGGCGTGAGGTGTCAGGGGGTGGGCGGGCGCCAGGCCTGGGGTCTCCCTGGGCCCCGAGATGGGCTCCGGACAAAGAACACACCCTGGTGAACTGTTGCCGTGAGGGCCCATGGCGTGCGGGCACAGGCCCGCCCACTGGACCGCAGGTGCAGCGCAGGGCACTCACCCAGGCACCCACGCAGTGCGGACCGGGGCGGGCAGGGAGGCCCGGCGGGGCCGGATGGAGCTGTCCCGCCACCTAGGGGAGCCCCCGCTCCACTGACTGGGGGCAGACGCGTGTTTGGGGGTTAATACTTTCCAGACCTAACAGCAGGGGGGAGCCCGTTACTGCTGTAAAAATATGTGTGTCATTTCCTGTGGCTCATCCTTGGGGCCCTGGAGGCTTTATAAAGAAAAAAGGAAAAGGAAGACGAAGAAAACCAGCAGGGAAGGGCTGGGGTGAAGGCCTTCCGTGTCCCCAGCACACGGGCCGCCAGAGGGCAGGTGCAGGCAGGCCTGCCGTGCGGGAGTGCAGGGGGAGACTGAGCCCGGCTGGGGCTGCGCGGTGGCCCCCAGGTGCAGGCAGGCCTGCCGCGTGCGGGAGTGCAGGGGGAGACTGACCCCTGGCTGGGGCTGCGCGGTGGCCCCCAGGCCACTTAGGGGCAGCTGGGCGGGCAGCTCTGGCTGCGGGGGACTCGAGCCGCTGCCCCGGTTGGGGTCACACCAGTCACACCGCAGGCCCCCTCGGCCCCCACCTGCCCGCCCGCTGATGGGTGAGGACAGCATGCCAAGGGAGGTCCCACCCTCCCTGCACCCCGTCGGCGGCCACGGCAGCCCCACTGCTCAAAGCCAGGGCTCCCCCATGTAAACGAGGGGCCCCCAGCCTCCAGGCTTGCCCGTGCGTGGTGCCCACTCATGCCGCCCCCCGGCCCGGGCGTCCACGTGGAGGGCCTTTGGTCACCACCCGCGCCCCACGCCGGCACCTCCGGCCCAGACTTTGCTCCGAGCCAACACCCTTGGGAGCAGCCTCTGTCCTGCTGGCTCAGACCCACCAGGAAGGAGCCCCTGGCCCAGCTTCCAGCACAAATCTCACTTAGTGTGTCCTGTGACAGAGTGAGTGGGCAGGTGAGGGAGGGAGGGGGCAATCTTGGAGAGGCACTGGCCCTTCTCCAGGCCTCCTTGCACGTGCATGCACACACACACACACACACACACACACACGAGTTCCCGCCCTCTCGGGTGCACAGAGACAGGCAGACCTGTGGCTGAGTCACCGCCGCGTGACCAGGGTGGGGACATGGCAGGTCAAGGTGCCACCAGGACCAGCACTTCTGGTGCCCGGAGCCCAGCACGGGCCAGATGACCTGCACCCCACCCGCACACCAGGGCTGGTTGCTCACCTTGGCTGCAGTCCTCCCCCTGGTAGCCGGCAGGACACTGCTTCCCACACTGGCCGCTGACGGGGTCACAGGCCACGCCCGGGGGGCAGGTGCACGCCTGCCAGCAGCCTGGCCCAAAGAAGCCCGGCTGGCACTCTGCAGGGGAAGAGGGAAGAGGGGTCTGCAGGTTTCCGCCGGCCCTGAGGCCCTCCCTCCGCAGCTCTGCACTCACCGTCCTGGCACCGCTCGCCCCCGAAGCCCGCCTTGCAGGCGCAGCTGCCGTCCCTCCTGTCACACGCGCGCGTGTTCCGCTGCTCACACTGGCACTCCTCCGAGCAGCCCGGCCCGAAGGCCCATGGAGGGCAGGCTGCACCCCAGAACCAACCGTGAGGGGCCTGCCCCCTGCGAGCACCCACCCTCCCCAGCCCAGGGTCTCCGGGACCCCACGCAGAGCCGCTGGTTTGTGTCCATTCCACAGATGAGAAACAGGGTCTCCGAGAGGCACTTCCCAGCCAGGAAACGCGCAGGTCCTCACTGCCTCCCTCATACAATCCTTCTACAAAGAGCTGCTAGGATGAAGTCTGCTTGCTTTTAGCCCGCATCCCACCGCCTCTCCCATCCCAGGTGTCTATGGACGCAGAGAGGGGTGACCCCACGGGGGGCTCAGGACTTGCTGCCAGGAATGTCCTGGAGCTTCCGAGGGAGGCCTGCCCCTGCCCACGCTCAGCCCACCCACCAGCCTGGCTGGGGCCGGCACCGCCCACCCGGACAGGCACCCTGGCGGCCAGTGCAGTCCAGAGGACGTGGCTTTGAGCCCACAGACCCCACACCCCAGCCGGGGCACTTGCTGAGCCCCCGCATCCTCATCTGTGAACAGTGACAGTCCAACACAAGCTGGACCACGGGCAGGAAGCACCCGGCCCGTGCTGTGGCCCCGCCCCCCGGCCACGGGCGGCCAGCGGGCAGTGGGACTCACCCAGGTGGCAGAAGCGGCCGTAGAGCCCCGGGTCACAGAGGCAGGCCCCGTAGAGGCGGTGGCAGCGGCCCCGGTTGGCACAGTGACACTTCTTAGCGCAGTGCTTGCCGTAGAAGCCTCTGGGGCAGCCTGGGGGAAGCGGAGCCTCTTGACTGCCCACCCGGACATGGCCCCGCCCGAGGAGATGCTCCAAGGGGCCCCAGGACCAGCACAGGAGTCAGGAGAGACCTGGGCCCCCAGCAGCCCGAGGACCCTGCACCCCAGACAGGGAGGGTCCCGGGGGCTGGCGAGGGCATCACGAGGGCAGGGCAGCCACGAAGTGCACCCCGTGGATGCGGCCATCTGCCCTGGCTGGCCCGTGCCCCTAGGGTCTGTGGCCTGGATGGCGGCCAGAGTGGGATGCCAAGCACGTCCCCAGCACACACATGGGAGACGCTCAAAGAAAGCCCACCCTCCTCGTCTGACCGGCACCTGCAGCGTCCTGACGTCTGTCCCTCGGTGGTCACCTAGCCTGAACCTCTGGGCCTCACAGAGGGAAGGACATGGGCCCAAGCTCAGGGGGCCCAGGACCAGGACAGGGCTCTGGCATTCCTTCCCAAAACGCTCCCCTCCAGCTCTGTCCTGCCCCCGTCTTGCCTACTGAAGGGCCTCAGGGAGCTGGATGGTGACCCCAAGGTACGTCCACATCCTACCCACCAGGATCACCAGGTGGGGCCATCCTGCACTGTCGGAGCAGGCCCAACCCAACAAGTGTCCTTAGAAGAGAAAGGAGAGGGAGGCCGGAGACGAGAAGAGGAGGCCAGAGGCACAGACTGGGGGGAAGCAGCCACGAGCCCGGGGCACCTGGAGTCTAGGAGACTAGTGCGGGGCCCGAGAATTGGGACGAACGTCCTCAAGCTCACCTGCACGGGCACACTTTACCCACAGGACCCCTACTGAGACCTGGTCTCCAGGAAGCCACACCACGTCATGAGCAGAAGCTCAGAAGCTCTAAAATGCAGACGCTTTATCTGCCGGCAGCCCCTTGGGTCCGTCAGGGCCCATCACGCATACAGCGCCCAACAGGCAGTGGGCTCTCAGCCTCGGCAGAAGAGGGATGGCAGATCGCAGGGGAAGATGGGCAGGGACGCTAACCAAGCCGAGAAGGTGACCAGAGGGAGGGGGTGGAAAGCCCTGCCTGGCCGCCCCGGGGCTTAGAAACCTGCCCCGCAGAGTTCCCACGGGCAGGGGACGGGTCCACCGATTGCTGCCATCCGCTGCTAAGGCAGGAAGTCCTTGATATGTTAGCGACATCCGCCAGCAAAAGAAGCAGAAACTTAAAGTTCTGAAGACTTTAAGATGAAGTTATCAAGCACCTGGGAAACTCATGTGGACTCTAGTTCCTCCAGAAATGTTGCAACTCCCAAGTTAAAAAGGATGGTAATGTCGTCCCGTGCAGCCGCAGCCCGGGCGTGCTCCCTTCTGCAAATCCCACCCAGCCATCATATAGCTCTCCTTGAATGCTTCCAGGAACAGGGAGCTCACTACCTCCCCGGGGACCCTGTTACAAGAGTGTTATTCTTCCAACAAGTCCTCACCACCTGCTATAGTCAGACCCCAGGAGAATCATCAGATGTAGAAAATTCAATGCCTCTTCCACTAAAGGGTCTCATCCTTCCCCCAGAAGAAAGGAGACTAGGAGCTGAGAGGTAGTGCCCACCCCTCCCCTCCACCCAGAGGACAACCCTGGAGGCACAGGAGGGGCCGCACCCACCGTCCTCACAGCGGGCTCCACTGACACCCGGAGGGCAGCGGCAGGCCCCCGTCACAGGGTCGCAGGTCCCGCCGTTCTGACAGCTGCAGGAGAAGCTGCAGTTCTTCCCGAAGGTGTCTGGGGGACAAGCTGCAGGGGACACAGAGAAGCACAAGGGTCACTGGCCCGCAGGAGGACTCGGGGCCCAGAAGCCCCTCCAGAGACACTGAGACACCCTCCTGGGGGTCGAGCCACCCAGTTCAAAAGCAACTTCCCAGAGTAGCACCCGATGGCACTCGTGCTCCCTGCTCCTGCCCACGGGCACGGCAGACATCTCTAATCAATCACCCCATCCTCTCCCTCTGAACTCCGACACGTCCACCTTCTCAACCAGCACTTTCAGAGTGGGTCACTGGCAGACCCTCAGAGACGGTCACTACGGCCCTTGAGACTACTGGGGTCGCTGGAAGGGCGTGGACAGGCTCTGGACAGAGCCTGCAAAAGCAGCTTTCAAATGTGCTTCAGCGACCAACGTGGTGCGTGGCCCGGGGAGGCGACCTCTCCCCTCTGGGACTCGGGCATGACTGGCCCACCCGCTCGCTGCTCTTTATGTCTTAGTTGTTGGCTTGTCGCCGGACCCCCGTCCACCGTGACATCTGTGAGGGGCAGACAGCAGGCCCTGCTAGCCCCTGGGGTCTCCCAGCGCCCAGAACAGGGCCTGGCAAGGAGCAGGAAGCCAAGAGACCCTGAATGAACGAGTGAACGAGTGAACGGATGGACCTGTGGAGCCCCTGCCCAGGGCCGGCAGGGAGGCGTAAACTGTGTGTGCTGCGCAGGTCCTGGGGCTCAGGGGCCCCGCCCACTCCCTGCCCTCACAGCAGCCTCACCTTCATTGCAGATAAGCCCGGCCCAGCCGTCGGGGCAGTCACAGCCACGCAGGCTGGGGAGGCAGGTCCCCCCGTTCCTGCAGTCAGCGCAGGTCAAGCTGCAATCTGGGCCAAAGGAATCATCCAGGCAGACTGGGGGACACAGCGGGAGAGGGGCCTCAGAGCCTGGCCCCTGGCGCTGGACCCCGCCCAGCACCAGGCCGGAGAAGGGGCACAAGGGACGTCCTCAGGCTGTGAAGGCCCCACGTGGGCGAGCGGAGACGTGGGACCCAGATGGGGGGCCGGGAAGGGCTCTAAGCAGAGAGCTAGTGGCCCCATCCCAGGCTCAGCCCCGGGCGCGCTGGGCAAACTGACCAAGCAGCTTGGCCTCTCTGCGCCTTGGTCCAACGAGGCCCTCACGGGAGCCCTTCCTCACACCCAAGACCGCAGGGTGGGCAGCAGCCGGGCGGAGGGGGCGCTGGTAGAGAAGCCCTGGGGACGGGCGACCTCTCACCAAACTTCTCTTGCAGTGTGTGTTCGCCCCGCGCCGCCTCCTTCTCGGCCCCGACGTGGTCATCTTGGAAGAGGTGGGGCAGCTCGTCCTGGAGCACCGCTATGTGCGGGAGGGGCTGCACCAGGGGCAGGTGGCCGTCCAGGCCCACCTCGGGCATCTCCAGGGCTGGGCGGAGCACAGAGGGCCCTGAGCCCCTGCCGCCCCCCCCGGCCTCCCCGGGCTTGGACTCCCTGCCCCTCAGTGCCTAGAGGCAGCTCCAGGCCTGAGCCCCACCCCAGGGCCCCTCCTCACCCCAGCCACTCCTGACCCTACTTCTCAGGACAGAGGAGGCTCCGGGCTCTGAGGCCCTGACCCATGCCACGTCTACCCCGGCTGTCCTGGCTCCCACGCTGGCCCTAGGGACCCTGAGCACGGAGCGGGTGTGGGGACAGGAGCAGCTCTCTGGCCCTCTGGACGCTGCCCTCGGTCCCAGGAACCGCGTCCGTCCTCTCACCTGGGCAGGGCAGGAGCCGACTCCAGGGCCCCTGAGTAACACCCTGCCTGGGGGCGCCTGTCTGTCCGGCCCCTCCCCCCAGCTCTGCTGCCCCCGGCCTGTCCCACGGCGAGAGGCAGGACAGAAGTGGGGTCCGTCCAGCCAGGAGGGTGGGGTCCCCATGGTGGCCAGCAGAGACTCACGGCTGCAGCCCCGGCGGTCCTCGCCCAGCAGGTAGCCATCCTCGCAGGAGCACTGAAAGGAGCCGGCCAGGTTCGTGCAGCGGTGCTCACAGCCGCCACGGCCGGAGGCGCACTCGTCCACGTCTGCGGGCACACCCAGGGCAGCTGGCACCTATCCTCCGGGGGTCGGGGTCTCGGGGGCCCCTCCTGCCCCAGCCCTGCCCGCTGCACAAGTGCCTGCTGGGTGATACCCAGGCCACAGCCATCCTCCTGTGCCCAGGGTCAGAGGGACAGGGTGCACTGCCTGAGGGAGGCCAGGCTGGGAGCAGCCAGGGGTGCAGGCCCAGCCCGAGAAAAAGACAGTGATCTCAGGCGGGGGACGGAGTGGGCAGGTCCCCAAAGCCCTGCCGATGGCAGGGGACCAACCAGCACCCACTCCCCAGCCAACACAGCTGCCTACCGCTCACCCTCACAGCCGCAGCCATCGGCGCCAAGCTGGTAGCCGGCATAGCAGCCGCACTCGTAGCCGCCAGGGCTATTGGTGCAAACCTGCTGGCAGCACGGGGAATCGGCACAGTCATCGACATCTGCAGGGCACACACCACAGCCCGGCTGGCACCCAGGTGCCCGCCCGCGTGTGCATCCTTCCACAGAACACCAGTGTGTGCATACCTGCACACAACCACACGCACACCTGCACACACCACACGCACACCTGCACACAACCACACGCACAGCTGCACACACCACACGCACAGCTGCACACAACCACACGCACAGCTGCACACACCACATGCACACCTGCACACAACCACATGCACACCTGCACACAACCACACGCACAGCTGCACACACCACATGCACAGCTGCACACAACCACATGCACAGCTGCACACAACCACACGCACAGCTGCACATACCACACGCACAGCTGCACACACCACATGCTCACCTGCACACAACCCATGCACACCTGCACACACCACACGCACACCTGCACACAACCACACGCACAGCTGCACACACCACACGCACACCTGCACACAACCACACGCACAGCTGCACACACCACACACACACCTGCACACAACCACAGGCACCTGCACACAACCACATGCACAGCTGCACACAACCACACGCACAGCTGCACATACCACACGCACAGCTGCACACACCACATGCTCCCCTGCACACAACCCATGCACACCTGCACACACCACACGCACACCTGCACACACCACACGCACAGCTGCACACACCACATGCTCACCTGCACACACCACACGCACAGCTGCACACGCACAGCTACACACAACCACACGCACACATGAACACACCACAGGCACACCTGCACACACCACACGCACACATGCACACAACCACATGCACACACCACACGCTCACCTGCACACAATCCATGCACACCTGCAGGCTCCCACACACACCTTCATGCAACCCCATGCACACAACCGCGCACACACCTACATGTGAGTTGCATGTACTCGCAATCACACATGCACACATGTCCTGGTCCTGCACACACAGACACACGCAAGACACAGGTCACGGCCCCAGGGCCGTCCCGCCTGCTGTGGGGGCAGACTGGGGGCTGGAGGGTAGTGGGGAGTCATCCCGGAAGCAGGGTCTCCCCGTGCAGAGGGCGTGCTCGCACACCACAGTGTTTCGGGTGCTACTCCCGGCACGTGGGCATTTGACCAGGTGGCTGAGCAGAGGTGGAGGTGTGGTGGGCGCTTGGCAGGGTGGGTCGCGATGCTGCCTCTCACTAGGCCCCCTCGTACTCCTCCCGCCTCCACCCGGGGCAGGACAGGGGGTGATGGGAGGGCACGTCCTCGTCATGGCATCAAGGCCAGGTGCAGACCCAGGGCAGCAGCAAGTCCCTGGCTTGGGGGTGGGGCGCCCGGGAGGGAGGCGGCGCGCACCAATGCACGTCCTCTGGTCCTCGTCCAGCTCGTAGCCGCGGGGGCAGGTGCACACGGGCCCTGTGCTGCTGTGGCTGCAGCTGTGGGAGCAGCCGCCGTTGTCCGCCTCGCAGCTGTTCACTATCTCCATCTCGATCCCTGCGGCGACACCCGCCACCAGGGACGTGGGACAGGGGCTGGGGTGACACCCCGAGCCGGCACGGCCCTCCCGGCCCCAGCCGCTGCCACCCTGCTGGGAAACAGGCAGCACAGAGCTCCTGGGCCAGGCGGGCTCTGGAACCCTCTGTCCTCCTGGGGTCTCCCGTCCTCCTCCCACCCTCCCGGGGCCCACACACAGCCCCCAAGCCCAGCACTGCCCTTGATTGACAAGGAATCTCTGCCCTTCGGCTAAAGCGAGCTGGCAGCCGTGGTGGGCTGGGACTGGGGAGCTGTGTTGCCCCGCAGGCCCCTCCACGCCCCATGGTGTTCTTGCCCACTGCCCACTCACGGTAGCACTGCCGGCCATCAGCTCCCAGCTCGTAGCCTGCGTTGCATACACACTTAAAGGACCCATGAGTGTTGAGGCAGCCGTGGGCACACTGGGCCAGGCCTGTGGCACATTCATCCACATCTGGGTGGGAGACATGGGCGGGGTGGGGGGCTCTGGGCCACTGGCCTGAGAGACTCGGCCCCCAGGGGTGGTCTCCGCAGAGGGGTCAGGGCCCAGGGCCCCAGGGCCCTCTCCCGCCTTCCCTCTGAGCACCTGTGTTTTCGCCATCACACTCCAGGTGTGGAGCCGAGCTCCCTCCCAGGGCGAGGAAGGCGTGGCTGGAAGTCTGGGCTCAGGCCCCACCAGCAGCATCAGGTGAGGGGCTCTACCTCTCTGAGCCCGCGGTCTCTGAGGTGTGCATGTCCCGCCCTCGCCAAGCCTCCCCCCATCCAGGGCCGGGCACAGGAGGAGCCTTTTACCACCAGCCTCTGGGGGGCCATCCGGAGAAAGCGCACGCTGACATCGAGGGAGAGGCTACCAGCTTCTTCCCCGCAGCCACGTGGCACTGGCCTCAGGACACAAATCCCAGTGTCCCCGACAACTTCTTTGGTCCCACCCCTAAGAGTCCATGGGACGAAGCTGACCCTCAGGCCCGGCTCCCACTGCACCCTCTGAAGCCACCTCCACACCTCCAGAGTGCCAGGACGTGCCCGTCACATCGGCAACGATGCCTAAAACGCTTTCCTCGTGGTGACACGGAACCACAAGCTTCCACACCTGCGGGCCCCGTCTCTCTGATGGCCATCCGGCAGGATGCCTGGGAAAATGACTGCTGCCTGCCCTGGACACACCGTATCGCTTCAGAGTTACGGGGGATGCGCACAGACCCCTCCCCAAGGCTGCTCGTCCAGAGCCGCCTGCAAAGGGAGGAGCAGGGACACCTGAGTCCCATGACTGGGAAACTAACAAACACCGCATAGCGGACACCCATGCAGCCAGGAGGTCGGAGCGCGTTCTAGAGAGCTGCGTCCGACCGGGCTCCGGGGTGACGCTAAACGTGCCCACTAACAACAAGCCGTAGAGACACCTGGACGCCGACACGGGGCCGCCACCCGGGTCACGGTGACGCTTCCTCCTCTCTCCTCCCTCACCCTTTCCTGTCTCCCTAACAAGCAGGTCCTACTTAGGTAACACGAGAAACATATAAAAATAACAAGGCAACCTGAGATCTGCCTTCCTGCCGACATGAGACTCTCGCTGGGAGCAGCTCCTTGGGTTCCTGCCCCTGCTCTCTACCCTCCACCCCCACCCTGCCCCCCAGCCCCGGAGATAAACCTGCGTCATTCCAGGTCAGCCAAGGGTGACAACAGGGGCCACCCCACACCCACAGGCCGGTGCAGGGGATGCAAGGAGGCGAGCCCCGCACAGCTGACTTGGACCAGCCCGAGGGCAGGGAGGGCGTCTTACCTTCGCAGGCCTTGCGGTCCGCCGCCAGCCGGTATCCGGCGTGGCACTCGCAGCGGGCAAGGCCCCGGAGCGCCCGGCACGTGTGCATGCAGCCGCCGTTCTGATCCGTACACGGGTTCCTCCCTACGGTCGCCGCCAGGAGGCATGGAGGCAAAGGCAAGAGATGGGGGCTCTGGCAGTTCGGGGTACCTTCTCCGGGGCCTCTCGTGAGGCCCCCACCTGGAGCTCTCACCCCTCCTGCTCTGGCCTGACGGGCTGGGCAGTGGACTCGGGGTAAGATTAGCCCCAGGCATCCCCAAACAACTGCAGAGAAGACAGCAGGGCAGCGGCCAGGCCAGCGCTGGTCAGGCCGCGGGCTCACGGCCAGCTCCCCCAGTGCCTCCTCTCCTGTCGGAACCCCCAGCCCCGGGCCCTGTGCCGCTCTGCCGTCACTGCCGGCTTCGGCCCCTCAGACCCACACTCCTGACCCAGGAGCCAAGAGGCCGGGCAGGGTCAGAGCTACTCCCTCAGCACCTGCCCTGCCCCAGTCCCCATTTCCACTTCCCAGACCTGCTCCACCTTTTCCATCAGAAGAGCACCCCCTTCCATGACAGGTAGTCCTGCGACCCCAGGGCAAGGTGTCAGACGGGGCCTGGGCAGCCCCCTCCGCCCAAGGGCCAGGGCTGGGGTCCCACGTGCCCATGCCAAGCCCAAGGTGGGCCTCAGAACCGGGGGACATGCAGGATGCCCTTCCTTTTCACCCCCGTATCCCCGTCCTGAGCTTCCTGCCCCCCGAAGATGTGTGGCCCCAGAGCCAGCCTGACAGGCTTCCTCCCTGGTGCCCGCAGGGGCTGGACGATGCCTCACAGCCTCTCGGCAGCCGAGGGGGCCCCTGCTGTCCCTGAGGCCCCCCTCCAGCAGCAGCAGCAAGGCAGGGAGGGGCTCAGGCTGTGGGGTTCCCGGGCAGGTCTGTGGGTGCGTGCAGAACGGGGGTCCCAGTGGGAGTCCCAGCCCTGGCCCTCCCCTTCCCGCCGCCGGTGGCACTCACGGATGCAGCGCTTGCCATCCTCCTGGAGCTGGAACTCGGGCCGGCACTGGCAGCGGTGCTGGGTCACCGTGAGCTGAACACAGTTGTGTTGGCAGCCGCCATTGCCCACGGCGCAGGAGTTGATGGCTGGGGACCCGAGAGGAGCCAGGTCAGCCCAGGACGACGGCCTGGCCCCGGGCAGCCACAGAGCACCTCCTGCAGGAAGACTCCGGGCCCTTCCAAGCCCCTCCTCCTTTCTGTCCACATCCCAGAAGCAGGGGCTTTGAGAGGGCGACACTGTTCCTGTCCAGTTCGTGGGCCTGGCTTTGCTTCTCGGCCCACACACAGGATACGCAGGGCCGTGGTCCGAATCTGGACCCGCTGGCCCAGCCTGCCCCAGGACTGGGTGTAGGGAGGCATCACAGAGCAGGCCGCCCACCCCGATGGAAGCCCAGCCCCACCCAGCACAGAATGCAAAACACCGGGGTCCCCTAAGAGCCAAGGCGTCCAGGGCTCAGAGTCCGAGCAGGCTGGGAGGCTCCCTGGAGGAGGTGGCAGGCCAGCAAGGGCTGGCGAAGACCCCGACATTCCACTATCTAGGTTATCAGGCCAGGCCAGAGGGGCAGGCGTGGGCCTCCGTGGATGGCCACCATGACCTGCGGGCCTGGCCCCCAGCTCCTAACGGACCAGTGCAGCTCCTGCCCACCCCAGGCCAGGCCTCACCCCCACCTGACCTCACACAGTCCCCGCTCCTCCCAGCAGCTGTGGGGACAGCACTTGGTAAGGCCACAGAGCCAGGGACCTGCATCCCGCTCCCAGGATGCCAGGGGTCCAGGTGTTCATGCTCAGGCCCACACAGGGCAAGGCTCTTGCAGGTCAGGCTGGCCGAGTGGGTGCCCAGGTACTGAGTGGATGAGCTGGGGCTGTGCCTGGCAGGGGGTGGGGCCCACTCAGAGAGGCTGGGCACCCAGAGAGGGCACCTGGACTCTCGTGCCTCCTTCAAGTCACTGGTAGTGACCTCGTGGTCAGGGAGAGACAGGCCCCGTGCTCTGCAGCAAAGCTTTGAGAATGTGTTACTATCTGTGCCCTGGGGAGGCGCAGGCCACTGCCCAGCGGGCCTGGACCAGAGCAAACCTGAGGCCTGGTACTAAAACACTGCGACCGCCAGGGGGCAGGGCTTCACCCCCAGATGCCACCTGTGCTGTCATCACAGACTGCAGGGCGCCACTGGCCTCAGGGCCCGAGTTTGGAGAGACCATTTATTGTCATGGGTTTTGGGGGCCAGGAGTGGCACGCCCCGCACCACCGACGCCAGTGGGTCCGGGAGCAGCCAGACGATACGCGGAGCACGTGAGCGGCCTCAGGGCTCGGAGCAGCCCAGGCCCACGCTGTCCGCCAAAAGCAGAGCTTCCTTCAAAGCAAGTATGTTCCCCCAAAGTCAAGACACAGCACTCACAATCCTGCCGGTTCCCACATGGGGCGAGTGTGTGAGGAGCCCGTGCCCGGGTCCCCTTCCGGGGCCGAGCCAGCCCTGCTGGGGTGCGGAGGATAGCCAGGGTGGCAGTGTCGTGTGGCTGCCGCGTGTCGGGGAGGCGCAGCAGAGACACGAGTCCCAGGTGGAACGGAGGCAAACAGGGCGGCCACGTCTAACATCCCGCTCAGCCTCTGGGCCCCCTGTCCAGCCACCCACCCCCGACTCTGCTGACCCTCGAGGCCCCGCCTGCCTCTCCTGAGACAGCTCTGCTTAAGGCACCGCCATCAACTCCGGAGAGAGGCTTCCGAGCGTGGCCTGAGCCGGCCCATTCCCGGGGCCCCTTTCGTGTTCACACCAACTGCATCCCTGCTCAGAGCTCATAATAGGAATCAGAAGCCCTTCCTGGCAGCGCCGGGCAGGCACACGGAGAGACGGGCTCGGAGCCCGGGGCAGGGCAGCCGGCTGGGCAGACACCACAGCAGCAAGGACGACCTACAGAGCTGTGGCACGGCTGGAAAGCAGCCCTTCCAGACGGCAGAGCCCCCAAGACGGACCCAGGGCAACCCAACTCCGGGCCCACAGGAGCCCACCGGGGGAGAAATCCCAGGCGGGTGGGGGCTACGGAGGGGTCCGGCTCCCCATGCAGCCTCGCACCCTCCCAAGCCTGTCTCTCACTGCTCTGCTGCACAAGTCCCAACGTTCCGGATGCTCCCAAGCTGTGCACACGAGGAAGCCAAGCCCCATGCCATCACCTTGAGCATCCTGTGCCCTGGAGTGCCAGGAAGCTGAACAAGGCAGTTTTTCTCGGGCGTTGGGCTGTGCAGCTCAGGAGACAGCCAGCCTCTGCGTGACCAGTGCCCAAAGCTGGGGGTGAAGCTTCCAGGCCCCTCAGGTCACTGTGAGACCTGGCCATGGAACCCACATAGCACTGACCCATGCCTGGGTGGTCCCGCAAATCAGAACCAGGCTCAGACCTGAAGCAAAGCTGACAGCCCATCAGAAAATGGCAGACAAGGGGTTTCCGTAGCCCCGAAGGGAATTAATGTTTGTGTCCCCCTAAAATTCGTATGCGTACTCCTAAAATTCAACCACCGATGTGGCTGTATTTGGGGGTAGGGTAATTAAGGTTAAATGAAGTCATCAGGGTGGGGCCCTGATCAAACAGCATTTGTATCCTTATAAGAAGAGACATAAGATCTCCCTCTGTCTCTGTCTCTGTCTCCGTGGCCATAGGAGGAGATGGCAGCTCTTACCAGGAACCGAACTGGCTGGCACCATGATCCAGAACCGTGAGAAAACGAACTGCTGTTGTAGAAGCCGCCCCGCCTGTGGTACTTGTCGCAGCAGCCTGAGCTGACTATTGCACCTTCACTTCCAGTTTGCAAACGCCAAGGCCAGGGGACTCGTGGGTTCTAACAGAGCTGGGCTACAACTCCACTTCAACCTCCACTTCAACTTCCCTTCCACTTCAATGAGCAGGAGTTGGTCTAGCTGGGGGCCAGCTTGAGGCACCAAGCTCTTCAAGGGGAGTGGGGCCTTTACTTGAGCAGGAAACTGGACATTCTAGAAATCCACTGTCCTACAGGGTGGAGGGCCTGCTCCATCTGTGCAAGCGGCTCTCCACTCCTGGAGGTGCAGGTGGCAGCACCCGGGACCTGGGCACGGATTCAGGGCTGGAGCCCAGCAACAGGTGCGTATGAGTGCCATGGAGGAAGCGGCGGGGGGGGGCTTGGAGAGCTGATCTCCAAGGCGCCTTCGCTGGCAAGGCCCTGGTCTCAGAGCCCGGCACGCCGGCCTGCCCGAGCTGGTCAGCTGAGTGGCTGTACCTGGCAGGCCGGTGGGGTGAGGGCAAGCATGTCGGCAGCATGCCGAGCCCACCAGCCCACTCTGCTCCAGCCGCCAACCCCAGCCAGCGGCTTCGAGGGTTTTGTAATTACTGCCCTCGACGGGCTTGGCTTCTAGGTCCCAAGAGCCTCACACCATGTGGGGTCAGCAGCCACCTGCAGCCCTTCCTTCTAGGAAGCCCTCTGCTGGCGACAGGGCCAGGACGGTGGGACAGGAAGCGGGTGGCCCCCTGGCTTGGCCAGGAGGGGAAACTCCCCTGGGCCCTGCCCACTCCTGCCCCGCTCAGCAGCCCACGGTTTGCTACTCTGCCTGCGCGTCCTGCCCCCCGCGCCCACCCTCGGGCTGGGGCCTCCACGCTGCACGGGGACATGGTTCACCCGCAGCATGGATGCACTGCCCTGCCCACGAGCCAGGGGCTGGCACCGTCCCAACATCACAGGCTGCCCCCCGCCAACCGCCCCTGCTCCCATCTTGCTCTCCGCTTGGTTCTGCCAAGCTCACGGACTCTAAACACCCCCCCAGCCCCCGCCCGGCCGTCTGCCACTGCCCCACTTTGCCCTCGCTTCCCCGCTGGGCCTCTGCATCCAGCTGGGGTCTGGGCCGCTACCCCTGGCTTCCCCAGGTTGGGGTGTGACCCTCCCATCACCCATGGGCGCCGGCAACCTGCACTTCCGGGGGCCTGGTCTCAGGCACAGCCGTGCCCTCCCAGGGTGGTCCTCAGGCAGGGCTGGCCTTCCCACTCTCCGTTCGGACCCAGCGGCCCCTCGGGGGCAGGGAAGACACACTCCCTTTTAGAAGCTGCAGCCTGTTCCGGGGCTGGAGGGGACTGGAAGACATTCCCAGAACTGCATCTGTGGTTTGCAGGGATGAGCTCTGCAGACAAGCCTGGCGATCTCCGCCCCTCTGCTGCCTGCGGCTTTGGCACCCACGCCGCATGCTGTCAGCAAAGCCTCCAGGGACCCAGGCGGCCTCTCCTCCGAGGAGCCGGGGAACAACGGCCTGCAAGGCCCTGTGCAGCCCCTCACTGGGCCTGGGGGAGCGCCTGCCCCGAGGCCACACGGCGCACCTGTGGTAAAACCTCACAGGAAGGCAGGGGCGCGGAGACCCTCCCCGTGCTGTGGACCCAGTGGGGCCCACCTAACTCCAGGGGCAGGGCACTCGGGCAGGGGCAGCCGGTCGCCAGGGGGTGCGTGCTGACAGAAGAATCCTTCCCCCAGCGTCCATCCAAAAGCCCAACAGGCCTGAGGCCGAGGGGAGGAGGGGATGGGTGGAGAGCCCACGTCTTCCAGGTGGTCAGCCCGGGGCATCTCACAGGACCCTCTGCTCACTGAGCCAGTGACACCACGATGGATGTGGACAAGCAGCCACGTCCGAGGCCAGGGTCCGGAAGGGACCCCTGGGCCGGAGGCTCTCTGGGCCAGACGAGGAGGGTTTCCCGGCACCAAGTGTTCAAGGACCGGGAGCAGGTCTCTGCGGGTTTGCCTGGGGCGCCCTGCAAGATGGCGCAGAAAAGCCAAAACGTCACTCCCAGACACCCGCCCAGCACTGCTCTCGGTAGCCCCATTTCCCACAGTTTGGGGAAGGAAAGGGGCCATGGTGAGAAGCAGGCTGGCCCAGCCCTGGGCCTCACTCGGCCCTGCCCTTCCCACCTCAGAGCCTGGTGGGGGGGGTGGGCAAACCCAGGAGGGCACCCTGGCGATGGAGCGCCCCAGCATGCCTGGCTGCCTCTGCTTCTTTCTCTTGGGGCCAGGCTAGCCAAGGGCAGCCAGGGTGGGATGTGAGCCACTCAGGGGCCTCGGGGCTGATGGTAAAATCCTTCCTGCAAATTCTCACTTTACAAATTGAACTTTGGGGACTTCCCTGCTGGTGCAGTGTTGGGGACATGGGTTCGAGCCCTGGTCCGGGAAGATCCCACATGCCGCGGAGCAACTAGGCCCATGTGCCACAAATACTGAGCCTGCGCTCTAGAGCCCGTGAGCCACAACTGCTGAGCCCACAAGCCGCAACTACTGAGGCCCAGGCGCCTAGAGCCCGTGCTCCACAACAAGAGAAGCCACCACAATGAGAAGCCTGAGCACTGCAACTAGGAGTGGTCCCCGCTCGCCACAGCTGGAGAGGGCCCGCACGCAGCAACGAAGACCCAAAGCAGTCAAAAATAACAACAAAAAAAATTTAGAAAAAAAAAGAATTGAACCTTTTTGTGTTTTATTTCCAGAAGATCTTTTGCAAGGGAGGGATGCAAGAAGACTGTGCACTTCCTGTCCTCTTCCTGCCTCTGAGGCAACTTCGAAGAGTGTTTCAAGGCTCCCCTCATCTGTTTCAAGCACCCCCCCCCCAGCACTACCACCTTTAAAGACTTCCCAGATCCTTGGGGCCCCATGATGTGGCACCAGCCTGAGAGCTCCCAGCACAGAGGACCTTCCCACCCTGTACCGAGGAAGGACTGTCAACATCCCTGCGGGCACCTTCTCTACTCCTACCCTCCAGCATCTCTATAATCCTCACTCCAAGCTCTGAAGGCGGGGGTGCCCGGGCCTGTTCCCTGCCTGCCTGCAAAGACCCGAGAGAGCTCACCGCACCCCTCGCCTTGTCCAGAGGATCCCAGTAGGCCCCGGGGAGGGGTCCCGAGCAGCTGTGCTCCAGCTGTGCAGTCTGCCCTGCAAGCTGGCCTGTGTGGGGGAAGGGAGGGCTGGGGAGGGGCGCAGCTCCTACACTGACCTTCCCATAAATGTCTGCTGAGACCCTATGATAGTCTGGGCTCAGAGGGTGCCACTGTGAACCACGGACAAGGCCACCAGCTCCTCCCCACGCCCTGCACCCTGGGAGTCCTGCAGAAGTGGAGAAGGCCACACCTCCCAGAGGCAGGAAGTCCAGCAGCCTGGCAGGGGCCATGCAGTGCCCTCCACGGGCCCCCACCTGGAGCCCCTCATCCAGGATCTGAGGGGCTCGGCCGCCCTACCCACCCCAGACCAGTAGGTCAGGTGCACTGCAGCCGGGGTGGGTCCCTCGGCATCCGAAAGGGGCACATTTAGGGAGAAGGGCCGGCGCCCTTAGGGCAAACGCTTCTTGCTCTGCCTGGGAAGAAGGCACCAGGAGACCCCTATCTGCTCTGGAAGCTTTTCAGTAAAGCCCAGGCCCCCCACAAGGAAGGCAGCCCCCAACAGACCCAAGCGGACAAACCCACACCACTCCCAAGAGACCTGGGGACCGCCCTGCACATGTCAGCTCCCAGGAATTCCAGATATGCGGAATTCACCAACAAGCGTGCGTGGCTGTGCGTGGGTGCAGGGGATGCAGTGTACATTTCCCGCTGGGAGTTGCAGTCAAAAGAAAGAGAGTGACAGACCCAGGCCAAACACCAGCACTTCCAGCCAGGGGACGCAGGTAAGAGGCTGGTGCCCAAGGTGGCTCTCAACTGCGCCCTCTGGTGGGAGCGACCAGGAAGTGGGCGCCAGCACCCAAGAGAGCTGCAGACCTCCCGGGGCCCTGGGGCACACCAAGTGGTCTGGGTGTGCAGGGTTGGGGGTGGCAGGCAGGGAGTGCGGTGAGGTCCCAGCAGCCTCTTGACAGGCTGTGCAGGCCACGCCGGGGGCCCTGGGATCAGACCTTGAAAAGACCCTTTAAAATAAGCAAGCACCACAAATCACGACTTCTGGGGCCCCGAGCGCAGGCGCCTCCCAGGAAAGGCTCCGGGAGCGGCTCCAGCGCCCAGGAAAGGCTCCGGGAGGGGCTCCAGCGCCCAGGAAAGGCTCTGGGGAGGGGCTCCAGCGCCCAGGAAAGGCTCCGGGAGCGGCTCCAGCGCCCAGGAAAGGCTCCGGGAGGGGCTCCAGCGCCCAGGAAAGGCTCCGGGAGGGGCTCCAGCGCCCAGGAAAGGCTCCGGGAGGGGCTCCAGCGCCCAGGAAAGGCTCCGGGAGGGGCTCCCGCGCAGCGAAGGGGTGGGCTGGGTTGGGGGCCAGGGGCAAGGCTGGGGAGCACCCCTCCTGGGCTTCTGGAAGCCAGCAGCTCAATGCCACTCTTAAAGGCCACCATAATCCCTCCCAAAGCCCTGAAGGGCACCCTCCCCTGTGCGTGCTGTGTACCCGTTCTGGGAGCTCAGTGAAGGCCACCCTCGGGAGAACTAGGGGGGTCTAGGGAGACAGGAAGGTGTCTCAGCCCAGGCCCCTCACCAAGGAGCCAGCAGGGGAGGGGGCAGTGGGTACCACCCAGCCCACCCTGGATCAGCCTCCAGGGACACCCTTCTCCACGGAGAACCTGCCCCAGAGGAAGGGAGAATGAAGGGCACTTGGGGACCTGGGGGACCAGCAACTGGGGCTGCACCCTGCTGTATCTGTCCTGAAGAACATCACAACATTCCTGCATCTGTTTCCACTTTCCAGCCCAGAGAAACTTTACAGGCAGCTGCCTCGCTCCCTGAGCGGCGGCCCAGACATATGAGAGTGCCTGTGCCGGGGAGGGCCCCCCAGGGCTGGCGAGCCGCCCTGCCACATAGCAGCAGGGCCTGCAGGAGGGGCGCTGCTCAGAGCCCGCCGGGCCTGCTCGGGGCCTGCAGGGTGGAAAGAAGGGGCAGCCCCCGTAGCCGGGGAGAGGGCTGGCCCGCGAGGGTGGCCGCTGGCCCAGCCCCCAGAGAACGGTCCCCACATGGCCTCCCAGACAGAGCGGCAGGCGGGGGGGGGAGCCCTGTGCCCAGGGGACCTGTGTCCCTGCCGACGGACGACCACAGCTCCTGCTGCATAGGGCCCTGGAGAGGATGGCGGCCCAGGGGCTCCCGCCCGTCACAGAAGGCCCCCGGGGAAGTGGCCAGATTCAGCTGTGGCTACAGAGAGGGTGCAGCCCAGGTCGCAGGGCCCAGGGTCCCAGGGTCCAGCCTCCATGGAGAGCACCAGGCCCAGGACACGCCCTTTCACCGCCTGGGCCCCAGCAACCTGGCGTGAGTGGTGCTGGCCAGGGCCCACGATGGGTGGCAAGGGCCCCTCGGCCTCCCACGCTCAGCAGGACGGAGGCAACTGTAACGGCGGCTGCTCTGAGCAGACAGGCCCCACGGGGCCCCACCAGGCCTCTCAGCCCAGGAGTGCAGGGGCCCCGGGCCCCTCCCAGACCTGGGCACCCCCAGAAGGGCCCGGGGATGGCTGAGGCCAGGAGCCCCGGCAGGGAGGTGGCACCGGGCCCAGGAGGCTGCAGGGGTGCTTACCCAGGCAGGTCCTGCCGTCCGCGTGGAGCCGGAAGCCGGGCTTGCACTCACAGAGGTAGGAGCCTGGCGTGTTCACACACCTGTGCTGGCAGCCGCCGTTGTGCACCTGGCACTCGTCCACGTCTGCATGGGGACACGGGGCCGGGGGTCAACAGCCAGAACCCACCCAGGCCACCCCCTCCCCCCCGCTCTGCACTAGCCCCGGGGAGCCCAGCCTGGCCCCCCTCTCTCAGGACACTGCCCCCGCCCAGGTGTTGGGGCCCAGACCTGGGACCCTCCTTCTCAGGCCACGCTGCCTGCAACAGTGCCGAGCCCCTCACCGGCCTGCCGGAGCGGAGTGGAGACGAGGCAGGCCTGTCTCCAGCGTCTGACGGCCCCTGGGAGGAAGAGCCACCACCTCTGGGGAGCAGTGGGGGTCGGCCAGATCTCGGGGGACAAGCTCAGGTGGGAGGGCGCAGATCCTAGCGCCTTTCAAGGCTGAACCCAGAGCACATGCTCTTTTCCAAACTCCAAATCCAGAAATGCTCTCAGGGCAGGGCTAGCTGCTCCTCGGGGGGCCCACAAGCCCAGAAGAAACTGGTAACTCGGGAGATGCCCCTGCCCAGGCCTCGGGGTGGGGGAGGCTGAGTGAGGGTAGGATGGGGGGTATGCTCTGTGTTGAACAGTGTCCCCCAAATTCATGTCCATCCACAGCCTCAGGGTGTGACCTTATCTGCAAGCAGGGTCTCTGAGACGTAATTAGTTAAGGACTGAGATCAGGTCATACTGGAGCAGGGTGGCCCCCCCATTTGGGGACACACAGGGGTCCTGGAGACACACAGGGAGACAGAGATTGGAGGGAGGCGGCCACAGCCTAGGAAGTCAGGAGCCCCCAGGAGCTGGACGAGGCAGGAGGGACCCTCCCCCGGGTTTCCGAGGGAGCACGGCCCCGCCGACACTTTGGCCTCTGACTTCCAGCTTCCGGAGCATGAGAGATAAATGTCTGTTGCTACAGCCACCTGGTCTGTGGTATCTGTTTCGGCAGCTCCAGGAAACCAGTGCAGGTGGTCAGCCTGGGGTCCCTGTGCCAGCGACTCAGGAGGCCAGCACAGCGGACATCCCCAGGGCAGGACCGAGTGGAGGTCCCGGGCACTCCCCTTCCAAGACCCCTCACACCTGAAACCACCCACCACCGCGCAGGGGCCTGTGCTCGCCTGCCCCTTCTGACGGCACTGTGCCGCAGGCCATAGGAAAGCGCTGGCCGGAAGCAGACAGGGCTGGCCCAAAGGCCCGGGACCACCCCACTAGCTGAGCTGGAAGCTGGAGGGTGAGAAAGACCCTCCCAGGAGTGGAGGCCCAGGGGCTGCACCCCAAAGCACCGGGCCCTATGGCCTGGCCTGGGTCACCCCGGCAGAAACGCAGAGATGCCAAGACCCTTCCGGCTGCCCCTCCCCCTCCGCCCTCCCTCCAGGCCCACGTCCACCACCCTGGACCTCAGGGGAGGCCAGGCAGGAAGGCAGGAGGCAACAGGCTGCCTCAGGTACCTGTGTGCGAGGCTGACGTCAGGAGGGACCCAACTGCCCGGGAGACACGGAGAGACGGAGGGCAGAGGCCGCTGCTCGGGCAGCACAGAACCGAGCGGCCCTGGGCATGGGGACACGAGCCCACGCCTGGTCCTCAGCCGGTCCACACCCCTCAGACGCCAGCCTCACCAACAGGGCAGTCAGCTTCCCAGACCAGGAAAAGGGGAGACAGACACACAGACGTGCTCCGCTCCCGAGCGTCTAAGAGACAAGCATCTGGGGCACCTCTGCCCTGGCAGCAGAGGCCCCGACTGCGGGCCGAGCTCGCAGGAGGCCACAGTCAGCTCAAAGTGCGGGTGGAAGATTCCACTCTGCCTGGCTCCACTGGGAGAAAGTTTAGTGACTTCAGGGGCAGGTCTGCAGCTGTGTGGAAACCTGGCTTGTTCCCAGGGGCTGTGCGGAGCTGAGGTTCCTCTAATTCTGCTTAATAGTCCCGAGGGTCCACGCTATTTGCTGCAACTCCACTGTCCAGCTCTCACCTGCCGTCCCCACGAAACTGCCCGCCTTCGAGGCTCCCGTCCTAAAGCCCCAGCCATCCGAGCACACCTTTGAAGGGCAGCGAAGGCGGCACGGCGGCCAGGCTCCTCCTGGAGTGTCCCCAGAGCCTGCCTGCCAGCTGTGCTTCCCACGGACAGAAATCCTGACTCCAGTCCACACCCTGAGCACGTGCCTGGCCCTCCAGGAATGACCCAAGACGAACCCAGGAGGCCAGGGCCTCTGCTCCACGCACAAGCCAATCCACCCTGGGGAGACCCCCCAGAGTGCCCCCCCAAGCCCCGAGGCTGCCTCAGAGAGGAGATGAGACCAAGAGAACCCCTCCTTGGAACACGGTGACCTGAGGGGGCTTCCTCGGAACGACACCAGGATGACTGGCAGGGGGAGGGTTGAAGGCAAAGGGTTAACGGCCCTCAACAGAGCCCCGAAGAGTCTTGGGGAACAAAGGGACCCAGGGCATGGGGAGAGGTCTCAGGACCCAGGGCCCTCCTGCGGGAGAGTCAGCTGGGTGATGTGGAAGACAGTAGGCAGACCCACACCCGCTGGGCACGGCAGGACGGGCCATCCGAGGGGGCTCAGAAAGGAGACCCCATCCCCTCTGAGCTCAGATCCCTCTCTCTGCGACCCCTTCAAGGGTCCTTGAAAAGTAAAGTGACCGCACGGAGCACAGCGCTGGGCATACAGTAGGGGCTTAGCGAGGCTCGGGGGAAGAAGCGCCACGTGTGCCGTCCGAGGGGGCGGGTGGACGGACTGAGTCGCGGTGTGTCTCGAGTGGCCTCGCCGGGCAGGCAGGTAAAGCCACAAGAGGAGGACAGAGGGGCCGTCGTTCCCAGACGTGGCCCCAGAGGCAGGCGCGGAGAAGGCACACCAGCGGGGATGCTGGCTTTCAAACCGGCTCTCACTGGTCACCCCAGACACTGGCCTCAGAGAGCAGCTGACCGCAGAGGCACTGCACCCCGAAGCCCTCGGGCACCTGGCCGGGGGGCGAGCCCGCCCCGGGGGCTGTGTCCTTGAGCAGGACACATGGGGAGCCCGGCAGCCTGTGGGCCACAAAGACACCAAACTGATGGACACTCTGGGAAAGAAGGTGGGGGTTGGGCAGGGGCAGGCCGCCATCGTTAGGGCCCTTCCAGCAACAGCCCTGACCGCGGGGCCCTCTCCACCATCCCACCCACGTGACCACGCTCTTACCGTCCTCCTGCTGCGAGGACGGGACATTTAGCCCCAAGAGGTGCTCCCGGGCTCTGCCTAAATCACATGGGCCAGCCCCTCGGCCCCAGGAGCCCTCCCCTCCCCCAAAGGTGCACCGACAGTGACAGGGACCGTGGCCAGCAGCAAGGTGGGAGGCCACGAGGCCCAGCCAGCGCTCCCCCTGTCCAGGGTTTGCTGTCAGCCCGTCTGAATATCTGGACCCAGCAGGGCAGCTCAAGGCTGAAGGATCTGAGGCCTCCCCCTTCACCTCCCTGCTCATGGGCGGGCAGGGCATTTGGGCAGACGCACTCCTGCTGGGGTCCCTCCAGCTCTGAGATCGAGGCCCCTTCATAGAGATGACTTACACTCAGAAAGCAAGGCAGGACGGAGTTACCGAAAGCCTGCCGGCCCCACTCCCAAGGCGGGCCACGTGGTGGCAGAACAGAGCTGTTCTCAGCCACCTCCGATGACCCACAGCCGCTGACCCTGTGACCGTGACTGTGGGCATGCTGTGACTCGAGGAGCACAGGCTCAGCTCTTTGAGGGTGTGGGCAGCTGGATAATGGCCCCTCAAAGAGGCCCACATGCTAATCCCTGGAACCCTACACAACAAAAGGGACTTTGCAGGTGAGATGGGAGATTATCCAGGTGGGTCCAACGTCAGCACACAGGCCTTACAAATAAGAGACAGGAAGGAAGGAGGGCCCAATGCAATGGAATACTACTCAGCCATAAAAAAATAAAATAATGCCATTTATAGCAAGAGGGATGGACCTAGAGATTATCATACTAAGAGAAGTAAGTCAGAGAAAGACAAATACCATATGATATCACTTATATGTCGCTTCTATGTAACAGAACTTATATGTTCTGTTACAAAACAGAAACAGACTCACAGACACAGAAAACAAACTTATGGTTACCAAAGGGGCAAGGCGGGGGGGGATAAATTAGGAGTTTGGGATTAGCAGATACATGCTCCCATATAGAAAATAGGTAAACAAAAAGGACCTACTGTAATAGCACAGGGAACTATATTCACTATCTCGTAATAACCTATAATGGAAAAGAATCTGAAAAATAATATATATATACATGTATAATCGAATCACTTTGCTGTATACCTGAAACATCGTAAATCAACTATACTTCGGTAATAAATAAAATTATCTACAGCCACGAAAAAGAAAAAGATGCTGCACTGCTGGCTTTGAAGATGGAGGGCGGGGCCACAGCCAGGGATGCAGGCGCCTCTAGAAGCTGGAAGAGGCAGGGAACAGATGCTCCCCGGAGCCTCCAGGAGGGACCAGCTCTGCCAGCACCTTCACGTTCACCCTTCTCAGACTTCTGACCTCCAGAACTGTAAGGTACCAGACCTGGGTGATTTTAAGCCACCAGGTTGGGGTAATGTGTCCCAGCAGCCATGGGAAATGAACACAGAGTGAATGACTATCTTAGCAGCCTCTCCAGAGTCACGGAGGCTCAGACCGCCCAAGCTGGAAATCCAGGTTCCCGAAAGTCCGCTCTGCCCAGCCTGGCCTCCTGACACCCGCAGTGAGGGCCACTGTGCTCCCTGAGGGGCTGGCGGCAGTCCCCTGGGTCCCGCGATGCAGGCCTGCCCTCACCACCATGCCGCGCCGCCTCTACCTGGTGACCCCGGCAGTGGGACCGCTGCCCTGAGACCCCGGCCGAGCATTGGCCCCTTGGACTCTGAAACTACAGCAGAAAACGTACGGTCATCTGGTCTCCTTGGAGACATCGGCCCTGCTCAGCCATCCTCTGGGCCAGTCTGTGCCATTCTCCATGCCAGAGGGCACACAGCCGGCTCTCCCGGACAGGACGGAGGGGGGCTGGTCCCCAAGGTGGCGCGGGCACCGCCAGCTGAAAGGGAGCTTGGAGGCTGTCTCCAGAGAGTCAGGGGCCGACACCCAGCCTGGGGTAAAGACGCTCCGCCCCGTGCAGCTCCCACCGGCACCGGGGCACTGTCTGAGCGCCCAGGGCTCTGAAGCCTTGAGACTACCTCTGGGCTACAGCGCTCTGGCCGGTGGGAGCAGGCAGGCCACGAGCAGGGCTATTTTAAGGAACAGCCAGGCCGGGGTTCAGCAGGACAGCCCCTGGGGTCTCACTGCTACCCTCAGCTCAGATGTGTGGCTGGGGATTTGGCGACCCGGTGACGAGGACTGTGGCACACGCTGGCACGCAGGGACACATCACTGTGCAGACACAGGGCCGGCTCCCCTGGGAGCCCGCTGGACTTTCGGTGTCTGCTGAGCTGGGTGATGGTGACAGTGCCTCGGGGTGCCCATCATGACGCTGCTGGGAACCCAGGAGACCACTTGCCCCTGCGGAGACCACCTCAAGTAAGCCCCTTCTGGTATCTCAGCCACACTTACAGGAAAATCTAAGCCCCCTGGGATCCTGCCAGAAAGCGCCCCTCAGTGGTTACCAAGTTCGGAGTCCTGCTTCCCCCCAAACGTGCCGCAAGGTCCTCACCCTGGAGAGCGCATCCCGTTATCCACAGGCCCTTCTCCTGGTCCCTCCACGAGCCCAAGCAGTTCTCAGAACAGAGTGGGGGCTCCCGGCTCCCAAAGCCCAGCCCTGCCCAGCCCCACCCAGCACCAGGCCCTTGGATGTCACACAGTTTCACAGCATTTAGTGCCACCAGCGGTGGAGTGACAGTGTCGCTTTGCCTGAGCCGCGCAGTGGGAGGACTGCTTCCCCTGTGGGGATGGGGTCTGGGCCCCTGCTGGCCGAGTGACAAAGCTAGGGGAAGCAGGGGTCTCTGTCACAGTCCAGCCCTGCAGCTCAGTGACCTGTGTGTCCTCTGGCAGAGACTGGCACAGACCGGCCCAGAGGACAGCTGAGCGGGGCTGACATCTCCAAGGAGACCAGATGCCCCGTACAGAGCCACACTCAGGGGCCAGTGAGGGCCTGGAGCGGAGCCCAATCCTGGCCCCGCTTTTCTTTAAAAGAGCCCCGCTCTGGACCTGCCTGGTCCTGCTGGCCAGATGGCCGTGGCCCAGGTACAGTCCTGAGGCTTCAGAGCCCCGGCGCAGGTGGCAGGTGTGGTGGCCAGGCCTCAGGCTGCACGGGGAGACGCAGCCTTGCCCCAGGCTGGGTGTCCTTCAGAGCATCTCAAGTGATGACTCACTGCACACCACACCCCCCCTCGCATCTGAGGTTGCCAGACTGCAAACTCCATGGACCCCACGGACACTCCCAGGAGCTCCTGCAGGAGGCTGGCCCAGCATGGGTACCACATCTGAACTGCAGGGAGAGGCAGGATGGACCAGGACAGGGGTGCAGCCGCTTCCCGTGGGCTGCTGACCCTGCATGCTCCCAGCTGATCCTGCAGCCCACTGGGCTGACCATGCTCCCAAGCCTTGGGGTGAGGTGACACCTGCCACACCCACACACACTCCCCCAAGGGGCCTAGGCTCTGAGCACCCTGGAAAGGGAAACCCAAGGGCCTCTCTCTTGAGCCTACCCTACTCTCCTGCTTAACCTCCAGAGCTGCCAGCGCCATGGGGGAGTGCAGCCCCTGTGCCCACCAGCAAAGGCAGGGAGATGTTTCTCCTCCCTCTGGTCAAGAGACCGATCTGCTGTCAGCTGCCCCCGCAGCCAGGCCAGAGAGGGGACAGGAATGTCGGAAGACTCAGGACACAGGGGGCCCTGTCCCAGCCCCATTCCCTCCAGCCGCGCTGTCAGCCGCCCCGGGGCGCAAACTTTAAAGAGGAAACAAAAGCAGTGCCCTGGGATCAGAGCGGGTCCCGCCCGCCCGCGCAGAGCCCGCCGCGCCCACCTGGCCTCCGGTCAGCTGCGCTCACGGGGTAGCCGGCCTGGCCCAGGTGGCACGGGTAGCAGCCCCTCCACAGGTAGCGGTAGTGCGTGCCCGCGACGCGCGCCAGGCCCCCCAGCAGCCCGAGGCACCAGAGCGCCGCCAACCCGCCGCGGCCCCGGGGCGCCTCCATGGCCAGTCCGCTCCCTCGCGGCGCCGGACGGCACGCGCCCCCGGCTCTCCGCTCCCCGCGCCGCTCCGCGGGCGCCTCTGCTGCCGCTGGAGCCGCTGTGGGCCGGCGCGCCCCGCCCCTCGCCTTTCTGTTCCCGGCTTTCCCTCCGCCCCCCGCCCCTCGCAGGTAAAGGCCAAATCCCCGCTGTGCCAGGCCCCGCCCCGCTCCGCTCCCGCCCAACGGGCCTCGCCGGTCCCCCAGCGCACCGCCCACCCGCCCCGCGCATTCCTACGCGCTCGCTCACGCACCCGGACACACACCCTGACCCATCCACAAGCGCACGCAGCCCCACGTGGACACGCGGACACGTGCACTGGCAGACCCATGTGTGCAACATGCACACAAGACACACAGAAGCCTGCACTGACGTGCACAGGCACACACATGCACACAGGCGCTCGCACGGACCGCGTCCCTGCAACAACACGTGAAAGAACCCAAAGCACAGATGGAGGCCACCTGGCGAGGCCCGGGGCCCTGCAGAGGCAGCTTGATGGGGTTGAGCTCGCAAAGTTTGGGGAGAGTGGGGCACGGAGGCACTGAGGCCACACAACCGTAGTGGAAACCCTGGGGGTGTAGACTCCTGCAGCCCCCAAGCCCAGTGTCCAGCACCCGGTACTGCCATGCCCTCCACTGGACCAGGGCCGGTACCAGAGGGAGCCTGGGCAAGGGGGCCACTGCACCCCTACAGCAGATAGGGCAGGGCCTGAGCCCCAGGTGTCAGGCTGCACCAGAGCCCTGGACCCCTCTTCGCTCGGGGGCACGGCCTGAGGTCCCAGATGTGTCTGAAGCAGCCCTGCCCAAGTTTGGTGGGGTCACAGCGGCTGTGCAGCCAAGCGCCCTGTGCCTTCGGGCCTGACGGGAGCTTGGCCCCCAGCTCCTCTTCTCGGCCAGCCCTGTGCTGACCCCCGATGGCTCCCCCATGGCACCCCGCCTAACCCAGCCCTCCATCTCCCCAGACAGTGTTCGCTATCATTCTGCGCAGCCCACCTGTGGGCAGGGTTCACGGTGGCGACCTCGAGCTCACGGGAGAGAGGCACCATCTCTCCTTGTCGGGTCCTGTCTGCAGCCCAGAAGCAGCTCATCCCCCACCCACCAGATGCCCGGCAGTGCAGAAATGGGCCTGCCCGCCTGCCCAGGCCTCCTGGGTGAGCTTCTCTCCTGCCCTCCCCCTGGGCAGCACCGCAGCCCGTGGGCCCCAGACTGTCACCCAGGGGAGCCTCCATAAATCCCCTGGTAGACACACTGCTGGGTGGCCGTTTGAGCTGTGCCTCCCACGCAGGCCAGCACTGTTTATGCTGCAACGTGCACCTCAGTCGCCTGCCGAGGATGCTAACAGAAACATGCCTGTGCAGCCACCAGCCAGGCTGCAGGGGGCAGGGGGCGTGGAGACAAGCCCTGTCCCTCAGGGAAGTGCAGAGGGACACCAGAGGGAAACACTGACTCAGAGATCACCCTCACCAACGGACAACAGGGCCTGGACTCCCACGTCAGCACCCGCCCTGGGGGACAGTCTCCCAGAAGTGGCCCCTTGAGGTGTGGGCTGAGAGTAAAACACCGCTTTCTTGGTATGAATATGAAAAGGTGAACTAGCTCCCTAATCCTTTTTATGGCTCTCGTGTGTAGCTCCACTTTTCTTTCTACGGGACAAGGCAGGTCAACCCCTTGCCCAGCCCCAGCTCTGCTAGTAAGGGGCGGTGCTGTGTGGCCTCGACGGAGCCAGGAACCTCTCTGTGCCTAAGTCTGTAACGCAGGGTGGTCAGCACAGACCTGCCTTGTATGGGGACTGTGAGACAGTGAGGAGAGTGCTTCACTGGGAGTCACTAAGAGTCGGCAGCCAGGTCTGCACGCCCGACCCCCTGCCCGGCCCTACGCCCAGGCAGACACCCCCAGGCCGAGCAGCGGGACCCAGGGCAACGTCCAGAGCAGAGTGTCGCAGGGCCAGTGCGCTGGAACCCTGCTCCGTGGCGGATGCAGCCAGGCTGGCCTGGGAAGGGTCAGGGGACCCAAGGACTGTCCCTATCCCTCAAGAGCTGCCACCCTGGTACCCCTCGACCCTCCCCAACCCTAGCACCCACACGCCGGCCGGGGATCACTCCTCTGGCTTCTCGTCCCAGCCCGGGGATGCCACCACCCTATTATACCCACCTGGACTCCAACTCACATCCTGGCCTGATGCTGGCAGGGGAAGGGGGGCCGTGCACCGCCTCAGCCTTCCTGGGGCAGGGATGGGCTGCTTCAGACCCCGTCTCCAGCACACGGCAAGGGGGCACGGGCTGGAGAAGAGCAGAGTGGTCTGGGGGCAGCAGACGTGGGGCCCAGCCCACCGAAGAGCTGGGTGACACAGACACGTCCCAGGCCCCCACTGGTCTCAGTATCCTCATCTGTACAGTGGGCAGGGGGCCGGAGGAGAGCAGCTCAGGGGCCCGCGGGCCTGCAGCTGTGCAATACACATGACATGGGGAGGAAAAACGGGGCCAGGTATGTCCCCTGCCGTGTGTCCACAGGGGCCAGGAAGGAGGAAATCGGCCAGTCAAAAAGCCAGTTGAGTGTCCAGGGGCAGCTCCTGAAGCACAGGGAGGCTTCTCAGATGCTTCTCCACCTCAAATCTGGGTGAAGAAAACACTGACTTTTCTGCCCTGGAAGCCGTCAAGAGCTACGTGAGGCCCGGGGCGTGCCCTCAGCGCCCTTCCTCAGGCGCTGACCGGCCAGCAGGGGGCTGCTGCTGGCCCTCCCGCCTCCTTCCACCTCTCCTTTGTGTCCCTCCCAGACACGCCTGTAATTAAACCCTCTTTCTGCCCAGAAGGGAACCCACCAGCCAGGCGTCCTCCTCTGGCATCCCTGGGCCCTGCCCTTGGCACACGGGGGCCCGGACGTTCTCGTACAGTCCTTTTCCAGAGGAGAAATGACCTGCCCAAGGTCACGCAGGACAGGGGGCCACGGACGGGGGCCAGGTCTGACCTAAATCCTGTCCGCGTTGCGCACCCTCCTCCAGGCTCCTGGAGACACGACCTCAGCAGGTGCCCAATGGCTCCCTGTTGGGAGGCAGCCAGTGGGTTCTGAGCCGCGGGGAGCAGAGGCCGAGCAGTTGGAGGTGCACCTGAGTCATCGGGCCACCACGGGGTTTCTCCTGCTCTTCCACTGCCCCTCGCCACAGGGGCCCCGGACTGCCGGCCAGAACCCAGCGCTGGGCTCCTCCAGGCCAGGCCACCAAAGGGCTCCCAGTATCAGAGCTGGACCCTGGGCAAAGCGTTTCTAGCGGGTACTGGCTCCAGATCCCAGCTCTTCCACCCGTCTCTGGGTGGCCTGGCCCACCCAGAGCCCCAGCTTCCACAGCAGCCAAGATGCCCACCCTTCCTCCCGCCTGCGAACGGTGAGCTCCTATGCATCTGTCGAGGGCCAACTCAGAGGTGCCCTTCTCTGCAAAGCTCCCCAGCCCGCTCACTCCCAGAGCCAGCCTCCGCCGCCTCTGCGTTCCCCCCGCTGCCAGCCCATCCCTCCTTCACACTTCAGCCTTCACTCACTCACTCCCTTCATTCCGCGAGGACCTGTGTGCCCACTCTGGGCAGGACATGGTCCTGAGAAACAGTGATGTCTCCCCACCCAGCTGAGAGCCACGTTCAGGTCCCCAGAGCCCGAGACAGCTTGTGATACGGATGAGCTTGGGCGGTACCTCCCTTAAGGACCGGGGGTTGGGGGGAGATGGCTTTGGGCCTCCATCCCCACGAGGCTGGGCGTGGGGACTCTGGCACAGCCGTGATGGCAGCAGGCCACCAAGCGCAGAATGCCACCAGCAGCTCAGACAGAGCCTCCTCGGTGCCACCGCGCACATCCAGGCCCGCGGCTGTGGTCTGGAAGCTGTTTGGGAAATGCTTTCCCGATGCGGAGACTCGGGCTGGGTGTCTCTGCCCGGTGGAATGTCTGTGTGTCAGCAGAAGGAGCTGACCCTCCACCCGCCGGGCCGGCTCCAGCTTTCCTCTCCAAGCTGGGTGGCCACCGAGCTCCTTTGCCAGGGCCCTGGCTGGGGCGAGGGCCCCCTGCTGCCCCCCCTACAATGCCACGGCTCCCGAGGCCCATGGCCCTGGGGCTTTAGGGGCAGAACTGCCGTGTTCCTGGGGCTGGCGGGAAGCAGGACGAGACCAAGCTTCCTCCCCTCCCCGAACCGTGCGGTATATCTGTCCCTTGGTGCTCACGGACACTTCCTCCGTGAAGCCCTCCGTGAGGCCTCTCGAGGCCCCGCCTCACCCTGTCACACGGTTAGGGAACCTGACCGCATGCTGCCGATCTGCTGAGAGGGAGGTGGGGCCCGTGCAGGCTGCCTCGGCCTCTGGATGCAGAGCGGGCGCTGGGGGGGCTTGAGATGCCTGCAGGGGCCGGGGGGCTGCCTCATGTCTCTCCCCAGGTTCCTACGGGTCAAGGCGTGAGACAAGGAGGCCCTCCAGCGGGACAGGAGGAGACCAAGCCTGGGTGCCCTGCCCAGCCCGAGGGGGGAACCCTGGCCCTTCCCGTGTGGCTGGGGGACAGGGCACTCCCGGGTCCCAGCTTCTCAGGAGGAAGTAAGGCTTCTGAAGGCAGGCGGGGGTGCGAGAGAGAGAGGAGTGACTCTCAGAGAAGGCCCCAGAGGTCACCGCCATGACCCCCCGTGCCCTGGTATCGAGGGTGACTGTCGCCGGTGGGGTAGCAGTTGCTGGCCACCTGCTGACCACCCGCAGTAGCCTCTGTGCCAGGCGCTTCCGGGGCTGGGGCCGGACCGGGCCCGCTCACACGTGGACAGGCAGACCCGGAAGGAGGTCGTGCGAGCTGGCGCACGGGCGGGGGGGCCGCAGGCCTGGGCTCGGCCTCCACCTGAAGTTGGGTGTCACGTGACTGCTTCGGGGCTGGGGAGCAGAGGCTGGTTCGAGGACCCTGACGGCCGAGAAAGCAGCGTGGGAGCCAGCAGGTGGCTGCTAGGGGCCTGGGGGCCGTGAGCAGGACCCACCGGCGGTCGGACGGCCCCTACCGGGCCCCAGCTGCAGGGCCAGGAAGGTGCTGGAAGGAGGCCTCTCTTCAATCTGCCCCTCAGCCCTAAAGCCCTCCTCGCCATCTCCCGCCCCGCCCCCCGGGGCAAACGTCCCTCCTGGCTGCTTCCACCCTGGACGTCCAGAGCCCAGCCCAGACCAGGAGGTCAGTTTTCAGCCTGGGGTCCACCCTGCCCCCACGCAGGCCCAGGAGAACTGCCCCCCAATGTCCCTCCCACCCTGTCCCAGGGCCGCCGCCGCAGCGCTATGTCAGGAGCAGAGGCCAGGCCTGGTGTCCAGCCGTCCCAGCATCAGCCTCAGAGCGAACCCATTACCCACCTGGCCCTACCTGAGCCGAGGGAAGGAAAATGAAAACCACGGTTGTTTCCAAGAGCCCAGCTGCCATTCCTGCCTGCAGCTGCCCTGGGCCGGGGCCAGGCCCCCTCCTCTCACACACACGGGCCCCCCGAGAGCCCAGGATGGAGCAGCCGCCATCACACACGCTCTCCTCCAGAGACCAGACGGCTGGGGGGCGTCCAGACCCCGCCCTGCGCCAGGGAACCCAAGGCCTGGGCTGCCCCCGGGAGGACACGGAACCGCACCGGAGGCCCCCTGCACACGTGTGCATGTGTGTGATGAGCCCCTCTCTGCAGCCTCCACTCACTCCCCTGGGCTGTGTGAAGGCCAGGGTGAGGCCGGGTCCAGCCCCGGGGAGTGCCTGAGCCCTGGAATGCTGACACACCCCCGCCATGGGCACGGCCCCCGAGGCCTGGCTCTCCCTGGGGACATCTGAGCTTCCTGGGAGCAGTGAGCGCAGAAGGGGCACACGGACAGCCCGGAGCTCGTGCTGTACTCAGTGGAGGGGAGATGGTGAAGGCAGAGTGACGGGGAGGCTTCCTGGAGGAGGTGAGCCTGAGCCGGCCTTCGGACAGGTGGGGGTGGGGCGTGGTGTGAAGACGGACTTGGAGGATTTGGGGGGCAGGTGCAGGGTTGCTGGTGCAGAGGCAGGAGAGGCCCAAGAGGGGTAAGTTCCAGGTGAGGAGTTTGGCCAAAGCCGTGTGCCTGGGCCCGGCCCACAGCAGACGCCCAGCCGGCCTGAACAAAGCAGCACATGGACGGCCCACTTCCAGCCACCCCCCAGCCTGCTGGGCCCCCTCGGCCACTCCTGCTGCTGCCCTCTTCTCACCCAGAGGCCAGACCTGTTCACAGAGCACTGGGGTCATGGAGGCGGCACCCAGGTCCGGCTGGGTACCCGGGGCCAGACAGCACTCACGCCGCCTCCCAAGGTGCCCAGGCTGCAGCTGGCAGGGCTCCTGTGGCCTCTCCTGCCTCTGAGGCCCTGACGGCGCCCGTAAGTCCTCAAGGCCACCTGCCACACAGACGGAGCTCCGACGTGGCCACCGTGCACGTAAAGTGCAGGAACAGTTTCTAAGCCACGGGACCTCCAGTCCCCGCCCTGAGCTCCCCCGCCTACCCCAAGGCCTTTACACAGGTCTCATCGTACAGGCATCTCGCGGGATCTTTTCAACTGTTTCCTCTCCAGGCAGAAGGAACTCCCCCCTCTGCATTCTGGTGCGGCTCCCACCCCACCCAAGAGCTGCTCCGGCCAGACCCCAGGGAACGGGGCACGATGGGATTCGACCACGGGATCTGGGGGAGCCCAGCCACCCATCGGGGTCGGGAGCAGCGAGGGGATGAGAGGATGGAGGTGGGAGGCTGGAGAAGATACTGGGCACGGTGGGGAAGGTGCAGCCCCATTACTGTTGGGAGGGACAGAGATAAGAGGCCGCAAGAGACACAGGCAGCAGGAGAATCCCATTAGCATGGAAGAAGCCTGCGGGGACCAGTGGTGATAGACGAGGACTCTCCCACCTGCCAGGCGGAGAGGCAGGGCAGACGGCGAGGGACCCGGCCCACCCCACCAGCCTGCCAGCCCCTCTCCAGCCCGGCCAAGGCGGGGCTGCTTCCACTCTCGGGAGCCACACAGACAGCGGAAGCGTCTGCCTTCCTGAGGCCACGGGCCCCGGCGAGCTCCGAGTCACCCCTTATGGCCCCCGCCGCTCAGCTGCAGCCCCTGGACCACTGGGAAGCAAAGCTGGGACCCCTGCGATTCAGGAGGAAAGTGGCTTCCTGGAGCCTCCGTTTCCCTGGCCCAGAAGCCCTGGCCTCCAGGATGGGGGCAAGATCCAGCCTGACTCCTCTGCTGGGTCCCCTCCATCTTCTCTGCCTAGGGCTCGTCCTCCCCACGGCTGCTGCCCCAACCACAGGGTTCCCGGGGTGTCGAGATTGCTTCCTCTCACTGAGCCCCGAGTCTGAGGACTGTGGCCTCCGAGGGTCACACCTGGGCTAGGTCAAGGCTCAGGAATGAGAAGCCGGCCTTGCCGCCCCCGAGTCCAGTCCTGCAGGCCCCACGGGCGTCCAGATGGTAGCCACTCAGATGCCTGCAGGCTGCACATCCTGGGGTCTCCTCCCGGGAAACCGTCCAGGGCCGGGTCCAGGCAGGCCCTGGGGGGCAGGCCTCCCGTCTCTCCGTCGCTGGCTGGCTCTCACTGCTGACTTCGGGGGCTATTGTCTTTCCTGCCTTGGCCGTCCCCAGAAATGAACTACCAGAATCTGCTCCCTAGCGGGATGAACTGGCCAGTCGGGAAATAAAAGCTTTGAACTCAGCACGTCTGACAGAGGAGGCCTGTGGCACAGACACCTCGTCGGAAATGGTACCATCCTGCCTGGAGGGATCGCAGCCCAGGGCCAGGCCTCCTCACTCGTGTCCGGAGCACAGCCAGCCAGAGGATCCGGCCCAGGGAAGGCCCCGATCCCAGCCCTCACAGGAATGAGGCCAGGGCTGTGAAGGCCCAAGTTCACTCACGCTGGGATCCACGGTGCACGACAGGCCCACCGGGCCACATCTCCGGCCTCAGTCTCTGCAACTGCAAGGGCAGGTCGCTCAGTAGATACTTGCTGGTGCCCCTCTGTGCCGGCACTGCTACAGTGCTGGCCGTGCGGACTGAGCTAGTAGCCCGCTCCAGCCCCCGCATGCTGGCAGGCGACCCCTAGACGGGGCCTGAGCACTGGCCTCGGCGGGGCCTGGGGCCGGGGGGCCCACGACCTCGCTCTGGGTTTCATCCCTCCCCCCTGCCACCCCCTAGCTGTGTGACCCTGAACGCACTCCTGCACCTCTCTGGGCCTCCGGCCCCTCGTTATAAAATGGGGGCTATGGGGCAGTGTGAGCGCTGAGCGGCCCAGCACACGCATGGCGGCTGCAGCCGGAGCCTGGCGTGGAGTGTGGGCTGGAGCAGGCCGGGCGGCCTTCTTTCCCTCCGCACGAGAGTCCTGCCACCCTTCCCGCTCTCCTGAATTGGGGAAGCTGGGTTACCCGGGAAGTGCAAGAGTCCTCCTAGCACTAAAGGCTCCCGAAACTCCCCATTTAGGGGGTCTTGCCATCGGGGGTGGGGACCAAGTGTTGCCACAGCAGGAGGATCAGAGAAAGCCCACCACGAAGGGCCGGGGGAAGTGCCGACAGGACCCACCCGTCCAGGGCGCCAGGATGAGGGTCCCTAGCAGCTCCCCTTGCCCTCCTCCCCCATGGCCACAGGACAACACAGCTGGCCCGGGTCAGCCCACGCCCTCCCAGCCCAGGGCTGGAGCCCCAGGGGCTTCCTGATCAGGGCCCGTCACTTCCCAGGCTCCTGCCTCTCCCTGGGGGATGGTGAGAACCTGGCAGCAGCCGGGCCGGGTGGGTGAGAGAGAGAACCCTCGTCGGGTGGGGACGCTGCTCAGCTGCTTTCCCACCTGGACCCCAACGGGACAAGTTCCACGGCAACGGCCGAGTCAGGCGGGGTGGGGGGCACCACCCCACCATCCCGCACCACCATCCCGGGGGTGGTGCGCGGCCATCCTGAGCACAGGGGCCTTAGAGCGGCCCCTTTCACCCTTGAGAAGGGTCAGTCCCATGGCGGGGGCCGCGCAGACGTCAATGCCGGACCCCCAGGGGCTATGGGGCAGGGACGCCCCCACTGTCTCAAAGCCTCGATCCCCCGTGGGCTGCTCACAGACCCCCGTTAACGACCCCAGCTCTGTCCTGGATGCCCCACAGCCAGGGAGGAGCTGGGTGTCGGGGGGTGGGGGGAACAAGCCGGGCCCCCAGGCGGGAGCCAGCCGTTTTCATGTTGGGCTGAGGACTCCCACCCGACAAAGGCTGCTCCCTGCCCAGCAACCCCCCACCCCGCTTTCCAGGCCCCTCCTTTTCTCCTGGAGCAGGGGTGGGGTGGGGGGTGGGGGGGGCGGGCAACAAGGGTGGGAAGAGTGGAACCGCCTCAGGCATAATTCCACCACCACCCCCACCCCGCACAGGCCTGGACCCAGGAGGCCCCACTCGAAGCCAAGCCTCGAGTCTCCCCTACAGAGACGCCCTGATTTCCTCCAACCAGCGGGATTAATTTCCCCCTCAGAACGGGACCAAAAACGTCCTCCCCATTCCAATGTCACTGTGGTCATCAGGCCACACCATCCGGCCCGACGGAAGGACTGGACCCACCTCCCAGATGGACTGAGCATCCACCTAGCCAGCAGTGGGGGGAGGGAGCAAGGAGAGGGAACTGGGGGGGCCTTGGGGCGGGCGGAGACCTGTCACAGTGCCCCCCAGGCCTGAAGGGGGTCCTGGTCCCCCCAGATCTCCAGGCTCATCCCTGCAGACCTTGGTCAAGAGAAGGCAGGGAGGCTGGGGACGAGGGCACGTGGCCCGAGGCCAGGTGGGGAGAGGTTCAGCTCAGGTTGGGCCCCCTCTTCTCTCCATCCCTGGCGCCCCCTGAAGCCAGCCTGGGGAGTGGGAAGCCTGCCACGGGCGCTGGGCCATGGGCCTCAAGGCATTTCCCCCGCTCCCCTCAGGTGCCCTAAGGGGCAAGGGCATTATAAGTACCACTTTCCAGAGGAAGAGGCTGAGGTTCAGAGCGGCCCAAGGCGCTGAGCTGAGGCTCGTCCTGGGCCCCGCTGACGCCAGAGTCAGACCCTGCCGTGCCCTCCCCAGAGCAGCTGACGTGGAAAGCTGGGTGGCCCTGGATGAGAGCTCTACAGTGGAGCCCACGTTTCTCCCCAGGGCCCGCCACCTCCATAAACCACAGGTCTGAGCCCACCTGCCCTCGGGTCTGGGGGGGAGGGCCGGCACCTGTCAGAGGCCATGCCCTAGCGGGGTGGCTGGGAGAGCAGCAGTAGGCATGTGGCCTCACCTGGGTGATGTGTCTGCCCCGAGGCACCTGCCCCCCAGGCAGAGGGGAGCACGGCTCCTGCCCAGCACGGCCCCCCAGAACATGACAGACACACAGCCTGGCGACTCTCCCCGGGTCGGGGGCAAGGCGCCCTCCGGCCAGGCCCCCGTGCCAGCGCTCAGAGTCTTATCGCGGCGAGTAATCACTGGAGCAGTCTCTGGGCTCACCCCACCGGCGACTCGGCGCGCGGCCCCGCGTGAGAGCGGCAGAGCCATCCTGTCCTCTGCCGTAACATCCTGACTTCCCGTCGGCTCTGCTTGCACTAGGCCAGCCGGCCACTGCCAGAGCCCCACTCACTCGCCGGAGCTGCGATTCCAGGGGCGGCAGGGCTGGCAGGGGGACAGAGGAAACAGCAGGCGCTTGGCTCTCAGCAGAGCCCTCCCGGCCACGCGGTGACTCGGAGCCCCAGCCATCCCAAACACGCAGAGCCAGGGTCAGCAAGCTCCCGGGGGGCCGGGGCCAGGGAGGGGCCGGGAGGGAGGAAAGGGCAGGTGCGGCGGGGCACAGGGTCTGAGGGCCATCCCTCCTGCCTGGCCCCCTCCCTGGCCGTATCGCTGGTACCCCTGCCTTCGGCCAACAGCCAGCTGGCAACCACCTTGCCTGTCCTTGGGACCCTCTGGATTAAGGGATTCCAAAGCGTCCCAAGGAACGCCGTCAGGGCCAGGCCTGCTGACCCTCCGCTGTAGCCAAGTTGTGGACATCTGTTCCAGGACCGCATCTGGCCACTGGGCCCCAGGGCAGGACCCGGAGCCCAGAGCACAAGTCAGAAGACGCCCAGCCCCGGGGCAGCCCCGGCATGCCCCCCACCCCCAGCCAGGGCCTGGCCTGAGCCCTGGACCTGGGAGACCCGGGGCCTCCCAGGCACCAACGAGGGGCTGGGCTGCCCAGCCGCAGGTTCTGGGGGCCGAGGACCAGAAGGGGCAGGGAACGGGAAACCCGAAACCCAGCCCCGATCTGTAAGCCACTGGGCTAGGGACGCCTCACGGCAGGGACGCTGGATGCAGAAGGAGAGGCTGAGAGAGGCCGCGAGGGCAGCAGCGTGCCAGTGGCAAACGTGGGTGGGGAACGGGACCCTCCACGGGCACCTCCCATGGGTCGAAGGCCGGGAGACCTCCATGTAGAAGCACGTGTCTTGTGTGCAGGCATTCCTGGGGCTCGCAGAGGCGGGGAGGCTGGGGGCAGGTGAGCGGGCCTGAGGCCCATGGGGGGCCTGCCCTGGGCCTGGCAAGTTCAAGGCCACCGATTCCTTCCCGACACCAGTGCAGCCACCCCCACTTTAGGGGGTGCTGACAGGAGAGTGGACACAGGTCTGGGGAGGGCTACTCCTCCCCCCAGCTGCACCTGTACTCGGTGTGCCCTGGGGCGGGGCTGCGGGCCTTGGTGAGTTCTGTCATCCACTTCCCAGGGGCCCATTTCATGGAAGGGGAAACCGAGGCCAACAGCAGGACGAGGGTGGGTGACGTCGTCGTCTGGCTCCTGCTCGGCCCCCTCCCCAGAGGCACAGGGTCCCCAGGTCCCAGGCTGCGAGCCACAGGTCACTGCCGCCTCTCCGCTGCGCTCGCCCCCTCCCCCAGCCTCGCCGCTGACGAAAACACGCCGGAAGCGAGCCCCCCCACCCCTGTTCGCAGACCGTCTCGGCCAGGGCAGGCTCCCCCGGCGCCCAGACCCCCAGTCCAGTGGCTGTGCCCCCGCCGCTGCCCCCAGCCTGAGGAAAAGGCCTCTGGCAAAGCTGGAGACAGTGTTCTGAGATGACCGCAGCTGTCTGATGCTACTCTGGGGAGGGAGCGCAGATGCCCGCCGGCTCACAGCCCCTGTGCTCTCAGGAGGGCCAAGCTGCCCACCCAGTCCTGGGGTCGGGGGCCAGGCAGGGGCGGCGCAGGTGCAGGAGGGTGCGGGAGATGGGGGGAGCGGCGTGAGCCCCGCACGCCCTCCCCCGCCTCCTCCCGGCCTCAGCGCTAACCTGTTACCCTCTCTCCTCTCCAGGAATTCTCCTCTGTCTGTTCTTGATTTTGCTGACAGCCGGCCAGGGATGGTACACGCCCAGAGCTGAGGACTTCAGCCAGCTCTCGGCAGGGCAGGGCGTCCCCGGTGTCCCCGTGCAACCCGGCCACACGGCCCGCCCTCCGTCCCTCACGGGGGTCCTGCAGCTGCACGCAAGTCAGCTGGCCGCCCCCTCACCGCCCGCCGCCAGCTGCATCTTCCCCGAGCAGAGCAACCTCCCTCTCCCTGCACGGCCCCCAGGTGCTCTCCACCCACATCAGGCTCTCTGACTCCCCCAAGGCTAGTTTCAGGAGCAACATGTGGACTCTCCAAAGGTGTGGGGAGAGGTCGGGCGGGAGGACCCCAAGGAGCTGGGCATCACCACCCAGCACCCCGAGTGGCCCTCCTCGAGCAGCCCGGGGTGGGGGGCAGGCAGCCCCAGGGGTCGGCCAGGGCAGGGGCGCTGAGACCAAAGCCAGGCAGTGGCAGCGGGCTGGCCGGGGGCCGGGCCAGAGACCTACCTTGGCAGGTCTTGCCATCTCCCTGCAGCTGGTGGCCGGGGGGGCAGCGGCAGTAGAAGCCACCCAGGGCGTTGCGACACTGGCCCTCACAGCCCCCATTGCCAGTGGCACACTCGTTCACGTCTGCGAGGGGGGAGACACGAGTGAGCCCGGCACGGGGCCAGGCGGAGCTCAGGACTCCCACGACACAGGATGACACGGCCCGGCAGAGACGGGCCAACCTCACCCCCCAGACAGGCCCCACGAGAGCGGGAACCTGTCCATCGGCCTGTCCACAGCAGGGGGGCTGTGCTGCCAACCAGGTCCTCCCCGCACCCGGGACCAGCAGCCCGGCTTAAGGCATTCCAGTGCGGTTTGGCAGGGATGCCACGCGGGGACAGCTCAGCACAGGAGTGGGCCCTGCTCCCCACGAGCCGAGTTCCCCCCGAGAATGGCCTCTGCGTGTGTTCCCATCCAGCTGCCGGTTTGCTGGGGAAACCAGGCCTCCCCCAGCACTGAGGCCAGAGGAGTCCCCACTGTCACCCTCACAGCTGTCCCCAGACCTGGTACAGCCCCAGCCCTCACCGCTGGGCCCAGATCTCCCCCCACTCTCTGGTCTGTTGGGATCACGTGGCACGTGAGCCAGGCCTGGACAGGGCGCTGGGCTCTGGTGTGCGGGGCGGAGCAGGCAGGAGACCCCAACCACGAGGCCACCTTGCTGAACACACAGCTCCCCCGGCCCCTGCTCAGCCTTTGTGGGTGCAGGATCATGGTGCTTCCCCTGGGACGGGGCATGTGGCCAGCTGGAGTGCCAGACACCCGCCTGGGGCTGGTGGCATCATGGCCTCACACACCCAAGCCCACCAGCCGGGGCCTGGAGGACCCAGGTGCCTCGTTTCCCAGAACACCTCACGGGTGTGGGGTGACAAGGGGACCAGGCACCTCTGCCCGCCCCCAGACCCACACTGTGCTACCTGCACGAGGTCTGAGGGGCTCTGCCCTGTCCTCCCCGCCTTTCAAGGCCAAAGGCAGCGGCTCTCCTGGTCTCATGGGGAATATGACCCAGAGCCGAGTGGAGACCCCAGTGAGCCACAGGCCTTGGACGGCCAGGTGCCAGCGCAGCTCAGCGGGTGCAGCTGCTGGAAGCGCCACCCTCGCCTGGAGGCTCGCGGCCCAGACACACAGGGGCTGCAGCCCCACCCAAGGCCAAGCCCCCATCCCCGGCTTCGGCGCTCATCTCTGCTGACACCTCCTCGGGAGGGTCCCCGGGAGACCGCGAGCCTGCCTTAGGCTGCAGGGGAGGCCACGGTCCCACGGGAAAGGCGGTGCTGGAATGCCGCCGTCAGCCCGGGCCTGCAACGTTAACATCGGAAATTGTCTGGGAATTCCTAGAGAGTTAACACGGGGCGAGACCGGGTTCACCCCAGCCCGGGGGTCAGAGCCGGGGTGCCCAGGGTTTCTCCACCAGCCCCACCAGAAGGGAGCAGCCAGGTGCAAGCCCCCCGAAGCCCCAGGGCCGGTCCTGATCTTTGGGCTGTGCCCCAGACAGCAGGGAGGGCAGGCGGCCAGGCAGCGGGGCCGCAGGCCGAGGGCGCCCTCCTACAGCTGCTGACACGGCAGGGTCCCCAGGGCCCCCGCACCATCGCCAGGGCAGGGTCAGCCTCACAGCTGCCTCACAGCGCCGCGCCCTGCCCTGACCCCATGGATGCCGGTGACAGGGGGCCACTGTGGCCTGGAGCCTCAGGGAGTCCTACGCCTGCAGAAAGGCCCCGCTGGCTGACAGGGCACCGTGGGCTGCAGCGCCTGGAGCTCACAATGGCACCTGATGTGTCCCTCCACCCGCAGTCTGGACGGCATCCTGGGGGCGCCATGTCTGCCTGGCCCGCACTGCCCCTGCCCCCCGGTATCTGCATGCTGGGTACCGAGCCTCAGCACCCTGGCAGCCCCCCCCCACCCCCTGGCTGAGCTGAAACCCTTGCGTCTCTGCACTGGGGACTGCTCAGCACCCGTATCTGCTCACAGCTGGACCGCGCCAGCCTCAGCATGGAAACTGGGCCCCATCAGCCTCAGGGTCCCAGGGCCCAGCCCAGGCCAGGCAGGCAGGGGGCCTCCCGGAGAGAAGCAGAGCGGGCAGGGGGCTGGCCCTCCCCGTGACCCCTCCCCAGGCAGTGGCAGCCCAGACTGAGAAGGAGGTGACCCTGCCCAGGGCCAGGGAGGAGCCGGGCAGATTCAGCAGGCTCCCCTCTGCTGACCACCTGCTGGGCACACAGCTACGGGTGAGGGGTGAGGGGTACAGTCGTAAAGAACCCGCCATCCTGGGCAGGAGGAGAGCTCGGGGGAGGGCCCAGACTCTGCACATCAGGTTCAGGTCACCTGCTGGGGCGGGGCGGGGTGGGGGGGATTGATCACCTGTTTAACTCCCCACCCCCAGCAGCTAGAGGCTGTGCTTTTCACGCATAGCACCTATGGACCGGCACCACTGTACCCGCAGCCCCTCCAGAACCCAAGCCTCGTGCGCACGGGGCCTTGACCTCGTCACCTCCTTGCTGTAACTCCAGCACCGAGGACAAGCCCGCACAGGGCTGTGGAATGCATCTGTAAGAGTAGGTGCCCGCGGGTGCCTCGTGGGTGCCTGGGGAAGGGGTGGAAGGGACTCCCTAAATCCTTTCTGAATCGGTATGGCTGATTCAAAAACCAAAGTAAAACAGCAGATCTTTCAGGCTGGGGGCAGCTCAGGGTTGGGGGGCAGCTGTGTGCCCTGTGGGTACCCCAGAACAGTCGGCAGCCCTGCCAAGGGCGGGGCCAGCAATGACCCCTCCCCGGCCAGCCTCAGGGTGGGGGACAGGGCACTGCCACAGACCAGCAGCCAGGCCTGGGCTGGAACCCCCGGGGAGGCCAGTGGCAGAGGGGCCTGGAGCTCCCTGCACAGGCCTGGGAAGGAGAGACAGAGAGACAACCCCCTTTCCTTCCTGCCCCAAGACCGGGTGTTTGGGGCTCCAGAGCTGGGTGGGGAAACCAGGGCTACCTGGGGGCTTCTGGGAGCAGATCCTGGGAAGTCCTGGCCCAGGGTGGCGTGCAGCACAAACCTACTTCTAGAATGATCCATCAGTTCACCAGGGACCCCAGCGCGGGACACCCTGAGCCAAATTCCAACGGCTACTCCCGGCAGCCCCACCCTCCCCACAGGGGACCCAGCTGGCTGGCCCTCAGGGACCCCATCCAGCTCTGGCCCATCATCACATGTGAACCAGAATTTGACGGGGGCAGTGACACAGCCCAGGAAACCACCCGGGATCTGACTGCCTTTCTTGCTCATGAAGCCAGTCTGGGGCGGGGAGGCAGAGGGTGACCGGGAGCCCAGTGGCCTGGTCGCCTGATGGGCCCAACGCTCCAGCTTGTCGCAGGGGTGGCCTGAGCCCAGGCAAGGTCAGGAGGTCGACGGCCAGGTCCTGGCCTGCCCTGAGACAAGTCTTTGCCTGGAGCTGCCGCTGGGGCCTGTCTGGCCGGTGGCGGAGAGCGCTCTGCTCCAGCAAGCACTCAGGAGGCAGGTGCCCCGAAACCCTGGCCTCTTGGGCAACCAGCGCAGGACCACCCCAACCCGAGGGAAGGTGGCGTTTCCGGGGGTTCCAGGGTGCATTCCTCCCATTTCTGCAGCGAGGTTGCAGGGCGGAGTGGCCTCTGGCCCTCAGGCCAGGCCTCTGGTGAGCGTGGAGTGTGGACGCTGACCCCCAGAGCTGGCCCTCCATCCTTCTCACCCACCCCCTCCCCACACAGAGCGAAAGGCCGGGCTGAAGCGCCCTGAGGGGGAGGCGGCTGCCCCAGCCCACTCCCTGGGGAGGACTTCTGCCAGAAGACCGTAACATCTCCCTCGACGAGGCCAAGAGTCCCTGCGGGACCCGGCAAGCCCACTGCAGGCATCTGCCTGAAAGAACCTAAACAGGGACTTGGACGCACGTCTGTGCAGGCGCGGCCACAGCAGCGCAGGTGGACACAGCTCGTGTCCATCGACAGACGAGGGGATAAGCCCACGTGGTCCAGCCCTGCCGCCGGACAGCATTCGGCCACAGAAGGGAGCACAGCGCAGCAGCGAGGTGAACCTCAGAAACACGCTGCTCGGTGAGAAGCCAGACGCAGAAGCCTCATGCTGTGTGATTCTGTTTAGAAGATACATCCGGAACAGGCAAATCCACAGAGACAGTGGATGAGTGGAAGCCAGGGGCTGGGGGTGGCGAGGGACGGGTGGGGAGCGGCTGACTGATGGGTCCGGGGCCCCCTTCGGGATGAAGTTCGTGGAGAAGGTGGTTATACCACACTGTGGACGTGCTTGATGTCACTGAACTGCACGCTTCAAAGGGGTCGATTTTATGTCGCATGAATTCCACCTCAACTTTTCGAAAGCGCTCCTCAGACCGGCCCCCACACGGCCGATCTCCAGGGATTCGGTGCAGCAGGAAGGGGGTGCCTGGGCCTCGGCTCCTGGACAGCTCTGGCCCCGGCACAGGGCCCTGCCTCGGGCTACAAAGGCCCTAAGTAGCCAGCGGCCACCCAGCCTGGGCGAGGGCTCCGGAGGCCTTGACCTTCCAGCTGACGCAGCCACCAGGGGCTGCAGAACACGGAGCATGCTTTCCTGACCCCGGCGGAACATGAGGGGCCCCCTGAGAGAGGTGGTCTCCACAACCCCCTGCCCGTCCACCAGCAGCCTGGGTGTGACAGTGAGGCTCTGAGGGTGACTGCGAGCTACACACGAGGCTGGAATCAGAGCCCAGCCCGGCCCGGTCTGGACGGCCAGTGGTGGGCCTCCGAGTCCCCCAGGTGTGAAGCGGGTGAAAAGGCACAAGGTTCCAGGGGAGGGCACAGGGCAGGCCGAGGGACCCCCGCGCCACCTGTGAGGATGAGGAAGTCTCACCCCGAGAACAGAAGCTGAGACCACCCAAAGGGAGGCCACCCAGCGCACCAGGCCGGGATGTGGCCAGGCCTTGGCTTCGCAGACAGTCAGCCCTTATCCCTGTCCGCCCACCTAGGCCTCAGGCTACCTGTCGGGAGCCAGGATTTACAAGGCCCTGCCTGCCGAGGAGGCCAAGAACCCTCCCTTCCTGCAGCCAGGTGTCACCCAGACAGGTCAGGGCTGCTCCCAAAATCTCAGCTGGGAGGGCTGACGAAAACCAGCTGGACCGGAGTCAGCCATGCGGGGCTCCAGACACAGAGACAGAGGAGCTCGATGTATGGGGGGGAGCGGGGGGTGCAGCTCCCCAAAGGCCCTGAGCTTCAGGGGGCCTGGAGAGGCAACTCCCTGGGGAAGCCCACTGAAGGGCAGGAGGTGCAACGTCTGGGGAGAGGGGTGTCCCAAGCACCCCTGCGGCCAGCACAGGTCACCGGCATGGGGAGCCCCCTCCCCGGCCTGCCGAGTCCATCTCCCCAGGAATGTTCCCCCCAGTGCCCCCAGTGCCCCCCCCAGTGCCCCCAGTCCGGGAGGCCGGACAAGTGGGGCTCCCTGAGTGAGCTTGCTCTGCAGGCCGACACGCCAGCTCGGCACCCCGGCCAGTGCAGGTCTGGGCCTGCCTTGGAGCACGCGCACCCCGCCCCACCCCAGAGTCCCCCTTCCCGGGCACCAACTGCATGTCGTGGGCAGGGGTGCGGCCTCCGAGACAAGTGAGGCAAGGACCCTGCAGGGGCTCTGAGCCAGCCTCGGGGGACAGATGCCATGGGGGCCACAAAGCAGCGACAAAACACGGGACTGGGCTGGGCCCTCGCCATCAGCCTGTGGGAGAGAAGGTGGCTCCCAGCGAGGACCAGGCTGGGGAGGCAGGGGCATCGGGAAGACGAGGCAGGCAGAGGAGGAGGGGTCCGCAGCAGGCTGGGCTGGGGGCAGAGCTGCAGGAGGGACCTCAGCTCTGACCTAGCGGCGCTGGAAATTCACCTGGAGTCAGGCAAGCGGCCCCAGGGTGTCCGGGCCACAGTCAGAGGTGCTGGTATAGTGTCCTGGGCTGCAGTGACAAAGGATCACAGATCTGGTGGCTTAAACAACAAAAATATATCCTCCTTTGTTCTGGGGATCACGAGAACAGAATCAATGTCACTGGGCTGAAACCAAGCGTCAGCATGGCCAAGCTCCGTCCTGAGGCCCGAGGGGTGAGCCTCCCCTTGCCTCGTCCACGAGCGGGGGCTTTTGGCCTCGTGGCCGCATGGCTCCCACCCTCACATCCAGGCCTGGACAGCAGTGCCCTCCGCCCTGCGCTCCCCTCAGCCAGAAGCTGGGTGGGGCAGCGCCCAAAGCAGGGCTGGGGTCCCGAGGGCACGGCCTAGGGCCTGGGCTGGCTCGGCCTCTTGGCCGCTGGGTGAACACGGCCCATCGCAAAACCCCATCCCGAAAATGGGCAGAGGAATGAATGCAGAGGACGGCTAGGGGATCCGAGGGACCCCTCGGAGAGGACGGATCCCTCGTCGGTACTTAATTCCATTCGAGTCAGAAATGAAAGCCCAAAGCAGCATAGACCCCAGGCCCGGCCTAGGACCCAGGCCCACACAGCCAAAGCCAGACCCCAGCTCACTCTCGCGGTCGCCTGGGCCCATTACAAAAACGCAGAGGCCCCAGAGGGCAGCACAGAACCCCCTCCTCGCGCCTCCCCGCCTCGCCGTGCGGCCAGGCCAGGACCCGCCTCAGCTCGTTCCAGAAGCTCCCGGACCACATTCCCTCCCGGCTCCCTGGCTCCCAGGGAAGAGTCTGCCAGGTGGGGCGGGGACCAGAGCCGATAGCCAAGGGCAGACCCACCCCTGCCCCCGGCTGAGGAACAGTTACCATGGAGGACCTGCCCAGCATCCTTCTGACATCCATCAAGGTGCAAATGTCTGAAACAAGCCCCCAGCTCAAAAAGCTGTCCCACCACAGTCCACCCTCCCGCGCAGGACGACAGGATCCCAGCGGTGTGGGAACCGGCCGGAGCAGGGCTGTGGCCAGCGGAGACGGCTCGGCTCAGCCTGTCACAGAGGGAGCAGCCTCCCTGGTCTGGGCACTGATTTTGGCCACGTTGGTGGGCCACTCTGTGGGTCAGTGTTCAGCCCCCCACCCGCCAGGAGTTCCCAGGACAGGGAGTGGGGCCTGTCAGCCCCCATGTAACCTGGAGCCCTGTGTGAAGAGCCCGTTTCCAGATTGATCACCACCACCCTGGTCCAGAGAGCCCCCAAGGTGCAACCTGGGGCAGAAAACGTCACACAGGCTTTACGATGTTGCCGGGGAAACCGGAAGGTCCAAAGCTGTTTGACGGAGGGAATTAAGTTCGCAGTTGCCCTCTCGGATCCGGAGCAAAAGCAGGGGTGGGACAGACTCCTGTAAAGACAAGACGCCTGAAGCTTCCACCCAGCACACACCCCAGGCTTCCCGGCGCTGCCCTCTCTGCAGCCTGGGGACGTCCCCCCACCGGAGCAGCCTGCAGCCCCACAGAGGACGACCAAGAGGACCACCCACTGCTCAGGGACCACGCAAGACCCACCCGGCCCGGGGCGGGCAGCACGTGACCTGTCGTCCAAAATGGGACGCTCCGGAGAGTAGACGAGGCCCCAGCAAAAATGACCCAGGAAAATAGCATAAACCATGCAGATGCTCCCAAGAACATTCCGGAACGCCGCTGGCCTGCTGGGTGCCGGTGGCGGGGCTGCAGTGGAATCACAGCTGCCAATGGGCTGACCTTGCAATAGGGGCGTGTCCTGGATGATGTGGGCGGGTCCAGTGTCATCACAGGGTCAGAGAGTCAGAGTAGAGAAGTGAGGGCGTGAGAGGCGCCTCACTGCGGGCTTTGAACGTGGAGGAAGGGGCCACGAGCCAAGAACCTCAGGCACCCCTAAAGCTGGAAAAGGCCAGAGGCAGCCTCTCGCTCGGAGCCTCCAGGACGAGCCCGCCCTGCCCCCAGCTGGACTTGAGCCCAGCGAGACCCATGTTGGACTTGTGACCTCAGAACAGTGAGAGGATAGATGTGTCTTAATCCCCTAAATCTGGGCGAAAGAAAACTAACAGTCATCGGGCAGGCGCCACCTTTACAGCTGGAAAGAACGGAAACTAACAGTCATCGGGCAGGCGCCACCTTTACAGCTGGAAAGAACGAAAACTAACAGTCATCGGGCAGGCGCCACCTTTACAGCTGGAAAGAACGGAAACTAACAGTCATCGGGCAGGCGCCACCTTTACAGCTGGAAAGAACGAAAACTAACAGTCATCGGGCAGGCGCCACCTTTACAGCTGGAAAGAACGGAAACTAACAGTCATCGGGCAGGCGCCACCTTTACAGCTGGAAAGAACGAAAACTAACAGTCATCGGGCAGGCGCCACCTTTACAGCTGGAAAGAACGGAAACTAACAGTCATCGGGCAGGCGCCACCTTTACAGCTGGAAAGAACGAAAACTAACAGTCATCGGGCAGGCGCCACCTTTACAGCTGGAAAGAGCGGAAACTAACAGTCATCGGGCAGGCGCCACCTTTACAGCTGGAAAGAGCGGAAACTAACAGTCATCGGGCAGGCGCCACCTTTACAGCTGGAAAGAGCGGAAACTAACAGTCATCGGGCAGGCGCCACCTTTACAGCTGGAAAGAGCGGAAACTAACAGTCATCGGGCAGGCGCCACCTTTACAGCTGGAAAGAGCGGAAACTAACAGTCATCGGGCAGGCGCCACCTTTACAGCTGGAAAGAGCGGAAACTAACAGTCATCGGGCAGGCGCCACCTTTACAGCTGGAAAGAGCGGAAACTAACAGTCATCGGGCAGGCGCCACCTTTACAGCTGGAAAGAGCGGAAACTAACAGTCATCGGGCAGGCGCCACCTTTACAGCTGGAAAGAGCGGAAACTAACAGTCATCGGGCAGGCGCCACCTTTACAGCTGGAAAGAGCGGAAACTAACAGTCATCGGGCAGGCGCCACCTTTACAGCTGGAAAGAACGAAAACTAACAGTCATCGGGCAGGCGCCACCTTTACAGCTGGAAAGAGCGGAAACTAACAGTCATCGGGCAGGCGCCACCTTTACAGCTGGAAAGAGCGGAAACTAACAGTCATCGGGCAGGCGCCACCTTTACAGCTGGAAAGAGCGGAAACTAACAGTCATCGGGCAGGCGCCACCTTTACAGCTGGAAAGAGCGGAAACTAACAGTCATCGGGCAGGCGCCACCTTTACAGCTGGAAAGAGCGGAAACTAACAGTCATCGGGCAGGCGCCACCTTTACAGCTGGAAAGAGCGGAAACTAACAGTCATCGGGCAGGCGCCACCTTTACAGCTGGAAAGAGCGGAAACTAACAGTCATCGGGCAGGCGCCACCTTTACAGCTGGAAAGAGCGGAAACTACTTCAGAGAAGAGTTCTTCACACTGCTCCAGGGCTGCAACTTGCCCTGGGCCAAGGGCATCCCGCCCAGCTGGGCCAGCCCTGGGAGGCGCACCCCCCCACCGCCCCCCACCCCCCACCCCCGCCCTGGGAGGAGCTGCTCTGTAAGCCTGCTGCCACCTGGCTGGGTGGTTATCTCTCTCCTGCAGCTCAGAAGTCCGCCAGCCAGGGCAGCCAGAACATTCCAATGCAATTCCCATCATACCCCACCCCAGCTCAGCGCAGGCCAGAGGGATGAGGGGCCCACACATCACTCATCCACACCCACAACAAGCATCCACCGGCGTCCAACACCCCCGCGAGGACGTACCGTCTCTGCTTGCAGGGCCCCACCAGCCGGGGGGGCAGGGAAGACTTCCAGGATGTGGGGAGAGGGAGCCCGAGAGAGCAACCCAAAGGGAGAAGCACAGACAGGAAAACCCGGGAGGCCTCCTGGAGGCAGCGTCCCCAGGGCCGACACTACACAGGCTGCAAGGAACCCTTCAGTCCCTCCAAGGGGTGCTGCTGGGGCAGGTGCAGAAGACGGGCGGCCTGCGTCCCACTGCTCCAAGGGGCGCTGCTGGGGCAGGTGCAGAAGACGGGCGGCCTGCGTCCCACTGCTCCAAGGATAATCGCTGAGCGCCAAGCCCTGTCCTGGGGTTCGTGGAGAGTCTGTCATCTAAAGGAGCCCCATGGGTCCTCCTGCGCAGGACGGATACCCTGCAGGGCAGCCATCCCCACCACCACCCTGCTTTGCTGGCTCGGAAAGCGAGGGATTTATCATCTGTTTGGCTAAAGCGAGGCTTTCTCATCTGGACCCGTCTGAAGGACACACGTTTCCCGCCCACCCTCACCTGGACAGCAAACAACCTGGCTCAGTGCCCCTCCCTGGTGGCAGCTCAGCCTCGGGGGGGCGGCCCTCCTGCCGTCGCCTCTCCTCTCTCTCTGTCTCTGCCTCTCTCTCTGGACACTGCCGGCCTGGCATGGGCTCATAAATACACATGTGACTCCTCGGCCTCCTTTCTCATTTCTTTCTAAAACTTAACACCTTAGAAGACCTCTCTCTGCCTCTCTGCCAAGCCTGCCGCACCTGGAAGGTCTGGAATGAACCCAACTCCGCCCAAGGCCAGTGCCTGGGACCCAGCGGCTGAAGAAGGAACCCTGTGGGCTTGGAGCGTGACGCGGCCGGTCCTCAGGCCCGGCTCCTTGCCCCCTAACGGGACCTCAGTCTTGACCATCATTTTAAGGCCGCTGCATTCCAGGGGATGGTTTCTCCTAGTTTGGTGGAGAAACTGGTCTTGCCACAGAAGCTCTGCCTGGACGGCTCGGGGAACCCGGATGCCTGACCCTTCAGATCAACTTCCAAACATCTGTAACGATGACGCTGAGAAACCAAACGGCTCATGAGGAGTGAGGGGACCAGGCAGGTAGAAAGGGACCACGGAGCCTGTCCTCAGGGGACAAAGGACAGAGAGGTTTCTGAAGGTGCACTAAGCAATATGCCAAGAAAACCCAAATAGAGCGGAGAAAGCAAGGAGCCGGCCCAGCCCGGGGAGCGGGGAGACACTCGCGCGACCAGCTCCGGCAAGGCCAGTCCCGAATAGAGCGGAGAAAGCAAGCAAGGAGCCGGCCCAGCCCTGGGAGCGGGGAGACACTTGCGCGACCAGCTCCGGCAAGGCCAGTCCCGAATAGAGCGGAGAAAGCAAGGAGCCGGCCCAGCCCTGGGAGCGGGGAGACACTCGCGGGACCAGCTCCGGCAAGGCCAGTCCCGAATAGAGCGGAGAAAGCAAGGAGCCAGCCCAGCCCTGGGAGCGGGGAGACACTCGCGGGACCAGCTCCGGCAAGGCCAGTCCCGAATAGAGCGGAGAAAGCAAGCAAGGAGCTGACCCGGCCCGGGGAGCGGGGAGACACTCGCGGGACCAGCTCCGGCAAGGCCAGTCCCGAATAGAGCGGAGAAAGCAAGCAAGGAGCCGGCCCAGCCCGGGGAGCGGGGAGACACTCGCGCGACCAGCTCCGGCAAGGCCAGTCCCGAAGGCTCGGAAGGCTGGGTTTGCTTCATCCTTTGTTTGGAATCCACAGATACTATTTCGTAGAGCAGTTTTAGGTTTACAGAAAAATCGAGCAGAGAGTACAGAGTTCCTTGTGCTCCCATCTCCCCAACACACATGACCTTCTCTATCACTAACATCCTTCGTTCGTGTCTACGTTTATTACAATAAACGGACAAGTACCGAGACGTCGTTATTCGCTGAAGCCCGCGGTTTACACGAGGACCACCCTCGCTGTCCTGCGGGCGCATCCACCTTGACAGCATCGTACGGGGGACTTTCACCGCCCTAGACGGCCCTCTGCTCCACCTACTATGCCCCTCCCCCAGCTCCTGGCACCCACCACCTTTGTGTCACCGCCATGGTTTTGCCTTTTCCAGAATGTCATGAGTTGGAATCATACAGCGTGTAGCATTTTCAGACGGGCTTCCTTCACTTAGGAACATGCTTTTAAGGCCGCGGAGCTGCTCACATGGTTTTCCTAGAGGAAAGCTCTCCAGGTTCGGGGGTTCCAAGAGAGGCTGGGCCCTGTCAACCCCCTCCCCATCTGTGGTTTCCAGGGCAACCATGGAAACCAAGACTGGGTCACCTAGAAATAGTCAGACAGGCCTCACCCACTCTGGATTTCCAGGGTCACCAGGTGGTCCCCTCCGGGAGAAGGTCACAGGGGCAGGCCGAGGGTGGGGTGGTGGGCTCAGGTCACCCACTGCTGGGCTCTCCCTCCTCCAGGCCTCTCCTGTACCAGAGCCCACACTTTCTCAGAGTCCAGAGGCTCTGCAGGGCAGGAGTCAGCTCTTAGCCCCTCAGTACCCTCAGGGCCAGGCACAGAGGTGGCCCAGGGTCAGGTGATGCTGTGAGGACTCACAGAGCGCTTGTCTCAAGCAGGCGGGGGCAGGCAGAGAAGACCCCACAGGCAGGAGAGACAGCTTTCAGAATAGGAGGCCGCACGTCCCGCCACTGGCTCCGTGGAGAAAGAAGGGGATTCAGCCTTCAGGAGCTTTGGGGAACCAGTGAAGGGAGGGGGCGCAAGGGCTAAGCGGGGACTCCCACTGCCAGTCCAGCCAGGCCCCCCCGAGGCCCAAGAGGGGTTGAGGGGCAGGCATCAAGGGAGATCAGGCAAAGTTGGTGATGGGGGCCGTGAACGTTCCCAAGCAGGACCCCAGCAGGCAGTCAGCATGAAGTTATTATTAAAGGCACTGAAGGGAGCGGAGTGGCCCAGGCAGGACCAGAAGGGCTCCATCACCTTCTGCCCTCCGCCCAAGACCCAGTGCCTGACTTCGGACTGTTTCTCTGTTTACTCTGAAAGTTATCGGGTTTGGTCTGTTTATACAAATCAGCCTCCAAAAATGTGGGAATGGGGCTTTTTTTTCCATTTGTTTCCCAGAAAACAAGACAAAATGTAAAAGGTCCAGAAGGGAGCCAAGAACATTCCTTGGTTCCCCAAATGTCCAGGTCTCCACTCCCCCCTCCGAGGCTGAGTTCCTGGGACGTTTCACGCTTTGGCGGAGAGACAGGCCTGCAGCCGGGCGCCCGCCTCTGCTTCTGAGCTGCCCCCACGGCAGGGGTGAGGCTCGGGAAGGGCTGGTGTGGCCGAGCCAAACGCTCTCTCAGCTCGGCTCCTCTGTGTGTGTGCATGTGTGCGTGTGCAGGAGCGTGTGCGTGCCTGCACGTGGTGCGTGTCTCTCTCTCTGTACCAAGAACTCTGATTCCTGAGCTCACGAGGGGTCCCCCAGAGTCACTCTAATTCCATGCACAGTCGAGGCCCACACAGTGCAATCCTGACCATGGATGGCCTCAATACCGGGCGCCACCCTCTGCTCTGGACGACAGGGTGTGATGCCCTCTCTTTGCCTCTTTCTCTGTTTCTAAGCCAAGATCAGGAAGAACTGGGAGGGGGAGGGGGGAGAGGGGGAGGGGGGAGGGAGGGGACGGGGAGGGGGAGGGGGAGGGGTGGGAACTAGCTCTTCTCCATTATTTCCTGAAGCAGAGCTCAGAACCCTACCAGGCATGGGGCTGGGCCTCAGTGGGAGCCCAGTCACCCTGGGGTGAGAGTGAAACCAGGGCACTGGACACTCTTAAGCCTCTGGCCAGCCAAGCACCTGCCCCGCTGGGAGCCCCTCCGCCAGACCTGCCCCTGCCCAGGACACGAGGCTGGCCCCTGATCGGGGAGCTGGCCCCTCCCAGGCCTCACCCTCAGGTGGGCAGCTCGCTCTCCCCAAGAGCTCCGGGGGCTTGACCGGGAAAGCTCTCCATAGAGGCGTCCCTGCAGGCCCCGGTGTTGAGCCCCACACTTGGTGCCAACAGGATCCCAGAACTATGGGCTCAGACAGACAGACAGACTAATGGACTTGGGTAAGCACAGAGGAGCACAGAGCCACCCCATAGGGTGGCTGCCCCACCCCAGCTCGGGCCAGATCAGCCTCCATGTCCCCACTTCCTGGCCCCATCACTCCTCTGGCGGTTGGACTCCCTACTCCCCCTGGACTGAAAGTCCCTGAGATCAGGCCACGTCTGCGCAGCAGCCACGGCGTGGCCAGCCCCCAGCTGTGCCTGGCGCACGGTAAAGGTCAGCAAATAAATTCTGGAAGAATGTTTGCTGAAATAAGGAACATTCGACAGTGATGATTACTTCATTTGAAATCTGGATTTGAGTGTAAGTTCTATGTTTTCTGCAAAGAGCCCTCCTCCAGCCTGCAGGCAGCCCCAAAGAGGAGAAACGAGGCCGACACTCCCAGCGTTTGAATCCGAGAGGCCCGAGCAAGCTGGCAAGTCCAGCCTCATTCCAACACATGGGGGCACAGACCAGAGGGAGGCTGGTGCAGCCACCCCGAGCAACCAGAGGCCCGGGCCCCGTGGTGCTTACACTTCTGAGAAGGGACGGCTGTGGCCTCATGCAGGCACCCACCCAGATAGCCACCACTCCCCAGGCCAGAGGGCACCTCCCTGCCACACCTGCCCCCTGGCACAGAGGCCTAAACAGAAGCCCCACATTCCTGCCGGCTGCCCCCGCCCTGGTCTTCCTGGTTTCAGGAACCCCCGCTACCCACCGCATCTCCTGGACCAGACCCTCTTTCCCTCACTCGGAGCCTCCCCTCGCCTGGACCCACAGGCAGCCTCCTCTCCCCCGCACTGGCTCGCTCTCTCTGCCCTGGCCTGGCGTCACCCCGGCCACCAGTCTGGCCCTGGCACGAACCACCACGGCTGCCTGGCTTCCAGCCTCGGCACTCGGGAGCCTGCTTCCCAGTCCCAGCTTAAAGTTCCTGGCATCCTGACGTGAGTGAACGCTCCACAGACGTGCAGTAAGCAAGGTCACTGAATAACCCCCCAGCCGTGCCCCACCAGAGCCTTGGTGGTGGGCCGCCGGCCTCGCTGGCCCCCGGGCTTGCCCCTCGGGGCTCCCCCTGCTGGATGCGACCCCACCTGGACCCGCCTCAGGTCTTCACACTGTGTCCGCTGCAGCTACTGAGGTCCTCAGAGGCCACGCCGCCCCCATCACTTTCTCTCCCCTCCTCTCGATGTCCATCCCCATGGCCACCACTCCTGAACCCGTTCTCTTTACTTCCTGTCATCTCCCCACTAGGATGCGGGCCTCTGGCAGGCAGCCGACTCCCTGGCACGGGGCCTGGACACACGGGGTTCACTGATGTGCAGGCAGATGAATGCGTGAACAAGTGAGTGAATGAACACAGGCAGCGCACACAGGCCGCCCCTTCCCTATTCATGCCCCCAGATCCCTCGCGGGGGTCTCACCCTCCCTTTCCCACTTGTGTCCCTCAGGCCTCGGCAGCCGTCACAGGTGACATCGGACATCCCCGGCGGGGCTGGCGAAGGGAGTGGAGGAGGAAATGCGTGAAGCTGGCCCTCCGTCCCCAGCGGCGCCCACACTGTTGACCGCAGATCCCAGGCAGCCCTCTGCCCCTGTGCCGGCCTCTCGCTGCCACCAGGGGGCGCCGGTGCCCCGCCCTGAGCGCTCAGGAGGGGAGGGCAGGAGCCCCTGCCAGGAGAGGTCTGGTGTCCCACCCGCCCCATGGCTGTTCTCTCCGCATCTCCCTGCAGCCCTCAGAGGCTCTGGGAGGGCAGGCAGGGCTGGGAGCCCCTGGGGGCTGGGCCCGGGCTAAGAGGCTGCGGGTGGGGCCCACCACTGGGGGAGGAGAGGCTCCCGGGCCCCACGTTCCCTGCTGGCCTCTGGGACTCCAACCCCTCCAGGGGCTCCAAGAGCCAGGACCATCCTCAGAAGCCAGCACCAGCTGGGGCCAAGGCCAGTGGCCAGCACAGAGAAGGGAAGGGGACACACAGCCTGGTCCTGTGTGCACGACGTCTGCCTCTCACGGGGTGAAGCCTGGGTGGACACCACTCAGTGCACAGGGCCAGCTGCCGCCCTCCCATCCCACTGGGCCTGTGCCCCTGGCACGTGGGTAGCAGGTTCCTGGCCAGAGTCAGACCTCACTCACCCACCTTGGGGCCTCCACTACCTTCCAGGCCCTTGGGGGAGCTGTCTGCCCCAGCAGGTCCTGAGGAAGAGAACAGGGTGTCAGCAGGTGTGCGGTGGGCCTGGCCACGGATCCCCATGTCATTTATTCATCCATCCGCCCATCCATCCATCCACCCACCCATCCATCCACCCATCCACCCATCAACCATCCACCCATCCATCCATCCATCCATCCACCCATCCATCCATCCTCCATCCACCCATCCATCCATCCTCCATCCTCCATCCATCCATCCACCCATCCATTCATCCTCCATCCACCCACTCATCCACCCATCCATTCATCCACCCATCCAAACATTGTGGAGGGCCCAGGAGGGACTGCTTGCCCTCACAGAGCACACATGGAGGCGACCTGGGCAGATGCAGCCCCTCTCTAGGCCACACTTCAGTCTGTAAAAGGAAGGGCTTGGACCAGACAATGTCCGTCAGCTGTTTCTGACCCTGGAGCCTGGGTTCTCAGGTTGGGGCAGCCTCCCGGCAGAAGCAGCATCCCACAGCATCAGGGAAACCAAGTCCCCACTCACCTGGGGAGATGCCCTTGATCAGAAGAGCGGGGCCGGGCAGCTGTCTGAGGCATGGGGCCCAGGTGTCTGTCCCCTCCCGGAGCCCTGGCCTTGGCAATGGGCAGGAGTCGGGCCCCTCCGTACCTGCCACCAGGAGCTGGGTGGGATGACTTGGTCTCTGAGCTGCAGCCCCACCCTTGCCCTCCCCGTGTCCCCATCTGGCTGCGGCTCTGAAATGAGGATGAGCGGGTACCCATGCCGCCCCCCTCCCCAGTGCCGTCCATCTGCCCTCCGCCCACCCCCACCGGGAGTGCAGGTGTGTCTGCGGCCTCCCAGGGTCAGGGGAAGTGGACAACCTCCAGGCACTCCAACAGTGCCAGGCTCCCAGGACACAGGGCACACTGCCCAGGACCCTCCCAGCACGGTCCCTAGAGGCTCCCAGATGGACACAGCGTCCAGGAAAGAGCCCTCCTGCCTCCTGGGCGTGAGGGCAGGCGCTTGGCCACACGATGGCTAGCATTTCCCAGCCCTCCCAGCACAGCCCTCTTAGTACCTGGGGCGTCATCACGCCCAGCCCCTGGCCACAGGGACAGAGGGACACAGTCACAACCACTCACCCCACCCACCAAGCCCCAGGTCTCATCCTGAAGCCACATGCACCGCTCTCAGAGACCCCGCAGCCCACCCAGGAAGGCCGGGGCAGGGGAAGAGTGATGGGCTGGGGTCTATCCTGAAGGCCCGAGGCACTCAGGGCTCTTCCTGACGGCTCTGTGTTTGTGGATCCAACAGGTAGATCCCGGGGCTGACTGAGCCAAGGTAGCGTGTCCTCTGGCCTCGAGTTGCAGAAAGAGCCAGAAACCCTGACACCTTCCCCCTCACATGGGAATCCAGACGACACAGCCAACACTGTGTGCGCTCCGGGAGACCGGAGGGCCGGGGGGCTGTGAGCAGAGCGGCTGCCCGGCTCAGCCCTGCACCCAGCCCCGCAGAGGCAGGACGGGCGGGAGGACGGCCCCCCAGAAACCTCAGCACCCCCATCGGCAAAGCAGGGCAGGGAGCTGGTCAAGCTGGAGTTTTCCCAGGACAGTGTGAGCGCCCCCGAGCCCACGTGCACCCGGGCCCGCCCAGTCCCGGAGCTCTCGCAGGGGTTCTGGAGGGCAGGGACCATGCACACAGCCCCATCCGGGGACAGGCGGTGTGAGCCCAGGAAGGCCGGCCGCCCTCCCAGCAGGGGTGTGAGAGGAAGGCCCTGGCATGGGCTGGGTGCCTGCACTGGGCGCTGAGCGCCATGTGGGTACTGGCCACCTTGTCTGTGCCACCGTGTCCCCAGGAACCTCCCCCCTCTGTGGCCCCTGTCCCCTGGGGGCACCCAGAGAGGCCCACCAAGGGGGAGAGCAGCTGGACCACCCCGGGAGGCAGTGGTCTGTCCTGGATCCAGCCCAGAGCCTCCCTGAACCTACCTGTGCCCAGCCTGCCCTGCCCTCAGCCTGGAGGACAGCCCTTGGGAGGGGCCGATCCAGCGGCGTGGGCTGGGGCTGGATGGGCCACAGCAGGGGCCCCCTCCCTGACCCCTCAGCCCACGCAGTGACAGACGCCCTCGGGAGGCATCAGCTCCCAGACCTGCGGCCCTGACCTCCAGGAGAGCAGATCCAAGGCCGGGGACACCGGAGCCAGAGTCCCCAGGGATGGCAGAAAGGCCCAGTGGACTCGAGGGTCCCCCCGAGGCCCAGCCAGCCTCGGCAGAGCCGTCTGCCCTCGCAGAGCCCAGGCCACACTAGGCAGCGTCAGGCTGCCCAGGGAGCTGGGAGGAGTGCAGGGCGCCCCTTCTGTCTGAGCCCAGGCTGGGGAGGGAGGCGGGCTCCACAGGCAGGAATCCGTGCTCCACACAGAGGTGCCCGCTGTCCAAGAACATTTCGAACTGACCCATGGAACCAAACTGTCCGGGTTTCTCTGTCCCAAGTGTTCATGGGCCTGCACACGCCAATGTGCACTGTGGTTTCCTAGGGAGGATCGAGGGGTCCCCAGGTTGGGGTGGCCACAACCCCTGGGGAGAGCACGGATGCACACGAACATGTGGGACACCTGGGCTCGGTCCTGCTCCGGGAACTGGCCTGCACCCCGCTCTGGCCTCAAGGCCGGCCCTGTGGAGCCTCGATGCACGGCAGGAGAGGCCTCTGACCCCCGGGGAGCTGCTGGAGGGCTGACCCGCAGGCTCATCTTGCCCTGACCCTGAATGGTGGGGTGACCCGCCCCCGCTCTGCGGGTCCCCAGCAGAACAGATGGCTGCGACACTGGCTGGGGGCAGCTCCCCCTGAGCCAGCACCGGCCAGAGAGCAGTTCCGCAGGCTGTCAGCACCCTCGGCCCACCGCCTCCTCCTCCCCCGGCGGTAACTGCCCGTAGTCAGCTGGCCTGGCTCCGCGCATTCTGCTGTCCAGGCCGCCATCCGACCGGGGCACAGAGGCCAGGCCCTGCTCTGGGATGCCGGGAGCCGCCAGGACCCGAGGGCAGGTTCTGGGACGCCGACTCCAGCTCCCTCGCTCGCAGACCCCTCACGAATCACCCTGCCTGGACAGAGAGGCAGGCACAGCCCCAGGAACTGAAAGTGGGCAATAGGGGCCTTTCCTGGGATTTGCCCCCAAACAGCGACAGCTCTGGCGGCAGGCACAGCGGGCAGAGCGGACACAGGGCTGAGATGCCTGTCCAGGAGCCCAGGAAGAGCCGGGGCTCTAGGCTCTCCAGGGCCCGCTACCCCAGGCCCCCTCCACAAAGTCTCAGGGCACTGCCGGGCTGGGGGACAGGGACGTGGCCACCTGAGCCCAGGGGCAGGATCAGCCCTAGAAACGGCTCCTGAGCGCAGACGGCTGCAGGCAGGAATTCTCCAGGAATTCAGACTCAGGGCTCCTCTCCGCAGCTGCTACGTTTCATTGACTCATTTAGGCGCCAGGGCCCTGGGGTAAGAGGTGAGCGCCAGCCACGGAGACTCCGCCGTGCGGGAAGCGGCAGACTCCTGGGGTGGTGAGAAGGGGGCCCAACACAGTGGGGGTGGCGTCGGCAGTGGTCATGGACACCCCACGGGTCCTCAGAAGGCGGCCCCTTCGGCCCGAGCAGGACGGCGTGTCCACACGGGGCCGGAGGGCAGGCTCAGGCGGCTTCATGCGCAAGTTCCCTTCCACACGCCATTCTTGGGGGCAGGGGCCCCGGGCCAGCCTGTGAGGACCTCTCCCCTGTACCTGGGCCGAGCCGCCCACGTGCAGGGACCCGCACATGCCGCACTCCCCTCCGCAGCGCCCTCCGCTGCCCTGTGTCCCGCTCCCGATGCCCCACTACGCAGGCCTGTGGGCACTCGGGGGGCAGGCACTTGTCTCATCGAGCCCCCCCCTTCACCGGGCCAGGCTCGCCTGCTCCCCTCCCCTGCAGAGAAAGGCGAGAGGCCTCCTAGCAGAGCAGGGTCTCAGGGCCAGCAGCACTGCCCCGCCCGTCTGGGCCCAGCCATTCCTGCGTCCAGAACAGAAAGTGTCAGGCCGCCCACCGCAGCTGCCCAGGGGCTGGAAAATGGGGCACCGCAGCCCCTTTGCGAGTGGTCAGCTGCCTGGCTTCACCCGCCCAGCGGGCTGCCAGGAAAAGGTCAGCCAGAGGGCCGGGCACTGGCCCCTCGGCCCCAAACACGCCCAGGGAACTTCCGCACCCCAACTCTTGTCAGTCCCCAGGCGGCGACGGTCCAGGGACCCACACGGGGCACGTGGGCCGCACAGATTCCCCAGACACCATCCAGGCTCGCCCACCCGAGCGGTGCCTCCACGTGCACCCCGCACTGCCCTGCTGGGTCCAAGAGGCCGTGTGCCAGCACTGAGCACATCACTGACCCCAGCAAATCAGAAACTCATCTGTACAATGGGACACGCACCCAGCCCACCCCAGGGCACGCCCAGGACTGCCCTTGCAGCCCAGCGAAGGGCAATTCACCGGAAGAGTCCGGACCGGCTTCCGGGGGTGTGGACAGGGCACCAGGGCCGAGGCAGGGAAGGGCAGAGGGCAGATTCACAGGGTCCTTTCAGGAAACCACCCAGGAGGATGGGCGGGACTCCAGCCTGGGGCGGCCCTGGGGAGGGGAGGCTGGGCGGCCTTGTCCTTCTCTGCAGACCCAGCCTCGATCCTGCCCGGAAGGCAGGCCCCTCGTGGGCAGGGGCACTGGAGCGGCCTATTCACCAAAAACCCAGCCGGGAGGCATGGGGGCAGGTGGGGCGAGCTCACAGACCCCCAGGCCCGGAGGGTCTGCCTCTTGGTGGATCCTGCTGTAATTATGTCATTAGAAGGCCAGCCCGTCTCAGAAGCCAGCCCTGGGAGAAGCCCATTGTGCACAGCACAGGCCTGGAGGACACAGTCATCTTGAAAGACAGAGATGCCTTTGTGGGTGGTGGGGTCTGGGGGACAAACCTGGTAATTAAACGATTCACGGAGCGAACATGAATGCCCTTCCCAGAGTCGCCGCTTTGTAAGGGCTGGGATTCTGTGTGCGGGCAGTCCCCGGGCTGTCCTGGAGCAGGAGGTCTGCAGACCCGCTGCCCTGAAGGGACGCGGACCACCAAGTACAGGGCAGCAGGCCACACCTGTCCCAGCCGACTGTCACGGCCAGCAGGGCCAGAGCAGAGGGCAGGGTCAAAGACACCCACCATCTCCATTCAACCCAGCAGGCCCTCCCCACCCCCGGCCAGAGACGGCCCCCACCCCAGGCAGCAGAAGACACCAGTGCCAGCTCCTGCAGGGCGTGGGGCTTGCTGGAGATTTCGGGAACTGTCCTCAAAGGAGGGGTTTAGGGCTTCCCTGGTGGCACAGTGGTTGAGAGTCCGTCTGCCAATGCAGGGGACACGGGTTCGTGCCCCGGTCCAGGAAGATCCCACATGCCGCAGAGCGGCTGGGCCCGTGAGCTGTGGTCGCTGAGCCTGCGCGTCCGGAGCCTGTGCTCCGCAACGGGAGAGGCCACAGCAGTGAGAGGCCCGCGTACCGCAAAAAAAAAAAAAAAAAAAAAAAAGGAGGAGTTTAGTGCAGCTAAATCGGGCGTGTGTGCAGAAGCCAAAGGCCACACTGTCCGCCAGGGCAGGGGCAGCAGGGCAGAGCAAAGCACAGTGGAGGAAGAGGCCTGGTCGGGCGGGGCAGCTCTGCGCACCCCTCAGGGAGAGGAGAGCCAGGTCCCAGCCTGGTCGTGGCCGGTAGCCAAGAGCAGCCCTCGGTGGTGTCTGGACGTCGGGCCAGGGGTCAGATTCCCACCCTCCGACACAGTGGGCAGCACTGAAGGGCCGCCTGGGAGGGCTGCTTCCTCTCCATTAATCAATTATCCCAGTTTAGAAACAAAGTCACCCTTGAGCCAAGGCCAGGAGCGCTGGACCCGCTGGGGCCTGCTTCCCACCCGCACGCCCTCAGGGGCGGCCGCCTGCTCCCGCTGCCTCCTGGCAGAGCCCAGGGGCCCCCACAGCCCCGCAGCCCTGCCTGCCCACTCCCCGGACCCCACCAACTGATGCCCTGCTCCGGTGGGGAAAGAGGCTCCTTCAGAGGGACAGGCCTGGGCGTGGAGGCTCCAGGCAGGACCACTGAGGTCCCTCCCCGCAGAGTAGGGTGGGGCTGGAGGGGCAGGCCCACAGGCTCCCCGGTCATTCCAACCAGCTCAGAGGGGGACGCTAAGTCTCCTCAGATTCCAGGCTGAACCTTCCCTGCCGTCCATCCCCACCAGACCCTCTGGGCCAAACTGACTCACTCCCTCCACTCTGCTCCTCTGCCCCCACCTTTCTCCCACCTGGAAAAGCCCACCCTGCCCCACCTGCACCTCTCTAAGCCTTCCTCAGCCCACAGGCCCTCCTCCAGGAAGCCCTCCGGACCACCCGGCCCTCTCCTGGGCGTCAGCAGTGACGCCCTGAGAGCTGTGTGGACCCGGGAGTGAGTCCCAGAACTGCCTGAGATGGGCCCAACCCGTCCATTTTATAGGTGAGGAAACTGAGGTCCAGAGGGTACCAGGGCCAAAGCTTCTTAGATCAAGAAGTACCTAAGGTGACTGGGCCTCAGACCTCAGAGTCTGCCCTCGTTCCCCGAGGTCAGCAGAGACCAGGTCATGAGAAATGACCAGTGTCCACTGTGTCACCATTTATTATACAAAAGGAAGTTAAGACGTAGTATGTTCTGAAGCATACGTTTTTCTTGCCTGTTTTTCCTGTAAGATTCCAGGGCAGCCGGCCGTGGGAAGCACTCGTCCCTGGCAGATCTTGGAGGGGCGGGGGGCGGGGGGAGGCCTCTGCCGTCTCTCACTCCGGGCAGGAGCCCACCAAGGGTCAGGGGCTGCCCGAAGGTGCCGGCCCGCAGGGTAGGGAGGCCGGCGGTCCTAGAGGGCATGCCGACCACAGGCCACCCCAAGGGAGAGGCCGCGTGGGTGCTACCCCCCACGGGAGCTCGGGGACACTGTGCGTGTTGGGACCCCAGGAACATGGGGCCATCCTCCCCCACCCGTCATCCCTCACATCTCTCAGCGGGCCGGGCCTCTGGGGAGCGAAGGTCGCCACCACCCCCCAGGGCACCCCGAGCCTCACCTGCACTGACACCTGTGACCTGCACAAACGTCCCCCATACTTCATCCCCACAAAACAGCGCGGGGAGTGGGGTCCGGCACGTTACTCTGAGGCCCACAGGCGTGTCAGATGACACGATGCCCGCCCTGGACGGACAGCCGCCCTGGACAGACTGCACCGAGGCCTTGTGCTGGGCCCCGCCCTCCCCGCCCCCCCAGGCCCCACCAGCACAGGCTCCCTTTGTGCTCCTGTATCTCCTACAGAAAGCCTTGGGGGGGGGGGAAGGGGGGGCGGCAGGCAGAGGTGGGCAGGCAGGCCCAAGCTAAGAGGGAGGAGGCACCCAGGCGGGGGAGGGGCTCTTCCTGAGCACTCCCCTCCCCCTTTGCTCTCCACCATCAACCCAGCAGAGTCCCCTTCTCCCTCCCCCACTCTTTTGTTCAAATGAAAGAATTTGGGGGAACCAAAAAAAATACGGCTTTTATTTTCAAAACTGGTATCAGTTATAAATGGGGGGTGAGTTACATATGCCCAGCTGTGCCAGGTCTCAGGTCTGGCGGCCCCAAACCCAGCGTGGAGGGACCGGAAGGGAACAGGGGCGGCCTCTGCAGGGGGCATAGTCCTCACACCAGCTCTGTACACCCAGCCCTGCACGCCAGCTCTGCACACCAGCCCTGCACACCCAACCCTGCACACCAGCTCTGCACACCCAGCCCCGTACACCAGCTCTGCACACCCAGCCCTGCACGCCAGCTCTGCACACCAGCCCTGCACACCCAACCCTGCACACCAGCTCTGCACACCCAGCCCCGTACACCAGCTCTGCACACCCAGCCCTGCACGCCAGCTCTGCACACCCAGCCCCGCACACCCAGCCCTGCACACCCAGCTCTGCACACCCAACCCTGCACACCCAGCCCCGCACACCCAGCCCCGCACACCCAGCTCTGCACACCCAGCCCCGCACCCAGTCCCGCACACCAGCTCTACACACCCAACCCCGCACAGCAGCTCTGCACACCAGCTCTACACACCCAACCCCGCACACCCAGCCCCGCACACCCAGCCCCGCACACCAGCTCTGCACACCCAGCCCCGCACACCAGCCCCGCACACCAGCCCTGCACACCCAGCCCCGCACACCCAGCCCCGCACACCAGCTCTGCACACCCAGCCCCGCACACCAGCCCCGCACACCAGCCCCGCACACCCAGCCCCGCACACCAGCTCTGCACACCCAGCCCCGCACACCCAGCCCCGCACACCAGCCCCGCACACCCAGCCCCGCACACCAGCCCCGCACACCAGCCCCGCACACCCAGCCCCGCACACCAGCCCCGCACACCAGCCCTGCACACCCAGCCCCGCACACCAGCCCCGCACACCAGCCCTGCACACCCAGCCCTGCACACCAGCCCCGCACACCAGCCCTGCACACCCAGCCCCGCACACCAGCCCTGCACACCCAGCCCTGCACACCCAGCCCTGCACACCCAGCCCCGCACACCAGCACTGCACACCCAGCCCCGCACACCAGCCCTGCACACCAGCCCTGCACACCCAGCCCTGCACACCCAGCCCCGCACACCAGCCCTGCACACCCAGCCCTGCACACCCAGCCCCGCACACCCAGCCCCGCACACCAGCCCTGCACACCCAGCTCTGCACACCCAGCCCCGCACACCCAGCCCTGCACACCCAGCCCCGCACACCAGCCCTGCACACCCAGCTCTGCACACCCAGCCCCGCACACCCAGCCCTGCACACCCAGCCCCGCACACCAGCCCTGCACACCCAGCCCTGCACACCCAGCCCCGCACACCAGCTCTGCACACCCAGCCCTGCACACCCAGTCCCGCACGCCAGCTCTACACACTCAGCCCCGCACACCAGCCCTGCACACCCAGCCCTGCACACCCAGCCCCGCACACCAGCCCTGCACACCCAGCTCTGCACACCCAGCCCCGCACCCAGTCCCGCACGCCAGCTCTACACACCCAGCCCCGCACACCAGCCCCGCACACCAGCCCTTGAACACCAGGCCTTCCTTCCAGGAGGTGGTGCCCTAGGAGGAGGCCCAGGGGCCACCCTCCAGCTTTGTCTACTGCTCCCTGAAGGCCACATCTGCCACCCAACTGGCCACTCCTGGAAGCCCCCGACCCTGGAGGGCCACGGACTGGTCATGAGCCCAGTCCCCCCCCAGTACAGATGCTCCTGCCTGGGAGGTGGGCAGGGTGGGGACCCGGGGATCCACCCCTCTCTCCTCCAAAGCAGATCTCAACCGTGCTCCACCCCCAACAAGGCCTGGCACCGCGCCCGGAGACGGCATGGCCGGAAGGTTCCAGGTGCTCGCTGGGCCAGACTGTGCTTCCAGCCCCAGCTCTGCTGAGCAGTCAGCAGCTTCCGGGCCTCCCTGACCCTAGATTCCTCTTCCACGAAGCGGAAGAAGTGAGGATTCGGGGGGCCACGCAGGCAGAGCGCAGTAAGGGCCAGGCGGGTGTGCCCGCCCGAGAGGCCGTTCCCACAGTGACCGTGGGGAGCAGGGCTGCTTTGGAGGCAAAGCCAAGCCTGGAGCCCAGGCCGCAAGAGGCTGGCAAGACTGCGGCTCCCACCCGGCCCGCCCCCTCCCCGCAGCACCGAGGGTGGGTCTCCAAGCCCAGCAGCTGTCCCAGGCGCCCATCCAGCTGGGTGCAGAGTGCCCCGCTGGGTGCCCAGCCCTCCCCACTGCGCCCCTGCCAGCCCGTGTACCCTGTGGTGCCCAGGAGGCCGAGGGTCAGGGTCTCACGGGAGGGGCGCTGCTCAGTACAAAGGGAGCGCCCATCAGTTATGCTCCAAGCTGGGCGCCCGAAAGAGCGCCAGGCGGAGTGGGGGCTGGTGGCCACAGGGAGCAGGGCGGAAGGCGAGGGGCTAGAGAAAGACTGGCCCTAGTGGGGGTCCCGGCTGCTTCCTGAGGGCGAGACCAGGGACAGGCCACACTGCAGAGTCACATCCTCGTGCTGCTGCCCATCAGGCCACAACCCAGTCCCAGCAACATCCCCAAAGGCAGCTGGAGGCCAGGACGTCCCTCCCACCCCGACCCCGCACAGTCCAGCATCTCCCCACAGCCATCTGCGGCCATCATGAAAGACCCCGAGAAGAGGCGGAGCGTGGCAGCTGCGCCCCTGCATCCCAGCCTGGACCCCAGTCTGCGATGGTGTGGGGTGGGGTCACCTCTGTGCAGCCCACAGAGGGGCTCGGGATCTAAAACCACGAGGAGGCCTGACTGAGGATGGAGCCTGGATGGTACAGGGCACAGGGCAGGGACCCCCTACCCCCAGCACCTGGAGGTGACAGCAGTCCTCACTCCGTGGCCCGGGCAGCAGCCCCCGCCCCCGGCCGCCCAGAGCCCAGGAAGCACAGAGCCTTCCGGCTCGCAGAGGGCATGCGATGAGCGGTCAGAGCCACCAGAGCCTTCTCGACAAAGGTCAGCACCCCTGGGTACCAGCGCCCGGCTCAGAACTGTGCGACCCAGCACCTCCCCAGGACCCCTGCCTTCAGCCACGCTTTGGGGGGGACACACTTGTGCATGCACAGGGAACGGCAAGGGCGCAGGGGTCCCCTCTGCAAACGGGGGCCTCAATTCCCCACGATTTCCTGGTTTCCCTCCTGTTGTTTACTGGGCATCCAGAGCCTTGAAGAGCGCGTCGCAGGATGTACACCCCGTCTCCCCCTGGAAGAGGCCCCCAGCTGCTCACCAGAAGCAAGTTCAAAGCACCGGAAACTGTCCAGAGTGCTTCATCTCAATGACGGCCGTGGCTCTATGCCCTGTTCCGGCAGGAGCTGCGAGCTACACGGTCAGCAAAGAAATTCTGGACAAAGCAGAAAACCACCGGGGATACGCACACCTTCCCCTCACGCCACAAGCCAGGAGGAATGTCTGCGGGGTTCTCTGGGGGACTTTTCGGGCATTCGCCTGCAGCACCCCCACCAGCACCTGCTTTAAGCCCATCTACACCCGCAGCGCCCCCCGGCTGGATCCTCAGCGTGTCAGGCTCCCGTCTGCAGGGGCGTTTACTCAATCGGTCCCCTCGGGTAGGACGCGAGAGCCTCCGGCGGGGCAGGGGTGCAGCTCAGGGGCCCCTGGGACGTGCTGCTTCCCTGCCAGCCCAGGGACCCCGGCCCATCCCTGCCCGCAGAGGGCGCGATCGGACAGGGAGCGCTCGGAGATGGCAGGGTGCAGAGGCATTCCATGAGACAGGGTTACCTCCTCCCCCCACCCCCGCCCGGCCCGCCCACGCGGACCGCCAGAGCCTCGGTGCCTGCAGGGGACACCATGCCACTCACCGTGCTGACAGCGGGGACCGTGGAAGCCGCGGGGACAGTGGCACAGCTGGGCCGAGTCAGGCACGCACTGGCCGCCGTTAAAGCAGAGGCCGGGGCTGCACTGGGCTGTGGAGGGAGGGAGAAAACGCGTGAGGAGGGGCAGGAGCTTGGGGGCACCCCCAGCCCACAGCCAGGACACAAGATCCCCGGAGACGCCTCCCCCCTGTAAGTCTCCCCACGAGGTGAGGCCTCAAGGCCTGGACAGTACCTGGACCCTCAAGGGACAGGAAAGCACCGCCCCCGGAAAGGGGGCCCCAGGAGGGTGGGTCACACACGGCCCACCAGGGCTGGAGCCCCACCGCCACCCCAGGGTCTGGGTTCAGTGAAGCCCCCCTGGAAGGGGCAAAAACCCCACTCCCTTCAATGGGACATGAAGGAGCTCCAGGGCATTTTCTGGGGGAGGTCGGGGGACGAGGGTGGAGAGTAGAGGGTACAGGGGAACAGCCCACAGCTAAAGTGGGCTGAAAGCTTGGCCAAGGCCCCCTCCCCACAAGACCGCAACGGTGGAAATGATCAGACTGGTCCCACCCTCAAGGAAGGACAGTACCAGCCCAGGTCCCCTGAGAGGGGAGGGAGGGAGGGTCAGGGCTGCGAGCGGCTGGCCTCCCCACCTTCTCCAGAGGAGACTCCCTGCTCCCAGACCCTCTCCCCACACCCCACCCCCAGCGGGGCCCAACGAGGCACCCTGAACCCACTGCCTGCGGTGCCCTAGGGCTACTGAGCCCCCTCCGGCTCCAGGCCACAGTGTGGAGGAGGCCACAGCCGGCCCAGGAGGCAGGGGCCCTGGATGGGAAGGGCAGGTGCAGTCCCAGCCCCATCACAGCAGGGACCCCGACCCACGCCGGACCGGGTACCCCTGGGGGGGCTTCAGCACCAATTTTCTCGGCCCTGCAGCCATGACCCCTACACCTACACAGGGCGGGCAAGGCCAGGGCAGGTGGGCTCTGCCCCCATCCCCGTGACCCCAACAGCCGGGCCCTGAGTCCAAGGGCTTCAGGGGTGCTTGCTGGGTGAGTGGACACTCTGGACAGTGGCCTGGACGCCCGCCAGGCACCCCAGAGCCCGGAGTAACCCAAGGGTTCAGCAAGCTTCTGTATCGCTGGCAGCATTCCCGCCAGGAGCAGGGAGAAAAGCTGGATGGTGGAAGAGCCCAAGGGGAGGGATGCCGGCCAGGCACACGGGTCCAAGCAGCCCCTTAGACGAGGCACCGCCCCGATGAGGAAACCAGGGCTCAGAGACACACAGCACATGGCCCAGGGTCACACAGCCACTGAGGAGGGACCAGGCCCAGGGCTTTCTGACTTAGAGTCAGGAGGACCCTGCCGGGGGAGACATGAGGGGTCTTTGCAGGGAGCTTCTTCCTCCTCTTCTGTCCCATAACCAGGCTGCTGTCCCAGCCTTGGAAGGATCCCTCCTCTCAGGCCACCCTGCCGGGGTCCCAGCTGGCACTCACTCACACCTGAAAAACTCCCTGAGGATGTTTCTGAAATGCAGTGGGAGTGGGGGGCTGGGGGACAAAGTGGGTGCTGCAGGGGAGCCAAGAGGAAACGCACAGTGACCCTGGAACCCGCACAGGTAATTCCGGGCCGGGGCCAACCTGGGCTGTGCACCAGTGTCCCCAGTGCTGAGGGCCTGAAACCTGTTGACTTGTGCAGTTTTGTGGAGGAAGAGAAGCCAGCTGTTTCCTTTTCACGTCGTAAAGAGGTCTGCACCATCCTAAAGACCTTCAGCCCCAAACCACTGCAACGGCCCATGCCTCCGGGGGGAATCAGACGCCCAGGCTGGCGCCCACCCCAGGACTCTGCCCCCCAGCAGCCTCTGCAGGCCCCACCAGGTCCACGCCCAGCCTGGGAGTCCCCGCGGACAGCACCCTGCCTGCGTCCACCTCCGCGGTCAGTTCAGAGCTCAGGGGAAGGTACCAACCCACTGCCTGATCCCATGCCCCTTCCCCAACTTGGTACATGGTGTCACATGCACAGAGAGGCTCAGGCCAGAAACCCGGGAGCCGTCCTCACACTCGGCCCACGTCCAATCCAAAGCCAGCCCATCGCTTCTACCTCCCACGCCCCTCGAGCTCACCCTTCTCTCCGCTTCAAGGCTGGACAAAACCGCCACCAGCATCCCCGCGCACGCTGCACTCACCCGCGTCCTTTCTCTACGCTGCAGCCACTGGGATCCTTCACAACAGGAAGCAGATCATGGGCGCCTGGTTGAGAGCCCTTCCCTTCTGTGGCTTTCCATCGAGCTGGCACAGAGCCCCCCAGCCACCCGTCACACCCGAGCGGCTGTCCACCTGGACAAGTCGTCACTTCCTCAGGGAGCCATTCCAAGCCCCCAGCCGAATCAGCGCTCACAGAGCCCTGTGGTTTCCCACCGCAGCACCTCTGAGTGTAGCGAGCCCTTAACAGGGGCGACAGCTGAGCTCCCGCCCCAGGCCTGGGCTCCCTAGGGGCAGGCAGCTACCGCACCTCCAACACCATCACGTTCCTTGGAGCCACCGACACGCCCACACTTAGAAGGGGCTCCACAGACTTTGTTGAATGAATGAGTAAAGAGATAATTAAATGTCAGGCCAAGTGGGACGTGAGACAGTCACTCGTCAGGAAGCCTTTGGGGCGAAAGGCAGGCACTCAGGACGCAAGAGGGATGCCCAGGGCAGCACATCCTTAGATGGAAAAAAGAAAAGGTTTCACACCAAAGATGCACAAAGCTATGCCCCAAACCACGAACGGGCACTCCCTGCGGTCCCAAGGCTCGTGGGACACGGGAAAGATGGGGTTACCGTGGCGGGAAGCCTGAGACCAGTGGCACGGGGTGGCACTGGGCACACACGCCTCATGGCAGGACGGGCAGCCAGGGCATAGGGACGACGCCTCACTGCAGAGCACCCGTGGGTCCAGCCCTGTGTGACCCCTCCCCCAGGCAAGCCAGCCACCCCTCCCGCTGTCACTCAAGTCACCTGAGGGACAAGCGCCCCCCAAAAGACCCCACCGCAGCTGAGGAAGGGCCACAGGCGACAGGCACGGGACAGCCAAAACCTGGAAATGCAGCTCAGGGGCAGCAGACCGTGGCTTCCTGTGAGGACGTTTGTTTTCCTCGAAGAGCAACAGGAGGGGCCGTATGTGAGAAAAGAGTTGGCAGGTAGGAAAACAGACCCAGCGGGACGCATGGAAATGCAAAACATGAAAACTCCACGTACAGATGTTAAATGAAGGTTAGATGCTTTGAAAACGGTTTACAGATTGCTAAGTAACAGACGTGTTTTATACTTAACATCAGCTACATTTTTAATGAATTTTATGAGAGCCTACTGTATGCCAGGGGGACAGCAGGGGGCTGGTTTGGGGACCCACCCTCGTGGCCCTTGGCTGGGACTGAACCCACAGGACCCTCAGGGGCCCTGGAAGGAACTGTCAGAACCCACGAGTGTGAGAAATCCAAGAAGAGGTAGAGGTAAGCCCGGGGGTGGGGCACGGTGCCCACAAGGTGTATGGCTGCCAGGCGGCCACGTCCTCCGAGGCTATGGGATGCTCTCGCCCTCCCCAGACCCCGCTGGTTCCCGCCGCCCAGAAGCCTTCGCAGGGCAAGGCAGCTCAGGCTCTGCAGATCCGTGTTCAAGTCCCAGCCCTCATACTTATCAGTGGTTGGAAATTTGGGCTAAACTCCCCTATACACGTCAAACGCAATACTCTCACGGACCCTTCACGCGCTCAGAGTGTTGCCTCCACACTGTCTCCTGGAGCTGAAGACACCCACAGCCCCCCAGCAGCCCACGTCCAGGGACCACGATCTCCTCACGCTATAGACCAGGAGCCAAGGTGCGGGCACGTTGGCCAGGCCTTCGCCTTGGGGTGAAGCTAGGCGCACGTGCCCACATTCCTAGAACCAGAGGCTGGGAGGGTCCTTAGGGGTGTCTAGTCCCGAGGGTGCTCCTGGCCGGGCCTGGGTGCGGGACGGCAGATATAGGCAGCACAGCCCCCAGAGCGAGGACACCATGTCCAGGCATCGCCAGTGGCATCCTGATGCCAGCCACTTCCCCTCACGGCGAAAGGCAGGAGACACCTGTGCCTGGCCGGACCCTGATCAAGCCCACCGGCCGTGGCGGCTGCAGCCGCGCTGTCCCAGGACGGGCTGGCCATGGAAATAGGACTCGACTGCTCTCCAAGGGCTCAGCAAGTTCAGCCCCTGGACCACTTCCCTGGACCTGGGCTCCTTCTCTCCACCCGCCAAGGGGCTAGTGGAAAGCTGAGTGAACCACAGGCGGGAGAGGGTGACCCAGGCGGACACCTTTGTCCAGCCTGCCAGGCCACACACCCACCCACAGGCTGCGAACACACACCAAGGTCACCGAATGTGTTTCTGGGAGCCAGCCTGCAAGCGAGTGCCCCTCTGCGTCCCCAGGCACCTCCGCCCAAGCCGCCCAGAGACCCCCGCAGGGCGGGCTGACTCAGCTCAAGGTCACGGGGACACAGGGGCGGTTCCCTCCGTATCGCCCAGGCTGCAGGGCAGCGTTTCCTAAGCCTCGTCCAAGTCGCTGATAAGAGCTGCCGGTGCACGGGCGGGCGTGGGTGCCCAGCTCAAGCTGACAGTGGCTAAGGAAGGGAGGCCACTTCCCTGGGAGCCCAGGGGACAGAGCAGGGCCTGAGCCCTCCCGTCCCCTCCCTCTCACCCTGCTCCTGCCAGCCTTCCACCCAGCGCTGGCCGAGGGCTAGGGACCCGGATCACACGCCCCACTCCAACCACCCCTGCGGGGACCCCTGCAGCAGGGAGGGAGCCACCTCAGCTCCATGCTGGACACTCAGACTCCCAGTGCTTGAGGAAAGGCCAACCCCTCCAGGCCGGCTGCCCGGTGCCCTGTGCCTACACCAGCACCCACCACACGGGGGGGCCCAGGAGACAGGCGGGCAGACCCGGCTCCCAGAGCCCCTGCATCGTGGCAAGTCCGGGCACAGGCGAGCCACACTGGCTTTGGGAGACCATGTCCGGTCAACAGGAGAAGTGGGAGGCTGAGGGGCCACGGACTCTGAGGACTGCGGAAGCCCGCTGCCCCCTCCAGGCCCATCCTGGGCTGCAAAAGCCCTGGAGAGCAGACCTGGACAGGGCAGCATCCTTCCTTGCCCCCATCACGTCCACTTCCCGAAGGCAGTCGGCGGGGGGTGGGCGCTGTGCACCCAGAACCTTCCAGAAGGGCTGGACCAGGCCCCTGCTCCGCCTGGCGCTCGGATCATTCTGGGCTCCGGGTGACGGGGGCACCTCCACGCCTCATTGCCTGTGCTCCCCACCGCGTCGTGGCCCCAGTGAGAGCACGTGCGTGGGCGTCTGCGCACCCATGGGAGTGGGAGCTCGTGCACACGTGTGAGCGATCGTGCTCACGTGAGTGTACACGTAGGTGTGCACTCATGAGCATGTGTGTACACGCGTGTGAGTGAACGCACGTGAGTAGGTCACATACCTGTGAGTAAATCCAGCCACACGTGTGTGCACGCATGTGTATGTGAGGCTGTGTGTGGCGAGCCCCTCTGGGTGTGAGTGGGTGCGTAATCGTGTGCTGGGCACAGGGCCGGGCCAGTCTGGATGTGACTCACGATTTGGAGAGGCCAGGGGTGTGCAGGACACAGCAGGACAGCACGCCCTCCCCCGGCAACCTGGGGGACATTCACGTCCACGCCGAGGACAGGAGAGCCAGGATGCCAGCTCTGCAAATTCCCACGCTGGGCGCAGGGCTGCCGTGTGGCATCCAGAACGGAAAAGGAAAAGTGAAGGGCAGAGGCCAGCAAGCCGAGGGCGGCCCTCCCCGGGGGCCCACGGCCACCTTCCTGCAGCTCCTTCCCCGCAGGCCCCGACCGGCCAGGCCCAGCGCCGCAGGACCGCACAGGAGGTGGGAGGGAAGGGAGGCCTGCCTGGCGGTCCGACAGTGGGACGCAGGGGCGCCGAGCCCAGGCCTCACCCCGGGGCCCTGACTATAGGCACTGGCACCCAGAGCCAGGGCTGCATCCAGTGGTCTGGGCTCCCTGCGTGGGGACCACGGCTTCAGCCCTTCCCTGTTCCTGTGGCCTGGAACCTTCCCTTCCCTCTGTGGTGGGGCTCTTCCTTGGGCACGAGCAAGGCCCACCACTCACATCACACAGGCCACCAATGCCCTGGACAGAGAGGCCTCCCAGACCCCACCTAAACCAGCACCACCTCGGTCAGCCCCTTCCCACCTCACTTTTCTCTGTAGCTTCCCCACTCACCGGCATGTAATCTGTCCCTCCCTCCCTCCCTCCGTTCCTTTCTCCCCCTCTGTTCCATGAGAACAGGGCAGGTACTAGCCTCTGCTCAGGCCCCTCCCATGCCCAAGCGCAGCGCCCGGCGCCCCGTCAGCCCTCCACAGACGCTGGTCGAGTGGACCACCTACACACTCCCCAGTACGTGCTTTAGGGACACCGTTTTATTGTTTTGCCTTTTTGCTTCTTTTGCTTTCTTCCTTTTTTAAGAAAAAATGAGTTTGGAAAACACTACACAGTCTGTCAGAAGCCTGCAGCGGGGCTTCCCTGGTGGCGCAGTGGTTGAGAATCTGCCTGCCAATGCAGGGGACACAGGTTCGAGCCCTGGTCCGGGAGGATCCCACATGCCGCGGAGCAACTAGGCCCGTGAGGCACAACTACTGAGCCTGCGCGTCTGGAGCCTGTGCTCCGCAACAAGAGAGGCCACGACAGCGAGAGGCCCGCGCACCGCGATGAAGAGTGGCCCCCGCTCGCCACAACTAGAGAAAGCCCTCGCACAGAAACGAAGACCCAACACAGCCAAAAATTAATTAATTAATTAATAAACTCCTACCCCCAACATCTTCTTTAAAAATATATATATACCCTCATTATCCAATCCCACTAACCAGATAAAGAAACCCCTCTCCATTTGCTTAAAACACTGTTAACTCCAAAAAAAAGAAAAAGAAAAAAAAAGAAGCCTGCAGCGCACACGGGTATATCAAAGCCTCTGAGAAGTCCTGCAAACACAGTACCTGCTTAACATGCTTTACACAGAGCTCCCCTTTCCCAGGGCTCTCTTCACACCCACGGAGCCGGTGCAGCCCCTGGCCCCTCCTCGGGCACTGCCTCTCCGACCTGTGGCCTCCTCCGATGGACTGAGCCCAGCCCACATGGAGAGGGTTCAAGCTGGAGCTACAGACAGTCTTCCCAGCACCCATTCCATCTCGGGCTCCGCATGCTGGGTGTCTGGGGGGTTGAGCCGCTCCAGGCCAGGTACCTCATCTGTGCATTTGGGTCCCTGCTTCGATAAGGGGGAGCCCGGACCCAGGGTGACCATGGCTGAAACACTGGGAGCGTCCAGGCAAAATCTGCCCCGACTGGGACAGAGGTGGAATTCAGAGAGCCACTGGGCAGGAGGGCACCCCGACAGCAGGAGGCCCCCGGGCACACGTGCTCTGGGCCCACAGGTCCTGGGGGGGGCCCTGGTCACCAGGCACCCCGCCCAGCTGGCACGTCTTCTTTCCGGTCACCTCCCGGTCACACATGCTGCTAAGTGGGTTTCGGAGGAATCCCAACACCATTAGAAGCTTCCTGCACAAACACCACGGGGCCCTGACGCTGTCCCGCACGCAGCCCAGTTTCCAGGTCACATCCCAGGGAGGACATTTCACTGTGGCTGGTGGAGAGGGGTGGGGCCAGCAGGGGTCAGCGTCCCAGGGCCCTGCCCCCACCTGCCTACCTCTCCGGGTCCCCTGGCTGCAGAGAGCCTGGACCGGGGGACAAGGGAAGGGGCTAGTCAGGCTGGCGAGGGGGAAGGTGGGGAAATGAGGAAAGGGGCAAACAGACAGAGAGAAAGAGGGAGGGCGGGAGCCCTGTGCCTCATCGCCATCCCCTCTGCTCGCCCTCAGGGGCTCGGAGGACCCTGACCCCCTCCGCCGGCCTGACGCTTGTTTGCATGCAGCCAGGAGGGGACCAAAGGCAGCCACCCTGGACTCACACCTGACACCCCCGAGGCAGGGCCTCCCAGGGACTGGGGGCTCCGGCACCTATTGGGACCCCAAGACCAGTGCCTGATGTGACCCTGCACCTGAGCCCAGTGCCCCCTGTGAGAGCCCCCAGTGCGAAATGCACAAAGGGCTTGGAGCCAGGCTTCCGGAAGTCTCCAGCTCCACCCAGCTGGGAACTAGCCCTGAGGGGCTACAGGCAGAGTGACCCCAAGGGCTCAGCCACGATGTGGGGCGGCTGAGGAAGGGCCCCTGGCCGCCCACCTCTCCTTCCTCCTTCCCCTGCCTCCACTTCCTTTTCCTGGGCTCCAGCCGGCTCTCCTCACACCCCAGCGCCCATCTGGCTGGCCTGGTCTGCCCATCCTCACGCATGAGTGTCATTTCAGTGTCCTCCAGCAGCAGCCGGCCTCCTGGCAGACCTGAGCTCCCCATGGGCAGGTACTGACCCACCGGGTCCCGCTGAATCCCCAGCGCTCGGGGGCAGCGGAGCAAAGACCAAACGAATGAATGAGTGAAAAAATGAACGAATGAACCAATGAGCCGGGGCTGAGGGCAGGATCCTGGGCTCTTGCCCTGCCCCGTGTGAACCGCCACCTACCCTCACACGCTGGCCACCCAGACACTTGGGGGACAAGTGAGTGCCCCGAGAGGCCAGATCACAGGGCTTCCTAGATTGTTAAAAAAAAAAACAGATAAAAGCCAGATACGTAAATAAGTAAATCCTGCCCTAAAAATGAGTTTTTAAAAACAACCAACCAAGAAAGCCAGGGCCTCAAGTTCAGGACACACGTGGGGACCCTGTCCCGCGTCTCCTGGACCCCCAGGGCCTGACTCAGCAGCCGAGATCCCCCCATTTCCCCACCGCCCCAGCCCTGCCCCCAGCCAGCCGCAAGGCCCAGGCTGCCCTGGGAGGGTCCCGGCCGAGAGCCCTCCCCATGGCTGAGAAACCCCAAAGGTCAGTCCTGGGCTGGTTCAGGACCCACTCGCCGAGCGGCGTGGCTGCATCCCCCCTCCTGCCGGCCGGCCAGTCCAGGGCAGAGCCAACTCGACCATTGTGGCCAGGGGCACAGGCAGAACCACAGGACAGGCCCACCAGGCTAGGGGTGAGACTGTCGTGACCCCTGGCACTACGGACCTGACCCAATGCTTGCCTCCGTTCCTGAAAAGCCAGCCCTTGGACCGTCTCCGCAGTGGGCCTCCTGGGGTCCGGACGGCCCTTGGCCCTCCCGCTACCCTCACCCAACCTGGGATGGTCACTCCAAGACACAGGTGACCCCAAGGGTCACCAAACCCCAGTTCAGGGGTGCGCAGCAGACGATAATTGTGGGAAAACTGCCAGACGAACCTGGACCTGCACCTGCCCCTCCCCCTGCCCAGGAAGCCAAGCCCAGAGGGTCCCCACCCCAGGCCAGACATGCGCAGGTGCACCCACGCCCCTCCCTGGGCGCGAGAGGCCACACTCTCCCTCACAAACCCGGGGGGACGCAGGCCTAGACCCCACCTCCTCTCCTCCACAGGTCATCGCTGTAGAGATGAGAGCCACAGAGAGAAAGGCCGCTGTCAGAGCTGGACACTCGCACCCGGGGGCCGCTGGCCGGCGTCCACCCGGTCCCCCGCCTCCCTTCCTGGGGAGAATTACTCATTTCCTCTCCTGGACAAACATGGCCACAGCTTTTACTTTCCCCCCTTTCCCGCTGGAGCTCACAAAGGGCATCTGTGGCCTCCGTCTATGGGCCCCCGGGGACCGGAGAACAGGCGGGGACGTGACCCCTGAAGTCCGGTTCCCACCCCAGGCACAGAACGGCCCACCCGTGGTTAACCCGCTCCGTGGGGAACCATGACCCGCCACTCCTCACAGTGCAGCCCGGTCTCACCCTGTCCAGATGCCACGGCGCCGGTTCAGGGGAGGCCCGACCCCTGGGTGGGCAGACCTCTCCAGAGGAGGGACACTGCCTCTTCGCACCCAGTCAGCCTCCCCTGCTGGCCCACCTGTGCCCACACCCGCAGGCCGGGAGCCCTTCCCAAACACCCTACAGCTGGACTCCAAGCCATGCCCATTCCTTTTACGAAGCAGAGGCTTCACAGCCAGCTGCTAAGATCAGAACCCGATTCCAGCCCCTCTCGGTCCCCGTCCCCGAGTCTGCAGCAGAGGCTGCCCACGGTCATGTGCGGATCCTCAGGGGCTACCCCCCCCCCCCCCCCCCCCCGCCGCATCTGTCAGGACCTCCCTCTTTGAAGGAAGCAGCAGACGAGGAGGCTGAGGCCCAGGACGCTGGTGAGGGGGAAGGACGGACCCGCAGCACGGGGCGTGGGCAGGCAGGACGTGTGCAGGGGGGGCAGGCGGGGCAGGCGGGGCGTGGGGAGGCGGGGCAGGCGGGGCGTGGGCAGGCAGGGCATGGGCAGGCGGGGCGAGTGCAGGCGGGGCAGGAGGGGCAGGCGGGACAGGCGGGGCGTGGGGAGGCGGGGCGTGGACTGGCGGGGCAGGCGGGGCGTGGGGAGGCGGGGCAGGCGGGGCGTGGGCAGGTGGGACAGGAGGGGCGTGGGGAGGCGGGGCGTGGACTGGCGGGGCAGGCGGGGCGTGGAGAGGCGGGGCAGGCGGGGCGTGGGGAGGCGGGGCAGGCGGGGCGTGGGCAGGTGGGACAGGAGGGGCGTGGGGAGGCGGGGCAGGCGGGGCAGGCGGGGCGTGGGCAGGCGGGGCAGGCGGGACAGGCGGGGCGTGGGCAGGCGGGACAGGAGGGGCGTGGGCAGGCGGGGCGTGGGCAGGAGGGGCAGGCGGGACAGGCGGGGCTGGGGAGGCGGGGCAGGCGGGACAGGGGCTCACGCTCCATAACGCCAACGCCACACCCGAGCTCAGGGGCGTCTGAGCCCACTGGCGCCAACCCACGGCCCCGGAGCTATCCTCGGACCCCTCCCCGGTGCCGGGCACTTGGGCACCAGCAGACGGCCCCCCACCCTCCAGCTCGGCGCCCCCGCCAGCCTCTCCTGGCTCCGGCCAGCGTCGGGGCTGGAGGACTCACTGGGCCTTCTCCTTCGTTATGTCACTCAAGCAGCCTCTGGCGAGCAGAGTGGCCGAGAGAGAGGCCCTGAGGTCTCCCACACCGCCCAGGAGCCACATCCCGTTAGACTGGACGGGAGGCTGCGGCATCTGCGGCAGGAGGGGGGCGGGGCGGGGCTGCCGGGCACTCACAGGAGAGGCAGCCCTGGTCTCCGGGCTGCTGGTTCCACCCCGGGCAGCACCGCAACACGGTCTGGGCCTCCGTGGCGTACACCTGCCTGTAGCCCGTGTAGTAGACAGTTCTAGGAGAGAAGGGAAAAGGGGGGCGTTACCGTCGAGGGACCGGGCTCGAGGCACTTCTGCCCGATGCGTTCGGCTCTCACCGCCCCCAGTCCCCCAGACCGATTCTCCCACTGTCCCCATTTCACAGCCGAGCAGGTTAAGGCACGGAGGTGGGCGGAAGGTCTGCATCCCGCGGCCGCACCAGGTGAACGAGGGGCCACTGGGGGCAGCGGGGGGGGGGGGGTGGACAGCCGTCCTGGAACCAGCAACAGGGCGACACGCCGCCCCTTCCCTCTCCACCCCCAGGGTGGTCCCGGCTCTGAGCCGGCCTCAGAACAGGCATCGTGCCCCACACGTGGCTCTCATCGCCAAGCCAGTCTGCGAGGGTCTGGGGGTCAGACTCAGTGTCCAACCTGGGAGCGAGAGTGGCTCCTGGAATGAGCCCCGTGGGCCAAGGTGCCCAGTGCTGGGCGGGCCGCACCCCAGGCTCTCGGCCCACCCATGCACCAAGGAGGCAGGTGGCGGGCCTGTCCTGGGGCGTCCCCGAGGAGGGATCCCTTCCCCCACCAAGGGCTGCCCGAGGGAGACAGGCTGATGGGGGTGAAGCAACGGTGGGCAGCAGCAGGAGGACCCGAGTGTGTGAGCACACAGCCCTGAGGTCAGAAGGGAGCAGGCAGGAGGGCTTCCTGGAGGAGGGTGGCCCAGGTCCAAGGCTGGTTCCTGCTCTGATGGGAGAGGTACGGCCTCACAAAGGCTGAGCAGAGGGAGGCAGAGCCCAACCAGGAGCTGGAAGCAGGCAGCTGATCCAGCCAGCCTGGGGCCTGGCATGGGGAGTGGCCGCAGGAAGGTGGTGCCTACGCACCAGAGAGAGACCGGCCTCACCACCCAGAGGGGTAAGGGCCTTCTGTCTATCCCCTCCCCAAATCCAGACTGCCCCTGTAAGCCCAGCCATTCAGGGCCACCTCTGCCAGTGCAGCCCCGGCCTCCGCCCTGCTTCTCCTGGCATTGCCCAGCCCCGGACTCGCCTGCAACCATGAACCTGGAGCAGAAGCCAGGGTGGGGGGTAGGGGGTGCCCCGCTCCTACTCAGCCCCCCACCCACCTCCCTCCAGCTGCACCCAAACGCCAGGGCTCCTGGGTCCCTTCTGGAAACCTCTGCTTCTGCTTCTTCGGAGAGTGGGTTAAGCAACGCAAGGATCTGCCTGACACCCCTGCCAACCTCCCGGGGAAGCCACCCTGGCTGCCCCTCCTGACACCCCAGCCCAGACAACCTCCACCTCCATCTGGTGATGGTCAGGAAGATGGACGGCTAACTGTCCCGCCTGCCCCGACCCCAAGCGGAGTCCCCCAAATCCACGCCCACCCGGAACCTGTGAAGGTGGCCTTATTTGGAAATAGGGTCTTGCAGATGTCCTCAAGTTAAGACGAGGCCAGCGTACCGGCTTAGGGTGGGCCCTAGTCCAATGGCCGGTGTCCTCATAAGTAGAGGGAACTGTGGACACAGACAGAGGGAGAAGGCCAGGCGACCACAGAGGCAGAGACTGGGGTGATGCCGCCACCAGCCCAGGAGTGCCAAGGATGGCCAGTCATCACAGGAGCGGGGAGAGGCCTGGAACAGACCCTCCGACCAAGCCTCCAGAAGGGACCACCCTTGCCCACACCTTGACCTCAGACTTCTAACCTCCAGACTGTGAGAGAGTAAATCCCTGTTGTTTTTAGCCCTCAGTTTGTCATAATTTGTTACAGCAGCAACAGGAAACTCATACAGGACCCAGGGCTCAGCACAGGCCCTGGGGTCCACGGCTGTGAGGTCCCTGTGTTTACAGTGACAAGCCTGGTCAAGGGGATGTTGGGGGGAGAGGGAGGGAGGGAGAGAGAGGGACAGAAAGCGGAGGAACGGGAGGAGGGGAGGGGACAACCTAGGGCCCACCCTCCAGGCACAGCACCCCTGCGCCCACTGCCATCTGTAGGACTGGCGACCTGGGGCTTGGCCAACGGCAGTTGGGTCGAGGGCCCTGGAGGCCCCAGGAGCAGCGGAGGTCATGGACACCTGGAGACATGGGCACCCCTGCCCCCAGCTTGCTCTTCCCGGCCCTCAGGAGTGGTGTGAAGCCCGTGGCCGCCGGGGGACCTGGACCCCACCAAACCACCAGGGCGCTTCCTGGAAGTGTGAACGTGCGCACGTCACTGCGTACAGGCAGCTCGGGGGACTGTGCACACCACCACTCTGGCAGGACATGAAACCAGTTGCCTGGAGAGAGACCGACCACAGTGGTGGACAATGTCTGGCAGGGCGGATGGTGTCTGGGCCCTTCCGTCGTAAATATTTCCCCTTTCCCTGGGCTACGTGCTGTTCCTCTCCGTCACCGGGAAGACGGGCCAGCTGGGCCCATCTGCTGCCCTCCCCAGCATCCCCTAAAGTTAGTGACCCTTGGAGACAGCGGGTCAGCCTGCAGCCCCCACTGGGCCTGAGAGCCAGCCCTTGCCCCCTGCAGCTCATGTGGGACACCTCCCATGGGAGAGTCACAGGGGCTCCGGCCACGGCCAGGAGCTGGCTCCTGCAGGGCCAGGTGGACAGGGGGGCGTGGCTACCAGGCTGGTGTCCACTCCACCTTATGCAGCCTCCGCAAAGCCCAGGCCCCAGCACAGCGGGATCAGGGGGGAGGGGCCTGGTGGGAGCCCACATGTGGGCTCCGTGCTCCGAGCATCCTCTCCCTCCCCACCCCGCTTCCTTCCTGCCCCCCCAGGGGGCGCATGGCCCAAGCTCCCCCACCCTGGGGCAGCCTGTACTGGCGGGTTTGTTGGGGAGACGCCCGCTATGGGGAGGGGGGCAGCAAGCCCCCTGACGTCCTCATCCAGTCTGTCAGGTATCACCTCGCCTGCTCTGGGCCAGGAGAGAGCCCCGTGTCACCCCACATGGCCCTGCCAGGGCCACGCAGCAGGCCCACCAGCCCAGAAATTGGAAGTGGGAGTCACTGCAGCTGCCACGTAGCAGCCACATGTGTGGCCTGGCCCGTGGCTGGTTACATAACCCTCCCCCAGCTGCAATCCAGGCCTGATGCGCCCGCTCCGCAGTCGGGGAACAGAGGCTCAGACAGAGTCTGACCCTAGAGCGAGGTTTGGCCCACTTGAGCCCTTGTTTGCTGGCCGCCCCCTGGGAGCTCCAGAGAGGAGGGGCCTCCTGTCTGTCCAGGGGAGGGAGGGTAACCCTGAGCTGGTACAAGTTGGGGTGCAGTCAAATCGTGGGGTACAGAGCGTGCTACCTCTAAATGCAGCTCCTCAGACGGCAGGGCCCTCAGACGTTGCACCCACACTGGCTGGGTGTGGGGGAGAGCAGGGGCCGGCCTCCCGCCCTTGCTGCTGAGATGCAGCCTGGCCCCTCCCCCATCCACACCGGCTACGGGCATGGGCCCAGGGGAGGTGCCGGCAGAAGCAGGAGGGTGGCTCGGCACCAGCGTGTTTCCCAGAGCACGTGGGATGCTGGGGCCTCTGCGGACACGCTCCTGATAGGCGAGGAGAAGTGACACGGACCAAGGAGGGCTGGACGCTGGTCTGGCCGCGGAGAGGGAGGGCTGGGGCTCAGGGCAGGCTTCACGGGGAGGCCGGAGCCTCTGTAGGTTACTGAAGGACGGAGAGGAGCGGGCCAGCGACGGAGCCCACAGCCTCGACGGCCACTGGAGGGCCACAGCTGCACAAGGCATTTTGGAAACCTTGCACAGCTGGAACGGCGGGCTTGGCCACAGGCATCGTGGGGGCACACGACACGCTGACAAGGCCGGGACCCCCACAAACACTGGCCACTGACGCCAGGAAACGCTGCAGGACGCTGACCGCCATGAGCACCGGGGCGGGGAGGCAACCTCGCTCACCTGGAGCGAGAACAGCCCAGCAGAGGAAGGTGGAGCCCGGCTCCAGCCCGCAGCCAGGCGCACGGGACGGTGGCCACCACGGAGCCAGGGGCCCGCACTGCTCCCGCGGAACTGCGGCGGCCCTGCTGGGTTTCGGGAGGGAGGGTCCCTGACACCCGAACTGGGCAGCGCAAGGACAGGACCCCAGAGGCCCTCCCGAGCCTTCCCAGGAAACTGCGACCCAGAACACACACCCCTGCCCCAGGCTGCACACGGCCTCCCCAGCGCCTGGACTCCCCGCCAGGAAGCTGAGGCACCAGCCACCTTGGAAACACTGTGCCCCGCCCTGCCCAGGCCAGCCTGGAGAAACGGTCTGACAGCCAGTGACAGGGGCCTCCGCAGCACGGCCACCCACTCCACTCTCCAGCCCAGGGACCACAGGGCTTCTGGTTGCTTCCAAAAGAGCGTCCTTTCACAAGTTGGGGGGCGGGGCGCAGGAGGGGGATGGCAGCTGACATGACCTGATACCCGTTTAGCAAATCCACCTACATCCACGCGAGTGTGGAAGCTGGGAAGGACAGACTGGAAGATGCACGTCTCTGGGAAACGATGGTGGTAATTTCTCCTTCTTGTCGGGCGTGGCCCAGCCTCGGCCCTCCTGACCCTGGGGCAGGACCTTCGTGGTGGAAGGGCCATCCTTGCCTCCACCTGCCCCATCCTTCCAGCCCACCTCTCACAACCCAAACTCTCCAGACACCGCCAAGGTCGCCAGCAGGGAGACGAACCGCCACCAGCTGGGAACCACGCTGAGACGTAACTGCCCCGTCTCTCCGTTCTGCACGTGTACGAATCATACAGCAAACGTTTAAAACTAAGGCCGCCCCCCACCCCCGCTCCCGGGGGGGAGGCCCAGCAGGTTCACGTCCCGAAGACCTGGCCGAGAGGCTGGACAGCACACTCCCGTCAGAGGACTCAGTCCTCCTCCCCAACGACGGAATCCCCTCGTCACCCCACCCCACCCAGCTCTGCAACCAGGCAGACGCCAGAACCCGAGTCTATAGAAAGAAGAGAGATAGGCAAAGACACTCCTCCGTTGGACTGTGAAATAAAGTCTCGAGCAATAAAGGCTTCACACGGGCTTGGGGTCAGAGAGCAGCTGCAGCCTCCAGCCAGGACCTCGGCAGGCTGGGCGCCCCGCTTCTCACCCTCTTGCGTGGTCAGTACCTCTCCCTGCAGGGTCGCCTCCTGTCCCGTAGAGTCTCCCCCTTCCCCTCCGAGGCCCCCTCCCCACGGGGTCCTCCCCCACCCACCAGGGCCCCAGGTGGCCGCCGAGCAGGCGCTTACAGTCTGGGAAGAGCCCCCACGGCGGCCACACCCCAAAGGTGGTGGCAGAGGCCTTGACCTCAGGTGTGGGGCTTCAGTGACGGGGCGGGGGCTGTGCCTGTGCCCTGAGACCCGGACGGCCCGGCCACCCCTTTGCCTGAGTGGTCCATGCTGCTCTGCGTGTGAGCAGCCCCCACCCCCCAGGGGACCCGGGGAGCCCTGCACGCACCTGCGTTTGTGGCCGACACACCAGTCCCGCCGCCCGCAGCCCGGCCTCCACACGGGCACCATGCGGCTGAAGGCCTGCACGCAGGGCTGGCGACGGCCCACCAGGGTCAGCTCACGCTCCGCACACACGTTGGGCCTGGGATACAGACAGACGGTCAGCACTCTTGTCACCAACACCAACCCCCCTGCGTGCTCACCCTCGGGTACCCAGCCGTCCAGACCCGAGGCCGGGCCCCGTGGCAGGGCACCCAGCCCGGTGCCCACCCCAGGCCTGCACAGGACTGGCCTTGAGGGAGCAGATGCTCAGGGGGAAAAGGAGGGGCTCACAGGGCCACGTCTGACCCTCCCCCTCACATGGGCCACGCCGCCCGGAGCATCCATCCAACCCCCTCAAGACCCCAAAGCGTAGAGGCCACTGCCCCGCAAACAGGGGACGTGGAGGTCCTGGGAACAGTGGCGACTTGACCCTGAGTCCGTCTGACTCTGACCCTGGCGTTCTCCAGCCCCGACTCTCCCTGCTTCCGAGACGCCCCAAGCTGGGGCACAAGCATGAGACACACAAGCCAGGGGCCCTCCCTGAGCCTCGGGTGCCCCCTGGCAGGTGAGGGCTCGCGGCACTGGCCTCGCAGGGTGTCGTGAGGGCTCACCGAGCCGGCACAGAGAAGGCTCCCGTCGGCCAGGGCAGGTGGCCTCGTAGGTGCCTCCAGGAGAGACAGGCCCAGGAGGAACTCCATTTGCAAACCGAGATCAGGCCCCAGTGAACTGCTGCAGGTGCAGCGTCATGTCTGCTCCCAACTCTCACCACCCCCTCTGCCCAGCACGCAGACATCAAGTCTCCGCTCTCTTCCCGCGGGGGCAGGGAGGAGAGGATGAAGGGAAGGGACAGCTTAGGCCCGATGGCCTCTGAGCCTCCAGGCTGCAGGGCCTGGCCTGGACCCTGAAGTAGCCCCCCGAGCCGTGGGTGGCCTGTGAGGGTGGAGGCGACACGTTCCGAGGACAGTTACAAACACAGGCTCTGGAGCCAACAACCCAGGCCTGGGGCCCGCTATGCGGCCTGAGGAAGGTTACTGACCCTCTGCACCTCGGCCTCAGCACCTGTGAAGGGGGCAGCAGGTGCCTCGAGGGCTCCTGACACAAGAGCACACGTGTCTGGAATCTGGCACGTCCCTGTGTCTCTGGGTCACGAGGCCCCACATCCCCTGGGATGTCACCACCATTCCCGTACATACGCCGACCCAGCTCAGCACGCAGCGTGCCTTGTCAGGGCCTTGGGGAGGGCACGCCATGGCTCACAGGGGTCCATCATCTCAGGGGGGCTGCGGGGGGAGCAGGTCTGGCCACTCGGTCAGCAGGAGAACCGCCCCGCACGGAGCTCGGGAAGTTGGCGCCTGGCAGAAAACCCCAGAGTAGGGGCTGGTGCTCTCCTCTGAAGGGCCCCCTCCTTCCTGGACCCCTCAGACCTCAGCCACGAGGGCCGCCGCTAACCAGCGAGATGACCACAGCGAGGCCACACAGCAGCCTTTCCGGTACGCGTGCTCTGGTCACTCTCCCATCCGCTGCCCGCCCTGTCCCCGCCCCCCCAAGGCACCTGCGTGACTCTGGTCCCCCAGGCCTGCAGGGCCACCTGGCTTCCAGGATGCCAGGTTTTCCCTCTGGTCGCACCTCGCTCTCCACATCCCTGAAAACGGTTAAAGGGAGGAGGGGCTAGCGCTGGAATGATTTTCTCCTCTGGGAAGCTTCCGGCACCTCAGAAGCACAAGCGTAGCTGGCTTTTCCATTTGGAAGGAGGGAGGAAGTGGGATGGGGGAGGGAGAGCCGAGGAAGAAACAAAGAGGCCAGTGGGACGAGGGCACAGGAAAGACCCCTGAGGTGGAGCAGAAGTCCCTGCTCGGGCCCCTCTGCTCCTGAAGTCGGACCCAGCTGCCCATCTGCGGGGAGGGAAGGCAATTTCCCAGCTACAAAGTGAACACAGCTTGGGCGGAGGGGGTACCCATCCCAGCTGTCGGGCCATCTACTCCCCGGGGCAGAGCAGGTCTCCTGGAGGCTGGTGGCCTTCGCCTGGAGCTGGAGGTGAGGGTGGGCACGAGATGCGTCCCTCCAGGGTGGGCAGTTCCTGGGCCCACAAGGCACCAGGGTGAGGGTGGGGAACACCGGGGCAGGGGAGCGGGGCAGCTGGCCTTGTGCCGCTGGGGAAGCCTGGCTGCACACACCCCCTGGGCCAGGAAAGGGGCTGCGCCGCTGAGCAGCGTCTCCGTCACGTCTGTTTTTACAGGCTCCGGGGTCCTAGGGATGCCGTGACCCAGGCAGATCACTCTTGGACACCCGGATCTCCCCACCAGACAAGTGGACAATTGATCACAGCGCCAAGCACGTGCCCAGCAGCAAACGCAGGGCCTGGCGTGAGGCAGCTGGCCATAGATGTACTCCTTCCCTGCCCTTTCCCTCCGTCCATCAGCCTCAGCCCCAGGAGAGATGGGGAAGCAGGACCCAGATACTGGGAGTTGCCCACAGGCCACTCAAAGTACAGTTCAGCTTTCAAACTCCCTGACCGGTGAGCAGGGGCCTTTGAATGGCCAGAGGAAGCCTCAGCCTCAGCGAATGGGGGCCGTTCCACCCCTCAGGGCCAGTGGGTCCAAGAGTTACTTGCAAGCAGGAACTTGAGCTTGGAGGGCCTGTCCCGCTCTGGATGGGAGGGGCCCATGTAACGAACTGATTGCAAAGCACTGGCCATTTTCCTAGCACAGCTGCCCAGAGGACTCCAACCCAGGGGGAAGCACTGCTGTGAGCTGATGTCTCCTCCGAGCTCTGCAGACTCACTCAGGTTGGTCAGAGCTCCCTGTGCCCAGGCGCTGCTCCCACAGCCCTGCGTCGACCAGCCCCACACACAGTCAGCAGTCAGCCCAGGACCCAGGGAGAAAGGCCAGCACCCTTCCACGGCCGCAGAGATTCATTTCAGAGACGCACGTAAATAAATAAATAAGTAAGCGTTGGCTGGCTTGGAATCTGGACACGTGGGCCAGCAGGAGCCAAAGGACCAGCCACGTCACTCCTGCGTCCCAGCTGTCGGCACCCCAGAGCCCCTGGGGCTGCCAGGCAGGGGGAGCCCCCATAGAGCACCCTCCTCCTTTGCCTCCCCACAGGCCCACCATGGAGGTTTTAAGCCGGCCAGAGAGGGTGGGGCTGCCCGCGAAGGGAAGGGCGGCACAGGCGACGGGACCTTCGAGGAAAAGGACTTTCGGGGACCCTCACTGCTCTCCAGGCCCCCTCCCCTGTCCCTCTGGGGTGCGGGGAGCAAAGAGGCAACTCTGGCACCTCCAGGAGTCCGCTGGCGCCCGCCTCCTTTCTGCACAGAACAAGCTGCAGAATGGGCCCGTTCACAAGGTTTCTCGGGGGTCTAGCAGCTAGAGCTAGCAGCCCCCCACTTGTTCAGCCAGCCAGCAGTGCCCACTGCGGCCCCACCACAGGTCCTGGCAGGTGCTTACAGACAGGAATGGGAAGGTATGCTCGCAGGCGGCACGGAACTCAACACAAGGAGGGCATCAGAGAGTGGAGGGACGACGCCCCAGGATGAGAAATAGGGGCACAGGCCCCCAGAGGGCAGGTGGGAGGCGCCCCAGGAGGAGGGACAGGAGCCTTGAAGGATCTGAAGAGTGGGGTGGGGGGGGGAGAAGGGGGAGGGGGAGGGAGGAGGGGAGGGGGAGAGGAGGAGGGGAGGGGAGGGGGAGGGGGAGGGGAGGAGTGGGGGGGAGGTGGGGAGGAGGGGGAGGGGGAGGAGGCTTTGGAGAAAGCAAGCAACAGGAAGGCTGACCTCTCCTGCAATCCTCCAGCGGCTGGTGGAAAGCCCTCCCCAGGCTGGCTAGTGGCCTCCCAGAGCCCTGGATGAGTGGGCAGACCCCAGGGAACAGGCTCAGTACCGGGGGCCCGGAAGGGCGATCAGTGGTCCCCACAAGCGCACTGGGGCAGAAGCCCCTCTTAGAGCAGAGCCCTCCATCCCCAACGTCCTCACCGGCTGAGCAGCTGTCCACCCTGACCAGCACCCTGGGATTCCCGGGAGCCTGGGCCTCTGGACATCCCCAGCCAACCGTGTGAAGAGCAGTCAGGCTGCGCGGCCAAATGCCCCGTGATAATCCCTTCTGAGGCCACAGCTTCCCTTGGACAAACTAAACTCACTGGGATCACAGCAAAGAGCAATGCTGGGCAGAAGTCACATGGAGAGGCAGGACTCGGGGCCCCAGACCACGCTCCTCTGAAAAGGCCACGAGGAACTCTTCCTTCTTGGAGTAAAGCAAGACCCAGGGTCCAGGGGGCGTGGACTTGTCCCTTCTGCAGCTCTGCCTGGAAGCCCGTCCTTTCCTCCTGTATGGCCAGGTGCACGGGGCCCTTGGGACAAGCCCTGCACAGGAAGCCCCAACCTCAGCCTGGGCCCCTCGCTGCCCCTCTGCAGCCCCTCAGCTGCCTTTCCAAGCTCTGCGGGCCCCCGGCCCAGCACCCTGAGGGAGCGCGGGGATGGGGGCTGCCAGCAAGCTCTCCCCCACCCCTCCTCCTCCGGACCGGCTCACTTTGCACCAGTTTTCCTTTGAGGCCAACACAAGGATCGATTTGCTGTTTGAAACAGACCGCTAAACAGCCCACTGGGGAATCATCTTTCAAAATTAAATTCATCTTGGCTGGCTCCCTGACCCTCTCTTCCTGCCCGTTCTGGTACTGAATGCCTTCTGTCTCCCAGGCCCAAAGCCCACGTGTTTAACACATAAACCAAGCCCAAGCAGCCCCCTGTCGGGCACAGCCCCCAGGCCCCAGGAGACAGGCTTTGGAAGGAAGTGGGCACAGGCGGCTTCCTCTTGGCCTTCTCCAAGCTCCCTGGCCGGACCCTGCCCAGGTTCCCTCACCTCGGCAGGATGCAGGTTCCTCCCAGCCTGCAAACCCATGATGCAGAGTTAAGACAGAGGAGGGGGCTTCCCTGGTGGCGCAGTGGTTGAGAATCCGCCTGCCAGTGCAGGGGACACGGGTTTGATCCCTGGTCTGGGAAGATACCACATATGCCACAGAGCAACTAAGCCCATGTGCCACAACTACTGAGCCTGTGCTCTAGAGCCTGTGAGCCACAACTACTGAGCCTGCATGCTGCAACTACTGAAGCCTCCGCGGCTAGAGCCCGTGCTCCGCAACAAGAGAAGCCACCGCGATGAGAAGCCCGAGCACCGCAACGAAGAGTAGCCCCTGCTCGCCGCAACTAGAGAAAGCCCGTGCGCAGCAACGAAGGCCCAACGCAGCCAAAAATAAATTAATAAAATTAAATTAAATTTAAAAAGACAGACGAGGAAGGGGAAGGCGAGAGGCCGGGTGGTCCTGCCACGGAAGCGCCCCCAGACCCAGCCCCTTGTCTCTTAACCTCCCCCTCCCCCGTTAAGGCAATGAGCCCCGTGTTCTCAGGGCCCCGGGGAACAAGCCGCCCAGGGCTCCGGGGCTCCGGACGTCCCGCCAGCCCTCCCGCTCCCGTCCCCGCTCCTCACATGCCGGGCTGCAGGCGGAACAGGGCGCTGGCGCCCGCTGACACGGCGAGGAACAGCAGCACCAGGGCCAGGGCCACCGCGCGCCCCGCCGCCCCCGCCTCCGGAAGGAAAGGCATCGTGCCCGCCGCGCCGCGCCGCTCCCTCCTCCGGTCCCCGGCTCACAGGCGGCCCAGGCAGGCGCTCGGAGCCGCCGTCTCCACGTGCGCCATGGCCCGGGGGGCGCACGGGGCGCAGCCACAGGTGCCGCTCCGGGTCCCGCCGAGCGTGAGGTCGCCTCAGGTGGCGAGGGTCCGGCTTCCTGCCCGCGCTCGAGGGCAGCTCAGAGTGCTGTGCGCCTGGGTGAGCCCCGGCAGACACCCGCCCCGGCGCGGAAAGCCCAGTGTGCGCCGAGCCCCGCGCGGGAGAGGCCGGCCCGCCTTCACCACGCCCCCTGCCCCGACCCCGGCCCCGACTCCGCCCACCCCGACCTCGCCCCGCCCCCGGCTCGCCCCCAGGCCCGGACCCCGGCCCACAGCCCGTCCCCGCGCAGATGCTCCACTCCCGGCCCTGCCCGCCCCGGCTCCCAGCCCCGCCCACAGCCCCGCCCACACCCCCGCTTGGGTCCTCAGCCCCGGCGCCCCACCCACCCACCCACGGCTGCCCGTTCGCGCTCCCGGCTCCTCTCCGGCTCACAGTCCCAGGTCCCGTGCGACACGAGTGACCAAGGGGCGGGGCACCAGAGATCCCGCCCCTCACCCCCTGCTAAGGCAGTCCTTCGTGACACCGGACCCCACACCCCCGTCATCCTACGGGGGGGGGCGGGGGTCTCTGTCAGGCCAGCCCTGCTGCCACCCTGCTGTACAAATGGGGAAACTGAGGTCCGGGTGGGAGCAGCGCCCCTAGTCGCCCCTTGTAAACTGCACATCCGGGAATTGAACAAGGCGGGCTGGCTCTGCAGACCTTGACTCAATCTGTCAATCTAAGAAAACCGCTGGATCACGCGCGGAGGGCAGACGGAGGTCCGCAAGTCCGACGGCCCCTCGGCGGTGTCCCAGTCAACACATCCAGATGTTTGGTTTTTCACGTTCTGGAGACTGGACGCCCAGGGTCAAGACGCTGACTGGCCTGCAGACGCTGCCTCCCGGTGTGTGCTCGCCTGGCGGGCGTGGGAGATGGGACAGAGACCGCAGCACTGGTGTCTCTTACTCTTCTCCTAAGGCACCAGACCTATAGGATCAGGGTCCCACCCTTATGACCTCATGTAACCTTAGCCACCTCCTTAAAGGCCCATCTCCAAATACAGTCACACTGAGGGTACGGGCGTCAACGTATGAATTTCGTGGGGGACACAATTCTGTCCACAGCAGGGTGAATTCACCATCTTCTGAAACCCCAAACACAGGTTGACTCCCCTGCTCAGTGATGCCCCGACACGATCCGGTGTGCCAACCTCTCAATCTCACCCCTCAGCCCCACACTGGGCTCCCCAGAGCAGGGCTGGCCCATGCTCCTCCTGGTCTCCCAAGGGCCTGCCCTAAGAGAGCTCAAGAGTGCCCGTGTGAGTGCGGGGCCCTGCCCTGGGGTGCAAGTCCCCGCCAACCCCGAGAGCTTCCCAGAGGTCCACCCGCTGCCCATCTTTAAAGACCCGACCCGTTCCCCTCCAGAGCTGCGCTTGGCACGAAACGGGTGTTGGGTACACGTGCACTGGATGAGTGAGTGAGCAGCTTAAAATGTTCACCAGCTTCCTCGGGGACTCCCGCCCGGTCCCCCGACCTGGGCCGAGGGGGCCCCATTCTTTAGGAACATTCTCCTGCTTCTTGGAGAGAAAAAGGAAAGGATTCAGATGGGTCCTGTGGGTTAAAATGGAGGCTGCTCGCAGGGGGGAATCAAGGTTTGGTGGGGCCTGAAACGTAAAACGGGGACCCTCTTGCAAAAGAGTTATGTAAAAAGAAGTTATTTTGCTAACTTGACAAAAATGCATGACCTGTGCGCCCATTCCATTCCCCCTCCTTGGCCCTAACTTGGAAGGGCCCCTGAAGCATGAATGTTTTTGGCACCACCATAATCCACCTCTACCCGCCCGGCACCAAGTTCAGCTGTCAGGCGAATGGTCCTAAGGCAGGTGCCAGGTGGACAGGCAGGTGGGAAGAGGGTGGGCACTTCCTGCGGGACGTCCCTATTCCTAGGACACCTACCACACCCCACACACTCGGGAGGGCTCAGGCTCAGGTGTAGATGCGTGAACCCACAGCACAGAGGTCACCTCCCCAAACAAAGCCCCACCCGCGCAGACTTTCTGGCACCCTTGATGCTCCCCCGGCACCCTCGCCCATCTCCTCCCCACAGCCTGAACCCTGAGGGCATGGGAACGGTCAAGCAGCCGACTGTTTAAATTCCAGTGTGTGTTGCTGCCCAGGCCACCAACATGCCATGAGGGGGTGCTTAGATTTTATATTTGAAACAAGTAATCAAACAGTACACATGTGTTTAATACACTTTTTAAATAAATTTATCTATTTTATTTATTTATTAGTTTTGGCTGCGTTGGGTCTTCGTTGCTGCGCGCGAGCTTTTCTCTGGTTGTGGCGAGCAGGGGCTACTCTTCGCTGTGGTGCGCTGGCTTCTCATTACAGCAGCTTCTCTTGTTGCGGAGCGTGGGCTCTAGGTGCGCGGGCTTCAGTAGTTGTGGCACATGGGCTCAGTAGTTGTGGCTTGTGGGCTCAGTAGCTCCGCGGCATGTGGGATCTTCCTGGACCAGAGCTCGAACCCGTGTCCCCTGCACTGGCAGGCGGATTCCTAACCACTGCGCCACAGGGAAGCCCATTTAATACATTTCATAAGTGGATTTAACTCAGACAACTTTTCTAGTAACGCAACTAAGCAGAAGGCAGTAAACATCCCCTGAGAATTCTCTCTCTTTGTCCATTTTCATCATAAAGTGACAGTTTGCGGACACTGCAAACATTTTCCTGGTCTGTAGTTTCAGCCTTAAGGTGGTTAACGATGCTTCTTCCAGACAATCTAAGTTCCTAGTTTTGTGTCCTCAAACCTATAGGTGGTCACACTGCTGTTTCCCCTGTTGCCTAGAAATGCTGTAGGCACTTAGCTGGGAAAGATCATGAATACGTTTTTCTTTCTTTACGACGTCTGGGCATGCAAATGTCATTTCATATGGAATTTACCTGGCTGTGTGCTGGAAAGGGAGACTCTGCCTGGTGGGTCGTCCAGTTGTCCCAGGGCCGTTAGCTGGCCAGCCTGCTTCCTCCGATGCAACACAGCATCTTCAGCCCGACGAGCTGCAGGTAAAACGAGTTTTTGTGGATTTTCCACTCCGACCCCAGTGGCTCTACCATCTGCCCCGCACCACCGGGATGAGACACTCCCACGATGCTCGCTGGGGATGGGCTGCAGCACCTCCCCATCAGTCCTTTATTTACCTGCTAATTTCTCTGGGAATTCTCACCCATCATTCTTCCCAATGGTCTCTGGAGCCCCTTTATCCAGCACTTTCAAAGTTGTGCTGGACTTTTTAGTGGAATTGCATTAAATGTATTCATTAATTCCAGGAGAACTGGCATCTCCACAGTGATCCAACTCTGAGAAGGGCAAGAAGCATGGCGGGGGGGCAGGGGAGATTTACTCTGACGGTGGAGGACAGGCACGCAGCCCGCCCGTGGGGCACCGCCACGTGTAGGATGGGGATTGAAGCCCACGGATTCCCACAACGAACCCACGGGGCCTCCGTGTGCGAAGGCTTCAGATCCCCTTTGAGCTGGAGCTCAGGAAGGATGCTTCTTAGCCCAAATTCCCATCCCCAAGGCCTTTAGCCAAACTGTAGCAAAACCTCCCGACTCTACCCTGGGATTCGCTGGCCTGACTTACAAGATACAGACACGGCTTTGTCTTCCCAATCTGGAGCGTTTGCGGGGACACTCAGGCCTGGAAGAGAGCCCTGAAGGTGAGCCTTTTATGAAAAGCATGGTTAAAAGACACTGCTTGGGGACTTCCCTGGTGGTGCCACGGTGAAGACTCCGCGCTCCCAATGCAGGGGGCCTAGGTTTGATCCCTGGTCAGGGAACTAGATCCCACATGCACGCCACAACTAAGAGTTCATATGCCTCAACTAAGGAGCCCGTGAGCCACAACTAAGGAGCCCCTGCTGCAACTAAAAAGCCCACCTGCCACAACAAAGACCCAGCACAACCAAATAAATAAATATTAAAAAAAAAAAGACACTGCTTGTTAATGGTTTTGTCTCACTCTCTGCTGGAAATGATAAAAAATAGCCTTTGGACCAAGGAAAATTAACGTGGGGAAGAGGAAGATGCATGCCACCAGCTTGGCTGTTCCCTTGAGCAGAAAACCGCTCCCTCCCGCTTTCCCAGAGCTGTGGCCCCTCCCATCCGCGGTCCTGCCCAGTTCCAGGGGATTGGAAAACAGGGTCCCGGCCCAACACAGCCTCTGACGCTCCCTGAGCTAATGGTGTTCCAAGTCCAAGAGAAGAATCCAGCGTCCCATCTGAATTTTTATAGACACTTCTTGACAAGAGAGCAAGCAAATTAATTAGCACCAGAGGCATTTCCGGGTCCCAGAGGAGAGGGCCTCATGCAGGCAGTGTCCACAGGGGTCTCTGCGTCCATGATAGTGGGGGGGGGCACCACCGCTTCCCACAAACAGGCCCCACCGGGAGAGGACCGTGAATCCAGCATCATTCCTGGCTGGAGCTGAATGACGGCTAAGCTTGGCATCCAAAACCCTATGCCAAACGCTTCGCCAGCTGGATGGGAAGCTTTCTGGTTCTGGTTCTGGAGTCTGGTTCTACACCTCCTCATTCGTCCCCGAAGAGAAACTGACCTCAAAGAAGCCATCCACGCAAACGTAAATTGGGCCGTGTGACGGGACCGGAATGGGGTGGGTGGATTCGGAGCAGATGCCGGGTCGGGACGCCTCTGCTGACTCGCCACGCAGCCCTGGACGAGGCCCAGTGCCTCTCTGTGCCTCCGTCCCTGTGGTGAACCAGGACCGAGCGTCAGCCCCGAAGCTGGCTCCTGCCCGGCCGCTGGCCGAGGGTCAGCAAGTCGACTACTGCTCAGTGAACAGACCGGCCTGGCCTGCCCCTCCTTCACCCCTCCCTCCCTTTACCTGGGGTGGGGGCGGGGCCGTATCAAGAAGGGTGTTACAGACCCCCCCCCGCCAACCCTGAGAGCAGAAACCCGCCCACTCATTCACCAGTGCCAGGCGTTGGGTACAGCAGTATGTGGGACTGAAGCTATCCCCCAAAACAGTGGTCTTTCTAAGTCCTGGCCCCTGGGACCTGAGAATCTGACCAGATTTGGGAAAAGGGTCTCTGTAGATGTAATTAAGCTAAGGATGCTGGGATGAAATCGTCCTGGACTTAACCCTCAACCCAATGACAGGTGTCCTCATAAGAGAAGGAGAAGGAGATTTGAGACACAGGGGGACACAGGGGAGGCCACGTGGCCACACGGACACAGGATGAGAGGGATGCACCCACAAGCCAAGGGACGCAGGACACAGCCAGCCACCACGAGAAGCTGAGGGAGGAGCACAGAGCAGAGGGGACCCGCCCCACCCCTCCTCTCAGGCTTCTGGCCTCCGGACTGCGAGACCTCAGGTTTCTGCTGTTTTAACCACCCAGACTGTGGTCATTTCTCACAGCAGTTACAGGGCAAGCCAGCGCCGACCCCAGAGGCCCACAGAGGAGGTGGCCGCGCACTAGGGATGCTGGAGCCCCACCCCCCCGCGCCAGCCCAGCCGTCTCAGCAGCACCAGTCCTCCGGGAAGACAGAGGCTTCTCCGGAAGCCGAGTCTGGGAGACGCGGGACTTTGTTGCTGGACACATTTTCCATGGTGCAGTCCGTGCATTTCTCGGGAACAAGGCAATACGTGTCCCCCTTCCCGTCCTCCCTCCGCTGCCACGTCAACCAGGACCAGGACAGATGCCCCAGTCCTGGGCAATGTCCTTTCCAAGATCTCCTGGTCCCTATCCTACCCTGGTGTCCCCCAGTGACCGCCCTGAACCGGGAAGCACATCCGTGCAGCCAGACCTTCTGTCAGGTCCCACCATCACAGCGCGGCTGCAGCTCCCGCCCCGTGGGGACAGAGCACTCGGGGCACCTGGGCCCAGCGAGGTGGGCCGCAGGGTTGGAGCAGAGCAAGACTGTCCACCTGGCCGAGTGCAGGATGCGATGAAAGTTACCATGGAAAAAACTCAGGCTTTAGAAACTGCAGGAGCACCGTGTCCGTCCTGTCTCCCCACATCCAGCTCGTGTGCCTTAAAGCCAGGAGGTTTGGAAGCCCACCCTCTTCCCCTCAAGGCCACAGCCGCCCCCCAGCCCATCTGCTGGGAGGGTGTTTCTTTGTTGAAGGAGACCCGCCAAAGTCAAAGATCAAGGGCAGTCTCTACACTACACCACACGGCAGCTCTTACACGGGCCCCTGGGGCCAGGACGGCCACCAAGCACTGACCAGCCTCAGGCGCAGCCCTGGACCACCAGGGAAGTCCCTGATGTCCTCACCTTAACCCGGTGACACCTGCAAAGACCCCACCTCCAAATAAGACCACGTGTACGCATGTGGAATGATGGTGGCTGGCTCTGCAGCCTGGCTCCCTCCGGGAGGGAGAGGCCTCGCCCAGAAGGCAGCTGTCTCTGAGAGGTGAGTCTGGCCCACAGAATATTCCCCGGGCTCTGCCTTAACCTCCAACCTGGTGCACCCAGAGCTCCGGCAGCTCTGAGGTCCCACCCGTGAGGTTCCCGTGGGCTGTGCCTGGCCCTGAGGCTCCCCGAGCCCCATTTCCATCAGAGGCAGATGGCAGAGAAGGGACCCATGGATTTGGTAAAACGCTAAGCACAACATCTGGAAGTTTAGATAAAATAAGAATCCACACCTCCCAGCTGAGACTTTGAAGCCTTCGGCCCGCCCCACGGGAAGAGAAGATGACCTTCACCTCCTGCTTACAGACGCGGCACCCAGCCCCGGGCTCTGGTTTGAAGGCCCCGTGTGGACGATTCTGCCACCTGCCGCTGGGAGTGGGAACAGCCTTTCGAAAGCCCCAAGAAAGAAGCATCGCAAACTCAGGGGGACCCAGGTCAGGGGAAGCCACAGCCAGACCCAGCAGGAGCCCCCATCCTCCCCCAGGACCAAGGCGCGCCTGCGGACAGCGCCGAGTACCATTTGAGCCCCCTCATTGTTCGCACGTGTATACCCCTCTCCCACGGGGAGAAGTGTGTCCCCTCCCGAGGCACACTCAAGTCCTAACCACCATCATTCCACACGCGTGCACGTGGTCCTATCTGGAGGTGGGGTCTTTGCAGGCGTCACCGGGTTAAGGTGAGGACATCAGGGACTTCCCTGGTGGTCCAGTGCTGAAGACTCCACGCTCCCAATGCAGGAGGCCTAGGTTCGATCCCAGGGAACTAGATTCCACACGCTTGCCGCAACTAAGAGTTCACATGCCACAACTAAGGAGCCGGTGTTGCACAACTAAGCTGCCCGTCTGCCACAACTAAGACCCAGCGCAACCAAATAAATAAATTAATTTTAAAAAATAAAAGATGAGGACAGCAGGGCGGGCCTGAGTCCAACATGAAGAGGAGAGAGAATCACAGGGAGGAGACAGCCACGTGGAGACAGAGGCGGGGACTGGGGTGACGTGCCCACAAGCTCAGGAATGCCCAGGAATGCCGGCAACCGCCAGAGGCTGGAAGAGGCAGGAGAGTTTCCCCTACAGGTTTCAGGGGGAGTGCGGCCCTGCAGACACCTCGACCTTGGACTTCTGGCCTCCAGACTGTGAGAGGACAAATTTCTGCTGTTGAAGCCTCCCAGTCTGTGGCACTTTGGGACGCAGCCCCAGGAAACGAGCACAGCACCCAGCGCTGTGTGCCAGCGAGCAGATGCTCAGTTCTCTGCCTAGTTATCTCTTGAGTTTGTGGACCTGCAGTTTCCCTGCCCCGCTCCCTCCACACCCGCTAAAAGTTCAGGCACGCGGGCAGCATCCCTTCCCAGGTGCCAAGACCATCCGGACTCGCTGTGAACAGGCTGATCTGGTGTTTTGAAACCCTGAACGAATGCAGCCCTGACGTGTTTGATGTTGTTCTTCTGACAAGATATAAAACCGTGCTGAAAACCCTGCTTCTCCCAAGCTGCTGCTCAGAGCTATCTGAGAGGCTGGCTTCTGGGCTGCAGTCCTCAGCTTGGCTCAGATAAAACTCTTTTCTATTCCTATATTAGATTTAAAAAAAATTTTTACTGGAGTATAGTTGATTTACAATTTTGTGCTAGTTTCAGGGGTACAGCAAAGTGAATCAGTTATACATCTACACATATCCACTCTTTTTTAGATTCTTTTCCCATATCGGTCATTACAGAGTATTGAGTAGAGTTCCCTGTGCTGTCCAGTAGGTTTTATTAGTTATCTATTTAATATATCGTAGTGTGTATTTGTCAGTCCCGGTCTCCCCATTTGTCCCCCTCCCAGGCTTTCCCCCCTGGTAACTATAAGTTTGTTTTCTAATACACCCATGACTCTACTTCTGTTTTGTGAGTAAGTTCATCTGTGCCATTCTTTTTAGATTCCACATATAAGCGGTATCATATGATACTTGTCTTTCTGTGTCGATCCCTATATTAGATTGTTTACTGATTATTTTCGTCAACACTCTAATTGCCTCGAGGGCCAACGGCAGTCATGTCCTCTTGATGACCTTCTCCCGGTCACCAGTCCCCGTTGGATCCACTGCCGCCAGACCAGGAACTGGACTCGAGGTCCACCCCGCTGACCCCGCTGGGAGACACTCCTGCACGTCCTGTTGGGCATGCCAGGAGCAGGCACCAGACCCTGACCGCCTTTCCCGGGGCCGTTGGTCAGAGAGGGACCTGGAGGGGCGAGGACCAAGCTTGTTCACAGGCCCCCGGTTCCCCTCTCGTGATGCGGCCACCGTGGGTGGCATCCTGCAGACACCCGCTGACACCCTGGACGTTGCTTCCCTGTGAACAGCAGTCCTCTGCCTCTGACCTGGGCTCGTGTGTCTTCTGCAGCATCCCTGAAACCGTGGCGGGCTAGACCGTTAGCTCCCAAGTGGGGCGACATCTGTGACCCCTATAAATACTCCCTTGTGGGATCTTGGTCTCCCCTTTCCCCCTTGCCTCTGACCACAGCTACCCGGCAAACCCCCAGTCTGGACCAGTCTAGCTACTGGTTTCTCCCACTTCCACCAGCTGCCAGGTGGAAGGCTCCACTGTGAACGTGCCTGAGGTCTCCCTGCAGCCCAGCGGTCCCCACACCGGCTCTCATCAGCTTCTTTGCTCATCGCTGCTACTCTGAACCAAGCGTCCTCACCCAAATTCCCAGCTCCGTCTTCCCAACCCCCCTGAAGAGAGCGGATGTCCCAGAACCTCTCAGTACCCCTCCGCCCCCACTGCATCCGCATCCCACACCGACCTGTCCATAACCGTCCTCAGCTCTCTCCATCTGTCCCTGAGCAGATGGTGTCCTCCTGCCCTAAGCGAGCCCCGACCCCTGGGCTCCAGGTTCCAGCCCCTCAGCTTCTGCCAGGAGCCAGGTCCATTCATGGGCCCTCGTCCCGTTTCTCACTCCCATCCTTGACTCCACGGACACCCACGGGGCACCTGGAGCCAGGGCTGCACAGGGCACGAGGTAGTCCTCTTGGCACATGTGAGCTGGTCCCAGGCTTGTGACAGCCTGGGAGCCAGGTTTCATCATCCCCGTCCTCCAGATGAGGAAAGAGAAGCAGGAAGGTTAAGTACCGGATTCAGGGCCCTCGGGGGCTGGCCATCCCGCCAAAATGACCAGGCCTCTTCCATCCCCACACCGCTGCCACCTGCCAGCATCACTGCTGTCCCCTTTGTACCCTCCCCACTCCCAGCCTTCAGCCTCAACCCCTGTGGCCCCCTTGTGCCAGTGGCCCCTTGTGCCAGTGGCCCCCTTCTCATCTCCGCTGAGATGACCCTGATCAAGGTCGCTGTGAAGTTGTGCCGTCACTGCGTCTGAGCATGAGTGAGCACCACGTGGGCTCCCGGCGAATCCGGTGGAGGACGGCTCTCCTCTGTCTGCCCCCAGGAGCCACTGGCACAAGGGCGAGAGTGGGCGCTGGGGCACAGGCTCTGGAATCCAGGGCCCCTGCTCTCTGTAGCTGTGTGACCTTCGCAAAGTGACAAGCTCTCTAGGACTGTTTTCTCTTCGGTTGAAGGGGGTAATACGGCGCCTCATGCACGAGCACAGGCAGTATTTGCAATATACCTGGCCCTCAGCAGAGCCTCAGTGAACAGCATGACCACAGTTAGCAACCGACACTGCGGTGGCACGGGCTATGCAGGGCGCTGTGCACAACCCAGGTCTTAACTCACTGACTCCTCCCGACAGCCATGGGGGAGCAGGAACTATTATCATCCCTACTCAGTAAAAAAAGGAAACTGAGGCAGACATAGCATGAGTGTCCAAGTCCAGTGGACAGAAGTAGGGGAGCCAGGATTCAAGCCCCTGCCGTGAGTCCACATGCCCAGCTGCCGTTGCTGAGCCCCTATAATAAGGGGACTCAGGAGAGGGGTCAGTGGGCAGCCCAAGCCCAAATGGCTTAGACTGCCTTTCAGGGGCCCGACTCAGGCCCACCCTGCGGGAACCAGCAGAGCAGACTCAGCCAGGGGCCGTGGCTGCCAGAGAAGGGGGCTCCCTCTCCCCACGGGGCAGGGCCCCAGGCGGGTGTGACCTGGCCCCTGGTCCCCAGGGGGAGGCAGCAGCTGTCCCCACCCCGCCTCAGCAGGCCAGGGGGCTAGAAGCAGGCTGCTGCCTCTTTTTGCACACTCAGCCCTCTTTGAGACCTTAGTCTTTCCAGGAAGCAAAGTACCAAAGCTATTTCGGTATCTGTGGTACTTTCGTCCCTCCTGTTTCTGTGGCTGCTGACGTCCAGGTAGAGGAGCGAGGGGGAGGCTGAGGACCTGCTGTGTGCAGAGCTCAGCACCCTCCCTCGAGGGACGTCCTGGGAAGGAAGGCCAGCCACCCTGCAATTGTTCACAGACCGGGATGGCATCCAAGTCTGCACAAGCCAGGAGGGCTTTGGCTAATCAGCACGGCCGCAGCAGCTGGCGGCCTCGGGCACCTGGGCAGAACTCTCCAGACCTGTTTCTGCAACTGCAGCATGTATACAAGAGAGCATTTACAGCCCTGGGCTCTCGTGAAATTCAAAGAATTAAGAAAGGGGTTATAAACTCCAAAGCGCAGTCATACGCTGGCTTCTCGAAATTGCCTAACAGGGCACAGAAACACACACAGACACACACACAGACATACACACACACACAGAGCAGGTTGCCCGGCACGCGTGGAGCCGACGATTATAGGAAACAGCAAAGAACTAGCAGTGAGGGTAGTTAATGGCAGTGTCTCCTGGGGACAGGGCTCTAAACTGAGTATTGGAGGATGGATACAGTAGGGGTGAGTCGAGAAGCCTTTCTGGTGGGGGGAGTAATCTGGGGTGTGACTAGAGGCAGTGGAAGGCCAAAGTGACCAACTGGGTGAAGATAACAGGTGCTGATATTTGTAAATTGTCATGGATACAGCCCTTGTGTCTCCAAGACAACGGGTCAAGGTGGATGAAGATGAGGTTGCCCTGGAGTCTGTGGGTGCCAAGACCAGGGAGCTGAGGTCCCTGGCAGGGCCTGCAGCTGCCCAGGGTGCCGCCAGCTGCAGGCAAGATCACTCAGAGCAAGAAAAGATCCAATTCTAGTGCCGGGAGAAGAAGAGCAGAGGCAGCAACAAGGAATCCTGGTTCGGCCCTTGATGGAGTGACGAGGCCCCGTGCCTCGGTGTCCCCTTCCGTGGAGCAGGGTCGGGAGCTCTGGTCCCTAGGCGCGGGGAGCACGTCTGCATTTAGCACAGCCCTGGGCCCATGTCCCCGTCGCTCCATCCATGAACCCGCGGTCAGAAAGGCGGGGGTGCTCAGGAAAGAGCTCTGCTCCGCGGGCCGCCGCTCCTCCAGTCCCCGAAGCCCGCGCTGCCCCTGCTGTGCAATGTTGACACTCTGGGGGGAGTGCTAGTCCGGGTGGTGGTCACACCGGGCAGGAGGTGCGTCCAGGGAAGTGGTCTCCCCCAGCAGGGGTCCGCATCCAGGGGGCGATCACCCTGGGCGGAAAGAGTCCCAGTCCAGGGGGCGGTCACTCTGGGTAGGAGCCGGGGTCCCATCCCGGAGGTCCGCTGCACTTCAGCCGAAGCTGAATATAGGGGCGTGGACGTCGTGCCTCAGGTCTGGGATCCAGAACGTCCCCAGCAGCCCGCCGCACCCTGCGGGGTGGGGGCGGGCGAGCACCCGATTTACTGTGGGAGGAGCGCTCGGCACGTGACTCCCGTCTCCCCCGGGCCTTCCGCGTCGCCTTGGCAACCTGCCTGGGCCCCGCCCTTCCCCGACGCGTAAACAGGAAGTGGGCGTGCGCGCGGCGCGCTCTTCCGGCGCAGCGAAGGGCGGCAGCGATTGTGAACGGCGGCGGGCAGGACCAATCGCGGAAGACAGCCGGGGACAATCCAATAGCGAGGGCCGGAGGGGGAGGGAGGAGGCGGATCCTGAGGCGGGGCTGGCGAGGCGGAGCCAATCGCGGCGGGCCTCAGCGCGGAGCGGGCCCGGAGGCGGGGCCGAGGGCCCGGCTTAGGCGGCGGCGGCGGCGGCGGCGGCCGAGTCGGGCCTGGTCCGGGTTCGCTCGGTGGCGGGCGCGGCGATGCTGCAGCTGCGGGACTCGGTGGACTCGGCGGGCACGAGTCCCACGGCGCTGCTGGCGGCTGGCGAGGAAGTCGGGCCGGGCGGCAGCGTCGGTGGCGGCGGCGGCGGCGGGGGGCGGCTGGGGACGAGCACTCCGCTGCGACAGACGCTGTGGCCGCTCAATGTCCACGACCCCACGCGGCGCGCCCGCGTCAAGGAGTATTTCGTGTTCCGGGTGAGGTTGGGAGCGGGGGCGGGAGAAGGCGTGGGTGGGCGGGGCGGGCGAGCGGGCGTGACCTGTGACTTCCGCCCCCGGCCCGCCCCGCACGCTCCCGGCAGCCTGGCACCATCGAGCAGGCGGTGGAGGAGATCCGCATGGTGGTCCGGCCCGTGGAGGACGGCGACATCCAGGGGGTGTGGCTGCTGACAGAGTAAGGGGGCGCGCGCTGGGGAGGGGCCCGGGCGCCTGTGCGCCCCGGGCGCCGAAGTAACCGCTGCCGCCCGCAGGGTCGATCACTGGAACAACGAAAAGGAGCGGCTGGTGCTCATCACCGACCAGGCGCTGCTCATCTGCAAATACGACTTCATCAGCCTGCAGTGCCAGCAGGTGGTCAGGGTAGCCTTAAACGCGGTGGACACCATCTCCTACGGAGAATTCCAGTTTCCCCCGAAATCGCTCAATAAGTAAGTGTGTTGAACAGAGAGCCCGCCACCAGGGCCTCCCAGTCAGCGCTTCCGAAACCAGCCTCCAGTGAATGTCTTGCTTCAACAGCAACAGAGTGTAGAGACAGGTGACTTGTGCTCCACAGGGTGCGTTAGAAGGAATTCTGGCACAAGAGACAGTTATTAGGCTTGTAGTAAAATGAACTCAGGGTACGTTAAAATAGGCCCGACGTGGGTATTCTTCAGATAAGAGCCAAACTCAGCATTTTACTCCCGCCAAGAAAGGATTACACCTATCACCTCAAGCTCTGTTGTTAATTTTTAAAAGAAAAAGGTAGTGTGTCGCTTTGATTTGCAGATATTACTGAAGATTAAATTTGGAAACGTTTGATGGCCAGTTTTCAAGAGCTGATCTTCATCTGTTAGGGAGGTTTCTGAAACATGAGAAACCTGGCCATCAGTATACTCAGTTGAATTAAACGGTATATTTCAGAGTTTTGATGAAGAGATTTGGGGAGGGAATTCAGGAAGCTAAGATAAGCTCAAAATTTTGGCCAACAATAAGATGCTCAGGGAAAAGGATTTAAACTTGCAAAAATATTACTCGTTTAGTTAGCACAACTAAGACAGTGCTTTCAGTTTGTCACATTTTAAAGTGCGAAAGCTGTCGTTATTAGACACGCCATTCCCGTCAAACCCCACGGGCCCTTCACTGTTGTGAAATGTCATCGGTCTTATCTTTACCGGTGGCACAGCTTTTTAATCTCACACCCACGACTGAGCAGGTGCTCGGGGGCGCCATGGCCTGCTGTGTGAGGTCTGGTCCCTTTCTTCCCACTCGGTAGGCGAGAAGGTTTTGGGATTCGCATCCAGTGGGACAAGCAGAGCCGCCCGTCCTTCATAAGCAGATGGAACCCCTGGTCCACCAATGTGCCGTACACCACGTTCATAGAGCACCCGATGGCTGGCATGGACGAGAAGACGGCCTCTCTGTGCCAAGTAAGAACACACACAGCAACAGCAGCACTGCCCAGTGGGACGGGAACGTTCCAGGCCTGTGCTGCCCAGGACGGTGGCCACACGGGGCTGCTGAGCACTTGAACAGTGGCTAAACAGAGAAAATAAACTCTTTTTTTCCCATAAATTTATTTATTTAGTTTTTCTTTTTTTTGGCTGTATTGCTGTGTGTGGGCTTTCTCTAGTTGCCGTGAGCCGGGGCTACTCTTTTTTTTTAGAAGATGTTGGGGGTAGGAGTTTATTAATTTATTTTTGCTGTTCTGGGTCTTCTTTTCTGTGCGAGGGCTTTCTCTAGTTGTGGCGAGAGGGGGCCACGCTTCATCGCGGTGCGTGGGCCTCTCACTATCGTGGCCTCTCATTGCGGAGCACAGGCGCCAGACGCACAGGCTCAGTAGTTGTGACTCATGGGCCTAGTTGCTCCGCGGCATGTGGGATCCTCCCAGACCAGGGCTCGAACCCATGTCCCCTGCATTAGCAGGCAGATTCTCAACCACTGCGCCCCCAGGGAAGCCCCCGGGGCTACTCTTTACTGTGGTGCATGAGCTGCTCATTGCGGTGGCTTCTCTTGTTGCAGAGCACGGGCTCTAGGCACGCAGGCTTCAGTAGTTGTGGCACGTGGGCTCAGTAGTTGTGGCTTGCAGGCTCTAGAGCACAGGCTCAGTAGTTGTGGTGCATGGGCTTAGTTGCTCCACGGCATGTGGGATCTTCCCGGACCAGGGCGCGAACCTGTGTCCCCTGCACTGGCAGGCGGATTCTTAACCACTGCGCCATTGGGGAAGCCCCAAATAAACTTTTGGTTTTTAAAAGTTTGTTAAGTTACGTCTAAATAGCCCCGTGTAGTTAGCAGCTGCTGGTCAGCGTAGCTCTACGATGGGGTCCTCTGTGGCTGTGGTCGTCTTGGAGAAGGGCCCAGAAGGGCTTCAGGGTGTGGCAGGTGACCCCCGCCCATGGTAGAGCTGGGCAGTCTGCGTGCTCAGCAGGAGAGGAGGCCTTGGGGTGGTGAGAGCCGGGTCCAGGACTGGCGACAGGCCCCCACTTGCCAGCTGTGCACCTTGGTGCTGTGCACCTTGGCCTGCTCACCGCCTGGTGGGTGGTGGGGAGGAGTAGGTGGGTCACTACGGCAAAGCCACGTCAACCGGCAGAGTGAGGCCCGTGAGGACTGGCTGTAGCCAGTCACAGGTGAGCGCAGAGGTGAGGTGTGACACTTGGAGGGTGACGCGGAGGAGATGAGCCCAAGGGCTGCTGGATGCGTCTGGGCAGGCGTCTCTCCAGGGTGGGGACGGGCTGCCACAGACGCGTGGGGGATCATCTGATCAAGCTCCCTGTCTTCTCTTTACAGCTGGATGGCTTCAAAGCTCTGTTAATCCAAGCTGTCAAAAAAGCCCAGAAGGAGAGTCCTCTGCCGGGCCAGGCTGGCGGCGTGCTGGTCTTGGAGTGCCCCCTCCTCATCGAGACCTATGTGGGGCTGATGTCCTTCATTAACAACGAGGCTAAGCTGGGCTATTCCATGACCAGAGGCAAAATCGGCTTCTAGGCACCGCACGTGCACGCGGGTCTCTTCCCTGGGAGAGCCAGGCCGATGGGATCCTGGGGGCATCAGGCCTCTGGCCAGCCCCACTGCCGCTGGCAGGGTCCGAGCCCCTTACCTGTAGGGGTCTGGGCACGATTAGCATAGTCAGACGGACCATATACTTCAGCTGGATACTGGGCGTCTGGTCACGTGAGCTCCAGACAAAGCAGAATGAATGTCGCTGTCACCGTCCTGGCCGGTATCTGCTTCCTAGAACCTCAGTTTCCGTGCCCCCCACCGCTGGGGTCTCCATCTGGCTTCCCGTGGTCCCTCCCACCCCAGCCCTGGAGCATGTTAATAATAAACGTTGCGTGATTCCAGTGCAATAGCCCTGTCAGCACCGCAGCTACATAGATCGCTACATCCAGGGAGGTACCTGAGACTCAGTGCCTGTGGTGGTTTACAGTTGGCGTCCAAATCTGTATTTGGAGAGTTAATCCACTTTCTTAAAGCTAATTTGAAAGAAGCCAGCAGGCAAGAGCTCATCAAGAGACGGTCTGCCTTGTCAGCTCCCGAACGGACGGACACTGGCTTTTGTGGAAATATGTGTTCGGCCCAAAGTCACACTTTTTCTAAAATTAACCTATATTGTGTTAATACTACTTATGGCATCTTCCCCAGGCCCAAAAAGGTTTACAGGAAATCATTTTAAGACAAGTCATTAGTCTGAGAAAGTCACATTGATAAGTTCTTTGCACACAATTTTGTCAACTCGGTTAAGTTTGTATTGTCATATTCATATTTAAAAAGGGAATTGCTTAGTTTGCTTGTAAAGAATGCACTTCTGAAAAGGAACCACATCAGAGTCTCCTGACGCAGCTCGCCCCAGACACCAGCCCGGGGGAGTCGTCGTTCCCGTCCACGGCTGAGCGGTCTGCCTGGGAGCGCCTGTTGAGGATTTAGCTGCTGGCCCGCCGGTTCCTTCTCCTTATTTCTGACTCTGGCATAGCTGTGGTCAGCATGGCCGTGATTCGGATGCAGGGTCCCGTCCACATCGAAAGGCTGCCTCACAACTCCGCCTGGGTCCTGAGCCTTTGCTTTCAGTCTTGTAGTAAAGACATTTAAAATCTGAGTTGAAACATGAAAACAGTGGGTGTCATTCCTTTCTTAAAGTTATTAAAGTAGGTGCAACCGCCAAGCAAGCGTCCTGTTAAGTGAGAGAATCTTAGAGCATGAGCTGTTCTGTGCGCTGGTCTTGAGCCCTTTGCTGTGTGCGCAGTGAGGGTTCTGTGCCACTCGCTCCCCTCATGGCCACCAGGGAGTGGTGTGCACTGCCCAGCCTCTACCTAGGGTGACAAACCCTCCTTCCCCCACCAGCCTTCTCAGCCCTGGCCGCCTTCCTGAAGCACCCAGATTGTTCCAGGTGGACAGCCAGAGCGGACGGTCCCTGCGGGGAGCCGACCTTGACCCAGCCGCCCCAGGGCCTGCAGCTCCAGCCTCCCTTGGAGGTACAACCCCCCCCCGGGTGCTCAGGGCTCCCCTCCTCTCTGGAACAGGCCCCATGGGACCCACAGGCCGCTCTCCAAAGCGTTCAGTGACAGAATGGAGGCTCCGAGCAGAGCGGGTCTTGTGTGAGGGGGACTGGCCGCTTGGGGCACAGTTTCCCTAAGACAGTGAACCCCAAACTTAAAACTGACCTAGAAAACTTTCCCGTGACCTAAACCTTTGAAGTAAGCAAGAGACATTTTATGAATTAGCAAATATTTATTTTAAGTAACAAAAATTAGTTTTATACCATACGTATTAACAAAAATGGCTTGCTATAGAAAAACAGAAGCAAAACGCTTCCTCCGGGCCACCCCAGTGGGAGACGCAGCACCAAGAAGCTCTGCTCCTTTCCCACGGCCAACACAAGCCAAGGTCTCCCACCTCGAGCCACGTGGGCCTGATCACGCACGGGTCCTACGTGTGGTCACCCCTCTGCCCGAAGGCTGTGCCGACCCCCTGCTCCGTCTCCAGGAAGCACAGGCAGAAGTGGTCCTTGCTGAGGAGGGCCAGGGAGTCCCCGCTCAGGTGCCAGCACACGGAGAGCACCTGGAAGTCACCTGGAGGAAGCCAGGAGGTTAGAGCAGGATAGAGCAGCGTTCCAGGGTGACCCAGCTGGAGCCCCAGAGTTCAGCGGGTGGGAAGGCTCCCCCTGGCCTGGGACGCTAAACGCCGCGGGCCCCAGTCTAGTGCGCACACCCAGCGGCCCTGAGGTTTATGGGAAGGTGCCTCCTGAGAAGGGCTTTCACCTTCTGCTCGAGGCCGCGTTTGCTCGCGTCCCCGCTTGCGCTCACCTTCCCCGGGTACCTGCACCGACACGCAGCCCGCCGGCGACCACAGGTACACCTTGCCGCCCCCCGTGCAGATGGCCAGCCGGGCCTGCCGCGGGTCCCACTGGAAGCAGCGCACGGCGGACAGCTGCTCCAGCACTGCGAGCAGCCTCAGCTTCTGGATGTCCCAGATCCAGACGGCGGTGGGGACGCTGTCTAAGGAAGGAAGACGTGAACAGGCCCGCTTGAGTCCCCGTGCCGCTCACGCCTGAGGACGGATGCTGCCTGGGGTCTCAGTGCGGGGGGGCCCTCCCCGGGGCTGCCTGGCACACACGGGAGTCCTGTCGGCCTGAGCCCTGCTCCTTCCCAAAGAGGGACGTAGAGGGAGCAGAGGCCAGGGCCGGAGGCGCAGCGGCTGGGTGGCTGCTGCTCCGATGGGCCCAGTGACCCGAGACGCTTCTGCAGCAGGACAGGAGGAAGCACGTGCGGGAGACCCGCACCCCGACTCTCCTTTCAAGCCATTCGACTGCCCGGCCCCGAGGGAGCGGTGAGGGGACAGCACACACACGTGGACGGGCCACTGACCACTCCTCGTCGCCAGGAAGCAGTTGTCGGGACTGAAGGCCAGCGCCCCAATGCCGATCCTGGGGTTGGCTCTGTCGGCGGCAGGCTTCAGCGTCTGTAAGGAGACCGGCACCGAGGCAACCTCGTCTGGGCGTCAAAAGAGAGAGCACCCTGAGCCTCCCCGCGGGGCGAGGGCCTGCGGTCCTGCCCACAATCCCCTGCGGGGCGAGAAGCAAGCACAGGGCAGGGTCTTACGGAAAACAGGGCTCGGTGGGAACCTGGCCGCGGCGCACAAGGCCTGTCCTCGCGCCCTCCCCTGCGAGGCCGTGTTTCTGGAGCTGCGACGGGCCAGGCACCACTGCAGGGCCTGGTGGCCGTCCCAGTGGCTCCTCTGACGCCCTAATTACGCCATTTTACAGACGAGTAACGTCCCAGGTCCTCGACACAGCTGCGGTGTCTCCCTGAGCCCTTTGAGGGCCCTGCTCACCCAAGGAAGTCAGTGTTCATTAAAAAGTCGCCCTCAGAGGACCAGCCGTCAAATGAGGATTCCCAGGGCTTGTATTCAGTCAACAGAGCCAGTGGCCAGGCAGCCTGCTGGCTCACAGCTAAGAGAGACGCTGGGTACCAGGCATCGCAGGAAAGGAGAGGATTCGAAACAACAACAAGGAGCGTCTGGAATCTACCTGGACCCAGAGAACTCTTTTTTCCATAATAAAAGGAAAGGAAAGGGGAGGAAGAGAAAGGCCCCCACCCCGGGCCCAGCTGCTCACATTCGCTCTCCGTGGAGGACAGGGGTCCAGCCGCTGCTCTGGGCGGAGGGAAGGCCAGGCGGCCCAGCACCAGTGGCGGGCTCTTCTCGGCCTCCTTGTACACCACCTGGAAGACAGACGGCCCGGGCAGGATGTGCAGCCGCGGCCCCGCTCACGGCGCCCTCCTGGGCACTCTCCACGAGGTCTCACCCCCGGGCCAGCACTTCAGTGGGGACGGGTGACAGACGGGCCAGGAGCGAGGCGGCGTGCGTCACCGGAGGCCTGACGGAAAGGACGAGCGGCCCGACACCTTCAGACCGCACCGGCCGCGGGATGGAAGGACCTCCGGCGAACCCTGTGAGGCCTGGGGCGGCGCCACCCGACCCGGCCGCCTTCCAGTCCTGTTCCTGCAGCTCCAGCAGGTCCTCCAGTCCCTGCCGGCGTCAGGGCTGCTTCTCTCCTCACCACTCACCCATCTTAGGTCCCTCACCAGCAGACAACTCACTAGGGTGTCTGTCCCCCCCGAGGCGGGGTGTCTCTCCGGGTCCCTAAGGTCTCCAAGCACCCAGACCGGCGCCTGCTGAATAAGTGGATGCTTGTTCCCACCTCAGGGCCTTTGCACTCCTGTGCCTGTTCCTACTGCCGGAATTGCTCCCCCCCAAACCCTGCGTCACCTCCTCCCCGTGTCTGCCCCAGGACCCCTTGGCAGGCAGCCTTCCTACCCACCCGGGGAAGACACCAGCCCTCCCAGCCCTGGCCCAGACTCCATGGGGCAAGGGTCTGCCTGCTCTTCTCCGACTGGCCCAGAGCACGGTGGGTGCAGATGCTTGGCGCCTGCAGGCAGGGGACCCTGTTCACAGCGCAGAGCAGGAGCTGGTCCCAGAGCGAGCCGCAGGGCTGGGGGCTGGGGAGGGGAAGGACACCACTTTGGACCCCCTGGGAACGTGGCAGGAGAAACAAAGGCCACTGGGCAAGTCTGACGATTGACATGTTACAGTATCAGAAGGTTATGGGGATGTAAGGACCGGTAGGACCATAAGTAACAGAAAGTGAAAGAGCAGTTTTCCACCCCCTCCCCCAAATGCTGTTCAAACAGAAACGTGCGTCCAGACTTACTATTTTGGGATTATTAATGGTCGCGGGATGCCCGAATTCTGTGATCATTTTCCACGTCACGTGGTTAAGAATCCGCACCTGTGGCGGGGGGCGGGGGGGGGTGGAAACCACGTGGTCAGAGCCGCTGGGGCACTGGCCGTGGGCTTCACCCCGAGGACGCCCTCCCACCTTTCCGTCGTAGCTCCCGACTGCCAGGAACTGACTGCTGGGGCTCCAGGCCACGGACTTGATGCCCAGGGACCACTCGTAAGCACAGAACGCAGACAGCAGCCGGCCGTCCAGGGAGTAGAGCAGGATCTTGTACTGCCGAGACATTGAAATCGTTACTGAACCCAGAGCGGAGGCAGTGAGACTCGGGGCGGGGACACTGCCCTCCCCGACGGCGGTGGGAAACGGGGACGTGGGACCACAACTAGGGGAGCCAAGCGGTAACACGGTGGGAGGGGGAACCGGGCGCTAACAAGCTCCTCGGCTCGACGTCTGAAAGACGCAGTTAATGCGCTCGGCGTTCGGAGGCCGTGAGAGAAATACTGGCGTCGGCGCTTAGAGCAGAAAGGGTCCCGAGGGGGCCGTCTACCTCCAGGCAGGAGTCCCAGGCGGCCAGCACGCAGCCGTTGGGGGCCCACTCGATCCCGGCCAGGTCCTGCGTGTCCGTGTCAAAGTGCTTGCCGAGGCGGGCGGGGGGAGATGAAATTGAAAACGTTTTCAACAGATACACGAACGTTTATTTTATAACTGATGTGTTAACACATTCAGTATTTAATATCCTCATCTAGACACCGACAGAAACGTGTACAGCCGTGTCCTCCTGCTGTGCCGTCCGGCCTGAGCGCTGGGGAGGTTCCAGGCCGGGCACACGGGGCTGCGACGTGGCTCAGGCCTCCGTCCGCCCCGCGCCTGTACCTGCTTCTTGCCTGGCTGAGTCTTGTGCCTTTAAGACCAGCCCAGGCAAGACCCTCCCAGGACATCCCTGCCCCGTCGAGGAGGCCTCTGTCTGGCGGCATCCGGGGGTCCTGCCCGGCCCTGTGCGTCTGTGTCCATGGCCTCCTGCCCCACGCAGGAACGTGCTCAGTGTTAAACTCCAGCTCACTCTTCCGCCTGATGCAGCCACACGTATGCAAATACCACGGAACCAACAGGAAGGGAGGCGGCACCAACCTGGTGGCCTGTTAACTGTGAACACACCGCAAGCACGCGTCATCGCAACACATCCTACGAACGCCTGCCGGTGTGCGTGCCGCGTGGTTACAGGCAGCACCGGCCTTTGGGAATGTGGAATCACATTGCTCCATACCACGGAAGATGCCCTGGAACCTCAGACAATGCACTCCTCCCCTCCCCCCACGCCCCAGGGCCACTTGGCTCCCAGGTGGGGACAAGTCTCACCCGCAGAAGCTGCCAGTCGCTGCAGACCAAGATGCTCACGTAGTCTTTGCAGTCCCGTCTCTCGGCCAGCGCCAGGTAGCGGCCGTCCCTGGTAAAGGTTATTCCTGCCGAGAAGAGTGAAAGGTCCCAGGATCGAGAAGCAGATTGCAGCAGTGGTTTTCAAGTTAGAACGAGAAAGAGAAAGCAGAGGTCTGAAGAGGGGGACGTGGCACACAGAGCCCGGCGTCTGTAGCAGGGAGTGTGTCTACAAAGGGCGGGGTCTCCACACCCTTGCTCGGACTTCTGACCTGCAGTGAACCTGCGAGAAATACACAGTGACCTGAGCCCCGATGAGCCCCAATCCATTACTGGGAAGTGTGGTGCCCTACGGAGTGTTGTGTTCTTAGGAAATTAACCGCAGGAAACTCAGCTGGTTCAGAGCAGGCTTGTCACGACATTTCCTATTTTTACTTTTGAATTTAAATTTGGAAGAAGTCAATTCAAGGTAAGAATCTGGCTGCAACCAGACTGTACTTTCTCGGTCCGTATTAGCGAACCGAGCCCGTGGCCACATTTCATACCTCATGGGTCAAAAGAACACCTAAATGACAGAGCTGTCATTTCCACCAAGAAGGGTGTGTGTCATCTGGAGAGACACTGATATTCAAACTATAAAAATAAAAAATAAGTGTACAATTGCACACCATTCACATGTGAGGTTCAAACTGCTGACGGCAAGAGAAAAAAATGGAAAAATCATTCAAACTATGTACTGCTTCTTTCTGTTTCTTAACTGAAATACCGCCATGTAACTTCAGGACTCAAGACAGTGGGGCACCCGACCGGCCCAGCTAAACCCGCGGGGGCGGGCTCCCCGCCGGCACAGAGGACACATGCCTCTGGCCCTCCTCGGTGATGTCCAGGTGGGACAGGTCGCCACTTCCCCACTCCAGGCCTCACAGAGTTAAGTCAATGGAGGATTCGGTTCAGAATCCGGTGTGTGAGGTGGGGGTGCGAGACTGACATGAACTGGAGGGACCTGAGCACCCACTCAGGCAGCAGATGTAAAGGGTTTACGTGTAAGTCCTTCTTCTTTGACGTCCTAAAGGACAATATACCCTCCTTAGTCACTGACGTCGCGTACAGGAGAAGCCCTAGAGACACAGGTGGGAATGGTCACAGATGAAGTACTCACTAGGAGGTCTGGGGGGGGGGCGGGTACAGAGGAAAAACACTGGCTATGAGCTGACACACGGCCGAGGCAGCTCTTGCCTGTGTCTGAAATTTTCCCAGGTAAAAAGGTCCCCAAGCCCCGAACTACGACAGAGGAATGGCTTCTGAGTACCTCTGGCCGACTCACCCTGCTGACAAGCCTTAGGGTACTTGATGTAGGACACGGACTTTGTGCACAAGGACCAGACAGTTATCCGCAGCTGCCAGGGGCAAAGGGAGGGAAAAGAGAAAGGAAACAGCATATATTTAGCATCTTTGGAGAGTCCATTCCAAGTCTTACACCAGATCGTCAGCGCCCAAGCGAGAGATTCCCGCAGCAGTTCCCGCGTCAGCAGTCCCGTGGTGTTTTCTGCCTGAAGGCGTGTGTCAAACTCACATCTTACGATTGTTACATTTAAATTTTGTTTTGGCTGCGCCAGGCGGCTTGTGGGATCTTAGTTCCCTGACCAGGGATGGAACCCGGGCCACGGCAGTGAGAGCGCAGAGTCCTCACCACCACTGGACTGCCAGGGAAGTCCCATGTTTGTTAAATTTAACGCTCCTGCTCCTTGGCTTTCATTTTGTGACAATATTATCTGAGTGACACAAAGTTAAATGCAAGTTCATTGTAGTTCAAAGCACTGTCATCCTCCTTCTCGGCCTCACTTATGTTGTATCACAGGCACGTCTGTACAGGAAACAGCAGCATGTAGAGGGTCCAGCACTGCAGGGGGTTCAGGTACCCACGGGGTCCTGGAAGGCATCCCCTGCGGATGAGGGTGGGGGATGCCGTAGTCACAGTTCTCACATAATAATAACCCTAAACACGCTGCTTAGAGAAACACGTCTAGGAGGGAGGCCACGCAGGACGCTCCTCAGTCCTCTGAAGCAGATGAAGGGCGAGCAGCTCTGCCTCACCGGGCAGCCCCAGGCTGGCAGGGACGGGAAGTGGCCCGACTCCGCGCATGGAGGCCTCTGCGGAAGATTTCTGGGGGACCCACCGTGGGCACATCGCGCAGGTAGCGACAGCTGCCCGGGCTGTTGCAAAACGGCAGGAAGCAGACATGTCAGTGAGGGACCGGCGAGTGCGCCAGGGATGGACGCCTAGGCTCGGGGAGCTGCGCTCGGGGTCGGTGGAGGGGGACGACCCAGAGCCTCCGCACTGTCACCCCGGCCCTGTGAGCAGGCAAGGCCCCCGCGCCCAGGCACGGGGAGGGCTGCTGGAGCCGCCCCAGACCCCCTCGGAGCCTCAACGTGAACAGTCACCCTTGACCGGAGTTTCCAAATGTTTGTTTCGGAAAAGCATGTCCACACCATTCCCATCGGCCGTCAGGGAAGGTAAATGGGTGCCCTGCCACCTCCAGCTCCCGCAGCCCCCAGGCCAGTGGACACGGACGAAGCTGTGTTTACCAGGCGTGGTTGTGAGGTAAGGAACACGGGCTGGAAAACTGCTTTCATCAAATAAGCATAGCTTTAAAAACTGTGGGACTTCACATGAAGTAAAACACAGGGCCCTGCGTTTCTGTACCAGTGTGATTCCTGCAAGCTAGGCCCTTTTTCTTTTTTAGCTTAGGAGGTTTAAAAAATGAATTAACTGCATTTTCTCCACATTGTCTCTTAGGAAAGAAAAGAATCTGATGGAAGAATCTGATGTCCTGAACTGCCTCTGTGAAAAGCTCACGCGGCATTTGGGGACACGAGGGATGCAGACAAGCTGCAGGGTTGGCAGCACTTCTGGGCTGTACTCAAGGTAAAGCGCTTGTCCATCTAAGGCAAAGGTACCAGGGCGTGCAGACGAGGCACGGCCCAGGAGCGAGGCTCACCCTGACGACAGGCTTGTTCCCTGTAAAACCTGCTCTCGGAGGCCAAGGAGGGTGGAAAGGCACACCATTCCCAGCCCAGCAGGTCTGGGTGTTAAATCCACCTGGACACGCACAGCCGGAGCCATCTGGCCTGGAACACCTGTCCTCCAGGTGAGCGAGGAGGGAAGGCCCAGGGCGCTCCTGACTGGGAGCCCCCCATCCCCTGCCCCATCCACACTTCTCTGTTAAAGGCAGAAAAGACACAAAGCACCTGAGCCTGATTTTTACCCGCCATCCCCCATCAAAAACCGTTAAAAGAAACGCAACTGTGTGTAACCTTAACAAATGCAGTGAGAAAGAGGCAGATAAACGCCCGCCTCCCCTCCGTGAGCTCGAGGAGGTGGCAGCACCACAGGAGGGGAGAGCGCAGGAGGACAGGCCAGAGGTGGCCGAAGGGCAGGCTCCCGGAGGGCCGCCGACCAGGCCCGCTTCTGTGCTCACCCACACACCCTGCGGCGGGAAAGCGGAGGCCAGGGGGCCTTGACCTGGGATTTCAGGTCTGGTCCCACGGCATCACCGTCACCACCAAGGGTCCTTCCAAGGTGTCGGCCCTTCAGCAGGACCCCCCTCTGGGCTGGGCTGTGCTTTCAGGCGTTGCCACATTTAAGGGTGAACTGAAACGCTAATCTCGCCAGAGAACAGTCACTTTTGAGAAAGAGTTTCTTAGCTCATCTCCCTTCCCACAACACTTTCTAGCTGTCTTGACGTAAAAAATAAGTACATTTTTATTACTTGATCACTGCTGCCGGTGACCTGGAAAATGCCAGTACTTAAGCAAAAATACTTAAAATGATGTTTTCCAACTCAGAGATTGTTTGGAAAATTAACTCAAGAAACACAGCAGGGTTTCCCTGGTGGCGCAGTGGTTGAGAGTCCACCTGCCGATGCAGGGGACGCGGGTTCGTGCCCCGGTCCGGGAAGATCCCACATGCCGCAGAGCGGCTGGGCCCGTGAGCCATGGCCGCTGAGCCTGCGCTTCCGGAGCCTGTGCTCCGCAACGGGAGAGACCACGACAGTGAGAGGCCCGCGTACCACAAAAAAAAAAAAAAAAAAGGAACACAGCAAACTGACAGCAGCCCACCGAGTTCTTTATCAGTATGGATGTGCGTGGCTTCCCTCTCTTGTTAGAAGTGGGAATGCATTCAGAGGTCCAGTTCCTCCCGGTTTACACACGTACACCTGCGTGAACACCCTTGGCCCTTCCCCTGGACTGAAGCAGAGTCAAGAGCTGATACAACAAAATGGAAAACTTTGGAATAAATTCTATAAAGTATGTACAAGATCTATCCAATGAAAATCCCGCTTAGAAAAGTAATTTAAAGACTTAAGAAAACGAAAAGTATCCTATGTTCATGGATCCAAAGACTCAGTACTGTTAAGATGGCCGCTACCCCCAACTGCTCTGCAGATTCAACGCAATCGCAACTTCAAAATTCTGGCACAATTTCTTTTTTTTTTTTAGAAATTGACTAATTTATTCCAAAATGGATACGGAAATACTAAAGACCCAGAATGGCCAAAACGACTTTGAAAAAGGACAAAACTGGAAAACACACTGATTTGGGTTTCCAGACCTACTATTAAGCTTTAGTGATCCGGAGCACGTGGTATTGGCACAAAGACAGACTAAGAGATCGATGTAACAACACAGAGTCCAGAAACAGCCCCGCATACCTACAGGCAACTGATTTCTGACAAAGGTGCAAAGGGGGGAAAGGACAGAAATTCAAGACGAATCCCACATCTGCACTTAGCAGCTGACGTCATAGAAACTCTAAAAGGAAACAGAAGAAACTCTGTGATCTTGGGCTGGGCAGGGATTTCTTTAGACACAAAGTGCACAAATGATAAAAGAAAAAACTGACCCATTAGACCCCGTCAAAATGAAAGACTGCTCTTTAAAAGAAACTGTTAACAAAATGAAAAAGCAAGCCAGAGACCAGGAGAGAATATTTACTAAACATGTATCTGACAAAGAACTTGTAACCAGAACCTTACAGCTCAACAAAAGGACAAACGGCCTAATAAAGAAACGGACGGATGATATGAACAGACAAGAGTTATAGGATGATGGGCACACAAAAGACGCTTAGTATTATCAGTCATATGGAAATCACCAAGAAAACCCACAATGAGACACCAGCACACATCAGACTGCCTAACAGAAGGGGCTGTGATGAGCAGCGTTGGTGAGACTATGGAACAAACTCCTGCACTGTTGGGGGGAAGGCTAAACGGCACAGCTACTGCGGAAAAGAGTCCGCGGTTTCTTAAGCTGTAAACATACACCTCCCGGCACCCCCCACTCCAGGTTTTTACCCGACAGGAAGAAAAACCCGCGTCCGCAGACAGCCCTGTGAGGATATTCACGACAGCTCCATCGGCCAGTGGGTGATACACACAGAGGGTGGGGAATCCACACGGGGACACCACTCAGCTCCGAGAAACCGGAGCTGATGCCCACAGACGCGGACGGATTTCAAGAAGAGCACGAGGCCGAGTGATGGAAGCCAGACACAAAACTCTGCAAGCCACGTGGCCCCTCTCACATGGAATCTGAAGCGTAAACCAAGAGCGCCAGGAAGCAGGCCAGAGGTGGGCAGCAGGATGCCTGGAGGGCGGGAGGGGCCCGCTGGGTGGTGCAGGCGCGCTCCATGCCCCCCGGGGCGGCAGCTGCGTGTCCCAGCTCACGGTGCACACGCTGAAAGCGGGTGAACGTTGCTGTCCGTAAGTAGCTCCAACTGGCTTTACTGAGATAGAAGCAAAGGTTCTCCGGTCGGGGTTTGTGTCCTTAAGACAACCACAGGCCACTTACAACATACATACTAAAACTGAGGGATACGGAGAGGCTGAAAGTCAAAGGATGAAAAAGAGATACCCTGAAAGGCCCAACCCCGGAAGGATGGCGTTTGGCGCCATCATCTGACAAAACACACTGCAGAACAGAAGAAACTATGAGACGCGAAGAACCGTTTAGAATAATAAAAGGCTCAGTTCACCATGAAACCTGGAACAGCTCTAGTAACAGAGCCTCAAAAACACACGAGGAAACCTGGCAGAGCAGAGGCAGCGAGGAGGGCACAGCCCTGTTACACGTTAACATCCTGTAACACAGGAGGGAGACGGGCCGACGACGGCACAGAATGGAAAATCGGGACCGATCGCGTCGGTGTAAAGCAATTCAGTTCTCGAGACAGGTGGTAAAGACGGACTTCTTAACAAATCCTGTTGGGAACAGATAAAAATGGATACACTCCTGACACGACCACTATAAACTCCACGTGAACCTGAAATACATATTTAAATTAAGTGTGTGCGTGGGTGTGTATAAAATAAGATATGGAAACTCGACGTCACCAATACTTAGAGAAATGAAAATGCAAACCACAGTGCAGTACCACTGCAGTTCCACTGGACTGGCATCCATTTCACATCCTGATCAAACCGCATCTCCTACAACCAGGCGACCTCCCCTCCCCAAACGTCCGAGAGAGAACGCCTGGATACGGGCTGGAGCAGACGCCCACGGTCCATCCCCTGCCGCATGGACCGCAACAGCTCCAATGCCCAGCACCAGCAGGGTGGCTGCATAAACCGTGGCATGACTTTCCCTACAAGGACTGAAAGAAGCAGGCAAACCCTCGACGTGGATGAGTCTCAAAAACGGTATCGAGGGGAAGAAAGAACCACAACAGAACACAGAGTATGAATTCATTTAAGCAGACTTTAGACAAATGCACACCATAGTGTACGGTGTCTGCACACACACGCGCACACACAGATAAGACCTTGAGGTAAGTAAGGATGTGCTTAATGCAAAATGCAGAGCGAGGAGCCCCGCGGGCTGAGGTGGGGCCCACAGACACCCTGCAGTCCCGAGTGCTCTGTTCTCAGGCCTCACGGCAGCGCGCAGGCTGCCTCTCAGTGAACCTTGTCCAAAGAGCACGGTTTCTCTTTCACACTGACAGGTGCCTGTCTGGGGGCTGGATTTGGGCCCGAAGAATTATAAGCATGAAGCCTTTTAAATGAGGCTATATGAACAGCTCAAGTTCTCTCCAACAGCCCTGTAAAATGTCAACGTGTGTAACGTGGAGAAACCAGGCCCCCTTCACTTGCTGTCTCCCTCCCAATGGCCTAAACTGGCAGACATCAAACTCAATATAATGACGAGATGTGTTCACACCACCCCAGCCTTCCCTGATCCCCTAATGTGACACGCTGACGAGATGAGCTCACACCACCCGAGCTATCTCTGATTTACTGTCAGACTTCAAATGTTCTTCGCGCTCAGAGCTCCTGCCCAGGGCCCCATGTCCCAAGTAAGTCCAAGGCTTGAAGAGGAAATGAATGAAGAGGTTAGAAACACACAGATCAGATGTCTTGAGGGAAAGATGTAAATTTGTTCATCCTGAAGTTCATTTTCAATTGTTGAATCAAAGAACCTGTTTAAATCCTTAAAAATATAATTTAAGCTGTTCTTTTAAAAAAATCTTTTCTTTTCATTAAAACTGGGCAAAAAGATTATACAACAACACTCATGGGCTTATAATGCTCTGACCACTTACGACGTATACCCTTCCCCCCAAACCACCCACTCTAACGCTCCCAAGCAATTCAGGAGGAGGGGGCCTTCGGGGCGCCCCACTCACGTGGAATTCCGTCGTGTTGAGGATGTGGCGCCCATCGGGGCTCCAGCAGGAAGCCACCAGCCCTGCCGAGCCCTCGTCTATTTTGCAGTGCCACTCTGGCTGCTCCAAAGACCACACCTACAGTCACAAGAGAGAGACGGGTCAGTGCGCTCCGCAGGCTTGAAGCCAACCGGCCACGAGCTGCGCGGCGGCGAACACGGGCGAGCCCTCGGAACCTTCCAGCACGAAGGGCTGGGCCCGGGTTGCACCGCAGAGGTAAGGCGCGCTACTCGGTGACAGCGTGTTGTCGTGCTCCGAAGGGGGCACCCCTCTGCTGTCCCTGAGACCTCACTTAGTTAGGTGTGGGGTCTACAACAAGACACATCTCAGCGCTCCCACACAGGACGAGCGAGTTGCTGGGCTGCCCTCTGAACACTGCCTGTTACTGAGTTAACTTGGTTACAGATCAAGGACACTTAAGTGTCTTCTTATCTTAAACTATCTTAAACTATGAGCGAACTATTAACGGCCTTTGAGCTGTGCTGCCTCTTCTTCCAGACCGGCAGGGCACAGGACGAGGCCCTTCGCGGGGGCTACGCTCCGGGACGGGGGGCGTCCGAGCCTCGGGCCGCAAACCTGCACCAGCCCCCGCTTGTAGAGGGCACACAGGATGAAGAGCGAGTCGGCCGACCACTCGATGTGCTGGATCTGGTCCAGGCACGTGTACAGCTGGCAGATCTGGAGGGTGTTGGCATCCCGGACCACTAACCGGTACTGGACGCAGGAAGCCTGGAGAGGGAGGAGAGAGGCGGGCGGTGTGGGCTCTGCAGGAGGGTGCTCTCGGCGCGGCCCTCCAGCCAGGGGCTGCCTCCTTCTCTCCCTGCACACACGCTTCCTGCCTAGATGGCCTCGTGCTCATCATGTGGACAGCCTGTTCTCAACAAAGAGGAGTTAATGGAAGATAAAACTGAAATGTACAAACCAGGTGCCCAAACTGTCGAATCCCCAGAGAAAGTATTATTTGCAAACTCTCTACTGGAGTCAGGTTCTACCTTCTTCACTGTGTGACTAACCCTGAAGCAGGAAACGGCACTGCGGAGAGGCCCATCTGTGAACAACCCAATCCTCTCTGCTTCCATCACCTGCAGACAAGCTGTAAGGAGTGAGCAGGGAGGTGCGGGGCTGTGGGGGAGAACGACCCCAGAGGCGCAGTTCCCTTCTGTTCAATGTCTGACTTGGAGCCTAAGCAACAGAAAGGCAACATACAGGTTTGAAATTCTGCAGGTGTAAGGACGCTTCATAAATGCTCATTGACCTGTGATGAGAGAACAGAAAAGACATGTTGGTCTCTCCCCTCAGGTCCTGACACAGGGCTCCTGAATGAAACCTGTGCAATTTCCTGGGTGACAGGAGCGTCTTTTGTTCTAGAGCGGCAACTCTGGGTGGGCTCCTGGATGGGGCTGTCACCCGGAAGACCAAGCCAAGATTAGAAGCTTGGAAACTTCAGCCCCACCCTGCTTTCTCTTCGGCGAAAAGGACTAAAAATGGAGTTAATGATGGCTCAGGCCCATGAAGGCCCCGTACAATCCCAATAATACGGGGTTCGGAGCTTCCAGGGGGGTGAGCACAACCAGACACGGAGGGTGACGCACCCCAGATTCACAGGGACAGACGCTCCTGCACTCAGGGCCCCCCGGGCCTCACCCTGTGTACCTCTTCATCTGGCTGCTCATGCGTGTCCTTCACCATATCCTTTAATAAACTGGTAAACGTGTTTCTCTGAGTGCTGTGAGTCACTAGCAAATCAATGGAACCCAAAGAGGACATCATGGAACCTCTGACCTATAGCCAGTTGGTCAGACGCACAGGTGACAACCTGGACCCACAATTGGCGTCTGAAGGGGGAGGAAGCAGTCTGGGACTGAGCCCTTAACCTGTTGGACCTGGCGCTCTCTCCAGGTAGACAGTGTCGGAATTGAGTCAAACTGTAGGACACCCAGCTGGCGTGGTGGACAACTGCTTGGTGTGGGGAAAAAACCCCACACGGTTGGTGACCAGATGTGTCAGAAGTGCTGAGTGTGGCAGTCGTGTGGGACTCATAGGAGGAAGGGCTGGGGGGGTTCTTACACACCCACATTAACTTATTCCTAATCCTGACTCTGAAAAGTTTAAGTGTTAATACAGGTTTCTTAAAGATACAGTTATTTATGTCTATATTTGTTAATAATATCCAAATCCAAGCAAATAATTTCTATGATTGAGTAAACGTACCTGCTAATAGGACAGTACCTCACAGTTCAAAAATCAAGAACTGACTTTTCAATGTTAATTGTTTCATTTTTGTATTTATCAAGGTCAAACTGGATTATTGGATTTTTGTTTTATAAACTCCCATTAAAAAAAAGCCACAAGAGGGACTTGCCTGGTGGGACAGTGGTTAAGAATCCGCCTGCCAATGCAGGGGACACGGGTTCGAGCCCTGGTCTGGGAAGATCCCACATGCCACAGAGCAACTAAGCCCGTGCGCCACAAATACTGAGCCTGCGCCACAAATACTGAGCCTGTGCTCTAGAGACCGCGAGCCACAACTACTGAAGCCCGTATGCCACAACTACTGAAGCCTGCACGCCTAGAGCCCGTGCACTGCAACAAAGAGTAGCCCCCGCTCGCTGCAACTAGAGAAAAGCCCGCACGCAGCAACGAAGACCCAACACAGACCAAAAAAAAAAAAAAAAAAAGCCACATGAGTTTTGCATGGGAAAAGGAGAATAGGGGAGAGATTGCAGATTAGAAATACTGTGTCCCATGCCTATCTTTTCATATTGTAGCTTTGAAAGCTGTGATCAGTTACAATAAACTCCTTACAAAATGGAATGTTTGTAGCAACACTTGGAAAAACCTTATCAAATCTGTTGCAAGATATTAAAAATGGCAACATGGCCCTACTTTTTCCAGCACCTAGGATAGAGCTTTGAAGAACATGGTTCCAGTAACATTACTGTCTAGCGCTCACGATATTTAAATCAGAAAGATCTGATTATTTTGGTGTAAAACCCAAAAAAGTGCCAAAATTAAATGAGGAAATATAATCTCTCTTTATAATTCACTAGAATTTTCATAAATGACCAAAGGGGGGGGAACCCCTAACGTATGCGGGAGTATTTTGAATATACCAAGGTTTTTGGGGGTGCCACTTAAGCTAAAGACATTTTGTATTTTGGAGCTGAATGCCATATTATGTGATTTAGAATAAAACCTCCACAAAGAAGGCAAACGTGTACATCCATCCTCAAAGAACTAGATAAGGATGAAAGGAATGTTAACAAAACTCGAACTGAAAAAAGAATCAGGAAGCATCAGTTACTAATTAGTGAAACTGAGTACATTTTCTATAAAGCATAATTTTTCTTCTTCATGTCTTTCCAATGCCAATGATCCCTCACCCACCACATGCCCTCACCCTAAGATTCTGAGGATATACACGGGTCACGCTGGTATATTTCAAAACTTAACTTTCATGTACAAGACAGCTCAGTGATGTCAGAAGCATTCTGCCACCCATGGAATCAGCAGCTCAAATCTCAGGAGTGCGGACAACTCTCTTTATCTGCGCATAGAATGCTATTATCTAAATTATTCATCTGGCATGTAGTAGAAACGGGTGAAGAGGGCTGGGAAAGGCGACAACAAGCAGCTGCACCACTGCACCAGTTTACAGCCAACTGGTAGACTATATACGTGCCTTTTGTGACAAACTAACAACAACGATCCGATATCTCCTGTGTCCTCAAATCTGTGAAAGCAGCATTGCTTTTACCTGCCTTTAACAGATGGAAACCCAGGTGCAGGCATCAGGCGGCTTCCTGGGTTCCCAGGCTGCAGCATCTTCCCAGGTCCCCTTCCCAGGGTCACCTGTCTGCAGCACCTGCCCGGGGCCCACACCTGCAGACCCTCGAGCTCCCTCCATCCAGGCCCAGCGGCCGCCCCGCTCTCCGCTCCCTGGATCCCCGCCTCCCGGTGAGGACAGGCGCCTCCCCGCTGAGGGCCCACCCTCGGCCCAGGCCCTGCGGCCGCTCACCAGATACTTGCCGTCCGGGGAGAACTTGCAGAGCAGGCTGGAGAGCTTGAACACCTCGGAGAAGTTCATGGCGGCCGCTGGACCCCACGACCGCGAAACCCAGCCCGCCGCAACCGCCCCTCCGCGACCGGAAGTGACGGAGGACGAGCGCCGCAGCCAGTCAGGGCTCCGGGCGGACGCGTGCATTGTGGGGCTTGTAGTTCGCCACTCGACACCCCGCGCGCCGCCGCGCCTTAAAGGAGACGCGGCGTTTTGTCCCACCCGGGATTTCCGCCGGTGCTCGGGTGTGGGGAGGTCCCCTTCAGCTAGGGTTGTCAGATAAAATGCAGAAAGTGCACTTAAACTGAATTTCACGTAAACAACGAATCATTTTCTAGGATAAATATGTTCCCAAATACCACATGGCACGTATTTATGCTGAAAAACTACCCCCTTATCTGAAATTCAAATTTAACTGGCGTCCTGTGTGTCTGTGTATTTATATTCATATATTTATATTTAATGTAAAGACATATTTACATGTAAATGTATTCAAACATAAACGTGCTTGCGTATAGAATATATAATATAGCGCATAATACGTATATTATATTTTATACATGGAGTATGAATAAATATTCGTTTTTCTTTGTTTGTCTTTTGGCTAAATCCGGCAACTATGCCTGCAGCAAGGCCCTCACTTCACGCTCAGGAGCTGCTCTGATCCAGGAAGTAACGAATTTGACGCTTGCTCCGCACGGAGAGCGCGTGGATCGCGCGCACCCTCTTGTCCATCTCACGCGCGCACCTGTGCTCGGACCCGCGAGGAGGAGAAGGACACCCGGGTCCGGACCCGGGGCCCCGCCGCACCCGCCCTCCGCACGGACGGGAGCGAGCAGCTGCGTCGGCGCTGGCTCTGCCGACCTTGCCTGCCCCGTGAGGGCCTTGTCCCCTCGCCCACTAGGGACTCCGAGTCCTCTTCACCCAACATCAGCCTCCCCCCACACCCCCGCCAGGCCCTGCCGGCGCCTCTGCCGCCCCAAGATGACACGGACCCTGACACCCAACCCCGCCCCTGAGTTCTGAGAATCGAGACCCGGCCCGGGTCCTCCTCGCACCTCCGCGAGCCGGGCCCGCGTCACCTTGCAAACAGTAGGTTAGCCATAAAGGTGTGTGGCAGTCAGCCAGACGGGCCAGGTGAGGTGCGGACGCCGTGCACCAGTCCGGGGCTGCGCACAGTTCCACGGCAACATTGCCGCGTGGGTTCCCCTCGCCTGGGAGCCTCGGTCGGAGGGAGATAACGGGTCCCTTGAGCACCAGAAGGCAGCGTACAGCACGTGCCCGCCGCCTAGAGCCTTCAAAATTCGCCAGCGCGTCGGGTTCTCCAGCCGAGGCCCTAGGACTGGGTGAGAGCCCTGAAGAGCCCGTCTGCCCTGCGGGGGACGCGAACCATGGAGCCACAGGTGTCGGGGCCTGAGGGAAGTCTTCGCCTGAGGCGGTCTCTGCGCGTAAAAAGCAATCCCCAGTGCACGACCCACGTGTCGCCTTGGACACCCGTGCGTACCTGCGCAACGCGAAACGGAATCCGGCCCCGGGGGCCGGGGGCGGGATGGGAGGCGGCGGCGACCCGGGAGTGTTTGCTTATAGAATTATTATTCCCTGGGGGCCGTGGTCACATCCTCCGCCCAGGAAGAAAGCAGGCTGGGGCCGAGAGTCGCGTCCAGAGGGTCCCCGCGGATCCGTAATGCGGGCCGGGGCCGAAGCGAGGCCGTGACCTCCGCTGGGTGAGCGGTGTAGGTGGCGCGCCCTCCGGGGCGAAGGAGCCCGGCTAGTACCACCCGGAAGCAAGCGGCTCCATTTAACCCCGGATCCTGGGGTCGCGACCTTCACCCCTGTCCCTAGCAGGTCACAGCCAATGCGGACACTCCGCAGACCTGGGTGGCGGCGTCCCTACGGTGCGCGGCCCTTCCCCTTCCCCTTGGATCCCCAGCGCCCGGCGCCCGTGGGGGAGGAGGAGGGAGACCCGGAAGATGCGATGTCTCGGGGAAAGGAAGGCGTCGGGACGCGGAGTCTGCATCTCTGCCCCACACCCCGGCTTCCGCGCGCCCTTGCCCTCGCTCCCAAGCCGGTCGAGGGTCGCCGTCCCATCTCCGCAGCAGCAGGGCCCCGGCGCCCTGCCCGCGATCAGCCCGAGGCAGGCCCCGCCGGGGCCGACAGGGGCGACGCGCGCCAAAAGGCGGCGGGAAGGAGGCGGGGCGGAGCGTGCCCTGGGACCCCGACTCGGACGCGGCCAGCTGGGGGGGCGGAGCGCCGGGCTGCAACCTTGGCCCCAGCCTGGCCCCGCCGCCCAGCGCTCCTCCTGCCAACGGCTGAGCGGCCCGCGCTGCCTTCCCGCCGGCCGGCTACGGAAGGCGCTAACGCCCGCGGCCACCCCTCCCCGCGGCGCCTCCCCTCCCCGCGCCCATATAACCCGCCTCGGCGGCCCGCGCCCGCCCTGCCTCCCCGCCCGCGCCCGCGCCCGCGCCCGCCCAGCTGCACCTGCCTCTCGGCCCGCGCCTGCCTTGCGCCCCCGAAGGGGTTACGCGGCTAAGCCGGGGCGGGCTAGGGCATAGCTTCCTGGGGCTCCGACGGCACCAGGTAGGCAGTGCGGGGACCTGGCGCGAGGGGCTTGGGCGCGGTTGGGCTCCGCCGGCGGGGCCTGAGCTCAGGGCAGCCGGCGCACTGGCTCGCGGCTCCGAAGCTGGGAGGCGGTTAGAGGAGACCGCGTGCACGAACTCGAGAGAGGGTGACATGGAGACTACCCCGCGTCCGACCAGCTCGTGGGGCGGGGCACGTGGGGCGGCGGGGAGCCCGGGTCGGAGTCCAGCCGGCCAGGAGATGCGGCGTCCTGCCAGCAGTGCGGCGGCCTTTGGGGCCTGGAGCAGCCTCCCTGGGATTCCCAGAGGGCCTGCCTGGGGTTAACTCCTCTCCACCTCCGCTTCAAGGGGACATGGAGAACGCGACCCCGGGGAGAGGCTCATTCGGGGGTGCAGGCGCCTGTTGCTGACGAGCCCCTCCCTGCCGGCCCCCACTCCCTCTGCACCTGCGAGGGCTGTTACCGATCTGGAGGCGTTAGCCGCCCCATTCCTCACAAGGCTGAGTGAAACCCAGGTCTTCCCCTGGACCCGGAAAACTGGGCATGCCCCCTAAGCTGGTCCCAGGGAGCCAGGTTCCAGAGCGGCATCTCTTGGTGGCCCTGAGCTGGCCCGGGTGCCCCACCTGTCTGCCTCCTGAGTCTGTTCCAGCTGGGGAGAGGATGGGTCAGAATGTGGTCCCTGGGCCGCCGGCCTGGCCAGAAGTGACACCTCTTTCCTGGATCCTTTCTCTCCGGATCCTCCTGGCCTCGCACTCACCCTCCTTTTAGGCCCTGGATTGCGGGGTGGGGGGTAGTTGTTATTACCTTCCTACTCAGCTCGTAGTTTTGTCTGGTCCGTAAGTGGATTTGCACAAAGTATGCACGTGTCTACATGAATACCTGGGTGACAGGTAGACCATTGTCAATCAGCAAGGGGCTGGGGGTGGGGGCGGGCGGGGGAGGTGTGCTGTTCGTCTCTCACCAGAGGTCATTTGGTCCAAGTATCCTGTGGCCTGTTTATCAAATACTGGACATTTGGGAGCCATGGTTTTCTTTTGTTTTGTTTGCTGACGTTGTTGCTGTTTATTTGTATTAACCTTAATAATTAGCTTTGGGGGACAATGCACCGTATACCAAAAATCCAGCACCCATCTTTCGATTTACTCAGTAAAAGTGTAAAAAGAATTGTCTTGAGAACAAAAAGACAGTATTTAAAAACTTGCCACGTGTGAATGTATGGAGTATGCATGTGATTTTAAAAATAAGACAAAAAGGTGTGCGGGTACCAGAAGCTGTCAGGGTGTCAGCAGGAGGCTACCAGAGGAACGGGCGCAGGAAGCTCAGCCCTGTCTCGAAGTCCTGGTGAAGGTTCTGGAGAACAAATTCCGCAGGGCAGCCCCATGGAAGGGCCAGTATGGTGCAGTGGTTAATCGTGTGGGTGTGGAGGTCAGAATGTTAGGGTTCAAATCCCCTCTTCGCCACTTACAAGTCAGGGACCTTGAGCAAGTTACCTAACCACTCCAAGCCTCAGTTTACCCATTTGTAAAAAAGGGCGGTAATAGCCCCTGCCCCAGAGGATTGAGAGAACAGTAACCAAGATGCCACGTCTAAAGTTCTTAGAATGATGCCTGGCGCCCACACGTGGGCCCCGTAGTGCCGGCTGTTGGTGCTGCGCCAGAGACTGGAGAACCAGAAGTCCTTGGCGAGGTGGAGGGCACAGTTCCCTAGTAGCCAACAGGTCTCCCCTGGGAGCGGGTGGGGGGAACGGAATGGCCGGCAGGGAGGCAGGAATCTGCCTGTGGTTTGGGTGGAGGCTGATGGCCTCTGTCAGGGGTACTGCAGCAAGAATGCCTCCTTTAATAGTTATTTATAGGGTATTACCCACATCCACAAGTGGGATGCAAAGGACACAGCCAAGATGGCGAGGAAAAGGAGAGGCTGAGAATTTGGGGACAGGACCTGGCGGAGGTCCTGCCTGTAGCCAAGGACGGCATTCATCCCAAGATTCTGACCCCAAAAGGGAAATCATTTCGTTGGTGGCTGAAAGGAAGCTGCATGTTCATCTAACTGGGAGACAGTTTCCGGTCACCAAACTCAAGGGGAATTTATCCTCCAGACACTTGTATAAAAGATATTGCACACAGGTTGAACTTTGGGTTTGCAAAAAAAACTCCAAAAAGCAAAACCCAGAAACATTCTTCAATTGTGCGTTTCTTCTGTCCAGCCCCCATAAAAGGTAAGGGCACATCCTTATTTTCCAATTTGGGCGTTTCTGTGGGAGTGCTGAGTCAGTGTTTTAACACTAGTCATTTTCTGATGATTTAGTTTCACACAGCAAAAAGGAAAAAAGAAACCGAGAGGTGTGGTCCCTTGTCACCCCGACCATGCTTCTGTCTGGATGGTAAAGGCCTAACTATGATGGGGATTGTGTCCCCAGGACACTGTGTGACAATTTACCCCTGCAAATTGCTGTCAGGTGATCCCATGTCCTGCCCGGATTTCTAGAACATGGAAAACACATCTGGAGCTAGCAGCATCCATTTGTGTGTAACCAGAACATACAGTGTCTCTTCTGTTTTTAATTTGCCTTAAGTAGGTTACATAGGACGCCGGGACAATCGTTTCTCTGTGTGTAACGCAGAGGAAAATTGATTCTGTACAAGAAAATCTCCCTCTGCTCGTCGGGCTTCAGGTTAAAGACAGCTTTTACCGAAGCCGGCTCTGAGAGTCTGCACCAGTGGGTGTAAACTTTCCATCTGTCCCCACCCTTCGTGTCCACTCTCTGGCTGGGGTATTCCTTTGCAGACCAGACATTGGCTCCTCAAAAGTGCTTTCTTTTCCTGGAGATGCTCCCCCGAATCAGAGACCCAAAGAGAACAAAGCTTCTTCCCAACGGAATCACTGATATTTTCAGTGTGCGTGGCAGCTGCTACGGACATCTCAAAATTTCGTTTGTGCTTGTCACTGAGTTGAAACGAGTCGCCAGCCGTGCCGCCTGCGGCCCCACCATCACCATCTCACAAATGTGCTTTTATTCTATGTTTAGTTTGCCTGAGCCACACGGCTTGTGGAATCTGAGTTCCCCGACCAGGGATTGATCCTGCGCCCTCGGCAGTGAAAGCGCGGAGTCCTAACCACTGGACCGCCAGGGAATTCCCCCAAATTTGCTTTAAAATATCATCATAACTGTGTTAGTTTCCTGGGGCTGCCATAGCAGGTGACCACGAACTAGGGGGCTTAAAACAATTAAAAAAAAAACACATTCTCTCAGGGTCTGGAGTCCAGAAGCCCCAGATCCAGGTGTGGGCAGGGCTAGTTCCCTCTGGAGGCTCTGAGGCGGAATCCGTCTACGTCTCACTCCAGCTTCCTGGGCTTGTAGACGCAGCACCCCAATCCCTGCCTCCGTGTTCACATGGGCTTCTCTCTGTGTCTGTGTCTCCCCTTTGCTGCCTCTTATAAGGACACTTGTCCTTGGATTTAGGGCCCACGCTAATCCAGGGTGATCCCATCTTCAGATCTTTATCTTACACATCTGCAAAGGCCCTCATTTCTAAGGCTCTGGGTAGACATATCTTTTGAGGGGGGGTTGCCATTCAACCCACTAGAATAACCATAATTCAATGTAATTGGTTTCCTTTGTAATTTTTTTTTTTTTTTTTTTTGGCCTGCACCGCGTGGCTTGAGGGATCTCAGTTCCCTGCCCAGGGATCGAACCCGGGCCGCCCACTAGGCCACCAGGGAACTCCCTGAAATATTCTTCTGAGAAGCAGTCCTAAGCCTTCGGGCTGCCCAGGGGCCAGGACACAAAAGGTGAGGAAACGTTCTAAGCCACGTCCCTCTTTGCTCAAAGAGGCACAAGGGACACCCCAGTCTGTTCTAAGCACAGCCAAGGGTGCAGGGGCCGCTCCCCGAGCTTACGGGCTCTTCCTCATGCCACCCCTCCCCACACATCTACAGCCCCTGCACCCTGGAAAGCAGGCTTCAAACCCCAGCACCCCCTCTCCCTGGGGACTGCGTGGGTCACCACAGCCCCCAGAGTAGGGAGGGAGAACAGACATACACACAGCGGCTTTGGGCTACCGGTGCCAGAGAGGCGCTTAGAGGCGGGCAGGCGGGCGGGACGTTCAGCCTGCGGGCGGCGGGGGATTGGGGAGGAGCCTCGGAGGGAACCGGACCCAGGAGAGAGGTCCAGCAGCAGGGAGGGCTCTGCTAGGCTCGGAGAGAGGAGATGGGGGTCCCGAGGCCAGGTCTCAGGGCCGTGGAGTGGACGTTTCGGGCGGCACCAGAGGGTCTGTGGCTGGGACACTCTGTGGACCTTGGACTTGGAATCATGTTCCCCAAAGAGTGAGCCCCGGAACGGACCTGGGAGCTGGGGGGGCGGGGCCCTCGGAGGGAGAACCGTGCTTCAGCCCCACCCGCCTCTTCTGTTCTCCCGTCCGTGTTTTGGGTCCGAGGACGAGTTATAACCATGACAGTAGATAGTCATACGTGCCCCCTCTGATATACATGCATCCGGGCGTTCACCCCACTTGCAGATGTGAAGCTGAAAAGCTCGGATCAAGTGACTAAATCAGACGCAGGGGTTGGTCTGGCCGCCCATGCCCGGCACACCGACGACAGAGGGCGCAGCGGGCAGGGCCCTGGTCTGGTGGTCCAGATAGCTGCTCCACGCCTCGGTCAGGTCCCCAGGCTCTTCGCCCAGGGGGGTGGGGCACACACCTGCCTCCTCGCTGTAGGAACCCGAGCCGGGGCTCCCCTGAGTGGCCTGTGGGAACACACCTGACAGCCCCGGAGGGCAGACACAAGGTGCCCCGGGAAGGCTGGTCCAGCCCCTCCGTCCCCAACAGGCAGGCACAGAGCACCTGGGCATCACCCATCCTGCCTCTCACCAGCCTGGGTGCAGGGCCCTGGGCGGCAGGGCTGGGCTGGGTGCCCAGGGGTCCCTCCTTTGTGGTCCTGCTCGGGGTGGCTGCACGTGGGAGGGACCTGTCCGTGGTGTGTCCCCGACCAGCGCCAGCCAGCAGGTCACTCCCTGAGGCCCTGGGTGCCTGTGGGGAGGGGCCGGGGGCTCTAATTGCTCACCCCCTGCTCCGAGGTGCCAGGCCCTGTGGGGCGGGCATCTGGGGAAGCCCCTGGCTAATTGGGCAGGTGGCTTCTGGGGGCAGGGATGCCTGGCTTGCGAGAGGTCCTTCGGAGCGGGCAGAGGAGATCCCTCTCACCCCTCCTGCCTGGTTTCCTGCGATTTTAGACGTGGTTCCTGGGCTGTTTTCTCCGTCAGGGATGAGACGCGTGGGAAGAAAGTCCCTGGGGTTTCTCTTTGGCAGCCTCCCGGCCTCCGGGCTCACCTGGGCAGTGCCCATTTGCCAGACGGAGGCCGCTTCCACATGTGTGGGGGACAGGCCAGCATGGGGACCAGGAGGGCAGCCCGGGGCCCCGTGTGTTGATGTAGGAGCGGGTGGCTTGAAGAGTGTCTGTCGGCCACAGAGAGGGGTCTCTGCAGAGCCTTTGGGCCTACAGGAGGGAACGCTGTGCTCGCCGTTTTAGAAGCCTGTGCTTCCCAAGCAGGACACAAATAAACAAATCCAGTCACCCTCTCTGCACCAGGCTGCTCCGCACTTAGGGTCCTCGGTCATTTGCATTATGCGCAATGCAAATTTAGCACAATTCCCCACCAGACCAAAGAAGGGTAGCTACTCATTAGTATGCAGATCAGAGGAGGAACCCCTAGGTATTTACTGCGCTGTGATTTGCAAGGCACTGTAATTAAAGGCCCCTCTCCTTTTTACTCGCACCTCCTCTGCTTCTCTCGCTCAGTGACAACCAACAAAACCCCCCGTAATTAGGAGAGACTCCATCTTCTTTTTTTTCTTTCGGAGTCAGGCAAGCTGCAACTTGCTCCTGGCTTCTTAGTTTCTGATCAGGGATGCTCCTTGCCTAATTACCTGGCAGTAATGAAGGAGGAGAACACGGGCTGTGAAAGTCTCCCCGAGCCTTTAGAATGAAGCTGCAAATTGAAAACGAGGTATTGGTAAACAGGACGCTAACTGGATTAATGTGAAAATAATGCATTCTGATAAAAATAGCCAAAGAGACAATTGGAAGATTGAGGTCAGTGTAATTCCAAGAACACCGCCTAATCGTCATCTGGTCCACGTGATGTTTGAAAAGGATGAGAATAAGAGTAAGAGTCTACTCTTGACAGTGGAACATGCAGGTTAAAGAAAGTGTAAGAAAGACCCCGTGTGGGTAGCGCCTGCGATCCTGGCAGGCTGTCTTTTCAGAGTTTTGGGGACTCTCTGGCCAGGGTCATTTTGAGTGGCCAACAGAACCTCAGGTTGCCGACTTCCTCTTTCTTTCCTCTGCTGTCATTAAACCTCTTTCGGTTCCGTTTCTCTCCTCCTGGCGAATCCACTCTCCCTAGAAGTGATGGCAGCTGTGCCTCCGGGGACGGGAGCCGTGTCTGGGAGAGACGGAGTGGGAGAGATCAGATTGGCCCTGCCTGGACCTTTTGAAATTTTTGCTACTAGACCGCAGTTCGTTGACAAAAAAATCCACAGAGGTAAAAAGTGACAGAAGTCACGGCGAGCGTGGCCGACTTTGGAATCAGCCAGCGCAGATCGGCCATGCGACCTGTCAAAAGTCGGCTTTGGTCGATGAGTGGAAAATACCTTCCCCGTAAGGAGAGGATGTGACCAGCTCAGCACTCAGTTGTCCCAGGGAGGGACCCTTATCTGGGTGTCTCGGGGTATAGCCGGGCCCTGGGGCTTATGAAGAATTGGTGTGGCCTCCCCACCTTATGGTCCAAGTTAACCCTGAGCCCCTGATATTTCAGAATTCAGATGAATATTTTTCCATTTTAGAAAAGTAACATAGTATCTGAGTTGTTTGTCTTATAACACTACAAAGGGATCTGATAGAAGCGCTCCACAATCGAGCTCACCCATGTTTCTGCAACGACACACACAGATGTTTACCCTAAACGGCAACAAAGACCACGAAGAGCCTTGTGTCCGTCCGCCCAGTGGCGTGGGCCCCAGACCTAAGGAAAGGCTTTGGGTTTTCTGAGCTTTTTGGATTTCAAAGTTCAGAAAAGGGATGTGGGGCTTCCCTGGTGGCGCAGTGGTTGAGAGTCCGCCTGCCGATGCAGGGCATGCGGGTTCGTGCCCCGGTCCGGGAAGATCCCACATGCCGCGGAGCGGCTGGGCCCGTGAGCCATGGCCGCTGAGCCTGCGCGTCCGGAGCCTGTGCTCCGCAACGGGAAAGGCCACGACAGTGAGAGGCCCGCGTACCGCAAAAAAACAAAAAAAGAAAAAGAAAAGGGATGTGGAGCAGTATTCTACAGGGGCCTTAACTCTTCATCCATCCATCCATCCATCCTTCCATCACTTGTCATTCATTCCTGAGCGCCCACGGTTTACCAGGCTCTGTTCTGGGGGCTAAGAGCCCACAGCCTTGACCCTCAGTGATATCAGCTTAAAACCAAGATGCCTGCTCCTCAGAGGCCAGGCAGCGAAAGGGGAAGCAGGGCGCTTGCTGGAGCCCAAGCCTCCCCGTGCCGAGGGCCCCTGGGAGCAAGCGTGGCCCAGAGCGTCCTTTGTTCATGGCCACAGGCGGGGACGGGTCTTGAGCACCGGGACCAGGATGGGCTGTGCCCGGAGCTGAGATGGCAGGACCTCTGGGCAGCTTTGGGGCAGCAGCTTCTCCAAGCCCGTCCTGCCAGCATTTGGAAACTAACATGGGCGGCGGGGAGAAGGTTGCGGGACACACAGCAGGTGAGTCAGAAGTTTGGTCAAACTGCTCCTGGAGTCCCCTGCGCCTGCAATGGTAGTTCAGTCCTGAAAAACAAGCGCATCCCAGGAAACACGGGAAGTGGGCGTTGCGCGGGACGCATCTGAAATGGGTAGTTTAGTCAGATGTTTATTTCCTAATGGGTTTTAGGCCCAGCTGTGCTGTGTGACGTTGGATAGGTTCCTCAGCCTCTCTGTGCACCAGTGGCCTCATCTGTAAAACGGAGATGGCAGTCTTTCTCCTGGGTTGACGTGATGGCTAAATGGTTCGTGTTTGTCAAGTGCCAGGTCCAGGGCTCCGTGCGTGCGCGGGGAGTCACGTGTCAGGTGGGGCAGCGAGGGTTCACGGAGATCCGGCTACTGTCGACTTTCAGACACATTTTTGGGAACTTATCCTTGTACGGGGAGGGGCTGCTGGGAAAGGTTAAGAGCTGGAGGGAGGTGGGAGGGGTGTGGGGCGGGCCTCGAACGCCCCTCTGCTGCCCCCGCCCCCCAACCACACAGCCGCCACCCTGCAGGGAGCAGGGGTTTCTGCTTAAAGGCGCAGAGCAGTTTTAGCTAACCCCACACAGCGGGCCCCCAGGATGTGTCTTGGAATGAAGGACATTTATGGAAGGCAGAAGAATGGACCCCCAAAGGTCCTGATCCCCAGAACCTGTGACTTACTTCACAGGGAAACGGACGGGATTAAATCCAGGACTGGAGATGGGGGATGACGACCCTGGGGAATCTGGGTGGCCCAGTGTCATCACAAAGTCCCTCTGAGAGGGAGGCCGGAGGGCTGGAGCCAGAGAGAAGATGGGATGGAGGCAGAGGGTGGAGAGCGGCAGTTCAAGATGGGGGGAGGGGCCCGGAGCCGAGGAATGCAGGCGGCTTCTAGAAGCTGAAGAAGCAAGGACACAGATGTTGTCCTGGAGTCTCCAGAAGGGACAACCGCGCCAGCACCTTGACTTCAGTCTCATAAGACTCTCTCTTTGGACTCCGACTCCTGAGCCACAGAACCGTGCGAGAATGAACAGATGCCGCGCGGCCGTCTGTTCTGGCTGCAGAAGGGAAGTGAGACGAGCTGGTAGCTGCAAGGCTCCCGCCCTCCTCTCCGTGGTGATGAGCAGAGGCCTTGCCCTGGTGCTCACACCTGGGCTGACCCTGGGTTCCGGCCTTGGCAAGGAGGACCTTTCTAGTCGTGCCTCATGTTGGGAGAAGGGGTACGAAATACTGGTTGAACTCCTTGTTGAATGCCCTACCCAGAACTGATGGCCAGAGGTCCAGCTGTGACCGTCACTCAAGGGTCACCCACCCATCTTTGGTCTCTGACATCCTTGTTTCTGCTGAGGAAGAGCAGAGTTTGTCACCCGTCCCAGTCCTGAGGGTGGGGCCCCAGCCTCCCGGAACTCAGGACTTTCCTGTCTCCATGGGGGAGGGGGAGGGGAGGGGGAAGGGTGGGCCAGGAGGTCACCCCACCGGAGCTCAGGATGGTGAGATGCGTCCGTCTCGGCTTGAGAATGGGCAGTAGGGGCTTGGCTTCAACGAAGACCTGCCCACTGTGGCCATCAGCTGGCTGGGGGTGGCTGGCAGAGCCCGGGGTGGGGGCAGGGGGAGCCTTGGCATCCCTCTGGCTTCTCCGCCGCTTTTGCCAGGACCAGGAAACACCTGCCTCCCCCCAGTACTCACTCTCGCTGTGTGGTCATAACGCCTCACGGCTGCACGGGTGTGTGTGACGTCCCGGAAGGGCGAGGGCTTTGGCTCCCGTGCTGGCCGTGTCTTCAGTCACCGCCTTTCTGTCCAGCCCAGGGCTGCTATTCTGCAAAAGCGTCTTACACCTCAGGGGTTTCTCCTCGGACTTAATGCGGCACTAATGCCGTTCCAGGGGCCCCGGGAAATGGGAAGATCCCTGCAAATGATGCTTCCCAAATTTGTGTTACGTGAGACTGTATCCGTTTCCTACGGCTGCTGTAACAAATTACCACAAACTCAGTGGCTTACAGCACCACGGACTTGTTTTCCTCTGTTCTGGGGGCCAGATGGCTGAGATCAGTCTCACTGGACTGAAGTCCGGGTGCTGGCGGGGCTGCCTCCTTCCGGAGGCTCCAGGGCAGAATCTGTTTCTTGCCTTTTCTGGCTTCTAGAGGCGCCCGCGTTCCTTGGCTCGCGGCCCCGTTCTCCCTCTGCAGAGCCACAGCTCAGCACCTTCTCTCCTCCCCAGCGTCCTGCCTGCCTCTGTGAGGACCCTTGCTGGTGACCCTGGGCCCACCCAGATAACCTAGGGGCTGCCATCTCCAGGTCCTTAATCCCACCTGCAATGTCCCCCTTACCGTGTCCGCCCAGAGCTGGGCTAAGCCTTCTGCGCTGCTGCCCGCCGTGGGGGAGGGAAGGGACAGTGTGTATGACATGGATTAGTCTGCCAAACCTGTGTCCTCCAAGTTCTTCTGGCCAGCAGTTAAAAACAGGTCCTGGAAATTCAGAATGTGGTATTGTGGCTGTGTATTCTGTTGAATTATCTGAATTTACTCTGTGTGTGTGTGTGTGTGTGTGTGTGTGTGTGTGTGTGTGTGTGTGTGTGTGTGTGTGTGTGTGTGTGTGTGTGTGTGTGTGTGTGTTGGTAGGAGAGAAGGAGCTGAATATCAGCAATTTCGTGGTTGGACCTGATGTCGACATAGATGGGTCCTTGTCCGTTTGAAGCATCTACTGATGCACCACAGGTGAAATGATAGAATTTGTAGAATTGGCTTTGGCTGGTGGACAGACTGATGTTGGGGCCAGGGGACAGATCAGTGGATTCATTGCACCAGTCTCTCTGCTTCTGAGTGTGTTTCTGAGTTTCGACAAAGAGGAGGAGAAGAAAAGGACACAGACACAGTGGAGTCGGCGGCTCCCCTCCGGCTTCCACGCCTCCAGCTCTACTCCCCGCGGGCGGGGCTGCCTCTGGGTCACTGTGCAGAGGGCGTGGCATCCATCCGGAGCAGGGGACACAGGCTGGCCGCTGGCCCCAGGGCTCCTGGCCACGCTCCGCCCCGTCTGCCCCGAGGCTCCAGGCCCGCCACGCTGCTTCCAGGGCTCCAAAGTCATCGCCTAGGCGACCGGGACGCTGCCGCCACCGCCTGCCTAGCCGAGGGCCTCCCGGCTGTCCCCCTCCTCACAGACCCTCCAGGGCCCAGGCTCCGCCAAGGTAGGCTTGGCTCGGGCTGGCCCTCCTCTTTCAGGTGCCAGTTGGGGCTCCCTGGGGCCACCCAGGGGTGCAGAGGCCCCTCCCTACTGGCTCCCACCCGGCGCTTGGAAACAGGGTGTCCTGGGGGCAGCGGTGGCAGATGGGCCATAGCAGGGAGGCCATGCCTGTGGGTCCCCTGATGGGACTCGGGCAAGCTGGAGAAGCCACTGCTGTGTGGCACTGCCATCTGCCCCCAGGGGGGTGCGGGGCAATTTGCATGGCCCGGGGGTGAGGGGGGGCTGGAACAGAAGTCACTCTGGTGCCGCCGCCCCTTGGACCCACCGGAACTCTCTCCACTTCCTGCCAAAGAGGCCCTGCCCTGGCCACATGGCCAGGCTTGTCCCGGCTGGGGGCCACCGTTCCTCAGCCCCGCGGGGCCAGCCCAGAACGGCTTTCCTCACCCACCGGGGGCCCCGGAGCCCGCCCTGGCCACCCTGGCCCTCACCCGGCTGCCTCCCAGGCATCACCGAGACCTGGGCAGCAGGAGACGGCTCCCTGTGCTGCCCGCCGGCCACTGCAGTCCCACCTACGCGGCGGGGCGCCCAGGGAGCCTCTGGGGCCACATACTTTTTTTTTTTTTTTTTTTTTTTGCGGTACGCGGGCCTCTCACTGTTGTGGCCTCTCCCGTTGCGGAGCACAGGCTCCGGACGCGCAGGCTCAGTGGCCATGGCTCACGGGCCCAGCCGCTCCGCGGCACGTGGGATCTTCCCGGACCAGGGCACGACCCCGTGTCCCCTGCATCGGCAGGCGGACTCTCAACCACTGCGCCACCAGGGAAGCCCTGGGGCCACATACTTGAGCGGAGGGGCTGGGGTGGGGGATTCACCGTGATGAAGGCGGAGTGTGTGCGCGTGCAGGTGTGTACACGTGTGTGCCTGCACGTGTGCGCGTGCAGGTGTGTGCACACGTGTGTGCCCGCACGTGTGCGTGTGTGTCAATGGTGCTGGCAGGGGCTGGACGCCAGTGGCTGGTTCAGGAAGTAGCCTCTGGAGCTTGAGTGGAAAGGGGGATGAGGGTTGGACTGACACAACTGATAGCAGATTTCCAAAGGCTCCAGAGGTCAGACAGGAGCCGCGTTTGCAGCCCAAGCCACCCCGGGAGTCCTGCTAGAGGCTTCTGTGTAGGTCAGCCCTGCATGGTGGGTGTGACTTCCCTCTTCTCCGGATGAGAAGACAGAGGCCTGACCGTGCACGCAGCTGGAGGGTGGCTAAAGGCGCCTGAGTCTGCAGCCGGTTGAGGGCTGAGCTCAGAAGTGCCTTAACCCGACGCAGATCGGCTTGGTGGGGCGGTCCTCATCCCTTCCTGCCCCCTCTTGCGTCCCTGCGGCCCATGCCCCCCACCGCCTCACCAGGACCCAGCCGAGGCCTGCCTCGCTGACCACCAGCCTCTGGGTTTGCCAAGCCCACGATGTGCCCCCCGGGTGACCTTCCTCACCCAAATCCCACTGCATCCCTCTGGGAGCCGAGCCCCCCTCTTCGCTCCCCGAGGCCCACGGCTGCAGGTCCAGTGCCCTTCCTGTGGCCAAGGCCTCTGGGCATCCTGTCCCCTCTCCAGCCCACCTGGCTATTCCTGCCGCCCCCTGACCTGAAGGGCCGTCAGGGCCTGTCCTGGGCTGAGCTCTGCCGCATCGGTGCCCCTTCTCCCAGCTTGTGAAACCGAAAATGACAACTCATGTGGACCTTCATTTACCCTTGGGCTGACCCTGGGCCTGTCCACACCGCTCAGGGTGCCCTTCACACTGGGGGGGGGAAAGGCTGGTTCTCTTCTCTGCCTCCCAAGAGAGGCCCCCGGAGGGTGGGGCTGCCTGGTGGGAAGGGGTTAAGTGGATCCTCACCAGAGTTGGACTCAAATCCAGCCTTGGCACTTCTGAGCTGAGTGGCCCTGGGCAAGCGGTCCCCTCTCTCTGCGCTTCTGTAAGAACATCTGGAACGTGGGACGCAGCAGTGCTTTTGTCTCAGGGTTACTTTGAAGACTGAAATCATGGGCAAGCGGTCCCCTCTCTCTGTGCTTCTGTAAGAACATCTGGAACGTGGGACGCAGCAGTGCCTTTGTCTCGGGGTTACTCTGAAGACTGAAATCAAGGAATACAGAGGACTCCAGGCTGGGGTTGGCACTGCGTGAGCACACGATAGATGCTGGGTGTCGTTATCGGAAAGAGCCCCAGGCCCAGGGGATGGGATGGGGGCACGTGGGAGATAGGGAGGCAGGCGGCACAGAGGTGGCTCTCTGGGACAGATGTTTCTGGAGTGAGTGAGCGATGGATGGACCAATGCCATGGCAACTTGGCTGAAGTCACGTCAGAGGTCAGCTGACTTCAGAACCAGAGAGGAGTGGAACTCATGAGTCAGATGGAGCTCGAAAAAAAAATCACGGCCCCAGTGGCCGGGGCGGGGGCGGGGAGCTGAGTGGGGATGGGTAGAGAGTTCAGGAAATTAGTGCGTCCTGGGCCCATAGTGAGGACCCCAGGGTAGGAGGCAAGGAGTCTACACAGGGCGGGGACACAGCTGAGTGGGTTCCCGTCAAGGAATGTGGAGGAGTCTGGAGAAGGGTGGCCAGGCGGGGCCAATGGTTTGGGAATGACCGTGCAGGGCATGGTTGAAGGAGCACAGATGCTTGTCCGGGGAAGAGAAGATTCTGGAGGACAGAGCATGGCGCACTGGCATGTAGAGGTGGGACCCTCAAGAGGGGAGGAGGGGAGCCTTGGAGGAGACGGACGGAAACGGCAGGGGTGCCTGGCAGCCGGGTGGGTGAGAGTGTTACCGAAAGCGGGGTCTGGCTGCTCGCCGCTCAAAAGCCAAAAAGGGGCCAGGCCTGTGGAAAGGAGAGGTTGCTTTATTTCGGAGCAAGGGCTCCATGTCCTCCGAATCCCCCAAGGGCTGACTCCCACCCACCGCCCCCAACTGACAACCGGGGCTGAGAGCTTTTGTAGACGGAGGGAGGGGCTCCATGCAGAAGCAGCACAGTCAGCTCTGACGGCCACCTTGCAATTGGTCATGCGGTGGTCTGACCAGCGTCATCCTGATTGATTTAAGTACAGCTAGTCTTTAGTTCCAGGGTCAGTTCGTTCCCATTTCTTTGAGGCCAGTTCTGTCTGTTTGTGTTTTTGTCTTGGCTGCACTGCACGGCATGCGGGATCTTAGCTCCCCAAACAGGGATCGAACCTGTGCCCCCTGTAGTGGAATCGCGGAGGCTTAACCACTGGACCGCCAGGGAGCTCCCTGAGGCCGGTTCTCAGAGTTATGACACCTTATGTCATAGCTACAGTCTGTCATCGCGTAGTTGACTTCTTCCACCGGGTGGGGGGTACAGGGGTGGGGCGTATGACCTCACCTACATCTGGCCACTGTTGGTCCATCCGCTGAGGCAGAAGCGGGGAGCCTGGCTGAGAGGCTGCTGCCCTTACGGGGGCGGGGGTGGGGGGCTGAGGGGATCTGGGACTAGGGTGGCCTTGTGGGTGGGAGTGCCGGATTCTAGATCCCTGTGGAGGCGGGGTTGGAGGTGGGCAGTGAGACGGAGAAGTCCAGGATGTGCCCAGCCACTCCTCTGTCCAATCCTGGCCACCCTTGGCGCTCACTTGGAACGCGCCACGGCTGAAAGCTCAGACACCTGCTCTACCGTCAAGCGTCTCTTCCTCTCCAGCCTCATGAGGCTCCCAGCCCTGCAGCTGCCCGCCTCCTGGGTCCCCTTCCTGTGCCCCATGCTGGTCTGAACCTCCCTCACCGACACCCTCACTTCTGCTCTCACTCCTCCAGTCAGGCCGCCCCAACAGGTGGCTGGGTGCTGCCGTGGAAGCCTCCCCACGTGGTGACGCAGGTGGGATCGCGGCATCTCCAAGCTCAGGGGCACTGTGCCGGCTTCCGGCCCCAGTAGGAATCCATTATTTTGCCTCTAGCGGGTGGGTTGTCTCTTACCCCTGGGTTTCTGCTGCCATGGAGTGCTGGGTCCCACTCATCCTTCCGCAGGTGCCTCGGTCTTAGAGAGACCACTGATGGGGAGGTCCCCGCAGCTGAGCCAGGGACAGACCTGGCCTCTGCCCTCTGCTGCCCCTGGGACCAGGGCAGGTTTATTCTTCTTCCTCCGCTGCTACCCTCATCCTCAGTAACCACTGGTCAATTGCAACTCACTCCCGTCTCTCGAGCTCCAATCTGTGCCTGTATCAACGCCCTGCTGAGTGCTTTGGCTTTTTCCACACATCACAGGAAACAGGCTCAGAATGGGCAAGACACCGGTCCAGGGGTCACACAGCTACAGAGCAGAGTGGCAGAGGTGCAGAGGTGGGCTATGTGGATGGAGGGGGAGGGGGGGGTGGCCGGGAGTGTGGCAGGCAGGGCGGAGCTGCAGAGCAGAAAACCAAGGGACAGGAAGCCTGTGTCCAGGTCTGACCTGCACTTGTTGGGGGTGGAGGCCGGGATGGGGGGCGGGGGGGCGGGGAGCGGATGTGGGTAGGGCCTCATTGTGTGGGTGAAGAAGTAGGGGTGGACCAGGGACTTCCCAGCGGCGTGTGGTGAGAAGGCAGGCCGGAGAGGGGCTGGACCTCCTTTGCTCACCTCCTAGAGAGGCCAGGTAGAGGGCAAGGTCAAGAACAAGGACGTTAGAGCTAGCTGCCGGGTTGGACTCCCTGCTCTGACCAGCTGTGTGCCCTTGGGTGGGTGACCTAACCTCTCTGTGCACGGCTCCACGTCGGTCAGTGAAATGAGCTGCGTGGTGCACTGCCCTGCTGAGACATGGTGCGGCTCAGCCGTGCTCCAGCGTTTTTTTGTTTGGTTTGGCCGCATGAGTTCCTCCACCAGGAAGCTGGGCGTGGCAGTGGTAGGGTGAGGGGGCGTGGGGGCATGCGCCACTGGGTCCCCAACACTTAGCTTGGCCGAGAGCCCCTCCCAGCAAAGGTCTGGAGCCTGGCAGCCCTGGGGGATTGGTCAGCCATTTCCTTCCAGAAGTACGTGAGGCCCACGTGGTTAGAGGGCCGCCACCCAGCTCCCTGCCCCACGTGGGTGCTAGACCAACCGTCAGATTCAAACAGAAACTGCTGGGCAACCCCACGGTGCTCCAGGCCGGGCCCAGGTGCCGGAGGGAGGCCATCCCTGCCCCTGGCCTGGCTGCGGGACCGGGACCGAGGTAAGAGGCAGCAGGGCTGGGGGATTCCTGGGGCCGCTCCCAGGCTCTGCGTCTCCCGCCTCCCCACGGGCCCCAGCCCAGGAGGGAGAGAGGGCGGCTTAATCGGGCACCTCCAGCTGTTTTCGTATTTCACAAGCGCACCCTGCCCCAGGGTGGGGAGGCTAAATTTGTCTCTCACCATCAGTGCGGGGCTTCCCCTGAGCAGGCAGAGGGGGAGCAGGGAGCCCCCCCCCCACCAAGGGTGACGTTGGCCTCGGCCGTGCCCTCCTCCCAGGCCCCGCAGGCCCAGTCTCTCCGCAGGAGACCCAGGTGCCGCCCTGGCCGAGGGTCCTGTCCTAACCCCACCCCAGCCCCTGCAGGGCCAGCGAGGACAGAGGCTGCGCAGGCTTCCGTGGCCACGTGGCCGGGCGCGGGCGGGAGGGGCAGGTGAAGATGCCACTGTCCTTTGCTCTCTGAGGGTGACACGCTCCTGGCCACCATTCCAGGGGGGACTCCTGCCCCAGCCCCACCGGGCGAGGGCCTCCCGTTCCCGGGGTTGGCTGAGGTCACAGAGGCCCCTCAGCTCCAAGGGCCCAGGAGGCTGGGCGCCGGGTGTCCTGCTGGAATTCGGCTGGGCCGCCGCCCGGGGACAGCGCCATGTCACAGCAGGGCCTCCAGCCTCCTGTGACCCTGTGTGATGGCCGCCTGACCCCTCTGCCCAAGTAGGAGGACTTCTGGACGCTGGGCCGTTCTGCTGTCCCCTCAAGACAAGGCCACAGGGGATGGGAAGGGTCCCTCCTGAGATGGTGTAGGTTTATCTGCCCCTTGGATTTCAATCCGCCATTGTTTACTGAAATAACTGGGGACGGACCCACCGGAATAACCAGTATGTGACTGAGGACCATCAAGATGGATTGTTTCGGGGTGGGTGGCAGGGTGGAGTTCTTCGGGTCTTTCCCCACTAAACTGAATGGGGCCGCACGCCCTCCCCCAAAGCTGGCATCCAGATGGCCGTGGAGGAGGGGCGTGTGCCCCAAGCTGTCCTTCTCTGCACGCGGGCCAGGCGTCCACTCTGGACCAGGGCTCTTGCAGGTGGGTGGGGGCCTCCCTCTGTGGATGGGGTGTCCCTTCTGGGAGGATCACAAGGACCCCAGTTTACGGAAGCTGGTTTCGGGGCCCTGGGCAGCGGTGGGCCCAGGGGACAGGGAAACCAGAGGCCTCAAAGTCCTGCCCAACCAATGGGGCTGCCCGTGGGGGCCACGTAGCTGAAGGGCTGTCTGTGCTCTGCCACCTGCCAGGTGATGGGGGGGCAAGATAAGGGGCGTCCTGACCTGGAGTCGGGGAGGACAGTGGCTTCCTGGAGGAAGCCTGGCCTGGCAGGACAAGGATGGGGTGGGGAGTGGATGGTGGACCAAAGCTGAGCGTGGAGGCCGCCCTGGCTGGGGTGCGTGGGGACAGGGCCGGGGGCAGAAGGGGACCTGTGGGAACAGAGCCAGGAGCCCACGGCAGGCTGTAGCTCTCGCCGGGATTTGTGGAGGACGTGGTCAGAGGGTCGAGCAGAGCCGGCCAAGGAACAGCTGCTGCCCCCCGGGGCCTCCAGCTCCCACCAGCCTGGGGCAGAAGGTCTGCACTCGCTTGTGGGGCAAGGTCTCCAGCTGTCTGGGCTGTGGCTCGAGTCCCAGCCGGGACCCTTGGTAGCTTGGGCCTCTGAGCGCCTGCCCCGGGGTGGCGGTTCCTGCCCGACAGGGCAGTGTGGGGGCCTGGGGCCCCGGCAGCAGCTGGCCCGCTTCTCCCCTGCGGCACCGGACCTCTGGGCTGGAACCTCTGCCGTGGTGCGCTGCAGGATGTGGGACTGCATCCCCTCCCTGGAGGGCTCTCAGAGACCTCGGGGCATCCCCGAGCCACCCAAAGTCAGTGGGGTGTGGGGCTGTGTCTCCACTCCAGCTTGAGTTGAGTGTGGCCCACACAGCCCCTGCCCCGCCTCTCCAGGGTCAAAAATTTTTGCTGGAAATTCCTTGAGGTGAACTGGTGTTGGTGGCCCCAGCCCACGGGGAGCTGGGGCAGGTCGGAGGTGCCTGAGCCCCGGCCCAGCTGCTGTGAGAAGGGGCCACACGTTGCCCTTCTCGGGCTGCCTCTGACTCGGCAGTTCCCTGTGGGCTGGGGCTCAGGGATTCCTTGAGTCCAGCCCCCACCAGCACCGTACCCCACCTTCTCACACCCACGTCTCCCTTGGAGACCGGCCCTGACCAGGACTGGACCCCTCCTGGTGCAACAGGCTGCATTTTTTTTCCCAGAGCAACTTCATGGAAAAGCAAAGCTGTCCACCGTGCATGTGCACTTCGTGGCATCATTAATGCCACCTGAAGAGGTGTCATCGAAAGTCAGTCTCTCCCCTCATACACGCGATTTTTTAAATGATTCGCGTCGTTTGCAAAAGCAGTTTCCACTGTGAGCACATTTCCAAATTTGAAGTGCATGTCGGGGAAACTGGATTTAATTTGCAGGAAGTGATTTTAGAATTGCTTTCTTTTTCTCACCTCTGCAAACCTTGGCCACCTTGGCCGAAATGCTGCTAGTGAGTAAAGGGAATATACTGTCCCTGCCCTAGGGGAGAGAGGGCTGGGCCCATGGAGCTCTGGGGGAGGTTCCAGTTGCGGGGGGCAGCCTGAGGCCGGACATCAGTTGTGCTGCTTCCTCACGCCCAGCTCCGGCCCAGGCGGGTGCTCCCTGGCGCCTGCAGGAACCAGGTCTGCGGCTCTGTCACTGATAGCCCAGTGCAGCCTGCTCTGCAGAGTTTTCCAGGGAAGTTGGAGGTATGGGCGCTGCATGGCTTCCTGGGTCAAGTCCTCCAGGCCCTCTGGGGAGGGCAGGTTTCTGGACCCGTTTTGCCGATGGAGAACCTGTGTGGGAGTCACCGTCAGAGGCTGGTGCCGTCCTCGGGTGGACACAGCCAAAGGGGCCCCTCAGTGGGTGAGGGGAACCTGTGTGTTGCTCTCCCCGCCCCGCGGCGGGCGGGGAGGTCTGTCCTAGAGTCACTGTGAGTCCTGGGGTGTTGGCTAAAAGCAGACACAGAGTCCTGGGTCTGAGGGTGTACTGGGGGCAGAGGCAGCAGGATCTGCTGAAGGCAGTGGAGTTTGGTGACCCGGGACCACCCCTTGCATCAGTAAGGCTGAGCAGTCTCCGTCTTCAGTCCTGGTGGTGAGGGCTGGTGGGGTGGGTGTAGGACACCCCCCCCCCCACCGCTTCCCCAGAGGGCCGGGCACCTGCAGGTCTGTCACCGAGCCAGAGCCGGCCTGTGTGGTGCAGGCGCCTCTGACCCCGGCAGCTTGGGGTGAAGCAGGGGGTGGGGTGAAAATGCTGGTTGTGTCCCCCAGAGTGCGGGCCTCTGTCCCCGCTCCCGGCTGTTCTGTGGGGAGGGAGGTGTGGGAGCCAGGGGAGGGAGGGGGCCTCGGGGAGATTCCCAGTGCTGACTTGCCTCCCCAGATGCTGGGCGGCAGGGGCTGCTGAGAACTGGGGCTGGGCTTTCGGAGAAACTGTCTTTAACTTCCATGCAGCTTTATTGAGGTGAAATTCACGTAACATAAAGCTAACCCCTTTACAGCAAACCCTCCAGTGGCGTTTAGCTCATTCACAGTGTCGGGCAACCATCGCCCCTGTCTTACTCCAGCAGTCTCCCCCCATGCCCTGCCCCCAGCCCCTGCAACCGCCAGTCTGCCTTTCGCCTCTGTGGACTCCCCTGTTCCGGACGTCTCATAAATGGACGCGTATAGCACGTGGCTCTTTCACTCAGCATGATGTTCCGAGGTTCATAGTGACATGGCCGGTGTAAGCGATCATTGCTTTTCATGATGGAGTAATATTCCAGCGTGTGGACCGACCAGGATTTGTTTATTTGTTCATCCGTTGATGCACCTTCGGGCCGTTTCCACCTTTCCACTGTTGCGAATGGTGCTGCCGTGACCAGGGACAGGATCTTGCCGTCCACTTGCTGTGTAATGTTAGTCAAGGCATTGTCTGTCTCTGGGCTTAGATGGTCCATTAGCAAAATGAAGGGGGTGGGACCAAATGGCCTGGGCCAGTTGAGCCTCGTGTTGGTACACCCTGCCCACACCAAGAGGCCCCTCTGACTAATCTCTGCTCATCCAAAAAGGACCAGCCTTGGAGAGTGGGTGAGGGTGTGTTTCCGCCCAGCTTCAGCACAGTGACCTGCTCCGGCCGGCATGTTCTGCTTCCTACCAAGTCCACCCCGTTCTGCGTTACCACATGGCCAGCTCCACGCCTTACTCAGCTCTGCTGGGTTTTGGATAGCTCAGCCCAGGATAGGAGTGATCTCCCCAGCACAGGAGGCATGCAAGTGAGCGCTGACCCGCCCCTTGTTAAAATCCTGTGGATTGTGTGCTGAGGGTTTGAGGTGAAGGGGGGAGGAGGCATGACTACGTTAATTTCCAATTCTGAGAAAACCACTTGGTTGTCCCTGCACTTACAGCTATGCTGTGTGACCTCGGCATGTCACATAACCTCTCTGAGCCCTGGTCTCCTGAGAGTGGGTGGAGTGGCCTCCGAGCCTGCTGGAGAGTTGGTCTGTGGCCAGCACTTTCCAAGCTCTTAGTCCCGGCCATCCTCGCTCGGCCCCGCCCGGCCCCTCCCAGCTCGTGCCGCTGCTCCAGGGATGGCGGCCTGGCACGTGGCAGCCCCGGGAACAGGCCACCGGCCTCTCTCGGGGCCCACCGCCTGGGAACAGACGAAGTCTGTCCAAAAGGTTGCAGGCCGCACCCTCCCTCCCCCGACGGCCATGGGCAGGTCCGGGCCTGCCCGCTTGGGCCCGGGCCTGCCCGCTTGGGCCCTGCCAGGCGGTGGCCAAGCTGATTCCCGTGGCCCCTTGCCAAGAGCCTGTAGGCTGGCCCAGGGGAGACATCACCTTGGCCTGGGTGGGGGCAGTGGGCAGGGTGGGCTCTGGTTTCCCTGCCCCTCCCCCCTACCGTAGGATAAGGGTTCAAGATGTGCCCGGTGTGGTCACCGCCACCTCCTCCTGGGTGGCTGTTTCGGGTGGGCATGGAGGCCCTCAGGAGGGGTGACAGTGGGGACAAAGGCCAGCGGGCACTGAGTCAGGATGCCCCAAGCCCTGGGCATCTCCTTGAAGGGGGGCCACTCGTGCAGTGACCCCTCCAGTGACAGAAGCTTCTCGGCCTCGGCCTTGGCGGCTGCCTCGTGGGGTTGACGCTGCTTCTGTGTCCAGGCCGTACGCAAGGATCCCACATCAGAGGTGAAAGGCCGCCCAGCCTGCAGCAATCGGGCACAGCCAGGCTCGTACCAGGGCCTCAGCTCCAGCCTCCGGTGTGCCCTGCACACGCCCCTCCCAGGGGGCACCTGGGATCTAAGCGTCGCCAGCTGCTGGGGCCTCAGGAGCCCCCAAACCTGGCTTGAGCCACCCCCCAGGCCAAACCTAGAGATACAGTTCGTAATAATAATGACCACGCGTGTTCCAGTGTAATTATGACCCGGGCACAGCAGAGACTTTATTTTTTTGTTTTGTTTTTATTTTTTAATTTATTTTTTATTGAAGTGTAGTTGAAGTACAAAGTAGTGTTAATCTCTGCTGTACAGCAAAGTGACTCAGTTACACACGTGTATGCATTCTTTTTCATATTCTTTTCCATTACAGTTTATCACAGGATATTGAGTATAATTCCCTGTGCTGTACAGTAGGACCTTGTTGTTCACCTGTTTATACATACTAGTTTGTAGCTGCTCACTCTAAACTCCCACTCCATCCCTCCCCCAGCCCCCTCCCCCTGGGCAACCACAAGTCTGTTCTCTATGTGAGTTTGTTTTGGTTTCGTATATAAGTTCATTTGTGTCATTTTTTTTTAGAGTCCACATGTAAGTGATTTCATATGGTATTTGTCTTTCTCTTTCTGACTTATCTAGTAGAGACTTGAAATTCGTGCTCCCAAGGGGCCCTGCAGCAGCCCCATGAGGGGATGCTGCTGTCACCCCCATTTCACGGGTGGCGGCTTTGAGAAGCTCCTGCTGCCCAGGCCCCCAGCCGGGTCTGAAGCCAGGCTGCCCACCCCCAGGCCTCGGCTCCCACCCCCAGAGAGGGCAGGATGAAGGGAGGGGCTGGGTGAAGGGCGTGTGCCTGGTTAGCACGCCAGGGTGTCCTCGGGTGGTCATTGTCGGCCCCGCCTACCACCTGTGCCCGAGGATGCTGGTTGAGGAGCGCAGAGGATGCCCTCCCAACCCGCACTCTTGTCCTTTCCTCCTGGCAGAGCGAGCTGCCCTCGGCCGGGAGTGGGAAGATGTCGCAGTCCACCGCCACCGACGAGGGGGCCACGTTCCAGCACCTCTGGAGCTCTCTGTGAGTACCTCGTCTGAGCCTGCTGGAATCGGGGGCTGCGATGGACTCGGGGGCTGGACAGGGAGCTGCTGCCTTGGGCTTTCTCCTGGGGATGCAGGGTCCAATGTCTGGGCTTCTTCCTCTGACCAGCCCTCCAGAGGGGTTGGGTCCAGGGGACAAAGCCTGTGTGTGGCCACGCCAGCCTGGCACTCACACCAGCCCTGGAGAGGCTGGTAGGGTAAGGGGGCCGGAGGCCGCAGGGGCTGAGGGTCAGGGAAGGAGTGGAGGAGACAAGGGACTGAAGGAATCCGTGGAGGTGGGAGAGGGAGGCCCGCCCCCGGGAGCTGTGGGCTGGCCTTGAGCTCCAGGCCTGGGCCATCTGGGCTGATGGCTGTGCTCTCTGTTCTGTTTCCCTCTTCTGTCTAGGGAGCCGGACAGCACCTACTTCGACCTTCCCCAGTCGGGCCAGGGGAATGATGAGGTGGTGGGCGGTGCGGAGGCCAGCATGGATGTCTTCCACCTGCAGGGCATGACCACTTCTGTCATGGTGAGTGGGCTGCCCTCTGCGGAGGACTCGGGGTGGGGGCAGTAAATGTGGACTGTCCTGTTCTGGGAGCCTGCAGAACCAGGAAACAGGCTCTCGGGTGTACGGCTTCCTCTCTGGGTTTGTCAGCACATTTCAGATGGCAAAGTGGAAGATGTATCAGCTCATGTAACTGTCAGTCCAGGTGTAGGAAGGCCTTCAGGCATGGCTGGATCCAGGTGTTCCAACAGCTGCCTCTCTGTCTCTTGCTCTGCTTCCCCCGTGGTGGCTTTGTTCTTAGGCAGCGTCTCCTCTCATGGGAAAGGCTCCATCATCATCCCCCTCCCTGTGGGGAAGGACTCCTCTTTGCCCAGAGTCCAGCATGCCTACCTCTGAATGCCTATCGCTGAGCCATCCCTGTGCCTCTGATGGCCTGGGTCCCCTGAAACAGGATCAGGATGGAGTGGAGTGGTGTGGGCTCTGCCCACCAGCCGCACTGACTTATGGGGAAGAGCGCCCCGAAGGAAGCTGGAGCTGCTGTTTCCAGAGGAGGGGGGCTGGGTGGGGGATGCAGGGGCACCTGAGGCCCTGACAGCCGCCAGCCCTGCGGTGTCTCAGGCCTTGCCACGCTGGAGGAGGGTTGTGATAACCGGGTGGTGGCCACACTCCTGTCTCTCTCCCTGGCCGCCCACTGCCAGGCACTGGTGGGCCAGGAGGTGGGAGGCAGGAGAGACACAAGAGGGTGTATGAGGACCCCTGGCCCCGGGGAGGCCCAGCGACGCCTGCCGTCCCCAGCGCCCTCTGTGGTCACCTCCTTGGGACAGCCTCTGCGGGACCCGGGGCTGCTCCGTCCTGCCCACAGGCTTGCTGTGCAGCTCCTTCAGACGGGGACTTGTTGTGGGACCTTGGCTAAGTGCGTGAGGGAGGCACCTGGATCTGCCGCTTGCAGCTCCCCAGATGGGGGCCCCCTGGATGGCGGCTCACTGGATGGCCGCTGGCCCCCACAGCCCAGCACAGTGGCCTTGGGGCACCACACCAGGCCAGGGCCAGGGTGCAGGAGGGAGACGGAGCTGGGAACTCTGGAGGCGGGGGGGGGGCGCTCAGAGTCTGGGCCCCTCTCCCTAAAGCCCCCTTCCAGATCGGAGCCCTCACCCCAACACACACCCGTCCAAGGCATCTGGTGAACAGTGGAGACCATGGGGGCTCCGGTCGTGGGAACGAGTCAGGGTCAAGGGGGTGGGGGATGAGGAAGGGTCCCTACGTCCTACGTCAGTGTCCGTCTCGGATGCTGGGCTGGCCCAGGGCCCGCTGGCCCGCATGGGGCGAGGAGAAGGCACCTGCTCGGGTAGTCGCAACTGGGGCAGGTGGGGGTCTGGGGGGCAGTGAGCTCCCTGTGACATCCTTGCTTCCGAGGATCCTCTCAGAGTGGACCTGAGGAATCTGCCTGGCCAGCCCAGGCCTCCTGCCTCTGCTCAGAACACCATCAGAGCAGAAACATCTGCCTGTTATAGTCCCATTTTACAGGTGAGGAAACCGAGGCAGATGCTGGGCCTGGGCGGGGCCAGGTAGTGCTGCCCTGTCCCTTTGGACCATTTCCTGTCTGCCAACATCTCCACAGGGGCCAAGGGTCCTGACCTTTCATGGTCCCAGTCGCCCCTCCTGGACATTAGTGTCCTGGCGCCACTGTCTTGGGTGGGTCTCAACCTGTCAATAGTGATGCTCTGGACTAGGATGCCTGGGGTGTTCACCTGAGCCCTGCTACCTGCACTGCGGGGTGGGGTGGCGGGGGAGAGAAAGAGAGAGAGAGAGAGGAGACCCAGGGCTCTGCCTTTATTGGGGCTGAGGATGGGGTGCCTAGGGTTTGGGGGGTTGATTCGTTATTGGTGAATTTAAAACATAACAGTGGAATTAAACTGTGAAAGGGAGAAGTGGGGTCACTCCAAGGTCCATTATCTGGTCACCCAGGGCTTTCTGAACGGGAGCCTTCGGGGATGAGGCAGCTGGGCTCTTGACCTATAGTTGTATAGCTGTCGAGGTGCATGTCTTTGAAGTGGGCGCCTCACCCATCCACAGCCTAATGTCAGGCACTTACTTTACAATCAAAAAGCAAATTGTCAGGCAGGGCTTCCCTGGTGGCGCAGTGGTTGAGAGCCCGCCTGCCGATGCAGGGGACGCGGGTTCGTGCCCCGGTCCGGGAGGATCCCACATGCCGCGGGGCGGCTGGGCCCGTGAGCCATGGCCACTGAGCCTGCGCGTCTGGAGCCTGTGCTCCGCAATGGGAGAGGCCACAACAGTGAGAGGCCCGCGTACTGCAAAAAAAAAAAAAAAAAAAGCAAATTGTCAGACACTCACCCTACATCCACTCTGGGGAGGGACAGGAGCTGCCCCCAGGCTCCAGGGAGGGAGGGCCTCTGAATGCGGTCTCCTAAGAGGCCTGTCTCTGTAGTTGCAGAAGCCTCCACCTCCCCTCCTCCCAGCTGCCCAGCTCACCCCCTGGAGGGCAGTAGGCCCAGGAGACCCCAACGACCCAGTGTCAGGAGCGGACCAGCTCTGGGCTCCTGTGGGGTGGGATGCCCCCCCTCCAGGGAGGATGCCTGATGCTGAGAAGGTCTGGGCCAGGGAGGGCAGGACACCCCTCCCACCAGCCGTGGGGTAACCAGGATGGGGCCTCTCACCTCTGCCAACAAGAGGGCCGAGTCTCTCAGCTAGCGCCACGCCTCTTAGTAAAAGTCCTGCAGGTTCCCAGAGGTGGGGGTGCCCAGAACCACGCTGGCCCTGGCTGGGGGCAGGGGTAGGTGTGGGGAGCCAGGCCCCCTCCGAACGCCACATCCTGACCCCTGCCTGACATCGTGTAGCCCAGCCCTCACCCTCATGTAGCCCAGCGCAGCCCAGAGGGAAAGGCGAGGCTCAGAGACACAGCTGGACAGCTGGGCAGCTGGCTGCAGAGCCCACTGCCTAGCTGCCTTGCAGAAGGGCCTCTGCCTGATGCGTCCAGAGGCCTGGAGCAGGGGCCCACGGAGTCCAGGGTGCAGGCAGGAAGCCCCACAGAGTTGAACTGGGTGGTGTTGTCTTAAAGTCCAGACTGGAGGCTGAGAAGACCTGACCCTCTGGCCAGAAAACAGCCCCGGCAGACGCTGTGCTGCTGAGGGCGACCTGGTGATGCTGGGGTGCGGGTGGGGACTCCTGAGTGCCTCAGCCCCACCCCCGTGGCTCCATTCCCACCCACCAGCAGGTCTCTCGTCAGGGAAAGCCTGGGGCTCAGCGGGGAGGGGGATAGCCCCTCCTCCAGGCTGGTAACAGGTCAAGTGCTCCCCAGGCCAGGCTCCAGGTCAAGAAAGCAGCAGCTGCAGAGTCAAAAGTTCGCACTCGCCACCCGCCCTGTAGTCACGATTCAGGCCCATGTGAACGCGTGCGCGCACTCGTGCACACACATGCATACACACACGGGCCCCCATGCCGCTCCCTCTGGCCGCTGTCCTCTGAGATGAAGGGTGCCCGTACCCCAGCCCCGGGCTCTGGGGCCACCCCCCCAACTGGGTCGTGGGGCTCATCCAGGAAAAGGCTGAGGCCGAGGCAGGCACAGCCGTCGCCTCGGGGGACACTGGTCCTTGCGGGTGGCACACACTGTGGTCTCGGGGCCTTGGGTCTCCACCCTGCTCGGTTGCCTTGGTGACCAAGCAGATTACTTCCTGCCGGACCTGCAGGTTCCTGAGCAGCACTCCGGCCCTGTCAGGAAACAGGCCGTTGCGGACCCCCGGGACGCCCTTAACCGCTGCTTCAGTGGCCGGTGGGAACAGGCGGAGTGGGAGGGGCCTCGCCCGAGGAGCCAGTCTGTCCCGGGTTCGAGTCCCCATGTCTCTGAGCCTCGGTGCCCTCACTTGGGGACCTGGGGTGACAGGCCGTATGGGGTCCCAGCAGAGGCTCCGCCAGCCCTGTGGGGCCTCGGACCACCCTCCTCCCATGCTGGGCAGCTGAGGAAGCCGAGTCGGGCAGTTAAAGGAGAAGGAGAAGGGCCCCTGTGGGAGCACTTGGCCCCTCGGCCTTGGAGGAGTCCCAGAGCACAGATTCTTGGTGGGGACACTGAGCTCCCTGAGGTCGTTGCAGCCAGGGTCCACCGCACCACAGGGCCGAGATGGTGCAAAGGGCGTCGGGGGCTCGGAGGTCAGATCCCACCCCTGCCTCTTCTTTGCTTGGAGAGTTATTTGACCCTCTGGGCCTCAGTTTTCTTGTCTGTAGAATGGGCCAGTGAGGATCTAAGGCAAGGTTGCGAGGAAGACTGATGGTGCCTGACCTGTAGGAACGCATGACAAACACTAGACGTGATGCTGAGACCAGGGACATGGGCTGAGTTTAAGAGAGCTGTTCCCCCTGGAACCCAGAACAGTGGAGCCAGGGAGGGCCCGGGAGCAGCTGCTTCCAGCCCCAGAGCCTGCTGTGCCAGGGAAGGACCCGGTGCCCCAGGTCCACCTTGGGGCCCTTCGGTGGAGCTCCTGCTCTGTATGGTGGCCTCCAGTTCTAGCTGTCCCTGTAGACCCCCGGCGGCTCACCCATGACAGGCACCTATAAAATAGGCCCCCAACTCCTGCAAGGGGAGAGAGGGGAACACCCGGCCTCCTGTGGACTCGAAATGAGGGCTGCCCAGAGGACACGAGGTGGGAGGTGACCCCTGGGCCCCCGGCGGGTGTGGTGACAAGGGGAACCTTGTAGGGTCTCCCCTGGCCCTGGAGGCCCTCACAGTCTGAGAGGAGCATGGACAGGATGAAGCCCCCCATGGTGAGCGCTCATGGGGTCCCGAGCAGGCAGCGGCCGTATGCACCCCGTGCTGGTCTGGGCCTGGGCTTTGGGCCATCCAGGCTTTCTGATTCTCAGTGTCCCTCAGGACAAAACGGGGGCAGGGGGACTTCCTTGCCGGTCCAGTGGTTAGGACTTGGTGCTTTCACCGCCGAGGGGCCTGGGTTCGATCCCTGATGGGGGCACTGGGATCCCGAAAGCCTCCAATAAAATGGAAGGGGGCAGGGTTCTGGCCAGCTGTGACGATGCTCGAAAGGTTGAGATGGAGGAAAGGGGAGCTCGGTTGAGGATGGGGCTGGTTGAGGTTGAGGCTGGCGGGCTCTCCTCCCTGACCATCCCTTCCCTGTCTCTCCCGCCCATCCTCCCGGAGTCTGAGCACCTCCTGCCACCCTGGCTGCCCATGCCTGCCCCCTCCCTGCATCCCTTCCCGCCTCTCCCGGCGCCTTTCTCCGGTGACAGCTGTTGTGGGCGCCTGGGCCGTAGAGGGGGCTGTGTCTGGGGGCTGATCCACCCTGGAGCCCTGCCGGCCCCTCCCCAGGTGCCCAGTGAGCTACACAGGGGACAGACACCAGGGTTAGAACCTGCAGCCACTCGGGACCTTGAGACCCCAGCGGTCACGCAGGACAGGCCTTCCTGGCCTGGGGAGGGGGCGTTTCTCCCCAGGCCTGGGAGCAAGGAGGGCGCAGTCCGGTAGTACACTCCCTGGAGCAGGCATTGTCAGGGAACAGAGCCAGCCCCCAGAGGGATCCGGTGGGCTGAGGGAGGGCCTGCCGCCCCGAGGACGTAGGGCCGGAGCTCGGGGACGGTGAGCCCCGCCAGCCACCGGATCACAGAGCCACCTGCCTGTGGGTGTCCGCAGGTGGTGTGAGGAGTTTGACCTGGAGTTGACACATCACTGGTGCCCTTCTGGTGACTCACCCCTTCCTGCGCAGGTGGGCCGTGCAAGAAAATATCCCCCCTGCCCTGCTGCCGCGAGTCCTGCGGAAGTAGTCCGTGGGGTGGAGTCCCGGTAGGTTAAACTCAGAAGAGCAGGTGCCGCGGGCCCGGCGGGGTGACTTGGGAGGGCAGCGCTGGCAGCTGAGGACTAAGCCAGGAAGAGTTCCTGCGGACAGGGGCCCCGGCTCCCCCTTCCCTGTCCCAGGATGGCCAGGATTTTGGATAAATGTGCAGGAAGTGGGTGATGCTCTGGGGCAGGTGCCGGAGCTCCGGCACTTTGAGAGCTGGAAACGTGCTCTCGTCCACGCTGGGAATCCCAGTCTGGCCCAGGCTCACGCTGTGGGGACCGTGCTGGTTCTCAGGCCGCGGTGCCCCCGCAGTGTGGGTGGGGCGTGGCACCTGGGCCTTCAGTGCTTCCAGCAGGGCTCAAGAGAGGAGGTCTTCCCGACCTGACCCTGCCTCCCTGTGGGCAGCCTCCAGTCTGGGCACACGTGTGGCCAGCCCCTCCTGGGCCCTGCCTTGTGCCCTGCAGGCCTGAGCCCGAATGCAGACCGAGGCCAAGGCTGCCCTTCGGCCGCGCCAGCCGTCCAGGGTCCCGCGGAGCCCTGGCCGTCTTCTGCCCAAGGTCTTTGCCTGCCTGCTCGCTCCCCTGCTGCATTACTCAGCTGTGCTGCGTGACACGTCACCGCCAACGGAGGGGCTTAAAGCAGCACCTGTTTGTTGTCTCACGGCTTCTGTGGGTCGGGAGTCCTGCGTGTCCCCACTGGGCCCCCTGCTCAGGGTCTCACCAGGCTGTACTCAAAGTATCAGTGAGGACTCTGCCATCTTGTCTGAGGCCGGGACCTCTTCCAGGCCCTGGTTGTTGGCAGAGCTCAGTTTCAGGTTCTCACTGGCCATTGGCCCAGGGCCACTGTTCTCGGCTTCTAGAGGCCGCCCGCCGCACCCTGCCACGTGGGCCCTCCACAGCCTGGCGGTTTGCTCCTGAGGCCATCAGGAGGAGGTTGCCCTGATTAGGTCAGGCCCACCCAGACAGCGTCCCTTCTGATCAACTCGAATTTTACCCCATGTTGCGCAACGCCCTGTGCTTGAGCCCAGGCCCTCCCCCTCCTCTCCTACCTGCCTGTGTGTCCCTCCATCCAGCCACCTGCCAAGCCCCCCGGCCCTCTTGGGAGAAGCCCTGGCAACACCCACAGGGATCTCACTGACCGACAGTCTCCCCCCCTCCCCCCTCCCCCACCCCACCCCGGCCTTCCCGCCTGCGGGCGTCCCGTTAGGAAGGCTCTTGGCCGCTGCCTCTGGCCAGAACTTGCAGCCGGGGCCCCGCTGCAGACGCCCTTCCTGAACATCGGTCTGCCCGCCAAACCTTGATGTCTCATTGTGAGTGGGGGACACCTGTGCATTGGGAGTAACAGCGATGGCCGCACGCAGTCACGGGGGCTCAGGCCGCATGTGCTGAGCTGTGTTTCTGGCTGCAGCCGCCGAGGCGCCCAGAGCCTGAGCCGGGGGCTCCCGGCCCAGCCCCTTGGGGGCAGCGCCTGGCTGCACGTCCCCTGCCTGGGATCCCCCTTTCCCTCAGCCAGAGGAGCTGGGGGGCTGGACACGTCACGGGCTCCTCGGGCTGGCCTCCCTCTGTGCAACCCCGCTGCTCCCAGCTCCCCGGGATGTGCCGAGGACAGGCCGGGAGAGAGACGGGGTCTACATGCCGTCTTCTCGGCACCTTGCGAGTTTTTAAGCTCTCCTTGGGGGATGGAAGCAGCTGGGCTCTGGGGGCTTGGAAACTTCACATCCACTTTCACGTGATCTGGGCCTGGTTGATCTCCCAGGGATGATCCCAGCCCCTGTGCCAACTTGGTGTCAAAGACGGTTAAGTTACAGTGGTTGGTCCTCCAGAAAGGGAGTGGCTGTGAGCACCGCGAAGCCGCCGGGGAGGCAGGCCCCCATCTCTGAGCCCCTGGCAGCGCTGAGGGCAGTGCCGTCCATGCACTGCGATGGGCGGGGCTCCAGCGGTCCTCCTTCTGGACCACCTCCCTCTCACTCCGGGGGCTCGGCAGCAGTGGGGACACGGCCAGCGGCAGGCCGGGCAGCGTCTGGGGTGCGGGCTCTGGGCTGCGTTGGGCCACACCCAGATGCTCACTCCGTTGCCAGGCTCCCTGTGGGGTTCCGCAGGCAGCAAACCTCCCTGAGTGCGTCTCGTCTCTGCTCAGCCCTTTGGAGCAGCCCTGGAGGGCCACCACATTCCCTAGGCAGGAGTGAGATTCGCTCCACCCGGGGCGCAGGGCCGGAAGCGCCATCTGTTCCCTGCCCGGTGGCCTGGCTCTGCCTCCCGAGCTCTTGAGGGCCCGGGCTGGCCCCCTGATGCTCTGGGGTGGAGGCCTGTGGCCCCCAGGGCCTCCCGTAGGCAGCATCTCAGAAGGAGCCAGGCGCAGCCTCACTGCAGAGGTGGCCCATGGCCCCGCGGCCGCCCCCTCCCTGCGCAGCCGCCTTGGTGCGGTCCGACCCAGCAGTGGGCAAGCTGAGGCCTGCCCTGGACTTTGATGAATAGTCATGAGGAATAAAGGGGTGGGCCGCCCGTTTTGTTGTTAGATGCAGCTAGTTGACAGGACCAAGGCAGATGGAGAGGGCCAAAGTGCCCACGGCCAGCCCACATGTTCTGCAGCGTCCTGTGCTTCTGCCCGCCTAGCCACGGAGCCTCTCTGCCTGGGTCCACCCTGCCGGGCGGCCGCACCCCTGCCCCCGGCTCCCCGGCCACCCATCCCCATGCCTCGCCCCGCAGCACGCCAGCTCCCCGGCGTGTGCAGACCCCCGTGCGCCCACCATGCTGTACGTCAGTGACCCCGTGCAGCACTTCGCCTCGGTAGGTGCGCGTCGTGCATCCTTTTCAGGGGGCCTTGGCGGGGCTTTTGCCGTGGTGGAGGATGCACGGGGCATTCTCTTGTCTGTCGCCCTGCTCGGCACCTGGGGCCGGAGGGGATGCCGCCATCCAGGGTGAGCAGAGGCAGGCAGGAGGCGCCGACGGGCTGGGGCCGGCCCCAGGCGCGGAGGCAGGTGCCTGCCCATCCTGGAGAAGCTCTGGGGACCAGTGCCCACTGGCTGGGCAGGACCGACAGCCAGGGGGAGGAGGGTGGGTGAGAGTCTGGTCAGCTAGTGGCCCTCCCCAGAGACGTGCAGGTTTCCCTCACTCCCTGGCTTTGGGCTGTCTGAGGCTTAGGGCGGGCTGCCCCACCTGCCCGGCCCTGCCCCCGGCTGCAGGAGCTCAGTGTACCCTGGAGGCTGTCTTTGCTCCCTGGGCTCTGGCTGGCTGTTGGGCTGCCACCACCTGCTCCCAGGACAAGAGCATCCTCACCTGGGAAGCTGCTCATTTGGCTGTGGGGGCAGGAGTGTTTCCTGCCGGCCAAGCTGCGGGTCAGGGGCTCACAGAAAGCTGGCTTCGAGGTGTCCTGTTGCCCCTCACGATGGCGGTGGGCCGGGCAGAGGGAAGGAAGGGACCGCAGCTTGTGCCTGGCCCCTGTGGCCTGAGCCCCGGGAACCTGGTCTCACTTCCAGGTGTGCCCAGTCCCTGGGGCCAGCGGTCACCAGGCTGCTAGTTGAGCAGGTTGAGCTGGGGCTCAGCTGCTCCCCACCGGGCCTTTTTCCTGCCGGGGAGGTGGATGGCGTGGGGGCCACGGGTACCACCTGCCCTGTGGGAGACCCAGCAGCGGGCAGAGGGTTGGGATGGACAGCTGGACAGAGTCCAGGTGTCACCAAGCTCTGCGGGTGGAGGACAGGAGCCATGAGCGCAGAGCCACAAAGAGCTGCGGTCCCTTGGCCCTGTGCGCGCCCGAAGGTGTGTTTGTGTGCGCGTGTCTGAGCGTGTGAGTGACAGTGGGTGTGTGTGCTGTTGTTCGCATTGTGTGTTGGAACAGGTACGTGTCTTTGTGCCTGCAGGTGGGTGTCCCCAGGCAAGGCCATGGGAAGAGTAATGCCGTGTGTGGGGGACCCAGGAGGGGTGAGGGGTGTACGGCCCGTCTACACGGGCTGACCCAGGCACTGGCTCCGTTCACTCACATCTGGAAGCTTCATGGCCTCTCCCACCCACGGCATGAGCTTTTCATCTGAAACCCAGCCCTGGAAAAGGGTGCAGCCCCGGGCGGGCCACAGCTAGAGTCCTCATGGCTCCCTTCTGTCACTTATTCCGTTACTGACTCATTTACCCACTAGCACCTGTCACTGGGCTCATACAGTGGCCAGGGGCTCCCCGGGGAGCAGCCTTGTACCCCCAGCCTCTCCATGAAGATGGTGCGTAAGCCGGGAGGGACTGTCTCCCTGCCGCCTAGGGGTCTGTAGTCATACACGGAACCCAAGGCAGAGCCAGAGGCCCGGGGACCTGGAGACCAGTGTCCCTGCCCGGCCAGCTGAGAAGCCCCGCGGACACGCAGGACTCTGGTATAATCTTTTCTCTCGAACGAAATGGGTGTCTCGGTGTAAGTCAGCCGAGGCTGCAGCTCATCGCCTTTCAGGGAGTGGGACGGGTCCGTGATGGGAGGCACGGGCCCCCCCCACCCCGGCTCCGGGCCTTGGAGCGTCGCCTTCCTGCAGGAGCTGTCGGCAGCAGGGGGCCGCTGGCGTCCACCCTGCTGCCGCCGCCGCCCCACCCTGGGGACCAGCAATGGCCAATCTCATCATCACCCGGCTTCCTGTAGACCCAGGATGACCGTGGCCTGTTCATTCGTTCGGTCAGCAAGTGCCTAGAGCAGCTCTGATGGCAGGTAGAGGCTGCTGGAGCCCCTTCCGGGCCAGCTGGGCTGGGCTGGGCTGGGTCGCACGGATTTGTGAAAGTGTCTCCGTTTCCGTCCCGGAGGGAGAGTATCTGTGATCTTACCACTGCACGCAGAGGGGAAGTGGTATGAACAAAAAGGGTTGAACTTGAGGTCGTGCGGTCGCCTTTGTGGTTATCGCGAGCCCACTGGGCAGGGAAGGGGGCGTGGAGCTGCAGGATGCTGTCGGGGCCCCTGCCTGGGTCTCCTGTGGGACCCACCTTTCTTTTTTTTCTTTACCTCTTTTTTTTTTTTTTTTTTTTTTCGGTATGCGGGCCTCTCACTGTTGTGGCCTCTCCCATTGCGGAGCACAGGCTCCGGACACGCAGGCTCAGCGGCCATGGCTCACGGGAACAGCCGCTCCGTGGCACGTGGGATCTTCCCGGACCGGGGCACGAACCCGTGTCCCCTGCGTCGGCAGGCGGACTCTCAACCCCTGCGCCACCAGGGAAGCCCCACCTCTTTTTTAAAAAAAATATTTATTTATTTATTTGGCTGCACCGGGACCTTTAGTTGCGGCATGTAGGATCTAGTTCCCTGACCAGGGATCGACCAGGGATCGAACCCAGGCGCCCTGCATGGGGAGCACAGAGTCTTAACCGCTGGACCACCAGGGAAGCTTCCCGGGACCCACCATTCTGAGCCCCGGTTCTGATGCTGCTGCCCGTAGCCCGCGCTGTGCCAACGGCCCACAGCTTCCCGGTCAGGGCTGGACAGCCCCCTGCCGTGGCCCACTTACTGGGGTCCTTCAGCTGGTGCCGGGGTGGGCTTACTGCTGGTCCAAGCATCTTCTCCCACCTACACAGACCAGCAGCTCACGGGGCAGAAGGGAGCCAGGGGCACGCCCCATGGGCCCCTTCTCAGATGGGATGAGCGTGGAGAGTACCCAGACTCTCCAACTTTCCCCGTCCACTCCTCTTTTGGGTGGGCATCCAGGGACCCCACCCAGCCGCCTCCCAGGCTCCTGTTTCACTGTGTATCAGTTTAGACTTGCAAGAGATGAGAAGGGCTGTGCTGGACAGCACTGGCTCCCCCATGCCTGCCTCTGTTGACGGGCCCAGGTCCATCTGGGCCACAGGGTCATCGAAGGCTTGGTCTCGGGTGACTGGGCCTGGCCCCATGCCACAGTCCCATGGGCCAGGCCCATGGTGGGCGTCGTAGGTGTGTGCCCTGAGCTGGGGTAGCACGGGAGGGCACAGCGCTTGGGTCTCCCCTGCAACCTGGAGCAGGGTCCCACCTGTCGCTACGGACGGGACAGCTCCTATAGGAGGGGCAGCCTTGGACAGGAGGACCCCAGGAGGGGAAAGTCAATCAGTGCTTTAAGAAATATTTGCTGAGTACCTGCTACTGCCTATGAGGGCACACAGGAGGAGGGCGTGATCCCTCGTGAGTTCTAGAAGCTGCCTGGGCTGCAGTGCTGAGAGCAGACCACAGGAGGGCAGGGCAAGGCTGGGAGCCGGCTGGAGGCCTGGGATGGAGAGGGATGTAGGCACCTTGGACCCGGTGGGAGCAGGGGAGGGGCTGAGAGCCCTGGGGTTCCAGACAGACGGGGTCTGCTGATGGGCTGGGGGTTTGGACCCAGGTGACTGGGTGAAGGGAATGATCACTTATTCAGCTGGGAAACTGAAGAAGTGGTATTTGGGGTGAAAAGTAAGCGTTCTGCGTTGACTGTGCCGTGTGTGAGACGCAAGCAGCAGACGGAGGAGGACCGTGGGAGGTGGGATGGAAGTAAGCGTGGAGTTTCTGAAGCCGCGGGAGGGAGGGAGGGGATGTGCGGTGCGGGCAAAGCAGGTCGAGCCCAACAAGGGCCGCCCAGTGGAATGGAGGCATCACGGGAGGTGGTGGGAAGTGATCGGTGAGAGGGAGGCTGTTTGATCTCTGGAATAAGGGCAGGAGAGGACCGAGGCCAACGCCCAGGCTTCTGGAGCCTCGCGGATGGGAGGGCGGTGCGGAGCTGGGGCGCATTGGCTGGGGCAGCGCTTGGACACTTCGGGGCAGGAGTCCTGCGTGCTGGAGGGTGTGGGTGGAGGTGACCACTGGGGAGTCTGGCACAGGTGGGGTTCACAGTCAGGGCGGGGTGGGGCCCCACGCAGGGAGAGGGTCGGAGCCGAGCACAGGGAGAGACGCCACCAAGCAGACGAGAGGGGCGGCCTGGGAAGTGGGGGGAGGGGCGGCACGATGCTGGGAGGTGGGAGGCGACGAGGACAGAAAAAGGACAGGCCTCTGGGGACCTGGCAGGAGGCAGTCCCGTTCCGTGGCTGGGAGAGGACAGAGCTGAACTGGGAGCAGGGAGGCCCTGGGCTGGGGACAGAGCAGCAGCCTCTCCCTACCGTGCGCTGAGAGGGTGCAAGGCTCTCGGGGCTCGGGGAGGTACTGACCTTTCCGGAAGGAGATGCCGGAGCCTGATTCAGGGGGACAGAGGGGTCGCCCCATCAGCCGGGCTCGCTGGCCCGGCCTCCTGCCCCTTCGCCAGGTTCTAGGTCTATCCCCGCAGTGCCAGCCCTCTGGCATCCCCACTTCCACATAATACATCCCCCTCTGCCCCCCATGGGTGACTGTCCCTTCTCAGCTGGCGGAAAATCCACCTTCCTTCCTTCTTTCACTTGGCCAGCACCTGGGAGCTGTTCCTGGGCCCCTCCTGCGGCGCCCAGCATCCCGCTCTTTAGGGCCTGTCAGCCTGACCTGCATCGTGCTGGCCCCGTGCAGCTCCCACTCGACTCGGAGCTAGAGGGTCCCTCCTGCGTTCAGTCCTCCGTGGGCTCCCGGAGGGAGGGTTCTGCTCCTCTGAGCAATGTCCCGCCCTCGGCCCCGCGGCTCTCTGGCCCTCTCAGACATCTGGGTCTAGACCTCCCCAGTGCCTGGGCAGGCGGTGGCATCTTCCTGGAGGAGCCCCCCTGGCCCGGCCGCCCCCCGCTGGGTTGCTTTTGTCTTCTTCCTTTGCCGTCAACCTGTTCTGAAGCCTGGTTGGCTGCTTCTCTGCTGTCCCCTCATGGGAGTTAAGCTCTGGAGGCTGGAGGGTGCAGGGTACGGGCTGCGTCTCTGTGCCCACCGCTGTCTCCCAGGGCCTGGGCAGTGCCCGGGAGATGTGTGTTGAAGGGCTGAGCTGCACCCCCTGCCGGGAAGCTGGTCCTGGCTTCAGAGCTGGAGGGAGGGGCCGGGGTCGGCCCTCAGGACTCACTGAGTAAGTCCAGGCTGTCCCCAGTTCTGCGGGCTGCCCCCTCCTCCCCTCTGTGCCATCCCGCAGCACCCTCCCTGCCCTTTCATTGCACTTGTCACAATTGTCCCCACTGAGGAGGGCCGCCTCCCCATGATGGCCCCCTTGGTGTCCTCAGTGTCTGGTGCAGGCGGGGGGCATGCTTAGCGTCTGCAGGATGGACAGACAGACGGACAGAGGGATGGATTAAAGGATGTCAGGGGACACATGGCTCAGGCTCTGGGGGCGCAGGCAGGAGGTGAGGGCAGACAGCCCCCCAGTGGTGCTCAGGGAGGAGAGAGGAGCCCATACCCCTGCTGTACCCCTCGAGCTGGGCCTGTGACAGATCACCAAGCTCCCCACTTTCCTTCCAGGCTCTCAGCATGCTGGGAGGTGGGGCATGGACTGGGCTCGTTTCCTGATGGTTAAAAAAAAAATCTCTGCATCCCATGGGTCACCTGCCTGTTTCCTGGCACCTCCGCAGAGCCTGGCAGGGGTGCAGCCTGAGACCCCAGACCCCCCTGGGAGACCCTGTGGAGGCTCTCGGGTCCAGGCTGCGCCCTCACTGTCTCCGCAGCGCCGTCTGCAGGCGGAGGCTCCGGCTGCAGGTCCTGCAGGCACACGCCTCCCTGGCAGCCCAGAGCAAGGTGTGGAAAGTTCCACATGGCCCTGACTAGGATGGGGCAAGGCCCCGTGAGAGGAGAGAGCGTATGTGCATATTTTCAGGAGGAGAGGGAGCCTTTCCCCCCAAGCACAAGTCGAATCTTGTTGGCATTTCCATCCGTTTAATCACAGACTCCTGGAGATGCTGTGGGAAATACCAGCGGGATGGAGGTCCTGCTCCGAGTGGGACGGGTTATCTCCCAGCCAGAGCCTAGACGGCCTGTCAGTCACTTACCTCTGGGCGAGGTTGCACCCAAGCCCAGACATGCCTGCCAGCGAAGATCACGGAGTTGGAAGTTTCATTCTCTATGTTTTGAAAGTCTGGTTTTGGTATCCTCCGGGGAGCACGGGGACACTGGGGGTCAGAGCAGACAGAGAACGCCAGAGGAGGGGGCACCTGGCCGACCCTCCCCAGGTAGAGCCTCTGAGATCAGACCCCAGGGCCTCAAACCTGGGGTGATGGTGGTGACAAACAGACGCATGTCTGCCCCACTCTAACCCTAACCCTAACCTTTCCCCAGCACAGGAACAGGATGAACTGGGTCACGCAGGGTAGAAGCTTGGGTCAGGAGGCGCTGTACCTGAAGTGGGAGTGATGGGCTGGGGGCCTCACTGCAGGAGGTGACAGTTGAGCAGCAGGGGAATGGGGAGGGGCCACAGGGCAGGGGGCCCAGCAGAGCGCAGGGGGCAGGGGGCTCCACCTGGTGACCTTTGCACCCAGCCCCCCTCCTATTTGGATCCACTCTCTGGTCTCGTGACGAAGACGCAGATAACACTACAGTAAGTCCCCTGACATACGAACCTTCGAGCTGCGAACTTCCAAAGACACGAACGTGCGTTCTTGTGTCCAATCACGTAAGTTAGTTCACGTGTCTGGCGTACATTGTACATCCATTGTACGTTGCAGAGGACGCGTGCATTCTCTACAAGCGGTTGTGCTTCTGTGTACTTTACTGTACAGGACTGAATCGAGTACAGTAGTACAGTACCTTTATTTCAAGCCCAGGGTGTCCGGAAGCAAGCGTAAAAGCAGTGGTGATGTAGCTGGTCCTGTTGAGAAGCTCCAGGAGAGACAAGAGGAAGAAGTAACTGAAGAACCGAAGAGAGTCACGATGCAGGAAATGGCAGGGGATTTTCTATATTTGAGGAGGCGCTGTTAGGTTTTGAGGCACAGGACGCAAATGTAGAACAGTACGTGAAGGTTGCGGCAGCCGTTCAGAATGCAATCCAGTGCTACCGTGTCATCTATGATGAGAAAAATAAGAGCTACTACCCAGACATCGCTGGATCGTTTTTTCAGGAGGGTAGATGGAATTGAATCCAGCAAGGAACCAAAACCTGTGCCATCAGCGTCAGGCGTGAGTGACATTGCAGCTCGCCCTCCGTCTCCTACAGCTGACGATCCTTCAGCTCTACCCTCTCCCACCTCCTCTCCCTCCTCCAGTCAGTAACTCTTCTTGCCTGTTCACTCGACGCCAGCCCCTGTATGCCAGCTGTTGTACTACACTACTGTACTTTTCAAGGAACTGTACTGTAAGATTAAAAATGTTTTTTTTTTTTTTTTGCGGTACGCGGGCCTCTCACTGTTGTGGCCTCTCCCGTTGTGGAGCACAGGCTCCGGACACGCAGGCTCAGCGGCCATGGCTCACGGGCCCAGCCGCTCCGCGGCATGTGGGATCTTCCCAGACCAGGGCACGAACCCGCGTCCCCTGCATCGGCGGGCGGACTCTCAACCACTGCGCCCCCAGGAAGCCCTAAAAATGTTTTCTTTATTTTTTGTGTTTGTTTTTTTTAAACTTTTTATTTTTTTAAATTTATTTATTTGGTTGCACCGGGTCTTAGTTGTGGCAGGCAGGCTCCTTAGTTGCAGCTCACCAGCTTCTTAGTTGTGGCATGTGAACTCGTAGTTGCGGCATGCATGTGGGATCTAGTTCCCTGACCAGGGATCGAGCGTGGAGTTTTATCCACTGCGCCACCAGGGAAGTCCCTTGTGTTTGTCTTTTATGTATTAGTTGTGTGAAAAGTATTATAAACCTATTACAGGACAGTGCTGTATAGCCGACTGTGTTAGTTGGGTGCCTAGGCTAACTTTGTTGGACTTAACGAACAAATTGGACTTACGAACGCGCCCTTGGAATGGAACTCGTTCGTTATGTAGGGGACTTACTGTATTTACCGTATTTCCAATTTTTGCAAAGAGGTTCCCTGCTGGACCACACAGCCAGGCCTTGCAATGGACCTTGGGCAGCTTGAATACCGGTGCACAGAGGCTGACCTTGGGGGGCAGCCTGGAGCCTGTTCCCTCAGGGCTGTGAGGGCACTCTGCAGGCCCTGGGGCAGCGCTAGGTGCATGGTGGGTGCTGCAGGCCGCAGGGGGAGTGGGGTGCAACAGACAGTGCAGGGGTAGGCAGCGTGGGCATGTCTGCTGGGACCCAGCAAGCTCTGGAGGGACGGCGGGAGGGAGGGAGTTGGGAGGAACTGTGAAACTTCAGGCTGGTGGGTCGCCACCTTGCACATCTGGGAAGGTCACGGGTAGATTTTGCTTGGAGCTGCATTGGGGACTCTTGGGGTTTTTTTGGGAAACATCCTCACTCCCCGTTGTCAGGGGTCTCAGGGAAAACGTGGAGGACAGCGATAGGGCCTCCCCGGCAGCCGGGCCTCCCCTTCTGGGGTCTCGAGGGTCCCCTGCCTGATCCTTGTAAGCCTGGCTGAGGTCCCAGAGTGAGAGGAGCCTTAGCGGGGAGCCCAGGCCAGCTGCCGCCAACTTGCTGGCTCTGCACAGAGCAGCCGGGGAGACCTGCTTCAGCTTCTAGAAAGAGCTGAGGGTCACGGGTGTGAGATACTGCACGCGCTTAGCCAGGGTGGCCGTGGAGCGTTTGCTGTGGCTTCACAAAGGCGTGGACAGTTATTTTGGAGGCTTATGGCCAGAGGAAAAGGGGTGCCCCCCTCCCCCAATTAAAAAAGACAAACCTTGATCCTTTAGTTCCTTTCAGTCTGGTGGGACCTTAAATACTGCTGCTCGCAGGACCCTCCTCTGTTAAAAACGCACAGGCTGGGACTTCCCTGGTGGCGCAGGGGTTAAGAATCCGCCTGCCAATGCAGGGGACACGGGTTCGAGCCCTGGTCCGGGAAGATCCCACATGCCGCGGAGCGACTAAGCCCGTGCGCCACAACAACTACTGAGCCCATGTGCCACAACTGTTGAAGCCCACGCACCTAGAGCCTGTGCTCCGCAACAAGAGAAGCCACTGCAATGAGAAGCCCGTGCACCGCAACGAAGAGCATCCCCCGCTTGCTGCAACTAGAGAAAAGCCCACGTGCAGCAACAAGGACCCAACGCAGCCAAAAAAACCCAAAAACCCAAACCAAAAAAATAACTTTTCCAACCCTTTCATAAGAAAGGGATAAAAAGACCCAACCCTTTATGGAATAAAAAAGGTCCAACTTTCATCTATTAAAAAAAATATATATAGGACCCTCCTGGAAGGAGCAGGGACACAGGTGCAGTCCCGGAAAGTGCCCCCCAGGGACACTCCTGGCTTCTCTAGAATCCGGCAGTTCAGCCCCAACCCAGCCCCACGGGCAAACCAGCGGCAGCATGGGTGCCCTGGGACCCATGGGCAAGCGTTCTGCTGTTCTGCCACTGTCTCCAGGTCTCCCGGCCTCCTCTCGAGAACAGAGTAGGCAGTGGCCAAGCCATGCAGCTGGGCCACTTGGAAAAGCCAGGGCTGGAACAGGCCAATGGTGGCTGGGTGCCCTGGGATGGGCGGGGACCCCAGCGCTCCCTGGAGGCAGGACCAGGGCGCTGTCTCACAGGGCGAAACTTCATCCCTGCCTGACGGGGAGGAGACAGCTCTTTGTCAGACTGTCCCCCTCCAGCCTGCCCTCTGCCAGAAGGGGGCCCATTTTAAAGAGCCAGAGGCAGGTCCTCTCCCCTCACCGCCCACTGCCAGCTAGCTTGGCTCCCGTGGGGACAGGAGCTCCTGGTTAGCAAGCGCTCCGTGCCACTTCTCTCTCCAAGATTCGCCTCACACGCTGGCTGTCCTCAAGGTCTGCAGTCGTGCCGTGGCGCACACTTTGGGCACCATGGACTGAACGGCTGGACAGCTGCCCGTGTGAGCTGCAGGTGTCCTGGACACTCAGCAGGTTCTTAATGCAGAAATAGGAGCTGGAATAGGAGGAAGGTGTCTGGATGGGTTGTACACTCTGGTGGAGAGAAATTAGCTTAGCAGGAGCCTCTCACCTCTGAGCTCGGGGCTTCCGTGCTGCGGAGAGGTTTCTCTCTCCCGACCCTGCTCCCTGGACGGTGGGGATTCTGTAATTACGTGTCTCATCTTGGGTCCCTGTTCACGCCGGCTGCCAGTCTGCCCTTGCCGCCGGGCAGCCTCCTTTGCGCTTTCGAGTTGTCCTGTCATTTCTGTCCCTTGCTGAGTCCCTCCTGATCCTTTCTGGGCGTGGAGGGAAGGGTACACTATGACCTACTGGATCATTCTCTGCTGAACTGAAGTAGCACTGGGGGGGGGGGGGCATGGGCCCAAGCTGCCAGAAAAGGTCACACCGCCCACCCCGAGATGGGCCCTCAGATCCCTGGGCGGGCGCCCTGAGTAATGGTCTTCTGACCACACCTTGAAAGAACATTAAAAGCGTGAAACCTCCATTTCTGCCGGAAATGCAGAAAAATGCAAGATGAGTGAGCTGGCCGTCCCATGGCTTAGAAAAGAAGGAGCCAGAACCAGTGTTTCTGCGATAGCCACGCATGTGGCAGCTCCCAGGACCGTGGCCATCCATGCCCACCTGGGGGCAGGTCGGGGGAGAGGGAGCCGGTAGGAACGACAGCAGACACGTCTATGCATTCCGTGTTCGGGCGCCATTCTCGGCTTCTCAGTGTATTAACTGCTGGGCCCTCACAGAAGCCGTTGGTAAGAGGTGGGCATGGATGCAAACCCACATGGGTGTGCATATCATGTTACTGAACCCAGAGAAGCAGCAGAGGAAGTCCTTGAACACCAGAACAGGTGGAGAGAGCCTGGGTGGCTTCAGGGAGGAGGTGATCCTTGAGAGGTGGTACAGGTAGGAGAGACAGTATTGGGAGTAGGTGACTAGCACGAGAAAAGGCCCTGTGTGTGGACCTGCAGTGTCGAAAGGAGGCCGGAAACTGGGGCTTCCTGGGAGCTGTTATCACTGCCCAAAGGCGAGCGAGTCCTGTCTTTCGAATCTTTGTGTCCTTGCGGCCGGGACGGACAGATGCTTCCTGAGCCAGTGTTTGAGCTCCGCATTCCCCAGTTGCCCCCGCTTGGCCTGGCTTCGAGTCCCCTCCACTGGGTGAGGCAGCCTGAAACCGTAAGCCCCTGGGGACATAACCAGAGTCGTTTTAAACTTTACTGACAAGTTTTTCTGTTGCCACGTTCACCAAAAAAATAAGCTTTACTCCGGAGAGCACGTGTGGCGCCTCAATGTAAATCTGTGCTGGGTCCCCTGACTGCGCGTCGCAGCCCGTCTGCACGTCGCAGCCCGTCTGCACGGTCCTCGTCTAATCTTAGCGTCCTGGAGCCTTGCTGAAGGTGGTCGTGGATGCAGGGAGGCTAGAGATTAGGAGGGAATGGGGACACAGACTGTCAAAGACAGTTTATTTCCCAGGTACATCCCCCAAATCATTTGAGATGGTTTACAAATTCTACATAGATAATCACATAAAATGGGATACTTCTAAACCCACAAAATCCAGCTCACAACGAAAGGGTCGACCTGGTGAAGCGGGAAGAGCCCAGGCCCTGGAGAAGGCTGGCTGGGACGGCCATCTGTGGGGGTCAGAGGAGGGTGCCGGGGAGCCGCCTCCCTGCCCTCACGGGGAGCTGGCCAGCCCCCGTGCACTGGCAGGGGTGCCGGTTGGCGCAGTGTGGTCACTGCCACGAGGGTCTCCTGGAAGGGCTGCCATGGGCTGGAGCTGCCTTGGACCGCAGAGTGCGCCCAGCACAAGAGTGGGTACAGTGGGCCTGTGTGATTCGGGGGGCCTACTTGGGAGTTCCAGGGTCTGGTTCATTCAGCCCGGAGTTTCTGAGCGTCCAGTCTGGGGCTAACCTGTGTGCGGGAAGGCCCGCAGCAGATCTGCAGGGACTGGGCAAGAGGCCCCTGAGGCTGGGGGCTGGGGACATGGTGGCGGGGCTGGGGGTGGGCGGGACCTGGGCCCCGGGGCAGCCCCCTTTGGACCTCTCTCCGCAGCTCCTCGGGAAGCCTCCTCCTTTCCCTGGGACTCCGGAGGCTTTGGCAGCGGCAGAGCGGGATGTCCGTTCAGGGGCGGGACCCCCTCAGCCCCGCCCCATTCAGCCTCCTCCCTCTGCAGATGGGTGGCCACACCTGAGGTCTAAGCCCGGTGCCCCATCTCTGCCCGTGTTCTGGGCCCTGCGTGAGAGCACACGTGTGCACATGGCCCCCCAGAGGGGCCCAAGGTGCGCCCTTGCCTGACATGGAGCAAAAATAGGCCATGCTGGATTCCTGCCTGAGAAACGCTGACCCCAGGAGCAAGCCTGGCTGCCCTGCGGAGGCTGGGACGTAAACCCAGGCACACGGTGTGGGTTTGCAGACGGCCCGGCCTGTACCGGGAGGGCAGTCTGACCCCCCTCCCCCGGCCCAGCATCTGGCTCTAAGTTGACAGAGAGCCTCAGAACAGTTTGTGGAGCAAATGGATGGACCGCCTTGGAGGGGCTGGAGAGAGTGGCCCCCAGGGCACCGTCCTGCTCCGCCGGAGGCACTGAGATCTGAGAGGGAAGCCCGAGACCCCCTCCCAGAACTCCAGCCCAGCGCACTGGGCGTAGGGGCCTCCGAGGCTCAGAGGCAGGCCTGGCGCTTCCGGGGATGCTGGGGAGAGGCCACCCGCTGGCTCCCGACTCCCGCTCGCTCGCGGCCCTCCTTGGGTCGGGCCCAGGAGCCCTGCGCGCGCATGTAGGCACATGTGGGCCGCCGCGGGCCAGGCGTGCCCCAATCAGCCCACTCTCTTGGGAGTTCTTATTGAAAGCCAAACAAACCAAAAACGCCCTGGTCTTGCCTGAGTTCCTCCCTGTTGCCAAGCGGGTCTCGTCTCAGCTTCCGGGGGCCTCTGGTTCTGGAGAACCCCTACCCCTGCCGGCTTGGGTGCAGCCGCCTTGGGCACGACACTGGCCTCCCCTGGGGTCCAGACTCCCCTGTTTAGCAGCTGGGTCTGTGTGGGGGTGGCCCCAGCAAAGCTCCCTGCCTGGCGGGGGAGGAAACGCAAAGTTCCCTGTGGGTAGGGAAGGAAGGGCCTTTCGAGGTGAGGAAGCAACACTTCCTAATCTGCGCTCAAAGCCTCAGGGAAACCAGGGGGACAGACGTCTCTGCTGTCTCGCTGTCTCTCCGTCTCTCTGGGTGTGGGCAGGGGTGTCCCTGGGGAAGCAGGACGGAGGGAAGGAGCGGCACTGGCGGTCTGCCCCGACAGCATCTGCCCAGCACAAGGCTAGTGTCATCAGGCTCCCGCAGAGAAGGGGGGCTCCCCAGGCCCCCAGACCACAGGAGGCCCCTGAGCCTGACACCTTGGAGAGCTGGAGCGAGAGGAGAGGAGATGAGACCCTCGCTGGACGAGGGATGCAGCGGTCCCACATCCCATTAGGACTCCTTGTGGCGGCCGGCGGCCCGCTGGAAGCCTCCAGGCTCCCTCTTGCTTTGTGGCTGCTGGGCGTGGAGATCCTATCAGCCCTGCTCCTTTTGGTTCAATGACTAATTCCCTGGCACTCGCCTCAGATCTGTAAAGAATGTGGACAAGTTAAAATCTGAACACGGTTGTCGTCGTGGGGCTGCCTCCCCCTTCCCCTGAACACGGTTGTCGTCGTGGGGTTGCCTCCCCCTTCCCCTGAACTGGGAGGCAGGGGCAGTTTGCTCTGCTGGCCTGGACCGTCCTCCTGTTGGGGATGGAGCCGGGGGAACAGACATGAAACCCCAGGCTGGGCTGTCCTTGCTAGGGATGTGGAAGGCTCCCTGCAGCCCTTGGTGGAGCGAAAGGGAAGACCCTCCAGAGGGGTCGTGCTCATCACCTAGAAGAGAAAGGAGATCTCTGGGGGTTGGGTTGGCAGGCTGGGACCCCTCCCCCCAGGACCCACCAGGTTCTCAGCCTCCTGCAAGTGGGAGAAGCAGGCTCACATCCCGTCCTCATTCCTGGGCATTTGTATGGTGGGGTGGGGGGCATCCTGCTGCCCCATGCATCTATCTATCCATCCATGCCTCCCTCCCTCCATCCAGCCATTCATCCCCCCCTCCATCCATCATCCATCCGTCTATCCATCCATCATCCATCCCTCCATCCATCCATTCATCCCCCCCTCCATCCATCATCCATCCCTCCATCTCCCCTCCATCCCTCCACCCCTCCATCCCTCCATCCCTCCATCCGTCTATCCATCCATCCCTCCCTCCCTCCATCCAGCCATTCATCCCTCCCTCCCCCTCCCTCTCTCTCTCCCCGCCCCCTCCCTCCCTCCATCCATCCCTCCATCCCCCCTCCATCCCTCCACCCCTCCATCCCTGTGCCCACTTGCTCTCTCATTCAGCAACCCTCCTGCGTAACCACTCTGTAAGGAGAAATGCACTAAAACCCCAAAGGACGTGCTAAGACTTCGTAATAATAAAGCAATAACAATAGTTACAGTTGCGAGCCCCTCACTGGCCACTGAGGGAGGACCTGTCCAGTGCCGGCCATCCAGTAGAAATGGGACGCAAGCCACACATGTAACGTTGCATTTTCTTGTAGCCACATTAAAAATGGTGAAAAGAAACAGTGAAAATAATTCAAGAATTTATTTTGCTTCTCCCAAACTATGCTCATTTCAGCAAGTGGTCAATATGAAATTGTGAATGAGATATTTTATTCTATTCTTCCCATTGGCACTAAGTCCTTGGAGTCTGTGCCCTTATGTCCACAGCACAGCTCAGTTCACACTGGCCACGTTTTCTGTGCCCGTGCAGGGGTACGTTGATGACCCGTGGGACAAGGTCTGTCCTTGTCGGGTCTGAAGTCCAGTGGGGAGGCGTAAGTGGGGGGGACGCAGAGCAGTGCCGTCCTGGAGCAAGGGGGTGTGAAAGCACGTGGGGCCCCCACCCGGGCCCTCTGGAGGCGTTGGCTGTCACTCCCCTCACGCCCACAATGGCCCGGGCCAGGAGAGGTGAGGCTTGGCCGGGTCCCTCAGTTGTTTTTATTGAGTTATAATTGGCATACCACACAATTCACCGACTTAAAGTATACAATTCAGTATTTTTAAAATATATTCACAAAACAGACTCACAGACTTCGAGAACAGACTTAGAGTTGCCAAGGTGGGGAGTGCAGGGTAGGGAAGGATTGGGAGTTTGGGATTAGCAGATGCAAACTATTATTTACAGGGTGGACAAAAAACAAAGTCCTCCTGTAGAGCGCAGGGAACTATATTCAATATCCTGTGATAAACCATCATGGAAAAGAACATGAAAAAGACCGTGCATGTGTGTGTATAACTGAATCGCTTTGCTGTACAGCAGATGCTAGCACAGCATTAAATCAACTCTACTCCAGTTAAAACAATTCACAGGTATATGGACCCATCACCACAGTCCATTTGAGAGCGTTTTCATGGCCTCAGAAGGGACCCCTGCACCTTAGCTGTCACCCCGAAGCCCCACCCCAGCCCTGGCCGCCCCCATCTGCGTCTGTCCCTGTGGGTTTGCCAACCCTGGACTTTCATGTAAAGGGAACCGTATGGCGTGTGAGTTTTCGTGTGGGCGCCTTCGTGTGGCGTGTTTTTGCATCTCCTCCGGGCTGTAGCATCAGTAGCTTGTTTCTTCCTGATGCTGGAGGGAGGAATAACATTCCGTGGCACGGACTCGGCATCTGTTTCTCCACCTGCAAGGCAGGCGAGGCAGTGGGCACTGAGCCTCCTTCGTCTTCCAGGCGAAGCCTCAGGAAGTTAGGAAGGCCTTTGAGGGGACCGCCGACCAGGGAAGGTGGCCTTAGTGGGGCGGGGAAGTGGGGTCTGCCCGGCAGGGGGCGCCCATCCCACTGGTGTTGGGGCCCTAGGTTTACAGGGTGGGGGGAATGGCCCTGGAGGTTCAAATAGAAAAGCCTGAGAGCCACCCAAGGGATCTGTCAGGTGGCAGTTTCGGCCGGGGCCTTGTGCCAACACCCTGACGGCGTTGCCCAGTCTGGCTGTCCCCAGCGGGGAGGGCATGGGGCCGGGCCTGACGGCTGGTCCGCACTGGGTGGCAGCGGGCCGTCAGGGCTGGAGCATCTGAGGGAGGCACGGTGGGGGCAGGAGGAACGGGGCTGGGGGGGCGGGAAGCGGCTTTGGTAAGACTCAGCCGCCTGTTGTCCATCACCCGTCACCTCCCTCCCCCTCGGTCGTCACCTGTGCTGAGCTTCCTCCAGGCTGGGCAGACCTCAGGAGAGGGTTTCCCTCCCCAGGTCGGGAGGGGGCCCGGGGGGCTCTGTGATGTGGACACGGGTGTGCCTCCGGGGTGCCGAGCTGCAGGGGCCTCTGGGTTATGGAGCCCAGCCCTCCTGACGTGCAAGAGGGAGCTGAGCACTGGGGTCGCCCCGCGGCCGGGGTTCTCCCCACCATCCAAGGAACTTGAGGGGACAGAGTGCTTGCCTCGCAGAAGTGGGTGCAGAGCAAAGGGGCCCCTCGCCCGCTGTCCGGTCTGCCTCTCCCCTCCACCCCTCTAGGGGGACTCCAGGCCCTCTGCCCACCAGATGCAAGTCCCCCCAGTTCACGGACCCCCGGCGTTGCCATCCCCACACCAAGCCTCAGTCTCCGCATCTGCACATCGGGGGCAGTAGCGCCCGCCCTCCCCCCGAGCCTGGCTGGCACAGAGAGGAGCTGTTTAAACACTTGCGGTTAGAGCAGGCCTGGCCCGTGTCAGCTGCTGTGTCACCCTCCTGTTGGAAGCCTCCTGATTGCCAAGGTGGGTCTTCCCTGCCAGCCCTCCGGGGGCTCTGCTCTGCCCTGGATGGAAGACGCTGAAGCGTGGGCCGGCGCCCCCCCCCCCTCGCCGGGGCCTCCCTTAAGCTCCTGACAGGGGCTGCTGCTCCGGACCCCACAGAGGGTGACCAGGGGACACGCCCACAGCACGAGGCTAAGCGCTCCTGCTCCTTCTGCGTGTGGCCCCGGAGGGGGCTAGGCTGCCAGTGCCCTGGGGCGGGCAGAGGGTGTGGACCAGGCAGAGCTGCTGGGGGGGAACTGGGGGTCGTTCAGGTGCGGGGGGATGAAGGTAGCCTGTCGTCACAGAGGCCCTTCGCAGGTGGCCTCAGCCACCGTCCTTCAGCCCCCAGCTCTGCCCCACCACCTACGGGGCTGGACCGAGGGGCCACATCTGGCCTCCCAAAGCCTCTTGGGCAGACAGCCCCTGCACCGGAGCCTGGGGTGTGCCCACCCTGCGCGCGCGCGGGGGCGCCCTCTGCCCTGCTCCCGGGGGTGGGGTCTCCCCAGCTTGAGCTGTAACGGTGACAGTGGGAGGCGTGGCTCCCTGGGCCGGGTGCTGCCCCTGGGGAGTGCAGCCGGGCACCCAGGGTGTCAGTCGGGGCTGGGAGCCGCCCCCCCGCAGGCCGGTCCCCTCCAGGTGTGCTCGGCGGAGCCCCAGGAGCCCAGGCACTGGGAGGCTGATGGAGAGGGGAGGGCGAGGTGAATATGTCAGTTTATCACAACACAAGTAGTGACCTGTCAGGTGGGCCCCCCCCACCCCCCGAGGAAATATTTGGGATGACTGAGCTGCTGGCCCTTTAAGGCTCCTGTAACAGGACACCTCCCGGACGGGATGGCTTCCACTCTCCAGCCTGACTGTGTGTCTCCCCCTTCCCTCCTCCCCTTCCTGCCAGTCCCAGTTCCATTTGCTGAGCAGCACCATGGACCAGATGAGCAGCCGCGCGGCCCCGGGCAGCCCCTACGCCCCGGAGCACGCCGCTAGCGCTAACGTGCCCACCCACTCGCCCTACGCGCAGCCCAGCTCCACCTTCGACACCATGTCGCCCGCGCCTGTCATCCCCTCCAACACCGACTACCCCGGCCCGCACCACTTCGAGGTGACCTTCCAGCAGTCGAGCACAGCCAAGTCGGCCACCTGGACGGTGAGTGGCGCCCGGCTCCGGCGGTCCCCTGAGGGGCGCACGGTGGGGAGGGCTGCCCGCGACCTTGGCACCCAGGGATGGCACCGTGCACATCCGTGTCCGCTCAGGGCTCCCACCCGGCCGGGAGGCGGGTCTCGGGCCGGACAGTCTGGGCGTGCCCGCCCCTCGGACGGCCGCGTGGCCAGAGTGGGCCAGCCTCCCACAGGGCCCCAGAGGAGATGGACATGCCCCTCCCCTTGGCGAAGACAGAGGCAGACCCTTCTCACGAGGACTGTCTGGCCGGCATCCCTGAGCTCAGTGGGGGCTCTGGCTTGAATCCTGTCCTGGGTGGGCAGCAGGCTCACAGCTCTGACACCTGGAGCTGTCTGAGGCTGGCGTCGGGGCCCACGGAGGCCACCTCCTCCAGGCAGTGCAGGGCTGGCCAGAAGTGTCTGTTGTAGGCGGGTTTCGGCTTTGCCCACTCCCTCTCTGGGCTGTCATCTCCAAGCATGGGTGTCAGGGATGGAGCCGCAGTGCCGCGGACCCCAGGTCCTGCCACCGTGCCCTTGGGAACAATCTGACCCCCCTGTCGAGATGGTCGAGATTTTGCCAAGCTTGTAACATCCCCCACACCCACGGCTGCTCCCCGAGAGCTGTGATCTGCTGTTGCCCTCTCTGAGGTTGTGTAAACCCTTGAAACTGCCTGCAGCCACGAGGTAGAATCTACTATTGTCCCATGTCAGAGTCCAGGACGCCGAGGCACAGGGAGGGGACGTGGCCCGCTCAGGGTTATGCAGGTGGTAAGTGGGGGCACTGGCATGGGAACCTGGTGGCTGGCTCCTGCGGCTGTGCTCCCAACCACCGAACTGCACTGTCCATACTGCGGCTGGGAGAGGAAGGTGCTGCCTGATGTCCCCGCTAGGGCAGAGTAAAGGGTTAGGGACACCAAGACCCCCGGATACACTGCCGGCTTGCCTCGGAGCCTAAGGCATTGGGCAGGAAAGGGTGCGCCAAGGACCCTCCAGGTCTGCCCGCCCCCAGGAGGGGAGAGTGAGCCTGGCTCTGGCGGTCCTGGCCGTGGGGCCACATCCCCTCCTCTGGGAACAGCAGCTCCGTGCTCACACCGGGCCCCTGGGAAAGGACCCTGGAGCAAAGGAGTCCATGCAGGGTGGATGCACTCCCTCCTGCCCCCGAGGGAGTGCTGAGCTGGTGACACCGAGGTCCTGCCGCTTTGAGAACCGGTTCCCACTGCCCCCACTGCCTGCTGGCCAGGCTGTGGCTCTCCCGCACTCCTGGGGTGGCCAGAGGTGGGGCGGGGAGGCAGGCAGCCTGGACGGCCCCCTGCAGCTACCTCTGGTTCTTGCCTGAGCCATGGGCTCCCGCAGCTGCCGACCCATTGCTGAGTCAAGGCTCAGACTGACTCCAGGGCTTCCAGTGGCCGAGAGGGGCATCTGCTCCCGTCAGTGCCCAGATGTCCTCATCTGGGAATCTTCACTCCATCTCCATTGGTGGAGGTGATAAGGCTTAACCGGGATGGGCTTAGCGCAGTCGGCGCCGGCATCTTCATTATTTCCTTGGATGATGGGGGTGGGGGTGGGCTGCCATGGAGCCTGGTCCTCCTGGACAAGGTTGTTTAGCCAAAGCTGCACCTGCAGGAGCTTCTTTATTGCCTGTGGGGTCCTGCTCCCCACACCCCTGCTTTGAGGTCTGGCCCTCGAGGCATCCCTACACTTGCACGTCTCTAGTGACAGGAGGCTCACTACTGCCCCTATTCCACATTCTGACTTTTGCTCCCTAAGCCCTTTCTCTCCCTTCTAAGGGGGAGGGTCCCGGTCCCTCCTTCACTGACGTTCTGTCATCAGGGCCTGAGTTGCTGGCCCCATAGGAGTCCTGGTAGGCAGCTTGGGCGGCGGGGGGGGGGGGTCCTGGCTCCCTTCCTGTCCATTGTTTGAGGATGCTGATGGGGTCTGTAGCATCTGGGGGGCTTTGAGCACCTGGGATGGTCTGAGCTGGTCCTCAGGGAGGGACGGGAGCTGCCCCCTCCTGGTTGCCTCCACCACCCCCTGCCAGGTGTGTGGCCTCAGGGCTGGAGGGGCTCATGGCTTGGTCACAGTTGTGCTGGCCCTAAGTGGCCCCGTGGGGTGGCCTGTTGTCCAGGACAGAGGCAGCCCAGCGGCTGCACCAGAGGGCAGGGGAAGGCTCATTTGTCTGAGCAGCTGTGTCTCCAAGCCCCAGCCTTGCTTCCCCCGGTGCCCGAGCAGTGGACACCTCCCTCCCAGCCTGGGCACCTCCACCTGCACCCCCGCTGAGGGCTCGCGGAGCGGAGCTGAGGAGGAGGGTGCAGCTGCCTGTGCCCAGACACCCTCCCCAGCCCTTCTCCATGCGGGGGTGGAGGTGGGACAAACCTCCGTAATGAGATTCGTGGCGCCTCGGCTCTGGGGGCAGACCCCACCCCTGCAGGCTCCCTGCCTTGCCCGGGCGGGGTGGGGGACAGGCGGCCGGCTCACGGGGACCCCTGGGCATCCCGCCTGCTTGCAGCTCTGGGGGCCTGGCTGTGCGGGCGCTGCCCAGACTTGCCGCCCGGCTTGCCCTCCGGGCCTCCGCGCCGTGCCGTGCGCGGCCCCGCTACACCAGCCGGCTGGTAACTGATAGATAATTCGTATTTTTCTCAAGTGCAGTTCCAAACTGACTGCTGCCTTCTCTCCTCTTCCTGCTCAGGAAACACACTCTCAGCGGCCCCCACGTGGCCACAGCTGTTTATGGGTCTTTGGCTTCTGCTCGGCCAAGGCCTCCTGGGAGTCCCCCCAGCGCCGGGCGCTTCATCTGCTTTGACCTGTGTCCCTTGACTTCAGCTCTCACGCCTGCATTCTTTGGGGGCAGAGGGGCCCGGAGCCCTCAGCTCACAGGCGTGTGTGCACGTATGCGTGCACGCAACACTCGTACATGCATGCACAAACACGAACACATGTTCAGACATGCACACACAGGCAGACGTGCAGACACATGTGCAGACATGCACACACGCAGACACTGTACACGTGTACTTGCGCACACAGGCCCGCAGGCCCCTCCTGGTCGCTGCCCAGGGTTCTGACAGCCCCTCCCCTCCTACAGGAGTCAGGAGGAGGCGGGTAGCAGGTAACTGAGCTGCCGGAGGAGGGACCTGTAGCCAGGAGCGGGGGCAGGATGAGATGGCACTGTGGCCGGCGGGGTCGTGGTGTCACAGGGGTTCGGTAACGCCCCGCCAGCGGTCGCTGTTTCCGAGCGTCCTGGCCGAGGCTTGTTCTTTCGGGGCCGTCTGGGCTTTGGAGAGAGACAGACGCCGTGAGAGATCACAGCTGTGAGCAAGGGCCCGGGACCCCGGGCACTGATGTTCTTTGGGCCGGTGGACGGGTGGAGCCCGGACAGGGATGGCAGTGCCGGGTGCCTGGGTCCTGTTGCACACCCTCCCCGGGACATGGCGGGTTGGCCTCTGGGCCCTGATGGCCACTCCCATCCCCGGGGCCCCCGTGGGTTGGCAGTGTGGGGCCTGCTCCCAGCCTGAGCCTCTCCAGGGAAGGGGCTGTCCTTGATGTTCTGGAGGTTTGGGGAGGGGCTCCAAGGTCAGCAGGCAGGCGTGGTGTGGTTGGAGCCCTGGCCCAGCTGGGCATCTGTGGGCACTGCTGATGGCCCTCAGGGAAGGCTGCCATGAGGCGAGATGGCGCGGGTACGCACGGGTGCGCACGGGTGCGAGGGCACACAGCTTGTCCCTGGGGGCCTCCAGCCAGCCCCCAAGCCTGAACACAGCCCTCTGAGTGACCTCCAGCTGCCCCCGCATCCGACGGGGTGTGTGTCCATCCGTCTGTCCTGGGGGCGAGCTGGCCCATGTGATGTGAATGCCCTCCCGTCCCACCCCTGCCCCAGAAACACGTGGGAGGGGGCCTGGGAAACGCAAAGGCTCTACGAGGGCTTCCTGGGTAGAATGTGGCTGAGTCAATGCTAATGGATTCGGGAGAAAACTTTCCAGCCCCTCGGAGGTTTGCAAGTAGGAGAATAATAGTGGAGGTGTCCCAACATGATCGTGGTATCAATTGCGTTATCCTAAAAGTTTATGGAATGCATGAGTGGAATTAATACCTTTTACTGGCACCAGAAGCAATTATATGTATTTGAAGCTGAGGGAAGAGTCCTAACAGTGTTCATTGTAGAGGTGAACCACCGAGTATTCAGGCGAAACCGGGGAGAATCTTCAGCAAACGCTTGCCCTGTGCGGAGCTCCGCGGGGGGTGCGCTCCCTGCGGCTGGTCCTGGGGGGTCAATGCCCCGGCTCGCGGCCCAAGGTGGGGGTCCCCTCAAGCAGCGGGGGAGCCCTGCGCCTGGAGGTCACAGAACTCAGCCCGGAGGGCCCTGAAAGGGGCCCCGAGTCCCTGCCGCCAAGGGGTCCCAGGGCAGCCCCCCCCCCAGCTCTGAGGTTCTTGCAGGGGAGGCGCGGGGAGGCCCAGGGACAGGGCTCCAGCTCCCAGGTGCGGGGCTGTGGGCAGGGCATGACACGATAGACGTTTTACCAAGAGTCCTCTCTTGTCTGGGGCTTGTTTCCAAATTGGACGCAGCTCTGTGGATTCTAGGGTGTCTGGCTGGTGCGCAGACAGAGCCCTTGCAGGGCCCCTGTGTGGGTAGCCCGCCCGAGCCCCCGGTACATGTTGTAGGCTCTCATGTCCTCCTCACTTTACGGATAAGGAAACTGAGGCTCGGGAGGGCAGGTCCCTGCTCAAGGTCGCCCGTCAGCAAAGGGTGGAGCGGGGGTCTGAGCCCCGGCAGCCTGACCCCTGGCTTTCATCACGCAGCTTGTGGGGGGCGCAGCCTGTGCCCCTCTGTGGAGCGCGTCAAAGGAGCAGCCTCCTCTCGGCTCCGAGGGGTGGGTCCAGGGACCCCCCCAGGACCCAGTGGTGAGGGGGGCTGACCCCTAAGAGGTCCAGGGCCTGCCCTGGTGGGGATCAGCTGGCCCAGCAAGCCTGCGACTACTGTGTGTCAGTGAGTGAGTGACAGCTGCCACTGGGCGGGGAGAGTCTGCCCAGTTTGCCTTCGCAGCCTTATTTTAACTGACTGATGAAAATTCCTTCATACGTATTCCTCTATTATAAAGAACACTTTATCGTTACAATGCTCCAGGGCTGACCAGGCTCAGAGGTAAACGTAGCAACAGGCCGGGAGGACCTGGGACCCCCCCCTTCCTCTTCTCGCACCTGAACCTGGCCCCCTGTTCCCGCCCCACCCTCCGGTGCCCTTAGCCCCCTCTCTAGCTGGGAAAGTGAGGCCCGAAGGGGAGCTCTCGCCCCAGCTTCTCCTAGAGCCACTGCTGCAGCCAGGGGGCCCTGAGTGCCCTGGACCCTGGCCCTGGGGGAGCGGGTTGGAGCTTGGCTTCCGAGCTGGGTGCGTCCCTGTGGTTGGTTGCCAGGGAAATCTGCTTTGGGGTTTTCTCAGATCCCAACCTTGGAAGCCAAGCTCAAGCTCATGGATCCCAGGCCCTGAAATCCCACCCGCCACGATCGGGGCTGTGAGTGTGCTGCCGCTCATTCTAGGGCAGGAAGGTCCCCGTGAGAGGTGCCCAGGGTTCAGTGAAGTGGGCAGTCAGAGGCTGTTGGGGGAAACACGCAGTGGCCTGGAGGCAGGCTCCCCCAGGATCGCAGACCTGCCCAGGGCGAGGCGCCCCCTTCCTCCGTGGGTCCCCGTGTCGTGAGGGGGCAGCCGGTGCCTCCAGGGCCTCGGAGAGGATGCACCAGGTGGTGCTGATGTGATGGGAGATGCCACGTGGTGCTGATGTGATGGGAGCCGCCATGTGGTGCTGATGTGATGGGAGCCGCCATGTGCTGTGGGGTCAGATGTGTAGAAGCCACAGCGCTCCCTGCCCCAGATGCTTCGCCGGATACTTACAGGTTCCAGTGAAAACCTCGATGGCAGCCAACTGTACTAAACGCTGAAAAGTGACCACCCCTCGTGTCCAGGGCGTGCAGGTCCCCGGGGGCTCCTCTCCTGCTGGCCGGGAGTGGAGTTGATTTAGTGAAGAGAGGCACTCACTGCTTCCTGGCTGGAGGGCGTGGCTTTGCCTGTGGTCCTGAACTGGGGACTTACCTGCAGCTGCCGTGGCAGGAAGGTCAGAGACAGGAGGGCCCATCCTCAGGGCTCCCGTCGGGGCTGACACGATGGCCCTCCAGAGGGGCCACCTTGAGTATCTGCTACAGCTGCGGCCACAGCCTGACCTCCCCTCCCGCCATCCCCCCTGCCTCCTGCTGCTGGTCCAGCCCCAGGCCATCTGGAAGCTGCAGGGCGCTGGGGGAAGGAATTGCCCACCCTGGACAGTGGTCATGTCCAGCATGGTGGGCCCAAAGGCAGAGGCTCCTGGACTGTCCCGTGAGCGGAAGGTGCCCACTGACCCTTGCAGTCACCATGCTCACAAGGCCAGGCCGGCTCAAACGGCTGCAAGTGGGATGGGGTGAGCGTAGTGGGGACCTCCTTCCCCTGGCCGTCAAGGGGGCCCTCCCGGGGCTGGGCAGAGCTGGGCTGGTGGGCAGCCTCCCCACGCCGCCCCGTGCCGGGCAGTTCTGAGGCCCGGCCCACAGCCCTGCTGGCTGGGTTCTTGCCAGAGTGCTGTCTCTGTGAGGCCAGCGGGGGATGCCCCCTGCCGCAGGGACGCCGGGCCAGCGGGGGGACGCCCCCTGCCGCAGGGACGCCGGGCACAGGGGCCACGTCTGGACCTGGCTGACGCCGAGTGTGCCGCTTGGGCTGTCGACGCTCTTTGTGCCCTGGGAGCGGGAGGGGTGGCCGTTGGCGGGAGTTCTGGGGCTCCCTGCAAGCCCGGCCTGTCCCGAGGGCTCAGAACATGTACTGCTCACCCCCTCCTCAGGGTCTGGGGGTGGCCAGATGTTGGGCCTGGGTTACGGAACAAGGACCAGATGAAGGCCCAGGCTCACCTCACCCTGCCCGTGAGGGTGTCACTGAAGCGAAAGGAAGGGCCGGGCCCTGGGAAGGAGCTTCCGGCTGGGGCCAGAGTGTGAGTGATAACAGTGGGACCCCCTGTGTGCAAGACCCCCTCCCCCACTGCTCACCGGGGGCCAGTGGATCGACAAGGCCCTTTGGAGTCGGGACTGAGACTCATCCCACGGCATCTTGACAGAAAAAGGGGGGGGCCAGAGCAGCCTCCTTTATCTGCTGGCCAGGCACCGGCTGTGGCCCCCCTCTGGAGCCAGGGGGCCCCCGGAGCCTCCAACCACCAGGCCCGCAGCCAGGGTGGGCTGCTGGCCGTGGGTTTCCCTGTGTGTGGACCCTCACTGCCTTCTGAGCGTGGGTGCTCTGAAGCAGGCTGGGGTGATGGTCACCCCCCAGGCCGGTCACCTCCCTGACACCTGTCAGAGCCCCCCATGCTCCTGGCCACTCTCTGCTGAGTGAAGACACAAGGGCTTTTCTACGGTGAGTGAGGGTCTGCGGCCTTGGGGAGGTCCTCAAAGGGTCCGTAACCCAAGAGAGGAGAGAAATGTGGGTGTGAGCGCGCGCACACGCACACACACACACACGCACACACGCACGCGCGGGTAGCAGATAAAAGTGGTCCATGAAAAAATCAGTAAAATAAAGCCCCACCGCAGGCCCCGTCGTCCAGAATCTGTCGTAACAGATTCACCCGAGCTGGTTAACGGTATTTGCGGTTTGCAAGATGCTACACGTCCCTGGAAAATGACAGACAAGTTATTATCACCTCTCCACTCTCCTTCTGCCCAGACCTGCCCGTGCCGGGCACCCAGCTGCAGGGGAGCAGGCGCGAGGAAATTAACAGCCACCACGCCGCGCCCGCCACCCTCTGCCCACCACCCCCTGCACCAGCCCTGCCAGGCCCGAGGCTCCCAGCCAGGCTGGGCCGGGCCTATCGTGGACTGGGGGGGTGGGGTGGATCGGAGGAGAGGAACCGGGTGGAGGCAGGATGGGCACACACCAGCGTCTGGGCAAACCATTTCCTGCAAACACGAAGGAACTCACGCATCCCCGAACAGGCAAGTCCTGACGGCTCTGTGTCAACCGCCGAAGATAAATAAGATTTTATCAGCTCGGAATCTGTTGAAACACATCCATCTAGCGGTTCTAGGAAAGGAGAGGCAGGAGGGAGGGAAGGAGAGGCAGGAGGGAGGGAGGGCGAGAAGAAGCATCGCCGCGTGACCTTTTTTACAAAACAGATGAGGACCCAGGCACCCTCCTCCTCCCTGCCCCGTGCCCGGGGCGGCCTGAGGCCCCGGAGCTCTGGGAGGAGAGGAAGGATCTAGGGGAGGGGGTGGGGGGCTCCTTCATTCCCTCCAGGTCCCACCCTGCCCCCAACCCCAGGTTTGGCTATCCAGGCCTACCCCCTCCCCCTCCCAGGCTTCCTTCCTGCCCTGCGGCCCAGCGGCCGCAGGTGTCACCACCTGATGCTACCAGGGTGGGGAGGCCTCAGGCACCCCTCCCTGACGCTGCCCGACTTGGGCCAGGCTGGGCGTCCGTGGGTCCAGCCCCTGCTGGGGGGCTGGGGCCTGACCGCGTGTGTGCCCAAGGGCAGCGTGAACAGCCAGCTGAGGGCAGTACTGGGCTGGGGACACTACTAGGGGAGCGGGCCACCCAAGGCCGTCGGGGGCCTTGCCGGGGTGCAGAGGGAGGGGGCTCCTCTGTCCACGCTCATCGCCAGCCAGCCGGGGTGAGGCACCCCAGGCAGCTCTGCGCTCCCAGCCGAGCCGGCTTTCGGCTTTCGGCTTTCGGCTTTCGGCTTTCGGAGGGGCGGTCAGGCGGCCGCTGCCCTCGGTACCAGGGACAGCTCCCAGCAGCTCCTCCCAGGGGCGGGGCGTGCACAGCTCCGGAGGAGGTGGCCAGTGGGTCTGGGGCAGGCAGGCCAGAGGGAAAGGCTGCGCTGGTGGGGGCGGGGGCTCTGAAGCCACGTGGCGGCGATCAGGGAGCCTGGGGAGGGGGCTGCAGCTTTGCGCCTCCCAAGGCTGCGCCTGGAGCCTGGCTCCATCCATTCCCCCTTGGGGCTGCCTGCGGTGGTTGGTCGACGTTGGAGAGGGCACTGCGGGGCCAGCATGCCCTTGGGGGCCCGTTCGGCTCCATCCGTCCCTAACCACAGCCTTGGACTTGAACCCACTGCCCCTGCTCACACCGGAGGCCAGGAGCCACCTCACCTGGAGATGAGGAAGCACAGGAACACGTGCGGGCGCTTCCACAGTGGGCAAGGTTCAGGGGTGTTACATGTAGCGGCACATCACAGGCCAGCGATCAAGACGCGGGGAGGTGTCCAGTGGTTTCAGGCATCCCAGCTATCAAACCCAGAGCCAAAATTGCAACACAGTGGCCAGGCCTCCGACGCCGCACCCCTTGCTGACCACCCCCCAGCCCAGGCCAGCTCTCTGTGGGTCCTCAACACGCCCCCCCGCCCAGCCCTGGTCACCTCATTCGCTGGACCCTCTGCAGGCAGGTGGGACACCTGCAGGGGAAGAAGCACCCTTTGGAATCCACCAACGCTGCAGGCGGCCCCGGTGAGGCCGCGTGGCATTCAGGCGTGAGCCTCCTATGAGTCTAGCTTCTTCTGGGGGCTGGGGGGCTCTGTCCACTTTCCTTGGTGAGCCAAGGGGCTGGCGAACACGAGGCGCTCAACAAAGGCTTGCCGCGTGGACGGCTCTCGGGATCCCAGCCTCTCCCTCCACGCTGCTTGTGTTCAGGTCCCTGGAGTCCAGCTGAGACCCGCCATTCCCTGTGGGGCCCTCCGCTTCCAGGAAGTCCCCCAAGTAGGCCCCTGGAGCTCCTCCATGCCACTCACCAGGCAGTTTCCTCTGGAAACTAACTGCACACTTGTCTCAGGTCAGGGACGGGTCCCGAAGCCTCACACGTGGTGGACGAGAGAGCTGGGCACTAAACTGGCAACTGGTGTTTGCTCTGGGCTGGGCTGCTGCTGCCCTGGGCACGGCCCTCAGGACAGGACTCAGCTCAGGACAAGCTCAGCTTATCTCCCAGACTGGTGCTTCGGGGAGTGAAGGGGCAGCATCTATACCGGTGGGGACCCAGGAGGTCAGCGGTCACCTCCCTGGGAAGCAGGACTGCCCCCCCCCGTGGCCCCAAGCCCACTGAGGGCCCACCTACACCCATGGGGGGTGTCCCTTCCTGCCGAAGCGGGGTTGCAGGCACAGGTGGATGGGGTACCCGGGAGGCGACAAGCCCTGTGGGCATCCAATTCCCTTCCATGATAGCGGCCTAAGGGGGCTCGCCCTGAAGTCACCGCTGAGGGAGTTGGACAGGGTCCCAATCCCCCAGGACACCACTAGGGAGACCCCAGCTTGGGCTTGTCCCCGAGCCCCCTCAGACCCCATCCCAGGTCAGCATTTCCAGCTGGGTTGCAGCTCATCAGAGGAAGGACATCTTGCACTGCTCAGGGCCAAGGGCTCCGAGGCTCTGAGGGTCCAGTGTGTCCCTTGGTGGCCAGAGGGTCAGGGTGTCAGGCCCCAGCTTCCTCAGCAAAGGTGGGATCAGACCTGCTGGTCCTCTGGTCTGCAGCAACCCTGTCTCCAGCCTCAATTTCCCTGACAACCATGGTGGGATGCGATGGGGGGCTCTCCAGGACCCTGTGGCTGGAGTAACTCTGAGTCCCCGGGGGCTTGTGGGGGGCCCAGGGCTGTGGCATGACAGGAAGCATCCTGGGACTCTGAGACCCTGATGTTCCCCACTGTCCCTGGGGAATGGGGCCATGAGGAGCCCTGATGGATCCCCCCAGCCAGCTTGGAAACGAGTGGGCACCCCTGTTTCCAAGGGACCCTTCCATCAAGGGGCACTTTGAACTCGTGAGAGCCGGCCTGGGTCCTCGGGTGGGCCACCTGGACCTCTGGGCGCTCGCCCTGGAGGCCCCTTCAGGTGGCCCAGGAGTCATCTGATCCTCCCCGGGTCAAGGTCTTGGGCTGGGGGTCCTGGGGCTTCAAGGTCAAAGACCGCCACCCGCAGTGGCCAGAAGTAAGCCAAAGGGCTGGCCCCTCAGAGGACGGTCCAGGGGGTCCCTGTGCACGTTTCCTCTGTACAGAGGGCAGAAAACCTAACTCGAGGCTTTTAAAACCCCAGACGTGAGGCTGTACCCTCCCCCCTTCAAACTACTGCAGTCTGGGGGCTTAAGGTTCGCAGGCTTGATGCACTGGACCTGGCTCCCCGCCCCCGTCCCAGCCCTGCTCTCCAGCAGCTCCTTCTCACCATCCTGGCCTTTACTGTCCTCATCCATAGAATGGACCTAATGGTACCTACTTCTCCAACCCATGAGATCCAGGTGGATAAGCGTCTCAGCCTGGCTGCACGGGGCACTCAGAGCAGCTGCTCTCACTGAGCCCACACCAGCCAGACACTGATGGGTGGGTGCCGGGGAGAGGCTCTTTGAGGGAAGGAAGCCCAGAGGTGTTCAGCTGAGGGTCAGGCATGCGGTGGCCGGGACTCCTGGTGGGGGACACAGCAGGCGAGGGTGTGGAGTTGGGACGGCCAGCCTCACCCCGGTCCCCACCCCCTGCAGTATTCTCCTCTGCTAAAGAAGCTTTACTGCCAAATCGCCAAGACGTGCCCCATCCAGATCAAGGTGTCCACCCCGCCGCCTCCGGGCACTGTCATCCGCGCCATGCCCATCTACAAGAAGGCGGAGCACGTGACCGAGGTCGTGAAGCGCTGCCCCAACCACGAGCTCGGGCGGGACTTCAACGAAGGTGAGTGTCCCTGCCCCACCCACTCCTGCACTCAGCAGCCGGCGCCGCAGCCAGGAAGGAGAGGGCTGGCCGGGGCCTCTTTCCTGGCGGCGGCAAGTCCGATGCGAGGGGCTGACAGGTGGGTTCAGCATCCCCTCCCCAGTTCCGTGTCCTGCCAGCTCTGCTTGGGGCCTTGCGTGCTGGTGCCCACAGGTGAGCGGGGAGCAGGGCTGCTGGGCCAAGTGCCCCGGGTGCATGAGGGCTGCCGGCGGGTCTGAGTCCCACTGGGAGGCCCGAGTCCCCTGCGATGCGCCCGGCACAGGGGCGCAGACCCCGGCTGGCACCTCTGAAGCGGCGTCCCCTCTCGGCAGGACAGTCTGCCCCCGCCAGCCACCTCATCCGCGTGGAGGGCAACAACCTTTCGCAGTACGTGGACGACCCCGTCACCGGCAGGCAGAGCGTCATGGTGCCCTACGAGCCCCCGCAGGTAGGGGGCAGGACTTCGGGGCAGAGACCCCTCGGGTCACTTCCCAAGTGTCCCCGAGCTGTGCAGATCCTCCCCCAACCTCATGTCCATCCCTCCCTTGCCTGTGGGTGGGGCTCTGACCACCTACTCTGCCTAGCTGTGGGCGGGGCTGGGGGGGTCCCCTCCGGCCCTCTCTAGGCATCCACATCCCTTGCTTTACAGTAGGGGGTGGGCCTGCTGACCCTTGGGCCTCAGCCCGGCCCTGCGTCCCCTCTTCCTGCCTGTCTGTTTCCTACGGCCCGGCCTGGGCTCTGGGGGATGGAGGGGCTGAGGTCAGGAGGAGTTAGCCCGGGTAGAGCTGGGGGGCCGCGGGGAGAGGAGAGACCTGCGGTCGGGGGCACAGCACTGCAGGGCCCGGAGGTGTGGGGGAGGCTGTGGGGGATTGTTGCAAGAGGTGGGCGGGGGCGGAGAGACCCTGGGGGTCTGACTTTGACCTGAAGGCAGCAGAAGGTTCTGGGGCTCATGTGCGAGCCGGACTGGGGTAAAAAGCTGGGGTGGAGAGAAGTCGGGGTGGCACCAACCAGTGACGGTGGGGTGGGGCTGCCAGGATGGCAGGTGGAGACCGAGTCCCAGCAGTGCGCCTTGTGGGCCATGCTTCCCAGGGTGGGCGGGTGAGGGCGAGCCCTCACCTTTCCTCTGCCTGGGTCTGAGACGCCCGTGCCCCCTGCACAGAATTGTACCCAGTCCTCCAGGCGCCCCCCTTCCAGACCCCATCACTGTACCTGGTCCCTCAGGACCCCCTGTGGTTCCCTAGGAACAGCCCTTACATTGGCGGGGCCCGGGGAGGGCTTACCACCCTGCCTTCCCTCCCCGGAGCCTCACTGGCACCCCCAGGACCAGGAAAGCAGGTCTCTCCCGCCCCCTGGTGGCTGCCACGTGCCAGCAGTTTTGTGAAAGGCCAGGTTTCCTAAGCCATCATCCTGACCCAGAGAGACCGTGACAACTGTCCATTTTGTGGTACTGGGATGCCCACTGGTCAAGAGTCCCGGGTTCACATCTCACTGTCTCCACAAACTCCCTGGAACAAGTGTGTGTGCTGGGAGCCCACTCGGACGGCTCTGGTCCCTCCCTCTGCCAGAGCTGTGCCATGCACCCCACTGCCCAGAAGAGCCCACAGTTTGCAAAGCACACGCCTGTGCCCACAGAGGCCTGTGCATGTGCCTGCCCACACTCAGCCTCCGGCGCCACCCCCAGCCTGTGCCAGGGGAGGTGGTTGGAGCAGCCAGACCAAGGCTCTCTTGGTTCCAGAGCCAGCACAGCACATGGTACTCAGTGTACTTGCTGTGTGGCTGGCTGGCTGGATAGGTAGGTGGATGGGTGGGTGGGGGATGGATGGTGGATGGGTGGATAGACAGCAGAGGACCACAGGACAGGGCCCAGCTCCCCCTTGCCTACCCAGAGATGCGAGGGGCAGGTGCCTGGAAGCCCAGGAGCCCCCAGCCCTGTGGACTGGGGCCCACGTGCTGACAGCACAGCTTCTCCCTGACCCTCCTGCGGCAGGTGGGGACAGAGTTCACCACCATCCTGTACAACTTCATGTGCAACAGCAGCTGTGTCGGGGGCATGAACCGGCGGCCCATCCTCATCATCATTACCCTGGAGACGCGGGAGTGAGTCTGCCGGACGCGGGGGTCGGGGGGGGCATCGGGGCAGGGACTTGGGCCCGTGCTTCTGGGGCGCTTGCTGGAGAGACAGGGAGGCCATGAGCAAGGGGAGGTGCAGGCCCTGCAGGCCACGTGCTGGGAAGGGCTGCTGGGGCAGGAGCTGCCTCGGGAGGGACGCAGGGCACCTGGCGTCCCACAGCAGCTGGGCACTCAGCCCTGAGCCCTCGGCCCATCAAGGCCGGTCCTGTGGGGTCCGAGGTGGGTGGGGACGGTGGGCCCCAAGGCTCACGGTCCCGGCTGTGCCCCTGGACAGCGGACAAGTGCTGGGCCGCCGGTCCTTCGAGGGCCGCATCTGTGCCTGTCCTGGCCGAGACCGCAAGGCGGATGAAGACCACTTCCGCGAACAGCAGGCCCTGAACGAGAGCGCTGCCAGGAGCGGGGCTGCCAGCAAGCGCGGTGAGCAGGGCCGGGCCGGGGGTGCGGGGCTGGAGGGCCACCCTGGAACGTCAGAGCCAGGCCACCCTAGGACACAGCTGGACCTGTCTCGGGGCTCGGGGGAAACGCACGAGCCTGTGTCCGGGGGACAGAGCCAGCCCCGCCTGCGTGGCCGCCCCCGGTGCCCTCCGTCCAGTGTGGGTGGCCGCCCGGGTTTGCTCATCCGAGTGGGTGACCGGTCTCCGGGCCTGTCCACAAGGGGCACCTTGGGAAGGTCGGCTCACGCCGGGGGGCGGGGTCGGCTTGGCTAACCTGCGCGTGGCCCCTCCTCCCTGCCTGCTCACGAAGCTGCCCCACCCCGCCCCCTGCCAGCCTTCAAGCAGAGCCCCCCTGCTCTCCCTGCCCTGAGCACCAACGGGAAGAAGAAGCGGCACGGGGACGAGGAAACCTACTACATCCACGTGAGCGCGCCGCGTCTGCGGCCCCCAGGCTGGGGCAGCGGGGAGTGGGGGGGGTCCTGGGGCCCCCAGGGTGGCAGGTGCAGCCTGGCACATCTGAGAGCTGAGACCCCGAGCTCTGCAGGCTGCAGGGCCTAGAAGGGAGAACCAGCTCTCAGAGAGGGAGAGCTGGCCTGACGCAGCTCCCAGCGCAGGAGTGTCGCTGTAGATACAATGGTACAGCGTGTGGGGCAGTGAAGGTCTCCCCACCGCCGGGCAGGGCACGTGCCAGGAATGCCACGCTCCCACAGTCTGGCAGGCCCCAGCCACATCACCAAAGTGAGTTTACAGCCTGTGGCGTGATGCGGCCATTCCAGCTCGGATAAAACCCCACCTGCTCTGCTAGGACTGGTATCCGTGACGTGAGCTTATCATTTTTTGAGTCTTTCAAGAATGAGTTCCAAAAAAAAAATAGGAATGAGTTCCTTGTTCTAAAAGCCCCGTATTTGTGCAGCGCCCCCGCATCCCAGCACCCCAAGTGTGCTGAGCTGTGGAAAGGGGAAGGTGGGCAGCGAGGCAAAGTCTCAAGGGTAGGAAGGGGTGGGCGTGGTTTGTGCAGACAGGAGACCCACCCACCAGACTCCCCCAGACCTGCTTCCTGGGAGAGGAGAGTAGGGTTGGGGGACTCCCGGCCCGTGGGGGACTGGGGAGCCCCGAGAAAGGAGAGACGCTTCGCCGCGCGGGGGGGCTGGGGCTGGGCGGTGCCCACACGCACCTGGGCAGAGGGTCCACCTCTCCGTGCTCAGGTGCGGGGCCGGGAGAACTTTGAAATCCTGATGAAGGTCAAGGAGAGCCTGGAGTTGATGGAGCTGGTGCCCCAGCAGCTGGTCGAGTCCTACCGGCAGCAGCAGCAGCTCCTGCAGAGGCCGTGAGTGCAGCCCCTCCCGCCCCCAGGCTGCCCGTCCTGCCCAGCTGCCCGGGGGAGAAGGATGGGGCAGGGCGACCCAGCAGGGACGGTGCCAGCAGCACCAGGCCGCGCTTGGCGTCTCATCTCCCGGGAGGCCTTCCCTGAACTGCGGCGTCTCAGCCCACATGTCTCCCGAGTGAAGGCGAGGGGCGGTGGTGGGAGGGACGCCGACCCACCAAGAGCAGGGCCGGTTCCAGGGGCCCCCACCCCCTCCCACCCATCGCCCGGGTCCTGCCTGCCAGCGGGCCCGTGGCCGAGTGTGGCCACCGCCCGGCAGGGAGGCTGGGCGCGGAGGCGGGCGCTCTGACACCTCAGCACAGGGCGGGGGCTCCAGGCCCCTGCAGCAGGGGGGCTTTACATGTGGAGGTGCTTCTTACAGACCCCAGCTGTCCCTTCCAAGCAGGGGCCACCTGCAGCCTCCGTCCTACGGGCCCGTCCTCTCGCCCGTGAGCAAAGCGCACGGGGCTATCAACAAGCTGCCCTCCGTCAACCAGCTGGTGGGCCAGCCTCCCCTGCACGGCTCGGCGGCCACGCCCAGCCTGGGGCCCATGGGTGAGTGGCGCAGGCAGCGTGGCCGGGATGGGCGGGGAGGCCCAGCGGGCGGCCGGGCTCCAGACTCCCCGGCTCAGGACCACGCGGGGCTCTCGACGGCTGCTCCCTCCAGCAGCTCCCGCCCAGGAACAGGAGGCCCGGCCATGGACGGTCTCCTCTGTCCACTCCCGGTCTTGGGGAGGGCCGAGCGTTACGAGCCTCCCCCGCACAGCCTGGGACGCCCGGCCCGGCCCCCTCTGACCGTCCCACCTGCCTCCCACCCAGGCCCCGGGATACTCAACAACCACGGCCACGCCCTGCCAGCCAACGGTGAGATAAACGGCGGCCCCAGCTCCCAGTCCATGGTCTCGGGGTCCCACTGTACCCCGCCACCCCCCTACCACGCCGACCCCAGCCTGGTCAGGTACGTGGGCCGCTGCCGGCCACTGCCACTCACCCACTAACCTCAGCCCTGGTGGCTCCTGGTCGCCTGGCCCCCAGCCGGGGGGCGGTCTCTGCCTGCTGCCCCTCGCAGCCTGTGCTCTAACGCTCTGCCGTCTTGAGAACAGACAGGGGCAGAGGGATGTCGGGAGTGAGCATCCAGCAGGTGCTCGGAGGGAGAGCAAAAAAGCCAGGGGTTCCTGGAGGCTGTGCCCCGGTGAGCGTGTCCCCGACACCGCGGCCACCGCTGGCCAGGGGCGACCTGTGGGGTGGCCAGTTCCCACCCAGACGGGCCGCACAGCCAGGTTCTTAGAAGTTAATGCTGCTTTATTTCCCCAATTCTCTCTGCAGTTTTTTAACAGGCTTGGGGTGTCCAAACTGCATCGAGTATTTCACCTCCCAGGGGTTACAGAACATTTACCACCTGCAGAACCTAACGATAGAGGTAACGGCCCCGGCAGGGCAGGTGCAGGGAGCCCACCCCCAGACCAGCGCAGGGCCCTGTCCGCGGGGCAGGGAGCTTTCTCCCCTTGCTGGGGCAGTCCCTCCGTGTCCTGTCCTCCCCGTGTAAGGGAGGGCTGGAGAATTTAGAAAACCTTCCCACCGGTAGCCCGATCTATGTGCTGACATCCGGCTCCATGCGGCTGGACGGGACTCGCCGGGGCCCCTCATTTGGACTTGAGTCTTGTCTCCTGTGACCCGGCTGCCTTTGATTTGGGGGACTGGCTGTCTCCAAGGCACGAAGAAGTGCAGAAGGCGAAGGCCGGAAGGGTCCTGGGGCTGGTCTAGTTCAGTGCCATTTACACAGGGAGAAGCTGAGGCCCAAACTGCTTGCCGTGCACGCACAGCAACTGAATGTCTGGTCCAGGATGTGCGGGGTACAAGTGCCCCACCCTTGGCATCCTGACCCCTGACCTCACAGCCAGGGCTTGTCTTTAGGTTAAACAAGAGTCCCAGCAACGAGCACTCGTAGCCTGGTGTTGCCTTGAGTGTAATGACTAGTAGCCAGAGCCCGGGAGACACAGCTGTCGGCCGGATCCTGGGGGGCTCCAGCTCAGCGGGCTGGAGTCTCCGCAGCCCCTGCTCTGCAGCCGGCTCCGGGTCAGAGGCCCGTCCAGGCTCGTGCCCAGCCAAGGCCACAGGGCAGAGATGCGGGTTTGCCAGAGGGAGCTGGAGCCAGTGGCTCAGAGGGCTGCCTTGTTGTGTGTCCACTAACACCCTCCCTAGGGAACAACCCCCCTTGTTCCAGGCAGCTAACCCCTACTGGGCTAGCTCAGTGCATGTTAACCTGCCTCACCAGCAGATGCTGTGCCTGGCCGGCGGGGTGGGGAGGGAGCGGGCGACAGGAGCCTGAGAATCTGCTCTGCCCTTGCTGGGGGGGGGGGGGGCCCGCCCGCCCTCTAGGTTCCGGTGTGCGGGGAGAGGGGAGCTCCATCTGTCACTCTGACTGTGCTCAGGGCCCAGGAGTGGCCTCAGCACCGCCCCCCCCCCTGCCCCCACACGTCACTTCTTAGCTCTCCTGCCACCTGTCTGGGGCAGAATTCAGTGCGGCCAGACCACCAGGCACAGGGCAGGCCCAGCACTGCCCTTCCTCCGACCGCACTATCTGCTTCCCCCGCACCGTCCAGTGCCTGGACAGGTGGCCCTTGGGGTGTGGGTTCCTCGCCTCCCTCCTGGTGGTCCCACGATGGCTGTGCGGGGGCAGGCGGAGCCCCTGGCGGGAGGGGGAGAGGGCAGAGTCTGCCGCTGAGCCCTCTGACGGGGGCGGCCGTGTGCGCTACGCTTGCAGGACCTGGGGGCCCTGAAGATCCCGGACCAGCACCGAATGACCATCTGGAGGGGCCTCCAGGACCTGAAGCAGAGCCACGACTATGGCGCGCAGCAGCTGATCCGCTCCAGCAGCAACGCGGCCACCATCGCCATCGGGGGCTCGGGAGAGCTGCAGCGGCAGCGGGTCATGGAGGCCGTGCACTTCCGCGTGCGCCACACCATCACCATCCCCAACCGCGGGGGCCCGGCTGGGGGTGCGGGGCCCGACGAGTGGGCCGACTTCGGCTTCGACCTCCCGGACTGCAAGTCCCGCAAACAGTCCATCAAAGAGGAGTTCACGGAGAGCGAGGCCAACTGAGGTGGGGCCGGCACATCCAGGGCCCCCCTGACCCGGTGCTAGCGACCCAGAGAGCAGAGAGCCCCGGGAGCTGTGCTGGATGTCTGCTTCCTTTTTGTCACCAACTGCCTTGGGAGGCAGGACCTCTGGGCTCTGCCGGGAAAGGGACTTGGGCAGGGGGATGCCCCTGAGGAGGGGCTCCCGGAGCTGCGCTGAGGGTGCGCGCCCAGGACCCATCCTCCAGGGGTCCGGGGGGCCTCCCCCTCCCTGCCTTGCCTTCCTGGGGGCTCTGCTGACCGACTGCCAGAAAGTATTTTCCGATGCCCTGGCTCTGGGTAGCAACACGGCTCGGTGCTTGTACCTAGACACTCCTGTTTTCGGGTCAAGGTTCCAGACCACATCTCTGCCTGAGGCTGTCCCTCTGCTGGTCTTGAGGGTCAGTCTGCCCTTGCACACCTGACCGCTGGTGCAAAGCCTACTGCAGCCACCTCCCACTTCCTGCCCCAAACAAAAACCAGAGTTTCACTGGAATCGGGGAGGCAAGGAAACTCCTGGTCGGCGGCCTCCAGCCAGCACCCGTGCCAACACCTCTGGCTGCAGCCCGTCTCTCCAGTGGCCCTCTTAGCATAGACACGGACGGCAGGCTCCCCAGACCACTGGAAAGTGTCAATATTTGATAAAATGATGCCCTTTTCTACATGGTGGGTGAGCCTTTTTTTTAATTAACTTTTGTTCTTAACATTCACGTTGGGTCAGCCTAGCGGGATGCCCGTCTTCCCAGGCCTGTGTAAACAAGATGGGCTAAGAGAGCCGAGGGGCAAACCAGGCGGGGTCCACACCAGGCAGGGTAGGTCACTTGCTTCCGCGTGCGGGATGGGAGGCAGGCATAGGAGGGCAGAGCCCACCACCTGCAGCCGTGGCCCCACTCTGCTCCCTGGGAGGCCGGCTCTGTGCGGGAGAGGCCCTTCTGTTCTCGTGGGGACAGCACTGAGGCAGATGGAGGGGGTCCAGGCCTTTACGGGACACCCCAAGGAGTCAGCGGGCTTGGGGGGGACAGCGTCAGCACCCTAGCTGGTGGGGACATTTCCATCTGCAAGAAGCCTTCTGAGCTGCTGTAGCCAGAGAACTTCAGGGCCGGAAACAAGACCACGGAGGGTGGTGGAAGAGGGGATGAAGCAACGCCCCTTGCTCCAGGCAGGCGGGATGAAGGGACTCCTGACTAATGCGTGCGCTGAGACGCTGCCTACTGCTTTCGTAGCATCTCTCTGTCCCTCACTCTGCCTGGGTCGCTGTGGTTAGTCCTGCGGTCTGGGCCCTCCTGTCCGAGGCCCCCAGGCCAGGGGGCGGTGCAGATGGAGCCCTAGTCGCCCTTTGGGGGTTTTCCTGTTGCTATAACCACCCCCCAAGCCCCCGGCCCGGGGAAGTTAGGCAGCAGCGGACCTCACACAGGTCCACTCAGACGCCGAGCTCTCAAGACTGGGTGTTCAAGTTCCAGCTCCCTTGTTAGGTTCCCAGGCTCTGCAGAGGCGGGCACTGGGCAGAGAGAGGGGTGTCAGCTGTACTAAGCGGCTCAGGGACCGGCCAGCAGGGGACGGAGCCCCAGGGCCAGCTCTGCCCCTGGCCCGCTGGCAGGAGGCCTCCAGACCAGGGCTTCATCCTGGACATCGAGCGTAAACACTGCGCAGCAGCTCTACTTATTTGAAAAGCGTTTGTGCGAAGGCAGGTGCCTGTGTCCAGGGTAGCACCCCCTCCCCCCACCATGCGCTCCCTGGGGACCCCCTTGGGGGCGGAAGGGGGTGTCCTCAGCGCCCAGGAGGCCCCGCCTGCAGCCAGGCCTGAGAGCCACAGGGAACAGACCAACCGCCCCCGGGGACGGGGGGGCGGACTCAGCTCCCGGGGGCCTGCGGTCGCCCGGCAACCCGGACACACGCCCTGGCGGCGCCTGACCGGCCGTTGCGACGTCCCGTTTCCTCTTGACACCCTCACAAGGCCGCCCGACAAGGAAGGTGAGGCACAGAGCGCTGGCTCTGAGCCCTGGGTCACAGCCGCTGCCGTGGTGTCCGGCTCTTGCTCCAGTGGCACACGCTGGGCCCCCGAGTCGTGCCCCGTTGGGAGCTGCAGGCCCTCCCCCCAGCTCCCCTGGGGCCCACGAACCTGACAGAGGAGCAGCTGAGTGCCCGGGGCTCCCGGGACTGTCCCTCAGGCTCATCCTGTCGGCTGGTGGGGAGGCCATGGGGGCCCCAGGGTGCTCCCGAAGTCCGGGGGCTGCGACGTGCGGGCACGGGCCGGGCGTACCCCCAACCCGGAGGAAGGGGAGACACATCCTCCCAGAGGGCCCAGCACAGGCTCCCCGCCCCTTCGGCCCACGTGATGAGCTCCCGCGGCTCCTGGGCCTTTGCTCCTGGAGCTGACGGTGGAGCGGCCGTGAGAACTGAGCCGGTGGGGACTTCCTCGTGGTTGCAGGAACACGCAGAGCGACAGGAGCAAAGACGGGCTGCACGAAACTCAAAGATCAAGAGAAGATAAACCCGTGAAGAGGCAGGAGGGAAGCGGCCGGGAGAGGGCTGGGCTGGGCCTCATGGACGCCGGCCGGGCTGAGCACAGCTGCCCGGTCCCAACCGGCTCCTCCCGGCTGCTGGGGGCGGTCACCCCTCCCAGGTTTGGGTGGCTTCTTCAGTGGCCCTGGTCCCCAACATGCAGGGACCAAGAACGCGGTGTCACTGTCCCCTCGGACATGACAGCCTTGCAGACACAAACACCTGCTTCTGTTGCATCGGTTAAAGTGCTTTAACGCTTTTAAGGTTTAAAAAAACACCCACCCTGTCGTTAACGTTGGGCGATGCTTCTTCAGGCGGTACTGATGGATCTATCCCAACAATATTATTACCTTCTCTTGGGAATGTAACCTTGGGAAAATGTGGTATTTTTTTAGCTGTGTTTTGGTGGTAATTTTTGGTTTTGTAACATAATAAAGCACATGTTCCGATGACTGACACTTATGACTGAATCAGATACAAAGACGAGAGCACACATAACACAAACACACCCCAACACACACACCCAGCGGGCGCCCCATCTGGGTTTGTCCCGTGTTTTCGGTGAGTGTGATGCACCCCCAGGCACCATCCTCCCCTGCGCCTCAGAGCCGTGTGCCTCGTGGGGACTCGAGTCCAAGGACAGCCTGAGGACCGACACCCGGTTCTGTCCGAGCGCCGCCAGCTAAGCTCACGGGACTGGCTGCGGCCCAGCCACCTCAGGCCTCCTAAGAGCAGGGGCCGGGTCCGACTTTAGGAAGTCTTCGGGGCGTCCCTGTAGACAGTCCTCCAGCTGTTTCGAGTTGAAGTTCATGTTCCTCTGCAAAACTCAGGAGCTCGGTTCAGCCCAGCGCAGGCTCCAGGGCACCGGGCATCATTCCGTCCCTCCAGGCCTCAGGTTTCTGGATGTCAGACCTGTGAATAAGGGACTGGGGACTTGGTACAGCAAAAGGAGGGCTCTCAAAACCCGTTCAACCTCGAGGTAGGCCAGGGTCTTTCTAGACGTGGGGCTGAAACCTAGCAGGACAAGGTGAGATGGAGCCCCGCCCACCTCCCTGGCCCCAGTTTCCTGGGTGGGGCTCTGGGTGCCCCCTTCTCCCCGCACCTCTCAGTCCCTTCCCCAGAGCCGACAACCTCATGTGACAGTGAGCTGTCCCCGCCCCACTGCGGTGACAGGAATCTGCATCACTGACGCCAGCACCTCAGGACTGGACGGAACAAGGACTCGGGAAGCTTAATTAGAAAGAGACTGCCACCGCCATCACAACAGGGCCCTGAAACCAGCCCTTTGAGGGGTGAGCACGGTAATGCTAGTGTGTTCAGCACAAGGCGATTTTAATATCTTTGTTGAAAAAAAACCTTTTTTTAAAAAGTAGGGTACTTTTAAAATACACACTTACGTTCAAATATATAAAAACATCTCCCATAGGCTGACGTGTAATTTTTGAAAGATAACCTGGGTTCAGAGCAGACCTGGCACTTTGCAAGGCACTGGGCTCTGGGGACACGCCCCCGAGTAGCCACCAGGGAGCAGAGGCGGCCACGGCCCCTCGGGAGGAAACAGCATCCCCTCCTCTCCCCATGGGCACCCAGAGAGAAAGGCTATATATTCAGGCAAGAATTTAAAACAATGATTCTTTAGTATCACGTTTCCTAAGAATAGTGCTGCATTATGTATTGTGCCCAAACTCACAGATGCTTCAAGAAAGGGGTTTGGTTTTTAAAGACGGCTACAACTGCCCCGAGGGCCCAGGGGAACCTGCAGCCCCGAGTGCATGGCACACGGTCTCAGATGCTGAACCAGCCTTCGCTTTGCTCACCACACAGAAGAGGAGCTGCTCAGGGCGGGAGCTGCAGCTTCCGGCCAGTTCACGAGGCCCAATTCCTGCCCTGCGTTCTTCCCAGGACCCCTGTGGAGGAGACCCTGCTGGAAGGGCGTCCCTCACTCACCAGGCCCAGGCTCCAAACAGAGCAGCAATGCCAACCTCTGCCTCCTGGCTCCGACATCATGTCCTAAGCAATCCCGTTACCCCAGTAACGAAACACACTCGGTCTCCAAAGGATAAGGTCACCAAAGGTCCCATCTCTCCCAGCATCGGGTACGTGGGGACGGGCTGTCAGATCTCAGGCAGGGCCCCGGGTTCGAGCCGCGCCGTGGCTCATGGTGCTTCTGTCTTGACTGCACGGGCCTCGATCGCTTCGTGCTGAAGGTCCATGGCTGACCGGCTCCACCAGGACTGCTGTGAGGCTGCGGCCACCTGGAGTGTCCCGACGAGCAGCTCTCCGGTGACTGCAGGAGCTTCTTCCCTTGGACAGAGTGTGTTTAAGCAGAGTTAGGGTGAAAACCTAGACCCCAAGCAGGGACAGGACATTCCTTCTTTGTCTGGGGCCACGGGGCCATGGAGAGGTCACGGGCCTCCTGGGCTGGTGCGCCAGGAGGCCCACAGACTCTTCTTGACACACCCCTCCCCTGGGGTCATCCGGTCTCCCTCCCCAGCCACTTTCTTCAAGGACACCTGAAATTCACCCGACCCCAGGAATGTGGAGTAACTATCGTGTCACAGGCTTCAGAGCTAAAACATTTCTGATGACGCTTCAGGCAACAGGGTGTATTCACACAACCCTAAAGGGACACCTACAGGACGGCACCTAAAATACATGCAGTGCCAATGATTATTTCAAACAAACAACTTTGGGGACTTCCCTGTGGTCCAGCAGTAAAGAATCCGCCTTCCAGTGCAGGGGATGTGGGTTTGATCCCTGGATGGGGAACTGAGATCTCACGTGCCGCGGGGCAACTAGGCGGCATGAGGATGGAGGGGGGATGAGGGCCAAGAGCACAGACGACTCATGGGCTTCACTCCAACAGGACGAGAGACGGGCCATCGAGCTCAGGGCCAAGCAGAACAGGACTCCTTGAGAGCCAGCAGTGCGACACAGCACGACAAGTCCCCCATGCCGGAGCCCCAGACGTGCTGTCCCAGGCGGGCTCTGGTCTCCCACACGCGCGGCTCCCGCACACCTGCTCAGCCAGCCGGCTGGGGAGCAGACGTCACCTTCAGTCCTGGCCCAAACACGCACACGGGTGAGCCTCGTGGGTGTCACCTACCACGTACGTTCCCAGGCAGACTGGAGAGACCAGGACCCCGACCACAGCCATGGGCTGACCCTCGGGCCCCCCTCCCTGCCCCATCTCCTGCGGTTCAGGGTGACACAGCTGAGCCTGGGCCCCCCAGGGTGCCTCAGTCCCTGACCGGGCCCTTCTTCCCGCCCTCCCTCCGACGTCTGACCAGCTCTTACTGTGCGCGTCCGCTGCACTGGTGGCCCCGATATCCCCACCTCCCTCGGGACTGCCCGAGGGTACTCACACCCTCAGGCAGTCCCCGGCCCTGGGACCTGCCACAACCCACAGAACGCCGCGGAAATGGTGCCGTGCCAGCTCAGGGCCCGAGCCTTGAGAGGCCCAGCTGCTTCCACTCTTGTGCCCTTGGGGGCCCTGAGATGCCGTCAGAAGTGGGGTCACCCTGCCGGGGAGACCCAAGGAGGGGCTGCCCTGAGACCACACAGAAGAGAACCCACGTGGGGCTTCCCTGGTGGCGCAGTGGTTGAGAGTCCGCCTGCCGATGCAGGGGACACGGGTTCGTGCCCCGGTCCGGGAGGATCCCACATGCCGCGGAGCAGCTGGGCCCGTGAGCCATGGCCGCTGAGCCTGCGCGTCCGGAGCCTGTGCTCCGCAACGGGAGAGGCCACAGCAGTGAGAGGCCTGCGTACCGCAAAAAAAAAAAAAAAAAAAAAAAAGAGAACCCACGTAATTGCAAGACAGTTGCCGGCAGGCCACCAGCCAGCTGACTGCATTCGCTGGGAGCCCACGGGGAAGACCAGCAGAAGGGGCCCCGCTCAGGGGCGAGCGGCGCGTATCGCGGCTTCAGAGCATCCTCGGCCCCCCGCCCCCGCCTGCCCGGGATGCCGCCCACAGCGCCTCTGCGCGCCCCGCCGGCTGCCCTTTCCCTCGGACACGGGCCTTTGCCCCCTCAGAGGCTGCACACGGCCTGTCTCACGGCGGGGGCTGGAGGAACGTTTACTGAAAGAACGAATCTCTCAGTTCACAGATGTGAACTGCTTCTGGCTCGACACCTCTTTTAACAGAGCCTCTGGGGAGCAGCTGACGAGTGCAGTGAGGTCACCCGGCTCAGCCGCGACCCCTCGAAACCGTTTTTATGCATCATGTCCCGCATCACTTTACTCGTTCCTCAAATGGGGGGCTGGGGGCTGTGGCGTCCTGTACAGGGTCACCAACTGGGGCTACAGCCCAGATGCTGGGGGGAGGACCTTGCGAGGAAAGCCGCACTCTCACCCGGGCAGGGGGTGCTCCCCAGGGCAAACATGGATTCTCCAGGCAACGCGCTGACAATGTCCACGTCAATGTCCACGTCAACGTGCACGTCAGTGTGCACGTCAATGTCCACGTCATGCACGGCAACGCTGTAGAAAATCCTACCTGGACACAAGGGGGAGCCCCCCTGGCATCCGGAGCGTGGCTACGGGCGCTCCCCACCGTGCGTCCCCGACCTGACGTCCTCAGGAAACCCGGAGAGGCTCCTGGGTACAGACTGCTGACGGCAGTGACCTGAGGGACCCTCCCCGGGGCATGACCATCTCGGACCTTCTTGTGCAGGAACTGGAGAGCCGGGTCAGAGGACCTGGAAGGCAAGGATGGACACCAGGCAGCCCCGTCCCCACTGCCCATCTACCGGAGAAGTGCATTTGGCCAGCTGGGCTCTGGGCCACGGCCCTCAAAACCTTCCCAAACACGTACATTCTGATGGGCTATTAACAGCCCTGTCCATGGGGTGCAGCAAGGCGGCAGGCAGCACGCCAGCCACTTTACTTAAATCCCAACCCCATCCTTTTTGCATCCCGATGTTCCAAACCCTGTGTGGTCTCCGGGATGAGATACAGGCTGCTGACTTCGGTAGCTGCCCCCATTTCAGATCGTGAGCTCCTGGGAGCAAAGGCCTTTCTGCTTCTCCCCCAGTTACACCAGCACGGCTTCTGGCAATGAGGAAACACTTGCTACACTCTGGTCCAGCAACAATCAGGTGACCTGAAGTATGTGCATCTCGAGGAAGACAGAATCGGCCCCAAAGGGCAGCCCACAGTCGCAACACAGGCTTGGACTGTGGCTGGACTCCCCCCACCCACCCCCCAGAAGTCTGCTTTTCTCCTGTGTGACACCCTCGTACGACCAGGTCTCTTCCTTCCTTTCTTTTCTTTCTTTCCTTCCTTCCTTCCTTCCTTCCTTCCTTTCTTTCTTTCTTTCTTTCCTTTTCTTTTTCTTTCTTTCTTTCTTTCCTTTTCTTTCTTTCTTTCTTTGCTTTTCTTTTTCTTTCTTTCTTTCTTTCTTTCTTTTTTCTTTCTTTCTTCCTTCCTTTTCTTCCTTCCTCCCTCCCTCCCTCCCTCCTCCCCTCCCTTTCTTTTCTTTCTTTCCTTCCTTCTTTCTTTTTCTTTATTCCTTCCTCCCTCCCTCCCTCCTTTCTTTCTTTCCTTTTCTTTTTCTTTCTTTCCTTTTTCTTTCTTTTTTCTTTCTTTCTTTCTTTCTTTCTTTCTTTCTTTCTTTCTTTCTTTCTTTCTTTCTTTCTTTCTTTCCTTTTCTTCCTTCCTCCCTCCCTCCCTCCTCCCCTCCCTTTCTTTTCTTTCTTTCTTTCCTTCCTTCTTTCTTTTTCTTTATTCCTTCCTTCCTCCCTCCCTCCCTCCCTCCTTCCTTTCTTTCTTTCTTTCTTTCTTTCTTTCTTTCTTTCTTTCTTTCTTTCTTTCTTTCTTTCTTTCTTTCTTTCTTTCTTTCTTTCTTTCTTTCTTTCTTTCTTCCTTTCTTTCTTCTCCTTCCTCCCTTTCGACTGTGCCATGCAGCATGCAGGATCTTAGTTCCCCAACCGGGGACTGAACCCACAGCCCCTGCAGTGGAAGCATGGAATCTTAACCACTGGACTGCCAGGGAAGTCCCTACCAGGTCTCTTTAGAACAAGTAATAGCCAAACAAAAAAGTCAATAATTATATCTATCCCTCACTCCTGGAAATGAGAATCTCATTTAGAAATTGCAGGTTAGTATTTTTTAAAAAGTACTATGAGTATTTCACATAATTTTATTTTAAACATTTAAAAATCGCTAGGAGGATGCTCTTATTTGTAAAATACACAGACCAGAGGCCTGCTGCACCTGTCAGCCTCATCGAAGCTGGACCCTGCCATCTGCCCGTCCAAGCAGGGCAGGCTCTCGCAGAGCACACCCTTCCCTGGAGATCGCAAGCAGGGAAGCAAGGGTCACAGCACGGAGAGTGGAAGGCCACAGACTGGAACCCCAGCCTGCTTTTCTCTACAGCCACAGACCACCCTGGGCTGGGCAGCTGTCACCCAGAGCCTTATTCCTGGTGAGTGAAGTCAGGCACACTGCTTTAACAGGACAGGACAAGGCAGGGGAAAAATTACATCCACCTCAAAATTTGTAAATGCAGATGTAATTTCTATCAGTATTTCTCAAACTTGAATAAGATACAGACAACTTGAAAAAGAAATTCTCACGAATTCCCAACATTGACAAATTATTTTAAATATAACCTACATAACATAAAACCAGGCACTAATTCCTCTTTTTTCAAAAAATATTTTTAAAATTTATTTATTTTATTTCTTCTCTTTTTTTTGTGGCTGCGTTGGCTCTTCGTTGCTGCGCACGGGCTTTCTCTAGTTGAGGCGAGCGGGGGCTACTCTTTGTTGCGGAGTGCAGGCTTCTCATTGCGGTGGCTTCTCTTGTTGTGGAGCACGGGCTCTAGGTGCACGGGCTTCAGTAGTTGTGGTACGTGGGCTTCAGTAGTTGTGGCTTGCGGGCTCTAGAGCGCAGGCTCAGTAGTTGTGGCGCACGGGCTTAGTTGCTCCACGGCATGTGGGATCTTTCTGGACAAGGGCTCAAACCCATGTCCCCTGAGTTGACAGGCGGATTCTCAACCATTGCACCACCAAGGAAACCCCACTAATTCCTCTTATATAATTAAATTAAAACTATTCTATAAACTAAACGTAATATTACAAAACCAACTAAATCCAAATAAACATCTCTCTGATGTGCAGATGCTCTGCCCCTGCAGAGTGGCTGTCATTCTGCCAGCGTCCACAGGGGATTTCAATGGACGAACTCCTGACTGAGGCCTCCGACTCCCTGCTGCTTTTCTCCATTCAAACTGCTGCAGGTGCTTCCCTGGGGCCAAGGGCACCACTTACAACAGAATCCCAAGACAATGAAAGTCTATGTCTTTTTTTTTTTTTTCCTGTGGTACGCGGGCCCTCACTGCTGTGGCCTCTCCCGTTGCGGAGCACAGGCTCCGGATGCGCAGGCTCAGCGGCCATGGCTCACGGGCCCAGCTGCTCCGCGGCATGTGGGATCCTCCCGGACCAGGGCACGAACCCGTGTCCCCTGCATCGGCAGGCGGACTCTCAACCACTGCGCCACCAGGGAAGCCCGAAGTCTATGTCTGATGCCAGCATGTTGACGGACTCGACAGCCTGGACACTAAGATTATGTCATTATTGGCTACGAAGTGGTCACCCAGAGCAATGACAGGAACTAACATTCATGCCTGAGCACTTACTGTTAAGGGGGCGCTGCTGACACAGGGACCAGCTTCCTTTTCTGTAATGCGGCCGAGGGTGAGAAAGGCACCCAGGGTCACACGACTCTCGGGACCGAGCCAGGGTGGGACCCTGCAGAGTGGCTTGAATCTGTGGCCCCTATGGATGACCAAATGTGGTCTCATTTTCTGAGATCACCAAAGTGCAAATGCCGAATGATGAACCTCTGAGGACAATGCCAGGCCTCAAAGAGAAGCACCCAGCATGAGATGCGCAGAGGCCCATTTTGTAGGTGAACATTCCTGTCCCCAGAATGGGCCAGGAAGTCAGTCCCAGGGGTGGGGACACTTCTGGGAGAAGCATTATCTGTGGCCTTAAGCAAGGATCCCTGAAACGTTCCTAAAACTTCTTTTCCACAAGCAACTGTCAGCCTGTAGTTCCTGAATAAAAGTTTATGACTTCAGAGCCTGAACTCAGCTCCTTTTGTAGAATACGGAAATCTTCAGCTTAGGAAGTTACAGTGACCTTGCTTCTATCTTAAGAGACAAGGGTTGGCAAACCAGAGCTGGTCTCTGTTTTGGACAGCCTGGGGCGCTGAGAATGCTTTTCACGTTAAAGAGAAATGAGTGCCTATTCCACACAAACACTTCCAGAAAAAGTGAAGAGGGGAACACACCCAACTCATTCCATGGGGCAAGCATTACCCTGAAACCAAAACCAGTTAAAGATATTACCAAACAACAACAACAACAACAACTATAGAGGAATACCTCTCATGAATGCAGACAAAAATTCTTTAAAAATTTAGCAAATGGAATCCAAAAATGTATAAAAAAGGGTAATACAGCAGGATCCAGTGGGCTTATCCCAGGAATGCAAGGCTGGTTCGACATTAGATCAATCATCCATGATCTCAACTGGTGCAGAAAATGCACTTGACAAAATTCAGCCTCCAGTCCCGATGAAAACTCTCAGCAGAGTGGGAACAGAAGGCAATGATCTCAACCTGATAGAGCTTACAGCTGGCACCGTACCCATGGTGAAAGGCGGAATGCTTCAGCCCTAAGGCTGGGCACAAAAGGAGGCTCTCATCACTCCTATCCTACATCACATGGCAGGTCCTTGCTAGTGCAATTAGGCAAGAAAAAGAAGCACACTGGCTAGAAAGGAGGAAACTGTCTCTATTCACAAACAACACAGTTGTCAACACAGAAAATCACAGAGAATCCACAACAAAGGAAGGGAAACAAGTGAGTTTAGTAAGATCACAGAATTCAAGGTCAGTTATACAAAAATCAATTGTACTTCTATATACTAGCAATGAAAAACTGAAAATGGAAAATAAAAAAAGTACCATCTGCAACAGCACCAAAAATTCTAACAAAACACGCATAAGACCTGAACACTGAAAAGTACACAACAGTGATGAAAGTAATCAAAGACGACCTAGATAAATGCAAAGATAGGTCATGACCCACTATCATGAAGATGTCAACTCTCCCCAGACTGATCTACAAATTTGAGGCAATTCCAATCAAAATGCTAACAGGATTTTTGCTGTAGAAACCAGCAAGGTGATTCTAAAATTTACATGGAATGGGAAAGGATCTAGAATAAGCAAAACAACGTTGAAAGTGAACAAGTTGGAGGGCTCAGGCTACCTCATTTCACTCCAACTTACTGGACAGCTGTAGTAATCAAGATACTGTGGTGTTGGGGAAGGAATAGGCAAATGGATCAAAGGACCAGAAGAGAGATGAATTTTTGACGAAAGTACAGAGACAACTCTGGGGAGAAAGGAGTCACTTCCAGAGCATCCCAGCATCCTGTTGCCAGTTTGTCATCAAGGTGACTATGGTGGCAGAGCCTTCCCAACCAGGTGTCCTGACCCCAGATCATGGGCAGCTTCCTGCTTCTTTGCCTTCCTGGATGCGGCGGAGGTGAGTTCTGAGGTCACTCCACCCAGAGCAGCAGTCACTAATCCTTCCAATGATTGTTCTTTATACTAAGTCTCCTGATGCTTAGGATATCTGCTTTCTATACTAACCCCCGAACGACACAAAGACCAAAAATGATTCGGAGTCTGGAAGAGATACTTGCAAATGCATGTTCATGGCAGCGTTATTCACAAGAACCAAGATGTGGAATCAACCCAAGTGCCCACTGATGGACGCCATTTGGATAAACAAAATGTGGTCCATCCATACAATGGGATATTATCCAGCCCTAAAAAGGAATGAATATCTGATCACAACTTGAACACAAGCAGCCCCTCTCTATTTAAAGAGCTTTCTGGGAAGCCAATGACTCCTTCTGCATGGCTGGGAAATGCCTTAGCTGGGTTAATCCGGGCCAGGCATAAAACCAGGGCTCTGTTTACAGAAAGCAAGTGATATTGGATAAGCAGCTGCCCTTTGGTGATCAGGTCCTATTTCTAGATTTTGAATGCAGGATGCATTCATGGGTCACAGCTGAGTAAAAATAAAGGTGAAGACAAAATATCTCGGGTCAGGGGCTAATCTCCAAGGGGGCAGAGATCTCGTTTTCACCCCACTGTCCCTAGATCTAAAACAAGCCTGGTGTTTTTTTAACTGGCTGACCTTAAGTATTTACTGAATTAAAGTTTGAAAATAAGCTGGAATGTTCTCAGTTTTTAACTGCATTTTTCATCAGAAAGTCTTAAAAGCCAGAAATGATACTCATTCATTCGACCAAATACTCCTACATGCCAGGCATGCTTTAAGTGCCCTGAGGCTGGGTAATGAGGTCTGGAGAGCATCTTGCACTGAATATTGCTGACAGGGTGTAGTTGTTATGGGTTGAATCCTTTCTTCTAAAAAATTCACATGTTGAAGTCCTAACCCCCAGGACCTGTGAATGTGATCTTATCAGGAAATAGGGTCGTTGCAGATGTAAATGGTTGAGTTAAGACGAAGTTACACTGGAGTAGGGTGGGTCTCTAGTCCAACAAGACTGGTGTCCTTAGAAAAGGGGGAAATTTGGACACAGACACGCACACTGGGAAATGCCGTGTGAAGGGGAAGCAGAGATGGGGATGATGCTTCTAAGAAGCCAAGGAGGGCCAAGGAAGGCCAAGAATCACCAACAAAGCACGAGAGGCTAGGAGAGAGTCCTGGAAGCGTCCCCTCCACAGCCTCAGAAGGAACCAGCCCTACCGACATCTTGATCGTGGACTTCTGGTCTCCAGAACTGAGAGAGAATAACTCTCTGCTGTGTAAGCCCAGTCTGTGGTGCTGTGATGCGGCAGCCCCAGGAAACCAGTACAGTAATACCCGCCACTGGGGATTCTGGCTCCATCCTAGAGCTCTGACACCTTCTTAATGGTCCTCTACCATGAGAAGCGCAGGCCTCAAGGATCTGGCCTCTGTTGCTCTTGAATAAGCCAACCTCGCTTTCACCCTCAGCTGATGAACTGCTTGCTCTGCGGGGGACACTCTTCTCAACCCTTCTGCTTTCTGCCTCTATGAGTCTGACGACACTAGGGACCTCCTATAAGTGCAATCATGCAGTATTCATCCTTCTGTGACTGACTCACTTCACTCAGCGTCATGTCTTCATAGTTCATCTATGTTGTAGCAGGTGTCAGAACTTCCTTCTTTTTAAGGCTGAACAATATTCCATCGTATGGATGGACCACATTTTGCTTATTCATTCGTTTGTCAGTGGACACTTGGGTTGCTTCTACCTTTTGGCTGTCGTGAGTAAAGCTGCCATGACACAGGCATGCAAATATCTTCTGCACATTTTCGTCCCTCCCAAAGTGATTAGGATTCTATTTGAGCTCTACATTAACAAAGAGCCAATCCTGCTGTCCATCTTTTCCTATGACCTCTGGGTTGCAGAGAGAAAGAACCGAGTGGATCTGGTTTTTCTTCGTATCTCCGCTGGGAGCGCTGAGCCTGGCACACGGGAGATATACTTTGTTGTCATGGGAGAGGAAGGATGACAGGAAACTTGCTGAGGGCTCGCAGAGATTAGGGGAAATATGGTGTGTTAAGCACTTTGCTGATCTCGCACATTTTGTCGGTGGATTTTTGGTGTGAATCTGTAAAAATGAAATTGCTTATTACTGCATCATGTGAAAATGTCTCCATGGATTCTCAGTGAATGTGAAGGCCACGTCTAGGATACACTGGCTTACGATACAGGCCACGCAGCAGGGATGAATTACATTTCTGGAGGCACCAGAAGAGAGGCAGGGAGCCCTTCTTAAGAGAGTCTGAACAGTTACAAGAGGCATGGACCGCTGCCAGTGGTGAAACCTAGGCTTCATGTGGCCACCTCAGGAGCGTGACAGTTTATGCCACCTCCGTGTAGAGTCCGGGGCAGAGAGAAAGCCAGAAGACACAGAGCAGAGAAGAAGATAATCCAGCAGTGGTGGGAAGTGAAAAACTGCTTGGAGAACAGGAAGCACCCGGACCTGGTGAATGGGAATCAGCTCCCCAGGCAACTCTCAAGCAGAGAGCCAGGGAGGGGCCGTTATGCTCATCTGCCTGAAAAGCTCACTTGCCCCCTATTCACCTGGCCTAAGCCCTCCCATCCTTCAGGACTCTCCTTCCGCGTGCCTCCTACAGGAAGCTCTTCAGGAACCTCCTTGCCCCGCTCACCCCCAAGACGGTGGGAGGCCCCTCTTAGGGGTGAGTGTGGACTCTCAGGCCCACCCCCATCACAGCTCTGTTCACGCCCTGCTGGGTCCACGGTATCTGGTTCCCCAAGATGGCCAATCTTCATTTGTTTCCTGGGGCCACCATAATAAAGTACTACAGACTGGGGGGCTTAAACAACAGGAATTTATTCCCTCACAGTTCCAGAGGCCAGAAGTCGAAAATCAAGGTAGGGCTGTGCTCCCTCTGAAGCCAAAGGGTCCTCCCTTGCTTCTCCCTAGTTCTGCTGCCAATAGTTAGTGTTCCCTGTGGTCACATCACTCCAACCCTTCATCTTCACGTGACCTCTTCCCTCTGCATCTGTGTCTAAATTCCCTTTTTTATAAGGACACCAATCCCATGGGGCTAGGGCCCACCCTAATGACCTCATTTTAACATGACCACCTCTGTAAAGACCCCATCTCCAAATCAGGTCACTTTCTGAGGTCCTGAGGGTTAAAGACTTTTAACATATCTTTCTGGGTGGGACACAACTCAGCCCAGAACAGTAGGTCTGCATTTCCCCACCCGTTTTGTGATCAGGCATGGCCAGCTGACCGGCCTCGGTCTGTAAGATGTGAGCCTCAGGAAGAGGCATCACTTCCAGGCCAAAACGTTGCTCGCCGACATGAGACCTCAGAGTCCCTCGTTCCTGCGTCTGTGATCCAGATGCCAGTGACAGAGGCAGAGCCTCCAGCATCCTGGGTCCCTGACTAACTGCAATGGACAGAGCCTCTCCTGGAACAAACAGGCTCCTCCGAGCCCTCTTCTCGACTAGGCTCCACCTTGGCCTCTCATGTCCATCCTTTTTGAGCCCAGTTTTAGCAAGAATCCTGCTAAGTTCAGTTTAGCCAGAATCCCCTGACCCTTGGCATCTGACCAAATTCTGCTTTCCCTGACCTTTCCCATCTGAGCCCTCGTATTTGAGTCCTTAGCCTGCCTTTAGCAAGAGTCCTGTTAGGCCAGTTTAGTAAGAATCCCCCTACTGTTTTTTTTTTTTTTTTTTTAAGTCTTTATTGAATTTGTTACAATATCGCTTCTGTTTTATGTTTTGGATTTTTGGCCATGAGGCATGTGGCATCTTAGCTCCCCGACCAGGGATCGAACCTGCACCCCCTGCACTGGAAGGCGAAGTTTTAACCACTGGACCGCCAGGGAAGTCCTAGAATCCCCCTACTCTTGATGTCTCCTCCTAGGAATTTTCCATCCACTGACCTCCTCACTCTGCCATTGGTTATAAATCCCCTGCTGTCTTTGCCGTATCGGGGGTTGAACTCAATCTCTCTCTCTTACTGCAATAGTCTTGAATAAAGTCTTCCTTATTGTTTTAACAAGTGTAGGAGTAATTTTTCTTTAACACAATCAGTGGTGTGCCTGCAAGGCCCTACATCGGACAGCTAGCACAAGTAAGAAAAAAAAGTTTGTATGTTCAGCCCCTGAGATGGGAGTTTGCTGACTGTCACAGCATAACTTGGTCTATCTCAATGATTCCACAGTGTCTAGGACAGTGCCTGGCACTTGGAAGACATTCAATAAGTGAGAATAAATGAAAAAACCAAAGGTGCCAAAGAGATAGAGAGGCAAATGTAAAACTAATTTGCTTTATGACCTCCTTGGTATCCAAATTGCTAACAATGATCTCGATGAAGGCTGCATTAATGACTATTATTACATAGGTCAGCATGATTAATCACCACTTTTGTTCATATTCTTAATTACTTAGGCAATCCAAATCCCTCTAAGACAGACAAAAAGATGATGATGATGGTGATGATGGTGATGATGGTGATGATGGTGATGGTGATGGTGATGGTGATGATGGTGATGGTGACGGTGACGGTGATGGTGATGGTGGTGATTATGATGGTGATGATGGTGATGATGGTGATGGTGATGGTGATGGTGGTGACGGTGATGATGGTGATGGTGATGATGATGGTGATGATGGTGATGATGGTGATGGTGATGGTGGTGATGGTGATGGTGATGATGGTGATGGTGACGGTGACGGTGATGGTGGTGATGATGATGGTGATGATGGTGATGGTGATGGTGATGGTGGTGATGGTGATGGTGATGATGGTGATGGTGACGGTGACGGTGACGGTGGTGATGGTGGTGGTGAGCATGATGAAAATAATGATTATAAATAACAATAGCTAATCTTTACTGACTATATGCCATGCACTATGCTAACTCTTTACATATATTTCCTAAATAAATCCTCACAACTCTATGAGATAGGTAAAATTTTTTTTTTTTTTTTTTTTTGCAGTTCGCAGGTCTCTCACTGCTGTGGCCTCTCCCACTGCTGAGCACAGGCTCCGGACGCGCAGGCCCAGCGGCCATGGCTCACGGGCCCAGCCACTCCGCGGCATGTGGGATCTTCCCGGACCGGGGCACGAACGCGTGTCCCCTGCATCGGCAGGCGGACTCTCAACCACTGCGCCACCAGGGAAGCCCCGAGATAGGTATAATTTTTATCTCCATTTTAGAGATGAGCAAATTGGCCCAGGGAGGGGAAGTGACTTGCCCAAGGGCATGCAGCTACTAATAACATTGGAGCTGGGATGTGAACTCAAGCAGTCAGGCTCCGGAGCTGCATTCTAACTGCCTTGCTGTACTGCCTTGGACCCAATCAAAACAGAACCTGGTATATATATGAGGGATAAATAACAAGTTCCTACTGTATAGCACAGGGAATTATATTCAATATCCTGTGACAAACCATAGTGGAAAAGAATATGGAAAAGAATATATATGTATAACTGAGTCGTTTTGCTGTACAGCAGAAATTAACACAACACTGTAAATCAACCATACTTCAATAAAAATTTTTTAAAAGTCTACGCTCCTATAGGGTAGCTCATAGTATTATATTTTTAAATATTATAAACCATGTTAATGAAAGCATGATCTTAGTAAATTAAATGCTTAATGATATAAAAAGCAATAACAAAATCCAACAACAGCAGAAGCCAGAATGTGGTGCATCACACGGGTAACTCTTGGACATCCTGTCCAGAAGCCACCCAATTGGACGAAGGGCAATGTAGGCAGGGCTGTTCAGAATATGGACCCCACAGTCAGGTGACCAGGGTGTGGGTCCCAGCTCTGCCCCTGACTCGCTGTGTGACATTGGGTGGGTTCTGTAAACTCTCTCTTCTTCAGTGTCTTCATCTGTAAAATGGGATCATACTCGTACCTACATCGTTGAGAAATATATGAGTTAATGTCTATAAAGTACAATTAAGAATTAACCTAGGAATCCTAGGTGTGAAGGAAAGATAAATGCTTCCTCATCAATTTCAATCGCAAACAGCCTGAGTCACCAGAACCCCTGAGACATACTTACCTAAGGGCTCAGCATGTTTACAATGTCTGCCCCACACTGACTCTTTTTCTTCAAAGGTAAATGGGTACCTTGCTGATGAAGGTAGCCTAGCTGCTAGGTCACCATGCCCCTCGAAGCCAACACCTGTCAACAGGGGAAGAAGGAAAACAAGTTTATTCTGCATGGCTCCCTGCAGCTGCCCACTCATTTGATATCTCTCAGGATTATACTGTGAAGTAGTTTTCAGCATTCAATATTTAAAAAATTCTTCCCATGGGATTTTATTTCCCAGAAAAAGAAATCTCTTGCAGGTGATTTGTTACCTCTACATCTATGAAGGCAACACACTCTATTTCCCATATGTCACATTAAAAATCTGTCTCCACTCAGAATTGGCCACCAATGTTATCTTTTAGCTAGTATTTGGTCCAAAAAAGAAAATAAAGAGAAGATGCTTTGATGCCGCTCATTTCCTTGAGGAAGCAATTTCTCCTTTAAGGTTTTGAAAAGCAGTATTCAGACCAAGCTCAGCTAGTCCTTCCCACACTGTATCCAATGAACCATTTCTGCCTGGGTCCCCACAGCCCTGTGAGCTTGAGATGGCGGGTTGGGTGCTTGGGTCCTATTCATGGCCTAGTGCACTGTTTGCTTGGTGATCACCTGATAGGCAGTAATGTTGAGTGGATGGACAAAGTTCCTTCCTACACACCTGAGTCTCCACCACCATCTATGTTGTGTTAAACATTTCCCTGCATTTTGCTTGGGTTCAAATGGAGGTACCCCCCTATCACACCCACAGGCTCTCCCTCCTGCCAGGAGCCCTTGCGTCTCCCATCTCAGCAGCTCTGGCCATTCTGGTGACTTTCCCAGGATCCCTCTTGTCTTAGTCTGCTCGGGCTGATATAATAAAATACCACTGGCTGGGCAGCTTCATCAGTAGACATTTATTCCTCACAGTTCTGGAGGCTGGAAGTCTGAGATGAGGATGCCAGCTTGGTTGGGTTCTGGCTCAAAGACGCCACCTTCTCGCTGTGTCCTCACGTGGCCTTTCCTCAGCATGCATGCCAGAAAGAGATCTCTCATCCTTTCCTTCTGAGGGCGCTAATGCCATCATGGGCCCCACACTTCATGATCTCATCTAACCCTAATCACCTCCCAAAGGCCCTTCCCCCCAATACCACCATATTGGGGGTTAGGACCTTGACATATGAATTTTAGGGGGACACATTCAGTCCATAGCACCTGCTCATGCTGGCCCATAGGCGGGCACACCAGGTGAGGGCCTTTCCACAAGGTCCTCCCTGCTGTTGGGCACCATGACTTATTCTTCAGTAGGTTTGCTGGAGGTCCATTTATGAGATCCTGGAGAGATGTCCCAAATGGACCCAGGGGGCTCTGTTTCAGAATGGGGGAAGGAGCTCCTGTAAGAGGGGCCCTCCTATGCCTCCCACAGAAAACAGCTACAAACTAGAGTAAAAAATGCAAAATATAACTACTGAGCATGCCTGAGGATAAAAACAGAAATACTTTGGAGGGGGGTAAAAATGTGGAGGAAGCGACTGGCATGGGTGAGTTCACCTTTTGGTTGCTTTTCTCTGAGGAGAAGCACAGCTGCAGTGTAGGGTGGGGTGATGAAACGTCTGACAGGAAGGTCCCCCTCTGTGGTCCCTCTGGCTGAAGTAACCAGGGGAAAGAGCCAGGGAAAGCACGGCCATTGGACAGCAAAGGAGGAATGCCAGGAAGGAGAGCCAGATGAGGGCACCCTCAAACCCTGTGTATAAACACTGCCCAAGCCTCTAGCTGCCCTTCAAACTACACCTGCCTGGGACAGACAGAACAATCTGCACTGAGGTTGGAGCTGCTGTCCACTGCAGGTAAGACAGACTTGCAGTCTTAGTTTAGCCATGTGAGTCACCGCTAAAATGAAACCATCAACACTCTTCAGAGGAATATAACAGAACTCAGAGTCTCCACAGCATAACATTCACAACGTCTGGGATACAATCTAAAATTACTCTACCAGGAAAATGTGACCCACTCTGAAGGGAAGAAATTAACAGAGGGCAACCTCAAGATGACGCTGACATTGGAATTGTCAGACAAAGACTTAAATCAGCTGTTATAATTATGCTTGGTTAGGCAAGTACTCTCCTAATGAATGAGGCAATAGGAGACCTCAGCTTATAAATAGAAAATATTGAAAAAAACAAATGGAAACTTTAGAACTGAAAAATATATATTTGAAAAAAAACCTTTTAAATCACTGGGATTTAAAAATCCTGGAGTTTAATAGCAGACTCAAGATGAGAGAGGTAAGAGGAAGTGAAGTTGAAGACAGGTCATTAGAAATTACCCAGTCTGAAGAAGAAGAAAAAAGATTTTGAAAAGTGAGAACCTTAGGGACTTGTGGGGCAATGTTAAAAGAGCTAAGATATGGGTAATTGGAGTCTCCAAAGAAGAAGAGAGAAAGGGACTGAAAAAATTGTTTAAAGAAATAATGACTGAAAACTTTTCAGTTTGGTAGAAAACATATATTTGTAGATTTAAGAGGTTAACAAAATCCAAAACAATGAACACGCACACACAAAATCATGCCTAGACACACCAGAGTCACATTGAAGCCAAAGATAAAAATAAAAATCTTGAAATCCACCTAGAGAAAAATTAAACATTACTTACAAGGGAACGACAATTTGCATAACCACAGGACCCTCATAGGACTTATAGGGACCAGAATCTAGAACACCTTTACGTGCTGAAAGAAAAGCCACTTGTCAACTAAGAGTTCTATGTTCACAAAAATGTCCTTCAAGAATCAAGGCAAAATAAATATATACCTAGAAGAAGGAAAACTGAGAGGATTTGTTTCCACTAGACCTGCATTGCAAGAGATGATCAATGAAGTTTTTCAGGCTGAAGGGAAATATATGTGTAAATACAAAAGACTATTTCTCCTCTTAATTTATTTGAAACACTGTTAGAAGGAAAATTTATAACATTGTCTTATGAGACATACAGTATAAGTAGATGTAAAACTTATGACAACTATAGTTTAAAATATGGTGGGAGAGGGGTACGGATCCAATTGGGTGCAAGATTTCTATCTTTTTACATAAAGTGGTACAATATTAACTTTACTAAACTGTGAAAAGTAAGAATGTGTATTGTGAAACCTAGAGCAACTTCTAAGATATAATGCAAAGAGGTGTATCTGAATGTTCAGCAGGTAAATTAAAATGGAATTCTATAAAATATTCAACAAATACAAAAAATAAAGAAAGAGGGATAGAGAACAAGAAACATGTGGGCAAAGAGAAAACAAATAATAAAACGGTAGGCCTGATCTAACCACATCAATAATTACGTTAAATATTAATGGGCTGAACACTGCAATTAAAGGAGATTATCAGAGTGAATAATAAGACAAGACCCAGCCATATGTTATTTATAAAAGATATAGTTTAAATATGACACAAGTAGATTGAAAATGAATGGATGGAAAAAAATACCATACAATGGGAGCATAATAAGGTAAGAGTGACTATGTTAATATCAGTAAAATAGTCTTTAAGGCCAAAAATATAAAAGAGAGAGACCTTTCATAAAGATAAAAGAATTGACTCATGAGGACGACATGACAGCCTTAAATGTGTGTGTGCCCAATAATAGGTCCCTTAAACACATAAAGCAAAATTGACAGAACTGAAGGGGGAAATCGTTCCACACCATAGCTGGAATATTTCAATACCCCTTTCTCAGCAGATGATGGGGGAAAAGTCAGTAAGCCAAAGAGGACCTTGGGAATTCCCTGGCAGTCCAGTGGTTAGGACCGGCCACTTTCACAGCAGGGGCCACAGGTTCGATCCTTGGTCTGGGAACTAAAATCCCGCTAGCTGCTAGTTGCAAGTTGCGGCCAAAAAAAAAAAAAAGGAAAAGACAAAGAGGATCTGACCAAGACGCTCGATCACCTTTACCAAATTGCTGTATGTAAAACACTACATCCAACAAATGAAGCAGGGTGGGATCGGAGGCTGCCTCTGACCCAGGGCTGAACCACTCAACAGACAGACTTGAGACCCTAGTACTGCAGCGGTATCAAAACATAAGAAGAAATTAGGAGAGAATTTAATAGATCCCAAAGAAAGCATTAATATAACCGTCTGGGAATCGTCAGCGTTTGATTTTCTTACATTTATTTTGTGATGCAGGATCACCCTTGTACTGTCTTTGTCTCTAGTGACATGGGATACGAGGCACCAAAATCTTTGCAGTGTTGCCCCTCTCTCGCTCTCATTCACCCGTTTGTTCATATAGGTCCCTCCAGGATGGCACGCGGTCCCCTGCCGGCCCCCATAGCCTCTGATTGTAAGAGGGACCCTCTCCTCTCCTTTTAGACTCAAGATCACAGACAGGAGTGGAAACCCAGACGGCATTTTCATCCTTCTGTGTTGCAGAACTGAGAACTTCACGCCTGGAGACATCCCTCGAGTGGACTGGAGAAAAAGCAGCACAGGTGACACTGAAATAGGCGGGAGACCTCAACTCAAAACAATACCCCACTTTCCCTTGAAACTCTGAGCTGGGCCAGACCAGCGAATGGTTCTGGGAGAGGAGGCCATGCAGAGCTGGAGAGGACCCACAGGGTGACCCAGAGGGGCCTGGACTCTGGGAAGGCACCTTGGTTCCCTTGAAAGAAAGTGAGGCTGCTTCAGAACACAGCTCTACATGCTGCCTGCAGGGGCTGGCCTTTTCCATTCCCCCTGAAGGATGGGCTGAAAGAATATGAGCTCGAAGTACAGTTATTATTTTAAATTGAGATAAAAATCACCGTTTTAAAATGTACAATTCAATGGCATTTAGTCCATCTGCAGCGATGTGCTACCATCACCCCTATCCAGTTTCAGAACATTTTCATCCCCCCACAGAGGAGCCCCGGGAGCCATGTGTCGTCACTCCCCGTTCCTCCCTCCCTCCTGCCCTAGGAAATCAATGTGTTCTGTCTTGGTAGATTTGCACATTCTGGACATTTCAAATAAATGGAATCACAAACTATGTGGCCTTCTGTGTCTGGCTGCTTTCACTGAAGAGAATGTTTTCGACGTCAAACTGCAGTTTGAGACACATGAAGTGGCCAAACAGAAAATTTTTCAAGTAGCAGCCTGGATGCAGAGAAACGGCGACACCATTTCTTTGTGTCCTTTGCAAGCCTGAGGCCTGTGTGTCCAAGAATCGGATGGTGGGAATTTAGCAAAATCACAGTAAGTCTCTCTCCTCTATCCCAATTCCATTTTTTAAAAAGAAGTACATACAGTATTCAGGTGTTAAGGAATATGTCTAAAGTGTGGACTTTAATTGAAAAGGTTAAATTTTCACATCAGAGCCACCGACACAGTGTCAGATTGTTAAATAAGGTGAAATACTAATGATGGGGAAAAAAGAAAACAGAAGAATGGGCTGCTAATGCCTCGGGGCACTTCTCCTGCGCTTGTAACATTCTGTGTGTACAGCGAAGCAGCTTCTGGTTCCCCTTCCCAGCCGAAAATTTAGACAGATGACAGGTGCTGTTTCTAGGTTTCTATGGAGACATCTGTGATGTCATAGACTGCTCCCAGGACCCCTTAGGATGTGGAGCTTGGGAAGCTGGTCTTCTCCCGGCCTGTGCTTGGACCTGCGCATCCATGACTGGGGCTGTGTTCCCCTCGACACGCTGCTCCAGACCCGGAGGATAGGTCCAAGTCATCATTCAGGTGGCCAACCTTGGCCCTCTGCTCCACGTTCCCGATGTTACCCATCAGAGCCAGCACGCCCAAGAAGAAAAGTCTGGTGCCCAACTGGATAGAGAAGGGCCTGATCGTCCTACGGCAAGTGTCCAGCCGGAACGAACAGACCCCAGAATGGAAACTTCGCCAAAAGGAGCGCTCCCTCAGCAAGTCAGCTCAGGCCATCAACCGCTACTACAGGAAGATGGTACGGAGTCTCGGGAGAAAGGATGGCCCGGCCACACGCAGGTCATCAGGAGATGACCTGCTTCTCCCACTGGATGAAAGGCCTTGAGGGTGGGGGGCTAATAAGAGCATCCCAGATCAGCTTGGCTGATGGATTACAGTGGGTGGATTCTGGGAGTGGATGGAGACTGGGAGAGAAGATGCAGTGTCTGCTCTGAGCCTTCCTTAGGGAAGTCTTGAGAAGGAGGGAATGGGGAGGAGAGAAAATAAGGAAGAGAAAGCGCGGGCGGGAAGGTTCAGGCAGGTACCACGCGCTGGGGGAGACTGGAGAGCCACCACACTCCCCAGGGCCCTCCTGAGTGGACTTGACTCTGGGCTCAGCCGACTGCAACTTCTAAAGCAAGGTCCCCACGGCCCTCATTAAGCAGCCAGTTTTCCGGGTGGGGACAGCCCACCGGGATCGGCACACACGGCAGGCCCTGGCGCTCCGCCAGAAGATGGGAGAGGGGCTTCCCGGGTCCCTCTTCTCCTGCTGGTCTCATTTTCCTGCTCCTCAGAGCGATTTAAACAAGGACACCAGCCCCCAGGACAGCGGCTTCCTGTCTGAAATGGAGGAGCTCTGGCACAAGTTTCTCACACGTCCGGGCTGTCCCCAGTTCAGCACCAGGTCCACGTCCATGACCCACTATGGTGAGCGTGCCCAGCGGGGCCCCACGTGGGCACACCCCCTCCACCCAACCACCCAACCCACCCCTCAGAGTCCGGGACCCGCACGGGGTCCTGGCACACAGCAGCCTGCGGGGGTGGCCAGAGGGGACGTGTGCAGTGGCCACAGCTGCTGCTTCTGAAATTGGCTCTCAGCTGAGGCCAGAGTGGGAGGGGGAGGGAGGGAAGGAAAGGCCTGTATTTCTGGTCTCCCAGTCCTCTTGCTTTTCCTATGGTCTCACTCACCAAGATTCAATAGAGTTGGGACAGGGGAGGAGAAGGTTGAAGGTTCTGGAAGCTTCAGGAAAGAGGTCCATAGGGCCAAAGGCAGCTCATTAGGGACCAAGCCCTGAAAGGAGCCTTAGCAAAACTCTCGTCTAAGCCTGCGTTGCTCTGATATGGACAAGAGGCTCCGAGAGGGCAGCTAAGGGCCCAGCCGTCACCCGAGTGGCATTGGTCAGGCCAGGTGTCATCCCAGACCTCCAGCTCTGGGACCTCGGCTACTCCCATTTCCCCACACAAGGCATTTTCCTTAGTGGTGTTGACATGGAGGCCGAGTGCCTGCAGCCAGCAACTGGGGTCCTGTGTGTGGCTCTCAGGCGGCAGTCAGGCAAAAGTAGGGCCCCGCCCACCCGTCCAGGCTCTAAGCTTCCCGTTCTCAGTGCCAGGGCCTCAGAGAGCAGCCGGCACTCCAGGACTTAGAGGGGGAGCCACTTTTACGGGAGGGAACGGGGCTGCCCTCCAGGGAAGGGGAGGCACCAGACTGCAGAGCTTAAGGTGCACTGATCGGTTTCAGGTGGACACACCCGTGGTGGGTAGGGGGTCAGAACTACGCTTCGATTCAGTTGCGTAGTCCAATCCTACGCAATCGCTGAGAAAACCACCTTGAACCCTACCCAGCATTTAAAAGGAAAGGAAATACTAGTCTCTGTCCTGGAGGTCTTGGGAAGACTCGGCCTTAGCCGTCATCTGTTGGCACGTTTACCGTCCTGCAGGTTCAGCCACGACTCTCGATCTCCCCGAGGACAGGTGCATCAGCTCTGAGACCTGGAAGGTGACTGAGGACCTGCTCTCTGGTCAGGAGGGCTTGGACATGAAGGTGGACGGTGAGGACGGCGAGGACGGCCCTGCTGGGCACGTGTGACCCATGGAGTTCTCTCCTCGGACCCCAGCCCTGAGGTCCTCTGCCTTCATCTGCAGGGACCCCTGCTCCTCGCAAAGCCACCCGATCATGTCCCATGGAACTCCCTTCCTAGGACCGCCTGCCTGGCCCTATGTCCCTTACACAGGCTCCTGGGATGCATCCCTCCTTGATTAGAGGGACCCACATGCGCTGTTCCTACAGACAAACACTTTTGTTTATCCAGAGGTGAAATCCACCCTCCCTTGAATTTGCCTGAATTCAAGGAAACTCCTCAAAAGTGTCCCCTGTGCACAGGGCAGAGTCAGGATGTCCCCTCTTGTCCTGACCCCCAGGCTCTGGGAATCTTGAAGCGTGCTTTGATGCTCTCATACACACTGGGCTGGGTGTAGGGGACGGACAAGGGTGTAGAGGAGCCCAGCTGGGCAGGGAAAGGTTTCAGGGGGAATCTTGAAAGGGGGATGTTACGGAAGATCCGGGGCAACTCAGCTGGGGGAGAGTCTGACCGACCCCCCCCGCCACCCCGCCTCTTGACAGGCTGCCAAGTTCCCTTTAGTAAGAGTGCCTGCGAGTTCAATTACTTTCGGAAGAAGAGTGAAGCCCAGGTGTTGAGCCCAGCCCCCAGCAACCTGGTCCTAGGGCAGAGCTACCCAAGGAAGTGGGTACCTTGGTACATCTCTGTCATCCACGAGAAGGTACGGCCGAGTGCGGAGCCTGGGCACGGATCCTGGTCCTGGCGTCCCGGCTCCACCTCCTGCCCGAGAGGATGCCCGACCCTGGGGGCTCTTGTTCTAGTATCTGTTTGGCTGTGTAAGCAGGTCCCAGACATGGCCTGAACTGACATCCAGACCCCCTCCCATGGCTTCTACGAATCAGATGTTTGACAAGCCTAGGTCCTGCCCATCTTCATCCCTGTGGGGGACAGTTCAGGCTGGCCTGGACGTCACCCACTCTTAACACAGCTCCCCCCGTGAGTCAAGACCTTCAACATCCATATATTCTTTAAAATAGTAATAACCAGCTTGATGGGCAATGATCTCCCTACGGGTTGACTCATCGTGGTATCATTTTTTCCTACATGTTTATGAGAGGGACTGGCCCATAATTTACCCGCCTTGTCATTCCCTGTTTGCTTTTGGTGTCAGAGTTTTCTGGCCTCATAACAACAACAAAAGTTGGAAAGTTTTTGCTCTTTTTCTATTTTCTGGAAGAGTTTGCATAAGGTTGGTGTTATTGCTTTGTTAAATTCTGAAGAATTTATCATTGAAGCCATCTGTACCTGGCAATTTCTTACAGGGTTGGTTTTTAAAATAACAAATTCAATTCCTTTTAAGATATTCCAACTTCCTTTTCTCTCGTTTCAGTTTTGGTAAGCTATGTTTTTCTAGGAATGTGCCCATTTCATGTAAATTTTCAAATCTGTGAGCCTAACTCTGTGCACAAGAGTCTCTTAGTATTATTCCTCCAAAGTCTGGAGAAGATCCTGCAGAAGATTGCCTGTTTTTTTTGTTCCTGACATCGTTAACTTGTGCCTTCTCTCTTTTTCTCTCCACCAGTCTTATCAATGTTAAAAGTCTTCTCTTAGGGGATTCCCTGGTGGCGCAGTGGTTGCGAGTCCGCCTGCCGATGCAGGGGACACGGGTTCGTGCCCCGGTCCGGGAAGATCCCACATGCCGCGGAGCGGCTGGGCCCGTGAGCCACGGCCACTGAGCCTGTGCGTCCAGAGCCTGTGCTCCGCAACGGGAGAGGCCACAACAGTGAGAGACCCGCGTACCGCAAAAAAAAGAAAAAAAAAAAATCTTCTCTTAGAATTAGCTTCATGGGTTTTTTTTTTAACGTTTTTGTTTTTGTTTTAAGCTCGTGAAACTCTAGTGACAATTATGGAAATGTCACACAAAATGCTGTGTAGTTGGTGGGCACACAATGGGGACTCACGAGCCCTGATAGGGTGGGTTCATGAGTATTCATTTTAGCTTTATTCCCGAAACTGTAGCTCTAATTTTACGATAGATTTCATAATTCGTTTTCTTTAGAGTTCACAATTTAAAAAGCATCCCAACCATTGGAACAAGCAATTCCACTTTGGAAAATAGCCTGAGGTTAAAATCAGATAGAGTCTCACAGGTATACGTAAAAGGATGCTTTTGCAGTGCCGCTAGGAGAAGGAATTCCAGCGGAAGGGCTGCAGGCTGGGCTGCCACCAGGGGCTCACAACATGTCCTCAGGGTCCTCGTTCCCTCACCTCTGTGTTCGTCTGCCCTGTGGTAGGTAGCACCACCTGCAGAAGCAAGGTTGTGCTGTTGCAAAGTTAGCAGCCCCAGAGGAAAGGAGCATCCCCTTCCCGGGAACCGTGTCTGGTTTGGACACATCGTGTTTAAATCACCATGGCCTGGGTGAAGAAATGGGATTTCTCCATGACTATTTTAACACAATACTATAAATAATTCCCATATACCCTCCAGATTCCCCGAAAGTTAAAATGTTGCCGATTTGCCCTGTCCTCCTCTCCCCGCCGTACCCCATCTCCCTATATCATCCATTCTTGTCCTGAGTTTTAAAAATTCTCTTCCTGGGCTTCCCTGGTGGCACAGTGGTTGGGAGTCCGCCTGCCGATGAAGGGGACGCGGGTTCGTGCCCCGGTCCGGGAAGATCCCACCTGCCGCAGAGTGGCTGGGCCCGTGAGCCATGGCTGCTGAGCCTGCGCGTCCGGAGCCTGTGCTCCGCAGCGGGAGAGGCCACATCAAAGAGAGGCCCGCGGACAGGAAAAAAAAAAAAAAAATTCTCTTCCTGCTGTGTTCTTTAGGCTAAATTTCCAGTTCTTTTTCTGAATTCTTGAGCTGGATACTTAGATCTTTGATTGTCCATTGTTTCCCCTGATCCATGCGTTCAAAGGCTATAAATCTGTCCTTAATCACAGCTTTCTAGTCGCCCGTCTTGACGTGTCCAAATGTTTGTTATCATTCAGTTTAAAATATTTTCCAACTTCCTTTGTGACTTCTCCTTGGACTCGTGGACTCCGTGGAAGCCTGTCACTTAACTCCTAGTTATCTTTTCCTTCTAGAATTCTGTCTCTGACCCCTTCCCTCTTGCCTGGAGAATTCCCTTTAGTATTTCTCTCAGTTCTTCAGCTCTGCTGGCAACGAATTCTTCCAGTTACTGTTTGTCCAAAAACACCTTTATTTTGTCTTCAGTTTTGAATAATTAAGGGCATGGAGGTTTTGAGAGTGGATGGTTGAGGGGCAGTGGGCCCAGCCCTGACAAGCCCCTTGGAGGTGGCCCTCGGAGGGGGTGCTGGTTAGGTGTCCTCGGTCACACCTGGGGGCTGACCGGGAGCCAGGCCTGGAGATCCCCGGGCAAGGGTGGCCCTTAAGCAGGAGGTGGTTGGGGATGATGGGGGTGGGGAGGGTGGGGGGGGGTGGGGGGGTGGACGGGGTCTAGGGCAGCAGGCCTGCTCTTCCTGGGCCCAGAGCTGCTGCTCTGCTGGGGGCTGGCGGTGCTGGAGGCGCGTCTGAGTGGCTTGACCGTGCCCGGGGCTGCCCTGTTTCTGCCCAGGACCGGTGCCTGTTTGCACTGGGGAAGGAAGTCCAGCGCCTCTCCGAGCTGGAGGTGCAGGTTCAGACGAAAGACGAGGAGATCCTGGCTCTCCAGGAGGAGAGGGAGGCCTTGAGAAAGCAGCTGAAATGCCTCCTGAAGAGCAAAAGCCAGGAGGCCTCGCTGAGCGAGGTCATGACGGTGAGCAGAGGCAGGCGCTCCGCGGGCGGCGGTGGCTTGGATTAGCCTGACCTGTTCTAGCTGTGGGGGTTCCGTGTCCTTGCCTGTAACATCGGGGTGGGCCCCCACCCCTCCCCCAGCTCTGGGGGGCGCCCTGGAGGAGGCGGGTCGGGGTAGGGCTCTGTGTGGCCCAGGGGAGCAGTCGCCGAGTCTGAGAACTGACTTCTTTCACGTCTGGGGATACAGCCAGTGTTTATGCTGGGTCCTCGCGTGAAGTGGGGACTGGAGGCTTCCGACCACCACCGGACCCTCTGGCCGCCGCCAGAAAAGCTACCCAGGCACCGATGGTGGGGGACTGGTGGGCGGGGACAGCAGGAGTCTGGAGAGGCCTGGAAGCATCGTCCTGTGACCCCCGTTCCCCGACCTCCTGGGGGCTGTCAGGCGTGAGCGGGCAGTGCAGGGCGGTGACCTGCGGGCACGTCTGAGGTCGGGCCCCTGCCAAACTCCTCCAGACGAGCGTGCTCGTTACTGCCAGGCCACTTGCCAGGGCTGTTCCTGGGGTGGGGGGGAGCCAGAAACAATACGGCCCCCCAGGGCTGCCATCTGCACACTATGGCCCCCTGCCCACTGACAGGGCACCCCTGGCAGGAGGACGGTGGGTCCCCCTTCCAGGAAGACAGGTCTCGGCAGCACGGCCCCTGGGGGAGCTGAAGGTGCAGATTGAAACCCTGAGGCTCCCACGGGCCTCTTGCAGGAGTGGCCGGCGGAGTCGGAGCCGAAGCTGCAGGGGAGACTGAACACCCTTAGGACCTTCCTCGGAGGCAAGGAGGAGCCGGAGCACAGGCAGCAGGTGCGGGCTGGCCGGGGCCTCCTCTCCCAGGCTGCCCACGCGATGCCCAGGCCACAGGCTCCCACCTGCTGTCCGCACCCGGTGGTCCCCGCCCAGGCGAAACCCTCGGCCACACTGGAGGGGAGCAGGGGAGGGGTGATGGGGCAGCTCCTGGAGATGCAGCCCCGGCCCCGCCCCCTGGGGGCCCCCTTCACAGTGCACCCTCTGCCCCCGTGAATGGCCGAGCCCCTTTCCACAGGGGTCCCGCAGTCCTGCCCAGCATGCCCGTCCCTCCCCCAGATGCAGGGAGAGCACGCCATGACCGACAGAGGCAAGGACCTGGAAGGAGGCAGCTACGAGGAGGAAGAAGGCCTGGAATGGGAGGCCGAGCTGGCGGCGGACGAGGAGGCGAGGGCCAGTGCCAGCAGGAAGGGGATTCTGCAGGAGAAGGCGGCGACGGTGGTGGCCGCAGAGGGCGCCGCGGAGGGGGAGGCCGCGGGCGGGAAGAGGGCTGCCTCCATGGCCCACACCTTCACGGGGGAGCTGAGAGCCCAGCTGGAGAAGCGTGAACAGCTGGTCCGGGAGTTCCAGTTCCAGCTCGAGATCACGAGGACCAGACACTCCCTGGCAACAGGTGGGAAGTTGGAGGATGGTGAGGCGGGGCCAGCAGCGAGCATGCCCAGCTCTGCCGGCTTTGCCCCGTGTCCCTCTCAGCCGGGACCATGTGGCGGCGGCGCTGGAGCCCCGGGGTGGGAGCCAGCAGCCCTCAGCCTGCAGTCTCAGCCTGGAGCCCCCGGGATGATGCGGTGACCAGCACCCTCTCCTCCCCTCTCACTGTCGCCTCACCCAGGAGCCATCATGTCTTTACAACGACAAATGGAAATCCAAGAGTCCCAGCTGCAGAGCTTCAAAATGGAGAACGAGGCCTTGCAGAAGGAGCTGCGAGAGCGGAAGCAGCAGCTGCAAGCCATGTCCGACAAGGTGGCGGTGTCCTCCGTCACGTCACAGGCGTCCTCCCTCTGGGGCTCTGGGACCGGTGCCGTCTGTCCCATCCCCCTGATGGAGACACTTGACTAGGGAGCTGATAGTGGCGGAGCTGGGGTTCACACCCTGCCCCGCCGTGCTCTGCGCTGCCCTCTGTTCCCAGCAGTCATCTCTGTCTCCTGGGCCACTGGGCTCCTGGCCATTTCTCAAGCATCTCCTGGCCCCTGGGTCCCAGGGCTGAGACCCGCATGGACATTAGGGAGATCGCCACTGCAATGAGCCCAGTGCATTGGTGACCTTAGGGATATCGCCAATGCACAGAAGCATTTGTATTTTTTAATTGAATTTTATTTTTTGGCCACGCTGAATGGCTTGCAGGATCTTAGTTCCCCGACAGGGATTGAACCCGGGCCCTCGGCAATGAAAGCACGCGTGGAGTCCTAGCCACTGGACCGCCAGGGAATTCCCTGAAGCATTTTTAGCTTTTATTTTTATCCAAGTTTCTTGTGCACAAAGCTACACAGCTTAAGGAACCAAACAGTTCCACGGGCTTATTATGCGAAACAGGAGTCTGACCCTTCTCGTTCTCATTTGCCCATCCCCCAAGACAACCGCTTTCAACTCTTCTAGCTGATTCTTGAAGGCTGGCTCTTTGTATCTCGAGATTGCATGCTTACAATGCCCATTCTAGATGTTCCTCCATCTTGGCATCATCTAACGCTTCCCTCTTTCCTCGCTTGCCTCCCCAGCCCGGGAACTCCTCCCCCTCCCCGTACTATTCCATCGCGGCGTCAGTGAGTGGACGCTGCATTTGCATCATTGAGACGGTTATCAGGTGCACACGCACGTGACCGAAACACACGTTTTGTGAAACAGTATTAAGATCCATAAACCACATTTTAAAGCCACTGCCATCCACATCTTTTCTCTTTCTTGACCTACTCCCATAGTTTCACTGGAGCACATCCTTCAGTAGTTTTTTTGAGAAAGGTGAGTGAAGGTAAAATTTGGGGGACATCGTAAGGACATTCTGCAAGTGTCCTTCTTCTGCACATTAATAGAATCTGGTTGGAATAGAATTCCGGTATGGCAAGCACTTTCCCTCAGCAGTGTGAAGGCATTGCTCCACGTGTCCGAGCTTCTAGGGTTCCTGGTGGGAAGCCCAAACTCATCCTGACTCTTGCACTTTCTTACAGCATAGTTTTTGGTGGTGCTTCGTTTCTCTCTGGAAAGTTGCAAGATGCTGCCTTTGTCCCTTGTGTGCAGAAGCTTCCATAGTTGGGACTTACTAAGGGTCTGTTTTCATTTGTCCTGGGCGCTCAATGGGCAACTGGAAACTTGTGTCCTTCAGTTCTAGAATTTTTCTTTGTTTATATAGTTTTTATTTCGTTCTCTCTGTTTCCTCTGAACCCTCCTTCTGGCATCTCCATCAATCGGCCAGTGGACCTCCCCTTCTGGTCTCTTTTTTCCTTCCTGTCTCTTCCCTCCTACCTTTCATCACTTTGTCTTTCTGTTCCTTTTATGAGATTTCCTTAACTTTGGCAACAGCCCTCCTCCTGAGCTTTAATTTTGCTCATTTACGGTTCCCAAGGTCTTGCTTTTGCTCTCTGAGTGTTCCTCTCCCGCTTTTTTGGAAGCACACTCTCGTTTTGTTTCTCAATTGCAGTATGTCTCTGACCTCGCTGAGCGCGTAAGTGATCATTATGGGTTTTGGCTTCTTGTGCCATTTCTATCTCCTATAAGCTCCTTTTGTAAGTCTGGTTTTGGTTTCTGTTATTCCTGCAAGAATCTTGCTCCAAGGTCAGAGCTGCCTGGAATCTCTGAGCCCCTGAGTGATGATTTTGTGCTTCACGGCAGAGAGCTGGTCTTGGGCGTTTCAGCGGAGAGTTAGTTCAGGGGTCATGTTGTTGGGTCTCTCCTCTTGGTTTGCCCAGATTCTCCTGGAATCTGGGAAACTGGGAAAATTCCTTTCCCGGAAAGTAAAGGCCCAGCTGCCGGTGTTTTAGGACCAAGTTGGGCAGAGGCTGCAGTCTCCACATTCAGCCCCCACAACCTGTGCCTGGAGCTGGGGGTCTCCACCAAGTGAGCTTGGCATCTCCCGGGCCAGAGACCCCCTGCGGCCCCCCGGCATCAAGTCTCCTGCCAGGTGGAAAAGGGGCAGGCGCTCGGCAGCTCCTGGTCAGGGACGAGTCTGCGGCTCCTGGTTTCTGAAATGATGTTCCTCGTCGTGTTGGTTTCCACGTCCAGAACAGCCCAGCACCACCAATTTCTGAGATGTCCAGGGCCTCTGACGGCTCTCCCCACTGCTGGCTCTGGAGCCAGCTTCCCAAGTGGGTTTGGTGCCGCCCCTCCTCCCCTCCCTGTCCAGCAGAAACCAACCGCGGAGCTTTCGTCTTACTGAGGTTCAGGGAGGGGGCTGTCTGGTGTCTCACCCCCAGCCCCTGAGCGAAGCCCCCTCTGCCTTGCAGTTCTCCAACCTCCGGGAAGACAAGAAACACATGGAGATGATGGGACTGATCGAGAAGGACAACCTTCTCCTCCGACAGGTGTCCGTGGGGTGGTCAGGGGGCAGCCGCAGGCCCGGATGGTGACGGTGGGGGGAGAGGAAGCTGGCAGATCCCTCACCGCTGGGCAACACCCCATTCAGCAAATCCAGAAGCACAGACACTCACAGGGGTCCCTGCCACGGCCAGGGCCGGGCTGACTTGAAGAGCTCAGGGAGAGGTGGCCGTCTTCAGGGGAAGGAGGGGGGCAGGTGGGCCTACTGCGCCATCTCTCCGCCCCCCAGCAAGTGTCAGAGCTGGAGAAGGAACTGGTCAAGCGGGAACGGACCATCTCAGAGTTGGAGGCCAAGGTCAGCCAGTTGCAGGCCCAGGTGAACCAGAGCCAGGACCATCTGCAGAGGCGGAAGCAGCTGCAGGAGGAGATGCAGAACAAGAATGAGATGATCCAGCGGGCGGAACAGCAGGCCTGCGTGGCCCTGGAGAGCGCCCAGTCCAGGGTACGCCCGGCTCCCCACTCCTGAGGGCCTGCTCCAGGGCCCTCGCCCAGCGCTGCCCAGCGCCGACCCTGGGGACTGTGCACGGGTCTTCTGGCTCACCCCCCACCCCTTGTGTGCAGGAATGCTGGTGGAGGAGGGGGCAAGGGTGCAATGGGCGTGGCAGCCTTAGACGTAGGAGCCGGAGGGTGCCGCGTGTCGGGGCTTTGTCTATGGAGGAGCCCCTTGGGTTGTGCTGTGAAAGGGACCCAGGGGTGTGGGTGGCCAGCCAGGAAGGAGAAGAGCTCTGAGGTGGGAGAGAAGCAGTAATAATAATGCCGTCCATGTATAACTTAGAGAGCACTTGCTGTGGGTCAGGTGCTGTTCGGAGCATTTATTAAGGCATTCAACCCTGTTAACAAAGCTGGGATGTGGCTTTCATGAGTGTCCTCACCTGATAGATAGGAACCTGCAGCAGAGAAGGTAAATGGTCCGTCTGAAGTCCCAGAGCTGCGTGGACGTGGTGCTAGGGTGTGAAGTGCAGGGTCTCCATTCTGAGCTCCCCATTAGATGTGAGCAAAGGCATGGGACGGGGGATTTAGGAGGGACCCGTCAGAGATCTGACTTGATTGAGTCCAAAACCAGCAAAGGTAAAGGCCCCAAGCTTGCAGGCTTTTGAAATAACATTTTCCCCACTCACCCACCGGGAGTGCCACCTGTAACCAGCCGTGTTCTCCATCCTGTTGGGGCCGGCCTCCTGCTGGCCAGCTGACAGCATCACTGAGCCCCTCTCCCTTGCCTGTTATCTTTTATAAAACTGTGTTTCCCATCCAGCAGCATTCCCAGCTAAATCGCTAGATGGGTGACGGTGTATAGATGGTTCCATTTCTAGTGGGTTTGGTGGGGCCCAGAATGCTGTGTTGAGAAAGATTCTGAGGCTCAGTCTGGGGTTGGCAGGAAGTAGTGCCATGACCAGTGAGTGATGCCTGAGACAGGCCCGGCTGTGGGGCACCGTGGATGGTTGCCCCGGGTGACTACCACCCCTTACCCAGCAGGAGGCACCTCTGGTACAGAGGGCGAGCCCCCGTTTCCCTCATGACCCCTGTACCTAGCATGGTGCCTGGCACAGAGCCGGCATTAATCCATGTTGGAAAGAAGGAAAGGAAGCCCTCTGCCCCCTCCAAGTCCAGGGGCTTGTGGCATCCCTGTCCCAGAGGCAAAGTGGACCGACTTGCGTGGCGTTAGGCAATGCCACATCTCTCCAGCGAGGCTCTCCCTCAGCATTTCTACATTGGCAGGGCCCCCGGACACTGAGGGTGAGAAGCTGGAGCTGAGCTTGTCACCGTGACTTGGGGGACACTGTCTGGGGGCTTCTGGGGTGCAGATCGGAGGATTTTATTCTGAAATTACTGGGAGGCTGATTCACTCTCCTCTGCGGAGGTGGGCTGGGGCCCTGAGCACCCACAAGGATGCTGATGGCAGAAAAAGACTAGACAGCCTCAGGGGTCCATTCTGCTTAACGCCTGGTTAACGCCTGGTTAACGCCTGGTTAACCGTTTAATGCAGATGCCCACAGCATGGAGGAAGGGAGGGAGTACAATGACCAAAGGGGGGCTAACAGAGTCTACAGGACGTTTTCTGCGCCACTGACAGTCTCCTGGGGGTCAGCAGGAGACTGTGGCTGAAGCTCCTTCAGGGAAGTGGGGGAAGGTCTGGGGCTCATTTGGAGATTTTTGTTTGTTTGTTTTGTTTTCTTGTGGTATGCGGGCCTCTCACTGTTGTGGCCTCTCCCGTTGCGGAGCACAGGCTCCGGACGCACAGGCCCAGCGGCCATGGCTCACGGGCCCAGCCGCTCCGCGGCATGTGGGATCTTCCCGGACCGGGGCACGAACCCGCGTCCCCTGCATCGGCAGGCGGACTCTCAACCACTGCGCCACCAGGGAAGCCCCGGAGCTTTTGTTTTGTTTTGACCACATGCAGGTTTTGCTTTTTCAATTAAAAACAAACAACAAAAGCTTGGTGTGGCAGAAAGTCTTTGCACTTTGGTGTTAAGCTTCCTGGGTCCAGGTGGTGATCTGGCACCTTCTAGCTCTAAGGCGACCACGCTGACCTCTCCCACCCTGACTCCAATTCCTAAAGCCAGGAAACATGAGGCCAGGTCTACCTTCCCTAGACCCTCAGCGAGGTGGCAGGTGCGGAGGTTGCTGCCTCCTCCGCTAAAGGCGAGCTTGGTTATTTTCCCTGCGCTCACAGCTCGAAAGACTAAGAAACAAGATCATCCAGGCCACCTTCAACACCATAGGATTCAAGTCCTTGGCCACCGAGATCTCTGACAATGACATCCTGGAAGCCTTGCAGGTATATCCAGCCTCCTTGTCCCCGGGGCCACGTCTCCACACCAGCGCTCCAGGGTCTGCAGCTGGGGGCAGAGGGGAGAGGCCTGGATGGGAGGCTAGGGACCCCCATTCTTGTCCTGGTGGTGTCACCCTTTTACCGTGACCCCAGAACTGTCCTTTCTCTCTGCTTAGGCAGAGGGGACTAGGTTTCCCTAATGGGTGGCAATGTCCCCGAGCTGCTCTCAGCATTCAGCGCCCAGCAGCAGCTGCTGCAAACCCACCCAGTGCAGTAGGGAGGGGACCAAACTGCTGGGTCCTGGGCATTTTCCCGCAGCAGGAGCCCGTCCCCAGGCTCCGCCCAGCTCAGCCTCCTCCAAGGACGCTACTTTGCAGCTCAGCCTGGCCTCCGCTGGAATCCCTGCTGAGCCAGGAGTCTGGCACGGACCCTCTCCCCGGCCTTGGTCCATGCCAGCTCCTCACTGACAGGCAGAGGACTCAGAGGGGCAGGGCGGTGAAGGGGAAATAGTGCAGCTTTGGGGTGGCAGGAGTGAGTCACCACCTCCTGGACCTTAGCTTCAAAGCTGTGGGCCGGTCACTTGACTTCGCTGAGCCGTAGAGCTTCCCTCTGTACCCGGGACAGCGTGCCTGCCTTCCAGGCACCACGGGGCCCACAGCTCTGGGAGGAAAGCACCTGAAAGACAGGTGCTCCGTGCGGGGCCCCAAGCCTCCTTCGACAGCACAGCCCTAGACCCCAGCAGCTACCCATGACCTGCCACTGGTCCACACTTCCCTGGGGCTGGGTTCCTTTCCTCTGTGAGGGGGGCGGGGAGTTAATGGTGCTCTTGTAGGGTGGCCACAGCCCTCAGGGCAGAGGGGACCTCTGCATGGGGACCTGGGGAGAGGTCTCTGTTGTTTGGGGCCTGGGGCCTGGTTACTGTTGTTTGTGGGAGGGGAAGAGGGAGGAAGGAGAGAGAAGATGGGAGGGATGGGGGATGGGAGGGAGGGAGGGAGGGGGGAGGGGGATAGGAGGAGTCGTCACCATCACCCAGTAGCCAGGGAAAACCCCCTTCCTTTGCCAATGCCCCACACAAACCAGCAATGGGCCAGAGAGAAGGAGGCTGAGGAGGGGCGGGACAGCCTTCGCTGCGCCCAGGACAGAAGGGACTTGAGGTTAAGACTTGACGGCCTCTGAGGTCTCTGGGAGTCTGGGCTCCCAGCAATTCCCAGAGGACTAAGAAGTGCATTTGGGGCAGACTCCAGGGGTGAGATGACCTGGAGCCGATGGTGGGCATCTCTCCCCAGCTCCGAGTTCTGTGGCTTCACCCCTGTGCCTGGACCAGCCGTGGTGGGAGGGCTTTCAGAACAGAAATTGGCAAATGCTACAAACCAGAGCTTTTTATTTTCTCCTGGAGAACAGGTTGCAAATATTCACCAGCACAGCACTGAGGCAGCGGGCTCTTCTCGGGGAGGGAAGGGTGGTGTCCCAGGAGCCTGCAAGGACTGGGCACACGCTGCTGCATGTCTTTTCTAGGGGATCATCTCAGAGAGAACTGACTACTACAACCAGTTGAAACAGAAGGGGATTAAAGTGCCCCCCCTGCAGCAGTCGGAGATCTTATCCTCACCCAGCAAGTCCAAGAAGATAACCTCCAAGTAGGCCCAGCTAGGACCCCAGGCGCAGCCAGTCCAGTGGAGGCCAGGACCCAACCTGGGTGTGCCCTGTGTGCCCCCCCTTCTCCTCCGTCAGCCCCCATGGCCTCACCCTTGCGCCCAGATTCAGAATTACACCTGCTGTTGGCCACCGTCTCACCTTCTCCTTCACTAGCACACACAGGGGAGCTTGGGCTACATGGACACCCCCCATTCCAAAACTCACTCGTTGGGGATCAGCACAGCAGCCTGCACCCCTGGCTCCTTCCTGGGAAGACCCCACGCTGAGCAGGGTGCCCTCTGGTGGTGCCAGGTGTAGGAGGCCTGAGACTGGGCTCCTGTCCACCGCATTCGGTTCAGACCCCAGAGCGGTCCTTCTCTGCCGCACACACCTGCCGCGGTTCCCCTGACAGGGGCTCCCCAGCTGGGGCACTGTTTTGCTGGTGCGACCCCGTGGAAGAAGATGGGTCGGGCTGCGGCACTTCTGTTCACATCCATCGCTCCTGAGATGAAAGATCTGCGAGGACAGGCACGCTTGTCAGTGTCGTTCACAGAGACCTGTGCCCGGCACACAAACACGTGCTGAACCTAGTCAGTCCTCGGCCTCTTCTCTTTGCTCTCTACGCTCACCTGTCCACGCATTCTTTCATCCTTTCCTTCGAGCAGCGCCCGCTCGCGCATGGCCGCCCCACCCAGGCCTCTGGCCGCTCAGAGCGAGCGGAAGGCCGGCTGGCGGCTGGGGAACCTGATGACTGGGCGCCACCGAGAACAATCCGGTGTTTCGGTTCTAACCAGGCGCGCTTACCATCCCTCCTCCCCCCACTGAGCCCGCTTCTGCGCTCGAGCCCGGTTCCCGGCGGGGAAACTGCAACAGTTGAGAGGGGTCTAGGCTCTGGAGAGAGGTGCGCTCTGCGGCCCTTGCGGCTCCTGCGGCCCCGGCGGCCCTTGCTGCCCCTCGCCCCTGCAGCACGCACCTCCTGGAAGGCCTTGGGACCTCCCTCTTGCTCCGCCCCTGCCACGCCCCCGGTAACGGCCCCGCCCCTCCACCCCTCCACCAGGCCCCACCCCCGTTCCCGGAGTCCGGCGGCCTCCCACCCACGGCCTCAGATCCCGCCCCATTTATGCCCCGCCCTGACCTACCTGCCCGGCCCCTTCCCCGGGCCCCACCACCCACCGCCTCGCCCCGCCCACCCCAGACCTGCTCCGCCCCCGCTCAGGCCCCACCACCCACCAGGCCCCACCCCCTCCAAGGCCCCGCCCCCCTCAGGCCAGGGACACGTCCGCGGCGCGCGGAGCGGCCGGGGGCTGTCGAGCCAGGTGAGACACGGGGTCGTGGTGCGGTTTCCTCGAGTAGAAGGAGGTGGTGGGCTTGGTTTCAAGTGGGCAGTGGGCAGAGACCCCACTGGCGAGGCCCAGTGCAGCCCCCCGCCCCGCTAGGCCGCGGCCTCTGTGAGCGGCCGGCCCGGGAGAGAGGAGTTGCTGGGGTGCGGGCGGGGTTGAGGCTGTCCCGGGCCCACAGACCCCGAGGCTAACTGCCTTCGCCGCTCCTGCTGGCCGCCCGGGACGCCCCAGGGCCCCTTTCCCTTCCCTGCCCCTGGCAGCGCCGCTCGCTCCTCTTCACCTTTTCTTTATTTTCTGTCTCTCTCTAAGCTTGGAGGCATCTGAGGCTCCTCAGGTCCCGAACTGCGGGCTGGGAGGAGGTGAGATCACTGGCCAGGCTCTGACCATCTTCCTGGACCGCAGAGGCTTCGACCCCCAACGCCGGGACTCTCCCCTTGTAAGCTGTGGGCTCCTTGGAGGTGCCTTGGGGGGGAAGGGGTCTAATGTATATGCAGCCCGTGTGTGCCAAGGACTCTGTCCCCACACACTCCCAGGAGGCGGTGGTACCCCTGAGGGTCCCAGGGCTTAGCAGGTGTCCCTGCCAGGGAGCACAGCCCCAGGGTCCTGTGACACTGTGTGGCCGTCGCGTGTGGGTTGGACAGACCATTACAAGCAGGTGAATGAAGCCCTCAGAGGCTCAGCTGCAGCACCTCACCAGCTTCTGGTGGCTTTCTCCGGCCAGGACTACTTGAGGGCCACCATCCGCGTCAGTCAGGAGCTTGTTCTGCTGCAAATAACAGGAGCCCACTGTCCCAGGCTTGCACAAAGTGAGCTTGACCCTCCTCAGATCAAGATGCTCATGGGTGGGCAGCTGGTGTGGATTTGGAGACCCAGCACCACGGGGCTGGTGTGGCAGGATATCCAGACTGCAAAGTGGCTGCTCAGCTCCAGCCATCACTTCAAGGCAGGAAGAAGGAAGTGGCTGTTCTTTTGTTCATGAAAGCAAAAGCCTCCTACCCCCTGCTGCACCCCAGCACCTTGCTCATATCTGGGTGACATGGGAAAGCAGGGGTCAGAGTATTAAGCTTGTCTTAGCCCGTGACTGTCACTTTGGGCTGGCACACTGCTGCCTGCAACAAGATGGGGACTCTGGCCACAGGAGGGAGGGTGGACATTAGGTAGGTAGCTAACAGAGCTGGCCCTTAGCCCCTTTCCTGGACACATCCTGGAAAAGCAGAACCCACGCTCAACAAATGCTTGGCCTTCCCCAGGCCTGAGACCCGGCCTGCATGGCTACCCCAGAGCACAGGATCCCACAGGAAGGACAGGCTTTGTGGCTTTGAGACAAGCTCCCTTCCTTTGTCCCATGGGCCTGGGATTTGGGAAAGGGCAAACGTGGAAGCATTTCGGGGGTTTAAGAACTGCCGGATTTCCTGAGTTTCTGGGTTCGCTTCTTGCTAAGTGGCTCACTGTGCTTTTAAGCCTCTGTGTCCCAGATTACCTGGACAAAAGGTCAGGTTTTCCCAGGCTGGCGGGAGCTGAGCAAAGTCTCAGCCCCTGGACTCCCAGCAGGGCACAGCGGTGGGTGAGGGAGAGGCTGCAACTCGGACAGGCCAGAGGACACAGCTGCTGCTGCTGCGCAGGCCAGGCGGGCCTCCTCCCCCTACTGGACAGGCTGTACCCGCTGCCCCCAGTCCGGCTGCCCGGCTTGCCCCGTCCCCTTCCTTTCCAGCCTCCAGGGATGGCTCTGGGGCCTTATCTGGCAGGAATGGGAGGAGGGAAGGCCGTTAGTTATCAGGCTTGGTGACCTGGCCCCAGCCAGGGGCCCTCCAGGGTGGCAGCAGCTCTGCCTGGAGGCCCCCCCCCTGCCCTGGGGGAGCAGGCTGGGTGGAAAAGCAGCCTCTCGCATTCCTGAGGGCAGGGTTTGGCAGACTTTCAGACTCTGTTGGAATTCCCTCTTGCCTCCTCCCACGTGACCCTGGACAAGTGGCCTAACCCCTCTGCATCCTGGTCACCTCCCAAGCTGGATGAGAGGATGCAGGCAAAGAGCCAGCCCACCTGGCCCGTCACGGCCCCCAGGCAGACCCTCACCCCAAGAGCAGGGCCACACGAACCCTGCCCCTGGCCTCACCGGGTCTGGAACAGTGTGTCTTGGGAGGCTCAGCCCACCTTCTGCCCCTCCCGCCAGAGCCCCGTGGCCCCCAGGATGCAGCCCCAGGAGAGTAGCATCCAGTACAGTAGGTGGGAGGACAGCAGCCGGGATGAAGTCAGCGTGGCCAGCGGGCCCGGCGCACAGGAGGCCTCGGGCTGTAAGAGGTGAGGGGCTGGGAGGAGGGCCCCCCTGGCCCTGCGCAGGCCCCTCCCATCCTTCCTGCCAGCCTCTGCTCTGCGCCCACTGGGCGCCCACCCCAGGCGGTCTCGGCAGACCCGGGCCCCACACCTTCCCCGGTGTCTCCACCACTCCCCTCCCTCCTGTCTTCCAGTCCAGAGCGCCTGGGCTGCCCTCCTCCACAGTCCACCTGCCCGGGGCCCCCTCCTTCTCCTCCCCCCGCCCCCCCGCCCCCCCACCCCCGCACTGGGGGCCGCCTGGGGGCTCACGTGCCTGCGGTTCTCACTCTAGGGTCTCCCGGAAGCTGTGCTCGGGCAAGCTGGGCATCTCCTTGAAGGTGCTGGGTGGAGTGGCCCTCTTCTGGGTCGTGTTCACCCTGGGCTACATCACCGGCTACTTCGTGCACAAGTGCAAATGAACGCTGCCCAGAGCATGCGCCCAGGGGCATGGGCTTGGAGGGACACCCCGTGTGCGAGAACCCCTCCGTGTACACAGACCCACCAGTCTACACGGACCTTAGTGTATACAGCCTCCCATATACACAGACCCTCCTCTCTCTACACAGGCTCCCCTCTGTGTTCACAGCCCCTCACCATGCACACAGACACTCTCCCCCAGACCAGTGCACAGACTCCAGGGGCACAGGGGGCACACATATTGGCCTCAAGCTCACGGGGACACCACTGTGCACAGCTGTCACGGGCATCCACAGGCGTACAGCCAAACAGGGACACGGGTACACAAGGACACACACCTGCACGCCTGGCGCACACAGCCACCCAGGGGCCCACGAGGCTGGGAGACCGGGCCCAGCCTGAGCTGGGGCTCAGGATACACCCAGGCTAGGCCCTCAGTCCAGGGCCCCAAGAGCTCCCTTTCTCCCCGCAGCCGAGGGCACAGGCCTGGCAGCCCCAGGGTGGGGTCGTCCCTGGGTGGGCATTGTGCGGAGCTGTGTGGCCCTGACCAGGCCCCTGCCCTCTCTGGCCCTTCTGACTCCCGTTGTGAAAGGATGGCTCTGAGGGGGTGTATGTGTGTCCCTCTGTACATCCACCCTCCCCGGGGGCTGAGTCATTTCCTGGGTAGAGGGGCCTTAGCCCTTGTCCCAGACCCACCTCTGCATCTTCCCTCCAGGGAGGTGGACACGTTCCCCGGGGCTGTCCACCCCACAGAGTGGTCCCTGCAGGAGCCCGGCCCCTCCACCGGCACCCTGTAGGAGGCCCAGACCCTGCACACGGAGGTCGTCATTAAATGTCTGTTGAATGAAAACACGGATGACAGTGTCTCCCGTGGGTCTCCCCGGCGAGGCGTGACTCACGGCCCCCGATGTGAGGGCAGCTGGAGGGCATCTGGACAGCGGCCGGGAGGCCTGGGAAAGGGCCTGTGAGCCTCCCGCTGGCTCTGGGCCTTGGGATGCGCCCCGTCCTGGCCAGGCCCTCTGCCGGGAGGTGGGAGCACAGGGGCAGGCCTGCGGGCGCGCATGTGGCTGGACCTGCTCCTGCCTCTCCTGACCATGGACAGCGCCTTGCCGGCTCTGCTCCGGCTCGCTTGGCCCTCGCCTGCTGTGAACTCACGCCCCAGACCCCGCAGACCCCTTGCCAGAAACACCTTCTTAGGGAATTGGTCCTCACCCCAGAACTGCCCAGAACTGAGGGCAGGAGACGAGGGACAGTCAGGATCCCTATGGCTCATAGCAAACCTGGGTGTCAGAGGCCGAGCTGGCAGGGAGGGCAGAGACCCCACGGGACTGGCCTAGGGCACAGCGGGCCCACTGCAAGTCTGCCCGGGCCGGGTGGGCGTGAGGTGGGGCTGCACCACCAGGGTGATCCCTGGCTCTGAGCCTGCTGCTGGGCTGGGGTCTCCCAGCAGCGGTGCTTCATCAGGGCCTGCTGTGGGGCAGGGGGCAGGGCAAGCAGGTTAAGGGCAGTGGTGGAGGGTCTGTCCCAGCCGCCCTGGTCTCTGCGCCTCAGCATCTGTCTCCGGAGAGACTCTGCCCCCACCTGCTTGGCCACAGCCAGGGAGGGGGCCCCAGCTGGCCTGCACCTGTCTGGCCTCAGCCTAGCACCCCAGTTGGAGTCCCCTCTGGCCATCTCAGGACGGGCACTGGGGTGGAGGGTGTGGGAAGGTGAGCAGGGGCCACTGGCCTGGCTGCGTGGCCTCCGGGGGCTCTCAGCGGTCGGCGGTCGTCGCTGGAGGTGCAAGGGCTGACCCTCCCCGAGGCCCAGTGCAGCCTCGGCCAGGAGTGGGGCGAGGGCGCGGGACAGAGGGAGGAGGGAGGGGTCCCCGCTGCCCCTGCCCCCCACTCCCTCTGAGGCCTCTTCGGCTCCAGGGCCGCATTCCCCGAGTAGCCCCTGGTGAGGGGCAGGTCTGCGGATGCACAGGTCACATGTGACTGGCCTGGGGCAAGGCAGGGAGGCGGGACGGGGCAAGGAGGGGCAGCCAGCAGCGGGAGCGGGTGGAGAGGAAGTGACCTCGGAGCCTGTCCGGCTCGGTCCGGCACCGCTGGGTGACGCCCAGGGTCCTTACGAGGCCTGCTCCCCAGGACCGGGGGGAACCTTACGGGCGGCCGTGGACCATGGACGGTGCTGGGGTCTGGCCTGGGTCTGGCTGGCCACGCCCTGTGTGCCCCACGGCCAAGCAGGCCTCAGCATGGAGAGCTGGGTGCACCAGCCCAGAGCCTGGGGGATGCGCGGCACCCCCTTCCCCAGGCCCTACTGGCACCGGATGCCTGGCCCATGCAGGTGGGGGGCTACAGGCAGGGGCACGCGGGGCACCTCAGAGAGACGTGCCCCGGGGCGCCAGCTGGACCTGAGTGGCCGGAGTGGAGGTGGCGTCCCGACAGCCCTGGGAGGGTTGGGAGAGGACGGGACAGGACCCTTGGCCTCCGCTCCCACAGGAGGTTCAGGATTGGGGTGGTCTGCTGGAGGCGGGTCCCAGGAACTTGACCCCTTTGGGAAAGCCCCGGGGTGGGGTCCACCTGGTGATGCTACAGGAGCAGGTTCCCAGGACCCAGGGATCAAGGGCAGCCGCTTCTCTGGGCCAGGCCCGAGTGACAGGAGATAACTGCCTCTCACTCTTTGCTGGCAAGAGGGTCCCAGGTCCTCAGCTCCCCCACAGACACTTCCAACACGCACCTCCAGAAACCCCAGGAAGGACTCACGGGGAAGGAGCCGCGATGTTCCTTCTAAATGTTTTTATTAGAGGGTCGGCCGACAAAGAAAAAGAAACGTCAGAGCGGTTTTCTGCTGTAAGTTGAATACGTTTCCAAACCTCACACGGAATCAAACTGCACCAGAGAAGAGCAGCAGGGCCGGCTGCTCCCCAACATCAAGGCGCCCCAGACGTGGTGCCACGCGGCCGCCGAAGCCACAGCCTGGTGCCAAGAGGGCAGCTCAGCTGCGGCCCCAACCCGGAGCTCCCAGCAGGGCTTCGCCGTGACGCCCACGCCCACGTCAGCCGCAGCATCTGCGGCCTTGATGGCCCGAGGGTCGTGAAGTGACAGCCCTGAGCCGCCGATGCGCACAGATGTCAGGTAGGTTTGGGGAACACCGTCACCCGGTGTCCACTTCAGCCCAGTTAAGCACGGCTGCCCCAGGGCCGACGAAGGGCAGTCCTGGCAGTGACCAGAGAGCTGGGTCAGGGGTCAAGGCAGCCCCGCCATGTCCTTTGAGGAGGGCTGGCCGGGCCCTGGGGAACCCACGTGGTTGTACAGCAGGCCCGGCGTGTGGGGTGTGGGCCTCACGCGGGTCTGGCTCTGACCGCTACGCGCCTGGGTCCGGGGGGGGCTCTCGCATATGCCTGCCAGCCGCCTGTCATTTTGACAAAACACATAAACTGTCCTTTTCAGGTCAAAGACCATGGAACACGCGTTCACTCAACAAGAAAAAGGTGGCGGGTCAGTTTTTCCTGTGCCGGCTGCTCCTGGAGCAGTGAGGTCAGTGAACTGCCGACTCAGAGCTGGAAATACCTAGAATGCCAGATGCTGAGACCCCCTTGTCCGGCACATGCTCCATGATTCCTGGCATCAAACTCCCCATGCCTCCTCCAGTCACCGCCACCCCCGTCCTGGAGCAAGCTGACGACGGCTGACCGCCCTGTCTGAGCATGGAAGCCTGTTTTGCAGTGGGAAACCTGCACACTGACCTCCAGACGCAGGTGTGACACCTCACGGCCCTGGTGCTGGTTTACAGTCGACTGACGCCCCCGCCCTCCCCAAGTCCGGCCAGTGCAGCAGGCGGGTTGGGCCGTCGCTCCCGGATGCCCTGCCTCCCACCCCCAAAGCATCCTACAGCAGCAGTAAGAAAAATGATTTTGCCAATTCTAAGGTCACGTTAAAAAATGTTTTTATAAAAAGATTACGGTTTACAATAACTGGAAACCATGACATCCCACATTTCTAAGCTGCACTGCTGGAACCGTAGGACTTTAAAAGATATTGTATTGTAGAAAAATAACTGTGCAGCTCAGCAAAATGCATGTTGTTCAGCTTCTCAACTTAGAACTAAATATTCACACCAATTATAGTGTCCTTTCCCCCTGTGAATACAGTGATTTGCTGTGTGGCTACATGATTTCAGAACCCTTTGAGCAGTTAGTTCCAATATTCAAGTGATTTCATTAAAAGCACTGGCAGAGTCAATTCGGTGCTGTAAAGGTGAAATGACTTCAGCGCATGTCAACGTGGCACCCCCTACGACAGAATCGACTGGAAAACTGAACAGAGAATGCATATATCTTAAAAACTACCGAGGTGAAGGAATAATTTAATATCACCACACGAAAGCCCTGCAGAGCCAGTGCAGCTGACAGTGCCTCCCTGGGAGCCTGAGGCAGTGGCCCGGCCATCAGCGGAGCACAGTCACGTGGGCGGCGGCGAGGTCCAGGTCCGTCTTGGACGGATACACCACCTTCAGGTGGCCCTCCTCATCCACCACCCGGACCTGCTCCACCACCAGCGGGGCGCTCCCAGCCTGCTCAGCACCGGGAGTCGCCCTGGGGCCCGGGACTTGTCCAGGAATGGCATCGGCTTCGTGGTCGGAGAGGGAACCTTCGTCTTTGTTTTCCAAAGTGTACTTGTTGATTTCTGCCATTTTCTGCAAATGAAAAATATCTTTTCAACCGAGAGATTAGAGGCAACCCAGGGAAGACAGGCTGCCGTCACCCAGATGGCAAAGGGCAGCGGACACGCCGTCTGTCCCGCGGGGCCAGAGCCTCGGTGGGCAGGATGGGCGGGGCCGGACGCTCACCAGGATGAGGGCGTCCATGATGTCCTTGCAAATCTGCAGGCTGGCGGCGCTCGTCACTTCCAGAAACAGGTCACAAGTGGTTTTCTTAATCTTCAACAGAAATTAGAAAGATTTCAGGAAAGAATCAAGTTATCACAAGCAGACCCCAGCAACTGCAAGGTCTAATCTGCAGAAAACCCTGTAAGACGGTGTCACACAAATCTAGACTGTCGCCCGCCTGAGGGGAGACAGACACCGGGGTGCGGCACACGTGGCGAGTCATGGGCAGCAGCGAGCACACACCGCCACACGCGTGAACGCGACACGTGATGCGGTCTCAAAGGTGCCAGATGCTGGCACCGCCCACCTTTGTCTTCTCGCTGTTTGTTATGGGCGGGAAAGAAATCACGTCGCCGTTTGCATCCACGAGGCACGGGTAATGCTCCTTCCCATCCAGCAGGTGAAGGTACCTGGGTGAGAAGAAATACCGATAACAGGCACAGCTGTGGAAACACACCTAAAGGCGAGTGGACGAATCGCAGTTCTCTGGACACAGTAGGTGTCAGGTCAAGGGCACGTGACACAAGCAAATTCAGAGGAGATGTTCGCAGGGCCTCCTCGGCGCCCGAGCCAGCCGAGCCTGACCTGGATCAAGCGCAGCAGGCCTGGCTGCCCCTCATCCGTGGCGCGCTCTCCCTGCGCACCTGGTGGGCATGCCGAGGGCCCCCCTCTGAGACAACACAAGGCCTGCACTCCTGGCACCTGCTTCTCTGAAGCCACGCGACATGGGGCTACGATGGATCCTTCCCCGCCCCCCCCCCCCACCGCCAAGAACCCGAGAGGAGAGTGAACGAACGCTGGGGAGGTCGCCTGAGTTTGGGCAGCTGCGGGAGCGCCCGCAACGGCACAGGCTGATGAAAGGGGCCCCACCTGTGCAGGCCCGACACGTTCTGCCTCTTCTTCTGCTTCCTGTGCTCCTCCGCCTCCAGCTGCAGCTGCCGCACCAGGTCCTTGGCCTTGACTTCCCGGCGCCCCAAGGGGACGATCTACGGGGTGGATACCGCACGTTGGCCCGTCGCTGGGGGTCCCAGCGGGAGGCTTCTGAGAGCTGACAGTCCTCCAGGCGGACGTCCAGCGGGCTGAGGATAGAGGCTGTCCCCATGTCACGTGCAGATATACTGTGCCTTCAGAGGTCACCCTGGGGGCTGAATCTGAAACCCGCCTAATGCACAGCCGGGGCTCCACGCCTGTGGCTCTGAGGAGGCTGAGGGAAGAGATGGGGCCAGCAGCCGGAGCCAGCCCCCTGGGAACACTCCTCCGCCGGGAGCCCGAGGTGCCTCATGTGGAACCCGAGAGACCAGGAGCGGGGCCTTGGCAGAACTTACACTGTGGTCAACCCCAGATCAGGGGGTTTGCAACTGGGATGTAAACCACAATTTCTGGTTAAAAGTTAGCGAGCAGGTGAAGGAAACCACTTTCAAATCACCACCTCCTTTGATGAGTTTACTTTTGAAAGTAACTGTCAGCACAACCTGTTTTATTTTATGTTCCTGCTGGGAGCAGAAAAGGGTCAGATTCTATCCAAAATGCTCTGACTCAACCACCTGCACGTGTATTTTTTGAAAAACACACAAGGAACACTCAAACTGCAAACACCGGGATGCGTGGCCTCACCCTGAGGTCTTCTGGGGGGCGGGCGGCATACAGCAGGGGCCCCCGGATGGCGCTGAGGTCGTGGGTTGCGATGGTGGCCACCGTCCTCTTCTCACAAAGGTCCTCGTGCAGCTTTGTCTGCAATACAAGTTCAAGGGCAGGCAGAGCTCAGTATGCCAAGGCCGGAGGGCAAGCCCCGCCACCCCAGTCCCCCGGAGCAGCCTCCCCAGCCAAGTATTTATTTCGTGGAACCTCCGCTGGAAAGCTGGTATCTGCTTATCAGCAGAATTTCTTCTCGCCCTAACTCCACTGTGCAATGCTTGAGACTTCAAAGAACCCATCTCGAGCTAAAATTGATGACTGAATAAACAGAAGTGTGACTTCAAAAGAAACACAACCCCAGCAAGCGTTTCCTCCAAAGCACCGATCTTCCAGTTCCGAGCTCCTGGCTTGGCTTCCTCCCCGTAGGCGCGTACAGCCTCAGCCCCGCAGGCCACGCTCGGGGCTGCCCACGTGCAAGGATGTGCTTTTTGCTTTAAAAGCTGGGCAGACTTCACAGAAGAACAAACTCTAAGTTTGTCTAGCTGAAACTTCACAAAAACTAAACAAGTCACCCAAGAACACGTTGGCAAGAGCTGACGATTTTAACTGCGCCGGGTCCCCTCCCCGCCCCACCCCACCCGGGCCGGCCGAGGAGCTCGGCAGGAGCGGTGGTCGCCCCGCCCACGGCCCGTCCTCCCCGCCCCCATCGCGGCCGCGGGCACCCACCTGGGAAGAGAGGAAGCGCTTGAGCGCGTTCCCGGGCTGCAGGTCCATGCCCCGCACCACGGCGCCCACGATGAAAGGCCGCACGTCTCCGACCCCGGGGCTCACCCTGACCGTCAGTGGGGCCGGGTTCTCGGCCACGTGCAGGACCCGCAGCAGCAGCCGGCTGGCCTCGTCCACCCACGCCTCCTCGCCCTCGCCGCACTCCCTCTTCCTCCGCTCCCGCCGCTTCCTCCGCGCCTCCTCCCTGTCGGGGCCCTCGGCCTTGCCCCGGCTCCGGCAGCCCCCGCGGCCCCCGGCGCGCAGGTACTCCAAGATGGACCTGGTCTGGCAGCCGCTGACCATCTTCTCCAGGCGCTTGTCCCGCAACCTGTTCCCCCGGAAGTTGATGTCCTTGAGCCTGGGGCAGTCGGCCAGCTCTGCTGGGATCTCACTCAGCTGGTTGTTGGACAGGTCCAGCGTCTGCGAGGGAGACCGGGACGCATCAGACCCCCGGGACCCGCCCTCCTGCCGCCTGCCCCGCCTCAGCCCCACGCCTCTCCCCCAGCCCAGCGCCCAGCACGGATGCAGTGACCCGGGCTCCTCGGAGGAGAGGCGCGAGTGGACTGCCAGTCACCTCTATGAAGTGCTGGTCTTGCTTGTGCTGCTTGACCACCGTGTCCCTGTAGTAACAACCACGGCAGAATTTCCCATCGATGGTTAGGTTAGAGGGAAAAAAGACAACAAGGAACGCGGGGAATGTCTGGTTATAAACAAATAAGGACTTTACATGAGAAACAGGTTCCCCACAAAGTAGCGCTGAGACGTCTTTAATTAAATGAGCAAAAAAGCAAGAACAGAGCAAGAGTAACCAGCACGATGCTCTCGCACTCTCGTATCCTGCGTGCGTGACAGACAGCGAATCAGCGTCAATGCTGGGACAGTCCTGGGCCCTTGGCGGTGACGCGGGAGGAGGGAGCGGGGGCTACTGCTCCTGCGCCGTAAGGAGGTTGGTGAAACCCTGTGGCCCGTGAAAAGGAACCTTCTGTGACTACTACTGAGGCTGCCATCAGTGTCGCTGACGCGGTGGAAACGGGCCAAGTGGCCACCTCACGTGGTGGGCAGAAGGTAGGGTCCTGTGCCGTGGGAGGGACTCGGCTGGTGGTAAGGAGGACAGGGCCCCTCCCAGGAGGCCCAGGCGGCACGCAGCCCTGCAAGTAAACGGCTTCTTCCTCGTTCTCCTCCAGGGCCCGTGGCAAGCTCTGGATGGGCCCCGCTCGGCTTCGCTTGGACCTGACATGGAGCCTGGGGAGAAACCCTATAATCTGGCTTGGTGGGAGTAAGCACAGGGGACTGGCATTTGGACAGCGAGGCAGTGACGGGCGGCAGGGGCCTCCCCAGGGGCTGCAGACCTGGGAGCGCTCGGGCAGGCCCCTCCTCACACTCAGGGAGCAGCACCCACAGCAGCGTGGCCAGCGAGGAGTCCTGGTCCTGATGGGGACACCTCGGCCCCGAATGACCACAGCTGGGCCGCAGCGGGTGGCAGATCTGTCATCAGCTGGGAGGGGGGCAGGGGCCCTGACTATCCACGAGATGCTGTCTGCTGTGGCTGGCACAGAGGGTGGTTTTAAGGGAGCTTCACAAACCCCGGTTATGAAGGAAACTCTGGCTCAGCAGTCAGGCTGCTGCGAGGCCGGAAGAACCAGGGTGGAGGAGGGGTGTGGCAGGTGGGTGCCCGACAGAGGGTGACAGAGGAACCTCCACGCGGCAGGACCGGAGGCTCAGGAGGGAGGGAGCAACTGCAGAGCAGACTTTGATCCTGCAGTCGACCCAGAAATGGAGAAAGAGAAAGTGAGCCTGACACGGTCTCCAGTCACCACTGGGGACCAAGCACTCAGTGGTCATGCGGGCTGTGGGTTAACCGGACGTCACACACCTGTCACCGTTTGGTGCCTCTCCAGGCCTCTCCCTGCTCTCAGGCGAGACTGGACAGGCGGGTAGATGGGCTGAAACGTGGCCCTTCCAGGCTTCTCTGTGTCCTGCCCCCCCCATGCTCACGCACACACACACCCACCCGTGCACAGGACTTGGCGGTGCCCCCTGCACCCCAGCCTGGGGTCTGCTGGCCTCCTCACTCACTGCTGACTGGCAACATCAGCAGTGCTGAGCCCAGGGCTGCGGAGCTGCTCCCCCAGGACACGCCCAGGTGTCAGAACGCACCTGGACGGGAGGACGGGCAGGGGCCGCCTAGACCAGGTAACCCTGTGTGCACACTCAGCCTGGCCTGGGCCAGAAGAACCAGGCCCCCGCCCACTGGCAGGCTGTGAACAGCAGACCAGGGCTGGCATTTCAAGGTCGGGTTTGGACCTGCACACCCAGCTTGGAGTCTCAAGAGCGTGAACTCCACTGGCAACTCTCACTGCAGCGTGAAAACACAGCCGCCGCGGTGGAAGGTCTGTGCCTCCACGAGGAAGAGACCCACAAAGAGCAGCAGAGGAAGCGCCGGCAAGAGTGGGGGAGGGGGGCCCCCAGCCCCGACCAGAGCAGTGTCAGGCCAGCAGCCTGCTGAGGTGGTCTCCTCGGAAGACAGGTGCGGGGGTACTGGGGCGGGGGTCTGTCAGGGGCAACGATCGCCAAACACTGGGCATTTCGGAGCAGAGGGCAGTGGCAGCAGCCAGTGCCACAGACAGCAGCCCAGGACCTGCCCCGGGACCCTGCGGGAGACAAACGGGGAGCAAGGGCAGGCAGCCAACAGGGCTCTGGGGGTGCCATGTCCAGCAGAGACAGGGAGATCACCGACGAGTTCAAAGCGGACCTCACAGCAGGACACGCCACCCGCCGCCAGGCACGCAGAGCCGCAGGTCCAATGGGGAGTGGAGTCCACAGGTTTCATGGCCGGAGCGTGAGTGCCGGAGGGAGAGCCTGCGGCTGAAGTGATGTCTGGATGGCGTAAAACTGCGCAGGGCAGGGGGCGGGGGCGGGAAACCCACAATCGCCGAAAGGAGAATGAAGTGAATTGAGTGCACGTGGAGGGGCCTCCAGGCACCTGCCCAGAAGACACCCAGGCACTCCCTCCCTGTAGGTAACACAATAGTGACACCGGCCAGGCAGGGCCAGCCTCTGACCCTAGACTGTGACTCGACTGCTGGGCCGAGCTGCGGGGAAGGGACCCTAACTCCCTGGTTGTGAGACCCTACAGACACACACTCTACCCCTGGGGGTGTGGAAGGGCCCCTCTGCTCCAGCTGATGGTGACCAGGCCGCGGGGACCTGAACCCACCATCTCCAACAGCAACTGAGAAAATAAGAGGAAGGATTTTTTTTAATCAGTTTTTCGTCACTGGACAAAGTTCCACTTCTCTGTGAAACGTGATTACGGGAGGAGTCCCATAAATGAGCGACGCCAGACGACATGAGAGGGCACAACTCCTGGCAGGGCTGGGAGAAACCCTGGGTGCCGTGGCCCTTCAGCTGATGAACGTGCTGTCCCGGAACAGTTCATAAATCTGGGGGCACATCTGGCCTGCCCGTCCCTCCAGCAGTCCCCGGTGGCAGTGCCGTGGGCCTGGGTAATGGTCACTTACAATGGGGGCATCCTGTGGCTGAACCCCATGGGTAACAGAAGCCCAGTGGGGAGAAGCCCAGCTGAGTGGGTCTGAGGTCAGGACAGTGGTGAAGCTGGCGCTCCAGGCAGAGGTAACTGGGGACGGAAAGGACAGCTCTCCCTTCAGCTTCCGTGTCCCCGGCAGCTGCAGTGGGGCAGAGGGTCCGCCCTTCACGGCTCCCAGGGGAGTGGGCACCAAGGAGCTCTCGTGCTGTCTCCCGACTGGGAGATGAGTGGGACAAGCAGGGGCCTGTGTGCTGTCACCTTGGGGGCCCCTACAGAACCACGCCTCCAGGTATTCGCCTCCTTGTGTGGCATCTCCCACAACTCCGCACTGAGCTCCACTTACTGAATCAGCAGGTTGCAGTGGATGTGGCGGGCTGCTAGGTCCAGGTCTGTGCCTCAGGAAGGCCTGGCAGCTCCTGCCCTTGTGCTCCAAGGAGCCCTGAGCCGCCATGTGAGAGGTCAGACTACCCGGCGGGGACGGGAGACGTCCCAAGATGACGTGGAGAGAGGAGTCAGCCACGCCAGCCACGCCAGCTGAGCCTGGCCCTGAACCCACGGCAGCTGACCACAGCCACACGAGTGATCAACGGCAAGGCAGCAACAGTCCAGCTGGGCTGGCCCACAGTGAAGAACCGTGAGCAAACAAAACGACCGCTGTGTTAAGCCACAGCCTTGGCGCGGTGATGCGGCTGCAGAGGACCTGCACCAGTGCCATCACCGCGCTTTCTTCATGGCACCGTGGTCATCCTCAGAGGGGAGGAGATGGGCAGGAGCCCAGGGCGCCGCTACAAGACACTGAGCTGAACCCACACTTTCTGGTTCCCAGCGCAGCTGTCCGACTCCCGCTGTGCCCCCACCTCACAGGAAGGACAGAGAACACCTCTGTCCTCGGAGCGCCAGGGTGTGGAGCGATGCTGCTTCACCCAGTTCCAGCAGCCGTTCCTTGTGAAGGCATCATTTTAGGAAAGGCCCCCAAAGGACATCTGAGTCCAAAAGGGGTTCCAAGTAGCTCTGACATGACACTCTCCAAGAAACAGGTCTCTTCATGTGAAAGAGATCGATGGAAGTCTAAAAATGGGGAACGTGATGGACCGGGCGAGGGGGGATTGAGCAAGCAAGACGTTCTCTTCACCTGAATGAGGGTGTTCCGGACACAATAAAGGCTACTTCACTGGGCGGGCACCCAGAGGTACTAAGAACGTTAACAAAACAAAACAAAACCCGAACTTGAACACTGCTAAGGCGTTACAGATGTGAAGAGAAAGATAAAAACTGTACACTCACACGACGCGACGTCACACTCACACGACACACACGACGCGACGTCACACTCACACGACGCGACGTCACACGCACATGACGCACACGACGCGACGTCACACGCACACGACGCGACGTCACACGCACACGACGCACACGACGCAACGTCACACGCACACGACGCGACGTCACACGCACACGACGCGACGTCACACGCACACGACGCACACGACGCGACGTCACACTCACACGACGCACACGACGCGACGTCACACGCACACGACGCACACGACGCGACGTCACGCGCACACGACGCACACGACGCGACGTCACGCGCACACGACGCACACGACGCGACGTCACGCGCACACGACGCACACGACGCGACGTCACACGCACACGACGCACACGACGCGACGTCACACGCACACGACGCGACGTCACACGCACACGACGTGACGTTACGCTCACACGACGCGACGTCACATGCACACGACACACACGACGCGACGTCACACGCACACGACGCGACGTCACGCGCACACGACGCGACGTCACGCGCACACGACGCGACGTCACGCGCACACGACGCACACGACGCGACGTCACGCGCACACGACGCACACGACGCGACGTCACACGCACACGACGCACACGACGCGACGTCACACGCACACGACGCACACGACGCGACGTCACGCTACACATTTGGTACCTCTACCTTCTGGGAAACCAAGAGACGGATGAGATGGGTGATGGAGTAGAAAGGGCGAATATCATGTGTCACACCACAGCCCTGAAGGGAAGCTACAGCCCTGGGACCAGCATCCCAGGAGTCGGCGCCCACAGCTTCTTCCTGGAAATGCCAGCTAGCGCGTGTCACTCTGCAGGGTGGCCTCCTGTTTCTCTTAACTATAAACACACACACACGTACCCACGCACACAGATACACCCTGACGTAAAGACATCTGTAAAATGAGTTAGCAACATCTTAAGAGTAATTCCCGCTGCAAAGAGGTCAGTTGCTAAACTGCACACACGTTTTATTGTTTTAAAAAAGTCTGCATTGGGAACCTACCTCAACATCATAAAGGCCATATACAACAGACCCACAGCAAACATCATTTTCAATGGTGAAAAACTGAAAGTATTTCCTCTAAGATCAGGAACAAGACAAGGATGTCCACTCTCGCCGCTATTACTCAACATAGTTTTGGAAGTCCTAGCCACGGCAATCAAGAAGAAAAAGAAATAAAAGGAATACAAACTGGAAAAGAAGAAGTAAAACTGTCACTGTTGCAGATGACATGATACTATACATAGAGAATCCTAAAGATGCCACCAGAAAACTACTAGAGCTCATCAATGAATTTGGTAAAGCTGCAGGATACAAAATTAACGCACAGAAATCTCTTGCACTCCTATACACTAACAGTGAAAGACCAGAAAGAGAAATTAAGGAAACAATCCCATTCACCATTCCAACAAAAAGAATAAAACACCCAGGAATAAACCTACCTAAGGAAATAAAAGACCTGTACTCAGAAAACTATAAGACACTGATGAAAGAAATCAAAGAAGACACAAACAGATGGAGAGATATACCATGTTCTTGGATTAGAAGAATCAATATTGTGAAAATGACTATACTACCCAAAGCAACCTACAGATTCAATGCAATCCCTATCAAACCACCAATGGCATTTTTTTTTTTTTACAGAACTAGAACAAAAAATCTTAAAATTTGTATGGAGACATAAAAGACCCAGAATAGCCAAAGGAATCTTGAGGGGAAAAAACGGAGCTGGAGGGATCAGGCTCCCTGACTTCAGACTATACTACAAAGCTACAGTAATCAAGACAGTATGGTACTGGCACAAAAACAGAAATACAGATCAATGGAACAGGACAGAAAGCCCAGAGATAAATCCACACACCTACAGTCAACTAAGCTATGACAAAGGAGGCAAGGATATACAATGGGGAAAAGACAGTCTCTTCAGTAAGTGGTGCTGGGAAAATTGGACAGCTACATGTAAAAGAATTAAATTAGAACACTCCCTAACACCATACACAAAAATAAACTCAAAATGGATTAGAGACCTAAATTTAAGACCAGACACTATAAAACTCTCAGAGGAAAACATAGAAAGAACACTCTTTGACATAAATCACAGCAAGATCTTTTTTGATCCACCTCCTAGAGTAATGGAAATAAAAACAAAAATAAACAAATGGGACCTAATGAAACTTAAAATCTTTTGCAAAGCAAAGGATACTACAAACAAGACGAAAAGGCAACTCTCAGAATGGGAAAAAATATTTGCAAACGAATCAACGGACAAAGGATTAATCTCCAAAATACATAAACAGCTCATGCAGCTCAATATTAAAAAAACAAACAACCCAATAAAAAAAAAATGGGCAGAAGACCTAAATAGACATTTCTCCAAAGAAGACATACAGATGGCCAAGAAGCACATGAAAAGCTGCTCAACATCACTAATTATTAGAGAAATGCAAATCAAAACTACAATGAGGTATCACCTCACACCAGTTAGAATGGGCATCATCAGAAAATCTACAAACAACAAATGCTGGAGAGGGTGTGGAGAAAAGGGAACCCTCTTGCACTGTTGATGGGAATGTGAATTGGTACAGCCACTATGGAAAACAGTATGCAGGTTCCTTAAAAAACTAAAAACAGAACTACCATACGACCCAGCAATCCCACTACTGGGCATATACCCTGAGAAAACCATAATTCAAAAAGACACACATACCCCAATGTTCACTGCAGCACTGTTTACAATAGCCAGGTCATGGAAGCAACCCAAATGCCCATCAACAGAGGAATGGATAAAGAAGATGTGGTACATATATACAAGGGAATATTACTCAGCCATAAAAAGGAACGAAATTGGGTCATTTGTAGAGACGTGGATGGATCTAGAGACTATCATACAGAGTGACGTAAATGTCAGAAAGAGAAAAACTAATATCGTATGTTAATGCATGTATGTGGAAACTAGAAAAATGGTACAGATGAACCGATGTGCAAGGCAGAAATAGACACAGATGTAGAGAACAAACATATGGACACCAAGGGGGGAAAGCGGGGGTGGGTGGGTGGGTGGGATGAATTGGGATACTGGGGATTGACATATATACACTAATATCTATAAAATAGATAATAAGAACCTGCTGTATATGTAAAAAAAAGTCTGTATAAAAGGATGGCAATGAGGAGGAAGAAACAGAGGCCTGCCTCTTTAAGGACAGGAGCCTCTAGACTGGATTTAGGCCATGGTCACAGCAACTCCTGTCCTCTAGTCTCTTCCTCAACAGACTTACTGGGCCCTTGTTCCGAGTCGAGCATTCTGTTGGGACCTGGGGTCCCCGGATGAATAAAATAAACAAGCAGTCCCTGGACAAGAAAGCCTAGACAAAACCCCAACCTATTTGCTATGTACTTTTGGCAACCCCTTCCGGCCTTCTGTAAGACAGGAATAACCACCCCTGCCTTGGCAAGCCGTTGTTGGGGTCAAGTGAACTATCACATGTGAAATCATACGCGCGGCCTTACGCAAATTCCAGTCATTTCACATCTCCACGTCCTGCCTGGGTGGCCTCACGTACCGGGCTCACCCAGTCTTTTCACAAACATTTGGAGATGCAAAAATTTAGACACCCGTCCCTGCTGTTGACCTGCTTCCGACCTGAGCGGGAAGCCCAGTTAGTCCACGATCACGAAACAGTGTGTTGCATGTTAAAGCCCAGTTGTGAGCAGAGTGTGCGGGGCGAGCCGAGAGGACCACCCGAGGACGGAGGCCAGGCTACTGCGAGGGGACCCGGGGGTGGGCCGGCTTCTCAGAGATACCGACGCTGCGGTGGCCCTTCCCGGCCGAGTTGGGACGGCTCGGCACCGGGAGGAGACCCCCGTCCGTGGCTACCACAGGGCCCGCCCCGCCCGCCCCGCTGACCGCTGACCTTGAGCGAGGCCAGGTGGGCGATTTCGGGGCTGAGCTCCCGGAGGCAGTTGTCGGCGGCCGCCAGTTCGCTGAGCAGCGGCAGCGCGCCGGGGCGGAAGAGCGCGGCGGGGAAGGCGTCCAGGCGGTTGCCGGTGAGGTTGAGGGTCTGCAGGCGCGGCGCGCAGCGCGCCAGGTCGGCGGGCAGCTCGCGCAGCCGGTTGCCACTGAGGTTGAGGCTCTGCAGCTGCGGGAAGCCCGGCGGCTCGGCGGGGCCGAGGCCCTGGCCCGGAGGCAGCGCCTCCAGCGCGTTGCCTGACAGGTCGAGCACGCGCAGCGCGGGCAGCGGGCCGAGCTCAGGGCTCAGGCCGGGCCCCAGCGCGTTGCGCCGCAGCACGAGGCTGTGCAGCTGCGGGAGGCCCTGAGCCAGGCCCGGGCCCGGCTCGCGCAGGCTGCCGCAGCCGCTCACCTCCAGGTAGTGCAGCAGCGGCAGCGTGAAGAGCCGCGGCGGCAGCCGCCCGCCCGCCGCGCGCACCCGCTGCTCCAGCCCGGGCCCGGTCAGCAGCAGCTCCCGCCGCCGCTCCCGCTCCGCCAGCTCCAGCTCCGGCCAGGCCTCCGACACCGCCGCAGCCGCCATCGCGCCGCCACTCCCGCAGCCCCTGCCGGGGCGCTTCCGGGGCACGCGGAGCCACTTCCGGTATGGGCCGGAAGGAGTCGTCGAGAGCTGCGCGGACGCTAGAGCGCCTTAGCGAGGGCCATAGAGGAGCCCGGTGGGGCGTGGCTCGAGGCTGTCGCCGGCGGGGTTGGGGTCCTCACCCGTGGGCGTGTGGGTGGGCTCCCGGAGCGCCCAGGCCCACGTGGGGCCGTGAGTGCTGGGCCTCCGGCCGAGTCTTCCTGCCCGCGAGGATGTCGGGGAGCAGCGGGGACGGCCCCGCACGCCGTGCTCTGTGGTCTCGGCCGAGCCCCTAAGACAAGGCCGGAGAGCGAGTCTGCGGACGCGTCCGCCTCACGGACCTGAGGGAGACGCCCGGGAACGTGGTGACTCCCAGGTGGCCTAGAATTCAGGCTAAACGCCGTCTGAAGGGGAAGGGGGAGGAGATGAGTGGTTCTTAGGGGAGATGAACGGTCCCTAAGAGGACAGACGGGCGGAAGGACCGTGTGACAACGGGTGTGTTATCACTTCTAGTCCCTCCGGGTCTGAGCCCGTCTTCCCTGGGCGGTGCGCTCCCGGGAGGGGGTCTCTGACGGCTGAGTTCCTTTGGGAGGATGTGTTTAGGCAGAAGGGGAGTTCAGACAAACCTCTCCCCGCGTTTACACAGCTCAGAATAATCAGTATACCGAGGTGGTACATTTCGGGGTGGTATGATCTGAACTCCTAGTCATATTTCGGGGTGGCATCGTCTTCTACCCTTCAAAAACCTAACCAAGCTCCTCTTCGTAATTTCCCATCCGCTGGCTCCCTCTCCCTGCCCTGTGGCTATAACCCCCCAGCCGCCCTGTATTCAGAGTTGAGTTCACTGTCCCCTGCTGCAATCTTGCATTAAGTCTTCCTTGCTGGTTTTTAACAAGCATACAGAGCACTTTTCTTTTTTTTCTTTCTTTCTTTTAGAGGTTAGTAATTTGTGTATTGGAATCACCAGGAAGTTACAAGTGACTGATGCCCCAGTCCCTGGGCCAGAGATTCGGGCCTAACGGGCTGGGCTGCAGCACGGGCATGGGGGTGTTACAAGCTCCCCGCGTGTTCTGTTGGGTCCGCAAGGTTGAGGGACTGCTAGGGATCAGATCGTTTCCATGTGTTAGGACGCACTAATCAGGGCTGTTTGGAGGAGGAGGGTGGGAGGAATAGTGCTGAAGTCGGCTGTCCTGTTCTCTGCCCCTGTTTGTAACTCCTCACCCCAGCAGGCTTTTAGTTTTATTTTGTTTTGAAATGCCTGAACATTGTATTGAAGGGTGATGTACATCCAGAAAAGTGTGCACATAGCATAAGTGAATTTTGTCCAGACTGAGCACATCCGTGTAGCCATCACGCAGAACAAGAAACCAGTGGTCACCAGTCGCCCCGGACCCCCCTTGTGCCCCGATGTTGTAGTTTGGCTGGTTTTTGCATTTCGTGTGTAAGGTGCAGGGCCGGCTCTCGGTGCCTGGCCTCTCGCCCCATGTCACGCCTCTGGGAGTCATTGTGTGTGGGAGGTACTTGCGGGTTGTTCGCCGTCTGGCATTGTAAGTGCGTTGTGACTGTACCATGTTTATTCCCAGCAGGGCCTTTGTGCTGCCCTGGCTTTGCCCCCGTCAGCGCCAATGACCCCACACAGGAAACACAGATTTTTGTCTCGGTTGCTGTTGTGACCAATTCCATCTGTGAAGGGCAGGCAGTGACTGTCCCCAGGCAAGGCCGGGAGAGGTGAGAATGGGCCCCTAGGACCTCTTCCACCTGTGCCTTCTGAGCCGGCTTCCGCTGCCCTCTGCGCGTTCTCCTCAGTGATTTCTTGGAAGGCTGTACACACATGCGTGATATCAGTGGCTTTCGGTTCCTGGGACCTGGGTGTTGTGTTGCTTGCTTAGTTTCTCGTGGTAGGTTTCTGGGCCGCTGTCCAGCAGCTCATGCTAACACACATCATCTTGACAGGCTATGAGAGTAGTAATAGTTTTACAGTAGCCAACACTGGAAACAACCAATGACCGTCAACAGGAGAATGGATAAATAAGTTGTGAGACGTTTCTTCACGTGCATGACCACGTGGAGACCGTGTCTGAGCTGCACGCAGCAGCATGAATGACGGACGGTCGTGATGGGGAGGGAGGAAAGCAACTCACACCGGGATACACGCGGTATGATGCCACGTGCACAGCTTAAAGATATGTCAAACTCAAGATTCTTTTGTCTAGGGATACATGCCTGTGCGGTGTCTGTGAAGACAGCTGAGGTTGGTACTGCAGACAGTGCGGCCAGACCCCAGGGCCACCACCGTCTCTTCTTGGCCGGCCTGCAGGGTGCAGCCGGTGCATCCAGACCCCCTCTCCATCCCCTTCCGTGCCCCAGTCTCAGTCCCCATTGCTGTCCCCGCCCTGGTCCCGGACCATGTCTCCACCGGGCTGAGGCTGGGAGCTGGAGGCCCTGGACACCTGGCAGGGCTTGCCCTCCTGCCACTGTCCCAGCCTCCCGGGTAATTTGACTTAGGATCCCTGAATTTGGTAAACAGCATTCCCAAGCGTTGTCTCCTTACCCCATCTAGAACCCTAGCAGTGGTTCCAGCAGTGCCTCCCACCTTCAGCAGGACACTGCTCCCGTCCATTGCCAGGACTGGTCCCGGGACACCAGGAGGCACCGAGAAGGGGTGGCCAGGTGACCAGTGTGGAGGCGGCGCTAGGACACTCCTGGGGAGTCCTCAACCTTCAGGACGAGGGCCATGAAAGGGGGCTTTAGGGATGAGCTAGGCCCCGGGACACCTGCTCACAAGGGCACCCACCCTGCTGCTCAGTCTGACCTCACTCTCTTCCCCGCTCTCCCTGCTGGGACATCTCTTGATGGGGAGGGGCCGCACGCCTCCCCTGCACTTGAGAGCTCAGAGACTGGGGGTGGGGAGGGGGGTGGTGGTGCCCTTCCTCCTGCGGCTGGCTCCCCCCCCACACACACTGGGAGGCACCCCTGGGGACCTCAGAGGCCAGAAGGAAGCTCGGGGAGATTTTGAGGCCAGCCGGGCAGGTGGCGGCGCCACACCTTCCGTCTCCTCCCACCCCTGCAGGCTCATCACCTTCCCCGCCTGAGATGAAGGGGTGGAGGCTGCCTGCGGGGAACTGCTCTGTGCTTGGGCGCAGGCTCGCAGAGGGCGTGTGCTGGGAACCAGGCTCAGCACCTCCCCCTCAGCTCCATTCCGGGGTGTGTGGGGAAACCGAGGCAGAGACAAGCGGATCTTGCCTCCAGTACCCCGAACCTGCTCCCGGCAACCCTCACCGCAGGGTGGACAGAGGCGCAGAGCACAGGGTTCACATCTGGGCACGCTGCCTTCCGGTGGTGAGGGCTTGGGCTCTGACCCAGTTTCCCTGCCCGCAGTGGAGGGTGGGACCAGCTGCCCTGCAGGTCCTCTGACCCTTCCAGAACACGCATGTGGGGGCGTGGGGCGCTCCACTGAATTGCTCCCGTCCGCCCTGCGGCAGCGGCTCCGGGGGTCACCGCCCCAAAGCCCGACCCCAGATCCGGGAGGCTCAGCTCCTGCCCAGGTCTTTCCTGCCCCCGGTGGCAGCAGGCTGGGCGGAGACCCCAGCGCTCCGAGGAGAGGATTCGGGGCACACGCTGCTCCAGCAGGCTCTTGCTTTTTTAGCACTGGGCTAGTTTTTGAGAGCAAATAAGCAATGGCACTGACGGACACCTAGGTGAAAGTAGCGCACTGCACTCTCTCGGGGTCTGACACGAGCAGGTGGGATCGCTCTCTTCCCTGTGGACAGCGAGCTCTTTCCTCCCACGTTCCCCAGAGCACACACTCACGCACACACCCCGCCTACCAGAGTAAGATAAGCAATTTTGCTGTTTAAACTGTAATGCTAAGTTTTAAGTTTATATGTGTGTGTGTGTATATATAAAGGAAAAAACTATAACTTCAAAATGGAAACTTATAAAACCATCAAAGGTAATAAAAACTTAAAACCACTCTACAAATCAACAGAGAAAATACTGTATTTTTACTTATTTGAAAAGCAAAATAGCTTTGTTGGCTGGTAAAAATGCCCTCTTTCAAAAGGGATAAAAAACACAGGAAGAGACTATAAAGTATAAACCTCTGATGGGCACAATTGGAGCATTTATAAAATATTCTCATTTTATTCCATGGGATAAAATTGGTAAAGAACTTTCTCTAATTTATATGTAGCTTAAAATCGTTTAGCTTCTTCAGGAGTAAACCCACAAATAACTTATTTTAGGAACTACACTCTCTCCTGGCAACCTAATACCCACTGCCCCTCTCTAAGCAAATCTCAGCAACTCCCTGGCATTTCAGGGCTGAGCTACACCTGCATGTTTATTAAAGGAAATGTAACTTACCGATTGCTTTTTAATTATAATTTTAAAACGAAAGTGACAAGACATTTAGTAATCTTTTTATTATATTCATATACTCGGTGAATTAACGCCTAAGCCCTCAAACAACAACAAAAATATATTACTTAGATATTTTACAAGTTTGGTACGTGAAATAAAGACAAATAGAAAACTATGTCAAAACATTAAAAAGTTGCAAATTTTCATTAAAAGTGTTTACGCTTGTACTCTAATGCCAGATTTATAGATACAATTCTTTTAAATTAGAATATTTTGAAATATGAAAATAATAGAAATAAATATTGTTAAGTATCCACAACATATTCATGAGTGAGATTTCAATTAAGTACTGTTCCGAGTTTAGATGTTTATGAACGGCCAAGGGAGCTTATAGTTCCTTTTTAGTTTTCTATCCTTTATTCTTGGGCCCTTAGTAGTACATATATAACTCTGTAAAGATTTTAATAGCCACTGATCACTGCCAGGAATCATCGGAATAGAAACACATGATTCTTCTGTAACCAGCAAGACTGATCTGTTTTAAATGCACTCAATTTTGTCAATCACTAAAAATTAAGTAATTTTACAAAAATCTTCTTTATGTTACAATACATAGAAAACATTAACTGTATAGTTCTTAAAAGTTTTGATTGGAGAGAAAAGAATCATTTCTTGGTTAACTTTTCTCATTGTTCTGTTTAAAGCAGTGTTCTACCTGTACTTCACTCTCATGGGTGAGAGACCATGGCAACATCTTTTTGAAACCAGGAAGGCTCATTTTATAATTATCTTGGCATCTGTACTCTGCTCTCTCTAGTAAAGTTTTATGTTATTTCTCCCCCCATATTTTTACGTTTTTTTATAGAGTATATTTTTGAAGGTAATTCTCTTGGTCACTCTTATTCCGGCTCAGTATTTTGAGTCAACCGTATGAGAAAGCATTAGCCTACCAAAAATGGAAATTGATCGACTAGTACAAATTCACGGTCACTAACATACCCAGGGAGCACATCGCTCAAATAACTATTAGTTTTTAAATATATATTTTGTTATTTTACATGGTTGGGAATTAAAAATATTCTTACACTAACGGTGTAGTACAAGTTTCGTCATCCTGGAAGCCTGCCTGGATCATGCTCAGGAGGAAAGCACACCCTGGGCACGCGGCCGGGTGGGGCAGGGAGGGCCATCTTCTTTCGGTCTCTAGTGGGCTGGGCACCTGGGGAGCACAGGCGTGGACGAGAAGGCAGCCTTTCCAAGCACGTTCTGGACAGACACTGGCTCCCCCACAGCTACCTGGCTCTGAAGCCAGGTGAGCCACTGCCATGGGCCGGGAAGGTTGGTTGGCGGCTGGTCAGGAGGCTGGATTCTGAGGTTTGGTTTCATCATTTTAAGTGGTTTTTGGTGTTGAAAGTATCATACAAAGTGTTTGAGAAAAGTGAACATACAGTTGCAATTCCCACGCGGATCCGAGCGGGACAGGATGACGGGCTGAGCAGAGGCTCGGAGGCTCCTCTGAATTACGCAGAGTGGGAGTCGCTCTGCCTGCCCCAGGGGTTAGGAAAGGGCTATTTCGATGGACACACCTGCTCAGGTGAGCGCAGGATCATCGGGGAACGTCATCTCCTATTTTTCTAGGGCTTCATGCGTGTAAAGAACTTGAAGCCCCCCGAGGAAGGGCCTGACGTGGAGCCGCCAGCATTAACCTCCACTCCGCCTGGTGTGGGCGCCGATGTGGGGGTCAGGTGGGCTGCGCTCCGAGCGTCTGGCAGGCGAGAGCCGAGGGGGCTGGGCCGGGACCTTAATTTCTTGACCTCGACCTTACCTTCTTGACCTCGACCTTACTTCTTGCTGCCGTGGACATGCGGGCTTTGCAGGCCGACAGCCCCCCTACCCTGGGGAGGAGGGGCACAGGGGGACTGGCCCCCCCATCCCATCCCATCCCATCCCCCGGCCTGGCGAGCCCTGCAGACCTTCCACCACGGCTGACAGAGACCCACATGCAAGAGGTTTAGAGTGAGGGCTTTATGGAAATTGCTCCAAGCAGCTGCGCAGAGGTGCTGCGCTGGGCCTGTCCCTCCGCATGGGCCGCTCGGCACTGCTCCTCCAGCAGGACCGTCTCCTGTGGACCCCGGGCCCTGGGGGCTGGAGACCTGCGAGCCGGAGCCAGGGGAGATCAGGGCCTCACTCCGGAGGCAGGGGCCACGGTCGGGACGGGCGTAGCCAGGAGCCTGGGGGCAGCAGGGGCGGAGCGGGGGTTGCCACGTCTAGAGATGCTTTGAGGTGACACGTCCACGGCTGGGGAAGCTGCTCGCTCCCTTTGGAGACGAGGGAGCAGATGCGGTGCTGTCACCGCTTTGTGTACGTCCTGCCGGAGCTTCTACTCAGGCCCCCCTTGGGGGTGGGGATCTTGCTTCCGACCTTGGATCCCGAGGTCCCCGACTTGGCTGCGGCTGGGCCTCTACCTGCAGTGGACACACAGAGCACGGGGGACAAGCGTGAGCCAGGGCGCAAAGCCGCGGTGACAGTGCGAGTGGCCCGGGGTCGCCAGACACAGGGAGGATCTGAGCACGAGGGGCTGGGACGCTCCCGGTCACCCAGCCCACAGGTGGCTGGGCTGGGCCGGCAGATGTGAGAGGGGGCTGGGCGGGCCACCCTCGAGGATGCACATGCGACGGCAGGAGAGGAAGAAAGAGCCAGAGGAGGAGCCTGACGCACGGTCAGAGGAAAGAACTGAGCCGCTTACCTAATTTTTAGTTTCAAACAGCTCCCGAAATGAAAGACCAGCAGCCATGTGACCAGGGCCGGTTACCCGGCTAGGAGGCCGGGGTGGCTCCCCCAGCACCCCTGGTCCTCACACGTGTGCATGTGTGCGTGCGCGCGTGCGTGTGTGTGCGTGTGAGGGGCGCAGCTCCTGCAGGTGCCTGGCGCTGAATGAGCACGAGACACATTTCCTCATGTTCTCGTTGATCACAGGGCCCCAAAATAAAGTCATGTATCCAAGGTCAAGAATAATTTTCTAATGAAAAACAGCACTCTTCTGTAAGGCATTCTAAACCCTACAGAAAGCAGCCAGAACTGGGATTCAGAAGTCAGGTCGTGGCGCCGCCTACGGGTCTCCTACTGAACCCCCAGTTTCCGGACACTGGTACCCACGGCGCGGAGGGACACGAGACCCGGGGTGCGCCTGCGAACACCCGCGGTTTGGTTTCTCAGCTCTGTGAGTGGGGAAGCAGGACCACGTGGAGGGGCTTCGGCCAGAGCTGGTGCTGACGACATGATCACCCTACTTGTTCGGGACCCAGGGACAGGGCCGAGGCCGGGGTGGATGCTTACCTGGCGGCAGCGTGGGCGCCTTGCGTAGCACGTGCGTCCGGCGCAGGTTCACTGTGCAGCCCGTGGGGCCCATGAGGTGGGCCTTCCACGCCTGAAACGAGAGGTAGGTGGAGTGGGAACCAGGCCACCAGAGGGGCCACTGAGACGACCAAGCCAGGGGTGGCGATGCGCTGCGGCTGCGGGCGTGGGTCCTGAGCTCTGTGCGTGTCCTGCCTTGGAGCCCCCTGTGCTGAGTGCACGGCCGGAGCACCCATGTATCTTGAGATGCTGCCTGCACTTCACACCTCTCCCAGCTCTCATCACCGCTGAGCAAACATGCCAAGACCGCTGTCATGCGGGGTGCGCAATGTGCGACGGTCCAGGGGCACAGGGTGCAGGGGCTGAGGGTGGCCCTGCTGGACAGCCAGCAAGGAAGAAGGGCTCTCGGTCCTACAATGACGAAGAAAAGAATTCTGCCAGCACCTGCGATGGGCCAGGAAGTGGCTCCTTTCCCTGCCGAGCCACAGATGAGAGCGCAGCCTGGATGACACCTCGAGTGCAGCCCTGGGAGACCGCAAGCAGAGGACCCAGCCAGGTCGTGCCTGGACTTCTGACCCACAGAAACTGTGATAGAACAATGGGTGTTTAAGCTGCTCGGCGGGTGGTGCCACGTTAAGAAAACACGGAGAAAGCAGAGGAGAAGCAGCACAAGCCTGCCAATGCGTCTCTGCAGTTGACTGTGAGTCAGATGCCATCCCCTCAAGGCAGACGCGGGGGGCTTGGGGGGAGGGCAGGAAGGGAAGGAGGCCACTGCCAATGTCTGCGCTGCTCAGAGCAGGGAGCCGACTGGTCTCCAGAAGGAGGGGCTGGTCACGTACGACAGTAATAGTGTAAAGGTGACAACGACAACAAAAGCTCAAAGGCTCCTAAATTCTAAAAATACACAGGGAGAGAGAAAAAGTGTGGGCATGTGAGAGCAGTTCACATTTAGGACTAAAATGGATAAACCATAAAAAGCCCCTCGCTCTGTAAGAGGAGGGATGGTGGGCAGGGCAGCAGCTTCTGTCGGGTCTTCCCTAAGTCTCATTTGACAGACTTTGGAACCGTCTAAGTATCTCATGTAATTGTAGAGCTTGTGTTTGAAAACCCCTGGGACTTGAACACAGACTGAAACAATGAGGCTGAGTTGTTAACAACTGGCGACACAAGCACGTGGAGCAACTCCCGTGACCGTGAAGCAGAGATGCTTTTGCCCCACGTCTCCAGAAGGAGGCACGGGAGGGACACAAAGAGCTGGGACAGCGTGGCGTCCAGCAGCATCTCCCTGCCTGCAGCACCCGCACCGCTGCTCTGAGCCCCCACCAAGGGGAACGTGGGTCCGAGCAATGCACACTCTGTGACGGTCCAACGGGCATCTCTGGGGGCTGTGGGCACTGATTCTTGGGAGGGAAGGAAGGACACACAGACGTGCGACGCCAGAGGTTCAAGAGACCCTTACAGCTCAGACTCCGAATCAGGAACGTCACCATGAACTTTTTTTTTTTTTTGCGGTACGTGGGCTTCTCACTGTTGTGGCCTCTCCCGCTGCGGAGCACAGGCTCTGGACGTGCAGGCTCAGCGGCCATGGCTCACGGGCCCAGCCGCTCCGCGGCATGTGGGATCCTCCCGGACCGGGGCACGAACCCATGTCCCCTGCATCAGCAGGTGGACTCTCAACCACTGCGCCACCAGGGAAGCCCCCACCATGAACTTTTGATGGATTTATCTCAACGTTTTCCCCGGCTCTGTCCGCAAAGAGGTCCAGAATGGTACCGAACCAGGAGCAAGGAGCACCCGAGGCACCCGAGGGGGTCCTGGAACGTCATTTCCACTGCAGGGAACCAGGAACGGAAGGCTCGGTGGGGCACCTTGTTGTGACGGCCAGGAGGCTCTGAGTCCCCTGGGCCACCGGCAGCGCCAGGAGCCTGTCTGCAGAGGCTCTGATGGCCAGAGATCGGCTCGTTCACGCACCACTAAGCACAGCGATGCCAACAGCTGAACACGGCAGACAGTTTTAAGCCGTGAGTTCCTGATGGTGCTAAGATCCAACAAGCAAATAAGCCACCACTGGAAGGTGCTGGGGACCCAACCTGTCGTTCTGAAAACCAGTCAACGATGGCAGAGACCTAAGCCTTCACCGTGCCTTCCCCACACACGGCCCGTGAGGAGGCACGTGGTTCCCATGCTTGTCTCTGTTACGTGTGTGACGTTTTCTGAGAGGGAGAGAGGATGAGCCCTGGACGGCCGGATGGCCGGGGCGCTGAGGGAGCAGCGGGCGGCCGGGCCCACCATCCGGCACGGTGGGGCGTCGCTGGGTCTGAGCCATCCTATTGGCACCACAGCCCCAGGGCTGGGACAAGGGACCCCGCAGTGGACGCAGTGGGTGGACCGCAGGTGGCCGCGGCTGAGGGGCTCAGGGCAGGAGAGCCTGGGCCTGCTGGGCCCCGCGGGAGCTCAGCACGCAGGGCAGCGCTGGCGTCGTGTGAGCCAGAGTGATTGGGCTGACACCAGAGGACGGGGCGCGTGGAGGAGAGGGTGGGAGACCCTGGCGCCCCCCAACTAGGCTGCTGTGTCACCCACGTGGCTCACGCTGGGAGCGGGCGGAGTGCTGGGCACCGGACACGAGGTAGGATTTCCAACCGGGACGGGGCTCAGCTTTATGCATTACAAGGGACCAGAGCGTTACAGAATCTGGCCAGGAGGCCAGTCTAGGCCCCAACGTGGAGATGAAAGCCAAGCCTGGAAAAAGTGAAACCACTTCATGCTTCCATCCCAAAGAGCTGAGACGCTCGCTCCCCCTTCCTGGGAGATGCCACAGGCGTGCTGCGCAGGGAGCACAGGAATCCTGAGACAGAGCCTCACCCCACCCCGGGGGCCAGCCTCCGCCCGACGCCTGCCGTCCCTCCACGCAGCCAGGTCGCCCCGTCAGCCCCTCACCTCTTCTCCGGGGGTGAAATTCTCGTGGCACAGAGGACACCGGTTCGCCAGCTTCTCCGCTTTGGCAGCTGAAACGGTTTCAATGAGACAAGATCTAGTTACTCCTGTGGGGCGTGAATGGCGGCGCAGAGGAACGGGTGGGCAGGGGCACCGGCGGACGCGGGATCTGCCCCCCGACCCCCCAGCCGGGCCTCCGGGGATGGCGCGAGGGTCTCGGGGGGCTGCGGGGGCACTCACGGTTGCAGTCTCTCGTTTTTATGTGTCTGGGCAGCTCTTCCTTTAAAATGGCCTCGCTGCAGCGGTAACACTCCCCAAAGCTGTCCTTTTTGTCACACTCTGTCAGCAGATGCTCCGTCAGGCTGGAAATCTCCACCACCTGGAAGCCACGACGGGACACGTCACATGGCTGAGCGCCCTGAGGCGCGTGCGGCCCCGGCCCCGGCCCCTGCACGAGCGCGCGCTTCCTGTCCCGCCAGCACCACTCGGGAAGGGAGGCGCACACCTGTTACCTGTGCAGTCACGTACACGTGGCTGGAGACCTCACATCCTGCTTGCCATGCTACCTCAGGAGCATCCAGAGGCCACGGCTAAGCGGGGAGGGGAAGCAACGGTTCACCCACAACACTAACCCTGCCCTGTACTCTGAAGAGCTCAGGCGTCTACATGGCCTTGGGTTCAATCCCGGCTCCCGGCCATTTCTAAGAACGTGCCCGGAAACGGGTCACAAGAAGAGACCCTTTCACCACTGTGACCTCTTTGCCAGGAGGGGCTTGTACACACACTAGAGCTTCACGCCGCAGACTCTCGCCTGCTGCCAGAGGAGCCAGGCCACGCCGGGGGGAGGAGTCTGCACCGCCAGCCAGGGTGGGGAGGAGCTGCTCAGAGGGTGGGGCCTGCCCACCCCGCCCCTGCAGGCCTGAGAGCACCCAGGACAGGAGAGAAGGTCACTCCCCTTCTGGTTCCCCTCCTCTGTCTAAAGAAGGGCTGGCTGGCTGCATAGAGGAAAGATGAACAACTGGGGTGCGCGAGGACCCCTTCAACAGGGTGCCCAAGCATTAACCCTAGAACGGGTCAGTAGGGTGGACAACATTAAAATGAAAAGCTCCTGCTCGTTGGTGAAGAGGCCAGACACAGAGTGGACTCCACACATTCAAGTGGCGAAGGACGCACATCCGGGTGTGTCAAGAATGACTACACGTCAGCAATAGTGGGACTGGCACCCAATTCAAAATATGGGTGAGAAACTAGAAGTGCTTCGCAAAAGAGGTCAGCGAGAGGCCAGCAGGGGGACAGGGCTCCAGCCCAGCATCGTCAGGAGAGCGTGACATGCGCGTGGCAGGTGGCGACTGCGAGGCTGGCGAGGACGGGGGGCAGCTCCCGCCCGGACACTAGGCGCGCGGCTCACACTGGCCTTCTGCAGCTGGACGCGAGCCCACCCAGCCGTCCTACAGCGAGGTGTACGCCCAAAAACGTGCGTCCGCACGCGTGGAAGATTACACAAGGGTGTCTGTAGCAACGCTATTCCTAACAGTCTCACCCCAAACCCAGACGCAGTAGAAAGGACTGATAAATTGTGGTACATTCAGACAATGGAATACTGTACAGCAAACCCCAGACGTAGCGTATGATTCCACTTCAGTAAAACTCACAAAGCAAGAAACAGACATGAGGACAGTGATGGCCCTGGGGAGGAGGGTGGGGTACCTTGCGGTACCTGGCCTGCTGGCGGTTACGTGGATTTCTTTATCTTGCGATAATTCAGGAGCTGTAACACCCATGACTTGTATACATTTATATATATGTTATACTCTAATAATAAAGTAAGAAAAATCAACCCCAACAAAACTTTCCCCATAACTTTTCCTCTGAAAATGCCAAGATTTGGGACATTTTTGTGACTCGGCCTTCGGGAACTGCGTGCCCAGCTTGCCTGCCTGGGTCTGGCCCGCCCGTGCCCAGCACCTGACCTGTTTGCAGTAGTCACATCTCGTCAGCATAAGACAGTGCTTCCAGTAATGGAGATCCAGGCCTTCTTCTGTGAAGGAGTCGCTCCTCTCCCCACAAAAGATGCATAAACTGAAACAACACAGAAAGGTTAGAAATGAAGCACAGGCCCAGTTTAGCCATCCCCATCCTGCCGGCTCCCGGGGAGCTCTGTGACGCCCCCATGCCCAGCCTGCGGCCACCATCCCGGACCCACTGAGTGGGCTTCAGCTTGACCTGGAGGCATGGCTGCCCCTCACAGAGGGGCCTCAGGAGGGGCTGGGTAGCTCCTCTATCAAAGGGCGCAAACAAGAGTCTTTACCACGTAGGGGTTTGAGGAAAAGTAGCTTTAGATCCCTTAGAATTCTAACTCTGTCAGCGTCACCAAGCAGAAAGGATATTTTAAATCACAAGAAAAGATTAGACCAAGACATCTCCCTTAAATTCCTTGTAGATCTGTCTCAGCCACAGCACAGGAGAAAGCATTTTGCTGCTGTGAAGTTTGAGCCTGCCCATATTCAATGTCCTGTGATAAGCCATAGTGGAGAAGAAGATGAGAAAGAACATATATACGTATAACTGAGTCACTCTGCTGTACAGCAGAGACCAACACACCGTAAATCAACTATACTTTCATCAAACACTAAAAGAATTTCTGGCCTGTAACAGGACTTCTGACAAACAGCCTGCTCGTTTCTGTCGGGGAAGAGAGGAAAGGTTACCTTGACTCACAGCTGGTGCTCCTGGTTTGGAGGGCAATTTCCTAGCTTTCAGAATCACTGAAAAGAGCCAACTAGGTCACGTGAGCCTCATGAACCAGGGGGAATATATTTATCTGACGGCATTTTTATGGGTTAGTCCCTCTACTTATTCTACAGTGGGTTAGAGACAACTTTACTCACTTATCTAAATAGTGATTATCTGGAATTTCTGGAGCATTAGGTGGGGCCGCTTTCCTTCCTTGAGTGTCTAAAGAAATTAAAAAGAAAGCTATTTAAATAACCTTTGGTAGAAAACTATTTTCAAAGTTTTAGTAACCAGTTAACCAGTTGGATGGGAAATACAGTTTAAAAGCTACCAGTTAGTAAAGGTAGTATTTTGCATTCAGCCCTGAAGTGTCGGAGATGCAGACATTCGCGGCGTGACTACGCAGAGCTTTCACGATGTGCGTTCTACGTACCCTGATTCTCGGCCTTCGCAGCTTCACTCTCTTTTTCCTGAAACAGAAGAACAGAAAGATCAGGGACGAATGGCTGCAGGGCGAGTGAGAGTCTACCCAGGGTCTACTGTGATCCTGGAGGCATGACCTTAGGCTGTGTGGCAGAATCTCCGTCTGCAAACAACACACTTGTTTGGAAGAGTCGCCCTCTCAGTCCGTGGGCAGCAGTCTCCTCCATCCTGCCCTCCACAGCCCCTCCCTCGGGCTCCTGCCCGCCCCCCCCCGTCTCCTTGGAAACCACTCTTCATCAAGGCCACCTGCACCCCCTTCGGGTCGCCTGCCCATCATCAGTGGCTGCCCGCCCGAAGAACGCGCCATGGGCTCCCGGCGGCACGTGACTCTCCTCACCTGTCTCCTCCAGGCCCTTCTGAGTCGGGCTCCCAGGGCGCCCCCTGCGCCCCCTCCAGGACTCAGCCCGCCCCCCGTTTGTCCATACAGACCCTGACGGTGCTTTTGCCCAGGTCCCAGGCTGCACACCCATCTCTGTGCTCATGACCCTAACGTTTGTGCCACCACCTGGGCCTCTCTGCTACCCAGCATGTACTTGGGTCTTAACGTCACTTAAATGTGACTCAACCAGACCAACCCCCCCCTTCCCCGCCCACAGGCTCCCCCTCACGTGCGCCCCTCGCAGCCTCTGGCGCAGAGCCCAGAACCGCCAGTCTTCTAGGTATTCAGGCCACGAAGCCTGGAGACCCCAGCGGCTCCCACCCCTCCCTCCTGTTCCAGGTGTGGCCTGTCCCCGACCCATCAGTGAGCCCCGCAGGCTCTGCTTCAGCACTCCAGGAGCCTGCCCTTCCCACCACCTGCAAACACAGTGGCCAGGGCGGCCCATTACTGCCCCTGTAAAGGGACCCCTGGAGGCTCCACAGGCCACGGCACTGCTGCCCCGGGGGCCCCCCCGCCACGCAGCGTCATGTGGTGTCAGGCGGTCAGCTGACCGCCTCCCTCCTCTGGCTTCCTCTTCCCCTGCGCGGGCACCACACCCTCACGCACCGCGTATCTGCCTCGTGGGTCTTGGCTGCTGGGCGTCCCCACTGTGGGAGGTGACAGCCGGGGGCGCAGTGCTGACCGGAGGAAGGACAGGGTGCAGGGCCCTGTGTGTCCACGGCGGGAAGCTGCCCCTCTGCACCGAGCTCTCCTCCTGCCGCTCAGGGGCCTCCCGGGGGCTCCTCCTGTCACCAAGCCTTCCTCCCTGCACTGGCCAGTCTGCCCCACCTGAGCCTGCTAGACCCACGTGGCCTGGGCTGCTGGCCACTGGTGGGGGAGGCGCATCTGGGACTTGCAGTTTCACAGGAGGACAGGGACGAGCTGGTCCCCTATCCACGGCATTAAGTGACGCAATACGTAGACACCGTCTACTGTGACTGCAGAAAATCAAAGCTTCCACGATGGGAGCTTCTCTCCAACCCAAGCTCTGAATACAGAAAACACAGGAGAAAACAATTTTAGGACTGGGGAAGCACCTGACAGACTGACACTAAACTTGCAAACAGGGTTCAAGTGATTTATACACCTACCAACTAAAGAAAGCAAACTCACACAAACGGATTCTGGGCGTCAAAAACAATCCTTATTAATGAGAGATGGGTTCGTATATCTTGCAGGGAGACAAATGAACAATGCCAAAAGTTAAATTTTAGTTATAAAATCTACCTTAATCTATGCTTTGAACAGATTAGACAACTGATTAGTAATTTAAAAATCTTTTCCGAAAACTCCTGAGCAATCGGGTGATTTAAAAATATTCTGCTGTTCTCAAAAGTTTTGGAGCTGGATGGTGGTGGTGTCTACACAACGATGTGAATGTCTTCAATGGCACAGAACCGTACACTTAAAAATGGTTAAAATGGTAAATCTCACGTTATGTATATTTTACAATAATAAAAAATAGAAAAAAAGATTCTGTCATCCTCCTGCGAGATGGCTTCAGTGATCATCTCAGGACAAGGACGGCAGGACGGCACCCACCCTCCCAAGCGGCCGTGCCGTGTGGTCTCTCCTCCTGGAGCAGTGGCCCTTGTTCCTGCTGCATCTCTGGAGCCCAGGGCAGGGCTGGCCCAGTGCAGGTGCTCAACAAACACTGAAGGATGAAACGAGCCGGAGGACAGGCCTCCATGCCCTGCACCACAGATGCTGCGGGGACGCACAGCCTGGTGACCTCGGCAGCTCCCAGGCCGGGCACTGCTCCCGCGCTGCCCCGCCGGTCCCCCGCCTCCTCTCTTCTGTTCCTTGGTGGCCGCTTTCCCGCTCTTCTCACAGGCATTCTGACATGCCAGCGTCCAGCGGAAACGCCACTGTCACTTTCTGTCACAGGCACTTCAACATACATTCAGTCGTATTTTCTTTCTTTTTTGCCATTTTTAGTCACTTATTCTTTTTCTAAAAAGCGGTGGTCAGAGCATTTCCCAGGAGACTCACCCTCATGAGCACAGCCGGCCTTATGCACCCACGTCCTCTCCCTTTTACTATCAACTTAAGGAACTTAATCACAAAAACCAGAGTGATGGCACAAATTTAAATCACAGAGGCAGGGCCCTTCAGAAGGGACACGTTTCATACAACCAAACACCATCTGATGCCCCCTGCGCACTAGGACTCAGTGCTTCCTGACGGGCAGCATTTGCCCCAAACCTTCCTTTTTTAATGCACGGAAATCAGATCTTCATATTCAAGCTCCTTTTCCTCCTTTGCCTCTGAAGGAGGCGAGAAGCTGCAGAGAGGACTTCTGTCCCTCTACCCCCACCCCGCTCCGCCAACTCCTGCAGCTCCGAGCGTCCTCTCTAAACACGGCTGGGCCAGGAGCACACTTCATTCCCGGGAAGAATGACGAGCATGCAAATGTTACTTCTCCTTTTTCATTTCTAATTCTGTTGACTTAAGTCTTCTCCCTTTTTTTCTTGATGAGTCTGGCTAATGGTTTATCAATTTTGTTTATCTTCTCAAAGAACCAGCTTTTAGTTTTATTGATCTTTGCTATCGTTTCCTTCATTTCTTTTTCATTTCTTTTTGATATGATCTTTATGATTTCTTTCCTTATGCTAACTTTGGGTTTTTTTTTGTTCTTTTTTTTTAACATCTTTATTGGGGTATAATTGCTTTACAATGGTGTGTTAGTTTCTGCTTTATAACAAAGTGAATCAGTTATACATATACATATGTTCCCATATCTCTTCCCTCTTGCGTCTCCCTCCCTCCCACCCTCTCTATTCCACTCCTCCAGGCGGGCACAAAGCACCGAGCTGATCTCCCTGTGCTGTGTGGCTGCTTCCCACTAGCTATCTATTTTACGCTTGGTAGTGTATATATGTCCATGCCCCTCTCTCACTTTGTCACAGCTTACCCTTCCCTCTCCCCATATCCTCAAGTCCATTCTCTAGTAGGTCTGTGTCTTTATTCCTGTCTTACCCCTAGGTTCTTCATGATTTTTTTTTTCTTAAATTCCATATATATGTGTCAGCATACGGTATTTGTCTTGCTCTTTCTGACTTACTTCACTCTGTATGACAGACTCTAGGTACATCCACCTCACTACAAATAACTCAATTTCGTTTCTGTTTATGGCTGAGTAATATTCCATTGTATATATGTGCCACATCTTCTTTATCCATTCATCCGATGATGGGCACTTAGGTTGTTTCCATCTCTGGGCTATTGTAAATAGAGCTGGAATGAACATTTTGGTACACGACTCTTTTTGAATTATGGTTTTCTCAGGGTATATGCCCAGGTGTGGGATTGCTGGGTCATATGGTAGTTCTATTTGTAGTTTTTTTTTCTTTTTTTTGCGGTACGCGGGCCTCTCACTGCTGTGGCCTCTCCCGTTGCGGAGCACAGGCTCCAGATGCACAGGCTCAGCGGCCATGGCTCACGGGCCCAGACGCTCTGCAGCATGTGGGATCTTCCTGGACCGGGGCACGAACCCGTGTACCCTGCATCGGCAGGTGGACTCTCAACCACTGTGCCACAAGGGAAGCCCTATTTGTAGTTTTTTAAGGAACCTCCATACTGTTCTCCATAGTGGCTGTACCAATTCACATTCTCACCAGCAGTGCAAGAGTGTTCCCTTTTCTCCACACCCTCTCCAGCATTTATTGTTTCTAGATTTTTTGATGATGGCCATTCTGACTGGTGTGAGATGATATCTCATTGTAGTTTTGATTTGCATTTCTCTAATGATTAATGATGTTGAGCATTCTTTCATGTGTTTGTTGGCAGTCTGTATATCTTCTTTGGAGAAATGTCTATTTATGTCTTCTGCCCATTTGGGGATTGGGCTGTTTGTTTTTTTGTTATTGAGCTGCATGAGCTGCTTGAAAATTTTGGAGATTAATCCTTTGTCAGTTGCTTCATTTGCAAATATTTTCTCCCATTCTGAGGGTTTTCTTTTGGTCTTGTTTATGGTTTCCTTTGCTGTGCGAAAGCTTTGAAGTTTCATTAGGTCCCATTTATTTTTGTTTTTATTTCCATTTCTCTAGGAGGTGGGTCAAAAAGGATCTTTCTGTGATTTATGTCATAGAGTGTTCTGCCTATGTTTTCCTTTAAGAGTTTGATAGTTTCTGGCCTTACATTTAGGTCTTTAATCCATTTTGAGCTTATTTTTGTGTATGGTGTTAGGGAGTGATCTAATCTCATACTTTTACATGTACCTGCCCAGTTTACCCAGCACCACTTATTGAAGAGGCTGTCCTTTCTCCACTGTACATTCCTGCCTCCTTTATCAAAGATAAGGTGACCATATGTGCGTGGGTTTATCTCTGGGCTTTCTATCCTGTTCCATTAATGTATCTTTCTGTTTTTGTGCCAGTACCATACTGTCTTGATTACTGTAGCTTTGTAGTATAATCTGAAGTCAGGGACCCTGATTCCTCCAGTTCCGTTTTTTGTTCTTAAGATTGCTTTGGCTATTCGGGGTCTTTTGTGTTTCATAAATTGTGAAATTTTTTGTTCTAGTTCTGTGAAAAATGCCAGTGGTAGTTTGATAGGGATTGCATTGAATCTGTAGATTGCTTTGAGTAGTAGAGTCATTTTCACAATGTTGATTCTTCCAATCCAAGAACACGGTATATCTCTCCATCTATTTGTATCATCTTTAATTTCTTTCATCAGTGTCTTATAATTTTCAGCATACAGGTCTTTTGTCTCCTTAGGTAGGTTTATTCCTAGATATTTTATTCTTTTTGTTGCAGTGGTAAATGGGAGTGTTTTCTTGATTTCACTTTCATATTTTTCATCATTAGTGTATAGGAATGCCAGAGATTTCTGTGCATTAATTTTTTATCCTGCAACTTTACCAAATTCGTTGATTAGCTCTAGTAGTTTTCTGGTAGCATCTTTAGGATTCTCTGTGTATACTATCATGTCATCTGCAAACTGTGACGGCTTTACTTCTTCTTTTCCGATTTGGATTCCTTTTATTTCCTTTTCTTCTCTGATTGCTGTGGCTAAAACTTCCAAAACTAGGTGGAATAAGATTGGTGAGAGTGGGCAACCTTGTCTTGTTCCTGATCTTAGTGGAAATGCTTTCAGTTTTTCACCATTGAGGATGATGTTGGCTGTGGGTTTGTCATATATGGCCTTTATTATGTTGAGGAAAGATCCCTCTATGCCTACTTTCTGCAGGGTTTTTATCATAAATGGGTGTTGAATCTTGTCAAAAGCTTTTTCTGCATCTATTGAGATGATCATATGGTTTTTCTCCTTCAATTTTTTAATATGGTGTATCACATTGATTGATTTGCGTATATTGAAGAATCCTTGCATTCCTGGAATAAACCCCACTTGATCATGGTGTATGATCCTTTTAATGTGCTGTTGTATTCTGTTTGCTAGTATTTTGTTGAGGATTTTTGCATCTATGTTCATCAGTGATACTGGCCTGTAGTTTTCTTTCTTTGTGACATCCTTGTCTGGTTTTGGTTTCAGGGTGATGGTGGCCTCATAGAATGAATTTGGGAGTGTTCCTCCCTCTGCTATATTTTGGAAGGGTTTGAGAAGGATAGGTGTTAGCTCTTCTCTAAATTTTGATAGAATTCGCCTGTGAAGCCATCTGGTCCTGGCTTTTGTTTGTTGGAAGATTTTTAATCACAGTTTCAATTTCAGTGCTTGTGATTGGTCTGTTCATATTTTCTATTTCTTCCTGATTCAGTCTTGGCAGGTTGTGCATTTCTAAGAATTTGTCCGTTTCTTCCAGGTTGTCCATTTTATTGGCCTAGTGTTGCTTGTAGTAATCTCTCATGATCTTTTTGTATTTCTGCAGTGTCAGTTGTTACTTCTGCTTTTTCATTTCTAATTCTATTGATTTGAGTCTTCTCCATTTTTTTCTTGGTCTGGCTAATGGTTTATCAATTTTGTTTATCTTCTCAAAGAACCAGCTTTTAGTTTTATTGGTCTTTGCTATCGTTTCCTTCATTTCTTTTTCATTTATTTCTGATCTGATTTTTATGATTTCTTTCCTTCTGCTAACTTTGGGGTTTGTTTTGTTCTTCTTTCTCTAATTGCTTTAGGTGCAAGGTTAGGTTGTTTATTCGAGATGTTTCCTGTTTCTTAAGGTGGGCTTATATTGCTATAAACTTCCTTCTTAGAACTGCTTTTGCTGCATCCCATAGGTTTTGGGTTGTCGTGTCTCCACTGTCATTTGTTTCTAGGTATTTTTTGATTTCCTCTTTGATTTCTTCAGTGATCACTTCGTTATTAAGTAGTGTATTGTTTAGCCTCCATGTGTTTGTATTTTTTACAGATCTTTTCCTGTAATTGACATCTAGTCTCATAGTGTTGTGGTCAGAAAAGATACTTGATACAATTTCAATTTTCTTAAATTTACCAAGGCTTGATTTGTGACCCAAGATATGATCTATCCTGGAGAATGTTCCATGAGCACTTGAGAAAAATGTGTATTCTGTTGTTTTTGGATGGAATGTCCTATAAATATCAATTAAGTCCATCTTGTTTAATGTATCATTTAAAGCTTGTGTTTCCTTATTTATTTTCATTTTGGATGACCTGTCCATTGGTGAAAGTGGGGTGTTAAAGTCCCCTACTATGAATGTGTTACTGTCGATTTCCCCTTTTATGGCTGTTAGTATTTGCCTTATGTATTGAGGTGCTCCTATGTTGGGTGCATAAATATTTACAATTGTTATATCTTCTTCTTGGATCGATCCCTTGATCATTATGTAGTGTCCTTCTTTGTCTCTTGTAATAGTCTTTATTTTAAAGTCTATTTTGTCTGATATGAGAATTGCTACTCCAGCTTTCTTTTGATTTCCACTTGCATGGCATATCTTTTTCCATTCCCTCACTTTCAGTCTGTATGCATCTCTAGGTCTGAAGTGGGTCTCTTGTAGACAGCATATATATGGGTCTTGTTTTTGTATCCATTCAGCCAGTCTGTGCCTTTTGGTGGGAGCATTTAATCCATTTACATTGAAGGTAATTATCGATATGTATGTTCCTATTCCCATTTTCTTAATTGTTTTGGGTTTGTTATTGTAGGTCTTTTCCTTCTCTTGTGTTCTTGCCTAGAGAAGTTCCTTTAGCATTTGTTGTAAAGCTGGTTTGGTGGTGCTGAACTCTCTCAGCTTTTCCTTGTCTGTAAAGGTTTTAATTTCTCCATCAAATCTGAATGAGATACTTGCTGGGTAGAGTAATCTTGGTTGTAGGCTTTTCTCCTTCATCACTTTAAATATGTCCTGCCACTCCCTTCTGGCTTGCAGAGTTTCTGCTGAAAGATCAGCTGTTAACCTTATGGGGATTCCCTTGTGTGTTATTTGTTGTTTTTCCCTTGCTGCTTTTAATATGTTTTCTTTGTATTTAAGTTTTGATAGTTTGAAGGGAGAAGACTCAAATCAATAGAATTAAAAATGAAAAAGGAGAAGTAACAACTGACACTGCAGAAATACAAAAGATCATGAGAGATTACTACAAGCAACTCTAGGCCAATAAAATGGACAACCTGTAACAAATGGACAAATTCTTAGAAATGCACAACCTGCCAAGACTGAATCAGGAAGAAATAGAAAATATGAACAGACCAATCACAAGCAGTAAAATTGAAACAGTGATTAAAAATCTTCCAACAAACAAAAGCCCAGGACCAGACGCTTCACAGGCGAATTCTATCAAAATTTAGAGAAGAGCTAACACCTATCCTTCTCAAACCCTTCCAAAATATAGCAGAGGGAGGAACACTCCCAAATTCATTCTATGAGGCCACCATCACCCTGAAACCAAAACCAGACAAGGATGTCACAAAGAAAGAAAACTACCGGCCAATATCACTGATGAACATAGATGCAAAAATCCTCAACAAAATACTAGCAAACAGAATACAACAGCACATTAAAAGGATCATACACCATGATCAAGTGGGGTTTATTCCAGGAATGCAAGGATTCTTCAATATACGCAAATCAATCAATGTGATACACCACATTAACAAATTGAAGGAGAAAAACCATATGATCATCTCAATAGATGCAGAGAAAGCTTTCGACAAAATTCAACACCCATTTATGATAAAAACCCTGCAGAAAGTAGGCATAGAGGGAACTTTCCTCAACATAATAAAGGCCATATATGACAAACCCACAGCCAACATCATCCTCAATGGTGAAAAACTGAAAGCATTTCCACTAAGATCAGGAACAAGACAAGGTTGCCCACTCTCACCAATCTTATTCCACCTAGTTTTGGAAGTTTTAGCCACAGCAATCAGAGAAGAAAAGGAAATAAAAGGAATCCAAATCGGAAAAGAAGTAAAGTCGTCACTGTCTGCAGATGACATGATCCTATACATAGAAAATCCTAAAGATGCTACCAGAAAACTACTAGAGCTAATCAACGAATTTGGTAAAGTAGCAGGATACAAAATTAGTGCACAGAAATCTCTGGCATTCCTATACACTAATGATGAAAAATACGAAAGTGAAATCAAGAAAACACTCCCATTTACCACTGCAACAAAAAGAATAAAATATCTAGGAATAAACCTACCTAAGGAGACAAAAGACCTGTATGCTGAAAATTATAAGACACTGATGAAAGAAATTAAGGATGACACAAAGAGATGGAGAGGTATACCATGTTCTTGGATTGGAAGAATCAACATTGTGAAAATGACTCTACTACTCAAAGCAATCTACAGATTCAATGCAATCCCTATCAAACTACCACTGGCATTTTTCACAGAACTAGAACAAAAAAATTTCACAATCTGTATGGAAACACAAAAGACCCCGAATAGCCAAAGCTATCTTGAGAACGAAAAACGGAGCTGGAGGAATCAGGCTCCCTGACTGCAGACTATACTACAAAGCTACAGTAATCAAGACAGTATGGTACTGGCACAGAAACAGAAACATAGATCAATGGAACAGGATAGAAAGCCCAGAGATAAACCCACGCACATATGGTCCCCTTAACTTTGATAAAGGAGGCAGGAATGTACAGTGGAGAAAGGACAGCCTCTTCAATAAGTGGTGCTGGGAAAACTGGACAGGTACATGTAAAAGTATGAGATTAGATCACTCCCTAACACCATACACAAAAATAAGCTCAAAATGGATTAAAGACCTAAATGTAAGGCCAGAAACTATCAAACTCTTAGAGGAAAACATAGGCAGAACACTCTATGACATAAATCACAGAAAGATCCTTTTTGACCCACCTCCTAGAGAAATGGAAATAAAAACAAAAATAAACAAATGGGACCTAATGAAACTTCAAAGCTTTCGCATAGCAAAGGAAACCATAAACAAGACCAAAAGAAATCCCTCATAATGGGAGAAAATATTTGCAAATGAAGCAACTGACAAAGGATTAATCTCCAAAATTTTCAAGCAGCTCATGCAGCTCAATAACAAAAAAACAAACAGCCCAATCCCCAAATGGGCAGAAGACATAAATAGACATTTCTCCAAAGAAGATATACAGACTGCCAACAAACACATGAAAGAATGCTCAACATCATTAATCATTAGAGAAATGCAAATCAAAACTACAATGAGATATCATCTCACACCAGTCAGAATGGCCATCATCAAAAAATCTATAAACAATAAATGCTGGAGAGGGTGTGGAGAAAAGGGAACACTGTTGTACTGCTGGTGGGAATGTGAATTGGTACAACCACTATGGAGAACAGTATGGAGGTTCCTTAAAAAACTACAAATAGAACTACCATATGACCCAGCAATCCCACACTTGGGCATATACCCTGAGAAAACCATAATTCAAAAAGAGTCATGTACCAAAATGTTCATTGCAGCTCTATTTACAGTAGCCCGGAGATGGAAGCAACCTAAATGTCCATCATCGGATGAATGGATAAAGAAGATGTGGCACATATATACAATGGAATATTACTCAGCCATAAAAAGAAATGAAATTTAGTTATTTGTAGTGAGGTGGATGTACCTAGAGTCTGTCATACAGAGTGAAGTAAGTCAGAAAGCAAGACAAATACCGAATGCTAACACATATATATGGAATCTAAGGGAAAAAAATGTCATGAAGAACCTAGGGGTAAGACAGGAATAAAGACACAGACCTACTAGAGAATGGACTTGAGGATATGGGGAGAGGGAAGGGTAAGCTGTGACAAAGTGAGAGAGGGGCATGGACATATATACACTACCAAGCGTAAAATAGATAGCTAGTGGGAAGCAGCCGCATAGCACAGGGAGATCAGCTCGGTGCTTTGTGACCACCTAGTGGGGTGGGATAGGGAGGGTGGGAGGGAGGGAGACGCAAGAGGGAAGAGATATGGGAACATATGTATAACTGATTCACTTTGTTATAAAGCAGAAACTAACACACCATTGTAAAGCAATTATACTCCAATAAAGATGTTAAAAAAAAAAAGAGCATGCAAATGATTCAGTGGAGGATTCCTTTTATTTACCCCTAAACTAATTTAAAAAACAACAAAGAATAGAGATACCCATTTGGAGAGTCCCACGAAAAGCAAACCAAGCATGCTGTGCATCTACGTAAGGAAATAAACGGTCACAGGATTTTGACCGAGAGCATGACGGGGAAAGACAGTGAACCTTGCCAACCTGGACTTCAGCCTGCATCTCCTTTAGTGTTGCCGACTGCCCTTGTAAAGCTTTAATTTCTTCTTTCTTGCGTTTTTCTGCTTCTTCTGTAGCTGCTCTTTTCTGTGCCTGGTATGAAATGATTTTCCGTTAGAACTGATTTTTAGGGTAGCGCTGGAAATTGAGTGATAAGTTATAGCATATAAATTATGTTTCTTATGTATTGTGATCGTCACTAAGACTAACACTATAGCTAGAATTAAAAGAAAATCCACCAGATTCATCTAATAAATGTTTACTGGTTGTTTTTTTTTTCTGGAATTAAAAAATTTTTTTAAAATTTTATATCGGGGTATAGTTCATTAACAGTGTTGTGTTAAATGTTTCCTGTTGATAAACACTGCAGGTGTCCTCCCGGCCATCATCATCCCTACACAGACAAGGTGGAAGAGCCAGGACGTGGGCTCAGGCACCAGTGTCCTCCGTGTGCTGTGTTTCCTGTCCCCATAGTCCCGTGAACGATGCGTCAGTTTACTCACGTACCAAGTCACTTCTTACACCCGGGACCAGGTCATAACTTCACGGAAGTTAACTTACCCTAATTTCAGCATCTGTAGGTCTGCCGTCTATTGTAGCAAATCCCTCAAAAAGTGTCTTATAGAGGACGCTCCTGCGGGTGGCACTCTCCTCGGGAGGGAGGCACTCGAGGACCAGAGCCCGGTGCTGCGCGTACAGGTCCAGGATCATCCCCACCGCCGAATCCCGCACCTTGTGCTCCCTGTGCTCCAGGGCCCGCACTGCGAACTAAGAATAGGGTCGGGACGTGCTCTTGTTACTGGGTCTCAAAATAGCCACGTTTATTTCTTCTGGCATAAAAGAAACATAGGGACATCGTGGACATTTGAAAAACATGGATGACAATGCCCATAGAATTCCAGCTATTAAGATACAGAGTTTTCCTCACTTCCTTTACTTTACATGTGCAGCTGAACCTATGTTGTATTTACAATTACTAGTGTTTTCCTTTTTCCTACTTCAGGTATTAAATAGCATTTTTAAAGTTACATCCCCCCAGAAACTTCATATTAAGTATTAGAAAATATTTCAATCATAAAGAAGAAATATAATAAACTTCATGCATCCACCATCTAGATTAACCAACGTCTATCATTTTTGCCAGGTTTGCTTCAACTCTTTCTAAGAAACAGAACCCTAGGACTACGGTGCAAGTCCCCTTGAAGTCTCCCTGGCCCCCTGTCCCCTCCCCCCACCCCCCGTCAGAGGCATCAGTGTCCTGAAGCGGGCACGCGCCCCCCAGACGTCTTCATTTGCTGCACAGTGTACGTGCCGTGTGCGTGTGTGTGTGTACACGTAGGATTTTTGTTTGACATTATAAATGATTCACTGTGCTTATCATTCTGACACTTTACTTCTTCTTATTCAATGTTCCTTTTTCAAGATCTGTGCATGACCTTGAAGTAGGCGAACGACCCACCCCATCCATTTTAAGCTCTTTAGTGTCATCCGAACACATCACAATATCCGACGTTCCCACGTATAGTAAACCCACGTCCCCTCCTGGTCCTTTGGGCGCTGGCCCCTCACTGGCTGGGCTTCCTCACTTCCTCTGTCTCCGCCTGCCACACACTCAGGTTTTACCCCAGACCTTGTCCTTCCCAACCCCTGCACCAGCTCGAGAAGTTCTGACCGTGAGGCACCCCCGGGGATGATCACCTCCTGCCTCTCCAGCTCACCTGTCTGCACTCCCTCCCGTCTGCCACCTCCCGCGAGTCTTTCCCACCCCGCGTGTCCATCACCAAGTCACCTCCGGCATCCTTGCAGGCCCTCAAATCTGGGGCCGCTCCTCCTCTGTGTTCCCAGGTGAAGCAGAAGGTGCTGCGGGCTCAGGAATTGTGCCAGCTGGTTTCAGGCTGGACTTTGGGCCATGGCGATCCTGGGGCCCTTGGCATCACGCAGTAACCTGACCCGTGACGTTTCCTGGTTGGTTTCCCTGCTCAGAGGTCAAGGGCAGCATCTCATACTCCCTGCTCGCCGCTCAAACCTCCCCATCCACTCTCGGCTTTGAGCTGACGCCCTCCTGTTGAGAGGCTGGCTGGCCGCTGCCCGGCTCTGAGCCGAGCCGTCCGAGCGAGCACTGCGGCCCCGTTCCGTCGGCTGCCTGGGGGCTTTGTTTCTTCAATTAGAGCCTCACCCCCACCTCCAACTTTCACTCATTTCTCCTCCTTTTTAAACTCTCCGTCTCGATCAAGCCCACCGCATGTAGACGGACCCGCATAGGGTGACGTGCTCACCAACCCGGTTTCCCCACTTCCTTGGGGCACAGTTGTACACGCCTCCCGGGCCCTGCCGTGAGGATGGGGCCACCTCAGTGGATGGACATGTCTGAGAGTGGCTCGGCCTGTGGACACCTGCACTCACAACCTCTAGTCACCCTCCTCCATTCAGTGACCTTGGAGGTCATGTGTGAAGCCGCGGCATCACACTGGGAGGAGACGGAGCTCCCGAGTGCCCACAGATGGCACCGGCCACAAGGGACGGCAGTGAGCCTCTGCTGTGTCACTGCCCTGAAGAGTGCGCATCTGTGATGGCAGCACAGCTTACTGGACCAAAGCTCACACTGGGATCCTGACGTGGGTGTGGCCCTAACAAGGATGTAAGCATGTGGGGCCGGCTTATGGTCTGTGCTGGGGAACAAGGAAACTGACGTGGAAGCAGGACAGACAGTGGCCACGTGACGCAGGGCAGGACAGGGGACACTGACCCATACTCAGGAGGCAGTCCAGGGGCTACAAGTGAACGGACACAATCAGTGTTCACTTCTGGGGCTCATGGGGTTGTCCAAAGCATAAAACATGCACCTCCTTCCACAGCCCTGCCACCCGCTACGATGCGGCGTCATTGCTTGCAGAGCTTGCTTCCCTGGGGACACGGCTCTGCACGGCTCACGCCCCGATGCCACGGCGCAACCGGCAGCGCGACTCCAGCGCCCTCACGTGTCAGAGGAAGCGGCGACGTTCCGAAATCGCCCCCCACCTCCGCACGCAGCCAACACCGGCCAGATGCTTGCCATGCTCCGGCCACCAGCTCGGAGCCCAGGCTGCGGCGGCCACCCTGGGGTGCTTACCCGCATCACACTGTCCACGGTGAAGCCCATGCCCTCCGTGCCCAGGTCCCGCAGCAGCCGGGCCAGCAGCGCCATCTGGCTCATGGCCAGGTGAGCCGAGGAGTTGGCTTTTAATGGCTGGACCAGGTAAGATGGGATAAGCTGGAGAGACTTCACTTCCTTAAACAAGGCCATTTCCTATAAAAACCAACATCATTTGTTAAGTTTTACTGGAAAATGCTAAGGGCAACTTAGTGCCATCCGCAAAGTAAACGCTGAAGGAAAAAACAGGAAACAAAAAATGACAGTGACAAACGGCAGTAAAGTCACTGATCTATAAGCTCATGTTTCTATCTAAGATGTAATAACAATTAAAAACAAAAACCAAAAGCATCAGAAATAAAAACCACAACCACTTGGAGATTAATGAAAGCTTTACAGCAAATGTGATCAGTAACTTAAGGTTTCTCTTCTCAGGATTTCACAACCTCAAGAAAAAGGTTTTCTAATTTCTAAAATTCTGAAAGAAATTAGTCCTGCTGCGAGAACCACCATTTCGGTATTTATTAAACGTCAGCCAAGCATGTAACCATGCACAATACTCCAGGTGAACAGACCCCTAATGGGTTTAGATGAAGGAGGGTAAGTACCTCCACACAGTCCAATGTCTCCAAGTGAGCAAGTCTTCCCATAACTAAGACTTCATCATTAATTAGCCAGACGCAGAAAAAGAAAAAAATGGTAAAATATTAAAGAAAAAGATCGAAGAAACGATAAAATATTGATAAAATATGAGACGTAATATAGGAAGACGTCTGTTTTTAGCAGGTCTGCAGGCCACACTACCCAAAACACCCTCTCATTTTGACAGTACAGTTAACTCCCTCTCTGGGCCCGTGAGTAGCTCTGAACCAAAGGAAAGAAGAAAGAGGAAGGACAGCCCCTCAGAGCAGCATGAACGGTGAACTCGCACGTGACACACAGATGCTGAGGACACGGGGATGCAGGGTTGGTTGCCCAGATGCTGGTGCAGAACGAGAACAGGTCCCAAGCAGAAGACACTCAGCACCACCACTGTCTCAGAGGTGAATGTGGCTGGAAAATAATTCGCTGCATATTCAATGCATCCTTTGAAAGATTTCCCCCAAATAGTATCACTTACTTGTTTTCTCTGAAAATTTAAGTTCATTAAACAAAACAAGATCAGTGGTTCTTCATGTTGGAGAAACTATGGCAACTTTGGGTTCCTTCCCTAGAAAGCCGTGCATCCTCACAGCACTGTGTGTGACATTCGAAGGAGCTCGCAGACTTTCTGAATCTTAATTTGAGATCTCCTAGACCAGATGGAGTCACTAATTTAAAGAGAGCAAAGCATATTCTCACACTGCTCGTCTAAGCGTGTGCCCCAAACTCTCTTTTAAACTTGTTATTGGAGTATAGCTGATTTACAATGTTGCCTTATTTTCTGCTGTACAGGAAAGTGTATCAGTTATATATAAATACATATCCACTCATTTTTAGATTCTTTTCCCATATATGTCATTACAGAGTACTGACAAGAGTTCCCTGTGCTGTACAGTAGGTCCTTATTAGTCATCTATTTTATATATAGTAGTGTGTGTATGTCAATCCCAATCTCCCAATTTATCCCTTCCCCCCGTGCTTTCCTGTTTTCTATGTCTGTGACCCTCTGTTTTGTAAATAAGTTCATTTGTACCCTCTTAAAAAAAATTCCACATATAAGCAATATCATATGATATTTGTCTTTCTGTGTCTGACTTACTTCACTTAGTATGATAATTTCTAGGCCCATCCATGTTGCTGCAAATGGCATTATTTTGTTCTTTTTTATGGCTGAGTAATACTCCATTGTATATATGTACCGCATCTTCTTTATCCATTCCTCTGTTGATGGACATTTAGGTTGCTTCCATGTCCTGGCTATTGTAAATGGTGCTGCAATGAACATTGGGGTGCATGTACTGTTTTGAAATATGGTTTTTTCAGGGTATATGCCCAGTAGTGGGATTGCTGGGTCGTGTGGTAGTTCTATTTTTAGTTCTTTAAGGATCCTCCATACTGTTCTCCATAGTGGCTGTACCAATTTACATTCCCACCAACAGTGCAAGAGGGTTCCCTTTTCTCCACACCCTCTCCAGCATTTATCATTTGTAGACTTTTTAATGACAGCCATTCTGACTGGTGTAAGGTGATACCTCATTGTAGTTTCGATTTGCATTTCTCTAATAATTAGCTATGTTGAGCAACTTTTCATGTGCTGTTTGGCCACTTGTATGTCTTCTTTGGAGAAATATCTGTTTAGATCTCTTGCCCACTGTTTGATTGGTTTTTTTTTTATATGTATATTGAGCTGCATGAGCTGTTTGTATATTTTGGAGATTAATCCCTTGTCAGTTGCTTTGTTTGCAAATATGTACTCCCATTCTGTGGGTTGTCTTTTCCTTTTGCTTATGGTTTCCTTTGCTGTGCAAAAGCTTTTAAGTTTAATTAGGTCCCATTTGTTTATTTTTGTTTTTATTTTCATTACTCTAGGAGGTGGATTGAAAAAGATCTTGCTGTGATTTACGTCAAAGAGTGTTCTGCCTATGTTTTCCTCTGAGTTTTATAGCGTTTGGCCTTACATTTAGGTCTTTAATCCATCTTAAGTTTGTTTTTGTGTATGGCATTAGGTAGTGTTGCAATTTCATTCTTTTACATGCAGCTGTTCAGTTTCCCCAGCACCACTTACTGAAGAGACTATCTTTTCCCCATTGTATAGTCCTGCCTTCTTTGTCATAGATTAGATGACCACAGGTGAGTGGGTTTATCTCTGGACTTTCTATCCTGTCCCATTGATCTGTATTTCTGTTTTTGTGCAGTACCATACTGTTTTGATGACTGTAGCTTTGTAGTATAGCCTGAAGTCAGGCAGTCTGATTCCTCCAGCTCCATTTTCCTTTCTCAAGATTGCTTTGGCTATTCAGGATCTTTTGTGTTTCCATCCAAACTAAAAATTTTTGTTCTAATTCTGTGAGAAATGCCATTGGTAATTTGATAGGGATAGCACTGAATCTGTAGATTGCTTTGGGTAGTATAGTCATTTTGACAAAATTGATTCTTCCAATCCAAGAACATGGTATATCTACCTGTTTGTGTCTTCTTTGATTTCTTTCATCAGTGTCTTAGAGTTTTCTGCATATAGGTCGTCTACTGAGGTAGGTTTATTCCTAGGTATTTTATTCTTTTTGTTGCAAAGGTAAATTGAATTGTTTCCTGAATTGCTCTTTCTGATCTTTCATTCTTCGTGTACAGGAATGCAAGAGATTTTTGTGTATTAATTTTGTATCCTGCCATTTTCATCAATTTCATTGATGAGCTCTAATAGTTTTCTGGTAGCATCTTTAGGATTTTCTAGGTATGGTATCATGTCATCTGCAAACAGTGAGAGTTTTACTTCTTCTTTTCCAATTTGGATTCTTTTTATTTCTTTTTCTTCTCTGAATGCCATGGCTAGGACTTCCAAAATTGTGTTGAATAAAACTGGTGAGAGAGGACACCCTTGTCTTGTTCCTGATCTTAGAGGAAATGCTTTCAGTTTTTCACCATTGAGCATGATGTTTGCTATGGGTTCGTCGTATACGACCTTTATTATGTTGAGGTAGGTTCCCTCTATGCCCACTTTCTGGAGAGTTTTTATCATAAATAGGTGCTGAATTTTGTCAAAAGCTTTCTCTGCATCTACTGGGATGGTCATATGGTTTTTATTCTTCAGACTGTTAATATGGTGTATCACATTGATTGATTTGCATATGTTGAAGAAACCTTGCACCCCTAGGATAAATCCCACTTGATCATGGTGTATGATCCTCTTAATGTGTTGTTGGATTTGGTTTGCTAGCATTTTGTTGAGGATTACATCTATGTTCATCAGTGATATTGGCCTGTAATTTTCTTTTCTTTTTTTGTAGTATCTTTGTCTGGTTTTGGTATCAGGGTGACGGTGGCCTCATACAATGAGCCTGGGAGTGTTCCTTCTGCAATTCTTTGGAAGAGTTTCAGCAGGATAGGTGTTAACTCTTCTCTAAATGTTTGATAGTATTAGCTGATGAAGCCATCTCATCCTGGACTTTTGTTTTTGTTCATGCTGTACAGCATGTGGGATCTTAGTTCCCTAACCAGGGATGGAACCCGTGCCCCCTGCAGTGGAAGCACAGACTCCTAACCACTGGACCACCAGGGAATTCCCTGTTAGAAGTTTTAAAATCAGTTTCAATTTCAGTACTTGTGACTGGTCTGCTCATATTTTCTATTTCTTCCTGGTTCAGTCTTGGAAGGTTGTGCATGTCTAAGAATTTGTCCATTTCTTCTAGGTTGTCCATTTTATCGGCATATAGTAGCTTGTAGTAGTCTTTTATGATCCTTTGTACTTCTATGGTGTCTGTTGTAACTTCTCCTTTTTTATTTCTAATTTTATTGATTTGAGTCCTCTCGCTTTTTTTCTTGGAGTCTGGCTAAAGGTTTATCAATTTTGTTTATCTTCTCAAAGAACCAGCTTTTAGTTTCATTGATCTTTGCTATCTTTTTCTTTGTCTCTATTTCATTTATTTCTGCTCTGACCTTTATGATTTCTTTCCTTCTACTAACTTTGGGTTTTGACCTTCTTCCTCTAGTTGCTTCAGGTGTAAGGTTAGATTGTTTCTTTGATATTTTTCCTGTTTCCTGAGATAAGACTGTATTGCTGTAAACTTCCCTCTTAGAACTGCTTTTGCTGTGTCCCACAGGTTTTGGATTGTTGTGTTTTCGTTGTCATTTGTCTCTAGATATTTTTTGATTTCCCCAGGGATCTCTTGGTTATTCAGTAGTGTATTGTTTAGCCTCCATGTGTTTGTATTTTTTACAGTTTCTTTCCTGTAACTGATATCTAGTCTCACAGCGTTGTGGTCGGAAAAGATACTTGATACAATTTCAATTTTCTTAAATTTACCAAGGCTTGATTTGTGACCCAAAATATGGTCTATCCTGGAGAATGTTCCATGAGCACTTGAGAAGAAAGTGTATTCTGTTGTTTTTGGATGGAATGTCCTATAAATATCAATTAAGTCCACCTTGTTTAATGTGCCATTTAAAGCTTGTGTTTCCTTATTTATTTTCATTTTGGATGATCTGTCCATTGGTGAAAGTGGGGTGTTAAAGTCCACTACTATTGTGTTACTGTCGCTTTCCCCTTTTATGGCTGTTAGCGTTTGCCTTATGTATTGAGGTGCTCCTATGTTGGGTGCATAAATATTTACAACTGTTATATCTTCTTCATGGATCGATCCCTTGATCATTATGTAGTGTCCTTCCTTGTCTCTTGTAACTGTCTTTAAAGTCTATTTTGTCTGATATGAGTATTGCTACTCCAGCTTTCTTTTGATTTCCATTTGCATGGAATATCTTTTTATGTCCTCTCACTTTCAGTCTGTATGTGTCCCTAGGTCTGAAGTGGGTCTCTTGTAGACAGTGTATATATGGGTTCTGTTTTTGTATCCATGCAGCCAGTCTGTGTCTTTTGGTTGGAGCATTTAATCCATTTATATTTAAGGCAATTATCAATATGTATGTTCCTAGTGCCATCTTCTTAATTGTTTTGGGTTTGTTTTTGTAGATCTTTTTTCTTCCCTTCTGCTTTTATTCTCTTCTTTTGTGGTTTGATGACCATCTTTAGTGTTGTATTTAGGTTGCTTTTTCTTTTTTGTGTGTCTATCTATTGTAGCTTTTTGGTTTGCATTTCCCATGACGTTTTAAAAAATTATTTATTTATTTATTTATTTATTTATTTATTTATTGGCTGTGTTGGGTCTTCGTTTCTGTGCGAGGGCTTTCTCTAGTTGTGGCGAGCGGGAGCCACTCTTCATTGTGGTGCGCGGGCCTCTCACTGTCGTGGCCTCTCTTGTTGCGGAGCACAAGCTCCAGATGCGCAGGCTCAGTAGTTGTGGCTCACGGTCCTAGTTGCTCCACGGCATGTGGGATCTTCCCAGACCAGGGCTCGAACCCACGTCCCCTGCATTGGCAGGCAGATTCTCAACCACTGCGCCACCAGGGAAGCCCTCCCATGAGGTTTTATATAGCAGTCTATATATAAACAAGGTTGTTTTAAGTTGCTGGTCTCTTACTTTCCAATGCAATTCCCACTTCCTGCATTTGTGCTCTCCTTTTCTCACGATTGCTGGGTTTGATATCATATTTGTGTGTGGATGATTTGCTCCTTTTAGTGTATGTTTGCCTTTACTAGCAAGCTTTCCCATTTCTTAGTTTCCTTGTTTGTAGAAACAAGAATATTTCTACCACCCTACCCCCCCCACCCCCAACCTAGAGAAGCTCCTTTAGCATTTGTTGTAAAGCTCGTTTGGTGGTGCTGAATTCTCTTAGCGTTTGCTTGTCTGAAAAGCTTTTGATTTCTCCATCAAATCTGAATGACAGCCTTGCTGGGTAAAGTATTCTTGGTTGTACGTTTTTCCCTTTCATCACTTTAAATATATCCTGCTTTTTCCTTTTGGCCTGTGGAGTTTTTGCTGAAAAATCAGCTGATAACCTTCTGGGGATTCCTTTGTATGTTATTTGTTGCTTTTCCCTTGTTGCTTTTAATATTTTTTCTTTGTATTTAATTTTTGTTAGTTTGATTAATATGTGTCTTGGCATGTTTCTCTTGGGTTTATCCTGTATGGGACTCTCTGTGCTTCCTGGACTTGGGTGACTATTTCCTTTCCCATGTTAGGGAAGGTTTCAACTATAATCTCTTCAAATCTTTTCTCAGTCCCCTCTTTTTCTTCTGGGACCCCTATAATTTGAATGTTGGTGTGTTCAGTGTTGTCTCAGAGATCTCTGAGAGTGTCCTCAATTCTTTTCGTTCTTTTTCCTTTATTCTGCTCCTTGGCAGTTATTTCCACCATCTTATCTTCCAGCTCACTTATCCGTTCTTCTGCCTCAGTTATTCTGCTATGGATTCCTTCTAGTGTATTTCCCATTCCAGTTATTGTGTTGTTCATCACTGTTTGTTCTTTAGTTCTTCTAGGTCCTTGTTAAACATTTCTTGTATCTTCTCCATCCGTGCCTCCATTCTTTTTCTGAGATGTTGGATCATCTTTATTACCATCACTCTGAATTCTTTTTCAGGTAGACTGCCTATTTCCTCTTCATTTAGTTGTTCTTGTAGGTTTTAACCTTGCTCCTTTGTCTGCAGCACATTTCTCTGTCTTCTCTTCTTTCTAATTTACTGTATATGTGGTCTCCTTTCGCAGGCTACAGGGTGGTAGTTCCTCTTGCTCCTGGTGTCTGCCCCCTGGTGGGTGGAGCTGGGTCTTGTCCCTCTGGTGAGCAGGGTTGTGTCAAGGGGTGTGTTTTGGGGTGTCTCTGAGCTTAGTAAGACTTTAGGCAGCCTGTCTGCTAATGGGTAGGGCTGTGTTCATTTCTTGCTGGTTGTTTGGCCTGAGGTGTTCCAGCACTGGAGCCTGCAGGCTGTTGGGTGAAGCTGGGTCTCAGTGCCAAGACAGGGACCTCCAGGAGACCTCACGATGATTAATATTCCCTGGGGCTGGGAACTCCCTGGCGGTCCAGTGGCCAGGACTTGGCACTCCCACCACGGTGGCTCAGGTTCGATCCCTGGTTGGGGAACCAAGATCCCGCAAGCCGCACAGTGTGGTGTGCCCCAAACTCTTACACACTCACTTCTATCTTAGCTTCCCCCAGCGCCCAGGCTAGAGGAGGCGTGTTTGCTGAAAGAATAAAAATATTTAGATCAAGACCATTATACATCTTTTTTTTTACCCCATTTTTCTATTCTGATTTAATTCTCCATATATTTTTATTTATTTAAAAAATAGTGTACGTTGAATAAAAAAAACACTAGAAAAAGCAAACTGTACATTTTAATCATGTTTAAGGCAACATTTACCTGGTTTAGAACATGAGGAAAATATGATGGTGAATCACTAAGGATAATCTATGATGCTCTTGGGTAGACAAGATCTTGTAAGGTATTAAGAAAGTCAAGTAGTTATATGTTTATTATTTATTATCTGTAGTTATATTATTATCTGTAGATGTATTATTATCTGTAGTTATACGTTTATTATTTCTGGTTTCAAATTCTGTGGTGAAATTCATACCTGAATAAAATTGGAAGCTACAACACGCAGGCGGGCAGAAGAGTCTCCAGTTCTCGTGAGCAGAACAGGAATGGTCCTTTCCACACAGTGAGTTGTTTCAAGCTTACCCAGTTTATGTTTAGGAATATATTGTGTGATTAACATTTTCAACAATTTCAAAGATGCCTGAAAGACCTAAGCAAAAAGTGATAATAACAGATGAGCCACTCTCACTGAATTCCACCAAAAGAAAACATGAAATTTACTATTAAACACAAACGTTACGCTGAAAACTACATGCTGTCTGAAGGACTGGAAATGGCCAACTGAAAACTGCTCTGTGAGCACAGTTCCCGGCACATGGAAGGCACAGGCTCTTATCTCCCACGTGTCATAAAGTCCCCGACATCTCTCCATGAGCCAAATATCTGACATTACTGCTGAACTGCATGAGCTCCTGTATGAATGCAGACGACAATGTAATTGTGGGATGTTCATTCTTAAGGTCCTTTCAGGGTCAGGAGAAGTCGGTGCTAACTCCCAAGCTCCTCAGGTGTCATGAAGAACAAAAACATAAAGGGGCATGTATCAGTCGTGGTGGCCAGGCCTCTGTGCACATGGACCAGAGGGCACGGCCCACGGGGACAGACCTCAGACTCCTTAGTGACCACATTCCTTCCTCGAGAGCTTCATTCCTAGTGACACCACATGCTAGGTGACAACAGTACTGGGGACCAGGCTGCCTCGGGCTACCCTGACCTCCTGGGGACATCCCAGCAGCTCTCTGGCAGACACGGGGCCCCTGAGGGGTGGGCGGGGACTCACTGGGGTCACGATGTCTCGGACGGCTCTCCTGATGAGGAATACGGCCGCCCTCAGCGTGCTCTTCAGGTCTTCCTTTGGGGTTGCCGCCGGTGCATCCATCAGCTGTTTATACAGGGCGAGCAGCGCGTCCTCCCGGTGCGACCATGTTTTGGAATAGGCCCCGGCCACCTGGGAGGGCGGGACCCGGCCCCTCAGAGTGGGCACTTGGCCACATCCCCTCCCCAGCAGCCCCGGCAGCCTGCACCCTGCACCCCTGGCCTTGGTTTGTTTTAAACCAAGACACAGCTTTTCTAATAACAGGACCTCCACCCACTAGGTATGTGTATTTGGAGAAATACTCCTCCTAACGTGGAAAATTTAAGTTTATGTTAAAACATGGAACGTATTAAAAGTTCCAGCACGAGAATCTTTTGAGGCTGGTGACACACTCATGTTTTGTTTGCTCTGCTGTCCTCTTCCCTGGAGCTGGCGGTGCTCTCAGGCGGGAGCTGGTGTTGGACCCCAGCCCTGTCAACACCCCAAATCAGGCCCAGGCTGAAATGGATACTTGTCATGAAATCTGAAATTCTAGCTTACGCTTATGCTGCTTCACATAAGGAGTAACTATCAAAAGACTTTTCCATTGAACGGTGAGGACAAAGGGCAGTTGCAGCATCGGGACCAGCAAGCCTGGGAGCCCTGTGGAGCCGCCCGCCCCTGCCCGTTGTTTGCAGGCTGTTTATACGAGCTTCTGTTCTTACCAAGGCCTCTCCCAGCACGTCCACGGCGGAGCTGGCTTCGCGCAAGGCCTTCTCTGTTAGAGGCTCAGGCTCGCCCACGGTGCCCGCTCTGGGAGGCTCGCTGCTGTCCGTGTCCCTCGTCTCTGGCTCCGTGGCCACTGCCCCAGGCTGCTTGCGGGTCGCGGGAAGGGGCCGCTCATCGTAGGGCAGGGACTCGAGCTGCGGGAGGACAGGGCGGCTGCCGGGCTCGGTGCAGGATCCTCCCCACATACTGACCCCCCGTCTACACCCATGGGCTGACTGCTTGGGACTTACCTGGTCAGAATGATGGTATTTTGCTAAATATCAGTCTCGTCAAGTTAGAATAATTTATACCATAGGGTGTAATTGAAAAAAAATTAGATCAGGGGTTTTATTCCCTTCTAAACTTACTACAGACCTAATAAACAAGCAATGTAGATTCTGCCGCGATTACTATTTACAACTAGTGATTTCAGTTCAGCTGACAGTAGGTCACTACAGTAAAAGTCATTACAGTTTTTTTCTGGCAAGACCCTTGGCATTTTCTTAGTTTATTTCTGAGAAACAACTCTCAAGCCTCATTTTAAACGCACCCAGCGCCCGGCAGCCTTGAAGTGACACAGGCAGCCGAAGCCCCAGGTGCTCATCCACCTTTGTCTGCATGCTGCAGCAGACATTTCCCGGGCTCTGTTCTTGGCGACCACGTAGAGCGATGGGAAGACAGACTCCCCGCCCTCGGCGGGCCTCGTTCTCAGGGGGAGACAGATACACATTAAACAAGTACACACGTCACAGACTTCCAGGTAACTGAGGGCAGAAAGAGCGATTCCAGAGTCACTTTCTGAGGAAGGCGTCACAGTGACACTGAACAGACAAGGAGGACCGTTTATTCATACTTAATACTTGCTGAGGTCTTAACTGGGTGTACAACACATGTGAGATTTAGCTTCTCATCTTTTAAAATGTGCTCACACTTGTAAAACAAAACACATTGAGGTACTAAAAAAGGAGAAATTAGAGTACTTTTAGATTGAAGTGTGAAACATAACAATTAATTTACAGACAAGATATCACTGGAGGGAGAGGGAGGATGGCAATGCTCACAGACATGCCCTGGGAGAGCCAGCGGCACGAGGGCATGGGGGCCGTGTGGCAGCTGTGGGCCTCTGGCTGCCGTCCTCCCCAGGGTCTACTGGCCACGTGGCCATGCCCGGCAGGGGCTCCAGGGAGGCCCCCACAGGCCAGTTGGCACCTTTGCCCCCTCTGGTCCTCGTCACTGCTCCTCAGGTGGCAGGTGACTGAGGCCGATCTAAGCAGGGTTAACCCGGGGACTCTGCTTAGAATGGGACGCACGCTCTCCCCCAGAGGGCACAGCGTACAGACCTGAAGCTGAGGCCACGTGACGAGCCCGGCCTTCCGAGAGGGCGTCTCAGAACCACAGGAAACAGACTCGCAAGACAGAAATCAAACCAACCCTGGAACCCACATGACCTCTTAAAATTCCCAGTTATAAACGCCAATAACCCCCAGTTTGAACCAGGTTTTCTGTCCCCTGCCACACAGGAGGTTCTAACAGGTACGGTAACTGGATACAACTTGTACCGAGGCTCTACTAAGGTCAGGCCAGGGTAGGAACCTGACGAATATTGTCTCATTTAATCCTGGAAACCACCCTTTAAGAAGACATCTGTACATCTTTGCAAAGAGAAAAACAGAGGCTCAGAGGATGAAGTGTGTCTCAGCCATTGGCCGATGTTCCGGCCGCAGCTTTTTTGCCTCTCTTCTTGACACAGCGTGGGTAAGGCTGTCACTGTTTTGTACCCTGATACATCCCTTGCCCTGGGAAAGCACCTGGCATGATGCAGGTCCCCACTACATACATGTGGAATAAACTGTCCACAGCGTGAACATGAGTTACCTACATGGGCCTTGAGAGGAGGACCTGCGGCGGGGGGTGACCAGTCCACCACGCAATGCTGAGGAGAAATGTCCAGGGGATGCGATGAAGGCTTCTCCTGAAGGAAAGGGTCTGCAAACTGGTTTTCTGTCCCCCTTTCTTCTGGCTGTGGCAGTGAGAGCGCGGGCTGCTGGTGGCAAGGGCTGTTGGAACGGACCAGGGGCTGGAGGGGCAAGTCCAGAGGCCTTCGTATCTGGGGAGAAATGGGCCATTCAATCCCCAGTGTCACTGCCCCACCAGACACACCCCTTGTTCCCCCAGGGGAGCGCTAGTTTGGGAAGGCAGAGGGGGAAACCCACACTGACGAGGTCCCATAGCCATGTCACTGCCCCCGACTGTCTCTGGATGGTTACTGTGTGGACCACTCAAGTGACACCCGTACCAAAACACCAGAGTGGCCATGAGCATCTGTGCACAGGGTGCTGTGGTGGGGAGGCCACAGGCAGGCAGGGAGCACCCGGCTGGATCCGAGAGGCCTGTGCTGGTCACTCCATGTCTGCAAAGCAGGCTACTTCGTGTCACCTGAACGAGTGCAATGGACTCAGTGGTGGCCACGTGCTGGGCCAGGAGCAAGAGCTCCAGGCAGACGACTGCACCTGAGGCTCCCTGTTCTCACCTCTGTGGATGGGATGGGGAAACTGAGGCACAAAGAGGCCAAGGAATGAGTCTGAGACTACAGAGTTGGACGGAGGAACGGAGCCCGGGGTCTGGCAGCGAGTGCCAGAGGCGGCACTCCCTGCACTGCCCTCTGGGTGCCAGGCCTGTGTCCCAGCCTGGAACGTGGGCTCCAGACATGAGACCCGCCCCCCACCCAGCCCGAGCTGTCAGGGTGGTGCTCTCTCGCCCCACTCCCGGGGGCTGTGTGGGCAGGGCTGCCAACAGGAGATGCAGTCGCCCACCGGGAAGCCTTCCCACCCGACCTGCCCTGTCTCCGCCTCTGCAAATCCTGCAAGAGTGCATCAAGGCCAGGCCTACGACACGGGCCCACTGTCGCCGCTGTCGCCTGAGCCTGACAAAGTCTTCCGTTTTGCGGAACGTGCAACCACCCTTGTGGACCCCGCGACGGCTCTCCCGGTCCCTGGTCCCAGCTGCAGGCCCCGCCACCCACCAGCTCGGCGTCCACCAGCCCGTGCAGCTGCAGCCGCCCGTACACCTGGCTGCGGTAGCGCGCCATCTGCTGTTTCTTCTCCTTGGCCAGGTCGTAGTCCTCCTTCTCCACGGCACGGCGCTTTTCCACCTCGTACCTGCCCAGCCGCTCCCCAACCTGAAGCACACGGTGTTGGCTTTGGCTTCGCATGTGGACCGACTCACGCGAGGTGCAAAGACGGTTTTAAAGTAATGCTTTGAGGACAGTGTGGGCGACCAACTCCGTGTCGGGGGGAGAGGGGAAGGGCACGGGGGATGGAGGGAACGGGCCACCGCCACCTGCGAGCTCACGGGAGTTTAAACATCTTACATTTCCTGCGGCCGTGGCCCTGAGGAGGGCTCTGCAGGAGTGTGTGCTCTTGCTGTCCTTCATGTGCTGATGCCCCTGAACCCACGCTAACCCTGCAGCCTTCAGAGGCCTGCCGTTTGCTGAGCAGGAACCAGGGCAGTTAGACACGCAGCCGCCGCCTTCCCCACAGGCAGTACCTTCTGCAGGTCGGCGATGGCCTGCTTGAGCGTCTTGGCGTCGTCGTAGCGCTCCCTCTGGGCTGCCTCGCGCTTCCTTTCATCTAACCTGCGGATAATCTGTGCCACTTCCGGATCCTGGTACATGTCAAAGGCCAAGTCATCTAGTGGGGAAATATAGTCAGACTTCCTAAAGGAAAGGAAAGGGTACTTTAGAGCCAGTTTCAATCTATGTGACGCTGCAGGGGGAGAGTGGGCCCCGTGCTCGGTGCTGAAGACACACAGACAGTCTGGAAAGGTCCCACCCACACCCGTTCCGGAGCATTTCTTGCTGAGAAAGCAGAGGCTCAGAGAAGTCAGTAACGGGCTTCAGGTCACACAGCAAGCGCAGGCAGGTCTTGCTGACCCCACAGCTTACGCTCTTGACCATGAATTATATGCACATGGGGCACCTGGGCCTTCAGTGTGTTCATTCACTCGTTCAGCAGATATCCCGAGTGCAGACCGTGCAGGGCTCTGCTCTGGGCGCAGGGACAGGACAGAGCATGTGAATCATTTGTAGACGTGGGAAAACCAAAACCAAAGCCAGCCATGAGCAGGCCCCAGCCCTGCAGAGGCTGGCTTGGTGGCCCAGGCCGAGTCCAGGGTTGCATTTCACGCCACAGTAATGGTGACGAGCATTAAAGACGGAGAACTGCTACCACTGGGCTTGTACCTCAAAGTGTCTGATCATATGACATCACCATCCAGTCCTGCAGGAGATCAGAGAAATCCTTCCCAGAATAAATCACCTAAACGTCATCTGAATAACCTGTTTTGGATTACGCATCGCCTCCCTCTTTCCTCCCAATTCTATAACCGGCCAGAAGCTTTCTTCTGGGCCTGACATTTAGAACCAGGACGCCGTTCTAACTACTCGACAGAAGCGTTAGGGGACACGGTCCAGAGCCTCCCAATCTGCTGCATCAGAGGCAGGAAGACGCCTGCTGTTAGCTTCGCCTTGGGTGTCCTTGCACACAGCAAGTATCATTAAAGAGATTATTTGTCATACAAGTTTGGTTGGTTAACAATATACTCAAACAGGACAGGGGACCATATCACCTTTCAAAGGCAGCCAGGACCCCCTTTCCCCAGGCCTTGACTCAGGCGGCTGTGAGCACAGCAGTGGGCACACGGCCACGGCGGCTGTGAGCGTCTCCGTTCATCTCAGTGATGACTGAACAAGAGCACGTTTCTGTGCTTCCAAGATCCGTTGACTCTTTTTACCTAAATACACACCACACGCTCAAGTCTAACTCACTCTGCCCTGAAGTTCCAGAGGTGAAGCCAAGGCTTCATTACAGTATAAAAACCCTACGAAGGACGAAATAATGCTGCAACGCCCAGGCATCAGCAGCGCCCACTTTCCACGATGCTCCAGCACTGCCTGTGGACTCAGCCTTGGGCGCTGCCCACAACCTTTCAAGACCTCCCTCTACCTTCAGGAAAACCCTGGTGGGGGTGGTGGGGTGGGTGAGTCAGGACAAGAAACTGCAGTTTACCATCCCCCATGGCTAACTTGATAAAGAACTGATTTAAACAGAAACCACAATTCCCCAGAGGGCTCTTGGCGATACTAAACCCGGTAAGAGAGCTTAGTCGCCCCTGTTCACCAAGAGCAGAGCCGGGGGCAGCACCTCCACGATGCTGAAGGAAGTACCTGCCGTCAGTGCTCCCCCCGTCTTCTCACCCCCACCTGGCAAGGTGAGGACTCCAGCAGGCGGGAAGGATCCGGGCTGAGGACTGAAGCGGAGCTTGTGTAGGCGGGATGATGGGTCACCCTGCGCCGTGACTTTTTATACACGAAACTGTAAGCACGGCCTCCACTCCAGTACGCCACACTCAGCACCACCCAGTGACTCCGAGCAACGGCACAGAGAACTGACGCCACGTTTGATGCAAACGGAAGAGCCAGCAGTTCTGGCCATGTGCGTGTGAGCGTGGAAATACACCACAGGTCATGGGCAAATGTCAACCGTGTACTAACATCTAAGCATCTTATCTCTTTGCTATTGGGAAGCTGCCGTCAGAGAAGGGGACCTGGGTATTGTTTTGAATCCTTCTCTTTAGGCCGGGCGCCTGTGGAAGGGGTCCCCCTACTTTCATAAACAGCAGACACATGACAAGGGTGCTGAAGGACTCTGTCCCAGAGGGGCACCTAGGGACAGAGGGTGTAAAGTGCCGTGCCCTCGGCCTTGCCCTCCACGCCTGACTTGCTAAAGAGTCAGCAAGATAGTGAAGTCTGTGTAACTGTCCACGTGAGGAGCGTGGAGAGGAACTTACAGAAACATGTGACATGCAGTTCTCACTCCCTGAAGGAACGAGGTTTTAAAGCAGACATAAGATGACCTTTGGGGTACCTGGTAATCTGGGTCAATTAATACTTCGATTCTTACCCATGAATTTGCCTGCGCCACCAAAATACCAAAGGACGGCTGGCAGAGCTTTTATCTGAACGCGCTCGAGGAACTGGCTAGTAATACCAGAACATGCAAGAGACGAAGTCAGCTCTGCAGGGCAGTGAATGAAGATGTGCTGAATAAAACGGTGACCTTAATCTGCAGCGTATTTAAGACAATCCCATCAGTGGCTTATTCGGCTCCAGACTGAATGTAGAGGCCCCCAGGTCCAGGATCCTTTCTTTGGAGCTGACTTGCACTTTGATGATTCCAAGGAAAGTTACAGAAATTTATTGCCTCGTGGGAGGGGGGCAGGGCTCTTACCCAGAACAAGTTCCTTCAAGAGCTGGGTCCTCTGTGTTGTGCCCTAGATAATGATCAATCAGCTTCTCTCTAGAGGTCTTTGGGGGAAAAAGTTATGCTTAGTATCTCAGAGAGAAAAGGAACAACATAAAACAGAGATGATTTGACATAAAGGTGTCAGTCAGGGAGCTTCAATGATCCTAGTGTCCTGGAGGGACAACTGAAATTCTCGAGTAAAGTTTAATACAACAGCTGCTGAAAATGGTCTGCTAGCTGTTCACCAGATAATTTTGTGAGGATTTTTAGGATGATACTTTTGTGACAAAAATAAACGATCTCCTCTTGTTAGAAATAAATGTCCCTCTTCAGGAATGAAACTTCCCAAACTTACAATATTGCTTTCCTCACTGAAATCTGCAGGGTCTCCAATGATATTTATTGCCACCAAAGCAACCTAAGAAAGAGTTAATCAACAGAAATTAAGTATAACATGTCTGACATGACTTAACCCCTTTATAACAAACTCTGAGCCACACTGTCATAAAACGGGATGAGGTACAGCAAAATGCTTTAGCTGTAGAATCTCACGCTAATATAGAATTATTAATGACTTTTATAAATTATATAAGTTAATATTCTAATGCTGAACCAAGAGGGTATTTTAATGTTTAAAGGATGTTAAAACAATACAGCTAAAAAACCTCCAAAGTTTTAACCCAGCTTTATATCGAACCATCCACTCAAGGTTAAGGATGGGGTCACATCTACATGATCGTGGTAAATTAGACAATGAAATGAAAACCTACGTTAACATAGCTTGGTTTGTCCAAGGCACTGATTCTCACTTGACGGGGAGGAGCCGCCTTCGCGCACCCCCTTCCTTGAGAATCATGGTTGCTGAACTGAAAACTGAGGAATTACTGGTGAATACACAGATGGGGTGGAGGAGGGAAAAGGCTCAGAATTCTGCTGTCAAATACGGACCAGGCACCACGACTCTGTCTCAGAACTCTCCTTCAGCTCACTTGCTCAGCAGAAAGCTCTGACTTGCTGGAATGCTTGCATTCCTCTTGGAGGGGGCAGGGAGTGCTGTAAATATCTGTGCTAATTAACAAGACTGCTTTGGACACAGTTGATTTCCACTAATATTCTTTATGCCAAAAAAATAAAAAGAAAGGGAGGGAGGGAGCTAGAGAGATTCTGGACTGCATGCATCATTAAACCGCACCCTCAATTTCCACCAGGGGATTTATCTTGTAAAAGTTTAGGGGGTTTATGTAGAACAGTGCTGTCCAACAAAAATAATGGGCTGGCCAAAAAGTTCGTTCAGATTTTTCCATGCGATGTTACCTCGAACACCCGAACAAACTTTTTGGCCAACCCAATATAATGCAAGCCACATATGTAATTTTAAGTTTTCTAGTCGACACAGTAAAAGAAACATTTAAAATTGATTTTTTGATTTTAACAATATATTTAAAGCTAATGTATCCAAAACATCCTCCTCTCCTTGTGTAACCGAGCCTGGGTCACACGTGCAGCCCATGCACTTGGACCAACCACGCTCCCAGCGTGCACAGCCGCACGTGGCCGGTGGCTCCGAACCGGAGCACGCAGCTCCAGGGAGCTTAGCACTCTCCCACAGACACCACCTTAAAGGAGGAGTCTCAGATGCCACAAAGCAGGGGGCCGGGTAGGGGTGTCACCAAGGGGAGGGCCCATGTGTCTCACCTGATTATACACATTGTACTTGTTGATATGGTTTTGGTGAAAAATCAGCTTAAGAAACTGTCCTACTGCATCCACATACACCGATTTCAGTTCCCGGGCTTTGCAACCTGTCTTTTCATTGTCACAGAGAGAGACGTAGCTGAAAGAAAAAACACAACTCTGGAATCACGCTGATGTGGAAATACGCTGCTTTTGGTGCCCACTGAGCTCTGCAGGTTTCAAGGAAAGTTGTTAGGTTTGGAACGAAAAACCCTAGGGAAGAAAGCCCAGAAGTCAAGTTCTAAATAGTTCTCTTAAGATAAGCTCTGCCCCTGAAAAGTGGCCTGAATACGACTGACAGGAACACTGCCCAGTAAGCACGCTCAGCGCCAGGCCGGTGTTCGGAAGAGGTGTGCTCTCCACCCGCACACAAGTATGTAAGACAGCGCCAAGGGCAAGGGCGACTCCTTAGTTTTTAATTGCTTTGAGATGGAATTAGGCTAAGAGTCCCCACCGTACATGTGAAATTGCATTCTTACCCAAGCCTTCGAAACCGCTCTGCTTGATACGGTGCGACATACTCAGGCAGGCTCTCACTAACGTAGAACTCGATTTTACTGGAAATCATATACTGATGAGCAAGCAACTGTAGTTTTCTTATTCGACATCTCTCCACCATTTGAAGAACAATTTCTTGTGGAAACTGGCAAAACCTGAAAACACATTTTTATTTTATCTGCAGGATCTCCGTAGAGGGTCGAGGGATGTTCGCAGCCACGCTTCCACGTACGTGTCAGGTCTGTGGGTTCTGACGCTGCCGGGTCCCCGGTGCTGTCCCCGCCCTCTGGCCTTCCAGTCGCAGCTCGAGCTTGGAGTGAAGGTTTGATGGGGTCTGCCAGCCCCCCAGCGTGAATCATACTTGGAGCAGTTAGTTAGTGGTTTGAAATGAAACCCAAAGTTTATCACGAGATAAAAACATCAATCTAAAGATGCTGTACTAGTGAGTCAAAGGACTTTCCACCAGAACCTGAACACTTCAGGAAACCCCTTGCTTTACAGAACCCTGAGTGGAGTGAGCAACGATCAGTACTTCAAGAATGCCTCTCAACGCTCGCTCAGCGGCCTGGAGAAGCCTACAACTGTCCATGCTGGAGCTTCTAATTCTGCCCAGAAGGGACACAGAGCATTAGAACGTCACACTGCAGTATATGATCACGACTGGGGGCGGGGGGCAGCACGATGCTTCGACAGCGGGCAGCGTGTGCGCCGAGCTGGCCAACATTGGGTGCGCACGACAGTGGGCATCGAGGGCATCTAGAGCCGGGGAAGCACCGAGGATGCGACAGTGGGAAAGGCCCCTCCAGCACACGTCACGATCCTCCTCGAGTGCAGTGGCGACCTGGCCCCTGGCCGGCCTGGCCCCTCTCCCGCCTTTCCTCCCAGCAGCCCCAGCTGAACTGCACCAGAGCCAGCCTGCCCCTTCTCTTGACCCGATCACCCCATCAACACACACGCACACTCACTCACACTCTCACATTCACACACACACACACTCTCATACACATACACTCACGCTCACACACAGTCACTCACACAGTAACACACACACTGACAGACACACTAACACACTCATACACACTGAAACTCACACACACACTGACACGCACACACATACTCACACCCATTCACACCCTCACACAAATACACTCAATGCTCACACTCACACTCATACACACAACACACACACTCACTCAAACACATACACTCATATACACTCAGAGTCACACACTCACACAACACACACACACACACACACACACACACACACGCATACACTCCAGAAAAGCCTGAGGAGCCTCCCATGACCCTGCCTCCGTCTCCAGCTCCCACCCCGTTTCTCAGCTGCCCCCTTGGCCAAGGTCACAGGCCACCACTGACCTCCACGAGGCTGAGTGCAACGTACACCTCATGGTCCTGACTTCCTGGGCCCCTTCCTGCCTCGGGCCGCCTTCCCGTCCGGCCCTGACTGTGCCCTGGGCTGGGTTCCAGGTTCCCTTCTCTATCTAGACTCACTGTGAGGCATCCCACATGCCTCATGGCTTTGAAAACCTCCTAACAGGGAGGAACCCCAAGTAAGTACCATCCTGTGTCCGAACTTGCACATCTCGTTGGTGACTTGACATTGAGTGCAGGCATCCTCAAAGCACCAGATGTGACCCAGACAAACACACCCCTGACCCAGCTCCCCAAGCCGCCCCAAACAGCCTCCTCCCCCAGCTTTTCAGCATTAGCACCGCACCCATCATGTGGCCCGTGCCTGTCCTCACGCTCCTAGCAGAGGGGCCACCATCAGTGGACAGGACAGAAAGGAAGCACACAGGAAGGATCATCAGGCGGGATGGATGGGACTCTGGAAACTTCTGTGTTTAACTGAGGGACGTGAAAGGGTGAATGGGGAGAGTGCTGCTGAGAAAGTGGGGCCAGTGACTACGCGTATTCTGGGGGGGTGATCCCTGGGGTTTCCTAAATGCCAAGGTTGTAAGAGAGAGGCATGTGGGGCAGGAGGGCAGCCAGGAAACTGGGAACTTAGCAATTCGAGCCTTGAATACTCTTCAGTCAAGCACTGCTTTAGACATCTAACATATTTACTTTTTTTAAATGCAGGTATAGACATAATTGGCAGTGAGATCATTCTAGACATAAGGACACAGTAATCTCATGTGGAAAAAAATCCTTTATAAAAAAACAAAACCTCCAAAACTGTTTAAGGAAAACTAAGATGACTGACAAAAGTTTGAAGCTGTACACTTTAAAGCCCTTCAAAAAAAGGGCTATGGGACTTCCCTGGCGGTCCAGTGGTTAGGACTCAGCACTTTCACTGCTGAGGGCCTGGGTTTGATCCCTGGTCAGGGAACTAGGATTTAGCTATTCAAAGGTAGCTTATTGAGAGTTTATAGATGAATCAAAAATACCCCTCAAACTGATGAAAAGAAGGGACAATACACTGTGCAAATCAGTGAAGAGAAACTCATCTAAAATGGAGCCAGAGGCCCTGCAGGGAGGCTCTCAGGCATGCACTTCCTTCATCCGGGCAGGGAGCAGCAGACTCGGCTGCCCCAGCAGCAGAAGGGACACTTTCTCCTGGTCCAGTAACAGCCCAGCCAATGAGATGCTGTGACCACCCCAAACCCTCGCTTTCCTCCAATGGACTTAGGTTCAAAGCAGCCCCTCCCAAGTGCCCCTTTTCTCTGTAAAATAAGGTTTCTCCCTCTCCTTTGTCCTCAGACTCACCTATGCTTTCACCAGTCTGCATGTCCCGAACTGCAATTCCTCTGCCATTCTGGAATAAGCTCATTTTGCTGGCAAAAACAACTGGCTATTTTATTTTTAAGGTTGACATCGCATGGTGTGCAGAAGTGGGTTCTGGAGGAGACGGAGCCTGGACCCACGTGTGACAGCCGCCCGTGCCCCGTGCCCCGCTCCCCTCCCCTCCCCTCCCCTCCCCTCCGGGCGGGCGGCGAGAGCCCTCCTCCTTCCGGGCCAGGAAGCCTCCTCTTTCCGGGTCAGCTCCCTCCTTTCGGTTGAGTGCTCTGACTTTACTGGGATCTGCTTGTTTTCTTTTTGGGAAGGCTCTGTCCCTCAGGTGAGTACTCACTCATTTGTTCCCCCTATTGGAAGTGTGCTGGAATTCTGGTAAAATTCCACTGGAATCAGGCTGTTTAGGGATTTTTCTTTTGCTCTTGAGAAAAGCTCTAAGAAATGGGACCCCAGTCACCTAAATGCTCTAAGGGCACCCTCCTTCGGGGACCCTGGCTGGTTTTGTGTTTAAAAACTATGGTCCTTCCTCATGCACATTTTAAACTAAATAGACTGACTTAACCCCAAATACTTCAGAATACCAAGGGCCATTATGGGGAACTTTCAACCTCTCCAAACTTGTTTCTCTCAGAACCAAATTAGAAAGCGACGGCTCTAAAACTAAACAGACTGAATGGGATGCTTATTTTAATCGGTACTTGGAGCTTCCAAACACATCCAGGACTCTAATAAAGCTGCCTCTTTACAAAATACCATTCCTAGACTAACAGAGGAGAACAAACTGAAAGAAGACAAAACGGCTCTGAGGCCTCTCCCCCGCCCCAGCCCCTTGTGCCCCTGTGCCACCTTCCCTCCCCTTCTGCCCATCCTCACCTCCTCTGGGCCCTCCACCCGCTCCTAATCCTCTTGCTGAACTCCCCTTTTTCTCCAAACCTCTCCCTGTTTCCCCCTCCCCTGAACTTATTAAGTCCTGCCCTTTTAAAGCTAAGCCTTCTAGGGGTCTAGATGCTAAATCCCTAGTTACTTATGTTGCCTGGACTAAAGCTGAACTTCTAGCTATAGTCAAAGATTTTCCCAAAGTAACTGAGGACCCCCATGGATTTGCTGAAGAACTTATCCACTTATAAACTTATCAACCTGGCTTCTCAGATTTATATCAATTAGTCCACATGCTTGCTGGTGAAGCTCAGGCCCAACATTGGATGAAACTTGCCTGATGGGAAAATCCTGAAAGGGATTTGGAAAAACAAACCCTGACTGTTAGCAGGAAATCCAAGAACTTGCTAGAAATTTTCACTAAGAGTTTCAAAAGGTTTTCCTAAGCATGATGACTGGAACAAAATTCAGGCTTTGCATGCAAAACCTATAAAACCTGTTCACGGCCATTGTAGTTGTCTTCAGACTGTCTTTAGAGAAAACTCTGGTCTTCTTTTGGATGTTGAACCTGCTTGGGTTGCCTTTAACTCTGTGTTCATTAATGGGCTGAATGGGGATTCTCTTTCAGTTAAAAGGACCAGGATGGGGACTTCGCTGGTGGCGCAGTGGTTAAGAATCCACCTGCCAATGCAGGGGACATGGGTTCGAGCCCCAGTCCAGGAAGATCCCACATGCCGCGAAGCAACTAAGCCTGTGCACCACAACTACTGAGCCTGTGCTCTAAAGCCTGCGAGCCACAACTACTGAAGCCCGCGTGCCTAGAGCCCGTGCTCCACAACAAGAGAAGCCACCCCAATGAGAAGCCCACGCACCACAAGGAAGAGGAGCCCCTGCCCATAGCAACTAGAGAAAGCCTGTGCACAGCAGTGAAAACCCAACGCAGCCAAAAAAAAAAAAAGGACCAGGATGGAATGGGAAACCCTGTCCACTCCAGGTTTGGTTAATTTGGTAAATCAGCGCGTTTGCACGCTAGACAATTCAACAAATGGAGGCCCCACCCTCCCCGCCAAACAAAACCTCTTGGTCTCTGCTATTACTGCAAAAAGCCAGGACATTGGAAAAAAAGATAATTAAAGCCTCAGCACTGCAGGCACCTTCAGCCCTCTAAGCAACCTTTCCAATGTCCTTCTAACCCCAACGGCCAGGCTCTGAGGAACTACAGGGGGCTCTGCCAACTCTCCCTTTTAATCGGCTCGGAGAAACGACACTCTGGATGCGGATGAATCTGTGTCCTTACTGACACCACAGCTACGCTCTTGGTGCTCAATCCCACTGCTGTAAAGCAGCCCTGCCTCGGAGTGCTAAACAGTTCAGATAGTGGGGGTTTCTAGCGAACCCCCAAAGATCCCCGTCTCAGAACCCGTTCCCTTTTGTTTAGGCCCTCCGAGAGACACACACTGTTTTCTCCTTAGGCTCCTTCATCCTTATTCAATCACTGGGCAGAGATTTCTTAGGGAAATACCATGCTGGAATTTCTTTCTCCTGAAAGGGGGAAATAGTTCTAGAATTTGACAGTAGCCATCAAAATAGCCAAGCAGGGAACTGAATGACCTTCGATATCTTTTACTTGCTCTGTCTCAGATGCATCAGAGGTGATTTCAAGGATACTCACTAGTCACTTGTCACCAGTGGATCAGCTACCACTTCCCCTGGGGGCAAAATCTCCAACTGAAATACACAGAATTCAGTGCTCCTCCTATTAAGAGTCAAACATATCCCTCAAAACTTCTCCCCAGAATTAATCAGTATCTTATAATTAAATAAAGAGGTCCTTCAAGGCATCAAGCCCATAACAGAAGATTTCAAAGCCGCAGCCTCATTATCCCTTGTACTAGTCCCCGTAACACCCTGCTTTGCCCGTGAGAAAACCCAGCGGCTGAGGATGGAGGTTTGTCCGGAAACCGGAATAAGTGACACTGTTATCCCTGGCACCCTGTCTTCCCTCAGCCCATATGCGACTAGCATCCATTTCTACTAAAAGCAGATTCTCACTGTAATTGATCTATGCACTGCATTCTCTAGCATTCCTGTTGATAAAGCTACTCTGTATCTTTTTGCTGTCACTTGGGAAAGAACAGTAGACCTGGACAGAAATGCTTAAGGCTTTTACTGAAAGTCCTTCTGCTTCTGTTTTTGTAAATTTATTAAAAATAAATTCTTTTGGCCGTGCTGCGCAGCACGTGGGATCTCAGTTCCCTGACCAGGAATTGAACTGCGCCCCCTACAGTGGAAGCATGGAGGAGTCCTAACCTCTGGGCCGCCAGGGAAGTCCCTGAGAGTCCTTACTGTTCAAGCCTTTATGGCTGCCCTGGACAATGCCGTTTGCTGCAGCCTCTACTTTATTACAATCTGTGGGTGGTCTGCTTCTCTGCTCTCCTCTAAAACTTCACAGGAGGACAGCATTCACCTGTTCAAACCTTTTAGCCTTAAAGGGACATAAAGTCTCCAAGGAAAAACTGCAGTTTGCTCAAACTCAGGTTCAATATTTAGGGCACCTGATCTTAGAATGAGGCTACCTTTAGATACAGGTAGGCTTCATGGTACCCTCAACTTCCCCAAATCTAAAACTCAGCCCAATTACGAGGTGTTTTGGGCTAGCTGGCTACTGTCAAAACTAGATTCCAAATTTCTCTCTTATGGCCCAGCCCCTGCATGTTTTATAAAAACAACAAACCGGACCCTATTATTTGGGGCCATCAGGATGACATAACCTTTGGAGCCTTACAGAAAAGCTTAATAAGGGCCCCTGCCCTTAGACATCCTAATTGTCAGCTTCCTTTCTTTCCCTTTGTACGTGAGAAGGAGGGGAACGCCTTTGGAGTATCATCCCAAACACAGGGACCATCATCGACCCATCGGCTAGTATAGTCGACAGCTGGGCCCTGTGCCATGGGGACAGCCCCCTGGTCTCAGAGCCACTCCTGCCACTGCCCTTTTGGTTAAGGCCACCAAAAAAATAATCATGGGATTCCCTCTAACCGTCTTTGTACCCCATGCAGTAGAAGCTCTCCTGAATTTGCATCACACTCCTGTGAGACCCTCTTGCTAACTGCTCCTCACAGAACTCTTTCTTGGTGTAATAACCTCAACCCTACTGTTCCTCTCCCCGCTGCTCTGACAAAACTCTTCCAGACTGCTTAACACTGACAGATCACCTTTTGACTCCCTGCAATAGTTCACAGGAAATTCCTCTAACCAATGTAGATTTTTCATGATTTACTAATAGTTCCTATCTAAAAGATGCAAAAGGTAAACACCGTGTGGGGTTGCTGTCGCAACTCCCCTTGAAGTCATCAAGGCAGTACCTTTGGCTACTTCAGCCCAAAAGGTGGAATTACATGCTCTCACTAGGGCTTGTACTTTAGCCAAGGGCAAGACCACCAACATTTATACCCACAGCCGGTACGCCTTTGGGGTAGCCCATGACTTTGGGACGTTATCAAAACAGCAAGGTTTACTTACCTCTGATGGGAATAAAATTTAAAATGGCTCTCATGTCTAAAATTTACTAGATGCCAGCTGCTCTGGCTACTAGCAAGGTCCCTGGGCATTCCAGACTCGAGGCCCTGTAAGCTAAAGGAAACCACCTTGCTGACATTTCTGCCGAAAAATGCTGCTCTCAAAGGAACCAATGGCTAACCCTCTGTCACACTCCAAAGGGATATCCCCACATCCCCCAGATGATAATTTGGAAACACTGACTAGAAATGCCCAACAACTGGCCCCAGAAAAGGAAAAACAATATTGGAAATTGAATAACTGTTGGCTTGATAAAAAGACAGAACTCTTGGTTTGGGCCAAACAACAATCTGGTCCTACCAGAAATTCTAAAGTTCCCACTACTGACCACTGCACATGCCTTAAGCCACTGGTCTACTGGCAAAATGACAGAGTTCATGAACCAATATTGGTGAAGAAACACGAAGAAAGCTGTGAGAAGCGCCCACCGTGCTTGTCCCATCTGTCCAAAACACAACCCAGGAAAACCTGGCTGCACTGCAGTAAATTGCTAATGGGCCACTCAAGACCTGGCAGAGGGATTTTATTCAGCTGCTCCCATCTCAGGGATATAAATATGTCTTAGTCATGAGTTGCATGTTTTCTCACTGGACTGAAGCTTTCCCTTGTAGACAGGCTACTGCCTCTTCTGTGGCTAAGATCCTGTTAGAAAAGATCATCTCTACCTGGGGAACGCCCCCTGCCCCTGAACTTCAGCGGCTGAACACTTCGACAGGTCTGTGGCTGGTTTTACACTTTCACTGTCTTACCATCCTCAATCCTCAGGGCTAGTCTAACGCATTAACGACATCATTAAGACCCAACTGGCAAAATTTGTAGAGACCCTCCAAATATCCTGGCCAAAAGCATCACTGTTGGCCCTTCTAAATCTCACATCCACCCGTCTGGGAACTCACAAACGCTCACCCTCTGAGACAGCCACAGGAAGCCCAATGCACCTGGTTCCCGCCTCCTTTGATCCGCAGCTGATAAACGGAGACACACTTCAACACTGTAAGGGCCTCACTGCTCCCACTGAAAGTAATCACACTGTAGTAATGTTTTCATAGCATGCCCCCAGGAGACGAAGACCTTAAGCATCACACCATGCAACGCGGAGATTTCACCTACTGGAAGGGACACCGCAAGGAGGATTCCCTTCGACCTCACTGGAAAGGCCCCTATCAGGTGCTGCTAACCAACCCTTGTGCTGCTAAGCTCCAAGGAATGGACTCCTGGATTCATGTCACCTCTAAAGAGAACACCAAGCCGTGAGTGGACCTGCACACCAACTGGCAACTTGAAAGTAAAGATTTCCAGGAATTGAAGCAGACAGCATCTGATGAGACAGCTTTCCCAAGATGGACCAGGCCCATATACCCTTTTCTCACTATTGCGTCTTACCTTATTTTCTCCCTCTCTACCTTGGACAGACATTGCTTTTATGCACATTTCCTGATCTACTGCAAGAGAGGGAAACCTCTCTGACGGTTGGATTTGTCACCAGAAACCTTGATCTGTCCATGACAGCAGTGACCCCTGCTCACACTATAAGTAACTTCTCTGGAATCCCAAATGCCACTCTGCGCCTCAACTGCCCCGCAGGCCCCTCGTATGAGGTGAGGCTACCTAATCCGCACGCCCTCGTCCCCTGGCTTAACTTAAGCCTCCTGAGCACACGCGGAAGACACGGGAGCCGTCAGTTTGAGTCAGACCGTCTGTAAGCTGGCTGTCATGCCCACATATTTGGGAAGACTTTTAGTATGTGATAACATCATACGTGAGTCTTGGTCGAAGGCCGCCAAGTCCCTGATACCGACAAATGAGTCCATAAATGCTACTACTGACGAGGGGCTCCTACGTGTTCCTCCCGGTTACTCTTCTATACGTGGAAGCCTTGGTAATGGCCCCCAGCTTGGGCAGCTCATCATCTTGACAGCTGGAGGGTAAAAGGACAGTGTGCTTTTGCTTATTCATTGTTCTACTTTCTCTTCATAACAGATCAGAAACCTCCCATTGGTCTATTGTGTTAAACCTCCTTAGCTGCCTTACATGGGAACTTCCAGCAGGCGTATATGACCCCAGGTGTGCCTCTGTAGGGAGAGCCGCCTTTCTCCCCCCATCAGAGTAGGTGCCAATGAACACATGATTAGAAATCTCTTCCTAACATTAGAAGAGCTGGCCAATTCCACAGCCGAAGGAGTAGCAGCCCAACATCGTTCACTTAACTTATTAGCTAAAGTAGTTTTAGATAAGTGCATAGCCCCCAATTACCTATTTGCTGAGCAAGGAGGTGTTGGAACAATAGCAAATACCATCTATTGCACATGGATAAATGTCTCGGGAGAAGTAGAAATCCAATTACACAAAACCAGGGAGCAAGTGCACTGGTTGCAAAAGATTTTCACCTGATATTCCACGGTCCTTGGATTTGTTCAGCTGGCTACCTTCAGACCTAGGGTCATGGGTCAGAACTATCATAAAATTTGGAACTGTCATGTTACTTTAAACTTTGTTTTGCATAATTATTTTTAACCTTTGTACCTGTTACATGTTAAACCTTTGTAGAAATGATGTACGCAACAGAGTGATGTTGGCTCAATGCTTTGAGATCTCCAGCGTGCACAACCTTGACAAGATGTACACTTTAGACAGGAATGCTTGAGAGTCTTCCCTTCTAACCTTCCCTGTTACTCAAACATGGCCTTAAACGGCTTCCTACTGCTATGTAATTTCCCTCCGACTTTGGATGTGACAAATAGGAAAGGTCCTTCCTGACACTGAAGGACAAAAACCACTAAATGCGGACAACCGGACTCTTGATCAGTGATACTTCTGGAGAAAGTTCTTGTTCAAAAGGGGGAAATACGACAATTAATAAAAGGAAACCTCAATTAAAATGGAGAGGGGGAGCCCTGAAGGGGGAGCACTCAGGCACGTATCTTCCTTCATTCCTGGGCAAGAAGAAGCTGACATTACTGCCCCAGCAGGAGAAGGAAGATTTTCTACTTGTTCAGCAACAGCCCAGCCAATGAGACACTGTCACCACCCTGAACCCTTGCTTTCCTCCAATGGACTTTCACTCAAAGCAGCCCCTCCCAACTTCCTCCTTTTCTCTATAAAGCAAGGTAAAGTAAGGTTTCTCTTTCTCCTTTGTTCCCCAGACTTGCCTATGGTTTCACCATAGCTTGCATGTCCCGAATTGCAATTCCTCTGCCATTCTGGAATAAACTCATTTTGTAGGTAAAAGAACTGGCTATTTTATTTTTAAAGTTGATTATTACCTAAAAAGGTATGTATCTCTTCAAGATAAACTGACAGCTCTAAATTTCTTTCTTTTTTTGGCCATGCTGTGCGTTTTGCAAGATCTTAGTTCCCTGACCAGAGATCGAACTCGGGCCTGGAGCAGTGAGAGCACTGAGTACTAACCACTAGACAACCAGGGAATTCCCTAGATTTCTTTCCAAATGAATATTATTTGACAATAAAAAATTCATGCCCAGAGGCTCTGATCATTGGTGTAAACTTTGTGTTCTCTTGGAGAAGTGTGTCTCATGCCCTGAAGATTTCAGGCTCTATGAATTCCTAGGTCATAGAAGGCACTGGAAAAACTTCCCTTGCACCCTTGTAAAGACCCCCAGGACCACCTCCCACTGGAGCTATATCTATCAGTGCCTGAGCAATCACTCTTTGACCTGGGCTAACAGAGCACCCTGTTCTCTCTTTGGGAGACTTGGTTTGAGGTTACTTTCCTTTGCCTTCCTATGATGTGCTTGACCTCAGAGAACACTGTTGAAGTCAGGAGATCCCCGAGCCAAACCCAGCATGAGTCTGAATGGAGATCAAGGCACATATACCCTTTCCTTTGAAGCAGTCTGAAAGTTTACTACTAAATCAAGTATAGGTCATGCCTTAGAAGAAATATCATGTCAAGATGTGAAAGAACCATATCAGTATTACTTTTATAAATATTACAAAAAAGCGGCCCTGTCTGTGTATTTAAGTACCTTTAATTCATGCATAAATGCTGAATAAGTGCATTTAGTAGGAAGGACCTCTGCTGAAGGGAAATGCAGGTGTGTGTGTGTGGGGAATGCAAGTGTATTTGCATAAAACCGTGGCCGCAGCTCACTCCGGGCCCCTGGGCTTGGGGAGAAGCAGGACTGGACTGATTCGTGAGTCTGGGGGGAGCGTGGATGTGACTGAGGCTGCCTGATGGAGGTGTTCCTCCAGCCCCCTTGGGCCTGGTGAGGCTGTCCTGGCTGGCCCAGTCCTGGGATGCTACTTGTGCCCAGATAAAGCCCTTGTTCAATATCAGCTTCATCAGCATTAAAGAGGCTATTTGTCCCCATCTGCTCTACTCTTTTGTTTCATTTCTCAGTTCACTGAGAGTGGAGTCTTGTTTGTCGGGTTCTCTCAGAAACGCCAAAAGGAAAATATATTTGAATTTTAAATGGGATTTACATTCAACTTTTTAGCAATATATCATCTGAATAAATGTAAGTCGCAGTATATGACTGAATGTAAATGTCATACAGATTCACATGTTCATGAATAGGAGCAAACAGTAAGCCTTCTACGCACTCTCGGAAAACAAGTCATGAGGAGTGAGATTCCCCGAGGAGGTGAGGGGACCAGGAGGTGAATGGCCTCAGGCGGCCGACACTAAGTCGGGGAAGCCAGATCAGGCCCTGGGGCAGCTCAACAACTAACTCTGCCCCACCTTTGGGGAAGAATGAAGGCTTCTCAGGAAAAGACTTAAATGTTTCAGAAAAATACTCACTGGTATTACATCACTCAAGTAATGAAGACTTTTAAAGGTGTACAAATATTCCAGATGAGTCTGAAAGAGACTTGGCTAAAGTCCTGTGTTACATGAAAGCAGTGAGATGTAAAATCTTTACCACCAAGCACAGAGAATGCGGGACTGGCCCTCAATCAGGGAACTGGGGGAGGGGCAGTTCTCCTTCCTCTCTTCCATATTTGCATGCTTCTTAAGTGAATGTGGGTTAACGTTATAGGGAAAAGGTTCAACAAATTTTCTTTAAAAACAGAAGGAAAAAAGTCCAGCGCGTAACTAGATGGGTGAGTCTGCAGCACAACCCGACCCTCGTGTGGTTCTGCCGTCTGAGTCGTAGTAAGACTAGCAGTTGAGACGGAGAGAGCCCATGCGCCCTTGAGGACCCAGCGCCCTTGCCCCCCACCCCCCCCACCGTCTGACCCACCTCGGTGACCTCCACCCGCTGACAGTCGGTGCATGGATCATTAGCTCCCGGGCACTGAAGCCGTCTTCGTGTCCAGATGAGCTGACAACTACGAATCCGATCTTGTGGGGCATTCTGCACGCTGGGGCTATGTATGAGAGCAGGAAAGACTGCTTTAAGGGACTTAGTAGTACATCGTAACGTTGAAAGTGTTATTTCCTGCCTTGTTAATACACAAAGTAATTCCCAACCTAGTCAGGACTGTCCCATCACTTTGAAAGAGTCTAGTTCTTATTACACAATTTTTAAGATGCCTCTTGACTTTTCCCAAATATATGCCAAAAAGTTTGACCAGCGTTGTGGGTTGAACTGTGTCCCCCCAAAGCTATGCTGAGTCCTAACTCCTGGTGCCAGTGACGTGACCCCGTTTGGAAACAGTGGGGACGTAAGCAAGTTAAGATGAGGTCATATTGGAATAGGATGGGCCCTGCTCCAACATGACTTGTGTCCTTATCAGAAAAGAGACAGGGACACACACACAGACAGGGAGAAGCCAAGTGACAATGGCCGAGCAGCTGGAGCACTGCATCTACAAGCCAAGGAACGCCGAGTACTGTCTGGAGGCAGCAGAAGCTGGAAGGGGCCGGGAAGGAGCCTTCAGAGGAAGCGTGGCCCTGCACAAGTGCACCTGGATTTTGGACTTCTGGCCTCCGGGATAAATTTTTGTGGTTTTAAGTCATCCAGTTCGTGTTACTTTGTTATGGCAAAAACAAGGTCTTTTGCTAAGATATGAATATAAAGATTTTCAAATTATTAAGGAACTAATAAACCAGTGTGCTAATGAGTTATACAAAAATAAGGGGAAAGGGGGCTGTTTAATCAACAACATTGCTAAATGAAAATGCTGATCAGCAGGGAGAGCAGAACCACGGCGGAACCTCAAGCACACAGGTGTTCTCCCCGGGCCTGGCGGAGGGGCTGCCTCTGGGCAGATGCGCAAATCCCAGCTGCAGGATCTCCTGTCTCGGTGTTTCAGCAAAGCTGGCCTGGCCCAGAGTCGCCCAGCACCGTTCTGAGGGCGGCTGTTTCAGCACAGCTGGCCTGGCCCAGAGTCGCCCAGCACCGTTCTGAGGGCGGCTGTTTCAGCACAGCTGGCTTGGCCCATAGTCGCCCAGCACCGTTCTGAGGGCGGCTGCAGCGACGCCCAGTTTTGCCCACTCCTTTGAAAACAGCACCTCAATCCCAATTTCCCTCCGTGGTTCTGTCCTCCCCACACCCGGAACTGTGGGGCTGACGCCCATCCTGCCCCCCACAGATCCCCGCCTGAGGGGGCACGTTTCCCAGGCTTGGGTGGTCCATGAGTTCCACATCCCTCCTCAGGAACGGGCTCAGGGATGGAGACATGAGAAAGGACCCAAACTGGACCAAAGCCACTCAATCCCAGGACCCTGCGGAGGCTGTGGCCATAGCATAGTGTCTGCGGGGGGGGGGGGGGGGGGCTGCTGGAGGCCACCAGAGGGGAGATCCAGGCAGGGAGTGGAGCTGACACGGGGAAGCAGTGCTGAGAGAGGCGGAGACACCCTGTGAGCCTCAGGACTTAAAGCCCGAGCAACTCATGGACTTCCGGTTACTCTCCAGTGACTAAGCCTGTCGATGCTCTTCAGTCGGCCAATTTGAGTGAAGTATGCGACCAAGCGTCCTCACTAACACAGAGGATAAAGACTTCTCCAGAAAGTTCTCTGGGGTAGGACATACTATTAATGGAGATTTTCAGGAGGAGGTGACACACAAGCATATCCCACATGGAATGTGTTTGTTTTAACATGCTTGATACATGATCTAGATCTTCCTTTGACTTTTACTGAGAACCTGCAGAGGACCACGTCAATAAATTAATTCTTGGCTGGCACTCGCTAATGTTTCTTGGAATATACGAACAAAAGTATTTAAAATAGAAAGAGAAACCACTATTAAAGATCCCAGTTATTTTTTATACAAAGCTCACTGCAGGATATCACAGGAGAGAAAACCAAACTAACCCAGAAAGTAATAAAATGCAGGCACAAAAAATGGACAAGTGTGATTTAACCCACGGCAACTGCACAGCCTGGCCTGTGTGCCAGCTCCCATGCCAGACATGGACTGGCCTCGCCCAGCCTTTGGCTCCTCCCACGTGCCCGGCTCGCAGCCTGGACTGACTCTCCCCTTGGCCTCCATACCTCCCCCTCCCCCGTCCCCTCTCCCTCAGTGCCAAGTCTCACTGGTCCCACCTTTGGAACAGTGACTGAATACGTCACCTCTTCTGGGTCCCACTGTGTTCTCTAGAAAACAACGGCCAGGTTTCCCCACGTGGAGTACCGCCCCCACCGGAAGAACCCTCCTCAAGCCCAACCTGCTGTTCTAACCCCCGCTTTCTGTCATGGATTCTAAAGTCCCTCCAAACTTACGAAAGCTCAGAGTTAGATCCCTGTGTCCTTCCATCACCTTCAAGAGCAGGGCCTGTTGCTTTCTATCCCACCTCGAAAACAGTAGGTACCTACGAAATATTTTCAGCTGAGTGTGATCGCGTACCCTGAAAGTCCGGAGAGCTGAAATACCGTTTATTCATCTTGCTGGCCTGTGTGCTGACCTACTCCCTCACACCATACTTCTGTGTGCAGGTGCATACGTGTTTATACCTTCATCACAACTCTGACACCCCAGCTGTAGGGACGAGGAGACTGAGGCACAGAGAGGCCTGGCCCAGGGTCATCCGGCTATGAAGCCACACAGGCCGGCTTTGTTCTAAAGCTGGTCAGGTTCCAGAGCCTGGTCTTGACCAACACCCTCGGTTATGGCCCTAAGAGTTAGAAATGGGGCCCTTTAAATCCGAATAAAGGACGTGTCCACTATCCTGTGCTGCCTCAATAAATCCAAAACACAGTCCTGGCATTTAGGAACCAGACAGGAGAAGTGCCTGGGAACCGCAGAGGCAACGCTATTACGTCGGTTTGGGAATTCGAACAGGATTCCTTTATGGCCACGTCCTTCCGCCTTGTTCCCTAGGGTCCCCTTTGCGTAAACCTTCAAGTCTTCCCTAAGATACTTGGGGTGTCACTAAGGACACTAGTATTGGGCTCTATAAAAATCACATTAACATTCTGGGGAGAACCAAAGCTCTGTCGAGTGCGGGGCCCCGGTGCACAGCGGTCCTCGCCTCAAAACGAGCGCCGGTTGCATCTTCCCCAGCAGCGATCACTCTCCCCCGCGCCGCAGGACGAGCTGGGACCGTGGGGAGAAGGTAACTCGGCGGTTCCTCCTACGAAGTCTGCTTTTCACTACGCATCGGGGTGCTGAATCTCTACGTTAAACCGAAACACTTTACCAACTTCCGAACATCTTGCTACAAGACTAGGAGACAGACTTGTATCGTTTCCTTCCTAGGAAAACCTAAATGTTACACACTGAAATGGTTTTTTGGTCAAGCAACCTCAAGACTCGAAAGTGCCCCTGAGAATCCCTGAAACAGACGAGGCTGAAGAGCCAGCTCAGCACCGAGTCGGGGTCGCTGAGCCCGCACCGCCGCCAAACGCGGGGACCAAGCGCTGGCGCCGCCGGCCGCCCGGGGCGGTGACGCAGCGCGCTGGCCGCGCCCACGGAGGCCCTGCCGCCCACGGAGGCCCCGACGCCCCCGGCCCGCTCGTGTACCTGTCAGGACGTCCGCACGACCCGGGCTCTCCGCCGGCCCTCGGCAGCGCCGCGCCTCGGCGGAGCTCAGGAGGCGCCTCCTCCGCCGACCCGGGCCGGCCGGCACCCCCAAGCCGCAGCGGTGGTGGCAGCCGAGGAACAGCCCCGGCCGCCAGCGCCTGTTGCCCGGGCCGCGGCCGCCGCTCTCATGACAACCAGGCCGGCCCGCCCGGACCTCCGCGCGTGCGCGACCCCGCCCCGCCGCGCCTGCGCACAAGGCGGAGTCGCACCGCCTCTTCCTGGGCCTTCTGGGTAATGTAGTTTTCAGGGAACGGCGCCTGCGCACAAGGCGGGGTCATGCCGCCGCTTCCCGGGCCTTCTGGGTAGTGTAGTTTCGAGGGCGGGGGCGGCGCGGGGCCTTGATTCCCCTTCGTGGAAACCCCCAGGCGCGGACACACGGCGCGGCCCGCCGCGTAGGCGCCGCCCGCGGGGCCGGAGCCTCTGAGGATGTCTGCGGTGCTCCAGAAGCTCAAGAGGTTCAAGCTGCGGGCCCTGCACAACCAGAAGAAATTTGGGGTGGCGGGCAGGAACTGCGAGGAAGTGCTGCGGAAGGGCTGCCTCCACTTGCAGGTGCCCCGGGGTCCGGGAGGCGGGGGGCCTCCGCTTGCAGGTGCTCCCCGGGCCGAGGAGCTGGGGGCCGATGGGCTGGGGGCCTCTGCTTGCGGGCGCCCCGGGCCGCGTGGCGGTGGGGGTGGGGTGGGGCGAGTCTGACTAAGCGAGCCTTCCCAGAGCACTCTTTTTGAGCTGGGAAGATGTTGGCCTGTCGTCCTGCACTGTCCACACTGGCCGATCTCAGGCTGCACCGAGCCGCAGTGCGTCCCCGAGTAATGACAGTCGCTGGGAGGGGTCACTGTCCATATCCCCAGGGCGGAAAGCCTGAGCCTGACCACTGCCGACGGCCACGTGCCCGACCTCGGGCTCCATCCTGGCTCCTTACGTGGGCTGTCGTGGAGTCCACCTGTCGCCCTGTGAATCGGGCGCTAACACCCCCATTTCAAAGATGAGGAAACTGAGGCACCGAGCGACTAAGCAACGTGCCATAGACACTGAGGAAAGGCCGGTGTTTAAACCCCGTTCTAGCTACGCCGGAAGCCTCTTAGCCCAGCCTCTGAGGGTGCGGGGGCTGCAGGCGGGGGGCGGGGGAATTGGGGTCCTTCCCGGCTTCTGGGTCCTGGTGCCTGGTGCTGCATCTCAGCAGATGGCCTGAGTGAAGCCTCTGCCCCAGCGCTTAGGAGCCCACCCGCTTGGGAGAAATTTAGGGAGAATAGGAGGTGCTGCTTTTGTGCCTCAAAACCAGGGAGTGTGGGAGACATCTGGGCCCCAGGGAATTCCCATTTCCTGTGCTGCGGAGTAGCCCCCAACCTCCTCCTCTGGCTCCTCGGCCCCGTCAGAGCAGGGGGACTTTGTAGAGAGGCCTGGGAAACTTCCCCCTTCTGACCGTGAGCATCACGACATCTCTGGCCTGAGACCCAGGGACTTGGTTCCGGCCGTTCCCTGCCTGGTTTCCCCTGGTGTAGAATGAAGGGTTGGGCTCAGAGGCCTCTAAAAGCCCTTTGGCACGAATATTCTAGGTATTTCAGCCATTGTTCTTACCCTTATTGAATTAATTTTCTCGACTGGGCTTAGATCAGTGCTGGGGTTGTGTGTGCATGTGTGGGGTTGGGGAGAGGGGAGGAGTTGCTATTAAAAATGGATATGGGGAGGGGGAAGGGTAAGCTGTGACAAAGTGAGAGAGTGGCATGGACATATATACACTACCAAACCTAAAATAGGTAGCTAGTGGGAAGCAGCTGCATAGCACAGGGAGATCAGCTCGGTGCTTTGTGACCACCTAGAGGGGTGGGATAGGGAGGGTGGGAGGGAGGGAGACGCAGGAGGGAAGAGCTATGGGAACATATGTATGTGTATAAACTGATTCACTTTGTTATGGAGCAGCAACTAGCACACCATTGTAAAGCAATTATACTCCAATAAAGTTGTAAAAAAAAATTCGTAAAACTGATTGGTGTCGAGCAACAGAGGACTAAACCTCAGCAAGTTAAGAGTCCTGTGTGCTGATCACACTTACGTGGCCAGAGGCGGTGGGTCCTGCTCAGTAAAGATGTTCTCCTTAACTCATTGGTGCCCAGGGAGAAACTCGAGCGCTAGGCGATGTGTCCTGACACCTGTCAGGCAATGAGCCTCATTGATGGGGATGTGTTTACGGGCTTAGTGCAAGCAGTCAAGGGTCATTTTTGGAAACAGGCTTGGTTTTTTTTTTTTTTTTTTTTTTTGCTGTACGCGGGCCTCTCACCGCCGCGGCCTCTCCCGCCACGGAGCACAGGCTCCGGACGCGGACGCGCAGGCCCAGCGGCCATGGCCCACGGGCCCAGCTACTCCGCGGCATGTGAGATCCTCCTGGACCGGGGCACGAACCCGTGTCCCCCGCATGGGCAGGCGGACTCACAACCACTGCGCCACCAGGGAAGCCCACAGGCTTGGATTTTAAAGTGCCCTGGAGGAGCTCGGTTTGAAGGGTCCGAGTGGTGAATCCTGCAAAGCGGTTATCACCGTGTATGTATTTCTATGACTTTCCAGGTCTTAGAACGACCTACAGTAGGTGCCCTTGTTTGGACGTGCTCTGTCCGTGCAGACTGCATCTCGAGTGGGATTCTTTACAGCGTAGTAGTTCCTTCTTGTTCTCTGTGAGGGCTGCAGATGGGAAGACCTCAGGTCGCCACCCCAAGACTGGGCCGCCCGAGATCCAGGAAGTAAGCATCCCACCCTGCTCTCCCCTCCCCCTCTTCTTCCCAGCTCCCCGTTCCTGGCTCCACCCTGTGTCTCTACGAGGATGGCACGGAGGTGACTGGAGATTACTTCTGGAGTGTCCCCGATGACTCGGAGCTCGTGCTTCTCACTGCGGGGCAGACCTGGCAGGGTTGTAAGTGGCGGGGACCTTGGAGATCTGTGGGGAAGCTGGTGCGGCTTTGGAGGTGCAGAGGGCCTGCCTGGGGGTGCCAGCCCCGGGAGGGAGGGGTCCCCCTTACTCTGGGCTCTGAAGGAGGAAGCCCCGGAGGCAGAATCAGATGGCAGTGTTGTCCATCCTCTTGGCCAGGAGGCCAGTGGTCCAGCTGGTTGGTCTATGTGTCTTTTTAAGAAATTCCTTTAGTTTTATCTACATTCATTTGAAGTGTCCTAGTAACCCCTAAGGGCAGAAGGGAGGGCTCTGCGGGTGGGAGCCTGCCCAGTTTTGCGGGTAAGGCAGAGCCAGAGAGAGAGGCTGTCCTGTTCTGCTGGACTTTGTTGCGGAAAATAATCAATAACCAATCAGTAATAAGAACAGAACAGTTTTATCTGAGCCGGACTGAGGCCTATAGCCCAGAAGCCCTCTTCCCAGGTTACTCTGAGAAACTGCTCCAGAGAAGCAGGGTTTTCAGCACAGTTTTATGTCTTGTCAGAACAAAGACCCTTAAACAAGGCAGGGATGCATTTTTCCGAGGTTTCAAAAAAAACCAGACCAGCACATACACAGCGAGTCAGCATGGGCTTGGCACCTGGGAGGGAGCTTTACGATCGAAGGAGTAACCAGCATTGGTGTCCCAGGAAGAGGGGCATTAATTTTTATCTTTAACATGGATGTTCTTTACTTCTGGTCAGTGCGCCCTTTTCTTTAATAATTAAAGCAGATGTGCAGTGTATGTTTGATCAGCCACAAAAAGGCTGTTTTAGTTAGCATCAAATGCACGTTAACTCATGTGGAAGCCAGAACAACGTCCCTGCATCTCAATATGTAAACATTTCTTTTATCAACTGTCTCAGGGATGGGCTGGTGGCTGATGCTGTGCTCAGTGTCTGGTCTCTGTCGGGTTTGCGGACACACCGTCCTTAGGCTCCTGTCGGGGCTGCCTTATTGGAGCAGGTGCTCTTGGAGTTGGTTCTTTAGGGGAGTCTGTGCTGGATGACAAGTGATACTCTGGAGCCATAGACCGGGGGCCAGGTGTGTGCCCTTTCCCTGGGAGGGTCGTCTGGCCCTTGTGCAAAGGGGCTTCCATTTCAGGAGATGTTTCTGGTGCCTGGGGAAGGAAGTGGAGCTCTGAGAACCGAGGTTGTCCTACCTCGTCTGCCGAAAGGGCGGAGAGAGAAGCCTGAGAGCAGTGCAGGTGTGGCCTCGCCCCTCGGTTGGGACGCTGCTGTCAGCAGTGAAGGTGACATGTCTGCTGTGCGCTCCTAGTGGCAAGCAGCTGTCCTCCTTGTACTTCTAGAGAATTAAGTCTCAATAAAGTTGTTAAAAAAGAAAAGAAAAGGAACTGCACGCCGCTTTCCAGAGCTGCGGTCCCATCTTACCTCCACAGCAGGGACGAGAACGGCCTCTCCAGCTCTTGGCATTGTCGCTCTTTTCACTTTAGCCGTCTGGTGGGTGTGCGATGGTGTCCGGACTTGCATTTCCCTCCCGACGGATGGTGTTGACCATCTTCTCCTGGGCTGATTTACCATCTGTAAACCTTCCTGTGAAGTGTCTTTTGTCCATTGTCTAATGGGGTGTTTTTTACGGTTGAGTTTTGTGAGTTTTTTCCTACTATATTCTGGATGAGTCTTTGTCAGATGTGTTGTTGACACTGATCTTTTCTCCCAGTCTGCAGCTTGTCTTTTTTTTTTTATAAATATGTTCTTATGACCATTATGCTTTTATTTCTGTGAGAAGGATTCCTAGGAGTAGAATTGCTGAGCCAAAGAGTATATGTGATTTTTTTTAAATAAATTTATTTATTTTATTAATCTTTTTTGGCTGCGTTGGGTCTTCGTTGCTGTGCGCGGGCTCTCTCTAGTTGTGACGAGCGGGGGCTACTCTTTGTTGCGGTGTGCGGGCTTCTCCTTGCGGGGGCTTCTCTTGTTGCGGAGCATGGGCTCTAGGGGCACAGGCTTCAGTAGTTGCGGCACTTGGGCTCAGTAGTTGTGGTGCACGGGCTCTAGAGCGCAGGCTCAGTAGTTGTGGCGTGCAGGCTCTAGAGCGCAGGCTCAGTAGTTGTGGCGTGCGGGCTCTAGAGCTCAGGCTCAGTAGTTGTGGCGCGCGGGCTATAGAGCGCAGGCCCAGTAGTTGGGGCTTGCGGGCTATAGAGCACAGGCTCAGTAGTTGTGGCACACGGGCTTAGTTGCTCCGCAGCGTGTGGGATCTTCCCGGACCAGGGCTCGAACCCGTGTCCCCTGCATTGGCAGGCAGATTCTTAACCACTGCGCCACCAGGGAAGTCCCTGCGGCTTGTCTTTTCGTTCTCTTAACCGCGTCTTTCATGGAGTAAAATTTTTAATTTTGATGAAATCCAACTTGTCCCTTTTTATCCTTCTCCGCGTATGGCTTTGGTGTTCAGTCTGAGACCTTTTCACGAAGCTTTAGGTCTTGAAGGTTTTCTCTGTCTTTCTGCGCCAGTTGCTATGATCATGTGACTTTTCTTGGTTAGCCTGTTGAGGGTGGATCACACTGATTGATGTTTGGACCCTGAGTGGCCCCATATCCCTGGAACGACCCTCGGGACCGTGCGGCCTGTTCCTCGCGTGCGTCTGGACTTCTGTTTGTAGGACGCTGTGAAGCCCTCGGTCCCAAGTGCCTGCTCGGAGGGCTTGCGGCTTTCGGGTGTGAGCGGAAAGGCCCCGGGAGCCAGCAGGACAGTGAAGGGACGAACCTGGAGTGTGAGAGGTCTCGAGGGAGGTCCCAAGACGAGGTGATTTCACTTGGAGGAAGGAAGGCTGAGGGGAAGGGCGGCAACTCGCTTGGGTGGCTTTCGTTTTCCAAACTGCGTCCCGTGTCCTCCCTGTCTGTCCTCACACCAGCCGGGCGCGGGCAGCCAGGCCTAAGGCCCGGAACCCTGGGCTGGTGACTGTCGGGGCAGGGGTCTGGCTGGTCCTGGGGGAGGAGGTGGTCTCCCCGAGGCAGTGCTCCAAAGCCTGGTGGCCTCTCTGTTCCCTTTGGTGGCAGACGTGAGTGACATCAGCCGCTTCCTGAGCGTGTTCCAGGAGCCGCACGCAGAGCTTATCCAGGCCGCCCGACAGCTGCTGTCGGACGAGCGGGCCCCGCTGCGTCAGAAGCTCCTGGCCGACCTGCTGGGCACCGTCAGCGAGAACATCGCAGCCGAGACCAGGGCCGAGGACGCGCCGTGGTTCGAAGGTGCCTCACGGATTTGGGCCTGGAGGGAGCGGGTGGGGAGTGCTTCCTCCGGGCCAGCTTGCTGGGACATGGGATCTGTGTCAGTTCCCATTACCAGGGGCTCCCCAAGCACGGGGCCAGGGGCCAGGCAGCCCTGGGACTGGCCGTTTTATTTTTATTTAATTTTCAGTTGTGGTCAAGTAGGCATAAGGTAAAATTCACCGTCTTTACCGTTTTCAGGCATATAGTTCGCTGGCATTAAATATCTTCCCGTTGTTGTGCAGCGTCACCACCATCTGTCCTCAGACATTTTCATCTTCCCAAACTGAAGCTCTGCCCACACTGAACATCGCTCCCCACCCTCTGCAGCCGTGGCCCCCAGCCTTCTTCCTGCCCCTGTGATTCTGACTCCTCCAGGGGCCTCGTACGAGTGGGATCGGCGTCTCAGCATTTAATGTGTCCATGGTTCATCCATGTGGAAGCAGGTGTCAGGATTCCCTTCCTCTTTGAGGCTGCGTGATATTCCATCACCTGGGTGGACCACATCTTCTTTATCCATTCACCTGGGCTGCTCCCACCTTTTTGACTGGCCTCTCAAGCCAGGCGGAGGGAGCCCTGAGCGACTGCAGCCCTCTTGGGAAAGGGGCTTGGAGGTGCCACCAGGCAGGAGCCCCTCGGTGGCCTCTGAGATGCTCCGTGCTGGTGGACCAGACTTCTCCACAAATGAACAAAATCCAGGGATAGCGTGCAGGTCCCCATTAGAACGTCTCTAGATGGAGCTGAGCAAAACGGCCCTCACCTTCCGCCCCTCCTGGGAGAGCACGGGCCCTGGGCTCCAGGCGTCTTGTCTCTCGTTCCGGCAGGTTTGGAGTCCCGGTTTAGGAACAAGTCTGGCTACCTGAGATACAGCTGTGAGAGCCGGATCCGGAGCTACCTGAGAGAGGTAGGTCCACACTGATGCTGGGTGTGCCAGGCGGGTTTGGAAGCGGGCTCTGCTGTTGGGACTCTGCTCCAGGGCCAGCATGGATGTTGGAGGAGCGCACAGGCTGGCGTGGGTGCAGGTTCAGGTGCAGGTGCTGGTATAAGTGCTGGGATGGGTGCTGGCGTGGGTGCAGGTTCAGGTGCAGGTGCTGGTGTAAGTGCTGGGGTGGGTGCTGGCATGGGTGCAGGTTCAGGGGCAGGTGCTGCTGTGGATGCCAGTCTGGGTGCAGGTGGACGTGAGCCAGCAATGGATGGGCCGCTTGCCCGGAGAGCCCCCCGCACGGCCGACATCTGGCTTCCACTTGTCAGAGCTCAAGCTGGGTCTGGGGTTGCAGACTTTGCCTCCCTGCAGTCTGCGTGAACTTTCCTTACGGGCTGTGAGTAGTGAACCCACCTTTGAACGCCTTCATCTGTTGGGCGGTTCAGTTTCGACGTGAACTCATCCCAAGTAGCCGTCTCCGTCCACCATTAGCTTGGATGGACGCCCACACGGTGGGTGGGGAGGGGCAGCTGCTCTTCTGTCCCCAGCGCTGCCGTTGACTTTCCCGTCTGTGCGAGGCGCAGCTGTCTGACCTCCAAGAAGCAGCAGCAGGGGCTCTGAGTCGTGGTGGGTCCAGGCTCTGACTCTGGGCTCCCCTCGGGGAGGTGTGAGAAGCAGGCTGATACAGGTTGAGAGCCGAAAGTCTCCGATGGAGACGCACTTCACCTCCGAGGAGAAATGGGTCCTCGGGCCCAGTGCACTCTGTCCCGCTCCTTTTCAGCAGGGAGGTGACCCAGCTGACAGACGACCTTCAACAGGGCAGGCCGTGGAGGGGACTGGTGCCCGTGGTGCTTTGGGGGTGCGTTGCCCCCTCTCTGGAGGATAACCTGGGTGCTTGACTGGCCCCTGAGGATGGGTTCTGGGCAGATCTCCTCCACCCTTCATGGGAGGACAGGCAGCAGGGGGTGGGTTTGGGGGCAGCGGCAGGCAAGGGCCCTCAGGCTCTGCCCTCTGTGCCAGCTCCTCAGAGAACTGGCGCTGGAGCCCGGGGGTGGGCTGGGCGCTCCCCGCAGAGGCCCGTGGGCACCATTGCCCCTGTGCTGCGTGGCTGGACGTCAGCCGTGGGGCGTCTTGTTCGTCCTTTGCAGACACCCGCCCCCCGCACCCCTCACCTGCGCCTGGCGGCACGTTGGTGCCGCAGAACTGCCCACACGTGCTCTGTTGAGATCCTGTTACACAGAAGGAAACCTCAGGACTGGGGTGTCTGAGGTCCTGGGGCCTGGTCCAGATCCCCCTCTCCCCCTGCCCCCATCTCCGCCTGAAAGTGGCCACCCTCAGGCTCCTTCTGTTGCTGAGGACACGCTCCCCGCGCTGGCGGGTGGGCATCTCCAGGGCATCATTCCCAGCCCCTGCTGGATGCAGCCCCCTGTCCGGTGATGACCCATCTGCTGCCCTGCTGTCACTCCCACTGGGCCAGGCGGTCTCCTTGCTTCTGCCCAGCGCTCATTGTGGGCCCAGCTGTGCCCATGGGTGCGACTCTCCACCTGCGCCCCAGTGGGCGGCAGTGCGCTGGTCACTCCTCACCTGCACGCTTCCTCTCGGGTTTCAAAGCAGTGGGCAGTGCTTGGGAGACAGGGCGGCCAGGATGCCTGGAGCTTGAGTTCTTATCTGATTGTGACCAAAGCTCCATCTCACGGGCCCAGAGAAATTTCCCAGCGTCAGACAGGCACAGTCGGTGTGAGCTCAGACCCCCAGACCTCTGGGCCGTGCCGGGACCCCAGGGGGCGGGGGCCGGATCCCCGACCTCTGGGCCGTGCCGGGACCCCAGGGGGCGGGGGCCAGACCCCCGACCTCCGGGCTGTGCTGGGACCCCAGGGGGCGGGGGCCGGATCCCCGACCTCGGGGCCACGCTGGGACCCCAGGGGGCGGGGGCTGGATCCCCGACCTCGGGGCCATGCTGGGACCCCAGGGGGCGGGGGCCAGACCCCCGACCTCCGGGCTGTGCTGGAACCCCAGGGGGCGGGGGCCGGATCCCCGACCTCGGGGCCATGCTGGGACCCCAGGGGGCGGGGGCCAGACCCCCGACCTCCGGGCTGTGCTGGAACCCCCGGGGGCGGGGCCCGGATCCTGACCTCGGGGCCGCGCTGGGACCCCAGGGGGCGGGACTCTGAGGGCTGTGGCGTTGGTGGACCGGGACCCCGGCGGCGGTGGGCTTTCGGGCGCATGGCCCGCATCCAGCGGTGCCCCTGCCTCTTCTAGGTGACGTCTGGCGCGTCCCTGGTTGTGACGGAGGCTCGGGAAGAGTACCTGCGGGTCGTGGGTGCCATGTGTCAGAAGCTCCAGGCCGCCCGCTACAACAGCAGCTACTTCGACAGGGGGGCAAAGGCTGGCCGCCGGCTCTGCACGCCCGAAGGCTGGTTCTCCTGCCAGGTGAGCTACAAGCGCGTGCCCGGGGCCACCCTGGCCAGGGCCTGGTGAGCTGGGGCAGCTCTCGGGGTGAGGGAGGGTCTCAGCCAGTGGCTCCCAGACGTCAGTGGTGTCAGAACCCCCTGGAGGGCTCGTGAGCCCCCTGGGCCCCTCCCGGGGCCTCTGTTGCAGCAGCTCTGGTGAGGCCTGAGAGCCTGCATTTCTGACACGTGCCACAGTGATGCTGGTTCAGGGCCCTCACTTGAGAACCGCTTTGGCGGGCGCGGGCGGCAGGACACAACTGCTCGTGAGCCGAGACCCCACCCTGGTGTGAGAGGAGGGATGGCATTCGTTTGGGTGGCTGATGCGTGTTTTGCTCCCCTGGGAAATCCTGGATGAGAGAGCATCAGGATTGCAGGGTGGTGGCCGGATGTGGCATTTCGGGCTCTGGCTGAGCTTGGCACCGCGGTGGGTGGCATCAGCTGGAAGCAGCATTCTGAGCTGTGGAGACAGCTAAGGAAGGGCACATCTTGCGCTTTGCAAGCTGTACGTTGCACTTCCAGTAAAATCCACTCCTGCCGCTGGCGCTGGGCCCAGAGTGGGCAGGGGTGGGCGCGGCCTCCCTCCCATAGGCCCCCATGCCTCTGTCCCCACCGGGCAGCCCCTCCCACGCGTGATGGGCCCTGAACATCCAAACGCCGTTCCTTCCCAGCTGGCTTCGCGTCACACCTCACACACAGCCGACCTCTTCCTCCCGGGGGGGTGCGCCTGGAGCCTGGCAGTGTGTGTGGCGGAGACAGAGACCAGACCCTTCACCCCGGCCTGGGCAGGCTCTGGGTCAAAGGCCTCTAAGCGAGTCGGGCGGTAGGCTTCCTGCGGGGCGGCTGTGAGGGCCCTCGGGGGCCGGAGTGGGGCTGGGGGCTTCAGGGAGGAGGAGATGTTTTCGCACGTCTCCGAGGCCCAGCCTGTGCAGGGTCTCAGGGAAATGCCGGGAAGCCGTGGATGAGACAGGAGGGGAGCAGTCGTGTGATGGGAGCAGCATGGGGAAAGCTGGCGCCCCAAACGGCCAATAGGCTCACTTGTCCCCTTCGCAGCCGCAGAGCATCACCCCGGGGTCATGAGGGAATGGGGTGCCGTTCCAGGGCAGGATGCTTTACCTCCTGAACAGACTCTTTATAGGGGCCTGGCCCCGCCAAGGGGTGCCTCTGTCGCGGGCGGAGCGGCAGTGAGATGCTCCTTGGCTTCATGGCCTTTACCTTCTCTCTTTCGGCCCAGGGTCCCTTTGACGTGGACGACTGTGCTTCCAGACACTCCATCAACCCCTACAGCAACAGGGAGAGCCGCGTCCTCTTTAGCACCTGGAACCTGGACCACGTGTGAGTGCGTGGGGCTGAAGGCCACAACCACAGACCCGGAGTGCACCTGCGACCTGGCGCTGCCCGGCCTCCGCGGCTGGCGGGCTGCCTGGTGCGCCACGCGCCCAGCGCACGTGTCACGGACCCACAGACGTCGTGGGCGTGTGGCGTGGAAGGGGTTGCCGGGATCGTGCGGTGCTGACGCTCCTGGGCTGCGTGGCGGGTGTCACTCAGCGCGGTGGGCTCACATCCCCGTCCGCACCTGTGCAACCCCGCGCGTCCCCTCCCACCGCCAGCGCCCACCTGTGGGCGGAGGCAGTGGTCGGCAGCTGCGGGCCCGGTCGGTGTGGCACGGGCACCCTGTGTGGGGTCCCTGCCTCGCCCAGGGAGTGGGAGCTCTGCGTTGTGACGTGTAGGGCGTTTCCTGCTTCAACCAGGGTTAGCAGGTCTTGGCTGGCAGGATCATTTTATGTGTGTATTAGCTCATTCTAAAAACAAGGGCAGAAATGGAAAATTTTATTATTTTCACTGAGATGCTTTTCTTGTTGACCCCTGAACAACGTGGGGTTTGAACTGCGTGGCTGCACTTATACGTGGAGTTTTCAGTAGGAAATACTAGAGTACTGCTCCATCCACATCGGTTGACTCTGCGGATACCGAGCCGCGGATACGAAGGAACCCTGCACGCAGAGGGCCTCCTGTAAAGTTACACGTGGATTTTTGCCTGCGTCGGGTGCTGGCTGCTAACGTCCCCTGTCTCCCGTCCTGCGTGTTGCCGGGTTGCTCTCCAGGGTGGTCCCACCGACACCCTCACTGGCTGTGAGTTCACGCGCCCCAGGCTTCACCACCTCTTGGTATCAGTACTCTTTTTGCGTTCTCCCAGTCTGATGGGCGAGAAAGAGATTCTCCTGTTGTAATTCATTTGCCTGATTACTAGGAAGGTTGAACGTCCGTGTGTTTATTGGCCACTTGTGTTCTGTGAAGTGGCTCTTGCTTCCTCTGCTCAGTTTTTACTGGGCTTTGGTTTTCTAATTAATTTGTAAGAATTCTTTACACGTCCTGGTTACTGATTCTTTGGTGGCTCTTTGTGTTACAGGTATGTTTTTACAGTTTGGGCTTGTCTTTCGCTTCTGGGATGTCTTTGATCGTCACGGGTTTAAATTCCAGTGTACTGAGATGTAGCTCTTCTTTTTTGTGTGAAATCCTTCCCTTCCTGTATCATGAAGATACCCTAGTTTTTCTCTACTGGTTGGCTGTGCTGTTTCTTACCTGCCTGGAGCACCCCAAGATGATCTCTGGGCTCCATGCCATCTGTCTGCTCCTGTGTTTTCACGGCCCACTAGGGGCCACACCGCCAGCATCTAAGGAGGGAAACAGGCCGGCCTAGAAGAGAACACGGATGAAGCAGCAGTGTGCACGCCAGACCCTGAGTCATGTCTCCTGAAACGTGCCAGTTACACTGCCGCTCTTCTTCTAAATACACATACGTCCACATAGATACACGTACTGGCTTTTAATTTCAAATGTGGTTTTGACAGCAGGCAGCGGGGGTTTGAAAACACTGGTCTGATTGTTTCCCTGAGACGTGGCCACAGGCCCACCCCGACTCTGATGGGGCTGAAGCCACAAGCCACGTGTTTAAATAGTTAAACACTAAAGAGTAACAAACTGTCAGTACAGCACGTGCTGTCCTCCCCCTTGGACTGTGTCACCGCGGCCCAGGCCAGGTTCCTGGTCCCAGGCGGCGGACTTCTCAGGGCTCCGGGACGTGGCCACAGTGGCCTGCAGTCCACAGCCTGCCCTCTTCTCTCACCCCTCGGGCCCCCTCACACCACAAGGGCTGCACCGCGCATGTGCAGGCTTAGGGGTGCACGTACGGGGGTGCAGCCTGTCCTGGGAGGATGTTCCACGCCTGAGTTCCGGGCGTGTGGGCTGGGCGGTGGGGCAGGGGTCCTGTTCCCCGAGGGCTAAGGGCGCCTCCTCCAATACCCGGTGTTGCGAGAAGTCTTCCTGTCTGGGATCAGCGCTTCCCTCCCTCTTTTCAAAACCATCCTCGGCCTTTTCCTTAACTTCATTCATTTGCCTTTTATTTGGTATCCCTTCTTTCTACTTTTTTGGGTTTCTTCTTGCTTATCAGTTAATTTGCATCTCTCCTGTTTTCTGACATGTACATTTCAGGCTATCAGTTTCAGCTTTAGCTACCACCTGTGCGTTCGGTAATTTTACTGTTATTCAGGGGTAAGGATTCTGTCATTTCCGTCGTGATGTTATCCCTGCTCCGTGAACTGGTTAGAAGTGGGCATTTGTTTTCAGTTGCCGCCAGGTTCCTAGTTGCCTCTCCTGGTGCCCGCTCGCGGCTGTGGTCACTCACGCCTCCTCTGAGCCTCAGTGGCGGGGGCGTGAGTGCGAGCGGCCTCAGATCTGCGTGGCTGGATTTAAGCTGCTCTGCCGTCTTTCCGCCCCTTTCTTGTCGACTCTGACATGTCTCCGGGTTTGGGTGAGTGTCCCACTTGCTCTTATTCCCATGGGGTCCGAGATGGTCCCATCAGAGCTGACGGCTGCCGTCCTCTGCCCGTGTGGTGATGGCCGTGCTCCCCATCAGCATCGTGCTCTGCCAGGTCAGTGGTGTTGGCACATCCCCAGCGTCTTTCTGCAGCCAGGACAGCGTCTGGCCACTGTGGCCAGTGTTGGTGGAATGAATAGGAAATGTGTTTGGACTTCTTCAGCCCTCTATTCTGGGTTCCCAGTCACCGTTCCGGTCCTTCCCTTTTGGGTCTCCTTTGTGCTTTCTGTGTGTTTAACCGAGTTTTCCTTTTCCGTTGCCCATCACCCCACCCTTCGGTGGTTTGGGAAATAGATGTCTGCTTGTGTTCCCTTAGTGGGGCCCCTGAGAGAAGCACATCGGAAGCAGAATTGTGTCCCCCTTGCCCCCAGGCCCCGTGGAGTCACCTTGGTGTCACCCCCTCTGCTCGCCGTGAGCCCTGCACAAAGTGTGGGCGTGTTCCCGGGGTCGGTCCTCGATTACGCTCACCCACAGATCACATGGCACTCAGCCTCACTCCCTGATGATGAGGGTCCGGGGGTCGTAGAAAGGCCCTGAGCGCTTGTTGAGCTGACGTGACTCCAGGCCGGCGGCCACTTGGCCCGCAGTGCTTTGGAGACATGACACCTCATCTTCTGGCGTCTGTTCACAAGGCTGCCGTCAGTCTCCTCTGCCTTTTCTGTGGCAGCTTTAGACTTTCCCTTTCTCTTTGAAAATGATGCGTATCTAGTACAGATCTCCATTTTAAATTCTGACCGGGACTTGTATTCTCTGCTCTGAAGATGTGTCTGTCTTTAATTTTGGGAAGCTCTTCAGCGTTGATTCTCTGACTCCCCCTCACGTACCTGGACCAGCTCCTCCGTCCTCCTTGTGCTGCATCTGCTCTTACACATTCCCTTTCCCGGGGACTTCCTGCCACAGACTGAACTGTGTCCCCCAAATTCATGTGCTGAAGCCCTAACCCCAGGGTGGCTGTGTCTGGGGATAGGCTCTTCAGGAGGTGATTAAGCGTAAATGAGGTTGGAAGGGAGGATCTGATAGGACTGATCTGATAGGACTGTGGTCTCATAAGAAGAGAGGGCTTGCTCTCCACCATGTGAGGACGCAGCGAGGGGGCAGCCGTCTGCGAGCCAGGAAGACACTTCTCACCAGAACCCGACCACGCTGGCCCTCTGATCTCAGAATCCCAGCCTGCAGAACGGTGAGAAAACTGATTTCTACTGTTTACGCCGCCCAGTCTATGGTGTCTTGTTGCGGTGGTCCGAGCTGACACACTTCCTGTACGTTCAGTTCACACATTCTCTCTTCAGCTCTGATGCATTCAGCCTGTGCATTCAGCATTGAGTACGTATTTCCCTTCTACAAGTGCTTTTGGGTTATTTTTAAAAAACACGCCTCTTCATGCCAGTCTACTTTCATTTTTATTTTTTAGTTTAAATGCACTTATTTTATGGTTGTGTGCAAAGAGAGGTCTGGCCTTTGCCCCTGACCCCTGGGAGGTCACCTCTGAGCCCTCGGAGTGTCCTGCCTGCTAGTGTCTCTGTTTCCCTGGGGCTCACTGGACAGCCTAACAGTGTGACCAAGGTGGGGGGTTTGGGTCTCGTGGTTTCAGCTTGCCCTCTGGGGGCGCTGGGGATGAGGTCAGCCTGTGGGTGGTCAGCTGTGCCCACAGGGCAGAGCCCCAGTAAAGACTCTGGGTGCCGAGGCCCAGGGAGCGACCCTGTCTGCTGATTCTCCACGTGTGTTGTCACCACCACTGCTGGGAGCACTGTCCATGACTCCCTGGGGAGGGGACGGCCAGAGCTGCCCTGGACGCCCCGCCCTGTGTGTCCCTAACCTTGGATGATTTTAATTTGCATGCTTTCGTGGCTGTAAACTGTGAGCGTGAAGGCTCCGGGGCCTTCCGAGTCCTTTCAGCGAACTGCGGACCCTGAGGGTGCTCCCGGGGCCCTGAGCTCTGCAGTTGGCGGCAGAGGGAGGGGTCTGTGTTAAGGCCCCTGGGGGTACTGGGGGCGCCACCGTGGGCTGCACCCTTCCGTGCACTGCAGTGCATTCCTTGTGCTTTGCGTGCGTCTGGGCCGTGAGTTCGTCCTCGGTGGGAGGTGTCTGCAGACGGCCCGGGTGTCCCCACCGAGCGGTTCTGCATGTTTCCACCAGGTGCCCGGGGCTTTCAGGGGGCTTTCCTTGCTCGCGGGTTCCCTACCACATGCAGCGTAAAGTTGGATGTGTGAGAGGTGGGCTGATGGTCCTGGTTTTCCGCGTGACTGGAGGACGGTCACACTAGTGGTGCCCTGTGACCAGCACCTGCCGGGTGTCCTTACCTCGTCCCCCCACTGCATCAAGCAGACAGGAACCTGGGGGTGCCTGGCAAGGGCTCGCACATTCACCACGCCGGGGAGCCTGACTTGGCCTCGTGGAGGATGAAAGACCCTGCGGGGAGAAGGGCCAGCCCCTGGCTAACCCCCCAGCAGAGTGCAGCCCCGTGACTGGGCCAGGCCAACCCACAGAACCGCTAGGTTTTGGGGGGCTGGTTATGCAGCAGTTGGTAATTGATGCAGAGGCTTTTCCTTCCCCTCACAAAGCCCTGGACCCCCAGCAGCACCTGTTCCTCCCCTAATGGCTGGGGTGGGAATCTCGGCCCACTCCTCCTGGCTCTTGAGGGCCCCTGGGGCCTCCATCAGGACCGGAACCCTGTTGAGCTGTGGAGTGTAGCTCAGTCCTGTGGTCCAGCATTGGTTTCTGTGTCTGCAGAGGGGAGCCGCCTTCTTTCTTTTACTCTCAGATACTTATTTATTGTTACTCACCTTTTCTGTGTCGTGGGGGACAGGATTCTATGCCGGTCTATTTGCCACCAGCCCCCCGAGCCGTGCTGTTTCCAATTCCATCTTGTCAAGTTTACAGGCTTCTAGGCTGGTTACTTAGGTCTTTTGAACTGTTGCTTATAAGTGAAAGCAGTTTACACAAAGATAACATCACGATTGTTTTAAGTGGACACACATATGCGTATAAAAGTACAGGATGAACTTTGGAAAGACACATGTCAGACCCTTAATAGAGATCGTCTCTGGGAAGGGAAGGCGGGAAGTGAGAGCGAAGGCTGCAGCTGGAGGTGACTTTAGCTTCATTTGTAAGATTCTCTTTAAAAACGTTCGTACAGTATCAGGTAATTGCTAAGTCTGCACATAGCCAAAGTGTGAACCAAGGAAGCCAAGTTGTTGGTGAGTGAGTGTGATGGGACTACGGTTGGCTCTCATTTTTCTCTGTGTACTTTTCAGTATTTAAAAAGGTACGCGCTACCTACTTTTATTTACTTATTTAATTTGGCTGTGCCACGCAGTTTGTGGGATCTTAGTTCCCCGACCAGGGATTGAACTCGCACCCTCAGCAGTGAGAGCGCCGAGTCCTAACCACTGGACCGCCAGGGAAGTCCCCCATCTACTTGTAAAATGTGAGAAGCCCGGGTGGCCGGCATCAGGCTCTGCCAGGCTGGCTGGCCCGGCGGGCGTGGCCGCGTGCGGCGCTGCACCCCCGCCAGCCTGTGGAGGGATGTCCCCAGTGCTTGTTCGATGGCCACAGGGTGAGCCCGTTTCAGCGCCCGCCCTGCTCTGTCTGGGACGGCCTGAGTGCACGTCCTCTGCCGAGTTTAACCATCTCCGCCTGTCTCTCCTGGAAGCCGCCAAACCTTCATGGATGTCTCAGCCGAGTAGACACCACATTCAACCATCTCTGTGGTTTAACAGAAAAGGAGGCCTGGCAGGTGCCTGGGGTATTGTGACAAATTGGACAGCAGAGACGGCGTCTCTAACCTTGCTTTGCAGGATAGAAAAGAAGCGCACGGTCGTCCCCACGCTGGCCGCGGCCATCCACGACGCCGAGGGGAGAGAAGTGGACTGGAAGTACTTCTACCGCCTGCTCTTCACCTCTGAGAACCTCAAGTTAGTCCACATCGCCTGCCACAAGAAGACCACCCACAAACTCCTCTGTGACCCCAGCAGGATCTACCGAGCGCCGGCGGTGCCCCGGAGGAAGCGGCGTGCTCGCCAGCGCCCGTGATGCAGCCCGGACAGCACGTGCATCCTTCCAACAGGTGCTCCTTTTTTTGTTTTTTTGGCCACTCCAATATTCCCGGAAAACACTTGAAAAAAATCTTCCTACAGATTCTGGTTTGAGCACATTTCTGAAGCTGTCTCCTGACCTCTGCAAGCCCAGCTGCCAGAGGACGATGCTGGTGGCTCCCGGGACACCCAGGCTCAGGAGTGGCCTCCCTCCAGCTTCACCCATGTGTGCGTGCGGTGTCCCCAGCCAGGCGGCTCCCCTCTCGCCTGGCCACTCGGGCTTCAGGGAGCTTGTGTGAGCCCTCAGCTCCTCTGGGCCTCCACGCACGCCCCAGGCAAACGCAGTGCTCTGTCCTCTGGTCTCTTCTAAATGCTCGAAAGAGTCGTGACCCTTTTGGGGTAAAATACAAGGATATTCACTGCTGTATTATTTCTAACTGCAGAAAGTGGGAAACCCTCCAAATGTCCGTGGGGCTGCTTGTGGCATTCTGCTGACCCATAGGCAATTGGTGTTTCTATGGGTCCAAAATGGTCAGATAGATAGCATTAATTTCATGACGCAACCTGACACATCTACTCTGTAACAGTTTCGGGCATTTATGTGAGAAGTGGGAAGCTGGCTGTTAAGTGCACGAGGCAGGCAGGTGGCTCGGCCATGCCCAGTGTGACACGGGTGTGTATCACACGTATGTGCCGGTCATGCAGAGACCGTCACTGTGTGTGAAGAGCAGGAAACCTGGGGGGTGGGGTGGGGTGACTGGGTCACAAAGGACTAATTTTCTAAATCATGCATTTTATAATACTTGAAGTTTTTGAAATAAGCATTTATTTCATAATTTTTTTAAATTTACTTTTTAAAGTCACATTTTATAATACTTGAATTTTTACATGTACTGTATAATCACGAAAGCAATAAAGATTTTTTAAAAATAGACACGTCAAAAAAGTTTGCCCTCATTGAGAATGATGAAAATGAGGAAAAAAATGAGTCAATGACTTTTAAGAAGCTGACCCAAATCATTCTATCTTCATCACTGAAATATACACATATTTTAGAAGGTGCCAGTTCAGTGTGGGATTTGAAAGTGCTGTTTCAGTTCATGGCACTGATCTAGTGTGCTGGGAAGTGGGGACGTGGGATAGGCTGGACACCCCGGAGCGTGGTGGGTCCCATCTGTGCAGTAAGAAGGCCGGACCAGGCCCAGTGGCCCCCACCCCGTCCCTCCAGCTCCGCGGCTGCATGTCCAGGGCAGGGCTGCCTGCTCTCTGCTGCTGGAGTGCGCCTGTTACAACCTCTTCGTGACATGTTTCTGGAGGGCAACTCAGCAGAGTTGTCATAAGGACCCCTTCCTTCCCCCGCCCCCGGCCTCTGGTTGCGCAGGGCTGCCCGGGCACCAGGCCTCCCCAAGAGCTGACTGGTCAGGGCTTCTGCTGCCCACATCGTGCCGCCTCGGTGTGACTGCCGGGAGAGTGTCCGGAAGCTTGTGCCGGTCTCTCCTGGCCTTGGCCCCGTGCACCTTTTCCCTCTGCTAATTTTAATCGGGGTGACCAAGATTAAAATTGAATTGCTTTCCCGAGTCCTGTGAGCTCTGAGAACTGTCGTGCCTGAGGCCGGTCCTAGGTCCCCTGCACAGACGTGCGCAAGGAAGCGGGATGAGCGGTCGATGGCAGTCGACATAGTCGCAGGAATGCTCGCAGGACGCACCCCACACCCCTACTGCTCTGGCACCGGTAGGTCATTTTACGTAGGAAGTGTTTCTAAAAATCTGCATGTGTCACATGGCCTGGCCTGTGGGTCGGGTGTTCATTTTAAATGCTGGCAGAACACATCCTTGGAGTATTCCCAATTAGAGCAATTTTAACACGCGTTTTAATATGCTTTTTGAAACTTTATTTCGTCCCCGGGCCTGATCTGCATTCCATCTGTCTTGCTCACGTCACCCTGGGCTGGCCTCACGACGTGTTTTCTTTGCACTGTCCTTGCACGCGTGAGCACAGAACAGGTTCCCCAGATGCGCCGCCCTGGTCCCAGCCGCCTCTTTACGGGGACACCTGGTGTTTTCTTTTGGTAATGTCTCACTCTCGGGAGTAACCATCAGGGACGTGGACTTGCCCACCCTGGCCACCTTCAACACCCAGCAGGTTCCACTGGGCGCGTTCCCTGCACTCAACGTGATCCTCCAGTTGCCACTGGAAACCAGAGCTGCAACTCAGTGGAGCCAGCTGGCGCCGGGGAGGCGGGTGGGCGGGACGATGGCCCACCACACTGTCCGTCATCGGTTAGAAAAAGGCCTGGAACACGTGGGGAGCTTCCTGCGGTTTACCTCAGCAACCTGGGCGGCTGGGGAGGAACCGCTCCAGGCTCCACGCGGACCGCAAGCCAGCGTGGCTCAGGCATCCAGGAGTGAGGTTTACATTTCGCATTTTGGTGGGAACATGCCGACGTGTCTGTCCTGCAGGTGGGCTGTGATTCAGGTTGATGCTTCTCCCGGGAGCCAGTGTAGGGGAAAGACAAAATCCCCTGAAATCTGATGCAGCTCGACCCCCACGAATCCGAGTGCCGTGATTAACAGTCATTCCTGCAGAATCTCAGGTTGCAAATTACTCTCCCTGGATGCTGCCAAAAGGCCTTAGAAGCAGCGTCGTCGCGTTATTAACGTAGTTTGTTGACCAGTAAATCACAGGGGGACTCAGAGCGGGGGCGGCCACAGCTGCTGACGGGACAACCACCACACTGAAGCAGAGGGGCTGTGGGGACACGTGTGGGGCAGGCGCTTCCCGGCGGCACTCTGGGTCCGTCAAGGACAGTGGCCAACCTTACAGGGCAATTCAACTATATTTTGCCCCCAAATGATGTTATGTGAGAAACTTCCGTTGTTCACAGGACATTTTAGAGGGAGGGAAGTCTAACGGCTGTCGTAACTAAACCAGAAGTGTTTGCTAGCGCAGCAACAGTAGGGCCGCTGCTCACTCGTGAAAATCCAGCACGGCCCTCCGGAACTGCAGGCAGCTCTCCTCCTGTGCCTGTCACCCGGCGACCAGGCTCCCTCTTGGACGCTCTCCTAGTCACCAGCCTTGGTGTCCTCTGCCAGCAGCTGGTGACAGGAAGGGGCAGCAGACGAGCAGGCCCACGTTCCTCTCGGGAGCCCACTGGCAAGAATGTGTCACCAGGCGCTCCTTGAGACAGGGGGAGTGGCAGTGTCGCTCCGGCAGGGCAGCTGCACCAGGTAACACTGCACCAGGGAGAAGAGCACGGCTTCGCTGGATGGTTGGTCCCCACACCGCACAGGGCGGGAATATGCCGAACACCTACCATCTCAGAAACCCCACAGCCTCGAGAGGAGGAGCCGTGCCCCTCCAGCTCACAGCCCTGCGCTCTCAGCTCTTGGCGCTGGTTAACGGGTGCAAAGCTGAGCCAGCCTCGCACGTGTTAAGACAGGACAGGATCTATTTTCTCCACTTGGCTGTCCAGCGTTTTAGAAAGGAATACAGCTCTAGGGACGTAAGCCTTCTTTAAAAATATTTTCAAAATATATTTTATTTCTTTTCCATATGGATTTTGCTGAATGTCCAAGGTACACATGAGCTTCATATACAGAAATAAAGGAGAGTTCTTTAAGAACTGGGATTGAATCAGTCACAAGAATGATCAAATTCTGATTATGGAAAGTAAACTTGCACGTTATCAAAGCTAAGCTTAAGAGTCTCCTTTACAGAGATCTCTCGTTTATGAGAGAAGTTAGCTGGAGCCACCCCGTGGGTACAGATGGGAGAAAACGCATCACTGCAGAAACAGCTGTGCACGCAGAGGTCTTTTAGTCCACGTGTGCCAGTCTCCCCGCGGGTACGTGGCGTTCTGTGCTGCTGACCTTTGTGGGTCAGTTCTGAATTCTGATTAGAAGCATGGACTCTTGGAGATAGGTTTGGTATAAATCTCTAACGTGCTGAACTGGGAAGCAGTCAACGGTACTGAACGTGCAGAGCATCAGTGTGTGCGTCTCACCCTCTATGTTTCTGCACCGTCGGCATCGTCGTCATCGTCGTCTTTGGCTCTGAAATGCATTTTCCTGAATTCGCGTCTGCTCATCGAAGGGCAGGATGACGATGCTGGCGGGAGGTCCTTGGAGGGAAGAGAACACCTGCTTCAGGCACGGGTTGCCCAGCACGAGCACCCGTCTCCGGGCTCTGGTCCCCCGCCATCATGGGAGCGTGCTCCCCACCAGCGTGATGGAGGGAGAGAGGAAAGACTCTGGGTTAAAAGCAAAAGCAAGCCCGGCAAATGCGGGGGAACTGCCCAGAGGGCCGCAAACCACGGCCATGACTTCACACCCCGCAGCAGGGTCCAGACTCACGTCGGCCAGCCCGCCCACACCCGCGCTCGCTATGGCAACGCTTCTTAGCTCCCTGCGGGGGATGCCCCACACCAGCAGCCGTTCTGCTCTCTCCTCCCGGGTTAGAGCTCTTACTGTGTTTGGTCTGCACCGGGTGGCACTCGACGTGTGAACTGGGGCCGTGACCAGGCGTGCGGTCTGCTGGGGGCTGCCTGCCCAGGGGAGAGGCCACAGGCCTTACCTGCATGAGCTCGACGTTTCCGAAGAAGCGGCTCACTGGCATCGGCTGGTTGCTGTCGTCGTCGAGAAGGACGCTGTTGTCCATCTGCAGTGGAGGCGTGTGGCTCTGCTCCAGGTCCGCCGCCGCCCCGTCCCTCTCGGGGCAGCCACTGTCGGACTCTCCTCCCGCAGGGGCCCCGCATCTCGGCGGGGGTGGCCTGTCCTCAGTCTCTACCGGGCAGGCGTCACTCATGGCTCCACAGTGCCCCTGGGGGAGTCCTGCGGTCCCCTGAGGAGCGGAGCCACTGGCTTCCTTTCCCGGAAGCCTGGCCCTGTCCTCGGCCAATGCCAGAGGCTCGCGTTGACCTGGGGTCTCGGGGGTCGCTGTGGGCGCAGCAGTGCTGTCGCTCTGGGGGATGGGTTTCTGGAATTCTGACTTCACAAGATGACCTTTGTCGTACTTGAACTTCTTGGACGTGCGCCTGTCGGTGGCTTTTTGTGATGAGGAAGGCTGTCAGGAGAGAAAAGGCAAGGGAAGACCAGACACGCTGAAGGTTACGAAGCAGATGGCAAACAGTTAACAAGCCTCAACGCCAGGGGCGGGCAGTCCTGCTCACAGCAAGCGACATCACCGCTGGAGCCACAACTTACAGGACAGGGTCCTTTCATTGTCTGCCGCCAAAGGGGCGGAGTCCAGACTGACGCTGTCCCCCGAGGGGCGCCCTGACATGTAAAATGATGACCCCAGACCCAGCTTCCATTCGTTTCTGCTGGGCTGTGAGCTCTGATGAGGCAGGACTCTCTGTTCCATGGCAGGAGCGGGCGCTCAACAGGACCGTGAACTTGACTTAGCGCAGCTCTAACAAGCGGCGCCCCAGGAGGGAAACCAGGCCAGTTGCTGCTGTGAAGCCAGGTCTAGCCAGACCGCCGGGCTGCGGCTCAAGGGAGCCGCTCTGGAAACCGGGACCACCGGGCCACCATGGCTGTGTGCCCCTGGCTGGACACAGAGTCCCCTGCCTCCCCACCTGCCCTTTGGGGTGAGCAGCATGGCCTGTGCCAGCATCGCTCAGGCTGCCCAGCAGAGGCCGCTGAGCCCACAGCTCTCGGTGGGTGGGGAGCACGTGCACCGAGGGCGGGGCCTCCTCTGATGGCGACAGCGCCCTGACCTCGCCTCTGGTCTGTTCGCCACACTCGAGGCTTTCTAACGTGACATGTTTCGTGGAGAGGTGGACACTCAGTCCGGTCCTGTCTCCGAGGGGCTGAGGCTCACCTGACATGCCGTCCGGGCAGACGTGGCGACGTGGGCTTCCTGGGCCGAGGCCGATGTGGCCAAGCAGCTCCGGGCTCGGAGGCGCGCCGAGGACCGCACTCCACCTGCCAGCTGGGCCAGACCAGAGGCTGGTCAGAGACCCCGAAGGTGGCCCCTCCCACCCCCATGTTTTTATCGACCATGGAAGGACAGACACCGTGGCCTCTTTTTTTTGTTTTTCGGCTGTGCCGTGTGGCTTGTGGGATCTTAGTTCCCCAACCAGGGGTTGAACCCAGGCCCGCACAGTGACAGCGCCGAGTCCCAACCACTGCACCGCCAGGGGCTCCCCTGATAACGTGGCCTGAATGGCGCATCTGCACAAAGCTGGGTGGAAGGTGCTGAGCCCCATTTCCATGATCCGGGAAGCTCGCATACTCTGTCCCCACCTCCCACGTTTTTAGAACCTCCATTTGTGAGTGAATAGATGTTCAGTTGACTTCAGGTGTTTAGAATAAGCAGCCTGTATCCTTGCTCAGAAGGTTCTTGATAAAAGGTGAAAAAGCAAAAGCCCCCCCCCCCCCCGCAAACCCTCTCTTTGAAATCACAGGGGAGCCAGGCCTAATCCCATCAGCTTAAAGGAGCTGTAGCTGCCGTCCACAGGCCGCAACACACAAACCGCCCGCCGCCATCTCACTTGGAATGCAAAGGAAAGTCTTCTAGTGACAAGAAAGGAATTAAAACAATGAAACTGACAATCATTTTATTTAGGAATAATTTTAGGTTTTCAGAAAAGCAGCAGAGATGGGAAGGGAGTTCCTGCCCGTGCCTCCCTCATCTTCCCGGCAGCCAACAACCTGGTGCATCTGTCAAAACTAAGCTCAGCACTGACGCGACAATTCGCGAAACTGGGGCTTCATTTGCATTTCACCTGCCTCTCCACTGACTGCTCTCTCTGTTCCAGAATGGGGACCACAGACACTTAGAAAATAACACATAAAAGCGCAAGTGAGAACTTGAAAGTAAGAGAGGTGGGGGATAGTGAGGAGGGCGTAGCGGAGGGCAAGCTTGACAGCGCTGTCCCAGCGGCCGAGACCTGGGGGCTGAGGACGGGGCGGGATGGGGGGCAGCATGCCCAGAAGTGGAGAAAAGAGATCAGAAAGCACACAAGCTAGTTTAGAAATCTTCACAGCAGCATCTCATCCAGAGGCCCCTGGAGGAGGGCAGGCCACCGAGGCTCCGAGGCACGTGACCGCTTGCGGAGGGCACTTAAAGGGAAGGGGAAGGCAGCTTCCACAGCGAGAACAAGGCAGGACGCGCTGATGTGGACGCCCCGGGGCTGGGCTTTGCTCAGAGAGCCCAGGCAGCAGTGTGGCCGCTCATACCCAGGGAACTAAGCCTAAGAGGTTACAGAACATCTCCTGTGGGGACGGTACCGCACCACCCAGTCTCCCTGGAGCTCTAGCGCTGCCGTAGTCGGGAACAGACATTCTTAGCCCCAGAAAGTCGCTGACTATCCTCTCCTTCCCGTTATAGTCCGACTCCAAACATTTCGATGCCGGCTCGTGCCAGGCTCCCTTGGGGGGGACCGGCGCTCGTGACAGCGGCCACCATCCCTGAGTGTCAACACACAGGCGCTGTGCTCGTGCCGAGCAGCACCCCACTGCAGATGGGGACTCGGGAGAGGACCCTGCCAAGGTCACACACAGTGATGTCTGGCTTCAGAGCCCCTCCCCCTGCTCTGTCACCAGAGCCACCCGCAGGAAAGCCTTGGCTGCTTGCAGAGGGACCGAGCAGAGAACCTGCCGTCTGGCTCTGGGGCTGCGTGCCGTGCAGGCCCTCTGCTGGCAGCAGGGCACTTCTAGATGCTTTGCACCACAGCTCCCCGGGGGGCCTGTCACCCCTCAGCCTTCTGGGCCCCTCTGCAGAGGTGAAGTCGGTGAGGGTCTGGCTGAGACCCAGGAGCTGTGGTCACAGGCACCTGAGCAGGCCATCTGCCATGCGCACCAGATTTGCGAGAGTCAACTCCAGTGGCATCTGGCTTCAGTTTAATCGTGGGTAAAACTACCTCTAAGGCCCTTGCTCCAAAATGTCAAGAATCAATTACATTGTTTTCTAACTTGGAGAACCGTTGCTCTTCAGGTAGGCAAACTGGTTGCTTCCACGTAAACAACCCCTAAATGAAAAAGCCCCCATCACTGAGGACTTCCTCCTTCCAAGCAGACTAGTTAAAGACTAAAAGGGCTGGAAGAGATCAACAAAACAGCAAGAGGTGCTCCACGAACCCTCCCCCAGTGCAACTGGTGAAGAGTATTAAAAACAACCATTTAAAGCCTTTGCAAATGGTCCTATAAGCAAAGAGCAAAATGAAGAAAGTTATTCTGGTGTCCCAACTCCAAGCGGCCAAGGTCAGCACACAGGACACCCCCCTCCCCCACCAGGCAGAGGGCTTTCTTCCCAGGGGGGCAGGATGGCAGCACTTCTCATTCTGCCCTCACCCCACCTGCTGCGAGGCCAAGTCTCCAGCACACGCTTGAGAGGAGGGGCTCCCCTCTGCCGAGGCCCCACTCATGGAACAGAGGTTCCTGCCTGGGCAGGGCACTAAGGAGACTGGGGCCCCATCGCCCTCGCCCCTCCTAGCGAGGCAGTGGTTCCAAGGCCAGGAGAGGCAAGTCCAGGGGATCTCAGGCTGCTGCCCCCCTTCCCTCCCCAGAGCACTTAGCTCTGAGAGCAGGGGTGTCACACAGAGAAGCCTGTCACTGTCCCCAGCTGCGGAGCCCTGGCTCAGATTCTGCCTGGAGAAGAGGCAGGCATCAAAACAAAGGGCTCTTAATCTCTTCCAACTTCATTTACAACAGAGTGTGGAGAAGGTAATGCCTAAGGGGTCCTCAAGAACAGTGGAAGCTGTGATGAAAGGCAAATGGGAGAAAAGTCAAGATAAAGTGTAGGCGTATAGTCTTCAGGAGACAGCCAGGGAAAAACACAGCAGGAGGATCCTTCCTGGGGTCAGAACAAACATCAAACACTGATCTTAGAAACTATTCCTTCAAAGAAGCCAGAAAGTGATTGGATTCCTTTGTAGAAAATTTATACTCCAGGTCATCGCTGAAAACGACTGGGCGATCAGCTGGCAACTAGCGGAGCTTAAAAGCTGGGTGTGGGGACTTCCCTGGTGGCGCAGTGGTTAAGAATCCACCTGCCAATGCAGGGGACGTGGGTTTGAGTCCGGGAATATCCCACGTGCCGCGGAGCAACTAAGGCCGTGTGCCACAGGTACTGAGCCTGCGCTCTAGAGCCCGCAAGTCACAACTACTGAGCCTGCGAGCCACAACTACTGAAGCCCATGTACCTAGAGCCTGTGCTCCGCAACAAGAGAAGCCACCGCAATGAGAAGCCCGCGCACCGCAAAGAAGAGTAGCACCCGCTCGTCGCAACTAGAGAAAGCCTGCGCACAGCAACAAAGACCCAACACAGCCAAAAAAAAAAGAAAGAGCTGGGTGTGGTCAGAGAAAGAGGAAGACAGCGCCCCTGAAACTAGTGAGACCCAGGTGACTGTGGGCACACCCAACACTGCCCCTGAGGAGCATCATCACAGCTTCAGCTGTGGGAAGGGAAACAGACTCTACCAGAATCCCCATCACCAAACAAATAAAAAGGACATTAACAGTAAAAAGCCTCAGGGTGGGGGTAGGAGACCAGTACCCAGAGCTGCTACAATATGTTATCTAACATGTCCAGTTTTCAAAAAATCATGAAACATGCAAGGAAACAGGAAAGCAGACCCATGCACTAGAATAAAAGCAACAGAGACTCCCTGTGAGAGAGATCAGATGTTGGGTTTATCAGAAAAGGACTTCAAAATAGCCATTACGAATGTGTTCAAGAACTAAGAGAGACCACGATCAAAGAAAGATTTGATGACTCACACGAAATAGAGGTTATCAATAATGAGATAGAAATTATAAAAAAGAACCAAATGGGAATTCAGGAGTTGAAAATTACAATAGCTGAGGTAAAAGATTCACTGGCAGGGGTGGGGGTGTGCTCAAGAGTAGATATGAACTGGCAGAAGAAAGAATAAGTGAGCTTGAAGATAGATTGCTAGATTACACAAGCTGAAGAACAGAGAGAAATAAGAACGGAGAAGAATGAAGAGCGCCCCAGAGACATGGTGGAGACTATTAGGTGCAGCAACATACGTGTAATGGGAGTACCAGCAAGAAAGGAAGGAGAGAGGGGCAGAAAAAATATTTGAAGAAATAATGGCTGAAAACTTCCCAAATTTATTGAAAAACAACAATGTACAAACCAGCAATCTCTGTTTCTCTTTCTTTTTTTTTCTTTTTGGCTGCGCTGTGCAGCATGTGGGATTAGTTCCCCAACCAGGGATTGAACCCACGCCCCCTATAGTGGAAGCATGGAACCCTAACCACTGGACCGCCAGGAAATTCCCCAAACCCAGCAGTCTCAAAGAACTGAACTTCAAGTAGGATAACTGCAAAGAGATCTATAAGCAGATGCAACACTGTTTAAGTGCTGAAAGTCAAAGACAAGGGGAAAGTCTCGGAAGCAGCAAGAGAAAATGACTCCTTAGGACGAGGGAGCCCAACAAATAAACTGTTGATTTAGCAGAAACACTGGGCGCCAGACCACAGTGGGTACATTCAAACAGACTCAAAGTTCTCAGACAAAAAACTGTCAACCAAGAATACTATATCCAGCAAAACCATCCTTCAAAAGTGAAGGCAAAATAGACACTTCCAGATAAACAAAAACTGAGAGCACTTGTTGCTGCAGACTCCTCTTACAAGAAATACTAGAGGAAGTTCTTTGGGTTGGAAGCAGGTGACCCCAGACGATAATTCAGATCCACAGAAAGGGCTTCCCTGGTGGCGCAGTGGTTGAGGGTCCACCTGCCGATGCAGGGGACGCGGGTTCGTGCCCCGGTCCGGGAAGATCCCACATGCCGCGGAGCAGCTGGGCCCATGAGCCATGGCCGCTGAGCCTGCGCGTCCGGAGCCTGTGCTCCGCAACGGGAGAGGCCACAACAGTGAGAGGCCCGCGTATCGCAAAAAAAAAAAAAAAACACCAAAAAAAAACAAATCCACAGAAAAAAGGGCACCAGTAAAGGTAATTACGTCCTCACGGAGACAGTTTACGTGCATATTATTTCCTTCCCTAAGGTGATTTAAAAGACAGTTGCATACAGTAACACGTATGCAAGTGTAGGCAGGAATGCCCATAACAGCACAAAGGAGATGCGTGGCATCAAGGCTGTACTGGGCTAAGGAAATGACCACGGCTGGTAAAGTAATCATGACAGTGTACTATCGGGTTTGTAACATTAAACATTTACCACCACCAGAAAAGTGCGTTAAGGGAACAGAGTGCGTTAAGGGAACAGAGCTACATAGACGTAACATTTGTGTATCTCTCTGGAACTAAGCTAGTTCAATCTGAAACGAATTCTGCTAAATTACAATGTACACGGTAAGACCTAGAGCAACCCCTGGGGGAAAAAAACTAAAGGTTTAAAAAAAATCAATAAATTAAAATCCTACATTAGAACCAAACAGAAGTGTGAGAAAAACAAAAAGTAAAATGACACGCGAACCCAACTAAGTCACTGACGCGCTAAACAATCCCTCAAAAGGCAGAGACATCTGGCTGGGAAAGCGCAACCACGTGGGTTTTCAGGAGACACACTTTCGGGTCAAAGGTACCCCAGGCGCCGCTCCCACCCCCCGGAGGGCCTCCTCCCCAGGCAGGGGCGCATCCTGTCCCGGGCCCTCGCCGGCTACCAGTGCCAGGAACTGGCGCCCCTCCATCCTCTCCACCCTCCGGGGTGTACCCGTCGTCATGTGCCCGCACTTGGGCTGGCTGACCCCGGGCTCGGGTGCCGGCAGCAGAGGCACGCGAACCCCGGGCTGGGCAGCGTCAGGGCACCAGGGGTCCGGACCAGCTCCGGAGAGAGAGCGCCCCCACCCCAGGACCTGATCTGGGAGCCCCCTTCCCAGGGGCGTGGCCTTGGAGCGTCCCTAGCCCGGGGGCGTGGTATGGGGGGGGTGCCCTTCCAAGGGCGTGGCCTGGGAGACCCCCTTCCCGCAGACGAGGTCGGAAAAGGGGGGGTCCGCTTCCAAAGGCGTGACCTGGGAGCTCCCTCCCGGGGGTCGAGAGCCAGGCAGAGATCCCCCACCTCCGCCCGAGGCGTACCGTGGCTCCCCTTCAGCTCCCAGAAAGTTGGCGGCGGCACCCCCACTGCGCCCGGCGCAGCTCCCGCCCGGCCTCCGGCCCCTCACCTTCCGGCTCCTCATGAGTGTGAGCGGCGCGTTGCCGCCCTCAGCCCCGCCGCCAAGCCCCAGCACCGGGCCTAACACTCTCCAGCAGAGAAACGACCCGGCCGCCCTCGGCTCGCGCCGCGGCGTCTGACGTCACCAGAATGCTGGCCAATCACAGCCAGGCGTCTCCAGGCATGTGACCCAACAAAGTCGGCGTTTTACGTAGCTGGCGGGTCTCACGGCAGTGTTGTGAGGATAATCTCCCTTGCGGGCTCTCCGGCCGCCATTTTTGAGCGGGGCGGAGGCCATACTTATGAGGGTCGCCTCCCTTGGTGTCTCTGCGGCCGCCATGTTTAAGAGGGTCGGTGGCCATAGTTTAGAGGGGCTCCTCCCGTGAAGGCTCTGCGGCCGCCATGTTTAAGCGGGGCGGCGGCCATGTTTATGAGGGGCCCCTCCCTTGACGGCTCTGGGGCCGCCACGTTTAAGCGGGGCGGCGGCCATGTTCGTGAGGGGCCTCCTTTGGAGTCTCCGTCTCGCGCGTGGAGGCTGGCTGGGAGGGCCTGCGCGGCGGTGTCTTCCACCCCGGTCCGGCAGGCGATTTTCCCGGGCCCCGGCCTTGGTTTCTGGGCCCCGGGAGCGATGCTGGAGTCCCTGGAGGTGGTCGCGCGAGGCCGTTCCCCGCCCTGGCCGCACTGCCCACCGATGCAGTGCTGGGTGGGCCGGGCCCGGGGCTGCACGGCGAACCCGGCCCGCGTGGGAAGGGACGGCGGCGTCTCCCGCCGCGAGCCCCGGGGGCGGCCGCCCTCGGGTGGGTCCCCCGCGCTGGCCCGCACCTCGTCTCAGGCACGTGCGTCGGCGCCCCGGGACCGAGGTCCACGGACGAGGCTAAAGCCCTCCCGGTGCTCGCGGCTCCGGGCCCGGGGCCGCAGGGCCCTTTCGGGCCGGGGGACACCAGCCTCCGTGCCCGCTGTGGCCCTCCTCCCGGAACCACCCACTTTCTCATCAGGGACGCTGGAACCACGCGCTCTTCACAAATAAACGACAGTGCTGTTTCCTTTTGTTATTACTGGTTTTTTTTTTTTTTTAAACAGATGAGAACATTTAAATCAGGCAGTTTTGTCAATTACGTTTTAAAATTAAAGTATAAAGGTTGAAATATGTACCGCTCGAGGGTCTCTCCGCGCGTGGTTCCCTGGCAGAGGCGTGATTCACCGTCTCTTCCAAAGGCTTCATGGTTTCTGCCCTGACGGAATGACTCCCTCGAGGCCTGGAAATACAGTCGATGCCTCTTTTCAGTGCATAAAAAATGTGGGCCCTTCAGGATCCCGCCAGAGCGCTATGCAGACCTCTCCTCTCTAGACACGCGTCCTTAGGTAATTAGGGCTGCACCTGGGGTTTTGCTTTTGGCAGTGCGTGAAGACACGTGCAGTCCTAGGGTACACACGCACGCACGGACACGTGCACACACATGCACTGCACACAATTGCACACACCCGTGCACGTGCATACATGTGCATGCACAGGCAAACACCAGCACAAGCTCACCTACCTGGCTATCCTATCCATCTTCCTTCCCAGTCCCATGCTTTTCACCGGGTTGTTCCCCATGGTACACACCTAAGGGAAAAGACAAATGTGGGCTGGCAGGAAATCCTTTTGAAGGGGAAACTAACATAATCACTGTCAGCTGTTAAGAAAAAGCAAAGTGATATGGGTGTTAAATACCTAACCTGTCCCATTTTCGCTGAAGTCGGTTTCACAATGAGCTGGGTTCAGTGATTTCATTTTGGACTCCTTAAGAGCTCCGAGCTCTCAGTTCTCATTAACTAGGGGCTGATCGCCACAAGCCAGTTTTGGGCTCCATGGTGGTTTATGGTTAATGTCAACTGAGATACACACCGCACTGCTTGAGCGTGTCCGACTGTGGCCGGATCATCTCAGTGTCATCTCGAGTTTAACGTCCCAAAGGAGCTCTTGATCTCTTGTCACAGATATGCTCTGCTCCCCCCTCACTGCTCCCCTGCCTCCAGTTTACATAGGTGGTATTTCCAGCTGCCCAGCTGCTCTGGCCTGGCACCCAGGGCCAGCCTTGACAGCCAGGGCATACTCACGGCCCATGTTCCATCAGCCACCATCCCTGGTCCGCCTTCCCCTCTTGCCAGTTCTGCCCTTGGCAGTCAGGGTGGTCGTTGATCAGTGACCTACCCCACTGCTAACGGTCTTCAGCACTTCGTCACTGCTTCTAGGATGGAGAGTGACAGTCCTAATACGACCTGCACAGCCCAGCACAGTGCCTGGCACAGTGGCTACTCAATGAATGATGGTCGAATGAATGCTCAGAAAGCCCTCTGAGGTTGCCCACCGCTGCCCCTCGTCTGGACTCATCTGGCCCTGTCACCCCCTCCCCTCCCCCTCTGCTGAGCTCCCCGCTCCCCTCTCAGCCCCCACCCTGCATGCACTATTCCCTCTGCCTGGAAAACCTGCCCCCCAGCCCCCCCACCCATTTTGCCTGGCAAGTTCATTCTACAAATCTCAATGCAGCTTCAATTTCACGTCCCGGTTGGGGGGCAGTGCATTACCAGATGTTCCCCCCCAAACCCCAAATTCAGCCTGTCAATTATTTTTTAGCATCCTGAACTCTTCCCCCAGGGCGTAGAGCCAGCTGGCTCTCCTATCCCCTCTCTCCTGGAGCACTGCAAGGCATCCCTTCACTCACTCACTCCATGTGTCTGCTGAGCTGTCATGGCCATGCTGAGCTGGGCCTGGGGTCCCAGTGGTGGTGGGCTCATGCCAGTCCTGCCTTTTTAGTGGTTTAGCCCCACAGGGGGATGGGCGTTGCTGGAATAATCACACGAGGATCAATCCATCTGCATTGGTGGTAAGAGCCACAGGGGAGAAGCCCTAGCACCTGGGGTGTCAGACCTACTCAGGGGAATCAGATAAGGCTTCTTGGACAGTGGAAGTGGATCAGAAGTCACCTCTTCTCTCCAGGACCCAAGTCCCTTTCAGGCTCTCCAGGAGGAAGCAGGCAGGAGCCCCTGCCTGGGCAGAAGTTCGCCCCTCCTGATGCAGCGGGAGGTCCTGCCCTGGTGGAGCAGGCGTGCTTGGATTCTCCGCTCTGCACACCTCCCAAGCCGCCGTGTCGGGACGCGATCCATCCTGGAGGGCACACAGAGGACATGGAACCAAAATCATGCCTCTGCACATCCCTCTGGGTTCCTCGGCACCTTTTGTCTCTCGTTTTCTTCCTGAACGGCTGTACTCCCTACCCTGCCGGGGTTAGGGGCCCAGAGAGGGGCGTCCCCATGATGGCAGGACATTGGTTCTCATTGCCGGTTGGTCCCCCACGTGGATTGAAAGCTCCCTGAAGGCAGGGACTGTGTTCTGCTCAGAACCCCATCCCAGAACCCAGACAAGTGTCTGGGACATGCAGGCGGGGGCTCGGGAAGCACTGATTGAAAGAAGGATGGTGATGATGACACACAGGAAGAAACTGAAGATGGAAGATTCTGAGGAAACTTTGTATTCCTCAGAATGCAAAGGTTTCCTTCGTAGCTCACCTCTCCTGCCTGACTCGGCTGGGTAGTCACAACCCTACAGCCGTGCAGCTGTCGAATTCCTCTCATGAGTCAATCCCACGCAAATTTGCCAAGGTCCTAGCAGGAGCCAGGCATCTTCAGGACCCAGAGGTCGACAAGGACGTGCAGGCTCAGAGCCTTGTAGGACACACAAGAGGCGCACAGAGCTCCTGCGACCCAGAGAAAGTGCAAAGAAGTTGCAAAGGGACACTGGTGTTGAGCAGGAAACAGTCTCTGTGGAGGGAGGTTGGCCAGGGAAGGCTTTCTGGAAGAGGTGGTGCTGGCCTTGGGCTTTAAACATATGTGAAGTGTCAACACCGAGGCGGGGCCGCCCTTCGCAGAATCTCACCAGTGGTTAAACATCAGTGCAGTTTCCGTAGGCTGCTTTGCAGGCTAATCAAATAATCTGTGACATTAAAACATTTGAGAACAATAGGGCATTTTCTGCTTCACATCTCCTACAGCCTGCTGGGAAGAGGGGCCAACTGTGGGTCTATTAGACAGGCTCATGTTTCAGCAAATTCACGATCAGCAGAAAGACCTGTGTGAGGGTGCTCTCCTCAAGCGCACGGCTGTTCCTACCTCCTCTTTGCCTCCCTGGCAGGAGACTTGGAGGTGGCCTCATTCAGAATTTCTTGATCTTGTTTTTCCTGGTTCACTTGGCTTTCCATTCTGGGCTTCTGTCTTTTTTTTTTTTCGGTACGCGGGCCACTCACTGTTGTGGCCTCTACCGTTGCGGAGCACAGGCTCCGGACGCGCAGGCTCAGTGGCCATGGCTCACGGGCCCAGCCGCTCCGCGGCATGTGGGATCTTCCCGGACCGGGGCACGAACCCGTGTCCCCTGCATCGGCAGGCGGACTCTCAACCACTGCGCCACCAGGGAAGCCCTGGGCTTCTGTCTTTTATGTGCAATTAATCATGTGTGTGTTCTCAAAAATCTAACTGTGCTTCTGTTTTTATTGATAGCAACTCCGAATTGTTTTGGGCAGCAGTCAGGATGTAAATGTAAGGAAGCAAAATCCTCACAAAGCCTTCACGTTCCACTGACACCGGACAGGTAGAAATTCACCAGAATCAGCCAGGAATGGTCTCCCGACGCCTTCTGGCTGTACTGTAACTGTCATCATTATCCATTCGTTTCATTCATCAAACATTTATAGAGCTCTCTGTGTGCGCTGCGCTTCATCACTGTAAGAAATATTACAGCCACATCACACAACTCGGCTGACAGCTGGAAGGGGGGCTCCCTCAAAGGAGGGTCTTGGGATCTGGGGGACCCACAGATGTTTACTCGAAGCCAATGGAGAAATAGTGCCAGGCAGTTGAACTTTGGGAACTGCCGTGGTCCCCGTTTGCCCTGAAAACACAAGGAACACACCCTGCTTGGGTATTCCTGAACGTTCAGAATGGAACGTTCAGGACATCATCCTGGCCTAGAAGCTCTGAGTGGTTGGCAGTGTTGGGACAAAGCTACTCCCTGGGTAGGGACATCGCAGTGATCGTGTCCTTTGAATGAAAGGACATTCATTCACAGTGACCGTGTCCTTTGAATGAAAACCCAGGGATTTGCAGAGCCTGGAAAAGGCTACGTTTCCAGCGAGATGGAGAAAACGCCATTTTAGGAGGACCTTTGGGCTGGCAGCAAGAAAGACCCAAAGAAAAAAAGCTCTATTCTGAGAGCTCCTGGGCCCCGGGCTGGTGGAAACTGGCTTGTGATCCTATTAACGTGGAGTGAGGCTCAGACCGTGAAGCGAGGGTGTAAATTAGTCTCTCGCAGCAGATTTACTTCTGCCTCACTCACAAGCGCTGGCGTCTTCCGCGGCCCTCTCGGCTCCTTTGGCTAAAAGTCTGTGACACGTTATGGACAGCCGCCAAAGGCGTGTATTTGCCCGTAAACGTGGCGTCGTTAACTCGGTGCTTTCTCCCTCTGAGGCCGTGTGATGGCCCGCGGGCTGAGCGTGGGGACTATACCCTCTTCAGTCTCTGAGTTCCGGGCATCGCCTGCATCCGAGCCCAAGCATCACGGGACCCTGCTACCCCATGGGGGGAAGGCCACCCGGGAGAGACGGACGTCACCATTGGATGCAGAGTCAGTTAGCGCTGGGAACAGTTGACCTCGAGTCTAGGTCCATCCCTCCTGGGGCCTTGCGGGGCTAATCACCAGATCCCAGATCCATTGAGTTTCACCTGGGCTGCAGAGACGTTTCAAGGTGCTGCCCTCCTCCCCCGCTGTCGAGAAAGGTGATGAAGGCCCTCTGGGGTGGGGGGCGGGCAGCAAGGCGGTGGGAGGGCTGGTGTGGCAGGCGGGCAGCACAGGAAGACGGCAGTGCCCGCCCGCCTGCCCGCCCGGGAGATCACAATACACTCAGCCTTCCTTCCAGACACCTTTCAACCACCGGAAAGACTTGAAAGCCATGAATATGCAGTTTTGCTCTCAGAGATGGGGGACAGGGAGATTTTGCACCAGCAGCATTTACTTGGAAACAAGGCAAGGTCGGTGGACCCCTGTCTGTTTCCCCGTCCCAATATGGCAGGCGGCTGGCTCAGAGAGGGAGAAAGGTACTCGATAGGGGAGGTGGTTAGTTCACAAAAACAAAACCTGCGGGAGTCCACAGGTGAGCGGGGATCCTAAGGGCTGCTGGAAGGGCCCCTACCCCACATCTGTGAGTGAGGTCTGCCCTGATCTGCCAGCCCAGGCAGCAGAATGACAAAACGGCCGGCCTCTGCCGGCGGTGGCTGGCTTTTCTGCCCGCAGGAATCCCCGTGTCCTTGAAGGGCATCTGCCTCCTTGCATCCCCACACTGGCATCCCCGTCACGCTGCTTCCTAAGAATGCAGAATAGATTCAGGTCAGTGCGTTTTGAGGCAGCTAAACGCTGGATAAATGTCACCGTACGCAGATTTAAGTGGCACAGCCAGGGTTACCTGTGGTCCCTTCCCAGCAGCTAACAGATGTGAGCTAATGTCGTGGATGTAACCTTGCTCTCAGGGGGTGCCTCGCCAGGGCTGTCTGGCTGCCTGGTTGTCCGTGGCCTCACCTGTCTCGCTCAGGTGTGGGCTCCCCTGCTGCCTTGCTCCAGCCTTCTTTTCAGTCTGGGCACAAAACGGGAAGCAGAACCTGCTTTGTTATCTGGTCTCCACACACATCTCTCAGTTTGTGGGGTGTTGGCTCGTGGACAGCGGGCAGCTCACAAGGTTTGTGCCTTCTTGAGGCTTTCATGACCGAGCCATCTGGAAATCTTGGACAATTTCAAGCTAATGCAGTTGGCATGAGCTTAGAGGTGAAAAGGTGGGGATGATCTTTTCCATTGGATTTGCCAGTCCCAGGATCTCCGACTCCAGTATTCTGGAAGACAGATTTATACCAGAGCAGGGGCTGCGAGCTGATACTCATCCTCTCCCTCTCTCTTACACACACACACACACACACACACACACACACACACACACACACACACACGTGGGGGCACATCCTAGAGAGTTCAGACCAGCTACAAAGTTAAAGGACACAAGACCTCATTCAGTTGCAATTTGGGGATCCCCAGGACGACCCTCAGAGTCACTAATTCTCTGGAAGGACTCACAGATCTCATGAGAGCTGTTATCCTCATGATTACGGCTTCTGGCAGGGAAAGGATGCAGATCGAGGTCAACCAAAGGAGGAGACGCCCAGGCAGAGTCCCGAGAAAGTACCCAAAGCGGAGTCCCCACCCCGTGGAGTCGGGACACCTCACCGTCTCCGTGCTGACGTGTGATAACACACGTGGACGACTGCCAGCCAGGGAGGCTCTCCTGGGCCCCAGTGTCCCATGCCTCCATGACAGAGGCATGACTGATGATCGATCAATTGATGATTGATTGATGATTGATTTCCCACATCATTGGTCTCAGTCTCCACTGATACCTGTGACCCCCACCCTAATCACGAGGTTGGTCCTTCTGGCCTAGCCAGCCCCACCTTGAACCTTCCAGGGGAGGCCGTCTCCTACCCTACATCGCATTATTGGCCCATTCAGTGTGACCAGAGGCCCCCAGGAAAGCAAAGACACTCCTATCAGGCTGGACATCTTAGGGGCGACTGCCCAGAAGTGGGAGACAAAGGCCAGATTAAACTCCCTAACACACACAGGCAGGGGGGGAAATGAAATAAAATGGTGCTCTATGGGTCTATAACTCCTCCTTTCATAGGCTGGTTGGAAATTTCTTATCTCTTTTTTCCTAATTTCTGTTGTATTCCCTGGAACTAATGCCTATTGTATGTACCTGATTACAAAGGAAAGGGTTTTACAGAACATTTTTCCTCTCAGGAAAAAAAGAGGCATCCTGCCCTTTTCTCAGTGAGAGAGAAATGCTTTTTTGAATAATTTTTTAATTTACTCAATTTTTTTTGATGCTGTTGCTTCGAGGATGCGATCTTCCAGCAGAGAGGTGCGCAGATAGCGGTGTTTTAATATCGTGCTGCTCCGGAGGGTGGCTGGCGGTGGCCCAGGGGTCGAGGTACTGTGGTGACTTGTAAGATAACTCCTGTCATCTCGCCGTGACCACGAAAATGGGACCCCAGGCTGCCTAGCACATCCTTGTCCCTCCCCAAGACCACGGGGACCGAAGCGAGGCTCCTCTCTCTGGCCCGACCCAGAATGACCCCAGCTGCTCTTCCAGACCAGAGGCCAGCCTTCCCTGACTGATGAGAAGTTAATTATCCACATCCCCAAAGAGATGTTGTTGTCTGCTGTTCATTTTCTGCCTGGAGTTTTAAAAAAATAATGTATTTTAAGATCAGTAAAGTTTTGATGGTTCCATGCACGGTGGCACCTGAGTCAGTGGTTACGTCATGATCATGCATAGGGCAGAGCGCTGTGTCCAAACAGTGATCTTTTCCACTTGAGATTTTCAGCGATTGCTTTTTTTTTTTTTTTTGGTACGCGGGCCTCTCACTGCTGTGGCGTCTCCCGTTGCGGAGCACAGGCTCCGGACGCGCAGGCTCAGCGGCCATGGCTCACGGGCGCAGCCGCTCCGCGGCATGTGGGATCCTCCCGGACCGGGGCACGAACCCGTGTCCCCTGCATCGGCAGGCGGACTCTCAACCACTGCGCCACCAGGGAAGCCCTCAGCGATTGCTTTTTAAGCTTTGCTGCTAGGATGCACAGCGTCAGGTACCGCTGACTCTTGGAAATAGCAGTGCTGCAGCTCAGGCCCTGTGCTCCAGGCTGGGAATGCCCATCTACCTCCCAAGCCTTCCTGCTTGGGCGGCTTTTATGCTGCAGACACTGAACCGTGGGGTCGGCGTGAAGAGCCCTGCCGAGACTGGGGCTGGGGCTGGGGCTAGAGGTGCTGAGCGGAGCTGGGGGCCGAGCGGGCGCCGAGGTCTGGCCCTGGATCCTGGGGCGGTCTTGTGAGGATGGCAGGGATGCAGAATGTGCAGAGGCGTCAGGACGGGCCTGGTGCCCCAGCTCTGCAGACTCGGTTCCGCCAGATTCTGACCTGCACGAGAGCCTTACCTTTGCAGAGAATGTGTGTCCACATGGAAAGGCAGCTGACCCCGGGGGGGACGTGCCAGGAAAGGAGCGGGGTCCCTAGCAGGTCCCCCGAAACCATTGGGTGAATAACGAAGCCATGGTGACATTGGGGGTGTTCCTGCGTCTGAGCCCCATGCTGATGGGACAGGCCTGGTGAGCTCCCAAATGTTTCAAGCACCTCCAAGTCCCTGGCCGGCTCTAAGCCTCTTCCGTGGATTTACGCCCCCTCTTCTGACACCACCACGAGATAGCTTCTCACGTGGCCCCATTTACACCTGGAAACTGAGGCCTGGAGACGGGGCGTGACTTGCCCAAGACCACAGAGCAAGGAGGTGGCAGGTCAGGATCTGGACCCGGATGCCCCCAATTCACCACCACCTGGGGCTCTGCAGGGGAGAGGCCCTGCCCCCGGGGAGGGGCTGGGTGCTGAGCACCAGGCGGAGGAGGGAGGGCCGCTGGGAGCTGCCCAGGGCCTCCTCACCCACCAGGGGGCAGGATGACACAGGGAACGGAGGCGGTAGCTCCTAGCTGGTCCTGCTGTCAGGAGGGTGGAGGGCGCAGGCGGGCAGGTGGGGCAAAGTGGCTCTTTTTCTGACGACCTTCAGAACCCTCTGGTGGGCCAGGAGCAGAGCCATCAGAAGCTACTGCTGCAGGAAATGTGCCTTTTCGGCTTCTCAGGCTCCCAACACGTTGCCAGGGAGTGAAATCAGTGAATTCAAAATGAATTAAAGAGAAGTGGCGGCTGCCTTCAGCACAGGGCTGTCAGGAGACGAGCTGGTCCGCCCGGCGGCGCCTGCAAGGACCCCCGCGCCACCGCTTTCCCTCTGGTCTGGCGCTGACGTGGATTCCCCTGGGGTCCCCGCAGGTTCTGTGCCAGGTGGGTTTTCCTGGTGAAGCGGGTGCCGTTTTCCTGCTGCCTGGAGTTTTGCCTCTGGCCCGGGGCTGGCTCAGCCCCTCTCTCTCCCCTTTGCTGGTCTTTTTTCTCCTTATACTTTTTTTAAACTGAAGTATAGTTGCTTTACAATGTTGTGTTAGTTTCAGGTGTAGAGCACAGTGATTCAGTTATACATACATATATCTATTCTTTTTCAGATTCTTTTCGCATTATAGGTTATCACAGAATATTGCGTAGAGTTCCCTGTGCTAGACAGTAGGTCCTTGTCTATCTGCTTTATATATAGTAGTGTGTGTATGTTCATCCCAACCTCCTAATTTATCCCTTCCCCACCCCCTTTCCCCTTTGGTAACGATAAGTTTGTTTTCTATGTCCGTGAGTCTATTTCTGCTTTGTTAATAAGTTAATTTGTATCATTTTTTTTAGATTCCACATATAAGTGATATCATAGGATATTTGTTTTTCTCTGTCCCCTTTGCTGGTCTTTTCACACATGTTCACTGCCCAGGGACCTTCCTGTGTGGAGGTGGAATCTCAGACCCTCCCCTCAGCTCGTCAGTGCAAAAGGTCCCATCCGGTGGGCGAGCTGGGCTCCTTGCCCGTGGGCCTTGGCACACTGGGACCCAGGAGGCCCTATGGAGACTTAGGACTCAGGTGGAATTTCATCTGCCCCTCCCTCCCCTGCTCCGCACTCCCCTGGACTTCTAGAAACACCTACTCTTTTGTGGGGTCACCTGGGGATCTGCTTGTCCAGGTCCCTCATTCACAGAGTGGGAAACAGGGGCCAGGGTGACTCAGGCACTGACCAAGCCCTGGAGCCCTTCTGGCTCCTGGGGTATGTCTGCCCCGCTGTCTCCCCGTGGGGGGCTGTCTCCCCGTGGGGGGCTGTGCTCCCCTCGGGGCATCGGTTCTGGGCACCTGTTTGCTGCTCCAGCTACTGTTTATTCCCTTTTCTCCCCCAGTTTTTCCTTCTTCTCCTTTTGTCCCAAACCTTCCTCCTTCCTCTGCTTCTTGGGGGCATGCATCCAAGCCCCCAGCCCAGCAGGAGGAGGGGTTTCACCGGCCCCATTTGCATTGCAGTGGTGATAGATTGAGGGACAGGGTGGGCTAACGGTTCCCAGAGTGTCTGGGGCTGTGTGCCTCCGAGCCCCCTGGAGAGACCTGTCTTGATTGGACGGGGACAGGCCCCCACAAACGCTCTGCCTCGGGTGTTTTCCGGGCATCCTCCCAGGATGCACTTTGCTGCCTAGATCCCAAGTCTTCAACTAACCCTGGGCCAAGAAACTGCTGGAACTGCACACGTGGATGAGCTGTCAGATAATCCAGCAGGTGCTGGCTTCCTCCCACCCAAGCCTGTCGGGGTGAGGTTCTGAGCTGCTGCCGGGTCACGGGACCCGAGAGGGAGACCACCGCCCCGGTGGTGGCAGGAGCCCGTGTGGCTGTCTGCAGGGACTTGGAGAGCTGCCTCTGCCCCTCCTCTCCCTGGGCCTGCTGCCAGCGTGGGTCCAGGTGCCTGGCTGCCAGTGCAAACCCAGATGCAGCCCACAGTTCTGTGGCCGGGGAGCGGCCGGGACACGTCACTGAGCCCCCGATCCAGACGTGGGTCCGGGTGGCCTTCGAGGTTGTCTCGACCAGGCGGCCTGTCTGCAGCCCATCCCACCCGCCCCAAGCAGAGCCCTCTCTATCCTGACCAGAAACACAGCCCAGGGTAACTTTCTGTTTCTTTGGCTCCCACGAGCGCCCTGGGAGGAGAGCAGCGCTCCAAGTCGGCCAGACTCAGCTGTCTTGAGTCTTCGCTGGAGACCCCCCCCCACCGGCTCCGGGCCCTGGTTCCCACTGGGCTGAAGAGGGACCCAGGCAGGGAGAGGCGGGGCTTCTCAGCTTTGGAGGCCGACGTGGAGGTCCGTGCCGGCCTCTGCAGCATCTAACTCCTGGTCTCTACCATTGCTCTTCCTTGAGGGAGAATCTCTACTCCTCGTTTTCAGACTCTCCTCCCCGAACCTGCCCTAAACCCCGGCAAACGGATCTCTCCTGCAACCGTGAGCCCCGTGACACAATGTTCATGCCTCTGCCATTGGACTGTGTCTGGGCCTCCAGTCACCCTAGATGGTCCCTTCCCTGTGGGAAGTGACCAGGGGGCTGCAGGGGGCCAAGGGACAGGACAACTGTGAAGCGGTCACCTGGACTCTTTGAAGTTTGGTACAATCTCCTCTCTGACCCCAGCCTTACTCACCTGGGCCTGACCTCTGACCTCCAAGCTCCAAGGCCCAGCAGGTGAGCAGGCAGCTTTAAGAAACACAGCGCTTGGCTCCCGGGTGCGGACCACCCAGGGGGTGTGGGTGGTGGCCCGTCAACTGCTCTTCTCGCTGGAATCCTCTAGAAGTGGCTCACAAACCCCCTGCCCTGGTCCGTGGACCCTGCCCGGAACCTCCCACCAAGGGTGTCCCAGCAATCCAAGCCCAGCTTCTGCTCTTCAGGCTTCTAAAAGCATTTGGGGACAGTGACAAATGACACTGCGGGAAGGACTGGCCATAAAACTATGACAGTGTTGAGGTTTGCAGACAGACACCATGAGGTCATTGTTTGGGGCCTCAGTGGGACAAGCTTAGGTTCGAAATCGATTTTGAAATGTAGGTTATCCGTATTCCCTTAGTACTTACTGAGTGTCTATTATGTGCCTGACATGATAGGCACATGGGGACACCGCTGGCCCCAAATGCCTGCCCTCGTGAAGGTTGGGGCCTAGGGAGATGGAAAATAAATAATACATACGCAGCTAAGCAAGCTACACGGCTCTGGAGACCACGCCATGGGCGACGGGAGACAAAACGGGATGGGTGGGGGACGTGAGCGCTGGGGAGGCCCTGCCACGTTACCCACGTCAACACAAAGCCATCGACACAACGGAAGCCAGCAGCCTGGGTCCAGTGTGGGCCTGGGGATGACCTCCGTGACCCCTGCAGGGACAGGAGAACCAGCAAAACTGTGTCTCCTGTGGGTCCCAGAGCTGCTCGGCCACTGAGAGTGCTTCCGAGCCATGGTGGCAGCCATGCTACTGGGGAACAAGGGAGAAAGGAGTGCAGCCACCCCCCGCCCCCGTCCGTCCTGCAGGGTGTGCGGTCTGATTCCTGGCCGTGACAAAGACCTGGCAAGGAGAGCTGGGCACTATCTCAAGTCCGACTGTAACAGTGCATTTCATGTGTCTCCTGGGATGGGCCTCGGTGCCCAGACACAGGGCCAACTCCTATTCTGGATGTTTCTGTGAGGGTGTTTCTGGATGGGATCGACATTTAAATCAGTGGCCTCTGAGCGAAGCAGACTGCCTTCTATAGTGTGGTGGGCCTTGTCTGTTCAGGCGAAGCCCTGAATAGACCCAAAGGCTGACGTCCCCCCAGCAAGAAGGAGTCCTGCAGCAGGTGGGCTTTGGAGCTGAACTTCGGCAGCAGGTCTTCCTGTGTCTCCAGCTGTAAGTTTTGGGCTTGCAGCCTCTGTGACCGTGTGAGCCAGTTCCTTGGACTAAATCTCTCTCCATGTTATACACATCTTTTTGGTTCTGTTTCTCTAGAACCCTGACTCATACACTAAGGCAGGACATGCTTGGGTTTTCCGAGACAGAAGAAGGGAGAAGTGGTGACTGTCCGAGAAACAGCTTCCAGAAAGGGCTGAAGGGCATCCCTCACGGAGTTGGGGGAGGTCTGTTCTGTGAGCCCAAGAACACGACCGGGGGTGAGTGTGTGATGTCACGGTTTCCTGGAGCGAACTGTTTCTGTCCTTAGGCCACATTGCTGATGGCTGCGCTGTCAGAGCCTCACCATCCCCAGGAAAACCTCCCTCTAAAGCAGGGGTCCACGACACCCAGGTCGCAGACCGGTCCGTGGCCTGTTAGGAGCTGGGCCTCACAGCAGGAGGTGAGTGGCGGGTGAGCGAAGCTTCACCGGCCGCTGCCCATCGCTCGCGTTACCGCCTGAACCATCCCTCCCGCCCCCTGCCACAGATCCATAGAAAAATTGTCTTCCATGGAGATGGTCCCTGATGCCACAAAAGTTGGGGACCACTGCTTTAAAGCACAGCACGTAACCGTGCCCTTTCCTCCTGCCAGAGAAGCCTCCAGCCCCCCCAAAAAGTTGACCCGCCCTCGGCCCCTTCCCCGGGCGGCCAGCCATCTCCTTGGTGACTGCAGTCGCTGGTGCTGCAGTCACTCTACGGTGGTCTCGGCCTCTTTGACTCATGAATTCCTCCGGAAGGGGAAAAGCTGAGAGGATCTCACTGTCGTCTTTCTGAAGCATCCTGTGGTCCTTCCATCTGTGCTGGGTCCTCTATGCCTCTCTCCCTTTGTCCCCAGCCCGACACCACTCTGCAGTACCCACAGTGGACTCCCTGCCATTCCTGAGGGTCCAGACCCCTCATCTTTCACCCCAGCCAGGGGGCCGCATCGTCTGCTGTCAGCTCGCTGCCTCTGTTCCTGCGAGGCTGCCAGCGAGAGAGGGCCGTGAGGGCTGCGGGGTGGGCCTGGCCGTGCAGCAGCAGCCGTGACCTCGGAGGGCCCGGCGGCCAGGTGTGGTGGTGAGATGGCGGTGAGACGCAGCGGCTTTGGGAGAGTGATGGAGGCAGGGGCTCGGCTAGCCCTTCCTAGAGCCCTGGGCGTGGTCCCGCTTGGGGACCTGACTCCCCTCCTTCAGGCTGGAAGGTTAGTGGCCTTTCTCCCCATCCCTTCCAGACCTCACTCTCTCGGCCACCCTCACATTCACAAAAGCCTCAGTTCCCATAGGAAACACCCTTTGCCTAAATCGTGAGGCGTCCTCTGTCTTCTTGGCCAGACCTGGACTGGTCTGCGTCACGTGCTCTCGGTGGCGCCCGGCTGCCCACGGGGAGGAGACGGCTCAGCACTGTGTCCGGCTTCCCTGCCCCGCCCACCCCCGGGCCTATCACACAGCCCGGTGGCTCCAGGTGCATCCCTGTGCCACCAGATGGCCTCTTGGTGAGATTTCCCCATGAAGCAGAAGTGGGTGCTTCTGGATGAAACCCTGACATCCCAGGGCACAGGGGACAGATGTAGGTGCCGGGTGCGGTGCCCGCCATCTGCCCCTGACGTGCCCTTCCCTGGGAGGGACGTCCGTCCACGGGAGGCTCCTGACCTCTCACCCGGCGTCCTCTCCTGCCTCTGCAGTGGGTGAACCTTCAGCTGGGGGGCAGCCCGTGGCCCCCTTTGCTCACTGGAGGCAGACAAAGCAGGAGGTGTCCTGAGCTGAAGGGTGGGTCCCTCCTCGCCGGCCTCTGCCCGGATCAAGAAAGGCCACGACCCAGGCCCTCCCGTCGGGGCGCCCCCAGCTCTGCTCTGGGGCACGGACCCTGCCTGGCTCGGCCACGCAGCTCACCCCCAGCCTTTCACGACATCAGTGAGATTTGGTTCTCCATCCGCTGACCCATTTGTCTGATTTCTTATTTGGTTCTGACAACAAAAAAAATTTGCCATCCGGCTCTAAGAGGGTTGAGTCACTGGCCACTGCAGTCACTGACCTTCAACACACCCTGAAAGGAGTCCAGGGTGGAGATCAGGAAGGAGGCGCTCTGTGCTCTGGGGAAACTGGCAGAACAGGCCTTCAGGTAGGTATTTTCAGGAGAAAATCTCGTGAACCCAATTTCTTGCATCTTCTTATACCTAGAAAAGCACTAAAATCATTAACAGAGATGTCTGCTCCTCGAGACCAGCAGCAACCTTCTACCGAGATGTATGCTTGACTGCAGGTACCCCTTCTCCAAAATCACACATGTACTGACCTCCCTGCCTTACCTCTTCAGAGCAGTTCCTCAGAGCTGCTGAGAGGCTGTCTCCCAGGCTATAGTCCTCAGTCAGTCCCCAGATGAACCTGAAGCTCACAGCTCTCATGTTTTTTTTTCAGTTGACAGTTCAGGACTAGGGTATGAAGAAGGGTGACATTATTTGGGTCCCCCAGAGACCTGGACAACTGGTGACTGTACAAATAGCATCTCAAAACCTCTAATGCTCTCTCCTCCACCTGGATGCTTCCCTCATGCTCTGGACCCAGAAAGCTTGAGCTGGGATCTGGGATCTGCCAATTACCAGCCGTGTGGCCTGGGGACACTTCCGAATCCCTGGTCCTCATAGTAAAATGCAGATGAAAATACTTCTCGTCGATAATTTCAGAATCAGATGGGAAGGATGATGGATGAGCAAGTTCTCTGCAAACTGCCCAGAACCACAGACAAACCAACCCACTGCATCTAACACACGTTCTTTCCCCACCCAGGAGCCTCGAGACCCCAGCCATGAGCCACTCAGGGACCGTGTGAGAAAGGAATAGGGGTCCTGATTGTGGCGAAACCCTTCCTTTGCCTCCTTCCAGCCCTTCCATATTTTTGTTATGCATGTACACGAGGGACATATGATATTAAAAAACTCTTAAATAAGTCTGAAAAACTTTTTTTCGAGAATTCTAAAATCAAATGATAAGTGATAAAAAATCACTGTGCTGAGATACAGTTGGCAGCATTTTTCATTCTTTCCTGGTGGTTTATAAAACAAGGGTACGCCTTGGAGTTGATGAAATGAATAATTTATTTCAGGCAGATTCAGATACATCTGAGTTAAAAGCTTAGCTCTGCAACTAAGCAGCCATGTGAACTCGACCCTGTTACTTGACCCCAGTTGCCTTGTCTGAGGGTAACATGGGTTACGACTCTTTGGGTGCAGGTGATGAGGAGAAACCACCCAAAGTGGCTCCAGGTAAGAAGCGATGCAGGTCATGGAGCTGCAGATCCCAGGCTTGGCCTCAGTCTTGGGTTCTCCTCACCTCATGTTGGACGTGGGGACGGGACGACAGCTCAGAGGCCCTCTTCCCAGGTTCCAGGCACCTGGGAGCATGCCAGCTCCCGTGCTGACCGGGAGCTGACGGGGTCCCAGACCCTGTGTGAACCAGGGGGTGGCTGGAGCTGATTGGTCAGGCCTGAGTTACGTGCCCCTCTGGAGCTGGGATGCCCCAGCGCACCCCAGATGTGAAAGGAGATGGGGGTCCCCAAGGCAAGGGACCGTGTTTTGGTGCCCAAACACCAGAGTCCTCTGCACTTGCTTCTACGCGGACAAGGCACCCCCCACGCTTGCACAGGGACTGGCACACGTCAGGGGTTCCACAGACTCAGTTCTCTTTTTCCTCCTTCCTTCCCATCCAGTCATCTGCTCTTTGAGGCTGGCTGGGGCTTGGTCGGAGGGTGCAAAGGGGGAACTGGGGGTGGCAGCATTCTGAAGGAGGCCCCCTGCCAAGCCCGGCAGAGCTCCAGAGGAGGCCTTCTTTGTGCGGGGCTCCCCGTGAAGGGCACACAGATCACATCATGTCTCTTCCTGGGAGCAGGGAGTGAGCACGTCACCAGCTTTTTCGGAATCAGCACATGTGTTTCTTCCCGGGGCAGGGGAGGGGGCCGGGGGAAGGACGGATGAAAGACACACTCTGGGGGCACCTCACTGACACTCATGCAGCAGATTTCCTATGAAACTCTTGAACTAATTCCAGGTGGAATTCTCATCCAAAGTCAGCTGCTGCAAACAGCCCAGCCTGCTGGAGCGACGTCAGATCGTGGCCAGACAACTGAGGCTGAGAGCACCTCCCCCCGCCCCGAAGGGCTGTTAATAGGGTCGGGGGCTTATTTCCAGGATCACGACCCCTGGGCCTTGCCAAAGAAGAGCCAGAGGGCTGTTCGGAGTGGCTGGCACAGAAGATGGGGTGCCCACAGGATCCTCGTGCTCCCAGCAAGATGCCCCTGATCCGTCCCTCCTGCCTCTGGACCCCCGTCAGTCGATTCACGAGCTACAAAGGGCTCGCCCTCTCCTGCGCTATTTGTGGCTTCGCTGCTCACATGGGTCTCCTACTCGGTTCAGAGGAAGCCTTTGTGTGCCAGGAAGTCCAGCTCCTCCTGTCATTCAGTCCCAGCCCACGGACATCAGCAGCTTTTGCAGGGACAATCTTTTTCTTTTTCCAAATAGGGCATAAAAATCACCTGCATCGTGACACCCCTTCTGAACCATGGCAGCGGATGGCGAAGCTCTGTAAGTGGGTGTGGGTGGGGAGAGGGGGGACAGGGTTTATCCTGAGGACCCCCCCCAATTCTCTTTAGCCACGTTACCTTGTGATCAAGGCGAGTGATGGCAAGGTGACCGGCTGGACACCAGGAAGCAGAGGAGAGGTGACCTCCGGGGACTGTGTCTGCTTAAATTCCAGGGATGTTGTGACCAAGAGACGGAACTATTGGAGACAGAATCAAACACAAGCTGTCTTCCGTGTACTGAAATGGGCTGCTTCCAGCGCTCTGCCCCTGGGGCGCCCAGGAGAAGGCTATAAAGACTCCTGGCTGTCCAGTCCCAGGGGCACTTTTGACCACCTAGGAACAGCATCCTTGTCCCCTCCCATTCCAGAAATTGCTCTGGGTTCTTCCCAGCCTGTGGCCTGGGGCTGAAGAGGTTTCTGGGCCCTCATCCCTTGAACGCAGACAAGCTCCGTGAAATCTGCAATTCTGAGGGTGACGTGGACCTGGGTGCCGTGCCCGCCTGCCTCCCACCCCCAGGTGTTCACTGCCTGGCGCTTCCTCCTGCCCGTCTCTGCAGGTTCGGGAGTGACAAAGGGCAGTGAACTCCATGGACCTTGGAGACAGCAACAAGCCCTGGCCTCTCCTTTAGGGAGAGACGTAGCCAAATGATGACAAAATGGCTTCTTAAAACTGCCTCCATCAGGTTTTTACAATATAGAGGTCAAGGCCTCTGGGGGGAGAGGCGCTGGGCTGGAATGGGGCCCCAGGGAACTTTCTAGGGTGATGCAAATCCTACTGCAACTCCTCTATGGGGCGATGATTGCATGCATGTGTATAATTGCCAAAACTCTTGGAAATGAGCACTTCAGAACTGTGCATTTTTGGGGGTATGTAAATCATATATCCGTTAAAAAATTTTCCAAGCACCAGCTAGCAGTTCTTTCTGTTTTTTTTTTTTCTCACGTGTAAAATTAAATGAGATATATCCATGCTCCATGCAAGGCTCTGGGTAGGGGGCCGGCCCAGGACACGGTAATCGGGCAATAAAGGCTAGCTGTCTGCATTTTTACTACTTTTTTTTCTTATTCCCAATGATTGGTCTCGATCCTTCCGCCGAAGTGAAATGCATTCTGTCTTTGGTAGCGATGGAGAATGTCCATCTTTCCTGAGGCTTCATGAGCTCACCTCCCCCCAGACTCATGCAGACCACGCTGGATCAATGCAGCGATTGTGTGATCCCTGCATGCACAGGGGTTTACCTGTCACCACCTACCTGCCTGCAGGGGTACATTTCATGAGTGCAGGGAGCAAGTCCATGTTGTTCATCACTGAACGCTCAGCACACAGCATAGTCCTGGATGCAGGGCACTCTTTAGAAACATTTGTGGAATGATTTAAGGATAATGAGGTGATGATGATGATTTTAATGACACTTAGAGTAGTTAACTTTTAGAACCTTTTCATTGTAAAATAAAGCACATGCATGGAAAACCATAGGGAAATGTTTAGTTCACTGGATTATTATAAGGCAGACGCCTTTGACACACCACCCACATCAAGAAATGGAACTTGGGGGATTCCCTGGTGGTCCAGTGGTTAGGAGTCAGTGCTTTCACTGCCGTGGCCTGGGTTCAGTCCCTGGTCGGGGAATTAAGATTCCACAAGCCGCGTGGTGTGACCAAAAAAAAAAAAACAGAAAGAAAGAAAAAGTTGTGAGACTATGAGACAGAGGAAACTATGAGAGAACAAAAAACCATAACAATCATATGCTCAATTTCCAGGACAGTGCTGATTAAAAAAAAAAAAAAAGAAATAGCAAATAGCACTTGATTTTGTCTTACCCATTAGGTTAAACCTGATGTATATCTGAGTCTCTTTTAATGGGCAGGTCCCACATGTATCCCTTCTTTCCCCACACTTTATCTGCTAACGTCCCTGGGCCACTGGATGGTGGAGGTGCCCGCACTCTGGGTTTGCTGATCGCATCCTCGTGGTGCTGTGTATCGTGTTCCTCTGTCCTCGGGACTTCCGGGCAGGAGGCAGCTGGAACCAGAGGCTCAGTCCGACTCTGGTTTGGTCGCCTTGGCAAGGCAGCACGTGATGTCTGGTTTCACTCTTTTTAGATGTTATCCGCTGTCGTGGGGGAGCTTGTGCCTCTCCCAAAACACATGTTCAAGTTCAAACCCTGGTACCTGTGACTGTGGCCTTATTTGGAAAGAGGGCCTTTACAGATGTCATCAGGTTAAGATGCGGTCATCCTGGATAAAGGTGGGTTCTTGTCCAATGACTGGTGTCCTTAAAAGGAGAGGAAATTTGGACACAGATGCACAGAAAGGAGAACGCCTTGTGAAGACACAGATGCACACACACAGGGGAGAAGCCCGTGTGGCCACGGAGGCAGAGACCAGGGTGATGCGTCTGTAAGCCGAGGAACGCCAAGGATGACCCGCACCCACTGGGATCTGGGAGGGAGCCTCCCTCAGGAAGCGGCCCTGCCCACACCTGGATTTGGGCTTCTGGGCCCTGGGGCCGGGGAGCTGCTGCTGTTCTCAGGGTCAGGGCAGAATCCAGGTCGTCAGTCAGACGCTTGATGCCGGTCCCGTTTCTGCCACTGAGGACAGGCCGGGGACCCGGCACAAGCCAGCCAACCTCTCTGCGGCTCATGTCCTTATCAGCAACAGCCGGGCAGAGTTCACACTATCTCCTGTGGCTGTGTGAGGAGAAGATGAACTGACGGCGCCGAGGCCTCGAGAATGCGTCTGGTGGGTAGGAGGTGCTCTCCAACACAGGCAAGTGGGTCCCGCGGTGGTGGTGGGGGCAGCATGCCCAGGCCACACGGGTCCCAGCCTGGATTCAGGCCCTGGCACTGGGCGCTGGCCCTGCTCCCTGGACCACTGACCTTGTTGTATCTTCTCAAGATCACACACCTGGAGATGGCACAGGACCCCAGAGTCCCACCAGGTGGGGCCCCCCGGGGCCTCAGTCTCCCAGTGACAGGCCAGGAATCCTTCCATGTCACACAGTGTGGGTAGGTGGGTGGGCTTGGTTGGCCGAATGAGAAGCCGACACAGGCCCAGAGCTGTCAGAGAGGGTGTGCCAGGCCTGGTCTCTGTCCCAGGGGAGGGACGGCACTGCTGGGCACCCAGCTTTTTATTGGGCACGTGAGGAATCAGCCTTGTCCATGTCTGGAAATGCCAGCCGCCCAGCACTTGGGGCCCCCGGGCCGAGTTGTGGGAAGCGGGTTTGGGAGCCGCTTGCCGGCCGGGTGAAGGGCGTGTCCTGCGGTCCTACAAGCGGGTCATGTGGGGACAGGCCTGCTCATTGCACCACGTGCTTCCCTGGTGATGGATGGATGGATTACGTCAGACACTTGCAGAGCTGGAGAGATTAAGAAAAAGTTTGAAATCGTTACAGACACTCTGACAGCTGCTGGCTGAGCCTACAGACGGGTTTCCCGATTATGTCCTTTTCGAAGTTCGCTGTCCTGAGGGTTTTGCTGGAGAGACTTGACCTCAGGGCAGCTTCGAGGAGCCGGATGGGACGCTCCCGCCCCGCCCCCGGACCCCATCCCCCTCCGTCTGTGGGTTCTGCATCCCACCGTCTGGCAGGGCCCTCAGCTTGCCTGCACCCACCCCCGGGGGCGATTTCTTAAGCAGCGCCTCTGTGCCGGGTGCTGCCCTATCACTGTGGGCAAGGGGATGACAGGTGACGTCCCCCAGCTGTCAGCAGCCCGGGAGGAGGGAATTTACTGCCCTTGGGGGGAAGGGGCCTCTCTTTAGAGAGACGTCTCCATTCGTCTTGTTCTGACTGCTGGTGGTCTTTTGAGCAAGACCCCCGGGGAAGCTGCCTGTGCCTCCACGCAGAGGTTCTGCCGGACCCAAACAGGCCAGGCCCTGCGTTCATTCCCCAGCCCCGCCCTGACGGTGCCCTTACCTCGGCCGATGGTCCTTTGTCCTCTGGCCGCCCAGGCTACAACAGCCGAGTCACCTGCAACTCCCATTGCCTCGTGGCTCCTCAGGGAATCGGCCTCTCAGTCTGTTTGTCTCCTAAACGGTCCCTGTATCTGCTTCCTCCCAGCAGCCTCCTGTGGATTCCTGAATTACAGTGAGCTGTGGACACGCCTGTCTCCAAGCAGATGAAAAAGGCCCTTCCCGGCTGGGACCACCTGGACCAGTTGGTGACCAGGTGCTGCCTACACAGAAGACGCTTTGTTCCCACAGAGCCCCGCTTGCTCCCCTCCGGGAAGCCCTCCAGCCCTCAGGAGATGGGGTCATTCCACGGGACCTTGGTTCCTTGTTCAGCCCTTTCCCTCTGTCCAGACCCAGGCTTCCGGAGGGTGGGGACTGAGTCTGTTCCTTGTGCCTGTAGGGCTCAGAAGGTTGGACACAAGAGTCAGAAGGACAGGGGAGCTGGGTTCCCTGGGCGCTGGGATTGGGAGGGAGGTGGGAGGCGTTCTCATCCTCCTTCTGGCCTCCAAGGTCGTCGTCCCAGACCTGGAGCCTCAGAGCCCCGAGTGGGACTTTGTCGGCCAAAACCCTCCTCCACCCAGTGCCGAGTTGGTACCTTCAGCCTTAGTTATTCCTAACTGGGCCGTGGGCGTTACTTCCTTCTTCTCTCCTGGAGGGTACAGCCTCAGATGGCAGACGACACATCTGCTCTAAGAGGCTCTGTGGTCAGCACTTTCTGAAAGCAGCGTGTGTGGCTATTCCATCCTCAGGCAGCCCGAGGGGCAGGGCCGTGGATGCACAGCCGCTCACGGTCAACGCTGTGCTGCCTGGGACACACTGTTGTCCCAACTACAGTGAGGAGAACTCGGGCACCTGCCCAAGGTCACGGGGCCGGGAAACAGCAGGAGGCAGGTTTGAAGCTGAGCTTCGGGAGAGCCCAGGGGGCCGGTATTGACCACGTGTTTGGGGGAAGTTGAAAAAGAGATGCTCGTTGAAGTAGTTTCCTGTCGCTGCTATAACAAATGAGCACAGGCAGTGGCTTGAAGCCACACCAATGTGTTCTTTTACCATCTGGAGGCCAGAACGCTAAAATGGGTCTTAGGAGCTGGCTGCTCCTGGAGCCTCCAGGGATAATCGTTTCTTTGCTTCTTCCAGCTTCTAGAGGCACCCGCATCCCTAGACTCGTGGCCTCTTCCTCCATCTGCAAAGCCCGCAGCCCAGCATCTTCCCTCTGACTGTGACATCCTCCCCCACTGCCTCCCTCTTATAAGGCCTTGGTGATGACACTGGACCACCCAGGTGTTGACTGAAAAAAAAAAGCACAACCTAGAAGTTGAAAATTATGTTTTAATCATCAGACTTTCTGAGGACTCAGGCCTGGAGGCAGCCTCTCAAGAAAGCTCCAAGAGACTATTCGGAAGAGACAAGGGTGGGGCCAGGATATACCGGAGTTTTTGCAACAAAAAACAGTTTGTTGGAACATCAAAAGATTACTGTTAGGACTTCCCTGGTGGTGCAGTGGTTAAGAATCCACCTGCCAATGCAGGGGACATGGGTTCGAGCCCTGGTCCAGGAAGATCCCAGATGCCGTGGAGCAACTAAGTCCGAGCGCCACAACTACTGAGTCTGCGTGCCACAACTACTGAAGCCTGCGTGCCTGTGCTCTGCGACAAGAGAAGCCACCGCAATGAGAAGCCCATGCACTGCCATGAAGAGTAGCCCCTGCTCGCCGCAACTAGAGAAAGCCCACACGCAGCAAAGAAGACCCGATGCAGCCAAAAATAAATAAATAAATTTGTTAAAAAAAAAAAAGATTACTGTTAATTAAAGGGAACCAGACATCTCAAGTTAATGAATTTAGCATGCTTTACTATGTATGGGAAGATGCAAGAGCCTGGGCTCATTGAAATCATCCCTTTGTACCTCAGCTATCTAGGGCCAGTATCCTGCTTCTCTCCACCCTGAGTCCCCTCAGGGTGCACAGCTGGGGGCGGCTGCAGTGGATGAGGGCTTGTGGCCGCAACAGCCTTTGTTTACTGATAGGGCGAAGTGCTTAGTCCACACGGATAATCCAGGATAACCCCATCTCAGGACCCTTAACTTAACCACCTCTGCAAGTTCCCTTTTGCCAGGTAAGGGGACACATTCACAGGTTCTGCGGACTAGGATGGGGACATCTTTCGGGGCCACCTTTCAGCCAACCACAGCCCCTGTGGGCTCTGCTTAAGTAGTGATGAGTGTCCTTGGCTTTCAGGGAGTAGAAGGAGTGGGGAGGAGACACCTACTCTGAGCCGCCTTAGCAAACGCGGGATTTGCTTAGACTGAAAGGTCCTGCTCCCCCAGCCTTGGGCCAGGCTTCGGCCGGTGTGGTGCCCTATCCAACGCTGTTTGTGGAGGGGGACTAAAACTGCATCGGGCTCTGGCAGCTCCCTCTCCTAGCAACTGACAGTGACGGAAGGGGCTGTTTTACAGAAGGTTCATGAAAAATGAAAACATGATGTTGATTTCCAGCAAACCTAAATTACTTAGGCTGGTGTAAGTGGATAAATATTTCATGCCGCCGTTTATTAAGCTCCCACCAACAGCATCTCTCCGAATGCCTCCAAGGGGTCTCGGCTGGGAGACTAAGGGGAACCCCCCTTCCTGCCCCAGCCGCAAGTTCCCAGGGTCATCCTTGGGGCCAGCCACAAGTCACCGGGGGGCCCGGGGCTGCCCTCTGATGCGGCTACCAGCACAAGGGTAGTGACAGGAACCAGAGAAAAGTGAAAAAGCGGAGAGAGTAACCAGAGAGCAATTGCCTCGGTGATGTTGTTTTTCTTGGCGAGGGAAGTAAGGACACAGACAATTTGGAAACTCAGCTTCTTCCCTGCTCACACCTCCTCCCCCGGATGTGTGCAGAGGCCGACGGGGTGCTGGCGGTGGGGGAGCCCCCCTGAGCCCCACTTGTAATGTGTCTGGATCTGCTGGCTGCAGAGATGCCTGGACATGGGATGGCCATGGCTGACTCTCCACTCCCCTGTCTGCTTGGCTTTCTCCCCCAAAACTGCAGGCATGAGAACACCCGCTGCCCTACAAAACTGTACTGAGGACTGTCTCCCCCTACCCCTGCCAGTGGAGCAAGAAATACGCACACAGGCAGTTTGGGGTCACTAGACACCAACAGTGCCCTTATGGCCCCGCCTAGGTCACCTCGTCCTCCTCTGTCAGTGCCACCTTGTGACAAGAAGGCCCCTCTTCACGAGCTCATGGGCAGGAAAAGGCATTAACCCGAGAAGGCCGGTTATGTGGTGGGCTGTGTTCCTCAAATTCATGTGCTGAAGTCTCAGCCCCCAGTATCCCAGGCTGTGGTCCCGTTTGGAGAGGCCGTTAGGACGGGCCCTAACCCAAAAGGATTGGTGTGCATAGAGGGGAAATTTGGGCATGGGAGCGTGCATTCAGGCAGCACGCCTGTGAACACGAAGACAGCCACCTACAAGGCAAGGAGAGGGGCCTGGAGCACATCCTGATCTCAGCCTCAGCAGGAACCAGCCCTGCTGGCACTTAGAGTCTGGACTCCAGCCTCCAGACTAACGAGAGACTCAGTTTTTGTTGTTGAAGCCTCCCAGTCTGTGGTGCTTAGATACGGCAGCCCCAGGAAACTGAAACAGCCATATTTTGTTCCTTCTGGGAGGGAAGGTGGGCGCAGGGGAAGTTGTTACTGGTGGCAGTGGTGGGGAGGGGAGAGCTGGCTTGTCCCTGAGTGGCACCTTGGGGCATCTCGGTCGGTTGCCTTTATCAGCACTGAGCATTTACATTGTACCCAATTGTCCAAAGTGCTTCCTTAGCTCACCCAGGACTCAGACCACCTGGCTGACGCAGGCACTGCCATTTTCCACACGTGCCTGACACAGAAAGGTCGAGAACTTGCCCAAGGACACACAGCTGGCAAACGGCAGAGCTGGGATTCGAAGGCAGGCCGTCCAACTCTGGGGGCCCTGCTCTTGCAGGAAAGAGTGAATAGTGTCCCTGGGAACATTTATTGCCCTGGGAGGCAGAGGCGACGCGTTAGCTCTGGGGTCCAGATGGTCCCCAGGTTCACCTGGAGAGTGGTCCAGGCCAGCGTGGACAACACTGGGTGCAGAAACCACTTATTCCTGCCCCGAGGGTGAGACCACATTGGGGCCCTATCCACATAGGCTCTGATTCCTTCCCTGCAAGAAAGATGACCAGTAAGTGCCTTGGTCTGGAAGTCCTGCCCGTTTCCAGGCCAGGTCATTGCATTCCGCCTGGGGTCTCTCTAGCAGTTTCCATCGTCCGCACGGACAGCTGCCCACACGCAGCTTCCGAAGGAGCCCACCCAGGGGCACAGGACTTCCCTCTGCCCCTCCACTTCCTCCCCAAGCTGGAAGCGAATCCCTCCAAATCAGTCAAATTGTTGGGGGCAATTCTCCACGACTACGTCACAGTCTGCGCAGGTGGGGCCTCGGAGCAGAGGATCTTGGCAAGTCGACAGGGTAGCCCACACGCCTCTTTTCAGATACACCTGCTTACACGCCGGGCAATAAACCTAGAGGTCCCCTCTCCGCCCATGCCTGGGGAGGGTCTGTTCACATCCAGAGTAGAGACAAGATCTCTTAGGAGGGAGGGATGGGCAGAGGTGCCAGCGGCCCTGTCGAAGCTCTGAGTCTCATAATTTGGGGTTCCGCTCCGTGTCGTAACCCACCGCACGTGCAGCCAACAGCTTGCTCAGCTGCGCTGCCTGTGGGTTTGGGGCTCAGAACTCGTGTGAAGGTGGTGCTCTGGCAGCTGTCTCTGCTGTGAGCAATAAACATCCCGTTTCTCTAACCAGGGGTCTGTGTGTCTCTGCCAGCATATGTGGCAGGTTGACCTATTAGCTTGCAAGTAGGGTAGCATCTCAGAACTGTCGTAGCTTTTTTAAAAATAAAATAAATAAATTACTTAATTGGCTGTGTTGGGTCTTTGTTGCTGCATGTGGGCTTCTCTAGTTGTGGCAAGTGAGGGCTACTCCTCTTTGCGGTGTGCTGGCTTCTCATTGCGGTGGCTTCTCTTGTTACGGAGCACTGGTTCTAGGCGCGCGGGCTTCAGTAGTAGTGGCACATGGGCTCAGTAGTTGTGGCACATGGGCTCTAGAGCGCAGGCTCAGTAGTTGCGGCACACGGGTTTAGTTGCTCTGCGGTATATGGGATCTTCCCGGACCAGGGCTTGAACCCATGTCCCCTGCATTGGCAGGTGGATTCTTAACCACTGTGCCGCCAGGGAAGCCCCCGTCGTCGCTTCTGACTTAGCAGTACTGGTGATGAGACTGGGATGTCGTCAGTGGTGTGGCTGCTCACTGAAAGAGAAAGATGGGGGCCCGAGGGCTGGCTGATGTACTTGAGGACATTCCATGGGAATTGGTAGTGGAACAAACTGTGTGGTCAGCTGGGACCAATACGTGGTCCTCTCCTTTGCTGCCTGTAAGTGAGAAAGGGTTGGGGAGGTGGGGGAAGGCCGGATATTCGGAGGTGCATTGAAACAAGCAGCTAGGACCATACTATTGGTGCTTGCTCCCTCCTCCAGACGGGAGAACAAGTCCGTGAGTCCCCACGGCTGGCACAGGACTATGGGCGGACTGAAAACATTACAAGCTTGTTCGTCTGTTGCTGTCTCCTCCAGGCAGGGGGAGAAGGGGTTCAGCATGTCCCAAAGCTGGTGTAGGGCTTTTGGGGGGCCAAAGACATGGGCAGCTGGGCCATGACCAAGTCTACCGTATGCTGCTGAAGCCAGAGCGTAAACGTGTCCTGAATCCCCATCCTCAGCTATCCTGATCTCCGCTGCTTTAAGGGTTAGGGGTGAGGTCAAGGTCTCTCTGCCCCAAGGGCTAACCGAAGGCCTGAAACACTCATCCCAGCATGCTGGGAGCTTTAGGGAGGAGAGGGACTCAAATGGATTACAGTGGGTACACACTCGAGTCTCCATCCTGCACAGCTGGTGGGGGAGGGGCGCTGGGGGGTTGAAGGAAAGCTGGATGGAGCCACGGTGGCCTGTGAGGGGCCAAAGAGTCCAGGATGCTCCCTCGGTGCCGGCAGGAGCACGGCGGGGGAGGTGGACTCTGTCACAGGACCCTGGCGTCTCCAGCCTTCCTCCATCTCCCCCACCTGGCCTCTCTGTCCTCCCCTGCCCCAGCTTGGAGGTAACACCATCTCCCGGAAGCTGTCACTGTAACTCTTGAAGTGCTGACTTTAACTGGGAGGGCTGGAGAGAGAATTGCAGTAAAGCAAAAGAAGGTCAAAGTCACTTTGTAGTGTATCCTTTTGTGCCGATTCAGTGCACTGCTTCTGCTGCTTCTCCATCTGGATTTATTGCAGGAATTAATGCGTTATGTTGCATGCTCCTAATTCCCCATTTTTATGTACCTGGCAGAGAAGAGACGCATTTCTTTGGCTTTGTCCTGCTGGTGGTTCACTGAGATTCTTTAGTCTGTAGGTTTATGTTTGTGTCCAGATTTGGGAAGCTCCTCAGTCATTATTCTCTGAGTATTGTTTCAGCATTGAACTCTTTCTTCCCTCCTTTTGGGACTCCAGTGACATGAATATCAGACCTTTAAAAAAATAGTCCCATAGGTCACTGAAACTCTATTTTTTCAATCATTGTTCTTTCTGCTGTTAAGATTTTATACTTTCTATGGATTTAGGTTCAACTTCACTGACGCATCTGTCATTTCTGGTCCACTTTGACCCCATCCAGTGAGCTTTAATATTTCAGTTATAGTATTTTTGAATTCTAGAATTTCCATTTGGTTTTTCTTCGTATCTTCTACTTTGCCAAGCCTTTCTCTTGTTCATTCTGTTTCGAGAGTGTCTGTGATTGCCTTTGGGAGCATCTTTATAATAGCTGCTTTAACGTCTTTGTCAGATAATTGCAACATCTGTGTCAGCTCAGCATTGGCAATGATTGTTTTTTACATGTGAGTTGAGAAAAAAAACTGGTTCATCACATGCCATGTAATTTTGGATTATATCCTGGACATCGTGAATATTATGTCATGAGACTGTGCCTTGTTTAAATACTTTGAGAAATGGTACTATTTTTGTTTTAGCAAGCAATAAGCTTGGTTGTGTTCAAACACATGTTCCAACCCATCTTCTGTGTGCTGTGGTTCCAATGTCAGCTCAGTTTTCAAAGCCTGCAGGGCACTATTCAAATCTGTCCCTTGTGTGCACAGCCCAGAGGCCAGCCTTTGGGCTGAGAGGTGGTTCAGTTCTTGAAGTCTTTGGTATACCGTCCAGGATCGGATTCATGCCGTGTGCAGCTTGGGAGGTGAGACCAGGAGTTTATCGTAATACTTTATGGTGTTACTTTCAACAGCTTTACCCTCTCTGAAAATTTCCTCATAATCTCTGGCCTTTTTTGGTCCTTTGGGTAGAAACCTAGGGCTCCGATGACCTTGCTCTGACATGCACTTCTGCGACTACACCATTATCTGTGTGAAATGGTGGAGAAAAAAAGAGGAAAAAGGGCAATGGAGCTCTCCCTGCCTCTGGGGTATCGCAGATCCACTAATCGGAGAGGAAAATTCCCCTCCCTCGGAGTTTTGGCTTTTGTGGGTTTCTGTTGTGATCCCGCAAACACTGCCACAGGGTTATTTGGGGGCTGAGGTGTGAGAAAACAGAGAAGAGAGAAAGGACATGGGATTTCTACATTTTCCTTCAGCATTTAGGAGGCTCTGTTCCTGCTCCTTGAGCCAGAATTAGAGGGCTTCCCCTGAAGCTTTCTGTCTGTGCCAATGCTCGCTTTCACGTCGTGAGTTGGGTTGTGTTCAGGCCAAGTGATTCTAGAGGAAAAAAATGGTGAACTCACTGTGATTTGGTGGTACTTAAAAGAAAATCTTGTTTTCTTCCTCGATCTGCCTGCTCTATTTACTTTTCAAGGTCCTCAAATAACTGGTCCAGGTGTTCTAGTTATGTTTCGTGGGAGAGGTCAGGTGAAGCGTGCTTACTTCAACTTAACTGAAGTTGGAATCCTTGCATTTATTCTCTAAAGATAATTTCACTGCATAGAATTCTAGGTTTTTGTTTCTTCAGAAATTTAAAGGTGTTCATCCACTGTCTTCTTGCTTACATTGTTTTCAATAAGGAATCTGCTATCATTTTGATTTTCATGTATCTTTATGTAACATGTCCTTTTCTTCTGGCTGGTTTTGAGATTTCTTTTTATCCTTGGAGTCAAGCAACCTGACTATGATGTGACTCTATTTCTCTCATGCTTGAGGTTCATCCAGCTACTTACATCTGTGGGTTTGTAATTTTTATCAAATTTGGAATATTTTCAGCCATAGTTCTTCAAATAGATTTTCTGTTCTCTTCTTTGGGGATTCCAATTTCACTATTTTAGGCTGTTTGAAATTATCCTCCAGTTCATGAATTCTCTTTTAATTTTTAAAAACTATTTTTTCTCTTTGTGTTTTGTTTGGATAATTTCTATTGCTTTGTCTTTATGTTCATTGGTCTTTCCTCCTGAAACATCTAATCTGCTATTAATTCTACCGGTGCATTTTTCATCTCAGATATTGTCATTTTCAAAACTTTGATTTGAGTCTTTTAAAATATTTTACATGTTTATAACTTTTTGAATATATGGCATAGAGTTGTAATAACTTTTAAAAAATACTTTATTTTTTAGAGCAGTTTTAGTTTCCCAACAAATTAGGGGGAAAGTATAGAGATTTCCCACGTAGTCTGTGCCCCTACCCATGCATAGCTTTCCCTGTTATTAACATCACTCACCAGACGGTACATTTTTCACCAAGGAAGAACCTACATCAACACATCATTGTCACCCAAAGTCCATAGTTTACCTTAGTGTTCACCCCTGGTGTGGTACATTCTACGGGTATGGACAAATGTATGCTGACATATATACATCATTAAAAAAAATAAATTTATTTATTTATTTGTTTTTATTTTTGGCTGTGTTGGGTCTTTGCTGCTGTACGCGGGCTTTCTGTAGTTGTGGCGAGCAGGGGATACTCTTTGTTGCGGTGAGCGGGCTTCTCATTGCAGTGGCTTCTCCTGTTGTGGAGCACGGGCTCTAGGCACGTGGGCTTCAGTAGTTGTGGCTCGCGGGCTCAGTAGCTGTGGCTCGCGGGCTCTAGAGCGCAGGCTCCGTAGTTGTGACTCGCGGGCTCTAGAGCACAGGCTCAGTAGTTGTGGCACACGGGCTCAGTAGTTGTGGCTCACGGGCTCTAGAGCGCAGGCTCCGTAGTTGTGGCACACGGGCTCAGTAGTTGTGGCTCGCGGGCTCTAGAGCACAGGCTCAGTAGTTGTGGCACACGGGCTCAGTAGTTGTGGCTCGCGGGCTCTAGAGCGCAGGCTCAGTAGTTGTGGTGCACAGGCTTAGTTGCTCTGCGGCATGTGGGATCTTCCCAGGCCAGGGATCGAACCCGTGTCCCCTGCACTGGCAGGTGGATTCTTAACCACTGCGCCACCAGGGAAGCCCTATACATCATTTTAATCTGATATAGAGTATTCTCACTGTCCTACAAATCCCCTGCTCTCTGTCTATTTATCCTTTTCCCTCCTCAACTCTTGACAAACACTGACCTTTGTCCCCATAGTTTTGCCTCCAATGCCTAAATGTTAGATAGTTGGAATCACACCTATGTAGTCTTTTCAGACTGGCTTCTTTCACTTAGCAATCCCATTTAAATTTCTTCCATCTCTCTTCATGGCTTGATAGCTCATATCTTCTCACTCTAAATAATATTCCATTGTCTGGATGTACCAGTTTGTTTATCCACTCACCTACAGAGGGGCATCTTGGTTGCTTCCAAGTTTTGGCAATTATTATGAGTAAAGCTGCCATAAATATCCAAGTGCAAGTTTTTGTGTAGACATAAGTTTTTAATCCATTTGGGAAACGCCAAGGAGCATGCTTGTTGGATCTAGTTTTGTAAGACGCCACCAAACTGTCTTCCAGGGTGGCTGTACCATTTTGCATTCCCACCCACAATGAATGAGAATTTCTATTGCTCCACATCATTGCCAACGTTTGGTGTTGTAAGTGTTCCAGAATTTTTTTTTTTGCTATTCTAATAGGTGTATCGTGTATCTCGTTGTTGTTTTAATTTGAATTTTCCTGATAACATAGGATGTGGAACATCTTTTCACATGACTCTTTTTCACCTGTACATTTTCTTTGGTGAGGTGTCTGTTCAGGTCTTTTGCCCATTTTTTAACTGGGTTGTTTGTTTTCTTATTGTTGAGTTTTAAGAGTTCTTTGGATAACAGTCTTATCAGATCTGTCTTCTGCAAGTATTTTCTCTTGGTCTGAGCTTGTCTCCCAATCCTCTTGATGTTGTCCCTCACAGTGCAGAAGTTTTTATTTTAATTAAGCCCAGTTTATCAATTATTTATTTCATGGATCATGCCTTTGGTGGTGCAGCTGAAAACTCACTGCTACCCTTGAGGTCCTCTAGGTTTTCTCTTATGTTATCTTCTAGGAGCTTTATTGCTTTATGTTTTACATTTAGGTCTATGATCCATTTTGAGTTAATTTTTGGGAAGTCTCTAAGTCCTGTGGTTAGATTCTCTTTTTTTTGTATGTGGGCATCCAATTGTCCCAGCACCATTTGTTAAAGAGACTATCTTTGCTCCATTGCGTTAGATCCTTTGTCAAAGATCAGTGGATTATAGTTATGTGGGTCTATTTCTGGGCTGTCTATTCTGTTCCATTGACCTATTTGTCTATTTTTCACCAGTACCACATTGCCTTGGTTACAATAGCTTGATAGTAAGTCTTGAAGTTGGGTAGCATCACTTCTCCAACTGTGTTCTTCTCCTTCAATATTGCGTTGACCTTAATATATTTTTAAATGTTCTTGTCTGCTAATTCTAACATCTATGTCAGTTCTGATTTGATTGAATTTTCTTCTTATTACAGGTTGTGTTTTCAAGCTTCTTTGCATGCTTAGAAAATTTTGATTGGATGCCAGACATTGGAATTTTACATCGTTGGCTGCTGGATATATATTTTTTAAAATAGATCTAAAGTATTTCTGAGCTTTGTTCTGAGAAGCAGTTATTTGGGAACATTTGGATCCTGTCATACCTTGCTTTTAAGATTTGTTAGATGGGACCAGCAGATCAGCAACAATTACCCCTAACAGTTACTCCTAGACCAGATCAGCATTTGGTCTTGGGGAAATTAATCGCCACAACTGAGGCAAGACTCTTCTGAATGCTCTACCCAATGCCCCGTGAATTATGGGGATTCCCACTCTGGTGGTGAGAACAGTAAAATTTTCAGCCCTCTGTGAGCACCGGGCACTATTCCCACTAACACTTTTGGGGGCTTCTTTCTGCAGCTGTGGGTAGTCTTCTCACCTATGTGCACTGATCATTCCTTTGCTGGATACTGGAAGGGGATCTTCTGCAGATCTTCAGAGTTCTCTCTGCAGCTTTCTCCGCTCCAGTGCTCTGTCCTGTGAAGTCTAGATGCTTCGGTCTCCCTGCATTCTCAGCTCTGTATCCTCTTCTCAGGGTCCTCTGGGCTCTGCCTGTGTTCCTGCACCTGTGCTACAGCCTGGAAACTCACCCAGGATAGCAGGTGGGGGTGATCTTCGGGTTCACCTGGTTTATTTCCTATGTCTCAGGAATTACTTTCCTTTGCTGCCTAATGTCCATGGTATGAGAACCTGTTTCACGTATTTTTTCTCTTTTGTGGGAGTTGTTTTAGTCGTGGAGGTAAGTGCACTGCTTGTTATCCCACTTGGCCAAGTGCACAAACCTCTGCCTATAGACCATTTGATTAGAGTGTCTAGAAAATAATACTAACACTTATTGAGCACTAAATGCATACCAGAAATAGTTCTAAGAACTTTATTTCTCTTATTTGTAGAATTTTCACATTAGTTCTTGGAAGCAGGCACCATCGTTATCCCATTTTTCACAGGAGGCGACTGAGCCTTGCCGAGGTCACTCAGCTGTGAGAGGTGAGGTCAATCCCAGGCAGCGGGGCTCGGCCACCTCGCTGCTGTCCTGCCCCATTAGAGGCATCATGGCCATCATGCTTCAGCAGGGAGTTCCAGAGGCCCTTCTCAAGGGCCTTTCCGGGATGGTGAGGGCTGTGTTTGAATTAAATTTGACAGCCTTTTGTGTGGGTCTTCAAAAACGAGGTGACCTTTGTCAAAAAGCTTAGAATAGAATTCTGGTGAAAACCTTAATTTGGCTGTTACTTTTTTTCCTCCTTTATCCCACTGTGTGCTCCTCTGCTGGTGTGAGTTTTGCCCGGGCTTGGACATCTGAGAGGCCATGGAGGTCTTGCTGCAGCTGAGACCCTCTCCCTTTATAGATGGGGGGCCTTTCTCAGGAGTCAGTTGGTCCATCCAAGGGACCATGAGGAAAACAGCCCAAACAGCCCAACCATGGCACACAGGTCTCAAGATGGCTGGTGCAGCAGAACCCAGATCTGCTTCCACTGGGAACTTCCCTGGGCCTGCTCCACTTAGCCCCAACCCCTCCAGCCAGGCTTGGTCAGGTGCCTACCAGATCCTCCCTCATCATCCTACGCTTGCTTGGGTGGTGTGTGTGTCTGTTTATGTGTCTGTCTCCCCTCTTGGGCTATGAGCACTTGGGGGCAGAAGGTTTTTCCTAATTTGGGTTTTTATTCCTTACAGCTGAGACAGTGCCCAGCTATACTGGGTTCTCAGCAAAGACAGTATGAATGAATGATGAATGAATGAATGGCTCTCAGACTTGTGCCGGTGAGGATGCCTCAGCTCACAAGTAATGGAAGAGCCCATTCGAGATGGCTTAACTATGAAGAGATGCATCGTCTCCTGTAAGCCCAGGTTCTGGGGCAAGGTGGGCTGCAGGCACAGCACCATCAGGGCCCCAGCTCCCCTGTTCTGTGGGTCCCTCGGCTCTGCCTCTCTTTGTCCTTAGGCGGCCTCCCTCACGGCTTTACGGTGGGTGCTCCCAGCTGGTGATGGGACAAGCTGCTCATTCACACCCAGATTAGAAAGGTAGATGGAGTGAAAGTCCTTCTCATCCCTCTGATTGGCCAGTCTGATTAGTCATGTGTCTGTTCCTGGGCCTATAATAGTCACCAGGGGAATTCTGTGTGCTGATTGGCTGAAATTGTCACCGAGGGCGAGGATGGCATACAGTGATTGGTTAATTGGGGTCCATCCAGAATGAGAGAGGAATTGGCCTCCTGAGTCCGTGGCCAGTGCACAGGAGGGTGGACACCAGACCCAAAACGGGGTCCTATGGGAAGGAGTGGGGGAGGTGACCCGTGTGCCAGTGATGCACTGAGGGACGATGGGATGTCCCCCCACACCAGGTCTCCCTCTCTTCTCTCCAGACGAGCATTTCTTGGGTGCATGCTTGGAACGACACGGGCACTGTGCCCTGGGCTGCGTGGGCACTGTCCCATCTGGAAGGGATTATAATCTCTCCATGTTAGAGATGAGAGAACAGAGGGGCAGAGAAGTTAAGAAACTTGTCCAAAGTCGCCCGGCTAGTCAGCGATGGGGCTGGGGGCTGATGCCTGTATCCGCAGGGCAGGCCACTATGCCTAAAATGACCACCGAGGTCTTTTCAAGATGGGATGTTCTCCGTGGTTCCCAGGGCACTGGGTCTCACCTCATCCTACCTTCCCTCTGCCCCCATCTTTGTGCCCCGCTCCCAGAGTGGAGAATCCTCAGTGGGCAGAAAGCACGGGCTGCTCAGGCACCCTCGGCTGCCTCCCAGAGTTCTTGAAACGCAGGTGGTGCTGACAGCCTGGCAACCAGGACCACCACTCACCTGACTAGGATGGGAAGGGCAGAGCCACAGCCTGGGGTTTCCTCCGCCCCTATCCCCTCCCTGGGCCCCCAGTGCAGCCCCACTGGACTCACAAAGGGCCAGGTGATCGTGAGGGTTTCAGAAGGATGTTGATGTGGTCGATGGCATGGAAGCTGAGCACACACAGGCCTTTTAACAGCAAAAAGAGCTGAATCCAGGAATGAAGAAGATAAAATATTAAGACAGCATTGACGCTGCGTCTGTGTGAACCCTGGGGGCAGTGAGTGGGAGGGGCTCTACCTCTGGACGTTGTAGCTGAGTCAGGAGCACCCCTCCCTGCTGTCATGGAAACAGTCACATCAGAAGTGACCGTTCTCACTGGTGGCCTGCCCATTCCAGGCCTTGGGCCACGCACCCGTCAACCGGACAGGCGTTTGCTGTGCGTGAGTGATGACGTGCCGGCCAGGCTGCCCACATCCCCTCGTTAAACCCTTGTGCCCGTCCTGAGTGTAGACCTTTGTCTTTCCCGTTTTATAAACGAGACAGTGAAGCCTGGCAGAGACCAAGTAACCCATCAAGTGGGAGGATAAACCCGCCTTCCTGTCCCCAGGCCTGCACTCTGGACGCCTCTCTTCCTAAGCTGGATACCTGGGGGCTTCTCCCGACCCCCTCCCACCCCCCGTGCCTGCACTCCACCCTGCTCAGGACAGCCCGGGGCACGTGGCCATATGTCACTTCTGTGCCCAGAAACCAGGTGGCTCTTCAACTCCTTGTCTCTCTCCTCATTGCTGTTTGCAGGCAAAAAAGGTGCAGGCAGCTGAGGCCCCCTCTCCTCACTTCCTGCTCCCAAATTCAGGGTCTCCCTTCCCTCCTGGATCTGACAGGAGCAGCTGCGTTTGCCGCCTGTGCCCCTCAAATTCATCACCCCTCGAATGCCTGGAAAAAGGCAAATAAAAATAAGATGATGATATTTTTCGTAAATAAGCAATGTAGCAGCTCAGATCTGCTTTGGGCTGTCAGCCAAACCCACCAGAGAGACACTGACGCTGAAATATTTGAGTATGTTCTCATGGAACATTTATTGTGGAGCGCTGGGTTCCAATAAAGCCTTTGTATAAATTATTCATTATGAAATTCAGATGAAATGCCAAAAATCTGCGCTCCAAGGGGCTGCCTTTTTTCTTTTTCTTTTTTTCTGTGCCTCTGAAGAGCTGGTCTTAGTTAGCATCTAATACCACCGGCTAGGCAGGTGGCACAATTATCGGGGAGAAATGAATGTGTCCGGGGCCACGGTTCCGACCTTATGCTCAAGTCTCTGCGAGGCAACTTGGCTTTTCTTAAAGGATTTTCTCTGCTGGCAGAGGGCTTGCTAACGTCCTCTGAGCCCGCTGAGACTGTGGCTTTCTGAGAACAGTGAAGACCCGTGCCCCCTTGCCTGACTCCGGTCTTCGGAGGGGAGAACCCATTACTTCTGGTGGCACAGGCCCCAGCCCAGGAGGTCCTCAGGTCTGCTCTGGGGGAGAGTCGGGCTGCTTTAGGCAGATCAAGGCCTAGAGGTCCTTGTGGGCTGAATGCTGTCCCCCTAAATCCACATGAAGCGTTAGCCCCAGTACCTGCGAACATGACCTTATTTGGAAATAGGTCTTTATAGAGAGAATCAAATGAGGCCATCGGGTGGGCCCTGACCCAGCATGACTAGTGTCCTCATGAGGAGGGGAAATCTGGACGCAGAGACCTGCATGCAGGGAGCTGCCACGTGAGCTAGAAGGTGGCCTTCTACAAGGCAAAGAGAGGGGCCTCCGAGGACCAGTGCCGCCGACACCTTGATTTCCAAGTCCCAGCCTCCAGAACTGCGAGAAAATACAATTCTCCCAGCCTATGCTATTTTGTTAACGGCAGCCTGAGCAAATCAACACAGCGATGAAGTGACTTTTCAAGGTTCAAATATAGTGTATCAGGATGTGAACCAGTGGCTTCGGGGTCCAGCCCGCTGGTGTCCTTAGGTTGGAGCTGGGAGCAGCTTCGCAAAAGGGCCCTGAGACCTTCTGTGAAGCCCGAGAGTTAGTGAGGCAGAGGCTAAAACAGGGACTCTGCAAACTCCTTCATTTTTGTTCCTTCAAAGAGCTCTCTGTAAATGTTTGTGGAATTAATTTCACAATTTGCAAATCAAACAAATGAATGAGTGAGCAAGGGAGTCCCGCCTGCCAGGATAACTCCCCACGTGCAATGCTCTCCCTGACGCTGCCCCATGTGTTTGGTGACCAAGACAGGCCACGTCTCCGGAGCCCAGTGACCTCAAGAACCCCGGCTGAGCTGTCCACGGACAACTCGTTCTGTGCCGTGGGGCGAGGCCAAGCGTGGCTCAGCCTTTGGGAACAGAGGGGGTTTCCCTCCTGGGGTTTAGGGGCCCCGAGGGCAGGCTCTGCTGTAGGAGGAGGGCCGGGGTCACGCCGCCCTGAGCTGCGGCCGGCCAACCTTGGGACTCGCTTTCCCTCCAAGGCCCTCTCCATGGCCCAACAAGGTCTGTGGCCTGATGCAAATCCAGGTGTAGCCTGGCACGGCCTCAAATGACGTCCAGGGCTTTTCCATTTCCATGGTTAACACTATTAATCACTTCTTTTCTCTGAGGGAGAAGCAGGTGGTGCTTTAAGACAACTCTTTGTGAAATCGATTGGATTTATGCTGACAACATTTAACATCTCACAGAGGACCATTTGGTCCTGGGAACCTTCCGGATCCCTGGGGCTTCTGTTCTCACTGGTCTTGGGCTGGGGCACAGGTGCTCCAATGGTGGCTTGGAGAAAAGCAGGCCCAGGGGCTGGAGTGCCCCCCCGATTCCTTCCCTCCCAGCCAGCTCACTCCCCGGCCACTGCTGAATCCTAATGTATGTGTGTATTTTAATTCTTTCTGCTCGTAGACACTTTTTTCTTAGCATCTCGTTGAAATTTCTAATTTGCCTTGAGGACTCAGCATAGAAAGTTCTGGAGTCCCTTAGCTCTGACCAAACCTCAAGCTGCCACCTGGCCACGTCTGGTGCCAGCCCTCTAGCTTCAGGGGCGTCCTTTCCCTGCAAGCCCCCATCTCTCTCAACCAGCCCCTCCTAGAGGTCTGGGGTCTGACCTGGGCTGCGGGGTCTTGCCTCCCTGTCTTGTCCTCCGCTCATCCAGCCTCCCCTGCCCCCCACCTCAGACCAGAACACTGTGTCGGGCTGTTGTCAGGCCCTGACTGTCCCCCACCTGCTTCCTGGCGCTGGGTCTCTGAGCTGTCGCCTCCCTCCAAGGGTCTGTACTAGGTCCGCTTTGCCATCTCCCTTGGTCTTTGCGGGCGACAGGCCTTCAGATCCCCATGTAAGTGAATGAGCTCTGGGAAGAAGGAATGGCAGACAGTACTGTTACTAAGAAAACCCATTCATGCAGCAACACGGGGTGTTTTTTTTTCTTAAAAAGAGCAGCATTTGGGAGTGAGGAAGACCTTGTTTGCAGCATCGCCGAAATCAAGGATGCGTGTCTGCAATGGCAGAAGGGCTGGGTTCCTGCACACCTGTTCTCATTTGCATAAAGTGGAGAGACTGCTGGGGGCCCCTCTCTCCCCCTCCCCGCCCCTCCCACGGGGTCCCCACCCTGAGCCTGGCTCTTTGCTGTGATGGTGGATGGAGTGTTTTGGCCCAACACCTGGACAGACTGCCCTCCTCATCCTGAATTCAAAACACAGCAGAGAGGGGTGTCTGGTCCTCCCCCCTCACCCGCCCCCAACAGCTGCTCAGCTGTGATTTCTGTTCCCGCGCCTCTCGGGTCCCTGCGCCCTGAGGTCCTGACCCCCTTGCACGATGGTGAGAGCTGAGGGCAGAGGGACGGTCAGAAGCAGACAGTGAGGCAGAGGGGCTGGCTGCTGCCTCGTCCCAGCCCCTTGTCCCAGAGTCCGTCCAGGAGCCCCTCAAGGTGGAGTGACGGGCAGCCTGTCCCTTCTGGAGCCGCCTGCTCTCCGTGGCTCAGTGATGTGTCATAACACGTTCCTGGAACGCTTCTTGGCCATCTGTCTCCTGCACTAGACTGCCTGGCGGGCGGGCTGGGAGAGAGGAGCTCCAATTTGCAATTGTAAATTGTCTTCTTCTTTTTTTTTTTCCCCTCTTCCCTCTGCCGGTGTCAAGGGCTGTCATGGTTTGCAGTGAGAACGGGGCTTGGTTTCCCTGGAGGGAAACACACGCCCGGGCCCGGCACCTGGCCGTGGGGCTGGGATGGGCAGGAGGCTGGGAGGCCTTTCTCCAAGGTGACCCCGGGCTGATTCTGGGCCCTGCCCTTGACTCCAGCAAGGGGACAAATCTCAGCGCCCACCCTGATGAGCTCCCTTGTGTGGTGTGAGGGCTCAGCCCCTGACCCCTCCGGGTCTCCCTGCCACCCTCCCTGTCCCGCCAGAGCCTGTCCACGCTGCCAGCGACAGAGGGCTTCCTGCTGCTTCTCCCTGGGTGTCCCCACGCTCCTCACTGAGGCTGCTCCCTCTCTTGGTTCCCAGTGACCCCAGCTTCCCCAGGGCTGTACCTCCAGCATGCCAGATATTTGCCCAGGTGGCTTCACGGCTGAATTCTGCTGAACGTTTAAAGAATTATTACCAGAATTTCAGAAACTCTTCCAAAAAACAGAAGATGAGAAAACACTTCCTGACTCATTCTACGAGGCCAGCGTGACCTGATGTCAAAGCCAGACAGAGACCCCGTCTCAGTCAGCCCGGGCTGGACAGGGGTGTAAACACAGAACTGATTCCTCATGGTTGTGGAGCCTGGACATCCAAGTCAGGTCCTGGTGAGGCTTCTCTTCCTGGTTTGCAGATGGCCACCTTCCCGCTGTGTCCTCACGTGTTCTGCTCTGTTCCTCTTGTTACAAGGGCACCCACCCCATCACGGGGCCCACCCTCAAGCCCTAATCTCACCCTGATCACCTCCTGAAGGCCCCACCTCCTCACACTGTCACATTGGGGTTAGGGATTTGGGGGCACAGTTCAGTACTTAGGACGCCGTAAGGCAGAACTGCAGGTCTTTGCCCCTCTGTCCAGAACCTTCTCCCTCACATCTTTCCCCAGGCCTGGTCTCCCTCATTCCAGCCTCTGCTCAAAACCTCGAGTTTGGGCTTCCCAGGTGGCGCAGTGGTTGAGAGTCCGCCTGCTGATGCAGGGGACACAGGTTCGTGCCCCGGTCCGGGAAGATCCCACATGCCGCGGAGCGGCTGGGCCCGTGAGCCATGGCCGCTGAGCCTGCGCGTCCGGAGCCTGTGCTCCACAACGGGAGAGGCCACAGCAGTGAGAGGCCCGCGTACCGCAGCAACAACAACAACAACAACAACAACAAAACCCTCGATTTGCCCTGACGCTGTACCTAGCACAGCTGGACCCCAGTCTCGGCCCCCTAGCCCCCTTCCTTGCCACGCTCCTTTCCTGAGCTCGGCGCTGCCCACCAGGATGTGGCACAGCTGTCTGACTGCTGGTCCCTGGAGGAGGCTCCTGGGTCTCTGTCTTGCCCGCCCACCCTTGCGTTCGCAGTGCCCAGCACTGCACCCACAGCTCACAGTGATGCCTCTGCCTGCACAGTGTGGAGCAGGGCACCGGGCCTCCCTCCCTCAGGGCCCAGGCTGGGGTGGCCTTGCCTCACCCGGAATTGTCCTTGATTCTCCCCTCCTTCGACCTGGATGCACCAGCTCCAGGCTGCACTTGGTCCAGCGCTCTGCTGGCTATAAGGCTCTTTCTCATCTCCCTCTTCTGCCCCATGTCTGGGGTGGGCGTGGCCCTGTGATAAAGGTCCGAGAAGCGCTCCTAATTAATGTGCAGAGGAGGAAACAGGCTTGGGAGAGTGAAGTGACCTTCCGAGGTCACACACGTTGGTGCGTCTGGTTTCAGTTCACACACACACTGCTTCTGCCACGTCATGCTGCCCATCACAGGGACAAGAGCAATGACAACAGACAGACAGACAGACCGACGGATGGTCTGGACAAGGTGGGTCTGTGCTAGGCCCAGGGGAGCGTGAAGTTTGTGGTGTGTGTGAAGCGGAGGCCGGCGAGGCCACACGAGGGCCCGCCTGGCCAGTTAACCCTCAGGGGCTTGAACTCTGGGGCCAGGTCTGGACACATGGGACCACAGGCCGGCTGGCGAGGGGGGTTTCTCCTTCGTGCCACCTGGAGGCCATTCTCCAGAGGTGCCAGGAAACCTCAGACCCACAGTTGGGCCTGGGGCGGAAGGAAAGTGGAGGGGGCAGGAGTGGTGCCCCTGGGAGGTGGGCTTCATCCCGGCCTGGGGTCGGGGAGGCGGTGTGAGCCCGGGCCTAGAGGGGGTTATTCATAGGCCGCTTGGGAGGAGGGTGGGATCTGGAAGTCTGAATTCCCAGGAGCAATGATTTAGAGCCCAGGAGCCTGGCCTGATGTCCAAGCAAAAGGCGAGATCAACTGTGGAACCCAGAGCAGTTTGCCCAACTCGCCCCCTGAGGTTTCTTACAGGTGTGAGGGTCTCTGTGTCTGTGACTTGGGATCTAAAGCAAAGGGCGCTTCTGCTCACTTTTTAAAATTATTTTCATTGGAATATAGTTGATTTACAATGTTGGTTAATTTCAGGTATACAGCAAAGTGATCCAGTTATACAGACACATATATCCGCTCTTTTTTAGATTCTGTTTCCATAGAGGTCATTACAGGGTACTGAGTAGAGTCCCTGAGCTATACAGTAGGTCCTTATTAGTTATCTATTTGACATATAGTCGTGTGTCTATCCCAGCCTCCCAATTGATCCCCCCAACTCAAGCCTTCCTCCGCAGCTCCAGGAAGCTCCGTATTCTCTCGTCCTTTGCCCCAAGCCCCAGTTCCCATCCTGTCTCCTCGCTCCACTTCCCCGCACGTCTCCCACCCGCTTCCTCCACCCGCCTGTGCTTTCTGGGTTAGCGCTTTAACTTCTGCAAACACAGGCTACTTCTCTTCTCGCTTGGGATAAAAACCACCAGAAATAACACAGCGAAGGCAGCCTTCCCGACTCCAGCCGGCCGAGGAAAAAGAAAAATCGATAAGCGATGCACAGGGTATGACTTAGCTCGTGAAAGCCATGCATTCCTCTCGACTGGATACCGTCATGGTGTTAATCTCAGCCCCAAGCACTCACTTCACTCCTGCGTTCCCGCAAGAGTGATGTCCCCAGACGGCATCTCTCACAGGGGAGAAAGGGGAGGCAGGGGCTCCGGACTTGGGCTTTGGGACCCACGTGAGGTCAGCGGCACGCGTGGAGAAGACACTTCACACGGTCATGAAGGTCGTGAGAGCTTTTGTTCCCAGTGAACTCCAGTCAGCACTGGGAAATTCGAGTCTAGGTTAACTGCAGCGAATTAGCGGTAAAGACGGTCCCTTGAGTGGGTCCTTGTGCAGAGCTGGGGGTTCCGTCCCCCAGCGTCTTCTGTATGGGTTTGTCTTCTGTCTTGTCTTAGAAGAATGATTCAAGGCTTGAGCGCTGGTAGTAGGTGCATCTGGGTTTGACTCCTTGTTGAGCCGTTTGCCAGCTGGGTGGACTCAGACACGTTGCCCAGGCGGCTTCTCTTTTTCTGTAAAGTGAAGCTAAGTGGGGTTTGGACAGCGTTCTGTGTGTGCAGCTCTTAGCAGTGTCTGAACCACAGTAAGTGCTCGGTGAGCAGCAGCGATGGAGCAGCAGTTTGTGCTTTTTCTGGGCAGTTGCTTTCCTTCTTGGTGTCTTTTTTTTTTTTTTTTTTTTTGCAGTACGCGGGTCTCTCATGGCTGTGGCCTCTCCTGTTGCGGAGCACAGGCTCTGGATGCGCAGGCCCAGTGGCCATGGCTTATGGGCCCAGCCGCTCCGCGGCATGTGGGATCCTCCCGGACCGGGGCACGAACCCGCGTCCCCTGCATCGGCAGGCGGACTCAACCACTACACCCCCGGGAAGCCCCACTTCTTGGTGTCTTTTGTCCACACGTCTGGAGCGAATTTTCAGGACCCTCCTAGCAAGTGCCTAGACGTTCCCTTGCACGTATTTTGCGTGCTAATCCGTTTCTAGTTCATCTTACCGCTTTCCCTTTGCTTGCATCCTCCTGCCCGTCTCGCTCCTGCACTCGTGGTTCACACAGGCTCGGTGAATTGTATGCGTTTCGGGGAACAGGACAAGATTTGGCAACGTGCGAGGGTCCCAGCCTTCTCCTCACCCTGCCCACCACAGGGGATCTGGCTTTTGCCGCACAGCCTGGTTCCTTCCCCCCAACCCCCCAAGAGAGACTGTGGGCGTTCTGCCTTTGTCATGTCAACTCCAGGATTTGGCGTGAAGCTGAGTCACAGGAAAGTTGGGCCACAGAAATAGTACCAGGACTATCGAAAGGGGGAAGGACTATTTTATGGGGAGGGACTTTTGTGATGGGGGAGGGAGCATTGTGATGGGGGAGGGACTGTTGTGATGAGGGAGGGCCTATTGCAATAGAGAGAATGTTGTGGTCACAGTGTCTGCAAGCAAGTCAATATTCAGGCTCAGGATTTAACCCTCTCTTTAAAGCCCGTGTGCACGTGTGTGCATGCATGCATGGTGCAGTCACGCACGTGGGCACAAACCCGGTTGCGTGCATGCGTGAGCCTGTGCACAGAATGTGTGCGTTTTCCACTCGCACTGCCTTCCATCCACAGCACTGTGTCCCTTGGTGTGCGGCTGACCCTCGGGCTTCCACGATGCAGCTTAGGACACTCAGCAGGGCCCCCGGGTCCTGCTGAGAGGATGCTCCAGGAGCCTCCCAGGAGGAGGACAAGCCTGACAGAAGGTGCATCTCTGGAGTGCGGGCGCTCTTCCCTCGCTGGCTCTGGCATGTGTAGAATCTCCCCTCTCCCCAGCCCAGGGCGACTGTGCAGCCTGTGACCTGCTGTGGGAGTTCCTCTCCTCCCTGGGGGCCAGCGGGGTCCCCAGGCCTGTCTCCGGCCAGCACCGTCCAGGCTAGGTGGCATGGCCTGGGGTATGCGGAGGGCCCATTCCCCTCCCCAGACACCACTGCCCAGCAAAAGCCTGCATAAACACCCCCTCCTTCAATCTTGCCTGGTTGTTTTCTTTATTTCTTGTCCTTCATCAAGGGACAAGTCTGGCTGCCCCGAGGGCTGGTACTCCCGGAGGGGACAGGGGTTTGGGTTGCCAACTTCAAGCTTTGAGGAGTCGCTCAGGTAGAAGCGAGGGGATGCTGGCCTGGGGCTGCGACTCTCAACACCTCCCTCCAGCACCCAGCTGCCACCTGATTTCCCTGCTGCATTATTTTACACCTGGAGCGTTCACTCCCATCCCCTCAGGCACGGCTGGGGCTGGAGATGTGCTTTTCCCAGACTTGGTGGGAAAGTCCTGTCTTTTCCTTGCTGGTATATGACTGTCATCCTCTCCACCCCCCAAAGCCAAACATTTAAAATTTTCCTCATTTAATTGGGCTAATTTAGGAGGAAGGGCAGCAGTGATTTCCTCATGGGGCCGAATCTCTTTGAGAGACTTGATTAATATTCTGATTCCAAGAAGGATAGGTGTGAATTCCTCCGTTATAGATGACACAGTTATATTTCTAATTTCTTCTTCTCAATTAGAACAGATGGTTAAAAACACCCTTGCCTTTTAATTAATCTTCTGAACAACAGTCTTATGAATACAAATGGGTCATCATCCCTGCCCACAGATGGGCTGTGTGGGAGAGTCACAGGCTCCACCTGTGCTCGGGTCCCCAGCAGGTCACGGGGCCTCAGGGGACTATATGGGCACCAGGCCAGAGTGAGGTTCTGGGGTCTCAGTGCTGGGGGAAAGAAAGGGGTCCCCAGCCCATTCCTCTCAGGTCCTGCCCCTTACGCCACTAGGCCTTTGATTGTGACTTTTGTCTTTCAGGCGGGGCTGCGGGGTAACCCTTTGCCTGGGCACCTGGGCTGTCCTAGGGGGTCCCTTTGTTTGTGCACAGGACCCAAATGTCTCCTGTGTTGTGAGGCAGATGTCCTCATGGTTTCCTCTGTTTGTGTGCGTGTGTGTGTTTATGTTTCCCAGAGAGCTTTGTGTTAGGTGCTGTAACCAAGACGTGACCATTTATTCTTGTCTGTCTGTGAGTCTGTCGGCCTCGCAGACTGCAGGCAGCTCGGGGTCGTTCTTGGTGTCCCCTAATATGAGCCTGGCTGAATGTTTGTTGAAACAACTGGGCTTTAAAATCCAAACCAGATTCCTGGACTACATCAAAATGAAAAGCCTTCGTGCATCAAATGATCCTATCAACAGAATAAAAAGGTAGCCTACGGAATGGGAGAAAATATTTGCAAATCATGTATCTGATTTGAGGGTCACCTCCAGAATACATAAAGAAGTCCCACAATTCAACAGCAACAAAATAAGAGGGGGCTTCCCTGGTGGCGCAGTGGTTGAGAGTCTGCCTGCTGATGCAGGGGACGCGGGTTCTTCCCCCTGTCCGGGAGGATCCCACATGCCGCAGAGTGGCTGGGCCCGTGAGCCATGGCCGCTGAGCCTGCGCGTCCGGAGCCTGTGCTCCGCAACGGGAGAGGCCACAGCAGTGAGAGGCCCGCGTACAGGAAAAAAAAAAAAAGGGCAAAGGACTTGAATAGACACTTCTTCAAAGAAGACATACAAATGGCCAACAAGCACATAAAAAGATGCTCAACATCACTGATCATTAAGGAGACGTAAATCAAAGCCACAGTGAGACACCACTTCACACCCATGAGGGTGGCTCATCATGAAAATACAGAAAACAGGCGCTGGAGAGGATGTGGAGAGATGGAGCTCTTATGCATGGCTGGTGGAAATGTAAAATGGGGTAGCTACTGTGGAAAACACTGCGGCAGTTCCTCAAAATATTAAAAATAGAACCACCATGTGATCTGGCAGCTCCACTTCTGGGTATTCCTACAAAAGTATTGAAAGCAGAGTCTTGAGGTGATACCTGTACACGCATGTTCACAGCAGCATTACTCAGTCATCAAAATGTGGAAACAACCCAGGTGTCCATGGACGGATGAACATGATGGGTAAACACGATGTGGTCCATCCAAACAATGGAACGTGATTCCACCTGAACAAGGAAGGAAACTGACACCTGCCACCACATACATGGACCTTGAGGACATTATGCAGAGTGAAATAAGCTAGTCACAAAAGGACAAATCCTGTGTGATTCCACTTCTATGAAGTCCCTGGAGGAGTCAAATTCATAGAGACAGAAAGTAAGATGGTGGGTGCTTGGAGGAGGGAGATGGGGAGTTAGCATTTATGGGGACAGAGGTGTAGTTTTTCAAGAAGAAAAGGAGACAGATGGTGGTGATGTTGCCTAACAATGTGAATATGCTTAATGCCACTGAGCTGTGTATTTAAAAATGGTTAAGATAGTAAATTTTATGGTATGTATATTTGATCCCAATTTAAAAAAAGCCAAATTCCCTTGGCCAGACAGCCTACCACTGAATCCAAGCTAGACACGCTCCCTGGCACTCATCCTGGGCCCTGGGTAGACCACATCAGAGAGAACCGGAGCCAGGCGGTAACTGAAGCAGTAAAGTCAGACTTTATTCAGGACTATTGCAATAGGGGAAAAGAGACCTCAGTATAGTCTTTTTTTTTTTTTGGCTGCGTTGTGTTATTGCTGCGTGCGGGCTTTCTCTAATTGCAGCGCGTAGGGGCTACTCTTTGTTGTGGTGTGCAGGCTTCTCATTGCAGTGACTTCTCTTATTGTAGAGCACAGGCCCTAGGCACATGGGCTTCAGTAGTTGCAGCACACGAGCTCAGTAGTTGAGGCATGTGGGCCCTAGGGCGTGCAGGCTCCGTAGTTGTGGTGCACGGGCTTAGTTGCTCCATGGCATGTGGGATCTTCCCGGACCAGGGCTCAAACCCGTGTCCCCTGCATTGGCAGGCGGATTCTTCACCACTGTGCCGCCAAGGAAGTCCCCTCAGTATAGTCTTAACTCTGAGCACAACAAGGGTCAGTGGGAATTTATAGCCAAGGAGCAGGGTGGGAGCGGTGGATGGAAATGACCATGAAGAGACACCAGGGGTAAGGGGGATTCTGGTTGAAGGCAGGCCAGGGGGTCAGACATCACTGGGGGAGGCTGGTGATATCCAGCGTGGGGGGGTTCTCTTTGAGCTGCCTTAGCAGGATTCTTGTTACAACTGGGCAATGCAGGCCCACAAGGATGGATGTCAAAGTCGAAGCATTGAGGGAGGGCTTGGGGAGCCTGACAAAAGTTTACTCAAGGACAGTCTTCGTCAAGTCAACATAACTTGTAAAGGGGATTCCTTAGATGCAGGCTGGGTCAGCCTGAACCTGCCTGTCCACCAGGGAACGACCCACCCACGGAAACAGATGGGTCTGCATTTCTGTGGAAATGATTTTCCCTTTTGGCAGTTGGCCCTATAAACACATTCCTCTCTCCTGTAGGGTCCCAGGGTCTTCAGCTGGCCTCCCAGAGCTCATGCTTGGCAGTGCTGGGCCCTGTGTGGTCAAGGCCAGTGCTCGGGGCATTTTCCAGGAGTAGAGCTGAGCTGTGGCCACCGGGAGTGAAGGCATGGGAAAGGCTGAGGTGTTCAGAAGGTCAAGGCTGGCGGAGCTCGGGGTCAGTGGTGTGCTGGTGATGTCCAACAACCAGCTCTCTGGTAGTGTCTGCACACGAGTCCTTAGACATTTTACCGATGTTAAGGATACATAGTACACGCTTTACCAGTAATAATAAAACACACAATTCTCTTTACTGTAAATTCCATACGGTCAATTGAATCTCACAGACTGATTTTGCTGTTTCTTGCCAAACTCTTGTATTTGTCATAGCTAACCAATGCTTGCAATTGACTAACAGGTGTAGTTCCCACGTGTGTGTTAGCTCAAGGTTTTGTTTTATGTTGGTGAAGAAGACAAAAGGTGAGACCACATATGTCTGCTCTTCATCAGTTTGCCAAGGATGTGAGTGGTTCCCCTGCTGAACTGGATGATGTTTCTCAAATACTAGAAGAACCGTCTCCTCAAATGTTGTGCTCTTTACAGTGTGAACACTTTTAAATTCAATCTGCATCGTTAACATTGTCTCTACCATTTTCTAAGCCCAGACAATCTGCATATCAAACAATTAAGCCTTGATTTCCGGTGCTTGCCTCTTTCAGTGGTGTAAATTCTCCTGCCGTGGCTGATCTCAAGCAACCCACTGCGACATGACTAAAGGTGGGTCTGAGAAGAGGTGGGGCAGTGATGTACCATCACCTGGGGCACCCCACGCAGACACGCCAGACATGAAGAGCCTCAAGGGCTCAGAAAATCGGAAAATGTGGCAGACGTTAGGGAAGGAGGAATTTTGAGTACTTTGTACCTTCGTTTCTACTATAATGTGTTTAATTGTGTTTACATACTCTAATCTGTAATAATGGCTGTGCTTAACAGCTGCCTTAAAACCCCTGAAAGTTTAATGTTGGCGCCTCTGAGGCAGAGTGAGTGGGCTCCAGCACACCAGTGGAGGCTCCCTCATACCACGTCCTAGAGTAGTGTGTGCCACGGAGATGCTCTCAAGGAAACTGGTGGCTTTTGTAGTGACCAGAAGAGGCAGGTGCTCTGGCCAAGGGCTCCCCAGGCCACTGAGATGCACACAGATATGGCCCTTCCTGCCTCTGAGTTCTCCGTTCTTTACAAAGTGCAGCCAGGCCTGGGGGCTCAGTGGTTGGTCATATGAGCCGTAGGCGCTTGGAGCTGGTGAAGAGCCGGTACTGGTACCACTACTAGTATTACTATGACTAGTCGTCTGGCTTCTGCTGCTGGTGGCTGCTGTTGCTTAGTCATTTTCTGGGACCTGGGGGTGGGTCCTGCCTCCTGGGGCTGCTATAACAAAGTACCATCAACTGGGCAGCTTAAAGCGTTAGAAACAGATTTTTCTCAGTTCTGGTGGCTAGAAGTCCAAGATCAAGGTGCTAGCAGGGCCACGCTGCCCCTGAAACCTGTAGGGGACTCCTTCCTTGTCTCTCCCAGCTTCCTGTGGTTTGCTGGCCATCCTTAGGGATCTGGTCTTGTGGATGCACCACTCCACCCTGTGCTCTGTCATCACACGGCCTCTTCCCTGTGCATCTCTGTCTTCACATGGCATTTTCCTCTTCTCATAAAGACATCAGTCATATTAGAGTAGGGGCCACCAGTGAGACTTCGTCTTAACTAATTATATCTGCAGTGACTGTATTTCTAAATAAAGTCACATTCTGAGACACGGGGGGTTAGGACTTCAACATATGAATCTTTGGGTGACACAATTCATCTCCATAAAAGAGTGAGAGTGGAGAACTGTCATCCATCCATCCATCCACCTCCATCCACATCCATCTATCTATCCATTATCCATCCATCCATCCATCTACTCGTCCATTATCCATTCATTCACCTCCATCCATCCATCCACCTCCATTCACATCCATCCATTATCCATTATCCGTCCATCCATCCATCCACCTCCAACCACATCCACCATCTATCCATCATTCATCCGTCCATCTGTCCATCCATTCTGACATATTTATCGAGTACCTTCCATTCTCTGGGCACTGGCCGGGAATCCAGTGACGCACAGGGCAGACGTGGCTCCTGCCTTCCTGGAGCTCTGGGTCTAATCAACCCATCACATGATTGATTAGTTAATTGCTCAGGCTGTGAGACGTGTGATGAAGGAAAGCCAGGCCCAGACTGGGGAGTGGCTGCCTCTCCCCTACAAGCCGCCTCTCCCCTACAGGCCTGGCCTGGGAGCGGTCACCAGGCTCCTGGACGCCCATATTCCCCTCTTTGTGTTTCACCATTTTTTTCTCCAGCATGACTCCCTCCCACCTGGGGCTGGAAATGCAGGCTTTGGGCATCCCAACACCTCCCAGGGCAAAGCTTGGCACTGGTGGGCCCCAGACTGACCCTAGAATCAACAGTGGGTTATGACATCCCAGGCAGATGCAGAAGGAGAGGAACCCTGGGCAGCATTGTCTGGGGCCTGGACATTTCAGGGACCCTGCTGACCAGTCTCTCCAACCTTACGCCACTTTCTGGAGGGCTGGGCAGCCACACACCTGTGCTCAGCTCCTGCCTCTCCTTTCACGAGAGAGGGGAGCTTTGGTCAGGTTTTTAACTTCCCGGCCTCAGTTTCTTCATCTGAAAAATGGGGTGATGTTAGTTCCTATCTTGTACGTTTGCAGTGAGTGTTGAGTGAGTGAACACCTGCAAAGACTTATACCACTGCCAGGGCACACACAGGAACTGGGGGTGGGGACCTGTGTGTGTTAGCTTCTAGAACCTGAGCTGGGTGGCAACCTCTTAGAACCCAGGTCCGAGGGACCGTAGATGTGCTCTGTGCACGATGGACACACCAGTGGATGAGAACGTTATACTTTGCAGGTAGGAGGAGACGGTGCGGAGGCCGAGGGGAGAGCAGGTTAGATCTGCCCTCTGCCTGTCCTTTGTGTCTTCTCTTTCCAGGTTGGAGGCAGCAGCTCCGGGTCCCTGCAAGGTGGGGGCAGCCGGCTGACCTCAGGTGTACTGAGGCTTGCTGGCAGGATTCAGGCAGGAAGGGTTGGGTGAGCAAAGTGGGATGCTAAGAAGGAAGGCCCCTCTGTTCCAAGACAGGATACATGTCCAGGTGAGATCCCCAGCAGGCCCCCTGGCCCTTCCCCCCACCTCCCTCTGCAAGGTGTGGAGGGAAGGAGCTCAATGCCTGTGGCCTCCACAGCTGGCACTGCCTTGGGGTCACTCAGCCCAGAGGGCTAACCCGGCACTGCCTTGGGCAGCTTGGGCTCTGAAAACCCCTCCAGGGGGGCTTCCCTCCAGCGGCTGAACTGTTACATCCCCGTGCTGCCTGCTCCCACCCTCAGCTCTCAATGTGTGACTTGGAATCAAGATGGAACAGGTCGACCGCTGCTGGAATAAGCAGAGAACTGAGACCAGAAACTCTTCAACGAAGCAAGAGCTCCTTGCCGAGGACCCGAGTCCTAGGAAGAGCAGTGGGCAGCCCTGCTGTGGATCTGCATCTATCTGCCTGCACCCCTCAGGCAGTCGGGGCATGTATCAGTCTTGGGGCTCCAGGTGCCGGCTGTGGGGTGCGGACGTCTTCCTGGAGCGGCAGCCCGGGGCTGCTGGCCATGCTGAGTCCCATCAGGATGGGTGCTCCTGGGCTGCTCCGTGCAGAGTCACACTTGCTGTTATCAAAAATAAGATGCTCTTTATGCTTTTATCCCCTCAACACTTCATCTTTTATTCCTTCGTTTCAATAATGCGGCAGGTTCCAACCTGAAGGCAGGAGGGGTCAGAGCAGACCTTGTTCCTCGCACAAAACTTCTCTGGTTAGTGACATATTGGTTGATGGATCCTGGGGGCTGATGGGGTCTGTCTGAGAGCTGTGGGTCCAGCCTCAACCATCTCTATTCCACCTTCATGATTTTGGGCACCTGTGTCACCTATCCTGCTGGTTACTTCCTTCTTTTTTTTTTTTTTTGCGGTATGCAGGCCTCTCACTGTTGTGACCTCTCCCGTTGCGGAGCACAGGCTCCGGACGCGCATGCTCAGCGGCCATGGCTTCACGGGTCCAGCCGCTCCGCGGCATGTGGGATCCTCCCGAACCGGAGCATGAACCCCTGTCCTCCGCATCGGCAGGCGGACATCCCAACCACTGCGCCACCAGGGAAGCCCTACTTCCTTCTTTTCTTTAAATCAACTTCTACTGACTCCTCCCCGTCCCTGTCTTAGCGTTGTCCTAAGTAACACCATGAAATCACGAGACTGACATATTAGTAAGGTACTATTTCTAATACATGTTTAAACAAATCTTCAGTTTTTAAGATAAAAATGTTTGTAGAGAACCACCTAAAATCTCCTTGGGGATCTGTGGTGGCATGTATCCCAGCCTTCGGGAAACCCCGTTGAGGGCAGCCTTGTGGCAACAGCGCACAGGAACGGGGGCAGCAAAGCTGGGCGCTTAAGACACCAGGCACAGTACCTTGTTGGATGCCCCGGCAACCTCTGTTCCACACTCAGAGCAGCAGGGGAATTGGAAGAAGATACGGTCTTGTTCCTGTGGCCCCAGGAACGTACACTTGAGTTTTGGAGATGCTCTTAGGAAACTAAAGCATTCAGCACAAGAAAGCTTATAGGGAAGTGCTGAACTGTTGCTGCACTTCAGAGGAGGGAGGATTCCTGAGCAGACTGGGGTGACTGAGAACAGGGACGTCTCGGGTGAGTTTAGAGTCAGCCTCTTATGCCTGCTGTCTAGCCTGAGCACGTCACTTACTCTTCCCAAGCCGCACTTTCCCATCTGCAAAGCAGGTGTGTGTGTGGGGAAACCCTCTTTCCTCTACCCTCTTTTTTTTTTTTTATTATTATTTTTTTTTGCGGTACGCCGGCCTCTCACTGTTGTGGCCTCTCCCGTTGCGGAGCACAGGCTCCGGACGCGCAGGCTCAGCGGCCATGGCTCACGGGCCCAGCAGCTCCGCGGCATGTGGGATCTTCCCGGACCGGGGCACGAACCCGCGTCCCCTGCATTGGCAGGCAGACTCTCAACCACTGCGCCACCAGGGAAGCCCTCCTCTACCCTCTTAAGTTATGTGATGGGGCCTGCAAATTAAAGGGACAAAAAGCCAGATTAACAGGAGAGAAGGCTTATTATGCATGCACATGCGGGGCTTCCCCGAAGAGGAGTGAAAATTTCAAGAGGCAGTTAGACCTGGAGTTAACCATTTAAATTTAACAAAGGGTGATAAACTGTGGAGAAGAGACTAGAAAAAGGAAAAGGGGGTTTGGACTTCTGGGGTGGGGGTGGTTAAGCTGTGGGAAGATACTAGGAGACGTGTGGTAAATAAGGGTTGTTTAGTAAGGTTCGTTATGCACATTCAAGGTGACTCAGCTGTCTCCAGAGTCCTTCTTTTCTTCAGGTAAGAGAGAGGAGAAAAACTTCAGCTAGAAATTTCCTTTACAAAAGGGAGATTCCTGCCCTGCTTTTGGGCAGGAAGAGGGAGAGCACCGAGCTCCTTCTGTGTTTGCCACTGTTAACGGCCTTCAGCTCAAAGGACACAATTCAACCTGTAACTATGGACCCCTTGTCAAAATAAGTTTTTTAAAAATGAATAAAGTAAAATATGTAATATTACAAAGGAAATAAATTGCGTTGGAATGTAGTTATCAAAATATTAAACAACACATTTGCAGTAATGTCTGTGCTTCCTTATTAACTCATCAAAGGACAGCAGTGGGTCTAGTGGGTCCATAGCTTTGATTTAATGAGGAGTAAATTGTGATATCGAGACATCTGTGATTTCAGTTTGTGACAGAGCCACGGGCACTGCTAATGAGCTGCTCTACTGGTGGCCTGTGTTCGTAATTGAGGCAGGTTCTGTGTATCGGTGGGAGGCTAGTGAAAATAAACCTGTAATTTATTTCCCACCCAAATTCATGGCCCTTGGGTTATGAACCCAGCCCTAGGCCTTCACCACTGTCTGTACCTTTTGGCAGAAGCGGGAGGGGGGAAGGTGAGCCCACCTTAACAGCATTTTCCTGGAAGGGATACATGTCACCACCATATGCGTTCTGCTGGTAAGACACGGTGACGTGGCCACCCTAGCTGCAAGTTCCAGCCGCTATAGGTGACAACCCCAAGGCTAGCGCAGAAGACACACAGCCCTGTTTACCTGGGCCTTCCTGTCCTACCTAGGTGGACAGTCCACGTATTTGGGGAACACTTGATAATATGGCAGGAATTTTGTCTTACTTCTGGTCATGATGGCAGTGAGGATAACATTAATAATATTTCAATCTACTTGTATGTCTTTCCTTCTTATTGTTCAGTAATGTCTCCAAATTGACTAGTTTTGGACTTAATATCATTGTTATAGGTTGAATTGTGTTCTCTAAAGGATACCTTCAAGTCCTATAACTCCAAGTACCTGTGAATATGACCTTATTTGGAAATAGGGTCTTTGCAGATGGAAGCCAAGGTAAGATGGGATCCTTAGGGTGGGCCCTAATCCAGTATGACTGGTGTCTTGGTTTGGTAGGGCTGCCATAAAAAAAGTACTGCTAAACCGCAGAAATTTATTTTCTAACAGCTCTGGAGGCTGGAAGTCCGAGATCAAGTTTCCAGCAGGGTTTGGTTTCTGGTGAAGCTTATCTTTCTAGCTTGCAGAAGACCACCTTCTCTCTGAGTCCTCACATGGCTTTCTTCTGAGCATCTGTGGAGAGAGATCTTTTCCTCTTAGAAGGAAGAGATCTGGTGGCTTTCTTTCTTAGAAGCCACCCGTCCTAATGGATTAAGGCCCCACCCTTATGGCGTCATTTAATACTTCCTAAAGACCCCTTCTCCAAATACAGTCACATTGGGGGTTAAGGCTTCAACACAGGAATTTTGGGAAGACACAATTCAGTCCATAGCAACTGGTGTCCATCTAAAAAGAGGAAAGTGTCGTGTGAAGACAAGAGACATAAGGGAGATGCCATGTGATGACAGGTAGAGATTGGGGTGATGCACCTGCAGGTCAGGGAATACCAAAGATTGATGGCCATCGCCAACAACCAGGATTCTATCCAGAGCCTCAGAGGGAGCATAACCCTGCCGACCCCTTGATTTGGACTTCTAGCTGCCATCATAGTGAGAGAATACATTTCTTTTGTTTTAAGCTCCCCAGCTGGCGGTACTTTGTTATACGGCAGCCCTAGGAAACTAACTCATTCATGAACTGGCTATTAGGACACCTTGTAGATTGGACTGTGTTTTACCTCAACCTCATTTTCTTAAACACTTACTGAGCACCTGTTATGTGCCCTGAAATGTGCTAGGTTCTAGGGTTATAAGAATTGCTGTCATAAAGCTTATAGTCCTCTGGGTTATATGCACAGGTTGATAGATAATGTCAAAAAATTGTCGTAATTACAACAGGTGGGCTATGCATGAAGAGTCCTAACAGCACCTAGGAGGGATACCCAGCACATCCTGGTGGGGGGAGTGTCAGGGCACCTGAAGGATAGGTTGGTGAGACTAGGCTCAGGATGGGCACGAGGTGGGGAGAGAGAGTTCTTCCAGGAAGGTAAGACCTGGGGCTTGGACCAGAAGGCGCGAGAGAAAGTGTGAGGTGTGATGAGAACTGAGTGACCTGCCAGGGTGGGGCACGGAGAGCCAGGACAGGACTGGGAAGGAGGCAGGAAGCCACGGAGGTCAGGAGGAACCACTTCATGGGGGACCTTGTAAGCTGAGGAAAACCAAGGCAAGACAAGCACTTTATCCACAGAAAATGGGGGAAATCAATAATTATCATGATTTAATGTCCTCCCATGCTTTAAGTCACTGACAGTGAAAGACAGTTAATGAAAACTGGTCATCTCCTGAACCGTTCACATATCTGTGTCTGGCCTAACCAAGGAGAGTGGAAGCTACTTACGGGATCCCATCTCCCCTCTACCCTGGAAGGAACCTTGCACGTTAAGAGTGGTCCTTGGCCAGTGGACAAAGTAGAAATGCTACCTGATGTCTCTGTCTGGGTTTCCCACTTGCAGAGCCTGAGGCAAGGCCCTCAGTGCAGGAAGGTTAATTGAGAGTAGATTCTCAGGAAGCAGGAGAGTGGATCAACGAGGGTGGGGTGGAAAAGGAGGGAAAAATCAGTAAAGGATTCATTGCTGAACTAGTTACCACTGTGGGCAACTGGATCTCAATTCTGCTGGAGACTCTCTGAGGAATTCTGTAGAAGAAAGCACCTTAGAATTGTTCTCAGAAGGATGCAGATAGGTGTAGTTATCCACCAACTCTTAATCTCCATCATTTTGAGGTTTGTCCTGTGCGTGCGACATTCTGCAACTTTGGAGGAAGCCCTGGTGCAGAACAGCAGGCAGGTCCCATCCATGTGCACAGAACTGTCCAGGAGCGCAGTGCTAAAATCAGGCGGGCCAAGGTGGTGTCTGCTTCGGTACCCCCTCCCCTCCCTTGACTGCCCAGATCTGCATGTGCTTCACTTTACACCCGCTCAATCACTGAATGTCCCAGGTTGTGGCTGGTTGGACTCTCTAAGAAAAGTCTCAAGCCCGAGGGATGTGAAACAGCTAGTTTTGCTGCTGCATCTGGCCCTAAAATCCATCATCTCTTTCCTCCATCACTCGTTCTGGATTTCTCACAGTCTGCATAGTCCATGCTGATAACTGGCTCTAGTTATTGGTCTGGACGCAGTGAGGAGGGGACGAGTGGGTCCTGATGAGAAAAAGCATCATCTTAGGGGGCATGATAACAGGAAGCCTTGTCTTTTCATGGTCACCAATTTAGAGGAGGTTTCTTTCCTCTAGAAAACGGGAGGAAGATTTTTCAGATGGTTCGGAGGATGAGGTTCGAGATTCTCAGGTGCATTCACCCAAATGTCTCACACTTGATCCAGGGTCCCAATCTTCCTCTATCAGCCCTTGACATGAGCCTTGGAGACCTGTCAAGGCTATGCATTCAGTGTCTTTTACAGTTTTCCCAATCTTACATTTAATTACAGGCTTGATTTCAGCACCATCTTCCCTCTGGCTTCAGGAGATGAGGGCAATTTTAAAGGTGGCCATGGAGGCATTCTGGCTTTGACTGCACACCCGGAGCTGATAATTGGCTGCTCTGAGCTTGTCACTCTCTTCCATCAAGTCTAAGACAGTTAACAAAGAGCGAGCAAACTCTCCCACCTTATAACTTTCATATACTTCAAGGGCTAGTTACGGCACAGACCAAGCCTTTCCTTTCACCTGTACCTCATCCTACAGAATGCTGGTGAGAGTTCTGATAGCCGCGATGCTACTGCACTCCAAGGATTATCATCATTCTATCTATCACGCAGTGGTGGAGTCTTGGTTACTGTCATACAAGGAGTAATGTGGTTCCAGGATTCCATCCTGAAGGTTAGCTTTCTAAGTTCATTTTGGATTCCCCAGAAGCAGAGCCTGAGATAAGGGACTGGATGCAGGTACTTTAATGGGGACGTGACCCCAGGGATTAGGAGAAGCACAGTGAGAGTGGAATGGGGCAGGAGGAAAAGCCGGTGAACGGATTTTCTCTGGAGATGATTTCCGTAGTGTTCAATGGAGCTTCAGTCTTGCTGGGGACCCTGTAAGTACCTTATAGAAAGCCTCTCATTACTGTACCTCTGAAGGAAGTGAGGCTGGGCCATTTATCCACCAACTCTCACACCCTATGTTTTCAGGGCTGTGAATCTCCCCCACATCTCTGGGCTGTGTCTGTGTAAGGGCAGAGGGGCCTCCACCATCTCAGAGAAAGTTCTGGTGCCAAAGCAAAAGCAGAGCGATGCCCTGGCAGGGAGCTGTTCACCCTCATGGTGCTGAAGTCAGGTAGGGTGAGGGGCTGAGGGGCTAAAAAGTGGACCACCTCCAGCACCTGCCACGCCCGACAGATGGCTTTAGATCCAGAATGCTTTCAAAACTCTTCAGTGTCTGGTCGGCCTGAAACCTTACCTTCCACACACCATGTATTTGCTTCAAAATCCCAATTTCCTTTACCTATGGTCCTGACACTTCAGCCCCACCTCCTAAAACCCCTGCGGATTTACATTAATGGGGGCACGCAGCATCGTACCAGGAGAGCAGAGGGCAGCACACCAGCTGGGTGCCTGGTTGTGACTTGTTTGTCAGCTCTTGTTTGTGCAGGAAAAAAAATCAGACACCCAGCTGTTGCACCAGTGCATGGAGAAAAATCACGTTGATCCCCGTTTTTGTATTTTGGTCAAGTAGTCTGCTAGAACTCCAGGGGGCGTCAGGTCAGGACATCATAATCTCTGGCTGGGATAAATAGTGCCTGCCCCATTTTCTCAGTTTGGGCTCCTGGAGACAAACGTCAGCTGTTTCGTCAAAAACAAAGTGCTCCCCTATGGGAGAGTTTAAACAGCTCACTTATGAAGTGTATTACTTTTTCTTCCACTTCTGAAGTCTGTCCTAGTTTTTCTTTTTCCAGCTGCACCGTGAGATATGGGTCTCCCCGGCCATAAAGAGACATAATGTTCACCTTTCATGAATGAGAGGCCAGGAGTACTTGCCAAGGGCTTCATAACTCTCTCTGACAAACGTGCCATGGCTTTGACCTTGCTGGCTGCAGACGCCCCATCAGAGGGGACCGCGCATCCCCAGTGCGGGAGGGAGTGAGGACCATGCCTGTGGAGGGAAAGCTAGTGAGCAGGTGGCCCCTGGGTGTGACCTGAGCACCTCACCTGATGCAGGGGCAGTCGTCATGGTTTCTCTGCTCTAGTGTCCCCAGGACAGCAGCGGGGAAAAACTAGGGGACACAGGGTTTGAGGACAAAAATAATCCCCAGATTGTCTTAGACTTTTCTGAGAGCTCAGGACCCAAGGCGATTTCCCCAGCGGTCAGTGGGAAGAGAGTGTGTGCTGGGGGCAGACTTGGATTTGAATCTCAGCTGCTCATTTGTCAGGTGCTGTAACTGGGAGCAAGTGATGAGCTCTCTCTGAGCACTGGTTGCTTCATTTGAATCAAGGGCCTAATACTCTTCACTCACAAGGTCGTCGTGGGGATAAATGAGGTGACATGGGTGACTCGCTGGCCCCATTTGGGGCAAACTACCAAGCACTCAGCGGAAATTTGCTCCTTTCCCTTTTCCTTGTTTTTTTTTTTTCTTTTTTTTTTTTTTTTTGCGGTACGCGGGCCTCTCACTGTTGTGGCCTCTCCCATTGCGGAGCACAGGCTCCGGACGCGCAGGCTCAGCGGCCATGGCTTATGGGTCCAGCCGCTCCACGGCTTGTGGGATCTTCCCGGACCGAGGCACGAACCCGCGTCCCCTGCATCGGCAGGCAGACTCTCAACCACTGTGCCACCAGGGAAGCCCTCCCTTTTCCTTGTTTTAAGGAGGAAACCAAGCTCCATGGCTCTGCCACCTGGAAAGCACACCAGGTTGGGAAGGATGAACCACACCATGGTCCACTGCCCTCCAGGCACTCTGAAAGGGGATTAAAAGTGTGGCTTCAGATGCTGGAAGCACCAAGAGCTACCTCTTTGATCTGCCTGCTTTAAAATTCTATCCTTACAGTAGCCTCTCTTCAGGCTTTTTCACTTCTGCAGGATGTCCTAATCCCCTTTAAATAAAGAACAAAAAGGAACCAGTTCTTGGCAACGCCCCCCCCCCCCCTTTCCTGCTGGTCAGTACCCTGTAGAGGTTTGGGCTGAAAGTCCTGGTGACTGGCTGAGGAGACCTGAGAATATTATATCTGGGCTCCGAACTGGTTGGAAAACTTAGTCACCTACTACCTGACCTGACCCCGATCCACCTCCTCCTGAGTTTCTGAAATAATAGCTGCAAATGCTTCTATGGGCCAAGCACGGTTTTAAGTGCATTAACCCATTTACTGCTCACCGTAACTGGTATGGTAGGTGACCATTGTTATCACCCCATTTTACAGACTGAGAAGCTGAGGCACAGAGAGGTGTAGTGACTTGCCAACAAGCACACAGAGGGTAAGTGGCAAAGCCACTGGGTTTGGGGTCCAGAGTCCAGGTACATAACCACATGGCTGAAATACCAAGGACTTAACTAGTGGTGAGTTCTCAACCCTACCAAGAGTCCAGAACAATGCCTGTTGCAAAGAATGAGTCTTCCACCCCAGTTCGGAGGCTCCCCCCAAGTGCTCTCAGGGTATCAGGAACTGTTCCCCACAGCATCCAGGGGAGACTTGGGGAGCAAATATGGAGCGATCCATAACTTCTGACATCTGGGAGAATCAGCAGCTGTGGGGGCCTGACCATCTGTTGCGATTATATCACAGATGGCAGGAAAAATACCCACTCCTTTAGTCTCAGGATCAGCTATCGGTTAAACACAGAAATGAGAAGCATTTTCCCTCTAACCTTAAAGCAAGGGCAGGGAGGCAGAGTCAGCAGAGCTTTGCAGCCCGGAAGCCGTCAACCTGGTTGTTTCTGTCCAAGAGGGGCAGAGGGGCTCTGGCCCTGGTACTCAGTGAGCAGAAGGGACAGGCACGGACTCGGCTGGGGAAGGGCTCCACCAGTTGTGAAGTCAGCAAACATTTGCCTCAAGTGTCAAGTAAGGAGAACTCACTAGATAAAGACTGGGGCTGAGTGGGCATGGATCCCACACCCAGGACCCAGTGCGGCCAGAGTGGGCATGGATCCCACCCCGGGGAGTGTGGCCAGAGCAGGCAGCAGCATTGCCTCTTGTTCTGAGGGCTCCAGGGCAAGGTACCTTCCAGACCTGTCCCAGGATGGGGACATCCAGGCCCCCCCGCCACCTACTTCCCCTTAAGACTGTGAGATGACTGGAGGATGGCATGAAGCTGGGGCTGAGTGAAGCAGGCTGCCTCTCAACACCTGACATGTGCACACATGTGTGTGCACCAATGCACCCATTCACACACACCTATGTACATGCCAGGCACATATGCATTCACGTGTACACACACACAGTCCCCTCGGGCCCAGACTCCCGGGGCAAGAGGGGTTCTAAGCTTCTTTAAGATTTGGTGTCCTTGCCCGGGTGCTGACAGGGATGGCCTGAGTCGGGGTGATCAAAGATAGCAGGTCAGAGGTCAGAGGCAGGGAGGCTGGAGTACTCTTAGGGAGGAGCTGCAGGTGTGATCCTCGCAAGGTCTAGGTCAGCGACAGTGTGAGTGGTTGTGAGAGAAATAAGTCTGGGAGGTGAGAGGTGAAGGACTGAGAGGCTGTGTGTTGGGAGGAAGCAGCTCCCCAAAGATGGGGGCAGGAGCGGGGTGGAGGGGGACCCAGAGGCATATGTCCGCAAAGAGTGAGGGGTGTGCTGGGGGCCGGAGCATGACAGTGACGCGGGAGAAGGGGCCATAAAGTCCACTGATGTGGCATACAAAGACGAGGTTTTGATAGCAGAAGAGGGGAACGTGGTCTGCAGGTTAGACTTTTGCAAAAGTGACCCAATAATTCCTCTCCCTGCATCCTTGCCCTTGGGAGTTCCCACACACCCTCTGGGCTTAGCCATGTGACTTGCCTTGGCCAGGGGACATTAGCAACAGAGGCTTCTCTGATTGTTGGACTCAGAGCCCGAGGCCACCACCTGCAGGAGCCTTAGCCAGCCTGCTGGGAGGTGAGCTCCACAGGGGGACGGAGGGGCCAGCCCTGGGGCTGACAGTCTGCCAGACACCAGACAGGTGAGGAGGCCCAGTGGGGCCATCAGGCTGCCAGTCCACCTGCATGGGGACCAGAGGTGTGCAGGAGAGCCCAGCTAGGATCATCCAGGACCAGACTAGATCAGGAGGGTCACCAGCCAACCCACAGACTGAGGAGAAGTAACAAATGTTGTGTTGCTAGTTCCTGGGCCACTAGATCTTGGTGTAATTTGTTATGCAGCAAAGCTAACTGATACAGTCTGAAAGCCACGGTGACAAATGAGGAGGTCACCTGCTCCTGCCCTTCCCCTGCCCCAGGCCCAGAGGTCAGAGAACAAGAGCCTGAGGGACCCTCCAGAGAAGAGTTTGAGGATACGGGGGAGGGTTTGCTGATGACTGTCTGTGGGCTACAAAGGTCGGAGTGGGAGGGCTTTGAGGACCAGGGTGGGTGGGTGATGGGGTCAGAGCAGGGCCGGAGCCCCCTCCTTGGAGAGCAAGGTGGGGTCAGAGGCTGCCTGGGGGTACTGGGGTCTGTGCTGATTTGTCCAATTCAGCAAACACATTCTGAGCTCTGGCCAGGTGGGTGCCGAGGCAGCTGCCACGGGACCCAGTCCTTCATCCTTCGTGCAGCTGTGCAGCTGCCCCCGGTCACAGAGACACATGCAGCACTGTCCTTGCGAGGAACAGGCCACTTCTTCTGACCACTGACAGTCATTGGGTTTCTTCTCTCTGTGGGAAAATAACCTTGCTTTTAATTAGGAAAGTCAAAGGGCGCTCAGATTCAGCTCACGGGTCTTCTTTGTTACCAGTGCATCTGTCCCATTAGGGGATGGCTATCTGGCAAGGGACGTGTCCCACGAGGAGAGCACAGACTCACCTGTGAGCTTCCAGGCCTGGCGGCGCTGGGCGGGGGTGGGCAGATCTTGAACTTGTGCCTTACAGGCTCTTTAGCATGTAAACCAGTTACTATTAGACTCTGGAGCCTGTATTTATGTTTTATTAATTTGTTGTAATGAAGTTCTTTTCCCCTGACGGCCACCGGGGCTGGGGGAGGGAGACATTTGTCCAGCAAGGTGGAGGACCCAGTCACAGTGGGGACTCACGGCCCAAACCTGCAAGGCCTGCCTGCACCCAGCGGGCTGATGGAAACCGTGTCTGGGCTCGTGACCCTGTTTGTGGGTCCCCTGACGTCGGGGTGCTGAGCCTCCACACAGAGGGGAACCCCTCTCTGAACCACACTTCAGTCCAATTGCCTCTTGCTCTGGAATGGTGCTGGTGAGCCTGCAGGACCCCCTAGTCCACAGGGCAAAGGGGCAAAACGCTATTTCTTGCTTATGTTTCATGGGCCCCATGGGCAGAAGATGCCCTTCCTTGGAGTCTCAGAGTGACAGCCATTCTGAGCCACTGGCCTTGGAAAACGCAGTCTTGTTTAATCTATCAAACCACTGGATTTCATAGCCCAGTGAGCCACCATGGAACACTGTGTGAAACCCCCTTGGGCACTGGAGGCTCCGAGAGGACCAGAAATTTATTTGCCCGAGGTCTGGTTAGACCTGTGTGCGAGTTCGCCGGTGCCTTCCTTTTTGTGCGGTCCTTCCTCCTGCCCCGCGGGGCTGCTGCGGGTGGGTGGCCTTGGTGCCTTGGCCTGGGGAGGAACCTTCCCCACAGTGTCACCCCTCAAGACAGCTCCACACGGGAGCTTTGGCTCGCCTTCCTTCAGAAAGAACCGTGCCCCCGGACCTCCCTCCTTCAGGACGTCCTGGCCTGCAGCCCAGAGACCCTAATCACTGCTATAAGACCTCCAAATCAAAGTTGGTGCTCAGGGCCTGGGGCCGGCGGTTCCCCTGTAAGGGGGTCCAGTTACCTGGGTTCCCAGGGACAGTGAGTGGGCCGGCAGGCACGAGTCACACAGCCAAGCTCCCCCCAAGTGGAGGAGGCCGGGGTTGCACGTGGGCAGCCTTTCCTTTAAGATCTGGGCATCCATGCAGTCATTCTCAAACAGGGCAACTCTGTCCTTCCAGGGGTCTTGCCTGGGGGCAGTTTTGGTTGTCATGCTGGGGGCGTGAATGTGTGTGTGTGCGCGCGTGTGTGCGCTTTGGGTGCCTAAGGGTAGAGGCTGGGGTGCCACCTTCCTGCAGTGCACAGGACAACAAAGGCTCATCCCACCCAGGATGCCAGCCATGCTGAGGCTGAGAATCCCGATGGAGAGGCAGAGCCACCAAGGGCCCCTTAGGAGGCATCTGCGGCCGCCTGTGTGGCATCTCCAGCCGCCATGGGCGCTGTTCACGGTCATAGCGCATACCCTGCCCCCCCATTTCTGTGCCACGAGGGAATTTCAAGCCTTGAGTTCACGGTCTGTACTTTGCTGGGGGGTGGGGGAGGTGGCCGCCCAGGAGGGGGAAAGTCCAAGTCTATGGGGGAGAGGAAAGACCCCGAGTGTCAGGCTCCACATCCGGTGCTCTCCCTTCTCTGCCTGGTGCTCTCCCTTCTCTGCCTCACTCCTCTTGGAAGATTAGGTGACAGCGATCAGATGCAGGGGCTGGACCAGGTGGTCTCCGGGGTCCAAGCTTAGATCCCCCAGGAGGGAGGCAGTTACTGGGAGCCCCTCCAAGCCAGGAGCTGAGTGGGGGGCTTCCCAGCATTCCCATCTCTAAATCCAGCAACAATAAAGACCCCACTTGACAGCAGAGAACCTGGGGGTCAGAGAGGGTGAGTAACTGGCTCGCATCACCCAGCACCACGTGGAGGAGCTGATTAGAACTCAGGCCTCCTTCCTACATCCTTCTGGACCACGGCTGAGGGTGCCCAGGTTGCATCCTCTCTGAGTTCCAGCTGAGGATCGGAGGTGCCAGGGTGGAACCCAGGCGTGGCTGTGGGCATGAAGGCATGGCATGCTGGGAGTGCAACCTTTGGGGTATCTGCTGCCCATGACCCTGGTCCCCTCTCTAAAGTCCCCCCTCCCCCACAGGGCACTTCCCCAAGTCAGGGCAGGAGCGCACCCAGAGTCCTGAGCTGGGACAGATGCCCAGGTCAGTCTCCTCTGTCCTTTGAGCTCACAGGTGGGGCAGGCATCTCGGCTCTGGGCACGGGGGTTTGTCAGGAGAGAGAAAACAAGGCAGGTGTGTGGACAAAGCTGGTCCTGCCCCTCGCGAAGCTCCGCGGCAGCACCTGAGCTGTGAGTTCTGACCTTTGCCTGTGAATCCCCTCACTTTCCCGAGCCAGCTGGGGTGGGTGGGCTTCTCACACTTGCAAGCAAAAAGCCTGAGCTGTTGTTCCTGATGGCCTGGGGACCCTCGGATGGCAGGGCCGGCCACGGCAGCTTGTCTTGCAGCCAGTCCTGCCTGGGGCCCTGGCCAGCCCAGGGCGGGGTCCCTTAAGGAACCCAAGGCACCTTGGGTCATCCTCTGTTTCCTGGTGGAACCCCAGCAGGAGGTCTCAGAGGCGAGTGCAGAGCAATCAGGTGAACTTTCTCCTCTGCCTGTCTCGGGAGCAGGTTGTCTGGGGACGAGGGATACTCCTTCAAGGGTCCCTGGCCCTGCGCTTAGGATGAGGGACCTGTGCGCGGGGCCTGTTAGCGGTGCCTCGGACACCCCAGAACAGACAGGACCACAGCCACTCTCTCCCGCTTTATTCCCCAACTGTTGTGCATTATGATGACATGAAAGGTGTTTTCATTGCCTGTTACAGCCTGAATTGTGTCTCCCCACACCCCTAAATTCATATATTGATGTCCTGACCCCCAAGACCTCAGAATGTGACTGTATTTGAAGATAAGGTCTTTATAGAGGTAAAATGGGGCCATAGGGGTGGCTCTAATCCCATATGACTGGTGCCCTTACAGGAAGAGGAGGTTAGGACACAGACAGACACAAAGGGCCCACCGTGTGGGGACACACGCCAAGGAGCGCAGCCTCAGGAGAAAGCAGCCCAGCCGCCACCGCGATCTCAGATTCCAGCCTCCAGCACTGGGAGAGGATAGATATCTGTTGTTAACTGCTGGGGCTGCGGTGCTCCGTTACGGCTGCCCGGGCAAACCCATACGCTGCCTAAGGGGCTGGGAGGTGGCTACAAGCATCAGTGATAATGTCCCAGAAGTAAAGGCAAGGACAGTGTCACAGCAGACCCTGGAAAGAGAGCAACCCCATGGATGCCCACGCCCCCTGGCTTGGTTTCTCCCCACTTTCTTGTTTTCCTCATTTTTTATTCCTATTATTAGTCAAGACTATTTTTGACTCTGAAGGTCAGAGCACCCTTGGGGGGAAGGTGACGAGCTTATCGGGTGTGATTCGGACTCTCCTCTCCACGTCCAGTCTGGGTACCCTAGGGTCCTGCTCCTTTAAGAGACGATGCTCTAAATCCAGCAAACCCTGCAGCCCCTTTGCCAAGAGACTCGTCAGATGCATCCATGACTGTGTCATTTTAACTTTAGGGCCTAATATTACTTGAGCTCTGAGTTTTAAAGCAGCTTGTGCCAAAAGGAATCCTATACATTTCACACACATGCCTGTCAGACAGGAAGTAATGCGGCTTTCCTGATGAGTCTTTGGATGGAATATTAGTTAGAATCACCCCCGCCTCTTGGAAACACGTGGATCCATTCCAGCTGCTCAGGGTGGAGAAGTGCTAAGGAGGAAAAGTGTCGGGACCCGGGGAGCAAGGAGTCTGGGTCATTTTCCTGCAGAAAGCAGTGGAGGCAAAGCATTCCTGTGAAGGGAAGATGCTTTCATCTACCCTGGGTGTTTTTTTTTTTTTTCCCATTCAGACTGTAAAGTTTATTTCTTGTTTGAAGTTAAGACGTGCAAACACATTTTATAAAGTGGTTCTGCCTCACATCCTTTTTCCAAACCAGGAGGAAGTACATATCCTGAATTAAAAGCACCCGATTAAAAACTTTAAAGATCCTTTGCAGTAGCACATTTTATCCTGAAAAATCCACTCTCTTTGGCTCATAGGGTGGGGTGTAGGGAGCTCTGCCTCTCCTGTAGTAGTTATCTATGCTCCGTAACAAATCACCCAAATTAGGAGCTTATATCAACACCTGTCTGTTATTCACAGTAGTCCCTGTGTCAAGGATCTGGGCTGGGTCCTCCACTGAGGGTCCCACAAGGCTGCCATCAGAGTGTCGGCTGGGGCCGTGTCCCCTTTCGGAACTTGGGCTCTTCTTCCAAGCTCATTTGCTCTTGTCAGAATCCAGTTCCTCGTGGTTGTAGGACGGAGGCCCTCCTTTTCTTGCTGCCAGCCAGGGGCTGCTCTCAGCCCTCAGGGACGCCCACTGGTCCTTGCTTCTTGCTCCGTAGACAGCTCCTAACATGGATGTTTGCTTCCTTCTGGGCCAGGAGAAGTGTGTCTTTCTGACTCTACTTGTCTTAGACTTCTAGATTCCCTCTTCAGAGCTCGCCTGGTTAGGCCAGGCCCAAGGAGGAAATCTCCTTTTGATGAATGCTACTGATTAGGGAAGTTAATCACATCTTCAATATCCCTTTTGTAAGGTGATACAACCCAGGGGTGATGTTCCCTCATATACACAGGTCTCCGCCTAGTCAAAGGAGAGCATTATATGAGGGTGTGTGTCACTGGGGGTCCTCTTAGAATTCTGCCTGCTGCAGTCTCTCTTGGGGGCCTCTGGTGGGCTGGTGATGGAGAGTTTGCCTGCAGGCCCAGGCAGCACCTTGTGTGGGGTTCATGCATGGCCAAGTCCCCCCGCATTTGCCTCTTGAGTGTAACCTGAACTGTGGACCTTCCACAGCCCACTGGACCTCTGCTTCCTCATCCATCTTCATCAAGGGCAAGTTTGTGCACACCTGTGTATGCCTGCTGTGAGCTCTGCCTCCCAGATCTCAATGGGGAAACCCTACTTTGGGGGTCGGGCTAGACATGGACTCCGAGGTGGAGGGGCTGGGAAGGCTTCAGCCTGGGAAGGTTACAGGGGAGGGTCAGAGGAAGGCTTCCTATGAGGCTTGACTGGAACCATTCTGGAGGCTGGCGGGTGTCAGGGAGAGCAGAGGGCGACAGATGCTAAGGTGCAGAGAGAGGATGAGCATGGATGACATGTAGGGAGGAGCTGGCCTCCTTGGGGTGTGCGGGTTCCCAGCCTGGGGTCTCTGCTTCTGTCGTGGAACCTGACTGTGACCCGACGGCTCTCTTTTCTGGATGACCCTCCCCATGGTGCTTCACACACTGGCCTCTGGCCTCGAGACCCCTCTGCCAGGCTTGGAAACTTTCTCTTAAAGAATTTTAATAGCGCAGCGTTTAAAAAGGTGGCCCTTCCAGCCTGGTACAGGTTTCAAGTCTGTAATAGAGAAGGTTCTTTCTGCCATTGGAAGTAGAAGAAAAGGACAGAATGTCAGAGGACATGGAATCTATGGACAGCCAGATGCCATCAGTATGCACAGGGTCGGCAGCCCCCCGGGCCCAGATCTGAGCGTGACCTCATTGGGCTGGGGGGGCAGGTGGCCACTGGGGCCCTGGGGACAGGTGTCTGGGTGGTAGCTCCACTGTCAGCAAGCTCTGTGCTTGGCAAGTTTTACAGCAAACAGCCTCCACTACGGAGGCCCAGGCGTTCTTCCTGTTTCTGCACCTCCCCTTGGAGAGCTCAGCTGAGCACAGGATGGAAAGTTCTCTATCTTGGAGCCATTCACTCGGTTCTAAAGAAACGAGGTTGTTCTAATCTCAGAAGAGTGGCCTGATTGCCCCATGGATCCAGCCTGTGTTGTGTGAGGCTGGCAAAGAAGGCTGCTTCTTGTGCTCTTGTTACCTTTAGTGGATGGCGAGGGGACAGTGAGGGGTCCTTGTCCTTGCCCTGGCACCACTGCTCTCTGTGTCCTTCCTGGTTTGGGGAGCTTTTTCTTAATAATAGGTAATAATTTAATAATGATAACAAAGTACGGCGTGGATGATGGAGTGAAGGCGGCTGCACAGGATAGAGCTGACCCGCGGCGTCCGTCGTAGAAGGCAACAACGCAGACCTGTTGGCTTGTGCCCGGGCCAAGAAAACGGGATCACGCAAGGCTAGGCAGCTCCACCGCCTTCCCCGGAGCCTTTAAGCCAATTCTTGCCCAGCAAACGGAACGGGGTGGACGCAGATCCACAAGGTCTAAATCCAGCCTCAAACGCCAGCCATATTGAAGAAAACATGATGACATTTAAGTTAAAAATAACCCTGGTGTTTGCAGGCTCAGCTCAGAGCCTTGCTGAGTCTGGTACCTGAAGCAAAGTTAGCAGCATTCAGTGGGTGGGAGGTGGGGGGACTTTCTCTGTGCAAGTCTCCAGGGAATTTCGGGGGAGGAATGATGCTCTGGGTTTCCCGGCACTTGAAGACTCCATGTAAATGCAGGGAGCCCTGAGAATGTGGACACTCTTCTCCCCGTGGGATGATGGGGACCCTGGGTCGGGCCTCCAAACGCCTCCTGAGTCCCGGTGGGAGGTTCCAGGAGGGAAGACTCCGTTCCTGCAGGGCCTGCCCACAGCTAGTGCCCAGTCGTGGCTCCAGCAAAGTGAGAAGGACAGCCGGGCGGGGCAGGGTGCTGGCACAGGTCTCCTGGGGCCTCCGGGGGAGGTGGCACTTTGGGTGGGGGAACCCTGGATCAGGCCCTTTATTAGAGAGATGGGGAGCTGGTACGTTTCAGAGTCCAGACTTGGACCCCGAACCGTCGGCCCTTAGAGCTTGTCAGCTTGGCTGGAGCCCTGGGGGATGGACGTGTGGGGGGCTGTGTCTGGACTGGAGGAGACCGTCTGGCCGACACCTCATCTGGCAGGTGTACAGCCTGAGGGACTCGAGACGGGACAGGACCCGTGAAGCCCTTGAGCACCGGACAGAGTAGCTTCCGGGCAAGGTCCTCTCTCTGGGTTTTAAAATAAAGAAAAAGTCCATTGCCCTTCAAAAAGGAATGCTTTTTGTTTTTGGTCGGCTCATAATCACGTCTGTCGATATCGTTCTAAGTAAAGTTATGTGACTCCTGGTGCCAAGGTCCAGAGGCATTGATGTTTCAACCGCATTGATTTTTCGTAAATGTCAAGCTGTAAGGCAGCAGTGTTGTTCTATTTCGGGCCGCCCCTGTTTCCTCGTTTTCAACTTGGAAAGGAGCCCTTTGGAAAAGGGCAATTCTGCTTCCCATCACGAGGTGGAAAACCGAGGCCAGAAGGCTTAGGGGAGAGGCCTGTGGTCAGCGGGTGGGCAGGTGCCAACCCACGGGTGGCTCCTCGTCTCTATGGCTGCCAAGTGGACAACTGCTTCATGTATTTTTTCACTAAAGCTGAATAAATGGGTCTTTACAGAAATTTAGCAGGAGAGTAAACCACAGATGAAAAATCAAACACTTAGGAAAATGATTTAAGGTTTATATTTATACCACACGTGAAAATACCAGCTTCGTTTTGGATTGGAACTGTTACCTAATTTATAGCCACAAAACCAGTTCCTAATACAATGTGCTCTTAAGTTTCGCAGGTCCCCGAGGCGCCCAATTTATATTCGTTCCATCGCGGAGAGAATGAATGGCAGGACGGTGGTGGGAAGGAAGGGAGTCTTCCCGGGAGCCGGAGAAGGAGAGACAGCTTGGGAAGCGCGAAGGCAGAGACGGCACGGATGTGGGACCGCAGAGTGGTTTATAGTGGAAGGACTGTAATTTATTTTGACACTGATCATGTATTATTCAGCTTGAGTAAAAATAAACCTTATTAATCGGGAAAATAGATCCTCGTCTTCACCCCGTGCTATGCCAACTGCAGCTTAATCGTGATGGTCAGGACAATAGTGGAGTTTGCTCAATCATCTTATTGGCACTGGAAGAATCAAATCCCTCCCCGGGAAGAGATTTACAGACACACAGATGCATCTACGTATTATGCATCATCTCCCCCAGCAACGGAGCCTGCAGTGCTGCGGGGTCGGGTCCTGGTGGGGCTGGGACCTGGCCGGTGGGACAGGTGGGGCCCTTCACCAGCTCATTCCTCCCTCCCTCCCTCCCTCCCTCCATTCATGCCTCTGTTTCTCACCAACTCCGTGCTGGGCACCTTACCCATAACCCCCCGTAGGATCCTCTCAGCTCTGGGAAACAGGCACTCCTGGTCTCATTTTGCAGGTGACAGAGATGTGTACCAGAACCTGTGACCTCCAGTCCATCCTGCCAACCCCCCTGTCGTGCAGCATCCCCCCCGCAAAGTCACATCTACCAGGCACTTCAGAATGTGACCTTCTTGGACACAGGGTCTTTGCAGATGTAGTCCAGTTAAGATGAGGCTGTACTGGATCGGGGTGGGCCCTAAATCCAATGATGGTGTCCTTATAAGAAGAGAAAACAGAGACGCCCGGGAGAAGGTCACGTGACGACACAGGCAGGGCTCAGGGCGCTGCGTCGTCTACAAGCCAAGGATGCTGGTTGTCACCGGAAGATGGAGAGACACAGGGGACGGACCCTTCTACCAGAGCCTCCAGAAGGGACCAACCTGCGCCCACCTTGATCTCAGACGTCCAGCCTCCAGACTGTGAGAAAACAGACTTCTGCTGTTTTAAGCACCCCCCTCTGCCCCCCGGTCTGCGGTACTTGGTTAGGGCAGCCCCAGGAGGCAAAAGGAGACAACAGGGCTGGCCTGGGTCGTTCCTGCAAAGACCAGAGGGGGGATGCTGTGGGAATCAGGGGCCAGCAGCTCTCTGGGGGTTTTCTGAGTAAGGTCTCCCTGGCCTGCAGTGACCAGTGGCTGTGGGTTTGTGGGCAATTATGTGCTGTGAGTCTCAAGAGGGAGGACCGGATGGGGTCTTGGGTGGGCTTTGACCTGAAGTTGGGTTTGGGGCCCAACCCAACACAGGATGATGTCACCACGGGATCCTTCCCTTACAGCTGCAAAGGCCCTTTTCCCAAATAAGACCACGTTCACACCTTCCAGAGAATAGGAGGAGGATGGATCTTCTTTTGTCTCCAATATCTATTTTTTATTGTGATAAAATACACGTAACAGAAAATTGATCGTTTTAACCATTTTTAAGGGCACAGTCAGTGGTACTAAGCACAGTCACACTGCTGTGCGACTATCACCACTGTCCACTCACAGGACTCTCTCATCTTCTTAAACTGAGACTCTGACCCATAAACACCGCTCTCCACCCCTCCCCGAGCGCCGGCTCCCACCCTTCTTCCTGTGCCCGTGAATCTGACTCCTGCAGGGGCCTCACGCAAGTGGGATGCTACAGTATTCGTCCTTTGGTGCCTGGCTGCTACCTACGAGGGGTAGAGGAGGATTAGATGGACGGTTTCCTACCCAGAGCGTCCACACTTGCTCTGCTCAGCTGGCGACACCACGAGCCTCAGGTCCGGACTCCAGCCCCAGGGGAGGGAGGGTAAGTGATCGGAGCCGTTTTGTGGTCTTTTCATGCTCTCAGTGCCCTTGTTGGCAGGTCCCTAGATGAGCCAGACTGCACCACGCCTGCCCTCCCGCCCTCGCCCCCTCCCCTCCTCACCTCTCTTCTTTTCCCTCCCCCGCCCCCCTCTCCCGAGCTCACATGGTCCCTTCTGTCTGGGTCATACTCTCTTCACTTCCTGCCTGGCTGCCCCTACTGACCCCCCCCGGTAAGGTCTCTGTTGTACCCCATGAACCCTAGCACATACCCCGTCTCAGCCCACGCCTGCCTGGGGGAGGGGAGGTGGCCGTGTCCCAAGCGTAGAGTAGGTGCTCAATAAACGCTCAAGCGTAGAGTAGGTGCTCAATAAACGCTCTTTATGGATGCTCGCCGGACCACTGGGCCCGTGTGTCTGCATTGGCTCTGGGCCTCACTCAGCCACGTGGTCAGGGAGCCAGAGACCCGTGGATTCCTGTCTGTCCCACAGAAGAACTGTCCCAGGAGTGCGAGGAAAGGATGCCTCTTAACTATCTCAACTGTGTTAAACCCAGAAGGGACGGCTGCTGTCTGGGAAGAAAGATGGGGGGGTCTCCTTGGGGTCCGGGCTGCCCCTCCTGGGACACCAGGAAGGGAGGGGGCGGTCAGCTGCCAGTGAACAGGCAGCAAGTTGACAAGAAGCAAGTTTCTTAAAACTCAGAGCAGAAATAGGCTCCGTGTGTGGACCCCAGAGAAAGGACAACAGGGTGGGACGCAGCCCACTCGACCCTGCAAGCCCAGGACGCATCTGCAGGTAGGGACCGGCCCCTCCGTTCAGGCAGGCTCGGGCCCAGGGTTCTGGATCCTGCTGGCCCGAGAGGCCTATTGCTGGGGATATGGCTGGAGTCGAGCCCCGGGTTAGGCAGCTGAGCTGGAACCTCGTTTCTCTCACAGCGCGCGAGCAGGGCTCTGTGTCCTCAGAGCCATTTCACAGATGAGGTGGGAACATGCCTCGGGCCACAGGGCAGCGGCCGAGTGAGTTGGCCTGAGGGAGAGGTCCCCTGACGTCACAGAGCTTCCTCTAGGGGGAAGGCTGGGGAGGGGGGGTAGGATAAACAAATAGCCCCGTTCATCGATTCTACGATGCACGGTTCTGATGCTTGAATGTCTCTGAATTGGGACACGTCTTATAACCAAAGGCGCTGGCTCAGCACTGCCGTGGCCGTGTGGCTGACATCCCCATCTCTGCACGAAACAGCCTGGGAGACAATTCTGGGGATGGAAGGGAGGCGCACTGGCACCAAGAGAGAGCGGATCGTCCGGATGACCCGTGATGCTTCTGACAGCTCAGGGGATGCTGACGTGGAGAATCGCGCAGCCTCAATGGCTCGGAGCGGAAAATCAAACGGGAAGATTGGACTTCAGTGTGTGCCAGTTTTAGGAATACCTTAACCAGTTTTTCTTGCTTATGTCTTTCTTTTTATGTGTGTACAGAAGTGATAGCCAATAAAAATCCGGGTCTAATTAAGTCCAGAAGAGCTCCTTCAATAAGTATAGAATAAAAATGATAAGTGATAAGAGAGCATTTGTCAGTTTAATTGGCAGTGTTTTTTCTTTCTTAGTGGTACATAAAGCAACGAAGCCTTTTGCGTCAATGGCATCTTACATTCAACAAAATATAGCACTGAGCCGCGGCTCCAGGCTCGGCACAGTTACACACCTGCTACGTGTTTTAAACTCGTTTAACTCTGTGGCAGCCTCAGCAGGTAGTAGCTGGGAAGGAGGACGTTAACCTGGCCAATTCCAGGGTTTTGGAGGGAGGATACCAATGGAGAATCAAGTGGTCAGGGACACCCCAGTGAGAGGTTTGACCAAAGACAGGAGGAGGTAAGGGGGCTGCACCTGGGCCCAGTGATCTCAGAGTCCCCTGGTCACCAGAGCACAGTGGACCCCGCGCTTCCAAGGTCAGGCTATGACCTGCATGAACCGACCAAGCGTCCCCGAATCTGCATGGCCCCGGGGTCCTCTGTGTTTTGCCGAAAGCCTGCTTTCGGTTTCAAGGTTTGTTGGATTTGCTGGCAAAATAACCCCCCGTCTCACGCAACTGAACAGATTTAGTTAATTTTTAAATAGAAGGTTATTTCACTTAATTTCAATACAAAGTCATTAGAAGGGGATGAATGAAAGTATTAGAGAGACTAGCAGAGCATCCACCACCAGGCTGGGCGACACCTACATCCAGATTCACACAGCAGCTGGGAAGTCCGGAGTAACAGCGATCTGAAGTCCCAGCTGGGAAGGTCCCAGGTGGTGCCTCCACCCCGTGGGTGAGACTTCAAATTGCCGCTCTGGGGGCTTCTGTTTATAATCCCAGGCCGCAAACTGCTATCATCAGTTTGCGTGAAAAAATGCAGCTCTGGTTTAGCTGTAACAATGCTGTTGGTTTCACCATGGGGGTCACAAGATTTTCCAGACCCTGGGGGACTGGCCAGGTCCCCAGGGCTCAAGCAATTCCAAGACCCACTCCCTCTTCTATCGTCCGTGCTGCTTGACTTGTTGGTGACCACTGGTAGGTGTGTAAGCAGGCGTGCAGTCCAGGCAGGGTCACAAGTCGGTCAGAGGCCTGCTTCTGCCTCTGAAGCCTGAAACAAGACTATTGTACTAGTTTTCCCAACACTGTGTGAAGGGCTGCTGTGCAGAAGGACATGTGACAGAGAGGGGCAGGGCCACCTGGACCACAGGGTGGGAGGGACCCCAGTGAAGGAGGGCGTTTTTCCCTCTGATGTAACCGAGCAGGGCCCTACTGGGGGGACCTAGGAAGTACCCAGATTACAGTGTCCGATGCACGTTTCCTGAGTTGTTTTGCAGGTGCTGAAACCACCACCAAAAGGAAGGAATTAACTACTTGATGACCGTGAGCCTGTAGCCCCCAGACCTACTGGTGCCTAAGGATTGATGTCATTGAGCCCCTGTGACAGTGCCCTGGCACCGCACCATCAACCAATCAGAGAACTGCGTATGAGCTGATTACATACCCCAGGATGCCCCTCCCTCCCCTGGCCTTTAAAAATGCTTTGCTGAAAGCCATCGGGGAGTCTGGGCTTTTGGAGTCCACTAGCTCCCTGGACTCCTTGTACGGCGCCTGCGATAAACACTGCACTTTCCTTCACCCAGCCCAGTGTCAGTAGATTGGCTTTACTGTGCATGGGCAAGGGGACCCAAGTTTGGTTTGGTGACATTGATGCGAAAATGTAGTGAACGCCAGCTCCAACGTGGCCATGGTGCTGGCATCAAGCAGTCCAGGGAGGCAGGTCCTCCAGGGTGGCAAGTGGGCACACACGACATGGCCATCACTTCAGAGCTCAGAATCTCGTTGAGGTGGACTTAAGTGAACAGCGCAGCATAAACATCTGTGAGTGGAAGAGAGGAAACAGGACGGAAGGGAGGCATCTCCAGCTCACCGTGACAGCTGTTGGAGAATCTGCCCCCCAGGTATCCATTTGGTGCTGGTCTGGGCTCCCTTGGCCCCTAACATTCCTCTGTGGAGCATCAGATGAGGTGAAATCCATCGTTTCCTGGAACTGTCCTCCCACCTGTGCCCGAGAAATTGACCCGCATGATCACAACGCCCAACCTCCCCACTTGGATTCAGGCGGGGCCGGTGCAGAGCCTGGGTCACTGGGAGTGCATATACGACACCGTTTCCAACATCTGTGCAGGTTTTTACCTAATGCTTTGGTTAACATGGTACTTTGTACTTCGGTTAACTTTTCTGAATGTCGCGGCCCTTGGAGGGCTGGCATGCACGTGGGTCTCATGTTTAACAGGTGAGGGAGGCATCCAGCCTCCACCTGGTCCTGCTGACTGGGGTCGTGGGCAGGGAGGCCCTGTGGATGGGCCGTGGGGCCGGCCAGGTGGGCGAGGTCATCAGTCGGTGACCGGGAAGCCATGGACAGGGGTCAGGACACCTGGGTTCCCTCCGCCAAGCTGCTGGCCTTTCTGCACAATGGGAACAATTACCCAAGGGGATCACGTGATTGCAAGAGGAGGCTGTGAGAAAGGGCTTCCACGGCATAGGGCTGGGCAACCGCAAGATCACGTGCCTGTCTCTGCATCAGCTGCAAACTGGCCACATGCTCGAGTCTCTTTTCTGCCTTCTCTCTCAAGTGACAGTGGCACGGGGGCCGGTCCCTCTTCCCACCCACCTGGAGGTAGGTCTTACATCGCTGGAGCAGAGCTGCCAGCCCAGCGACCTGCTCCAAACCCACATTTCAGGGCTGATTTCAGATGCTACATTTCTATACCCAGGGGACTCTTGGGTGAAAAACCTCACTTCTGAGTCTCAGCTAATGGTCTGGAATGATGGATAAAGTTTCCCTCCCTGCTTGTTCAAAAGCCACAGCCCCACGGATGCCAGCTACCTTCAGACTGGCCTTTCCTCTCGTGGCTGCCGTGGAAACCACACCCGCCTTGGTCCACGTTTACCTGTGGTTTGCTGGTGGTTGGCCCTGATCTGCCTCATTCTCTGACTGCAGGCCCGTGGGGCATCGAGAATCCTAGAGCCAGTGGGGACTTGGACATCCTTTTACAGATGGGGTCACACAGAATACTGGGGGCAAAGAGCCCTTTCTCCCGTCACCTTGGGTCCCCTTATCACCCATTTGTCCCCCTACCTCCGACTCAGGTGTGAGATGGGGATGGTAATTATCCATCTTAGCCAGCCTGAATTTAGTTGGATTTTCTAATCTTTGAGTACATTTAAGCAAAGGTCACCTGGACAGGTTTTGGCATCCAGGGAACACTCAGGTGCTGACTGAGAAGTAGTTAGGATTTGCGGAAGATTAGACAGGTTACACAACGGAGGTGTCCACACCAGGAAGTGCAGAGGGCACTCTTCATTATTCCTTCCTGAAGCCCATGTGCAGGGTGTCCTGTTCCTTTCTGCTCCTCACTCGTGTCTTCAGGGCTGCCATGGATAGTTGCACAGGAGGAGCACTGCACAACTGTAGGGGCGCCATCCACCTAGATGATACTGTAAGCGCCATTCCCTGGAGTTACTGGTCCTCAGCTACGTCATGTTAGTAGCCTTCAGGTTTCATGCTTAGGGGGTGTTGGGCCCCCTCACGCAGTGTCTGGTTCAATGTCGTGCTGTGTGAGGAATGTCTAACATCCCTGAATGGGGGCGCGAGAGGGGCAGGGTGAGGGGAGATGAGGCCCAACAGGTACCTGCTCTATGGCCACAGGCTCACTGTGGAGAATCAGCCATGGTGGCCAGAGCCTCTGGTGACCAGATATCCAGCCAAGACCACGGGAGCTGGGATACACCATCCAGCAACATGTAATTCACTGCTGTAGATGCAGCTGGGAAACTGTGAGCTGAAAGCCCAAACTCTTCCCAGCCAGAGATGTTTGGCCACCGTGGTGAATGGAGAAATGGCCCCCAGAGATGTCTAGGTGCTAATCCTGGAACCCGTGACTATATGACCTTAGTTGGTAAACGGGGGCTGAGGTGGCAGATGGAACTGAGGATGCTAATCAGCTGATCTTGAGATGAGATGGTCCTGGATTACCCAGGGGGTCCAATGGCACCACGACTGTCCTTGAAAGTGGACCAGGGAGGCAGGAGAGGAGGTGAGAGACAGGGTGCGAGGGATGCTGCATTGCTAGTTTTGGGGATGGAGGAAAAGGCCAGAAGCCAAGGAAGGTGGGAGCCTCTGGAAGCTGGAAGTGGCCAGGAAATGGAGCCTCCAGAGGGAACCAGCCCTGCCCACACTGTGGCCTTAGCCCAGTGAGCCCCATGGTGGACTTCTGACCTCCCCAGAATAGTACGTTTGTGTTTTCTTAAGTCCTGAAGTCAGTGGTAATTTGTTACAGACCAACAGGAAGCTAACATTGTTACTAGGAATTCCTTTGTCTTTCAAAGTTGCCAGGTTAAGGGACGAAAAGATAGGAAACTCTGTTCTGGTTCATCAGATACAAAACCTTAAGAAGATATAATCAAGGACAGAGCCTCCCCTCCCTCTTCAGCTGTCCACCAGCAGGCGGTAATGCCGGGCTGGAGGCTGGAGGGGCGGAGCCGCGGGGTGGTGCCTGCTAGCTAAGCCTGGGTGCGGCTCCTTGGGCAGGTCCCCCTCGCTGGGCCTTGGGTTCCTCCTCTGCACAAGGATGGGCTACGAGGGAGCGGGGCCCCTGCTTCTGCTCCTGCGGGATCCTCATCGCCCTGTGCCGGCAGCTTCCCAGTGACGGTTCCTTGAAGAAACGCGTCAGTGTCTGAGTCTCTGGCCACCACCCTCTGCCACCTCCCTTGGGTGACTTGAGTCGCCGAGGATTCTGAGGTCGGGCAGTTGAGCACCTTGAGAGCGGACCCTAACTGACCTTCCTTTTTGACCTCGTACTCCTGCTGGAATGACATCCTCCACTCTGGCCAGCCCGCCTGCTCCGTGCGCCTGGAACATTCCACGCCTCCCCTGCCGCGTGTGCCTCTGCCCACCACCCTTCGTGCTCAGCCCCCCTGCCTCATCCCTGCCGTGCCAGCCCCCCAGGTCTGACTTTCCTCAACTCTAAACTGTCCGCCCCCCCACCTCCTCCCATTCAGGTCTCAATCACGACACTTCTGGAACCTTCCACCTCTCTACTCCAAAAAGAAAAGGGAGGTCAGAGGGTCTCCTTGGTAGGAATCAGTGGATCCTGAAGAGCAGGGCTGTGTGCAGAGGCCAAAGATGGGACGCAGGCGCTGGAGCTGGTACCCTACTCCCAATGCCGCTGGGGCTGGGGCTGAGGGCCCATGTTGGCACCTACAGCCCGGCAACCTGCCTTCCCCAGAACTGGAGGGTTGGGAAAGGGGGAGGGAGGGGAGACAGGCAGAGACCAAGATGAAAGACACAGTCTTTAATGACTTAATTTTGTAAGTGACATCGCCACTTTGTCATGCTCTGTTGGTCTCACGGACCAGTCCTGGGAGAGAGGGGCGGGACCGCACAAAGATGTGAAGACCCAGGAGGCGAGGCCAGGGCGGGGGGGGGGGTCCCTCAGAGGCTGGGCCCCCGCCTGCCACCCTGACCCGTCACTGAGTCCAGCCCCAGTGACTACCTATGCCTACAGTGTGGGGGTCACATGACTGACGCCCCCTATCACGTGACGAGAGGACCAGCTGTTCCCCCACCGCACGACCGTGTCTCAGGCATGCTGGGATGCGGTGGATGTGGGCACACACTTGGGGGTGTTGGCAGCTTCCCGGCCCGTTTGCATCCTGATCCCTGGTTCCTGTCGCGGCCTTGGGAGGAGGACACATTCTAGGTGCATTGAGGTCCCTCCCGTATGATGACTCCCATATGATTTTACTGCACAAACTTGGCCTGGTTTCCATGGGAAATGTATTTAACTGTTGTCAGAAAGAGTGACTTGAGGCTGCAGATGGGAAACATCCTAATTCCCATTCCTACTTGATAAACTTCTCTTTCTGCCCATTTGTGTTGGGCTTGGCAATTGTAGCCCCTTCTAACTTATCGTAAAGATGTCCCAGAAAGATAAGAGGACACAGATGGCCCCCGCTCCTCCTAGAGCTGCAGCAAAGAAGGCAGACGTCACTGATAACCAAGGCGTCTTCGAGAGCCCTGGACACCAGGTGTCCCTGGGCCTTGAGAGGGTCACCTTCGTCTTCACAGCCTGAGACTCTGATAAGGTGTCTGAATGAGCGATGTGTTGCCCTGGCAATAACACTTAAATCAACAGTTTTGTTTCCTTGAATGGATAAATTAGTTTATTTTTTCTTTATTAAACCAGAAGAAAAAATATCATTAGCACATTTTACCTCTCCCACAAGAATGGAGGGAGAAAAACAAGGGAACTGTCCCCCCACACCTTGACCCTGTTGGATTTAAAAAATTTTAAGCAAAGTGTTTGAGAATCTAATTACATTTACATGAACAACAATAACTCTATAAAGAAGGTTGATTTATTCAATTGTCGGGGGCTCATTTCATAGCTATGTCACCTGGAGGGGGCTTGGGGACTCCCTGTCAATAAAATCAGGTGGTCCAGGCGGCAATCCTGCAGTTTCCCATAGCTGCAGTGGGCTAATGGTGTTTCCACCCCCGTGTCCTCTCAGCCACGCTCTACGGCATAGAATTTGGAAGATGTGATCATGCCAAGTTTTGCCTTCTGAAATGAAGCCAAAAAGTTACCTTTTATGAATAAACAGCCTGTCTTTGGAGATGTGGGGAGTTTTGGTTAAGCTCCTGGTCTGGAACCTGATCCACTTAACCAACATCCATCCATCGTCAGCTACAAGAGTGTCTTTGCTCTTCACCTTCTAACAAAAGCCCAATGACTACTTTTTCAAAATAGATGATCAGGGTGACTCTGGGTCTTGACCTTCTGTCTCTGGAGCAAGAAGCCTGAGTATTTGGATCCCACGACCCTGTCTTGGCAAAGCCTGATCTTCTCAGGGTCACACTTTTCTGTTCTGTTCCTGACTTTTGCAGAGATCTTTATAAGAAAGGGCTGCATGAAGTATAGCCATGGTCCTTTTCCACAAAAATGTTACCCAGGACATTTCCACTTTATCCCACTGGGTTCCCAGCATCGATTACACAGAGTCCTCTTTTCTAGAATGTACCTGCTCCCTCCTTTCTGATAAAAGACGCTCATCTGTTCGTATCTTTGCATTTGGTCTGCAGGGAGCTTGGAGCCATGTCCAAGCTCAATTATAGAAGTCAGTGTTGTTCCCTCCTGTCTCTGGTTCTCATCATCTCCTGGTACTTTTACTCTCCTGGGACCTGATCCTCCATTTAGTTGCCACTTGTCATTGTTGGGAGATACAGGGGCACAAGGGGTCAGGAGCTTGGGGTTTAGATTCAAACAGCCTGTGTTCAAAACCCAGCTGTGTGTCCTCGGTTAGGTGATGAGTCTCTCTGAGCCTAACCATTGCCCATTTCTGTATTTTACATCAAGTGAGCCCTATTTAGCTGGAGCCTAGCTAGGATCTGAAGAAACATTCAGGTTTCTCATAAAACTTTTAGGTAAACAGGAAACAGTAATTAATATCTTCCATAGGGCACACCAAAAAGGTAGATTTCTTGACTTAGTATTTTTAATCTTCGGAGAAAGAGAGATGGGATTTCGGTACTGCAGGGTTGGGAAGCTCTCCCCCGTGTATTTTCAGAGAGGACCCTCCTGATGAAAGGGAGGTCCTCTCTGCCTGGGAACCAGAGAGCCAGGCGGGACTAATTTCTAGACTTCTTGGGCCACGGGAGCCTCTATAATTCTAACTCCAGTTCCAATGTGTGGTGGGTTTTTCCACACCGTGGAGCAGTTCTCAGACACCAGCTGGGTGCCCTGCAGTTCAGCTTAATTCTGACACTATGTGCCTGGAGGGAGCGTCAGACCCCCCAGATTAGGGGCTCAGCCCCACAAGACTGATCCCCGCTTCAGATGCCAATTGCAAGTCCAGGTGGTTGCCTGTGCGTCTGACAAAACAGCTGTAGATTGGAGGTTCCAGTGACCTCCTCCTTGGGTTTGATTAATTTGCTAGAGTGGCTCACAAAACCTAGAGAAACATTTTACTTATAGATGACTAGTTTATTATAAAAGGACATAACCCGGGAACAGCCAGATGGAAGAGACGCACAGGGCCAGGCATGGGGGAAGGGCATGGAGCTTCCTGGCCCTCTCCAGCTGTGCCGTTTCCCCCAAATCTATACATGGTCACCAGCCTGGAACATTTCTGAGCCCTGTCCTTTTGGATTTTTATGGAGGCCTCATTACAGAGGCCTGATTGATTAACTCTTTGGCCATTGGTGATGGACTCAACCTCCAGCCCCTCTCCCTTCCCGGGTGGCCTGGGGATGGGACTGAAAGTTCCAACCCTCTAGTCACATGGATGGCTCCACTGGCATCCAGCCCCCATCCTTAGATGCTTTTCCGAAAGTCACCTCATTAACATAACCAAAGACACCTTTCTTACTCTCATCACTTAGGAAATTCCGAGAGTTTAAGGAGCTCTGTGCCAAGGACTGGGATGAAGACCAAATACGTATTTCTTATTACAAATCACAGTATCACAGCCTCCTGTGAAAAGCAACTTGGAAGCCCATGTAGAGCAATGCTTTAATCAAGGGATGAGGGCGTGGCCTCATTCGCTGCGGCCACTGCGCGAGGACAGCCTGCAGGGCACAGTGGCTGAGCAGGCAGGATATGATGGGCTGGCTCAGGCATCAGAATGACCAGTCAGACTTTAGAATGCAGATCCCCAGGCCTCTCTCTGGACATCCTGTGCAGCAGGGCCAGCCCGGGCCCAGGGCTCTGTGTGTCCTACAGGCTCCCAGGTGATTCCACCTGCTGGCTGGTGGGGTTTGGGGAGCTCTGGGTAGCTGAAGTCAGCGCCTGGTAATTAACTTTGATGCCTTCCCAGACCCAGGTTTGGGTCAGAGCCAGAACTTGCCCGGGAGGGTTTGTCGAAGGCTGTTACTCTTCTTCCAAGGAAACCACCAGGAACAAAACACATTAAAAGATATTATTTGTTATCACCTTTGGCTTCATTTTTTTCTTTTGGAAGTGAGTTGGCAGTGGAGATGATAAAGCTGGGGAGGAGGCATCTGGAAGGAGCGTGTTATTAAAACTCTCAGCCTAATTCAGATTGATAACAGCGTTTAAGAGGCCAGCTTTCCAGGCGGTAATTGAGTTACACTCTCAGCAGCAGAGTCCCTCCAACTCCATCCCTGCCAGGGGGAGAGAGTGATGTTGCATCCAAGGACCACCCTGGGCATCTCTGAGATGCCAATTATCCACCGCTCTCCTGGACCATTTGGCTTTCACGTGCCTGGAGACCTCAGAGCAGAGGTGAGGCCCCAGTGTGTGCTCTGATGCTTCTTCCCCTCTGCTGTCTAACCAGCTAGGCAGGGCAATCCTTCTGGAAACTCCCCTCCTATGGGGGAGCTGGACTGCTTCTCCATAACTTCTTGCCCAGAGCTCTTGGCTGCCAACATTGGTCACATTGACCAGCCACTCAGGTGCATCTGTCACTCAGTGGGTATCTATTTAGACAAAATCTCCCCTCTATCTGGATTCTCTTCTCTGGGTTGGCCCTTGCTCATCCTTCCAGCTTTGGAGGGTCATTTGTCCTCTACCTTCTGCCAGGCAGGGAATCCTCTCATTGGAGTCTGCACTTTCTCTCCCCTCTCTGAGCCCCGTATGCACCTCCCACCCAGTGGGGCAGGTACTGTGGTACTGAGTAGAAAGGCAGGAGATCCAGGCAGAGATTGGCAGAGGTGCCCTGGCCACCAAGAATCGTTGTGACTCATGGTATATCAAAAATTGGAAAAAAAGAGAAAGTTGACACTTAACAGAGCTTCAATATCCTAGACACAGTTTTAAATGCGTTATGCAGATTACCATATTTAATCCTCATGCTAATTCTATGATGTACGGAGTTTTAGCATCACCATTTTGAACTTAAGAAAGACACAAAACAGAACTTAAGGGTTAAAAAAAATCACAAAGGACAAAAAGAACATTATGTAATCATAAGTAAAGAAGAGGTACTCATCATACATATATATGTACTTAATTACATAGCTTCAAAAAAAAAAAAAAACCCTAAGCAATACTAACAGAAATCCAGGGAGAAATGTTAATGGAGCTTTTAATGATAGATCAAGCAGACAAAAGAAAGCAGAGATACTGAAGTTTTGACCAAGACAGTGAAGAAGCTGGAGCTGTGAGGTATGCAAAGAACATTACACTCAAGAGACAGAGGGTGTGCCCTCCCCCTCCACCCCAGAACACAGAAGCACTCACAAAACCAGGTCGTATATTAGGCCATAAAGAAGTCTCAATCTGCTTCTAAGAATTAATGTAAAATAAACCACATTGTATAACCACAATAAATGACATTCAAATTAGCAAAAGAATAGTTTTTTAGAAACCCCAATTCTGGAGGAACTAGTTAACATACCTCTGAATAACTCGTGGAAATCATCAAGGAAAATAAGAAAAATATTAGAATAAGTGATAATGGATTTTGATATGTCAGAATCAGCGGGTCAAAGTCAAAGCTGTTCTTAAAGAGGAATTGACGGTTCTAAATGCATTTATCAGGAAGTAACAGATATTAAAAATGAATAAGCCAGGGCTTCCCTGGTGGCGCAGTGGTTGAGGGTCCGCCTGCCGATGCAGGGGATACGGGTTCGTGCCCTGGTCCAGGAGGATCCCACATGCTGCGGAGCGGCTGGGCCCAGTGAGCCATGGCCGCTGAGCCTGCGCGTCCGGAGCCTGTGCTCTGCAATGGGAGAGGCCACAGCAGTGAGAGGCCGGCGTAACACAAAAAAAAAAAAAAAAAGAATAAGCCAGGTGTTTGATGTGGACAGTTGGAAAAAGAGCAAGAGAGTGACCCTACCCTGTACCCACCCTCTCCAAAGTAAGGAAGGAAATACAAATTATAAAATCAGAAATAAATAAAACCTATAAAGAGGGTGACCAAACCCAAAATCTGGTTAGAAAAAATTGACATGTTAGACTTTTGGAAAGACTAATCAAGAAAGAGATTGAGAAGTTAGAAATAAATAAGATAAGAAATTAATATCATGAACAGGAATATTTACTAAATTTGTTACTTTAATGGAATGGGTAAATTCTTATAAAAAGTATAAAATTCCAAAGCTGGTGTAAGATAAATAGACAACTTGAACAGACAAATGCATGTTCAGGAAGTTGAAAGGGAGCCAAGAAGTTCCTTCACCAATAAAACCCCAAAGTCCAGATTTTTTTGAGAGATTTCTCCAATATTTTCTAGGTATTAATTTCTGTTAATTAATTTGTTCTATACAAGATATTAATTTCTGTTTTATACAAGGTATTTGGGAAAGTAGAAAATGAATGAAATTTGCCTGGCTCATTTTGTGAGGCTGGTGTAATCTGGATTTCATAATCAAATAAAGACAGGAAGAATAAAAAAAAGTACAGGTCCGTTTTATTTATGTACAACGTTGCAGGAATCCTAAGTAAAATATTAATTAACTGAACTCAATAATGTATTAAGAAAAATGACACACGATGAAGTAGGATTTATCCAGGAACATCTGAAAGTGTCTCACTGTAATTCATTATAGTAGCAGACTAAAGGAAAAGTATCATTGTTGTATCTTAATCAGTGCAGAAAATCCATTTATTCAATAAAGCTCAGAACCTATTTGTGATAAGGCACGGAGGAAAAACCTTCTAATCCAACCCTGAATCTCTACTTAATGCCGTATACATAGCTGGATTCTGGGTGGATTAAAGTTCTAACAGGGAAAGCAAAAGTTAAAGAAAATGCACAGAAAACCTTTGTCACCTAGAAGCCAGGATGCCTTTAATAAAAATTCAGAACCACAAGCCATAAGGCAACAAATCAGTACATTTCATTTTATCAGCATTAGAGATTTTTGTTCGGTGAAAGACAATATGGGCAACGTTAATACACAGCTGAGCAAAGGAGAAGAGACATTTGCAATGTTAAAAACTGACAAGGGATTAAGACCTAGAATTACAAGGAACTCCTGCAAATCACAGAGTTGAGGATGGCAACCCCAGTGGAAAAAATGTACGAGGGGTATGAGCCGACAGTTGATAGAGAAGAAACCCCAAAGCTAATAAGCATAGAAAGGAAAGTTCAAAGTTATTAATAATCACAGAAGGAAAATTCGGGCAAGACACCACTTTATATCTAACGGACTGGGAAAAATTTACGAAGTGGGTAAGTCAAATGTTGGGGTGGACGTGGGCTGCAGGCACATCCAGGACGTTTGCTGGGTGTGATGTCGCTGCCATCCTGGAAGGCCACAGGGGGACTGTAGCCACAAACTCTGCATGTGCACGTCTTAGGACCTGGCAGTTTTGCCTCTATGTATCCAGCCCAGAGACATCCTCAGGGACCCACACGAGCGTCCTTTGAGGTGTGCATATGATGAGAGAGCGTGGGAGGCAGCCTGGGTGCCACCTGTCGGAGGGAGCAAGCAGAGGTAATACTGGGCAGGTGTACACTATAGGGGGCTGGGCAGGTGTGCACTGTAGCGGCTGGACAGGAAACAGAAACTGCAGACTCTATATGCACAGAGGAACACGATGCGACTGGAAAATGAGACCTAGGGCGCAGTATCCTTTGCACAAATAAAACATACATGCTGATTTTCAAGAACACCAACATACAGAAGAAGCTATGTCATTGTCATAAGGAAGAACCTTTGTATTCTATTACAAGCTACTCACTAAAACGATGTTGCCTAGAAGCTTAAATTCTACATAATGGCCCATCGCTGGGGACCCTGCCTCCCAGCTAATGGGCATTAAGCTGAGATACATTTGTTTAGTTCACAGGATACTTCCTGACCAGGCCCACCATTGAATGGCTGTGGAAGAGAAGAAATTAACACATCCCCTCCAGAGTCTGGCCGGAACCAGGACTTTACCCCCTCCCCTTTTAGTATAAAAGAAGTCTCAACTCTAACAGGGACACTAGTCCACCACCTCTTGGTCTGCTGGCTTTCTGAATCAAGTTATTCCTTCCCCAGAAACTCATGTCTCCATTTATTGTCTTCTCACACGGCAGCAGTATGAGCTTGGACTTGGTAACATCATGATCATAACAAAATTGTTCCCTCTGGGCAGGGGAGCAATGGGAGTGGGGTGTGGGAATTCAAGGGAATCAGTGCCCAGATACTGAGGAGAAGTGGGAACCTTGCATCAATCGGGGATTAAAATATGCTACCAGGTGATAAAATGTTAAACCACCCTCTGTGTCTGGAGGCTCTTTGTTTGTTTGTCCAGGGACTCAGAGCAAAGGTAAGACCTTGCAAAGTGACGGAGGCCCCACATTCTTAACCACAGTGCCCTGACACCGCTCGAGGTAGACGGGCCAAGTTTTAGTTCCACACTGAGTATTCTGTGAATCCCTTATAGACTTGGGCATTGAAACGACTCCTGGCTCGAAACCATGTGTTCCTGCGTGCACATTGGTACACACAAACGTATGCACACACACACACATGCAAACATGCACGCACATCGCTCAGCTTGCAGAGGGGGTGGGCAGAATTCAGGGATATTGCCTTTTTTGTGTGTGTTGAGGTGAGATAACCTCGATAAATTCTCTTATTAAATTTAGTATCTTTGATCAAACACAAGAAAACCCAAGAAGGTGAATTATTAACACGGGGGTTTGCCTCCTACCCTCTAGGGCTATTGTTACACAAATGCATCCAGCTGAGGGGCGGCCACAAATTAAACATGGAGGGGCCGTCAGGTATTCCTCTCCTTTCAAAGGTCACCAGCGCTTCACCTGCCTGAAGCAACATCTACTCTCTCTGCTTCCTGCCAAAGCTTCATTTCTCAGGGAGCCGCAGGCTCACAGATACACACTAATTATCAAAAAGGCATCTTCGTAAATGATGAATTTCTGGGTTGGGCATCGTGTAGGCCCGGTATTTGCCTTGGGCTGAATGAATGTCTGCAGAGGGACTTGAAAGACGTTGGCAGGTGAATAGAGGGCCGAGCGTGAGGTGTGGGGAAAGATGACGTTTCCTCGCTCTTCTCCTGTTGAGATGTGCCAGCTCTGGCCACGGGGAGGCTATACCTCAGGTAGGTTTTTGCTGTGGGTCCGCAACAGCCAGAGCATACCTAACACCCACAGCCTCAGGGACACAGCCAGGGGCATCCGTTCCAGTTGGTCCGTGAAGCCTCTTGGAGCTGAGAAGAAACCAGAGGCAAGAAGAAGCTGGGGCAGCTGACGTGGACCCAGGCCAAGGGTGGCATTGGGCCCGACAACTGTGCCCTTTGTAACAGTTCTGGGGGCACGGCCAGTGGGTCCTAGGCTTCCCCTGCTGCATCTGTGAGTGCACCCCAACCTCACAACCAGACACCCCAAGATCAGAGCACTCGTGTGGCTCCTTCCTCTGCCTGTGGCCCCACCCGTGGCTGGCTCCTTCCCCCTGGGCCAGCTCACTGTGCCCTTCTCACGGGGTGGGGGCGGTGGTCCGCTGTCATCACCACAACTCTCCGGGTTAACACTTCCGGGTCTGCTCTTACCTTACGCTACCGTTTGGTTGGTAACTGCTGTCTCCCCATCAAGGCGTGGCCTCTGCCGGTTGGCTTCTGCTGTCAGAGCACAGGGCCCTGCTGCTCAGGGCTCAGCTGACATCAGTGCAGGGGACGAGGGGGCCCAGGTGTCAGCTCCCCAGAAGCTCATGGTAGATGCTTGGGGGTGGGGCGGGTGAATAGCTAGTGGCTCTGAGACTGAGACCGAAGCTGTTGCCCTTGGACCCTGTGGCCCGTGTCAGGGTGGAGTGTGACTGGTGGGTTTACCTTTTGGTCACAGAGGGTCCCACCTCTGGGCCTGAAGCCCCGCAGGTAGTGGCTCTGCTCTTGGTCTTGGCCTCCTGGGTCATGGGCAGGACAATCAACTGACCGCTAAGGGGCGCTGGATTGTGGAGTCAGGAGGCGGGGCCTAAGGTGCTCACCTGGGGCCTGTGAGCAGGGCTCCCAGGAGGGCAGTTAATCCTCTTTCCCAGCCTTGTCCACCCCAGCTTCTGAAGGCAAGGGGAGGAGGGGGACCCTCCTGCTACCTGCCACATGCCAGCTCCCCCAGCTTGAAATATTAATGCTCTATTGACCTGAGTTTCCTTTGGCATCTGAAATTAATTTCATTTTATTTGGATCAAGAAGGATTTTAATGTAAAATAACCAGCAAACCCTTTGCCAACCTCGGGCAGTTTAATAACCAAAAACTTTGATTAAAAATTTTAATAGTCTGGAACGATAGAATGGTATAGAGATGGGACAAGTTAAGCCTCTGCCATTCACAGCGATGTACGTTTTTTCTGCCCAGGATGGGGAAGTCTATTTTCTTACTTTTCCCCAAAGGAAACAAAAAAAAAAATTTAACTCTCTAAAACAAAGTTTTCTTAGAAAATTAACCTCAATTTCTATCTCATGGCTTTACTTTATTTAGTTTTGTCAAGCACATGCTTTGATTCTCGGGAGGAGAGCCAAGAAGGACACGGAGCTCAGCTCTGCGGTGCTTGAGGCTGGGCTTCCACTGGCCCAGGCCTCATCCTTGTGTGGGTGTCCTGGGGCTGCCATAGTGAATTACCACAACCAAGTGACTCAAAACTACAAACATTTATCCTCTTACTGTTTCAAAGGGCAGAGGTCTGAAATCAAGGTGTCCATGGGGCCAGAAGACTCTAGGGGAGGAGACTTCCTCACCTCGTCCAGCCCCTTGGGGCTCCTGGTGTCCTTGGCTTGTGGCTGCATCCCTCCACTCTCTGCCTCTGTGGTCACGTGAGCTGCTTCTCTCTGTGCATCTCTTAGATTTGTCCTTAGATAGAGGGCCCACCTGGATAATCCAGGATGATCTCATCTTGAGACCCTTAACATAATCACGGCTGCAAAATAAGGTCACATTTTCCATGTCAGGTCACATTCATAGGTACCAGGGATTAGGACTCAGACATATATATCATTTTGGAGCCACTGTCCAACCCATTGCAATCCTCATACCACCCTGGGAGGAGGGTCACAGATGAAGACACAGAGTGTCTTTGGTCCAGTGATAAGGAAACGTAACCAGACCTGGAGAGGTGAATGCTGGTGATGCTGGGAGGAGAGACTCTGCTCCCACCCCCAGAGGCAAGAGGGTAGGTGGGGGCTGTGGATGTCTGTGTCCCCCAAATCCACATGTTGGAGCCCTAACTCCAATGTGATTGCATTTGGAAATGAAGCCTTTGGGAGGTGATCATGAGGCCATGAGGGTGGGGCCTCATGATGGGATTAGTGCCCTTATAAAAAGAGGCACCAGAGACCCACCACCCGACCTTGACCACCACACGAGGACACAGTGAGAAACTGTCCTTCTGGAAACCAGGCAGTAGGTTTCACCAGGAACCGAATTTGCTGTTCCAGCCTCCAGAACTGTGAGAAATAAACATTTGTTGCTTAAGCCACACAGTCTGTTGTATTTTGTTATAGCAGCCTGATCAGACTAAGGCAGTGATATCAGCTTTCTGGAGAGGCAATTTGTTTCTCAATATCTATCTATCTGTCGAACTATCTGCTTATCTCTCTATCTGAAGACCTTGAAACTGTGTGTATCTTTGACTCAGAAACCCTTCTCCTAGGAATTTATTTATCCTAGGGAGCACTCAGAGACAGACACTGAGATTTATGTCCTGGGTGTTGGTTGCAGCATGGTCTTTAATACTGAAATATAGCAAATGACCTAAACATCCAAAATAGGGAAATGGTCACAGGAAATGAATTCTTGGGTAACCATGAAATCATAGGATATTTAATGACATATGGTAAAAAGGTTCAAGCTGCATTGCACCACGAAAGAAAAGTTACAAAGGAGAATGGAGAACAAGGATGCCAATTAAATAGAGAAGGAAACACATACACAGGTAGCTGGAAGTAGAGACACAAGCTGTTAACAGCTGCTAACTCTGAGAGGGGATCACAGGTGATCTTTCTAAATCTGAGTTTTTGACACCTTTCGGAGGGCACTGATTAAGACCTGGGATACAGAGAGGTGGTTTTGGCCCCCAAAGAGCTCCCAGTTTAGTTGGGAAAAAGAAAGACATGTAAGCAAGTATGTCTGATGCCAAGTGATCTTGATAAAACGGGCCATGAACCAAGTCATACGTGGCAGGGAGGTTTAGGGGGGCTTGGGAAGGAGGTGGGAGAGAGGGTATTCCCGGGGGAGGGGACCGTCTGAGCAAAGGCTGGGAACAGCCATTGGGCTGGGAGTGGGGGAGTTTGGCAGGGGGGGGTGGGGGCATGGAGTCTGTGCAGAGAAAGCCTGGAGGGGAGGCTGGAGGTGGCTGAGGACAGCTTGGCCGTGGTTTTCTATGGGGTTTGTTCTTTTTGGAGGGATTGCGGGGAACAATTGAGTTTCTGAGCAGGGACGTGACTATTCTGTTTGCGCTTTGGAGAGCTCATGGGGTGACTTGGAGGGTGAACTCCAGGGAGATGATGCTGGGAGCAGGGGTACTAGACGGGAGTCTGGGCAGTGGTCCAGAACCTTCCTCCTCTCTGACCTGTACCACAGTTGCTTCTCTACTATGCCACGTGCCCACCTTGGGGAATAGGGGAAATGAATTAAAAGTCTCCAGGCTCTTATTCCTGCTGGAGGCCCCCATTCCCCTGGAACCCCTGTCCCTGGCTGTCCTCTAGGTATAAACCTGCATCCTGCTGTGCTGATGACCCATTTATTCACATCTGCAGAACTCTGGAGAGAAACGACACAAACCTCTTATTCCCCGTGGGGACAGAAAATGGTCACACTCCTGTTTGTTGTTATAACACACATATTTGAAATGCCAAAAATCTTGGGTCTGGGGAGAGATGGAAATATTTTAGAAAAACCCTCCTAAGTCCAGCAAATGGGGTTGGGGACCTTGTGAACTGAAATTGCCCTCAGCCCTTGTTGGGAAAAATAATTTTCCTGCAAGTGAACGAAGCCGCTTCCTGTACTTTATTGTGTTGCCTCAGCAAGATGCGCTCGGGCAGAGGCAAAAGTAAAAGAAAGGAGTTTAATCAAAGTCGAGCTTGGCCTTGGGAACTCCTGAAGAATTGGCGTTGAGAAGCAGCTGCCCGTGAACCACTTTCTGGAGGACACGACCCCGCCCTGTCTGGAGAGGAAGGATGGAGGGTGGAGTGTAGAGGGTTGGGGTGCTCAGGGGTGAGAAGAGGCAGGACAAGGTTCAGCCAGGGTTTTGTGCCTGTTTTCTGCCTCCCTTCCTGTTTATGCCCCAGAGGTCCCTCAGAAGGGCGTGTGGATGCTCTGAGAAGCCCCCTCCACACCCACAGCTCCAGGAGTATCCAAGGGTGCGGCAAACTTAGCCTGGTGTCAACGGAGCCGGAGCTGTGTCCTGGGCCGCACATGCCTCCACAGGGTCCCTCATGGTGTGTTGACCCGACCACATGCCCTGTGGCTGGAGAGCCAGCCTGAGGCTTGTGTGAAGGAAGGGCTGCCGGCCCTGGGCAGTTGGTGTGGTCAGCCCCCTCCCAGCCCCACAGCCCATCCTGGGCAGCCCTTTCCCCATCAACCTGGCCAAGGCCGTGGGCCACATCCCCTTCCACATCAGGGGCAACAGCGGCTTCTCCCTTGTCTCTCTAGGATCAGCAGCAGCTCTGGAAGGTTGACCTTGAAAGTTCCAACGAGGCAAGCCCCTCCCGTCCTCAGAACCAGCCCGTGAGCCAGCTGAAGGACACTTGCCTTCGAGCAATCCCAGGTGACATTAGGGGCACTGGTGTTGTCGTCTGGATCCACCAAAGACCTGTACAGATGCTCAAAGGAGGAGCCAGTGAGATGGGAGGAAAGAGCGTCCAAACTCTGGAGGTGAGAAAATATCTTTTTAATGCATCCCTCCTTTTATAATAGATTATTTAAAAATTAACATGCAGTAATATGGACTTAATTTGTACATTGGGACCCACAAAGTGGAGGTCACCCTAGTGGTCTGGCCCGTGTCACAAATCTAAACTAAATCAGCCTACACTTACAGAAACACCTTCTAAGGGAACCTCACATGCACCAATTCCTCATCTCAGCTTAGCTGGCTCACTGGACCCCAGAAAACAGGTCCTGCTAGCTTCTAGAGAGATCCCAACCTCCCAGCCATTCGTGCCCTATTCCCGAGTGGCCCTTCTACGCTCTGCAGAACCCCCTCTTGCCCAAGTTTCCCTGAGTAGGGTGCTCCACTGCTCATGAGGCACTGTCTCCCTCAATCCAAGAATTATTTCACCGTGAATACAGGACATCAAATTCGTTACTAAAGTGATTCAGTTTTGCCTTTTGACCCTTCTCGGTAAACAGATCCATGAATTTTTACACATGTATAGTTTCATGCAATCACCACCCTGATTTGGATACAAAATGGCTCCATCACCCCACAGAATCCCTCGTGCCACCCTTTGGTGGTGACATCTCCCCTCCGCACACCCCAGGTGGTCACTGATCTAGCCTTCATCACTAGTTTTCTTGTTTGGAGATTATCATATGAATGGAATCGAGCAGTGTGTGGCCCTTTGAGACTGGCTTCTTTCACTGAGCAAAGTGCCTTGAGATCCATCCAAGCTGTTGTGTATCAGGAGTTCATTCCTTTTCATTGCTGAATGGTGTTCCATCGTACGGATGAACCCCACTTTATCCCGTTATCTGATGAGGGGTGCTTGGCTTTTAAGTAGAGCTGCTCTAAATATGTGTGTACAGTTCTTTGTGTGAACCTAAAATTTTGTTTCTCTAGGGTAAGTGCCCAGGAGAGGAATTTCTGGGTCCTATTGTGTTTGTTTAACTCTATAAAAAACCACCAAACTGTTTTCCTGAGTGACTGTACTATTCTGCATTCCCATGACAACGTATGAGGGTTCCAGTTGCTCCACATCCTTGTGACCACTTGATATTGTCAGAATTTTCATTTTAGCCTTCCTAACAGGTGTGTAGTGATATTTCATTGTGGTTTTAATTTGCATTTTCCTAGTGACTAATGATGTTGCACATCTTTTCATGTGCTTATTTGCAATCCAGATGACCTCTTTGGTGAAACATCTGTTTAAGACAGTTGCCCATGTTTTGAGCATTCTTTATATATTTTGGACACAAGTGTTTTGTTGGATTTGTGATTTATAAATATTTCCTCCCAGTCTGTGGCTTCTTTCTTTATTCTCTTAAAAGTATCTTTTGAAGAGCAAAGGTTTTAATTTTGATTAAGCACAATCTGTCGAATTTTTCTTTTATGGAGCACATTTTGGTGTCACATCTAACAACTCTTAGCTTAACCTTAGGTCATGAAGATTTTTCTCCTATGTTTTCTTCTGAAAGTTTATAGTTTTAAGATTTACATTTAGATTTCTGATCCATTTGAGTTAATTTTTGTACAAAGGTGAGGTTTAGGTCAAGGTTCAGTTTTTTTTTTCTATAGATGACTAATTTTTCCAACACCATTTGTTGAAAAGACTACCCTTTCTCCACTGAATTTCTTGTATGACTTTTTCAAAGTTATACTTGTGTGGGTTTAATTCTGTAGTCTCAGATCAGTCTCACTGATCTATGTGTCTGTCTCTTTGCTAACACCACACAGCCTAGATTCCTGTAACTTAAGCCTTAATACTGGAATAGTGATCCTTCACACTTTCTTTTTCTTTTTCTAAATTGTTTTAGTTATTCTAGTTCCTTCACTTTTCCATACCAATTTTATTGTGTTGTCCAAAAAGTTCATTCAGGTTTTTCTGTAAGAAACCCAAATGAACTTTTTGGCCAACCCAGTATAACCAGTTTGTCTATATCTACAAAAAAAAAAAAAATCCTGCTGCGATTTTGATGGAAATTGAATTAAAGTTATAGATCAATCTGGGGAGAATTGACATCTTTACTGTCTTCCAGTCCAGAACATGGTATGTCTTTCTGTTTATGTAGGCCTTCTTTGGTTTCTTTCAGCAATATCTGTAGTTTTAAGCATACAGATTTGTTTTGTTACATTACACTTAATTTTACTATTTTTTGTGTGCTATTATAAATGGTATTGACTTTAAAATTTTAGTTTTCGCATGTTCATTGCTGTTATATAGAGATATTGATCGTGTGTGTGTGTTGACTGTTTCCTGCAACCTTGCTAAACTCATTTATTCATTCTAGGAGTTTGTGTGTGTGTGTGTGTATGTGTGTGTGTGTGTGGTGGTTTTTTTTTTTTTTTTTGTAGATTCTTGGTACATTCCATGTAGGCCAGTCATGTTGTCTGCAAATAGGAGCAGTTTTACTTCTTCCTTTTCAATCTGCATATCTTTTATTTCTTTTCTTTTCTTGCCTTTTAAATTTCTTTTATGGCTTAAGCATGAGAAATCTATTCTCTCATAATGCTGGTGGCTGGAAGTCCAAGATCAAGATGTTGGCAGGGTTGTTTTTTCTAAGACTTCTGTCTTTGGCTTGTAGATGACCTTCTTCCCCCTGTGTCTTCACATTGCCTTCCCTCTAGGTTTCTATTTCTTTTTCTTGCCTTATTGCTATAGCTAGTATGTCTAGTACAATGTTGAACAGGAGTGGTGAGAGTAGACATCCTTGCCTTGTTCCAGATCTTAGGGAGAAAGCATTCAGTCTTTCATGATTGAGTATGATGTTAGCTACAGCTTTGCAGATGTGCTTTATCAGGTTGAAGAAGTGCCCTTCTATTTGTACTTCACTGAGAGTCTTTGTGATGAATGGATGTTGAATTTTGTCGAATGTTTTCTGTATCAACTGATATGATTGTATGGGTTTTAAAGTTTAGAATGTTAATGTGGTGGATTATAGTGATGGATTTTTGAATATTGAACCAACCTTAATTCCCAGGATATTCCTTTTGCATGTTACTAAATGCAATTTGCTAATATTTTGTTGAAGATTTTTGTGTCAAGTTTTGTGAGAGATATGGGCCTGCACTTTTCTTATGCTGTTGAGAATCAGTCTTTTATTTAGTAAGATGACTTGATGGGCTCTTGGTTCTGAAAGTTGAGTTCATGCACCCTACACCACAGGACATGCTTGGGAGCATTGGATTGTGTGCTACCCAATAATAGGAGCAGGAATGGGGTGCAGGTTAATGCAGGTGACAGCAGTGGTAAAGATGCAGGTTGAAGTTGGGCCTGGAAGAGAAAATGGAGTTGATAAATGAGGGGAGAGAGAGTACATGAGAGAGAGAGGAGCCCAGTGCTGGGCTATAGGCTGGAGCATCTCGGGAAGAGGTACCAGGGGAATATCTGGATGTTCTGACCAAGTTGGTCCTCATGCCAGGGACGTCCAATATTAGGGGTAAGCCCGGGGCTGGGTGGGCTGGGATGTCGCTTGGCACCCTAGGCACCCTTAGCGAGGCCACAGCTCCTACAGCCTTGGGTGGGCGGAGCTTTGGGTGTGCTGGAATTGAGTCCAGGGTTGGGGGGCCTGGGGTGCAACAGGTACCTTGCATGCCAGCAAGGAATTGAAAATGGAGGTGGCGAATATATGGGGAACAGGAAGATGGAACCAGGATAAATTTGCCAGCTCCCCACTAAGAAAAGATCCCTGAGATTGGGAGGGAGCTGGATTCCTCACGTGTTGGACAGGGATTTAGGCCTATTTTTATTTAATGATTGAAGGACAGGGTGACTCCAGAAACAGAAGCGGGAGGACTTTGGGGACATTCGGGCGGCTCACCTTGGGTTGTGATGAGAGGTGGAGGGGAGGTCCCTTCTCAAATGAAACCTGGGAGAGACTTTTTCGGCCCCACAGTTTTCCAGCCCTCAACTCACTTCACTGTTCTGCTGATTTTAAAACTCGGTCACATTTTGATATTTCATTGAGTTTACTGACTCTCTATCAGAATGTCAGCCTCATGGGGGCAGGGTCTCCTATTCTCTGCTCCATCTTCTGACCTTAGAACAAGTCCCCAGCTCATAGTAGTTTCTCAGTAAATACCTGTGGAGTGAATGTCTCTTTCAGGTCATCCACCTCCAGCACAGTTTAGACCAGGGGCTGTGGGCTGAGTAGACACCAGCAGGGTGTAGGCCCTCGTGAGTTCCGCCGAGCACATGGCCTGTTCCAGCCCTGAGCATCCCTCTGCCCTGGTTTCACCCAGGGGTGAGCTGGGCCATGCTGTTTCCTGGCATAGACACCCCGCAGGGCTGGATCTCCTACACATTGGCGTTCTCCACACACACAGTGCTGTAGGTTGAACTGCGTCCGCCAGAAAGATACGTCCAAATCCTGACTGTGGCACCTGTGACTGGGACCTTACTTGGAAATAGGCTCTTTGCAGATGTCATCAAGTTGAGACGAGGCTGTTCATACTGGGTAAGGGTGGGCCGTAATCCAGTGACCAGTGTCCTCATAAGAAGAGGGAGATTTGGAGACGCAGACAGGGAGAAGGCCAGGTGGTGATGGGGGCAGAGACTGGAATGAAGCAGCTGCCAGCCGAGGAGAGCCCAAATTCCCCAGAAGTGGGGAGACGCCTGGAGCAGGTCCCTCCAAGCCTCTAGAAGGAACCACCCGTGACCACACCTTGATCTCAGACCTCTGGCCTCTAGACGGGGGGAGGATGAAGTCCTGTTGTTTTAAGGCCTCTGGTCTGTGGTGCTTGGTTCCAGCAGCCCTGGGGACGCTGGCTGGCAGGGCAGGGCTCTGTGACCGGCTGGGTCTGTTTGCAGTCAGACAAGAAAGGGCAGAGCTGGTCGGGGTGCAGGCTGGTATCTTCTGTCCAGACAAGGAGGGGGTGGACTTGGGCCAGGAAGCCCATGCCAGCCCCGGAGTGTCTGAGTCATCTCGGCCTCAGCACAGACCAGCCAGCCCTGAGGCCCACGGCTGTAGCCCCTCCAGCCTCCACTCTCTGTGAAGCTGGGTCTGGCTGGCAGTAGGAATGTAGCCTGTGCTCTCCTGAGTCGGACCAGCTGCTCCTCAGTGGGCACCCCGGGACCGCCTGTGGCACGGCCTGGGACAGTGGTCTTTCATGCGGCTGGGACCCTTCTCAGGGAACATTCCTGCGAGGACTTGGGTGGACTCCTGGGGTTTTCGTGTTTCTACCACCCCACCGTCTCTGCACCATTGTTTTGTGTGTGAAGTGACCCAGGTCAGCCAGGGACCCTCCTGAAAGCGGGCTGAGGGTCTGTCTGCTAATGGCTTCTTCCTTCCTGTAGAGTCCCCTGGGGACACAGGTGGGGCCCCACTCTGCATGGAACAGCGCAGGGTCAGGAATCAGGACACCTGATTCCGCGCGTGGCTGGGGTGCAGAATCTTCCTTGGCTCAGTTTCCATGTGCTAAGACCTCCTCCACCCCCAGGGTTGCTGGGGGGGCAGTGAGGAAACTCTTGGGGAGTGGTCTGGAGAAGAGGACAAATGAGGAGCTGCATTGCCACCGGCATCCTAGGAAATCACGGTCCGTCTGAGGCCCCTTCCTGCCCTGGCCCCCGCCAACAGCGCGGCACCGCTAGTCGCCGGGCAGGCTGCGGCCTGGGGTCATCTGTAGTCTGTCCTTGTGGGCCCAGCCAGGCTGCTACTCCGGGGCTGCTATGTTCAGCCATTTGGCCTCCACTGTGGCTCCCAGGCAGGGTTTGCCTCTCTGGCCCACCCCAGAGCCCTGATAACATAGCTGAGAGCAGCAGCCAGAACTAGGGGTCGCTGCTGGTGGGCAGGGCCCCTGCAGGGACGCCCTGGGGCTGGGGCTTTGGAGTCAAGGGAGCAGCGGTGCTCGCATAACTCAGACTTGACTCTTGGCCTCTGGTTGCCTCCCCCCGCTCGCTCATCCCCTTCGGGCTCCTGGGCCCGGATGTGTGTGTGAGGGTGACGCTGGGCTCAGAGGACAGAGGATGTGGGCATATGGGCAGTGACAGTGCAGCCAGTGATCCTAAACACGAGGGCATTTCTTAGTCCTTGTAGAAGGAGCTGGCATCCAGGTTTATTTTGGTTTGGAGGTGAGGACAGGTCAGTGGCCCTGACTGAATGGTCTGTGCGTGTTTGGGGATGTGTCTTGCATGGTAGCAAATCTAGTTTCTAAGATAAAGAAAGAAAATATGGCCCTCCAGGGATGCTGGCTGTAATGGGGGGCTGTGGCAGGGGAACACACCCTCAATTGGGAGATTGGGATGACACTGAGTGGGTCCTGTTAGCCCGGGTCAGGGTGTGTTTGTGGCAGGAGCAGACAGCATTTGGGCCAGCAGAGCCAGAACCATCTATGGTCTCGCTAAGGCAGGCTCAAGGCTTCCGAGGCGGGGCCGTGGGGAAAGTGGGGGAGGTCCTAGCTGCACCCCATTTCTCTCCACTGCAGCAGCGCTATCTCTTCTCTTGGCTTCTCTGAGCCCTGAGTCTGGGTGGGCTCTCTTACCAGTGCTGTCTCTCTGTGTCCAAAGTCCTGATTCTCGGGGGGACCCTGACTGGCCCAGTGTGGGTCAGGCGTCCACTTCCGTACAGTCAGCTGAAGTGGTGGCAGGGTCCCATGGAATACAGGGCAACCTCCTCCGAGAGGGCAGATTCCCAAGGAGTGCGTGCAGCTGTGTGGGTGTGCGAGTGTGTGCACGCGCATACTCCTGTTGCCTTGTACACTGTCCCGTGTTGAGCACCTGTTATGTGCCTACCCCATTACCTGGCTTCATCCCCATCGCCCCTTGAGGAGCACATTTCCCCCCTTTGACAGAAGCAGAAACCAGGCCCCCAGAAGTTGGGCATCTTGCCTGGGATCCCACAGCTATATGTGGACGGAGAATCTGGGCTGTGCCTGCCTATGCAAGGGAAAGGGCAGCTGCAAAAAAAAAGAGGCAGAGCTCCTCTTTTCTCAGGTGGACATGACTTGTCGGGGCAGGACCCTCACCCATCAGCTGCAGGCTCTGGAGTCTGAACTGATGGCAAAGCCTGGATCCCGGGGTGGGTGGCCTCATAAAAGCAGGCTTGAGCAAACCTTACTGATGGATGTAAAGATGAACAGGGCTCAGGGCTCTGAAGATCCTTCCCTACTGAGGTGCCTGCCCACCTCTTCGTCCATGAGGCCTGGGAAAGATGCTCCCTCCTCTCTGGCCCATCCCAGGCTCACTGGGGCTTTCCCTTTGCTAACGCTGCTTTGTCTGGGACGCAGTGAGAACCAGATTCTGTCTTGGGCCAGAAAGACTGGAAAAGTAGCTCTGCCCAGGGACTTAACCCACATATGCTACTCTGTATAAACTTGCTATGCTGCAGTAACAAATGATCCCCGCATCCTGGGGGTTTAACACAGCTATGGTTTATTTCTCACACACTTTAATTTGCCATGGACCCAGACAGCTCCCCAGGGCAGCTCTCCTCCATAGCATGACTCAGGGCTCCAGGCCTTTCCCATTCCTGGTTGATCTTAATGTGAAGACACCATGGCCGCCTACACCAGGGGAAGAGAGAGCTGGAGGATTGTCTGCCAGCTTTTAAATGCTTCATCCTAGAAGTGGCATCACTTCTGCTCACAGCCGACTGGCTAGAATAGCTATACGGTCTCTAACTGCAAAGGCACAGAGACATATAGGGGCACATGGTTATTAGTGAGAACAGGTGTCTTTGCCACACTTGAGTGAGAGAGCACCCTTGACTCTGAGTGGAAGGCCTGGTTCTAGATTTGGGATCGAATGTGGGAGTTAGCCAGGCGCAGGTTAATGATGCCATGTGACCTCTGGCCCTTACAGAGTGCCACCTCTCATGCTTTCCTGACAAGGCACACAAGCGTAGGTCTTTGCTTATTTTCTGGGGAGGCGACCTGGCCACGCTACTGTATTCACTTGTGTGATGCTGTCCATCCAGCTGACAAAGCCAGGCTCTGTGGGTGGACAGATAAGAAACCCTCCCTCCCGGGGATCCCTTCATTTCTCCGCCTTTCCCTCCAGGGTCTGGTAGACCAGAAGAGCAGAGAGACCTATAACCCCATGGCTACTGCAGAGCATGACAGGTGAATGGACAGAAGTGGGAACACATGGAAGGGATGGGGGGACCTCCCCAGGGGAGGTGTCCCTTTAGACATGTCTTGTAGCATCAGGAGACGTTGACCAGGGCAGCAGGTGAGGAGGGCTTGAGGAAGCAGCAGATATGCAGCTAGGCTGTTGCAGGATCACAGACGAGACATCCTCTGCTCCCCAGAGCCCCACAGCCTCGCAGAGGGTAGGCCAATGGAAGACTCTAGAAGCCTACCCATCTCTGAGAGCCTAGCTTGGAGAAACTCTTCTATGATAGATTCTGAATGTGGGCATTTTTACATCTTAAATAGGGAACAGAGTAAAAATAAAGCATCATTTTAATAGTTGGCAACAGAATTTCTTTCCGGGAGGGAACTATCTTTATTTGGGACAGTCCCTGCCTGCAGTGCTGGAGGTGGAGGGTGGATTCCCAAGGGCCCAGAGAGAGGACAGACAGTCTTTAAAAAAGGACCAGGAATTCTGGGTGGGGTGAGAGCAGAGACAAGAGCAAAAGAGAGACGGGGTTGGGTTAGGAGGCCCTGGAGGTCTAACACTTGACTCTGAGCTGTCTGTGTTAAGCTCTCTCCGTCCAAAATTTAAGCCAAGTTTTCAACACACACAGGCCTCACGTGACTTCCTGTGGGAGGCTGAGGAGGGCCTTCTCTTTCCATGCGTATTGATGACAGGGTAGGGTCAGAGGAGTACCAAAGATGTGAGTGAGGGACCAGGCGCTGTGCAGGGGTGGGAGCTCCCCTCTGCAGAGAGTCTCTGGGGTCCAGGCCTTTTCCTTTTTCAGCTCCAACGTCTGAGCAGGTGGGACCTCTCTGTAATCTGCAGGAACGTGGGGAGCGCATTGAGCTTTCCCAGGAGCATGACTAGGGCTTCAAGTTCACTTTGTTTGCACATAAAAGGGCGAGGAGACCCCAGCTGACCTCTGAGTTACAGCCATGTGCCACCCATGGCCAGTGATTCCTGAGGGGTTGAGGTCACGTGTGGGACCTTCCCTCCCTCCCTTACCCTGGGCACCAGGCTTCTAGGAACGCGAGGGGCAGTTCCTTCTCCCTGCTGACGGTTCATCTCAGGTGATGTTCTCCACCAGCCCCTGAATATTCCTCCACCCTCAGCTGAGCCTCCCTAAGTGCCACATACAGCCCTCGCTGGGTTCATAATTCTTCATGAGACCAAGACCTAACAATATGTTATGGCAAACGAGTTCACGGAGGATGTGCGTTAGCACCTCCCAGCTAGTTTTGGCTCCAACTATTTTCGTTTGGGGGGCTGGGAGCTGCTGGGGGGATGGGCTGTGGGAGCTGGGCTTTGGGGGCAGAGACTCAGTCCTGCCGTGTCCCTTCTCAGAGCCTGGTTCTATTTCCCTGCGTGGAGCCTTGGTCAGGGTGGGGCTGGAGCATATGAAGATTTTGAGGTGGGTGTATTTCCTGAATCATCATCTGGTCCAGGCAGGCACCAGGGCGGGAGAGAGAAGAGGTGAAGGCGGGGAGGCAGGAGGGGGAAGGAGGGGGGAGGGGGAGGGGGAGGGGGGAGAGGCAGAGAGAGTGGGGAGCAGCTGGCGAGAAGAGGGAGGCGGGCCTCTGCAGCAGGAAGGCGAGGGCGCCCGGAGATGGGGCCGCATTCCAGGGTCTGAAGGATCTACATGGAGGGAGGACGGTGATAGCTTGGAGGATCTCGGAGAGTGGGGAAGCCAGAGGCAGCGATAGCTGGATTTGAACTGAGCAGCGTGATTACATTTGCAGCAGGTCCGCCTTCCTCATTATGATGAGTTAAGCTAACGCGGTTTTGCGTACCTTCCCCGAGCATCACCAGGTGATAGAGTGGAGGGACAGAGTGGCAGGACGCAGCCTGGGAAGCCAACCCCACAGGAGGGACCATGGAGTGCGGAGTGTCGGATGGAGTTTTCTGAGCAGCCTCAAGGCCCAGCTCCTGCCCTCAGTGCGTGGTCATCCTTCCTGCCTGGGGCCAGCAGCTTCCCGCCAGGAACGGCCACTCCCTCTCCCTCCAGCAGGCGATCAGCTCAGCTCAGCCATGCGTAGCCTCGTGAGGTGCCCAAGACAAATGTTTGGCTCTAGGGCTCGAGCCTCCAAACCAGGAAATTACATTTTGCCAGCGGCAAATGAACTGCTGCCTCATGAGCCCTTTCTGAGCCCGGCAGGGTTGCAGACTGCAAGGCTCTCTTTGGAGGCCGGGACGCTGTGCACCTCTGCGGGCACACATCCACGTGCGGCCGCACTTATTAAATCGCATCTACGTTTTCTCCATGTCAGCTGCACACCAGGCATCTCGAGAGAGGGAGAGAGGCCAGTCGACACTGACAGGAGACTCCAGGGGAGTCCTCTTTTCCCTTTTGTGGGAGGGGAGATGGAATTGCCAGGCCATAAACTTTCGGGACCTGGAGATGCTCTAGGGGCCCAGGCAGCATCCGGGCGGTCATAAGCAGGTGACGGGGCAGTGCCTTCTGTGCAGTCGGAGTCTTGGCTTCAGGGAAGGCAGGGCTACAATTTATACCTTTCCTCCAAGTGACGGTCATGGAAAGTTCCAGAACAGCCGTTTGCTGGGACTTAATGCAGAGCCTCAGTGGCAAGTCTGCTGGGGGTCAGGACCTCCTCATCAGAGGGTGACTTTCGACTTTTCCAGGGAAAGATGAGAAAACTGTCCTGGACTCCCTCGTCCTCCCCAGTGGCTGTGGGGAGGGGGTCTGAGCCGCCACCGGGAAACTAAGTGTCTCTGATTGATAGGTGACATGAGAGTGGTAATAAGCTGACACACACTCCAATTTCCCCAGCAACTTCTGGCCCTCCGGGCCATGTCTCCGTGGACAAGAGCCTGCCTCCCCTTCCTGTCCGTCTGGGCCCAGTGGTCCCTTGGTGCTGGCCAGGGATCAGAAGGGGCTTTTCTGGTCTGTGATTTTTGCTGTGAGCGCAGAGATGATCCCTGTGTGCAGACAGCTTCCTAGGCGCCTCAGTCTCCGGTTCCAGCCGCTCAGAGGCTCGGGCAGGCCTGGTGCGAGCCCTGCCCAGGGCCGCTCGCTCCTGTGCTGGGAACTGGGGTCCTTCTTCCCCGGGAGCATTTATCGCACATTGAGGAATTTCGGTCCCTTTTGCTTTAAGTCAATTTTAAAGTCAATTGCTCACGGACGCACCATCATTTCATAATTGCCCCGCACGGGGCCCACAGTTAATGTACGGAGTTTGGGCTAAATCACTAATCACAATGGCTTCTCGGAGGAGTCGGTTTCCAATCAGTGCCTGGCCGGCCACCCTTCCAGAAAGGACGCCCGGGAGTGGGCTCGTGGGGAACTGGCCAGGGCAGTGGTTGGACCACAGTGTCTAGTGGGCAGGGGGCCCTGGCTGGGCTGCCGCAGCCTCGGCTGACCCATGGGGGGCCCGGACCCCTGCTCACAGGGCGGGTTCTGGGCAGAGCCTCAAGACAGGGGCTAGGGCCTCATGGAGGAGGGAAAGGGGAGCAGGGTGGGAAAGGGGAAAATCGGAGAAAAGGAGGAGGGAGGGGGAGAGAGAGAGAGAGAGAGAGAGGGAGAGAGAGAGAGAGAGAGAGAGAGAGAGAAATGGAGTGAGAAAAAGGGAGGGAGAGACAGCAAAGGTGGGGATGCGTGGGTGGGCGGTGTCTGCCAGGCTGCCCACCAGCCTCTGAAGAGAGAGCAGCTGGAAGGTGACTCCAGGAGAGCAGGCTCCTGAGACAGCCTTTTCTTACACATGGAGAGAGTCAACATACAGAGGTCTTTACAGCCCGAAAGAAAAAGGACAGATATCCATTTCATCCACTCGCTGGCTCAATCCTTTCCCTCCAAAATCTTTCCTGAGCACCTACTGTGCGCAGGGTCCCCTTTTAAGCCCTGGTGTGAGGCTCCCTGGAGCACGTGGTCTGGTGTGGCGGTGTGGCTGGGGGGTCTGAAACAAATCGGGGTCTGGAACAGAGATCGGCAATGGGTTTGGTGGGAGAAGCCAGCACAGTTCGAATGGGTGGGGTGGTCTCTCCAGCCCTGTGATGGGGCAGGACAAGTGCGCCAGGTGGGGAACAGCATGAGTGGGGCCCCTGAGGCATGAAGGGGCGGAGGGCTGATTCACAAACCTGGAAACAAAGCCAACCAAGGAGCCACAAGAAAGGGGTGAGCTTGCCATCAAGAGAAGCGTGCGTTGAGATGGGATGCAGGTTTTTCGGGTACCAAACGGGCAGCCAACAGCCGCCAATCATGCTCAGGTATCACGAGGATGCTCGGAACAGGCAGTTCTAGACCACGGGTGGGGGGAGGGGGCAGCCTTCCTTGGGAAGCTTGGTGGCCAGCATCGGAAGCTGTCCATGTCTTACTCCAGGACTCGGCAGTCTGCTGTCATGATATTTTATTCTGAGACCTTGTCAGAGATGTGCACCAAGATTCCAGGGCGCTCACCTCGACGTTTAAAATACTGCAACATTTCTTAAGCACACTAGGTGTTTTCATGAGGGACTATGGAGACACGTTCATCATATTTTCAGAACATATTAAGTGAACAAGTAGGTTAGGATACATTCAGGTTCCATATGGACAGGTTTTGTAAAACTGTATTTTCTCATAGGACCAAAGGCTGAAGGATAAACAACGAAACGCCAACAGTGGTTAGATCTCAGTGGCGGAGTTACGGGGAATTTCGATTTTCGTCTGCGTTTCTTTCTCTGCTGTTTTGCTGTTTAAGGAAAAAAATCAATACATATAAAGCTACACATTTAAAAGTAGGTTTGTTCTCAGGCCCTTTTCATCTCTTCAGACTATTGTGTAACCTGCACTCGCCAATGCCAGGTTCATTTCCCACATGGCCACCGGCTTCATCTTTTTAACACACAAAGATGAGCATGTAACTCCGGCTGAAAAACCTCCATACCACAAACCCCTCTGCTCATCTCCCACTTCCTTCAGGTGGGGACCTGAGTTCCAGAGCCTGGTGTTTGATGCCCCTCACTACCCCGCCTCCTTCTCAGCCATTTCTCTGGCAGTTCTCTGACCCCACCCAACCTCAGCCCCTCTAAACCTCTCATGCTCTTTTATAAACCTCCATCTTTGTGCATCCTGCCTCCTCTTCCTGGAATGCTAAAGCTCAGAGTGTTCTTCTTGGGAACTCCTACTCATCCTTCAAAAGCCTTTTCTTAATGCCCCTGCTGTAATAGTGTCACTTCTGGTTTTAAATCACATTGCTCTCAGGAAATTCTCCAAGTTTCTCACATGTCTCCTGTTTGTCGTACCATTCCCATCTTTTCATACTCTGTGCCTTCAGCTCCTCCGCCTCCCCCACCTGTGTGTTCTGAACAGCAAACTTCTGGCAGTTGCCTGTTATACCTCCCTTCTGACTCCCTGGACTCCCCAAGCAACCCCTGCCTGGCCAACTCATACACTTCTTTTAAGTTGTAGACGAAATACCCGCTCCTTGGGGAGCATTTCCTGACACCCTGCATGGGTTAAGTTCTGTAGTCCCCACCTGTGCCCCACCCTGGTGTTCACTGTGTGAGACCACAGTTTCCTCCTCACCTGTCTGTCCCTGTCAGAGTGCAGGTGAGCTCTGAGGGCGGGGCTGTCACGGGATTATGATGAGGACAGAAATGGTGACATCGGTCTCGGTTCAGGCTCCAAGCTTACAGGGGGCATTTGAATTTGACCCCTACCCCTCTCCATGAGACCCGCCAGGGCACAGACCACTGTATCTCTCACTGGTCTGTGGGTGCCCACGGCAGGGACCTGGAGACGTGGCAGCCGGGTGATGCCCTGAATGTGCACCTGGGGAGACCTGGGAAAATCCGCCCCCCACCCACGCCAGCCTTGTGGATTCGCAGTTTTATAGCAGAGCAGACCAGAGTCTTCTGTAAATGGGACTGATGAGTACTCCCAGCTCCAGGGGTTTGGGCGTCATAACGCGATCGTGGGCCAGTGAAGGTGACGCTCCCTGAGCAGTTCTCTCCCTCTCCCTCCCTCCCCACCCACCCTTCTCATCTTCAGTGCCACAGTCAATTCAAGCCAGTGGGACGGGCCAGGGTCTGACCGCACGGTCAGGCTAGGAGCCAAGCCCGGGGGCATGATGCTCCTGCGCCGGCTCAGATGACTTAGAGGTGCATCCAGCTGGAAGTAATCCTTTGGATTAAACCTCATTACCCTTTAATAAATAATTAACCTGCCGGATGTTAGACACTTGTGAAAAAGCCCAGACCTCCTCTCAGACCCGCCGTGCTTGAATCAGATGTTTGTCCCTGGGTTTCTGAGCAACCCCCAAGCCACCAGTTAAATCCAGGTGGGTTTGACTGTGTGGAGGCAGGATTGGTGCTGGCAGGTGGGGCTGACGTTGTCCAGATGCCATTTCAGGGCGGGGGTCTCAGGGATGGAGGGGAGAGGCTTCCCCCGGGGTCATGGCCAGCAGACCTTCCCCATCGGCTCAGCCTGGGGTCCAGCTGCCGATTCCCAGTGGCTTTGAGGGCAGCAGGCAGAGGGGAGGGCTAAGCATGTCTCCAGTCCACCCCCTCCACCTCCGGTGACCGCTCTGTTTCCTTATAAATCAGTGACACTGGACATCTGGGTTCCACCCAGAAGCACCAGAATGACAGACCAATGCCATGGGCTTTGCTTGGCAGAGGGGGGATTTTGGTTGGCAGGTGACTGCGCTGGAGGCCGTCCTGAGAGGTGGGCTGTCCAGAGTCATGGTTCGGACCGAGGTCTCTGTGGCACGGGTACCTTGCTTGCTGCCTGACCTTGGGGAGTCAGAGTCCTCGCTGGTGGGTGGGAGACGGGGAGGGGGTCAGCATGAAACCAGGCACAGAATGGACGCCGGTAAGGACGCGGGAGACTGGTCTGGGCCCCCGCCACTCAGGGAGACGATGGCAGGGTTTTCAGAAACAGCTGCTGGCAGCTCAGGTAACCAGCTTCTGCGGGCGACCCCTTGGGGGCCATAGGGGAAGACGGCACAGGCGCCCACGCAGGGCTGGCTCCTGTCTTGCGCCCTGCCCCCCACCTCGCATACACAGTGCCCTTGGCCGGAGGTAGGGGTGAGCCCCTGGTCAGGATAGGCGTGTGGAGAGCCCCGCAGTTGTGCCAGCCGGGGCACCTGTCTCCTCCCCTTCGGGACCCACCGATGGTGAGCCTCCCTGCACTGGGGGGACAGACATCGCCTCAAGAGGAGGATGCCCTATTCCCAGGAGAATAAGTGGTACCTGTCCTGCTGGGCGAACCTGATTCTCAGGGATGGTTTGTAAGGAATACTTGAGGGGACAAGGTGATTTTTTTTTACACCTTTATTGGAGTATAATTGCTTTACAATACCGTGTTAGTTTCTGCTTTATAACAAAGTGAATCAGTTATACATATACATATGTTCCCATATCCCCTTCCTCTTGCATCTCCCTCCCACCCTCCCTATCCCACCCCTCTAGGTGGTCACAGAGCACCGAGCTGATCTCCCTGTGCTATGCGGCTGCTTCCCACTAGTTATCTACCTTACGTTTGGTAGCGTATATATGTCCATGCCTCTCTCCCGCTTTGTCACAGCTCACCCTTCCCCCTCCCCACATAGGACGAGGTGATTTGCGGAAGTAAATTTGGCAGTGCCTTGCGAGAGGAGTACGTGACTTCATTTGAATTGAATGACTCCTTGGCAGGGGGACAAGTATAATTATTTAGAAATTATAATAATGATTTAGTAAAGGTGGTAATGAGATGACAATGATGATGACAGTGACGTGTGGCATTGTCGGTCCATGCAGACGCCGATGCCCTTGGGGGTCACCATCACTTACCTTCGAGGTGGGGAAGCTGAGGCTACAGAGGGCAGGTGCTGCCCCGGGGCCCGTCTGCCCCTGTTCACTGTGGTCCAGCAGGTACCCCCTAGTCCATTCTCACTGTGATGAGCATGCCTGGTCCCCGAGTGCCCCCAGCCCTGCCAGGACCTACCCTCACCTGCCTCACCTGCCTTCACCTCTTGCCAGGGCAGGTGTGCTGGGCAGGGAGGCTTTCGTTCCCAACTTCCTCCACTTTCTGGCAGAAACAAACAAACAGCGGGTGAGTTATCTGCTACCCGCTCTGCATAAATCAGAGGCATAATGCAGCTGCCAGGGCTCTCCCGCCACTGCCATTCGCAAGGCAATTAACTTGAAAATTGAATTGATGTGCATTGATTTTTTAAAATAAAGTTATTGTAATGTATTCACTCGTTAGAATCCGGAGCTGAAAATAGACATTTTGCTTCTGATTATGGGGCCGTCCCTGTAAATCGCGTGGGGACGGTAGCAACACAGCCCCTCATCGCTCAGCATCGTTTCCTGTTAGAACCAAAAGGTCCATCAGGGGGTTCTTTTTCTTCTCCTGTGCACGGGCTTGACACTTTCGGGACCCTTGAGGCCTTTCTCCAGAAAACCGGGCTGAGGGTGGCGGGGCTGCGGAGGCAGGGCCGGGCCTGGGGACGTGCCGGCTGTCGTGGTGGGTCGCGTGGCCCTGGTTGGGCTGTTTGGGTTCCGCGCTAAGGGAGGGGGTGATGCTGAGCAGCCTGGTGCTCTGTTAGTCCTGAGTTCAGAGAAGCGGGTGTGATGGGAGGAGGGGCCTGTCAACGTTGTGTCGCCCACAGGGCTCTGTGGACACCCAGACACCCGTCCCTAATCCCTGAACCACAAACGCGGATGGCTTCAGTGTCACCCCCTGCAGGGACCGGAGGTCAGCCTGCCTTCGGGTAATTCGGCCGGTTGGAAACGTCTCCCACACCTTGAGCCGTGGTCTGGGCAACACTTTCTGCTTTGTGCTGCTGGAATGGGGGCCCAGGGAGGCCAAAGACACTTTCAGGACCACCTGGCTTTGTGCCATGTCCACTCTGGTGTCCTTCTGCTCAGGCGTTTCGCAGACTCCAGGGGTCCGTGGGAATCCCAGCTTCTCCCACTGTCCTCCCAGAGAGAAGCTGAAGGGACCGCTCAGGACCTTGGCCCAGCAGGGCAGCGGCTGGAGCTGGACGAGCCCAGGGGTCTTCCTGGGGGTGAGAGGGGTGTAGCGCTCCCTGGACCCTGGAGGACACGTGGATTTGGGGAGCTTTGTGTCACACCCTCAAGACAGTCAGGCCGGGCTGACGTCTGGGGAAAGGGGCCTGGGGGGTGGGGGAAGGAAGGTTCTGGTCTGGATCAAGAAACCAGATGCCAACCTCGGGGTCCTTCACCTGAGCTGCTGGGGTCCTGTGTTGCAGAGTTGACCACAAAATCTGCCTGGTAGGGGCCTCAGCTGTGGAGATGCTTAGATTTCATCAGACATCCTAAAGGGTCCGGACTCTCCCCACCTCAAATTAAAAACTCATTTGACAAATGGTTGGCCTGGCTCTGTTTCCCCAGACGCTGGGTGCTGTGTCAACACCTAAATCTTATGAAACAGTTAAAATCAGTATTGAGGGTATGCTGGGGTTATTGGGGGCGAGGAAAGGGGAGAGAGCAGATCTCCGGGTCCAGGTGTCTGGCCCCTGGTCGGGTTGCTCCCCGAGGCCGACACCACTGCCCGTCGGGCTGATCTGCCCTCGGGCTCCAAGTGCCAGCATCCCCTTCCCTCTCACACTTTGGCTCATGCCACCCCTGTGTGGTTGTGAACCATCCTTTAGAATGAGTGAGTCAGGACCTCTCTGGCCGGATTGCATCTTCCTGTAGGAAGAACCCACCTTGCTCTGCAGGAAGTGGGAAGAAGGGCCTTGTGGGGGCGGGGGCGCGGGTAGCAGAGGGCAGCTCCCAGACGTGTACTGGGGGTGCAGAGAGGCGAGCTCACACTGGTTCCTGGACCAGGAGGGCCTTCGGGAGGCGTCGGGAGCAGGTGATGGAGCTAAACCGGGGCTGGGGAAGCAGGGACGGCTCATGAGAAGAGCACCAGGCCGGGGGTTGGGTTGCTGGAGGGTCTGGGTTCCAGGTGGGTGAACCGCGTCCCTAGCTGGGTGGATGTGGATTTCCAGGGCTGTTTACCTGTCTAGATCGTTTGCCACCTGGTGAACGCTCTGTATGCTCCCACTGAATTTCATTCTTTGCTCTTCGAGATGCTAGAACAGACTGGGGGACAGGCCCCCGGGGCAACGCTGGGGTGGCCACGTCTGGGGGATCTTTTGGGACAATCACCCTGCTGGGAGTGCGAGGCCAGGGTCTACACTGGACCACAGGAACCCTCACCTGCGCAGAAGGGAAATAATTCTCCCCTGGAAGCTCCTGAAGGAACGCAGCCCTGCAGGCACCTGGTTTGAGGCCCTAGGACTGACTGCAGACGTCTGACCTCCAGAACCAGAAGGGAACAAACCTGTTGTATTTGAAGGCAGTCAATTTGCAGGAGTTTGTTACAGCAGCTGGGAAACTACCCCTATTTCATATTTCCACCCACTTCTCACTCGTGTATCTAGTCTGCTGACGGTGGCCTTACCTGTGCTGTCAGCACCTGTGCGGCAGGGCCTGACCCAGTGCCGGCCACGGGAGGCCTTAGGAGATGGAGGATGGAGCAGGTGTGGCTCCTGGGTGGAGTCTGGGGCCACTCTTCCCTGGACAAGTGGGGGGTTTGCTGGTCCTTCCTGATGCCAGCCCTCCCCAGGGACTGCCCCTGCTTGTCGCTGCCGGCCTGTCTCTGAGGCGAGGCTGGGTGCTTCCGTGCACTGCGATCCCTGCTCCATGAGCTGGGAGCTCCCGGTGATGGGATCCCATGGGCCAGTTCACACTCTGGTGCCAGAGGAGCCCTTCGTTAGGGGTGATGGCCACGGAAACAGGGTGATGGGGCTCCACACGGCCATCCTGAGTTCGCTGCGTTCACGCTCACAGGCGCCACACCGAGGAGACACGGGGAGCCAGCCGGGTTGGGGGGTCAGGCTCAGCCCTCTCCTGCATTGCCATTACAGAAGACAACCCGGAGAGGAGGCCGGGCCAGGCAGAGAGCTGGCTCCTGGCCCCGAAATGGAAGGTAGTCAGGAAGAGAACTTGGGGCCCACAGGACAGGAGTCCTTCTCGGAATCAGCCTCTGCCTTCGAGGGGGTGGGCGTGAGGCAGGGCAGTCACTGAGCTGGGTCAGGCCCAGGGGACAAGCCGCAGGAAAGTGGGTCCCGCCACCTGGACCCTGGCCGCGTGGCCTTGAGTGCATTCCTGGGGCGTTTCGCACTGGGAGAGGGGAGCCTTCCGCTCGGCCTCTCTGCCTGCCTGCTCTTTGTCTCTGTCTCACTCCGTGTCTCTGTCTGTCTCTCTCCATCTCTCTCTGTAGAAAGCATGAGGAAGTCAGACCTTGGCGGGGGTTGTTTCCCCATGGGCGAGGGGGGTTCTTGGGTCCTGGGAGTGCCCCCCACTTGCTGTCTCCTGTGAAGGCTCCTGGTCCACCGTCCCAGGCCTGGATCTTTCCTCTGAGCCTGTTGGGTGACCTTCAGAGAACTTGCGAGGCCTGGCCGCCTCATTAGAAACCAGGGCCAGCAGGGGCCCCACCTGCCCACCTTTTTGACACCCGGAGGGACTAAAGTGCGTGCACAGGGCACAGCACAGGGCTGGTTCCTGCAGACACACCATGAACAGCGGTGACGACAGCTGCTGTTACCAGCTGTGGCTGCTGCGGCCTCGGCCCCGCCCACTTCTTCATTCCCCGAGGTGGCGCAGGGCTCAGGCCTCAGACCCTGGTCCCCCTGATGGTCAGTGGTCAGCTCTGGCAGGACCGGGACAGGCTGGGAGAGTGGAGGGCTCCTGGCCGTTGCCCTGCTGGGGGACCCGCTACTGCAGCCCCAGGTCCTGCTGGGTACCTCTGTCCCCAGCCCCAGAGAGAGCGGCTGCCTCTGCGTGCAGCCCAGCACTGGCTACAGGGCAGCTGCCACCTTAGGCCCACCGAGTGGCCAGGACCGAGGGCCACAGCAGCACCGTCCAGCAGTGTCAACACTTTCACAGGTTCAGAGCTCATCCCAGAGAGGCTGAGCCCGTGTGTCAGATGAAGAAACAGAGGTCCACAGTGGCCCAGAGCCACGCAGCTAGTGACTGAACAGGAGGACAAACCCAGGTCCTCACTTGTAGACTGGGGCGTTCTTCCAGAAGGATGAAGGAGTGACAGGGGCCCAGAGGTCAGGGACGGTTCCTGACCTGAGCAGGTGGCTCTGGGTCAGGTGGAGCTGGTCCCACTGGTCATGGCCCCAGAAAGCAGCACGTAGGGCCCAGGTGTCCCTAAGTCCACTCTGGGGACACTGGATCAGTTACGGTTCTTTGGCTGCAGCAAAGTCACCAACTTCGGCTGAGGAAATGAAGTGGGGGACGGGATTTATTGGAAGGATGCGCACTAGCTTTTGTAAGGAAGAGATGGCTGAAGCACTGAGAAAGACAGAGAGGAAGGGCTGGGACCCTGTGGGCTGGGCAGCAGCCTCCGGGGGCAGCGGCTTCAGGCCTCATCTGCTCAAGGTCCAGATCCCTGGCGGGGTCAGGCTGGCCGAGCTGGCCCAGCAGGCCCACTTCTTGCCAACCGGACGGACAGCTGCGTGAAATGGGGGAAAGGTAGCTCCCCCAAAGGAAAACCCAGGAGCTGTTTCCTGAGGAGGGGGCGTGGGTAATGACCAGGGGAACAGACACAGAGCCCCCTGGGGCTCTTCACTCACTCACTCATTCATTCATCCATCCTTTGTTCAGCAGAGGGGTGTGGAGCGGTGTTCTCCCCAGGTGGTACCACATCACATGGGCGGAGGCTGGTGGGGCCCCAGGGAGGCGGGGAGAGGTTGATGGGCACTGACTGACCATCGCACAGCGGGATGTCTGTCCTGAGATGAGGGTGCCGACACGTGAGGATCGTGGGGAGTCCTGCAGCCTCATAGGCAGCGTCCTGCTCGTGTGTTTACAAAATGGCCTGGTGATCTCACCATGGTGCTCAGCGAGGACTCAGGGATTCAGGAAGGGTGACCAGGAGCAACCGGAGTCAGGGGTGCTGCCGGCCAAGGCCAACGCGTTTCGGGCCAGTGGCTGCTTAGGCCAGGGGACACGATCACGTAGCCCAGATGGGCAACCCCAGAATCCTGTACCCAGCAAGAAATATTCAGACAGAGCAAGCAAAATGTACATAGACCCCGAGAAGACTTCCCGTTTCAAAAGTATTAAGCTGCCAGATGTAATATCAAGGCGGGGGGCTGTGTTATGAACTGTGTCCCTCCAAATTCTTACGTCAAAGCCTTAACCCCCAATGTGATGGTATTTGGAGGTGGGACCTTTGGGAGGTAATTAGGTCACGAGGATGCAGCCATTGCAGTGGAATCAGTGCCCTTGTGAGAAGAGGAAGAGACGGGGAGCTCTCCCCACCCACACAACGCGCACGCATCCGGGAAGGGCCATGTGAGTACGTCACGGGAAGGCGGCTTCTGCTGACCAGGAAGTAGGGCCTCACCACACACTAAACCTGCCAGCACCTCGATCTCAGGCCCCAAACTGTTTGTTGTATAAGTTCCCCAGTCTCTGTATTTTATTCTGCAGCCCAGACTAAGGCTGCAAAGTGCTCTTTCTGAGCTGAAACAGAGGCAGGGAGCAGGGTGAGGGCCCTCGTCCCTCCCTGGGGCCTGGAGGGTCTGCCAGCGCCTGGGGCTGAGAGTGTGGCTGGGCTGCTAACGGCTACTGGGCCCCGGGGACCCACGGGGGATCTTTCTCAGCTGGGCCAGCGGGGACCCCCCATCTTGGGTCTGCCCGGGAGGGAGGCTGCTGTGGCCGCTTTGCCCTGCTAGCCAAGCACAGTGTGCCCGGGGACGCAGCAAAATCCTTAAAGAGAAGAAAGCGAGCATCTCCATTTGTCTTCCTGAAAGTGTCCCTGCTCTTGATACCTTGTGTAAGGGCGCATTTTTAAATGAAAACAAGGCTTTGAGCAAAAACCAGTTTGTTTAAAACAACCTGTGGAGTCAGGAAAGATGTGATTTTGACTGATGAGCACAAACCTAGTGCGGGCAGAAGTGTTCAATTATGGATGAGCTAATTACCCAAGTGCACCGGATTGGGACCGCCAAGGTGTGTACGGGTCTGTACCTCTAGCTGGGCCCCAGCCCATCGGTTACGATAATTAATGGAACCTCGTTCCTGCGTTATTTTGCCAGGCACAGATAATCACTTATTTTTATGATTCAGTATCCGTCAGGCATCAGGGTGCACCCCGGGGCTTTCCACCTATGCTGGGAGCGGGAGCGATTTCTGGAGCCGTCGCATGTTTGCTCGGCCGTGGTGCTCAGGCTGCATGTGCTGTCTCTGGATTTAACGGAAGCTGCTCCCCACGTGTGCTGGCAGGAGCCCCGCTCCTTCCCGTCCGCAGGGGCGACGTTGGCTGAGATTTGTAGGGGTGCCAGGTGGGTACTGATGTCTTTGTGACTCTCCTCTGTAGCTAATGGACAGACAAAGCTTATAGAGAGAGAAGGTGGGGATCCTGGGAGAAGGGGCTCTCCATCCCCTGCCTCTTGAGTGAGGCCGAACCTCGGAGGTATTGCTGGTTTGTTTTTCTTTCACCTGTCGCCTTGGGTTGAGGAATTACACTTCCATTGTTTTGTTTTTTTTCTTTTCCCCTTGGCCTCCTGGCAAAGAAGAAGAAACTGTCTTCGCTTTGTAATTTACAAGGTAACAGTAGCAGCTAATCTACGTTGAGTGTCTACTGTGTCTGGGCATTGTGCTCTTTGACAGATATATGCTGTCTTCATCCCTGTTGCATCCCTGCCGGGTGATACGCAGACGAGCGACTTTAGGCCAGGAGGAGCTAGTTTGTTCACTCTCCCAACACGAGCAAGTGTCAGAGCCAGTAGTAGGGTGGAGAATGTTGAACTTCAAAGCATCACTCCCAACTGGCTCATTTTACCACCTGAAGAGCAACTGAGCGCCTACCAGGTAGGTGTCAAGTGCAGTAATAACCAGACTCTCTTTTCCCCTCCAGTAACTTATGGCCCTGAGAGAGCTTTATATGACCCGGCATCACCACGCATCCCCTACCGAAACCACAACTGAGTCTTCAGAGCATGTCTGTGGGACCAATTCTAAAAGATAAAAAATCAACAGATGTGTTTGCTTTGTTGTAACTATGTAAACATTGTTTGTTGCGCAGCTGCACAGTGTACTATGATAGCAATTCCTTTTTTGTACAGATTTCTTTCTGGAGATTCTAATTTCCTTCCTTCTTATCTTGCATGATCTGTTATGAATATAACCTTCAGTACTTCTTGCCCCCCTGTAATAGTAACAAGTTTCTGGAGCTTTATTTTTTTTTAAAAAATAACTCTTTCAAAGGAGACTTTCTCCGCAATCTCTACGCATCCTGGCATGGCTGCTGGATCAATTTCTCATTTCACTCTTTTTTTTACCCCAGACCACATCTGCAAGTAACTTTTCCTTCTTATTAATAAATCTTAAGTTTAAAATTAGATTTAGAGTTACAGAAAGATTGTGAAGATGGTACAGAGAGTTCCTATAGACCCCACACCCCGTGCCCCCATCAGTAGCATTAATGTGGTACATTTGTCTCCATTAATGAGCCAGTATAGATACATTATTTTTAACTGAAGTCCATATATAGGATATAAAAAAAAGCTTCCTTAGTTTTTACCTAATGCCCTTTTCTGTTCCAGGACCCCATCCAGGAGGCCACATGACGTTTGTCACCACGTCTCCTTGGGGTCCCCTTGGCTGTGACAGTCTCTCAGACTTTCCTTGTTCTTGGTGACCTTGACAGTTTTGGGAAGTACTGATCAGATTCAAAGAATGTCCCTCAGCTGGGATTTTTCTGATGTTTTTCTCAAGGTTGGACTGGGGTTTGGGGTTTCCTGGGAGGAACCACAGAGGGGCAGTGTCCTCACCACATCTTATCAACAGGACTCCCCACTGCTGATGCTGACCCTGGTCACCTGGATTCTCCACTCCGAAGTTCTCTGTGGTGCTAACAGTGGACACTATGCTTTCATTGCTTTGTTATTTTATTCACATAGTGTCTGTATCAGGCTTCTAATCACCTCTTCTGGAAATCGCCTCATCTGGCTGTGTCCACTGGTCCAGGGACAGCCCGGGGGTGGCCCCATCACTCTGGCCCCTTAGTGACCTTTTGCTTCGTAACTGGTGAATTCAGTCTTGTGTTCTTGGATTGACATGTTATTCTTTCTTTACCGTTTCTTCTGATTGTCTTGGTTTTTCTGCTGGATCCTCAGCGTTGCTCATGTCTGGATGGAGTTGTAGGGATGCAGCCACCTGTCTCTGGCAGCGCTGCTCCTGCAGACTGTGGGGTATCCCAGCCGCCATTACGTTGGTCACCCGCCGAACACGGATGTTCCAACCATCTGGCCACCATGGGCATAACCAGCTGACGGGCCAGCAAATATTCTGATTGCAGGAAGGAGCTGTCACGGGGTCTGTGGCCCCAGCTGATCTGCTGATG